>NC_141879.1:574275875-576775875 GCF_056163025.1 Triticum urartu
CGTGCACCTGCCAGCGCATGTGCCTGCGTGTGCACTGACGTGCGCGCCCGTGCCGGTGCCCATGCACACGAATGTCTTCGTCGCGCCGTTGACAACGCATGTCCCCGCCCGGGTGCCAGTGCCTCCCCAGCGGCATGGATGGCCGTCATCGACCGCTTCCTTGCACCAACGCCAGTCGCCTCCTCCCGCCAGTTGACTTGCTCCGAAGTCCAAAACATTTTGGCCTTCCTTGAAGCTAGGCCAACGTCCAGGAGTACGCCAACAACGGCGCAAGGCCCCGCCGTCGCTGTCGGTCAGTGGCCCAACAACACATAGAGCACGAAAGAGGAGCCGCTTCCCACCGCAAGACGCCCCCGCCGCCGCCGCGTAATCTAAATTTGCCATGAAAAACATTCGGATTGCCATGCTTAAAATCTGAAAGTTTATCATTTCAGTTTATTTTAGATCGATCATCGTATAATTTGAAGCCGGAGTCAGACTGAACGAAATCTATGGTTTGATCGATTGAATGTTCTGCTAGAGCCGTATCAAATTAAATATAAAACGTCATCAAGCCACATGTATTCCTTGTCATCCAACAACCTAGACTGCTTCAATGTCGAGCGCTCAACACGTTTAGCGTGCAGTTTATTTCATGCCAAAAATAGTGCTAATCACATAATAACACGCAAATAATATCCTACTTAATATCCACATGCACTTAATATACTTTTGAATTAACGTGCATTGCACGTACACACTGACTAGTGCTGCTAGTACGTGAAACTAGTGCCGTAACTTGTGAACGCGTCCAGATATGGTCAACGGCAACATCGCTCGCGAGTTCTTCGTGTTTGCCCGTGCGTCTAAACGCAGAAGGGGGGAGAGAGAGAGCACACATGGAACCCACCAGTAAGTGAAGGCAAATAGTACTAAAAATAATATTACATGTTATCCATTAAATAGGCTGTGTAATATAAAAACATTATGTGAACAAAGGGAGGTACAACAAACATTGCTGTTCTACGCATGCTGCCTATTGACGTGCGGCTTGAAGGCCCTGGTCGCATGTTCGATCCTCGTCCTTTATTTTTTTAATTTGTATATGGGTCCAAATTTGTTTCATGACATGTGGGCCCCTCGGTGTGTAGTTTGTAGCACTTTAATTTGTGGGTCGAAATTTGTTTCCTTCCAAGTGGACTATCGGTGTGTAGTTTTGTAGCTTATTTGTAATAATTAAAGAGAACAACCGAGTTTTTTGCAATAATACCATGGTGCGACGTTGAAGGAGAGAAAGGACGTGCAAGAGAGCGATGACCGAGCCAGAGGGAAATCAACTAAGGGAGTTGCGGGGGTTGCAACGGTGTTTGGAGTAGTTGTTGGCCGAATGCTACGAAAATATAATCTAAACCGACCGGAGTAAATGCCTACACAAATTAATCCAAGGTTGGAGTGCCCCTCGCAATGTATATAGCTCCGGCTTTGCGAGGGATGGAGAGGTAGCTTCAATGTGTGGAAGATACGACGTGAGAAAGCGAGGTCAATCGAGAGACATATGGATAGAGAGACAAAGTGAGTGTGGTCCGACATTCATTGAACATATATATATATGCTCTGGAGAGATATTATCCGATTGAGCTTTTGGCAAGGGTGAGGGATGTAAGATAGATCTTGAGAGATGATCCAGTCACAGACATGTAGATATATTTTGTGCGTGAGAGGAAGCAAGGTCAATCAATCACATAGGGTTGTCGTGCGATCGAAAGAGTGAGACGGGTTGGAGAGAGTGACCTATATAGACAATGTGCGTGAGAGAGTATACAATGTGAATAGGTCGATGTGGGCTCAAACATGGTGATATATCGTTTTTGTCCGAGAAAGAGCGAGGTCAATCAAGACATACAGAGAGAGAGAGAGATTGAGTGAGCGTGGCCTGCCATGAGGTCGAAAGAGTGGGGCGGCTTCGATGGACTGACCTAGATAGACAATCTGCGTGAGAGAGTATAGAGTGTGTCGATCGAGGCCCGAACAGGGAGATATATCATTTGTGTGTGAAAGAAAACGAGGTTAAACGAGACTTAGATAAAGAGAGCGAGATTGAGCGAGTGTGGCCCATCGTGCGGAAGAAAGAGTGAGACAGTCTCGAGGTTGGGGGGGCTAGATAGGTAATGCATGTATTTAGCGTGAGAGGGTGAGAGGGAGAGGGAGAGAGAGCTCGGCATGGGGTGCAATGGCGGGTGTGTGAGGTAAATACATTTGGTAACAGAGTGGAAAAAGGGGGTTGTGTAGTTGAGAGAGTTAGAGATCGAAACATGGAGAGAAAGAATGAATGTGTGTTGGAAACCGATAGCTTCCTAAGGTGGTTAGGAGAGGAAGATTGACCGATACAGGAAGTATGTAGCGTGTGTGCGGGGGGAGGGGGGCTAAAAACAGCATTTGAATGTAGATAGCACGAGACATAATATCAATGTTTCAATTTGGTGTACATTGTAAGATTTGAACTGAGGACCACACATATGGGTAATTATTTCGAATTCGTGCCATACTAGGTTTCGAAAAGTTGACATTGACTCAATTTGTTGTGCTATTTTGTAGGTCATATGTTTGAATCCATCCAAAAGTTTTCTCACTACCATGGTGTTCATCATATACATATGAATTTGTATTAAAAAGTAGCATGGATACAGTGAAATGCAAAATCCACGTTAGAATTGGAGATCACTATGTGACACACACTCTAATTCAAATAACTAATTATGTGACACACACTCTAATCCACGTTAGCATGGATACCGTGGATACCATTTCGTTTTTTTCAAATAACTCCTTATTAATTAATTTATAGTATCTCGTTTCGAATGACTAATTATTTGCAAGGAAAACATGGGCATGGTAATATATACAGATTCATTTGCAAATGAAAGAAGATTCATTTGCATTCTCAAATCTTCTCTCAAATGTTGGCACACCAAGCAGACCAGGGTCGTGTCGTGGTGGTCGCGTGTGTCGTATGGTGGCTTAGCACCTAGCCACCCACCCGGACAATGCTTTGGTGCCTCAAGGCACCAACCTTTGTGTCTATGACATGTGGGCCCAACAGGTGGCTGGCCCACATGTCAGTGACCCAAGGGCAGGTTCCTTTAAGGCACCTAAGCTACGTCCCACCCACCCCCTCCCTCCACCCCCCAAAAGGACGACGAGAAAATAAACATCATTAAGGTAACATACTTTCCCTACTTGGATCATATGCACTTATGATTGGAACTCTAGAAAGCATCCGCAACTACTAAAGATCATTAAGATAAAACCCAACCATAGCATTAAAGCATCAAGTCCTCTTTATCCCATACGCAACAACCCCCTTACTCGGGTTTGTGTTTGAGTCACTCACGCAACCCACTATAAGCGAATCATGAACGTATTGCAACACCCTACAGCGGGGATCCCTCACGCGTGCGCGACATGGAGAGAACCATAGGATAACATCAATAATAAAACATGCAACTCAAACCAATCACGATCATCAAATAGCCCATAGGACAAAACGGATCTACTCAAAC
Source organism: Triticum urartu (assembly GCF_056163025.1). Classification (NCBI taxonomy): domain Eukaryota; kingdom Viridiplantae; phylum Streptophyta; class Magnoliopsida; order Poales; family Poaceae; genus Triticum; species Triticum urartu. The sequence continues at coordinate 574,279,415 of NC_141879.1, forward strand.
ATCATAGGATAGCCATACATCATTGGGAAATAATATATAGCATTGAGCACCATGTTTAAGTAGAGATTACATCGGGTAAGAGAGACGTTACATCGCTGCATAGAGGGGGGAAGAGTTGGTGATGATGGCGGTGAAGTTGTTGGTGAAGATTGCGGTGATGATGATGGCCCCCGGTGGCACTCCGGTGCCACCGTAAGCGAGGGGGAGAGAGCCCCCTCCTTCTTCTTCTTCCTTGACCTCCTCCCTAGATGGGAGAAGGGTTTCCCCTCTGGTCCATGGCCTCAATGGCATGTGAGGGGAGAGAGCCCCTCCAAGATTGGATCTGTCTCTCTGTCTCTCTGTGTTTCTGCATTCTCAGATTCTACCCTTTCACCGTTTCTTATATTCCCAGAGATCCGTAACTCCGATTGGGCTGAAATATTAAGACGATCTCTATCCGGATATTAGCTTTCTTGCGGTGAAAGAAGGGCATCAACCTCCTTACGGGGTGACCACGAGGGTCAGGGGCGCGCCTGCCCCCCTGGGGAGCGCCCCTGCCTCGTGGGCCCCTCGAGCATCGTCTCGCGTTGATTTCACTTCCCAAAAATCACATATATTCCAAAAAAAACTCCGTCCGTTTTTATCCCGTTTGGACTCCGTTTGATATGGATTTTTTGCGAAACAAAAAACATGCAACAAACAGGAACTGACACCGGGCGCTGGATCAATATGTTAGTCCCAAAAATAGTATAAAAAGTTGCCAAAAGTATATGAAAGTTGTAGAATATTGGCATGGAACAATCAAAAATTATAGATACGACGGAGACGTATCAGCATCCCCAAGCTTAATTCCTGCTCTTCCTCGAGTAGGTAAATGATAAAAAAGATAATTTTTGATGTGGAATTCTACCTAGCATAATCTTGATCACATATCTAATCATGGCATGAATATTAAGATACGAGTGATTCAAAGCAATAGTCCGTCATTTGACATAAAAACAATAATACTTCAAGCCTACTAATAAAGCAATCATGTCTTTTCAAAATAACATGGCCAAAGAAAGTTATCCCTACAAAATCATATAGTCTGGCTATGCTCCATCTTGACCACACAAAATATTCACATCATGCACAACCCCGATGACAAGCCAAGCAATTGTTTCATACTTTTGATGTTCTCAAACCTTTTCAACTTTCACGCAATACATGAGCGTGAGCCATGGACATAGCACTATAGTTGGAATAGAATGGTGATTGTGGAGAAGACAAAAAGGAGAAGATAGTCTCACATCAACTAGGCGTATCAACGGGCTATGGAGATTCCCATCAATAGATATCAATGTGAGTGAGTAGGGATTGCCATGCAACGGATGCACTAGAGCTATAAGTGTATCAAAGCTCAAACTAAAACTAAGTGGGTGTGCATCCAACTTGCTTGCTCATGAAGACCTCGGGCATTTGAGGAAGCCCGTCATCGGAATATACAAGCCAAGTTCTATAATGAAAATTCCCACTAGTATATGAAAGTGATAACTCAAGAGACTCTCTATATGAAGAACATGGTGCTACTTTGAAGCACAAGTGTGGTAAAAGGATAGTAACATTGCCCCGTCTCTCTTTTTCTCTCATTTATTTTTATTATTTTATTTTTTATTTTTTTGGGGCCTTCTCTTTTTTTGGCCTTTCTTTTTTTTCTTTATTTTATTTTATTTCGTTCGGAGTCTCATCCCGACTTGTGGGGAAATCACAGTCTCCATCATCCTTTCCTCACTGGGGCAATGCTCTAATAATGATGATCATCACACTTTTATTTACTTACAACTCGATATTACAACTCGATACTAGAACAAAGATATGACTCTATATGAATGCCTCCGGCGGTGTACCGGGATGTGCAATGATCTAGGTAGCAATGACATCAAAAAATGGACAAGCCATGAAAACATCATGCTAGCTATCTTACGATCATGCAAAGCAATATGACCATGAATGCTCAAGTCATGTATATGATGATGATGGAAGTTGCATGGCAATATATCTCGGAATGGCTATGGGAATGCCATGATAGGTAGGTATGGTGGCTGCTTTGAGGAAGGTATATGGTGGGTTTATGGTACCGGCGAAAGTTGCGCGATACTAGAGAGGCTAGCAATGGTGGAAGGGTGAGAGTGCGTATAATCCATGGACTCAACATTAGTCATAAAGAACTCACATACTTATTGAAACAGTCTATTAGCTATCAAAAAAAAGTACTACGTGCATGCTCCTAGGGGGATAGATTGGTAGGAAAAGACCAACGCTCGTCCCCGACCGCCACTCATAAGGAAGACAATCAATAAATAAATCATGCTCCGACTTCGTTACATAACGGTTCACCATACGTGCATGCTACGGGAATCACAAACCTCAAGACAAGTATTTCTACAATCCACAACTACCCACTAGCATGACTCTAATATCACCATCTTTATATCGCAAAACTATTGCAAGGAATCAAACATATCATATTCAGTGATCTACAAGTTTTATGTAGGATTTTATGACTAACCATGTGAATGACCAATTCCTGTCATCTCTCTAAATAGATATAAGTGAAGCAAGAGATTTTAATTCTTTCTACAAAATATATGCCCACGCTCTAACAAATATAAGTGAAGCAAAAGAGCATTCTACAAATGGCGGTTGTCTAAGTGAACAGAAATAGACAATCCAAACTTCAAATGATATAAGTGAAGCACATGAAGCATTATATAAAGCCATACCCAAAAGATATAAGTGAAGTGCATAGAGAATTCTATAAATCAACCAAGGACTATCTCATACCAGCATGGTGCATAAAATAAAGATGAAAACTAAATGCAAAAGACGCTCCAAGATTGCACATATCGCATGAACGAAACGAATCCGAAAACATACCGATACTTGTTGAAGAAAGAGGGGATGCCTTTCGGGGCATCCCCAAGCTTAGACGCTTGAGTCTCCTTGAATATTTACTTGGGGTGCCTCGGGCATCCCCAAGCTTGAGCTCTTGCATCTCTTCCTTCTTCTCACATCGAGTCCTTCCCGATCATCGAACACTTCATCCACACAAAACTTCAACAGAAAACTCGGTAAGATCCGTTAGTATAATAAAGCAAATCACTACTCTAGGTACTGTTGCAAACCAATTCATATTTTGTTTTTGCATTGTATCTACTGTAATATAACTTTTTCATGGCTTAATCCACTAATATAAATTGATAGTTTCATCAAAACAAGCAAACTATGCATCAAAAACAGAATCTGTCTAAAACAGAACAGTCTGTAACAATCTGAACATTCACCATATTTCGGATACTTGAAAAATTATGCCAAAATTAGGAAAAATAAAAAATGTGTATATAAAGACATTGCAAAAAGAATCAGAACCATTTGACGTTGCAGCTAAAAATGTAAAATTGCACACTACAGACAAAGTTTCTGTCCTGCACCGTACAAACCATCAAGCAAATGTAAACATCCTAAAGGCAAACCTTGGCACATTATTTTTATAATACAATGGAATTGTACAAGGGGATAATTATTTTTGTTGAAAAGTTTCTGTAGTCAAGATTCACAAAGTTGCCGTGAGCATGAACAAAGTTCAAGGAGCTCTCCCACTTCAACAATGCTTGTCTCTCTCACTTTCACTTTCCTTTTTGAAAAAGTTTTGGGTTCCCCTCTTTATTTTTGTTGTTTTAAAACTATATAAAAGCACTTAACAGAAATAAATGACTCTCTAAAACTTCCGGGTTGTCTCCCTGGCAGCGCTTTCTTTGAAGCCATTAAGCTAGGCATATAGTGCTCAAATAATGGATCCACCCGTATCCCAAGGTATATCAAAGCCGATTTTAATTAGCAATGATTTAGCATTTAGTAGTGAGCACAAAGCAACATATATCAAGCAACGACGAAGTCTAAATCTCTTCCTATGCATCATCATGTCATAAAAGAACAATTCATGCACACATAGTAAAGCCCAATGCATAGTATAAACAGTTTCTTGCAATTTTGTTGTATTGGAAACATAGAGAGGTGGAGATATAGTTCCTCTCTCATAATACTTGCAAGTAGGAGCAGCAAGCACATGCATATTATATCTATCAAAATCATCATGTGTAGTAGTAAAACGCAACCCATCAATGTAATCCTTAATAAGGGCAAACTTCTCCGATATAGTGTAGTCGGGAGAATTCAAAAAGATAATAGGACTATCATGCGTGGGTGCAATAGCAACAATTTCATGTTTAACATAAGGAGCTATAGCAAGTTCATCTCCATAAGCATAATTCATATTGGCATCTTGGCCACAAGCATAGAAAGCATCATCAAAAAGGGTTATTTCTAGAGAATCAACGAGATCATAACAATCATCATAGCAATCATCCTTCGGTAAGCACGAAGGGGAATTAAACAATGTCTGAGTTGAAGAGTTACTCTCATTAGAAGGTGGGCACGGGTAGCTAATCCGCTCTTCCTCCTTTTGTTCTTCTCTCTCTTCCTCATCTTTTTCATCCAATGAGCTCACAGTTTCATCAACTTCTTCTTCCATAGATTCCTACAAAATATTAGTCTCTTCTTGGACATTGGAGACTTTCTCAATAAGCGCATTAATTTCGTAATTGTATTCATAATTCTCATAACAGTATTTCAGAATAGCTAAATTTTCAGGTCTATAAACAGCATCATTAAAATCTTCAAACTCTTTAAACATAGATTCAATTTCATAAGCACCCATAAAAGCAACAAATTCTTCTATTTGTTCCACATCATAGTAATCATATATACCATTAGCATAAGAAGCTAAGGTCTTATTATCATTAAATTTGCAAGAAAAGGGAAGGTGTGGAGCCTTCATCCTAGAGCAACAAGTATAATCATATCTCAAGCATAGTTGCCTAGCATACCAATTCAATATATGAATTTGATCCCATAATAGTTTCCCTTTTTTTGTCAAGCGGTAATCCCTAAAGTATTCACATTGATCCAACATTACTCCCATTACATAATTGAATGGGGTTTTATCAGGATTATTGAAGTAGTACATAATACCTTTCACATAACCAACATTGAGGGTTTTAGGAGGTTCCCCATCTCAATGAGCAGAAAGTACACCTAATTTTTTTGGTATTTCGTGTTCCATATCCATAACTAAAGATAAAGAACAACTAAGAACAGCAAATAAAAATTACTTAGTGATAAAGCAAACAAGCACACACGAGAATATTCACCCCATGCTATTGCTCTCCGGCAACGGCGCCAGAAAAAGGTCTTGATAACCCACAAGTATAGGGGATCGCAACAGTTTTCGATAAGTAAGAGTGTCAAACCCAACGAGGAGCTAAAGGCAGAACAAATATTCCCTCAAGTTCTATCGACCACCGATACAACTCTACGCACGCTTGACATTCGCTTTACCTAGAACAAGTATGAAACTAGAAGTACTTTGTAGGTGTTGTTGGATAGGTTTGCAAGATAATAAAGATTACATAAATAAAAAGTAGGGGCTGTTTAGATAAAGACACAACTAAGTTAGGTTTAGTAAAGAGCTTGTTGTTACGAGAAAGTTATTTGTCCCTAGGCAAACGATAACTAGACCAGTAATCATTATTGCAATTTTATTTGAGGGAGAGGCATAAGCTAACATACTTTCTCTACTTGGATCATAGGCACTTATGATTGGAACTCTAGCAAGCATCCGCAACTACTAAAGATCATTAAGGTAAAACCCAACCATAGCATTAAAGCATCAAGTCCTCTTTATCCCATACGCAACAACCCCCTTACTCGGGTTTGTGTTTGAGTCACTCACGCAACCCACTATAAGCGAATCATGAACGTATTGCAACACCCTACAGAGGGGATCCCTCACGCTTGCGCGACACGGAGAGCACCATAGGACAACATCAATAATAAAACATGCAACTCAAACCAATCATGATCATCAAATAGCCCATAGGACAAAACGGATCTACTCAAACATCATAGGATAGCCATACATCATTGGGAAATAATATATAGCGTTGAGCACCATGTTTAAGTAGAGATTACAGCGGGTAAGAGAGAGGTTACACCGCTGCATAGAGGGGGGAAGAGTTGGTGATGATGGCGGTGAAGTTGTTGGTGAAGATTGCGGTGATGATGATGGCCCCCGGTGGCACTCCGGTGCCACCGGAAGCGAGGGGGAGAGATCCCCCCTCCTTCTTATTCTTCCTTGACCTCCTCCCTAGATGGGAGAAGGGTTTCCCCTCCGGTCCATGGCCTCAATGGCGTGGGAGGGGCGAGAGCCCATCCGAGATTGGATCTGTCTCTTTGTCTCTCTCTGTTTCTGCGTTCTCAGATTCTACCCTTTCACCGTTTCTTATATTCCCGGAGATCCGTTACTCCGATTGGGCTGAAATTTTAACACGGTCTCTATCCGGATATTAGCTTTCTTGCGGCAAAAGAAGGGCATCAACCGCCATACAGGGTGGCCACGAGGGTCTGGGCGCCCCCCACCTCGTGGGCCCCTCGAGCATCGTCTCGCGTTGATTTCACTTTCCAAAAATCACATATATTCCAAAAAAATCTCCGTCCGTTTTTATCCCATTTGGACTCCGTTTGATATGGATTTTCTGCGAAACAAAAAACATGCAACAAACAGGAACTGGCACCGGGCACTGGATCAATATGTTAGTCCCAAAAATAGTATAAAAAGTTGCCAAAAGTATATGAAAGTTGTTGAATATTGGCATGGAACAATCAAAAGTTATAGATACGACGGAGACGTATCAAGTATTGATTGGGGGATTTATAAAATAAGTAGAAATTGGTTTCATTTTCTCATAGATTCCCTACATACAAACAATTTTAAAACACCGCCAGGTTTAACTATTGGCCGAAAATTGAAGAGTTGAATTAGATATAATCAGGGATGTGATGTACCTGCTCGTTGCGCATGCTACTCTTGCAAGCTGCGACTATCCGTTTGCGCAAGCTCGATGCCATGCCCGTGTTGCCGCCGCTGCCTCCCACGCAGGCTACACCCAGGGTTGGATCTTCATCTTCTTATCCTTCCGTTCGCTTGAAGCCCAGCGACCACCCTCAAACGAGGGCGCGAGGAAGTGCTGTGTCGGTATGTCCAGTGGCGGCTAGGTTAGCAGCAAACCAGACTGGAGGCTGGAGCAAATGAATTGGGATTTTTCCTGCTGTCGATCGATATGGGAGGCGCTTGTTTGGGCCGCGAGCCTGCTATAGGGGCTGCCTTGCACTTATGTTATTGGCCCATCCAAATTGAAACATTTTTCTTCATTTTTTACATTTCCTGCTCATGCGTTGGGACGAACAAAACTAGCCTGGGCCAACCTAGACGACTCAAACTAGGTGCACACTTTCCAGCCACCCGAGGCGACCGCACATACCAGCCCCCATGGTGGCATCGCCCCTTTTTGCATGTATGATTGGGGTAGTGAAAAATATTCCAGTGGCGCTTTTGATTTACCCATAGAATGGTTGAATTGCTTGTTTCTATGAACTGAGTTCGCCAATAATGTGAAGGATGCTAGTCTTTTCATCCTATTGTAGATTACTTAGATCTCGATATGACAAAAGTAATCACATGAAATATACAGTAAAATCCAGTGTGATGTGTGTGGCTACAACTAGTCTGACTACACGTCCTCATATAACATATCAAGGACGCACCATCTTATCAGATTAACCATTCGACTTACCAATGCAGTGTGGGAAGAAAGAAGTATTGGGACTGCGTATCCAAGCAATTGATGCCATGGACTCCTTCGTACAACCTTGTAAGCGAAAAAGAAGTTGCAGTGTGCCTATACAAAGAACTAGCGTACGTTCAGTTACCTACTTCTCGGAATTTTAGTTAGCCACTTATTGTAAAATTGTTCAATTACGTTGCTTGGCTTAATTTAGTTTTCTACTGATTACATAATCCCACAACTTGTTAATCCTATTATAGACTGTGCCTATCTATGTGTTTGATACTTACTATTTAGAATTACACGTTTGCCTGAACTTAAATAATTACTTGTTTGTTTATCTGCTTTGCTGCTGCAACAACGGGTTACAATGATGTTAATAACTACTTTTTAGCATCCAATTGAAACTCTTTAATTCCTTGTTTGTTCAACTGGTTTGCTATTATAACTCCCAGTTGAGATGTTTTGCTAACTTCAACTTTTCTGAATCCAATCAGAACTTTGATGGCAAAACAAGTTAGCCCAAGATCAACCATGCATGTTGTATCATCCCACAGCACTGGCACCGGCCCAATCATGCATTATGAATTGCCAACTGCTGATGCTCTAGAGGCTAAACTAGTGGTAGAAAGAGATTTTGCTTCTGCACTTAGAGATGAAGTTGATATGTTGAGGAAGCAAACAGCACACTCACAATAAGTACTCAAGACAACCATTAAATATTTGGTGGATTTCAAAACGAAGCAAGCCGAGACTGAACACATTGTTAAGGTCCTGAAGGAAAAAAGGAAATTAAATTCCCACTTGGTAAATCATGGGTGAAATGTTCTTTCCATCGTTGAATAACCTTTCTATTGTTTGTTCATGTAATCAATCAAACGATTTGTTTTAGAGATCATGTAATAATTGTTTTTTGTTTTTTGGTTTGTAATTTTATTTGAGCACAAGTCTGTATTAATTGATAAGACTCGGAGACATTTCATTTTGATTGTTGTGCCAGACCTACAAATATGCCAATCGGGCTGAATGTGCATTCAGCAATAATAGTAGTATAGATGGACCATAAGTGGCACGCATCGAAAAGGGCCAAGATGTTGTAGTAGCTTGGCTAAAAAAGGATGTTGTTGTAGCAAAAGAAAGTACAGCGGCCTGCCTTATGTATGTTAGTTGATATTATTGATCTATATACTCTATAAGTGTTTATATGTTTGTTAGTTCTGTACATTCTTGGTTGATTGACTCGATATTTGAATCTTGATACATCGCTTGTGTACATATCTAAATGGGAGTACACATTATGTTGCATGTGACATTTGAGTTGGACATGAAGTGTTCCAAATATTGGAATTCACCTTAAACTGGACTCTAGCTTCTGAATTTGAGTATCGGCATTTGTAAACCATATTCATATATGACTGTGGAATACATCTTTGTCGTCCTTTTGAAGATATAAAAAAACACATAGAATGATTTATAAATATTCGTATAGGAATACAAAATGCTTTCGAATTTAGTTGCCAGGGTAAACGTGGATGCTTATGGTCCCAAAATTCGAAAGAAGTGGAAAAATTTCCACTCCCATGTCGGCTGCCCGAAGCCAAGTGTTTAGGAGATGGAAATTATTGTCTACCCATTACACGGATAACCCATCGACCCAATTTCCACTGCTCTAAATAGGGTTAGGTTAGTAACTTCAATTAGACGTGACACGACCGCCTCTGAGCCCATTCCAACACGGTGGGCGCCAAACATGGGCGGCAAAACACATTTGATTTAAGCTCGTCCGAAAGACATCTGTTTCTCCCTCCATTTCCCCATTCATACACGGTGGGCGGCAAAACAAACTCGATTCGGCCGAAATCGATGTAGGCAAATATTTTCAATAGGGGAAGGTTTGTAACTTCACTCAGACGTGACACAACCGCCCTACCTGTCAGCCTCGTTCATACACCATGGGCGCCAACCATGGGCGCCAACCATGGGCGCCAACCACCCTCTCCTCGCCCGAAATTGCTCTGGGCAAATATTGGCAAGATGCGAGATTACCGTCGTATCCCCAACCGACGAGACGTCCAAATTTTAAACGGGGGCTAAGTTTGGAACTTTCCCATATTTCAGACAGGCGCGTCCCAAAAACATGGTTCCCCGTAGCTCTCCCTCCATTTTCCCATTCATACACCATCCGCGCTAGAACACCATCCCCACACCAGCCCACATCCGCCACCCCATCCATCGCCGCTGTCCTCCACCCCATCCATCGCCGCCGTCCTCCACCACATCCATTGCCACTATCCTCCACCATGCCGGAGCGCCTACCAAGACTGCGTCATCCACTGCTAGAGATGGACGTTTCTCATCCACGACGACGGACCAAGAGCCTTGCATCATGTCCTCTCGCTTCATCGGCGTCGTCGTCCTGTTTGCCGGGGCCGCTCATATGACCTTCTTTTCCACCACAACGGGACTTATCCCCCGATGCACCCGTCTACTGTCGCAGATCTGCTTCAACGCCAACGACAGCCATCGCACCCCCGATGCCTACACGGCGCCGCAGGAGAGGTGGTACTTCATATCTCAACCTTTTGATCTCAACCAGAAAATAGATCTTTACTTGGTTGCTCTACTTTCCTTTCAGCTCTTAGAATTTAGTTCTTAGTTTGAAGCAAACAATGGCTGCTAAATATCATTTCTTCGGTTTGCAGCTTCAAACCTGCCATGGCACATTCATAATACGGTTTAATTGATCATGTTGGTTCCGTGGTGGTTTCTTTAATAGAAATCGGAGGGGAAACCCTCTTTTGCTAAACAAAATATGCTTAGAGTTTCCCCCTTTTATGATCACTATAAGATCAGAATGCGTGCTTCGTGTCATAATAGCACTACTCCACCCATCAAGCTAAACAAGCTTAGTTGTTCAAATATGAATCTGATATTATTAAAACAGAGTCATTTAATTGGTCAGCTAAATGTTCCTAAATTAGTTTCAAAAATGCATGTCCACCGCTCGGGTGTGTATCTCTATAGGGTGCCCACGGTGGGCCGGCCCACCCTGGGATTTTGGGTCGTCCCAGGCCCCGATTCCCCTCTGTTCTGTTGCGCGCCTCCGATCTCTACTCGCCCCCAGCCGCCTGCCGTCCCCGAACGGCATGACTCTAGGAGGATTTTGGACGGTCTCTTACTGCAGTTACAATTCTGCATACTTGTCCTAGTAAGCTCATAAGTAAATGATTGATTCACTACATCTATGCTTGCCTTGTCATATTTGTTGTCAATATTCTTTTAGGGTGGACCACCCTGTTTCTAAATACTGGAACCGTAGACATGAGTGAATAGTATTTCTCTATGTGATCTCTTCCATCATGTGTGGGCAATGAACACTGCATTGTATAGAAAGAAAGTGTCATTTCCAGCTTTTACATAGGCTTCGATCTTTTACATGGAATACAATCTGCCTACTTGCTTTGTGTCGCACTACCAACACTCCACCCTTGAAGCTAAACATTATGCCACTCATAATTCCTTAGTTTATTTGTTCAAATACGAATTTCATATGATTCTAATGTTCCTACTTCAGTTTTGAAATGTATGTCTGCCTGTTATAGAGACATAAGGGGTTTGTATTTCTGTGTGTGGTCTGGTCAGCACGGTTGGGGGTGAACTTTGCATATGCAGGGGTTTATAGGGAGACACTCTTCGAGTTGAATCCGCAATGCATTCCACAGATAATCTGACTACTTTCTTGTTTTCATGAATCTTAGATTCTGAACAGCATCATAATGATTACGAGCTTGCGCGCATGAAAAGAATAAAGCAGAACAATGCCATGGCTGTCAAACTTGGCATTAAGGGACTGAAATCAAGTCTGGATGCAATGCAATGCAAATGCTCTCCACCTATAGATTCATGGTCAGAATATGATCCTAATAGTGATTCTGAGCTAGAGGGAGACCTAAGTCAATGTAGCGCCCTAGTGGAGGATTCATAGGAAGATGCCCTATCTTATTCACCCATCAAGGTGCTTGCTCTAACTTTCCAAGGTTATATTGGTCACACATATCTTGCAGCTGATGCTTTGCATTGCTTCTACTTTGTTGAACTGTCATTAGCTTAATTTACACATCGTGTATGTGAATATGCCCTGCCTATCCATTTTCAGTACATATTCCATCTATCATCATACCATATTTATCCATTCAAATGATGTTCTTGTGTATCAGACGTTCAAAAGGAAGAGGGCGATTGCTGATCATGGAGGAGCACAAGCCAAGTATTTGGAAAAGGTAGTGGCACCTGATAAATCAAATAGCCCATTAGGTGTAGTTGCAATATCACCTGACCCACAAAACACCCCAACTCTAGCAGACTCTAGCCCTGCTACACTGGTCATTTCTGATGCCCCAACTCAGCAGACCCAAGCTGCAGCAAACAGTATGATTATGCCAGTTGACATAGAACCAGCTCTACGACGCAAAACCGCCATTCCAGTAAAGAGTACACCAAATCCAGTTGCCAAATCCCTTTTCGAACCAGAGAGAGACCCAATTGCAGCAAATAGGAACCCTGTTCCATTTCTTCCCAGTTTAGAAGGCGAAGCTTATATTGTTGTCAGGAACTTTGTGCGCATCTTTCCTTCATGGAAAGATTATACCATAGACACAGAACAATTTCCAGTCTTCCTCCGTAACTTACGCGTAAGTAATGTACTAATGTTATTCATGGTCATTACTGCATATGTTTCTGCTGACGGAAGACACAAGATTTCATTCTTTTAAATAAGCGAGGACCAAACTAGATTGTGAAGATGAGCAAGGGTTGGTTGCGATTTTCAAGCACTCGTTGATGAAGTATCGTTCCTACCCGAGGCAAGCGCACTTCGATGGCAAGGCTCTAAACAAAATTTCTGTAAAGTCTTCGGTGCTACATTTATCCGACGGTGACTAGAATAATCTTGCTACACATTGGTCTCGGCTACAGCGTAAGGTACTGTCTGTGATATCACATCACAATTTGAACTACATTTCTGCATTTGCCTTAACGTCTCACTTGTACGAAAACTGTTAGCAGAAGAACATTCATTCTCAAGGGACCACGGAATCTCGCAGCTATACTGCACACTGCATTGCTCTTGTGAGTACCTCTTGCCCTATATGACCATACTTACTTTCATAGCTGTTTGATTATGTAGCATCACTGCACATGTTAGCCTCGTTATCGTCCATTTGGTGGACATTATAAGATCCGTATGGACTCTTGCATAAATTTAGAATCAACCCAATGCTTTTGAAGAGGTTTATCTCTGCAGTCCTCTTGTAAGGACTGAACGTCGTCTATCACTGTACTTACATTAACAGCTACTCCCTCCATCCCATAATATAAGAACATTTTGTACATTACACCAGTGTTCAAAACACTCATGTATTATGGGAAGAGCGATTGGTTCATTATGTAGCATTATGCATCTTATCTCCCTCGCCCACCATTTACTAAAAAAGATCTGATCTATATTTAATCTTACCTAAAAGTAGAATACACAGACAATGCAGTGCAGAAGTGTAGCCCATTGCTCTTGTTAGTACATTTTCTCCTGTAACGCTTGTACTTCCAGGGATTGGTAGTTGATTATGTAGCATCAATCTGCATCTTATCTTCATTATCCTCTATCCCTTCCATAATTATCATATCTATAATTACTCTTTACAAAATGTAGATTACATGCAATGCTTATGAAGAAGATTCTGTGCTGAAATTCTTGAGTTATCATTCCCTTGACATGGAGAAGGGCATTATAAATCCGGTGTTAACTGTTAATGTAAGTCGGTCCTTCTAAAGCCTTTATCCTCAACTGCTGGTTAATTTGCTCATACTCCCTATCGTTTACTACTATTTAGTTTGATGTTTCTACCAAAATGCAAGTTCGCAAGAACCGTTTGTTCTAAGTTTTACTTGTAAAACCAAATTCCTTATTCATACCATGCACATTACTCAATACTCCCTATATGTATGCTTCTTTTTGTGGATCTATAATCCAGTGTGTGGTGAGGCAGCCCACATTTGCACCTTGTCATCTCCTATTTTATCTTACTGATGTGGCTGATGATATGAACAACATGCCATGCACAATAACCAAAATAGATACAATGATTTTCTTTGCCCTTCATCTATGCTTGTTATGTTGACATGGTAATCCACTAGTGTGGTGAAGCTCCCCGCATTATGAACAATGCCAAATTATGCTATTGCTATTTTGAACTTACTCTTTATTTTCTAATTTGAAATTGGATGGAATTGACAGCACAATTATCATCTTTGTTTATACACGTGCAAAACCTTCCATCTCTCTGCTTTGTTTCAGGGTGATATGCCAGATGGCATGCACAAGTCTGCTGAAGGCTGTGAGACAAACCCAACATATATTGCAGCAAAGAAGGCAAAACATCTTGAAGATAGCGAGACAACCCCAAAGTCTTGTCTTGATGCAATGTTCAAGTTACTTGAGACTAGCAGTTAGACAAGCTCACAAAATTCGTTATCTGAATCAGTTTGACTTCTTCAGTCCCAGGTTCTAGCAGAAAGGCATTCTGCAACTCAACTTCGACTTGAAGTCCTATCTCTAAGAAAGATTGCGGAGAACACCAATGAGAACCTCATCGCTAAACAACTACACCTAGAAGCTATGACCGACATGCTAGGCCGGTCTCACAGCCTTGCTCAGTAGCTTGCGCAGCAGTTCCCGTGCAAGGCTAACCTTTCTTGTACTGTCTTGGAAGTGGTCTCGGTTCCGTATTATTTTGTTACACTGCAACGGTGCCCAGTTTTTGTAATCTGCTTCTTCATTGCGCTTTATGATCACTGGTGGCGAACTTCGATGCCCAGTGGATGTAATATACCATAAATCCTTTATTGTATAGTGTAGGTTTATTCTTAGTTACTATGCCATAATTTCTTTATTGTATAGAGTATGTTTGTTCTTAATTCCTACTAGTTATCGCCATCATTCGCCATCTGAAAAAAATCAGATGTAGTTGACCGGGCCAAAACATTCACCTCTAACGGGCCTAGTTTTTAGCGGGCCACAATTGTGCTGGCCTGCATCTTTCTTGGGCCTGAATGGTTGGGGCCTTCACACTTTGCGCGAGGCCCACAACTTACACCGGCCTATATTTTAGTTGGGCCTTTTGTGGACCCAACGCTTAGTTTGGCCCAGGTAGCGTTGGGCCATTAATAGGCTGGATATTGTACTGGCCTGTTACGGCCCAGATGAAACCATGGGCCTTTAGAAGGCCGAAATGCATGTTGGGCCTCAATTTTCACTAGTCGTCGACGGGCCTTCAATAGGCTGAAATGTAGACCGTGCCTTTTTGGGCCCAGTTATATCACGGGCAGTTACCAGGCCGAAACATATCTCGGGCCTTAGTTGGCCCACTGATATCATGGGCCTTTAAGAGGCCGAAAGCTTAGTGCAGACATCAACGGGCCGAATTATGCGACAGGCCTTTAACAGGCCCAAAGTCACGTTGGGCTTAACTGTTACCACCTTTATCATGGGCTGTTAGTGGGCCCGATGTCCCGTCGGACCATATATGGCCCATGGGCAGCACGGGTCATTCCCAGGCCGAAAGTTACACTAGGCTGAAATGGGCCCATGTCTACATCGGGCCTCTAATAGGCCGAAAGTCATTGGGCTGTAATTGGGCCCAAATATTCGGCGGACAATTAATAGGCCAGATCTGGCTTCGGGCCGTAAATGGGCCCAAATATTCAACGAAAATTAACGGGTCAGATCTGGTTTCAGGCCGTAAATGGGCCTTTATTAAGCAGGCCGTTATTGGGCTGGCCCACTAGTACCTAAGTAAGTACTACGGGCCTTTGACTAGTCCAGCCAAAGGATATAGTCCGGCTGTCCAGAGACCCCCTAATCCAGGAGTCCCTCAGTAGCCCCTGAACCAGGCTTCAATGACGATGAGTCCGACGCGCAGTGTTGTCTTCGGCATTGCAAGGCGGGTTCCTCCTCCGAATACACCACAGAAGAGTTTGAATACAAGGATAGTGTCTGACCCTGCAAAATAAGTTCCACATACCACCGTAGAGAGAATAATATTTCCACAAATCCAATCTGCTAACACGTTTTGGCAGCATGACATCATGCCATGGCCCGGTAATTATCTGAACCGTTTTTCCTTAACCAGCCCCGCACATAAAGCGAGGCGGTTTCTTGACACGTCTTGTCAAAGCAGAGATCGTGTTCCCCTTATTATGGGATTCTCATTAATACGGACATGGGTAACCCAACCGTGCCTAGGACTCCTAGATTTTAGGCAAGTCCCAAACAGCCACGAGGAGGATGCTTGATATTCACCCTCTTTATAAAGGGACAAGGCTTTTACTTCTTCCCTCCCGTGCTCAATCGAATCCTTCCCCCGCCTCGAGTTCTAACACTCAAAGCCCAGGTCAGGTGCTTCGGACCTTCAATCATGTCCGGATCCAGCCTTCAAGGCCAGTGGATGCCTTCCTCCGTCACGGAGGAGGATATCAAGAAGTTGAAGGAGGCCAGATACCTGACCGCCGAAATTTTGCATAGGTTGCCCGCCCGAGGGCAGGTCATCCCTACTCCTGAACCCAACGAGAGCGGTGTGTTTGTCTCCCACTTCCTCCGAGGACTAGGCCTCGCTCTGGATCCTTTTGTTAGGGGTCTTATGTTCTATTACGGGCTGGATTTTCGCGACCTAGCCCCGGATTCCCTCCATCACATCTCGTCATTTATTGTCGTTTGTGAGGCCTTCCTCCGCATTACCCCTCACTTCGGCTTGTGGCTCAAGACCTTTAATGTGAAGCCGAAGATGGTCAAGGGGCAGTACGCAGCGTGCGGAGGTTCTCTAATAAGCAAAATTGCTGGCGCTCCATGGCTGAAGGGCTCCTTTCTAGAGGTGTCCAGATTGTGGCAACGGGAGTGGTTTTACGTCACAGCTCCCCGAAGTGCCAAGTGGGTAGCCGCCCCCACCTTCCGCTCGAGCCCTCCACCACAACTGATGTCATGGATCAGCAGGGGGCTGAGCTGGGGCCCAGCCAAGGACGTGCCCATACTGCAGAGCCGCATCCGAGGTCTCTTCGAGGGAGATTTCAGTCTAGTTAGGGTGATGCAAGTCATGCTGGTTCGTCGAGTCCAGCCTTGCAAAGCCGGCCCCTCCGCATGTGGGAATTCAACCTAGAAGGACCGCGCACTATTCAGAATTTCCTCGGCCTGACGCACGAGGAGATGTACAAATCATTCTTTGGACCCCAAATAGAGTGTCCGGACACTACCGAGGATGTGGGCCTGAGCAGCAACCGCACCGCGGCCCAAGTAAGTAATCCCATGGCCGAATGCACTGTCCTTTTCTTTATCATGACATCATTCTGAAGAATCGCTCTTTGACCAGGACTGGATAACAAAGGCGAAGATGATCCGGTGTTTGGCCCCCCTTCCTGAAGGCTTGGACAATCCGGTGCTGGAAAAGATGCTCGAGCCAGCACCTTTCCTGGTGCCCTCAAAGGAAGATGAAGGGGGGGATAAAGAGGGCAAAGAGATCCACCGCTACCTATTCCAGCATGCAGAGGTTCTCTAATAAGCAAGGGAATGAGCGTCCCCTGGGTTGTTCTCCACCGCTACCTATTCCAACCGAGGGAATGAGCGTCTCCATGAGGGAGGACAACCCAGGGGAAGAATCTGACATTCTCTCGCCCCGGGGAAGGAAGAGGACTACCTCTGAAGATCTGGAAACCAAGGTTTCCAAACGGGAGAAGAAATCTCCACCATAGGGTCCTGCCTCGGAGGGTGCTCTTGCCGCACAATGTCCGCGCGGGGATCAACCCTCTAACGAGCTGTAAGTAATCAAAAAGTACTTAATAGTGAAGATATCCTACCTTACTTTTGAGGAAAATAACCGAAGCATTCATCTTGCAGTTCGGATCTTAGCCCTTCTGAGCAGAGCTCTTCTTCGGGGGATCTTCTTCCGGAGATGATGGAGAGCGAAATGCCTCCCCGGGACTCCCCAGCTCTAGAAGCGGGCGACCTTGAAGTGTCGTTGCGGAGGGTCTCTCCGGATTCGGCGAGGCCAGAAGACAATCCTATGGCCACCCGAAGTCCCCAGTATCGGCTCTTGAAGAGAGCAACCAAAAGAGTCCGGCACCGTCTGCTATGCGGTCGGACGTAATGAGGGATCTGCTAGAGCGAGCGACTATCTCAGAAGAGCACCGTACGTTGATGGGTACGGTGGTTGTAAGGATTTCATCCGCCGAAAGTGGGTTGCATGAAGCCTTTATGAGTCTACTGACGGGTTTTGAGGTATGTGAAATGATGTATATTTTTGACAGTACCGCACATTTTAAGGTGTGCCCTGTGTAGATAGTAGCCCCTGAGACTATGGTTGTCGTCGAGAATGGCGGCAAACAGAGGATCATAGTCCCAGGTAATAACCAGACCGCCTTTATGTGCAGGTGGTTGAAGCTTCGGTGGCTAGCCGGATTGATGGGTTTGCCGGACTAAAGCGGCAACTGGATGCGGCAGATGCCGACATTGTGCTTAAGCGGCTTGACGAGGCATAGGGTGAGTGATTTTTCTGGTGATCGACACATAATAAGAGCAGCATGATGCCAGTATCTTTAATATGTTGTGACTGCAGATGGAGCTGCCACCGTGGAGGCCCTTCGGGCAGAGCTTGCCCGAGCCAAGGAGCAAGTAAGGAGTAGTAATGCGGCTGCTTTAAAGGTGGCCAAAGAGTTAAGAGCCGAAAAGGCCGCGCATTGCGAGAGCAAAGAGAAAATGGCCAAGATGGTTGTAAAGTTAAAACACACTGCCGACCGTTGCCAGCTTCTTGAAGAAGAAAACCGGGCGAAGGTGACGGACCTGGAAAAGGCCACGATGGCGACCAAAGACACCCGCTCTGCGATGAGAGCGAAGGAGGAGCTGCGTCAAGCCGGGGATATCGCGGGTGGGAAACCCTTCATGCTGCAGAGGAAGTTTGGAGATCCTTTGTATGCCCCTCTGGACCGGCTGTGGAGTTCGGCGGACGCATATCTCGACTTGGCGGCGAGTGCTGTCGATGCGGCCGAATACTTCTGAGATCAAACAGATCGTGAAGTGGACAAGCTATTCTGGTCACAATTTAATGTTCCAGAGCGTCCGCTTCCATTGACTGGTCGGCTTGCCGAATGGGCCGAGCTGAATAGAGTGTTCGGACTCGCCATGAGGTCTGTTGTGGATCATGTGTGGCCGGAAAGGCCAAAGCCGAACAGCTATTTTAGTTTGGTGCAGCAGTTCCTTGATGCGGTGCCGCGCATTAATGCGATGAAGAGGTCGGCGTGCATAGAAGGCTCACGGATGGCCCTTGCCCGTGTCAAAACATACTGGGCAGAGATGGATGCCACCACTATCGCGGCGCAGGGTTCGGCCATAGGCCGAGTGGCTGCCGAGCACTATTTTGAAGAAGTTCTTGAAGGCGCTCGTTCGATAGAGGCCCAGTGCTCGAAGAATATTATGTTTTAATGACATGTATTCCCATTGTAAAAACAATATTTTATTAAGTTTATCAAGGCTCTGTTTATACTTTTGCCCGAAAGTATTATGATGCCTCCTGTGCGGCCATTTATGTATATATGTATATAACCTGAAAGATTGCAGTCGTTGGCTTCATCCCCCACGCATATAATGCGGGGATGTTCGTAGAAGATGCATGTTCACACTTGATCCAACGTCTTGGTCCATTAAGGAGGTGATAGCGCAGCGAACTAGGCAACCGGACTATAATGCTTTAACACTTTCACTTAGCCAGAGGAGTTTGACAGTGGGGCTACTATATAGCCCCTGGTGGCTCCGCACTCATCCGAATTCGGGGTGCGTATATGCCTGGCAGGGAAATAGCCCTTCGTTAAGGCGGAGGAATCCCGAAGATTCCGGTAGGTCATCGAGTGGTTGACCAGTCTCACGCTATATCATGATAGTCAGTTTTCGACTTTCTCTACTGAGGTGCTTGTCGGCGTTCTGGGAACGGGGGTCCCCAGCCTTGCCTGCCTGCGGCCTGCGGCGTGGCTCAAAGGGGGGCCCAGCACGGCCCATCTTCATCAACACAGACCCAAGACCCCCGCGAGGGGCCAAGCCTCGCGGGGCGGACGACATGGAGCTTCCTCAGGCACGGCCTCACCAGGCTGGCTCGCAAGGAGGCGGAGAGATCAAGGCGGGGTACCTCACGAGGTGCCCGTGACACAAGCCATGACGACCACGGGCGCCAGGCGGGCGCCAGCCCGCGCAGTGTCCTCCTTTCCCCTTTGGTGCAAAGGGGGCAAGCGCAGCCACGGAGTACCGAGGCATCAGGCAAAGGTTACCATTTCGGTGCAACAAGACCAAGACCAGGGGGACTGCAATACGGAGGTCATCGTGGAGCCCAAGACGGTGTCACCACCAGAGCTTTGTGCAGGCGAGGACCAACTTTAGTCAGGATAAGTGTACCAGATGTTCCCCTTCAAAATGGCCAATTATTGGCGCCCTTCCCGCTCAATATTTGGGAAGAGGCCCAGGGCCATTTCCTATAAATAGGACTAGCCACCCACAGGGAGGGGGGGGGGGGGTTCGAGATCGAGCATCGAGGATCAAGGATCGGATCGAAATCAGAGAGAGAGAAGGGTGACTGAACTCCTCCTAGCAGTTCGTCCCCCCCAGCCAAGAACAGACCCTCGCGAGGCTGTTCTTCCTTATATTGTTCATCATCATCAGCCCAAGAGGCAATCCACCACACCACACACTGGAGTAGGGTATTACACCACAATGGTGGCCTGAACCAGTATAAATCCTGTGTCTCTTGTGTTGTTCTTTCCATAGCTTAGATCTTAGCGAGGCGGGGGGGTGCAGGTAGGTAGGAGGCGAAATCTTCGCGCGCACCCCAGTGTTCGAACCTCAAGGGTCTGCCGGAACCCGAAATCCAACATTTGGCGCACCAGGTAGGGGTGCGCCGGAATTCGTCTTCCACCACCTCGTTCTCCTCCGACCATCGCGCCCATGTCTGACGCTCGTCGGGCCCGCGCCGAGCGCCGGGCCTCTCTCGCTTCCCGCATCGCCCAGACGGCTCCTGTCGGCAGGCGTCCTCGCCGTTCCCCGTCACCTTTCGTCAACGCCGCCACCGGCCCGGCGGGGGACGAGCAGCAAGCATCGTCTCAGCATCCGTCAGTGCGGCAAGACGGCCGCACCGCTACTCCCTCGCTCACCCCAGCTGGTTCTTCGTCCCGCGCACTCCGCGCACCCATGGAGGCTTGAGCTACGCTCATCGCGGCAAATGAGCTCCTGCGCTACCGTCCCGTCGACGACGTCTACGAAGAATGGCTCGACCGCGTCGCCGAGCTCGTCCGCGCCGCAGGGGGCTCTCCTGCGTCGTCCGTTCCGCTGCACCGCATCCCGCCCCGCGCGGGCGACGAGGCTCCGGCGGCGCCCCGGCCGCCTCCTCCTCAAGAAGGCGCCATGGCTCCAAGGCGCGTGGCCCCTAGGCGGAACCCGCTCTGTCAGGTGCCAGCGTGGCAAGAGCAGAGCTGCCAAGAAGTCCCTCGCCCGCAAGAAGCTGCCCGGGCGCTCCCTGCTCCAGCACGTCGCGACCATGCTCCTGCTCCCGCACGCCAAGACCCCGCGCTGCTCCCAGTTGAAGCGCGTGGGGACATGCAAGACCAAGCTCTCCATCACCCAAGGCCACCCGTGGCCACAGCAGGCTGCCGTGCCTTCACCACCGAGCTACGCAGCGTCGCGTGGCTCGGCAAGTTCAAGCCAGACCTGCGTCCTCGTTACGACGGCACGGCCGACCCTGCGGAGTTCCTCTAGCTCTATGAGCTGGGCATCGAAGCTGCCAACGGAGACGAGAAGGTCATGGCGAACTGGTTTCCCATGGCGCTCAAGGACGGGGCCCACACCTGGCTCCTGAACCTGGCTCCAGGCACGATCTCCTCCTGGGATGAGATGCGCACCCGCTTCATCGCCAACTTCCAAGGTACTCGCGACCGGCCACCCGCCGTGAGCGACATGCACCGCATCAAGCAACAACCCGGGGAGACCCTGCAGCAGTACATCCAGCGCTTCAACAACGCACGCCTCAAGATTCCCAAGGTGACTGAGGAGGCCATCATCTCATCCTTCTCCGACGGCGTGCGCGATGTCAAGATGAAAGAGGAGCTGGCGATGCATGAAGATCTGTGCACTTCCATGGAGCTGTTCAACTTGGCAACCAAGTGCTCCAGGGCTGAGGAAGGGCGTCTCTCCCTCCTCGAGCTGCCTGCCGCAGACCCAGAAGAGAAGAAGCCCAAGGCCAAGGATGTGAAGCGCAAGGGGGCTGCCGTGCTCGCGGCAGAACCAGACACCAAGCGGGACAGAGATCAGCCCGAACCTTCCAAGGGCAGTCGATACTGTGTGTGCCACGACCTCCACACCCACAACACCAATGAATGTCAAGAGCTCCGAGCCATGCGAGAAGGAAGGATCGGCCATCGCCCCGACCGCGGTGACCGGGGCTACGGTCGAGGAGGAGGAAGGAACGCAGGACGCTGGGAAGACCGTGGCCCGTGCCAAGGGTGGCGTGATCAACCTCGCGAGGATCGCTGGCAAGACCCGCCTCGCGAGGGAGACTGGAGGGATCAGCCTCGCGAGGATCGCCCGCAAGGCAACGCAGGCCTCCCTCCGCTGCCGCTGCAGCCAAGGAGAAACAAGGACCGCCACCAGGACGAGGGGGCTGGGGGCTTCCAGGAGCCGCGCGCGATCGCCTGCATCCTGGGCGGGGCTCAAGCCCCAGCCTATCAACGCATCTTCAAGCAGTTAGCCCGCGAAGTGAATGCAGTCCTCCCCAAGCTCGAAGCCACGCACCCTCTCAGGTGGTCGGCGTGCCCCATCACGTTCAGCTCAGCAGATCAGCTCAAGTGCGCGGCTACAGCCGGAGTCCTCCCAATGCTTTATTCCCCAATCATTAGCAACGTGGTGGTCACCAGGACCCTCATCGATGGCGGGGCAGGGCTCAACGTCCTGTCCGTGGAAACATTCAACAATCTCCAAGTGCCCTACAGCCAGCTTCAGCCAACCAAGCCTTTCTCCGGAGTCACCGACGGCTCCACGGTCCCGATTGGGCAGGTCCGCCTCCCTGTCACCTTCGGGGCACGCGACAACTACCGCACCGAGCTCATCGACTTCGACGTCGCTCACATTCGCCTGCCGTACAACGCCATCCTTGGGTACCCAGCGCTGGCCAAGTTCATGGCCGTAACTCACCATGGCTACAACATCCTCAAGATGCCAGGAAGTGGCAGAGTCATCATGGTGCCCTATGAAGAGAAGGACGGGGTGTGTTGCCTGGAGCGAGCCTTTGAGGCCGCATCACTAGAAGACCCGGATCGCGGAAGCAGGAGGCTTCCCGAGACCACCCCCAAGAAGAAGAAGACATCATCCGGCCCGGCCCCTCAGGAGGCAGGCCCCTCTAGGCCCGCGCCTGCCCAGGGGGAACCTCCTTCCATCGCATAGGAAAGCGCGCCCGGCGCCCTCCTCAGGCAGGGCTCGGGGGCTCTCCGCTGGAGGGCCACTGACCTGGCCAAGGTAACGAGGGAGGCGCTTGGGCACCACATGGAGGCGTGTTTCGAAGCACGTTTCCCTCAAGAAGGAGTAAGGTAAGGAGAGCCAGACCCTCAGGAGTTTGTCAGCAAGGCCATTCAGGAGCTACAGGAGTCAAGAGTCATGAAAGGCGGCCGCCGCCTACCAACAGTGGCTCCCCATCCAGGCGAGGATGGTGGGATTCGCGTCTGCATCGACATACCAGGGCTTAATCGAGTCGCCTCTCTGGAGCGCCTCTGGCCCTCGTGAGTGGGGCGCTGCGGAGGTCCACCCCACAGCTACGTTCGCATGCCTTATGGCTTGCCGAACGCGGCTGCCACGTACCAGCGCCTCATGAGGGGAATCATGGAGGCATAAGAGGCCAGGCGTTCCGCAGCCCTGGCAGAGATGGAGATGGTCCGCGAGGAGCCACCAGCACCTCCGGAGCCTCCCGAGGCCCCTAGGCCTGGGGGCTCGTGAGGATCGGCTTCCACAGCCCACCGAGTCTGCTACACCAACAGTCCTTTGTCCTCAACATCATCAGGTGACATCTTTCAAGTTTCATTTCTAGCTGGGAGCGCCCCCCCAGGGCTGCATTATTCCCAGGCCGCGTGGGTCCGTCCCTGCGGCATGTATCCCTTTTATTTCATGTTGTTAGCTTACCTTGTTGGGGGCGCCCCTCGGGCTGCATCATCCCCAAGTCGCTCGGGCCTGACCCAGTGATGTCCGCCTTCCCAGCATCTATTTGAATGAATCCACTCCTTCACGGCTAATGTGTTTGACCTAGTTGCCCGCTCAACTGACGAAACTACTCCCAAACAGCACGACGCTTGCGCATGGGTCCGTCCCTGCAACACCGACAAACCTGAATGGCTGAGCTCTGGCCGCGGCAGCCCCACATGGCGCCACCTCGTCAAGCCTTCAGTGCATCATCGCCCCTCGGAAGCAACCAACGGCTGACTGTCAATTGTCATGGCAACCCCTCGTTCTTTATATGATGGGTTTACAGGATCTCCTAAAGGAGCCGCGTCAGGTGAGGCCCTTGCGGTGTCTCCTTCACTCTCATCCGCGCGAACCGCTTGCACGTTAAAGGGGGGGGGGTGCCTGAGCATCACGACTCAGGGCTCCTACTGGCTCTCCAGCCCTCACCCTCTGGCCTTGTCCATGGCATCACGACCTGGCATACCAGCGACGGCTGAGACTCGCTCGAGGGCCGGGACCCGAGGACGTAGAGCAGAAAGGGGAGCAAAGGCGAGAGAGGAGGGACACGAGAGGACCTCGCCGAGCAACCTCACGCCTGCCGATGCACGGACCCGGCGACACACCAGAGAGCGACCCCTGATTCTCGAGATAAGTCACCACCCGGAAGCACCAGCTACCGTGGCACCATCCCCGCACCTAATGCAATCCCGTGTTAGCGACGCCGCTCTCCTTTCTCACCGAACGACGGCTACTTGGGCGCCAAAGGGGACCTCCTGAGCATCGCGACTCAGGGGCTCTTACCGGACTCCGGGTGGCTCACCTCCTGGCCTTGACCACGGCATCGTGACCTGGCATACCAGCGACGGCTGAAGCCGCCTTGGGACTGGGACCTGTCAGCGCAGAGCACCAAGCCCTCATGAGGTTCGAAAGGGAGAACTGAGCTAAGACGGAATGAGCAACTCGCACAATTCTACGACAAGGGTTATATTAACAAAACAGGATCACAGGCACCTTACAAGCCCCCACGGGACGCGTCTTTGAATCCTCGTAGGGAACAGATCCTAAAAGGACGCTAACTACGCGTGCCCCTGTAAAATACGCCATCATCAACAGTGGGCCGTCAAGCACCGGCGCCAAGCCCATCCAGATCAGAGGCGGCGACGGCCTGACGAGCCCGCCTTGCTCCAGGAGCGGCGCCGGCTCGGGGGCTCGTAGCTGTCGTCGCTCGTCTCCAGAGTCGCGAAGAGCTCGCTGGAGTCGCTGGAACCTCCGGCGCCTCCGCCGCCTGAGGAGCCACCAAGGGAGCGGTCGGCGGGCCCAGTCCTCGCCGCAGCAGGGTCCCGGCCACCTCTTCCGGGGCAGCACTCCCGCCGGCGCCCGTTCGCATCGAAGACCTTGAAGAACATCACCGAAGCACCGTCGTACTCCAAGTGGATCGCGAAGGCGCCTCTTGTCCTGCAAACCCGGGCGACTTCGCTCCAGCCTCGAGTCATGAAGACCTCGCCCGGGGCAACGACCGCGACCTCTGCCTCGCTCGCGAGGGTGCTGCAACCGGCGTGCTACAGCCAACGCTCCAGGAATTCTCCCTGCGGGATGATGGAGGCGAAGAAGGGAGGAAGGCGAATCCAATACTGAGGAGGCATGGCGGCATGGAACACGAACTCTCGGGAGGAGCCCTCGGAGTGGACCCCAGGGGGGACGACCCACACCTTCGTGACCCGTCGGCGCCGACGGCGGCGCCGCCCGTGGTGATCAGCATCAGGTCCTTCAGGGCCCTCGTTGTGGGCGTACAAGGGAAGCGGGAACCCTGGCGGTGGCCGCTCGCACCAGGGCCTCGCACCACCTGATGGGCCCCCTCGTCCGGGCCGCGGAGGACGAGCCGTTTGTTCGGCGGGAGCGGGTCTGGTTCCTCTCGGGGAGCCTTTCCCTTCTTTGCCGTCGAGAACCGGCGGATCGGAGCCATCGCAGCAAGACAGAGCAAGGACCGGGAAGAAGGAGAAGCAAGAAGGGATGGACTGGAAGGGCGCGCGCCGTTCCGTACTTATGGCCGGCGAAGGCCAACCGCCGACCTCCACGATCGCAGGTAATCATGACCCGCTTTGCATGCAAGGACTTGTCCAATCCGTGCAGTTGCCGAGGCGCCATGGGGAAGTGGAGACACCCACGTCCAATCAACCGCCACGCGGTGCCCAAGACCGCAGGCTGTTAGGGCTCGCGGCGCTTCGCTCTTGCCCTTCCGCCTCCCTGCACGGCCAAGTCCAGGCACGCCTTGGGCCCGGGGGCTACTGTCAGCGTTCTGGGAACGGGGGTCCCAAGACTTGCCTGCCTGTGGCCTGCGGCGTGGCTCAAAGGGGGGCCCAGCACGGCCCATCTTCATCAACACAGACCAAGACCCTCACGAGGGGCCAAGCCTCGCGGGGCGGACGACACAGAGCTTCCTCAGGCACGGCCTCACCAGGCTGGCTCGCAAGGAGGCGGAGAGATCAAGGCGGGGTACCTCATGAGGTGCCCGTGACGCAAGCCATGACGACCACATGCACCAGGCGGGTGCCAGCCCGCGCAGTGTCCTCCTTTCCCCTTTGGTGCAAAGGGGGCAAGCATAGCCGTGGAGTACCGAGGCATCAGGCAAAGGTTGCCATTTCGGTGCAACAAGACCAAGACCAGGGGGACTGTAAGACGGAGGTCATCGTGGAGCCCGAGACGGTGTCACCACCAGAGCTTTGTGCATGCGAGGACCAACTTTAGTCAGGATAAGTGTACCAGATGTTCCCCTTCAAAATGGCCAATTGTTGGCGCCCTTCCCGCTCAATATTTGGGAAGAGGCCCAGGGCCATTGCCTATAAATAGGACCAGCCACCCACAGGGAGGGGAGGTTCGAGATCGAGCATCGAGGATCAAGGATCGGATCGAAATCAGAGAGAGAGAAGGGTGACTGAACTCCTCCTAGCAGTTCATCCCCCCCAGCTAAGAACAGACCCTCGCGAGGCTGTTCTTCCTTGTATTGTTCATCATCATCAGCCCAAGGGGCAATCCACCACACCACACACTAGAGTAGGGTATTACACCACAACGGTGCCCCGAACCAGTATAAACCCTGTGTCTCTTGTGTTGTTCTTTCCATAGCTTAGATCTTAGCGAGGCGGAGGGGTGCAGGTAGGTAGGAGGCGAAATCTCCGCGCGCACCCCAGTGTTCGAACCTCAAGGGTCTGCCGGAACCCGAAATCCGACAGTGCTCGTCCGGATGAACCAGGGAACAATCACAGTAGTTCTCCTGGTGCCGCCTTAGCCGATAGAGCGGAACGTAAGGCAGCAAAACACAGGAGCCGGGCAAACCCAACATTTGACCAAAGACATGATTCGGAGCTGATGCATATAAGGCCAAACTCGCGATGCCGAACACTCCCTAAGGTATTCGGTCTTTATGGTGTAAACCGGGCCTAAACAGTGCCCTTTGTAATAAGCCCTTGGTGTCCAGGTACGTGCAATATTCTGACGTGCCCACATGCCAATACGTCAGCATCCATCTCAATTGTACTGTGAATCCGGGGATGTGTATCAACAAGAGATAGTAAAAAAGGTTTACGCAGGGTCTTAATCTAAAAAGAATCCTTGGAACGGGTCCCTGCTGCACGTCTGCGCCTGTGTCTCCGTTGTGTCGTATCCTGGATGGGTGTAGCACGATGGTCATCTGTAAAAGAGAGGAACTTAGTTGAAAAGTTGTCGTGCAAAAAGGTGGGTTCTACTAAAGAAAATATATACAGTTCAAGATGAGTAAAGTTGATTCTAATTGCCACTTGTTTACGCGCGTTGAGCCCCTTGTATTGTAATAGGGGTATAGCCATCAAACCTGTATCAATTACATATAACTGCGCCAGACTCGTCTAACCGCATCCATGGTCTTAATGACCTGTCAGATGCTTCAGTTGGTGAGGCCGTTTAGCGTGCGGTTGCCAAGGCAGCCGCACGGTCTTCCACGCACAAGGAGTGCTGAATATTTCCATTGATCACAATGATGCTGCGTGGACCGGGCATCTTAAGCATAAGAGAAGCGTAATGCGGTATTGCGTTAAAGCGAGTGAAAGCTTCGCGTCCGAGTAGAGCTTGATAGCCACTTTGGAACGGAGTGATGTGGAAGGTTAACTTTTCATTGCGGAAGTTATCAGGAAAGCCAAATATAACCTCTAGTAGCAGGGAGCCCGTGCAATGGGCTTCTGGGCCTGTCGTTGCTCCTTTAAAGGTAGTATTGCTATGGCTAAGTTTTGCTGGGTCTATCCCCATGTTGAGTACTGTGTCCTGATATATCAGGTTTAAACTGCTGCCGCCGTCCATCAGATCGTGTGAAGAGGTATCCGTCAATTATTGGGTCTAATACCAAGGCAGCCCATCCTGCACGCCAGACAATTGCTGAGTAATCCCCATGGTCAAAAGTGATCGGTTGGGACGACCAGTGGCAGAATTCCGTGGTGATAGGCCCTAGGGCATGTGTCTCTGGGAGTGCCGCTTTGTTTCTCCCCTTTATTACGTGTAACACGTTGACTGTTTTGACTTCTTGTGAGAATTTCTTCTGTTCCCTAGTGCTTTGCTTGCGAGGCTCGTCCTCGTCTTCGCTTGGTGTACCCTGCCCCTTATGTTCGGCGTTGAGCTTGCCGGACTGCTTGAAGACCCAACATTCTCTATGGGTATGATTTGCAGGTTTGTCGGGGGTACTATGGATCTGACATATTTGGTCCAGAATCTTGTTTAGGCTGGACAGTTCGTCTCTGTTGCCTTTGGAGGGCGGCTTTTGCTGACCTGGCCGAGAGCTTCTGAATCCGGCATTTACCGCTGTGCTCTTCGGGCTGTCTTCTTTATTCCGGCGCTTGTTTTTGCTGAGTCGTGATTTCCCGTTTCCGTCCCTGACTTCGGATGTACTTGGGTCGCTGGTGCTGCATGAGGCTAACCAGCTGTCCTCGCCCACGCAAAAGCAGGTCATGAGGATTGTTAATGCTGCCATTGTTGTCGACTTTTCTTGGCCGAGGTGTCTGGCGAGCCATTTGTCTCGAACACTGTGCTTGAAAGCTGCTAAGGCTTTGGCGTCTGGACAGTCTACTATTTGGTTCTTCTTAGTGAGGAACTTGTTCCAAAGTTTTCAGGCTGACTCTCCGGGCTGTTGAGTTATATGACTTAAATCGTCTACATCCGGTGGTCGGACATAGGTCCCTTGAAAATTTGGCCGAAAGGCGTCTTCGAGCTCTTCCCAGCTTCCCATGGAGTTTTCGGGGAGGCTTTTAAGCCAGTACCGAGCTGGCCCTTTGAGCTTGAGGGGTAAGTACTTGATGGCGTGGAGATTGTCTCCTCGAGCCATGTCGATATGGAGGAAATAGTCCTCAATCCAGACCCCAGGGTCTGTTGTTCTGTCGTACGCCTCTATGTTTACAGGTTTGAATCCCTCTGGAAATTCATGGTCCAGCACCTCATCGGTTAAACATAGGGGGTGTGCGGCACCCCTGTATTTGGGTGTACCGTGGTGTTCGGATGTTTGTTGTGTTGTATTGCATACTGGAGCGCGCTTGCGTGGCCCGTATATGGATCTGGTTGCGCCGTCCTTTTGATGCCAGCCCTCGCGTGGATCGCGTACTGGCTTCTGTGCGGCGTTGTTTGCCGCTCTATATTGGCCATGAGGCCGTCTATCCGACCGGATGGCCGTTTTGTTTTCTAATTGCAGTGGATCTAAGGCCTCCTCGTCGAATTCGGGTAGCAACTTTCGCTTCGGGTAGCTCTTCGTGTGGCGATTACCACTGTACTTCGCTGCAGTGTTGAGTACTTCACTCCATCTGATTCTGAGTGTGTCTTGCGCAGCCCTGAGCCTTTGCTTCTGCTTTTTCAGACTCCTCGCAGTGGCAACAAGCCCTTGATGGGCATTCTGTTGCTCCGGGCGCCTGTCCGGTGTGATGTTGTCTGGACTGTTATCTTCGACAGAGTCGGGTTGTTCGGTTTGATTCTCCGTGTTGGCCTGGTCGGGCGATGGTTCACCCTGCTCTATCGTTGGGTCTATATGACCGTTGTTTCTGCCGAGGCGGGGTTTGGAGTGGCGCTTGCGCCGCCGCTTTGATTGCTTCTCGAGGGAACCACCCTTCATTGCGTTCTTCCATTCCTTGTCATCGTTTTCTTTGGGTGTGTCCACCATGTATACATCATATGATGAAGTGGGCGTCCAGTGCCCTGTGGGCAGTGGTTCCTATTCGTCTCCTGCATCGTCGTCCATACCGTCGATGTCTTCGGAGTCAAGGTCGAGCATGTCGGTCAAATCGTCGACAGTGGCTACTAAGTGGGTGGTGGGTGGGCGGCGAATTTCTTCGTCATCTGCACCCCAATCCCGCCGGACATAGTTCGGCCAGGACTCTCTTGACAAGGAGAGAGACCTTAATGAGTTCAGTATGTCGCCGAAGGCCGAGTGCTGAAAGATATCCGCGGAGGTAACTCCATGATCGGCGCCCAGTCGGATTCGATAGGCACGGGCGCAGGTGGTTCGGAGTCCGTGGCCAGGGAAGGATCCGGCAGTGTGGCATCACGGCTCTCGTGAAGGGTAAGGTCGATATTCAGCTCGATCGCCGCTGAGGATGCGGCCTCCATGGCGGGTTCTATCCACCCGTCCATGGATGGCGCAACTGGTTCCGAATTGAGGGTCGGAGTGGTTGCCGGCGCGATCTCCTGGACACTGTCTGATGGCAGAGCTAAATCATGCTCACTGTGACTGCGTGGCGCACTAAGCAGGGGCTCGAATCCGTCGAAGATCAAGTCTCCACGGATATCTGCCATGTAGTTTAAGCTTCCAAACCTGACCTGATGGCCAGGGCGTAACTCTCGATCTTCTCCAGATGGCCAAGCGAGTTGGCCCGCAGTGCGAAGCCGCCGAATACAAAGATCTGTCCAGGGAGAAAAGTCTCACCTTGGACTGCATCGCTATCGATGATCGAAGGAGCCATCAAGCCTTATGGCGATGACACAGAGGAACTCTCAATGAGAGCACCAATGTCGGTGTCAAAACCGGCAGATCTCGGGTAGGGGGTCCCAAACTGTGCGTCTAAGGCGGATGGTAACAGGAGGCAGGGGACATGATGTTTTACCCAGCTTCGGGCCCTCTTGATGGAGGTAAAACCCTACATCCTGCTCGATTATTCTTGATAATATGAGTAGTACAAGAGTTGATCTACCACGAGATCGGAGAGGCTAAACCCTAGAAGCTAGCCTACGGTATGATTGTATGTTGTCCTGCGGACTAAAAACCCTCTGGTTTATATAGACACTGGAGGGGGCTAGGGTTACACAAGGTCGGTTACAAAGAAGGAGATATACATATCCGTATTGCCTAGCTTGCCTTCCACACCAAGTAGAGTCCCATTCGGACACAGGACGAAGTCTTCAATCTTGTATCTTCATAGCCCAACAGTCCGGCCAAAGGATATAGTCCGGCTATCCGGAGACCCCCTAATCCAGGACTCCCTCAGTATTCATGGAGTTTTTGGATAAGTTTGTTGTGGTGTTCATTGATGATATATTGGTATACTCGAAGAATGAAGAGGAACACAAGGAACACTTGCGCTTAGTTCTCGAGAAGCTCAGGGAACATCAGTTGTATGCCAAGTTTAGAAAGTGTGAATTTTGGTTGAAGGAAGTTGTATTTCTTGGACATGTTAGATCAGGAGAAGGTATAGCAGTAGACCCCACCAAGGTTCAGTCTGTCACTTAGTGGTTGGCACGCACCTCAGTTGGAGAGATCCACAATTTTCTGGGACTCACAGGATATTACATAAGGTTCATTAAGAATTTCTCCAAGATTGCGAAACCCATGACAGAGCTGTTAAAGAAGGACACCAAGTTCAAATGGACCGAGGAGTGTGAAGCCAGTTTTCAGGAGTTGAAGAAACGTTTGGTTACAGCCCTAGTGCTGATTCTTCCGGATATACGCAAGGACTTCCAAGTGTATTGCGACGCTTCTCGCTTAGGACATGGAGGTATACTCATGCAAGACGAAAGAGTTGTTTCATATGCTTCACGACAACTTTGACCTCATGAGTTAAATTATGCTACCCATGATTTGGAGTTAGTAGCCGTAGTGCATGCACTTAAGACCTGGAGACATTTTCTGATCAGAAATAGATGTGATGTGTACACGGATCACAAGAGTTTGAAGTACATTTTCACGCAGAAGGAGCTGAATCTCCGAAAGAGGAGATGGTTGGAGCTCATAAAGGATTATGATATGAAGTTGCATTATCATCCAGGGAAGGCCAATGTCGTAGAAGACGCTTTGAGCCGCAAGAGTTATGCCAATGCCCTTGTAAGCGGAGGATTACCGCAGGAGTTAGTCGAGAATCTCAAGGAGCTTCTTTTGGAGATAGTTCCAAGAGGTTTTGTGGCAACAATGGAGGTTCAGTCTACATTATTAGGAAAGATTCAAGAAGCTCAGAAGGATGATAAGAAAATCACTGAGATAAAGGAGAAAATGAGCAAGGGAAAAGCCAAGGGTTTCCGTGAGGATGAGCACGAGACCTTATGGTTTGAGGATCGTATATTTGTGCCCAATAATGGTGAGATCAAGAAGTTAATACTTCAGGAAGCTCATGATTCACCATACTCGATTCACCCCGGAAACACCAAGATGTATTTGGATTTGAAGGAGCATTTCTGGTGGACAAGTATGAAGAAGGATATTGCCAAGTACGCAGCAGTGAGTGATGCATGTCAGAGAGTGAAGGCAGAACATCAGAAGCCAACAGGATTACTGCAGCCTATGTCGATACCCGAATGGAAGTGGGACAAGCTGGGCATGGATTTTATCACCGGATTACCCAGGACCCGATCGGGATATGATTCAATCTGGGTAGTAGTTGATCGCTTGACCAAGGTAGCTCACTTTATCCCAGTGAAGACCACTTATACAAGCGCGAAGTTGGCCAAGATATATATGACCAGGATCGTGTGTCTGCATGGAGTTCCGAGGACCATCGTATCAGATAGAGGAACACAGTTTACCTCGAAGTTTTGGAATCAATTGCACCAAACTTTGGGTACTAGGCTAGAGTTCAGTACAACCTTCCATCCGTAGACAGATGGACAGACCGAGAGAGTCAATCAGATTCTGGAGGACATGCTGAGAGTTTGTGCACTAGATTATGGATCTAGTTGGGATGACAATTTGCCTTACGCAGAGTTCTCATACAACAACAGTTATCAAGCTAGTTTGAAGATGGCACCTTTAGAAGCCTTGTATGGAAGGAGATGCAGGACACCGTTAATGTGGGATGAAGTTGGAGACCATCAGTTGTTTGGACCGGATTTGATCAAAGATTCGGAAGAGAAGGTTAAGTTGATTCAAGATAGACTAAAGGTAGCTCAGTCCAGGCAGAAGAGTTATGCAGATACCAAACACAAGGAGGTAGTCTACGAGATTGGAGACCGAGCATATCTTCATGTGTCACCACTGCGAGGAGTTAAACGTTTTGGAGTTAAGGGAAAGTTAGCCCCGAGATTTGTAGGACCATATCGAGTGTTGGAACGTATGGAGAGGTTGCCTACAAGTTGGAGTTACCCGAAGGACTGTCATGAGTTCATGATGTGTTTCATGTTTCCCAGTTGAAGAAGTGCCATGCAGAGATGGCCGATATTCCCCTGAGAGATACAGTGCCCCTAGAAGCAATTCAGTTGGAGAGTGATCTGACTTACGAGGAGAAACCGGTCAAGGTTATCAAGTTTTGCAAAGTTTAGTGGATCCACCATACCAAGGATGAAGCCACCTAGGAAGGAGGGGAAGACCTACAGAAAGACCACCCACATCTATTTTCTAGCCAACCCGGATATCGAGGGCGAGATTCATTGAGCGAGTCCTGGATTAGGGGGTGTTCGGATAGCCGGACTATACCTTCAGCCGGACTCCTGGACTATGAAGATACAAGATTGAAGACTCCGTCCCGTGTCCGGAAGGGACTTTCCTTGGCGTGGAAGGCAAGCTTGGCGATACGGATATGAAGATCTCCTACCATTGTAACCGACTTTGTGTAACCCTAACCCTCTCTGGTGTCTATATAAACCAGAGGGTTTTAGTCCGTAGGACAACATACACATCAATAATCATACCATAGGCTAGCTTCTAGGGTTTAGCCTCCTCGATCTCGTGGTAGATCTACTCTTGTACTACCCATATCATCAATATTAATCAAGCAGGACGTAGGGTTTTACCTCCATCGAGAGGGCCTGAACCTGGGTAAAACTTCGTGTCCCTTGCCTCCTGTTACCATCCGGCCTAGACGCACAGTTCGGGACCCCCTACCCGAGATCTGCCGGTTTTGACACCGACATTGGTGCTTTCATTGAGAGCTCCTCTTTGTCGTCGCCTTCAGGCTCGATGGCTCCTACGATCATCAATAACGATGCAGTCCAGGGTGAGACCTTCCTCCCCGGACAGATCTTCGTCTTCGGCGGCTTCGCACTGCAGGCCAATTCGCTTGGCCGTTTGGAGCAGATCAAAAGCTACGCCCCTGGTCGTCAGGTCAGATTTGGAAGTTTAAACTACACGGCTGACATCGACGGAGACTTGATCTTCGACGGATTCGAGCCACTGCAGAGCGCGCCGCTCTGTCACGACGAGCATGATTTAGCTCTGCCGCCGAACAGTGCCCTGGAGGTCGCACCCGCGTCAGCTCCGACCCCTAATTCGGAGCCAATTGTGTCGATCGAGGATGGGCGGTTGGACGCTACATCGGGGGCTGCGACCCTAACGGCGATTGAGCCGAACACCATCCCTGTACTCTGCGAGACTCGTGACTCCAGGGATCCGGACTCCTCTCCGGACTCTGAACCCTCCGCGCCCCTGCTGATCGAATCCGATTGGGCACCGATCATGGAGTTCGCTGCCGCGGACATCTTTCAGCACTCGCCTCTCGGCGATATCCTAAAGTCACTGAAGTGTCTCTCTTTATCAGGAGAGCCCTGGCTGGACTATGGTCAGCAAGGTTGGGGTACGGACAATGAAGAAATTCAAAGCCCACCCACCACCCACTTTGTAGCCATTGTCGACGACTTAACTGACATGCTCGACTTTGACTCCGAAGACATCGACGGTATGGACGCCGATGAAGGAGATGATGAAGAACCAGCGCCTACTAGGCCCTGGAAAGCCACCTCATCGTATGACATATACATGGTGGACACCCCAAAAGAGGGAGATGGCGATGGAACAACGGAGGATGACCCCTCCAAGAAACAGCCTAAGCGCCGGCGTCAGCGGCGCCACTCAAAATCCCGCCAAAATAAACACGGTGATTCCAGCACGGGAGATAATAATACTCCGGAAAGCGCCGAAGAAAACCCCCTCCAGCAAGATTTAGCACAGGAGGATGGAGAAACCAGCCCTCATGAGAGAGTGGCAGACAGAGAGGTCGAGGACGATAATTATATGCCTCCCTCTAAAGACGAGGCAAGCCTCGACGACGAAGAATTCGTCGTGCCAGAGGATCCCGTCGAGTAAGAGCATTTTCAACGCAGGCTTATGGCCACGGAAAGAAGCCTCAAGAAAAAACAGCAACAGCTTAGTGCTGATCAAGATTTGCTAGTCGACAGATGGACTGAAGTCCTTGCGGTCGAAGAGCATAAACTCGAACGCCCCTCCAAGAGCTACCCAAAGCGCAGGTTGCTACCCCGATTAGAGGAGGAAGCACTTGATGTGGCCGACCGACCACCTCGTGGCCCCGACAGAGAGGCCTCTCGGCCCTCCACTCAAGCCGCACCCCGTACCAAGGCACGGGAATATGCGCCGGACTCACGAGACATGTTGGAGGACAAGGCAAGGCAAACAAGATCGATCTACGGATCGCGTGGGCGCCCCACGGCTCGAGACGGTAACCGTCACGCCAGCCACAAATTTGGCAGGGCCGAACACAGTAGACAAGGCTCATTGGAGCTACATCATGATATAGCCCAGTACAGAGGTGCCGCACACCCACTCTGCTTTACAGACGAAATAATGGATCATCAAATCCCCGAGGGTTTCAAACCCGTAAACATCGAATCATATGATGGCACAACAGATCCTACGGTATGGATCGAGGATTATCTCCTTCATATCCACATGGCCCGCGGCGATGATTTCCATGCCATCAAATACCTCCCACTCAAGCTTAAAAGACCAGCTCGGCATTGGCTTAACAGCTTGCCAACAGGATCAATCAGTTGTTGGGAGGACCTGGAAGCCGCATTCCTCGACAATTTCCAGGGCACTTATGTGCGACCCCCAGACGCCGATGACTTAAGTCACATAATTCAGCAGCCAGAGGAATCGGCCAGGCAATTCTGGACATGGTTCCTAACAAAGAAAAATCAAATAGTTGACTGTTCGGACGCTGAGGCCCTAGCAGCCTTCAAGCACAATATCCATGACGAGTGGCTGGCCCGGCACCTTGGACAGGAAAAGCCGAAATCTATGGCAGCACTCACGACACTCATGACCCGCTTTTGCGCGGGAGAAGACAGCTGGCTTGCTCGTAGCAACAATATGACCAAGAACCCTGGTAATTCAAACACCAGGGACAGTAGTGGCAGGTCGTGTCGCAACAAGCAGAAGCGCCGCATTAACGGCGACAATGCTGAGGATATGGCAGTTAATGCCGGATTCAGAGGCTCTAAATCCGGTCAGCAGAAAAAGGCATTCAAAAGGAATCCTAGGGGCCCGTCTAGTTTGGACCGAATACTCGACCGCTTGTGCCAGATACATGGCACCCCCGAAAAGCCGGCCAATCACACCAACAGGGATTATTGGGTGCTCAAGCAGGCAGGCAAGTTAAACACCGAAAACAAAGACAAGGGGCTGCATAGCGATGACGACGAGGAGCCCCGGCCGCCGAACAACAGTGGACAGAAGGGTTTTCCCACACAAGTGCGGACGGTGAACATGATATACGCAACCCACATCCCCAAAAGGGAGCGGAAGCGCGCGTTAAGGGACGTATACGCGGTAGAGCCAGTCGCCCCAAAGTTCAACCCATGGTCCTCCTGCCCGATCACCTTTGATCGAAGGGACCATCCCACTAGCATCCGTCATGGCGGATTCTCCGCATTGGTTCTAGACCCAATTATTGACGGATTTCATCTCACTAGAGTCCTTATGGACGGCGGCAGTAGCCTGAACCTGCTTTACCAGGAAATAGTGCGGAAAATGGGCATAGATCCCTCGAGGATTAAGCCCACCAAAACGACCTTTAAAGGCGTAATACCAGGTGTAGAAGCCAACTGTACAGGCTCAGTCACACTTGAAGTGGTCTTCGGATCTCCGGATAATTTCCGAAGCGAGGAGTTAATCTTTGACATAGTCTCGTTTCGCAGTGGTTATCACGCACTGCTCGGGCGAACCGCATTCGCTAAGTTCAATGTGGTACCGCACTACACATACCTTAAGCTCAAGATGCCAGGCCCTCGAGGAGTAATTACGGTCAATGGAAACACCGAACGCTCCCTCCGAACGGAGGAGCACACGGTGGCCCTTGCAGCGGAAGTACAAAGCAGCCTCTCCAGGCAGTTCTCCAGTCTGGCCACTAAACGACCGGACACCGTCAAGTGCGCCCGGAGTAACCTACAACTAGACCGCCTGGCACGATCCAAGCAGGCGTAGCAATGCGGCCCCAACCCCAACCCTCGCAAAAAGGCGACGCCAGTATTTCGCGTACATAACTACGCTCTAGAGATACCATGGGCACAAGGGGAGGGGCACCATCATGGCACGCCCAAAACATGGCTTAGGCGGTACCAGGGGCTGCCGATTTTTTAAATTTTCTCTTACTTTCAGGACTCCATCGTCCGGAAGGCCTATTTGGCAGTTCAATTGCCGCACAAACGATGCAAGAACCAGGGAAGCGGACAAGCCATGCCGCATTATGGAACTCCCAGGTGGTCTCTATCACGAGCAGTATACCCGTTCCGCATACTATTCCAGAGCTTGCCTCTGGAACGGACATGTAAACTAGTCCAACCTTCCACTTATCGCATTACTTGTATCGTTCTGCCTTGATCGCACCCCTTTTTAATAAACAATGCATAGCTGTCGTCTATTTTTGCATTTCCTTTTTTCTCTATATATGTTCCTTAACGACATGTTGCACCCGTACACGTTGGTACGGCCAAAATATGCCAGGGGATTTAATACCCCTCATATGGTGTGAGAAGTCCGAACACTTTAACAAGTGCGGCACCCCGAACTTATGGCATTATATGCATCGGCTCCGAATCATGTCTTGGGTCAATAGTTGGGTTTGCCTGGCTCCTATGTTTTGGTGCCTTACGTTCCTCTATATCGGCTAAGGTAGCACTAGGAGAACCACTGCGATTGTGCCCCAGTTGAGCTGGGTCGAGCACCTCAGTGGAGAAAGCTAAAACTGATTGTCATGATGAAGGGAGAGCTGGTCGCTGTTCGAGAGGTTTTTTCGAGTCCCTAAAGACTTATGCCGCTTAGGGCGAGGAGCCGGCTCTGACCGGCCAAGGCGTGGATAGCGCCCCGAACTCGGTCTTCCGAATACCAGGGGCTTCGCCGAAATTTAAAATTATTGAATTCTATGGCTAAGTGAGAGTGTTCACGCATTATAGTCCGATTGCCTTGTTCGTTGGGCTGAGCGCCTCCCTCGAAGGACCCAAACATGGGAAAAAGAGCGCTCAGGTTTATCCCCGAACACCCCAGCACTAGCGGCACGGGGGCAGAAGCCGACGACTCACTATCTCTCAGAATTGATAAACAGCCGCACAAAAGGTAATATTTTAAATTCCAACAGCATTGCTTAGCGCATATAAACAAGTTTTCAGCGCACAGGACAAAACGAGCAAGTTTCACTCAAAAATTACATCCCTAGAATATTCATCCGCCACAAGGCAGGCACCCTTCAGAACATCCTTATAGTAATTCTCGGGCTTGTGATGCTCTTTCCCCGGCAATGGCCCGTCCTTCACAAGCTTCTCAACATCCAGCTTGCCCCAGTGCACCTTAGCACGGGCAAGGGCCCTATGGGCACCCTCAATGCAGACGGAGCGCTTGATGACTTTGGGCCTTGGACAGGCCTCCACCAGCAGCCGCACCAGCCCGCAATAGCTCCCAGGCAGAGCCCTTCCAGGCCACAGCCGAACAATGAGGCCCTTCATGGCCTGTTCGGCCGCCTTGTGGAGCTCGACTAGTTGCTTCAGCTGGTCGCTCAGGGGCACGGGGTGCACGGCCTCAGCATACTGAGACCAGAACACCTTCTCCATCGAGCTGCCCTCCTCGGCTCGATAGAATGCGGCGGCATCGGACACACTCCGGGGAAGATCTGCGAACACTCCTGGAGAGCTCCGGATTCGGGTAAGTAACAAGTAACTCACGTTTATGTGTTTGCTTTGCATAAAGAATGCCTTACCCGCCACTATCTTCTTCACCTCATCCAACTCCTGGAGGGTCTTCTGGGATTCGGCCTTGGCAGACTTGGCATTTTCAATAGCCACCGCGAGCTCGGACGCTCGCGTCTTTGAGTCAAGCTCCAAACTCTCATGTTTTTCCATGAGAGCCTGGAGCTCTTGCCGCACCTTGCCAACCTCGGCCTCATACTTCTCCTGCTCGGTGCGCTCTGAGGCTGCCCTCTTCTCGGCCTCGACCAGCGCTTGCTTAAGGGTCGCCACTTCAGACGTGGCCCCTACAATAGCCACGATAATCCTGTCATTCTTTGCAATTGCACCTTTTTATATATATTTAAAAACAAGGTATTTCTCACCTTCATTGATCTCGAGCTGCTTCTTGGCATGCCCGAGCTCTTGCTCGGACCGCTCGAGGTTCTTCTTTAGCGTGTCCACTTCCGCAGTCAGTGCGGCGGACGCAAGCAGAGAAGCCTGCACATGCATATTGACTCATTTTTGTTAGACTCCTGCAAATTTTATCTGATCCTCTATTCGGCTTTTCCTCCCGAACGCCAAACAGAGCATCAGGGGCTACTGTCTATGCGATAATATTATTTACACATTCTTTATTTACCTCAAAGCCTGTTAAAAGGCTAGTACAAGCTTCAGTTAGTCCGCTCTTGGCGGGCTGAACCTTCTGGACCACCGCACTCATAATAGTGTGGTGCTCCTCGTCGATGGAGGCGCCTTGGAGCGCCTCCAACATATTGTCCGGCGCCTCCGGTTGGACGGGGGCCACCGGCAGGACGGACTTGCTCCTCTTGGAAGGTGGTCCCCCGCCGGACTCTGGAACCTCTGAAGGTTCCGGAGCGGTGTCCGGCCTAGAGCCGGACTTGGAGCCCTGAGGGGTTTCATCCCCTTTACTCCTGGAGTCCGGGGGGTCGCCTTGCGGCGCCCCCAGGACCACCTCCTCCTGGCTTGGAACCTGTTGGGACAACACTTCGGTGTCGTCTGTAGGGCGGGGGGAGGAAGCCGTCGGAAGCGAGTTCACATCCGACGAGTCCAGTGAGCCGCTCGATGACGCGTCGAGCCGGTCTTTGGGTGGGCTGCATAAACATATTCGACGTAAGGGAAAGCTGTGCAATAAACGAATACTATGAATTACTCTGGTATCCGGATACTCACGATTTTTCCAGGGGCTTGGCCTTGGGCTTCCACTCCTCTCCACCGCCGTCGGCGTCGGTGGAGCAGTCCGGAGGAAGGGTTTTCCCCTTCTTGGACCCTCTGGCCTCCCCAGAGAGGGCGGCCTTCCTTTTCTTCTCCCCCCCCGCTGGAGGGGGAGAGGTCTCTATTTCTTCCTCCTCATCTTCACGGGAGGAATGCGCCTCGGAACCGTCGGATGAGGGATCCGACACCTCCTGGCGCCAGGCACTCTTTCGAGTCCCCGCGGCCTTTTTTGCGGCCTTCTTCTCCAACACCACATAGGGTGCTGAAACCAGCAGCTTCGCCAAGCGAGCATCCGCTGGGCCTTCGGGCAAAGGAGACGGACAGTTGATCTGTCCGGATGTCACCTGCCAATCCTA
The DNA here is from genome assembly GCF_056163025.1 of Triticum urartu. Lineage (NCBI taxonomy): Eukaryota > Viridiplantae > Streptophyta > Magnoliopsida > Poales > Poaceae > Triticum > Triticum urartu. The sequence goes on from NC_141879.1 coordinate 574,320,361, forward strand.
TCAAAGGTAAGGGAGTTTAGATCCCGCATGGAGTCAAACTATGAAAAACTGATACCCTGTAAAAGGAAAAAACAGCTTACCACGAGAGCATGACGCTGCACACTGAATCCGCGATCCTCGGTAGCGGATGCGGGAGCCTCGGCGCCCTTGAAAAGCACCTTCCAAGCATCTTCGTACATCGTGTCGAAGAGCCTGCTCAGAGTTTGGTGCCGCGCCGGGTCGAACTCCCACAGGTTGAAAGCCCATTGTTGACAAGGGAGGATCAAGCGGATGAGCATAACCTGGACTACGTTGACAAGTTTGAGCTTCTTGTCCACCAGGGTTTGGACGCATGTTTGGAGCCCGGTCAGCTCTCCCTTCTTACCCCACGACAGGCCCGTCTCCTTCCAGGAGGTGAGCCGCGTAGGGGGTCCGGATCGAAACTCAGGGGGTGCGACCCATTCGGCGTCGCGCGGCTCGGTGATGTAAAACCATCCCGATTGCCACCCCTTCAGGGTCTCCACAAAGGAGCCCTCGAGCCAGAGGACATTGGCCATCTTGCCCACCATGGCGCCTCCGCACTCCGCCTGGTTGCCGCGCACCACCTTCGGCTTGACGTTGAAAGTCTTGAGCCATAGGCCGAAATGGGGGCGGATGCGGAGGAAGGCCTCGCACACGACGATAAATGCCGAGATGTTGAGGACGAAGTTCGGGGCCAGATCGTGGAAATCCAGGCCATAGTAGAACATGAGCCCCCGGACAAATGGGTGGAGAGGGAAGCCCAGTCCACGGAGGAAATGGGGGAGAAACACGACCCTCTCATGGGGCCTAGGGGTGGGGATGAGCTGCCCCTTTTCGGGAAGCCGGTACTGGATGTTGTTAGACAGGTATCCGGCTTTCCTCAGCTTTTTGATGTGTCCCTCTGTGATGGAGGAGACCATCCACTTGCCTCCCGCTCCGGACATGGCTGGAGAAGGTTGAGGTGGGTAGTGCGGACTTGGGCGCTGGAGCTCGAGTGCGCAAGAATGGATAGGCGAAGGAGGAAGAAGGCATAGGTGAAAAGGTGGATCCTTATCCCCATATATGGGTGGATGCGACTACATGTCCCCACCAGCCTGGTAAAAATCTCTTATCTCCAAGCGCCGTAATCAATGGCGCGGTTGGGTTACCCACGCCCGTATTGATGAGAATCCCGGGATAAGGGGACACGATCTCTGCTTTAACAAGACGTGCCAAGGAAACCGCCTCGCATGACGCGCTGAGGTGGGATAATGAAACGACTCGGATAAAGGCTTGGCCGTGGTGTGACACGCTACGGAATACGTCAGCAGATTAGATTGGTGTAAATATTATTCTCTCTATGGCAATATGTGGAAACTTATTTTGCAGAGCCGGACACTATCTTCGTCTTCAAAATCTTCTATGAAGTACTTGGAGGAGGAACCCGCCTTGCAATGACGAAGACAATCTACGCGCCAGACTCGTCGTCATTGAAGCCTGGTTCAGGGGCTACTGAGGGAGTCCTGGATTAGGGGGTGTTCGGATAGCCAGACTATACCTTCAGCCGGACTCCTGGACTATGAAGATACAAGATTGAAGACTCCGTCCCGTGTCCGGAAGGGACTTTCCTTGGCGTGGAAGGCAAGCTTGGCGATACAGATATGAAGACATCCTACCATTGTAACCGACTTTGTGTAACCCTAACCCTCTCCGGTGTCTATATAAACTAGAGGGTTTTAGTCCGTAGGACAACATACACATCAATAATCATACCATAGGCTAGCTTCTACGGTTTAGCCTCCTCGATCTCGTGGTAGATCTACTCTTGTACTACCCATATCATCAATATTAATCAAGGAGGACGTAGGCTTTTACCTCCATCGAGAGGGCCCGAACCTAGGTAAAACTCCATGTCCCTTGCCTCCTGTTACCATCCGTCCTAGACGCACAGTTCGGGACCCCCTACCCGAGATCCGCCGGTTTTGACACCGACATTCATCTTAAGGGGGGAAAGTTTGTAACATCCCTATTTTCAATTTGGATGTTATACATAGGTCATCATATGCATATCATATTTTAATTTAATTTTGGTTGTGATCCTAGAAATCTTAAGCAACTCAAGGACCCAAGGAGAGAGTTGATGATTTCATAATTTTTCATATTTGAATTTTCTCAAATTTGAAAAGAGGATCAATTTGGCTTTAATATTTTTTTTCTCTCCAAATATTTCCAATAATAAAAATAAAAGAGAGAAGATAATATGAATTCTTCAAAAAAAGAGGAATATTGGAGGAAATTTTTTAAAATCTAATAAATATTTTCTTTGGGATTTTATTGCTATTTTATTTGAATTAGAAAAATATGCATTTTTTCAAAATTGTATTTTTAGACCAGAAAAATGTTCACATTGTTCTAAATATTTATGTAGACAGTGAAAATTGTTTTTGGCATTATTATAATTGTTTTATATTTTATCAGGATTTTTTTTGGTGGAATTTATTTTAATAATCAAAGAAAGTTTTCCGCCTGACTGGGTCGGAGGCCTAGCCGAGCAGGGTCGAAGCGCACTCCCGCGACGCCTTCCTCACGCCGCCGCCGTCTCCGACACGGACACCGAGGAGGAGTCCGAGCCGGACTCCACCTCGGGCCGGCCCCTCCTCCAAGTCGCCGCCCCCCTCAGCCTTTATATGTCGCCCCCGCCGCCGCCCTCTCCTCCCACCCCGAGCCGCACCACAGCCACCGCCGCCGAGCCGCGCCGCCGCCGCTTGCCGCCATCCGCGCCGCCCGCTGCTGCGTCACCGCTCGCCGCCGCCGCCGCCTGATACGTCGCTCTTACGATACCAAGCCACCACCAAGCCCTAATCTCTCTCTGGAGGGCTGATCTGGAGTCCGTTCGGGGCTCCGGAGAGGGGAATCCGTCACCATCATCATCATCAACCTTCCTCCATCACCAATTTCATGATGCTCACCATCGTGCGTGAGTAATTCCATCGTAGGCTTGCTGCACGGTGGTGGGTTGGATGAGATTTATCATGTAATCGAGTTAGTTTTGTTAGGGTTTGATCCCTAGTATCCATTATGTTCTGAGATTGATGTTGGTATGACTTTGCTATGCTTAATGCTTGTCACTAGGGCCCGAGTGCCATGATTTCAGATCTGAACCTATTATGTTTTCATGATTATATGTGAGTTCTTGATCCTATATTGCAAGTCAATACTCACCTAGTATGTGTTATGAGCCGGTAGCCCCGAAGTGAAAATAATCGGGGCCACTCCCGATGATGACTGTAGTTTGAGGAGTTCATGTATTCACTAAGTGTCAATGCTTTGGTTTGGTACTCTATTAAAAGGAGGCCTTAATATCCCTTAGTTTCCAATAGGACCTCACTGCCACGGGAGGGTAGGACAAAAGATGTCATGCAAGTTCTTTTCCATAAGCATGTATGACTATATTCGGAATACATGCCTAAATTACATTAATGAATTGGAGCTAGTTCCGTGTCACGCTATGTTATAACTGTTGCATGAGGAATCGCATCTGATATAATTATCCATCACTGATCCATTGCCTACGAGCTTTTCACATATTGATATTTGCTTAGTTACTTTTCCGTTGCCACTGTTACAATCACTACAAAACTGCAACTACTACTTTTGCCACCGTTACTGTTACTTCCATATTACTTTGCTACTAAACACTTTGCTGCAGATATTAAGTCTTTCAGGTGCGGTTGAATTGACAACTCAACTGTTAATACTTGAGAATATTCTTTGGCTCCCCTTGTGTTGAATCATTAAATTTGGGTTGAATACTCTACCCTCGAAAACTATTGCGATCCCCTATACTTGTGGGTTATCAAGACAATTTTCTAGCGCCGTTGCCGGGGAGCAAAGCTATATTCTTTGAGTCACTTGGGATTTATATCTGCTGATCACTATGAAGAACATGAAAGATAAAAGAACTAAGATTTTTCCCTCAACTACGAGGGGAGGTAAGGAACTGCCATCTAGCTCTGCACTTGATTCACCTTCTGTTTTGAGTAAACTTGCGACACCTACTCCTGCTATTCATTTTGATATGTCGCATGTTATTGATGATGCCACTTCTGCTTTGCATGATACTTATGATGAAATTACTTCTATGCTTGATAATATTGTGCCACTAGGTGAATTTCTTGATGAACAACTTGCCAGGGTTAGAGAGAATGAAATTATTGAAACTGATAATATTGATGAAAGTTATGATGAAGATTCTCACCCTAGATATGAATTGCATGTTGTTCCTGAGGGTTATGTTATGGATGAAGAAACTGCTAGAGACTTTTTAACTTGCAATGATAGATATGATCTTAAGAAACTGTTAGCTAAGCTTAAAGAAAAATCTTTGAATGCTAGAATGAAATATGACCCTGCTTTTGGTTCTTCACCTATCTATTTTTCCGATAAGGATTATGATTTCTCTGTATATCCTGAGATAATTACTTTGGTTGAATCTGATCCTTTCTATGGCTATGAATCTGAAACTATTGTGGCACATCTTACTAAATTAAATGATATGGCCACCCTATTCACTAATGATGAGAAAACTCGCTACTATTATATCCTTAAGTTATTTCCGTTCTCATTGAAGGGTGATGCTAAAACATGGTTTAATTCTCTTGATCCTGGTTGTGTGCGTTGTCCCCAAGATATGATTTATTACTTCTCTGCTAAATATTTTCTCGCTCATAAGAAACAAGTTGCCTTAAGGGAAATATATAATTTTGTGCAAAATGAAGAAGAGAGCATCCCACAAGCTTGGGAGAGGATTCTCCAATTACTTAATGCTTTGCTTGATCATCCTCTCAATAAAAATGAAATACTTGATATCTTTTATAATGGTCTAACTGATGCTTCCAGAGACCACCTGGATAGTTGTGTTGGTTGTGTTTTCAGGGAAAGAACTGTTGATCAAGCTGAATTGCTATTGAATAATATGTTGAATAATGAAAATGATTGGACACTTCCTGAACCAACTCCTAAGCCAACTCCGAAGAAAAGGGGTATTCTATTTCTCAGTCCTGAAGATATGCAAGAGGCAAAGAAATCTATGAAAAAAGGTATTAAAGCTGAAGATGTTAAGAATTTACCACATATTGAAGAAATACATGGTCTTGATAACCCGACACAGGTAGTAAAGGTAAATTCTCTCTATAGATTTGATGAAGGTGATATCCCTCGTTATAAGTCTGCTAGCCAATGCTTAGATGAGTTTGATAATTTATTGTTAAGCAAGAAAACTTCAATGCTTATGTTGGTAGACAACTGAAACACAATGCTCATATGATTGAACACTTGAGTGATTATATGTCTAGAGTTAAAGGTGAACATGGACTTATTAGTAACATGCTTCTATGGTTACCACTCAAGTAGAACAAGTACTTAAAGCTCAGAATGATTTGATCAATGAATTAAATAATAAGAAAAATGATAATGTTGTGAGAGTTGTGACTAGAAGGGGTAAATGACTCAGGAACCTTTGTATCCTGAGGGCCACCCTAAGAGAACTGAGCAAGATTCTCAAAGAACTAATATTGATGCACCTAGTTCTTCTAAGAAGAAGAAAAAGAAAAATGATAGGACTTTGCATGCTTCTAGTGAACCTGTTGTTGACACACCTGAGAATCCCAATGATATTTCTATTTCTGACGCTGAAACACAATCTGGTAATGAACATGAACCTAGTGATAATATTAATGATGATGTTCATGTTGATGCTCAGCCTAGCAATAACAATGATGTAGAGATTGAACCCGCTGTTGATCTTGATAACCCACAATCAAAGAATCAACGATATGATAAGAGATACTTTGTTGCTAGGAAGCACGGTAAAGAAGAGAACCATGGGTTTAGAAACTCATGCCTTGTCCTCCTAAACCATCCAAGAAAAAGGATGATGAGGATTTTGAGCGCTTTGCTGAAATGATTAGACCTATCTTTTTGCGCAGGCGTTTGACTGATATGCTTAAAATGAATCCTTATGCTAAGTACATGAAAGATATTGTTACAAATAAAAGAAAGATACCGGAAGCTGAAATTTCCATCATGCTTGCTAATTATAATTTTAATGGTGGAATACCAAAGAAACTAGGAGATCCAGGAGTACCAACTATACCATGCTCCATTAAAAAACTATGTTAAAACTGCTCTATGTGATCTTGGAGCCGGTGTTAGTGTTATGCCTCTCTCTTTATATCGTAGACTTGATTTGAATAATTTGACACCTACTGAAATATCTTTGCAAATGGCTGATAAATCAACTTCTATACCTGTCGGTATTTGTGAGGATGTGCCTGTTGTGGTTGCAAACGTTACTATTTTAATAGACTTTGTTATTCTTGATATTCCCGAGGACGATAGTATGTCGATTATCCTTGGTAGACCCTTTTTGAATACTGCAGGGGTTGTTATTGATTGCAACAAAGGCAATTTCACTTTTCATGTTAATGGTAATGAGCATACGGTACACTTTCCGAGGAAACAACCTCAAGTCCAAAGTATTAATTCTATTAGAAAAACTTCAAAAATTATTATTGGAGGTTTTGAATTTCCTCTTCCTATTGTCAAGAAGAAATATGATATTATTATTGTTAGGGATATGCATATCCCCGTTGAGGTAACCTAGTGTTATTTGAAAATTCTCTGGTTTCATGTTATTCGAAAAGAGTTTGTTAACAAGACTTGATCAACCTTGTTAGTGGATTCCTTTTGATGAGCATGATATGGATGAAGTTAGAAAGCACAACTCTCTGTACCCTCTTTTTACTTTCTGTTATTTAAATTAAATAAAGCAGAAATAGTATTTTCTGTCTGTTACCTGAAGTATCCTTGCAATAAAAAATACCCCAAAAATAAAAGTTCTACAAATGTCCTAAAAAATTTATATGATGTTTTCTAGAATATTTAAGAATTATTGGCACTCAGAACACACCAGGGGGACCCACCATGTGCCCACGAGGGTGGAGGGCGTGCCCCCTGCCTCGTGGACCCACATGGGCGCCCTCCACTTATTCTTGCACCCACACACTTCGTCTTCCTCCAGAAAAAATCCTCCACCAGTTCAAACCCGAGTTCTAGCTCATCTTGCTGCCATGTCCGATCTCCTTGCTCAAAGCTCCATTCACAAAACTGCTTTGGGGGATTGTTCTTTGGTTTGTGACTCCTCCAATGGTCCAATTAGATTTTGTTCTAGTGCTTTATTTATTGCAAATTTTTGCTGCTTAGGTGACCCTGTTCTTGAGCTTGCATGTCAAATTTCTGTGGTCAAAAGTAGTTTTAATGCATGATATGGCCTCTAGGCACTTGTAGGAGTTGTTGCTATCAACCTTGTTAAGTTTGATTCACTTTTATTTTGAGTCACTAAAATTCCAGAAATTTTTCAGAGAAAGAAAATGATGAAGAGATTGAGGGGCTCTTCGAGCCGAAGCTCGAAGGATAAGCAAGGTGAAGAGAATAAGAGGCCCAAATATAATCTCCCTCGCACCGCGGAAGTTCGTCCGTGCGAATGGCATTGTGATGAATTCTTGAGAGCAATCGGGATTCATGATGACTTTTACTATTTGGCTGAGAATACGGGCCTCGCCGACTCCCTCCACGACCAACGCGAACAGTATCTCCTACTCACTAATATTTTTGTGCAAAATTTTCATTTCCATGCTAGGAGATCACCACCTTTGGTGGATTTTTATTTATATGACGAGTTTAAGGAGATGTCACTTTATAATTTTTGTGCTGTTTGCAAGTTACCTTTGCGGGCAGCATAGAGGAACCACATCGTAATGATGTGGAAGGGTTTATTGATATGATTGCTGTAGGGGAAACGAGGAAAGTTTCCGATGCACGAATTACTAGCATACATTTTCCTGTTCTACATTACTTTGCAATATTTGCCAGTAGATGCTTGATTAGTCGTGGGCACAGTGGAAACCTTAGAGCCCATGATATTGTTATTTTGCGCCATGCCCTGTTTCGTGATGCTACTTTCAGTTTAGGCGCTATTGTTGCTAAACGGTTAAATCTGAACCGTACGAAGGGCCCCATCTTGGGAGGCATATTTGCTTCACGCCTTGCTACACACTTTAACATACCTATTAGGCATTATGAGAAAGAGCAAAAGTTGTTGCCTCCTATTTTTCTAGATTATAAGAGTATGGTAGCACATGATTTCATTGTTAAAGATAAGAAGAAGATGCTTAAGTATAAATTGTTATTTGATAAAAATTATTGTGAGATCATTACCTTGCTTGTGCCCTCTTTGTTTAACATATTTTCAGGCACGTACCTCATCTTGCCGGAGGCCGTTTATGCATACTGGAGCCTAACACCAGTTCTAGAGCCTAAGCCAGAACCACCACTTGACCCTTATCGACAGTCTGTTTATCAGTGGAATCCGGAGGAGATCGCCAACCAGTGGCACCCAGACGACACTCCTCCACACACCGGAGAGGGTCACTTTGAGCCATGGCCCTAGACCAACTTAGGCCAAAAGCCTAAGCTTGGGGGAGTACGTATCTCTCACCGACATTACATTCATGTTCACACACTCATGCCAGTTGTCGGTGCTCATACTTTTTCATTGTACTATCCATGCTAGTTTATTTTCCTTTTAAGCCTTCTTCTTGTGTGTTTGAAAGACCTTAATAAAAACCAAAAAATTAGTTGTAGCTTTTAGCTAGTTTACTTCCCATGCCTGTAGTAGGAATAATTAAAAGAAAACCAAAAAAGATTTCTCGTTCTTCTTTTGTTTGTCGGGAGCTTTCCCGTGTAAATAGTTTTGTTTCTTTTCTTTTCTTTGGGGGTCGAGAGGAGAAGACCATGATGAAAATGTTGAAGTGGCTCCCATATGCATTATTGTTGATTTAACCAAGAGCCCATTGTCGGAGTAATGGGCCACGGGTAGGCCAACCCAAGCCCCAGAACCTTTCAAGACATCGGGGCAGGCTGCGCCCCTCAAGACCCCCGGACGAAGAGCCGCCTTCTCAGGAGTCGACGGCAAGACGGCCGACTGCCCGCTCGCGGCCGAGTCCCAGGGACGACTTCAGGGAAAGCCGACTCCCGACTGGCGACGACCAGAGAAGCCGGCTTTGGGGAGTCGGCCTGCGACTCCAACAAACCCCATGACCTCATCAAAGGGGACGGGGCGGGGGCGTGGCTACGGCGAAGCCCACCCCCGCCCCTTACCAAGGGCAGGCATGGCCACAGCACGCCGTACCCCGGAAGATCTCCGTGTGGCGTGGCACTGTTGCCATGCCGGCCCTGACATCAGCACCGCAGGGCCGAATCCTGCACCCACGACGGCTTGTCTATACGGCCTAGAGGCAGCAGGCCCCACCAGTCAGTGAGACCTCAGGAGACGACAGGAGGACCACCAGTCGGACCCGTCGGGAGTCGGCCCGGGGGAGTCGGTCGAGCCCTCCCCCGGAGCCCATGCACCATTAATCAAGATGTGATGGGGAGTGGCGATAGTAATCGCCCGCCGGGCGACGGGGCTGTTGCCACGACCTCATGATCAAGCCTGCGTTATCAGAAGGACGGCTACAGTAATCAGCAGCCGACAAGACCTGCCCGCGGCGGACGCGGCCTGTCGGCCCCGTACCAGACCGGTCGGCGGGGCCCACCAGTCGGCGGGCCCCAGCAGTGAGCGGAGAAGACGGAGGCCAGAGGCACTGTTGGCTGGGCCCGCGTCCAGCCGGATTACCATTGTACCCCTGGGGGGGTAGGCCTGTATAAACCCCCCAGGGCACCCATGCAAAGGGTTGGAACCCAGTAGCTCTAGACCATATCAGATAAAAGGGAGAGAGCTAGCCTTGCCCTCTCCTGCCATCAAGAAACAGCTCAAGGAGCAACCGTGTAAACACTTTGCCATAGTGATCATGCGGAGACCCCGCAGAGCAGCAACAGGGGTATTATCTCCCCGGAGAGCCCTGAAGCTGGGTAAGATTCGCCGGTGTGCATGTCTTCGCCTCATCCCATTTCCAGGCACCGGCGACGTTCTACTCGCCCCCACCATGATAAGCCATCCTTTGGCATATGTCACACCCAACCTCGACATTTGGCGCCCACCGTGGGGCACGGTGCACCATCGTCCGGAGACCTGTTCTGGAAGGGAACCCTCTTCCTCCCTGGCGAGCGCAGCCAGCCAGGCACGCCAGACGGAGTTTGCGCCGACGCGCTAAGCGGCGTTGAGATCGCCTGCGCAGACAGCTGCCTGGCCGAACTTGTTGGCGAGGTCCGCCTCTCCGACGAACCTGCATCCAACGCAGGCACGGGCGGCCCCGAGAACCTCCTCGTGGGCCTCCTCGATCAACTCCACGTTTCCGGCGAGCCTGCCATAGACTTGGAGTTCGTAGGCTCCATTGACCCGATGCTGGTCGACTCCGACACCGCGTCGCTCGACGCGTTCCCCACCAATGTGGTGGTCTACGATGAACCTCTCCCTCGCGCAGAGAGCGACGGGAGCACCGTCACCGAGGTGCTCGTCATCAGCCATGGCGAGCTCCCCGGCGGAGGAGCGCATGACTCGCTCGGCGCGGCGCTACAAGACCTAACTGCATGAGACGTTGGAGGCGCGCCGCCTTCAGCTCGTTGAAGGCGCGAAGAAGCTGGCCAGCATGAGACGCTTGTCAGAAGCCTACTAGCGGGAGATGGATCGCGCCGTTGGCGGCTTGCCGGCCCCGTCAGGGCCTAGCCGCCTTGGCGCGGTCCAGCAGTGTGGCGTAGCCATCGCCAACCTATTTGGGGCAAGCCGCCCCGTGTACGCTACACCGGCGGAGAACATCTGAGCCTCCCAGGCAGCGGCGGATGAGCTGGAAAATTTTGAGGGCGAAGAGCGCCACCTCATGATGGAGCGAGTCCAGCGGCTCCTCGATGCGGCCACCGCGCAGAACGAGGCCGGCTGCCGCACGGAGGCACCGCAGCAGCCAAACGGCGACCTTCACCGAGATCAAGGCGCGACGTCTCGGATGCCGACTGGCGGCGCCCGAGGAAGAAGAGACAAGGAGCCGGCTGTCAGCCACAGTCAGACTCGCATTACCATAGAGCGCGACCGAGATGGCCGCCCAAGGGCAGTGGAACAACGGGACGACTGTCCGCCTCCCCCTCCCCGCAGGGAGAGGCGAGTCTCCCCGCCGCCTGTGGACCATCCGACTCTTGGTGACCGCCTTGGCCGCCAAGAAGGAGTTGGAGAGAATGACGCCCGCCACCGGATCGACCGACTACACCGATCCCTGGCGCTGGAAGAAGAAGATGAGCTGGGTCCGCCTTGTTTCGGGCCCCACATTCGAGACGAGCCCTTTCCCAGAGGGTTCACGCTTCCAAGGGACACGCCCAAGTATACCGGCTCCGTGAAGCCGGAAGACTGGCTGGTCGACTACTCCACGGCTGTCAGCATAGCCAACGGCAACAAGCGTGTTGCCGTAAAGTACGTTCCGCTCATGCTTCAGGGCATGGCCCGGACATGGCTGAACAGCCTGAGGCCCCACAGCATCAACAGCTGGGTCGACTTCACCGAAGCATTCGTCCGCAACTTCACCAACACGTCCAAGCGTCCTCCCAAGCCTCGTCAGCTCTCCTTGTGTGTGCAAGGCCCCGACGAGTCGACTCGCGACTACCTCACGCGTTGGGCTGAGCTCCGGAACTCCTGCGAGGGCGTGCACAAGGTGCAGGCCATCGAGTACTTCAAGGCCGGGTGTAGAGAAGGAACCCTCCTCAAGCACAAGCTCCTCTGCGACGAGCCAGAAACCCTCGACGAGCTGCTGATCATAGCGGACAAGTATGCCACGGCCGACTCCTCCATGAAGACAGAGATTCAAGTCAGCACAACTGGCAAAGTGGCCCCGCAAACTCCAAGGACTCCGGCGGGAGACGCCACCCGGCGACAACCGCAGGGCGACCACAAGCGCAACGCCCCGCAGCCGGCAGGTCGCGACCGTTGAAGCCCAGCAGCCGGATGGGCAGCCTCCGCTCAAGCGACAGAAAGGCGGCAAGACAAACTGGTTACCGGCCTTCTCCTACGAGCAGACCCTGGATGGACCTGAAAGTTCCATAGCGGCGCAAAGCCGTCGAATCATACCACCCGGAAGTGCCACTGGCTCACCAGGACCGCCAAGGGAGACGGCCTCCTGCCTCCCCCGCCTGCTGGGCAGCCGCCTCTGCCTCCGCCCCAGCAGCCGGCTGCCAGGCCAGTCGGCGCAGTGCAAGACGAATACTGTGAAGAACACAGAGCCTACGTGGTGTTTACCAGTATGGTTGATGATCGACGCAGCAGGTGGTTGCAGCAACAGGAGGTGAATGCGGTAGCCTCAGAGACGCCAGAATTCATGCACTGGTCTGAGAAGCCTATCAGCTGGAGCCGGGCTGACCACCCAGAGGTGATGCCGAGTCCGGACTCCTCTGCCTTGGTCTTGGACGCCACCTTTGCTACAGATAGACGACCTGCGCGTTTCTCGCTAGTTCTGATAGACGGAGGCAGCAGCGTCAATATCCTGTACAAGGACACCATGGAGAAGTTAGGAATCAAGCAAAGACAGCTTCAGAGCAGCCGGACAGTGTTCCACGGCATTGTTCCTGGGCTTTCCTGCTCACCGATCGGCATGATCCTGATGGACGTCCTCTTTGGAGACAAAGATCACTTCCGCCGAGAGTCTGTTTGGTTTGAGGTGGTGGACCTCAATAGCCCATACCATGCGCTGCTCGGCCGACCCTCCTTGGCCAAGTTCATGGCGGTCCCCCACTGCGCCTACCTCAAGATGAAGATGCCCAGTTCCAGGGGAATTCTGACTGTAGCCGGCGACTACCGGAAGTCGTCTGCGTGTGCGGCTGAGAGCAGTCGGCTAGCCGAGTCCCTGGTGATCGCGGCCGAGAAGCGGCTCCTGGAGCGAGTTGTGGTGATGGCCGGCAAGCAGGCAGAGGTATCGCCCGACCCAAGGGAGTCAGAGGCTGAGGGTTCGTTCAAGCCGGCCAAGGAGACAAGGAAGATACCCTTGGATCCGGAGCACCCAGAGAGGTATGCTGTCGTGGGTGCGAACCTCGACAGCAAATAGGAAGGCGAGCTCGTCGATTTCCTCCGTGAGAATCGGGACATCTTCGCATGGTCCCCAAAAGACATGCTAGGTGTACCGACGGAATTCGCCGAGCACAAGTTACATGTCCGATCTGATGCAAAGCCAGTCAGGCAGCCCCTGCGCCGCCTATCAGAAGAGAAGAGAAGAGAAGAGTTGTTGGAGAAGAGGTAGCCCGACTCCTAGCAGCCGGCTTTATTATGGAAGTGTTCTTTCCAGAATGGCTAGCAAATCCGGTCCTGGTACTGAAGAAGAACAAGCAGTGGCGAATGTGTATCGACTACACGAGCCTCAACAAGGCCTGCCCCAAGGACCCATTTGCTCTACCAAGAATCGATCAGGTGATAGACTCCACAGCCGGATGTGAGCTATTGAGTTTCTTGGATGCATACTCAGGATATCACCAGATCAAGCTGAACCTGGCTGACAGACTGAAAACCGCCTTCATCACACCGTTTGGAGCATTCTGCTACCTCACCATGACGTTCGGCTTGAGGAATGCCGGCGCCACCTTTCAGCGTTGCATGCAGAAGTGCCTCCTCAAGCAGCTCGGCAGGAACGCCCACGTCTACGTGGACGACGTGGTGGTGAAGACGGAGAAGCATGGAACACTACTGGAAGACCTCAAGGAGACTTTTGAGAACCTGCGCCGGTTTCAGATCAAGCTCAACCCCGAGAAGTGTGTCTTCGGAGTACCAGCCGGCCAGCTCCTTGGCTTCCTGGTCTCTGAACGCGGCATAGAATGCAACCCAGTAAAGATTAAGGCCATTGAGAGGATGGATGTACCCAGCCGACTGCTGGATGTGCAGAAGTTCACCGGCTGCTTGGCGTCCATCAGCCGATTCATCAGTCGGCTGGGCGAGAAAGCTCTCCCCTTATACCAACTCATGAAGAAGACCACTTTTTTCGAGTGGAACCACAAGGCGGACGAAGCTTTTCTCCAGTTGAAGAAGATGCTGACTACTCCACCGGTCCTGGCGGCTCCGACTCCAAAGGAACCTATGCTCCTGTACATCGCCGCCACCAGCTGAGTAGTCAGCACGGTCATTGTAGAGGAACGCAAGGAGGAAGGCAAGGCGCTACCTATCCAGAGACCGGTGTATTACCTGAGCGAGGTATTGTCGACCTCCAAGCAGAACTACCCCCACTACTAGAAGATGTGCTATGGCGTACACTTTACTGCCAAGAAATTGAAGCCTTACTTTCAAGAGCATCCAATCACGGTGGTCTGCACGGCCCCGCTTGCCGAAATCATTGGCAGCCGAGATGCTTCTGGCCGAGTGGCCAAGTGGGCCATAGAGCTGGCTCCCTACACCATCTACTACCAGCCCCGCACCGCTATCAAGTCACAAGCACTGGCCGACTTCCTCGTCGACTGGGACGAGACCTAGTACCTACCTCCAGCGCCCGACTCCACCCATTGGCGGATGCATTTCGACGGCTCCAAGATGCGCACCGGCTTGGGAGCCGGCGTCGTCCTCACCTCTCCTAAAGGCGACAAGCTCAAATATGCACTACAAATCCACTTTGCCGCCTCCAACAACGTCGCCGAGTACGAGGCGCTCATTCACGGGCTCCGGCTTGCCAAAGAGCTTGGCATCCGCTGGATCTTGTGTTATGGCGACTCGGACTTAGTGGTCCAGCAATCATCTGGCGACTAGGACGCGAAAGATGCAAACATGGCGAGTTACTGTTTCCTCGTACAGCAACTCAGCGGGTATTTCGAAGGGTGTGAGTTCCTCCATGTGCCAAGAAACGACAACGACCAAGCAGACGCCTTGGCACGAATCGGCTCTACCCGCCAAGCAATACCATCTGGCATCGCCCTTCAACGCCTCCTCAAGCCGTTTGTCAAGCCTTCACCAGAATCAGACTCCATTTTTGTGCCGGCTCCTCCCGAAGACGTCGGATCTGACTCCAGAGCCCCGGCAGGCGGCACGAGGATTTCAGCAGATGGCTCCAGAGCCGCCACAGTCGAGGTCGGCCCAGGGACTGCGGAACCCGGCCCGGGGACTGCGGTGGGGACTCGAAGACTCCAGAACTCGACCCAAGGGTCGCCCCAGTCGGCCTGGGACTTCATTAACCCAGCAAGTAGTTGTTGACTCCAACCCGCCGCCTCCCAGCCCAGCCGCCCTCGTCCAAGTCGCAGTTCTGGCAGTCGAAGAAATAGCAGCACCCTCATGGGCCCAGCCCATCCTCAAATTCCTCGTGAGCAAAGAGCTGCCACCTGATGAGACCTCAGCCCGCCAAGTACAACGCCGGGCAGCGGCCTATACCATAGTCAACAGAGAGCTGGTTAGACGCAGCATCACTGGTGTTTACCAGCGCTGCGTAGAGCCAGAGCAAGGCCAAGCAATTCTCAAAGACATCCATCAAGGCGAGTGCGGCCACCATGCGGCTTCAAGAGCACTCGTCGCCAAAGCCTTTCGACATGGTTTCTTCTGGCCGACTGCCTTAGAAGAGGCCAAGGAATTGGTCCAAAAATGCAAAGGGTGCCAGAAGTTCAGCTCCAAGCCGCACCATCCGGCTTCTGCGCTCAAGACCATCCCCATTGCCTAGCCTTTCGTAGTTTGGCGTCTAGACATGGTGGGACCATTCAAGACAGCACGAGGTGGTTTAACTCACCTACTTGTCGCAGTAGACAAGTTCACCAAGTGGATAGAAGCGAAGCCAATCAAGAAACTGAATGGTCCAACTGCCGTAAGTTTCATCTACGATATCACAATTTGGTACGGCATACCACACAACATCATCACCGACAATGGCACAAATTTCGCCAAAGGCGCCTTGGCCCGTTTCTGCGCAACACAGGGCATACGACTGGACCTAGCGTCCGTCGCCCATCCACAGTCAAACGGCCAAGTGGAGCGAGCAAACGGGCTCATCTTGTCCGGCATCAAGCCTTGGCTGATCGAGCCTCTGGAGCGCTCGGCTGGCTGCTGGCTCGACGAGCTGCCAGCCATCCTCTGGAGTCTACGCACGACTCCAAACAAGTCAACCAGCTTCACGCCCTTCTTCCTCGTCTACGGTGCTGAGGCCGTCATCCCAACAGACATAGAGTTCGACTCCCCACGAGTCACCATGTACACCAAGGAGGAAGCAGAAGAAGCACGACAAGACGGTGTCGATCTGCTGGCAGAGGGCCGGCTGTTAGAACTCAGCCGGTCCAGCATCTACCAGTAGAGCCTGCGCCGATACCACAACAGGAAGGTCAGGCCAAGATCTTTCCAAGAAGGCGACCTTGTGCTCCGGCTGATCCAACGAACAGCCGGCCAGCACAAGCTGTCGGCGCCTTGGGAGGGCCCTTTCATCATTAGCAAAGTACTGGGCAACGACTCCAACTACCTGATTGATGCTCAGAAGCCCCGAGCACGCAAGAGGGATGACTCCAGCAAGGAGACAGAGCGGCCACGGAATGCAAATCTCGTCCGAAAATTTTACAGTTGATGAAGTATGTGCCACGCTACCTTTTGTATTAAAGTACCAAGACTTCGGGCCCCCCGAGATGAGCTCGGGGACTGCCCTCTTTTGTCTGTATGATAAAAATTATGCCTACAAGTATGTTACTCTTTCTTATGCCGTTCGGCACCGGGCTCGACAAGTCAGCCCGGGGACTTGCTGCCTTGCACTATGAAATGCTTCCTGCAGTCGGACAAGTAGTGTGTAAACGCCTAAACCGTCTCCTGTCAGAAGCCGCAGCTCACAGAGCGATTGTACGGTGGGCAGAAGTAAGGTAGAATGGGCATTCGCATGAAAAATGGCTAAGGACTCAAAGCATAAATCATAGCTCAAGATGGCTTCTAGCCTTTCTTGCAAACCGACCCTCGAGAGGTCGGATTGCCGCCTTCTATCCAACTTGCTCAAAAACTCGTAAAAACAGGTAAGTACTTGCCTTCCCAAAGTAGCCAAGAATTTTGACCCATCGGCAGTCCGCAGAGCGGTTGTCCGATTGGCAAGGCAGGCAACTAAGACAAAGCGGCAAAGGAAAAAGGCCAAAAGAGTAATGAGCAAGAAAAGATAGAATTCGGATAAATATATTTACATAACATAGGCCCTTGGCCGAATCTTCGAGCAGAAGTTCAAAATACACCCCGCGGGTGGAATTGTGCGAATTAACAAGTTCTTCAAAGACTATTGAAGCAGATAAAACAAAGATACAACGGCAGCTTAGGAAGCAGCAGACGAACTCGGAGGGTCGAGGAGGCACCAGCATCAGGCGTCGGGGCGGCCGACTGGCTAGTCTCGGCTTGATCGCCTCCGGCAGCAGTCGGGTCGATCGCACGCGGCTCGTTGCTGGAGGCACGGTCGAGCTGAGGCTGGCCGTCTGCTCCGTCTTCTGGTGCCTTCGCCTCGCCTCCGTCCTCTGCCTCGCCCTCTTCCTCGACGCTGGAGCCAATCACCTCCGCCGAGTCCTCGCCGTAGTCTGGGTTCATCCCAAACCACTCTGGCGGTACCTCCTCGCCGTCTTCAGACCGCTCGGGGACGAAGATGCTGGTGTCGGTGTACTCGGTGATCGCCGCAGCACGCTTGACGAGGGCGTCTTCCGCAGCCACCAGCTCCGGCTGGGCCTCCGACCGAAGCGTGGCCAGCCGGTCTAGATCCAGGCCTCAAGACGACCAGCCGCGACCTCTAGCCAGTTGGCCGTCAGGCTGGGGGTGCGCGGAGCCTGCATATCCGGCCACAGGGCGGCAATCGCCTAGGCACCGACACGCTGAAGCCGACGCAGCATCCGATGAGCCGGCCAAAGGCGAGCATCGATGCTCAGGATGTGCTCGTCAAGAGTTCGGGGGGCGTCGGCGGCAATCTCTGCGCCCTCCGCCCTCCGACCTTCACGGTCTGCCTCGATGGCTTGGATGGCGGCCTGCGACTGCCCAGGGAAGAAGTCTGCAAAGACAGGAAGAAACGAAGAAGGAAGTCAAAAACCAGGATTCGGCACGACTTAAATCGGCAGCTCGAAGAAAGAAAATAAAGAAACTCACCATCAACGATGTCTTCAATTTCGTGGAAGCCGGAGGACAGCAGCGCCTCCTTGTCAGACCAGGAGGAGCGCTCGCTCGCGAACTCGGCCAGGAGGGTGGTTTCCGTCTCCTCCGCCTCCCTCTGTGTCTTCACAAGCAGCTCCTTCTGCTCTGCCAATTGAGTGGCCAGCAGATCGCGCTCCGTGGCGAGCCTGCTGCACTCCTCCTCTTTGGCGCGCAAAGCGGAGTTGGCGTCGCTCAGCTGCTCTTGAAGAGCAGCGTTGGCCCCTGGGAAGAAGAAAGAAAGAAGGCGTTAAGTCATCAGGGAAAGAAGGTCGCCAGGGAGATCCGGCCCGACTGCTCAGCAGTCGGCCCGAATCTCGGGGACAACATCCCGCGGGTGCGCCAACGCGCCCCCACGAAGAAGGAAAAGGACTTACTCCGGCTCTCCGATAGATCGGCGGTCCGCTTGCCTAGCTCTTCAACGTTACGGTTGAAGGCAGTGACGCGGAGGTTGTGGTAATCCTGTGTCAAGCATTTTAGATAAAAAGTTAATACCCAGAGTTCATCAATTGGAGTTCCGGGCCGCCTGCACAGCAGCTGGCCCGAAACTCGGGGACTACACCCAGTGGGTGCACTGGCGCGCCCCCACGGAGAGGAACAAGAAAACCAAGACCAAAGGTAAAACATACCCGGACGGCTGCCCGTGACGCCAGGTACACCTTGGTGTAATTCTGGAGAGCATCGCCCTTGGCACGAAGCTTCGCCTAGACGTCCAGAAGCACCTGGTTCAGCGGCCCTGTGCCGCCTCCTCGCACCCACCCAATGGGTGCAGCGCTCGTCGCTTCAGCGTCTGGGATCGCCGAGCTGGCGGTGCCGGCTTCCAGGGGGCGGGGTGCCAAAGTCGCCTTCTCCAGACGGCGGCGCATTGGCGAGCCGACTTGGAGGAGTAGCCTCGCCATGGCCTCGTCTTCGGTCGGCGGCACCGGAGGGTCCATTGGCTGCTTGCCTTGCGCACCTTCAGACGGCGGCGGAGGCGGGGGCGGAACGTTCATGTCCGGCGTAGAGGGGTCGCCGCCTTCCCTCTCCACGACGGGGTTCTCCCTGCCGGTTTCCCCAGTCTGCCCCGTGAACTCCGGAGGCGGCGGCGCAGAGTTCAACGGGGTGACGAACACCGCCGATTGGCGGTGTGCGGCTTCCTCAGCCTACCGTTTCGTCGCGGCAGCGGCTTCGGCCTCCGCCAGTTTTTTCTTGGCGGAGGCCTCCGCCCTGTCGGCCTTCGCCTTCTCCAGGCGGAGGGCCTCTTCTTCGTTGCGCTTCTCCTGCGCATTCCACTCTGTCGCCTCCCGGAGGTCAGCAGCGGGGTCAATCCGCCGAGTGGTGGCGGACGTCTCCGCTGACCCCCATGACGGAGGCGGCGGTGACCCTCTCAAGAGAGAGGGGAGCCCTGAAGCAAGGGGGGCAAGCAAAGACTCAGACAAAGTCACAAAGGAAGAACAAAGCATTAAGACAGAATACTTACGCGGAGACCAACGACGGCTTCTTCACTTCCTTACGGAAGCGGATGGCCTTCGCGGCTGCCTCGTCCCACCGGGTCGCCGCAGCCGGACCCTTGGGTTTCTTCGGCCGACTGCCGAACAAAGCCGGCATGGCCCTGCGCTTCTTCCCGCCGCCTGGAGCACCCGGCGCGGCAGAAGAGCCCGCACCAGGCTGGCTGGCTCCTGGCCGATGGCGGGGGGTGACTTCCCCCTCGGCGTCGTCGTCAGGCCAGTCGGCGAAAGTAGCCGAAGGCCTGAAGTCGCCTGCTGTTCCTCCTCCTCCCTCAGCATCGTCCTCCAGAGCCGCCGCCCCCAGATCGGGGTCATCGACGTCGCTCTCCGCCCGATCGGCGAGGAACTCGCGGGCCGGCCCTGAGGTGCCGGCTGGCGGGTGGAGGAGGGGATTCTGACCAAGGCCGACTGGTCAAAACAAACTCGGCATGGAAGAAGACAATCCAAAGAATGAAAGGAGAGGTAACTCACCACGGGCGGGGGGTTGGCGCGGGAGTACGGCTCCTTGCCGAACCGCCAGTCCTCCAGGAGCTTGCTGTCCGAGAGGTAGTTCACCATGAAGGCCACCTCCTCGTGAGGCATGTCCTTGGTGCACATCTGACTCGGGTCGCGGTGCCCGCTCATATGGCATATCATGTGGGGGCAGCCTTGGAGCGGGAGGACTCGGCGCGTCACGAAGGCGGCCAACAGGTCTGGACCAGTCAGGCCTTCCGACTGCATCAGCACTCGGAGTAGCGTGATTGCGCCGGCTCCCGCAGGCGTCAGCGACCTGGCCCGGTACGACCAGTTGGGCAGTCTCCCAGCCGGCGGGCCGACTTCGAAAGCCGGCAAGTTGACCCAGTCCCCCCTCGCGAAGGCGTTCCTGACGTAGAAGTAGGATCTCTGCCACATCTTCACCGACTTTATCAGTGAGATGGAGGGGAAGGGATTGTCGGCCCCCGACCTTCGCACGACGATGAAAACGCCGCACTGAGCCGGCACGCCCGCAGCCTGGGTGCCGAGCTTGGAGAAGAAGAACTCCCCCAGAGCTCTGGGGTGGGGAGGACTCCGAGGAAGCCTTCGCACAAGGCCACTAAGGCGGACAGCAGCACCACTGCGTTGGGAGTGAGGTGGTGCGGCTGGAGGCTATAGAATTCCAGGAAGGATCGGAAGAAACTGCTCGGCGGCAGCCCCAACCCGCGCAAGCAGTGCGAGCGGAAGATGTCCCGCTCGCCCACCTGCGGCGTGGGGGAAATCTTCCCCTTCGGCGCAAGACGCACCTGCACGTGATCCTCTCCAGGGAGTCTGGCGGAGGAACTCGATGTGGTCTTCATGAACTTCGGAGCCGTCCCAGGTGCCGGAGCGCACCGGGGGAGGCGCAGCGGCGGAGGAAGAACTCATCGCGAGCTGATCGCCACGGTGTTCGCCGGAGCTTAGGCGCGCGGCGGAGCGAAGAAGAAGAAGAGGGAGGAAAGCAAGGAGTAGTGAGAAGGAAGAGAGCGAGGAGTAGTGGGAAGGAGGGGCGTGCGTGCCCCCCTCTTCCCCCTACTTATAGCCTCATGGGCTGCGAAGCCGAGGGGGCGGACGTGGGGATTTACTGCGCCCACGGCCCCACGTCCCCCATGTTCCATGATAAAGTTACTGCGCCCAGTAACTCCACAGGAATCCCAACCGTCCGCCGGGGCTGCAGCAGATCCGCTCGGGCGCCGAGGCGCGGTAGTGGCGGGCCCCGCCTATGGGCCTGTCCCGTCGCGCGCGTAGTTTGGCAGGACGGCCCAGCCACGTGTCATCACATGACAGGCCTAGAACGGGCGGCGGCCTGGAGACTTAGCTAGCACGCTACTTGGATCCCACTGCGACGTTCGATATATTGAGTGAGTCCGAACTGAGCGCCTCCCTCGAAGGACCTAAACATGGGAAAAAGAGCGCTCAGGTTTATCCCCGAACACCCCAGCACTAGAGGCACGGGGGCAGAAGCCGACGACTCACTATCTCTCAGAATTGATAAACAGCCGCACAGAAGGTAATATTTTAAATTCCAACAGCATTGCTTAGCGCATATAAACAAGTTTTCAGCGCACAGGACAAAACGAGCAAGTTTCACTCAAAAATTACATCCCTAGAATATTCATCCACCACAAGGCAGGCACCCTTCAGAACATCCTTATAGTAATTCTCGGGCTTGTGATGCTCTTTCCCCGGCGGTGGCCCGTCCTTCACAAGCTTCTCAGCATCCAGCTTGCCCCAGTGCACCTTAGCACGGGCAAGGGCCCTACGGGCACCCTCAATGCAGATGGAGTGCTTGATGACTTTGAGCCTTGGACAGGCCTCCACCAGCCGCCGCACCAGCCCGCAATAGCTCCCAGGCAGAGCCCTTCCAGGCCACAGCCGAACAATGAGGCCCTTCATGGCCTGTTCGGCCGCCTTGTGGAGCTCGACTAGTTGCTTCAGCTGGTCACTCAGGGGCACGGGGTGTCCGGCCTCAGCGTACTGAGACCAGAACACCTTCTCCATCAAGCCGCCCTCCTCGGCTCGACAGAATGCGGCGGCATCGGACACACTCCGGGGAAGATCTGCGAACACTCCTGGAGAGCTCCGGATTCGGGTAAGTAACAAGTAACTCACGTTTATGTGTTTGCTTTGCATAAAGAATGCCTTACCCGCCACTATCTTCTTCACCTCATCCAACTCCTGGAGGGTCTTCTGGGATTCGGCCTTGGCAGACTTGGCATTTTCAATAGCCACCGCGAGCTCGGACGCTCGCGTCTTTGAGTCAAGCTCCAAACTCTCATGTTTTTCCATGAGAGCCTGGAGCTCTTGCCGCACCTTGCCAACCTCGGCCTCATACTTCTCCTGCTCGGTGCGCTCTGAGGCTGCCCTCTTCTCGGCCTCGACCAGCGCTTGCTTAAGGGTCGCCACTTCAGACGTGGCCCCTACAATAGCCACGATAATCCTGTCATTCTTTGCAATTGCACCTTTTTATAGATATTTAAAAACAAGGTATTTCCCACCTTCATTGATCTCGAGCTGCTTCTTGGCATGCCCGAGCTCTTGCTCGGACTGCTCGAGGTTCTTCTTTAGCGTGTCCACTTCCGCAGTCAGTGCGGCGGACGCAAGAAGAGAAGCCTACACATGCATATTGACTCATTTTTGTTAGACTCCTGCAAATTTTATTTGATCCTCTGTTCGGCTTTTCCTCCCGAACGCCAAACAGAGCATCAGGGGCTACTGTCTATGCGATAATATTATTTAAACATTCTTTATTTACCTCAAAGCCTGATAAAAGGCTAGTACAAGCTTCAGTTAGTCCGCTCTTGGCGGACTGAACCTTCTGGACCACCGCACTCATAATAGTGCGGTGCTCCTCGTCGATGGAGGCGCCTTGGAGCGCCTCCAACATATTGTCCGGCGCCTCCGGTTGGACGGGGGCCACCGGCACGACGGACTTGCTCCTCTTGGAAGGAGGTCCCCGCCGGACTCTGGAACCTCTGAAGGTTCCGGAGCGGTGTCCGTCCTAGAGCCGGACTTGGAGCCATGAGGGGTTTCATCCCCTTTACTCCCGGAGTCCGGGGGATCGCCTTGCGGCGCCCCCAGGACCACCTCCTCCCGGCTTGGAACCTGTTGGGACAACACTTCGGTGTCGTCTGTAGGGCGGGGGGAGTAAGCCGTCGGAAGCGAGTTCACATCCGACGAGTCCAATGAGCCGCTCGATGACGCGTCGAGCCGGTCTTTGGGTGGGCTGCATAAACATATTCGACGTAAGGGAAAGCTATGCAATAAACGAATACTATGAATTACTCTGGTATCCGGATACTCACGATTTTTCCAGGGGCTTGGCCTTGGGCTTCCACTCCTCTCCACCGCCGTCAGCGTCGGTGGAGCAGTCCGGAGGAAGGGTTTTCCCCTTCTTGGACCCTCCGGCCTCCCCAGAGAGGGCGGCCTTCCTTTTCTTCTCTCCCCCCGCTGGAGGGGGAGAGGTCTCTATTTCTTCCTCCTCATCTTCACGGGAGGAATGCGCCTCGGAACTGTCGGATGAGGGATCCGACACCTCCTGGCGCCAGGCACTCTTTCGAGTCCCCGCGGCCTTTTTTGCGGCCTTCTTCTCCGACACCACATAGGGTGCCGGAACCAGCAGCTTCGCCAAGCGAGCATCCGCTGGGCCTTCGGGCAAAGGAGACGGACAGTTGATCTGTCCGGATGTCACCTGCCAATCCTATCAAAGGTAAGGGAGTTTAGATCCCGCATGGAGTCAAACTATGAAAAACTGATACCCTGTAAAAGGAAAAAAAAGAGCTTACCACGAGAGCATGACGCTGCACACTGAATCCGCGATCCTCAGTAGCGGATGCGGGAGCCTCGGCGCCCTTGAAAAGCACCTTCCAAGCATATTCGTAGATCGTGTCGAAGAGCCTACTCAGAGTTTGGTGCCGCGCCGGGTCGAACTCCCACAGGTTGAAAGCCCATTGTTGACACGGGAGGATCAAGCGGATGAGCATAACCTGGACTACGTTGACAAGTTTGAGCTTCTTGTCC
Organism: Triticum urartu; assembly: GCF_056163025.1. Classification (NCBI taxonomy): domain Eukaryota; kingdom Viridiplantae; phylum Streptophyta; class Magnoliopsida; order Poales; family Poaceae; genus Triticum; species Triticum urartu. The sequence goes on from NC_141879.1 coordinate 574,344,457, forward strand.
ACCAGGGTTTGGATGCATGTTTGGAGCCCGGTCAGCTCTCCCTTCTTACCCCACGACAGGCCCGTCTCCTTCCAGGAGGTGAGCCGCATAGGGGGTCCGGATCGAAACTCAGGGGGTGCGACCCATTCGGCGTCGCGCGGCTCGGTGATGTAAAACCATCCCGATTGCCACCCCTTCAGGGTCTCCACAAAGGAGCCCTTGAGCCAGAGGACATTGGCCATCTTGCCCACCATGGCGCCTCCGCACTCCGCCTGGTTGCCGCGCACCACCTTCGGCTTGACATTAAAAGTCTTGAGCCATAGGCCGAAATGGGCGCGGCTGCGGAGGAAGGCCTCGCACACGACGATAAACGCCGAGATGTTGAGGACGAAGTTCGGGGCCAGATCGTGGAAATCCAGGCCGTAGTAGAACATGAGCCCCCAGACAAATGGGTGGAGAGGGAAGCCCAGTCCGCGGAGGAAATGGGGGAGAAACACCACCCTCTCATGGGGCCTAGGGGTGGGGATGAGCTGCCCTTTTCGGGAAGCCGGTACTCGATGTTGTTAGACAGGTATCCGGCTTTCCTCAGCTTTTTGATGTGTCCCTCTGTGATGGAGGAGACCATCCACTTGCCTCCCGCTTCGGACATGGCTGGAGAAGGTTGAGGTGGGGAGTGCGGACTTGGGCGCTGGAGCTCGAGTGCGCAAGAATGGATAGGCGAAGGAGGAAGAAGGCATAGGTGAAAAGGTGGATCCTTATCCCCATATATGGGTGGATGCAGAGCCGGACACTATCTTCGTCTTCAAAATCTTCTATGAAGTACTTGGAGGAGGAACCCGCCTTGCAATGTCGAAGACAATCTACGCACCAGACTCGTCGTCATTGAAGCCTGGTTCAGGGGCTACTGAGGGAGTCCTGGATTAGGGGGTGTTCGGATAGCCGGACTATACCTTCAGCCGGACTCCTGGACTATGAAGATACAAGATTGAAGACTCCGTCCCGTGTCCGGAAGGGACTTTCCTTGGCGTGGAAGGCAAGCTTGGCGATACAGATATGAAGACATCCTACCATTGTAACCGACTTTGTGTAACCCTAACCCTCTCCGGTGTCTATATAAACCAGAGGGTTTTAGTCCATAGGACAACATACACATCAATAATCATACCATAGGCTAGCTTCTACGGTTTAGCCTCCTCGATCTCATGGTAGATCTACTATTGTACTACCCATATCATCAATATTAATCAAGCAAGACGTAGGGTTTTACCTCCATCGAGAGGGCCCGAACCTGGGTAAAACTCCATGTCCCTTGCCTCCTGTTACCATCTGTCCTAGACGCACAGTTCGGGACCCCCTACCCGAGATCCGCCGGTTTTGACACCGACATTCATCTTAAGGGGGGAAAGTTTGTAACATCCCTATTTTCAATTTGGATGTTATACATAGGTCATCATATGCATATCATATTTTAATTTAATTTTGGTTGTGATCCTAGAAATCTTAAGCAACTCAAGGACCCAAGGAGAGAGTTGATGATTTCATAATTTTTCATATTTGAATTTTCTCAAATTTGAAAAGAGGATCAATTTGGTTTTAATATTTTTTTCTCTCCAAATATTTCCAATAATAAAAATAAAAGAGAGAAGATAATATGAATTCTTCAAAAAAGAGGAATATTGGAGGAAAATTTTTAAAATCAAATAAATATTTTCTTTGGGATTTTATTGCTATTTTATTTGAATTAGAAAAATATGCATTTTTTCAAAATTGTATTTTTAGACCAGAAAAATGTTCACATTGTTCTAAATATTTATGTAGACGGTGAAGATTGTTTTTGGCATTTTTAGAATTGTTTTATATTTTATTAGGATTTTGGTTTTCGGTGGAATTTATTTCAATAATCAAAGAAAGTTTTCCGCCTGACTGGGTCGGAGGCCTAGCCGAGCAGGGCCGAAGCACACTCCCGCGACGCCTTCCTCACGCCGCCGCCGTCTCTGACACGGACACCGAGGAGGAGACCGAGCCGGACTCCACCTCGGGCCGGCCCCTCCTCCAAGTCGCCGCCCCCCTCAGCCTTTATATGTCGCCCCCGCCGCCGCCCTCTCCTCCCACCCCGAGCCGCACCACAGCCACCGCCGCCGAGCCGCGCCGCCGCCGCTTGCCGCCATCCGCGCCGCCCGCTGCTGCGTCACCGCTCGCCGCCGCCGCCGCCTGATACGTCGCTCTTACGATACCAAGCCACCACCAAGCCCTAATCTCTCTCTGGAGGGCTGATCTGGAGTCCGTTCGGGGCTCCGGAGAGGGGAATCCGTCACCATCATCATCATCAACCTTCCTCCATCACCAATTTCATGATGCTCACCATCGTGCGTGAGTAATTCCATCGTAGGCTTGCTGCACGGTGGTGGGTTGGATGAGATTTATCATGTAATCGAGTTAGTTTTGTTAGGGTTTGATCCCTAGTATCCATTATGTTCTGAGATTGATGTTGGTATGACTTTGCTATGCTTAATGCTTGTCACTAGGGCCCGAGTGCCATGATTTCAGATCTGAACCTATTATGTTTTCATGATTATATGTGAGTTCTTGATCCTATATTGCAAGTCAATACTCACCTAGTATGTGTTATGAGCCGGTAGCCCCGAAGTGAAAATAATCGGGGCCACTCCCGATGATGACTGTAGTTTGAGGAGTTCATGTATTCACTAAGTGTCAATGCTTTGGTTTGGTACTCTATTAAAAGGAGGCCTTAATATCCCTTAGTTTCCAATAGGACCTCACTGCCACGGGAGGGTAGGACAAAAGATGTCATGCAAGTTCTTTTCCATAAGCATGTATGACTATATTCGGAATACATGCCTAAATTACATTAATGAATTGGAGCTAGTTCCGTGTCACGCTATGTTATAACTGTTGCATGAGGAATCGCATCTGATATAATTATCCATCACTGATCCATTGCCTACGAGCTTTTCACATATTGATATTTGCTTAGTTACTTTTCCGTTGCCACTGTTACAATCACTACAAAACTGCAACTACTACTTTTGCCACCGTTACTGTTACTTCCATATTACTTTGCTACTAAACACTTTGCTGCAGATATTAAGTCTTTCAGGTGCAGTTGAATTGACAACTCAACTGTTAATACTTGAGAATATTCTTTGGCTCCCCTTGTGTTGAATCATTAAATTTGGGTTGAATACTCTACCCTCGAAAACTATTGCGATCCCCTATACTTGTGGGTTATCAAGACAATTTTCTAGCGCCGTTGCCGGGGAGCAAAGCTATATTATTTGAGTCACTTGGGATTTATATCTGCTGATCACTATGAAGAACATGAAAGATAAAAGAACTAAGATTTTTCCCTCAACTACGAGGGGAGGTAAGGAACTGCCATCTAGCTCTGCACTTGATTCACCTTCTGTTTTGAGTAAACTTGCGACACCTACTCCTGCTATTCATTTTGATATGTCGCATGTTATTGATGATGCCACTTCTGCTTTGCATGATACTTATGATGAAATTACTTCTATGCTTGATAATATTGTGCCACTAGGTGAATTTCTTGATGAACAACTTGCCAGGGTTAGAGAGAATGAAATTATTGAAACTGATAATATTGATGAAAGTTATGATGAAGATTCTCACCCTAGATATGAATTGCATGTTGTTCCTGAGGGTTATGTTATGGATGAAGAAACTGCTAGAGACTTTTTAACTTGCAATGATAGATATGATCTTAAGAAACTGTTAGCTAAGCTTAAAGAAAAATCTTTGAATGCTAGAATGAAATATGACCCTGCTTTTGGTTCTTCACCTATCTATTTTTCCGATAAGGATTATGATTTCTCTGTATATCCTGAGATAATTACTTTGGTTGAATCTGATCCTTTCTATGGCTATGAATCTGAAACTATTGTGGCACATCTTACTAAATTAAATGATATGGCCACCCTATTCACTAATGATGAGAAAACTCGCTACTATTATATCCTTAAGTTATTTCCGTTCTCATTGAAGGGTGATGCTAAAACATGGTTTAATTCTCTTGATCCTGGTTGTGTGCGTTGTCCCCAAGATATGATTTATTACTTCTCTGCTAAATATTTTCTCGCTCATAAGAAACAAGCTGCCTTAAGGGAAATATATAATTTTGTGCAAAATGAAGAAGAGAGCATCCCACAAGCTTGGGAGAGGATTCTCCAATTACTTAATGCTTTGCTTGATCATCCTCTCAATAAAAATGAAATACTTGATATCTTTTATAATGGTCTAACTGATGCTTCCAGAGACCACCTGGATAGTTGTGTTGGTTGTGTTTTCAGGGAAAGAACTGTTGATCAAGCTGAATTGCTATTGAATAATATGTTGAATAATGAAAATGATTGGACACTTCCTGAACCAACTCCTAAGCCAACTCCGAAGAAAAGGGGTATTCTATTTCTCAGTCCTGAAGATATGCAAGAGGCAAAGAAATCTATGAAAAAAGGTATTAAAGCTGAAGATGTTAAGAATTTACCACATATTGAAGAAATACATGGTCTTGATAACCCGACACAGGTAGTAAAGGTAAATTCTCTCTATAGATTTGATGAAGGTGATATCCCTCGTTATAAGTCTGCTAGCCAATGCTTAGATGAGTTTGATAATTTATTGTTAAGCAAGAAAACTTCAATGCTTATGTTGGTAGACAACTGAAACACAATGCTCATATGATTGAACACTTGAGTGATTATATGTCTAGAGTTAAAGGTGAACATGGACTTATTAGTAACATGCTTCTATGGTTACCACTCAAGTAGAACAAGTACTTAAAGCTCAGAATGATTTGATCAATGAATTAAATAATAAGAAAAATGATAATGCTGTGAGAGTTGTGACTAGAAGGGGTAAATGACTCAGGAACCTTTGTATCCTGAGGGCCACCCTAAGAGAACTGAGCAAGATTCTCAAAGAACTAATATTGATGCACCTAGTTCTTCTAAGAAGAAGAAAAAGAAAAATGATAGGACTTTGCATGCTTCTAGTGAACCTGTTGTTGACACACCTGAGAATCCCAATGATATTTCTATTTCTGACGCTGAAACACAATCTGGTAATGAACATGAACCTAGTGATAATATTAATGATGATGTTCATGTTGATGCTCAGCCTAGCAATAACAATGATGTAGAGATTGAACCCGCTGTTGATCTTGATAACCCACAATCAAAGAATCAATGATATGATAAGAGATACTTTGTTGCTAGGAAGCACGGTAAAGAAGAGAACCATGGGTTTAGAAACTCATGCCTTGTCCTCCTAAACCATCCAAGAAAAAGGATGATGAGGATTTTGAGCGCTTTGCTGAAATGATTAGACCTATCTTTTTGCGCAGGCGTTTGACTGATATGCTTAAAATGAATCCTTATGCTAAGTACATGAAAGATATTGTTACAAATAAAAGAAAGATACCGGAAGTTGAAATTTCCACCATGCTTGCTAATTATACTTTTAATGGTGGAATACCAAAGAAACTAGGAGATCCAGGAGTACCAACTATACCATGCTCCATTAAAAAACTATGTTAAAACTGCTCTATGTGATCTTAGAGCCGGTGTTAGTGTTATGCCTCTCTCTTTATATCGTAGACTTGATTTGAATAAGTTGACACCTACTGAAATATCTTTGCAAATGGCTGATAAATCAACTTCTATACCTGTCGGTATTTGTGAGGATGTGCCTGTTGTGGTTGCAAACGTTACTATTTTAATGGACTTTGTTATTCTTGATATTCCCGAGGATGATAGTATGTCGATTATCCTTGGTAGACCCTTTTTGGATACTTCAGGGGCTGTTATTGATTGCAACAAAGGCAATGTCACTTTTCATGTTAATGGTAATGAGCATACGGTACACTTTCCGAGGAAACAACCTCAAGTCCAAAGTATTAATTCTATTGGAAAAACTTCAAAAATTATTATTGGAGGTTTTGAATTTCCTCTTCCTATTGTCAAGAAGAAATATGATATTATTATTGTTGGGGATATGCATATCCCCGTTGAGGTAACCTAGTGTTATTTGAAAATTCTCTGGTTTCATGTTATTCGAAAAGAGTTTGTTAACAAGACTTGATCAACCTTGTTAGTGGATTCCTTTTGATGAGCATGATAAGGATGAAGTTAGAAAGCACAACTCTCTGTACCCTCTTTTTACTTTCTGTTATTTAAATTAAATAAAGCAAAAATAGTATTTTCTGTCTATTACCTGAATTATCCTTGCAATAAAAAATACCCCAAAAATAAAAGTTCTTCAAATGTCCTAAAAAATTTATATGATGTTTTCTAGAATATTTAAGAATTATTGGCACTCAGAACACACCAGGGGGACCCACCATGTGCCCACGAGGGTGGAGGGCGTGCCCCCTGCCTCGTGGACCCACATGGGCCCCCGCCACTTATTCTTGCACCCACACACTTCGTCTTCCTCTAGAAAAAATCCTCCACCAGTTCAAACCCGAGTTCTAGCTCATCTTGCTGCCATGTCCGATCTCCTTGCTCAAAGCTCCATTCACAAAACTGCTTTGGGGGATTGTTCTTTGGTTTGTGACTCCTCCAATGGTCCAATTAGATTTTGTTCTAGTGCTTTATTTATTGCAAATTTTTGCTGCTTAGGTGACCCTGTTCTTGAGCTTGCATGTCAAATTTCTGTGGTCAAAAGTAGTTTTAATGCATGATATGGCCTCTAGGCACTTGTAGGAGTAGTTGCTATCAACCTTGTTAAGTTTGATTCACTTTTATTTTGAGTCACTAAAATTCCAGAAATTTTTCAGAGAAAGAAAATGATGAAGAGATTGAGGGGCTCTTCGAGCCGAAGTTCGAAGGATAAGCAAGGTGAAGAGAATAAGAGGCCCAAATATAATCTCCCTCGCACCGCGGAAGTTCGTCCGTGCGAATGGCATTGTGATGAATTCTTGAGAGCAGTCGGGATTCATGATGACTTTTACTATTTGGCGAAGAATACGGGCCTCGTCGACTCCCTCCACGACCAACGCGAACAGTATCTCCTACTCACTAATATTTTTGTGCAAAATTTTCATTTCCATGCTAGGAGATCACCACCTTTGGTGGATTTTTATTTATATGACGAGTTTAAGGAGATGTCACTTTATGATTTTTGTGCTGTTTGCAAGTTACCTTTGCGGGCAGCATAGAGGAACCACATCGTAATGATGTGGAAGGGTTTATTGATATGATTGCTGTAGGGGAAACGAGGAAAGTTTCCGATGCACGAATTACTAGCATACATTTTCCTGTTCTACATTACTTTGCAATATTTTCCAGTAGATGCTTGATTAGTCGTTGGCACAGTGGAAACCTTAGAGCCCATGATATTGTTATTTTGCGCCATGCCTTGTTTCGTGATGCTACTTTCAGTTTAGGCGCTATTGTTGCTAAACGGTTAAATCTGAACCGTAAGAAGGGCCCCATCTTGGGAGGCATATTTGCTTCACGCCTTGCTACACACTTTAACATACCTATTAGGCATTATGAGAAAGAGGAAAAGTTGTTGCCTCCTATTTTTCTAGATTATAAGAGTATGGTAGCACATGATTTCATTGTTAAAGATAAGAATAAGATGCTTAAGTATAAATTGTTATTTGATAAAAAATATTGTGAGATCATTACCTTGCTTGTGCCCTCTTTGTTTAACATATTTTCAGGCACGTACCTCATCTTGCCGGAGGCCGTTTATGCATACTGGAGCCTAACACCAGTTCTAGAGCCTAAGCCAGAACCACCACTTGACCCTTATCGACAGTCTGTTTATCAGTGGAATCTGGAGGAGATCGCCAACCAGTGGCACCCAGATGACACTCCTCCACACACCGGAGAGGGTCACTTTGAGCCATGGCCCTAGACCAACTTAGGCCAAAAGCCTAAGCTTGGGGGAGTACGTATCTCTCACCGACATTACATTCATGTTCACACACTCATGCCAGTTGTCGGTGCTCATAATTTTTCATTGTACTATCCATGCTAGTTTATTTTCCTTTTAAGCCTTCTTCTTGTGTGTTTGAAAGACCTTAATAAAAACCAAAAAATTAGTTGTAGCTTTTAGCTAGTTTACTTCCCATGCCTGTAGTAGGAATAATTAAAAGAAAACCAAAAAATATTTCTCGTTCTTCTTTTGTTTGTCGGGAGCTTTCCCGTGTAAATAGTTTTGTTTCTTTTCTTTTCTTTGGGGGTCGAGAGGAGAAGACCATGATGAAAATGTTGAAGTGGCTCCCATATGCATTATTTTTGATTTAACCAAGAGCCCATTGTCGGAGTAATGGGCCACGGGTAGGCCAACCCAAGCCCCAGAACCTTTCAAGACATCAGGGCAGGCTGCGCCCCTCAAGACCCCTGGACGAAGAGCCGCCTTCTGAGGAGTCGACGGCAAGACGGCCGACTGCCCGCTCGCGGCCGAGTCCCAGGGACGACTTCAGGGAAAGCCGACTCTCGACTGGCGATGACCAGAGAAGCTGGCTTTGGGGAGTCGGCCTGCGACTCCAACAAACCCCATGACCTCATCAAAGGGGACGGGGCGGGGGCGTGGCTATGGCGAAGCCCACCCCCGCCCCTTACCAAGCGCAGGCATAGCCACAGCACGCCGTACCCTGGAAGATCTCCGTGTGGCGTGGCACTGTTGCCATGCCGGCCCTGACATCAGCACCGCAGGGCCGAATCCTGCACCCACGATGGCTTGTCTATACGGCCTAGAGGCAGCAGGCCCCACCAGTCAGTGAGACCTCAGGAGACGGCAGGAGGACCACCAGTCGGACCCGTCGGGAGTCGGCCGAGCCCTCCCCTGGGGCCCACGCACCATTAATCAAGATGTGATGGGGAGTGGCGATAGTGATCGCCCGCCGGGCGACGGGGCTGTTGCCATGACCTCATGATCAAGCCTGCGTTATCAGAAGGACGGCTACAGTAATCAGCAGCCGGCAAGACCTGCCCGCGGTGGACACGGCTTGTCGGCCCCGTACCAGACCGGTCGGCGGGGCCCACCAGTCGGCGGGCCCCAGCAGTCAGCGGAGAAGACGGAGGCCAGAGGCACTGATGGCTGGGCCCGCGTCCAGCCGGATTACCATTGTACCCCTTGGGGGGTTGGCCAGTATAAACCCCCCAGGGCACCCATGCAAAGGGTTGGAACCCAGTAGCTCTAGACCATATTAGATAAAAGGGAGAGAGCTAGCCTTGCCCTCTCCTGCCATCAAGAAACAGCTCAAGGAGCAACCGTGTAAACACTTTGCCATAGTGATCATGCGGAGACCCCGCAGAGTAGCAGTAGGGGTATTATCTCCCCGGAGAGCCCTGAAGCTGGGTAAGATTCGCCGGCGTGCATGTCTTCGCCTCATCCCGTTTCCAGGCACCGGCGACGTTCTACTCGCCCCCACCATGATAAGCCATCCTTTGGCATATGTCACACCCAACCCCGACATTTGGCGCCCACCGTGGGGCACGGTGCACCACCGTCCGGAGACCTGTTTTGGAAGGGAACCCTCTTCCTCCTTGGCGAGCGCAGCCAGCCAGGCACGCCAGACGGAGTTTGCGCCGACGCGCTAAGTGGCGTTGAGATCGCCTGCGCAGACAGCTGCCTGGCCGAACTTGTTGGCGAGGTCCGCCTCTCCGACGAACCTGCATCCAACGCAGGCACGGGCGGCCCCGAGAACCTCCTCGTGGGCCTCCTTGATCAACTCCACGTTTCCGGCGAGCCTGCCATAGACTTGGAGTCCGTAGGCTCCATTGACCCGATGCTGGTCGACTCCGACACCGCGTCGCTCGACGCATTCCCCACCAATGTGGTGGTCTACGATGAACCTCTCCCTCGTGCAGAGAGCGACGGGAGCACCGTCATCGAGGTGCTCGTCATCAGCCATGGCGAGCTCCCCGGCGGAGGAGCGCATGACTCGCTCGGCGCGGCGCGACAAGACCTAACTGCATGAGACGTTGGAGGCGCACCGCCTTCAGCTCGTTGAAGGCGCGAAGAAGCTGGCCAGCATGAGACTCTTGTCAGAAGCCTACCAGCGGGAGATGGATCGCGCCGTTGGCGGCTTGCCGGCCCCGTCAGGGCCTAGCCGCCTTGGCGCGGTCCAGCAGCGCGGCGTAGCCATCGCCAACCTATTTGGGGCAAGCCGCCCCGTGTACGCTACACCGGCGGAGAACATCCGAGCCTCCCAGGCAGCGGCGGATGAGCTGGACAATTTCGAGGGCGAAGAGCGCCGCCTCATGATGGAGCGAGTCCAGCGGCTCCTCGATGCGGCCACCGCGCAGAACGAGGCCGGCTGCCGCACGGAGGCACCGCAGCGGCCAAACGGCGACCTTCACCGAGATCAAGGCGCGACGTCTCGGATGCCGACTGGCGGCGCCCGAGGAAGAAGAGACAAGGAGCCGGCTGTCAGCCACAGTCGGACTCGCATTACCATAGAGCGCGACCGAGATGGCCGCCCAAGGGCAGTGGAACAACGGGATGACTGTCCGCCTCCCCCTCCCCGCAAGGAGAGGCGAGTCTCCCCGCCGCCTGTGGACCATCCGACTCTCGGTGACCTCCTTGGCCGCCGAGAAGGAGTTGGAGAGAATGACGCCCGCCACCGGATCGACCGACTACACCGATCCCTGGCGCTGGAAGAAGAAGATGAGCTGGGTCCGCCTTGTTTCGGGCCCCACATTCGAGATGAGCCCTTTCCCAGAGGGTTCACGCTTCCAAGGGACACGCCCAAGTATACCGGCTCCGTGAAGCCGGAAGACTGGCTGGTCGACTACTCCACGGCTGTCAGCATAGCCAACGGCAACAAGCGTGTTGCCGTAAAGTACGTTCCGCTCATGCTTCAGGGCACGGCCCGGACATGGCTGAACAGCCTGAGGCCCCACAGCATCAACAGCTGGGTCGACTTCACCGAAGCATTCGTCCGCAACTTCACCAGCACGTACAAGCGTCCTCCCAAGCCTCGTCAGCTCTCCTTGTGTGTGCAAGGCCCCGACGAGTCGACTCGCGACTACCTCACGCGTTGGGCTGAGCTCCGGAACTCCTGCGAGGGCGTGCACAAGGTGCAGGCCATCGAGTACTTCAAGGCCGGGTGTAGAGAAGGAACCCTCCTCAAGCACAAGCTCCTCTGCGACGAGCCGGAAACCCTCGACGAGCTGGTGATCATAGCGGACAAGTACGCCACGGCCGACTCCTCCATGAAGACGGAGATTCAAGTCAGCACAACTGGCAAAGTGGCCCCGCAAACTCCAAGGACTCCGGCGGGAGACGCCACCCGGCGACAACCATAGGGCGACCACAAGCGCAAGTCCCCGCAGCCGGCAGGTCGCGACCATTGAAGCCCAGCAGCCGGATGGGCAGCCTCCGCTCAAGCGACAGAAAGGCGGCAAGATAAACTGGTTACCGGCCTTCTCCTACGAGCAGACCCTGGATGGACCTAAAAGTTCCATAGCGGCGCGAAGCCGTCAAATCATACCACCCGGAAGTGCCACTGGCTCACCAGGACCGCCAAGGGAGACGGCCTCCTGCCTCCCCCGCCTGCTGGGCAGCCGCCTCTGCCTCCGCCCCAGCAGCCGGCTGCCAGGCCAGTCGGCGCAGTGCAAGACGAATACCGTGAAGAACACAGAGCCTACGTGGTGTTTACCAGTATGGTTGATGATCGACGCAGCAGGCGGTTGCAGCGACAGGAGGTGAATGTGGTAGCCTCAGAGACACCAGAATTCATGCACTGGTCCGAGAAGCCTATCAGCTGGAGCCGGGCTGACCACCCAGAGGTGATGCCGAGTCCGGACTCCTATGCCTTGGTCTTGGACGCCACCTTTGCTACTGATAGATGAGCTGCGCGTTTCTCGCGAGTTCTGATAGACGGAGGCAGCAGCGTCAATATCCTGTACAAGGACACCATGGAGAAGTTAGGAATCAAGCAAAGACAGCTTCAGAGCAGCCGGACAGCGTTCCACGGCACTGTTCCTGGGCTTTCCTGCTCACCGATCGGCAAGATCCTGATGGATGTCCTCTTTGGAGACAAAGATCACTTCCGCCGAGAGTCTGTTTGGTTTGAGGTGGTGGACCTCAAGAGCCCATACCATGCGCTGCTCGGCCGACCCTCCTTGGCCAAGTTCATGGCGGTCCCCCACTACGCCTACCTCAAGATGAAGATGCCCAGTTCCAGGGGAATTCTGACTGTAGCCGGCGACTACCAGAAGTCGTCTGCCTGTGCGGCTGAGAGCAGTCGGCTAGCCGAGTCCCTGGTGATCGCGGCCGAGAAGCGGCTCCTGGAGCGAGTTGTGGCGATGGCCGGCAAGCAGGCAGAGGTATCGCCCGACCCAAGGGAGTCGGAGGCTGAGGGTTCGTTCAAGCCGGCCAAGGAGACAAGGAAGATACCCTTGGATCCGGAGCACCCAGAGAGGTACGCTATCGTGGGTGCGAACCTCGACAGCAAATAGGAAGGCGAGCTCGTCGATTTCCTTCGTGAGAATCGGGACATCTTCGCATGGTCCCAAAAAGACATGCCAGGTGTACCGACGGAATTCACCGAGCACAAGTTACATGTCCGATCTGATGCAAAGCCGGTCAGGCAGCCCCTGCACCGCCTATCAGAAGAGAAGAGAAGAGTTGTTGGAGAAGAGGTAGCCCGACTTCTAGCAGCCGGCTTTATTATGGAAGTGTTCTTTCCAGAATGGCTAGCAAATCCGGTCCTGGTACTGAAGAAGAACAAGCAGTGGCGAATGTGTATCGACTACACGAGCCTCAACAAGGCCTGCCCCAAGGACCCATTTGCTCTACCAAGAATCGATCAGGTGATAGACTCCACAGCCGGATGTGAGCTATTGAGTTTCTTGGATGCATACTCAGGATATCACCAGATCAAGCTGAACCCGGCTGACAGACTGAAGACCGCCTTCATCACACCGTTTGGAGCATTCTGCTACCTCACCATGACGTTCGGCTTGAGGAATGCTGGCGCCACCTTTCAGCGTTGCATGCAGAAGTGCCTCCTCAAGCAGCTCGGCAGGAACACCCACGCCTACGTGGACGACGTGGTGGTGAAGACGGAGAAGCATGGAACACTGCTGGAAGACCTCAAGGAGACTTTTGAGAACCTGCGCTGGTTTCAGATCAAGCTCAACCCCGAGAAGTGTGTCTTCGGAGTACCAGCCGGCCAGCTCCTTGGCTTCCTGGTCTCTGAACACGGCATAGAATGCAACCCAGTAAAGATTAAGGCCATTGAGAGGATGGATGTACCCAGCCGACTGCTGGATGTGCAGAAGTTCACCGGCTGCTTGGCGTCCATCAGCCGATTCATCAGTCGGCTGGGCGAGAAAGCTCTCCCCTTATACCAACTCATGAAGAAGACCACTTTTTTCGAGTGGAACCACAAGGCGGACGAAGCTTTTCTCCAGTTGAAGAAGATGCTGACTACTCCACCGGTCCTGGCGGCTCCGACTCCAGAGGAACCTATGCTCCTGTACATCGCCCCCACCAGCTGAGTAGTCAGCACGGTCATTGTAGTGGAACGCAAGGAGGAAGGCAAGGCGCTACCTATCCAGAGACCGGTGTATTACCTGAGCGAGGTATTGTCGACCTCCAAGCAGAACTACCCCCACTACTAGAAGATGTGCTATGGCGTACACTTTACTGCCAAGAAATTGAAGCCTTACTTTCAAGAGCATCCAATCACGGTGGTCTGCACGGCCCTGCTTGCCGAAATCATTGGCAGCCGAGATGCTTCTGGCCGAGTGGCCAAGTGGGCCATAGAGCTGGCTCCCTACACCATCTACTACCAGCCCCGCACCGCCATCAAGTCACAAGCACTGGCTGACTTCCTCGTCGACTGGGACGAGACCTAGTACCTACCTCCAGCGCCCGACTCCACCCATTGGCGGATGCATTTCGACGGCTCCAAGATGTGCACCGGCTTGGGAGCCGGCGTCGTCCTCACCTCTCCTAAAGGTGAAAAGCTCAAATATGCACTACAAATCCACTTTGCCGCCTCCAACAACGTCGCCGAGTACGAGGCGCTCATTCACGGGCTCCGGCTTGCCAAAGAGCTTGGCATCCGCTGGATCTTGTGTTATGGCGACTCGGACTTAGTGGTCCAGCAATCATCTGGCGACTAGGACGCAAAAGATGCAAACATGGCGAGTTACTGTTTCCTCGTACAGCAACTCAGCGGGTATTTCGAAGGGTGTGAGTTCCTCCATGTGCCAAGAAACGACAACGACCAAGCAGACGCCTTGGCACGAATCGGCTCTACCCACCAAGCAATACCATCTGGCGTCGCCCTTCAACGCCTCCTCAAGCCGTCTTTCAAGCCTTCACCAGAATCAGACTCCATTTTTGTGCCGGCTCCTCCCGAAGACGTCGGATCCGACTCCAGAGCCCCGGCAGGTGGCATGAGGATTTCAACAGATGGCTCCAGAGCCGCCACAGTTGAGGTCGGCCCAGGGACTGCGGAACCCGGCCCGGGGACTGCGGTGGCGGACTCGAAGACTCCAGAACTCGACCCAAGGGTCGCCCCAGTTGGCCCGGGACTTCATTAACCCAGCAAGTAGTTGTTGACTCCAACCCGCCGCCTCCCAGCCCAGCCGCCCTCGTCCAAGTCGCAGTTCTAGCAGTCGAAGAAATAGCAGCACCCTCATGGGCCCAGCCCATCCTCAAATTCCTGGTGAGCAAAGAGCTGCCAACTGATGAGACCTCAGCCCGCCAAGTACAACGCCGGGCAGCGGCCTATACCATAGTCAACAGAGAGCTGGTTAGACGCAGCGTCACTGGTGTTTACCAGCGCTGCGTAGAGCCAGAGCAAGGCCAAGCAATTCTCAAAGACATCCATCAAGGCGAGTGCGGCCACCATGCGGCTTCAAGAGCACTCGTCGCCAAAGCCTTTCGACATGGTTTCTTCTGGCCGACTGCCTTAGAAGAGGCCAAGGAATTGGTCCAAAAATGCAAAGGGTGCCAGAAGTTCAGCTCCAAGCCGCACCAGCCGGCTTCTGCGCTCAAGACCATCCCCATTGCCTAGCCTTTCGCAGTTTGGGGTCTAGACATGGTGGGACCATTCAAGACAGCACGAGGTGGTTTAACTTGCCTACTTGTCACAGTAGACAAGTTCACCAAGTGGATAGAAGTGAAGCCAATCAAGAAACTGAATGGTCCGACTGCCGTAACTTTCATCTCCGATATCACAATTTGGTACGGCATACCACACAACATCATCACCGACAACGGCACAAATTTCGCCAAAGGCGCCTTGGCCCGTTTCTGCGCAACACAGGGCATACAACTGGACCTAGCGTCCGTCCCCATCCACAGTCAAACGGCCAAGTGGAGCGAGCAAACGGCCTCATCTTGTCCGGCATCAAGCCTCGGCTCATCGAGCCTCTGGAGCGCTCGGCTGGCTGCTGGCTCGATGAGCTGCCAGCCATCCTCTAGAGTCTGCGCACGACTCCAAACAAGTCAACCAGCTTCACACCCTTCTTCCTCGTCTACGGTGCTGAGGCCGTCATCCCAACGGACATAGAGTTCGACTCCCCACGAGTCACCATGTACACAAAGGAGGAAGCAGAAGAAGCACGACAAGACGGTGTCGATCTGCTGGAAGAGGGCCGGCTGTTAGAACTCAGTCGGTCCAGCATCTACCAGCAGAGCCTGCGCCGATACCACAACAGGAAGGTCAGGCCAAGATCTTTCCAAGAAGGCGACCTTGTGCTCCGGCTGATCCAGCGAACAGCCGGCCAGCACAAGCTGTCGGCGCCTTGGGAGGGCCCTTTCATCATTAGCAAAGTACTGGGCAACGACTCCTACTACCTGATTGATGCTCAGAAGCCCCGAGCACGCAAGAGGGACGACTCCAGCAAGGAGACAGAGCGGCCACGGAATGCAAATCTCCTCCGAAAATTTTATAGTTGATGAAGTATGTGCCACGCTACCTTTTGTATTAAAGTACCAAGACTTCGGGCCCCCCGAGATGAGCTCGGGGACTGCCCTCTTTTGTCTGTATGATAAAAATTATGCCTACAAGTATGTTACTCTTTCTTATGCCGTTCGGCACCGGGCTCGACAAGTCGGCCCGGGGACTTGCCGCCTTGCACTATGAAATGCTTCCTGCAGTCGGACAAGTAGTGTGTAAACGCCTAAACCGTCTCATGTCAGAAGCCGCAGCTCACAGAGCGATTGTACAGTGGGCAGAAGTAAGGTAGAATGGGCATTCGCATGAAAAATGGCTAAGGACTCAAAGCATAAATCATAGCTCAAGACGGCTTCCAGCCTTTCTTGCAAACCGACCCTCGAGAGGTCGGATTGCCGCCTTCTATCCAACTTGCTCAAAAACTCTTAAAAACAGGTAAGTACTTGCCTTCCCAAAGTAGCCAAGCATTTTGACCCATCGGCAGTCCGCAGAGCGGTTGTCCGATTGGCAAGGCAGGCAACTAAGACAAAGCGGCAAAGGAAAAAGGCCAAAAGAGTAATGAGCAAGAAAAGATAGAATTCGGATAAATATATTTACATAACATAGGCCCTTGGCCGAATCTTCGAGCAGAAGTTTAAAATACACCCCGCGGGTGGAATTGTGCGAATTAACAAGTTCTTCAAAGACTACTGAAGCAGATAAAATAAAGATACAACGGCAGCTTAGGAAGCAGCAGACGAACTCAGAGGGTCGAGGAGGCACCAGCATCAGGCGTCGGGGCGGCCGGCTGGCTAGTCTCGGCTTGATCGCCTCCGGCAGCAGTCGGGTCGATCGCACGCGGCTCGTTGCTGGAGGCACGGTCGAGCTGAGGCTGGCCGTCTGCTCCGTCTTCTGGTGCCTTCGCCTCGCCTCCGTCCTCTGCCTCGCCCTCTTCCTCGACGCTGGAGCCAATCACCTCCGCCGAGTCCTCGCCGTAGTCTGGGTTCATCCCAAACCACTCTGGCGGTACCTCCTCGCCGTCTTCAGACCGCTCGGGGACGAAGATGCTGGTGTCGGTATACTCGGCGATCGCCGCAGCACGCTTGACGAGGGCGTCTTCCGCAGCCGCCAGCTCCGGCTGGGCCTCTGACCGAAGCGTGGCCAGCCGGTCTAGATCCAGGCCTCAAGACGACCAGCCGCGACCTCTAGCCAGTCGGCCGTCAAGCTGGGGGTGCGCGGAGCCTGCATATCCGGCCACAGGGCGGCAATCGCCTGGGCACCGACACGCTGAAGCCGACGCAGCATCCGGTGAGCCGGCCGAAGGCGAGCCTCGATGCTCAGGATGTGCTCGTCAAGAGTTCGGGGGGCGTCGGCGGCAATCTCTACACCCTCCGCCCTCCGACCTTCACGGTCAGCCTCGATGGCTTGGATGGCGGCATGCGACTGCCCAGGGAAGAAGTCTGCAAAGACAGGAAGAAACGAAGAAGCAAGTCAAAAACCAGTAGTCGGCACGACTTAAATCGGCAGCTCGAAGAAAGAAAATAAAGAAACTCACCATCAACGATGTCTTCAATTTCGTGGAAGCCGGAGGACAGCAGCGCCTCCTTGTCAGACCAGGAGGAGCGCTCGCTCGCGAACTCGGCCAGGAGGGTGGTTTCCGTCTCCTCCGCCTCCCTCTGTGTCTTCACAAGCAGCTCCTTCTGCTCTGCCAATTGAGTGGCCAGCATATCGCGCTCCGTGGCGAGCCTACTGCACTCCTCCTCTTTGGCGCGCAAAGCGGAGTTGGCGTCGCTCAGCTGCTCTTGAAGAGCAGCGTTGGCCCCTGGGAAGAAGAAAGAAAGAAGGCGTTAAGTCATCAGGGAAAGAAGGTCGCCAGGGAGATCCGGCCCGACTGCTCAGCAGTCGGCCCGAATCTCGGGGACAACATCACGCGGGTGCGCCAACGCGCCCCCACGAAGAAGGAAAAGGACTTACTCCGGCTCTCCGATAGATCGGCGGTCCGCTTGCCTAGCTCTTCAACGTTACGGTTGAAGGCAGTGACGCGGAGGTTGTGGTAATCCTGTGTCAAGCATTTCAGATAAAAAGTTAATACCCAGAGTTCATCAATTGGAGTTACGGGCCGCCTGCACAGCAGCTGGCCCGAAACTCGGGGACTACACCCAGTGGGTGCACTGGACGCGCCCCCACAGAGAGGAACAAGAAAACCAAGACCAAAGGAAAAACATACCCGGACGGCTGCCCGTGACGCCAGGTACGCCTTGGTGCAATTCTGGAGAGCGTCGCCCTTGGCACGAAGCTTCGCCTAGACATCCAGAAGCGCCTGGTTCAGCGGCCTTGTGCCGCCTCCTCGCACCCACCCAATGGGTGCAGCGCTCGTCGCTTCGGCGTCTGGGATCGCCGAGCTGGCGGTGCTGGCTTCCAGGGGCGGGGTGCCGAAGTCGCCTTCTCCAGACGGCGGCACATTGGCGAGCCGACTTGGAGGAGTAGCCTCGCCATGGCCTCGTCTTCGGTCGGCGGCACCGGAGGGTCCATTGGCTGCTTGCCTTGCGCACCTTCAGACGGCGGCGGAGGCGGCGGCGGAACGTTCATGTCCGGCGTAGAGGGGTCGCCACCTTCCCTCTCCACGACGGGGTTCTCCCTGCCGGTTTCCCCAGTCTGCCCCGTGAACTCCGGAGGCGGCGGTGCAGAGTTCAACGGGGTGACGAACACCGCCGATTGGCGGCGTGCGGCTTCCTCAGCCTACCGTTTCGTCGCGGCGGCGGCTTCGGCCTCCGCCAGTTTTTTCTTGGCGGAGGCCTCCGCCCTGTCGGCCTTCGCCTTCTCCAGGCGGAGGGCCTCTTCTTCGTTGCGCTTCTCCTGCGCATTCCACTCCGTCGCCTCCCGGAGGTCAGCAGCGGGGTCAATCCGCCGAGTGGTGGCGGACGTCTCCGCTGACCCCCATGACGGAGGCGGCGGTGACCCTCTCAAGAGAGAGGGGAGCCCTGAAGCAAGGGGGGCAAGCAAAGACTCAGAAAAAGTCACAAAGGAAGAACAAAGCATTAAGACAGAATACTTACGCGGAGACCAACGATGGCTTCTTCACTTCCTTACGGAAGCGGATGGCCTTCGCGGCTGCCTCGTCCCGCCGGGTCGCCGCAGCCGGACCCTTGGGTTTCTTCGACCGATTGCCGAACAAAGTCGGCATGGCCCTGCGCTTCTTCCCGCCGCCTGGAGCACCCGGCGCGGCAGAAGAGCCCGCACCAGGCTGGCTGGCTCCTGGCCGATAGCGGGGGGTGACTTCCCCCTCGGCGTCGTCGTCAGGCCAGTCGGCAAAAGTAGCCGAAGGCCTGAAGTCGCCTGCTGTTCCTCCTCCTCCCTCAGCATCGTCCTCCAGAGCCGCCGCCCCCAGATCGGGGTCGTCGACCTCGCTCTCCGCCCGATCGGCGAGGAACTCGCGGGCCGGCCCTGAGGTGCCGGCTGGCGGGTGGAGGAGGGGATTGTGACCAAGGCCGACTGGTCAAAACAAACTCGGCATGGAAGAAGACAATCCAAAGAAAGAAAGGAGAGGTAACTCACCACGGGCGGAGGGTTGGCGCGGGAGTACGGCTCCTTGCCGAACCGCCAGTCCTCCAGGAGCTTGCTGTCCGAGAGGTAGTTCACCATGAAGGCCACCTCCTCGTGAGGCATGTCCTTGGTGCACATCTGACTCGGGTCGCGGTGCCCGCTCATCTGGCATATCATGTGGGGGCGGCCTTGGAGCGGGAGGACTCGGCGCGTCACGAAGGCGGCCAACAGGTCTGGACCAGTCAGGCCTTCCGACTGTGTCAGCACTCGGAGTCGCGTGATTGCGCCGGCTCCCGCAGGCGTCAGCGACCTGGCCCGGTACGACCAGTTGGGCAGTCTCCCAGCCGGCGGGCCGACTTCGAAAGCCGGCAAGTTGACCCAGTCCCCCCTCGCGGAGGCGTTCCTGACGTAGAAGTAGGATCTCTGCCACATCTTCACCGACTTTATCAGCAAGATGGAGGGGAAGGGATTGTCGGCCCCCGACCTTCGCACGACGATGAAAGCGCCGCACTGAGCCGGCACGCCCGCTGCCTGGGTGCCGAGCTTGGAGAAGAAGAACTCCCCCCAGAGCTCGGGGGTGGGGAGGACTCCGAGGAAGCCTTCGCACAAGGCCACGAAGGCGGACAGCAGCACCACTGCGTTGGGAGTGAGGTGGTGCGGCTGGAGGCCGTAGAATTCCAGGAAGGATCGGAAGAAACTGCTCGCCGGCAGCCCCAACCCGCGCAAGCAGTGCGAGCGGAAGATGACCCGCTCGCCCTCCTGCGGCGTGGGGGAAATCTTCCCCTTCGGTGCAAGACGCACCTGCACGCGATCCTCGCCAGGGAGTCCGGTGGAGGAACTCGATGTGGTCTTCATGAACTTCGGAGCCGTCCCAGGTGCCGGAGCGCACCGGGGGAGGCGCAGCGGCAGAGGAAGAACTCATCGCGAGCTGATCGCCACGGCGTTCGCCGGAGCTTAGGCGCGCGGCGGAGCGAAGAAGAAGAAGAGGGAGGAGAGCAAGGAGCAGTGAGAAGGAAGAGAGCGAGGAGTAGTGGGAAGGAGGGGCGTGCGTGCCCCCCTCTTCCCCCTACTTATAGCCTCATGGGCTGCGAAGCCGAGGGGGCGGACGTGGGGATTTACTGCGCCCACGGCCCCACGTCCCCCATGTTCCACGATAAAGTTACTGCGCCCAGTAACTCCACAGGAATCCCAACCGTCCGCCGGGGCTGCAGCAGATCCGCTCGGGCGCCGAGGCGCGGTAGTGGCGGGCCCCGCCTATGGGCCTGTCCGCCGCGCGCGTAGTTTGGCAGGACGGCCCAGCCACGTGTCATCACATGACAGGCCTAGAACGGGCGGCGGCCTGGAGACTTAGCTAGCACGCTACTTGGATCCCGCAGCGACGTTCGATATATTGAGTGAGTCCGAATTGAGCGAGTCCGACTCTTTCTAGTCAGCTCGGCAGAAGTCAGTCAAAGACCATGTGTCAAGCACCCGGAAAGAGAAACTGCTGAGGCTTCTCGGCCGATCGACCGCGGCGCCTCACCAGCTTCGGGGACTACTGTCGGAGTAATGGGCCATGGGTAGGCCAACCCGAGCCCCAGATCCTTTCAAGACATCGGGGCAAGCTGCGCCCCTCAAGACCCCAGGACGAAGAGCCGCCTTCTGAGGAGTCGACGGCAAGACGGCCGACTGCCCGCTCGCGGCCGAGTCCCAGGGACGACTTCAAGGAAAGCCGACTCCCGACTGGCGACGTCCAGAGAAGCCGGCTTCGGGGAGTCGGCCTGCGACTCCAACAAACCCCATGACCTCATCAAAGGGGACGGGGCGGGGTGTGGCTACGGCGAAGCCCACCCCCGCCCCTTACCAAGGGCAGGCATGGCCACAGCACACCGTACCCTGGAAGATCTCCGTGCGGCGTGGCACTGTTGCCATGCCGGCCTTGACATCAGCACCGCAGGGCCGAATCCTGCACCCACGACGGCTTGTCTGTACGGCCTAGAGGCAGCAGGCCCCACCAGTCAGTGAGACCTCAGGAGACGGCAGGAGGACCACCAGTCGGACCCATCGGGAGTCGGCCCGAGGGAGTCGGCCGAGCCCTCCCCCAGGGCCCATGCGCCATTAATCAAGATGTGATGGGGAGTGGCGACAGTGATCGCCCACCGGGCGGCGGGGCTGTTGGCACGACCTCATGATCAAGCATGCGTCATCAGAAGCACGGCTACAGTAATCAGCAGCCGGCAAGACCCGCCTGCAGCGGACGCGGCCTGTCGGCCCCATACCAGACCGGTCGGCAGGGCCCACCAGTCGGCGGGCCCCAGCAGTCGGCGAAGAAGACGGAGGCCAGAGGCATTGACGGTTGGGCCCGTGTCCAGCCGGATTACCATTATACCCCTGGGGGGTAGGCCTATATAAACCCCCCAGGGCACCCATGCAAAGGGTTGGAACCCAGTAGCTCTAGACCATATCAGATAAAATGGAGAGAGCTAGCCTTGCTCTCTCTTGCCATCAAGAAACAGCTCAAGGAGCAACCGTGTAAACACTTTGCCATAGTGATCATGCGGAGACCCCGCAGAGAAGCAGTAGGGGTATTATTTCCCCGGAGAGCCATGAAGCTGTGTAAGATTCGCCGGCGTGCATGTCTTTGCCTCATCCCGTTTCCAGGCACCGGCGACGTTCTACTCACCCCCACCATGATAAGCCATCCTTTCGCATATGTCGCACCCAACCCCCGACATATTACCTTGTCTTCTCCCTTGTATTGAATGCTTGCAGATTCCAGCTTAGTCCAATCCACGTGCACTATTATTATTATCCACACCGTTCAGTCGTGTAAGTGAAAGGCAATAATGACGATATATGATGAACTGATTGAGATGAGAAAAGCTAGTATGAACTCGACCTATCTTGTTTTGTAAATATGATTAGTTCATCGTTCCTGATTCAGCCTATTATGAATGAAACATGTTTGCAATGACAATTACAGATTATAGTTTCTCATGCCATGCTTAATTAGCTAGGAGTTTATAACGGTTTACCTTGCGTTCCAACATGCTATTAAAATGGTTGTGATGTGGTATGATAGGGTGGTATCCTCCTTTGAACGATTCGAGTGGATTTACTTGGCACATGTTCATGCATGTAGTTGAAACAAAATCAACATAGAATCTACGATATTTATGTTCATGGTGAATTATATCTTACTCATGCTTGCACTAAGTGTTGATTAATTTTAATCCATGTTCATGACCGTTGTCGCTCTCTAGCTGGTCGCTTCCGAGTCTCTTTCTAGCCTTCACTTGTACTAAGCAGGAATACTGCTTGTGCATACACTTCCATAAACCCCAAAAGTTATTCCATATGAGTCCACCATACCTTCCTATATGCGGTATCTACCTGCCGTTCCAAGTAAATTTGTATGTGCCAAACTCTAAACCTTCAAATGAAATTCTGCTTTGTATGCTCGAATAGCTCATGTATCAACTAGGGCTGTCTATATCTTCCATGCTAGGTGGGTTATTCTCAAGAGGAGTGGACTCTCCTCCTCATTCACGAGAAAATGGCTGGTAACCGGGATGCCCAGTCCCATGCTTAAATTAAAATAATTGCAAACAAAAGTCCCCCAGGATTGTTGTTAGTTGGAGGCACCCGTTGTTTCAGACAAGCCATGGATTGATGTTTGTTGGTGGTAGGGGGAGTATAAACTTTACCATTCTATTTGGGAACCTCCTAGAATGTGTGTAGCATGGAAGATATCGAGATCTCTCGGTTGTTATGTTGACAATGAAAGTATACCACTCAAAATATTATTTATCTCTATTTCAAAATCGAGCTCTAGCACCTCTACAAATCCCTGATTCCCTCTATGAAGGGCTTATCTATTTAATTTTATGTTGAGTCATCATCCTCTTATTAAAAAGCACAAGTTGGAGAGCACCACTGTCATCTGTATGCATTACTATTAGTTTACATTGAGTATGACTATGACTGGATCTCTTTTACCATGAATTACAATTTCCAATCAGTCCTTGATCCTCAGAGGTGCTCTGCATTTATGTTTTGCGGTCTCAAAAAGGGCTAGCGAGATACCATCTTGTTATATCATATTATGATTGTTTTGAGAAAGTGTTGTCATCCGAGATTTATTATTATTGCTCGCTAGTTGATTATGCCATTGATATGAGTAAACATGAGACCTAAGTGTTATTGTGAATATGGTTAGTTCATAATGTTTGCTGAAAACTTGAATGTTGGCTTTACATATTTACAACAACAAAAGCAAACAGAGTTTGTAAAAGTTTTTCTTTATCACTTTCAATTCGTCAACTGAATTGCTTGAGGACAAGCAAAGATTCAAGCTTGGGGGAGTTGATACGTCTCCAACGTATCTACTTTTCCAAACACTTTTTCCCTTGTTTTGGACTCTAACTTGCATGATTTGAATAGAACTAACTCGGACTGACGCTGTTTTCAGCAGAATTTCCATGGTGTTATTTTTGTGCAGAAATAAAAGTTCCTGGAGTGTGAAGCGTGCTACTACGAGTACTAGGGTTTTCAGATCATCAGCAAGGCAAGTAACACTTTGATCATACCCCCTTATTACCCAGTTTTTATGCATTAGTCTCAACCCTCAAACACTGCATGGTTAGGACTTGAATACTTGTGGGTATTGGGAAGTAGTGATGAGGTAGAACCTATTGTCTTTATTTTCAAACCCTGGGAGTTACTTCTACGTTATGCTTATATTGTTATGCTATGCTCGTAGACGTGGTTTGGTTTGAGTGAATCCATGACAAATGTGAGAGTTTTAATTAATGGTTAAACTTAAGGTGGCTACTTTAATACACATCTGGGTGGATTGGTTGAGGCACCCTGGAGCACCCAGTGGTTGTCTGGGCACCTGGAGCAATCCAGTGTTGTCCTGGGATATCCTGGAGTACCCGTGTGATCATCCTACGGTTTGCCACCCGGGCTCCAAGGGATCATAAGATTATTCATGCTGGAAACTTTCGTGTGCAGCCACAAGACATTATGGGATCTGGCATAGTAGACTAAGTTGTGTGACCTCTTT
This sequence comes from Triticum urartu, assembly GCF_056163025.1. NCBI lineage: Eukaryota > Viridiplantae > Streptophyta > Magnoliopsida > Poales > Poaceae > Triticum > Triticum urartu. The sequence continues at coordinate 574,368,921 of NC_141879.1, forward strand.
TAGTGGTAGGCTAGCAGATGTAGGGGATGTAGGTGGTACTATCTACCTAGAGTAAAGAGTTAATGCTTCGGAAAGACTGTGTCTCGGTCATCCATTTCTCAAACACCATGTAGTGTGAGAAATCCAACGGAGGAGATCAAGTCTTGTGGGGAAAAGTGCGCAAACCTCTACAGAGTGTATAAACTAATCATGGTTAGCCGTGTCCCCGGTTATGGACACCTTGAGTATTTGGTACTTGAATTATTGATTTGATCTCATCACTCTATTAATTAATTTTTTGGGTTGATGAATATTAATTTGGGATTGAGTTGAAGGAACCTTCTCAATGTTTTCAACAAACTTTGTAGATAAATAAAATTTATTCCTTTGTTGTAGGGAAAAATTAGCTTTCTACAAAAATAACCATAGAGCCTCCACCAGCCAAATATGCATATAGTTATAGCTGCTACATGTTCATTGCTCTACAGTGTTATTTTGCCAACATATTCCATGTGTTGACCCGTTTCGGGCTGAAACGTATTATGTTGCAGACTTTTCAGACGAATAGTAAGGTGCGCTAGGTCGTTGTCTTGCACTCAGCTATGCCGTTGGTGTTGATGGACTCGCTTTATCTTCCAAGCCTTCCACTGTTATCTTCATTAGATGGCCTTCAGCCATATTATTGTAATAAGTACTCTCTTTTGATATATTAGATGTAATAAGTGTGTGATTGAAACTCTGTTATACATCCTCCAAGTACTGTGTGTAACAACATTACCGATCTAGGGGTGACACTTATGCACAGAGATTTGACCGTTTGAGGTCAGATCGCTACACTATCTCCTTCTTTTTGTCTTCTCCACAACCACCGTCTATCCCACCTATAGTGATATATCCACGGCTCACGCTACTGTATTGCGTGAAAATTGAAAAAATTTGAGAACGTCAAAAGTATGAAACAATTGCTTGGCTTGCCGTCGGGGTGGTGCATGATTTAAATATTTTGTGTGATGAAGATGGAGCATAGCCAGGCTATATGATTTTGTAGTGATAAGCTTTCTTTGGCCATGTTATTTCGAGAAGACATAATTATTTTGTTAGTATGCTCGAAGTATTATTATTTTTATGTCAATATTAAACTTTTGTTTTGAATCTTGCAAATCTGAACATTCATGCCACAATAAAGAGAATTACATGGATAAATATGTTAGGTAGCATTCCACATCAAAAAAATTCTTTTTAACATTTACCTACTCGAGGACGAGCAGGAATTAAGCTTGGGGATGCTTGATACGTCTCCAACGTACCTATAATTTTTGATTGTTCCATGCTATTATATTATCTGTTTTGGATGTTTTATATGCATTAATATGATGTTTTATATCATTTTTGGGACTAACCTATTAACCTAGAGCCCAGTGCTAGTTTTTGTTTTTTCCTTGTTTTAAAGTATCGCAGAAAAGGAATACCAAACGGAATATAACTTTCGCAATGATCTTTCTTGGACCAGAAGACACCCAGGTGACTTGGAGTGCAAGTCGGAAGAGCCACGAGGCGGCCACAAGGTTGGAGGGCGCGCCCCCCAACCTTGTGGTCCCCTCGGTGGCCTCCTGACCTACATCTTCACCAGCACCATCTCCTCTCAAATCCTAGTTTATCTCTTGTATTCGATCTTGGTCCCAAAACCTCAGATTGGTACCTATGGGTTGCTAGTAGTGTTGATTACTCCTTGTAGTTGATGCTAGTTGGTTTATTCGGTGGAAGATCATATGTTCAGATCCTTAATGATAATTAATACTCCTCTGATATTGATTATGAATATGCTTTGTGAGTAGTTACGTTTGTTCCTGGGGACATGGGAGAAGTCTTGTTATAAGTAATCATGTGAATTTGGTATTCGTTCAATATTTTTATGAGATGTATGTTGTCTCTCCTCTAGTGGTATTATGTGAACGCCGACTACATGACGCTTCACCATAATTTGGGCCTAGGGGAAGGCATGGGGAAGTAATAAGTAGATGATGGGTTGCTAGAGTGACAGAAGCTTAAACCCTAGTTTATGTGTTGCTTCGTAAGGGGCTGATTTGGATCCATATGTTTCATGCTATGGTTAGGTTTACCTTAATTCTTCTTTCGTAGTTGCGGATGCTTGCGAGAGGGGTTAATCATAACTGGGAGGCTTGTCCAAGGAAGGGCAGCACCCAAGCACCGGTCCACCCACATATCAAATTATCAAAGTAACGAACATGAATCGTATGAGCATGATGAAAACTAGCTTGACAACAATTCCCATGTGTCCTTGGGAGAGCTTTGCTTTATATAAGAGTTTGTCCAAGCTTGTCCTTTGCTACAAAAAGGACTGGGCCACCTTGCTGCACCTTGTTTACTTTATTTGCTTGATATCCGTTACGATTTATCTTATCACAAAACTATCTGTCACCGATAATTTTAGTGCTTGCAGAGAATACCTTACTGAAAACCACTTGTCATTTCCTTCTGCTCCTCGTTGGGTTCGATACTCTTACTTATCGAAAGGACTACGATAGATCCCCTATACTTGTGGGTCATCAAGACTCTTTTCTGGCGTCATTGCCGGGGAGTGAAGCGCCTTTGGTAAGTGGAATTTGGTAAGGAAACATTTATATAGTGTGCTGAAATTTACTGCCACTTGTTACTATGGAAAATAATCCTTTGAGGGGTTTGTTTGGGGTATCTTGACCTCGACCAGAACCACAATTAGTTGCTCCTCAACCTACTGCACCTACTAAAAATATTTATTATGAAATTCCTTCGGGTATGATAGAGAAACTACTAGCTAATACTTATGCAGGAGATGGAACATTACATCCCGATATGCACCTAATCTATGTGGATGAAGTTTGTGGATTATTTAAGCTTGCGGGTATTCCCGAGGATGTTGTCAAGAATAAGGTCTTCCCTTTATATTTGAAGGGAAAGACATTGACATGGTATAGGCTATTGGATGATATTGGATCGTGGGACTACAACCGATTGAAATTGGAATTTCATCAAAAGTTTTATCCCATGCATCTGGTTCATCGTGATCGGAATTATATATGTAACTTTTAGCCTTTTGAAGGAGACAGTATCGCTCAAGATTTGGAGAGGCTGAAGTCAATGTTATATTCATGCCCCAAACATGAGCTCTCAAGAGAAATTATTATTCAAAAAATTTATGCTCGACTTTCTCATAATGATCGATCCATGCTCGATACTTCTTGTATCGGTTCCTATATGAAGAAGGATATTGAATTCAAATGGGATTTATTGGAAATAATTAAACACAACTCTGAAGATTGGGATCTCGACGAAGGTAAAGATTCAGGTATAAACCTTAAGTTTGATTGTGTTAAATCTTTTATGGATACCGATGCTTTTCGTGATTGTAGCACTAAGTATGGACTTGACTCTGAGATAGTAGCTTCCTTTTGTGAATCTTTTTCTACTCATGTTGATCTCCCTAAGGAGAAGTGGTTTAAATATCATCATGCCATTGAAGTTAAAGTAGTTGGAACTATTAAAGTTGAAGAAGAAACTATTATTTATAATGTATATCCTATTGTCCCTACTGCTTATATTGAGAAACCACCTTTTCCTGTTAGAACAAAGGATCATGCTAAAGCTTCAACAGTGGTTCGTAAAAGTAATATTAAAACACATACACCCTCTGAACAAATTAAAGTTGAACCTAGTATTACTATGGTTAAAGATCTCTTGGTTGATAATATTGATGGGCATGTTATTTATTTCTATGATGAAGCTGCTAGAATTGCTAAACCCGATATGAAAGGTAAACATAGACCTATTGTTGGCATGCCTGTTGTTTTTGTTAAAATAGGAGATCATTGTTATCATGGCTTATGTGATGTGGGTGCTAGTGTGAGTGCAATTCCTTATACATTATATAAAGAAATTATGAATGATATTGCACCTGCTGAGATAGAATATATTGATGTTACTAAAAGCTTGCTAATAGAGATACTATATCACCAATTGGGATTGTTAGAGATGTTGAAGTCTTGTGTGGGAAAATTAAAAATCTAATTGATTTTCTTATTCTTGGTTCCCCACAAGATAATTTTTGTCCTATTATATTTGGTAGACCTTTCTTGAATACTGTTAAGGCTAAGATAGACTACTAGAAAGATATTGTTACTATTGGTTTAGGGGATATGTCTCATGATTTTAATTTCTCTAAATTTCGTAGACAACCCCATGATAAAGAATTGCCTAGTAAGGATGCAATTATTGGTCTTGCTTCTATTGTCGTGCCTCCTAATGATCCTTTAGAACAATATTTGCTAGACCATGAAAATGATATGGTTATGAATGAAAGAAGAGAAATAGATGAAGTATTCTCTAATCAGGGACCTATTTTGAAACACAATTTTCCTGTTGAAATCCTTGGAGATCCTCCTCCACCTAAGGGTGATCCCGTGTTTGAGCTTAAACCATTACCTGATACTTCGAAATATGCTTATCTTGATGAAAAGAAGATATATCCTGTTATTATTAATGCTAACCTTTCACAGCATGAAGAAAAATAATTATTGAAAACTCTGAAGAAGCACCATGCCGCTATTGGATATACTCTTGATGATCTTAAGGGCATTAGTCCCACTATATTCCAGCACAAAATTAAGTTGGAGAAAGATGCTAAACCAGTTGTTGATCATCAGCGACGGTTAAATCCTAAGATGAAAGAAGTGGTAAGAAATTAAATACTAAAGCTTTTGGTGGTAGGTATAATCTATCCTATTGCTGATAGTCAGTGGGTAAGCCATGTTCATTGTGTCCCTAAGAAGGGAGGTATTACTGTTGTTCCTAATGATAAGAATGAATTGATTCCTCAAAGAATTGTTACAGGGTTATAGAATGGTAATTGATTTCCGCAAATTAAATAAAGCTACTAGAAAAGATCATTAACCTCTACCTTTTATTGATGAAATGCTAGAAAGACTATCCGAACATACTCATTTTTGCTTTCTAGATGGTTACTTTGGTTTCTCTCAAATACCTGTGTCGAAAGAGGATCAAGAGAAAACCACTTTTACTTGCCCTTTCGGTATATTTGCCTATAGACATATGCCTTTTGGTTCATGCAATGCACCTGCTACCTTTCAAATATGTATGACTGCTATATTCTCTGACTTTTGTGAAAAGATTGTTGAAGTTTTCATGCATGATTTTTTCATTTACGGAACTTCTTTTGATGATGGCTTGAGAAACCTTGATCAAGTTTTGCAGAGATGTGAAGAAACTAATCTTGTCTTGAATTGGGAAAAGTGCCACCTTATGGTTAATGAAGGTATTGTCTTGCGACATAAAGTTTCTGAAAGAGGTATTGAATTTGATAAAGCTAAAGTAGATGCTACTGAAAAGATGTTGTGTCCTAAAGATATCAAAGGTATAGGAAGTTTCCTTGGTCATGCTGGTTTCCATAGGAGGTTTATTAAAGACTTCTCTAAAATTTCTAGGCCTCTCACTAATCTCTTACAAAAATATGTTCCTTTTGTTTTTGATGATGATTGTGTAGAAGCATTTGAAATACCTAAGAAAGCCTTGATTTCTGCACCCATTGTTCAGCCACCTGATTGGAATTTACCCTTTGAAATTATGTGTGATGCTAGTGATTATGTTGTAGGTGTTGTTCTAGGACAAAGAGTTGATAAGAAATTAAATGTTATTCAGTATGCTAGTAAAACTCTAGATAATGCCCAGAGAAATTATGCTACCACTGAAAAAGAATTTTTAGCAGTTGTATTTGCATGTGATAAGTTCAGACCTTATATTGTTGATTCCAAAGTAATTGTTCACACTGATCATGCTTCTATTAAATACTTTATGGAAAAGGAATATGCTAAACCTAGACTTATTAGATGGGTTCTCTTGCTACAAGAATTTGGTTTGCATATTGTTGATAGAAAGGGAGCTGAGAACCCCATTGCAGACAACTTCTCTAGGTTAGAGAATGTTCTTCATGAATCACTACCTATTGATGATAGCTTTCCTTATGAGCAATTAAATGTCATAAATTCCTCTCATAATACTCCTTGGTATACTGATTATGCTAATTATATTGTTGCTAAATTTATACCACCCAGTTTCACATACCAGCAAAATAAAAAGTTTTTGTATGATTTAAGACATTACTTTTGGGATGACCCACACCTTTATAAAGAAGAAGTAGATGGTGTTATTAGACGTTCTGTACCTGAGCATGAACAGGAACAGATCCTACGCAAGTGCCACTCCGAGTCTTATGGAGGAAACCACACTGGAGATAGAACTGCACATAAGGTATTGCAATCCGGTTTCTATTGGCCCACTCTCTTTAAGGATGCATGTAAGTTTGTCTTATCTTGCGATCAATGTCAAAGAATTGGTAATATTAGTAGACGTCAGGAAATGCCTATGAATTATTCACTTGTTATTGAACCATTTGATGTGCGGGGCTTTGATATGGGACCTTTTCCTTCCTCTAATGGATATACACATATTTTAGTTGATGCTGATTACGTTACTAAGTTGGTAGAAGCTATTCCAACTAGTAGTGCTGATCATAACACTTCTATTAAGATGCTTAAAGAAGTTATTTTTCTGAGGTTTGGAGTCCCTAGACATTTAATGACTGATGGTGGTTCACATTTTATTCATGGTGCTTTTCATAAAGTCCTTGCTAAGTATGATGTTAATCATAGAATTGCATCTCCATATCATCCTCAGTCTAGTGGTCAAGTAGAATTGAGCAATAGAGAGATTAAATTAATTTTGCAAAAGACTGTTAATAGATCTAGAAAGAATTGGTCTAAGAAACTTGATGATGCTTTGTGGGCTTATAGAAGTGATTATAAGAATCCTATGGGTATGTCTCCATATAAAATGGTTTATGCAAAAGCATGTCACTTACCTCTTGAACTAGAACATAAGGCATATTGGGCTATTAAAGAGCTCAATTATGATTTCAAAATTGCCGATGAGAAGAGGTTATTTGACATTAGCTCACTTGATGAATGGAGAACCCAAGCCTATGAGAATGCCAAGTTATTTAAAGAAAAAGTTAATAGATGATGTGACAAAAGGATACAAAAGCGTGAGTTTAATGTAGGTAATTATGTTTTGCTATACAACTCTCGTTTATTATTTTTTGCAGGAAAGCTTCTCTCCAAATGGGGAAGTCCTTACATTATCGAGGAGGTCTATCATTCTGGTTCCATAAAATTCAACAATGCCGAAGGTGAAAATCTGAAGGTGGTAAATGGTCAAAGACTCAAACATTATATCTCTTGTACTCTCATAAATGTTGAGACCAATATAATTGATACCGTAACCCCGGAGGAGTACATAAGGGATACTTTCCAGAACGTTTCAGACTCTGAAAAGGAATATGTATGTGGTACGGTAAGTAAACCAACTCCAAAACGTTTCCAATGATAAATTTTCTCCGTTTTGGAATATTTAAAAAAATAGGAAAATTAAAAGTAGTCCAAAATAGACACGAGGCCACCACAAGGGTGGAGGGCGCGCCCTACCCCCCTGGGTGTGCCCCCGACCTTGTGGCTACCTCGTGTGCCCTCCAGACTCTGTTTTCTTGCAGGATACTTCTTTTGGTCGGTAAAAATTCATTATATAATCTCCCGAAGGTTTTGACCACCATACCACTGATATCTACTACACAACCTTCTTCTTGTAGACGTTGTTGGGCCTCCAAGTGCAGAGGTTTGTAGGACAGTAGAAAATTTCCTTCAAGTGGATGACCTAAGGTTTATCAATCCGTGGGAGGCGTAGGATGAATATGGTCTCTCTCAAACAACCCTGCAACCAAATAGCAAAGAGTTTCTTGTCTCCCCAACACACCCAATACAATGGTAAATTGTATAGGTGCACTAGTTCAGCGAAGAGATGGTGATACAAGTGCAATATGGATGGTAGATATAGGTTTTTGTAATCTGAAATATAAAAAACGCAAGGTAACTAATGATAAAAGTGAGGACAAACAGTATTTCAATGCTTCGAAACAAGGCCTAGGGTTCATACTTTCACTAGTGCAAGTTCTCTCAACAAGGATAACATAATTAGATCATATAAGTATCCCTCAACATGCACCAAAGAGTCACTCCAAAATCACTAATAGCGGAGAACAAACGAAGAGATTATTGTACGGTATGAAACTACCTCAAAGTTATTCTTTCCGATCAATCCATTGGACTATTCCTATAAGTGTCACAAACAGCCCTAGAGTTCATAGTAAAATAACACCTTAAGACACAAATCAACCAAAACCCTTATGTCACCTAGATACTCCAATGTCACCTCAAGTATCCACGGGTATGATTATACGATATGCATCACACAATCTCAGATTCATCTATTCAACCAACACAAAGAACTTCAAAGAGTGCCCCAATTTTCTACTGGAGAGTCAAGACGAAAACGTGTGCCAACCCCTATGCATAGATTCCCAAGGTCACGGAACCCGCAAGTTGGTCACCAAAACATACACCAAGTGAATCAATAGAATACCCCATTGTCACCACAGGTATCCCACGCAAGACATACATCAAGTGTTCTCAAATCCTTAAAGACTAAATCCGATAAGATAACTTCAAAGGAAAAACTCAATTCATCACAAGGAGATAGAGGGGGAGAAACATCATAAGATCCAACTATAGTAGCAAAGCTCGCGTTACATCAAGATCGTGCCACATCAAGAACACGAGAGAGAGAGAGAGAGAGAGAGATCAAACACATAGCTACTGGTACATACCCTCAGCCCCGAGGGTGAACTACTCCCTCCTTGTCATGGAGAGCGCCGGGATGATGAAGATGGCCACCAGTGATGATTCCCCCTCCGACAGGGTGCCGGAATAGGGTCCCGAATGGTTTTTGGTGGCTATAGAGGCTTGCGGCGGCGGAACTCCCGATCTAGGTTTCTTTTCGTGGATTTCTGTATTTATAGGAATTTTTGGTGTCAGTCTCACGTCAGGGGGGTCTCCGAGTCATCCACGAGGCAGGGGGCGCGCCCAGGGGGTAGGGCGCGACCTCCACCCTCGTGGATGGCTCGGGACTCTTCTGGCCCAACTATTTTACTCTGGGGCTTCTTTTGGTCCATAAAAAATCATCAAAAATTGGCACGTCAATTGGACTCTGTTTGGTATTCCTTTTCTGTAAAACTCAAAATAAGGAAAAAACATAAACTGACACTAGGCTCTAGGTTAATAGGTTAGTCCCAAAAATCATATAAAATAGCATATAAATTCATATAAAACATCCAAGATGTATAATATAATAGCATGGAACAATAAAAAATTATAGATTAGTTGGAGATGTGTCAAGCGTCCCGAAGCTTAATTCCTGCTCATCCTCGAGTAGGTAAATGATAAAAACAGAATTTTTGATGTGGAATGCTACCTAACATATTTATCAATGTAATCTTCTCTATTGTGGCAATAATATCCAGATCCATAAGATTCAAAACAAAAGTTTAATATTGACATAAAAACAGTAATACTTCAAGCACACGAACAAAAAATCATGTCTTCTCAAAATAACATGGCCAAAGAAAGCCATCCCTACAAAATCATATAGTCTGGCTATGCTCTATCTACATCACACAAAATATTTAAATCATGCACAACCCCGATGACAAGCCGAGCAATTATTTCAAACTTTAGTATTCTCAAACTTTTTCAACTTTCACACAATACATGAGCATGAGCCATGGACATAGCACTATAGGTGGAATAGAATGGTGGTTGTGGAGAACACAAAAGGATAAGATAGTCTCACATCAACTAGGCGTATCAACGGTCTATGGAGATGCCCATCAATAGATATAATGTGAGTGCGTAGGGATTGCGGTGCAACGGATGCACTAGAACTATAAGTATATGAAAGCTCAAAAAGAAACTAAGTTGATGTGCATCCAACTTGCTTGCTCATGAAGACCTAGGGCATTTGAGGAAGCCCATCATTGGAATATACAAGCCAAATTCTATAATGAAAATTCCCACTAGTATATGAAAGTGACAACATAGGAGACTCTCTATCATGAAGATCATGGTGCTACTTTGAAGCACAAGTGTGGTAAAATGATAGTAGCATTGCCCCTTCTCTCTTTTTCTCCCATTTTTTTGTTTTCTCTTTTTTTGGGGGCCCTCTCCTTTTTTTGGACTATTTTTTATTTTTATATTTTTATTTTTCGTCCAGAGTCTCAACCCAACTTGTGGGGGAATCATAGTCTCCATCATCCTTTCCTCACTGGGACAATGCTCTAATAATGATGATCATCACTTTTATTTACTTACAACTCAAGAATTACAACTCAATACTAAGAACAAAATATGACTCTATATGAACGCCTCCGGCGGTGTACCGGGATTTGCAATGACTCAAGAGTGACATGTATGAAAGAATTATGAAAGGTGGCTTTTCCACAAATACGATGTCAACTAAATGATCATGCAAAGCAATATGACAATGATGAAGCGTGTCCTAATAAACAGAACGATGGAAAGTTGCATGGCAATATATCTCAGAATGGCTATGGAAATGCCATAATAGGTAGGTATGGTGGCTGTCTTGAGGAAGGTATATGGTGGGTGTATGGTACCGGCGAAAGTTGCGCGGCACAACAGAGGCTAGCAATGGTGGAAGGGTGAGAGTGCGTATAATCCATGGACTCAGCATTAGTCATAAAGAACTCACATACTTATTGCAAAAATCTATTAGTCATCGAAACAAAGTACTACACACATGCTCCTAGGGGAAGGGTTGGTAGGAGTTAACCATCACGCGATGCCGTTCTCCACTCATAAGGAAGACAATGAATAAATAAATCATGCTCCAACTTAATCACATAACGGTTCACCATACGTGCATGCCACGGGAATCACAAACTTTAACACAAGTATCTGTCAAATTCACAATTACTCCACTAGCATGACTCTAATATCACCATCTTCATATCTCAAAAAAATCATAAAGAATCAAACTTCTCATAGTATTCAATGCACTTTATATGAAAGTTTTTATTATATCCCTCTTGGATGCCATCATATTAGGACTAAATTTATAACCAAAGCAAATTACCATGTTGTTTAAGACTCTCAAAATAATATAAGTTAAGCATGAGAGTTCATCTATTTATTCAAAATAAAACCACCATCGTGCTCTAAAAATATATAAGTGAAGCACTAGTGCAAATGACAAACTACTCTGAAGTGAAGATCAATGAGTAGTCGAATAATTATGCAACTATGTGAAGACTCTCTAACATTTAAGAATTTCAGATCTTGGTATTTTATTCAAACAGCAAGCAAAACAAAATAAAATAAAATGATGCTCCAAGAAAAACACATATCATGTGGTGAATAAAAATATAGCTCCAAGTAAGGTTACCGATGAACGAAGACGAAAGAGGGGATGCATTCCGGGGCATCCCCAAACTTAGGCTCTTGGTTGTCCTTGAATATTACCTTGGGGTGCTTTGGGCATCCCCAAGCTTAGGCTCTTGCCACTCCTCATTCCATAGTCCATCGAATCTTTACCCAAAACTTGAAAACTTCACAACACAAAACTCAATAGAAAACTTGTAACCTCCGTTAGTATATGGAAATAAAATCACCACTTTTGGTACTGTTGTGAACTCATTCTTTATTTATATTGGTGTAATATATACTTGATACGTATCCAACATATCTATAATTTTTTATCGTTCCATGCTATTATATTATCTGTTTTGGATGTTTAATGGGCTTTAATATGCTCTTTTATATTATTTTTGGGATTAACCTATTAACCGGAGGCCCAGTGCCAGTTTTTGTTTTTTTTGTCTATTTCAGTGTTTCGCAGAAAAGGAATATCAAACAGAACGAAACCTTCATGAGGATCTTTCTTGGAACGAACGCAATCCAGGAGACTTGGAGTGGAAGTTAGAGACGCAACGAGGCGGCCACGAGGTAGGTGGGCGCGCGCCCCACCCTCGTGGGCCCCTCGTAGCTCCACCGACCTACTTCTTTCGCCTATATATATATACTCTTATACCATAAAAAACATCCAGGGGAGCAACGAAACCACTTTTCCACAGCCGCAACCTTCTGTACCCGTGAGATCCCATCTTGGGGCCTTTTCCGGCGATCTGCTAGAGGGGGATTCAATCACAGAGGGCTTCTACATCAACACCATAGCCTCTCCGATGAAGCATGAGTATTTTACCACACACCTTCGGATCCTTAGTTATTAGCTAGATGGATTCTTCTCTCTCTTTGGTTCTCAATACAAAGTTCTCCTTGATGTTCTTGGAGATCTATTCGATGTAATACTTCTTGCGGTGTGTTTGCTGAGATCCGATGAATTGTGGGTTTATGATCAAGATTATCTATGAACAATATTTGATTCTTCTCTGAATTCTTATATGCATGATTTGATATCTTTGCCAGTCTCTTCGAATTATCAGTTTGGTTTGGCCTACTAGATTGATCTTTCTTGCAATGGGAGAAGTGCTTAGCTTTGGGTTCAATCTTGCGGTGCTCGATCCCATTGACAGAAAGGGAACCAACACGTATTGTATTGTTGTCATCGAGGATAAAAAGATGGGGTTTATATCATATTGCCTGAATTTATCCCTCAACATCATGCCATCTTGCTTAATGTGTTACTCTATTCTTATGAACTTAATACTCTAGATGCATGCTGGATAGCGGTCGATGTGTGGAGTAATAGTAGTAGATGCAGAATCGTTTTGGTCTACTTGACACGGACGTGATGCCTATGTTCTTGATCATGCCTAGATATTCTCATAACTATGCGCTATTCTATCAATTGCTCGGCAGTAATTTGTTCACCCACCGTGTTAAATGCTATCATGAGAGAAGCCACTAGTGAAACCTATGGCCCCCGGGTCTACTTTACATCATATAAGTTTCCGATCTATAATTCTAGTTTACTAATTATTTATTTTGAAATATTTATTTTCCAATCTATACAACAAAAATACTAAAAATATTTATATTATTATCTTTATCAGATCACACTTTTGCAAGTGGCCGTGAAGGGATTGACAACCCCTTTATCGCGTTGGTTGCAAGGTTCTTGATTGTTTGTGCAGGTACTAGGGGATTTGCGTGTAGTCTCCTACTGGATTGATACCTTGGTTCTCAAAAACTGAGGGGAATACTTACGCTACTTTGCTGCATCACCCTTTCCTCTTCGAGGGAAAACCAATGCATGCTCAAGAGTTAGCAAGAAGGATTTCTGGCACCGTTGCTGGGGAGATCTACACTCAAGTCAAGACATACCAAGTACCCATCACAAACTCTTCTCCCTCGCATTACATTATTTTCCATTTTCCTCTCCCCCACTTCACCTTTGCCGTTTTATTCGCCCCTTCTTCCGTTCGTCCTTCTGTTTGCTCGTGTTACCATGTGCCTTCTATTAGCTTACAACTTCGCTTGCTAAATATCTATTGTTATGGATCCTCATCCTATTGCTAATCTTTTTAAGAGATCCAATTATGATGAACCAATTGCTAGTGAGTTGAGTGCACTAGATTATCGTTATGGAGTTTTGCTTGAAATCCGTGAATCTGAAAATTGTGATGAAGTGCTTTTATAAAGTGATTCACGATAGATCTTTGAATAAAAAGCATGATTGCAATGATGTTACTATAAATTCTATGAATGTCAATTATGCTAATAATATGGAAAACCCTAAGCTTGGGGATGCTAGTTTTGCTATGTCCACTACTTGTTGCAATGATCATGATTGGGGTGATCCTTCTTATGATCTTGAAAATTTATTTAAGCCCCATGATGAATATAAGATTGATAATAATGAAAGTGGGTTTGGAAGAGTGTCAACTTTAGATCCCACATATTTGGAGAATGTTCAATCTTATGCAATTTTTGATAAAAGTGGGTATGGAGAGGTCATGACTTTAGTTAATGTTAATCCCACTATTTTGGAAGAGTGTCAACGTTGCATGCATGTGGATCATGTTGTGATAGCTATTTTGTTGAATTTTCTTATGATCCCACATGTAATTATTATGAGAGAGGAAAATATGATTGTAGAAATTTTCATGTTACTAAATTACCTCTCGTTATGTTGAGATTGCTATTGTTTCTTTCCGCTTCCTGGCATATGCTAGTTTTTGCTTGCTATGATAATTTGTTTGCCTATAAGCTACCTATGCATAGGAAGTATGTTAGACTTAGATGTGTTTTCACGTGTTTTATCATGCTCTCTTTTGTGCTTCAATTCTTGTCTTTCATGTGAGCATCATTGGAATTATCTTTGCCTAGCTAGGGGCGTTAAATGATAACGCTTGTTGGGAGGCAACCCAATTTTATTTTTGTTTCTTGCTTTTTGTTCCTGTTTAGTAATAAATAAATCATCTATGCTATGTTATTATTGTGTTTTTATGTTTTAATTAGTGTTTTTGCCAAGTAAATCCTTTAGGATCTTCTTGGGTGATTGTTATTTGATCTTGCTGATAAAAACAGAAAGTATGTGCTCACGAGAGTAATTTTCATTTTTTACCAGAGAGCGATAAAATACCAATTCCAACCGCAGTAGATAAATATAGAAATTATTTAGGACATCCTAAGTTTTTAGAATTTTTGGAGTTACAGAAGTATTCGAAACCTTCATATTGCTACAGACTGTTCTGTTTTGACAGATTCTGTTTTTCGTGTGTTGTTTGCTAATTTTGATGAATCTATGGCTAGTATCAGGGGGTATGAACCATAGAGAAGTTGGAATATAGTAGGTTTTACACCAATATAAATAAATAATGAGTTCATTACAGTAACTTAAAGTGGTAGTTTGTTTTCTTACACTAACGGAGCTCATGAGATTTTCTGTTTAAGTTTTGTGTTGTGAAGTTTTCCAGTTTTTGGGTAAAGATTTGACGGATTTTGGAATAAGGAGTGGCAAGAGCCTAAGCTTGGGGATGCCCAAGGCACCCCAAGGTAAAATTCAAGGACAACCAAAAGCCTAAGCTTGTGGATGCCCTGGAAGGCATCCCCTCTTTCGTCTTCGTCTATCGGTAACTTTACTTGAGGCTATATTTTGATTCACCACATGATATGTGTTTTGCTTGGAGCGTCTTGTATGATTTGAGTATTTGATTATTAGTTCACTACAATCATCCTTGCTGTACACACCTTTTGGAGAGACACACATGAATCGAAATTTATTAGAATACTCTATGTGCTTCACTTATATCTTTTGAGCTAGATAATTTTGCTCTAGTGCTTCACTTATATCTTTTTAGAGCACGGTGGTGGTTTTATTTTATAGAAATTATTGATCTCAATGCTTCACTTATATTATTTTGAGAGTCTTTTAGAACAACTTGGTAATTTTCTTTGGCTATAAAATTAGTCCTAATATGATAGGCATCCAAGATGGGTATATAATAAAAAAACTTTCATATAAAGTGCATTGAATACTATGAGAATTTGGTTTCTTTATGATTGTTTTGAGATATGAAGATGGTGATATTAGAGTCATTCTAGTTGAGTAGTTGTGAATTTGAGAGATACTTGTGTTAAAGTTTCTGATTCCCGTAGCATGCACATATGGTGAACCGTTATGTGATGGAGTCAGAGCATGATTTATTTCTTGATTGTCTTCCTTATGAGTGGCGGTCGGGGACGAGTGATGGTCTTTTCCTACCAATCTATCCCCCTTGGGGCATGCGCATAGTACTTCGTTTCGATAACTAATAGATTTTTGCAATAAGTATGTGAGTTCTTTATTACTAATGTTGAGTCCATGGATTATACGCACTCTCACTCTTCCACCATTGCTAGCCTCTCTAATACCGCACACCTTTCGCCGGTATCATACACCTGCCATATACCTTCCTAAAAACAGCCACAATACCTACCTATTATGGCATTTCCATAGTCATTCCGAGATATATTGCCATGCAACTTTCCACCGTTCCGTTTATTATGACACGTTCCATCATTGTCATATTGCTTTGCATGATCATGTAGTTGACATCGTATTTGTGGCAAAGCCATCATTCATAATTATTTCATACATGTCACTCTTCATTCATTGCATATCCTGGTACACCGCTGGAGGCATTCACATAGAGTCATATTTGTTCTAAGTATCAAGTTGTAATTCTTGAGTTGTAAGTAAATAAAAGTGTGATGATCTTCATTATTAGAGCATTTCCCATGTGAGTAAAGGATGATGGAGACTATGATTCCCCCATAATTCTGGATGAGACTCCATAAGAAAAAAAAGAGGCCAAAGAAGCCCAAATAAAAAATGAGAGAAAAAGAGAAGGGACAATGTTACTATCCTTTTTCCACACTTGTGTTTCAAAGTAGCACCGTGATCTTCATGATAGAGAGTCTATTATTTTGTCACTTTCTTATACTAGTGGGAATTTTCATTATGGAACTTGGCTTTTATATTCCAATGATGGGCTTCCTCAAAATGCCCTAGGTCTCCATGAGCAAGCAAGTTGGATGCACACCCACTTAGTTTCTTTTGTTGAGCTTTCATACACTTATAGCTCTAGTGCATCCATTGCATTGCAATCCCTACTCACTCGATGGGCATCTCCATAGCCCGTTGATACGCCTAGTCGATGTGAGACTATCTTCTCCTTTTTGTCTTCTCCACAGTCACCATTCTATTCCACCTATAGTGCTATGTCCATGGCTCACACTCATGTATTGCGTGAAAGTTGAAAAAGTTTGAGAACATCAAAGTATGAAGCAATTGCTTGGCTTGTCATTGGGGTTGTGCATGATTAAATACTTTGTGTGATGAAGATAGAGCATAGCCAGACTATATGATTTTGTAGGGATAACTTTATTTGGCCATGTTATTTTCAGAAGACATGATTGCTTTATTAATTAGTATGTTTGAAGTATTATTATTTTATGTCAATATTAAACTTTTGTTTTGAATCTTATGGATCTGAACATTCATGCCACAATAAAGAGAATTACATTGAAAATTATGTTAGGTAGCATCCCACATCAAAAATTATGTTTTTATCATTTACCTACTCGAGGACGAGCAGGAATTAAGCTTCGGGATGCTGATACGTATCCAACATATCTATAATTTTTTATCGTTCCATGCTATTACATTATCTGTTTTGGATGTTTAATGGGCTATAATATGCTCTTTTATATTATTTTTGGGACTAACCTATTAACCGGACGCCTAGTGCCAGTTGCTGTTTTTTGCCTATTTCAGTGTTTCGCAGAAAAGGAATATCAACGGAATCCAAACGGAACGAAACCTTTGTGAGGATCTTTCTTGGAACGAACGCAATCAAGGAGACTTGGAGTGGAAGTCAGAGACGCAACGAGGCAGCCATGAGGCAGGAGGGCGCGCCCCCACCCTCGCAGGTGATACGTCTCTGTCGTATCAATAATTTTTTATTGTTCCATGCCAATATTCTACAACTTTCATGTACTTTTGGAAACTTTTTATATTATTTTTGGGACTAACATATTGATCCAGTGCCCAGTGCTAGTTCTTGTTTGTTGCATGTTTTATGTTTCGCAGAATATCCATATAAAACGGAATCCAAACGGGATAAAAACGGATGGAACTTATTTTTGGAATATTTGGAAAATCTGGGAGAAAGATCAGCGTGAAACGGTGTCCGAGGTGGGCACGAGGTAGGGGGGCGCGCCCCACCCCCTGGGCGCGCCCCTGACCCTCGTGGTCCACCCGTAAGGAGGTTAATGCCCTTCTTCGGCCGCAAGAAAGCTAATTTTCGGTAAAAAAAATCATGGCCAAGGTTTTGGTCCAATCGCAGTTACGGATCTCCATATATATATATATATATATATACGAAACGGTGAAAGGGCAACAGAACGCAGAAACAAAGAGAGATAGGGAGACATATCCAATCTCGGAGGGGCTCTCGCCCCTCCCATGCCATGGAGGCCAAGGATCAGAGGGGAAACCCTTCTCCCATCTAGGGAGGAGGTCAAGCAAGAAGAAGAAGAAGAAGAAGAAGGGGCCCCCTCTTCCCTTCTCTTCCGGTGGCGCCAGAACGCTGCCGTGGCCATCATCATCATCACCGTGATCTACACCAACACCTCGCCATCTTCACCAACATCTCCATCACCTTCCCCCCTCTATCTACAGCGGTCCACTCTCCCGCAACCCGTTGTACCCTCTACTTGAACATGGTGCTTTATGCTTCATATTATTATCCAATGATGTGTTGCCATCCTATGATGTCTGAGTAGATTTTCGTTGTCCTATCGGTGGTTGATGAATTGCTATGATTGATTTAATTTGCTTGTGGTTATGTTGCTGTCCTTTGGTGCCCATCATATGAGCGCGCGCGTGGATCACACCATAGGGTTAGTTGTATGTTGATAGGACTATGTATTGGAGGGCAAGAGTGACAGAAACTTCAACCTAGCATAGAAATTGATGCATACGGGATTGAAGGGGGGCCAATATATCTTAATGCTATGGTTGGGTTTTACCTTAATGAATGTTAGTAGTTGTGGATGCTTGCTAATAGTTCCAATCATAAGTGCATAGAATTCCAAGTCAGGGATGACATGCTAGCAGTGGCCTCTCCCACATAAAACTTGCTATCGGTCTAGTAAAGTAGTCAATTGCTTAGGGGCAATTTCGCAACTCCTACCACCACTTTTCCACACTCGCTATATTTACTTTATTGCTTCTTTACTTACAACAGCCCCTACTTTTTATTTACTTGCTCTTTATTATCTTGCAAACCTATCCAACAACACCTACAAAGTACCTCTAGTTTCATACTTGTTCTAGGTAAAGCGAACATCAAGCGTGCGTAGAGTTGTATCAGTGGTCGATAGAACTTGAGGGAATATTTGTTCTGCCTTTAGCTCCTCGTTGGGTTCGACACTCTTACTTATCGAAAATTGTTGTGATCCCCTATACTTGTGGGTTATCAAGACCTTTTTCTAGCGCCGTTGTCGGGGAGCAATAGCGTGGGGTGAATATTCTCGTGTGTTCTTGTTTGCTTTATCACTAAGTAATTTTTATCTGCTGTTCTTAGTTGTTTTCTATCTTTAGTTATGTGTAGGAAACGCAAAATACCAAAAAAAATAGTTGTACCTACTAAACCAATGGTTGAAGAACCACTCAAAATCTATCACACTACTAAAGCTTATTACTTGGATCATCTTTGGTCCCTATGTGCTTGTGCTGAAACCCCAACTAGCTTAGTTGAGGGCAAATCTTTAGATGAGCATGCTTGTTATGTGCGACACCGAATATCTGAAAAAGGGAAAATTTTACTTGGTCAAATTCATCGTTTACAATGCTATGCTTGGAATGTATACGAAATATATGATATTACGTGTTGTTCTGAAAACCCTAAGAAACACCTTCCTATCAATGTGAGTTTAGTGATAATGGAATCGTATCTTCGTATGCTAAGGGTGTTTATAGTTACTATGATGTTCAACAAATTGAAGAATTTGTTGCTTTTAAGGGTGCTTATGAAATTGCTTCATTGATCGAAACATATGATGCTACTCTTTACAAATCTGAAATTTTTTCCATACTTAAATATTGCTATGATAATTATGCTTCTAATGCCTATGTTGAACCATATATTGAGGACTACCCCGCTGTCCAAGAAGAGACTAATATTTTGCAGGAGTCTACGGAAAAAGAAATTGATGAAACTGTGAGCTCATTGGATGAGAAAGATGAGGAGGAGAGCGAAGAACAAAAGGAGGAAGAGCGGATTAGCTACTCGTGCCCGCCTTCTAATGAGAGTAACTCTTCAACTCATACATTGTTTAATTTCCCTTCGTGCTTACCGAAGGATGATTGCTATGATGATTGTTATGATCCCTTTGATTCTCTCGAAATATCCCTTTTTGATGATGCTTGCTATGCTTGTGGCCAAGATGCCAATATGAATTATGCTTATGGAGATGAACTTGCTATAGTTCCTTATGTTAAACATGAAATTGTTGCTATTGCATCCACACATGATAGTCCTATTATCTTTTTGAATTCTCTCGACTACACTATATCGGAGAAGTTTGCACTTATTAAGGATTATATTGATGGGTTGCGTCTTACTATTACACATGATGATTTTGATGAATATAATATGCATGTGATTACTGCTCCTACTTGCAATTATTATGAGAAAGGAACTATATCTCCACCTCTCTATGTTTCCAATACGATAAAATTGCAAGAAACTGTTTATACTATGCATTGGGCTTTACTATGTGTGCATGAATTGTTCTTTTATGACATGCCGATGCATAGGAAGAGAGTTAGACTTCGTTGTTTCATGATATATGTTACTTTGTGCTCACTACTAAATTAAAAATCATTGTTAATTAAAATTGGCTTTGATATACCTTGGGATCTGGGTGGATTCATTACTTGAGCACTATATGCCTAGCTTAATGGCTTTAAAGAAAGCGCTACCAGGGAGACAACCTGGAAGTTTTAGAGAGTCATTTATTTCTGTTGAGTGCTTTGATATAGTTTAAAATAACAAAAATAAAGAGGGGAACCCAAAACCTTTTTCAAAAAGGAAAGTGAAAGTGAGAAAGACAAGCATTGTTGAAGTGGGAGAGCTCCTTGAACTTTGTTCATGCTCACTGAAACTTCGTGAATCTTGATTACAGGAACTTTTAAATAAAAATAATTATCCCCTTGTACAATTCCATTGTATTATAAAAATAATGTGCCAAGGTTTGCCTTTAGGATGTTTACATTTGCTTGATGGTTTGTACTGTGCAGGACAGAACCTTTGGCTGTAGTGTGCGATTTTACATTTTTGGCTGGAACGTCAAATGGTTCTAATTCTTTTTGCACTGTCTTTATATACAATTTTTTTATTTTTCTTAATTTTTGCAGAATTTTTCAAGTATCAGAAGTATGGTTAATGTTCAGATTATTACAGACTATTCTGTTTTAGACAGATTCTGTTTTTGATGCATAGTTTGCTCGTTTTGATGAAACTAACGATTTATATCAATGGATTAAGCCATGAAAAAGTTATACTACAGTAGACACAATGCAAAAAAAATATGAATTGTTTTGCAACAGCACTTAGAGTAGTGATTTGCTTTATTATACTAACGGATCTTACCGAGTTTTCTGTTGAAGTTTTGTGTGGATGAAGTGTTCGATGATCGAGAAGGTCTCGATGTGAGAAGAAGGAAGAGAGGCAAGAGCTCAAGCTTGGGGATGCCCGAGGCATCCCAAGTAAATATTCAAGGAGACTCAAGCGTCTAAGCTTGGGGATGCCCCGGAAGGCATCCCCTCTTTCTTCAACAAGTATTGGTATGTTTTCGGATTCATTTCGTTCATGCGATATGTGCAATCTTGGAGCGTCTTTAGCATTTAGTTTTCATCTTTCTTTTATGCACCATGCTGGTATGATATAGTCCTTGGTTGATTTATAGAATGCTCTATGAACTTCACTTATATCTTTTGAGTATGGCTTTATAGAATGCTTCATGTGCTTCACTTATATCATTTGAAGTTTGGATTGCCTGTTTCTCTTCACTTAGACAACCGCCATTTGTAGAATGCTCTTTTGCTTCACTTATATTTGTTAGAGCACGGGCATATCTTTTGTAGAAAGAATTGAACTCTCTTGCTTCACTTATATCTATTTAGAGAGATGACAGGAACTGGTCATTCACATGGTTAGTCATAAAATCCTACATAAAACTTGTAGATCACTGAATGTGATATGTTTGATTCCTTGCAATAGTTTTGTGATATAAAGATGGTGATATTAGAGTCCTGCTAGTGAGTAGTTGTGGATTAGTAGAAATACCTGTGTTGAGGTTTGTGATTCCCGTAGCATGCACGTATGGTGAACCGTTATGTAACGAAGTCGGAGCATGAGGTATTTATTGATTGTCTTCCTTATGAGTGGCGGTCGGGGACGAGCGATGGTATTTTCCTACCAATCTATCCTCCTAGGGGCATGCGTAGTAGTACTTTGCTTCAAGGGATAATAAACTTTTGCAATAAGTATGTGAGTTCTTTATGACTAATATTGAGTCCATGGATTATACACACTCTCACCCTTCCATCATTGCTAGCCTCTCTAGTATCATGCAACTTTCTCCGCTACCATAAACCCACCATCTAACTTCCTCAAACCAGCCACCATATCTACCTATCATGGCATTTCCATAGCCATTCCGAGATATATTGCCATGCAACTTCCATCATCATCGTATACATGACTTGAGCATTCATTGTCATATTGCTTTGCATGATCGTAAGATAGCTAGCATGATGTTTTCATGGCTTGTCCGTTTTTTGATGTCATTGCTACACTAGATCATTGCACATCCCGGTACACCACCGGAGGCACTCCTATAGAGTCACTTCTTTGTTCTAGTATCGAGTTGTAATATTGAGTTGTAAGTAAATAAAAGTGTGATGATCATCATTATTAGAGCATTGCCCCAAGAAAAAAAAAGAGAGGCCAAAGAAGCCTAAATAAAAAAAGGGGGCCAAAGAAGCCCACAAAAAAGGGGGCAATGTTACTATCCTTTTACCACACTTGTGCTTCAAAGTAGCACCATGTTCTTCATATAGAGAGTCTCTTGAGTTATCACTTTCATATACTAGTGGGAATTTTCATTATAGAACTTGGCTTGTATATTCCAACGATGGCCTTCCTCAAATGCCCTAGGTCTTCATGAGCAAGCAAGTTGGATGCACACCCACTTAGTTTCAGTTTGAGCTTTCATATACTTATAGCTCTAGTGCATCTGTTGCATGGCAATCCCTACTCACTCACATTGATATCTATTGATGGGCATCTCCATAGCCCGTTGATACGCCTAGTTGATGTGAGACTATCTTCTATTTTTTGTCTTCTTCACAACCACCATTCTATTCCACATATAGTGCTATATCCATGGCTCACGCTCATGTATTACGTGAGGGTTGAAAATGCTGAAGCGCGTTAAAAAGTATGAACCAATTGCTCGGCTTGTCATCGGGGTTGTGCATGATGTGAGTATTTTGTGTGGTGAAGATGGAGCATAGCCAAACTATATGATTTTGTAGGGATAGCTTTCTTTGGCCTTCTTATTTCGAAAAGACATGATTGCTTTATTAGTGGGCTTGAAGTATTATTGTTTTTATGTCAAATGATAGACTATTGCTTTGAATCACTCGTGTCTTAATATTCATGCCATGCTTAGATATGTGATCAAGATTATGCTAGGTAGCATTCCACATCAAAAATGATCTTTTTATCATTTACCTACTCGAGGACGAGCAGGAATTAAGCTTGGGGATGCTGATACGTCTCTGTCGTATCTATAATTTTTGATTGTTCCATGCCAACATTCTACAACTTCCATATACTTTTGGCAACTTTTTATATTATTTTTGGGACTAACATATTGATCCAGTGCCCGGTGCTAGTTCCTATGTGTTGCATGTTTTATGTTTCGCAGAATATCCATATCAAACGGAATCCAAACGGGATAAAAACGGACGGAGCTTATTTTTTGAATATTTGGAAAATCTGGGAGAAAGATCAGCGTGAAACAGTGTCCGAGGTGGGCACGAGGTAGGAGGGCGCGCCCCACCCCCCTGGGCGCGCCCCTGACCCTCGTGGTCCACCCGTAAGGTGGTTGATGCCCTTCTTCGGCCGCAAGAAAGCTAATTTTCGGTAAAAAAATCACGGCGAAGGTTTCGGTCCAATCGGAGTTACAGATCTCCATATATATATGAAATGGTGAAAGGGCAACAGAACAGAACGCAGAAACAGAGAGAGACAGAGAGACAAATAGAATCTCGGAGGTGCTCCGCCCCTCCCATTCCATGGAGGCCAAGGATCAGAGGGGAAACCCTTCTCCCATCTAGGGAGGAGGTCAAGCAAGAAGAAGAAGAAGGGCCCCCCTCTCCCGTTCTCTTCTGGTGGCGCCGGAACGCTATCGTGGCCATCATCATCATCACCGCAATCTACACCAACACCTCCGCCATCTTCACCAGCATCTCCATCACCTTCCCCCCTCTATCTACAGCGGTCCACCCTCCCGCAACCCGCTGTACCCTCTACTTGAACATGGTGCTTTATGCTTCATATTATTATCAAATGATGTGTTGCCATCCTATGATGTCTGAGTAGATTTTTGTTGTCCTACCGGTGGTTGATGAATTGCTATGATTGATTTAATTTGCTTGTGGTTATGTTGATGTCCTATGGTGCCCGTCATATGAGCGCGCATGTGGATCACACCATAGGGTTAGTTGTATGTTGATAGGACTATATATTGGAGGGCAAGAGTGACAGAAACTTCAACCTAGCATAGAAATTGATGCATACGGGATTCAAGGGGGACCAATATATCTTAATGCTATGGTTGGGTTTTATCTTAATGAATGTTAGTAGTTGCGGATGCTTGCTAATAGTTCCAATCATAAGTGCATAGAATTCCAAGTCAGGGATGACATGCTAGCAGTGGCCTCTCCCACATAAAACTTGCTATCGGTCTAGTAAAGCAGTCAATTGCTTAGGGGCAATTTCGCAACTCCTACCACCACTTTTCCACACTCGCTATATTTACTCTATTGCTTCTTTACTTACAACAACCCCTACTTTTTATTTACTTGCTCTTTATTATCTTGCAAACCTATCCAACAACACCTACAAAGTACCTCTAGTTTCATACTTGTTCTAGGTAAAGTGAACATCAAGCGTGCGTAGAGTTGTATCGGTGGTCGATAGAACTTGAGGGAATATTTGTTCTGCCTTTAGCTCCTCGTTGGGCTCAACACTCTTACCTATCAAAAACTGTTGCGATCGCCTATACTTGTGGGTTATTAGTGGGCCCCTCGTAGCTCCACTGACCTACTTCTTTCGCCTATATATACTCTTATACCCTAAAAAACTTCCAGGGAGCCACGAAACCACTTTTTCACTGCCACAACCTTCTGTACCTGTGAGATCCCATCTTGGGGCCTTTTCCGGTGATCTGCCAGAGGGGGATTCGATCACAGAGGCCTTCTACATCAACACCATAGCCTCTCTGATGAAGCGTGAGTAGTTTACCAAAGAGCATCGGGTCCATAGTTATTAGCTAGATGACTTCTTCTCTCTCTTTGGTTCTCAATAAAAAGTTCTCCTCGCTGTTCTTGGAGATCTATTCGATGTAATACTTTTTTTGGTGTGTTTGACGAGATCCGATGAATTGTGGGTTTATGATCAAGATTATCTATGAACAATATTTGATTCTTCTCTGAATTCTTATATGCATGATTTGATATCTTTGCAAGTCTCTTCGAATTATCAGTTTGGTTTGGCCTACTAGATTGATCTTTCTTGCAATGGGAGAAGTGCTTAGCTTTGGGTTCAATCTTGCGGTGCTCGATCCCAGTGACAGAAAGGGGAACGACACGTATTGTATTGTTGCCATCGAGGATAAAAAGATGGGGTTTATATCATATTTCTTGAGTTTATCCCTTAACATCATGTCATCTTGCTTAATGCGTTACTCTGTTCTTATGAACTTAATACTCTAGATGCATGCTGGATAGCGGTCGATGTGTGGAGTAATAGTAGTAGATGAAGAATCATTTCGGTCTACTTGACACGAACGTGATGCCTATGTTCATGATCATACCTAGATAGTCTCATAACTATGCGCTATTCTATCAATTGCTCGGCAGTAATTTGTTCACCCACCGTGATATATGCTATCATGAGAGAAGGCACTAGTGAAACCTATGGCCCCCGGGTCTACTTTACATCATATAAGTTTCTGATCTATAATTCTAGTTTACTAATTATTTATTTTGCAATCTTTATTTTCCAATCTATACAACAAAAATACCAAAAATATTTATCTTATTATCTTTATCAGATCTCACTTTTGGAAGTTGTCGTGAAGGGATTGACAACCCCTTTATCGCGTTGGTTGCAAGGTTCTTGATTGTTTGTGTAGGTACATGGCGATTTGCGTGTAGTCTCCTACTATATTGATACCTTGGTTCTCAGAAACTGAGGGAAATACTTATGCTACTTTGTTGCATCACCCTTTCCTCTTCAAGGGAAAACTAACGCATGCTTAAGAGGTAGCAAGAAGGATTTCTGGCGCCGTTGCCGGGGAGATCTACGCTCGAGTAAATACATACCAAGTACCCATCACAAACTCTTCTCCCCCGCATTACATTATTTTCCATTTGCCTCTCGTTTTCCTCTCCCCCACTTCACATTTGCCGTTTTATTCGCCCCTTCTTCCTTTCGTCCTTCTGTTTGCTCGTGTTACCATGTGCCTTCTATTAGCTTGCAAATTCACTTGCTAAATATCTATTGTTATGGATCCTCATCCTCTTGCTAATCTTTTTAAGAGATCCAATTATGATGAACCAATTGCTAGTGAGTTGAGTGCACTAGATTATCTTTATGGAGTTTTGCTTGAAATCCGTGAATCTGAAAATTGTGATGAAGTGCTTTATAAAGTGATTCACGATATATCTTTGAATAAAAAGAATGATTGAAATGATGTTATTATAAATTCTATGAATTTCAATTGTGCTAATAATATGCAAAACCCTAAGCTTGGGGATGCTAGTTTTGCTATGTCCACTACTTGTTGGAATGATCATGATTGGGGTGATTCTTCTTATGATCTTGAAAATTTATTTCAGCCCCATGATGAATATAAGATTGATAATAATGAAAGTGGGTTTGTAAGAGTGTTAACTTTAGATCCCATGTATTTGGAGAATGTTCAATCTTATGCAATTTTCGATAAAAGTGGGTCTGGAGAGGTCATGAGTTTAGTTAATGTTAATCCCACTATTTTGGAAGAGTGTCAACTTTGCATGCATGTGGATCGTGTTGAAAATATTTTATGTGATAGCTATTTTGTTCAATTTTCTTATTATCCCACATGTAATTATTATGAGAGAGGAAAATATGATTGTAGAAATTTTCATGTTACTAAATTACCTCTTGTTATGTTGAGATTGCTATTGTTTCTTTCCGCTTCCTGCCATATGCTAGTTTTTGCTTGCTATGATAATTTGTTTGCCTGTAAGATGCCTATGCATAGGAATTATGTTAGACTTAGATGTGTTTTTCACGTGTTTTATGATGCTCTCTTTTGTTCTTCAATTCTTGTCTTTCATGTGAGCATCATTGGAATTATCAATGCCTAGATAGGGGCGTTAAATGATAGCGCTTGTTGGGAGGCAACCCAATTTTATTTTTGTTCCTTTCTTTTTGTTCCTGTTTAGTAATAAATAAATCATCTATCCTCTATTATTATTGTGTTTTTATGTTTTAATTAGTGTTTGTGCCAAGTAAAGCCTTTAGGATCTTCTTGGCTGATTGTTATTTGATCTTGCTGATAAAAACAGAAAGTATGTGCTCACGAGAGTAATTTTCATTTTTTACCAGAGAGCGATAAAATACCAATTACAACTGCAGTAGATAAATATAGAAATTATTTAGGACATCCTAAGTTTTTAGAAGTTTTGGAGTTACAGAAGTATTCGAAACCTCCAGATTGCTACAGACTGTTCTGTTTTGATAGATTCTGTTTTTCGTGTGTTGTTTGCTTATTTTGATGTATCTATGGCTACTATTGGGGGGGGGTATGAACCATAGAGAATTTGGAATACAGTAGGTTTAACACCAATATAAATAAATAATGAGTTCATTACAGTACCTTAAAGTGGTGGTTTGTTTTCTTACACTAACGGAGCTCATGAGATTTTCTATTTAAGTTTTGTGTTGTGAAGTTTTCCAGTTCTGGGGTATAGATTTGATGGATTTTGGAATAACGAGTGGCAAGAACCTAAGATTGGGGATGCCCAAGGCACCAAAGGTAAAATTCAAGGACAACCAAAAGCCTAAGCTTGTGGATGCCCCGGAAGGCATCCCCTCTTTCGTCTTCGTCTATCGGTAACTTTACTTGAGGCTATATTTTTATTCACCACATGATATGTGTTTTGCTTGGAGCATCTTGTATGATTTGAGTCTTTGATTTTTAGTTTACCATAGTCATCCTTGCTGTACACACCTTTTGGAGAGACACACATGAATTGGAATTTATTAGAATACTCTATGTGCTTCACTTATATCTTTTGAGCTAGATAATTTTGCTCCAGTGCTTCACTTATATCTTTTTAGAGCACGGTGGTGGTTTTATTTTATAGAAATTATTGATCTCTCATGCTTCACCTATATTATTTTGGTATTCTTTTAGAACAGCTTGGTAATTTTCTTTGGCTATAAAATTAGTCCTAATATGATAGGCATCCAACATGGGTATATATAATAAAAAAACTTTCATATAAAGTGCATTGAATACTATGAGAATTTTGATTCTTTATGATTGTTTTGAGATATTAAGATGGTGATATTAGAGTCATGCTAGTTGAGTAGTTGTGAATTTGAGAAATACTTTTGTTAAAGTTTGTGATTCCTGTAGCATGCACGTATGGTGAACCGTTATGTGATGAAGTCGGAGCATGATTAATTTTTTGATTCTCGTCCTTATGAGTGGCGGTCGGGGATGAGCGATGGTCTTTTCCTACCAATCTATCCCCCTAGGAGCATGCGCGTAGTACTTAGTTTCAATAACTAATATATTTTTGCAATAAGTATGTGAGTTCTTTATGACTAATGTTGAGTCCATGGATTATACGCACTCTCACCCTTCCACCATTGCTAGCCTCTCTAATGCCGCGCACCTTTCGTCGGTATCATACACCCGCCATATACCTTCCTCAAAACAGCCACCATACCTACCTATTATGGCATTTCCATAGCCATTCCGAGATATATTGCCATGCAACTTTCCACCGTTCCGTTTATTATGACACGCTCCATCATTGTCATATTGTTTTGCATGATCATGTAGTTGACATCGTATTTGTGGCAAAGCCACCGTTCGTAATTCTTTCATACGTGTCACTCTTGATTCATTGCATATCCCGGTACACCGCCGGAGGCATTCACATAGAGTCATATTTGTTCTAACTACCGAGTTGTGATTCTTGAGTTGTACGTAAATAAAAGTGTGATGATCTTCATTATTAGAGCATTGCCCCATGTGAGGAAGGGGTGATGGAGACTATGAATCCTCCATAAGTCGGGATGAGATTACGGACAAAAAAAGAGGCCAAAGAAGCCCGAATAAATAAAATGAGAGAAAAAGAGAAGGGACAATGTTACTATCCTTTTTCCACACTTGTGCTTCAAAGTAGCACCGTGATCTTCATGATAGAGAGTCTCTTATTTTGTCACTTTCATATACTAGTGCGAATTTTCATTGTATTACTTGGCTTGTATATTCCAATGATGGGCTTCCTCAAAATGCCCTAGGTCTTCATGAGCAAGCAAGTTGGATGCACACCCACTTAGTTTCTTTTGTTGAGCTTTCATACACTTATAGCTCTAGTGCATGTGTTGCATGGCAATCCCTACTCACTCACATTGATATCTATTGATGTGCATCTCCATAGCCCGTTGTTACGCCTAGTTGATGTGAGACTATCTTCTCCTTTTTTTCTTCTCCATAACCATCATTTTGTTCCACCTATAGTGTTATGTCCATGGCTCACGCTCATGTATTGCATGAAAGTTGAAAAAGTTTGAGAACATCAAAGTATGAAGCAATTGCTTGGCTTGTCATCAGGTTTGTGCATGATTAAATACTTTGTGTGATGAAGATAGATCATAGCCAGACTATATGATTTTGTAGGGATAAATTTCTTTGGCCACGTTATTTTGAGAAGACATGATTGCTTTATTAGTATGCATGAAGTATTATTATTTTTATGTCAATATTAAACTTTTGTTTTGAATCTTATGGATTTGAACATTCATGCCACAATAAAGAGAATTACATTGAAAATTATGTTAGGTAGCATTCAACATAAAAAATTCTATTTTTATCATTTACCTACTCGAGGACGAGAAGGAATTAAGCTTGGGGATGTTGATACGTCTCCAATGTATCTATATTTTTTATCATTCCATGCTATTATATTATCTGTTTTTGATGTTTAATGGGCTTTAATATGCTCTTTTATATTATTTTTGGGACTAACCTATTAACCGGAGGCCCAGTGCCAGTTGCTGTTTTTTTGCCTACTTCAGTGTTTCGCAGAAAAGGAATATCAAATAGAATCCAAGCGGAACAAAACCTTTGCGAGGATCTTTCTTGGAACAAACGCAATCCAGGAGACTTGGAGTTGAAGTGAGAGACGCAACGAGGCGACCACGAGGCAGGAGGGCGCCCCCCACCCTCGTGGGCCCCTCCTAGCTTGACCGACCTACTTCTTTCGCCTATATATACTCTTATACCCTAAAAACATCCAGGTGAGCAACGAAACCACTTTTCCACCGCCGCAACCTTCTATACTCGTGAGATCCTATCTTGGGTCCTTTTCCAGCGATCTTCCAAAGGGGGATTCGATCATGGAGGGATTCTACATCAACACCATAGCCTCTCCGATGAAGTGTGAGTAGTTTACCACAGACCTTCGGGTCCATAGTTATTAGCTAGATGACTTCTTCTCTCTCTTTGCTTCTCAATACAAAGTTCTCCTCGTTGTTCTTGGAGATCTATTCGATGTAATACTTTTTGCGGTGTGTTTGACGAGATCCGATGAATTGTGGGTTTATGATCAAGATTATCTATGAACAATATTTGATTCTTCTCTGAATTCTTATATGCATGATTTGATATCTTTGCAAGTCTCTTCGAATTATGAGTTTGGTTTTGCCTACTAGATTGATCTTTCTTGCAATGGGAGAAGTGCTTAGCTTTGGGTTCAATCTTGCGGTGCTCTATCCCAGTAACAGAAAGGGAACCGACACGTATTGTATTGTTGCCATCGAGGATAAAAGATGGGGTTTATATCATATTGCTTGAGTTTATCCCTCTACATCATGTCATCTTGCTTAATGTGTTACTCTGTTCTTATGAACTTAATACTGTAGATGCATGCTGGATAGCGGTCGATGTGTGGAGTAATAGTAGTAGATGAAGAATCGTTTCGGTCTACTTGACACGGACGTGATGCCTAAGTTCATGATCATGCCTAGATATTCTCATAACTATGCGCTACTAGTCATTAACCCATGCAGCTACTGTACGGGCTAGAGTTTTACCAATACATGCTATTAATGAAAACATTTTTATTTGTAAACAAAATCATATGGGTTACTAGTAAATGAATTCTTAGGAATATGTTCTCAAGAGATTATCATTAGATGATATGTTTTGTTTCGTTAACACTAAGTGAACATATTACTTTGCATAAGCTATCAATTATGTCTAAGATATATAATATACTCCCTCCATGTCAAAATACAATGCATATTAAGTTTATCCTAAATTGAACTTTGCAAAGTTTCAATTTCATAGGGAAGAAACATTTGAACATTATAATACTAAATATATCGGCTTTATAGGAAATGTTATGTATAATTTTTTAAAGGACTATTATAGAAAAATTGTTAATGTTGCGTAGGAAAGGAAATTATAATATTCCAGTTACATCTGCCACATTTTACTTTATGTTCCTTAATTGTAATAAAATCATATAAAGAAACTGTTATAGCTTCATGACATATGGTTCGTATGAGTTCTTGACGAAGCATACATAAACATAATTAATTTATGTATATGCCATATTATCTCAAGCTTATATTTGGATGTGTACATAATCAAACGGATCTACATTTGATTTTCTTGAGGGATACACTAATCAGTATCTGGATCCTAGCGGTGTCGGTGTCAAAACCGGTGGATCTCGGGTAGGGTGTCCCGAACTGTGCGTCTAAGGCTGATGGTAACAGGAGGCGGGGGACACAATGTTTACCCAGGTTCGGGCCCTCCCGATGGAGGTAATACCCTACTTCCTGCTTGATTGATCTTGATGATATGAGTATTATAAGAGTTGATCTACCACGAGATCATAGAGGCTAAACCCTAGAAGCTAGCCTATGATTATGATTGTTGTTGTCCTATGGACTAAACCCTCCCGTTTATATAGACACCGGAGGGGGCTAGGGTTACACAGAGTCGGTTACAAGGGAGAAGATCTACATATCCGAATTGCCAAGCTTGCCTTCCACGCAAAGGAGAGTCCCACCCGGACATGGGACAAAGTCTTCAATCTTGTATCTTCATAGTCTAAAAGTCCGGCCAAAGTATATAGTCTGGCTGTCCGAGGACCCCCTGATCCAGGACTCCCTCAAGTGGTGCACCATAATCGAACTGAATAAAGTAAGAACAAAAGAAGGCAAATGCCCTTACAATGTAGTGATGTGAACCTTTCTCCACCAATACACAAAAATGCCGACATATGCATGTTCTCGAGGAACTTTTTTGTTTCTGAGCCCATTGTGCGATTTGAGGCATGAAATTAAGGGAAAGTTGTGATTGCACTATCATACCAATTCCAACTCAACAATTAGTTGCGTAAGAAAACAAATTGGGTTACCAACATCAAAATATTATTTGCAATCAGATCAGGATACCCAGCAGACAAATTAACATAGGACCTATCAGTATATTACTTGCTAGCATCAGTAAGATCCTGCCGTACCTTATTCCCACCAATCCTTGTGAACATCAGGTGCATTTATGTCTCCATGAACACATCCAAGCCTCTAGGAATATTAGGTCAGACTATAAAACATGAGGCTTCTCATATACGTCATTTAGTATAGTGGTATATATATATTATACATGCATGTTCCAATTTATAACTACATATGGAAGAACAAATAGGTAATAGTACGGATATACTTTAAGTTATCAAAAAATACATATTAATTAATATTAAAAAAGGTTATTTAAATATGGGCACTCAATTAGTGTGCGTTGTATGTACACAGTAGTAAAAGAACAATATTCTGTACATTGTGTACCTGAATTAAGAAATGCTTTACAATTACAAAGCACAATAAGGAAACTTGTTGATTTAATACTGGGTCGAAGATATGATAACAGATAATTAGGTGATGTGTCCAAAAACATAAATTGGCCTTTTCTATCAATCACAATTGCGGTACCTCATTAGGTGCCTGAAAGCTGAAAGGAACGAAAAAGAAGAATGATAAATTCAGGCAAAGATAAAATCAATAGGCGATCATCACTCAAGAAACCCATACCTCAATCTTCATAATGAACCAACTTACTTTCTTGATCAACTTAATAATGTGCTACGCTTCTTGTGCACTATAATGGAAGAACCCCAATACACGTGGACAGGCCCAACTTGGTTGTACAACATCGGCACCAACTCTACACTCAGTAGGCCCAACTTGGTTCATATGTATGACCTAACATAGTGTTATTCTCTTTCCTGCAGAAGAGTAGGGTAGATCAAAATTTACCAAGCAGAAACCTCATTACTGAAGCAGCAAATTAGCAGGTTTTATTTGCTGCCATTGAGTTAGTGCCATAGAAAAGCACATGAACGTCTTACTGGATTGCTATTTGACCAAGTAATCATTTGGTTGATTAGAAACAGGCTAATATTAGACAAAGAATTTCACTTAACTCAATTAGCCAGCCATACTGATCTTGTGATGGCCGAAAATAGATTCTGGAATGCTATGCATACATGAGACTTTCACAAAAACTATATTATCCTCGGCCACATGTAACATATTATTTTTGGCAAACGACCACATGTAACATCTGAATTTCCCAAATCTTAGTACTCTCTAGGCTTTTTTATAAAAATCAGGCGAACACCAAGAAGGAGAAATTAATATCCGTAAAATAAATCAGGGAAAGACTATCATAGAAATCAGACGAATTTATGTCAGAGAACCCATAGTTGTCACAACTTAACCCCTGAAATCTTGGGGCATATCCAATCAGTCCAAGGCACACACATGGTTTCATATACCCAGGGAGCACTAAGAGAAGCAAAAAGTAGAACGTTGACTTACAAACTAACATAGAAAAAACAAAAAAGTAGAACCTCCTTTGGCAATAGCTTAGTAAAGCCAAAAAGGCACTTACCTTACAATGAAGTTGCTATCTATGATGATTATTATGATGACATCTATGCCATAAAGCATGATAAATCTTCTATGCTTGTGCATCATGAAAAGAGTGTTGTATGTGATGGTTATATTATGGAATTCATCCATGATGCCTCTAAAAATTATTATGATAAAGGAACTTATGCCCTTACATATCTCAATAATATCAAGTTTCGTCTCTATGTGTTGATTGTTTTGAAGTTCCACTTGTTTTACCTTCCTATGCTAGTTGATTCTTGTTCTAATAAGTTGTTTGCTCACAAAATCCCTATGAATAGGAAGTGGGTTAGACCTAAATGTGCTAGTAATATGCTTCATGATGCTCTCTTTACATTTCAATTCTTATCTTTTATGCAAGCATCATTGAAATCATCATGCCTAGCTTAATAGACATTAAAGAAAAGCGCTTGTTGGGAGACAACCCAACACTTTTACCTACTTTTTTTGTGTGTGCACATGATTATGATACTGTTGTAATTATGTTTTATAGCTTTTGTTTTAATAAAGTGCCAAGTAAAGCCTTTGGGATCTTGTTGGGTGTTAGTTACTTTGATCTTGCTGAAAAACAGAAACTTTTGCACTCACGAAAATAATTCTAGTTTTTAACAAAAGAGTGCATTTGTGTTGAATATTTTAGCAGAAGATTAATATATAAATTTCTCACGTGGTCCTAATTTTTCAGAATTTTTGGAGTAGTAGAAGTATGGTTTGAGTGCGGATTACTACCGATTGTTCTCTTTTTGACAGAGTCTGTTTTCAATGCATAGTTTGCTTGTTTTCCAGTTTCTATGGCTTATATTGCTCAATATAATTTGTGGAAACAATATGCTACAGTAGGAATTGTGTGATAACAATTATTAATCTTTTCTTTGACGTTACCAAAAGTGGAATGGTTTTCTCTTTATTATACTAACCTATTTCACAAGGTCCCGTTAAGTTTTGTGTGATTGAAGTATTCAAGTTTTGGGTGAGATGTCGATATGAGGAGAATAAGGAGTGACAAGACCCTAATATTGGGAATTCCCAAGGCACCCCAAGTTAATATTCAAGGAAGATCCAAGCAACTAAGCTTGGGGATGCCCCGGGAGGCATCCCCTCTTTCATCTCCAACATTATCGGTAACCTCACTTGGAGCTATGTTTTCATTCGTCACATGATATGTGTTTTGCTTGGAGCGTCAATTTATTTTGTTAGTATTTGCTTGCTGTTAGTTAGAATAATGTTTTGCATCCTTTATTTCAATAAAAGTGGCAATGATAGCCTTAGTCATGCTTATTTTGCAAGTATACATGTTGCTGTTTGAAAACAGAAAGTTTACCGCTGTTACAAAAATTCCCTAGAAAAATCAGAATGTGATAAAATGTTGAAACTTTTGCAAAATGAGCTCTGATAAATTTTCTACAGTGTGAAATATTTTCATAATTTTTGGAGTTAGGGAAGTATTGATACTCTTGCATTCTTTACAGACTGTACTGTTTAGGCAGATTGCTGTTATGTTTGCATTATTTGCATATGTTTGCTTGTTTAATGATCCTAAGTATTAAATAGGCAGAGGCATTTAGTATGCAATGTTGAATAATAATTTTAGTGATTTGCTACAGTAGAGAATGATAAGGATTTTGCATTGGTTTATACTAACTTATCTCACGAGTTCTTGTTGAGTTTTGTGTGGATGAAGCTTTTTAGATTTAGGGAAACCGTGATATACAAGGAATTAAGGAGACACAAAAGCTCAAGCTTGGGGATGCCCAAGGCACCCCAAAATAATATTTCCAGAAGTCTCAAGCATCTAAGCTTGGGGATGCCCTGGTAGGTATCCCACCTTTCTTCATTAATAATTATCGGTTAGTATCTGTTGAGGCTATGTTTTTGCTTCTTCACATGAGTTGTGCTATTCTTAGAATGTCATTTTATTTTGTTTTGCTTGCTGTTTTAATAAATTAGTTAGATCTGAAAGTTTTTAATAAAATAGAGTCCTCAAATAATTGCCAGGGAGGCTAAGTAAGTGGCATTCACATCCCGTCAAGGAAGCTCTTTTCTATGTCATTTACTCTTGTGCTTCACTTTTATCCTATGAGTAAATTGTTGAATAAATTGAATGTCATGAATTTGAAATTATATCATACAAGCAATTCACGGATAATTAGTATAAGGAAGACAACTTTCACATGAAAATACACTATCATGGAAATCTTTTGTGATTGTGAGCCCCCATCAAAATATTATATGCCAAAATTGTTGACGTTGGACAAGGAAGACAACGTAATGGTTTATGTTTGTTCATATTCACATAGAAGTTATATTGTCATAGATCCTTCAACATGTGGTGCTTGCCCCCCATCTTTGCTAGCCAAAATTTCCGCACCAAGTTGAGATACTACTTGTGCATCCAAAAACCATTAAACCCAAATCTTATTTCCAAGAGTCCACCATACCTACCTAAGGATTGAGCAAGATCCTTCAAGTAAGTTGTCATCGGTGCAATAAGGCAATAAAAATTGCTTCTAAAAGTGTGAGACAATTTAGTGTAAGAGAAAATTGAGCGTTGTACGAACTTGCAATGGTGTAACATCCCAAAATTTCAATTTGGAATGTCATACTTAGGACATCATATGCATATCATATTTTCTTGCATTTCCGTTGTGATCCTAGAAATTCTAAGCAACTCAAGGACCCACGGAGAGAGTTGGGGATTTCGTTTATTTTCGTATTATAATTTTCCCAAATATTGAAAATAGGATCATATTGATTTTTAATAATTTTTTATCTCTAAATATTTCATAATAAAAATAAAAGAGAGGAGATAAAATGACTTCTCCAAAATAAAAGAAATATTGGAGGAAAATGTTAAAAATCAAATTATTGTTTTATTGATTTTTATTTGGATTTTATTCGGAGTTATTTTAATTAAATTAGGGAAAATTTGTTGTTTAAAAAATTGCATTTTAGGTCTGGGAAAATTGTTCACTTTGTCCTAAATTTTATTATAGGACCGTGAAAATTTATTTAGGAATTTTTGGACTCTGTTTGATATTTCTTTTTATTTATTTACTCCGCCCGTTTAAAAAAAGTGAAACGACCTTTGGGCCGTGGGCGACCCGGACACTGTCCGCGCCCAGGCTTTATAAGTCGCCGCCCCACAGCGCCCTAGCCCACCAGCCCACCCCGCGCGAAACCCTATCCCCGCCCACCAGCCGCCGCCGTCGCCCGCGCCGTCGCCGCTCGCCGCCGCCGCCGTCTTCGCTGGAGCCGCCGCCGCCCCGCCGGCGCCAGCCGCCGCCGGATCCGCCATCGATTCTCGTCGGTTTAGTTTTTTCGGTTTAGGTAAAACCGTTGGTTTTTATAAAACCTTAGATTGGTTTTTTAGATTCGGTTTTTTCGGTTTCGTTATTTAGCGAGCGTTCGCTCGTTATTTCGTTTTTAACGAACACGTTTGCCCGTTCGTCTTTGTTAACAAACGTTTGCGTCGTTGTTTTTCTTTTTGTTTTCTCTTTTTCTTCTAGGGACCTATCCTCGATTATTTTTATCACAAATTAGCCCCTGATCTTCAAACCCTTGTAACTTTTTAACCGTTTGTCCAAATCCAGTGAAACCAACGCCAAAATCTTTGTCTCGAGCCCCTCTTTAAATTTAACTAACTTGAACATGATTTTGACAATTTAAAATTTGGTTTCAAGCAGATTTTTTTCAAGTTCTTTTGACCGTAGTTTCAGTTTCGTAGCTCCGATTCGATTGATTCTTTTTTGCAGATCGAATCTCTTCAGTTGAATTTTCAGATTTGATCTTCTTATTTGAGTTTTACCCTTGAATATATGATTGAGTGCTTATGTATGCCATTGTTTGTTTGCGATAGAATTCTCGGAGTGTGAAGCGTGCTACTACGAGTCTCTAGGGTTTGCGGATTGTCAGCAAGGCAAGTAACACATTGATCATACTCTTCTCATACACAATTTTTATGCATTAGTTACAATCCTCAAACACTGCATGATTAGGATGTGGTTAAGTTGTGGGTATTGGGAAGTAAATGATGAGGTAGAACCTATCACCTGTTTTATTATCAAACCCTGGGAGTTACTTCTACGTTATGCTTATATTGCCATGCTATGCTCGTAGACATGGATTGGGTTTGAGTGTATCCATGACAGATGTGATATTATTAATTAATGGTTAACATAAGGTGGCTACTCAAATACACATATGGTTGGATTGGTTGCGGGCACCTGGAGAATCCAGTGTTATCCCAGGATATCCCGGAGGACCCGTGTGATCATCCTATGGTTCGCCATCCAGGCTCAAAGGGGTCATAAGATTATTCATGCTAGAAACTTCCGTGTGCAGCCATAAGCTATTATGTTCTCTAGCATAGTTGAGTATGTTGCATGACCTCTTCCAGTGGTAGGCTAGCAGATGTACGGGATGTAGGTTGGTACTGTCTACCCAGGGTTAGAGTTAATGCTTCTGAAAGACTGTGTCTCGGTCATCCGTTTCTCAAACACCATGTAGTGCGAGAATCCAACGGAGGAGATCGAGTCTTGTGGGGAAAAGTGCGCAAACCTCTGTAGAGTGTATAAACTAATCATGGTTAGCCGTGTCCCCGATTATGGACATTTTGAGTATCTGGTACTTGAATTATCATGTTGATCTCACCACGCTAAATTAATTTGTTGGGTTGTTAATTACTTTTTAATTGGGATTGAGTTGGAGGAACCTTCTTAATGTTTCAACCACCATGATAGTTAGATAAAATATATTCCTTTGTTGTAGAGAAAAATTGGCTTTTCACAAAACATTATAACCATAGAGCCTCCACCAGCCATATATGCATGTAGTGATAGCATTTACCTGTTCATTGCTCTATTGTGTTATTTTGCCAGCATATTCCATGTGCTGACCCGTTTCGGGCTGCAACATATCATGTTGCAGACTTTTCAGACGAAGAGTAAGGTGCGCTAGGTCGTTTGTCATGCACTCAACTATGTCGTTGGAGTTGATGGACTCACTTTATCTTCCAAGCCTTCCGTTGTTATCTTATTTAGATGGCCTTAAGCCATATTTATTGTAATAAGTTCTCTTTTGGAGACATTTGATGTAATAAGTGTGTGATTGCTACTCTGTTATAAATCCTTCGAGTACTGTGTGTGTTAGCATTACCGATCCAGGGATGACACTTATGCACAAAGATTTGACAGCCTGAGGTCGGATCGCTACAAGATGGTATCAGAGACACGCTGAATGTAGGACACGACCACTAAGTTGAGCCATAGGTCACTCTTCTCTACTCATTTCTGACTCCTCTCCATTTTCCACTCTTTAGGATGGCGGACTCAAGGAACAAGTTTGCCCAACTGGATGAAGACACGCCCTTTGGACGACACTTGAAGGAAGCACCAGGTACCTGAACATTGGAATACCAAGCTTGACCGGGACCTACACCGCCACTTTACCAGAACAAGAGTGTTGGATGATTCGAGTTCAAGTTCCAGGAAGGACATTCACGCCAGTCACTGAGCCCATAGAGTTTTCCTTTGATGCACCACCTGGAGTCTAGGAAAGAGCATGGATGCCCACATCGCCATGGGATGCATCGGCGAAGTTTATCACAAGGATCTTAAGGACACTATCTACCAGATTTGTGGGTGCCGAGATGAGTAATGGGAGATGATCAACACCAGGAAGGACAGGTCCATTGCAGCTTTCATCCAGGAGTTAAACCAGCACATTTGTCGACAGGAGAACCAGATGTGCGCAAGCATGATAGATTTGAAGAAGTTGATGACTAGGAACATGGAGCTAGAAGAGGAACTCAAGTCTACATGCGATGGATACGAGGAGGAAATCACAATACTAGTGGAGAGGAATGACGACCTGACAATGAAGCTAGGAGTATTCATGGGAGACCCCGTGCCAGGAGGAGATGATGACCATCCCGAGGACTACATCATCATCGACGGCACCGGCTCCGACCCTGACAGTAGTGATGATGATTATGAAGATGAAGCTGGAGCAGACATCATGGAGTCTTCCACCGATCAAAATTTCTAGTAGACCACCATACTATTAGTATTAATTCCCCATGTATATATTAGTAGTCCGAGCACTTTTGTAACGATAGTTAGATCAATTGTCTGCCCTTGCTTGAATTGATTTGGTGTGATATGAATGTGTTTGTCTCATGAGCATATGGGTAGTGCTTTATCACTAGACCTCATTCTATTCTAATCTCTCCCCTCTAAACCCATCAGATGCCTCCGAGACGTGACCCCGGATTTGTCTTCCCACCGGAGCTCACCCAGTTGATCCAACAGCAGAATGCCTTGATGCAGCTACTAGTCCAGAACCAAGGCAACAACAACAACCCACCGCCACCACCTCCAGTTGACAACTTAGCCCGTTTTCTGAGGTTGTAGCCGTCGGTGTTTTCAAGTAGCACCGAGCCAATAGTTGCTGATGACTGGCTACGCATGATAGGAAGGGAGTCGACCACCGCAGGTTGCACAGATGCTGAGAAGGTGCATTTTGCCGCACACCAATTGGATGGACCCGCAGCCTCATGGTGGGAGAATTATACAGCCACTTTTCCTATAGCCAATGTCACTTGGGAGTAGTTTCAACAAGCATTCCGCACCGCTCATGTCTCAACTGGAGCTATGAGTATGAAGAAGCGTGAATTTTGCAACTTACGCCAAGGAAACTGTACTGTGGGACAGTACATGGATGAGTTTAGCAAGTTAGCCCGCTATGCCCCAGATGATGTGGCCACAGATGCCGCGAAACAGGAGAAGTTTATGGAAGGGATGAATGATGAGATGAG
Source organism: Triticum urartu (assembly GCF_056163025.1). Classification (NCBI taxonomy): domain Eukaryota; kingdom Viridiplantae; phylum Streptophyta; class Magnoliopsida; order Poales; family Poaceae; genus Triticum; species Triticum urartu. The sequence continues at coordinate 574,409,768 of NC_141879.1, forward strand.
TATGCAGTTAATGGTGGCAACATTTAACAACTACCAGGAGTTGGTAGACAAGGCTCTTATGATTTAAGGGAAGCAGCAGCAAATTGAGAGCCGCAAAAGGAAGTATGGACAAGGGAAGTACAATTCAGGAGCTCAGCAGAAGCCTTGTTTCACCCTGAACTCGGGAGGATTTACCCATAATCATGGAGGCCATACCCACAATGGAGGAAATTCGCATAACCACAGTGGCCCAAGAATGGAAACGAGAATGGAGCTGGCAGCAATCAGAACCGCTCTAACCCAGCAACGCCCGCCAAGAAGGATCTAAGTCACATTACTTGTTCCAAGTGCGGGAAGATTGGACATTACGCCCCCGAGTGTTCTGAAGCAAAGAATGGCAACGACAATGGAAGCTCTGGGAAGAAGCCCAACCCTTTCAACACGGGACACGTGAACCACATGAACGTGGAAGAGGTTGAAGAGCAGCCAGATGCAGTTATCGGTAAGTTTTTGGTTAAGTCATTTACTGCTCTTGATCTATTTGATACTGGTGCATCACATTCATATATTTCAAGGGGATTTGTGGACAAGTTTAAGTTATCCACCTTAGCCCTTAGGACACCCTTGTTAGTAAGCTCACCAGGAGCAGAGTATATGGCCAGCCGATGGTGCGATCGGATACCCTTAACCATTGGTAGCCATGTTTTCCCCTCAGACCTAATAATTTTGGAGTCACAAGGACTGAATGTGATACTAGGAATGGATTGGCTATCGAAGTATGGAGGAAACTTGACTGTGCTAGTAGGTCAATTCTGCTCACCACCCCGGAGGGAAAAAGGATTAAGTATGTATCCAAGCATGCACCAAAGAGGACCCAAGTAAATTCTCTCACGGGAGTTGTTCAGGAGGAAGTGCCTGTAGTGAAGGATTACCCAGATGTATTTCCAAAGGAACTACTGGGCATGCCGCCGGATCGAGACATTGAGTTTTTGATAGAGTTGTTGCCAGGCACCGAACCGATATCGAAGAGACCATACCGGATGCCCGCAAATGATCTGGAGGAGATTAAGAAGCAGATTAAGGATTTATTGGAGAAAGGTTACATTCGACGAAGTTCGTCACCGTGGGGAGCCCAGTGCTTTTGGTTGAGAAGAAGGATGGATCATTGAGAATGGTTGTTGATTATCATGCATTGAATGATGTGAGGATCAAGAACAAGTACCCATTGCCAATGATCAATGATTTGTTTTATTAGTTGCAAGGAGCTAAAGTATTTTGCAAGATCGATCTACGATCAGGATACCACCAGTTGAAGATTCGAGAACATGATATACCTAAGACATCCTTCACCACAAGGTATGGGCTATATGAGTACACGGTTATGTCATTTGGAATGACTAACGCCCCTGCGTATTTTATGAGTATGATGAATAAGGTGTTCATGGAGTTCTTGGATAAGTTTGTCGTGGTGTTCATTGATGATATCTTGGTATATTCGAAGAATGAAGAGGAACAAAAGGAGCATTTGCGTTTGGTTCTCGAGAAGCTCAGAGAACATCTATTGTACGCCAAGTTCAGCAAATGTGAGTTTTGGTTGAAGGAAGTTGGATTCCTTGGACATGTTATACCAAGAGAATGTATAGCAGTAGACCCTACCAAGGTTCAGTCAGTCACTGAGTGGTTGGCACCCACCTCAGTTGGAGAGATCCGTAGTTTCCTTGGACTCGCGGATACTATCGGAGGTTCATTGAGAATTTTTTCCAAGACCGCGAAGCCCATGATAGAGTTGTTGAAGAAGGACACTAAGTTTAAATTGACAGATGAATGTGAGGCAAGTTTTCAGGAGTTAAAGAAATGTTTGGTTACAGCCCCAGTGCTGATTCTGCTGGATATCCGCAAGGATTTCCAAGTGTATTGCGACGCTTCTTGCTTAGGACTTGGAGGTGTACTTATTCAAGACGGAAGAGTTGTTTCATATGCCTCATGTCAACTTCGATCGCATGAGTTGAATTATGCTACGCATGATTTGGAGTTAGCAGCTGTAGTTCATGCACTCAAGACCCGGAGACATTTTCTTATTGGGAACCATTGTGATGTGTACATGGATCATAAGAGTTTGAAGTACATTTTCACACAGAAGGAGCTGAATCTCAGTCATAGGAGATGGTTGGATCTTATAAATGATTATGATATGAAGCTGCATTATCACCCAGGAAAGGCCAATGTCGTAGCAGACGCTTTGAGCCGTAAGAGTTATGTCGATACCCCCGTAAGCGGAGGTTTGCCAAAGGAGTTGGCTGAAGATCTCAGGGAGCTTCGGTTAGAGATAATCCCTAGAGGTTTTGTTGCAGCATTGGAAGTTCAGTCGACATTATTGGGAAAGATTTGAGAAGCTCAGAAGGATGACAAAGAGATTGTCGAGATAAAGGAGAGGATGAGCAAAGGAAAATCCAAAGGTTTTCGTGAGGATGAGCACGGCACCTTGTGGTTTGAGGACCGTGTTTATGTACCCAATAATGCAGAGATCAGGAAGTTGATACTGCAGGAAGCTCATGACTCGCCATACTCGATACACCCCTGAAACACCAAGATGTATTTGGATTTGAAGGAGCGTTTCTGGTGGACAAGAATGAAGAAGGATATTGCCGAGTATGTAGCCGTATGTGATGTATGTCAGAGAGTCAAGGTAGAACATCATAAGCCAGCAGGATTACTGCAACCTATGCCGATACCCGAATGGAAGTGGGATAAGCTTGGCATGGATTTTATCACCGGATTACCCAGGACCCGATCGGGATATGATTCTAACTGGGTAGTAGTGGATCATTTAACCAAAGTGGCTCACTTTATCCCTGTAAAGACCACCTATATAAGTGCAAAGTTGGCCAAGATATATATGACCAGGATCGTATGTCTGCACGGAGTTCCGAGGACCATCGTATCAGATAGAGGAACATAGTTTACTTCAAAGTTTTGGCACCAGCTGCACCAGACTTTGGGTACCAGGCTAGAGTTTAGTACAGCCTTTCATCCGCAGACAGATGGACAGACCGAGAGAGTCAACTAGATTCAGGAGGACATGCTGAGAGCTTGTGCGCTAGATTATGGATCTAGTTGGGATGACAATTTGCCTTACGCTGAGTTCTCATACAACAACGGTTATCAATCCAGTTTGAAGATGGCACCCTTCGAAGCTTTGTATGGAAGGAGGTGCACAACACCGTTGATGTGGGGTGAAGTTGGAAATCGTCAGTTGTTTGGACCAGATTTGATTAAAGAGTCTAAAGAGAAGGTTAAGTTGATTCGGGATAGACTGAAGGTAGCTCAGTCCAGACAGAAGAGTTATGCAGACTCAAAACGCAAGGAGGTAGTCTATAAAATCGGAGACAACATATCTTCGTGTATCACCACTGCGAGGAGTTAAACACTTTAGAGTTAAGGGAAAGTTAACCCCGAGATTTTAGGCCATACCGAGTTTTGGAATGTATGGGAAAAGTAGCCTACAAGTTGGAGTTACCGGAAGGACTGTTAGGAGTTCATGACGTGTTTCACGTTTCCCAGTTGAAGAAGTGCCATGCCGAGATGGCCGATATTCCTTTGAGAGATACAGTGCCTCTGGAAGCAATTCAGTTGGATAGTGATATGACCTACGAGGAGAAACCAGTCAAGATTCTGGAGTTTGCCAGCCGAGTTACACGTAGCAAGGTTATCAAGTTCTGCAAAGTTCACTGGAGCCACCACACCGAGGATGAAGCCACCTGGGAACGAGAGGAAGACCTACGCAAGGACCACCCACACCTATTTTCTAGCCAACCCGAATCTCGAGGACAAGATTCATCTTAAGGGGGGTAGGTTTGTAACATCCCAAATTTTCAATTTGGAATGTTATACTTAGGACATCATATGCATATCATATTTTCCTGCATTTCCGTTGTGATCCTAGAAATTCTAAGCAACTCAAGGACCCACGAAGAGAGTTGGGGATTTCGTTTATTTTTGTATTTGAATTTTCTCAAATATTGAAAATAGGATCATATTGATTTTTAATATTTTTTCTCTCCAAAATATTTCATAATAAAAATAAAAGAGAGGAGATAAAATGACTTCTCCAAAATAAAAGAAATATTGGAGGAAAATGTTAAAAATCAAATTATTGTGTTATTGATTTTTATTTGGATTTTATTCGGAGTTATTTTTATAAAATTAGGGGAAATTTTTTTAATTGCATTTCAGGTCCGGGAAAATTGTTCACTTTGTCCTAAATTTTATTAGAGGACCGTGAAAATTTATTTCGGAATTTTTGGACTCCGTTTGATATTTCTTTTTATTTATTTACTCCGTCCATTTAAAAAAAAGTGAACCGACCTTTGGGCCGTGGGCGACCCGGACTTTCTCCATGCCCAGGCTTTATAAGCCACCGCCCCACAGCGCCCCAGCCCACCAGCCCGCCCTGCACGAAACCCTAGCCCCGCCCGCCAACCGCCGCCGCACGCTCGCGCCATCGCCGCTCGTCGCTGCCGCCACCGCCCCGCCGGAGCCAGCCGCCACTGGATCCGCCGTCGGTTCTCGTCGGTTTAGTTTTTTCGGTTTAGGTAAAATCGCCGATTTTTATAAAACCTTAGATTAGTTTTCTTTTAGATTAGGTTTTTTCGGTTTTGTTATTTAGCGAGCGTTCGCTCATTAGTTCGTTTTTAACGAACACGTTCGCCCGTTCATCTCTGTTAACGAACGTTCACGCCGTAGTTTTTCTTTTTATTTTCTTTTTTCTACCAGGGACCTATCCACGATTATTTTTATCGCAGATTAGCCCTTGATCTTCAAACCCTCGTAACTTTTTAACCATTTGTCCAAATCCAGTGAAACCAACACCAAAATCCTTGTCTTGAGCCCCTATTTCTGTTTAACCAACTTGAACATGATTTTGACAATTTAAAATTTGGTTCCATGCAGATTTGTTTTTGAAGTTCTTTTGACCGTAGTTTCAGTTCCGTAGCTCCGATTCGATTGATTCTTTTTGTAGATTGAATCTCTTCAGTTGAATTTTCATATTTGATCTTCTTATTCGAGTTTAACCCTTGCATCTATGCTTGAGTGCTTATGTATGCCATTGTTTGTTTGCCATAGAATTCCCGGAGTGTGAAGCGTGCTACTACGAGTCACTAGGGTTGGCGGATCGTCAGCAAGGCAAGTAACACATTGATCATACTCTTCTCATAACTAGTTTTTATGCATTAGTTATCATCCTCAAACACTGTATGATTAGGATGTGGTTAACTTGTGGGCATTGGGAAGTAGATGATGAGGTAGAACCTATCACCTGTTCTATTATCAAACCCTGGGAGTTACTTCTACGTTATGCTTATATTGCCATGCTATGTTCATAGACATGGATTAGGTTTGAGTGTATCCATGACAGATGTGAGATTGTTAATTAATGGTTAACATAAGGTAGCTACTTAAATACACGTCTGGGTGGATTGGTTGTGGGCACCTGGTGAATCCAGTGTTGTCCTAGGATATCCTGGAGGACCCGTGTGATCATCCTATGGTTCCCCATCCAGGGTCAAAGGGATCATAAGATTATTCATGCTAGAAACTTCCGTGTGCAGCCATAAGCTATTATGGGCTCTAGCATAGTTGAGTATGTTGCATGACCTCTTCCAGTGGTAGGCTAGCAGATGTACGGGATGTAGGTTGGTACTGTCTACCCAGGGTTAGAGTTAATGCTTCTGAAAGACTGTGTCTTGGTCATCCGTTTCTCAAACACCATGTAGTGCGAGAATCCAACGGAGGAGATCGAGTCTTGTGGGGAAAAGTGTGCAAACCTCTACAGAGTGTATAAACTAATCATGGTTAGTTGTGTCCCCGGTTATGGACATTTTGAGTATCTGGTACTTGAATTATCATGTTGATCTCATCACCCTAAATTAATTTGTTGGGCTGTTAATTAATTTTTAATTGGGATTGAGTTGGAGGAACCTTCTCAATGTTTCAACCACCATGATAGTTAAATAAAATATATTCCTTTGTTGTTGGGAAAAATTGCCTTTTCGCAAAACATTATAACCATAGAGCCTCCACCAGCCATATATGCATGTAGTGATAGCATTTACCTGTTCATTGCTCTACTGTGTTATTTTGCCAGCATATTCCATGTGCTGACCCATTTCGGGCTGCAACATATCATGTTGCAGACTTTTCAGATGAAGAGTAAGGTGTGCTAGGTCGTTTGTCATGCACTCAGCTATGCTGTTGGAGTTGATGGACTCACTTTATCTTCCAAGCCTTCCGCTGTTATCTTATTTAGATGGCCTTAAGCCATATTTATTGTAATAAGTTCTCTTTTGGAGACATTTGATGTAATAAGTGTGTGATTGCTACTCTGTTATAAATCCTTCGATTACTGTGTGTGTCAGCATTACCGATCCAGGGATGACACTTATGCACAGAGATTTGACTGCCTGAGGTTGGATCGCTACAGATGGCAAAGTAATAAAAGCGACAGACTGCATAATGAAGGTTTCTATCATAATGGGCAATATAACGTGACATTCTTTTACACTAAGGGATTGAGCATACAAACAAATAAACGCATGGCAACCTCTGCTTCCCTCTCTGAAGGGCCTATCTTTTACTTTTGGGACAATTCCATTTGTGCCCCTAACTTGAACCCACTTCTCAAATTTGCCCCTAATTTCAATGTGTGCTCAAATTTGCCCCTCTACCGTTAGTTTCCCTTATAGAAATGCCCTTCTGCGTCGTTACCGTGTGGTCAAACAGCTTTGACCATCTCAAAAAAATAGCAAAAAAAGTCAAAAAATTTTGAAATTTTGTGGGATCGAAGGTACTCAGGTTCACAAGGTGCGTGCAAATTTTTATGTTGTTTTGGCATTCTAGGAGCTCGTGGCGAAGGAAAAACAGTAAATATGTATGTGTGTGAACCGTAAATTCAAAACAATAGCAAGAAAATTCAAAAAAATATGAATTTTTTGGCATCCAAGGTGCTTAGGTACGGAAGGTGTGTGCAAAATTTTGTTGTGTTTGGACATTGTAGGGGCTCGTGGAGTAAAAAACAAAATTTGTCTAAGAAAAAAACTTGTAGAAAATACACTATTTTGGTTTTTTTTGCGAGAGTTCCTCGCATGCCATTTGATAACAAAAAGTTCACACACCTGGTGCACCCGAGCATCTTGGATGCCAAAAAATTGCATATGTTTTTGAATTTTCTTGCTATTTTTCTTGAATTATTCAAAGATGTACAGATTTACTGTTTTCCTTTGCCACGAGCTCCTGGTATGTCTAAATAGCACGAAAATTTGCACGCACCTTGCGCACATGAGTAGCTTCAATCGCACAAAATTTCAGTTTTTTTGATTTTTTTTGCTAGTTTTTCGAGATGGTCAAAGTTGTTTAACCGGACGGTAACGGCGCAGAAGGGCATTTCTATAAGGGCAATTGACGCCAGAGGGGCAAATTTGAGCACACATTGAAATTAGGGGAAAATTTGACTAGTGGGTTCCAGTTAGGGGCAGAAATTGAATTGTCCCTTTACTTTTATGCAAAGAGTCAAAGTATTCCCCTCTATCACTTTTTATTTTCCCTTTTGATAAGCATCATGTGGTGTGGAAAGATCTAGGCACATATGTCAAGTTGAATATGGGTAGTATGAGTTATTATTGTTGACATCACCCTTGAGGTGAATACGTTGGGAGAAGAAACAATAAGCCCCTATCTTTCTATGTATCTGGTTGAAACGTTTTGCTCATGTGTATGCGCTGAGTGTTAGCAATCATAGAAGACTATATGATGGTTGAGTATGTGCAGCTCTTAAACTCTGTTGAATAAGTTGAATTGCAATTGCTTGGTGACTAAGAACATAGGTTGTTGGGTTTCAAGAGAATTCATTGTTTGAACCTTAACATGTGAATTGGTTGCCACTATAACACGAGAAGTTTCGTAAGAAAGAATTGTTGTTATGATGCTACGAAAAGTGATTGAAATTATCATTGATCAAACTTGTGCACCTTGCTAGCATTCACACTTCATAAATTATTTCTTATCATTTACCTACTCGAGGACGAGTAGGAATTAAGCTTGGGGATGCTGATACGTCTCCAACGTATCTACAATTTATGAAGTATTAATGCTGTTATTTTATCATTCTTGGGTGTTTTACAATCATTTTATACCAACTTTATATCATTTTTTGGGACTAACCTATTGATCCAGTGCCCAGTGCCAGTTGCTGTTTTTTGCTTGTTTTTTACATCGCAGAAATCAATATCAAACAAAGTCCAAACACCGCGAAACTTTACAGAGATTTTTTTGGACCAGAAGGAACCCAATGGGCCAGAGCAGCACCTGGGGGTGACCCGAGGGAGGCACAACCAACCAGGGTGCGCCAGGGCCCCCTAGCGCGCCCAGGTGGGTTGTGCCCACCTTGGTGGCCTTTCGCACCCCTTTTTGCACTATAAATTCCCAAATATTTCGAAACCCTTCAGGGTTAACCTAGATCAGAAGTTCCGCTGCCGCAGGGCTCCGTATCCACCGAAAACCAATCTAGACCCGTTTCGGCACCCTGCCAGAGGGGGAAATCATCTCCGCTGGCCATCTTCATCATCTCGGCGACCACCATGATGAGGAGGGAGTAGTCCACCCTCGGGGCTGAGGGTTTGTACCAGTAGCTATGTGATTAATCTCTCTCTCTATCGTGATCTATATCATGGGCTTTGTTAATATAGTTGCATCATATGATGTTTCTCCCCTCTATACTCTTATTGTGATCAATTGAATCTTTACCCTTTGAAGTTTTGTCTTGTCGGACTGAATATTCAGAGATGAGAACACATGATATATGTCTTCCGGTATGAATACTTGAGGTAACAATTGGGGTTTCTTATTGATTCACTTGATATATGTTATGGCATTCAATTCGCGGATTCCCGCGGTGATATTGGGGTAATCTATGCATAGGTCTAGATGGCAACGGGACGAAACCCATCGGGTTTTGCCTTCCCGGACCCATCCCCACGAGAAAATCGCAAACCCATCCCCGTCCCCATTACCATGTGCGGGGCTAGTTTTTCGCCCATCCCCTAAACCCATCGGGTTTCGGGGAACCCACGGGGAACCCATGAGAAAATAAAAATATTTAAACAAACATAGTTGCGACAAAGAATAACATTTGAATAGCAAAACAAGCACATTTTAGCAGCATAACTGGAGCAAATTTCAACAAAAAACAATAGTAGATGGTTCAACAGCTATATAGAGTGTATTTTAGCAGAGTTAAACAACATACATAGTATATTTCGGAGGCAGCAAACATAACATAGTAGCAACAATGATATCATTTCAGCAGCAACATAGTATATTTCAGTAGCAAAACAACTACAAATTTCAGCACAATACTCAGGAATAACATCAGCTAAAAGAAGCCTATTTCAGCACAACTATAGCCCATTTCAACAACGAAGATAAGCATATTTCAGCAACAAACAGGAGCATATTTCAGTAAAAAAATGTATTTTGCCGGGTTTGCCGGGTTTCGGGTTCGGGGACTACCGAAACGGGTGCAAACCCATGAAACGTGTCGGGTTGTATAATGCGCCCAACAACAGCCCCGCGGGGATGAAAAGATGCCCATCCCCGTCCCCTAATAGGGTAAAAACCCGCGGGGACGCGGGTTTCGGGGCCCCGTTGCCATCTTGATGCATAGGGGTTGATGCACGTTTTTATTATCTTTTCTCCGATGGAAACTTTGGGGTCTTCTTTTGCCAAATGGATGGACAGGAATGCCTAAGAACTTCCTCTAGCTATCTATGTTTTTCTCATCTCAAATTCTATTCATTCTACATCACAAAGTTTGATCAAGTCAGATTCGAACCCTCTGTGTGAGGAGCACTCGGAGTCACCGATTCGTCATAGACTTAAACTTCCAAAACCTCTCTGTGCATTTTGGTCTGACCGATTCATCCTTTTTGGTCTGACCGAGTTCATTGAGTTGATCTGGGTTTTCAATCTCGGTGCAGCCGATTAGAACCTTTCGGTCACACCGAGTTGCAGTAACCGCTTGCGATTATGCATCTTGGTGCCACCGAGTTGTTCCACTCGGCCACACCGACACGGTCATGATATATATATCGATGGGTCAATTTTGGAAATTTCTCCAAAACCTCTTTGCATGCGCGTGTCCTACTCTGCCATATCGGGTCTCCGGATCGTCCTCTCAGCACCCGCGACCTCCCGCCGATGGTCTCTGTCACCGTCAATGGAATTCTACACCACCGTTGCTGCCGTACCAAGCTCATCACCGAACTAGGTTATGAGTTCCAATCTTTGTGCAATTCTTTCCTCTGATTCTTAGCACAAAGCAAATGTCATGTTTCTTACCACGTATGAGATCATCCTGTCCAACAAAAACTTCCTTTATATTAGATTTGATTCGAAAATTTAGGGTTAGGTTTCCGCCAAACTCATCTCAGACCGACCGAGTTGTGGAAATCGGTCTCACCGATTTGGCTTAGGCCATTGCACTTGCACTTTTCGGTCTGACCAAAACTTGCAAATTGGTGTGACCGAGTTCAACTCTCAGTGAAACCCTAGCAATCTCAGAGTCACTGAACTGTGTCTCGGTCTGACCGTGTTCACTAGTTTAGACTCCAAAAGTTGCTTCGGGGTCACCGAGTTTAACAAATCGGTAGCTCCGAAATGCTTTCTGTGGAAAAATAAAACAAAGTTTTTGACTCATCTGTTTTGCAAAATCTCTACACTTTGTGATGCTCGTCCACTCTATCTCATCTATAACTATTCACAGGGTCAGCTGTCAGCTTGCAGTGCCAGAATGTTTGATCAGAGTGACAGCCAGAATAGGTCAGAAGAGCAGGTGAATCTGAGTGAGGGCACTAGTCCCTCTGACAGTTATGATGATGGCGGCAGAAGTACTCCTAGCAACCTGCCTAAGGCTGCTACTAGACAAAGGAGGAAGATAAATTCTGAGTCTGAAGATCAAGACTATGTAGCTGCTGAGGAGGAGGTCAGCTCCAAGAAAAGGGTTGTCAAGAAAGAGTTTGGCACAACTGCATCTACAAAGCCTGGTATGCACAAGAAGGCTCCTACAAAGAGAGTGCCCACTTCTAAGGCCAGAGCCTCCACACTTGAGACTTCCAAATCAACTGTTGAAGAGGATGCTGGTGAGGGAAAGAAGAGAAAGGAAAGGTTCAATAATACCATGGCCAAAGTCATTGGGACATCCTCTATGATGGAAGACCTAGCATAGGATTAAGAGGAAGAGGAAGAGGATGTTGCACCAGCACCCAAAGCTCAAAAGCTGATGGGGGATGCCATCTAGTCTGTGGCTGCCCCTTCTAAGCCCAAGACTGCCCCCAAAGCTTCTGCTCCAGCTCCCAAGACTACACCAAAGAGGAGCACAAGGAATATACCAGCTGCTGAGAAGAACAAGGCCCCAGTGCCTGAGACTGAAGTTGAAGAAGAAGAAGAAGAAGAAGAAGCTGAAGCCCAAGTGTTTAGGAAGCTGAAGCCCAAGATCCCTGACCATGATGACAATCATCCAGTGGCAGAAAATATGAAGATCAGAAAGGATGCAGGTCTCAGACTATGGAGATAATCTGATCCATATGCTGTGAGGAGAAGGACTGCTGTGGATTACAGGTTTCACACCAAGGAGCAGCAAGACTTCTATGAGACTATTCCGCTAGATAAGAAGCCCATTGTTTGTGATATGAAGTGGGTAGACTGGAAGTATATTGAAAACAATGAAGATCACTTTCCAGGAGTGCATGAGAGCTTCAGGCTATGTGGAGTAGACAAATTTGTGGGTCAGAAGTTGACCAAGTGGAATGATGAAACTCATCATGCAATTCTACTCCACAACACATTTATATCTTGATGGCAGAATTGTCTAGATGTCTGAAGGTACTAGGTACCAATCGACGGTTGCTGAATGGGCCAAGCTAATCAATGCCCCTGCAAAGCATGAGGATGACATATATGTATATGCCAAGAAGAAGAAAGACCACAACTCCATGGCTAACATGTATAAGGAGATTCCTGACAAAGCCTTGGTAACTCACAAGATGGGCTTTGTATACTATCTATTGTCTGGTCTGACCACCATCAACACTATCTTGAGGCATACCTTGTTGCCCAAGTCAGGTGATCATAGGATAATTAGAGGCCATTCCATAAATTTTCTGCAGTTGTTTGATGTGCCCCCAAAGTTCAAAGTGATGAGTATGATTGTTGAGACAATCAAGAGGACAGCTGCAGATCAGAAGAGTTCATGTGGGTATGCTCCACACATCCAGATGCTCATCAACTCCAAGATGGGCACATGCACATACCTATTAGACAAGAAACATCTTCCCTTGAGGCCTGATTTTGAGTACAACACAGTTGTCATGTATGCTGAAGATCGTACTTCTGTAGAGGCTCAAGAGAAGAGGGAGAAAGCAAAGGCTGAGAAAGCAGCAAACATGCCAAGTGTTGAAGAGGCTTCTCAAGTGTTTCTCAAGTCAAAGCAAGATCAACTTGGATATATGATTCAAGCCACCTTGAGGATTGAGAAGGGATTTGCCACCCTGACTCAGAACCAAGACAGCCTGGAGAGGATCATTGAAACAAACTTCTATGATCTTGACTTAAAGGTGATACAGATGCAGACAGCTATTGAGCAGCTCCAGGAAGAAGCTGAGGAGAGGAAAGGGCATGCTATCACAGATGCCTTTAAGAGAGTGCCTAGGGGACAGAGATCTGCTGCGATGCTAGTGACTGACACCAGAGCAACTACATCAGCACCTGCAGCCACAACATCAGTAGCTCCTCCAGTTGCCACTCCACCAGCTCCAACATCTTCAACCGATGCATTCGTCCTTGGAGTCCTCTCCAATGCCTCCTCCCGAAGATCAAGCCTAGAGAGACGCATAGCACTATGCATTTTCGAGCTTTTTTGGTAAATTGTTGCCAAAGGGGGAGAAAGTGTATAGATCATAGGCTTCGAGAGAGAGATCTTGCTTCTTTTTGCTATCCTTTTTTGCTACTTGTTTGATACTTATTTGTGTGCTTGCTTGGATTATACTATGTGTGTGAGATACTTGTTTGATCATGTGTTTGATCATATCATACCTTAATGCTTGTGCTTGAATAGTGCTATTATTCATCTCTCACATATGATCATTCACTTTGTCTTAGTGATGAGTGCATATTTTACTTTCTATCATTTTGAGCGCTCCACCAAGATGTATGTGACATGGAAGAGTAACCCATGATCCTAATCGATTTTGGATTTGCATTTAAAAGCAAAAAATTTAAATAATGCACAAATTTAGGGGGAGCTCTTGCTTATCACATACTTCTCAAAATGACGATATATTTCAATCTTATTATCATTTGTCGAAGCTTTGATCTATATGTTGTCATCAATTACCAAAAAGGGGGAGATTGAAAGTGCAACTATCCCTGGGTGGTTTTGGTAATTCCTAACAACATATAGCTCATTGAACTAATGCTCTCTCAAGATGATCATTTCAGAAAGTTCAATGATTGGCATGGCTTGGACTAGGAATGTGGACCCCTCAAAATGCTAAGGACACATATTGACTCAAACTCAAGACTCTACATTTTCATTTTAGTGATCCAAGATCACATTGAGTCCATAGGAAAAAGCCAATACTGTTAAAAGGGGATGAGGTGTTGCATAATGGCTTGCTTGCTCAAAATGCTTAGTGATATGCTCCAAAATCCCTCAACCACTTTCTCATATCCACATATGTCCCAAACCAAAAGTCAAACTCGGCCCCATCGATTTGATCTATCCGGCACCACTGAGTTCATTTAACATAGCCATAGACAGAAACCCTAATCAATTCGGTCTCACCGATAGGGATCTCGGCCTCACCGAGATGGGACTGCAAACTCTTTGTTTCCTTCATAACGTTTCGATCTAACTGAGATGAGCGATCAGTCCCACTGAGTTCGCAATGCAAACTCTCTGTTTCCTTTTCGTAACGTTTCAGTCTCACCGAAATGAGCGATTGGTCACACCGAGTTTGCCTGACCAACTCTCTGTTTGCCTATTACAGAAATCGGTCTCACCGAGTTTATGTGATCGGTCTCACCGAGATTATGTTATGCCCTAACCCTAATGAAATCGGTCCCATCGAGTTGACATGTCGGTCCCACCAAAAAGCCTAATGTTCACATTTTGAACTGAATCGGTCTGACCGAGTTTGAGTATTTGGTCCCACCGAGTTTAGTAAATTGTGTATAATTGTTAGATTTTGTGTGTAGGCTATATATAGCCCTCCACCCATCCTCCATTCATGGAGAGAGCCATCAGAACGTGCCTACACTTCTACCATTCATTTTCTGAGAGAGAACCACCTACTCATGTGTTGAGACCAAGATATTCCAATCCAACCAAAAGAATATTGATCTCTAAGCCTTCCCCAAGTTGCTTTCCACTCAAATCATCTTTCCACCAAATCCAAATCTGTGAGAGAGAGTTGAGTGTTGGGGAGACTATCACTTGAAGCACAAGAGCAAGGAGTTCATCATCAATGCACCATCTATTACCTTTTGGAGAGTGGTGTCTCCTAGATTGGTTCGGTGTCACTTGGGAGCCTCCATCAAGATTGTGGAGTTGAACCAAGGGGTTTGTAAGGGCAAGGAGATCGCCTACTTTGTGAAGATCTACCCAAGTGAGGCAAGTCCTTCGTGGGCGATGGCCATGGTGGGATAGACGAGGTTGCTCTTCATGGACCCTTCGTGGGTGGAGCCCTCCATGGACTCGCGCAACTGTTACTAAGGGAGTCCTGGATTAGGGGGTGCTCGGATAGCCGAACTATACCTTCCGCCGGACTCCTGGACTATGAAGATACAAGATTGAAGACTCCGTCCCGTGTCCGGAAAGGACTTTCCTTAGCGTGGAAGGCAAGCTAGGCGACACGGATGTTCAGATCTCCTACCATTGTAACCGACTTTATGTAACCCTAACCCTCTCCGGTGTCTATATAAACCGGAGGGTTTTAGTCCGTAGGACAACATACACATCAACAATCATACCATAGGCTAGCTTCTAGGGTTTAGCCTCTCTGATCTCATGGTAGATCAACTCTTGTAATACCCATATCATCAATATTAATCAAGCAGGACGTAGGGTTTTACCTCCATCGAGAGGGCCCGAACCTGGGTAAAACTTCGTGTCCCTTGCCTCCTGTTACCATCCGGCCTAGACGCACAGTTCAGGACCCCCTACCCGAGATCCGCCGGTTTTGACACCGACATTGGTGCTTTCATTGAGAGTTCCTCTGTGCCGTCGCCGTCAGGCCTGATGGCTCCTACGATCATCAATGGCGATGCAGTCCAGGGTGAGACCTTCCTCCCCGGATAGATCTTCGTCTTTGGCGGCTTCGCACTACGGGCTGATTCACTTGGCCATCTAGAGCAGATCGAAAGCTATGCCCCTGGCCGTCAGGTCAGATTTGGAAGTTTAAGCTACACGGCCGACATCCGCGGGGACTTGATCTTCGACGGATTTGAACCACTGCCGAGCGCGCCGCACTGTCACGACAAGCATGATCTAGCTCTGCCGCCGAACAGTGCCCTGGAGGCCGCACCCGCATCGGCTCCGATCCTTGGTTCGAAGCCGACCGCGCCGACCGAGGATGAGCGGTTGGACGCCACCTCGGGGGCTATGGTCCCAACAGCGGTTGGACCGAACACCAGCCCCGTACTCTGCAAGATTCGTGACTCCATGGAGCCGGATTCTTCTCCGAACTCCGAACCCTCCGCGCCTCTGCCGAGCGAATCCGATTGGGCGCCGATCATGGAGTTCACGGTCGCGGACGTCTTTCAGCACTCGCCTTTCGGCGATATCCTGAAGTCACTGAAGTCTCTCTCTTTATCAGGAGAGCCCTGGCCGGACTACGGTCAGCAAGGTTGGGATTTGGACGATGAAGAAATTCAAAGCCCACGCACCACCCACTTGGTAGCCACTGTCGACGATTTAACCGACATGCTCGACTTCAACTCCGACGACATTGACGGTATGGACGCTGATGAAGGAGACGATGAAGAACCAGCGCCTATCGAGCCCTGGAACGCCACCTCGTCATATGACGTATACATGGTGGACGCACCCAAAGATGACGACGAGGAGCGGAAGGACGCACCGAAGGATTGTTCCCTCGAAAAGCAGTCAAAGCGGCGACGCAAGCGCCGCCCCAAATCCTGCCTCGACAGAAATAGCGATCACACTGATCCAGTGCTGGAGCAGGGCGAACCGCTGCTAGACAACGACAATCCGGATAATCAAACCGAACAAACAAATCCTATCAATGATAATGGTCCGGACGACATAACGCCGGACAGGCACTCGGAGCAGCAGAATGCCCGTAAAAGGCTCGTTGCCACCGCAAGGAGCCTCAAAAAGCAGAAGCGGAGGCTCAAGGCCGCGCAAAACACGCTCCGATTCAGATGGAGCAAAATACTCAACACTGTAGCAAGGTACGGCGACAATCGCCCCTCCAAGAGCTACCCAAAGCGGAAGCTGCTACCCGAATTCGATGAGGAGGCCTCAGACCCCCCACAACCAAATATCAAAGCAGCCACCTGGTCGGATAGACGACCCCTCTACCACCATAGAACGGCATTCAACGCCGCTCACAATACAACACGCGACCCATGCGAGGGCTCGCACCCAAAGGACGGTGCAACAAGATCCATCTATGGACCACGCAAGCACGCCCCAGCATACAATGCAACACAACAAACATCCGAACAACGCGGCACACCCAGCTACAGGGGTGCCGCACACCCCCTATGTTTCACCGATGAGGTGCTGGACCACGAATTTCCAGAGGGATTCAAGCCCGTAAACATAGAGGCATACGACGGAACAACAGACCCTGGGGTCTGGACTGAGGACTATATCCTTCATATACATATGGCTCGAGGGGATGATCTCCATGCCATCAAGTACTTACCTCTCAAACTCAAAGGGCCAGCTCGTCACTGGCTCAAAGGGCTCCCCGAAAGCTCCATTGGAAGTTGGGAAGAGCTCGAAGATGCCTTTCGGGGAAACTTTCAAGGGACTTATGTCCGACCTCCGGATGCGGACGACCTGAGTCACATAACTCAACAGCCCGGAGAGTCAGCCCGAAAGCTTTGGAATAGGTTTCTTACTAAAAAGAACTAGATTGTCGACTGTCCGGACGCCGAAGCCTTAGCGGCTTTCAAGCACAGCGTCCGCGACAAATGGCTCGCCAGACACCTCGGCCAAAACAAGCCGAGAATGATGGCCGCATTAACAAACCTCATGACCCGCTTTTGCGCGGGTGAGGACAGCTGGCTAGCCAGATGCAGCACCAGCGACCCCAGTACATCTAAAGTTAGAGATGGAAACGGGAAATCACGGTTCAACAGCAATAACAAACGCCGAATAAAGAAGACATCACGAAGGGCATGACAGTAAATGCCGGATTCAAAGTCCCTCGGCCAAACCAAAAGCCGCCCTCCAAAGGCACCAGGGATGAACTGTCCAGCCTCAACAAAATTCTGGACCAAGTATGTCAGATCCATAGTACCCCTAGCAAACCTGCTAATCATACCCACAGAGAATGTTGGGTCTTCAAGCAGTCCGGCAAGCTTAACGCCATACACAAGGGGAAGGATACACCAAGTGAAGACGAGGACGAACCTCCCACGCAAGACAAGGGGGAACAAAAGAAATTTCCACCTGAAGTTAAAATAGTAAACATGTTACACATGATCAAGAGAAAAAACAACGCGGCACTCCCAGAAAAATATACCAAAATGCCTGTCCCCGAGAAGTCCCGCCACTGGTCGTCTCAACCAATCACCTTCGACCATCGCGATTACTCCTCAAGTATCCGGCACACAGGATGGGCTGCCCTGGTATTAGACCTAGTAATTGGTGGATACCACTTCACACGAGTCTTGATGGACGGCGGCAGTAGCCTCAACCTAATATACCAGGATACAATCCGCGGGATGGGGCTAGACCCAACACAATTTCGACATAGCAATACTACCTTTAAAGGAGTAACGCCAGGCCCAAGGGCTCGTTGTACGGGCTCCCTCCTACTACAAGTTATATTCGGCTCCCCTGATAACTTCCGTCGAGAGCTTTTAACTTTCCACATCGCTCCGTTTCAAAGTGGCTATCAAGCACTACTCGGACGCAAAGCTTTCGCTCGCTTTAATGCAATACCATACTATGCCTCCCTAACACTCAAGATGCCCGGTCCACGTGGCATCATTTCAATGCACGGAAGTATCAAGCGATCTCTGCGCGCCAAAGAGAGTGAGGCTGCCTTGGCAGCCGCACACTAAAGGCGCCCGGACCATCAAGAGCATCCAATAGGTCGTCAAGACCTCAGACACAACTAATCAAGTCCGGTGCCGCTACTCATATCGAATAAACGGTCACACCCCTATCTTTCAAAAGTACAAGGGGCTCAACGCACGCAGACGAGTGGGATTTCTTCTTATCTTGAATTATACATGGTTTCTTTAGAAAACTATCCTTTTGCACGACAACCTTTTTACCTAAATTCCTCTCTTTTACAGATGACCATCGTGCTACACCCGTCCAGGATACGGCACAACAGAGACACAGGCGCACACGTGCAGCAGGGACCCGACCCAAGGATTCTTTTTAGATTATGACCCTGCGTAAACCTTTTTTACTGTCTCTTGTTGATACATATCCATCGTTGAGAAGGATGCTGACGTCTTGGAATGTGGCCACGCCAGAACAATGCACGTACCTGGACACAAGGGGCTTCTTACAAAGGCCATTCTTCAGGCCCGGTTTATACCACAAAGACCGAATACCTTAAGGAGTGTTCGGCATCGCGAGTTTGGCCCTATATGCATCAGCTCTGAATCATTGTCTTTGGTCAAATGTTGGTTTTGCCCGGCTCCTGTGTTTTGGTGCCTTACGTTCTGCTTTACCGGCTAAGGTAGCACCAGGAGAACTACTGCGATTGTGCCCTGGTTTATCCGGACGAGCACCTTAGTAGAGAAAGCCGAAAACTGACTGTCATGATCTAGCGTGAGACTGGTCGATGACCCATGGGAATGTTAGATTCCTCCGCCTTAACGAAGGGCCGCTTTCCGGCCAGGCATATACGCACCCCAGGATCGGGAGAGTGCGGAGCCACCAGGGGCTATCTAGTAGCCCCACTGTCAAACTCCTATGGCTAAGTGAAAGTGCTAAAGCATTATAGTCTGGTTGCCTCGCTCGCTCCGCTATCACCTCCTTAATAGGACCAAGACGTTGGGTTAAGTGTGAACGCGTGTTTCTGCGAACACCTCTGCATTATATGCGTGGGGGTTGAAGCCGACGACTGCAATCTTTCAGGTTATACACATGTATACATAAACGGCCGCCCAGGAGGCATCACATTACTTTCAGGCAAAAGTATAAAAGTAGCCTTATAAAAATTTATAAAAGCATTTCGCTTACAATGAGATTACATGTCACTCAAACATAATATTTTTTGAGCACTGGGTCTCTATCAAACGAGCACCCTCAAGAACTTCCTCAAAGTAGTGCTCAGCAGCCCTTCGACCTATGGCCGAATCCTGCGCTGCAACAGTGGTAGCATCCATCTCTGCCCAGTATGCTTTAGCACAGGCAAAGGCCATCCGTGCACCTTCTATGCAAGCCGACATCTTCATCGCATTTATGCGCGGCACCACATCGAGGACCTGCTGCACCAAGCTGAAATAGCTGCTCGGTTTTGACCTTCCCGACCATAGCTGATCCACAACAGACCTCATGGAGAGTCCGGACAACCTATTTAGTTTGGCCCATTCGGCTAATTGGTCCGTCAATGAAAGCAGATGCTCGGGAGAAAGGAATTGCTTCCAAAACAGCTGGTCTACTTCACGGTCCGTTTGACTCTGGAAGTACTTGGCCGCATCGGCAGCACTCGCCGCCAAATCCATATACGCATCCTCCGAACTCCACAGCCGATCCAGAGGGGCATACCGTGGATCTCCGTCCTTCCTCTGCAGCATAAAGGACTTCCCGGCTACAATATCCCCGGCTTCCCGCAGCTCCTCCTTCTTTGCCCTCATAGCAGAGGGGAGGTCTTTTCCCGTTGCAGCAGCCTTCTCAAGGTCCGATGCCTTCGCCTGGTTTTCCTTTTCAAGAGCCCGGCAACGGTCTATGGCGGCTTTTAATTCTACGGCCATATTGGCCATCTTCTCCCGGCTCTCGCCATGTGCGGCCTTCTCGGCTCGCAACTCTTCGGCCGCCTTCAACGCAGCCGCATTACCCAATCTTGCTTGTTCCTTGGCTCGGGCAAGTTCCGCCCGCAAGGCTTCAACAGTGGCAGCTCCATCTGCGGTCATAACATGTTAAAAACACTGGCATCATACTCTTCCTATGTGGCGTTTACCAGAAAAGGATACTTACCCTGCGCCTCGTCAAGCCTTTTGTTAACAAGCTCGATGTCGGCATCTGCCGCATCCAACTGCTGTTCTAAATGGGCAAACTAGCTAGTCCGGCTGGCCACCGGAGCTTCCATCTCCTGCACATAAAGGCAGTATGGTTATTACCTGGGAACATGATCCTCCATTTGTCATCATTTCTGACGACAACCAGAGTCTCAGGGGCTACTATCTACACAAGGCACACCTAGCATGTGCAAGACTATTACACATTCCTTTTACGTACCTCAAAGCCTGTCAGTAGACTCATAAAAGCTTCATGCAATCCGCTTTTGGCGGACGATATCCTCTCCATCACCATATTCATCAGCACACGATGATCATCTGAGATGGACGCTCGCCCCACCAACTCCCTCAGAACGTCCGATCGCACACTAGATGGCGCCGGACTCTTTTGTCTGCTCTCTTCGGGAGCCGGATACTGGGAGCCTCGGGGATTAATAGGATTACCTTCTGGCCTCACCGGATTCGGAGAGGCCCTCTGCGACGACACTTCAGGGTCGCCCGCTTCCGGAGCGGAGGAGTCCGGAGGAGGCGTCTCGCTCTCCATCATCTCTGGAAGAAGATCCCTCGAAGACGAGCTCATTTAAGAGGGGCTAAGGCCCGAACTGCACAAATATATGCGGTGGTTATTTTCTCAGAAGAAAAGGATGGCATATCTGTACTATTAAAGTTTTCGGGTCACTTACGACTCTCAGGAGAATTGATCCCCCCGCGGACTTTGTGCGGCAGCAGCGCCCCCCAAGGTAGGGCCCCCGGTGGAAGATTTCTTCTCCCGTTTGGAAGCTTCGGCTTCCGAATTCCCGGGCGCAGTCATTTTCCTCTTCCGGTCGTCTTCCTTCACGGAGACGCTCGCTCCCTCGGTTAGAATAGGCAGCGTTGGGGGCCCGCGTCCGCCCGCATTATCCTCCACAATATCTTCCTTCAAGGGATCCGGGCAAGGTGCGGTCTGGAGAATCTTTTCCAATACCGGATTCTCCAAACCCTCAGGGAGGGGGGCCAAACACCGAATCAACTTCGCCTTTGTTAGTCAGTCCTGGTCGAAAAAGCAAACTCTCAGAAATAACTTCGTAACGAAGGAAAGATAATATGTTCGGCCGGAAGATTCCTTACCTGTTCGGCGACGCGGTTACTGCTCAGGCCCACGTCCTTGGTGATTTTCGGACACTCTACTTGAGGTCCGAAGAATAACTTATACATATCCTCGTGCGTCAGGCCGAGAAAATTTTGGATGGCACACGGACCCTCGGGATTGAACTCCCACAAGCGAAGGGGCCGACGTTTGCAAGGCTGGACTTGACGAACCAGCATAACTTGTATTACCGCAACCAAACTGAGATCTTCGTTGGAGAGATCCCGAATGCGGCTCTGCAGTAAAGGCACGTCCTTGGCTGGACCCCAGCTTAGTCCTCTGCTGATCCATGACATCAGTTGTGGTGGAGGGCCCGAGCGAAAAACGGGGGCGGCCGCCCAGTTGGCACTTCTAGGAGTCGTGATGTAGAACCACTCATGTTGCCACAATGCAGACACCTCTGGGATGGAACCTTTGGGCCACGGAGCTCCCGTCATCTTGCGTATTGAGGCGCCTCCACACTCTGCATGTTGCCCTTCGATCATCTTTGGCTTTAGTTCAAAGGTCTTGAGCCATAAGCCAAAGTGGGGGGTAACCCGGAGGAAGGCCTCGCATACGACAACAAAAGTCGTGATATGCAGGAAGGAGTTCGGAGCTAGATAATGGAAATATAGCCCGTAATAAAACATCAAGCCCCTGACGAAAGGATCCAGAGCAAAACCTAGACCTCGGAGGAAGTGGGAGACAAACACGACGCTCTCATTGGGTTTGGGAGAGGGGACGGCCTGCCCTCAGGGAGGTAGCCGATGCGACATCTCGGTGGTCAGATACCTGGCCTCCCTCAACTTTTTAATGTCTTCTTTCGTGACGGAGGAGGGCATCCATCGGCCTTGAAGGCTGGATCCGGACATGACTGAAGGTTCGGAGCACCTGACCTGAGCTTTGGGCGATTGAGCTTGAGGCGGGGGAAGGATTCGATTGAGCATGGGAGGGAAAAGGTAAAAGCTTTGTCCCTTTATAAAGAGGGTGGATATCAAGCGTCCTCCCCGTGTCCGTTTGGACTTGCCTATGATCTAGGAGTCCTAGAAGTGGTTGGGTTACCCACGCCCGTATTGATGAGAATCCCGTAATAAGGGGACACGATCTCTGCTTTAACAAGACGTGCCAAGGAAACCACCTCGCATACCACGCTGAGGTGGGTAATTAAACGACTCGGATAAAGGCTCGGCTGTGGTGTGTTGCACCACGGAAATACGTCGGCAGATTAGATTTGTGTAAATATTATTCTCTCTATGGCAACATGTGGAAACTTATTTTGCAGAGCCGGACACTATCTTTGTGTTTAAGATCTTCTACGGAGTACTTGGAGGAGGAACCTGCCTTGCAATGCCGAAGACAATTTGCGCGCCGGACCCGTCATCTTTGAAGCCTGGTTCAGGGGCTACTGAGGGAGTCCTGGATTAGGGGGTGTTCGGATAGCTGAACTATACCTTCCGCCGGACTCCTGGACTATGAAGATACAAGATTGAAGACTCTGTCCCGTGTCCGGGAAGGACTTTCCTTGGCATGGAAGGCAAGCTAGGCAACACGGATGTTCAGATCTCCTACCATTGTAACCGACTTTATGTAACCCTAACCCTCTCCGGTGTCTATATAAACCGGAGGGTTTTAGTCCGTAGGACAACATACACATCAACAATCATACCATAGGCTAGCTTCTAGTGTTTAGCCTCTCTGATCTCGTGGTAGATCAACTCTTGTAATACCCATATCATCAATATTAATCAAGCAGGACGTAGGGTTTTACCTCCATTAAGAGGGCCCGAACCTGGGTAAAACTTCGTGTCCCCTGCCTCCTATTACCATCCGGCCTAGACGCACAGTTCGGGACCCCCTACCCGAGATCCGCCGGTTTTGACACCGACAGTTACCCTTCATGGGTTGAAGTCTCCATCAACGTGGATGGACGATAGCACCACCTATTGGAACCACGCCAAAAATCTCCATGTCTACATTGCGTTTGCTCCCTCCAAACTCCTCCCTTTATCTTCATATGCAATGATTTACATTCCATTGCTATACTCTTAGATTTGTGCATCTAGGATCTCGGCAGCCGGTCATTCCAAACCGGCGGATCTCGGGCAGGGGGTCCCGAACTGTGCGTCTAGGATCGATGGTAACAGGAGACGGGGGACACAATGTTTACCCAGGTTCGGGCCCTCTCTATGGAGGTAAAACCCTACTTCCTTCTTGATTGATCTTGATGAATATGAGTATTAGAAGAGTTGATCTACCACGAGATCGTAATGGCTAAACCCTAAAAGTCTAGCCTGAGTATGATTATGAGGATATATCTACGGACCTAGCCCTCCGGTTTATATAGACACAGGAGAGATCTAGGGTTACACAAGGTCGGTTATAGAGAAAGGAATCTTCATAGTTGGTCACCAAGCTTGCCTTCCACGCCAAGGAGAGTCCCATCCGGACACGGGTAGAGTCTTTGGTCTTTGTATCTTTACGGCCCATTAGTCCAGCCATATCCAATAGGTCGGACGCCCGAGGACCCCTTAGTCCAGGACTCCCGAAGTAGCCCCTGAACTAGGCTTCAATGACGAGGTGTCTGGCGCGCATATTGTCTTCGGCATTGCAAGGCGGGTTCCCCTTTCCAAATGCTCCAAAATAGTCTTCGGATGAAAGAAAACATGTCCGGATCTGCAACACAAGTACTCCACACACAACCGAGGAGAGCATAATATTTCACGAATCCAACCCGCTGACAACTTTTGTAATGTGACATCATGCTTGCCCGGTCATTATTTCGAACCGTTTCCCGTTCCATGTTTCGAGGCGTGGTTTTTATTGGCACGTTCTGTCGAAGCAGAGATCGTGTCCCTTATTACGGGATCCTCATTAATACGAGTGTGGGTAACTCAACTGTTATACTGGAAAGATTCCTTAGGAATAGGCAGGTTTTCAGGCTTAGGAGGAGTTTGCAATACATGTTGACTTTATAAAGGAACCAAGGGTCGTCCTTTTACGCCACACCTCTCCTCAACCTTTCCAACCTCGAGTTCTAGCACCCAAGGTTCGACTTCATTGCTTCAAGCTTCCCCATCATGTCCGGACCCAGCCCTCAAGGCCGATGGGTGGCTTCCTCTGTAACAGAGGAGGATATTCCAAAACTTCGGGCGGCCAGATACCTGACCGCGGAGGTCCCCCACAGGCTTCCTGCTCAACGACAGGTTATTTCGATCCCCAGATCTGGTGAGAGGGTCGTATTATATCTCACCTCCTCCGAGGGCTAGGATTCGCTCTCCACCCCTTCGTCCGGGGGCTAATGTTTTATTATAGACTAGATTTTCATGATCCAGCTCTGGATTCTTTCCTTCACGTCTCGGCATTTATTATCATGTGCGAGGCCTTCCTCTGAATCCCTCCACACTTTGGTTTATGGCTCAAGACCTTTAGTGTGAAGCCGAAGGTAGTCGACGGGGGACAGGCGGAGTGCGGCGGCGCTATAGTAAGCCAGCTTACCAACACTCCCTGGCCAAAATGCTCTTTTACCGAAGCTTCCAACCAATGGCAGCGAGAGTGGTTTTACGTTATGGAAACCCGTAGGACCAAGTGGGCAGCTACACCTGCGCTCTGTTCCGGCCCTCTGTTACAACTTGTATCATGGGTCAATAAGGGGCTGGACTGGGGATCAGTCGATGAAGTGCGGACTCTACAGAGCCGCATCCGAACCCTCCTCGAGAGGGACATAGATCTTGTCAACGTGATTCAAGTAATGATAATCCGCCGAATCCTGCCATGCTAGCGTAGGCCTCTCCGCATGTGGGAGTTTAATACAGAAGGGCCACGAACCCTCCAACACTTCTTCGGTGCTACGCAGAAAGGGATGTGGAAGATGTTCTTTGGGAAATGAAAACATTGGCCAAACACCACTGAAGATGTCGGCCTTGACTGCAACCGTCCGGATACCCCGGTAAGCACTCGTCTTCCGAAAACTTCGTAGTTGAGTATATCGTAGTACGTGACCGAGCAAACCATCTTCTTTCAGGGCTGGATAAAGAAAGCGGAACTAATTAGGTGTTCGGTCCCCCTTCCCAAAGCCTCAGCGGATCCCGTATTAACAAGGATGCCGGCCCTGGCAGCATACCAGATGTTTGTGAAGGAGGACAAGACGGAGAGCGGGAGGACCAAAGATGGCCTCCACCCCGAAGATATATTAGACGCCGTGTTCGGGGAGATGAAAATCCCATCGCCCAAAGACAAAAGTAAAGGCGAAGCCAACATTCATTCTCCCTATGGTAAGAAAAGGGCCATCTCCGAACATTGGGAGGAAAAGGCTCCCAAGCGAGGCAAGATGCCCTTGTCGGGCGGCTCGGGCTTGAAGGACGACATTATCGCACAGTCCTCCAGTGAGGCCAAGCCTAAACCATAAGCGAACAAGGGTGTTTTACATATACCCCGTTCCTCTCCTGTGACCAGGGCAACATCTAAAATGTATGCTTTTTGCAGCTCAGCGCACAATCTTTCTCAACAATCATCTTCCTCGGGAGATCTTCTCTCGGAGATGATGGAAAGCGAGACGCCTCCACCAGTCTCCTCGCCCAATAAGGCGGATGACTTCGAGGTGTCGTCCCGGAGGGTCTCTCCTGATCCGCAAGTGATGCGAGGGGTGACGAAAACACGAACCAAAGATGATACGTCGATAGCCCAGGGTCCAGGGACCAACAATAAAGCCCCGGACTGTCTGACTTTCAGCCGGAGACAATTCTAGGGGCGAATGAACGGATCCCTTTGAAGGGGGGCCATGCTGCTACGGCTGCTTCTAGAGATCTGGAAACGCCTGATATATTGACGAACATGCTGCGATAGGCGTCCGTCTCCGAAGACCATCGTGCCTTGATGGGTATGGTGGTTGAAAAGGTCCTATCCGCGCAATGCGAATTGAATGAGGCCTTCACGAGCCTGCTAAGAGGTTTCGAGGTTTGTGCTGTAATGCTTTCAATTGTCTTTTATTCACAAAATACTCCTGTGTATAGATAGTAGCCCTTGAGACTCTGATAGGATTCCCAAGGGAGGCAATCAAAGGATCAAAAATATTTATCCAGGAAATAATCAAACTACTTGGAACACAGGCAGTTACCTCCCCTGCAACTGCCCGATCTGCAGAGGTTGAGGATCTGCAGTGGAAGATTGATGAGGCGGATGATGACATCACACTGATCAACAGGCGTCTTGACGAGGCGCAAGGTATGTTTTTGGGTCAGCCAGTATATTTATGCATGATAACCTGAGCATGAAGCTGGAATTGTATACTGAGGCATACATAACTACAGATGGTGCTGCAGTGGTGCAGGCGCTTCGGGCTGAGCTTGTCCTTGCCAAGGAACAAACCCGGATTAGTAATTTGGCTGCCCGTAAGGCGGTTGAAGGGTTAAAAACGAACTGGCTGTTCGGCGCCAGTGTAAGGAAAGAATTACTACCATGGCGCACAAGCTGGAGGAGACCGCCGTCCAGTGCGAATTCCTCAAGAAGGATAACATGGCCAAAGCGGCCGATCTCGACAAGGCCTTACAAGAGGCGAAAGAAGCACGATCTGAGTCTAGAGCGGCTCGGGAAGAGATCCGGCAAGCGGGGGAGATAGTGGCTGGTAAGCCTTTCTTATTACAGACAAAGTTCGGCGATCCGAAGTATTCCCCGCTTAACCAAATGTGGAGTTCTCCAGACACCTTTTTGGACCTGCCGAAGAGTGCCTCCGATGCAGCGCAATTTTACCAAGTGCAGGAAGGGTGTGCCACGGAGAAGCTTTTTTGGTCACAGTTCGGCACGCCAAAGCGTCTGTTGTTACTAAATGAGCAGATGGCTTAGTGGGCCGAGCTCCACAGGATATCTGGTTCCGCCATGAAGGACATCATAGTCCGGTTGTGGCCTACTGAGCCCATTCCAAATAGCTACTTCGTTTTGGTGCAGCGGCTTGTGGATGCGGTGCCGCATATTGACGTCGTTAAGCGTTCAACGTGCATTGAAGGTGCACGGATGGCCTTTTCCCGTGTCAAAACATACTGGGCCAAGATGAAGGCCACTGACGTTGCAGCGAGGAGTCCCCTCAAGGGTAAGGACCATCATGCACCCGAACACTATTTCGAGGACGTCTTAGAGGGTGCCCACTTCATAGAGGGTCAGTGCTCGAAAGATATGATATTTGAATAAAACATATTGAATTGTAAAAGACAATATGATAATATTATGATTTTTGCTTGAAAGCGTTTGGTTCCTCCTCGGCAGCCGTTTTCGCATAATCTGAAAGTTTTCCAGTCATCGGCTTCAACCCCCACGTGGAAAATACGAGGGTGTTCGGAAAGGCACATGATCACTCTTAACCCAACGTCTTGATCCATGAAGGAGCTGTCAATGCGGTGAATGAGGCAATCGTAATATAGGGCGTTAACACTTTCACTTAGCCATAGGAGTTTTATTCCCTCAAAAAAAGCCATAGGAGTTTTATGCTGGATCTACGATATAAACCCTGGTATGTACGCTGTTATCCCAATGTGGTGCGTGCACATGTATGACCTAAAGAAAGGTCCTTCGTGTAATACGGAGGGAATCGCGAAAGATTCCAATAGTCGTCGAGTGGTTGACCAGCTCTCGCCGGATCATGACAGTCAGTTTTTGGCTTTCTCTATTGAGGTGCTCGTCTGGGTAAACTAGGCCACAATTGCAGTAGTTCTCCCTTTACTACCTTAGCCGATAGAGCGGAACGTAAGGTAGCAAGCACAGGAGCCGGGTAACCCAACAATTGACCCAAGACATGATTCGGAGCTGATGCATATAAGGCCAAACTCGCGACGCCGAAGTATGCTATAAAGCTGTTCATACTTATTAGCAATTTAGTTTGTTCCCATATCGAGCCCCTGGCGGGGCGTGTGAAAAAACACAAGGATAAAAATATAGTGTTTTAGCGAAAAGTGAATACGGGATATAGGTTATATTCGCTAGAACTGAGTGATATGCTGATCATTGTTTCGTATATAATAACGCCACGACCCTGGCTATTTGACATGCCAAGGGTCAACGGCTAAGGTAGAAGGCACTTTACAGGATCACAAAATAGAGAGTTCAGTGTAAAAAAAGTTGTTTTGGACCTCCTGTCGCACGTCTGCGCCGCCTTTCCTCGATGAAGGGGCTCCTTAAAGGGAGTAACTTTTGGATGAATGCACAAACCGGAACTCCGATGGAGTCGGTGAGATGACCAGCCTATGAGTCACCTATGATAAAGGATAATGAGAAAATAAAAGGTGGTCAGAAAAGAATTGAAAAAGAAGGGGGTTATAGAAGTACTTGTAGGCCCGTCCGTATTGTGCCTCCGCCGATGCCCATGGTATTTTAAGTGCATAGTTATGTATGCGCGGTATGGATTTCGCAGGTGTATGAGGCGGACGCGGAGGCCGAACTGCTAGTCCAATTCCATAATTGGTTGGTCCTACTGAATGGGGACTGGCTGCTTAATGGCCGACAAGGTATGCGGTTTAATAAGGCCGACTTGTACTCCGGCTGGAGAGAACGTAGTATGATCTTCAGTCCAGAGGGCGTACGTCTCGTGCTCCTCTGTAGGGGCGTGTGTCATGTATACCATGTTCACTGTTTTTACCTCAGGGGGAAATTTCTTCTGACCCCCGATATTTGGGTGGTGAATCTCTTCGTCATCGCTATCACTGGGCGGTCTTTTCCCCTTGTGTTCGATGTTGAGCTTGTCGGCTTGCTTGAAGACCAAACAACTTCTGTTGGTGTGATTAGCTAGTTTATCGGGTGAGGGAGTCCGGGATTAGGGGTCTCCGGACAGCCGGACTATATCCTTTGGACGGACTATTGGACTATGAAGATACAAGATTGAAGACTTCGTCTCGTGTCCGGATGGGACTCTACTTGGCGTGGAAGGCAAGCTAGGCAATACGGATATGGATATCTCCTCCTTTGTAACCGACCTTGTGTAACCCTAACCCTCTCCGGTGTCTATATAAACCGAAGGGTTTTAGTCCGTAGGACAACAATCACAACATACAATCATACCATAGGCTAGCTTCTAGGGTTTAGCCTCTCTGATCTCGTGGTAGATCTACTCTTTTACTACCCATATCATCAATATCAATCAAGCAGGACGTAGGGTTTTACCTCCATCAAGAGGGCCCGAACCTGGGTAAAACATTGTGTCCCCTGCCTCCTGTTACCATCCGGCCTAGACGCACAGTTCAGGACCCCCTACCCGAGATCCGCCGGTTTTGACACCGACATCGGGGTTGCCATGAATCTGGAAGGGTCGGTCCAATATCTTGTCTAAGGTGGATGGTCCGTCTCTGTTTGCCTTGAATGCCTTTTTCCGTTCACCGGTTTAGGGCCACTGAATCCGGCGTTGACCGATGTGTCGTGCGTTCTTTCATTATCATTGTGACGTTTGTGTTTGCTGTGTCGAGGTTTGCCATTGCCGTTTCAGACTTCGAAAGTGCCCGGATCATTGGCGCTGTTGCTTCTACGAGCGAGCCAGCTGTCTTCTCCTGCGCAAAAGCGGGTCATCAGAGCGGTAAGGGCTGACATGGATTTCGGTTTTTCTTGACCGATGTGGCGGGCGTGCCACTCGTCCCGTACGCTGTGTTTGAAGGCTGCTAGGGCTTCCGCGTCCAGATAGTTGACGATTTGGTTCTTTTTAACTAAGAACCTAGTCCAGAGCTTCCTGGCTGATTCTCCGGGCTGTTGAACTATATGGCTTAAGTCATCGGCGTCTGGTGGCCGGACACATGTGCCTTGGAAGTTGTCGCGGAAGGCGTCTTCCAAATCCTCCCAGCTGCCAATAGAATTTTCAGGCAGACTTTTTAACCAGTGCCGAGCTGGACCTTTGAGCTTTAACGGGAGGTATTTGATGGCATGAAGGTCATCGCCGCAGGCCATAGGGATATGGAGAAGGAAATCCTCAATCCATACCACGGGATCAGTTGTTCTGTCATATGATTCGATATTTATGGGTTTAAACTAGTCTGGGAATTCGTGCTCCATTACTTCGTCTATGAAGCAAAGAGGGTGTGCGACGCCTCTATGTTGGGCCACATTGCGACGTAGCTCTGATGGAGTCAGTCTGCGGTTTTCGGCCCGGGAGTGACTAGGCTTGTTACGTTCGACTAGATAGCCGTCGTCATGTGTCGGGGCACATCCTCGCGTTCCATAGATCTATCTGGTATGTCATGTTCTGTTGTCTAGGTCTTGTCTAAGGTCATATGTATGACCTCGAGCTATTTTGCCTCTGCCTTTATGATGAGGTGGGGCTGACTGGTGTTCGGCTTGAGTTGCCGCTTTATCCTGACCACGTGGTGGTCGGTCAGCCACGTGGTGGTGGTCGGTCAGCCATATTGCGCGTCTGAGGCAGTAATTTGCGCTTCGGGTAGCTTTTGGCTGGGCGCTTGAGGCCGTGTTCTTTAGCTGCCAGGACATCAGTCCATCTGTCGTTGAGTAGATCTTGGTCAGCTTGAAGCTGCTACTTCTTTTTCAGGCTCCTTGCAGTGGCTATTAGCTGGTGTTTATAGCGCTCTTGCTCCTGAGGTTCCTCGGGCACGATGAAATCCTCGCTGCTGAGGCTCACCTCATCCTTGGAGAGCGGAAGATAATTACTATTCTTCAAGACTTCGTGCGTGGCCTGTTCATCAGGGCTAACTTGCCCGTCTTCACTACAAAAAAATACACTTCCGTGATGATACGTGTTTGTCATAGTAGGTCGCGTTTTTTGTCATGCATGTACATCCATGACGATTTTATGACAGAATCAAGATAGTCATACCTGTGCTGTCGTAGAAGTGTTCCATGACATTACCAAAATTATCATCATGGAAGTGTGCACTTCCATGACGATAAATCACGCGTCACAGAAGTGCTTTCGTCAAGGGTGACTGCCACATGGCATCCACCGTAACGGAACACCATTAAGCTATCAGGTCGGGTTTTGGATCCGATAACCCGTTAATAGCCCCGACCAATGGGGATTTTCCACGTGTAAAATCATCATTGGCTGGAGGAAACACGTGTCGGCTCATCGTTGGGATAGATGTCATCCACTCATTGGACAAGGCGCCTATGATACGTCGACACGTGGCATGGCCCAACAGAGGCCCATTCCTGTGAAAAGGCCGGCCCATTTGACTTGGTCAAAAGGTGGTGGGCCGGCCCATGGAAAGCCTGTTAATGGCCTGTTCGCATATAGCCCATTTACAGCCCGCTAACCCAAGGCCCATTACGTCCTATCCGAATTAGGCCTAGTAGCGACATCTTGGCCATCCAATATGATTCCAGCCCGTTTTCACTTCTGGCCCATGTATGGCCCATGACGTCTTTCGGCCCATATGAGGCCCTATGTAACTCTTGGCCTATTAACGAAACGGGGTGAAACTGGCCCGTAATGAACAGTGTATCACTTTACACCCATTAACGACCCTTGGTGAAACTGGCCCGTAATGAATAGTGTATCACTTTATACCCATTAATGGCCCATTATTCCATTGGGCCGTTTCCAGCCCATGTTATCTTTCGGCCTTCTCAGAGCCCATTTATTCTTGGGGTCATATCCAGCATTCGTTTACTTATGGCCCGTTACTGTCATTTTCTGCTTGTGGGCCAAATTCAGCCCGTGGTTACAGTCGGCCCATTTGTGGTCTGTTAATACGTTGGGCCATTTTCATGGCGCCATCAAATACGGCCTATTAACGATGGCCCGTTTACGGCCATAATGCGGCCTGTTATTGGCCCATGTTTGGCCAATCGATCATACGTCCCGTATAAGGCCCATTGATGATACGGCCCGTAGAAGGCCCATTGTTTCTATGGCCCGTAGAAAGCCCATTGTTTCTACGGCCCGTAGAAGGCCTACTGTTTCTACGGCCCGTAGAAGGCCCACTGTTTCTACGGCCCATAGGAGGCCCAATGTCACTACAGTAAATATTAGCCCATGGTTATTGTGGCCTTGTTTTAAAAAATAGGTTATTGCAGCCACTAGCAAACCGCAGAAAAAGAACTGCACTGACTACAAGCAAACAAATAAACAAGACAACAAGGAGATAAATAAGCAAGCAACTTATGCTAGGCTATCACGGCTATTACACATATTACATCCACTGGGCATCAAAGTTCGCCACCAGTGCAAATATAGGGAACAAAGCAACATATAAACGCCGCAGCAAAACAAGTCCAGAACTGAAACCACTTCAGAAGAGTTCAAGAAACAATATACTGGGTACCCATAATGCTGGCAAGATGCTTAGCAAGATTATTAACTTTCTCTTGTTTGGCGCTTAAATCCTCTAGGGCTTGCTGTTGCACAAGAAAGTACGCATCTGAATTCTGCAGGGACTTCCTCAGTCCTTCGGCTTCTTGCCACCGCATACTTGACTGATGCCTTTTAGCTTGTAGCTGAGACTGAAGAAGCCGAAGTGATTCAGGTAGCGAGTTCGAAGAGCTTGTGCCAGCGGTACTGGCCAGTAACTCGAACACTACATCAACACAGAACTGTGGGGTTTTCTCACTGTCTACAAGATCGTTTTTATCACCTTTCTTTGAGACCAACAAGGTTGTCTCACTATCTTGAACCTTATCTGCATTACTTTCTCTACCATTGCATAGTGGGGTGCTCTTCTCCAATATTCTTTTTGCATACTACAAGAGAAACAAGCAGACATATCATAGGTTTAGCTTGTAGTATATGAAACTCATTTTGGTAAACCGGTTCAGTGGTAAGGTGGACAGGATAACACCATGAAACAAACATATATCTATGTACTATGGTCACTGTATTGTCCATATCATTCTATTTTATGTTCCCTAATCAAGACAGAGACACAGTTCAACTCATATATTTTTAAGACACAGTAGCATAGACAAAATATAAGTGTGAGAAACTACACAGCATTGGCAGCACTTGTAATGTGCATCACATGAGAACATAACTGTTTATACAACTTAAACTGAAATCAACATAGAGCAAGAAGTTAGAACAGCAATCCAGTTAAAGAAATAGGTTTGAAACATACCTGTTGCGCCATTGGAGTTTCAATTGGATCCTTCAAATTCGAAAGTAGTTGGTATGAGTAAATACAGTGACGCAACAGCAGAGTATGGACCATACCTACGGAATCTGACCTGAGAACAGTTGCTCTTCTTCTCTAAACGTGGAGTTTGGGTTAGCTGTGGTGGTCTTTGTGCTTTGTGCATTGTATTAGCTTTACAAACTGCTCGTGTGGGGGTACTCTGTGGTGGACATGGTGCTTTGTCAACTATAAGTGGGTTACTATCTGCTGGGGTTGTGGTTAGATGGGTTGTAGCTGGTTCTCTGCCCAACGGTGTAAGTGTGCAATCTGGAAGAGTCTCGATTATGTGTGGTGGGGCTAGTTTGTGGGCCAGTACAACCATGGTTCTATCTGCATCGACGGGTAGCACTGTCTTTTGTGAAGAACGGGTTTTTGCTCCCTTAGATACTGCCATCACCCCTTCCAATTCAAATTGTTGATAAACAAGAAAATAAATTGAACGTACATGCATTGTATGATAGACAGATGTGGTAATTCACATATATGTTGTCTAACCAAACAAGACAGCATGACACAATTTCACATATATGATGCCTAACTAAACAGGATAGCATGACACAGTTTCATATATATGATGGATAACTTAACAGGATATAATGGCATAATTCAACATATGATGAGTACCTAAACAGGATGACATGACACAACTATATGATGTCTTTCTAAAATAGGTTGGGATGAAATAATTCACATACATGTTGTCTAAGTATACAGGATGGCATGATATAATTGACATAATTGATTCATATACTAAGCAGCTGGCACTCGCACGTATGATCTCTAAACTAAGCAGATAGAATTCAATATTGTGCATATGATGTCTAAACTAAGCAATGCAAGACACCATATGCATCATATGAGGAATATACACATTGCAACTCAGAGCATACACCTCAGGTGGGATATAGGACTGGTCATCTGTCTCTGAATCCTCCTCTGAGGAGCTCCCTATAACCATCGAGATATATGCTTCAACAGGTACCATTGCCTGCTCTGAAGACCTTGTTTTCACTCCAGATTTTTCCATAACCGGCTCAAATGGTTGATACACATGAAGAGTAGTTCAATATACATAGATTGTCGACAAATGGAATACGTAATGAAAAAAAGATGGCATGAGATAATTCACATATATGATGCCTGGCTCAATGGCGGTGCATAATTCACATATATGATAACTAGCTGAAAAACATGGCATTGCATAATTCACATATCTGATATAGAAAGCAAACAGGAGGCATTCACACAAAGCATGTCTAATCTAAGCAGATGGCATGGCAATGCAAGACACCATATGCATGATATGAGCAATATAACCCAGCCAAGTTAGAGCATGCACCTTGGGGGGGGAATACGACTAGTCATCTCTCTCTGAATCCTCCTCTGAGGAGCTATCTGTAACCAGCAAGAAATCTGCATCGACAGGTAGCACTAACTGCTCAGAAGACCTTGTTTTCACTCCAGATTTTCCCATGACCGACTCAAATGGCTGATGCACAAGAAGAGTAGATGAATGTATAAACATTGTTGACAAATGGAATACATTATGGAAAAAATATGGCACAATACAATTCTCATATACGATGACTGGCTAAACAGGATGGCATTGCATGATTCACGTGTATGATGCCTGGCTAAAGAAGATGGCATTGCATAATTCCCATATACTCCCTCCGTTCCTAAATATTTGTCTTTTTAGAGATTTTAAATGGACTACCACATACGGATGTATATAGACACATTTTAGAGTGTAGATTCACTCATTTTGTTCCGTATGTAGTCACTTGTTGAAATCTATAAAAAGACAAATATTTAGGAATGGTGAGAGTATGATATAGAAACCAAACAGGTGGCATTCACACAAAGCAAATCTAAACTAAGCTGATGACATATAAGATGTATAATGTAAGAAATGCAAGGCGCCATATGCATGATATGACCAACATCAGCATGCCAGGTTAGAGCAAACACCTCAGGTGGTAAACAGGCGTGGTCGGCTCCTTCTGAATCTCCATCCGAACAGTTATCTTCCTCTGGAATACAATCTGGAAATGCAGGAGGCGGGGGCACTTCGCCCACCATGGAGCGGCGTCTGGATGACATTATATTCGCACGCAATAGTCTTCTCTTTTTATCTACATGTTCAGTACGATTGTGTAAAATATCTGACATGCATAATAAAAAAATAGTTAGATTTTGTAAGGCCTAAGGGGTGCATGCAAAAATCAAGGCTGATGGTAGCAAACGAGTGGATAGATCCAAAACTAATGATAGTAGGTAGATTATAGCTTCAGTTTAAAAGGATAGACAATGGATCATCTATTGTTTGTTGCCCACCCAACATGAACCACATAGAAGACCCAGATGAACCAGATAGTAGACAGATACTATTCATTGTTGGCTCGATATGAGACCCATGGGCAATTCAAAACTCAAGATTGAACGATAAAGTAGCAGGTAATAATAACCGATGTATAAAGTAAGCAAACACGAAAGACTGCGACCTCTCTTCCGGAACTGTGTAGTCCTCAGGTTCATCTGCTCAGTCGATGATGGTAATGCAGTTGGCGTGGCTGCCGGCAACAGGGAAGATGATCTGAGGCGGCAAAAGGAAGTCTGCAGGGGGTTCTCTGCTGCAGTGAACGCTTCTGTCGATGGTGTACCTCAGGTGGGGTGGATGACGGCACGGCAGGAGCAGGACATAACACACGGAGTTTTCTTTGACGCCTATCTGAAAATGAAGTAAATCTGTAAGGGCTCCTTAGAATTGGAGGATTCTATAAACGCAGGGACAGGAAAAACACAGGAATAGGATAGGAATGCACGTGCAAAATAGAGCATTTTGAAACATAGGATTTCAGTCAACCTGGGTGTTTGGCTCACATGAATTGGAAGAACAGAGGAATGGAGAAACAAAGTGATGCGACGAGTGTACAACCTCTTTGGCATAGCCTTGTGGACCTCAGCATCATTGGGTTGGACGTGGAGGATGGTGATGATGCTGGTGTGACTGTCAGAGGCAGGGAAGAAGATCCGAGGCCTCTGGAAATGGCGGCGAGGGTACTGCTCCGTTGTGATGGACGGTTCCGTCGTTGGAGCAGCTCTGCTAAGGTGTATGGCAACGAGGCTGAAGCATGACAAGACAGACAACGTTAATCTAAAGTGGGACCCTAATATCATCTGCAATAGATGTAAAATACATCACCAAAAAGTGCTAGATGTAAAACACATCAGCCGTGCCACGGCTGCTCCGACAGATGCTGTAAGTACTGTTCACTCTGAACTTCACTGAAGAAAATGAACTTCACAATCGAAACTGAATTTTACTGTCGAAACTGATTGAACTAGTAACAGAGCATTGCAATAGATGTTTAGGGCGTTCGAGCACTAGTAGCAGAGAAGCAGTGATCTAAATCAGCAAACGCTCGAGCAGGGAACGCACTAGCAGAGAGCAAGTCGTGCAGTAGCACCGCGAGCGAGTGCTAAAGCAGGAACTCCTACAGCTGCCGGAGGTCGTGAAGCAGCAGCAGCAGCAGCGCAAGCGAGAGCAAGAGCAAAGCAGCAGCACGAACGAAAGCAGGAGCAGTGCAGCAACGCGACCGACAACAAGAACAGAGCCGCAGCGCGAGCGAGAGCCGGAGCAGCTGCAGCTAGTGCCGTTGTGCAAGTCGCCGCCGAGGAAGCAACGACATGGGAGAGACGCCGTGGATGATGTGGCCGGCGACGGCGCCGTCGATGGAGACACGCCATGTCTGCTCGGTATCGAGCACCGGCAGCCCCGTGAGATCGAATAAAAGATAAAATGCAGCGGTGAGTGCAGAACCTCCTTGGTGGGGCCGAGTTGGCCTCGGCTTCATCGGAGGAATTGGTGAGGGTGTTGCGGTTCCAGTGGGGCAGGTCAAGACGGTGTTGTGGGGAATTAGGTGGCGCGATAGACGAGGTGAACATCGGGGCAGCTCCTTTGAGGTGGAGGACAGGGCGGCTGATCTGGCGGGACGACGAGATCGACAACGGATCCTCATCCAGTGCGGTGGATGAGGGACGGCGAGCTGTTACGGTGGACGACGTAGTCGGGGAAGAGTCTCCGGCTGGGCGGCGGTCGGGAGGCCGACGGAGGAGCATGGGGTTTCGCAGGTTTTGGCGGCCTCGGTGTACGAATGGGGGCGAAGGGGGAGGGGTGAGCCAAGCTTAGGGACGCGCTTGTCCAAAATGTAGGGTAAGTTACCAGCGTACCCCCACCAGTTTTGACACTGCGACGTGGAACTTCATTGCCGGTTGAGGGGTAGAAGGGGGATTTCGCGTGTCTGGGCTGCGGGAGCGATTTCGGATGAGGAGGGAGTTCTCGCGCGCGTCCAAATTTCGGGATAACAAGGCACGGCGCGGGTTGAAGAAGCGGGAGTTTCAAAGTAGGTGAGACAAAAGATACTCGAGCTTGAAAATTTCGGGATAACAAGGTGCGGATTCCTTGTTCGGCAGAACAAACTTAACGTGTAAAAAAACAATTCATACAAGACACAAGAGAGTCATGTCCCCTTTTACTATATTTCTATATATGCCATTGAAAAAACTACAAGAAAAATGTAAAAAAATCGGGAGAACAAGATTACCCTGCACAGTACCAAATCGATTCGCACTTCCCTCAACAACAACAAAAAACAAATCAATTCCCACCAAAGAAAGAGTAATGTCCCTTTTTATATGATTACAGATGCCATGATCTGGCATTTCAATTTTTGAATCCACGTTATGTTGAATTCGAATATATCGTTAGGTGACCTTGCGGTTTATAATTGATGTAGTCATACATTTTGATCTTCCATCATATATGAACATTTTACTCCACCATGTGAACATATATATTGTCGTCTACCATATGGACTAAATTTGAATCAATTTTCCTTACTTGAATACGATTGTTGTCAAGTTATACAATAATTTAAATATTATCTTGATAACAAAAAACATACATATAGCAGTAATCATATTTCACTATGAACTACATGTACCATACGCTCTCCAATTCAAATATTTGCATCCATTTTATGTTGAATTCAAATCATAGTACATTATTGGTCTAGGTAGCGAGATGTTTGGGATAATCTAAACCCTGTTTTCATACATATAATCTTTGGCTGAATTGGGACAAGTTTTGGTATAAGCCTCTTGCAAAACCGGAGATTCTCTCAACAAGCCTC
This sequence comes from Triticum urartu, assembly GCF_056163025.1. Taxonomy (NCBI): domain Eukaryota; kingdom Viridiplantae; phylum Streptophyta; class Magnoliopsida; order Poales; family Poaceae; genus Triticum; species Triticum urartu. Next base: position 574,448,644 of record NC_141879.1, read on the forward strand.
ATGGTTTCGAGAGGGAACATGTCACCTTTGTGTGAGAAACGATATACGCTGCCTTCCCCCTGATTTTATTTACAGAGGCAACATAGAACTATATGAGTGCCCTGTTAAATTATGGAATTATTTCAGGTTCATTTGGCCTTTTTATACATTAATTGAGTTTCTGGACTTTTAATGTGCATAATCTAAATATGAATTGCATGCACATGCTTTGGTGCACCAAAGTGGGTTGAAAAATCACATGTGTGTCACTGGTTGAATTTCTAGGTCACATGGAAGAAATGAGAATGAAATTCAAACATCTGGTCGTCATGACTCGACCGAGAACATCGAAAAACTTTGATTTTAAATTCATGTAAATCAAACTCGCCTGGAAATCATGAAACTTGGCATGGTGTCATGTCATGGCACTAACATGTTGTGGTAAAAAATTGGGCCGATTTGGAAGCTCGTGGTTCTAAGAGGGAACGTGCCACCTTTGAGTGTGAAACGATATACGCTGCCCCCCCCCCTTGAGTTTCTTAACAAAGGCAACATAGAGCTACATTAGTGCCCTGTTAAATTTTGGAATTATTCTTGGTTCGTTTGTCGTTTTGTATACATTAATTGAGTTTCTGGTCATTTAATGTGCATAAGTCAAATTTGAACTACAAGCACATGCTCTCGTGCACCAAAGTTGGTTGAAAAATCACATTTGTGTCCTCGGGTGAATTTCTAGGTCACATGCAAGAAATGGGAATAAAATTAAAACATCTGGGCATCGTGGCTCGGCCGAGAACATTGAGAAACTTGGTTTTAAAATTCTTGTAAATCCAAAACACGTCTGAAAATCATGAAACTTGACATGGATGTCATGTCATGGTACTACCATGTTGCGGTAAAAAAATTGGCCAAATAGGAACAATTTTGGTATAAGCTTTTGCAAACTGAAGCTTCTCTCAAGAAGGCTCGTGGTTTTGAGAGGGAACGTGCCACCTTTGAGTGTGAAACGATATACATTGTCCCCCTTGAGCTTATTTACAAAGTCAACATAGAACTACATGAGTGCCCTGTTAAATTTTGGAATTATTCCCGCTTCGTTTGGCCTTATTTACACATTAATTGAGTTTATGGTCATTTAATGTGCATAATTCAAATTTGAACTACAAGCACATGCTCCTGTGCACCAAAGTTGGTTGAAAAATCACATTTGTGTCCTCGGGTGAATATCTACTCCCTCCTTCCATCTATATAGGTCCTAATGCGTTTTTCGAGGCTAACTTTGACCAAACGTTAGAGCAATAATATATGACATGCAACTTACACAAAGCATACCTTCAATTTTGTATGTCAAAGGAGCTTCCAATAATATAATTTTCATATTATACATCTCATGTGCTATTAATCTTGTCAATAGTCAAAGGCTATCTTGAAAAACACATTAGGCCCTATATAGATGGAAGGAGGGATTGGTCCCATGCAAAAATGAGAATAAAATTCAAACATCTGGGCATCGTGGCTCGGTCGAGAACATTGAGAAACTTGGTTTTAAAATCATGAAACTTGGCATGGTGTCATGTCATGGTAGTACAATGTCATGGTAAAAAAAATTGGCCGAATAGGAACAAATTTTGGTATAAGCTTCTTGCAAATCGGAGTTTCTCTCAAGAAGGCTCGTGGTTCTGGGAGGGAATGTGTCACCTTTGTGTGCATAATTAAAATTTGAAATACAAGCACATGTTCCAGTGCACCAAAGTTGGTTGAAAAATCACATGTGTGTCCTCGGGTAAATTTCTAGGTTCCATGCAAGAAATGGGAATGAAATTCAAAATTCTGGGCGTCGTGGTTGGGTTGGAAACATTGAGAAACTTAGTTTTTTAATTCCTGTAAATCCAAAACACGCATGAAAATAATGAAACTTGGCTTGGTGCCATGACATGGCACCAACATGTTGTGGTAAATTTGTAGTCCGATTTGCGAAGGCGCACACATTAACAATCAACAAAGTCATTTTGGAACAAGTGCTGTCACGTTACAATCGGAAACACAAGTATTATTGAAACCGTGGGCGTTCTACTTAGTAGTACCATTTACGTGCCGCCACGCGTCCCCATTTTTTATTAGCTAGGAGGCGCCATGCAGGGTAGCTATTTGAGTACGAGAGGCGTGCGATCAGACCCCTGCGCATGCTTATCGGGAGGAGAGCCCTTTGACCTCCATCTGCCGTCCACCTCTCTCCCAAGGTCTCCATTAATGGCGCCCGAGCCTCTATTTAATGGCGTGGCTATGTCTCACTCGACTGAGATTTAAGAGAGAAAAAAGAAAATATGAAAGCACGGATCTTGATGTAAGATCCGACGGACCTATATAGCATCTACTGCGACTTATAGCAAGACTGATGAATATATAAGGATGATTAAAAAAAAATTGATCAAAGAAGGGCTTGCCCCTTCCGATTTTCATTACTGAAAACCGCCACAATTCACAAGAAGTTCAGCACAACTCTAGCCTAGCACGAAGGACTAAAAGCCACCAGATTGAAATCGCAACATCCCAAGAGGCCAACAAAGGCCAAACATCCGCACTAGAACCCAAAATTTCACAACCGACGACACAATCCACATCCTAAACCGATTATTACATCAAAAGAAACCAGGAAACTAGTCTCCACGGTGAGCGGCGATGAACTCTTTCGTGTCCTCAAGACGCTGCTTGAGAACATCCACGGATTCCTCCACCAGCCTTTGGCGCTCGTTGCGGAGCATGTCATTCTCGTCCATAAGTTTCTTCAACAAGGCACTGGTCTCCTCCTGCAAGTCTGCACTTCGGACGATCTTCTCCCTCAGCAGGCCGCGCTCGGCCCGGAGCCTCTCATTGCCCTCCCTTAGTTGCCGGATGACGCCAGTAGCCTGTTCAAACGAGGCTATCATGTCGTCCTGCAACCTCGCCGAGCCGGAGATCTGATCCATCTGGCTATGGACGATCGCATGCATGCGACTGTAACAGTCGTCGCCTTCCCGCGAGAAATTTTCCTAGGCTGCCGCGGCGCAGCGAGACATCTCTGCTATATTTGTGGCGCGGCGGGACATCTCTGCTGCTTCCGCAGCGCGGCCGGACCAGTCTGCTGCATCGACGGCGCGACGGGACCTCCGTGCTGCTTCAGCGGCGCGGCGGGACCTCTGTGCTGCTACTTCCGTGCGGTGGGACATGTCAGCTGCACTCGCAGTGAGGCGGGACATCTCTCGTGCTTCCGCTTCCATGCTCGCCTCTCCCTGGTGGCAATCTCTCGACCCAGAACTCACACTAGCCATGGCAGATGCAAGGGACGGATGTTGAATGACTTGTTTGTTTTTGTGGATGAGGAGTTGAGGAGGAATGTGCAGTCATCTTGGCATACTAGTATTTATAATCGAGTACTAATACGCTCCTAAGTGGGAAACCGTTTAGGTTGTGATCAGTGTGAACAGGTTTGCAATTCAATATAGCGTGGAGTAATTTGGAATGTGACGAGACGCAAGCTCAAAATTTATTGACGGTTCTAGTTTCGAAGTGCGGCACTATTCCCGGATGGAGTACTTCTTTTTCTACTCCCTCCTTTCCGGTTTTATAGGGCTTATCTCAAAATTTTAGTTTTTCCATTTTATAAGGCTCAATTTGGTTGTCCCCAACACATGTTCAGATTCCAAGGTGCATTAAATCATTGCATGCAAGTATTAAGAGAAAATTGACCAATGCATGTACTTTATGCATGCATGCATTGCAATTAATGCATTAAACCTATCTCTCAGGACTTCTCGCACGCACCATCGTGCCACCCACAAAAACTTGTACTCTGAGTTTAGTAGTACATTATACAAGAAGAGAAGAGGTGCATGCACGCACTCGTCCTCTCGCACACGCGTCTATTTTTTCTTGAAAAGGAGGATGATGACCCCTGGCCTCTGCATCTGGGAGTCACACACGCAAATTATTGAAATATATCGAGTGCAGTGCTTTGATGTGTCGCGTCAACTCGTACATCAACGAGAAGTTTGATTATCCTCTCCCTCACGGACTTAACTGCACCTGCCTTTGGTTGTATGACAGGTTGGCCACACACCTGTAGGGCCCACCTGTCATACACGCAAAGGCAGGAGCGTCCCTCCCTCACCCATGAGTGTGGTGGCTGGCAAGACTTGGAGAAGCTTTCGCTACACACTCTCCCTCCCACACGCGGTGGACATGTAGCAGTTCAATCGGTGTCAGATGGCCAGAAGCGTACTGTAGTACTCCTCCAGTGCAGTAGTATTCCATCATTGTTTGACTTCCCGAAGAGGCGAAGAGCCAAGCGCAGCCCGGACGCTCGTGTGGCAGTTTCATGTGTATAGTAGTCTAGGATAACGTGTACCATGCCTGTAAGCTTAAAATCGTTGGGGTCGGCTCCATGCTATGTGGCCGTCTCGAAGTTTAAAAAAATTATAAAAATAGTCTTCTAGCCCTACCCAAAAACTGCCGCGCGTACTGCCTGGGAAAAGCCCCACCCTCAACTTTTAACTACGCGAAAATAGTTTGAGCTTGTTCGTTCTGTATAAATACAGTACTTACTGTATGTTTATTCACCCGTGGGGTTGTTCAATGAATGGAGGGGCGGGGAGCACAAGTGAACAATACTGTAGTACTACTAGTAGTAAGTAGGAGTCGTACAGTAGTCACCTTAAATAGAGAGTTTCTTTTCTTTAATTCCACGTACACAAATTGAAACGCTTGTTGTGGAGAGAAAAAAGATAATCACTCCACTATATATGGACGCAGGAGCCTGAGCGCTTGCTTTACTAGGGTTGCTCTCTTCATTCTCTCATCCTCTCCAGATATAAACAAGACAGTGGTAGCGACATTTTCTCTCTGCTCACCGCTGGCCACAGATCCGGCCGGATCCCTTTGGCCGGTGTGTAGAGGACTAAAAGGTGCATCATTCACGCGGTCATCACCGCCGAGGGAGGAAACCCATAGCTGCCAGAGGGGCCCGATCCTCTGTCCGTGCCGTTCTCTCCGACACATGGCCGGCTTGGGAGGTCCTCCGACCCTTCTACCTCCCTGCCGTATTGTCCGCAGATCCGACCTGCCGCCGCCGACATCCTGGCGACCCTCAGGTATAAGTTCTTCGAAAGCGGCCTTGCTCTACTGCCCCAGCTCCCCACGTGTCTGCATGTGCATCTTTTTCTACTCCCATCAGCTCTTCCAAAGCCACCTAAATTTTTAGTATTATTAGAGGTAAAGCTACTTCATGCATTCGAATCTAGGGCTTTGTTCAAACAACGAAGAAAGGGGGAAAGTTGTAGCATGAATCTAGGACTTGATTCAAAGAGGAAATAATATGGTGAAAGTACTAGAGACCGGATACCCAACCGGTCTCTTGGTTGAAAAGGGAAATAATGGGAAAACACAGTACAAACTGGATAAGGAATAGATCTATTATTGGTTGAAAAAAGGATATAAAGTGGTGGCTGGTGGACAAGTCAAAAGAGTATATTTAGGATTAGATTTGCTGCCATCACATAGTAAAAGGTCTCCAGGATTAGATTTGCTGCCCTCACATAGTAAAAGGTCTCAGGATTATATTTGCTGCCCTTACATAGTAAAAGGTCTCCAAGATTAGATTTACTGCCCTCACATAGTAAAAGGTCGCCAGGATTAGATTTGCTGCCCTCACATAGTAAAAGGTCTCCAAAATTAGATTTTCTGCCCTCACATAGTACAATGGCACTCCTGCTGTTTTCCCCAGTATGATAAGTAAGTTGCTACTTTACGCTGCTGAGTGTCCTGGTGTCCCCACGGTCCCATGCCCTTAAACCAACTCTTTAGCTGCTGTTGATTTACTGTGTCTGGTAAACAAGCAATGCCACCATTAAAGTAATCCCATATTTGAAGAATCTCATTGTTGATCGTAATGCTTCTAGTAACATGAAGCATTGCTGACGTTTTAAAATTTCTACTATCCTTGCGTGATTGCCATGAACATAATTAAGATGCTTCTTTTCATTTTGTATATGTTTCGTATATTCTTATTGACCAGCAACTATTTACTTTCTATCTTTTTGTGCAGATAGGGATATCCATTTCACCTTGTTGCTATTGTGACCTTTTGGTGAACTGCACAAAACACTTTTTTTGGAATGAGTGTCTTGTGTAGTTCAACTAAAATGTCACGTGGGCAACATCTCTCAATTTTGGTGGAACTGCACAAAATGGTGATTGGAGTTTCCAAAATCTCCATCAAGTTCTGTTGGTAATCTCGTGCAACATTTTATTAGCCTTTGCAAGATGGAGCCGTCACTGTCACCACAATGGCACTTTATTTTAGTGGAACTGCACGAAAGGATAAGAAAATTATAGTTGCACCTTACATGAGCCGGACAGCCAACCTTAATGTTCCTCAATTTTAGTGCAACTACTAAAGAAGAACCTACCAGCTCACAAGAGCAAGTACTTCTTGCTAGCTGAATGATGCAATCTTTGCTTCATTTCAGGTGAACTGCAGTAAAAGGCGCATGAATTGAATCATGGAACTCCAGGCAGACCTCATCCAAGTAGAGCTGGAGGTTGAGTTCAAGGAGGCCGCTATTAAAGCGAAATCATGCTCTCCTGTCTCCTTGTTTGTGCTGTGCAAACAGGAATACTCAACTACAGATGTTGTGACGGTCAAGAGCATTCGCCAAGTTCTTCGATTGTATGACATGGCTAGCCAAGATGGATTTAATCCCGATATTCACTTTATCAAAAGGCTCTAATGGGTTGGTTCTGAATCTTGCAAGCTGGGAATCAGTGAGATGTGTAGGCATCTTTGTTGTACTTATTATTTGGATCTTATTTGTTGGTTCTGAATCTTGCAAGCTGGGAATCAATGAGATGTGTAGGCATCTTTCTTGTACTTATTATTTGGATCTTATTTGTTGGTCCTGATTGATGCGAAATTATTTGTTCACCCAGCCCAGCAAATGGACTGCACATTCTAGAAAACATGGGTTAAATATATGCCACATTTTTGTAGGCTGGCATGTGGGCCAATAGGTCGAATCCTACGCAGGGCGTTGTCAACTTGGTCAACAAATTATTGTGTCATCCACAGCCATTGGATTTATATCCAACGGCTGGCATGCACCTTCAATCTCTCGTCTTCTTCCTCCAGTGTCGCCGGGACCGCCTGGTCCGGCCTCTGGCGGATAGCGGCTCTGCTTAGCACGCATCGCTGTGAAGTGCTACCCCACCGCCAGCCAGGCTATCCCTCCACCCCTCGACACCTCCTGTTATTCTCCACAGACTACAGCCCCACGCCGCAACAGAACAAGTTATAACCCTTCTCCTCCTCTCAATCTACGACTCCACTCCCGTGTTTTCCCATCTCCGAGTCGTTCCCGTCGGTGGCCTCGCCATCGTCCACCGCCTCACTTCGTTCGGTGCGGCATGGTCAACAAACGAGAGTCATTGGAAGAGGACTTTACGTGGAGAGCATGACGGCTGGGACCCACAAGGTCCATGGTCGCACGCAAGGAAAGTTCCTCCTTATTAAGCTGAAAAAAATGTTTCCTCCACCTGACAGCTGGGACCCACCGGCTGTATCTTCGCATGGAAGGAAGTGCCTCCTTGTTTTGCGAAAAAATTATTCATCTCATTGATAGCTGGGACCCGTCAGATTCGGTGACTGACTTGTGGGCCTACTAAGCGGACGTGTACGCACGGCTTTGTCAACTTAATCAACAAATGACTCTAGCAGCTGGACCGTTGGATGTTAATCCAATAACCGTGCTCCTTCTTCAACCTCTGTTCTTGCTCCTGTCTCCCGTGCGCGGCACCGCAGCTGTGCTGCCGCGCACCCGAACCAGTGAAGTTTCCCACTCCTCTCCATCTGCGACTCCACTTCAGCTTAATAAATAGTAACGTCTTCAGTTTTAGCCCGGTTTTTCCGTAGATTAACCAGGCAATTCTCTTCTTCTTAATTAATCGACGAGGCAATTCTTTTGCCTCCGTTTCAAAAAAAAAATAGTAACGCCTAACTGAGTCAGTTAGTTAGATGCGTACACTTGGTGTAGTAGGATCTTTATTTAGTTTGATGCATACACTTGTTCTTTTTTGGTAGTCCTTTCGTAATGATGGCTGATGTTTGGTTTGGAAGAGAGAGCTGCGTCTTCACTCTTCTGGCCTGCTTACTGCTTCTGTTGCACCCCCAGCCCTGGTTGCTGCTGCTGTTTTCAATGTACAATTAGTAGTATATTTTGTCTGTTGGTTGAATAAATGTGTTGTTAGAACGACAAACACAATGTTTTGGAAGTCGTTGCATGGTTCAATCCTTTAGTGCCCCGTACCGTACATAGCGCATACTATTTATCGTACGAAACACTTTTTTTTTGAAACTCGGAACACATTTTCCACTTGTTGATAACATGCAGCCCACTGATGAAGGCCCAATAGAGAAGCCCATAATTAACTGGAAGGGAGGCTCTCACATGAATCCAGCCCAGGTACATGCTCATGGTCCCCTAAACATAAATAAGTAAATAAATAAAGCTAAATGTTCATGCACTAGTTCTTTGGGAAAATAGGTAGCCCAGTATTTCTTTTTTGAAGAATACCCAAGCTAGGCCTATTTGTTTTCTCCGAATTACTGGGCTGCAAATCTTTCAAGACGAGGAGGGATGCATTCCAGCCTGGCTTAAGAGTATGGTCAATGTCTGTCAAAAGTAAAATCAAAAGGGGTTGAAAATTCCAAAAAGAATATAGCAAATGGGATATAAGTTTCTTTTTTTGTTTTTGTTCTTCATTGATATCTTATACGTATTTCATTGGATTTAACATGACATAGTACTAATTTATTTTTTAATTTGTTTTACTATGGCTATTAATTTTTGGATTAAGAATATTTCGTTCCCCAGCAAAAATTTGCGAATTTTCAAAATTTCCCACATATTTAGTTAATTTTTTGACCCTGGTACTGACCAGAAAATGGCTAGCAATTCTAAAAATGGAAAATGGGCTGCAATAAATTCCATATGAATTAGAAAATGAGTAAAAATTATAAAAATAATAGCAAATGGGCTGTACACGCCACAGATTTCGAGGCTGACTTGTTTACGCAAGGCTTTGTTAGTGAACACACGATTCTAACAGCAGTTAGTGTTGGATGTCCATCCAACGACCGACGTGCTTCTTCAATTTCTGATCTTCCTGCTCCAGCCGCCTAAACTAGCGCTGGCGAGACTGCCTGCTCCCTCCTCTTGTGGCCCACTGTGATGCCGCGCAGGCTTCCCCGGCCCACCCTACTCCCTCCGCTGGCCTGGCCGCACGCAATCAACTGCCTCCTTATTACGCGAAAAAATGATTCCTCCCACTGACATCTGGGGCACACCGGTTGGGAGGCTAACCTGTGGGCCTACTAAGTTGACGCGTACACAGGGATTGTCAACTTAGTCAACAAATGATTCTAGCAGAAGTAACCGTTGGATTTGAATTGAACGGTCCTGCTGCTTCTTCAATCGTTGCTCTTCTTGCACCAGCCGCCCAAACCAGCGTCGGGGAGACCACCTGTTCCTGCCTCCAGTGGCCGGCTGTGCTGCCGATGAGGCCTCATCGCCCCCTACTACTCCCACCGCTAGCCAGGCCCTGCGGCGACGGCAGCCTCACACCACAGCCAAACCAGTGAACCCTCGTACTCCTCTTCGCGTGGGCATCCACTGCCGCGTCTTCCCCGGCTCCGCGTCGTCCCCTTCCTAGGCCTCGCCGTCGTCCACCTCCTTGGTGCTCTCAGCGTGGCGTGGTCAACGTGGTCAACGACATTCCATCGGAAGAGTACTGTACGTGGAGAGGCTGGCAGCTGGGTCCACGACCACAGCCCAGTTTTTTTGTGATTTGCCAAGTAAGTCGCTTAGTCAGGCCTGTTGGGCTGCAAATCTTTCAAGCCGAGGAGAGCTTTCATTCAGCTGGCCGAGAAAATGGCCCATCAGTAATGAGAAATGGGCTATACATTTTTAAAACACATCAAATCGGCAATTAGTTTCAAATATCTTTTTTTTCATTTCAAGATTTGAAATTACATTAATTTTTATGCATGGAGAATTTGTTCGATTTTATATTGATATACATTTATTTTTAAAATCAGTTTGAATGTGAGTCGAAATTTCGGGAGTAAAAACAGTTCGGACCGCACCGAAATATGCAAAATTTCGTATAATTTTTTAACCGTGGCCACAATATGGGATGTAATGCTAACAAAAAGAATATGGGCTCCAAAAAAACCTTAATAATTAGCAAATGGGCTGTAAATTATTAGAAATAATGGCAGATGGGTTGTATGCTGTTTTCCACAGATTTGAGGCTTTCATAAAAAAAAGGTTGACGCACAAGCAGTGATTGTTGGATGGCCATCCAACGGCCGTCGTGCTTCTTCAATCTCTGCCCTTCCTGCTCCAGCCGCTGAAACAGGTGCCGGCGGGACTGCCTGCTCCCTCCTCCCCGCAGCCGGCTCTGCTGCCGCGCAGACCTCACCGCCCCACCGTACTCCCATCGCTGGCCTAGCCATCCCTCTACTCACCCACACCTCCTGTTATTCTCCGGCGACGGCAGACGAACCAGTAAACCCTCGTACAGTCGTACTCCCCTCCGCGTGGGAAACAACTGCCGAGTCTTCCCTGCCTCCGTGTCGTTCCCTTCCTAGGCCCCGCCGTCGTCCACTGCCCTGGTGCTCTCGGATCGGCCTGGTCAACGTGGTCAACGACCGACATGCATCTGAAGTGGACTTTACGTGGAGAGGCCGACAGTTGGGTCCACGGATGCACGCAAGGAAATGCCTCCTTATTACGCGCAAAATAATGATTCCTCCACCTGACATCAGGGACCAACCGAAAGGGCCTCTGTATTTCACGAAAAAAATGTTACCGCCGCTGACAGCTCGGACCCACCAGCTATATCTTCGCACGCAAGGAAGTGCCTCCTTATTACGCACAAAAAAAATGAATACTCCCCCTGTTAGCTGGGACCCAGTATAGTGGCAGGCTGACTTGTGGGCCTACTAAGTTGACCGGGACGGAGGGCTTTGTCAACTTAGTCAATATGCGCGATTCTAGCTCCAGTGGCCGTACAATGTCCATCCAACGGCCGTAGTGCTTCTTCAACCTCTGGTCTTCTTGCTCTAGCCGCCCAAACCAGCGCCGGTCGTGCCTCATGCTCCTGCCTCCCGTGGCCAGCTGCGATGCGGCGGAGGCCTCACCGTACCCTACTACTCCCACCGCTGGCCAGGCCATCCCTCTACTCACCCACACCCCCTGTTATTCTGCGACGACGGCAGCCTCACACCACAGCGAACCAGTGGACCCTCGTACTCCTCTACGCGTGGGCATCCACTGCCGCGTCTTCCCCGGCTCCGCGTCGTCCCCTTCCTAGGCCTCGCCGGCGTCCACCGCCCTGGTGCTCCCGGCGTGGTGTGGTCAACGTGGTCAAGGAACGGCTTCCATCGGACGTGGACTGTAAGTGGAGAGGCTGACAGCTGGGTCCACGACCGCGGCAAGGAAGTGCGTCATTACGTGCAAAATAATTATTCCTCCACCTGACAGCGGGGACCCACCGGACGGGCCACCGTATTTCGCCCCCCTGACTGCTGGGGCCCACTAGCTACATCTTCGCACGCAAGGAAGTGACTGACAGTCGGGACCCACCTGGTCGAAGCGTACGTAGCGTTGTCATTCTGGTCCCGAACGTGTACGTACATATATACTGGTGGATGTAGAGGCGCACACGTGTCGTAGTAGAGGCGGCCAGGGTGCAAGAAAGAAAATACGGCCACGCATGTGTACATACGGGTGGGGTCTCGAACGCCTACTCGCGCATACGTACGGCCAGGGCTCGTGTACATGGCTGGGTCGGAATGGAGAAACAACGTCGTCGTCGTGTTCATGGGGAGGCAACGGAATGCGTCGTGTTCATGGGGAGGCAACGGAATGCGTCGTGTTCATGGGGAGGCAACGGAATGCATCGTGTTCATGGGGAGGCAACGGAATGCATGGTCGTGTTCATCGGGAGGGCTTGGACGGAACAGGCGATGGAAACGAGGCCTGGCGTACCGCAAAACAGAGGAAACGGCCTTGTGTTCGACTGGACACGTTCAAAACGAGATCCTGTTCATCGGGAGGGGTCTGGCGTACCGCAAAACGGAGGAAACGGACCTCCTACAGTCGAAATGGGGGTCCTGTTGATCGGGAGGGGTGTAGCGTACCGCAAAACGGGACTCCACGGGATACTGTTCATCTCCACCGTCGACCCCCTCCAGCCTCCACGAGCTACTGTTCATCCACCGTCCACCTCCTCCAGCCTCCACCTGCAACTGTTCATCCACGGGCTCCTGTTCATCCAGCCTCCACCGCGCTCTACTCCACCGGCTACTGTTCAACCAGCCCTCTCCACGGGCTCCTGTTCAACCACCCCTCCACGGGCTACTGTTCATCCTGCCCTCCACCGTCTATTGTTCATCCTGCCCTCCACGGGGTGGTCCTGTTCATCCAGCCCTCCACGGGGTCCTGTTCATCCAGTCCCAACTGGCTCGATCGATCGGGGTCCTGTTCATCCAGCCCCAACCGGCTCGATCGATCGGGGTCCTGTTCATCCAGAGGCAACACCACGGGGTCCTGCTCATCCACCCCCACCCGGAACTGTTCATCCACCCCCCCCCCCCGCGCAACGCTCACTGTTCATCCAGAGGCAGCATCAATCGGCTTCAATTAGCAGCAGGAGCGAAGGAATCGCTCGATCAGGTTCAGTTAACAGCCATCGATCGATCGCTCGGGTTCAGTAACACGTAGCCTGCAGTGCAATCGCTCGGGTTCAGTTAGAGCCCAACGCCTCGCTCGGGTTCAGTTAGAGCCAACGCCTCGCACACACGCGCGTACGTGTACGAGAGAAGCGCGCATCGCTCGGCCCCCGACCTCCCACCGTAACCGGGAACTCCCTGAAATTTTCCTCGCTCTCGCTTCTACCACGGTTTTTTCCATCATGGACGGCCCAAAGAATGTCATGCAGCTGCATCTCCGGCCCGTCCAGGACGAAAAGCCCATTTTCTGTCATGATTTTTTGTCATAGAAGTAGGAGCCCACCACATCTATGATGATACCGGGTTTTGTCACAATTATCGTCATAGAAGTGTCATATGTATGACAGAAAAAAAATTCGTTCCGCCCAAAATGTCACGGATGTGTCTTTTTTTGTAGTGCTTCCCGTTAATTTTGTACAATAGTTGCATCAACGGGGTCTTTGTTGTCTTCAGCACCTTCCAGAGTGTTATTTTCCCCTGTGCCAGTATCGCCGTCTATTCCATGACGCGACTTAGAGCGGCGCCGCTGACACCGGCGTTTTGGCTGTATCGCAGGAGGTCCGTCCTCAACTGGATCTTCTTTCCCATCGTCGTTAGTTTTTTAGGTGTATCCACCATGTACACATTGTAGGAAGAGGTGGCCGTCCAGCGTTCGGTAAACAGCGGGTCTTGGCCTGGCTCCTCATCGGCATCGTCGTCCATATCGTCGATGTCTTCAGAGCAGTAGTCGAGCGTGTCGGTTAAGTCTTTGACAGTGTGTATGAAGTGGGCGGTGGGTGGGAAACAAAATTCTCCGTTATCAATCTCCAGTTCGAACCGGATACAGTTCGACTGTGAGCCCCCCGCTAAGGATAGTGCTCTTAATGAGTTTAATACGTCGCCCAAGGGCGAGTGTCAGAAGATGTCCATGGAGCTGAATTCGACAATCGATGACCGATCAAGCTCGACGTATGCGAACGCACAAGGTTCGGAACCTGTGGCCGGAGACAAGTCCGTAGCTCCGGTGACATAGATGTCACTTGAAGTTAAGTCTGTGTGCGGCTCCAACGCCGCTGAGTCTGCGGCTTCCACGGCGAGGTTGAGCTTCCCGTCTTTGGATGGCACGATCTGCTCTGGATCTATGGTCCTGTGTATGGACCGATGATAGATTTACATCATGTTCATCGTGGTGGCAGGGAGCGGCTGCCGTGGTCTCGAATCCGTCGAAGATCAAGTCTCCACGGATGTCTGCGACGTAGTTCAAGCTTCCAAACCTGACCTGGTGGTCAGGGGCGTAGCTTTCGATCTGCTCCAAATGGCCAAGCGAGTTGGCCCGCAGTGCAAAGCCGCCGAACGTGAAGATCTATCTGGGGAGGAAGACTTCCCCTTGGACAGCATCGTTGTAGATGATTGTGTTGGGGAACATAGTAATTTCAAAATTTTCCTATGCACACACACAGGATCATGGTGATGCATAGCAACGAGAGGGGAGAGTGTTGTCTACGTACCCTCATAGACCGTAAGCGGAAGCGTTTATCAACGCGGTTGATGTAGTCATACACCTTCATGATCCGTCCCGATCAAGTACCGAACGTACGGCACCTCCGCGTTCAGCACACGTTCAGCTCGGTGACGTCCTCGCCTTCTCGATCCGGCAAGAGGGGAAAAGTAGTAGAGGAGTTCTGGCAGCACAACGGCGTGGTGACGGTGTTGGTGAAGAACAATCTCTGCCAGGCTTCGCCTAAGCACTATGAAAACTATGACGGATGATAAACTAGAGGGGATGGGGTAGCCAGCACACGCCTTAGTTTTTCTTGATGTGTCTCGGGTGCTAGCCCTACCCCTCTATTTATATGTTGAGCCTTGGGGTCGAAACTTGGAGTAAAAGCCTCCACAAAGTCGGTTTCACCCGAAAGGCAAGAGTCCTTCTCGGACTCCAGGGCCTGACGCCAGGGTTCCCGGCGTTTAGACCCAGACGCCAGGGACCCTGGCGTCTGGCCTCTGGACTCCAAAAAACTTCCTTTTGCGCTTTCCAACAACCTTGTGGGCTTTCCCCTTTGTCCCAAATAAAGTGTTCTCGTACCCAAACATTTCGGGAAACATCCGGAACCCCTTCCGGTGAATTTCGGAACCCTTCCAAAGATTAAACACTATTATCCCATATATCAAACTTTATCTCTGGACCATTCCGGAGTTCCTCGTCATGTCCGTGATCTTATCCGGAACTCCGAACAACATTCGGTTACCAACATACATAACTCATAAATACTATATCGTCAACGAAGGTTAAGCGTGCGGACCCTACGGGTTCGAGAACTATGTAGACATGACCGAGACATTTCTCTGGTCAATAACCAATAGCGGAACCTGGATGCCCATATTGGCTCCTACATATTCTACGAAGATCTTTATCGGTCGAACCGCATAACAACATACATTGTTCCTTTTTTCATCGGTATGTTACTTGCCCGAGATTCGATTGTCGGTATCTCAATACCTAGTTCAATCTCGTTACCGGCTAGTCTCTTTACTCGTTCCATAACACATCATCCCGCAACTAACTCATTAGTTGCAATGCTTGCAAGGCTTAAGTGATGTGTATTACCGAGTGGGCCTAGAGATACCTCTCCGACAATCAGAGTGACAAATCCTAATCTCAAAATACGCCAACCCAACAAGTACCATCGGAGACACCTGTAGAGCACCTTTATAATCACCCAGTTACGTTGTGACATTTGGTAGCACACAAAGTGTTCCTCCGGTAAACGGGAGTTGCATAACAACTCCCTCGATGCAGCTATATCTCCCATGTGTCGAAGCATGACTTAGAGGCATAACCGCATTGAAAGCAATGTCGCAAGTGAGGTAATCTTCGCAAACAACCCATGTAATACATAAGGGAAAAAGATACATGGTTGGCTTGCAATCGCCAATTCACACAATACATGAATAAAGCATTACATCCTCCAGATACAATCAAGGACCGACTACGAAACCAAAAGAAAAGAAGACTAGCCCAAAAGCTACACAGATCCCCGATCGTCCCAACTGGGCTCCACTACTGATCAACTGGAAACGGAAACAACATAACGAACACGATCTTCATCGAGCTCCTCCTGAGCTTGGTTAGGTCACCTGCACGATTTCATCGGCACCTGCAAACTGGTGTTGGAAGTATCTGTGAGTCACGGGGACTCGGCAATCTCACACCCTCGCGATCAAGACTATTTAAGCTTATAGGAAAGGTAAAGGTATGAGGTGGAGCTGCAGCAAGCGACTAGCATATTTGGTGGCTAACATACGCAAATGAGAGCGAGAAGAGGAGGCAAAGGCACGGTCGAACAACTATGATCAAGAAGTGATCCTAGAACAACCTACGTCAAGCATAAATCCAACACCGTGTTCACTTCCCAGACCCCGCCGAGAAGAGACCATCACGGTTACACACGTGGTTGATGCATTTTAATTAAGATAAGTTTCAGGTTTTCTACAACCGGACATTAACAAATTCCCATCTGCCCATAACCGTGGGCACGGCTTTCAAAAGTTCAAATCCCTGCAGGGGTGTCCCAACTTAGCCCATCACAAGCTCTCACGGTCAACGAAGGATATTCCTACTCCCAAGACAATCCGATCAGACTCGGCATCCCAGTTACAAGACATCCTCGACAATGGTAAAACAAGTCCAGCAAGACCACCCAGATGTGCCAACAAATCCTGATAGGAGCTGCACATATCTCGTTCTCAGGACATACTGGATGAGCAAGACGTCGGGTGGGCCAGCCGAGAGTTGCCCCTGGTAGCTCCGGACATCGCTCAGTTTGGACCAACACTTAAACAAATACTGGCCCGGGGGGGTTAAAATAAAGATGACCCTTGGGCTGGCCTAACCCATGGGAAAATAGGCTAGGTGGCGAATGGTAAAACCAATGTTGGGCCGCTGGAGGAGTTTTATTCAAAGGCGAACTGTCAAGGGGTTCCCATTATAACCCAACCGTGTAAGGAACGCAACATCCGGGAACATAACACCGATATGATGGAAACTAGGGCGGCAAGAGTGGAACAAAACACCAGGCATAAGGCCGATCCTTCCACCCTTTACCAAGTATATAGATGC
Organism: Triticum urartu; assembly: GCF_056163025.1. NCBI lineage: Eukaryota > Viridiplantae > Streptophyta > Magnoliopsida > Poales > Poaceae > Triticum > Triticum urartu. The sequence continues at coordinate 574,465,545 of NC_141879.1, forward strand.
ATTAATATAAATAAGAGATATTGTGATATCCCAACCAAATAACCATGTTCCAATCATGGAACAAGCTCTAATCTTCACCTGCAACTAACAACGCTATAAGAGGAGCTGAGCAAAGCGGTAACATAGCCAAACAACGGTTTGCTAGAACAAGGTGGGTTAGAGGCTTGGCTTAGCAATATGGGAGGCATGATAAGCAAGTGGTAGGTATCGTAGCATATGCATAGCAAAAGAGCGAGCATCCAGCAAGCAAAGATAGAAGTGATTTCGAGGGTATGGTCATCTTGCCTGAGATCCCGCAAGGAAGAAGAACGAGTCCATGAGGAAGATACACGGACGAAGTCGAACGAATCCTCACAAACGCGGTGTTATCGGAACTAACCCGAAGAAGCAACACCGGAAAGAAGCAAACAACATAGTAAACAACCACCACATAAACATGGCATGATGCTCAACCGAGTATGATGCATGTCCGGTTTAAAGAGGCATGGCATGGCAAAGAGCACAAACAATCCTACAAATTAAGTGGAGCTCAATATGCAACGAGTTGCATATTGACGGAACACCACATTAATTATTTAGTTCTCTCCCGGTTAGGTACTCAACAAATTTAAATGTTGATTAACAAGGCAAGAGGTGCAGCATAACAAAACTATACTATCTAAACAATTTAAATGGGGCCGGATATAACAAATAACGAATCCGGTAAATCCCCATATGCCTTAGTAATTTATTGCAACAACAATTTAAACATTTTAATTGTTGTTATCATGATGCGGATGACATGAACAAGTTTTATGCAATGCACATGATGCAATGATGAATGCAAAGAACCAAACAAATCACACAATGAAACCCGGAAACCCTGGAAGGCATCTGAAGCTCCGGTCTTGGGGCGTCACAACACTCCACCACTACGAGAGGATCTCGTCCCGAGATCTAGGATGGCACCGGAGGGAAAACGGAAGAGAAAGAGAAGAGGTAAAACTAAGTTGCTTGTTTGACAAACGAGTGATACCAAAGAACCTTGAAAAGGTTAAGCCATTTCGAGAAAAGAAAACAACGAAGATGCACAAAGTTGAAAACACTCCGTTAGGAAAGAGGAACAAGGAAGAACAAATTCGGACAGCACTCTGGTTGAAAAGAGATGCAAGAATTTATCAGATGAAAAGAACTAGAAGAGATGGCACAACACTCCGGTTAGATGGATACGCACAGGAAAGAACATGATCTTTGATGAAACGAGATGATGGTTGAAGAAAGCAATATCACAATGCCTCCAGAATGAAAGAATAGAAGTTGGATCGTCGGAACAAAAGAACGAAGAAGAAAACAACATCTTCTACCTCCGATGAGCTTGAAAAGAATTTTAAAGAGAAGGGTCGCACGGAGTTGTTGGAAAACCAACAACGAAAAGAACAAGGTTGTAGTGGACTTATGGGAAACATCTTGAAATTATGAGGTGAAATTCTGCCACTAATGAAAACAAGATTGGATTGATAAGAGCAAGAAGACGAGGAACTTGTTCATCGGAAGGATAAAGAAGAACTTGGGTCCTTTAAGAGCACCATAAATAGCAACAATCCTTAGGGAAGGCTTTAGGTGAAATTTTTAACCCAAGATAACTCCAATGACGAGATAGATGGATTTAATATATCTCCTTCTTAACAACATGTGAATCATGAATCATGAACTCAAATTATCAAGAATGACATAATACCACCTCCAATGATATGGAAGGGAGAATTGTACTTCAGAATGCGAGATGAAGAAAACTTGAGCTCCTTTGACAAGAATCTCAATGAACACTTCGAGAAAGAATTAACTCCTTGATGAACCACCATGTAGAACCTTCATGAAGAACTCCGGTAAGCAAAAGGATAATGAAAAGAAAAAGAAATTGAAAACACAAGGTGAAACCTTGTAATGATTTAGATGGATCTTTGTGATGATATAATTGAGGGAGCTTGGAATTGCAGGAGGGAACGATGAAACAATTGAAACCGAGAATTTTTTTGATGAGGCTCCGGAATAAGGAATTGAATTTACTCGATGAAACAAAAATAAGAATTACATAATACTTATCCTTCACCAATTAAATTGATGACAATCAACGGATTTGACATATTACATATTCTCGTAGAAAGGATTTAAGATAGATATAGTGCAAACTTGAGAAGGTCTTCAACGAACCACCGGTATGATTGGAACGACGAATGAATTGATAAGATAACAGTGGAAGAGAATCCTGGAAGAACCACCGTAAGAATTGAACAACGAATGAAGTAAAAGGATGAATCGCCGGTAAGAATTAGCAAATGAACGAACATACATTAGAGAGTTAAGATACATGAGAACGAAGAGATCACGAACTGAGAAGAGGATATTTGAAAGAAGCACCGGTAGGTTGGAGAATGATAACTGAAAGCTGAGAATGAATAAACCTGAATTGATGGACTCCAGATAGGTGAAAGGAATTCTCACAATCAAAACAATTATGAGAGGATGGCCTTGAACTAGAACCACGAATCTCTGAGAAAACGGATAAGATATGGAGGTAAAACCCTTCTTCAGTCTTCAAATGTTGAGAATGACGACGAGAAACACCACCAAGAATTATTTAGATGCTCCGGAAGAATCAAAAGCGAAGAGATTGAGCCAACGATGAAATAATTTAACCGATCTTGGAGAAAATCATTTGACTGATGATAACTCATTCTTACGTCAAACTTTCAAAAGAATTAGAGAAGCTCCGGGAAAATAAGAAGAGTCAGGTGAGATCCTGGAAAAGGACCTGTGGGTTAGGGCCCACTCAAAGGAAACACCGTTGAACAATTTAAAAGAGAGATTGCGCCGGTTGAAATAAATGGCTTGAATGAGGTAACATCCTCGCAAAAGCTAGAACGAAAGCAGAGTGGAAACACGAATCTCCGAGATATCTTGAGCACTCCGGAACAATAAATAGCGAGAAGTGGAATGATAATAAAGTGCACCGGCATGAGAAGGGATTTGAAATGAGGAAAAGGGATATGATCAACAAAGCTTTAATTAAATCCACCGGAGAAGATAAAAGAAACAAAGAAATATGAGCTTGAAGCTCCATTAGAATGTTCATGAGTGACGGTGTCCTGGACTAGGGGGTACTCACCACGTCATCTCCTGGTCTGTTAGATTGGGCCAAGGACCCCCATGGTCGTATACTCATGGGCCAGTTCGGACAGTTGCCGCATACAAGGAAGATTCCATAAGACTTGGCGATCAAGACAAGGACTCCTCCCCACGGGCGTATTCAGCTAGGACTCTTGTTATCCAAGGCCTCTGGTGCATTATATAAACCGAGGCCAGGCTAGTCGATAGATCATATACATACAATCATACCATAGGCTAGCTTCTAGGGTTTAGCCTCTCTGATCTCGTGGTAGATCTACTCTTGTACTACCCATATCATCAATATTAATAAAGCAGGACGTAGGGTTTTACCTCCATCAAGAGGGCCCGAACCTGGGTAAAACATCATGTCCCCTGCCTCCTGTTACCATCCGGCCTAGACGCACAGTTCGGGACCCCCTACCCAAGATCCGCCGGTTTTGACACCGACATTAGTGCTTTCATTGAGAGTTCCGATGTGTGTTCGCCAATAGGTTGATGGCTCGCGTGCAGATCAACTGCGACTTCGGCATCTTCGTCACCAGCTCGACTGGTCACCTTGGTTTGACCAAGGACTGCGCCCTACCTCCGATGTCATGTTCGGATGAGGGCCTTTATAAACATCAACTCCGATCTCTATCAAGATCATGGAGAAATCATCCAAGGAGCCCGGGGGCTCAACGTCAACATTGCCCTCGGGCGACCGTGCTGTTTTTCTGGACAGCAAACTTGTGTCCGCCGCCCCCACCTCCTCAAGTGTCTTTTTAATGATTGCTTCGGTGGAATTGTGCGGAATTGAGTCTACAACAACCCTGGAAAATTTCGTCGAGTTCCGATGGAGGAATCTCTGGCAATCCATGATATACCGGAGCCCTGTCAAATCTGGACGGGAATCTGGATGAGTTTAGGGCGTGGTGTCCAGCTTCTAGCTTGGGCATCCTTTGGAAGATCCAACCGTTGATCAGCTGCGGAATTCCTATATCTACCAACTCTCAAAATTTCAGCTCGATCCGACCGTCCAAACTCCGGAAACCTTCCGATTAGTGCATCACTTTTCGGATCTGTTTTCTGCACGAAAACAAATCCGACCCGAGTTCGTCTTTTTTATTAACGGGATTTCGGACATCCTTTTTGAAGGAAGTTTTGTATGGGGTATTGTGTTTTGTTCCCGAACACATCCCACTAACTTTAAGATCTTTTGAACATGATCATCAACATCATGCTGGTGTCAAACCAGTCCGGCAATATTGCTTCACGGCTGCCGACCTATGTTAGACACGTCGTCACTTTGTTGAGCCTCGCTCAGCTTCTTCGGATCATCATCTCGGCAAGCCGAACAAAAGTCCGGCATCATGAAGGATAAATCATCACCAACATCGCCGCCCCACGGATTACATGGAGCGGGCATACCGGCATCGTCGCACGGTCGCTTCATCAAGCCGTCATCAACCACGTCACGACCTACATCGGCAGGGCCGCACTATTGCTTCTTCAAGCTGGTGTCCATCACGCCGACCTACTTCGACATATCGGCTGGACCGGGGGCTTCGCCATCTCTTCATCAACCTACTCCGGACACATCGGCGTCACTAGCCGACCAGCTCCGTCACGTTAGCTGGACCGAGAGCTTTGCCTAGGCGAGCCAACCTTTGCCAGCATTGCCATGCCGTCGTTTTATCGTCCATCAGACAATGGGTGTGCAGATCGAGTCCCAATTTTGGGAATCACTTTCCTTCGGATTGCTACAACAAATAAACCAGGTGCCATTAATCCCAGTATTTTTTGCTTGTTTGGGTTCATTTTTCCCAAGCAATTATTACTCTGGTTTGTCCATCATATGTACACAGGTCCATCAAATGGTGGCCGCATTAACGACAGTCGCATGGTGGTTCGGTCAGTTTCCGTACATAGTCCAGCGAACGCCGCATCCGGAGCTCGGACCGACCTGGGAATTCAGGCTTTGCCATGCCTTTAACGCACCACGTCGATGCCCTGCATCGACATTGACTTCGGCGCCAGGCCATATTTCTTTTATTACTCACTTTGCATAAATTATTTATTATGCAACGATTTTTTTAATTATCATTATTACTATTATCTCCGGTTTGCACTATTTTTTGTGCACAGGAAAATGATCCGGGGACTTCGGCGTCACTCTGCCGGTCTGCATTGACCATGCTATGTCACCACTTCGGCGTGTCGAGCTCTCCGCTCCGCCACCTCGGGACCAGCTTGGGGGATGGAACCTTGTCCCGCATCAATCTCGGACCGCGTCATCAATACCGAACACATTAACCAGCTAAGTCGCTTTCATGCTCAAAGCTTTAATTTCTAACTTGTGTTCGGTTCGACCAAGCATTATACTTTTTTGGAAAAAAGTTGGTGGTAAAAATTTTTCCTTGTCCAAACTTTGTTTGTGACGCATAAATTCAAATACCCAATTCACTTGGGGGCTTCCTTCATGAAGCTTTTCCTCTTGCATATGATTATACTTGTACGGCTTCGTTCCTTGTTCATGTATTACGCCACAATATGCACCATATTGACTTAAGCGATTTGCAAGCTGGGTGGCCTCGCTCCTGTGTTTACCCCTATGTTCCCGATTGTTCGGCTAGGGAGTAAAGGGAGCACCTCTGCGATTGTCACGATCGGGTCATCCGAGCCGGACCTGAGACTGGGTGAAGCCGAAAGCTAGCGCTATTATAGTTTTCAATGATGGTCGGCACACAACGGAACTCATGAGTACAAAAAATCTATTGGACAAGTCTCATAATAACAATGAGCACCGAAGAAAGGTATCGGTGGGGGTACTATTTTCTTCGAAGATGCTTCTTACACTTCGCAGTAATATAGCATAAGTTCCCTGAGCGCGCTTTGTCTGTTATAGCCTTATGGCCTGATTGCCTGGTTATTGGAAACACCGTCGATATTCTCGACAGATGGAGTACATAACACTTTTCGGTCCTTGACCGAAGAGGGAGAAGCCGACGGTCGGTTAAGACGCGTTTAAAGTTCGGTTGAACATAGATATGATATAAGTACTTCGGTACATGCAATCATTCTTTTACCCAAGTCACGTGGGGGCTCTTAAATTTATATGAGCCGTTTTATGATAAGTGTTCTTCTTCTTAGTCGTTGCAAAGTTTTTTTTTTAGTATTATTATCTATCACTCCTTTTTTCGACACAAGCGTGTGGTCACTAGCCGGGGAGCTTAATTTCTCTCTCAAATCTGCTAGAGTTTAGTTTACTAAACTGGCCTAATGAGAAGTATCCCGCCCTCGGGATAGGAGGTTGAAGCCGTAGGCTGACCCGCTTGAAGTCTTGAGATAGGATGTATCATGTTAAAGCACGACAGAAGCACTTCTTTTGCTAAGGACAATTTTCGGATTGGCACCAAACACTTGATCTTGTTCGGACGTCAAGTTTTTACTAACGTTTTTTGCTTTTCCAATCTTGTGGCACTTTTAAACTATTTGTGTGTTTTCAGGCACAAGTCTCGCAGTGCAACGCCGAACACCTTTAGAGATTCGACAAAAACATTCTCGGATATTGCTATATATGCATCGGTTTCGAATTGTGTCTTCGGTCTGCCCGGCTCCTGCGCTTGCCTCCTACGTTCCGCTTTGTTCGGCTAGGTGTGCAAAGGGAGAACCACTACGATTGTGCTTCCAGCTCACATGGTTAAGCACCTCAGTGGAGAAAGCCGAAAACTGACTGTCACAATACGCGTAAACTGGTCAGTGATCCGATGACAGTGTTAAATGACGGGCCATTCATAACAATGGCCGAAGTGTTTACGGCTTGACCTCGACTGTCGCCGAACACTACCGGGGGCTATTAACTGGCCTTCCAAACTAAATCCTTGATATTTTGCTCTTACATTGGAGCTGAGGTTTCATGATCATGCTTAGCATGATAACCCAAAGAAAGGAACCGATAGCGGGACTATTTTCTTTGGAAGACATTTCTTCTATTAAACAGTAATATAACATATCTCTCTGCGTACCTTTGTTTATAAAACCATATGGCCGGATTGCCTTGTTTGTCGTAAATCTTTGCCCTCATAAAGGCTTTATAATGTAGGACAAACACTCCTCGGCTACTGGCCAAGGAGGTGGAAGCCGATGGTCGGTCAACAAAGTTTTGTACAATGCGGATCCGATCATTAATGATGTAAAGTACTTGGATACATAGATTCATTACACATAATTTGTGATTTTACTATGGATATCAATCCTTAATTCGGCCACACGTGCCCGCATTAAGGCTCGGGGGCTACTGGGCTTCGGGCTTATTATTTACAAATATTAAACGGGCACATCGATCCCCTAATCTGGTGTTGCCACCCGACCAGTGTCTCGGGGGCTACTGCATTGACGGTTCAATGCAGAAAATTTTATGTGCAATATAGTTTCCGAGGAGATTTTGATCCTCAGGTTGGTCGGCCGCACCCAACCCGAGTCTCGAGGACTGAGCACGCCGCTTTTAGTGTCCCGAAGTATTCTGCCGAGCTAGGACTTGATCCTCAGGCCGATTTTGTAAATCAACCTGAGTCTCAGCGGCTACTGGGATCAGCGGTCTTATGTCATCCTTCATGTGCATCTCGGGTTTTAGACCAATACCCGCCTTGAGGGCTACTGGCTATATATCTCGGCAGAGAATAAATTGCACCAATCAAAAATATTGACAAAAATCGGCCCACATTCGGGGTGGTGCAGCACCTCGGAAGCAGTCCGACATAAAGCTCGGGCGCTAGTGGCTGGCTCCATAGAGGGCATTTCTGGCATTAAGCTCGGCTAAACTCCTTCAAACTTCTTTGAACCAAGGTGATTTACGACACCTCGGATACAGTCCGGCGTTGGAGCTCGGATACATAGTCCGGCGTTGGAGCTCGGATACAGTCCGGCATTGGACCTCGGATACATAGTCCGGCGTTGGAGCTCGGATACATTCCGGCATTAGAGCTGGGAAGCGGTCCGACGTTGGTGCTCGGCTGCAAAAGATACCTCGAATGCAGTCCGGTGTTGGAGCTCGGACGCAAGAGGACGCTGCCGCCCGGGAACAACTTCAAACCCGAGGTGTGGCATAAAAATAACAAGGCATTGATAAAGGCCGGAAACTTAAAGGGGCTCCTCGGATACCCGACGTGTAAACTCATCAAATGCATTTCGGCGATCCTCAAGATCGAAGATGAGAAGATTTGTTGAACCAGTTTTCAAGACCGACGACCGAAGATGAAGAACGGTTCAGAAGAATCGAGGAGTGTCCCTAACTTGAAGACCGGTTCAGGGGGGCTACTGACGGTGTCCTTGATTAGGGGGTACTCACCACGTCATCTCCCGATCTGTTAGATTGGGCCGAGGACCCCCATGGCCGTATACTCATGGGCCAGTTCGGACAGTTGCCGCATACAAGGAAGATTCCACAAGACTTGGCGATCAAGACAAGGACTCCTCCCCACCGGCGTATTCGGCTAGGACTCTTGTTATCCTAGGCCTCTGGTGCATTATATAAACCGAGGCCAGGCTAGTCGATAGATCATATACATACAATCATACCATAGGCTAGCTTCTAGGGTTTAGCCTCTCTGATCTCGTGGTAGATCTACTCTTGTACTACCCATATCATCAATATTAATCAAGCAGGACGTAGGGTTTTTCCTCCATCAAGAGGGCCCGAACCTGGGTAAAACATCGTGTCCCCTGCCTCCTGTTACCATCCGGCCTAGACGCACAGTTCCAGACCCCCTACCCGAGATCCGCCGGTTTTGACACCGACAATGAGAAACACCGGGTAAGAACATTGAAAGAAAAGAAAGAAGAGACTTCACATGAATAAGATGGACACTTGATCAAGAAATCTGAATCCTTGAAGAAAAAGGGTGGGTGGGCGGGAAAAACAAAGGCAACTAGGAGACGGATGAAACAAACACCGTTGAGAAGAACTGATACTTGATCTTGCGGATGTTGAAATGATTGGATCCACTTGAAGAGAAACACACCGTTTGAGAAGAGGATTGACATGACAATATCGATTATCATGAAGCATTGGTATTCACATCGGAGTATGAGAACACCATTTAGAAAAGGGATGGAATCCACCATTGACTTCGAAGCAACTCGAATACCACAACTCAAAACAAAACAAAGGATTGGCTTGCAGAATAAGCCGGAACAAACATATGATAGAGATTTCGTCCGAAGTTTTCGTGGTGGGGCCTACACGGGCTCGATCGTACAACACCATCATGTACAAGGCAGTGCACATGACATACGAAGCGTCCCCGAGTCAGCATAGCCAAGGACTCTTTAAGACACAACGAGACCACTGTAAAACCAACCGTGGATAGGCGGACCACTAGACGTCGAACCCCAATTTCATATCATACATCTGTCGAAAAGATATCCTAAGGGCTACTTGAATTCCCACTTATAAACTCCCGAAACTTTCCGGTTATGCAATCAGGTGTTGGGGATACAGGGGAAGCATAATATCTCACCCAAAGCTAGCAAACCCTACATCCAGTTGTATCCATCCTTCAACACATAACCAGGAAACCTTCGGAAATCGTTTACCTCAACCTTCGAAAAGCATCCGTTATACGAGTTATGGCAATACTTCCGAACTCCCGCCCCAGTACTGGGTGGCGTCGAGGTTATCTCACCAACAACTGCATAAAAGAGATTTTCGATGTCGGTGAACTCAGGTATTCCAGAACTGCAACGATAAAATTGTGACGACAACACCTTGGAGCTCAACTCCCCGGGACACTGCCACAACCCCTAAATGTCAGGAGGCACCAAGAACAGTGTTCTTGTCACAAAACCATCGGAACGATTCCAAGATACCCGCGTGATCCTAAAAAAAATTTAGTGAAAATTGAGAAGAGAAGAGTTAAAACTCTACGTCGGGATGCCTCACCAGAGCGACGAAGGGACTGAGGAGTAAAAACAAATCCTACTCTCCGATATATATAATCCTAAATGACTCAAAACATTTTTCTAGACTCAACAACGCCAGCGGTTCGATCAAGAAGGGGGCTCCTAAAGTCGGGGAAGCCTCTGATTACCAACTTGTAACGCCCTCGATGCGGCTATATCTCCCACGTGTCGAAGCACGACTTAGAGGCATAACCGCATTGAAAGCAATGTCGCAACTGAGGTAATCTTCGCAAACAACCCATGTAATACATAAGGGAAAAAGATACATAGTTGGCTTACAATCGCCACTTCACACAATACATGAATAAAGCATTACATCCTCCAGATACAATCAAGGTCCGACTACGGAACAAAAGAAAAGAAGACTACCCCAAAAGCTACATAGATCCCCGATCGTCCCAACTGGGCTCCACTACTGATCAACTGGAAACTGAAACAACATAACGAACACGATCTTCATCGAGCTCCTCCTGAGCTTGGTTACGTCACTTGCACGATTTCATCGGCACCTGCAAACTGGTGTTGGAAGTATCTGTGAGTCACGGGGACTCAGCAATCTCACACCCTTGCGATCAAGACTATTTAAGCTTATAGGAAAGGTAAAGGTATGAGGTGGAGCTGCAGCAAGAAACTAGCATATTTGGTGGCTAACATACGCAAATGAGAGCGAGAAGAGGAGGCAAAGGCACGGTCGAACATCTATGATCAAGAAGTGATCCTAGAACAACCTACGTCAAGCATAAATCCAACACCGTGCTCACTTCCCGGACCCCGCCGAGAAGAGACCATCACGGTTACGCACGCGGTTGATGCATTTTAATTAAGATAAGTTTCAGGTTTTCTACAACTGGACATTAACAAATTCCCATCTGCCCATAACCGCGGGCACGGCTTTCAAAAGTTCAAATCCCTGCAGGGGTGTCCCAACTTAGCCCATCACAAGCTCTCACGGTCAACGAAGGATATTCCTTCTCCCAAGACAATCCAATCAGACTCGGCATCCCGGTTACAAGACATCCTCGACAATGGTAAAACAAGTCCAGCAAGACCACCCAGATGTGCCGACAAATCCCGATAGGAGCTGCACATATCTTGTTCTCAGGGCACACCAGATGAGCAAGACGTCGGGTGGGCCAGCCTAGAGTTGCCCCTGGTAGCTCCGGACATCGCTCAATTTGGACCAACACTTAGACAAGCACTGCCCCGGGGGGGTTAAAATAAAGATGACCCTTGGGCTAGCCTAACCCAAGGGAAAAGAGGCTAGGTGGCGAATGGTAAAACCAATGTTGGGCCTTGCTGGAGGAGTTTTATTCAAGGCGAACTGTCAAGGGGTTCCCATTATAACCCAACCGTGTAAGGAACGCAAAATCCGGGAACATAACACCGATATGACGGAAACTAGGGCGGCAAGAGTGGAACAAAACACCAGGCATAAGGCTGAGCCTTCCACCCTTTACCAAGTATATAGATGCATTAATATAAATAAGAGATATTGTGATATCCCAACCAAATAACCATGTTCCAAACATGGAACAAGCTCTAATCTTCACCTGCAACTAACAACGCTATAAGAGGGGCTGAGCAAAGCGGTAACATAGCCAGACAACGGTTTGCTAGGATAAGGTGGGTTAGAGGCTTGGCTTAGCAATATGGGAGGCATGATAAGCAAGTTGTAGGTATCATAGCATAGGCATAGCAAAGGAGCGAGCATCTAGCAAGCAAAGATAGAAGTGATTTCGAGGGTATGTTCATCTTGCCTGAGATCCCGCAAGGAAGAAGAACGAGTCCATGAGGAAGATAAACGGACGAAGTCAAACGAATCCTCACAAACGCGACGTTATCGGAACTAACCCGAAGAAGCAACACCGGAAAGAAGCAAACAACATAGTAAACAACCACCACATAAACATGGCATGATGCTCAACCGAGTATGATGCATGTCTGGTTTAAAGAGGCATGGCATGGCAAAGAGCACAAACAATCCTACAAATTAAGTGGAGCTCAATATGCAACGAGTTGCATATTGACAGAACACCACATTAATTATTTAGTTCTCTCCCGGTTAGGTACTCAACAAATTTAAATGTTGGTTAACAAGGCAAGAGGTGAAGCATAACAAAACTATACTATCTAAACAATTTAAATGGGGCCGGATATAACAAATAACGAATCCGGTAAATCCCCATATGCCTTAGTAATTTATTGCAACAACAATTTAAACATTTTAATTGTTGTTATCATGATGCGGATGACATGAACAAGTTTTATGCAATGCACATGATGCAATGATGAATGCAAAGAACCAAACAAATCACACAACGAAACCCGGAATCCCTGGAAGGCATCTGAAGCTCCGGTCTTGGGGCGTCACACATAATCTCATAGTGTGCAAGCTCCCACCCACTTTCTTGTAAATACAGGCTTCTCCAAAAGTCTGTAGAAAACCATATGCTTTGACACACTATCAAAACGTTTATTCCAACTCCGAGAGGCTTGCACCAGTCCATAAATGGATGGCTGGAGCTTGCACACTTTGTTAGCTCCCTTTGGATTGACAAAACCTCCTAGTTGCATCATATACAACCCTTCTTCCAGAAATCCATTCAGGAATGCAGTTTTGACATCCATTTGCCAAATTTCATAATCATAAAATGCAGCAATTGCTAACATGATTCAGACAGATTTAAGCATCACTACGGGTGAGAAGGTCTCATCATAGTCAATCCCTTGAACTTTTCGAAAACCTTTTACAACAAGTCGAGCTTTATAGACGGTAACATTACCATCAGCGCCAATCTTCTTCTTGAAGATCCATTTATTCTCGATGGCTTGCTGATCATTGGGCAAGTCAACCAAAGTCCACACTTTGTTCTCATAAATGGATCCCATCTCAGATTTCATGGCCTCAAGCCATTTTGCGGAATCTGGCTCACCATCACTTCTTCATAGTTCGTAGGTTTGTTATGGTCTAGCAACATAACCTCCAGAACAGATTACCGTACCACTCTAGTGCGGATCTTACTCTGGTAGACCTACGAGGTTCAGTAACAACTTGATCTGAAGTTTCATGATCATCATCATTAACTTCCTCACTAATTGGTGTAGACGTCACAGGAACCGGTTTCTGTGATGAACTACTTTCCAATAAGGAAGCATGTACTATTACCTCATCAAGTTCTACTTTCCTCCCACTCACTTCTTTCGAGAGAAACTCCTTCTCTAGAAAGGATCCATTCTTAGCAATGAATGTCTTGCCCTCAGATCTGTGATAGAAGGTGTACCCAACAGTTTCCTTTGGGTATCCTATGAAGACACATTTCTCCGATTTGGGTTCGAGCTTATCAGGTTGAAGCTTTTTCACATAAGCATCGCAGCCCCAAACTTTAAGAAACGACAACTTTGGTTTCTTGCCAAACCATAGTTCATAAGGTGTCATCTCAACGGATTTTGATGGTGCCCTATTTAACGTGAATGCGGTCGTCTCTAAAGTATATCCCGAAAATGATAGTGGTAAATCAGTAAGAGACATCATAGATCTCACCATATCTAGTAAAGTACGATTATGACATTCGGACACACCATTACGCTGTGGTGTTCCGGGTGGCGTGAGTTGCGAAACTATTCCGCATTGTTTCAAATGTAGACCAAACTCGTAACTCAAATATTCTCCTCCATGATCAGATCGTAGAAACTTTATTTTCTTGTTGCGATGATTTTCAATTTCACTCTAAAATTCTTTGAACTTTTCAAATGTCTCAGACTTATGTTTCATTAAGTAGATATACCCATATCTGCTTAAATCATCTGTGAAGGTGAGAAAATAACGATACCCGCTGCGAGCTTCAATATTCATTGGACCACATACATCAATATGTATGATTTCCAACAAATCAGTTGCTCACTCCATAGTTTCGGAGAACGGCGTTTTAGTCATCTTGCCCATGAGGCATGGTTCGCAAGTACCAAGTGATTCATAATCAAGTGATTCCAAAAGTCCATCAGTATGGAGTTTCTTCATGTGCTTTATACCAATATGACCCAAACAGCAGTGCCACAAATAAATTGCACTATCATTATCAACTCTGCATCTTTTGGATTCAACATTATGAATATGTGTATCACTACTATCGAGATTCATCAAAAATAGACCACTCTTCAAGGGTGCATGACCATAAAAGATATTTCTCATATAAATAGAACAACCATTATTCTCATATTTAAATGAATAACCGTCTCGCATTAAACAAGATCCAGATATAATGTTCATGCTCAACGCTGGCACCAAATAACAATTACTTACTTCTAAAACTAATCCCGAAGGTAGATATAGAGGTAGCGTGCCGACGGCGATCACATCAACTTTGGAACCATTTCCCACGCGCATCGTCACCTCGTACTTAGCCAGTGTTCGCTTAATCCGTAGTCCCTGTTTCGAGTTGCAAATATTAGCAACAAAACCAGTATCAAATACCCAGGTGCTACTGCGAGCTCTGGTAAGGTACACATAAATAACATGTATATCACATATACCTTTGTTCACCTTGCCATCCTTCTTATCCGCTAAATACATGGGGCAGTTCCGCTTCCAGTGACCAGTCTTTTGTAGTAGAAGCACTCAGTCTCAGGCTTAGGTCCAGACTTAGGTTTCTTCTCCTGAGCAGCAACTTGTTTGTTGTTCTTCTTGAAGTTCCCCTTCTTCTTCCCTTTGCCCTTTTTCTTGAAACTGGCGGTCTTATCGACCATCAACACTTGATGCTCCTTTTGATTTCTACCTCCACAACCTTTAGCATTGCGAAGAGCTCAGGAATTGACTTATTCATCCCTTGCATATTATAGTTCATCATGAAGCTCTTGTAGCTTGGTGGCAGTGATTGAAGAACTCTGTCAATGACACTATCAACAGGAAGATTAACTCCCAGTTGAGTCAAGTGATTATGATACCCAGACATTTTGAGTATATGCTCACTGACAGAACTATTCTCCTCCATCTTGCAGCTATAGAACTTATTGGAGACTTCATATCTCTCAATCCGGGCATTTGCTTGAAATATTAACTTCAACTCCTGGAACATCTCATATGCTCCATGACGTTCAAAACGTCGTTGAAGTCCCGGTTCTAAGCCGTAAAGCATGGCACACTGAACTATCGAGTAGTCATCAGCTTTGCTCTGCCAGATGTTCATAACATCTGGTGTTGCTCCTGCAGCAGGTTTGGCACTTAGCGGTGCTTTCAGGACATAATTCTTCTGTGTAGCAATGAGGATAATCCTCAGATCACGGATCCAATACGCATCATTGCTACTAAAATCTTTCAACTTTGCTTTCTCACGGAACGCATTAAAATTCAATGGAACAACAGCACGAGCCATCTATCTACAACAAAATAGACACGCAAAATACTATCAGGTACTAAGTTCATGATAAATTTAAGTTCAATTAATCATATTACTTAAGAACTCCCACTTAGATAGACATCCCTCTAATCATCTAAATGATCACGTGATCCAAATCAACTAAACCATAACCGATCATCACGTGAAATGGAGTAGTTTTCAATGGTGAACATCACTATGTTGATCATATCTATTATATGATTCACGCTCGACCTTTCGGTCTCAGTGTTCCGAGGCCATATCTTCATATGCTAGGCTCGTCAAGTTTAACCTGAGTATTCTACGTGTGCAAAAACTGGCTTGCACCCATTGTAGATGGACGTAGAGCTTATCGCACCTGATCATCACGTGGTGTCTGGGCACGAGAACTTTGGCACTGGTGCATACTCAGGGAGAACACTTTTATCTTGAAATTTAGTGAGAGATCATCTTATAATGCTACCGTCAAACAAAGAAAAATAAGATGCATAAAATATAAACATCACATGCAATCAATATAAGTGATATGATATGGCCATCATCATCTTGTGCTTGTGATCTCCATCTCCGAAGCACCGTCATGATCACCATCGTCACTGGCGTGACACCTTGATCTCCATCGTAGCATCGTTGTCATCTCGCCAACTATTGCTTCTACGACTATCGCTACCGCTTAGTGATAAAGTAAAGCATTACAGGGCGATTGCATTGCAGTACAATAAAGCGACAACCATATGGCTCCTGCCAGTTGCCGATAACTCGGTTACAAAACATGATCATCTCATACAATAAAATATAGCATCATGTCTTGACCATATCACATCACAACATGCCCTGCAAAAACAAGTTAGACGTCCTCTACTTTGTTGTCGCAATTTTTACGTGGCTGCTACGGGCTCACCAAGAACCATTCTTACCTACGCATCAAAACCATAACGATAGTTTGTCATGTTAGTGATGTTTTAACCTTCTCATGGACCGGGCGTAGCCACACTCGGTTCAACTAAAGTTCGAGAAACTGACACCCGCCAGCCAACTATGTGCAAAGCACGTCGGTAGAACCAGTCTCGCGTAAGCGTACGCGTAATGTCGGTCCGGGCCGCTTCATCCAACTATATCGCCAAACCAAAGTGCGACATGCTGGTAAGCACTATGACTTGTATCGCCCAGAACTCACTTGTGTTCTACCCGTGCATATAACATCTATGCATAAAACCAGGCTCGGATGCCATTGTTGGGGAACGTAATAATTTCAAAAATTTCCTACGCACACACACAGGATCATGGTGATGCATAGCAACGAGAGGGGAGAGTGTTGTCTACGTACCCTCGTAGACCGTAAGCGGAAGCATTTATCAACGTGGTTGATGTAGTCGTACACCTTCATGATCTGTATTGATCAAGTACTGAAAGTACGGCACCTCCGCGTTCAGCACACGTTCAGCTCGATGACGTCCTCGCCTTCTCGATCCAGCAAGAGGGTTGATGTAGTAGATGAGTTCCGGCAGCACGACAGCGTGGTGACGGTGTTGGTGAAGAACAATCTCCGCAGGGCTTCGCCTAAGCACTATGAAAACTATGACGGAGGATAAACTAGAGGGGACGGGGTAGCCAGCACATGGCTTGGTCTTTCTTGATGTGTCCCGGGTGCTAGCCCTACCCCTCTATTTATATGTTGAGCCTTGGGGTCGAAACTTGGAGTAAAAGCCTCCACAAAGTCGGTTTCACCCGAAAGGCAAGAGTCCTTCTAGGACTCCAGGGCCAGACGCCAGGGTTCCCGGCGTCTGGACCCAGACGCCAGGGACCCTGGCGTCTGGCCTCTGGACTCCGCAAAACTTCCTTTTGCGTTTTCCAAAAACCTTGTGGGCTTTCCCCTTCGGCCCAAATAAAGTGTTCTCGTACCCAAACATTTCGGGAAACATCCGGAACCCCTTCCGATGAATTCCGGAACCCTTCCGAAGATTAAACACTATTATCCCATATATCAAACTTTATCTCCAGACCATTCCGGAGTTCCTCGTCATGTCCGTGATCTTATCCAGAACTTCGAACAACATTCGGTTACCAACATACATAACTCATAAATACTATATCGTCAACGAACGTTAAGCGTGCGGACCCTACGGGTTCGAGAACTATGTAGACATGACCGAGACATTTCTCTGTTCAATAACCAATAGCGGAACCTGGATGCCCATATTGGCTCCTACATATTCTATGAAGATCTTTATCGGTCGAACCGCATAACAACATACATTGTTTCCTTTGTCATCGGTATGTTACTTGCCCGAGATTCGATCGTCGGTATCTCAATACCTAGTTCAATCCCGTTACCGGCAAGTCTCTTTACTCATTCCGTAACACATCATCCTACAACTAACTCATTAGTTGCAATGCTTGCAAGGCTTAAGTGATGTGTATTACTGAGTCGGCCCAGAGATACCTCTCCGACAATCGGAGTGACAAATCCTAATCTCGAAATACGCCAACCCAACAAGTACCTTCGGAGACACCTGTAGAGCACCTTTATAATCACCTAGTTACATTGTGACGTTTGGTAGCACACAAAGTGTTCCTACGGTAAACGGGAGTTGCATATTCTCATAGTAATAGGAACATGTATAAGTCATGAAGAAAGCAATAGCAACAAACTAAACGATCAAGTGCTAAGCTAACGAAATGGGTCAAGTCAATCACATCATTCTCCTAATGATGTGACCCCGTTAATCAAATGACAACTCTTTGTCTATGGTCAGGAAACATAACCATCTTTGATCAACGAGCTAGTCAAGTAGAGGCATACTAGTGACACTCTGTTTGTCTATGTATTCACACATGTACCATGTTTCCGGTTAATACAATTCTAGCATGAATAATAAATTTTGTTATTTCTCTAGGGCATATTTCCTTCAGATTGAAGGAGCCATCAAACCTTTTGAGGACGGCACAGTGCAACTCTCAATGAAAGCACCAATGTCGGTGTCAAAACCAGCGGATCTTGGGTAGGGGGTCCCGAACTGTGCGTCTAGGATCGATGGTAACAGGAGACGGGGGACACAATGTTTACCCAGGTTCGGGCCCTCTCTATGGAGGTAATACCCTACTTCCTGCTTGATTGATCTTGATGAATATGAGTATTACAAGAGTTGATCTACCACGAGATCGTAATGGCTAAACCCTAAAAGTCTAGCCTGACTATGATTATGAGGATATATCTACGGACCTAGCCCTCCAGCTTACATAGACATAGGAGGGATCTAGGGTTACACAAAGTCGGTTACAGAGAAAGGAATCTTCATAGTTGGTCGCCAAGCTTGCCTTCCATGCCAAGGAGAGTCCCTTCCGGACACGGGTAGAGTCTTCGGTCTTTGTATCTTTACGGCCCATCAGTCCGGCCCATATCCAATAGGTCGGACGCCTGAGGACCCCTTAGTCCAGGACTCCCTCAATAGATGAGGTTGCTTCTTCGTGGACCCTTCGTAGGTGGAGCCCTCCATGGACTCGCGCAACTGTTACCCTTCATGGGTTGAAGTCTCCATCAACGTGGATGTACGATAGCACCACCTATCGGAACCATGCCAAAAATCTCTGTGTCTACATTGTGTTTGCTCCCTTCAAACTCATCCCTTTACCTTCATATGAATTGATTTACATTTCGTTGCTATACTCTTAGATTTTCATGTGTAGGTTGATTGCTTGACTTGTGCTAAGTTGCAAAAATCCGCCAAGACTTAAAATTGGGAAAAGGCTAGATTTTTATTTGGTCAAGTAGTCTAATTACCCCTCCTCTAGACATACTTTCGATCCTACACTAAGCTTGGGGGAGTTGATACGTCCATTTTGCATCATGCTTTCATATTGATATTTATTGCATTATGGGCTGTTATTACAAATTATATCACAATACATATGCCTATTCTCCCTTATTTTACAAGGTTTACATGAAGAGGGAGAATGTCGGCAGCTAGAACTCTGGACTGGAAAATGAGCAAATATTAGAGACCTATTCTGCACAACTCCAAAAGTCCTGAACCTTCACAGAGATTATTTTGGGAATATATTAAAAATATTGGGCGAAGAAAGAACTAGAGGGGGGCCACCAGCCAGCCACAAGGGTGGAGGGCGCACCCCCCGACCTTGTGGGCCCCCTGGAAGGCCTCCGGTGCCCCTCTTTGGCTATATGGTGTCTTTTACCCTGGAAAAATCAAGAGGAAGCTTTCGGGACAAAGCGCCGCCATCTCGAGGCGGAACTTGGGCAGAACCAATCTAGGGCTCCGATGGGGTTATTATGCCGGGGAAACATCCCTCCGGGAGAGGGAAATCGCCGCCATCATCATCACCATCGATCCTATCATCGAGGGAGGGTCAAGCTCCATCAACATCTTCACCAGCACCATCTCCTCTCAAACCCTAGTTCATCTCTTGTATTCGATCTTGGTCCCAAAACCTCAGATTGGTACATGTGGGTTGCTAGTAGTGTTGATTACTCCTTGTAGTTGATGCTAGTTGGTTTATTCGGTGGAAGATCATATGTTCAGATCCTTAATGATAATTAATACTCCTTTGATCTTGATTATGAATATGCTTTGTGAGTAGTTATGTTTGTTCATGAGGACATGGGAGAAGTCTTGTTATAAGTAATCATGTGAATTTGGTATTCGTTCGATATTTTGATGAGATGTATGTTGTCTCTCCTCTAGTGGTGTTATGTGAACATTGACTACATGACACTTCACCATTATTTGGGCCTAGGGGAAGGCATTGGGAAGTAATAAGTAGATGATGGGTTGCTAGAGTGACAAAAGTTTAAACTCTAGTTTATGTGTTGCTTCATAAGGGGCTGATTTGGATCCATATGTTTCATGTTATGGTCAAGTTTACCTTAATTCTTCTTTCATAGTTGCGGATGCTTGCGAGAGGGGTTAATCATAAGTGTGAGGCTTGTCCAAGGAAGGGCAGCACCCAAGCATCGGTCCACCCACGTATCGAATTATCAAAGTAACGAACGTGAATCATATGAGCATGATGAAAACTAGCTTGACAACAATTCTCATATGTCCTCGGGGGCGCTTTGCTTTATATAAGAGTTTGTCCAGGCTTGTCCTTTGCTACAAAAAGGATTGGGCCACCTTGCTGCACCTTGTTTACTTTATTTTCTTGATACCCGTTATGATTTATCTTATCACAAAACTATCCATCACCGATAATTTCAGTGCTTGCAGCAAATACCTTACTGAAAACCAATTGTCATTTCCTTCTGCTCCTCGTTGGGTTCAACACTCCTACTTATCGAAAGGACTACGATAGATCCCCTATACTTGTGGGTCATCATAGATGCAGAATCGTTTCGGTCTATTTGACGCGGACGTGATGCCTATATTCATGATCATTGCCTTAGATATTGTCATAACTTTGCGCTTTTCTATCAATTGCTCGGCAGTAATTTGTTCACCCACTATAATAATTCCTTTATTGAGAGAAGCCTCTAGTGAAATCTATGGCCCCGGGGTCTATTTCCCATCATATAAGTTTCTGATCTATAATTCTAGTTTCCTATTTGCTTTCTTTTGCAATCTTTTACTTTTTGTTCCATAAACCAAAAATATTACTTTACCATTTATCCATCTCTATCAGATCTCACTTTGCGAATAACCGTGAAGGGATTAACAACCCCTTTGTCGCGTTGGTTGCAAGTTGGTATTTGTTTGTGCAGTTATTCGGTGGCTTGTCGCATTGTCTCCTACTGGATTGATACCTTGGTTCTCTATGCTACTTTGCTGCATCACCCTTTCCTCTTCAAGGGAAAAACCAACGCAAGCTCAAGAGGTAGTAGGCTCCCAAGCGACACCTAACCAATCTGGGAGACACCACTCTCCAAAAGGTAATAGATGGTGTGTTGTTGACGAACCCCTTGCTCTTGTGCTTCAAATGATAGTCTCCCCAACACTCAACTCTCTCTCATAGATTTGGATATGGTGGAAAGAAGATTTGAGTGGAAAGCAACTTGGGGAAGGCTAGAGATCAAGATTCTTGTGGTAGGATTGGTATATCTTGGTCTCAACATACATGAGTAGGTGGTTCTATCTCAGATAATGAGTAGTGGAAGTGTAGGCACGTTTTGATGGCTCTCTCACAAATGGAGAAGGGGGTGGAGGGGTATATATAGCCTCCACATAAAATCCAACCGTTAAACTCATTTGACCCAACTCGGTCAGACCGAATAGAGGAACTTGGTGAGACTGAAGTAGTTCAAAATGTGAATGTTAGGAATCTCGGTGGGACCTACTGGAACAACTTGGTGGGACGAACCTCATCTCGGTGAGACCAATTTCTTGAACTCGGTGAGATCGATTTCAACAAAGAGGAAACAGAGAGGATGTCAAGCAAACTCGATGGGACTGATCGCTCATTTCGGTGAGAACAAAATGTTACAAAGGGAAACAGAAAGTTTGTAGGGCCATCTCGGTGAGACCGAGATCTGTATCGGTGTGACCGAATTGTCTAGGGTTTCTGGCAGTGGCTATGTGAACTGAACTCGATGTCGCCGGATAGATCAAACCGGTGGGGCCGAATTTGACTTTGAGTATTGGACAAATGTGGAAATGAGGAAGTGGCTGAGGATTTTGGAGCAATGTCACTAAGCACTTTGAGCAAGTAGACCATTAAGCAACACCTCATCCCCTTTTAATAGTATTAGCTTTCCTATGGACTCAATGTGATCTTGGATCACTAAAATGAAGAAGAGTCTCGAGCTTTTGCCAATATTTGTCCTTAGCATTTTGAAGGGGTTCCACATCCTCTTGTCCTTGCCATGCCATTGTTGAACTGATCTGAAATACACTAGGTAAAGGTATTAGTCCAACAAGAGATATGTTGACATTAATTACCAAAATCACCAAGGGAGCACTTGTGGTTTCAATCTCCCCCTTTTTGGTAATTTATGACAACATACATCAAAGCTTTAGATAAAGATATGAAGAGTAACAAGTAAAGCTTTGGAAAGACATGTAACACACATAGGCTCCCCCTACATGTATGCAATCATGTGAAGATAGACTATAAGAACATGTGAGTTCATAAATATGACAGAGTAAGCAATGAGTTACATGTATCTTGGCTATATGCATCAGAGCAAATGATATAGATAAAAGGAAGTGTACCTTCATGTTCATGAATCCTTCTTGCAAACAATATGTACATCAGTAAGAGATCATCATGCACATGAGTGTGATGCATATACTTACCCTGTGGTCTTGAGCTGGCTTTGGAAAAAGTGGAGTTGAGAAAACAGGGTTAGATAACACAAGAACACTCCATGTAAAGCAATTTCAGGAAACCACAAGAGTACCAAGACTGGGATGACATGTAATGGGTGAGTACTTAGTACTTCATTTGGATGTTGACATGTCCCCAAATATTTAAAGATATGCAATGAATTCCAAAGGATTTTTCTTCCCTAGCAATGGACTCTTTCTCCTCCTGAATCTGATATTGGATAATGGGAGAAGGTAGGGCAAGAGAAAATCATAGCAGGAAATGGTGCAAACACCCATATATTGACATGTCTTTCCCCTCTTAAAGACATGTGACTTCTCTCCCCTTTCTGTTAACAAGCATCTGGAAGAGCTTAGATGAGCTCATATTATAAGCTTTGATGTGTTCTCTCTCCCCCTTTGACATCAATTTCAAAGAAGGGTACTTCTGGAGCATGACTCAAATAGGTTTGGTCCTTGAGACACACTACAAAGCAGCATGTAGTTTAAGATGCGGTTAGAGGATAAGAATCATTCAGTGGAGCTAGAGAAGAAATGAAATATGCAATGGAAAAAAGTTTTCTCAGCAATGAAATCGATAACGCCGAGCTATTTCCATCGGTGATGCCGAGTTGGCAGTGTCACAGATGATGCATATCGGACAGACCGGGTTAGTCCATGTCGGTTGTACCGATGAACTGCCCACAAAATATCCTTATCATTCCGTCTAGCCGATAGGCTTGGATTAGTGAGTCCGAGTTTAATGCAGAGGAAAAGTTTTGTGAACTCAGCTCTCCTGGCAAATGAAATTTCACAAAGATTTGCAAAGAATTAACTGAAGGATTTGCAATGAATTAAATACATAAGTTAATAGACACAAGAAAAAAGATCTAGAAGAAGTTTTTTTTGATAAGGGGAACAAGATAGCAAGAAATATATGCAAGAACACAAAGTAAGTGAAAATAGAAACACCAGAGAACTTCATCTAGATATGGGGTGACAAAGTCACCTATGTTGGAGTATATTGACTTAGGAGTCAAGTGACATCACTTGATCATAGGTCATACTCACCGTTTAAGCTCAAAATGGGGTTACCATTTTTCGTTTAAGCATTTTGATGTATTCACATCTCGTTGAGTTGCTTTGACCCATGACTTGGAGTGAAGTTTCTCTAAGATGGAATGACATACCTTGGGTGGTGTTGATTTTGATCATGTAGTCGAAATTGTGTTGGATGCTAAATGTTGATGTAGTCCATCAAGAGTTGGGAGAACCACTTGTAGTTTGAGTTCATCTTCCTACATGGGTTAGTCTTTCAAGGAAGAGCACTTGTGTATCTGAAATGACAATCATGAGACATGATACCAAATGAAATTTGATATATAGAAATTGTCAAAGCATATGTTGAGTGGGTTCATGCTTCCTTGTAAACAACAACCATATAGTAGGAACTTGGTGATGTAGAGATTGCTCAAAATGTGAGTGGCTTGCAATCTCATAGATTTGGGCTTATCCAAGTACCTACAAGGGATAGATAACATGCAAGGGTACAAGTATAGATCCAAGGCATATGACCATCATCATAAGAGAAATATCAAGGATTAGTCATAAAAGGATCATGCCTTGCATGTATCCAACGGAGTTTCTACTCCAAGTTTGAGGCATCAATGATATTCAATTCACCTCTCAAACGGCAAAATACTTTCTCATCAAGAGGTTTGGTGAATATATCTGCCAATTACTTATCGGTATGAACATGCTTAAGATTGATGTCTCCTTTAGCAACATGATCTCGAATGAAATGATGACGAACTTCAATATGCTTAGTTCAAGAGTGTTGCATGGGATTGTGAGCAATCTTAATAACACTTTCATTATCACAAAGCAATGGAACATGTCTCACATGTATCCCATAATCCTTAAGGGTATGGGTCATCCAAAGTAATTGAGCACAACATGATTCGGCGGCAATGTATTCCACTTCGGCGGTGGATAAGGATACGGAGTTTTGTTTCTTGGAGGACCAAGACACAAGGGATCTACCAAGAAATTGACAAGTACCCGAAGTGGACTTTCTATCAACCTTGTCACCGGCATAGTCCGAACCAGAGTAGCCAACAAGATCAAAAGAAGACCTCTTAGGATACCAAATGCCAAAATTTGGTGTATGAATTAAGTATCTCACTATACTTTTAAAAGCCTTAAGATGGCATTCTTTAGGGCCGCTTGATATCATCCACACATGCACACACTTAGCATAATATCAGGACGGGAGGCACATAGATATAACAATGAACCAATCATAGAGCGGTAAACCTTTTGGTCAACCAGTTTGCCATCCTTAGTCAATTCAAGATGTCCACTAGTAGGCACGGGTGTTTTCATACCTTTGCTTTCTTGCATGTTGAACTTCTTGAAAAGATCCTTGGTATACTTTGTTTGATAAACAAAGGTACCTTCCTTAGTTTTCTTGATTTGTAAACCAAGAAACAATTTGAGTTCACTCATCATAGACATCTCAAACTTCTCCGACATTAGCCTTCCAAACTTTTCACTAAAATGGGGGTTAGTAGAACCAAATATGATATCATCAACATAAATTTGGCACACAAAAAATTCTCCATTAACCCTTTTAGTAAAAAGTGTATAATCAATCTTCCCAATTTCAAAGCGTTTTTAAATAAGAAACTTGGTCAAGCATTTATACCATGCTCTAGGAGCTTGTTTAAGACCATAAAGAGCTTTGTGAAGTTTGTAAACATGATCGGGTATCTTGGGATTAACAAAGTCGGGAGGTTGTTTAACATATACTTCCTCCTAAATTTCACCATTTAAAAAAGCACTTTTAATGTCCATTTGGTATAGAGTGATATCATGATGACTGGCATAAGCAAGTAAGATGCGTATGGACTCAACTCTAGCAACAGGGGCATATTTCTCACCATAGTCCATACCATCGACTTGAGTGTAGCCTTGAGCAACGACACGCGCCTTGTTGCACACAACTTGTCCATCTTCATCTTGCTTATTCCGAAACACCCATTTGGTTCCAATGACATTGTGCTTGTCGTCTGGCTTCTCAACCAATGTCCAAACTTGGTTTCTCTTGAAGTTTTGTAGCTCTTCATGCATAGCATTTATCCAATCCGGATCTTCTAGAGCTTCTTCAACCTTCATAGTTTCAATGCTATAAATGAATGAGTAATGTTCACAAAAGTTAGCCAAATGAGTTTTAGAGCGAGTGATTCTCCCGGTTTGAATGTCACCGAAGATTTGTTTGATGGGACGATCTCTTGAGACTCTTGCTCTAACTCGTGAGAGCTTTTGCTTGGGTCGAGGTGGAACATCCTCTTCATTGTCTTCCTCTTCTTCTTGTCCTTATTCATTGTTGTTGGCGTTGTTGTTCTCTTGTGGAGGTGGAGAGGGAGGTCAATGAGGTTCATCTTGTTGTACTTCCTCATTTCCTTCGTCTTGACGTGTCCCACTCGTGGATGCCTCCAAGTCAACTTGTGGTTCACCTTGTCGTGAAGTTGAGGCTTCCACTTAGATGGACGAAGTACCCTCCTTCACCTCCGTTGGGCGAATATTCCCAATAGACAAGTCTTGAATTGCTTCCGAAGGATCTTTATCTCCTACATCAATTGGTAATTGCTCTACTTGCGAGCCGTTAGATTCATCAAACTTCACATCTACCGTCTCTTCAACCTTTCAGGTGAAATTGTTGTAGACACGGTAAGTGTGAGAGTTTGAGGGTAACCGAGTAGGAGACCTTCATCAGATTTAGGGGCAAATTTCGAAGAGCGATGTTTGTCAAGAATGTAACACTATGATCCAAATACTCGAAAGTATCCAACTTGGGGTTTGTTACCGGTGAGAAGCCCATATGCCGTCTTGCCGAGAAGCTTGTGAAGATATAGTCGGTTTGTTGCATGACAAGTTGTCTCAACCGCTTCCGCCCAAAAGTGTTTTGGCGTCTTGTATTCATCAAGCATCGTTCCCGCCATCTCAATAAGTGTCCGGTTCATCCTCTCAACAACTCCATTTTGTTGAGGTGTGTACGTGGCCGAGAACTCATGTGAATTGCCTTCTTTGTCAAGAAAGGTATCCACATTGGCATTCTTGAACTCCGTTCCGTTATCGCTTCGAACCTTCTTGATCTTCGCTTCAAATTGATTTTGGGCCTTCCTAGCGAAGTTCTTGAAGATCTTTTGGACCTGCGATTTATCATCAAGAAAGAAAAGCCACATAAATCTGGAAAAATCCTCAACAATGACCAAACCGAACGAGTTACCACCGAGACTCTTGTAGGCGTTGGGACAAAAAAGATCCATGTGGAGTATCTCAAGTGGTCTCATTATGATTGTCTCTTCGAAACACTTGGCAATCTACTTCAGTAAATAGAACATTGAATCCAAAATCGGCTAGTCTAGAAAGTAAATTGTAACCAAGAGATTCAACGAGCATAACATTTTGGATAGAGCAGTCATGTGAAATGGCCACCTTACCAAGGCCAACCACCTTACCCTTTGAGTTATCACCAAAAGTGACATACTTTCGGGGACCATCATTTTTAGGGAGCTCTCGAAACATGTCCTTATCTCCGGTCATGTGATCAGTACATCCACTATCAAGAACCCATCGTAATATCCATGTTCAACTTCATCATATGATTGATCATCACCTAGAGAGAGTGATTCATTAGATTTATGACCATGGAAATGTGCATCTTTATGAATTCTAATGACTTGTGAGATGATGCTACTAATGACTCCAACATCTCCTTTGGCACGCATAAGGTCACGAAGCTCAAATAGACAATCACCAAATTTAGGATCACTAGGATTCATTTTATAAAAAGCAATGGACTTTTGAAGAATCTCATCTAGATTTTTCAAGGAATGGTTTGGAAAGCGCTCCTCAAGGTATCTCCATATAGTATAAGCACATTCAAATGTAGGCAAGCATACAAGCAAATTTCTAGGCAATCCTTTAATGATAAGATCAATAGCTCTAAGGTTGCGGGTCATGTCAAGATACTCATCGGGGGTAGGATGCAAGGGATCAATAGGAGGCACACAAGGGCTAGTAATATACTTGTTCAAATTATATTCATTGAAAATCTCAAGCATCTTATTTTTCCAAGCACTATAGAACTCTCCGTCAAGCATAGGCACCCTACGACTAATACTCCCAACCATAGACTCATCCATCTTCCTCCAATGGTGATTAAACCAAAGCAATGGAGACCAAAAGCTTTGATAACAATTGAAAGGATCGAGAAGAGATGTCTAGAGGGGGTGATTAGACCCTCAAGAAGAAAGGTAGCAGTTTGTAAGTTCTACAAGTTGAGGTGGAGTTTTAGCACAAGTTTAAGCATTCCCAATACATTTCAAGCAAGCATAGCAAGAGTATAAGCAGTGGAAAGACTAAAGCATGCTAATTGCAAGAAAGTAAAGCGATGGGATTGGAGTGTGCAAACGCAATGTAGACACGGAGATTTTTGGCGTGGTTCCGATAGGTGGTGCTATCGTACATCCACGTTGATGGAGACTTCAACCCACGAAGGGTAATGGTTGCGCGAGTCCACGAAGGGTCCATGAAGAAGCAACCTTGTCTATCCCACCATGTCCATCGCCCATGAAGGACTTTCCTCACTCGGGTAGATCTTCACGAAGTAGGCGATCTCCTTGCCCTTACAAACTTCTTGGTTCAACTCCACAATCTTGATGGAGGCTCCCAAGTGACACCTAACCAAAAATATTACTTTACCATTTATCCATCTCTATCAGATCTCACTTTGCGAATAACCATGAAGGGATTGACACCCCCTTTGTCACGTTGGTTGCAAGTTGGTGTTTGTTTGTGCAGGTATTCAGTGGATTGTCCCATTGTCTCCTACTGGATTGATACCTTGGTTCTCTACACTACTTTCCTGCATCGCCCTTTCCTCTTAAAGGGAAAAACCAATGCAAGCTCAAGAGGTAGCAAGCTCCTAAGTGACAACTAACCAATCTAGGAGACACCACTCTCCAAAAGGTAATAGATGGTGTGTTGATGATGAACTCCTTGCTCTTGTACTTCAAATGATAGTCTCCCCAACACTCAACTATCTCTCAAAGATTTGGATATGGTGGAAAGAAGATTTGAGTGGAAAGCAACTTGGGGAAGGCTAGAGATCAATATTCTTGTGGTAGGATTGGTATATCTTGGTCTCAACACATGAGTAGGTGGTTCTCTCTCAGAAAATGAGTAGTGGAAGTCTAGGCGCGTTCTGATGGCTCTCTCACAAATGGAGAAGGTGGTGGAGGGGTATATATAGCCTCCACACAAAATCCAACCGTTACACACATTTGACCCAACTCGGTCAGACCGAATAGAGGAACTTGGTGACACCGATGTAGTTCAAAATGTGAATGTTAGGAATCTCGGTGGGACCGACTGGAACAACTCGGTGGGACCGATGTGCTAGGGCTAGGGAAAAACCTCATCTCGGTGAGACCGATTGCTTGAACTCGGTGAGACCGATTTCAACAAAGAGCAAACAGAGAGGATGTCAAGCAAACTCGGTGGGACCGATCGCTCATTTCAGTGAGACCGAAATGTTACGAAGGGAAATATAAAGTTTGCAGGGCCATCTTGGTGAGACCGAGATCCGTATCAGTGTGACCAAATTGTCTAGGGTTTCTGGCAGTGGCTATGTGAACTAAACTCGAAGGCGCCGGATAGATAAAATTGGTGGGGCCGAGTTTGAGTTTGAGTTTTGGACAAATGTGCAAGTGAGGAAGTGGCTGAGGATTTTGGAGCAATATCACTAAGCACTTTGAGCAAGTAGACCATTAAGCAACACCTCATCCCCTTTTAATAGTATTGGCTTTCCTATGGACTCAATGTGATCTTGGATCACTAAAATGAAAAAGAAGAGTCTCGAGCTTTTGTCAATCTTTGTCCGTAGCATTTTGAAGGGTTCCACATCCTCTTGTCCTTACCATGCCATTATTGAACTGATCTCTAATACACTAGGTAAATGTATTAGTCCAACAAGAGATATGTTGATGTTAATTACCAAAATCACCCAGGGAGCACTTAATTGTGCTTTCACTCGTCATGTGCTTAAATAAAAGTCTGGCTAGAGGGGCCACAGCCCCCGCACAATGCAGTTGATATCCTGCTGCGTCTCTACAACTGGGCGAGCAGCTAGGTCCCTGTTGTTACAATGTTTCTCTCTTTAATAAAGGAAATGGCAAACCATTTGCTTTGTCTCAAAGAAAATATGGCAGTCACAGCCGAGTTGAAAAGGCAACAACATCCAACTCAAGCTTACAGACGGTACAAAAGTCCAAGGATTTATTGTTCATGAAATTTAGACAAAACACAGATTAAACATGGCAATAACATCTAACCCAACCACTATTTTTGGCAGTCACAAACAAATGGATCAGTCTGATCCAGAAAATCAACATCTGGTGCGATTTTTTTTACTGGAACATGACCACAAGTTGTTGTAAATAGAAGCCGAGCATGTTCAGAAGCCCATTTGTCCACCTGAAACTTCTTTTTTTTTGCTGTTCAACATATCCGTCCATGAGAAATTTCTTGTTGAAAAACTTAAGCCTCATGGACAATAGTAACCTCGCATTCAGCATGAAGAATGTGATGAAGCTTTTGTTTGCCTGGTTGGATGCATATCCTTCCATCATTATTGTCCTCAAATGAATGTCATGAGAACTGAGAAAATCCCGGTGCTTATTACACCACCGATTGGTTATATGTTTTTCTCCATGTGTTAGTGCCTATGTAGACTTGAAAATTGAAAATAGTTAAGGTCTAGAAAAAGAGTATGTCGAATGAGCGACAGCTGAATGGTTAATTCTGGTACAATATATATACCGACTTTCAATGACCAAATTCAATGTGAATGAAATCATCACCTTTATATACAAATTCTTCAGACATGGAAAGCATCACAGCAAGCAATAATTGTGTTCATATCATAACTAAACATGCCGATATATAAGATCTTGACATAATCCAGCACCATTGATAGGCTATCCATGGACGAACTCTTCATTGAGCATATAACATAATATTAGTACCCAAAGTGTACTCCAAGATGATATAAAACTTATGCGCACAAATGAAAAATGCAGCTTATGATTACAAATGTGTAGATGATAATATACGGTACTTGAATAAGTGTGGAGCCAAACACCAACTTCTGATAATTAAACAGACCAGGAATTACACCCAAGGTCTCCAGTTTAGGCGCAGAGACGATAGTTATTTGTGAAGGTATATAACAATAATGAAGGAGCAACCTTTGAAGTGAAGGGGCATCTTCGATGATGAGTTGTTATCCTTCAAAACAAATTCTAATGCTTTTAAGGTGAGGTGACTTTATTTGGATACAATTGATAGGGATTTCTATTCCCAAAACAATCAGCAAGCACTCCAGGGCAGGGCAACTGGTGTGGATGATGCTGTGAAGTGAGGCCTCCAACAAATAAACCACCACAAGTGAAAGTTTTTTTAGCAGTGGGAGTCGAAGCATTTGTACCAGATCATCTGGTAGATGGCATCAGGCGAAGGTGGCGGTGTGGAGAGAGGAGGAAAACCACGAAATGGACAACGGTGGTGTGGGCACAAATTCTTGGCCTTCAGTTCGTGGTATGTAATTTTTGTGGTAATGGTAGAACTCAAACTACTCGAGTTTTTAGAATTCAGGGGATGTCAACCAGGCGCCCACCATGGAGGGTATGGACAATAGGTAGTGTGTCAGGATGCAGTGGTGTTGAACGGAGCCCTAGTGGGAGGAGATGATGGCTCTGAGGAGTTCAAAATCATGAACGACGGATAGCTGATGACAGTCGAGATTAAAGGGCGTGGCGCACCATAGAGGGCGCCACCAAGTTGAGAGGACTTGGGTGCGGCAGCAATCCTTGGTGGGGAGAAGCGGGATGATCTTCCCAAGGATGTCGTCCGGGAGATCACTGATGTGGTCCACCCGAGATTCTACGAGTTCCTCAGATCCGGTGGGGGGCGGGGAGCTCGCCACTTCTCCCCGCGCTGCCGGGTGCGGGATCTACAACCGGTGTCGCCACTGGCGGGAGCCTCATCTTCTTGGCGGTGGGGCCAGCTGACTCCATTTTCCTTGCAGGCGTTGTGCCAAGATCACGGGTTTGAGCATATTAGCGAGAGACGAGCCTAGTGGCAGTGTGACTGGGGAAGAAGGAGGACCGGGGTTTTTTGTTGGAGCGAGGAAAGGAGCATGCATTTTTTGTACGAGTGAGGAAGAAGCTGAGTGGGGGTTTTCTGTACGAGTGAGGAAGATGGGGAGCGGGGGGAATTGGTGGGAGACAGAAGCAGGAGAGTCCAGCGAGCAACAGTAAGTGGAGGCGAGGAGGCGGGATGGTTTTTCTGGGATCGCCCCTCTTCAAGAAATATGGGCTTTTCCTCGCAAAAAACAAAAACAAATGGGCTTTAAGAGGGATAGGCTTTTGTATTGACCTAGTCGGCTGCCCGTGTTAGGTACTGGACTTCCTTGTACTAGAGGCAGCCCATTAGAGACACTCTCCAGCTCTCCAGCTTATTGCCCATTTGAAAGAAAAAAAAGACGCCTCCAGCTTATGGCTCCTCATCGGTAACATTTTTCAACTTGGACAAAAGTTATAGCTCCTTCTCGGGCCGGCTTGGCATCCACCAAATTAGAGGATGCGGTACTGCATGCAGACACTCACACTGGTCATTGCACGGAAAAATGAGCGGCCAAATAACAGGACCACAATATAGATTGTAAAGGTTGACACGCTAGTCAACATTCACACTAAACTAAGTTTCACAACATACAATATGCATACTAGCTAACATTCGCAAGCACTTAAGTGCAGCATGTTTATGCATCTAAATGATCCACAAGACTATAACCAAGACAAAGCTGTGAGAAGGTGTAGAAATAAAGAAAAGACGATCGATGCTTCTCTGAGCAAAGGGCCTCCCTACGCGCGTACATGCTTCTTTCTGCTCAATGTTGTGTGCACTTTGAGCATGTTGGAAACTCCACAACTAGCTTGATGGCTCATCTTGCAATTTACACTGACACATTGCAGCAAACAGAGGAGGCAATAGAAATCACTCGACATTAGACCATTTTGTGCAGTTCCACTAAAATCATCTTCATTGTCCTGAATGTGAAAAGATAGGAAAGCAGTAGCTGTACTTAAACGGTGTCGCAAAACAGTAGAACATATCAATAGCTCGGCATGACAAAACACGATCATCTGGACAAAGGGGATACTAACCTGCATGAGGAAGATTATGCATAATTTTATAGGTGGTTAGTTGATTTCCACCTTGGGATCTCCTATGATGGCACGGAGGAAATTCTATGCAATCGATGAGTGCAATTCCTTCCATGTGGCTGTAGAAAATTTGTCTGACTAACCCCAATATATTTTTGTTCAGTTCCACTAAAATAATGCACCGCTGTTTGCATGACCCCTACTCGCCGGGTAGGCCATCAATGACTCTGTCTCTTTTATCTTGCATTGGCGGCGCGGCTACAGTGCTTGTTTGCTCCTCCACACATGACAAGCTCATTCCACACCGCAATCGGCAAGTCAATGTACAAATAAGCTTATTTCATCTTGCCTTGGTCATTCTACCTAGTTACGAATGTAGAAATACCTGGAGCACCATGAGGTCAGCTGGCAGCTGGTTACACTAAAATTGAGGTTTGTGCTTCCGTTTGCACAAATAAGACACCATATGGAGATAAGACAACCCTGTTTGCACAAATATGTAACAGGGTTACTTAAGCAGTGTCATTTTTTTGCAGCGGCATATGATTAACAATAGCATCTCATATGTTATCAATGGCATTACACTCACAGTATGAAAAAGTGCCATTAACTAAGAAGTGCCATCACATCAAATCAACATTGTCACTAGACTAACGGGGGCTTACATTAACAGGCATAACAATTGCATTATTACTCTATGATGACAGGTTGACAGTAGCACTTGATCAGTACGTACGTGCATGGTTAACAGGAACGATCATTCTAACAAATACTAATACGGAAAGGAGAAACACATCATTGTGTCAACCGTTGTGCAATTAAATTTTGTGCAGTTCCACGGAGATGCGGCTATGTTACTGGTGTCAGATTTTAGTGTAACGGCCGAAAACACTCTTTATGAGAAATGAAGCAAGATAGAAGCATTTCATACAACGGTGGTGCCATTGATTCAGTTTATCAATGGTAATAGATTGACAGTAGATAACTTAACAGTGCCATCACATTAAAAGTGGCATTGTTTCATTTTACCTGTGATGTTAGATTAACAGAAAGAGTAAGGGCATAGGGACACGGGATGCACAAGCACATTTTACATCCACCGAGGCATAAAGTGGTGAGGCAGAGGTGTTGCTGAGTGCGGCAAACATGCAAAGCATGTCTGCATTTGTGCCTTTTTTGTTCTCATTAGTGACCTTTCCTATGTGACCATAGGAAATCTAGACGTGATCATTCTCAGTTGCATTGTCGACCCCCCACTTTATGTCCTTTTTGGACCAAGAGACCTGGTCAGGCCAGCATCTTTATTTCCCTTTCCAACCAAGAGATCGGTTCGTTAGCCAGTATCTGCAGTACATTTTTTCCTCTAGTAGTAAAAATTTAGGCGGTGTTTGAGTGTTCGACAAGCCGACGGAGCTAGCTACATGCGGAGCTTTGTAATACTAGAAGAATATCCACATGCAGGATGCAGCGACGTGGGAAGCAATCCTAACTTGATGGGGGGGAAAGGATGCATCGACGTTGGGAGCTAGGCCATTAGAACAAGCCCTGTTGTATTTTACATCTCCGGGAGGCGGTGATGTAATATTTTTTTTTACATATGGACCATCTGTTGGAGTAGCATTTTTTTGCTCTCGGAGATCCAAAAGTTAGGTATTTTTACATATGGACCGTCTATTGGAGAGGCTCTAAGTTAAAAGCATGGAGATCTCTAAATCACATGCCTCCCCTAAATTTTGGTATGCACATCTTCCACCATGCTAACTAGTGCATTTTATTTTCCTCCTCTGTATCACCCCACCAAAAGGCAGACATGGCATCTGTGATTTCTTTACAAACCTACTTTGGTATTTTAAACACACCCATAGCAAAAATAGGGATAGACTGGATAATAGCTTTTAATAAAAAATTCCTTACCCCCAAGTGATAGCAATTTCTCTTTCCAACCCTTCAACCGGTTAACTACCCTTTCCACCAAGTGAGTAAAAATGTCACTTCTATCTAAACCAATCATGGAAGGAAGGCCAAGATATGTGTCAGAAAGGGCTTATGTCATAATATTGAGTTCTGGACAAATTTCAGCTTTGACATCCACATTCACTTTAGGGATAAAGAATATGCTACTCTTGCCTTCACTCACCAACTTACCAGAGCTTGTGCAATAATCATTTAGTACCTATCTCAATGAGGTTGCATTATCCATATCCACCTTCATAAGGATTAGGGAATCATCAGCGAATAGTAAATGTGAATCTAATGGTGCATTCCTGCACACCCTTACCCCTTCAATGCCACGAACCTCCTCTCTTGAGCTAGAGCACTAGATAATCCCTCTGCACACATAAAAAATAAATATGGTGATAAGGGTTCTCCTTGTTGGAGCCCTCTTGTTGGGATGAATCCTTCTATTTCTTGATCATTGTACCTCACCTTATAAGTCACGGAGGTAACACATGCCATTAAGAGATCAATAACCTCTCTATGAAAGCCATTTCCCCTTTCATAGGCCTTATGAATATCAAGTTTAACATCACAATATTCTCCTTTCCCCTTCTTCTTATTTTTTATTTTGTGGAGGCACTCATATGACAAAATAATATTGTCTGTAATAAGACGGCCAGGTACGAATGCACTCTGCACCGGAGAGATAATGTCATCGAGGCAAGTTTTAAGACGGAAAGATATCTTTTGGAGATCACCTTGTATAGTACATTACATAGACATATTGGTCTGTATTGGGTGATTCTATCAGGGGCATCGACCTTGAGGATGAGGACAATGACCGTCTCATTCCATCCATCTGAGATTACTTTATTATCGATAGCATTCAAGACTTTTGCAGTAAGAGCCTCACCGAGGATATGCCAACACTTCTTGAAAAAACAACAACGTACAGTGCAAACCATCCGTCCCCGGAGCCTTCATATCTCCAATTGAAAAAAGAGCTTTTTTCACATCATCTACTGTGTGCGGTTTCAACAAGGCCTCATTCATCTCATTTGTCACTCTTGGATTAACTTTTTCAAGGAAAACCGGGTCGGGCTCATCAATCTCTGTACAAAAAAGTCCCGCAAAATAATTGGAAATAAAAGGATAGAGGAAGTCAGTACCTTCCAACCATGCACCTTGATCTTATATTAACTTAATTATCCTATTCCTCAACCTTCTAGATGAGGAAAAATTCTGGAAATAGGATGTATTTTTATCACCAAACATGAGCCAGATGATCAGGCTCCTTTGCACCCAATGGATTTCCTCCATCTGTAGCAATCTCTCAAGCTCTTCGGCTAGATCTTTCTACCTTTGAACGTTCTGATGTGTCAATCTATCCTTTACAACTTGTTCCAATTCCCTCTAAACATTCTTTATTCTCTTTGATGATTTCTTCAGCACCGTTTTTTCC
Organism: Triticum urartu; assembly: GCF_056163025.1. Classification (NCBI taxonomy): domain Eukaryota; kingdom Viridiplantae; phylum Streptophyta; class Magnoliopsida; order Poales; family Poaceae; genus Triticum; species Triticum urartu. The sequence continues at coordinate 574,501,951 of NC_141879.1, forward strand.
CATTCATGTAGCCGCTTTGTGGACAAGTGCTAGCTGCTTTGCAAGTCCCAAGTGTTGGGGAACGTAGCATGCAATTTCAAAAAAAATCCTACTGTTGGGGAACGCAGTATTTCAAAAAAAATCCTACGATCACGCAAGATCTATCTACGAATGCATAGCAACCAGAGGGGAGAGTGTGTCTACGTACCCTCTTACACCGAAAGAGGAAGCGTTAAGTAACGCGGTTGATGTAGTCGAACGTCTTCGCGATCCAACCAATCAAGTACCGAACGCATGGCACCTCCGCGATCTGCACACGTTCAGCTCGGTGACGTCCCTCGAACACTAGATCCAGCTGAGGCCAAGGGAGAGTTTCGTCAGCACGATGGCGTGGTGACGGTGATGATGAAGTTACCGACGTAGGGCTTCGCCTAAGCACTACGACAATATAACCGAAGTGGAAATCTGTGGAGGGGGGCACCACACATGTCTAAGAGATCAACTTGTGTGTCTATGGGGTGCCCCCCTCCCCAGTATATAAAGAAGTGGAGGAGGGGAACGGGCGGCCTCCTATGGCGTGCCCCAAGGGGGGGGAATCCTACTCCTACTAGGAGTAGGTTCCCCCTTTCCTAGTCCAACTAGGAGGGGGAAGGAAGGGAAGAGGGAGAGAAAGGAAAGGGGGGCCGTCCCCCTTCCCAATTCGGATTGGGCTTGGTGGGGTGGCCCCACCTCTTGGCCGCCTCCTTCCCTCTTCCACTAAAGCCCATGTAGGCCCATTAAGCCCCGGGGGGTTCCGGTAACCCCGCAGTACTCCAGAAAATGCCCGAACTAATCCCAAACCTTTCCGGTGTCAAAACATAACCTTCCAATATATCAATCTTCATGTCTCGACCATTTCGAGACTCCTCTTCATGTTCGTGATCACATCCGGGACTCCGGATAACCTTCGGTACATCAGATCACATAACTCACAATACATATCGTCATCGAACATTAAGCATGCGGACCCTACGGGTTCGAGAACTATGTAGACATGACCGAGACTCATCTCTGGTCAATAACCAATAGCGGAACCTGGATGCTCATATTGGTTCCTACATATTCTATGAAGATTTTATCGGTCAAACCGCATAACAAAATACGTTGTTCTCTTTGTCATCGGTATGCTACTTGCCCGAGATTCGACCATAGGTATCATCATACCTAGTTCAATATTGTTAGCGGCAAGTCTCTTTACTCGTTCCGTAATGCATCATACCGTGACTAACACATTGGTCACATTGCTTGCAAGGCCCATAGTGATGTGCATTACCGAGAGGGCCCAGAGATACCTCTCCGACAATCGGAGTGACAAATCCTAATCTCGGTCTATGCCAACTCAACAAACACCATCGAAGACACCTGTAGAGCATCTTTATAATCACCCAGTTACGTTGTGACATTTGATAGCACACTAAGTGTTCCTCCGGTATTCGGGAGTTGCATAATCTCATAGTCATAGGAACATGTATAAGTTATGGAGAAAGCAATAGCAATCAACTAAATGATCAAAGTGCTAAGCTAACGGATGGGTCATGTCAATCACATCATTCTCTAATGATGTGATCCCGTTTATCAAATGACAACTCATGTCTATGGTTAGGAAACTGAACCATCTTTGATTAACGAGCTAGTCAAGTAGAGGCATACTAGTGACTCTCTGTTTGTCTATGTATTCACACATGTACTAAGTTTCCGGTTAATACAATTCTAGCATGAATAATAAACATTCATCATGATATAAGGAAATATAAATAACAACTTTATTATTGCCTCTAGGGCATATTTCCTTCAGTCTCCCACTTGCACTAGAGTCAATAATCTAGATTACATTGTAATGATTCTAACACCCATGGAGTTTTGGTGCCGATCGCTCGTGAGAGAGGCTTAGTCAATGGGTCTGCAACATTCAGATCTGTATGTATTTTCCAAATCTCTATGTCTCCCTCCTTGACTTGATCGCGGATGGAATTGAAGCATCTCTTGATGTGCTTGGTTCTCTTGTGAAATATGGATTCCTTTGCTAAGGCAATGGCACCAGTATTGTCACAAAAGATTTTCATTAGACCCGATGCACTAGGTATGTCACCTAGATCGCATATGAACTCCTTCATCCATACTCCTTCATTTGCTGCTTTCGATGCAGCTATGTACTCTGCTTCACACATAGATCCCGCCATGACGCTCTGCTTGGAACTACACCAACTGACAGCTCCACCATTCAATAAAAATATGTATCCGGTTTTTGACTTAGAGTCATCCAGATCAATGTCAAATCTTGCATCGACGTAACCGTTTACGACGAGCTCTTTGTCACCTCCATAAATGAGAAACATATCCTTAGTCCTTTTCAGGTATTTCAGGATGTTCTTGACCGCTGTCCAGTGATCCACTCCTGGATTACTTTGGTACGTCCCTGCTAAACTAATAGCAAGGCACACATCAGGTCTAGTACACAGCATTGCATACATGATAGAACCTATGGCTGAAGCATAGGGAATGACTTTCATTTTCTCTCTATCTTCTGAAGTGATCGGGCATTGAGTCTGACTCAATTTCACACCTTGTAACACAGGCAAGAACCCTTTCTTTCCTTGATCCATTTTGAACTTCTTCAAAACTTTATCAAGGTATGTGCTCTATGAAAGTCCAATTAAGCGTCTTGATCTATCTCTATAGATCTTGATGCCCAATATATAAGCAGCTTCACTGAGGTCTTTCATTGAAAATTCTTATTCAAGTATCCTTTTATGCTATTCAGAAATTCAGTATCATTTCCAATCAACAATATGTCGTCCACATATAATATTAGAAATTCTACAGAGCTCCCACTCACTTTCTTGTAAATACAGGCTTCTCCAAAAGTCTCTATAAAACCATATGACTTGATCACACTATCAAAGTGTATATTCCAACTCCGAGATGCTTGCACCAGTCCATAAATGCATCGCTCGAGCTTACACACTTTGTTAGCACCTTTTGGATCGACAAAACCTTCTCGTTGCCTCATATACAACTCTTCTTTAAGATATCCATTAAGGAATGCAGTTTTGACATCCGTTCGCCAAATTTCATAATCATAAAATGCGGCAATTGCTAACATGATTCGGATGGACTTAAGCATCTCTGCGGGTGAGAAGGTCTCATCGTAGTCAACTCCTTGAACTTGTCGAAAACCTTTCGCAACAAGTCGAGCTTTGTAGACAGTAACATTACCGTTAGCGTCAGTCTTCTTCTTCAAGATCCATTTATTCTCTATGGCTTGCCGATCATTGGGCAAGTCAACCAAAGTCTATACTTTTTTCTCATAGATGGATCCCATCTCAGATTTCATGGCCTCAAGCCATTTTGCGGAATCTGGGCTAATCATTGCTTCCTCATAGTTCATAGGTTCCTCATGGTCAAGTAACATGACTTCCAGAACAGGATTACTATACCAATCTGGTGCGGATCTTACTCTGGTTGACCTACGAGGTTCGGTAGTAACTTGATCAGAAGTTTCATGATCATCATCATTAGCTTGCTCACTAATTGGTGTAGGAATTACTGGATCTGATTTCTATGATGAACTACTTTTGCAATAAGGGAGCAGGTACAATTACCACATCAAGTTCTACTTTCCTCCCACTCTCTTCTTTCGAGAGAAACTCCTTCTCTAGAAAGGATCCATTCTTAGCAACGAATATCTTGCCTTCAGATCTGTGATAGAAGGTGTACCCAACAGCCTCCTTTTGGTATCCTATGAAGACACATTTCTTTGATTTGGGTTCGAGCTTCTCAGGTTGAAGCTTTTTCACATAAGCATCGCAGCCCCAAACTTTATGAAACGACAACTTGGGTTTCTTGCCAAACCATAGTTCATATGGTGTCGTCTCAACGGATTTTGATGATGCCCTATTTAACATGGATGCAGCCATCTCTAAAGCATAACCCCAAAACAATAGCGGTAAATCAGTAAGAGACATCATAGATCGCACCATATCTAATAAAGTGTGGTTACAACGTCTGGACACACCATTACGCTATGGTGTTATAGGTGGCGTGAGTTGTGAAACTATTCCGCATTGTTTCAAATGAAGACCAAACTCATACCTCAAATATTCACCTCCACGATCAGATTGTAGAAACTTAATTTCTTGTTACGATGATTTTCCACTTCACTCTGAAATTCTTTGAACTTTTCAAATGTTTCAGACTTATGTTTCATCAAGTAGACATACCCATATCTACTCAAATCATCTGTGAAGGTCAGAAAATAACGATGCCCACCACGAGCATGAACACTCACTGGACCGCATACATCAGTATGTATTATTTCCAATAAGTCTGTTGCTCTTTCCATTGTTTTGGAGAATGGAGTTTTAGTCATCTTGCCCATGAGGCATGGTTCGCAAGCATCAAGTGATTCATAATCAAGTGATTCCAAAAGCCCATCAGCATGGAGTTTCTTCATGTGCTTTACACCAATATGACCTAAACGATAGTGCCACAAATAAGTTGCACTATCATTATTAAACTTATATCTTTTGGCTTCAATACTATGAATATGTGTATCACTACTATCAAGATTTAGTAAAAATAGACCACTCATCAAGGATGCATGACCATAAAAGATATTACTCATATAAATAGAACAACCATTATTATCTGATTTAAATGAATAACCGTCTCGCATCAAACAAGATTCAGATATAATGTTCATGCTTAATGCTGGCACCAAATAATAAGTATTCAGGTCTAAAACTAATCCTGAAGGTAGATGTAGAGGTAGCATGCCGACGGCGATCACATAGACTTTGGAACCATTTCCCAGCGCATCGTCACCTCGTCCTTAGCCATTCTTCGCTTAATCCTTAGCCCCTGTTTCGAGTTGCAAATATTAGCAATAGAACCAATATCAAATACCCAGGCGCTACTGTGAGCATTAGTAAGGTACACATCTATAACATGTATATCAAATATACCTTTCACTTTGCCATCCTTCTTATCCGCCAAATACTTGGAGCAGTTCCGCTTCCAGTGACCATTATTACTTCATTTTATCAGTGACACTAGGGTCGAGCAGGTGGCAAACGAGGTGTACCGTGCATCGCAAGGATGAAGGCCGGGGGTTCTTAGACTGGGATGCTGAAGCTGGCTCTTTCAGTCCCTATCTTCCCCCTGATGTTTTTGTGGTAGCATTTGGGTTGTAATCCAAACTTGGTCGAGCTGGTGCTACGTCCCCCTACCTACCTAGCTTATGTGGCGAACTTGTCTCCTACTAGTACTCAGTCCGTTCTAGTAGTAGTTGCATAAATGCCCGTTTACACTGAGATGTTGTCGGATAATGGTTCTCTATGGTTGGGTTTCTTTAATGAAATCAGAGGGAACCCCCTCTTTCGATATATAAAAAACAGTGGCACTAGCGGTGCCAAAACATTGCCTCAAATTAATAGTGCCACTAGATTAAGGTGCAAAATAATAACATTACTGCTTTATCATGGCAGTGCCAAAACAGTAGCACAAGAGCAAGATCAACATGCAGGATCTTTGGCAAACGGTCAGACCAAAAAGGAAGATACCTCATGATGGGAACCATATCTGCAGTCAACGCCATCGTAGAAGGGATGACACCAGTCACCAACATGGATGATTCAATTCATGGGACCTTTTGGTGTAGTTCACCTAAAATGAAGCAATGTCCCATGAGCTAGCAGCTTCTTCTTCTTCTTTTAAGAAAAGGGCTCCAGCCCTGGTTCCATTTCCATCAGAAAATGAAACCCAGAGAGCTTCTTCATTTGTTGCAATAAAATTGAGCAACATCAAGGTTGGTCATGAAGCTCTTGGAGAGTAGGCGAACCAGGACAGTTGCATCTCTAATGAAAAGAAGCAACTTATGTTAATGGGAAATTTAGAAGGACATTAAAAAAGTGCCATTGATTCATATTACTGGAGGCATTACATTGAAAACAACATTGGTTAAATGTGTCCTTACTTTTAATAGTGTGACTACTACATTTTACCAGTGGCATTATGTAGGATCGAAAGTATGTCTAGGGGGGTGATTAGACTACTTGACCAAATAAAAACTTAACCTTTTCCCAATTTTAGTTCTTGGCAGATTTTAGCTAATTTAGGACAAGTCAAGCAATCATCACACAATTCAAGCAAGCATGCAAAGAGTATATAGGCAGCGGAAAGTAAAGCATGCAACTTGCAAAAATGTAAAGGGAAGGGTTTGGAGAATTCAAACGCAATTGGAGACACGGATGTTTTTCCCGTGGTTCGGATAGGTGGTGCTATCCTACATCCACGTTGATGGAGACTTCAACCCATGAAGGGTAACGGTTGCGCGAGTCCACACAGGGCTCCACCCAAGGGTAACGGTTGCGCGAGTCCACACAGGGCTCCACCCATGAAGGGTCCACGAAGAAGCAACCACCCACAATGGGTCCACGAAGAAGCAACCTTGTCTATCCCACCATGGCCATCGCCCACACAGGACTTGCCTCACTAGCGGTAGATCTTCACGAAGTAGGCGATCTCCTTGCCCTTACAAACTCCTTGGTTCAACTCCACAATCTTGTCGGAGGCTCCCAAGTGACACCTAGCCAATCTAGGAGACACCACTCTCCAAGAAGTAACAAATGGTGTGTAGGTAATGAACTCCTTGCTCTTGTGCTTCAAATGATAGTCTCCCCAACACTCAACTCTCTCTCATAGGATTTGGATTTGGTGGAAAGAAGATTTGAGTGGAAAGCAACTTGGGAAGGCTAGAGATCAAGATTCATATGGTAGGAATGGAATGTCTTGGTCTCAACACATGAGTAGGTGGTTCTCTCTCAGAACATATGAGTAGGAATGGTGTGTATGTTCTGATGGCTCTCTCATCGAATGAGAAGGAGGTGGAGGGGTATATATAGCCTCCACACAAAATCCAACCGTTACACAGTTTTCCAATCTCGGTGGGACCGAATCAATAAACTCGGTCGGACCAAAAATGTAAACCTAGTGACCGTTAGAGATTTTCGGTGGGACTGATATGCAACTCGGTAGGACCGATATGGTTAGGGTTTGGGCATAACGTAATCTCGGTGATACTGATTACACAAACTCGGTGAGACCGAATTTGGTAATTAGCTAACCAGAGAGTTGGTCAGGCAAACTCGGTGGGACCGATTTGCTCTTTCGGTGAGACCGAGTGGAACTCGGTGAGACCGAAAAGTTACAAAGGGGAAACACTGAGTTTACATTGCAATCTCAGTGGGATCGATTCGCTCTTTCGGTGAGACCAAAAAGTTACGAAAGGGAAACAGAGTGTTTGCAACCCCATCTCGGTGAGACCGAGATCCCTATCGGTAGGACCGAATTGCTAGGGTTTGGCAGTGGCTAATGACAAGTGAAACTCGGTGGCGCCGGATAGGAAGAATCGGTAGGACCGAGTTTGGCTTAGGGTTTAGGTCATATGTGGATATGGGAAAGTAGGTGAGGGTTTTGGAGCATATCACTAAGCACATGAAGCAAGAGGCTCATTAAGCAACACCTCATCCCTCCTTGATAGTATTGGCTTTTCCTAAAGACTCAATGTGATCTTGGATCACTAAAATATAAAATGAAGAGTCTTGAGCTTTTGAGCTTGAGCCAATCCTTTGTCCTTAGCATTTTGAGGGTTCCACTTTCACATCCATGCCATGCCAATCATTGAGCTTTCTTGAAATAATCATCTTGGAATAGCATTAGCTCAATGAGCTATATGTTGTTATGAATTACCAAAACCACCTAGGGATAGTTGCACTTTCAATCTCCCCCTTTTTGGTAATTGATGACAACATATAGATCAAAGCTTCGACAAATGATAATAAGCATGAAATATATCGTCGCTTTGAGAAGTATGTGATAAGTAAGAGCTCCCCCTAAATTTGTGCATATTTAAAATTTGCTTTGGACTGCAAATGCACAAAGAGTTAGAGTCATGGGTTACTCTTCCATGTCACATACATCTTGGTGGAGCTCTCAAAATGATAAGAATGAAATACATGCACTCATCACCAAGAAAAGTGAATGATCACACAAGATAGATAGGATAATAGTATTAACCAAGCATTAAGTGTAGCTTATGATCAAACACATGATCATCAATGTCTCACAAATAATGACGTAGTATCTCAAGCACTCAAAAGCAAACAAGTTTGAAAAACCACCAAATAAAGCAAGAGAGAAAAACAACACTCTCTCTCGAAGCCTATGATCTATACATCTTCTCCCCCTTTGGCAACAAGTTACCAAAAAGTTCCTAGAAAATGCATAGTGCTAAATCGACGCTCAGGCTTGATCTTCTGGTGGTGGTGGAGTCCGGATCACTCCAAGGATGAAGGCTTCGGTAGATGCTGAAGTAGACGCTGGAGTTGGAGCTGAAGTAGACGCTGGAGCTGAGGTTGTAGCTGGTGCTGAAGTGGTGGCTTTGGTGTCAGCAACTGACACGGCAGATGACCTCGGGCCTCGTGGCACTCTGGAAAAGGCATGAGTGGTAGTCCTGCCTCTCCTCTCCTGCATGTCCTCCTGGAGCTGCTCCACTGCAGACTGAACTTCCGTTACTTTGACATCCAAGTCATAGAACTTCTGTTCCATGATTCTCTCTAGGCTCTGCTGATTCTGAGTGAGGGTGGCCAGACTTTGCTCAATCCTCAGCGTGGATGCAATCAAGTAACCAAGATGCTCTTGTTTAGTCTTCAAGAAATACTCAGATGCCTCCTCTTGAGTAGGCATCTTGGCAGCTTTCTCCTTCCTCGCCTTCTCCTTCTTTGCATATGCTTGGGCAGATGATGGCTCGTTCTTAGTCATGACAACTTGATTGTCCTCGAAATCTGGACGGATGGGCAGGTGTTCCTTGTCCAATAGATATATGCCCGTGCCCATCTTGGAGTTGATGAGCTCCTGAATTTGAGGGGCATATCCGCAGCTCCTCTTCTGATCTGCTGCAGTCCTCTTGATAGTTTCCACTATAAGGCTCATCACCTTGAACTTCTGAGGCACATCAAACACATGTAGCAAGTTGATAGCATGGCCTCTGATCATCTTGTGATCTCCAGACTTGGGCAATAAGGTGTGCCTTAGTATCCAATTGATCGTAGGCAGTCCTGACAGAAGGTAATGCACAGACCCAAATTTGAAGGTGTCAAGAGCTTCATTGGGAATTTCCTTGTACATATTGGACATGGAGTTATGGTCCATCTTCTTCTTGGCATAGATATCCAAGTCATCATCTTGCTCCTCTGGGGCATTAATGATCTGTGCCCACTCAGCAACTGTGGATTGGTACCTTGTACCCTCAGACATCCATGTGATCCTCCCATCTGGATAAAAGTGTGCCGTGGAGTAGAACTGCATGATAAGCTCCTCGTTCCACTTTGTGAGCTTCTGCCCAACAAAGTCAGCTACTCCACAAGCTATGAAGCTGTCTTGCACTCCAGGATAGTGCTCCTCGTTTTCCTTGATATATTCCCAGTCGACCCATCTCATATCACATACAATGGGCTTCTTATCTAGCAGCACAGTCTCATAGAAATCTTGCTGCTCCTTGGTGTGAAATCTGTAGTCCACTGCTGTCCTTCTCCTTGAAGCATATGGGTCTGCTTCTCTCCATTTCCTCAGCCATGAATCTCTCCTGAGCTTCATGTCCTCAGCCACAGGATGAGCATCGTTGTGGTATGGGATCTTGGGCTTTAGCTTTCTCAGGACATTCTCTTCCTCTTCTTCAGCAACAGTCTTAGGCACTGGGGCCTTGTTCTTCTCAGCTGCAGGAATGCTCCTTGTATTTCTCTTAGGCTTTGGCTTTGGAGCTAACTTGGCCTTGGAAGCAGCTCCCCCTGATTTTATGGCATCTCCCATTAGCTTGGGTGCCTTGGGCGCTGGTGCAGCTACCTCTTCTTCCTCTTCTTCTTCCATGATGGAAGCTTTGCCAAGCACTCTAGCCACAGTCTTCTTCACCCTTTCCTTCCTTTTCTTGCCCTCAGCTGCAACTGGCTCTATGGGCTTCTCAGTTGACATTCTGCCCTTTGACATTGGCTGCCTGCCTGCTGGCCTTTTGATTTTCAGACCTGGCTTAGTGCCTTGAGCTGGCTCAACTCTCTTGGAAGTGGCCTCTTCCTCTGCCACATAGTCCTCATCTTCGGAATCTAAAGTCCTCTTCTTCCTTTGTCTCGTGGCAGCCTTTGGCAAATTACTAGGAGTGCTCCTGCTGCCTTCATCAGATGAACTGGAGGGACTAGTGCCCTCACTCATCACCACTTGCTGCTCTGACATATTTTGGCTATCACTTTGATCAGACATGCTGCAAACTGACTGCTGACCCTGTGAATAGATTATAGATGAGGTAGAAAAGATGAGCATCACAAAATGCAGAGATTTTTGCAAAAGAATGATCCAAAAACTTAGTTTTAGTTTCCCACTGAAATCATCTCGGATCTACCGATTTTCAAACTCGGTGATACCGAAGCAGTTTTGGAACCTAAACTAGTGAACTCGGTAGGACCGAGTCACAGTTCGGTGGCACCGAGACTGCTAGGGTTTCACTGAGTTCAAAAATCGGTCACACCGATAAGTAATTCTCGGTCAGACCGAGTCTCACTTGTGCAATGGCATAAGCCAAATCGGTGGGACCGAGTTTTTCAACTCAGTGGGTCCGAGATAGTTTCGGCGGAAACCTAAACCTAGAATTTTCGAATCAAACCTAATCTATGAGCGTTTTGACTGGATAGGAGTGTTTCAATCGTGGCTAGAATCAATATGATCACAATGTGCTAGGAATCAGATTGGGGAATAGCACAAAGATCAAGTCCATACCCTAGTTCGGCGGGGACTTGCTACGGCGGCAACGGCGGGGCAGAATTCCCGTTGACGGCGACGGAGACCAGCGACTGGAGGCTGCTGGCGGCGAGAAGACGATCCGGAGACCACGAAGGCAGAGCAGGCTATCGCGCGGGCAAAGGGGTTCGGAGAAATTTCCAAAATTTTGCCCGTGACTATATATAGCCCGACCCTGTCGGTGTGACCGAGTGGAACAACTCGGTGGCACCGAGATTCATAACTGCAAGTAGTTACTGAAACTCGGTGTGACCGAAATGTTCAAATCGGTTGCACCGAGATCGAAAACCTAGATCAACTTAATGATCTCGGTAGGACCGAAGGTGGAGTATCGGTCAGACCGAGAATCATAAAGAGGTTTTGGAAGTTTAAGTCTATGACGAATCGGGGACTCCGAGCGCTCCTCACACAGAGTGGTTCAAATCTGACTTGATCAAATTTTGTGATGCAACATGAATAGAGTTTGAGACGAGAACAACATAGATAGCTAGAGGAGGTTCTTAGGCATTCTTGTCCATCCACTTGGCAAAGAAGATAAAACCAAACAATCAAAACAACAAGTGGATGTCCTCGAATGAGTAAAATATGCAACCAGCATGCTCACACAATAAGATGGCAAATGAAATATGTGGCAAGGCATGCACAACCAATTCTAGCATCTATCAAGCAATTTGCGATGACTAGGTCATCTATATATGAGTATATTGACTTAGGAGTCAAGTGAGAACACTTGATCATAGGTCATACTCATCGTTTAAGCTCAAGTGGGGTTACCACTTTTACATAAAGCATTCTTTTTTTCACATCTTTAGAGTTGCTTTAGCTCAAGTCTTAGAGTAAAGCTCCCCCTAGATGTGATATCCCCCCTAAGAGGGATGAACTAACCTTGGGTTTTGTCGATGATGACTTCATGTAGATATTGAAGATGTGGATGCTCAATGTTGATGTAGATCTCTTGGAGCTATCCATTTGAGTGAATTGCACTTTCAATACCTACATGGGTTAGTCCCACAAGGAACAAGCAAGGATATCCATAGACATAGAGTGATGCACACAAAAGATGATGTCCATGAAAACTTTTAGATTACCTTGTCCCTTGTCTTACCAGCAAGAGGGTTTGTGACTCCTTGAACTAGTGCAAGATGTGGAAGTTGATTGCACTTGTTCTTGCCAAAATGATAAGAGTGAAGTACGTTGGCGGAGTCACCCTCAAGAACTCTCTAGTTCTTCTTGTTTTGGATCCACATCATCTTGATGGGAATCCTTGGAGTTGCAGTCGTACTTGATGAAGTGGAACTTGAAGTAGTCTTGGGAATCCACTTGACTAAGGTCTTTGGAGCTTCTTAAAATGCGTCAATTTCCTCTTGAAGCTTGTCCTTGCCTTTTTGCTTGTAGTCTTGTGGTGGAAGATCATCTTGAGTTTGTGTCCCTTTGAAAGAAATATGCTTCTCTTGTTGAGGGACAAACTTTGTCTTGGGGTATTGATCTTCTTCCCACTCAACTCCATTGGCATTGAACTTTCGTTCAAAACCAACACCTTGATTCTTCCGGTGCATTCCTTGCTTGCGCACAATTTCCTCGAATTGCTTACTCCCGGCAAGGCTGTTGTACACTCCTTTCTCTATAATTCCCTTCAATAAGCTATTTTCTTGCTCAAGTGTAACTTGGCTAAGAGAATCATTAGTGGAATCAAGAGAGCTACTAGAAGTAACAATATTGGATTTAGCATGATCATTGTTACTACTAGAGGAAGAATCTTTCTTGTTACTAGACTTGACTTGAGGCATGTAAGTGGATAAGAGTAAACGCTTGGCAATGTAAGAAGAACTTTTCTTGCGGAGATCATCATTGATTGCCTTTAAGAACTCATGCTCTTGCTCAAGATTGAGCTTTTCAAAGCGTAATTTCTCATGAGCTCTTAAAAGTTCTCGATGATCTTCGAAGATGGTTTCATGAGCTAACTTAAGAGTGTTTAGTTCTTTAGTTAGGGCCTCAATCTTCTCCTTATCATTGTCATTCGTTTTATCTTGATTAGCATGTTTAATTAACATTTCATCATAGTATTCATCACTAGAGTTGTCACCAAGAAAATCATCACCTAACAAGTCATCTTCATCACTATTGAAATCAACATACTCGGAGTGTGTTACCTTAGGACCTTTGGCCATGAAGCATCTTCCAATTCCTTCATTTGGTGAGTCAAATATGTCGTAGGAGTTGGTTGACACAAGTGCTAGACCGGCAACACCTTCATCTTGAGTATCTTCGGAGCCGGAGTAATAACTTCTCTCGGAGTGGCTGTCGGAGTCGGAGCCGGATATCCATTCACCAACATGAGCTTGATGTCTTCGTCTTGTGTAGCTCCTTGATGATTTTTCCTTCCTTTCCGAATCCTTGCTTCTCCGTGAGTATCTTCGTTCATAACGATCATCTCTACTCCTTCTCTCTCTTGGTGGTGATCCTTTGCTTCTTCTTTTTGGAGAATCTTCTCTTCTCTTGTAGGGAGCCGTACACTCATTGGAATAGTGTCCGGGTCTTCCACAATTGTAGCAGTTTCGCTCTCGACTAGAAGATCTTTTGTCATTGTAGGACCTTGACTTGGAGCTTCTATCTTTGCTTCTACTCTTGTAGAACTTGTTGAAGTTCTTCACCATTAAGCTCAATTCTTCATTGAAGTCTTGTTTCTCACTTGATGATGTAGGGGCTTCACATGAGGCTTTATAGGCACAACTTGATTTGTTGTGAAGTTCCTCTTTATCCTTAAGTGACATCTCATGAGCAACAATTCTTCCAATCACCTCCGTTGGCTTGAGATCTTTGTAATTGGGCATCATTTGGATCAATGTGCACACGGTATCATATTTTCCATCCAAGGCTCTTAGAATCTTCTTGATGATGAATTTATCGGTCATCTCTTCACTTCCTAAGCCGACAATCTCATTTGTGATGAGAGCAAGCCTAGAGTACATTTCAGCGACACCTTCACCATCCTTCATCTTGAACTTGTCAAGTTGGCTTTGAAGCACATCCAACTTGGATTCCTTGACGGAGTCGGTACCTTCGTGCATATCAATCAAAGTGTCCCAAATTTCCTTTGCATTCTCAAGGCGGCTGATTTTGTTGAATTCTTCGGGGCACAATCCGTTGAAGAGAATATCACAAGCTTGAGCATTGTATTGCAACATCTTCAACTCATCCGCGGTAGCTTCACGGTTCGGTTCTCTCCCATCAAAGAAGTCACCTTGCAAACCAACACACACAATAGCCCAAACGGCGGGGTTATGTCCAAGAATATGCATTTTCATTTTATGCTTCCAACTAGCAAAATTAGTACCATCAAAGTAAGGACCTCTACGGTGATAATTTCCCTCGCTAGACGCCATACTCTCCTAGGTTGTGAAACCAAGGCTATGACCACCAAAAGCTATGGATATAAAAGCAAATGGAGACCAAAGCTCTGATACCACTTGTAGGATCGAAAGTATGTCTAGGGGGGTAATTAGACTACTTGACCAAATAAAAACTTAACCTTTTCCCAATTTTAGTTCTTGGCAGATTTTAGCTAATTTAGGACAAGTCAAGCAATCATCACACAATTCAAGCAAGCATGCAAAGAGTATATAGGCAGCGGAAAGTAAAGCATGCAACTTTCAAGAATGTAAAGGGAAGGGTTTGGAGAATTCAAACGCAATTGGAGACACGGATGTTTTTCCCGTGGTTCGGATAGGTGGTGCTATCCTACATCCACGTTGATGGAGACTTTAACCCACGAAGGGTAACGGTTGCGCAAGTCCACACAGGGCTCCACCCAAGGGTAACGGTTACACGATTCCACACAGGTCTCCACCCACGAAGGGTCCACGAAGAAGCAACCACCCACAAAGGGTCCACGAAGAAGCAACCTTGTCTATCCCACCATGGCCATCTCCCACACAGGACTTGCCTCACTAGCGGTAGATCTTCACGAAGTAGGCGATCTCCTTGCCCTTACAAACTCCTTGGTTCAACTCCACAATCTTGTCGGAGGCTCCCAAGTGACACCTAGCCAATCTAGGAGACACCACTCTCCAAGAAGTAACAAATGGTGTGTAGGTAATGAACTCCTTGCTCTTGTGCTTCAAATGATAGTCTCCCCAACACTCAACTCTCTCTCATAGGATTTGGATTTGGTGGAAAGAAGATTTGAGTGGAAAGCAACTTGTGAAGGCTAGAGATCAAGATTCATATGGTAGGAATGGAATGTCTTGGTCTCAACACATGAGTAGGTGGTTCTCTCTCAGAACATATGAGTTGGAATGGTGTGTGTGTGTTCTGATGGCTCTCTCATCGAATGAGAATAAGGTGGAGGGGTATATATAGCCTCCACACAAAATCCAACCGTTACACGGTTTTCCAATCTCGGTGGGACCGAATCAATAAACTCGGTCAGACCGAAAATGTAAACCTAGTGACCGTTAGAGATTTTCGGTGGGACTGATATGCAACTCGGTAGGACCGATATGGTTAGGGTTTGGGCATAACGTAATCTCGGTGAGACCGATTACACAAACTCGGTGAGACCAAATTTGGTAATTAGCTAACCAGAGAGTTGGTCAGGCAAACTCGGTGGGACCGATTTGCTCTTTCGGTGAGACCGAGTGGAACTCGGTGAGACCGAAAAGTTACAAAGGGGAAACACTGAGTTTACATTGCAATCTCGGTGGGACCGATTCGCTCTTTCGGTGAGACTGAAAAGTTACGAAAGGGAAACAGAGAGTTTGCAACCCCATCTCGGTGAGACCGAGATCCCTATCGGTAGGACCGAATTGCTAGGGTTTGGCAGTGGCTAATGACAAGTGAAACTCAATGGCGCCGGATAGGAAGAATCGGTAGGACCGAGTTTGGCTTAGGGTTTAGGTCATATGTGGATATGGGAAAGTAGTTGAGGGTTTTGGAGCATATCACTAAGCACATGAAGCAAGAGGCTCATTAAGCAACACCTCATCCCTCCTTGATAGTATTGGCTTTTCCTAAAGACTTGTGATCTTGGATCACTAAAATATAAAATGAAGAGTCTTGAGCTTTTGAGCTTGAGCCAATCCTTTGTCCTTAGCATTTTGAGGGTTCCACTTTCACATCCATGCCATGCCAATCATTGAGCTTTCCTGAAATAATCATCTTGGAATAGCATTAGCTCAATGAGCTATATGTTGTTATGAATTACCAAAACCACCTAGGGATAGTTGCACTTTCACATTACATAAGAGCGGCTCGGGGCAACAAACATCAGAAGAGGATATCTGGGTTGGTCCCATTTTTTCGGTATATAGCCACCTTATACTGTGTGAGGCTAGCAAATCTAGTGCTGGACTTACTCTGTTGACTTATCCCCCAGTCCCCACTTTCTTTCCTTTTTCAACCAATAGATCGGGTTTATATTGAGTTTGTACTGCGTTCCCTTTATTCCCTATTAGACCTAGAGACCAGTTGGATAGCCAGCCTCTGCTACTTTTCGCCCCCATTATTTCCTCTTTCGACCAAGTCCTAGATTCAGGTAAGAAATATTCCCCCACCCCACCCCCTTTCTTCCTTGTTTGAACCAAGTACTACTAGATTCGAGTGCATGAACTAGTTTTACCACTTAACAGTAAAAAATTAGGTGGTTTTTGAACAGCCGATCGATCCTATCTACAAGAGGGGGCCTGAGAAATAGTAAAAGATACAAATGTAGTGACGTCAGGAGCTCGGGAAGTAGAGCAAGGCCAGTTTCGAAGGAAGTTATACCGGAGGGTCGCTGGGATGTCGCTAGGTGGGTGGCGGGAGGCCGGATCTGCCCACACTACGGCAGCGAGGAAGAAGTGATGGGAGGCCCTCCCTCACCAGCGATGATTGGGAGAGAACGGCAAGGCACGCTGATCAGGACGCGCCGGCAGTGGGTAAGAGCCGTTGTCGAGGATGACCGCGTGAACGTTGCACGTTCTCACCTTCCCCGACAGAGAGAATCCGGCTGGATTTGTGACCAGCGGTGAGTAGAGAGAGAGAGTGTGGCCACCGCTGTCGTGTTTAGATTTGGAGAGGACGAGACAGTGTGAAGAGAGCAACACTAGCAAGCAAGCACGGATGCCTATATAGTGGAGTACTAGTTTTCTTTTGTCTGCCGGTCGGAGCCGGCTTGACCTCGGCAATGACTGTTGAGAAGTCTTCATGCACGTGCCCCGGAGGCGCAGTTGTCGTCATTTTGATCTGAAGCACCGGATTATAACATATAACACGAAAAAATGGCACATGACAAGAAATCATAACCTCACTGCCCAAAGGAGACAATATGAATCCTGACGGACAAACTAGACGAGGATCAAAGCTCAAATTAAAGATAAACTCATAGAAAAGGGGTCCGTCGATAGATGTCCTAATTAACATAGCCGGCTTGACCTAGATGGTAGCTGAGTAGTCTTCATGCATGTGCCCCCAATGACTAGCCCAACTCAGTTGTCGCTGTTTAACCCTCGCAGTGATCCAAAGCACATGACACCTAATTTTGCGAGATGGCAAGAAACCTTTTTTTAGATTTCTCACCAGAACTACAGCCCTGTACAACACAGCATGCACGATATGTAGACGATAGCCAATCCAGGCTTGTCTGCTGGAGTCTGGTCACATGCATGGACGAACTGATCTTCCGTGTCTTGCAGGGATCGTCCAGGTACCAAGGTGGAGTATGTGCTTCTATTAACTCAGCCGACTTGCGGGGCCGGGGAGTGTTCCTATGGTCGGTTCTCAATTGCGGTCCCACATGTGTGTGCAAATGCAATATGACGCGCGTTCCATTCGGAGAGTGGCGTGCCAGACCGACCGACCGTCTGGGGTGCGACGCGAACGCGACGGGCGTGTTGTATACTCCGTACATGTGTACCGCCATTTTCTTGAGGCTTTGCTCCATGGCGCAATCCATGGATACAAAATTAGTATACCGTGCTATTTAAAAGTCGAGGGCGGGGCTTTTCCCTCGCAGTAGGCGGGGCAGTTTCACCTAGTCGGTTCGACAGAGACGTGAGAAGATGAGGGAGTAGGCTGCTGCAAACGTAGGGCTGTGTAATTTGACAGTGAGTTACTGCTGGACAGGTGGGGCCCGGTGATTTGACTTGCCATTATCATTTTAACTATGGTGCTACGACCGGCTGGAGTCTCCCGATTCCTGACCACGAGCAAGAGCCAAGTGTGCGGTTCAAGCAAAGAAGTATCGCCCAAGAGGAAGAGGGACAAGGACGAAGTCGAGGACGTGGACGAGGACTCCGAGTAAGGTGGCAGTGTCGTTGCTCATGGTGGTTCTAAGGAGTGTCTACCGGATTAGTTGCTTAGTTTAATTTCTGATGTGCTTAGTTTTATTTGAGGGGTGTGTTGTGCTGAGCCCCCAGCAGAACTATGTTATGTTTCTTCTCGTTATATTTCATACATTTCATCTTTTAGTTGATATAGTACTACCACTCATTTCTTGACATTATATACGTACAATATATATGGCCAACATCATATAGCCAGCAGTTTAGTTGTCAAAGAATTCCAGGGTGCTTACTTTTATTTGAGGGGTGTGTTGTGCTGGACACCATTAACTTATCATTGTGAGAATCGGCTTATTTTTGTCATGTAACATGGTCAACGGGGTTTGACGTGACAATAACAATGTCTAATGGCATTTCTGAGCAAACATCTAACTTAACAATGGCATTTTTTAGATATCTAATTGCATTTTTGGGCAGGCATCTCACGGATCGATGGCATTTTTTGAGTAGTTGTAACTTCTAATGGCAAAATTGAGTAGTGATACACAACTAGTGGCATAAATAATAAGAACCCAAGAATTAAATAGGGCTAATTTTTTTATTTCGTTATACCTTTGTGAGAGAAACAATATATGCTACCTACCGCCAGATTTTCTTTACAGAGGTAACATAGAACTATATAAGTGCCCTGTTAAATTTTGGAATTATTCCGGGTTCGTTTGGCCTTTTTTATACATTAATTGAGTTTATGGTCATTTAATGTGCATAATTCAAATTTGAAATACAAGCACATCCTCTCGTGCACCAAAGTTGACTGAAAAATCACATGTGTGTCCTCGGGTGAATTTCTAGGTCCCATGCAAGAAATGGAATGAAATTCAAACATCTGGGCATCGTGGTTCGGCCGAGAAATTGAGAAGCTTGGTTTTAAAATTCTTGTAAATCCAAAACACGCCTGAAAATCATGAAACTTGGCATGGTGTCATGTCATGGTACTACCATGCTGTGGTAAAAAAATGCAGAATAGGAACAAGTTTTGGTATAAGTTTCTTGCAAACCGGAGCTTCTCTCAAGAAGGATCATGGTTCTGAGAGGGAACGTGCCACCTTTGTGTCCATAATTCAAATTTTAAATACAAGCACATGCTCCAGAGCACCAAAGCTGGTTGAAAAATCACATGTGTGTCCTCGGGTAAATTTCTAGGTCCCATGCCAGAAATGGGAATGAAATTCAAACATCTGGGCGTCATGGCTCGGCTGGAAACATTGAGAAACTTGGTTTTTTAATTCCTAGAAATCCAAAACACGCATGAAAATCATGAAACTTGGCTTGGTGCCATGACATGGCACCAACATGCTATGGTAATTTTGCTGTCCGATTTGCGAAGGCGCACACATTAACAATCAACAAAGTCATTTTGGAACAAGTGTTGTCACGTTACAATCGGAAATACAAGTATTATTGAAACTGTGGGCGTTCTATTTACCATTTACGTGCCGCCACGCGTCCCCCTTTTTTATTAGCTAGGAGGCGCCGTGCAGGGTAGCTATTTGAGTACGGGAGGCGTGCGATCAGACCCCTGTGCGTGCTTATCGGGAGGAGAGCCCTTTGACCTCCATCTGCCATCCACCTCTCTCCCAAGGTGCCATTAATGGTGGCCGAGCGTCTGTTTAATGGCGTGGCAATGTCTCACTCGACTGAGACTTAAGAGAGAAAAAAGAAAATACAGATCTTGATGTAAAATCCGACGGACCTATATAGCATCTACTGCGACTTATAGCAAGACTGATGAATATATATATAAGGACGACGAGACTGGATAATAATTATCTTACATAATTAGGAAGATAATTAAAAAATCCACATGCCGCTACGCCTGAAATACACAAGGGCAAAAGAAGAAGGAAGATGCATACAACGATTTGGCTCGTTGATCTCTAATTTCTTCATGCGCTGCAGGTCGCGGAGACTAGTTCTCGCGGCGGGCGATGATCTCTTTCATCAGTTTCATGTCCTTAATGCGGAGCATGCATTCTCGTCCATAAGTTTCTTGATGACGATGCCCGTCCTCTCCAACACGGCAGCGATCTCCTCCTCCTGCTTCGCCCTTTCGGCGATCTTCGCCCTCAGCAGGTCACACTCGCCCTGGAGCTTCACATTGCCCTCCCCAAGTTGTCGAATGACGCCGGTAGCCTCGTCCTGCATCCTCGCCCAGTCGGAGATCTGATCCATCTGGCTATGGACTATCGCATGCATGCGCTTGTAAGAGTGCTCGCCTGCCCACGAGAAACTTTCCCAGGCCGCCACGGCGCGGTGGGACCTCCCTCCTGCTTTGGCGGCACGGCTGGACATCTCTGCTGCTTTCGCGGTGTGGCCAGACCAGTCTGCTACATCGACAGCGCGGCGGGACCTCCGTGCTGCTTCGGCAGCGCGGCGGGACCTCTGTGCTACTACTGTTGCGCGGCTGGACATGTCAGCTGCTTTTGCGACGAGGTGGGACATCTCTCGTGCTTCCTCTTCCATGCTCACCTCTCCCTAGTGGAAATCTCTCGACCCAGAACTCACGATGGCTATGGCTTGATTGTTTCTTGTGGATGAGGAGTTGAGGAGGAATGTGCAGTCATTTTTGGTTAGGTAGTTCCCCATTTTATAACCTACGTACTAGCACTAGTACTAAAACCCGCATAGTGGGAACACGTTCAGGTTTGGTACGTACTGGTAGGTGTGAGCAGGCTTGCACTTAATTGTAGCACTAGTACTTTCGAATGTGATGGGAACAAGGTAAAGATTAATTGATGGTTTTTTGGTTTCGAGGCCTGAAACGGCTCCCTGTGAGTTTAGTAGAACATAAATTTCAAGTAGACTGCCCTGCTCAGATGCGTAAATATTATGTTACTGTCAAAAATTGGCACAAAATACGAAGGAGACCAATGGAAGTACTACTAGCAACCCATGATTTAACTACTCGCATGCGCGTAGTGGAGTAGTAATGTCTTTCTTCTTCCCTCACGTCCACTCAATTTGCATGCGCTGTATTAATTGGCCATCAATGAAGTGAAGGACTTTACATGCGTCAAATTATCACATAGGGTGGATCTTGGTACAAAATTGCGTCCGCCCGTGTACCCGCGTGCACGTGCGAGGGAATGAGCGCGTGCATGGCATGCGTGCACATCTTCGCTTCGTGCGTGCACTGCCAGTGCGGCTCAGGGAGGACGAGTACATTCTTCTGGAACCAGCAGCACGTCACTGTGATCAGTCCACACAAGGATGTCGCGACAACGCCTCCACATGTGCCACATGCCCACGTGGCTTCATGAACTGTAAGAGAGACACTATGTAGCGTGACATTGTGTTTTGCACATACTCGAAGTACTAGTAAGGTACACGTGCATTGCACGCGTCAGATTTTGCAGCCAAATTACGAATAAATACCACACTATAGCATGTAAGCTCTGAGTCATATATGCCTGATGTAGACCTTCGTTTAATTCTTATAGTTCATCTCATTCAAAATCAATTAGTTTTTATAAAAAACCTAGGGCCACTTTGATCCATAGGATTTCCAAAACACGGGAATAGGAAGAACATGGGATTAGAGTGGAATGTCGTCTTGAATCCTACAAGCTGGTACGAGTGTTTGATTGTGCATAGAAAAAACGCAGAATTCTTTCAAAGAGGTTTGAGTGGATGGGATGTTTCCTATGAAATCTAGTGCAAATGAATCACATGGAAAAATTCCTATGGTTTACAATCGTACGAATCAAACAACCAAGATAGGAAAAATTCCTAAGGATTAGAATCCTCCAAAATTCCTTCAAGAATCCTTTGAATCAAAGAAGCCCTTAATCTATTTTATGATCCATGGAATTGTGCGTTGTAAAGCATAAAGTACAAACAAAGAATGACAATTCAACTAGAAAAAAAGTTTGGGCAGTTACGATACGGAAGATTCTAGAACAAAGGAGAACCACTGTTGTTTTGAGATTTGTGCATTATGCTTAAGTTCAACCATGGAGTCTGCTAGATTGTACATGTGGCAAAATCTGGTGGGGGCTAGAAGATGGTGCAAGGGCGAGAGGCCGAGTGGAGGGAGACTATGAAGGAGTGCACAACTGCGAGATCGATATTTAGAGAGAGGGGGCGAGAATGTGCGCTGTTGCGCACAATGGCGGAGCCATGAAAAATGTCCCATGAGCTAGGGGGCCAAGCATTGCTAATCCTTTACTAGGAGGGCCAATTCATCAACTTAAACCATTTTTACCAGCAATTGTCTAATGATCACATTCATATTAGCCTCGATATATAGTGATATTAGGGGGGGCAGGGCCCTTGCTGCCCCCTGTCTTGGCCATTTTGCGCGCGTCTGAGAGATGAAGCGGAAGGCATGGATAATGAGAGGGGGCGTTGGATATATAATTAATGTGGGTGTATTAGCTACATATGTAATCCTATATAGAGAGGTATAGATTGATCAATGTGGACGTGGGAAAGAGGGTGAGACCTCACTAGATATATAGATTGATCGGTTTATGTGGAAAACTATGAAAGACCTAGCTATACACACACACACAGAGAGGAACATCGATCATTGTGCATGCACGTTAGAGATAAAGAATGCCCAATATGATGGAGAGGGGGATGTGTGTGTGTGCCTTCATGGGAGACCGACCTGAAGAAAAAGATTGCATGTGTGCGATGGATAATGCCGACTGGTAGTGTGTGTGCATGCATGCACGAGAGAAAGTTAGTGGTACAATTATAGAGAGAAGACCAATGTGTGAGTGTAAAAGACTAGGTGAGGTCATAATCAATGTAAATTTGAATTCAAATATTTGAATAAGAGATCATGATGTTTGAAACCCATGCATGCATGAATATAACGGAGATCTACGCGGTGCGGTTTGGAAATGAGCATGTTGCAATGTATACACATTGAAAAAGGTCAGATTGGTTTGAATTTGAGATACCGATTGCAGACATCGTTTGGCCACATTGCATCCATGCATGGACAAACTATTCTAATTGGATATGATGGGTGGCTTTCGCATCACATATCTATATCTATTCCCCTATATATATATTTTATTTTTTATTTTTTATATAGTGTGCGGATAACTTTAACTTTGAAAGATGGTCGTTGGATGAGGCCAATTCGATGGTGCAGAGCTGGAAAATTTGAGCACTACTGGCCGTTGGATATCATCTAGATTCCACCAGATTTTGCCACATGTACAATCTAGAAGACATATGGTTGAACTTAAGTATAATGCACAAACCTCAAAACACAAGCACTTCGTCTTTGTTCTAGAATCTTCTGTATCATAATTGCCCAAATGTTTTTCTACATGATTTGTTTTTACTTTATGCCTTACAACACACAATTCCATGAATCTTAAAATAGATTAGCTTTATTATAAAAACTAGATGATTTTGAATGAAATGAACTATAAGAATTAAACG
This sequence comes from Triticum urartu, assembly GCF_056163025.1. NCBI lineage: Eukaryota > Viridiplantae > Streptophyta > Magnoliopsida > Poales > Poaceae > Triticum > Triticum urartu. Next base: position 574,525,533 of record NC_141879.1, read on the forward strand.
AACATCTACATCATGCATATATGAATCAAAGCTTACATGCTATAATGTGGTATTTATTCATAATTTGGTTGCCAAATCTCATGCGTGCAATGCACGCCTACCTTACTAGTCTAAATGGTGTCTGTGTGTGTGTTGTGCGTGTTAAACACATTGTACATAGTATATCATACTAGTCTAAATTGTCTTTTTTTGGTACACATTAAGCTTGTTCTCCCAAAATTTCAAGCCGCGCCTTGTTATGCCGAAATTTCAAGCTAGCGTCTCTGTCTATCATGCTGCGAAACTCCCGCCTCTTCAACCTGTGCCTTGTTAGCCCGAAATATTTAAGATATATCTTTGTCTCGCTGTGCTCCGACAACTCCCTCCATCTCAACCCGCGCCTTGCTATTCCAAAATTACAACGCGCGCGAAAACTCCCACCTCATATGAAATCCCAACACGCAAAATGCCCGTGATACCCCTGAACCGAAAGAACCGCCTCAAATCGGTGGGGGTACTTTCATAACTTACCCCACATTTTGGACAAGCGCGTCCATAAGCCATGGTTCCCCACTCACATCCCATCCGCCCACCCAGTCATACACCGAGGCCAGAAAAACCCGCGAAACCCCACACCCTCCTCCGTCCGCCACCCAGCCGGAGCCTCTTCCCCGACGACGTCGTCCACAGCAACACCTCGACGTCCCTCATCCACCGTACTGGATGAGGATCCGTCGTCGATCTGGTCGTCCCACCGGTTCAGCCACCCCGTCCTCCACCTCCAAGGAGCTTCCTCGACGTTCCCCTCGTCTTTCACGCCACCTCCATTCCCACACCGCCGTCTTCACCTGCACCACCAGAAGAGCATCACCATCACCATTTCCTCGGATGAAGTTGCGGCCTAATCGGCACCACCAGAGAGGTTGTACACTAATCGCCGCATTTTCTTCTTGATTCGATCTCAAGGTGCTGCTGGTGCTCGGTTCCGAGCCGACACAGCGCGGCTCCATCCACGTCGGCGTCGCCGGCCACTTCCTCCACGGCTTCGCTCGCTCGGTGGTGACGTCCACATCAGTAGGAGTTGCTGCTGCTTTAGCTCTCGCTCGCGCTGCTGTTGTGCTCTTGCTCTCAGCCCCCTACCTGGTCTGCTCTTGCTATTGCTCTTCCTCGCGCTGCTGCTCTCACCCTTGTCTTGCTTGTGATGCTGCTCTGATTTAGCTACACTTCGGTCGACTGAATCGACTTTTGGGTCACTCAATTTTCAGGGGGTGGGGGGCCTCGCTGGATTTAAGGAAGAACCAGCCGCAGCTGGGAGGAGGGCTTGCCGGAGAGGTACCCCATTACCTATCTTAGGGTTCAGGGTGGGGGCGGTGGTCGCCGACGGTGGTGGGGCGGTGGCGTGGGGATCACCGGAGAAAAAGCTCGGCACGGGGGGGGGGGGGGCTACAGGGATGGCCGGGGCGGCGGCGGACCAGTGGTGGTGAGTGTTTTCGGGGCGGGCGGCGGGGGGCGGCTGTTTGGCCGGTGGTGGATGGCGGCTCAGGGGGGTGGAGGTTGAAGATGAACTACATGCCCTTGATTTCGTATCCAACGACTGCAAAATCGACTGACAAGAGATGAAAAAGTCAGTCGACTGACTTGTAGCCTCACCTCTAGTGCGTTTAGTTCCGACAGTAAAATTCAGTTTTGACAACAAAATTTAGTTTCGACAGTTAAGTTCAGTTTCGACAGTGAAGTTCAGAGATGAGCGGCTGATGTATACATCTAGCACTTTGTGGTTATGTATTTTACGTCATCTATTGGAGATGCTATTAGAATTCCACTCAGGTTAACATTGTCTCTCTTGTCCAGCTTCAGCCTCGGCGTCGTACAACTCACCGGGGTTGCTCCAACGACGAAACCCTCCATCACAGTGGAGCAATACCTCGGGCTCCATCTCCAGACGCCTAAGATCTTCTTCCCCTCCTCCGACAGCCAAGTCAGCCGGAGCATCTTCACCGGCCAACCCAATCACGCTGATATCGACATGGCTTCGCCAAAGAGGTTGTACACTTCTTATGGTTTGACTTAATCTCAACATGCTTCTTTGCATCTTGTGATCTTCCAATTCTTGTGAACCAAACACCCAGATTGTCAGAAATCCTTTGTTTTTAAATTCTCTATTTTGCACGTGCATTCCTATCCTATTCATGTCTATTTCCTATCCCTGCATTGTTAGAATCCTCAAATTCAAACAAGCCCTTACACAATTACTTCTGTTACAGATATGTGTCAAAGAAAACCTTGTGTGGTTTGTCCTGCTCCTGCGGTGCTGTGTTCCACCCCAGCTCAGCTGCTCCAACAACGGAAGGGTTCACCACAGCAGGGATCCGCTCTCCAGATGGTCTTTCGCCGCCTCAGATCTTCTTCCCCGCCGCTGGCAGCCACGACAACTGCATTACCATCATCAACTGAGCAGATGACCTTGAGGACTACACGGGTCCGCAAGAGAGGTCGCACTCTTCCGTTTCTGCTTACGTTATGCATCGCTTAATATGATGGCATGCTACTTTATCGTCGTGTTCACCTATTAGACTTCGACTCGGGTCCAAACTTATGCTGAAACTTGAGTTTTTAAATGGTTGTGGGGTACATATTGGGGCAGCAATCAGTACTATCTGGTTAATCTTGGGTGTCTACTATGAGTTTCATGTTGGGTGCAAACAAACATTAAAGGAGCCATTATCTGTATTTTTTAACTAAAGCTATTATCTGCCTGCTATCATTTGTTTTGGGTCTATCCATAGTTTGCTACCATCACTCTGGATTTGTGCATGCACTCCTTACATAATCTCACTATGTTTTATTCCTATGCATGTCAGTTATTGTACACAATGGAATTGAACATGTAGAGAAAAAGAGACAAGCCTTGCGTGGCAATAAAATTTCATGCAGATGTCGCTCCATGGTGGGCGCAAAGGTAGCCCCCTCCACCCATTTCGGATCGTAATCAAGAGGAAGATAACTGTTCTGAGGGGGATTCAGAAGCAGAAGACCACTCCTATTTACCCCATGAGGTCTTCGCTCTAACTTGGCATGCTGATGTTGGTAATATCATGCATATGGTGCCTTGCATTGCTTACTGTATACATCAAAGATGTCATCTGCTTAGTTTAGACATGTTTTGTGTCAATGCCATCTGTTTAGTTTCTTTATCGTATATGTGAATCATGCAATGCCATCTTGTTTAGCCAGGCATCATATATGTGAATTTTGCAATGCCACCCTGGTTAGCCAGTCATCTTATATGTGAATTATATCATGACATCATTTTTTTATTACGTGTTAAATTTGTCAACAATTTTAGTACATTCAATTACTCTTCCTGTGCATCAGCCATTTGGCACGGTCATGGAAAAATCTGGAGTGGAAACAAGGTCTTCAGAGAAGACAATGCTATCTGACGAAGCGCATGTCTTGCTGGTTACAGATAGCTCCTCGGAGGAGGATTCAGAGACAGATGACCAGTCCTATTCCCCCCCCCCCCCCGAGGTGCATGCTCTAACTTGGCAGGGTTATGATGCTCATATCGTGTGTATGGTATCTTGCATTGCTATGTCATTTGCTTAGTTTAGACATGCTTTGTGTGAATGCCACCTGTTTAGTGTCTAATTACCATATATGTGAATTATGCAATGCCATCTTGTTGCAAGACATTATATATGTGAATTATGCAATGCTATCTTGTTGCAAGGCATTATATATGTGAATTATGCAATGCCATGTTGTTTAGCCAAGCGTCATCTATGTGAATTATATCATGTCGTCCTTTTTTGTATTTATCATTGCTTTTGTCGACAATGTTTGTATATTCAACTGCTCTTCCTGTGCATCAGCCATTTGAATTGGTGGTGGAGAAATCTGGAGTGAAAACAAGGTCTTCAGAGCAGACAATGCTACCTGGTGAAGCAGATATCTTGCTGGTTATAGATAGATCTTCAGAGGAGGATTCAGAGGCAGATGACCAGTCCTATTATCCCCCTGAGGTGTATGCTCAAACTTGGTAGGGTTATATTACTCATATCATGTATATGTTGTATTGCAATGCTTAGTTTTTACATCATACACACGATATTGAATGCCATCTCCTTAGTTGACACACCATATATGTGATTGCCCTCTGCTCACTTCCTTAGTATATAAATCATATATTTGAATTATATCATGCCATGATGTTTACATAGACAGCATGTATCTGAATTATGGCATGCCAACCCATTTTCTAAAGACATAATATAGGTATATCATCTCATCTTGTTCACATAGTCATCATATTTTGAATTATGTCATTCTATCCGTGAATTATATCATGCCATCATGTTTCCATCGACGGCATGTTTGTGCTTTATGGCATGCCAACCACTTTAATAGACACATCATATAGTTATATCATGCCATACAGTTTACATAGTCATCATATTTTGAAGTATGTCATTCTATCATGTTTAGTTAGCCATCATACATGTGAAATTGTGTCATGCTATCCTGTTTAATTAGCCATCATATATGTGAAATTATGTCCCGCTATTCTGTTTGGTTAGACAACATAAATGTGAATTATTTCATGCCCTGTTTTCTTCCCTACTATCCATTGCACCTATCTATCTTACAATGTCTATACATTCAATTACTTTTCTTGTTTATCAGCCATTTCAATTGGAGGGGGTGATGGTAGTATCTGTGGGAGTAAAAACACGGTCTTCAGAAAAGATCATGCTACCTGTCGATGGAGATAGACCATGGTTGTACTTGCCCAAGAACCAGCCCCACCACACATAACCCAGACTCATGCAGATTGTATCCCTGCCCAGTTGGACAGAAAACCAGCTACACCCCTTCTAACCCCAACCCCAGCAGATAGTAACCCAGTTCCCATTGACACAGCACCGTCTCCACCACAGAGCACCCAAACATGAGCAGTTAGTAAGGCAACTGCAGTGCCCAAAGCACGAGGACCACCACTCCAAACCCCAAGTCAACGCTTAAAGCGGAAGAAGAATTGTTCTCAGGTCAGGTTCCGTAGCTATGGTTCATACTACTTTACTCTTGCATCACTGTATTTACACATACCAACTAATTTCACGTTTGAAGGATGTAATTGAAACTCCAATGGCGCAACAGGTATGTTTTAAACCTGTTTCTTTAACGTGTTTGCTGTTGTAACTTGCTCTATGTTGATTTCAGTTTCAATTGAATAAACAGTTATATTCTCATGCCATGCACCTTAAAAGTGTTGTTATTGTTATGTAGTTTCCCACAGTTATATTCTGTCTAAGCTGCTTTGTCTTAAATAGATATGATTCAAACTGTATCTATCTTGATTTGGCAACATAAACTAGAATGATATAGACCATACAGTGACCATACTACATAGATATATGTTTGTTTCATGTTGTTATCCTATCCACCTTACTACTGAACTGGTTTACCAAAACGAGTTTCATATACTACATTGTAAACTTGTGATGTGTTTGTTTGTTTCTCTTTTAGAATGCAGATAAAATATTGGAGAAGAGTACCCCGTTATGCAATGGTATAGGAAGTAATGCAGATAAGCTTCAAGATAGTGAGACATCCCTGTTGGTCTCCAAGAAAGCTGATAAAAAATATACTGAAGACACTAAGACAACCCCAAAGTCATGTCTTGATGTAGTGTTCGAGTTACAGGCTACTACTGTTGGCACCAGCTCTTCGAACTCGCTGCCTGAATCAGTTCGGCTTCTTGAGTCTCAACTTCAAGTTGAAAGACATCGATCAGATGTTATGCGACAGGAAGCCGAAGGACTGAGGAAGTCCATGCAGAATTCAGATGCATACTTTCTGGTGCAACAGCAAGTGCTGGAGGATTTAAGCGCCAAACAAGAGAAAGTTAATAAGCTTGCTAAGCATCTTGCCAGCATTATGGGTACCCATGATATTGTTTCTTGAGCTCTTCTGAAGTGGTTTCAGTTCTGGACTTGTTTTGCTGTGGCGTTTATATGCTGCTTTGTTCCCTATATTTGCACTGGTGGCAAACTTTGATGCCCAATGGATGTAATATGTGTAATAGCCGTGATAGCCTAGCATAAGTTGCTTGCATATTTATTTCCTTATTGTCTTGTTTATTTGTTTTCTTGTAGTCAGTGCAGTTATTTTTCCACGGTTTGCTAGTGGCCGCAATAGCCTATTTTTTAAAACTAGGCCACATTAACCATGGGCTACATACTTACTGTAGTTAACATGGGCCTCCTACGGGCCGTAGAAACAATGGGCCTTCTAAGGGTCGTAGAAACAATGGGTCTTCTACGGGGCATAGAAACAATGGGCCTTATACGGGACATAGACACAATGGGCCTTCTACGGGCCGTATCATCAATGGGCCTTCTACGGGTCGTATGATCGGTTGGCCAAACATGGGCCAATAACAGACCACATTATGGCCGTAAATGTGCTAGAGATGAAATCGTCCGTTCATGGGCCGACCATAACGGGTTGTCGTTAATCGGCTGTATTTGATGACGCTATGAAAACGGCCCAACGTATTAACGGGCCACAAACGGACCAACTGTAACCATGGGTTGAATTTGGCCCACAAGCAAAAAATGACAGTAACGGGCCGAAAGTAAACGAATGCTGGAAATGAGCCCAAGAATAAATGGGCCTGGGAAGGCCGAAAGATAAAATGGGCTGGAAATGGCCCAACGGTATAATGGGCCATTAATGGGTATAAAGTGATACACTGTTCATTATGGGCCAGTTTTACCACGGGCCGTTAATAGGCCGAGGGTTACTAAGGGCCTCATATGGGCTGAAAGATGTCATGGGCCATACATGGGCCGGAAGTTAAAACGGGCTGGAATTATATTGGACGGCCCAGATGACGCTACTGGGCCTAATTCGGATAGGTCGTAAACGGGCCCTGGGTTAGCGGGCTGTAAATGGGCTATATGCGAACAAGCCGTTCACGGTCTTGCTGTGGGCCGGCCCGCCACCTTTAAACCAAGTCAAACGGGTCGGCCTTTTCATAGGAATGGGCCTCTATTGGGCCGTGCTACGTGTCGATGTATCATAGGCACTTTGGGTCCAATGAGTGGATGACATCTGTCCCAGCGGCGAGCCGACACGTGTTCCCTCCAGCCAATGATGATTTTACACGTGGAAAATCCCCATTGGTCGGGGCTGTTAATGGGTTATCGGATCCAAAATCAGACCCGATAGCTTAATGGTGTTCCGTTACGGTGGATGCCATGTGTCGGTCACCCTTGATGAAAGCACTTCTGTGACGCGCGATTTATCGTCATGGAAGTGGACACTTCCATGATGATAATTTTGGTAATGTCATGGAACACTTCTACGACATCACAGGTATGACTACCTTGATTCTGTCATAAATTTGTCATGGATGTACATGCATGACAGCAAACGTGACCTACTGTGACAAACACGTATCATCACGGAAGTGTAATTTTTTGTAGTGCTTGCAATTGAATACTTGTGGTGACAATGGGGTATCATATTGATTCACTTGATATATGTTTTGGTACTCAACTTGTGGATTCCCGAGGTGACATTGGGGTAATCTATGCATAGGGGTTGATGCATGTTCTTGTCTTTGTTTCTCCAGTAGAAATCTTGGGGCACTCTTTGAAGTTCTTTGTGTTGGATTGAGTATTATGAATATGAATTTGCTTTGGTGTTATTTTAGTACGAACTCTAGGATAGATCGAACAAAAAGAATAGCTTTGTGTTATTTTAGTACGAACTCTTGAATAGATCGAATGGAAAGAATAGCTTTGAGGTGGTTTCGTACCCTACAAACAATTTATTCTTACGTACTCCGCTAGATAGGAACTTTGGAGTGATTCTTCATCGCACTTTGAGGGGTGGTTATATGATCCAATTATACTAGCATTGTTGGGAGATTGCACTAGCGAAAGTACAGACCCTCGGCCTCATTTTTAAGCATTGCAATATTGTTTTTGTGCCCTTTACTATTTGCTACCTTGTTGTTTTTATTTATTCAGATTATAAAAATATATTTCTACCATCCATATTACACTTTTATCACCATCTCTTCGCCGAACTAGTGCACCTATACAATTTGCCATTGTACTGGGTGTGTTGGGGACACAAGAGATTTCTTGTATTTGGTTGCAAGGTCGTTTAAGAGAGACCATCTTCATCCTACACCTCTCACGGATTGATAAACCTTAGGTCATCCACTTGAGGGAAAATTGCTACTGTCCTACAAAACTTTGCGCTTGGAGGCCCAACATGTGTCTACAAGAATAAAGTTGCATAGTAGACATCAAGCTCTTTTCTGGCGCCGTTGCCGAGGAGGTGAGTGCATGAAGGTATATCTTTAGATCTTGCAATTGAATCTTTTAGTTTCTTGTTTTATCACTAGTTTGGTTTATAAAAGAAAACTACAAAATGGAATTGAGGTTGCATCATACTATTGATAATCTTTATAATATCCTTCTTGAAAATGATGGTTCGGAAAATTGTGCTCAATTGTTAGAAGAAGAAGTCAATAAAATGTTTGGCACAAAATATTTGAATGATGAGCATGATTGCAATGTTGTTAGTATGAATTCTTTGAATATACATGATGCTAATGATATGCAAAGCCATAAGCTTGGGGATGCTATGCTTGATGAAGATGATATTTTTAGTCCCCCAAGATTTGATCTGCAAATTTGTTATAATGATTTCATGCCTCCTATTTATGATGATTATAATGATGAAAGTGGATTTGGAGAGGTCATGACTTTATTTAGTGATGAATCCACCATTTTGGATGAGGCTTCAATTGACTATGAGAACAAGGTTACTATCTATGATGATTATGGTGATGAAATGTATGCTATATTTAATAATTATAAACATGAAACTTGTCATCCTGATTTTAATTTCCAATCACATGAGAGTTATTTTGTTGAGTTTGCTACCATAATTATTGATGAGAATAAATTTGCTTGTGTGGAGAGTAATAAGTTTTCTATGCTTTTGTGTCATGAAAAGAATAATTTATGTGATGGTTATATTGTTGAATTTCTTCATGATGCTACTAAAAATTTTTATGTGGGAGAAACTTATGATTGTAGGAATTGCAATAATATCAAGTTTCCTCTCTATGTGTTGAAAGTTTTGAAGTTATGCTTGTTTTGCCTTCGTATGCTAGTTGATTCTTGTTCCCATAAGTTGTTTGCTCACAAAATCCCTATGCATAAGAAGTGGGTTAGTCTTAAATGTGCTTGCCATGTGATTCATGATGCTCTTTTTCATGTTTTAATTCTTATCTTTTATGCGAGCATCATTGAAATCATCATGCCTAGCTAAAAGGCATTAAAGAAAAGCGCTTGTTGGGAGACAAACCAACACTTTTACCTACTGTTTTGTGTGTTCAAATGATTAGTCTACAGTAGTAATCATGTTGTATTGCTTTCGTTTCAATAAAGTGCCAAGTAAGACCTTTGGGATGGCTTACGGTGATAGTTGATTTGATCTTGCTGAAAAACATAAACTTTTTTTCTATGGAAAACAATTCTAATTTTTTAACAGAAGCATGATAAAATGCTGATTCTTTTTTCATGAGATTAATAGACGAATTACCCAGGTTTCGCTATTTTTTCAGAATTTTTGGACTAGCAGAAGTATGGTTGGAGTACAGATTACTACATGCTGTTCTGTTTTTGACAGATTCTGTTTTCAATGCATAGTTTGCTTGTTTTCTAGTTTCTTGGCTTATATTGCTAAATATAAATTGTGCAAATGATATGCTACAATAGGCATTGTATGAGAACAATTATGAATCTTGTCTTTGACAGTACCAAACTGAAATGGTTTGCTCTTTATCATACTAACCTATCTCACAAAGTTCTGTTAAGTTTTGTGTGGTTGAAGTTTTCAAGTTTTGGGTGAGACATCGATATGAGGAGAATAAGGAGTGACAAGACCCTAAGATTGGGTATTCCCAAGGCACCCCAAGGTGATATTCAAGGAAGATCCAAGCAACTAAGCATGGGGATGGCCAGGAAGGCATCCCATCTTCCGTCTCCAACATTATCGGTAACCTCACTTGGAGCTATGTTTTCATTCGTCACATGATATGTGTTTTACTTGGATCATCATTTTATTTTTTAGGATTTGCTTGATTTTATTTAGAATAATGTTTTGCATCTTTATCTTCAATAAAAATATGAAGTATAGCCTTTTCCATGCTTATTTTGCAAGTCTACATGTTGCTATTTCAAAACAGAAAGTTTATCGATGTTGCAAGAATTCCCTAGAAAAGTCAGAACATGATAAAATGTTGAAACTTTTTTCACAATAAGCTCTAATAAATTTTCTACATTGTGGTCAATTTAAATATTTTTTTGGAGTTAAAGAAGTATTGATACTCTTTCATTCTTTACAGACTATATTGTTTTGGCAGATTGCTGTTATGTTTGCATTGTTTGCATATGTTTGCTTGCTTAATAATTCTATTTAAGGATAGGAGTATTAAATATGCAGAGGCATTTAGTATGCAATGTTGATTAATAATTTTAGTGATTTTCTACAGTAGAGAATGATAAGGTTTTTGCATTGGTTTATACTAACTTATCTCACGAGTTCTTGTTGAGTTTTGTGTGGATGAAGCTTTTGAGATTTAGGAAAACCATGATATAAAAGGAATTAAGGAGACACAAAAGCTCAATCTTGGGGATGCCCGAGGCATCCCAAGATAATATTTCAAGAAGTCTCAAGCATCTAAGCTTGGGGATGCCCCGGCAGGCATCCCACCTTTTTTCTTCAACAATTATCTGTTAGTATCGGTTGAGCCTAAGTTTTTTGCTTCTTCACATGATGTGTGCTATCCTTGGATTGTCATTTTATTTTATTTTTATTTCTGTTTTAATAAAGTACTTATATCTGAAAGTTTTTAAATAAAATAGAGTCCTCAAATAGTTGCCAGGGAGGCTAAGTAAGCGACATTCACATCCTGTCAACGAAGCTCTTTTCTATAGAATTGCTCTAGTGCTTCACTTATATCCTATGAGTAAATTGTTGAATGAATGGAATATGATGAAGTTGAAATTATATCATGCCTAGTGGTAGCTTCACATTGGGTTCAGAAAGTGAAAACTTTTGAAGCTTGACAATCACAATATTGGTCATACAAGCAATTCATGAATAATTAGTATAAGGAAGAGAACTTTCACATGCAAATACACTATCTTGGAAATCTTTTGTGATAGTGAGCCCCCATAAAAATATTATATGCCAAAATTGTTGACGTTGGACAAGGAAGAGAACTTAATGGTTTATGTTTGTTCATATTAACATATAAGTTATATTGTCATAGATCCGTCAACATGTGGTGCTTGCCCCCCATCTTTGCTAGCCAAAAATTCTGCACCAAGTAGAGATACTACTTGTGCATCCAAAAACCCTTAAACCCAAATCTTATTTTCAAGAGTTCACCATACCTACCTAAGGATTGAGCAAGATCCTTCAAGTAAGTTATCAGCGGTGCAATAAGGCAATAAAAATTGCTTCTAAAAGTGTGAGATCATTTAGTGTAAGAGAAAATTGAGCATTGTACGAACTTGTGATGGCAAGAATTAAAGCGACAGACTGCATAATAAAGGTTGCTATCATAAGGGGCAATATAACGTGACGTTCTTTTGCACTAAGGGGTTGAGCATACAAATAAATAAGTGCATGGCAACCTCTGCTTCCCTCTGCGAAGGGCCTATCTTTTACTTTCTAGTATTTACTTTTATGCAAAGAGTCAAAGTTTTTCTCTCTATTCCCTTTTTATTTTTCTCTTTTGGCAAGCATCATGTGGTGAGGAAAGATCTAGGCACATATATCCAGTTGGATATGGGCAGCATGAGTTATTATTGTTGACATCACCCTTGAGGTGAATACATTGGGAGGCAAAACAATAAGCCCCTATCTTTCTATGTGTCTGGTTGAAACATTTTGCTCATGTGTATGCGGTGAGTGTTAGAAATCATAGAAGACTATATGATGGTTGAGTAGGTGGATGTGATGCCCCGAGACCGATGTGCCAGGTGTCTTCCAGTTATTCGCTGATGTTGCCATGTCATTCGCCTGCGTGTTGCATCTTGTCATGTCATCATGTGCATTGCATCATCATGTTTTCAAAACTTGCATTCGTCCGGGTCTCCCCGTTCTCTCTGTTGTCCGTTCTGAGCCCAGACACACTTGCACGCGTCCGCGACACGTCCGAAATATTATTTTATAAGTGGCCCGAAAATGTTCTCGGAATGGGATGAAAGTTGGCATGCGGTGTTTTTATGTTGTCGGTAGACCGCCTGCCAAGTTTCATCGCATTCAGAGTCCGTTTGATAGCCCAACTGTTAAACTATAGCGGCAGTATAGTCGGTCAAACGTCGGACGTTTCCGGTCTCCGAAAACGGTTGCCGGGTTGCTTTCCTCCTCTCTCTTCTCAATCCAACCACACACTTGACCTTGTCCGTCTAACCCTCTTTGCACAGTGCATCGACCCCCCCTTGAGTGCACGTCCGAAGCTGTCCCGAACCCGACCTGGACTATCGCTACCGTTGGGTCCGGATCATCCCCAAACGTCTATAAAACATATCGTTTTATTATTTGGACTCCCTAGCCTATTTTTTCGTCCGTCCGATTACGATCGGAGGGACCAAAATGCACCTAACCTTTTTTTCACCTGCTATATTATCAGAGCAACTCTAGAATCTAGGATTGTGTCCCACCCATTCCGTGTCTGCCGCCGCCACCATCTTCTTGGGGATCTGTGCTGCCCAACCTCCAGCCGCCACCCACTCTCCCTTGAATCCTCCATCGAGCCAACCAGAGCATCGCCCGATCCCCTCTGCTCCATCCATCCCATCGATCCACTTGGCCCTCCCCGCAAGCATCCTCACAAGCTCCCCCCTGCATCCCTCGCCGTGCCCCGTCTCTCCTGCCTCGCCATCAAACCCCGCCATCCCCGCCGACGACCAAGGCCGTCAAGCCAGCACCTCCAACGTCGCTGGCGACCGCGCCACCAGGGCCCCGCGGCCTCAAGCCCACGCGCTATGGACCCCCTCTGCCGCGCCTCTGCTTCACCGAGACCGGCTCCCTCGCGCGCCCGTCTCCTCTTGCCTACCTCGTCCCGGAGCAAGCTCGCCGGTGTTCCTCGTCGTCCTCGTGCTGATGGCCACCAGCCAACCAAGCAGCAGCGCCGTTGACCGCATGCGTGAGTTGCATCCGTGCCAAGTCCCCCCTCGCGCCCCTCTCTCCCAACCTGCAGGAACCATGGCGCACGAAGGTTTCCGAGCTCGCCCACCTCCTGGTTCTGACGACCGCTGTTGCGTGTTCACCGAAGGACAGCGCCGCTATCGCATGGGAGCTTCTAGGTCGCCCTGGCTCCTCTTTTCTTTCCTGTTCCCTCTCCCTATATCTCCTCTCTGATTTCTCCCGCTCTCTGTATTTCTTCTCAGGAGCTGAGCCCCTGTCGTCCTGTTCGACTCCCGTCATTAGGAACCAGCTCCCTCGCCAGATCTAGTGGATCCTCGCCGCCGTCCGCCGCCTATAGACCCCATCTCATTGCACCTCCCTCCGTTCCTTGCGCCCACATCACCGAAGTCCATCGCACCCAGCCGCCGGCGCTTGAACCTTGCTGTCGCATCTGCTCTTTCAGTTACGACCAGCAGCTTCGCTCGCCTCACCCTCGTTGACTAGGTCCAGAGCCAGCGTGGCCGGACTCCGAGGCCCAGCCACGGCCTCCTCTCTGGCCCAGCTTCAGCTTCGGCCTGCTAGGCCCGATGTGAGCAGATTCCCTAGCCCAGATCCATCAGTTTTCGGCCCTTTTGTTTTTTTTCTTTGTCCAGCGAATTTTGCAATTTAACCAGTGCATGCATATTTATAGCAAATGCCATCATATTAAAATGCTCATAACTAAATGTCCATGCATCCAAATAAAACATGTTATATGTGTAAAATGCTTAGAATTTTGTATAGTTTCATAATATGCCACTTTCATCCATGTTAAAAATGTTGTTTGTGTAATTTTGCTCATATACCATGCTAAAATGCTTTAATTCATAACTAAATAACCGTAGCTCCAAATTTAATAAACTTTATATGTAAATGGGGTAGAAAAATGCCTAGTTTAACATGGTGTCTTTACTTTGCATGTTTAATAACTCTAAAATTGTATATAGGGCAGAACAGTACCAACTGTAAAATATGCCCATGAGGATTTCCCGGACTTGTTGTTTGTTGTTCCGGCCTCATTTAAACTTGCCTAGTTAAGTAGATTTACTATGCTTCACCCCTTGCCATGCTAACCAACATTTAATTTTGTTGAATACTTAAACGGGAGAGAACTAAATAATTGTTGTGGTGTTTCGTCAATATGCAATTGTTCGTTGCACTTCGTCATGCCATGCCTCATTAAACCGGACATGCATCATACTTGGTTGTGCATCGCCATGTTCATGTGATGGTTGTTCACTTTGTTGTTTGCTTCTTTCCGGGTTGTTTCTCTCGTTAGCTTCGGTTTTGTTCCGGAGTTGTGAGGATTCGTTCGACTACGTCCGTTTGTCTTCTTCATGGACTCGTTCTTCTTCCTTGCGGGATCTCAGGCAAGATAACCATACCCTCGAAATCACTTCTATCTTTGCTTGCTAGTTGTTCGCTCTATTGCTATGCCGCGATACCTACCACTTGCTATATCATGCCTCCCATATTGCCATGTCAAGCCTCCCATATAACATGGCAATATGGGAACTTGACACTTGACTTATTCAACGCACTGGCCCGGGGGGTTGTAGAGAACTTGACACTTGACTTATTCAAAATGCATCAACCGCGCGTGTAGTAGTGATGGTCTCTTCTCGGCGGGGTCCGGGAAGTGAACACGGTTCTTGTGTTATGCTAGAACGTAAGTAGTTTCAGGATCACTTCTTGGTCACTTCTAGCTTCTCGACCGTTGCGTTGCTTCTCTTCTCGCTCTTATTTGCGTAAGTTAGCCACCATATATGCTTAGTGATTTCTGCAGCTCCACCTCATTACCCTTTCCTACCCATAAGCTTAAATAGTCTTGATCTCACGGGTGTGAGATTGCTGAGTCCTCGTGACTCACAGATACTTCCAAACAGTTGCAGGTGCCGATGATACCAGAGCAGGTGACGCAACCAAGCTCAAGTGGGAGCTCGATGAAGATCTTGGTCGTTGTTTTTGTGTCATTTTCGGTTGATCAGTAGTGGAGCCCAGTTGGGATGATCGAGGATCTAGCATTTGGGGTTGTCTTCTTTTATTTTGGTTCCGTAGTCAGACCTTTGATTGTATTCTGGATGATGTATGTTTAACTTGTATTTGTGTGAAGTGGCAATTGTAAGCCAACTCTTTATCCCTTTCTTATTCCGTACATGGCGGTTGTAGAGAACTTGACACTTGACTTATTCAAAATGCATCAACCGCGCGTGTAGTAGTGATGGTCTCTTCTCGGCGGGGTCCGGGAAGTGAACACGGTTCTTGTGTTATGCTAGAACGTAAGTAGTTTCAGGATCACTTCTTGGTCACTTCTAGCTTCTCGACCGTTGCGTTGCTTCTCTTCTCGCTCTTATTTGCGTAAGTTAGCCACCATATATGCTTAGTGATTTCTGCAGCTCCACCTCATTACCCTTTCCTACCCATAAGCTTAAATAGTCTTGATCTCACGGGTGTGAGATTGCTGAGTCCTCGTGACTCACAGATACTTCCAAACAGTTGCAGGTGCCAATGATACCAGAGCAGGTGACGCAACCAAGCTCAAGTGGGAGCTCGATGAAGATCTTGGTCGTTGTTTTTGTGTCATTTTCGGTTGATCAGTAGTGGAGCCCAGTTGGGATGATCGAGGATCTAGCATTTGGGGTTGTCTTCTTTTATTTTGGTTCCGTAGTCGGACCTTTGATTGTATTCTGGATGATGTATGTTTAACTTGTATTTGTGTGAAGTGGCAATTGTAAGCCAACTCTTTATCCCTTTCTTATTCAGTACATGGGATTGTGTGAAGATTACCCCTCTTGCGACAAACCTACCATGCGGCTATGCCTCTAAGTCGTGCCCCGACACGTGGGAGATATAGCCGCATTGTGGGTGTTACAAGTTGGTATCAGATCCATCCCTGACTTAGGAGCCCCCTACTTGATCGAATTGCTGACGTTGTCGAGTCTAAAACAAAATGTTTTGAGTCTTAGGATTATATATATCGGAGAGTAGGATTCTTTTTACTCCTCGGTCCCTTCGTCGCTCTGGTGAGGCCTCCTGACGTAGAGTTTTGACTCTTCTCTCCTCAAATTTCATGAAAAAAAATTAGGATCACACGGGTATCTTGGAATCGTTCCGATAGTCTTGTGACGAGAACATTGTTCTTGGTGCCTCCTGACATTTAGGGGTTGTGGCAGTGTCCCGGGGAGTTGAGCTCCGGGGTGTTGTCGTCACAATTTTATCGTTGCAATTCTGGAATACCTGGGTTTCGCCGACATCGAAAATCTCTTTTATGCAGTTGTTGGTGAGATAACCTCGACGCCACCCAGTACTGGGGTGGGAGTTCGAGAGTATTTCCATAACTCGTATAACGGATGCTTTTTGAAGGTTGAGGTACATGGTTTCCGAAGGTTTCTTGGTTATGTGTTGAAGGATGGATACAGTTGGATGTAGGAATTGTTAGTTTGGGTGAGATATTATGCTTCCCCTGTATCCCCAACACCTGATTGCAAAACTAGAAAGTTTCGGGAGTTTATAAGTGGTAATTCAAGTATCACGTAGGATATCCTTCCAACAGACACATGATACGATATGGGGTCTATCATATGTTTGTTTTCGGCTTATTCTGCAAGCCAAATCCTTTGTTTTGAGTTGTGGTATTCGAGTTGCTTCGAAGTCAAGTGTTGATTCCATACCTTTCCTAGGCGGTGTTCTCATATTTCTATGTGAATACTAATCCTTCTTGATCATCGAGTTTGTCATCTCAATTTCTTCTGAACCAGTGTGTCTCTCTTCAAGTGGATCTGATCTTTTTCAACATCTGCAAGATCAACTCAAGTCTTCTCAATGTTGTTTGTTTCATCCATCCCAAGTTGCCTTTGTTTTCCCGCCATATCACCCTTTTTCTTCAAGGACTCGGATTTCTTAAATCAAGTATCCATCTTATGGATGTGAAGTCTATTCTTTCTTTTCTTTCAATGTTCTTATCCGGTGATTCTCAGGAAGATACTAAGGAAGCCTCAAGTTCGTCACTCTTCACTCGTTTTCTTCTTCGGTGGATTCAAGTCAAGCTTTGTTGATCATATCCTTTCCTCATTTAAAATGTCTTCTCTTGCCGGTGCACCTCTTAATCATTCACTTCTCGCTATTCTTTTGTTCTGGAGTGCTCAAGATATCTCAAAAGGCTCGTCTTTTCATTCAAGATCCGTTCAACCTATTTCGACGTTGTTATCTCTTTCAAGCCATTTAAATCAACCGGTTCAATCTCCCTTTCAAGTAATCGTTTGATGGTGTTTTCTTTGAGTGGGCCCTAATGCACAGGTCTTTTCCCAGGATCTTACCCGACTCTTCTAATTTTCCTAGAGTTATTCTCAAATTCATTTCAAAGTTTGCCATAAGAATGATTTGTCATCAGTCAAATGCCTTTCTCCAAGATCTTTCAAATTCTTTTCATCGTCGGTTCAACCTTTCTATTCTTATTTATTCCGGAGTGTATCAACAATTTGGTGGTGTTTCTTCTCATCATTCTCAACATTTGAAGACCGAAGAAGAGTGTTTTCCTCTAAATCTTGGCCCGTTCTCTCAAGACTCGTGGTTCTAGCGTTATGCTTTCCTCTCATAATTATTTTCAATTGTGAGAATTCTTTTCAACCATCCAGAGGAATTCAGGAGTCTTTTGAGTTTGATTCTCTGAAGGCCATCATTTCAGAAGATTTATTAATTCTCAGCTTTCGGCTATTGTTCCCCAAATCTTACTGGTGCATCATTCAAGTATTCTCTAATCAGCTCGTGATCTCTTTGTTTCACTTGTATCTAAATTCTCTCAATTATCTTCGTTCGTTTTTCTAATTCTTCCCGACGAATTGTGCTTTTGCCACATTTGTTTTCAATTCTTATGGTGGTTTGTTCAAGATTCCTCTTCCTATGTTCTCATATCAATTCATTTGTTCTTTCCAATCATACCAGTGGTTCGTTGAAGTCTTTTCCCAAGTTTGCGCTATATCTCTCTTAATCCTTTCTACGAGAATAAGTAGTATGCCAAAGCCGTTGCTTGTCATCAATTTAAATTGGTGAAGGATGCACATAACGTAATTCTTATTATTGTTTCATCCAAGTGATCTAATTTCTTCTTTCCGGAGTTGTTCATCATATCACATTCTCGGTCCGAGATGCTTCATCTTTTCTTTTCCGGAGTGCCAAGTTTTCCGCATTATCTCATCATGAAGCTCCATCTAATCATTGCAAGGCTTCTCCCGGAGTTCTTTTCAACTTTCCCTTTCGTTTGATCATTCTTTTATTACCGGAGTTCGTCGAGAGTTTCTTCATGGTGGTTCGTCAAGGATTCCTTTCTTTCTTCATTTGTCCTCAAGTTTTCTCTTGAAGTTATGATCCGCCAAGCTATACTCTAAAATAAACGTTGTGCTCAACGCATGTTTGTTTTGAGGAGTTCAAGTATTCTTCTTGCATTTCAAAGTGCAATTATTTCTCTCTTATCTTGTGAGGCGGTGTTATGTCATTCTTGATAATTTCCCATCGTGTGTCATGATTTCAACAGTTGTCAAGAATGAGATAGTTAAACCCATCAATTTCTTCGAGCATTAGCTCTTCTCAATCCATCAATCTCTTCATTGGAATTATCTTGGGTTATATTTCACGTAAAGCCTTCCCTAAGGATTGTTGCTATTTATGGTGCTTATAAATGACCCAAGTTCTTCATTTATCCTCCCAGTGAAATAAGTTTCTCGTCTCCTTGTTGATATCAATCCAATCTATCGTTTCTATAGTGGCAAAATTTCACCTCATAGTTTTGAGATGTTCTCCATAAGCCCACTACAAGCTTGTTCTTTTCGTTGTTGGTTTTCCAACAACTCCGTTATAACCTTCTTGGAAGGGTGCTTTCCAAACTCATTTGTGGCAGAAGTTGTCATTTTCTTCTCAATTCTTTCCTTTCCAACGATCCAACTTCTATTCTTTCGTTCCAGAGGCATTGTGATGTCGCTCACTTCGATCCATCATCGCATTTTTGTCAAAGATCATGTTCTTTCATTTGCTTATCCATTTAACCGGAGTGTCGTGTTTTCATTCAAGCTCTATCATCTTATGAAGTTTTACCTCCCTTCTCAACCGGAGTGCTGTCTGAAATCGTTCTTACCCATTGTGCCATTCTTTTAGTAGTTCTGGAGGCAGTGTGTTGTTGTTTTCATCAAGTATCCTCTCATCTTGTCAATATCATGATCAATTCTTTCCATTTACAGTCGAAGTTCTGTCCAAATTATATTATTCTTATTCTTTCTCTATCTTGTTTTAACCAGAGTGTCGTGTCTATCATTCCTCTTCTAACCAGACTCTCATCCAAAGTGCTTTCATTTTGCCAAGCTCATATTCTTTACCTTCCATTCCCAACCGGAGTGTTGTCGTAATTGATACTTATTGTTCCTTGTACATCTCGTTTCTGTCGGAGTGCTTGCATGTACTTTTTGTCCATTGTAACCCTTTTCTTATATCTTTCAACCTACAAGGTTCTACTAATGTTCCTTGTTCCTCTTTTCTAACGGAGTGTTTTCAACTTTGAACATCTTCGTCGTATTCTTTCTTTCAATTTGTTAAACCTCACAAGGTTCTTTGGTTTCACTCATTTGCCAAAGAAGAAACTTAGTTTTACATGTTCTCTTCCTCTTCCGGTTTCCCTCCAGTGCCATTCTAGATCTCGGGACGAGATCCTCTCATAGTGGTGGAGTGTTGTGATGCCCCGAGACTGATATGCCAGGTGTCTTCTAGTTATTCGCTGATGTTGCCATGTCATTCGCTTGCGTTTTGCATCATGTCATGTCATCATGTGCATTGCATCATCATGTTTTCAAAACTTGCATTCGTCTGGGTCTCCCCATTCTCTCCGTTGTCCGTTCTGAGCCCAGACACACTTGCATGCGCCCGCGGCACATCCGAAATATTATTTTATAAGTGGCCGGAAATTGTTCTCGGAATGGGATGAAAGTTGGCATGCGGTGTTGTTATGTTGTCAGTAGACCGCCTGCCAAGTTTCATTGCATTCAGAGGCCGTTTGATAGCCCAACCATTAAACTATAGTGGCAGTATAGTCGGTCAAACGTCGGACCTTTCCGGTCTCCGGAAACGGTTGCCGGGTTGCTTTCCTCCTCTCTCTCTCTCTCTCTCTCTCTCTCTCTCTCTCTCTTCTCAGTCCAACCACACACTTGACCTTGTCCGTCTAACCCTCTTTGCGCAGTGCATCGACCCCCCTCGAGTGCACGTCTGAAGCGGTCCCGAACCCGACCTGGACTATCGCTACCGTTGGGTCCGGATCATCCCCAAACGTCTATAAAACATCTCCATTTTATTATTTGGACTCCCTAGCCTATTTTTTCCGTCCATCCGATTACGATCGGAGGGACCAAAATGCACCTAACCTTTTTTTCACCTGCTATATTATCGGAGCAACCCTAGAATCTAGGATTATGTCCCACCCATTCCGTGTCCGCCGCCGCCGCCATCTTCTTGGGGATCCGCGCTGCCCAACCTCCAGCCGCCACCCACTCTCCCTTGAATCCTCCATCAAGCCAACCAGAGCATTGAAGGAAATATGCCTTAGAGGCAATAATAAATTTATTATTTATTTCCTTATATCATGATAAATGTTTATTATTCATGCTAGAATTCTATTAACCGGAAACATAATACATGTGTGAATACATAGACAAACAGATTTCACTAGTATGCCTCTACTTGACTAGCTCGTTGATCAAAGATGGTTATGTTTCCTAACAATAGACATGAGTTGTCGTTTGATTAACGGGATCACATCATTAGGAGAATGATGTTATTGACTTGACCCATTCCGTTAGCTTAGCACTTGATCGTTTAGTTTGTTGCTATTGCTTTCTTCATGACTTATACATGTTCCTATGACTATGAGATTATGCAACTCCCGTTTACCGGAGGAACACTTTGTGTGCCACCAAACGTCACAATGTAACTGGCTGATTATAAAGGTGCTCTATAGGTGTCTCCGAAGGTACTTGTTGGGTTGGCGTATTTCAAGATTAGAATTTGTCACTCCGATTGTCGGAGAGGTATCTCTGGGCCCACTCGGTAATGCACATCACTATAAGCCTTGCAAGCATTGCAACTAATGAGTTAGTTGCGGGATGATGTATTACGGAACGAGTAAAGAGACTTTTCGGTAACAAGATTGAACTAGGTATTGAGATACCGACGATCGAATCTCAGGCAAGTAACATACCGATGACAAAGGGAACAACGTATGTTGTTATGCGGTTTGACCGATAAAGATCTTCGTAGAATATGTAGGAGCCAATATGAGCATCCAGGTTCCGCTATTGGTTATTGACCGGAGACGTGTCTCGGTCATGTCTACATAGTTGTCAAACCCGTAGGGTCCGCACGCTTAAAGTTTGATGACGGTTATATTATGAGTTTATGTGTTTTGATGTACCGAAGGTAGTTCGGAGTCCCGGATGAGATCGGGGACATGACGAGGAGTCTCAAAATGGTCAAGACGTAAAGATCGATATATTGGACGACTATATTCAGACATCGGAAAGGTTCTGAGTGATTCGGGTATTTATCGGAGTACCGGGGAGTTACGGGAATTCGCCGGGGAGTCTATGGGCCTTATTCGGCTTTAGGGGAAAGAGAGAGAGGCAGTCCGCCCCCCCCCCCAAGGCCTAGTCCGAATTGGACTAGGGGGAAGGGTTACGCCCCCTCCTTCCTTCTATTCTCTTTTCCCTTTCCTTCTCTCCTACTCCTACTACTTGGAAGGGCTCCTAGTTCTACTAGGAAAAGGGGATTCCTACTCCCGGTGGGAGTAGGACTCCCCTAGGGCGCGCCATAGAGAGGGCCGGCCCCTTCCCTCCTCCACTCCTTTATATACGTGGCCAGGGGGCACCCCATAGATACCACAATTGATATGTTGATCTTTTAGCCGTGTGCGGTGCCCCCCTCCACCATAGTGCACCTCGATAATACTGTAGCGGTGCTTAGGCGAAGCCCTGCGTCGGTAGAACATCATCATCGTCACCATGCCGTCATGCTGACGAAACTCTCCCTCAACACTCGGCTTGATCGGAGTTCGAGGGACGTCATCGGGCTGAACGTGTGCTGAACTCGGAGGTGTCATGTGTTCGGTACTTGATCGGTCGGATCATGAAGACGTACGACTACATCAACCGCGTTGTGCTAAAGCTTCCGCTTTTGGTCTACGAGGGTATGTGGACAACACTCTCCCCTCTCATTGCTATGCATCACCATGATCTTGCGTGTGCGTAGGAATTTTTTTGAAATTACTATGTTCCCCAACAGTGGCATCCGAGCCTGGTTTTATGCGTTGATGTAATATGCACGAGTAGAACACAAGTGAGTTGTGGGCGATATAAGGCATACTGCTTACCAGCATATCACACTTTGGTTTGGCGGTATTGTTGGATGAAGCGTCCCAGACCGACATTACGCGTACGCTTACGCGAGACTGGTTTTACTGCCGTGCTATGCACACAGGTGACTAGCGGGTGTCAGTTTCTCCAACTTTAGTTGAACCGAGTGTGGCTACGCCCGGTCCTTGAGAAGATTAAAACAG
The DNA here is from genome assembly GCF_056163025.1 of Triticum urartu. Classification (NCBI taxonomy): domain Eukaryota; kingdom Viridiplantae; phylum Streptophyta; class Magnoliopsida; order Poales; family Poaceae; genus Triticum; species Triticum urartu. The sequence continues at coordinate 574,548,370 of NC_141879.1, forward strand.
CACTAACTTGACAAACTATCGTTGTGGTTTTGATGCGTAGGTAAGAACGGTTCTTGCTCAGCCCATAGCAGCCACGTAAAACTTGCAAGAACAAAGTAGAGGACGTCTAACTTGTTTTTGCAGTGCATGTTGTGATGTGATATGGTCAAGACGTGATGAGATATAAGTTGTCATATAAGATGATCATGTTTTGTTGAAGTTATCGGCAACTAGCAAAAGCCTTATGGTTGTCTCTTTATTGCATAAGATGCAAGCGCCAAATAATTGCTTTACTTTATCGCTATGCGATAGCAATAGTTGCAAGAGCAATAGTTGGCGAGACGACCATTTGACGACACATTGATATAGATCAAGATGATGGAGATCATGGTGTCATGTCGGTGAGAATGGAAATCATGACAATGCTTTGGAGATGGAGATCAAAGGCACAAGATGATGATGGCCATATCATGTCACATATTTTGATTGCATGTGATGTTTATCTTTTATACATCTTATTTTGCTTAGTTCGACGGTAGCTTTATAAGATGATCTCTCACTAATTACCAAGGTACAAGTGTTCTCCCTGAGTATGCACCATTGCGAAAGTTCTTCATGCTGAGACACCACGTGATGATCGGGTGTGATAGGCTCCACGTTCAAATACAACTGGTGCAAAACAGTTGCACACGCAGAATACTCAGGTTAAACTTGACGAGCCTAGCATATAACAGATATGGCCTCGGAACACTGAGACCGAAAGGTCGAGCATGAATCATATAGTAGATATGATCAACATAGTGATGTTCACCATTGAAACTACTCCATCTCATGTGATGATCAGACATGGTTTAGTTGATATGGATCACGTGATCACTTAGAGGATTAGAGGGATGTCTATCTAAGTGGGAGTTCTTAAGTAATATGATTAATTGAACTTAAATTTATCATGAACTTAGTCCTGGTAGTATTAGCATATCTATGTTGTAGATCAATAGCTCGCGTTTAGCTCCCCTGTTTTATTTTTGACATGTTCCTAGAGAAAACTAAGTTGAAAGATGTTAGTAGCAATGATACGGATTGGATCCGTGATCTGAGGTTTATCCTCATTGCTGCACAGAAGAATTGTGTCCTTGATGCACCGCTAGGTGACAAACCTATTGCAGGAGCAGATGTAGATGATATGAATGTTTGGCTAGCTCAATATGATGACTACTTGATAGTTTAGTGCACCATGCTTAAACGGTTTAGAATCGGGACTTCAAAGACGTTTTGAACGTCATGGACCATATGAGATGTTCCAGGAGTTGAAGTTAATATTTCAAGAAAATACCCGAGTTGAGAGATATGAAGTCTCCAACAAGTTCTATAGCTAAAAGATGGAGGAGAATAGCTCAAGCAGTGAGCATGTGCTCAGATTGTCTGCGTACTACAATCGCTTGAATCAAGTGGGAGTTAATCTTCCAGATAAAATAGTGATTGACAGAATTCTCTAGTCACCATCACCAAGTTAGTATAACTTCGTGATGAAATATAATATGCAAGGGATAACGGAAACTATTCCCAAGCTCTTCGTGATGCTGAAATCGATGAAGGTAGAAATCAAGAAAAGCATCAAGTGTCGATGGTAAACAAAACCACTAGTTTCAAGTAAAGGGACAAAGGGAAGAAAGGGGAACTTCAAGAAGAACGGCAAGCAAGTTGCTGCTCAAGTGAAAAAACCCAAGTCTGGACCTAAGCCTGAAACTGAGTGCCTCTACTTCAAAGGGACTGGTCACAGGAAGAGGAACTACCCCAAGTAATTGGCGGATAAGAAGGATGGCAAAGTGAACATATGTATATTTGATATACATGTTATTGATGTGTACTTTACTAGTGTTTATAGCAACCCCTCAGTATTTGATACTAGTTCAGTTGCTAAGAATAGTAACTCAAAACGGGAGTTGCAGAATGAACAGAGACTAGTTAAGGGTGAAGAGACGATGTGTATTGGAAATAGTTCCAAGATGGATATGATCATCATCGCACACTCCCTATACTTTCGGGATTAGTGTCAAACCTAAAATAAATGTTATTTAGTGTTTGTGTTGAGCATGAATATGATTGGATCATGTTTATTGCAATACGGTTATTCATGTAAGTTAGAGAATAACTGTTGTTCTGTTTACATGAATAAAACCTTCTATGGTCATACACCCAATGAAAATGGTTTGTTGGATCTCGATCATGGTGATACACATTTTCATAATATTGAAGCCAAAAGATGCAAAGTTAATAATGATAGTGCAACTTATTTGTGGCACTGTCGTTTAGGTCATATTGGTGTAAAGCGCATGAAGAAAATCCATGTTGATGGGCTTTTGGAATCACTTGATGCTTGTGAACCATGCCTCATGGGCAAGATGACTAAGACTTCGTTCTCCGGAACAATGGAGGAAGCAACGGATTTGTTGGAAATCATACATACTGATGTATGTGGTCCGATGAATATTGAGGCTCACGGAAGGTGTTGGGGATATTACTACTGGACGTAAACCGGCCAGGAGTAGCCAGATTAGCTTTAGGAAGATTAGAAGCCCATGAAGATGGAAGAATGATGGCGTTTATGAAGGCCCAAGGCCCAGAGGCGAGTTAAGGCCTGTAGATGTAAACCGACCAAATTATGTAACTTGCACTGTAAGATAGGAAGTGTAGAGACCGAACCGGACACATTTATGATCCGGCTTCGGGACTCTGTAAACCGGCAGGTGTCAACCTGTGTATATAAAGGGATGACCCGGCAGCGGTTGAGGGACAAACAACAACTCGAGAGCCAAACAAAGCGGATTCGCTCCCTGGCCTTCGAAACCCTACCAATACCAATCACAACTAGATGTAGGATTTTACCTTCATCGAAGGGGCCGAACTAGTATAAACTCCCAGTGTCCCCTTGTCCGGTTTAACCCCTTTAAGCTAACCCGTTGCGATGGCTCCACGACTAAGTCCTTTCACAAGGACATCTGCCATGACAAACTCACGATAGTTGGCGCCCACCGTGGGGCTATCACACGATGGTTTCGAGTTCTTGAAGGGCAGCTTCGATGGACTCAAGGGATACGCTGTGGGCCGGATGACGAAGAGTCGTTGCGGAAAGCTCTACATCGACAATGCGGGATGGGGCCCCGAGGCCGATTCAATCGAATACGGGTACCAGGTCCCCTTTGGTGGGATTCACGTCTTCATCGGCAAGATTGGAGAACCGGCCCCTGAGCCGGACATCTGCACCGACATCATCGAGACGGCTCAGCGTGCAAGCCCTTCGCTGGTTCAGCCCGTGGCGAAGCATGTTTTTGTAGGCGTCATCCATGGAGCAGAATACAAGGACGGACCGGCGTCCGATGGAGAAACCGTTGTCTGTTCCGACGATGAGTCTTCTAGAGAGACCGAATCGCTCTATCAGTTGCAGGATGGCCGGATTAGTGGAGGATCCGAGGGCAACAGTATTCCGGACTTCCCTGGTTTGCCAAACCGGGCCGCTATCTTCATGGCCTGTACACAGTCGGCGCCTCATTCGTCAGCTGCCGCAGCAATACTCTCTGGTTCGACAACGGCCATGCCGGCAGGGGCGGGAAGCTCTGGGCCGCCTCTGGCTCAAGTCATGTCTGACTTGTTCGACGCTTTAGCAACATTGATGGCCGCAGAGGTGGATGCAGCAGCCCGGGATCAACACAACGCGGAGATTGCAAAGGTGAAGGATCAGATAGCTCAGGCTAAAGCGGACCTAGCGGCAGAGAATGTTAGGATGGCTACAGAACGGGCCGAGTTGGAAGCTCGGGCCTACCGGATTAGGCTGGATCAGAACGCTTCCGAAGAAGTCATGAGAAGAAGGTACCGATCGCATCTCCCATCGGGTTATGAGCCACGAAATCTCTTCAATACGAGTAACCAACCAATATTAAACCGGCCGAAGGCACCAGGAACAGGAGCGTTGGTTCAACCGCGTACGATGGACCCGCCTCGTCAGAATAACATTGTGCCACAATATGTTCCGACACCTCCCGGGCATTACTCCAACCCGTTGGACAACATTGTGGTCGCCGCTTCACGGTTAGCAGCCCTCCCAACCGACGGCGAGTCACCAGTTGCGGTTGAAGCACGACGGGCCAGAGATCTCCTTCAAACAGCTTTAAATCAGCAGCATGCATATTCGCACAGTCGTGAGAGGATTCATTCAACCCCACGTCCAAGCCGGAGCTACAGCAGGCATGTTGAGGATGAACTGGTCGTGTCAAGCAGTGCACGTCACCGTAACTCGCCGCGAGGACACAACCCAGCAGGAGGCGGTGCCAATGCGCCGGATGTGGTGGATCATGGTCGCGCATGTCGGGAGGCCGAGTTAGCGGCTCTGCACGGGGCTCGTCAACCAACTCCGGTTCGCCCCACCGCTTCAGTCGAACCAAGGGTAGTATTCAGTTCCTTAGGGGTGCCGTGCCTTACCCCCGCTTTGCGTAATGTGAGACTGCCCAAGGATTTCAAAGGACCTCGTAAGGTACCCAATTATACCACCGATCTGCAGCCAGAGGCGTGGGTTGAAAGCTAAGAGATGGCAACGGAGATGTTGGATGTGGATGAAGCAGTATGTGCTAAATACTTCACCATGATGTTGGAAGGAACATCTCGTACTTGGTTGAAGAGCTTACCAACTAATTTTGTCGGATCATGGGCCGAATTGAAGCACCGGTTTATCCAGAACTTCAAAGATACTTGTAAGCAGCCCATGTCAATTGTGGATCTGGCCGCTTGTGTCCAAGAGGAGGGGGAGTCCACGACCCATTGGGTAAAGCGGGTCTCAGCAATTTTGCATTCATCGGATCGTATCAATGCAGATACCGCAGTACTAACATTGGAGGGCAATTGCCATTTTTTGCCGCTCAAACAGAAGTTAGCAAGGCTCAAACGTCACTGCAATGATATGTCGACGCTTATGGCTGCTTTGGTTAAATATGTCGATTCAGATACTACCAAAGACCCTGACTCAGAGGAGGACAAACCGGGGAAAGGGAAAAAGAATGGCAACACCAAGGGGCAGCAGCATAATCCGGCCAGCCATGGCAACAATGGTAAGCGCAAGGCCGACAACAGTTTGGACTTTGTGGCTAACACCAACGCTCAGGAGAATGGTCAGCGCCATAAGGGTAAGCAGCCCCAGAGAGGCGGCGGTTTAGGCTCCAATTTGGAGCGCCTGTTAAATCAACCCTGTCCCAAGCATGGATCCAAGGAGAAGCCAGCATTGCATCTTTGGAAGGATTGCTACATCATGCGAGATTTTAAGAACTCCAATATGTTTCAGTATGACAATGGCCCGCCCGGTGGTTCAGGAGGTGGTTTCCACGGGCCGGGTTACGGAGGTGGCGGTTCCGGTTCAGGATTTCAGGGTAATCAAACCGGATACAACAATCAAGGGAATCAGGGCAACCAGGGAGGTTACAACCATCAGGGGAGCCAGCAACAGCAGCAGTCGGGTTATCAGAGTAACCCTAAGCAGTTAAATAGTGGGCAGTATCATGTCTTCACCACTAGCTTGTGTAAGCATGATCAGAAGCTTCACAAGAGGGCAGTAAACTCTGTTGAACCGGTGGTGCCTCAGTATTTGCGCTGGTCCGAGCAACCCATTTTGTGGAGTAGAGAGGATCACCCCCCCCCCCTCGGGGTTGACAATCTGGGTCATCTGGCTTTAGTGGTGACCCCTCAAGTTGGGGGATATAAGTTCACTAAGGTACTCATGTACGGGGGGAGTAGTATCAATATCCTATATTATGATACCTTCCGCCGTATGGGGTTGACAGATAAGAATCTTAAACCGTCAAATACCATTTTCATGGTGTGGTGCCTGGTAAGTCTGCATATCCTATGGGCAAAATAGCCCTAGAGGTGGCTTTTGGAGATGATCATGATTCAAGATCAGAAACATTGACCTTTGAGGTGGTGAAAATCAAAAGTCTATATCACGCTTTGTTTGGGCGACCGGCTTACGCTAAGTTCATGGAAAGGCCGTGTTATGTTTATCTGCAGCTTAAAATGTCAGGTCATAAGGGGACCATGACAGTACATGGGAGCAGGAAGATTGCTTTGGAATGTGAGGAAGATGATGCGGCTTATGCTGAGTCGGTTTGTGCCACGGAGGAGCTAAAGCTTTATAAAGACCAAGTTGATCTGGCACACATGACTTCTTTGAAAAAGCCAACTACGGAACACGATCCAGCGTTGAAGTTTAAATCGGCCACAGATACTAAGATGGTTGATTTTGTTCCTGGCGATTCATCCAAACAGTTCAGTATCAGCGCAGCGCGCTCATCGAGTTCATCCGTGAGAACCGGGACATCTTTGCATGGAAACCTTCTGACATGCCAGGTGTACCGAGGGAACTCGCTGAGCACACACTTAACATTGATCCTAAGTTTAAACCGGTCCGGTAGTTTCTCCGCCGCTTCAATGAAGAAAGGCGTAAGGCTATCGGTGAAGAGGTAGCTTGATTGTTGTCGGCAGGGTTTATCATGGAAGTCTTTCACCTAGGGTGGTTGGCTAATCCAGTGCTGGTTCTTAAGAAAAACGACACTTGGCGTATGTGTGTGGATTACACAGACTTGAACAAAGCTTGTCCTGCAGACCCCTTTGCCCTCCCTCGTATTGATCAGATCATTGATGCTGCGGCGGGTTGTGACCGTTTGTGTTTTCTGGATGCTTACTCTGGTTATCATCAGATCAAAATGGCAGTTAAGGACCAGGAGAAGACAACTTTCATCACTCCCTTTGGAGCCTTCTGCTATGTCTCCATCCCCTTTGGGCTCAAGAGTGCCCAGGCGACTTATCAACGTTGTGTTCAGAATTGTCTTCATAAGCAGATTGGGCGCAATGTTCATGCATATGTGGATGATATTGTGATAAAGTCCAGGAAGGAGGAAACATTAATAGACAATTTGAGAGAAACCTTTGACAACCTCCGGGTTTACAAGATGATGCTCAATCGGGAAAAGTGTGTCTTTGGTGTACCAGCGGGCAAACTCTTGGGTTTTCTGGTGTCAAATAGAGGCATTGAGGCTAATCCGGAAAAGATCTCAGCAATCACATCTTTGGCTAAACCGACGTGTATCAATGACATTCAATGTTTGGTCGGCCGGATTGCGGCTTTGAGCCGGTTTATCAGTCGTCTTAGGGAGAAGGTTATTCCTTTATATCAGATGCTGAAGAAAACTGATGATTTTTTCTAGAGCGAGGCGGCTGATAAAGCGTTTGAGGATCTGAAGAGGCAACTAGTTGAACCGCCTGTGCTTGCAGCCCCGATCGATAAAGAGCCGTTATTGCAATATGTGGTTGCTAACGCCCGAGCTGTTAGCGTGGCTATTGTGGTGGAGCGCAAGGAAGTTGGAAAGGAGTATCCGGTTCAACGGTCGGTTTATTATATCAGTGAAGTGCTCATTGATTCAAAGCAAAGGTATCCACATTGACAGAAGCTGGTATATGGAGTGTTTATGGCAAGCCGGAAGCTTAAACATTATTTCCAGGGCCATCCTATCACAGTAGTCAGTTCAGCACCTCTGAGAGATATCATTCAAAACAGAGAAGCAACTGGCCGGATTGCCAAGTGGGCTATTGAGCTTGGACCTCACGGGCTCAAATATATACCTCGCACAGTGATCAAATCCCAGGCACTTGTGGACTTCATCAATGATTGGACGGAGTTGCATGCACCAGAGGAGAAGCCGGATAATACGTATTGGACTATTCACTTTGATGGATCCAGACAGTTGGAGGGCTCGGGGGCTGGAGTCATACTAACCTCCCCAAGAGGTGACAAGTTTTGTTATGTCCTCCGTTTATTGTTCCCTTGTACTAACAATGCAGCTGAGTATGAGGCTTTACTCCATGGTCTTCGGATGGCTAAGTAAATGAACTTAAGCCGGGTCAAGTGCTTTGGGGATTTAGATCTGGTGGCTCAACATGTGTCTGGCACTTGGGATTCTAAAGACCCACTCATAGCTGCATATCAGCGAGAGGTGGATACAGTGGCTGGTCACTTCAGGGGTTATCAGGTGGACCATATAGACCGGCGAAAGAACGAAGCGGCGGATGCTTTAAGTCGTCTTGGTTCTCAGCATAAACCGATTCTGCCAAATGTCTTTCTTGACGTGTTGCATAATCCGTCAGTCAAAGTACCAACAGAGGAAGAGTTGGCTATTCCTGATCCGGAGGCTCAATTGGTGGCGGCTTTGCATGTCATACCGGATTGGACAATCCCATATCTAGCTTACATGAACCGGGGTGAGTTACTGGACGATGAAACTTTGGCCCGACAGGTAATCCGGCGTTCCAGGTCCATGACCATACTCAACGGGGAGTTACATCGTTACAACGTTTCAGGAGCAATTCAGCGTTGTGTATCTCCTCAAGAGGGTTGTGAGATTTTGCGAGAAATCCATGAAGGGGATTGTGGTCACCACGCCGGTTCAAAGTCTTTGGTTGCTAAAGCTTTTCGCCATGGTGTTTACTGGTTAACAGCTCATGCTGATGCGGAGGATTTAGTCAAGAGATGTGACGGTTGTCAAAAAATCGCACGCCGTGCTCACATTCCGGCTCAAGAGTTGAGGATGATTCCAATAACTTGGCTGTTCGAGACTTGGGGGCTTGATATGGTTGGACCCTTCAAGCGGTCCAAGGACAAAAAGACCCACTTGTTAGTGGCAGTTGATAAATTCACCAAATGGGTGGAAGCAGAGCCAGACAGTAAGTGTGATGCGGCCACGGCGGTTCAATTCATCAAAAAGGTGATATTCCAGTTTGGTTTTCCACACAGCATTATAACTGATAATGGTACTAATCTGTCAAAGGGAGAGATGGAGGAATTTTGCCAACGTGAACACATCCGGCTTGATATAGCATCGGTTGCTCACCCCCCCCCCCCCAGTCTAATGGTCAAGCGGAGAGGGCAAATCAAGAAATTTTATAAGGTATCAAACCCCGGCTTATGGTTCCGTTGCAACGGACACCGGATTGTTGGGTTAGGAATTACCTTCTGTGTTATGGAGCATCAACACCACACCCAACAGGTCTACGGGTTACACACCTTTTTTCATGGTTTATGGAGCAGAGGCAGTTCTTCCTAGTGACATCCGTCACGACTCGCCTCGTGTGACAACTTACGTTGAAGCTGACGATGAGAAGGCACGTCAGGATTCCCTGGACCTGTTAGACGAAGAGCGTGATCTTGCAGCAGCACATTCGGCGATTTATCAACAAGATCTCCAACGTTATCACAGCCGCCGGGTTAAGACCAGAACCTTTCAAGAGGGCAATTTGGTGCTCCGGCTCATCCAGGATCAGACTGATATGCACAAGTTATCCCCACCTTGGGAAGGACCATTTGTGGTCAGCAAGAATCTGCACAACGGGTCATACTACCTCATTGATGTTCAAGAGCACAAAGACTCACGTAAATCGGAGGAGGAGACCAAGCGGCCATGGAATATAGCTCTTCTTCGGCCTTACTATACTTGAGCCACAGGCTCTTCATATGTACATATTTATGACAATGTATATATTATATAATAAACCGGAGCCTCGAATAAAGCGGGGTCTCTGTTCTTTTTACATCATGTGTGTGCCTATAAGGGTTTCTGCTAACAAAGCAAAATTTTGTTAAACCGGTCTCTGCAGCCGCACGGATACAAAGGGATTTCACTAGGGGGCTTGGTTGTTATCACACCATAGCTACACTTCTTGATAGGCGTTAAGCCACAAAGGAAATTATGTGGGGCCAAAGAGAGTGTTGCACAAAGCACAAACTCAAACATGGGCACCCATTGAGCATAGCTCACAAAGTTACTTGGGGACTCTTTGTGCAAAGCAACAAAGAGTTTGAAAGGACCCTTGTAATTGGCTATCAAGCCACGGCTTGGAAGCCTGGTGTATTCACCTAAAACCCCGGGTTAACCTGCCTTCATCAACTAAGCCACTCCTGTCCAGGTAATCCTGGTATGACCCGCCGAATGTTTGACAAGTCAATCTTTTACAGACCCTGAACTTGTCAAAGTTAAAACGACGATTGGTTAATTGGAGGCCCATCTTAAAAGGCTTTGTTAAATGGTTTAACTCAGAGGCCTGGCAGCCCATGAAAAGCCTCAATTTGGAGCCTGGTAGCTCATAAAAAGCCTTGCATATTTCTTTTTTGAATCCTATTTGCTAAGTTTTTCTGCCTTTATTGAGGTTCATAATATGTTCTGATAAACCGGTGTCTTTGGCCCGGCTTGACTTTCAACTACACGTTGTCAGTACATGATCAGTTACAAACCGGCGTTCCTTACCCCGGTCTAGTTTGACTAAATCGCCAGTGCTATAAAGAAAACCCGGTGATTATTATATCCCAGTATGGTTTATTATCATAATCCGACAAAATAAGGACGGAGTTATCAACCCTCCGGATTGGTGTTGACACCTTTACCATACAAGCAGTTGGTCAACCAACGAGGTATGTTGCACATGTTACTTATTATACAAAAACTTTGATCATTCATCGAAGTATTGTATATTTGTTGAGCATCATAATCCGTCCAGTGGTAAACCGCTAGGATACTTTCAAGTTCTTATATCCAGGAACACATCTCATCATGAGCAATGCATAAATAGATCCCAAAAAGTGGAACAAATTTTCACGAAGTGTCACAAAACATGCTCGATGGCATGACAGATAAAGGAGTTTTTCTATCCTATTACAAGAAGCTTCAAAGCGGCTACAAGTGCATAATTGTTTTTTGGCATTGGCATACAAATATCTGGTAAACCGGCTGCCGGTTTAAGACCCTTCGTCTGGACGGTTTGATGGTTGAGGGTAAGTTGGTGCGATCACTTCTTCTTCATCCCTCCCCAGACGCTGGAAATCAACCGTTGACTAATCGACTCCAGTTAAAGCTTGAAACACGGCCTCTTCATGGATAAGGTTGGAGGGGTTAATATCAGGAGCAAAGGTATGCTTACGGATTGGAGGCACAAGTTCTTCGACTTCATGGATTTAGGCAGGCTGTCTCTTCCCTTCAGCGTCATAAGCCGGTTGGAAATGAGACAAGTCGGTGTCCTCTGCCAGTTTGCTGGCTATTGGCCGCATTTCCTTGGTCAGCCTTCGGAGGTCATCATTGTCGAAGTTTGAACCGTCCTCCTTTACACCTGGATATCCTTTAATGATGTCCTCCGCTTCAAGATCTGGAATCCATGCCTTGGCTCGGATTAGTGCGGTTAATGCACCTGCTCTTGCAGCTGCCTTCTTCAGTTCAGTAATCCGGGTTGGTAACATGGCCAGCTTCTCAAGAGTTTCCTTTATCAGTGATGGTGCCGGTTTATTGTAAGCCGCAGTGCAAATAGCCCGTTGAGACCCAGAGTACAACTGTTCAATCAAGGTATACGCCGCTTTAAGCTTCATCCGCATATCTGTGCCCACATGAGCAATACGAGTGCCTGTTACGGTTTAAAATCAGCGTTCTGGTCAATGATAAGGTTCCATGAATTGGACAAAGTGCACAAGGAGATACTTACCAAAGACAGCGGAAGTCATGGCATTGATTTGCCGTTTCAAACCAGCTAGTTCATCTACAACTGGTTTCAGGGCTGCTTCGGCATCCTCAGCTCTTTTGGTTAAACCGGTTTTCTCGGTTTCCCAATCAGCACGATCTTTGTTAAAAGACTCTATCAGTTTTTCCATCGCTGCCAGGGCTTTGGTCAGCTCCTCTTTGGCTTTCGCAGCTTCTGCTTGTTGAGACTTCACGTTCTCTTGCAAATCAGCGGTCCGGGCATCTCTATTGCTTAGTTCAGCCTACAACATTGCAGAAATGTCAAACAACAGGATATATATTTTATAAGTACAAAGCATACAACAAGTTATACACTTCGTACTTGGGGGCTAATGCCTATTTTCTCTATTTCACTACATCTTTTATAAAGTCTCCAGAACAATGCAAGCATTATCCTTGACACTTGGGGGCTAATGTACATCTGTTCAAAATGGAAGCATGGACTAAAGCCCGGATTACCTTGCAAAGCTAAACCGGCCTTGGGGGCTACGCTGGGGAAAGCTATATCATTACATTGGTAAAGTATCGGCCTTGGTTTTCACTAAGGACCTAACATTTTGAGGGTCAGTGGGAGAGACTTAAAGTGTTGCAAAGACCCGGTTTATGATTAACATCCTAAAACGGCCCTTGGGGGCTACTTGGGCTAGCATTTCAACTTTAGAATCAAGAAGTAAAAGGAGATGAAAATACCTCATAGCGTTCCTTCATCAAATTAACCAAACCGGCTTCATAGTCACGGTTTGAGTGCAGACGGTTTAAGAAACCAGAGTGAAGCTCTTCAGCGTTGAGATGGGCATAACTTGATAAGTCAGTACTCCATTTTCTCTTTTCCCTAGCAGCACGCTCTTCTTTGGCGCTATGTTGGGCCAAGATTACGGGATGGCCAGGAGAGCTGTGGCCCATGCCAGTAATGATAACATCATCTCCTTGGCCTTCAGTGGTTTTTGCGGGTGATGACGGAGTTTCGGTATTTCTCATCGGACTAACCCGATTTGGAGCTGCCGGTTCAGTGTCAGGCACGGCAGGGTCAGCTTCTGGTGGTTCATCAGTATTCCGATCTTGAAGGGGCGGTTCATCGGAGGCGGCTTCAGGATGAGGACCCTCCGGTTCACGAGTTTGGTCCGGTTCACCTCTCTACTCTTCTTCAAAAACTGCCTGGTCTTCTGATGGATTGTTGACCCGAGCTTTCTTGCTGGGTCTGGCTTTGGCTCTGCAAATAAATTAAAAGAGGGTTAGCATCTTATTCAAGATTTGTAACGCATTGGAAGAAAGAGTTTGAAAACTTACCCAGCCACAGTTTTTAGAGGAGGGAGTTGGGTTGCTGTCGACTCGCTAGAGGATGAGGGAGGTGTCACCTGATAATTTGAATTGGATGGATTAAGAGGTTGTCTGAAATAACCTGCCTTGGGATAAGAATGGTCAGAAGTGGAAGAGACCTCAGACCGGCGCTTCCGAACCAGGGTATCAGGTAAACCGGCCGAAGTGACCTATTGGCCACTGTACCGGGTTGTCCGGCGAGCTTCATGCTGTTATGTCTTCAAAATAAATGTTGGGTCCAAGTAAGCAAGAGGATGAGAAAAGCTTACTTTCTGGACTGCTTGACGGGTTTTTTGTGTTGGCATACAGTCTGAACCGGAGGAAAGGGTAATTACCTCTACATCATCAGCTTGGCTGCCTTCTACGTCCTCCTGATAAAGATCATTGTTAATGAGGTGCATGAAAAGGGAGCCAAGTGAGTCAAGTTCTACCTCAACTTTCGGATCATCAGCATCTTCATCAAGTTCCATGTTGATCCGGTCAACTGTTTTCCGCTTTGAGGTCTGCTTGACGGTTTTGGTTTTGGGACGAGATGGTTTGATCGCTTTATCCCCAGTTGCCTTTACCGCTTTATCTACGGATTTCTGTTTCCAGAAGGGATCATCAGCCTATTCATACATACACGGAAGAAGGATTACAAGTTGAACAAGTTAAAGATATCAAAGATGAAAAGGAAGTACAGTGCTTACAGTAGGCAGTTTGTTCTTAGTATAGAACGGGTTCAACCGGTTTGACGACAGACTGATTCCGATTCATTCAAAATTTTCTTTACGCTTTTAGTGACCTCTTCATCGGTCACCTGAATGTTGATATGGTGTTGAGGGTCTTCAACATCACCGGTGTACTCACACATTAAACCGGGGTGGCGGCTGAGCGGCAAGACGCTCCAAGATATCCAACAGCGCACGAAATCAACACCTGTTAAACCGTTGGCCATAAAGTCCCGGAGCTTGGCGAATTGAGGGGCATATTTGGAACGTTCTGCAGAACTTAAGTGTTGCGGCATTGGATGGGTGTTGGAAAGTCGGTGATCACGATAGCCTGGAAGGGGATTTTCATCTTCAGGAGAAGTATCTCTGCAGTAAAACCAAATTTGGTTCCATTCCTTGGGGTGGCTGTGCAGTTTGGCATGAGGTAATTCAACTTCCTTCCGCTTTTGAATTGAGACACCACCAAGTTCAGCATTGGGGCTGTTTACAAACTCTGTACGCCGGTTCAGATGAAAAAAGTCCCGGAACAACTCAGCAGTGGGTTCTTCTGGCAGGTACGCTTCACAGAAAACTTGGAAGTTGCATATATTGGACACCGAGTTGGATCCAATATCTTGAGGATGGAGTTGGAAACTGGCAAGAACATCCCAGAAATTTTTTGACCCTGGCAGTTTGAAGCCACGACCTATGTGGTCGACAAAGATCACAACCTCACCCTGCCTCGGGGTAGGAGGATTCTCTGTTCCTGGAACTCGCCACCGGATCTCCATCTTCTTTGGCAAGGTGCTGATACTAACCATTTTGTTCAATTGATATTCGATGATCCGGGAGCAGGCCCAGCTGCAAGCGGCAAACTGTTTGGACATTGTGAAATAAAAAGCTAAAAAGGAAATGCTGGGTTACGAATCATTCATGAAGGAGCAAAGATGCAATGGAATAAACATATACCGGTATGTGAATTTGCGTAAACCGGAGACTAATATAAAATTGAATGACAAGGTCATATAAAGGGCATACATGTGTTGTTAAACCGGACTATTACCATCAACGTGCAGAAGGGTTGCCGGTTTACTAGGGGACTAATGGTATGAGATAGATTGTTTTTACAAAGGTAAACTGCCTAGATGGTAAAGAAGATACAGATCTAAGGCGAAGAGGGTTAAGTAAGGTAAAAACGGGTTTCATAGGATCACAGGGGCATTTTGGATCTACCACAAGTCAGGAAAAGAAAAAGATTTAGACCTAAAAGGAAAAAAGGTTGGTCCCGAAACAATTCATAAAGGACTAGACCAGTCTTTTGCGCATAAGAGTTTGTGGTGGTAACAGAAGATTAGCCATGGCATAGGATACATCAAGTGTGAAGTGTCCATCTATAGACTAAGGAGGAACTGGGAAGAACAGCACCGAAGCTCCGATGAACTTCAAAGAACCGCGAAGAACAAGGAAACCCTAATGGATCTAGAAAGTAAGGAGGAAAGGACTTACTGCGGCCGCGGAAGCAGCGGAGGTGTGCTACGGAACTCTGGTACGAACAGGTCAATGCAGCAGCCAACGGTGAGGCAGAGGTGAGGCTTGACGATGGCGGCGGCGCTCACGTGCGGAGACGTCGCAAGGAAGAAGAAGGGATGAAGGGGTAACGGAAAGAAAAGAAAGAGGCCCTCTGCCCCTATTTATAAGGCGAAGCGATAAAATGGCAAGTGCGGAAATCGAGGAGCTCCAAAATGGATAATTAATAATGGTGTCGCCTCGATGACTGGATACACATTAATGAAGGTAATCCTCAGCTTCAACGGATAGATGACGTCAGGGCGGTTTATCATGATCCTGGAGTATGACGTCACGGCGGTTTTATGAAGGCCCAAGGGAGATGCAAGGTGAAGATGCAAGGGAGGAATTTTTCTAAGTATTGAAGATTGACATGAACAAGTTCAAACCAATCTGGGGCCTAATGTTGGGGATATTACTACTGGACGTAAACTGGCCAGGAGTAGCCGGATTAGCTTTACAAAGATTAGAAGCCCATGAAGATGGAAGAATGATGGCGCTTTATGAAGGCCCAAGGCCTAGAGGCGAGATAAGGCCTGTAGATGTAAACCGACCTAATTATGTAACTTGCATTGTAAGATAGGAAGTGTAGAGACCGGACCGGACACGTTTATGATCCGGCTTTGGGACTCTGTAAACCAGCGGGCGTCAACCTGTGTATATAAAGGGACGACCCGACAGCGGTTGAGGGACAGACAACAACTCGAGAGCCAGACAAAGCGGATTCGCTCCCTGGCCTTCGAAACCCTAGCAATACCAATCACAACTAGACGTAGGCTTTTACCTTCATCGAAGGGGCCGAACTAGTATAAACTCCCCGTGTCCCCTTGTCCAGTTTAACCCCTTTAAGCTAACCCGTTGCAATGGCTCGACGACTAAGTCCTTTCACAAGGACATCTGCCGTGACAAACCCACGACAGCAGGTATCATTATTTTCCGATCTTCACAGATGATTTGAGCAGATATGAGTATATCTACTTGATGAAACACAAGTCTGAAACATTTGAAAAGTTCAAAGAATTTCAGAGTGAAGAGTGGAGAATCATCGTAACAAAAATAAAAGTTTCTACGATATGATCGCAGAAGTAAAATATTTGAGTTACGAGTTTGTCCTTCAGTTAAAACAATGTGAAATAGTTTCACTACTCACGCCACCTGGAACACCATAGTGTAATGGTGTGTCCGAACATCATAATCGTACTTTATTAGATATGGTGTGATCTATGATGTCTCTTACCAATTTACCACTATCATTTTGGGGTTATGCATTACAGACAGTTACATTCACGTTAAATAGGGCACCATCTAAATCCATTGAGACGACACCGTATGAACTATGGTTTGGCAAGAAACCTAAGCTGTCGTTTCTTAAAGTTTGAGGTTGCAATGCTTATGTGAAAAAGTTTCAACCTGATAAACTCAAACCCAAATCGGAGAAGTGCGTCTTCATAGGATACCCAAAAGAAAATGTTGGGTACACCTTCTATCACAGATCTGAAGGCAAGATATTCCTTGCTGAGAATGGATACTTTCTAGAGAAGGAGTTTCTCTCGAAAGAAGTGAGTGGGGGGAAAGTAGAACTTGATAAGGTAACTGTACCTGCTCCCTTATTGGAAAGTAGTTCATCACAGAAATCTGTTCCTGTGACTACTACACCAATTAGTGAGGAAGCTAATGATGATGATCATGTAACTTTAGATCAAGTTACTACCGAATCTCGTAGGTAAACCAGAGTGAGATCCGCACCAGAGTGGTATGGTAATCCTGTTCTGGAGGTCATGTTACTTGACCATGACGAACCTACGAACTATGAGGAAGCGATGATGAGCCCAGATTCCGCGAAATGGCTTGAGGCCATGAAATCTGAGATGAGATCCATGTATAAGAACAAAGTATGGACTTTGATTGACTTGCCCAAAGATCGGCGAGCCATTGAGATTAAATGGATCTTCAAGAGGAAGACGGACGATGATAGTAGTGTTACTATCTACAAAGCTAGAATTGTCGCAAAAGGTTTTTGACAAGTTCAAGGTGTGGACTACGATGAGAGTTTCTCACTCGTATCTATGCTTAAGTCTGTCCGAATCATGTTAGCAATTGCCACATTTTATGAAATCTGGAAAATGGATAAACAAAACTACCTTCCTTAATGGATTTATTAAAGAAGAGTTGTATATGATGCAACAAGAAAGTTTTGTCAATCCTAAAGGTGCTAACAAAATATGCAAGCTCCAGCGATCCATCTATGGACTGGTGCAAGCATCTCGGAGTTGGAATATACGCTTTGCTAAGTTGATCAAAGCATATAGTTTTATACAGACTTGCAGTGAAGCCTGTATTTACAAGAAAGTGAGTGGGAGCACTACAGCATTTTTGATAAGTATATGTGAATGACATATTGTTGATCGGAGATAATGTAGAATTATTCTGCAAAGCATAAAGGAGTGTTTGAAAGGAGTTTTTCAAAGAAAGACCTCGGTGAAGCTTCTTACATATTGAGCATCAAGATCTATAGAGATAGATCAAGACGCTTGATAAGTTTTTCAATGAGTACATACCTTGACAAGATTTTGAAGTAGTTCAAAATGGAACAGTCAAAGAAATAGTTCTTGCCTGTGTTACAAGGTGTGAAACTGAGTAAGACTCAAATCCCGACCACGGCAGAAGATAGAAAGAGAATGAAAGTCATTCCCTATGCCTTGGCCATAGGTTCTATAAAATATGCCATGTTGTGTACCAGATCTATTGTATACCCTACACTATTTTGGCAAGGGAGTACAATAGTGATCTAGGAGTAGATCACTGGACAGCGGTCAAAATTATCCTTAGTGGAATAAGGATATGTTTCTCGATTATGGAGGTGACAAAAAAAGGTTCATCCTAAAGGGTTACGTCAATGCAAATTTTGACACTGATCCAAATGACTCTAAATCTCAATCTGGATACATATCGAAAATGGGAGCAATTAGCTAGAGTAGCTCCGTGCAGAGCATTGTTGACATAGAAATTTGCAAAATACTTACGGATTTGAATGTGGCAGACCCATTGACTAAACTTCTCTCACAAGCAAAACATGATCACACCTTAGTACTCTTTGGGTGTTAATCACATAGCGATGTGAACTAGATTATTGACTCTAGTAAACCCTTTGGGTGTTGGTCACATGTCGATGTGAACTATGGGTGTTAATCACATGGTGATGTGAACTATTGGTTTTAATCACATGGCGATGTGAACTAGATTATTGACTCTAGTGCAAGTGGGAGACTGAAGGAAATATGCCCTAGAGACAATAATAAAGTTATTATTTATTTCCTTATATCATGATAAATGTTTATTATTCATGCTAGAATTGTATTAACCGGAAACATAATACATGTGTGAATACATAGACAAACAGAGTGTCACTAGTATGCCTCTACTTGACTAGCTCGTTGATCAAAGATGGTTATGTTTCCTAACCATATACATGAGTTGTCATTTGATTAACGGAATCACATCATTAGGAGAATGATGTGATTGACTTGACCCATTCTGTTAGCTTAGCACTTGATCGTTTAGTTTGTTGCTATTGCTTTCTTCATGTCTTATACATGTTCCTATGACTATGAGATTATGCAACTCTCGTTTACCGGATGAACACTTTGTGTGCCACCAAACGTCACAACGTAACTGGGTGATTATAAAGGTGCTCTACAGGTGTCTCCGAAGGTACTTGTTGGGTTGGCATATTTCGATATTAGGATTTGTCACTCCGATTGTCGGAGAGGTATCTCTGGGCCCACTCGGTAATGCACATCACTATAATCCTTGCAAGCATTGCAACTAATGAGTTAGTTGCGGGATGATGTATTACGGAATGAGTAAAGAGACTTGCCGGTAATGAGATTGAACTAGGTATTGAGATACCGACGATCGAATCTCGGGCAAGTAACATACCGATGACAAAGGGAACATCATATGTTATTATACGGTTTAACCGATAAAGATCTTCGTAGAATATGTAGGAGCCAATATGAGCATCCAGGTTCTGCTATTGGTTATTTATCGGAGACGTGTCTCGGTCATGTCTACATAGTTCTCGAACCCGTAGGGTCCACACGCTTAAAGTTCAATGACTATTATGAGTTTATGTGTTTTGATGTACCAAAGGTAGTTCGGAGTCCCGGATGAGATCGGAGATATGACGAGGGGTCTCGAAATGGTCAAGACGTAAAGATCGATATATTGGACGACTATATTCGGACATCGGAAAGGTTCCGAGTGATTCGGGAATTTATCGGAGTACTGGGAGTTACGGGAATTCGCCGGGGAGTGTATGGGCCTTATTGGGCTTTAGGGGAAAGAGAGAGAGGCAGGCCGCGCGCCCCCCCAAGGCCTAGTCCGAATTGGACTAGGGGGAAGGGCTGTGCCCCCTCCTTCCTCCTCTTCTCTTTTTCCTGTCCTTCTCTCCTACTCCTACTACTTGGAAGGGCTCCTAGTTCTACTAGGAAAGGGGTAATCCTACTCCCGGTGGGAGTAGGACTCCCCTAGGGCGCGCCATAGAGAGGGCCGGCCCTCCCCTCCTCCACTCCTTTATATACGTGGCCAGGGGGCACCCCATAGATACAACAATTGATCTGTAGCGGTGCTTAGGCAAAGCCCTGCATCGGTAGAACATCATCATCGTCACCACGCCGTCGTGCTGACGAAACTCTCCCTCAACACTCGGCTGGACCGGAGTTCGAGGGACGTCATCGGGCTGAACGTGTGGTGAACTCGGAGGTGCTGTGCGTTCGGTACTTGATCGGTCGGATCGTGAAGACGAACGACTACATCAACCGCGTTGTGCTAACGCTTCCGTTTTTGGTCTATGAGGGTACGTGGACAACACTCTCCCCTCTCGTTGCTATGCATCACAATGATCTTGCGTGTGCGTAGGAAATTTTTTGAAATTACTACGTTCCCCAACAAGCATCGCCCGATCCCCTCTGATCCATCCATCCCATCAATCCACTTGGCCCTCCCCGCAAGCAGCCTCGCAAGCGCCCCCTGCATCCCTCGCCGTGCCCCGTCTCTCTCCTGCCTCGCCATCAAGCCCCGCCATCCCCGCCGACGACCAAGGCCCGCAAGCCAGCGCCTCCAACGTCGCCGGCGACCACGCCACCAGGGCCCCGCGGCCTCAAGCCCACGCGATGTGGACCCCCTCTACCATGTCTCTGCTTCATCGAGACCGGCTCCCTCGCGCGCCCGTCTCCTCTCGCCTGCCTCGTCCCGGAGCAAGCTCGCTGGCGTTCCTCGCCGTCCTCGTGCTGATGGCCACCAGCCACCCAAGTAGCAGTGCCGTTGACCGTGCGCGTGAGCCGCATCCGTGCCAAGTCCCCCCGCGCGCCCCTCTCTCCCAACCTGCAGGAACCATGGCGCATGAAGTTTTCCGAGCTCGCCCACCTCTTGGTTCGGACGACCGCTGCTACGTGTTCACCGGAGGACAGCGCCGCTATCGCATGGGAGCTTCTAGGTCGCCCTGGCTCCTCTTTTCTTTCTTGTTCCCTCTCCCTGTCTCTCCTCTCTGATTTCTCCTGCTCTCTGTATTTCTTCTCAGGAGCTGAGCCGCCGTCGTCCTGTTCGACTCCCGCCGTCAGGAACCAGCTCCCCTCGCCAGATCTGGTGGATCCTCGCAGTCGTCCGCCGCCTGTAGACCCCATCTCGTTGCACCTCCCTCCGTTCCTTGCGCCCACATCATCGAAGTCCAATGCACCCAGCCGCCGGCGCTTGAACCTTGCTGCTGCCTCTGCTATTTCAGTTATGAGCAGCAACTTCGCTTGCCTCGCCCTCGTTAACTAGGTCCAGAGCCAGCGTGGCCGACCTCCGAGGCCCAGCTACGGCCTCCTCTCTGGCCCAACTTCAGCTTCGGACTGCTAGGCCCGATGTGAGCAGATCCCAGCCCAGATCCATCAGTTTTCGGCCCTTTTGTTTCTTTCTTTGTCCAGCGAATTTTGCAATTTAACCAGTGCATGCATATTTACAGCAAATGCCATCATATTAAAATGCTCATAACTAAATGTCCATGCATCCAAATAAAACATGTTATATATGTGAAATGCTTAGAATTTTGTCTAGTTCCATTATATGCCACTTCCATCCATGTTAAAAATGTTAAAATGTTGTTTGTGTAATTTTGCTCATATGCCATGCTAAAATGCTTTAATTCATAACTAAATAACTGTAGCTCCAAATTTAATAAAATTTATATGTAAATGGGGTAGAAAAATGCCTAGTTTAACATGGTGGCTTTACTTTGCATGTTTAATAACTCTAAAATTGTGTATAGGGAAGAACATTACCAACTTTAAAATATGCCCATGAGGATTTCCCGGACTTGTTGTTTGTTGTTCTGGCCTCATTTAAACTTGCCTAGTTAAGTAGTTTTATTATGCTTCACCCCTTGCCATGCTAACCAACATTTAATTTTGTTGAGTACTTAAACAGGAGAGAACTAAATAATTGTTGTGGTGTTTCATCAATATGCAACTCGTTGCATATTGAGCTCCACTTAAATTGTAGTATTGTTTGTTGCACTTTGCCATGCCATGCCTCATTAAACTGGACATGCATCATAGTTGGTTGTGCATCGCCATGTTCATGTGATGGTTGTTCACTTTGTTGTTTGCTTCTTTCCGGGTTGTTTCTCTCGTTAGCTTCAGTTTCGTTCTGGAGTTGTGAGGATTCATTCGACTACGTCCGTTTGTCTTCTTCATGGACTCGTTCTTCTTCCTTGCGGGATCTCAGGCAAGATGACCATACCCTCGAAATCACTTCTATCTTTGCTTGCTAGTTGTTCGCTCTATTGCGACGCCGCGATACCTACCACTTGCTATATCATGCCTCCCATATTACCATGTCAAGCCTCTAACCCACCTTCCTAGCAAACCGTTGTTTGGCTATGTTACCGCTTTTGCTCAGCCCCTCTTATAGCGTTGCTAATTGCAGGTGAAGCTGAAGTTTGTTCCATGTTGGAACATGGATATGTTGGGATATCACAATATCTCTCATTTTAATTAATGCATCTATATACTTCGTAAAGGGTGGAAGGCTCGGCCGTATGCCTGGTGTTTTGTTCCACTCTTGCCGCAATAGTTTCCGTCATACCGGTTGTATGTTCCTTGATTTTGCATTCCTAACGCGGTTGGGTGTTATGGGAACCCCTTGACAGTTCGCTTTGAATAAAACTCCTCCAGCAAGGCCAAACCTTGGTTGTACATTTTCCTAACAACCTATTACCCTTCCCTTGGGTCGGCCAACCCAAGGGTCATCTTTATTTTAACCCCCCCGGGCCAGTGCTTCTCTAAGTGTTGGTCCGAACCGGGCAACCTGCGGAGCCACCTCGGGGGAACTTGAGGGATGGGTTTACTCGTAGCTTGACCTATCCGGTGTGTCCTGAGAATGAGATACGTGCGACTCCTATCGGGATTGTCGACACATCAGGCGGCTTTGCTGGTCTTGTTTTACCATTGTCGAAATGTCTTGTAACCGGGATTCCGAGACTGACCGGGTCTTCCTGGGAGAAGGAATATCCTTCGTTGACCGTGAGAGCTTCTGATGGGCTAAGTTGGGACACCCCTGTAGGGTTTAAACTTTAGAAAGTCGTGCCCGCGGTTATGTGGCAGATGGGAATTTGTTAATGTCCGATTGTAGAGAACTTGACACTTGACTTATTTAAAATGCATCAACCACGTGTGTAGCTGTGATGGTCTCTTCTCGGCGGGGTCCGGGAAGTGAACACGGTTCTGGTGTTATGCTTGAATGTAAGTAGTTTCAGGATCACTTCTTGATCACTTCTAGCTTCTCGACCGTTGCGTTGCTTCTCTTCTCGCTCTTATTTGCGTAAGTTAGCCACCATATATGCTTAGTGCTTGTTGCAGCTCCACCTCATTACCCTTTCCTACCCATAAGCTTAAATAGTCTTGATCTCGCGGGTGTGAGATTGCTGAGTCCTCGTGACTCACAGATACTTCCAAACAGTTGCAGGTGCCGATGATACCAGAGCAGGTGACACAACCAAGCTCAAGTGGGAGCTCGATGAAGATCTTGGTCGTTGTTTTTGTGTCTTTTCCAGTTGATCAGTAGTGGAGCCCAGTTGGGACGATCGGGGATCTAGCATTTGGGGTTGTCTTCTTTTATTTTGGTTCCGTAGTCGGACCTTTGATTGTATTCTGGATGATGTATGTTTAACTTGTATTTGTGTGACAATCATCACTTCACACATCATCCAGAATAACAAGTCGAAAAACATCGACCAAGATCTTCATCGAGCTCCTACTTGAGCTTGGTTGTGTCACCTGCTATGGTATCATCGGCACCTGCAACTGTTTGGAAGTATCTGTGAGTCACGAGGACTCAGCAATCTCACACCCGCGAGATCAAGACTATTTAAGCTTATGGGTAGGAAAGGGGTAGTGAGGTGGAGCTGCAGCAAGCACTAAGCATATATGGTGGCTAACATACGCAAATAAGAGCGAGAAGAGAAGCAACGCAATGGTCGAGAAGCTAGAAGTGATCCTGAAAACTACTTACGTTCAAGCATAACATGAGACCGTGTTCTCTTCCCGGATTCCGCCGAAAAGAGACCATCACGGCTACACACGCGGTTGATTCATTTTAATTAAGTTAAGTGTGAAGCTCTCTACAACCGGATATTAAAAAATTCCCATCTGCCACATAACCGCGAGCACGGCTCTCAAAAGTTTAAACCCTGCAGGGGTGTCCCAACTTAGCCCATCACAAGCTCTCACAGTCAACGAAGGATATTCCTTCTCCCGGGAAGACCTGATCAGTCTCGGAATCCCAGTTACAAGACATTTCGAAAATGGTAAAACAAGACCAGCAAGACCGCCCGAATGTGCTGACAAATCCCGATAGGAGCTGCACATATCTCATTCTCAGGGCACACCGGATAGGCAAGATGTCGGGTTGGCATAGACCCTGGTTGCCCAGGTGTAAGTGCATCTAGTGCCACCCCTAGTTGGTTTTGGAGTATTGACGACAAACCTAGTTGAGGGACTAATGTGTTTGTGAGAATTGCAGGAAAACACAGGTAGAAGTCCCTCATTGATTCGGTTTTACTACCAGAGATGACCCCTAAAATTGTATGAAGACATTGAAGACAAAGGTGGTATATGAAGATATTCACATTGAAGACTATGACAAAAGAAGACACGTTATGAAGCCTATGGAGCTCGAAGACTTAGATCTTTCGTAGTTCTTTTTATTTTGTGTTGAGTCATAGGAACCACCGTACTGTTAAGTGGGGTCCAGGAGAACTAGTCAGAATGACTGAAGTGATGCCTAAAACAAAAACCTAAGTCTTCGAGTGAAGACAATGAGAGCGAATCTTGTCCAGAGCCGGACAAGTCAGCTTTGCTTGTAGCCCAAGTAAAGTTGCCATGAGAGTTTGAAATCTGACCGTTGAGACACGTGTCAGTTCCTTAGTGACCCAGGGTCATTTTAGACAAATCAGGTCGGGTTGCCAAGTGGCTATAAATAGCCCACCCCCACAACCATAAATGGTTGGCTGCTCAGATTTCAGTGCACGGCTTTTGTCGTTTGAGAGCAACCCACCTCGAAGCCTTTGAGAGAAAATTCCTAGTGAGGAGAAAAGCCCTAACCACCCAGAGCCAGAGTAAATTGGGTATCACTTAAGTCTTCTTGTCTGTGTGATCTGAAGACTTATTACACTTGAGGACTGTGAATCCTCCAGACGGTTAGGCATCGCGTTCAGAGCATTCAAGAGACATTGTGGATTGCCAGTGAACGAAGTTTGTGAAGGTTTGGGAGTCTACCTTGAAGACTTACCAGAGTGATTGGGCGAGGACTAAGTGACCTTAGCTCAAGGAGAATACGGTGAGGACTTGGTGTCCTGAACTGTGTGTTCAGGACTGGGTGTCCGGGACTGTGTGTCCTAAGGTTTAAATACCCAGCTGCTCCAACCAGACGTACAGTTGTCACAGCAACTGGAACTGGTCCAACATATCATTATCTTCAACGAGTCACTGGTTTCATCTTCACTTCCTTTTCTTACTGTTACTCATTGTGAAGCCATTGCATGCTTGCTTTATCTTTTGTCTTCACAACGTGAATGTATGATCTGTTTGGCTTCATAACTTCTTCCTACCTGATCCTTATTACACTGAAGCTGTTTGTCATTGTGCTTTCACTCTATTGAATACATGACCATGGCTGGCCTAGTGTAATCTAACTTCCGCTGCATAGTAATAGGCATAATCTTCGTTGTTTGTCTTCATAACTCTCACGTTTTAAAGAATTTCATAAAAATCGCCTATTCACCCCCCCCTCTAGTCGATATAACGCACTTTCAATTGGTATCAGAGCAAGGTGCTCCCTTGTTCTGTGTGATTCGGTTTAACCACCTGGAGTTTTAGCTATGTCGACTGCAGGGATAATCAAAGTCTCCGCTGCTTGCCCCGTCTTCGATGGAACTGAATATCCCTACTGGAAGAATAAGATGCGCATGCATCTTGAAGCTATTGATGTCGACCTATGGTATGTCGTCGAGAATGGCGTTCCCAAGGCTGGAGAAGGTGTCACTGCTGCTGATGTCAAGAAGTTCACTCAACTAGACTCTACTGCCAAAAATATCATCTGTGGTCATCTGACAAAAGGACAGTATGGCCGTGTGAGTGCCTTGAAGACATCCAAGCTGGTCTGGGACTGGCTCTCCAAGGTCAATGAAGGCGTCTCAACCCAGAGAGATCAAAGAATCAGTGTTCTTCGCAACCTCTTCAACCGCTTCAAGCGAAATGACAATGAGAATGTCCAGCACACATTTGACCGGCTCACTGACATCACAAATGAGCTTCAAGCCCTCGGCGCCACTGAGATCACCAAACATGAAATCGTCAAGACGCTGCTGAGATCACTTGATAGTTCGTTTGACATCCTGGCCCTGATGATTCAAGAACGTCCTGATTTCAAGACACTCGATCCGTCTGACATACTTGAGAGGCTCAACACACATGAGTTTCAGCTTTCTAAGAAAAGAGATATCTACGGTCCAAACTATGGGCGAACTCGTGCCTTGAAGGCAAAAGCTGTTTCCTCATCTGAAGAAGAATCTGACTGCAGTTCTGATGATCTTGAAGACATTGGAAGAGAACTTGCAATGCTAGTGAAGAAGTTCCAAAAATTCACCAAGAAGAAAGGCTTCAGAAAATCTTCACGATCAAGCTCAAGGAATGATGAAGCTTCTGCTCATGACTACAAGAAGAAAACATGTCACAAGTGTAAGAAAACTGGACACTTCATCTCTGAGTGTCCACAGTGGGACAATGAGAACAGAAGGAAGAAGAAGAGCAAGGAATATGATTCTGACGACAAGAAGAAGAAGAAATACTCAAAGTCTTCTTCCAAGTCTTCCTCAAAGTCTTCATCACACAAGAAGAGATCATCTGGCAAGGCACGTGCGTTTGTTGGCAAGGAGATGGATTCAGAGGAGGAGTCCGCATCTGAGGAGGCAGAGGTGGAGTCTGAGGAGGAGTCTGATTCTGGCATTGCGAGTCTGGCTACAGCATACGTCGCCAAGTCCATCTTCAACACTGAAGACAATGACTGCATCACCGACACCGACGCAAATGACAAGAATGACTCCACTCCTACCTACTGCTTCATGGCACGCGGTGCCAAGGTAAACACACGCACTACTCACTATCAAACATCTAGTAACGATGACTCTGACTGTGATTCAAAACCCAGCTACAAAACACTTGCTAAAATTGCAACTGAATAACAGAAAGCTATGGAACATATTCAAAAACTGTTAGACAGAAGCGATGATCTGTTGGGTGCTGAAATGACTCGATCTGAATCCTTAATTGAAGACATAAAAAACCTTCACGTTAAGTATCAGGAACTTGAAGATCGTCTTGATACTCTCTCAACAACTCATGAAAAGCTTTCCTATGATTATCTTCAAAGGAAGCAAGAACTTGAGAAATTGAGAGCGGCTCATGAAGATCTTCAAAAGGAAAACGAGTCACTTCGCGCCAAACAGATCAGTCCCGCTCAGGAAGGATTTGAACCACCATGTCTTAAATGCATTGAGCGTGATAATGCTACTTCTGTTGCTGAATGTTCCACTGCTACTGCTGTTGCAATATCTTCAACTGTTGATGTGGTAACTAACCCCTCTGCTGAGGATACCACTACTATTGCTGATGAGAATGCTAGGTTGAATACATTGCTTGAAACAGGGATGTACAAAAGTCTTAAAGGACATCAGACATTATGTGATGTCCTCAAGAAGCAGATTCTGAACCGAAACCCTAGGAAAGAGGGTGTTGGGTTCGTGAGGAAAATAAATGCAGATGGCTCTTACTGGAAACCTAAGCAGTACCCCAAAACCACATGGGTTGCTGCAAAGGAACTTTCAGCAGATCCATCCAATTTATCTGGCTTCACTTGTGCTAACCCCATTATCATTGATGAATCCTTTGATGCAAACTATAAATTGTTTAAGAATCAGAATGGTGAAGTGTTTGCCAGGTACATTGGTACTAACTGCAGGAATGGACCGCCTATGAAGAAGATCTGGGTTCCGAAAAAGTGTCTGGAAAATCTTCCTGTGAATGTCTTCATGACACCTCACTTGAAGAAGACAAACCTCAGACCAAAGGCTTCATATGGTCCAAAGGCTTCATACAAACAGAGGACTCACCTGAGTTACACTAACGCAAATGTTTTGCAGGAAAACCATACTCAGGCATATGAATATGAGAGCGGTTCTTCGAATCGTCATGTTCATATGACCAAAAATTATTCTGCTTATTCCTATGAGTATTATTGTCCACCTGCTAGACTGTTTGCTAAGGCTTCAAAGCCAAAATTCTCAGATGCTGCACTTAGACTTATTGCTCCTAAGCCACCCTTGAAGATGTGGGTGGTTAAGAAAGCTTAACTCTCTTTTGCAGGGAAAGGTCTCCAGCAGAAAAACAGAATCTTCTGACGCTATTGCTGGGGAACTTAAAAATCTTGTGGGGCGCAAGATAAAATGCCCAAATGGCATCGTTATGTACCTCGTTCCTGAATCGCATGCTACTTTCCCTATTAGTTCTAATCTGGATCTAAGTTTTCATAACCCACTGGTTCGTCAAATGTTTATGCTTCACAATTCTCTTCGTGAAGCCTATCCCCCTAACTGCACTGTAGGGTACGACACCAGCGACTTCAAAGTCTTCAGAATGGATTATTGACAATGGGTGTACAAATCACATGACTGGCAAAAGAAGCCTTCTTATGGACTCAACATTACATCCATCCGACAAGAGCCACATCACATTTGCTGACACTGGTAAAAGTAAGGTATTGGGTCTAGGTAGAGTTGCAATCTCAAAGGATCAACACATGGATAAAGTCATGCTTGTTGAATCCCTTGGCTTCAACTTAATGTCTGTCTCAATGCTTTGCGATTTGAATACGATCGTAATGTTTGGAAAATATCTTTGCCTGGTACTAATGGAATCTGACAAGTCTCTAGTGTTTGAAGGGTATCGGAAAGGTGATTTGTACATGGTAGATTTCTCAGCGGGGCCACAACTTACAGTATGTCTTCTTGCAAAAGCTTCAGAATGTTGGCTTTGGCATTGGAGGCTTGGGCATGCTGGCATGAGGAACCTCCACACACTTGCGAAGAAGAAGCATGTCATAGGCATCGAGGGCGTCAAGTTCAAGAAAGATCACTTATGCGGTGCCTGTGAAGCAGGGAAGATGACAAGGGCAAAACATCCTTCGAAGACAATCATGACTACTACACAACCCTTCGAACTGCTCCACATGGATCTTTTCGGTCCCACTCACTACTCAACTTTTACTACTTCTGCTTGCCTCTATGGCTTCGTCATTGTTGATGATTACTCTAGATATACATGGGTGCACATAATCCTTTACAAGACTGAAGTGCAGGATGTCTTCAGACGCTTCGCCAATCGAGCTATGAACAATTTTGGCGCCAAGATAAAGCACATCAGAAGTGACAATGGCACTGAATTCAAGAACACTGGCCTTGATACATATCTTGATACCTTGGGCATCACACATGAATCCTCAGCTCCATACACGCCACAGCAGAATGGCGTCGTCGAACGCAAGAACAGAACACTCATTGAGATGGCCAGAACAATGTTAGATGAATACAAGACTCCAAGAAAATTCTGGACTGAAGCCATTGACATTGCATGCCATACAATCAATCGTGTTTATCTTCACAAGCTTCTGAACAAGACATCTTATGAACTCCTAACTGGCAAGAAACCAAATGTCAGTTACTTCAGAGTATTTGGAGCAAGGTGCTGGATCAAGGACCCACACCACACCTCAAAGTTTGCACCAAAAGCACATGAGGGCTTTATGCTTGGATATGGAAAGGATTCGCACTCTTACAGAGTCTTCAATCTCTTTCATTACAAAGTGGTTGAAACAGTGGATGTGCGGTTCGATGAGACAAATGGTTCACAAAGAGAGCAACTGCCAAATGTGCTAGATGAAATTCCAGCTAATGAATCAATCAAGCTTATGGGAACTGGAGAGATTATACCTTCTGAAGGTCATCCTGAAGAAGAACTTATCATCTCAGCACCTGATCAACATGAAGACATTGCTCAGCCTGAAGACATTCCTCCCAACAACAACAACACAGATCAGCAAGAGCAAAGTCTTCGCCCTGTACATCCTCGTGTTGCCAATGAAGTGCAGATTGACAGAATAATTGACAGCATCAATGCACCTGGTCCACTCACTCATTCAAGGGCAACTCAGCTAGCAAATTTCTGTGGGCACTTTGCATTCGTATCAATAACAGAACCCAAGAAAGTTGAAGAAGCCTTCATGGAACCTGAATGGATTCAAGCTATGCAAGAAGAGCTTCAACAGTTTGAACTGAATAATGTATGGGAACTGGTCAAGCGTCCTGATCCACGGAAGCACAACCTAATAGGCACCAAATGGATATACCGCAACAAGCAAGATGAGCATGGTCAAGTTGTCAGAAATAAAGCTCGTCTCGTTGCTCAAGGATATACTCAAGTGGAGGGCATTGACTTCGATGAAACATTTGCTCCTGTGGCTAGGCTTGAAGCCATACGCATACTGCTGGCCTATGCAAATCATCATAACATACTTCTATATCAAATGGATGTGAAAAGTTCCTTTCTCAATGGCAAGATTGAAGAAGAAGTGTATGTTGCACAACCGCCTGGCTTTGAAAATCCAAAACATCTTGACATGGTATACAAGCTCAACAAGGCACTGTATGGCCTCAAACAAGCTCCCAGGGCCTGGTATGACACACTCAAATATTTCCTGAAGAGCAAAGGCTTCATACCTGGTTCCCTGGATCCCACTCTTTTCACGAAGACATATGATGGTGAACTGTTTGTGTGCCAAATATATGTGGATGACATTATCTTCGGCTGCACCAATCAGAAGTACAGTAAAGAGTTTGGATATATGATGCAAGAGCAATATCAGATGTCCATGATGGGGGAGGTGAAGTTCTTCCTTGGTCTTCAAATACGACAACAACGCAATGGTATCTTCATATCTCAAGAGAAGTATCTCAAAGATTGCCTGAAGAAGTTCGGTATGCAAGACTGCAAAGGCTTCACAACACCAATGCCAGCCAAACATCATCTAGGTCCTGACGACAATGGTAAAGAGTTCGATCAAAAGGTATACCGCTCCATGATTGGTTCTTTGCTTTATTTATGTGCATCTAGGCCAGATATTATGCTTAGTGTTTGCATGTGTGCTCGATTTCAAGCGGCACCAAAGGAGTCGCATCACTTAGCTGTGAAGCGAATTCTTCGATATTTGGCTCACACCCCAACTCTAGGATTATGGTATCCAAAGGGCTCAGAGTTTGATTTGGTTGGATTTTCAGATGCTGATTATGCTGGTGACAAAGTTGATCGCAAGTCTACATCAGGCACATGTCACTTTCTGGGACGCTCACTTGTATGTTGGTCTTCAAAGAAGAAGAACTGTGTATCTCTCTCCACTGCTGAATCTGAATACATTGCTGCTGGATCTTGCTGCGCTCAGCTTCTGTGGATGAAGCAAACACTCAAGGACTATGGCATTCATCTGAAGCAAGTGCCACTATACTGCGACAACGAAAGCGCCATCAAGATTGCCAACAACCCAGTTCAGCACTCGAAGACAAAGCACATTGAAATTCATCATCACTTCCTCAGAGATCATGTTGTGAAGGAAGACATTGATATCATACACGTCAACACTGAAGAGCAATTGGCAGATATCTTCACCAAGCCCTTGGATGAGAAGAGGTTTTGCAAGTTACGGTGTGAGCTAAATATCTTGGAATCCTCAAATGTCCTGTGATCAGGCACACATCCTAACACTTATGCATATTGATGACTTAGATGTGCAACACACAAAGTAAAGTATATCTTCAATCAATGAAGACATACATTCTAAGTGTGAATACATTAATGTGGAATTTGACTTCGGAGCGCCATGATAATTGTGCGCCATGTCTGGGTCTAATACTTCCTATACGGTGGGTAACGCCACCACCAAACGTTCCATTTTGAAGTGTTTCACTCATGGCGTTACCTTGCAATATCTTCACATTTGGTTTGGCTTCGAACTCAACATGTCTTCATGATTATCTTCACTACATTAATTATATAGATATATACATACTAGTGTTCTGTCCTCTACAACATTCACTTATAGCTATGTCTTCTTGGTTGAATCTTTTGAACTAAGTGAATGTGATCGGACCCTAATCTCTCTATGCTTTCTATCTCAAATTATATCTCTCCAAGTCATATGCATTCTATTGAAACTGTCGAATGTCTTCACTGTGTCCTTGTCAGCTGAAGATATAGAGACAACCATAAAGTCTGTTTTTAATGCTCATTCCTCCACATAAAATCCGAAGAAGCAGGAACGACCGCCCGACAATCCAGGCGTGCGTGGGACGTGGAACAGACCCAAAACTTCCGCAAACTGGCCACGCGTTCCTCAGATGCGAATCGCCAGGGGCACCTGAGTAATAGCACAGTGCCGCCCCTGAGCCTATAAATTCACACTTACCGCAGTCATTATCTCCTTCTTCCACCCTCGCATGAACCCTAGCGCCACCGCTAGCACTCAACGACGCCGGCGACAAAGCGCTTCGCTGCCGCAACCTCTCCGATGCCGTCCTCACGCCGACCGCGGACATCGTTCTCTCCGCCGTCGCCGTAGGTGTCTTCCATCGCCAAGTTAGGGCACGGAGGACTGAACTGCTCGGCATCATCTCCCACTTCCGTCTAGCAGTTCCAGTGTGGTAAATAAAACTTCTTTTTACAGCCCCTTTGATCTTATGGTTCTGTCACTTTCTACCATAAGAAGTTTCTCTTCACACAAGTTAGATCTCTCGCTGCATCTCATAACATGCCTAGTATATTCACTTGTGCTTCATAAAGTACTTAGATTCCTCACTTGTACTGATCTGTGGGTTCGTACAAATCTGGAACCAACTTCTTATCTATGAGTGAATGTCTTCGCACGATGAGGTCAATATCTTCTAAACTGATTAATCTTGAAAACCTTCTGAGAATGCATATGACCTCTTCCCCTTCCCTCGCACCTTAATGCTGTCACAGGTACATGTCCGTGGGAGAATCCTTCGGTTCTCATAGTCTGCATTCATTTGCAGAATTCCTACAGCATCACATAAACTCTCCTGAAGCCAGCTCCTGTTGGTCAAGCAAAAGAAAGCCTTTGAAGCCTTTGAAAGTTTTGAAGCCTTTCAAGTTAAAGTATATGGCTTCAGAAGCGGCAGCAAGGAAGGGGGGCAGACAGAGACGTGAAGGAACTTCCAAAGATCTGCCTGAAGACTTGGCAGAAATGTACAAAACAGATCCAGAAGAAAGTTATGGGCAGCGCAAGACCCGAATCCAATGGATTCGACGCTATTGGGCAGAACAGTGATTCAAATACCGCTTCGTCACTCAGGAGTATGCTGAGAAATGTGCCATCAAGAAGCCATGGGGGGACATCTTATACAAGAATCTCGTACCCAAGACCAGAGATGAAGCCATTGCTCAAGGCTTCTACCCATGCATGGTCCGAGGACCATAGCCTAATGATGCGCATACATCGTCACTCCTCTGGTGTCGTGACGACAATCTCTTCAAGCGCAACTTTCAGTTTTCCCAACAGTCAGCGAAGCTAAACAAGAAGAAATTTGGGTTAGACTTCAACCCTGGTCCCTCCGCACCAAGGGCAGATGGCACACGTGACGCAGAACCCAATGTCATCGGTCCGTTTGCCAATCTTGAGGGCCTGATCACCCACATCTTAGTCCAAGGGACTGCCTTGAATGACCCTCCAGCTGACTCTGAGTCTGATGAAGCCCCTGCTGTGCCAAAGCCAAAGCAGACGAAGAAACCAAAAGCTTCAAAGCCGGCCCCTGCCTCAAAAATCTCAAGGGCGAAGCCATTGAAAACTGCACCTCCTGAAGTCAGTGTGCAGTCTGAAGACGTATCCCGCGTCTCCAAGCCCCAGAAGGAAAAGGAGCCCCAACAACACACCGCAAAGAGCTCACTGCTGCTGCCATTCTGCGCAGTGAAGCCATTGATCTATCAAGCGATGAAGATCTTGGAGATGACGCTCTTGAGCAGCTCATCAAAAGCAAGGAAGAACTAGAAATCTTCAACAACCTACCTCTCTTTGATGTTGCCATCATCCACAACTTCATCGATGAACGGTTTGCCTCACCGGACATAAGCTTCGAAGATCTGCAGCTGCCCGTTGGCCTCAGCGTTGCCTTCCAAGGCGCAATTGCTTCAGAACTAGCCATTGCTCAGCGCATTGTTGAGCTGAAGCAGAAAATTGATCATGAAAAGGCTCAGTTCAAGAAGCACATGACCAGGCTCAGCATGCAGGAAGTGAAGAGCTTCAAAACCATGTTGCATGAGCTCAAGGAAAATTTTCTGAAGAAGCATGCTGAAGCTCAGGGCTCGCGTGAGCGGATGAAGTCTCTGGCAGAACGATGTGTGCAGGCCTACAATGAGGCCGAGAAGCGCAAGGCACTTGGGCGTCCTAGCATCGACCCCAAGATGGCCGCGAAGAAGAAGAAGCAGTCTGCTGTGAATGAACCAGAGGCACCAAGACAAGAAGCTATTCCGATTGTCTTCCCAACCGCCACGACTGGCTCGAAGCCAAAGAGCCGGTCAACCGCTTCAGAGCTTAAGAAGACACGGAATGCAGAGGCTGAAGCTAGGAAGAGGAAACACTCTGAAGCCTCTCCTTCTGACCCCACCAAGAAGAAGCATAAGATCAAGAAAGCTCGGGCTGCTCCCACAGAGCCCTTGGTGGTTGAACCCCTCTCTGTCATTCACCCCAACGCAGAACGTCAGCTGACAGTTCATGAGCCTGCTCCCACAGAGGCTCCTGAAGCTAAAGATATTCCAGCAGCCGGCACCACAACTGCTGAAGACATTGGTCGCCAGGACAATGTGCAAGATGATGCAGCCCTTCCTCAGCTTGAAACAAGCGAACTCATCAGCATTGGTCATCCTCTGACGCCAATGGCACAAGATGCGTCATGGGCGGATCGCCCTCAGGAGGAAGAAGACCTTGAGTCCCAGCCCACTCCAACCCCACAAGCATCGTCTGCGTTCCGTAGGCTTCGCAAAGGTCCAAGGCCTCAAGTCCATACTGCAGAAATTCCGGCTGCATCAGCCGAAGACAATGAAGAAGCACCACCAGAACCCACTCCCCCGCTCCATCAAGATGTAGTTCTCCAGGAGAACGTTCCTGAGTTTGCTCCTCCAACTACACAAGCGGAGGAAGAAAATGTTGCGGCTGCCACCACAAACACTGAAGCCAATGTGGAGCCCGCCCCACCAAATGCTTCAGCGGACAGCGAAGCTACTGAGCTAGACACTTCTGTTCCTGAGTCTGCTGCAGGTCCACAGTTTGATTATCATATTGAGCACAGGCCTCATGTCCAGAAGCCAGTCCCAAGGCTTCCATGGTTCCCAGGTCCTGCATCAGCACCTGGCTCCTTTGATATTAACAGCTTCAAGGCAGACAATACATTTTTCAATAGCTCCAAGAACCCCTATTCAAGGGAAAGGATTGTATCAGATAGGTTCTGGAGCTATTCTCAGTGCAACTATTATTCATGCATCCTATACAACCAAGGTCGCATCTTCCCGCACAAGCGCCTTGAGGTTGAAGCCATTGCTGGTCTGCCCTGTCTTGAGGAAGCTTTGGATTGCTTTAGGCAAGTGGGTATGCTGCCGTTTGTGACTGATGAAGAGCACTAGAATGAAGAGCTTCTGCTTCAGTTCTATGCCACCCTCCATATAAAAGGATACAACAGAGATCCGAAGACTTGGATCCTGGAGTGGATGACCGGCAATGTCCATCATGAAGCCAATGCATTTGATATCATTGAGCTCACCGGCCTGCCCACTCCAGGCAAATTCTTCGAGGAAGGCTGTCAACTACATTTTGAAGCTATTGAGAGCATATTCCAGAGGCCTGAACCCAATATGAGTCAGATGCTTTCAATGATGAAGCCATTGCCCCATGATGCACCCTATCCTACTGAGTTCTTCGTTGAAGACCTAGAGTACCTGCCCAGGACCATATATCACATCATTCGGCGGACTCTCTGGCCCATTAAGGGACACTCTCCACATGCCAAGATTGAGGGTGCAATGAAGACTCTCATATTCTATATCCTGCATGGCAAATGCTTCAACGCACAGGATCTCTTCATACGCCGGCTTGCAGCGTCAGGCTCAAAATTATTTGGTTTGAAGTTCTATGCTCCTTGGGTGATGAGGCTAATCAAACTGCACTCTGCGATCTCGTATCAGCCCTCAGCCCGAAACCATCGGAACTTCCTGCCAGATGTGGATACCTCTGATGAAGCCATATATCCCGAACCTGCCAAGCAACCAATAAGTCTTCAGAATGCAGAACACCAGAGCTTCACGCAGAACGTTGAAGGTGTTGAAGCCATATCCAGGGTGTATCCGTTGGCTGGCACTACACGTGCACCACACCCAGCATCTACTGAAGCCATAGACAGCACAAATGCTCAAAGACCCAAGAAGCGCGCTCGTGCCCTCACTGACTGAGAGCTTCTTGTGGCCCTTCACCAAAAGCAGGATAGGCATCACGACTGGCTAAAACGTCAGATGAAGAGCCTCTTGGTGGATGTCAATCGTCTTCGAAACCTTGCCACCAAGAATGCCTTCGTTACACACGAAACCTGCCGTCGTACATGGAAAGGGCTCTCAATGATATGTACTGAAGCTGAACTTGAAGAGGATGGCTTCACAGAGCGTTTCAAGTTTGACACCACACCTCCTAGAAGGGCTATGATGCGCAACACACCATCACTTGAAGACTCTGAGTTTTCTTCATCTGCTGCCACAGTTACTGCAAGGATCATTGATGAAGACGACGATGCTACATCACCACCACCTGCTTCAGCACCTCCAAGCTCCTCTGCACCGCCAACCACCTCCAACGACCCTGCTGCTCCTGGAAACGAGTAGACAGTCTATGTCTTCGAACCTTTTTTGTCCTTGCTGACAAAAGGGGGAGAAGCATATGAGTTGATAGTCTTCAAGCGGGTCCATATGGGCGGGTGCTATATTTTTTGCTACATTTTGCTTCGTGCTTACAACTCTCGTTTTTGTTACATTCGGTTCTTTGAGTTGTAAAACTAAGACTCGATGGTCGTCTGCTACTCATTTGCCACTCTGTTTGCGAAGATAAATTCCGCATGTGCGATGATAAATTCCGCACTTATCTCATTCTGCAGACGTCCATTTTCCATTATGCATGTCATTATCTTCATATACTTTCACATGCATAGTGGATTGTCATCATAAGCTGAAGTGGATCTCCACAAGTACAACCTGCCATGTGCATTTGCATTCCAAAAGCAAATTAACTTATATGCACATCTTCAGGGGGAGCCCTTGCAACTTATGAAGACAATTCCCTATCCTTTACAAACTTCACACATTATATTCCCCGTTGAAAACTTCAACTAGTTTGTCATCAATCACCAAAAAGGGGGAGATTGTAAGTGCATCTAGTGCCACCCCTAGTTGGTTTTGGAGTATTGACGACAAACCTAGTTGAGGGACTAATGTGTTTGTGAGAATTGCAGGAAAACACAGGTAGAAGTCCCTCATTGATTCGGTTTTACTACCAGAGATGACCCCTAAAATTGTATGAAGACATTGAAGACAAAGGTGTTATATGAAGATATTCACATTGAAGACTATGACAAAAGAAGACACGTTATGAAGCCTATGGAGCTCGAAGACTTAGATCTTTCGTAGTTCTTTTTATTTTGTGTTGAGTCATAGGAACCACCGTACTGTTAAGTGGGGTCCAGGAGAACCAGTCAGAATGACTGAAGTGATGCCTAAAACAAAAACCTAAGTCTTCGAGTGAAGACAATGAGAGCGAATCTTGTCCAGAGCCGGACAAGTCAGCTTTGCTTGTAGCCCAAGTAAAGTTGCCATGAGAGTTTGAAATCTGACCGTTGAGACACGTGTCAGTTCCTTAGTGACCCAGGGTCATTTCGGACAAATCAGGTCGGGTTGCCAAGTGGCTATAAATAGCCCACCCCCACAACCATAAATGGTTGGCTGCTCAGATTTCAGTGCATGGCTTTTGTCGTTTGAGAGCAACCCACCTCAAAGCCTTTGAGAGAAAATTCCTAGTGAGGAGAAAAGCCCTAACCACCCAGAGCCAAAGTAAATTGGGCATCACTTAAGTCTTCTTGTCTATGTGATCTGAAGACTTATTACACTTGAGGACTGTGAATCCTCCAGACGGTTAGGCATCGCGTTCAGAGCATCCAAGAGACATTGTGGATTGCCAGTGAACGAAGTTTGTGAAGGTTTGGGAGTCTACCTTGAAGACTTACCAGAGTGATTGGGCGAGGACTAAGTGACCTTAGCTCAAGGAGAATACGGTGAGGACTTGGTGTCCTGAACTGTGTGTTCAGGACTGGGTGTCCGGGACTGTGTGTCCTAAGGTTTAAATACCTAGCCGCTCCAACCAGATGTACAGTTGTCACAACAACTGGAACTGGTCCAACATATCATTGTCTTCAACGAGTCACTGGTTTCATCTTCACTTCCTTTTCTTACTGTTACTCATTGTGAAGCCATTGCATGCTTGCTTTATCTTTTGTCTTCACAACGTGAATGTATGATCTGTTTGGCTTCATAACTTCTTCCTACCTGATCCTTATTACACTGAAGCTGTTTGTCATTGTGCTTTCACTCTATTGAATACATGACCATGGCTGGCCTAGTGTAATCTAACTTCCGCTGCATAGTAATAGGCATAATCTTCACTATTTGTCTTCATAACTCTCACGTTTTAAAGACTTTCATAAAAATCGCCTATTCACCCCCCCCCTCTAGTCGATATAATGCACTTTCACCAGGGGGCGTCGGACATCGCCCAGTTCGGACCAACACTTAGAGAAGCACTGGCCCGGGGGGTTAAAATAAAGATGACCCTTGGGAGGGCGACTCCCAAGGGAAAAGTATAGATGATGGTGAGGCAAATGGTAAAACCAAGGTTGGGCCTTGCTGGAGGAGTTTTATTCAAGGCGAACTATCAAGGGGTTCCCATAACACCCAACCGCGCAAGGAACGCAAAATCAAGGAACATAACACCGGTATGACGGAAACTAGGGCGGCAAGAGTGGAACAAAACACTAGGCATAAGGCCGAGCCTTCCACCCTTTACCAAGTATATAGATGCATTAATTAAGTAAGAGATATTGTGATATCCCAACATATCCATGTTCCAACATGGAACAAACTTCATCTTCACCTGCAACTAGCAACGCTATAAGAGGGGCTGAGCAAAAGCGGTAACATAGCCAAACAACGGTTTGCTAGGAAAGGTGGGTTAGAGGCTTAACATGGCAATATGGGAGGCATGATATAGCAAGTGGTAGGTAGCGCGACATAGCGATAGAGCGAACAACTAGCAAGCAAAGATAGAAGTGATTTCAAGGGTATGGTCATCTTGCCTGCAATGTACTCAGAGTTGTCGAAAGCTTGATCCTCGTTAGCGAACTCAACGGGTTCCTCATCACGTACTCGTCTCCCGGCTCTACCCAAAGCAAGAACACAAGCAATGGAACAACAATCAATCACGTGCAATGCACAAGCAACATGATGCAATACATGGCATGACATGCAAGACATGATATGCAATGCATATGTGTGCTCCGGAAGGGAAAGAATGATCAAGGCATCAATTTGGCAAACCAAGTATGCCGCTAGAAAGATGAGATGATTTCGGTTGAAATCAATATAAGGATCACCAGAAATGGATGCACGGTTTGCAAATGGCAAGCAAAACAAGAATGGCATAATTCCGCGATTAACAGCACGATGCCATCTAGAATGCAACAAGAAACTAAGCTACTGCACACCAACATAGCAACAAAGCATATGGCAGTGATGTACAAGAGATGCTTGACAAAACATGAACACGGAGCTACGGCTAAATCACAAAAGAGCAGGTTCAAACAAGCATGGCAAAAGTGCAAAAGATATCAGCATCACAGACTTTGTGAAAATACTAACATGTCAAAAGCAACATCAGGAAGCAATGTTTAGAGCAAGCGAACAACATGCTACAGGAACATATCATAGCAAACCAAGGCATGGCATGATTATACTAAATGCATAGATCAAAAGTCCCTTACTGATCATGAGCCAAAAAGGCACATAAAATATGATGGCACCCATGTAAACATAGCAAGTTTTATTCCAGTTTCAAAGTTTGTAGAAAAACAGAGCATGGCATAAATGGAATTATGATAGCAACTTTGCGAGCTCATGCCACTCACTACAAAGCACTAAATGACAATATAAGCATACCAACAGTAAGATGACATGTTCATGGAACTAACCACGGCAAGAGCAAGTTCATAGGATGCATGGATCACTACAAACAACCATGGCAATATTGATTATCATGTTAACATTCTGCCAGGAATATTTTATAGCAAAAGTAGAGCAAGAACAAGAGATGCTAGAGAACTCCATAATTGCAAACAGGTGCGTGGATGGATAGAGCATAACCACATGTTCAAAACATCCTTACTGAAGTATCTCAAAACAAGCATGGATCTCACTATAGCATCAAGTTTACATGGCATCAAAATAACAGCAGGAAAAGACTTGGCAAAATCCTAAGTCCGTGAAAACAGCAACATCACGAATCCTAGTTTGCATGCTTGTGCTAGTCACCACATAGATCACAAAAATAAAATACAAGCACCTCTGTAAAGATGGCATGATGTAGTTCAAAACTCATGTAGACCTCATACTCAAATAATGCACACATCAAACGCAACAAAAATGACAAAAACTCATGATCTGATAAGTACCAGCAGTTAACATTATATAGCACTCTTGCATCAATGAAAATGGCATCATAATGAACATGAACATGCATGGAAATGCTACTGGCATGAAGAACTCAACGAGGTGAACAATTCGACATATCATATGCATCATTTGGAGCTACGGTCATTGAGATACGATGTGATGAAGGGAGCATAAAAATAATGCAGAAAAGGGACTTGGAAGAAATAGACCTCTCCGAGATCTAGGGTTGACTCGGGCATGCAGATTGAGGCGGGAGCGGATCTGGCCGGATCCTCGCGTGAGAAGTGGTCGGGGTTCGCGTAGCTCGCCGGAGAAGGCGCGGACGACGGCGGACGGCGCGGAGGACGACGGACTGCGGCGGGAGGCGCGGAGGGCGGCGGTCACCGGCGGGAGACGCGGAGGAGCTCGGCGGCCGACGCGGAGGAGCTCGGCGGCCGGCGCTCGGGCGGCTGGCGGCGGCGCGGCGTCGATGCGGGGCGGCGCGGCGGAGCAGACGCGGCGGCACGAGGGAGGAGTCGGGCGGCGCGAGGGACGCGGGCGGCGGCGGCGTCGCTGGGCCCGCGGGGGCCGGGCGCAGGCCTAGCGGGCCTCGGCGGCGGGCAGCGGTGGCGCGCCACATGGCAGGAGGCGAATGGATAGGGCGCGGCGGCGGACGCGTCCGGCTCCGATCCGGACGTGTCCGGCAGCGGAGAGGGGCTAGGCTAGGGTTTCATCTGCGCGAGAATTCGGGGAGGGACACCTATTTATAGATAGAAGGAGGTAGGAGTGTCCAAATGAGGTGTAGTTCTCGCCCACACGATCATGATCCAACGACGGAGGACATGGAGAAGGTTTAGATGGGTTCTTGGGCCGTTTTGGAGGGGTGTTGGGCTTTAACACACAAAAGGCCTTCGCGGTTACCCGGTTAACCGTTGGAGTATCAAACGGACTCCAAATGGAATGAAATTTGACAGGCGGTCTATCGGTGGTGTACCAAGGCCACTTGACAAATCTCTGCCCATTCCGAGAACGTTTAACACCCGCTCACGAAAAGAGACAAGAGGGGTGCGCCGGTGCATGTGGGAGTGTCGGATTGCGAAACGGACAACGGGAAAAACGCTCGGATGCATGAGACGAACCCGAATGCAAATGTGATGCACATGATGACATGATAAGAAATGCATGACATGAACAAAATGCAAAACAAATACAAAAACCCAACCACGAAGAGAATCTCATAACTCATCTCCGGAAAAGGCAAGAGTAGGAGTTACAAATGTGGAAAGTTGTATCCGGGGCGTTACAACACTCCACCACTACGAGAGGATCTCGTCCCGAGATCTAGGATGGCACCGGAGGGAAACGGAAGAGAAGAGGTAAAACTAAGTTGCTTCTTTGACAAACGAGTGAAACCAAAGAACCTTGAGAGGTTGAACCATTTTGAGAAAATAATACAACGGAGATGATCAAAGTTGAAAACACTCCGTTAGAAAAGAGGAACAAGGAAGAACAAATTCGGACAGCACTCCGGTTGAAAAGATATGCAAGACTTGATAAGTTGAAAAGAACTTAAGCAGAGGACACAACACTCTGGTTAAATGGATAAGCATGAAAGAACACAATCCTCACAATTCAAGATGATGAGTGAAAAGAGCAACATCACAATGCCTCCGGAAGAAAGAATAGAATATAGATCATTGGAATGAAAGGATGGAGAAGAAAAGCCAACTTCTGCCACAAAAGTGCTTGGAGAGGACCCTTCCAATAAGGTTATAACAGAGTTGTTGGAAAAAACAACAATGAAACGAATAAACTTGTAGTGGGCTTAAGGAAAACTTCTCAAAATTATGAGTTGAAATTCTGCCACTAACGAAAAACAATAGACTGGATTGATATAAGCAAGGAGACGAGAAACTTATTTCACCGGGAGGATAAATGAAGAAGTTGGATCATTTATAAGCACCATAAATAGCAAGAATCCTTAGGGAAAGCTTTAGGTGAAATATAACCCAAGATAATTACAATGAAGAGATTGATGGGTTGCAAAGGATCTCATGAACGAATTGAAAATGATGGGTTTACAATATGTCATTCCGAACAACTTGTGAATCATGAAACACCAAGCAATTGTCAAAAATGGCGTAACACCACCTCAAAAGATAAGGTAGAACGAATTGCACTTTGTAATGCAAGATGAAGAATACTTGAGCTCCTCTGAAAAGAATCTCGATGAACTTCGAGAAGGAATTAAATCCTTGATGAGCCATCATGTAGATCTTCCATGAAGAACTCTGGTAATAAAAGGATGATAGAAAGAAAGAGAAGTTGAAAACACAAGGTGAATCCTTGCAATGATTTAGATGAATCTTCGTGATGATATAATGCGGAAAACTTGGAACTCCAGATAAGAAAAGATGAAGCACCTCGAACCGAGAAATTGATATCACGAACAATCTCCGGAAAGAAGAAACTAGATCACTTGGATGAAACAATAATAAGAATTACGTTATGTGTATCCTTCATCAATTTGGATTGATGACAAGCAACGGATTTGGCATACTACTTATTCTCGTAGAAAGGATTGGGGAAAGACATAGCACAAACTTGAGAAGGTCTTTGACGAACCACCGGTAGGATTTGGATAGAACGAATGAATTGATACAATAACAATGGAAGAGAATTCTTGAACGAACCACCGTAAGAATTGAAAATGAACGTAGCAAAGGCACCATTCACCGAGAAGAATTGGAAAACGAATGAAGATACTTGAGGGGATTTGGATACATGAGAACGAAGAGATCATGAGCTGACTAGAGAATACTTGAGCGATGCACCGGTAAGATTTGGAGAACGAGAGCTGAAAGCTGGAATAAATAATTCTGAGATGATGGCTCCGGAGAATCAAACTGAAAAGACTCCTGAATTGCTCTGGATGGTTGAAAATAATTCTCACAATCGAAAACAATTATCAGAGGATGTTGCTGCTGCTGACTGCCCTGGTCGGATTGCTGATTATAGTCGCCTTGACTACCTTGATGGCCCTGGCCATGAAAACCGCCACCGCTTGAGCCGGCGCCCGGGCCATGAAAGCCGCCATCGCCTGAGCCGCTGCCAGGTCCATGGTTACCATCAAACATGTTAGAATTCTTAAAAGCCTTCATGATCGTATAGTCCTTCCATAGATGAGTGGCCAGCTTCTCTCGGGTGCCGTGTCTGGGACAAGGTTCATTCAGCAATTGTTCAAGGGTGGGGCCTGACCCGCCTGACCGAGGAGGTGGCCTCCCCTTGCGCCGTTGATTGTTGCCCTGTGCATTGGTGTTAGCCACAAACTCCAGACTACCGTCAGCCTTACGTTTATTACCTCCTTGATTCGCCGGGTTATGCTGGTGCCCTTTGGCATTGCTGTTCTTCTTCCCTTCCCTGTCTTCTCTTCGTCAGACGCGGGATCCTTGGTACTGTCTGAGTCGGCATATTTGACCAGAGCCGCCATCAACTGGCCCATGTCATTACAATCATGTTTGAGCTGCCCCAGCTTCTGTTTCAGAGGTTCAGAACGGAAATTTTTCTCCAACATTAAGACTACGGAGCCGGCATCCATCTTATCAGATGAATGTATTATTTCCTTGACCCGGCGCACCCAATGGGTCGTGGATTCACCTTCCTCTTGCTTACAGTTAGTCAAGTCCACGATCGACATAGGTTGCTTACATGTATCTTTGAAGTTCTGAATGAACCTGGCTCTCAACTCCGCCCATGAGCCGATGGAGTTGGGTGGCAATCCTTTCAACCAGGTGTGTGCCGTTCCATCCAACATCATAGTGAAGTACTTGGCCATTGCTGCATCACTGACCTCTAGTAACTCCATTGCCATCTCATAACTTTCAATCCATGCCTCGGGCTGCAAATTTGCTATGTAATTAGGCACCTTGTGAGGCCCCTTAAAGTCTTTTGGCAAACGCT
The DNA here is from genome assembly GCF_056163025.1 of Triticum urartu. Lineage (NCBI taxonomy): Eukaryota > Viridiplantae > Streptophyta > Magnoliopsida > Poales > Poaceae > Triticum > Triticum urartu. Next base: position 574,592,923 of record NC_141879.1, read on the forward strand.
CATTACGCAGAGCCGGCACTAGACAAGGGACACCTCCTATCCTTGTGGCCACACCTGCTTCAACAAAGGTCGCTGGATAAACCGGAAAAGCCTGGTGAGCCGCCATCTCAGCCGCCTGTTGAACCGCCCGCTCGGCCTCTTGAAGGATCCTCTCCTGATCCACCAAGTTAAGGGCTCCATCCTGCGATGGGTTATGCCTGCGTGGTTGGTTATGGCGTTGGGCATTACTTGACATGGTCGCTGAGTCCATACGCATGCTATAGCTCGGGCTCCGGCTTGGGCAAGGGGTTGAATGGATTTTGTCTCGGCTATAAGAGTATGCATCCTGTTGTGCCAAAGCCGTCTGAAGAAGTTCTCTAACCCTTCGTGTTTCGATTGCCGTCGGAGAGTCACCTCCATCGGGAGAGCCGCCAAACGCACCGACGCGGCGATTAGATTCCCCAAAGGGTTAGAAAAGTGACCTGGTGGTATTGGTGCATGATGAGGTGGAGCAGTATTCACACGAGGGGGCTCCGCGGCCCGCGGTTGAACCGGTGCCCTAGTCCCGGGTGTTGTGACCCGGTTTGCCTCCGGCGGGTTACCAGCCCTAGGTGTGTGGAAGAGGTTCCTAGGATCATAAATCAGAGGCAGACGTGATTGAGCCTTTTGGTGCCTTATCCTCATGACCTCGTTTGATGCGTTTAGATCTACCGAGAGCCGGAAAGTCTCTGCTTGAAGCTGCTGAGCACGAGCATCCAGAGCCGCCTGCTCTGCAGCTATCCTGACGTCCTCTGCCGCCAAGTCCTCCTTTGCTTTTGCTATCTCCTCGCGTAACCGTGCCACTTCCGCATCATGCTAAGCTTTGTCCGTCGGTTCAACCACGGCAGTTAATAGAGTCGCCATCCTATCCATGACATCCATCAGCACCTGAGCCGGCGGGTGCGCGGGGTCTCCTGACCCGGCTGCCGCCAACCCGGTGGTTGTTGCTGCCGCAGTCGTAGAATTCTGACCGGGTTGGGTGCCAGCCATGAAGACTCCGGCTCGATTGGGCGGCTCAAAGGGGTCCGGAATACTTTTATCATCGGAACAGCCCCCAAGCCCGCCGTCTTGTAGCTGATACAAAGAATCTGTCTCGCCCGTGGATGACTCATCATTAGAGCAAATAGTCGTCTCACTGCCATCCACCGATCCTTCAAAAAGTTCCCCTCCATGGATGCAACCCACGAAGGCATGCCTCACGGTCGGTTGGGCCCGAGCGGGTCTCGCCCGCTGAGCCGTCTCGATGAGGTCGGTGCAGATGTCCGGCTCAGGGCCCGGCTCGCCGATCCGGCCGATGAAGACGTGGATTCCGCCGAAGGGGACCCAGTACCCGTACTTGATTGAGCCAGCCTCGGGGGCCCAGCCTGCGTCGTCGATGTAGAGCTTGCCGCGACGACTCTTGGTCATCCGGCCCACAACGTATCCCTTGAGCCCTTCGAAGCTGCCCTTCAAGAACTCAAATCCACCATGCGCTGGCCCCACGGTGGGCGCCAACTGTCATGGAATTGTCACGGCAAATGTCCTAGTGAAAGGACTTAGTCGTGGAGCCATCGCAACTAGGAAGCTTAAAGGGGTTAATCGGGACAAAGGACACAAGAGGTTTATACTGGTTCGGCCCCTCGCAGTGAAGGTAAAGCCTAGTCCAGTTGTTGTGGTATTGCTAGGTTTCGATGACCAAGGAGCGAAATACGCTAGCTTGGCTCTCGATCTGTTGTTCCTTGCCCTAAGCCGCCGCCGGGTCGTCCCCTTATATACACGGGTAGACGCTTGGCGGCCTACAGAGTCCCGGCCGGCTCATACAATGTGTCCGGCTCGTTGACTTCTTTTACATGCCTTTCTTTACAAGTCTTAATTATACATGGTGGTTTACAATTACGGGCCTTAACCGCCTCTGGGCTTGGGCCTACTACAAGTCTTATAATCACCCATCGCCTTGTATATTCGCTGGGCTTCTTTTAATAACCCGCCATGAAGATTGACCCAGCCCCTCCTGGGCGGGTCATACCTGGTAGTCATATTCCCAACAGGTTTGCTAGGAACGGTGGGTTAGAGGCTTGACATGGCAATATGGGAGGCATGATATAGCAAGTGGTAGGTAGCCCGACATAGCGATAGAGCGAACAACTAGCAAGCAAAGATAGAAGTGATTTCGAGGGTATGGTCATTGAGGGAGTCCTGGATTAGGGGGTGTCCGGATGGCCGGACTATACCTTCAGCCGGACTCCTGGACTATGAAGATACAAGATTGAAGACTTCGTCCCGTATCCGGAAGGGACTTTCCTTGGCATGGAAGGCAAGCTTGGCGATACGGATATGTAGATCTCCTACCATTGTAACCGACTCTATGTAACCCTAACCCTATCCGATGTCTATATAAACCGGAGGGTTTTAGTCCGTAGGACAACACATTCATACACAACAATCATACCATAGGCTAGCTTCTAGGGTTTAGCCTCTCTGGTCTCGTGGTAGATCTACTCTTGTACTACCTATATCATCAATATTAATCAAGCAGGACGTAGGGTTTTACCTCCATCAAGAGGGCCCGAACCTGGGTAAAACTTCATGTCCCTTGCCACCTATTACTATCCGGCCTAGACGCACAGTTCGGGACCCCCTACCCGAGATCCGCCGGTTTTGACATCGACATTGGTGCTTTCATTAAGAGTTCCTCTGTGTCGTCGCCGTCAGGCTTGATGGCTCCTACTATCACCAATAGCGATGCAGTCCAGGGTGAGACCTCCCCCCCCCCCCCGGACAGATCTTCATCTGCGGCGGCTTCGCACTGCAGGCCAATTCACTTGGCCATCTGGAGCAGATCGAAAGCTATGCCTCTGGCCGTCAGGTCAGATTTGGAAGTTTAAACTACATGGCAGACATCCGCGGGGACTTGATCTTCGACGGATTCGAGCCACTGTCGAGCGCGCCGCACTGTCACGACGAGCATGATCTAGCTCTGCCGCTGAACAGTGCCCTGGAGGCCGCACCCGCATCGGCTTCGACCCTTAATTCAGAGCCAACAGCGCCGATCGAGGATGGGTGGTTGGACGCCGCCTCGGGGGCTGCGATCCCAATGGCGATGGAGCCGAACACCAGCCCCGTGCCTTCAAGGAGCTGGACTCTTCTCCGGACTCCGAACCCTCCGTGCCCCTGCCGACCGAATCCGATTGGGCGCCGATCATGGAGTTTATTGCCGCGGACATCTTTCAGCACTCGCCTTTCGGCGATATTCTGAAGACACTAAAGTCTCTCTCTTTATCAGGACAGCCCTGGCCGTACTACGGTCAGCAAAGTTGGGATACGGACGATGAAGAAATTCAAAGCCCACCCACCACCCACTTTATAGCCACTGTCGACGATTTAACCGATATGCTCGACTTCGACTCTGAAGATATCGATGGTATGGACGCCGACGCAGGAGACGATGAAGAACCAGCGCCTATTGAGCCCTGGAAAGCCACCTCGTCATATGACGTATACATGGTGGACGCACCAAAAGATGACGACGAGGAGCAAAAGGATGCACCGAAGGCTTGTTCCCTCGAGAAGCAGTCAAAGCGGAGACGCAAGCGCCGCCCCAAATCCCGCCTCGACAGAAATAACGATCACACAGACCTAGCGCTGGAGCAGGGCGAACCACTGCCGGACAACGGCAATCCGGATAATCAAACCAAACAAACAAATTCTATCAAGGATAATAGTCCGGACGACATAACGCCGGACAGGCACCCGGAGCAGCAGAATGCCCGTAAAAGGCTTGTTGCCACCGCGAGGAGTCTTAAAAAGCAGAAGCAAAGGCTCAAGGCTGCGCAAGACACACTCCAAATCAGATGGAGTAAAATACTCAACACAGCAGCGAGCAATCGCCCCTCCAAGAGCTACCCAAAGCAGAAGCTGCTACCTGAATTCGATGAGGAGGCCTCAGACCCTCCACAACCAAACATCAAAGCAGCCACCTGGCCAGATAGACGACCCCTCTACCAACACAGGGTGGCATACAACGCCACTCACAATACAACACGCGACCCATGCGAGGGCTCGCACCCAAAGGACGGCGCAACAAGATCCATCTATGGACCACGCAAGCGCGCCCCAGCATACAATGCAATACAACAAACATCCGAACAACGCGGTACACCCAGCTATAGGGGTGCCGCACACCCCCTGTGTTTCACCGATGAGGTGCTGGACCATGAATTTCCAGAGGGATTCAAACCCGTAAACATAGAGGCATACGACGGAACAACAGACCCTGGGGTCTGGATTGAGGACTACATCCTTCATATCCATATGGCTCGAGGAGATGATCTCCACGCCATCAAGTACTTACCCCTCAAGCTCAAAGGGTCAGCTCGTCACTGGCTTAAAGGCCTCCCCGAAAGCTCCATTGGAAGTTGGGAAGAACTCGAAGACGCCTTTCGGGCAAATTTTCAAGGGACTTACCTCCGGATGCGGACGATTTGAGCCATATAACTCAACAGCCCGGAGAGTCAGCCCGAAAGCTTTGGAACAGGTTTCTTACTAAAAAGAACCAGATTGTCGACTGTCCGGACGCCGAAGCCTTGGTAGCTTTTAAGCATAGCGTCCGTGACGAATGGCTCACCAGACACCTCGGCCAAAATAAGCCGAGAACGATGGCCGCATTAACAAACCTCATGACCCGCTTTTGCGCGGGTGAGGACAGCTGGCTAGCCAGATGCAGCAATAGCGACCCCAGTACATCTAAAGTTAGAGATGGAAACGGGAAATCACGACGCAACAGCAATAACAAACGCCGGAATAAAGAAGACAAAACAAAGGGCATGGCAGTAAACGCCGGATTCAAAAGCTCTCGGCCAGGTCAGCAAAAGCCGCCCTCTAAAGGCACCAGGGATGAACTGTCCAGCCTCAACAAAATTCTGGACCAAGTATGTCAGATCCATAGTACCCCTGGTAAACCCGCTAATCATACTCACAGAGATTGTTGGGTCTTCAAGCAGTCCGGCAAGCTCAACGCCGTACACAAGGGGGAGGATACACCAAGTGAAGACGAGGACGAGCCTCCCAAGCAAGACACTGGGGAACAAAAGAAATTTCCACCAGAAGTCAAAACAGTAAATGTGTTACACGTGGTCAAGGGAAACAATGCGGCACTCCCAGGGAAATATACCCAAGTGCCTGTCACCGCGAAGTCCTGCCACTGGTCGTCTCAACCGATCACTTTCGACCATCGCGATTACTCAGCAAGTATCCGGCATGCAGGAGGGGCTGCCCTGGTATTAGACCCAGTAATTGGCGGATATCACTTCACATGAGTATTGATGGACGGTGGCAGCAATCTAAACCTAATATATCAGGATACAATCCGCGGGATGGGGTTAGACCCAACAAGAATTCGCCATAGCAATACTACCTTTAAAGGAGTAACGCCAGGCTCAGGGGCTCGCTGTACGGGCTCCCTCCTACTACAAGTTATATTCGGCTCCCCCGATAACTTCCGTCACGAGCATTTAACCTTCCACATCGCTCTGTTCCGAAGTGGCTATCAAGCACTGCTCGGACGCGAAGCTTTCGCTCGCTTTAATGCAATACCACACTACGCCTCCCTCACACTCAAGATGCCTGGTCCACGTGGCATCATTTCAGTGAACGGAAATATCAAGCGATCTCTGCGCGCCGAAGAGAGTGCGGCTGCCTTGGCAGCCGCACACTAAAGGCGCCCGGACCACCAAAAGCATCCAATAGGTCGTCAAGACCTCAGACACAACTAACCAAGTCCGGCGCCGCTATTTATACCGAATAAATGGTCACACCCCTATTTGTCAATACAAGGGGCTCAACGCGCGCAGACAAGTGGCAATCTTTTCTCATCTTGAATTATACATGGTTTCTTTAAAAACTATCTTTTTGCACAACAACTTTTTCACCTAAATTCCTCTCTTTTACAGACGATCATCATGCTACACTCGTCCAGGATACGGCACAACGGAGACACAGGCGCAGACATGCAGCAGGGACCCGCTCCAAGGATTCTTTTTAGATTAAGACCCTGCGTAAACCTTTTTTACTGTCTCTTGTTGATACATATCCATCGTTGAGAAGGATGCTGACGTCTTGGCATGTGGCCATGCCAGAACAATGTACGTACCTGGACACAAGGGGCTTCTTACAAAGGCCATTATTCAGGCCCGGTTTATACCACAAAGACCGAATACCTTAGGGAGTGTTCGGCGTCGCGAGTTTGGCCCTATATGAATCAGCTCCGAATCATTGTCTTTGGTCAAATGTTGGGTTTGCCCGGCTCCTGTGTTTGGTGCCTTATGTTCCGCTTTACCGGCTAAGGTAGCACCAGGAGAACTACTGCGATTGTGCCCTGGTTCATCCGGACAAGCACCTCAGTAGAGAAAGCCGAAAACTGACTGTCATGATATAGCGTGAGACTGGTCAACCACTCGATGACCTGTTGGAATGTTAGAATTCCTCCGCCTTAACGAAGGGCCATTTTCCGTCCAGGCATGTACGCACCCCGGGATCGGGAGAGTGCGGAGCCACCAGGGGCTATCTAGTAGCCCCACTGTCAAACTCCTATGGCTAAGTGAAAGTGCTAAAGCATTATAGTCCGGTTGCCTCGCTCGCTCCGCTATCACCTCCTTAATAGGACCAAGACGTTGGGTTAAGTGTGAACGCGTGTTTTTGCGAGCACCTCCGCATTATATGCGTGGGGGTTGAAGCCGACGGCTGCAATCTTTCAGGTTATACACATGTATACATAAACGGCCGCCCAGGAGGCATCATATTACTTTCAGGAAAAAGTATAAAAATAGCCTTATAAAACTTTATAAAAGCATTTCGCTTACAATGAGATTACATATCACTCAAACATAATATTTCTTGAGCACTGGGTCTCTATCAAACGAGCACCCTCACGAACTTCTTCAAAGTAGTGCTCAGCAGCCATTCGGCCTATGGCCGAATCCCGCACTGCAACCGTGGTGGCATCCATCTCCGCCCAGCATGCTTTAACACGGGCAAAGGCCATCCGTGAGCCCTCTATGCACGCCGACCTCTTCATCGCATTGATGCGCGGCACCACGTCAAGGAGCTGCTGCACCAAGCTGAAATAGATGTTCGGTTTTGTCCTTTCCGGCCATAGCTGATCCACAACAGACCTCATGGCGCGTCCGGACAACCTATTCAGTTCGGCCCATTTGGCTAATTGGTCAGCCAATGAAAGTGGACGCTCAGGAGAATGGAATTGTGTCCAAAACAGCTGGTCCACTTCACGGTCCGTTTGACCCTGGAAGTACTTGACCGCATCGGCAGCGCTCGCCGCCAAATCCATATACACATCCTCCGAACTCCACAGCCGGTCTAGAGGGGCATACCGTGGATCTCCGAATTTCCTCCGCAACATAAAGGATTTCCCAGCTACAATACCCCCGGCTTCCCGCAGCTCCTCCTTCTTCGCCCTCATAGCAGAGCAGATGTCTTTTTTCGTCGCAGCAGCCTTCTCAAGGTCCGATGCCTTCGCTAAGTTTTTCTTTTCAAGAATCCGGCAACGGTTGGCGGCGGCTTTTAATTATGTGGCCATCTTGGCCATCTTATCTCGGCTCTCACCATGCGCGACCTTCTCGGCTTGCAACTCTTCGGCCGCCTTCAAAGCAGCCGCATTACCAAACCTCGCTTGTTCCTTGGCTCGGGCAAGTTCTGCCCGCAAGGCTTCAACAGTGGCGGCTCCATCTGCAGTCACAACATATTAAAGATATTGGCATCATGCTGCTCTTACTATGTGGCGTTTACCAGACAATGACACTTACCCTGTGCCTCGTCAAGCCTTTTGTTAACAAGCTCGATGTCGGCGTCTGCCGCATCCAACTGCCGTTTTAAATAGGCAAACTCGCTAGTCCGGCTAGCCATTGGAGCTTCCATCACCTGCACATAGAGGCAGTATGGTTATTACCTGGGAATATGATCCTCTGTTCGTCGTCGTTTCCAACGACCACCAAAGTCTCAGGGACTACTATCTACACAGGGCACACCTAGCAATGTGCAGGACTATTATACATTATTTTATGTACCTCAAAGCCTGTCAGTAGACTCATAAAAGCTTCATGCAATCCGCTTTCGGCGGACAAGATTCTCTCCATCACCGTATTCATCAGCATACGGTGTTCATCTGAGATGGCCGCTCGCCCCACCAACTCCCTCAGAACATCCGATCGCGCACCAGACGGTGTCGGACTCTTTTGTCTGCTCTCTTCGGGAGCCGAACACTGGGAGCTTCGGGGGTCAATGGGATTATCTTCTGGCCTCACCGGATTCGGAGAGGCCCTCCGCGACGACACTTCGGGGTCGCCCGCTTCCGGAGCGGAGGAGTCCGGAGGAGGCGTTTCGCTCTCCATCATCTCTGGAAGAAGATCCCCCGAAGACGAACTCATTTGAGAGGGGCTAATGCCCGAACTGCAAAGATATATGCGGTGGTCATTTTCTCAGAAGAAAAAGATGGCATACCTATACTATTAAAGTATTTTGGGTCACTTACGACTCGCTGGAGGATTGATCCCCCTGCGGACTTGGTGCGGCAAAAGCACCCCCCGAGGTAGGACCCTCTGTGGGAAACTTCTTCTCCCGTTTGGAAGCTATGGCTTCTGAATCCCCGGGCGCAGTCCTTTTCCTCCTCTGGACGTCTTCCTTCATGGAGACGCTCGCTCCCTTGGTTAGAATGGGCAGCGTTGGGGGCCCGCGTTCGCCCGTATTATCCTTCCCAGTATCTTCCTTCAAGGGCTCCGGGCAGGGTGCGACCTGGAGCATCTTTTCCAATACCGGATTGTCCAAACCCTCAGGGAGGGGGGCCGAACACCGAATCAACTTCGCCTTTGTTATCCAGTCCTGGTCAAAAAGCGAACTCTCAGAAATAACTTCGTAACAAATGAGAGATAGTATGTTCGGCCGGAAGATTCCTTACCTGTTCGGCGGCGCGGTTACTGCTCAGGCCCACGTCCTTGGTGATTTCCGGACACTCTACCTGAGGTCCAAAGAATGACTTGTACATCTCCTCGTGCGTCAGGCCGAGGAAATTTTGAATGACATGTGGTCCTTCGGGATTGAACTCCCACAAGCGAAGGGGCCGGCGTTTGCAAGGCTGGACTTGACGAACCAGCATAACCTGTATTACCGCAACCAAACTAAAATCTCCATTGAAGAGATCTCGAATGCGGCTTTGCAGTATAGGCACGTCCTTGGCTGGACCCCAGCTCAGACCTCTGCTGATCCATGACATCAGTTGTGGTGGAGGGCCCGAGCGGAAAACAGGGGCGGCCGCCCACTTGGCACTTCTAGGAGCCGTGATGTAGAACCACTCCTGTTGCCACAATTCAGACACCTCTGGAATGGAACCTTTGGGCCAGGGGGCTCCTGTCATCTTGCGTATTGAGGCACCTCCGCATGCTGCATGTTACCCCTCGATCATCTTCGGCTTTACTTCAAAGGTCTTGAGCCACAGGCCAAAGTGAGGGGTAACCCGTAGGAAGGCCTCGCACACAACAATAAATGTCGTGATATGAAGAAAGGAGTTCGGAGCTAGATCATGCAAATCTAGCCCGTAATAATACATCAAACCACTAACGAAAGGATCCAGAGCAAGGCCTAGACCTCGGAGGAAGTGGGAGACGAACACGACGTTCTCGTTGGGTTCGGGGGAGGGGACGGCCTGCCCTCGAGCAGGCAGCCGATGCAAAACCTTGGCGGTCAGATATCTGGCCTCCCTCAACTTTTTGATGTCTTCTTCCGTAACGGAGGAAGGCATCCATCAGTCTTGAAGGCTAGATCCGGACATGATTGAGGGTTCGGAGCACCTGACCTGAACCTTGGGTGTTTGAGCTTGAGGTGGGGGAAGGATTCGATTGAGCACGGGAGGGGAAAAGTAAAAACCTTGTCCCTTTATAAAGAGGGTGAATATCAAGCGTCCTCTCCGTGGCTGTTTGGACTTGCAAATAGTCTAGGAGTCCTAGAAGCGGTTGGGTTACCCACGCCCGTATTGATGAGAATCCCGGAATAAGGGGACACGATCTCTGCTTTAACAAGACGTGCCAAGGAAACCGCCTCGCATAACACGCTGAGATGGGACAGTAAAACGATTCGAATAAAGGCTTGGCCGTGGTGTGATGTCACACTACGGAATACGTCAGCAGATTAGATTTGTGTAAATATTATTCTCTCTATGGCAATATGTGGAAACTTATTTTGCAGAGCCGGACACTATCTTTGTGTTCAAAATCTTCTATGAAGTACTTGGAGGAGGAACCCGCCTTGCAATGCCGAAGACAATCTGCGCGCCGGACTCGTCGTCATTGAAGCCTGGTTCAGGGGCTACTGAGGGAGTCCTGGATTAGGGGGTGTCCGGATGGCCGGACTATACCTTCAGCCGGACTCCTGGACTATGAAGATACAAGATTGAAGACTTCGTCCCGTGTCCGGAAGGGACTTTCCTTGGCATGGAAGGCAAGCTTGGCGATACGGATATGTAGATCTCCTACCATTGTAACCGACTCTATGTAACCCTAACCCTATCTGGTGTCTATATAAACCGGAGGGTTTTAGTCCGTAGGACAACACATTCATACACAACAATCATACCATAGGCTAGCTTCTAGGGTTTAGCCTCTCTGATCTCGTGGTAGATCTACTCTTGTACTACCTATATCATCAATATTAATCAAGCAGGATGTAGGGTTTTACCTCCATCAAGAGGGCCCGAACCTGGGTAAAACTTCGTGTCCCTTGCCTCCTCTTACCATCTGGCCTAGACGCATAGTTTGGGACCCCCTACCCGAGATCCGCCGGTTTTGACACCGACAGTCATCTTGCCTGCAATGTACTCAGAGTTGTCGAAAGCTTGATCCTCGTTAGCGAACTCAACATGTTCCTCATCACGTACTCGTCTCCTAGCTCTACCCAAAGCAAGAACACAAGCAATGGAACAACAATCAATCACGTGCAATGCACAAGCAACATGATGCAATACATGGCATGACATGCAAGACATGATATGCAATGCATATGCGTGCTCCGGAAGGGAAAGAATGATCAAGGCATCAACTTGGCAAACCAAGTATGCCGCTGGAAATATGAGATGATTTCGGTTGAAATCGATATAAGGATCATCGTAAACAGATCTGCGGTTTGCAAATGGCAAGCAAAACAAGAATGGCACAATTCTGCGATTAACGGCACGATGCCATCTAGAATGCAACAAGAAACTAAGCTACTGCACTCCAACATAGCAACAAAGCATATGGTAGTGACGTACAAGAGACGCTTGACAAAACATGAACACTGAGCTACGGCTAAATCACACAAGAGCAGGTTCAAACAAGCATGGCAAAAGTGCAAAAGATATCAGCATCACAGACTTTGTGAAAATACTAACATGTCAAAAGCAACATCATGAAGCAATGTTTAGAGTAAGCGAACAACATGCTACAGGAACATATCATAGCAAAACAAGGCATAGCATGATTCTACTAAATGCATAGATCAAAAGTTCCTTACTGATCATGAGCCAAAAAGGCACATAAGATATGATGGCACCCATGTAAACATAGCAAGTTTTATTAACAATTTTAGACTTGGTAGAAAAACAGAGCATGGCATAAACAGAATTATGATAGCAACTTTGCGAGCTCATGCGACTCACCACAAAGCATTAAATGACAAAATAAGCATACCAACAGTAAGATGACATGTTCATGAAGCTAACCATGGCAAGATCAAGTTCATAGGATGCATGGATCACTAGCAACAACCATGGCAATATTGATTAACATGTTAACATTCTGCCAGGAACATTTTATAGCAAAAGTAGAGCAAGAACAAGACATGCTAGAAAAATCCATAATTGCAAATAGGGGCATGGATGGATAGAGCATAACCACATGTTCAAAACATCCTTACTGAAGTATCTCAAAACAAGCATGGATCTCACTGTAGCATGAAGTTTACATGGCATCAAAATAACAGCAGGAAAAGACAGCAAAATCCTAAGTCCCTGAAAACAGCAACATCACGAAGCCTAGTTTGCATGTTTGTGCTAGTCACCACATAGATCACAAAACTACAAAACAAGCACCTCTGTAAAGATGGCATGATTTAGTTCAAAACTCATGCAGACCTCATACTCAAACAATGCACACATCAAATGCAACAAAAATGACAAAAACTCATGATTTGATAAGTACCAGCAGTTAACATTATATAGCACTCTTGCATCAATTAAAATGGCATCATAATGAACATGAACATGCATGGAAATGCTACTGGCATGAAGAGCTCAACGAGATGAACAATTCGACATATCATATGCACCATTTGGAGCTACGGTCACCGAGATACGATGTGATGAAGGGAGCATAAAAATAATGCAGAAAAGGGACTTGGAAGAAATAGACCTCTCCGAGATCTAGGGTTGACTCGGGCATGTAGATCGAGGCGGCGGCGGATCTGGCCGGATCCTCGCCGGAGAAGTGGCCGGGGTTCGCGCAGCTCGCCGGAGAAGGCGCGGAGGACGGCGGACGGCGCGGAGGACGGCGGCGGGAGGCGCGAAGGGCGGCGGTCGCCGGCGGGAGACATGTAGGAGCTCGGCGGCCGTTGCGGAGGAGCTCGGCGGCCGGCGCTCGAGCGACGGGCGGCGGCGCGGCATCGATGTGGGGCGGCGCGGCGGGGCAGACGGGGCGGCGCGAGGGACGCGGACGGCGGCGGCGTCGCTGGGACCGCGGGGGCCGGGCACGGGCCTCGGCGGCGAGCAGCGGTGGCGCGCCACGTGGTGGGAGGCGAATGGACGGCGGATGCATCTGGCGCCGATCCGGACGTGTCCGGCGGCGGAGACGGGCTAGGCTAGGGTTTCATCTGCGTGAGAATTCGGGGAGGGACACCTATTTCTAGATGGAAGGAGGTAGGAGTGTCCAAATGAGGTGTAGTTTTTGCCCACACGATCGTGATCCGACGACGGAGGACATGGAGAAGGTTTAGATGGGTTCTTGGGCCGTTTTGGAGGGGTGTTGGGCTGCAACACACAAAAGGCCTTCACGGTTACCCGGTTAACCGTTGGAGTATCAAACGGACTCCAAATGGAACGAAATTTGACAGGCAGTCTACCGATGGTGTACCAAGGCCACTTGACAAATCTCGTCCCATTCCGAGAACGTTTCACATCCGCTCGCAAAAAGAGACAAGAGGGGTGCGCTGGTGCATGTGGGAGTGTCGGATTGCAAAACGGACAACGGGAAAAATGCTCAGATGCATGGGACGAACCTGAATGCAAATGCGATGCACATGATGACATGATAAGAAATGCATGACATGAACAAAATGCAAAACGAAGACAAAACCCAACCACGAAGAGAATCTCATAACTCATCTTCGGAAAAGACAAGAGTCGGAGTTACAAATATGGAAAGTTGTATCCGGGGCGTTACAATCGTGCAAGAGATCCAGAGCTGCTCGGCGGCATGATCGACGACCCACCCGAAGAGCTCCCGTCACCATTGCTCATCGAGATCCTGATGCCCCACAAGGAGTGGGCAGAGGACCTCTGCGATTCAGTCAAGACGCAGGTAGCCTATGACTTCATCATTGCTCACGGCAGCCGTGTCAACCTCGATCCCGATGATGTGGTGGCCAGGCTCGAGCGCATCCTTGACGGAGTTGACGTCCCCGACGAAGTAGAACATCGCCAACGTGATATCTTGAGGATGCAGGTGATGGACGGAATTTGCTACTAGGCCAGAGACATGAAAATGGAGTGGTTCCGCGGAGTTGTCATGCGCACGATTACACGTTGTCAAGCTCTTCTGGAAGAGGCCCAGTAGCCCAAAGAGCCTCCCAGCGCCAGCAGCTCCGTAAGCGGAGGCGGGTCAGGACACTTGGAGTGAATGGCCGCAAGGGTGCCATGCTGATCATGGAGTCCGAGAAGACCATCGTCGGAAGGCTGCCAGCTCAGCCTTTTAGCTTATATTTTTATTATAATTGTATGCATATGTAGGTCATGAGTGTTCTGGGCCTTGCCGCATGTGGCATTTTAAATTATCCTGGATATGTAAGACAATTATTAAGAATTATTAACCATTGCCATTGTAAATTTGCCTCAACGGCGAGCAGAGCGCGCGCGGGGACGCCAAAGCAGAGCGCGCGCACGGACGCCAGAGCAGAGCGCGCCGCGGCCGCCTCAACAGCGAGCAACCACGTGGTCAACCTTCTGCCATCAATAAATTTTGACCTTGTTTCTCGTCACATTACAGATTACAATGCAATAAGTAATTGCTAATCTATTCACATCTATCAAACTAATATGTGCTCACACTTAGCACTGGGCTATAAAACTACCCACTCGAAAATTACTTCACAGTTCCTCTCCTCATCACCCAAAAACTGGTCTTTCCTGTCAAGTCGTTCCGCCATGACCGGTAGGAGGAGTTTAGGGTGGACATATAACCATGCAGCAAAGACCAAGGCTGTGAAAGCACTAGAGAGGTCCCGCCGCAAAGTCGCAGCCGCAGCAGAGATGTCCTAGCACGCCGTGGAGCCCTTGAAACAGCTCTCACGGGCACACGAGGGCTCTCACAAACGCATTCGCGGTGTCAGGCATAGCGATGAGTCGGTGTTCCTGAAGTCCTTTGCCAGCGACGACAACATTCTCGCTGGCGTCACTACGCAGCAGGAGCTGGTCGACGGCTTGATGAAGCTGCTCAAGATCAGTGATGCCTTGGTTGACAAGGCGACCGGCCTCGTCGAGCAACTCATGGGTGATAATGCGATGCTCCTCAAGTTTCTCGCCGAGAAGGAGGAGGAGGCCGCCGGCTGGAAGATGCTGCATGAGAAGAGCAGTGCCTCGGAGATGATGCTGAAAGCGGTCGTCGAGGAACTGATGGGTGGCTTGAGGAAGCTCCGGATCGAGCACAAGCAAGAGGTGGAGGAATCTATGGCTGCTTTCAAGCAAAGTCGTGAGGAATTGAAGAAGGAGCTGGAGGATTTCGTCGCCCGGTGATCCATCGACGAGTAGAGACAGTAGCGACCCAGATCGTTGTCTGCAATTTCCTTCTTCTCTTGTCCCCGTGTCTTCCGGGCTTTGCCGCATGTGGCATTTTAAATTATCAGGAATATTTAAGACAACTATTATCTGCGCCATTGTAAATTTGTCGTCGTATTATCCGTTGCCATTTTATTTGTGGTCGTATTATCCGTTGCCCTATGTGGCAATTTAAATTAGGGTGCAATACGAGTTGAAAACACGAACAAAGCAAATGTTGCCATGGGATCACAAGCAAACACCCTCCGTCCAGGTTCTTTAATTAACCCATTAATGGAGAAGTTGTGAGCGAGGCAGACGGCAGCTGGTGCATGGAGGTCAAAGAGCTCGCTTCCCGATGAGCATGGGCGGACTTGCTTCTCACACGTGTCCCGTCGAGCTTGCGAGGTGGACATGATGCACGCGTCCCGTCGAGCCTACGCGATGGACTGCTCGCATGCGTCCCGTCGAGCCTGCACGGCGGACTTCTCGCGCTCGTCCCGTCTAATCAAACAGCTGCACGCACGCCACCGAGTATGGTTAAATTTCGACACGGTTAATATAATACAACTATTTGCGATATTAACGTGTCAGCTTTTTGTTTTAAAAAGGACTTCGTTGGCTACTAATGTGTGCGCCTCTTCTCAAATTGGACAATTTTTTTACGACGACATATATGTGCCATGTCATGAAACCATGCCAAGTTTCATGTTTTTTGGGTGAGTTTTTGATTTACTGGGATTTAAAAACCGAGATTCTCAATGTTTCAGGACGACGACAGGTTTATACTTCATTTCCATTCCTTAAATGAGACCTAAACATGCACCCAATGACACATGTACGATTTCCCACCCATTTTGCTTCACTGGAGCAAGTGCTTGTAGTTCAAATTTGAATTATGGACTATATTAAATGCATAGAAAACTTAGTAATTAGTAATATATATACAATGGCCAAATGAACCCTAAACAGTTTCAAATTTCAGCCCGACACTCCTGTTATTCTATGTTGCATGTAGAAAACAAAGTTCAAGGCGATAAGAGGCAACGATTATCGTTTCGCCCACAAGAGGGCATGTTTCCCTACCGGAACCACGAGGGTTGCGACAGGCTCCGGTTTGTAAGAGGCTTGTAATATATCTTCGCCCAATTGGACAATTATATGTACCATGTAGTGACACCATGCCAAGCTTCATGATTTCCTGGTGAGGTTTGGATTTATAGAGATTTAAAAACCGAGATTCGCAATGTTTGTGGCCAAGCCAGGACGACGAGACGGTTGAATTCGTTCCCATTCGTTCCATGGTACCTAAACATGCACCCCAAGGAAACATGTACGTTTTTTCTAGCCATTTTGGTGCACTGGAGCATGTATTTGTAGTTCGGATTTGAATTATGGACATTAAATGCCCAGAAAACTCAATTAATGAATAAAAAAGGTCAAACGAACCCTGAATAATTTCAAAGTTCAGCGTGAATATCCCATTGTTCCGTGTCGCGTGTAGAAGAAAATATGAGGCTAGAAGAGGGATTGGTTATCGTTTGGCCCACAAGGGGACACGTTTCCCTATCGAAACCACGAGGGTTCTTGCGACAGGCTCTGGTTTGTAAGAGGTTTGTAATAAATCTTGGCCCATATTGGCAATGTTTTTACCATGACATATATGTGCCATGACGTGACACCATGCCACCTTTGATGACTTTCTGGTGAGTTTTGGATTTATGGGAACTTAAAATCCGAGATTCGAAATGTTTGAGGACGAGCCAGGACACCGCTACGATTGTAGTTTGTTCCCATTCCTGGCATGGGACCTAAACATGCACCCAAGGACACATGTATAATTTTTCTAGCCATTTTGGTGAACTGGAGCATGTATTTGTAGTTCAGATTTGTGTTATGGACATTAAATGCCTAGGAAACTCAATTAGAGTATAAAAAGGCCAAACGAACCCTCAATAAGTTTAAATTTCAGCACGTATATCATGTCGTTCCATGTTGCCCGTGGAAGAAAATACAAGGCGAAAAGAGGCAGTGATTACATTTCGCCCACAAGGGGAACATGTTTCCCTATCGGAACCACGAGGCTTCTTTGAGAGAAGCTCCGGTTTTTGTAAGAGGTTTGTAATAAAGCTTGGCCCAAATTGGACAATATTTTTACCATGACATATATGTGCCATGACGTGACACCATGCCACCTTTGATGAATTTTTGGTGAGTTTAGGATTTACCGCGATTTAAAAACCGATATTCCAAATGTTTGAGGACGAGCCAGGACGCGGGTACGGTTGTAATTCGTTCCCATTCCTAGCATGGGACCTAAACATGCACCCAAAGACACATGTATAAATTTTCTAGCCATTTTGGTGAACTGGAGCATGTATTTGAAGTTCGGATTTGAATTATGGACATTAAATGCCTAGGAAACTCAATTAGTGTATAAAAAGGCCAAATGAACCCTGAATAAGTTTAAATTTCAGCACGGATATCCTGTCGTTCCATGTTTCCCGTAGAAGAAAATACAAGGCGAAAAGAGGCAGTGATTATGTTTCGCCCACAAGGGGGACACGTTTCCCTATCGGAACCACGAGGCTTCTTTGAGAGAAGCTCCGGTTTGTAAGAGGCTTGTAATAAAACTTGCGCCACAATGGACGAAAAAAATTCCTCAACATATAAGTGCCATGTCGTGACACCATGCCAGGTTTCATGATTTTTGGCTTAGTTTTGAATTTACGGGGATTTAAAAACCGATATTCTTCTCATGAAATGTTTTCAAATAGCACACGATTCACTCACAAAAGCCGATATTCAATGAAAACTTCGTGGAAACCATATTTTAAAGTTTCGTAAAAATCTGAAATAAATGTGGGATGTTAAGAAGGTGATGTTTTATTGCGACACAAAGTTTCAAGTTGCAAAACATTACGAGATGTGAGCTATGAAAAAGACAAATTCAGCCCAGAATAGTGACATTACTATTCGGCACTATTCAACGTTGATTTTGTGTTTTTCATAGCTCACATCTCGTAATGTGTTTCAACTTGAATTTTTGTGTGGCAATAAAACATCATCCTATTAACATCCCGCATTTTTTCAAAAAAATTGAAACTTCAAAATATCTTTTTCTCCTGGTTTTCACCGGTTTCCACGGAATGTTGGTTTCCGTATGATATTCTCCCCCCTGCTGCGCGCGCAATCTGAGTCGTGCGTTCTGATTGGCCAGAACCCAAACCCCACGAATTGTATGTGTGCACCGTTGGATGCTCCCAGATCGAATGGCAACCCTGAGCCCTTTCTACATCACATGCAGTACATGGTAAGCACTGTGCGCATCCATCGTGCTAGCTCACGCTTCCTTCTCTACTAGGTTTTCAAAACAGGCTACCGTTTCTTGCCACTCCTCTCATCGGTTTCCCGCCTCTTCTCCCATAGTTTTCCCGCTATCAATGTCAGTGCTCAGTGAAGGTTTGAGTCATATAGGCATGATGTAGATGTTCATTTAATTCTTATAGTTCCTCTCATCCAAAATTAATTAGTTTTATAAAAAATATTTTAAGATTCATTGAATTATGCCATTGTAAAGGTAAAAACAAAAAGTGACAATTCATTTAGAAAAAAAGAAGTTTGGGCAATTAATATATGGAAGATTCTAGAGAAGAAAGGAGAAGTGTTTGTGTTTTGACGTTTGTGCATTATGCTTAAGTTCAACCATGGAGTCTTCTAGATTATACATGTGGCAGAATCTGGTGGAATGTAGATGGTATCCAATGGCCAGTAGTGCTCGGATTTGCCATCTTTGTTCCATCGGATTGGCTTCATCTAACAACCAACTTTCAAAGTTATTCACACACTATATAGGTGTATAGATGTATAGATATATGTATATATAGATGTGTCCCATGCTAGACCCAATAATGTTTGAGCGCATGCGTGGGATGACCCCCCCCCCCAGCCGCCGCCTTGAAGTTGGGAAACTGACATCGTACGTATTGAACCAGGCTTGGAGTAGGGTACGGTGTTCAGTTTTTAATGTAGTTGGTGGCCCATCGAAGTTCTGCATTTGGGATTTAAACATATCACACACCACCGTACCCATACATATTTTCGGGCCACATGCAGTGTATACGGGGTCTTCTGATCAACCATGTCTCCCTTGTGCGGTTTTTTGTGATGACACGCATATCTGTGGGCTCCTCGAGTGTATATATATCATCCCTTTGACCGATGATGAGGCGTATGTGTTGGCCATGAATGGATTCCTCCTAGTTCGTGTTAGGGCCGGTCACAGTCACATGTCTCTCAACCAAAGCTCGAGCTCATGTGTTGTCAGGATTCCCTCCCACATGCTCGGATTGCTGGGTTCGACCTACATCAAACCCTGCGTATCTCGTCCTTAACTACCTTGCCTTCATAGTTGTTGTCTGTATTGAGAGGTAGGCACCACATCTAAATTTTACATTGTTCTATATTGAAACACACATCACCCCTTCCCAACGTACATCATTTTGGGCCGCATGCAAGAGGTGCTGGTTTTGTGGTCCCTCTTGTGCGATTTTTATGATGGTTCAATCTATTGGCCAAGTGGTTTATCAACAACAACAACTGTCGTTTGACCAAATGATAGATTCATTGGTCCGTCTTATGGTAGGTCATGGCGACATGCATGTATGACCAAAGTATCGGTCATTACGTGCATCTGCCCCGCTGACACGAAGTGGGAGGTGGTGGGCCAAGCATCCTAGCTAGGTACGATATATATACATACATACATATATATATATATCCAAGGGTGCTTTCGGGTTTACGAGGCAGGTGCCACCAAAGTTACGCATTGTGTATTTAAAGTTTTAAACATGTCCAATATTCCTACATATATTTGGCCACTTCCAAGTGGTTCTTGACTTCTAGCCCCTCTCATCGATCTACGACGAAGCGCCCAACCGTGGGCCCGCGCGGTCAAAGTTGTTCATTGGAATTTTGAACATCACAGACCAGCCTTTTCACTCATATATATTTGGGCCACATGCTGGTGTGGCTGTCTTCTGACCCTCTCTAACGTTACTTTTTGCTGCAAAGACTCTGATGACACTCAACGGACACGGGTATAATATCTTAACCGTGTGCAATACAAGTGCATTGTGAATAACCACGCCTGCGCAAGCATGAGCAAAGGTGGAGGTACTGGCTCAACCGTGTCCGATGCTAGTGCGCTGTAAAATCACCACGACCGTGCAAGCGCGAGCAAAGGGTGGAGGTATTGGCTTAACCGTGTGCGATGCAAGTGCGTTGTAAAACCACCACCTGTGTAAGCTAAAGGCGGGTAAGTTTATTTGGAAATTTGGACGAACCGTGTGCGATAGACCAGCTAGCTAGAAATATAAAAAAAACTACCCGCCTTGAGCGTTGCAAAAATCGGTGGTTCCGCGCCACTTCTCCTTATTATCATACACGCATATTGTAATTGGACCGTGCGCGATCTTGGGAACTCCCACCCCGCATCAATTCCTTTACCCAAATTTTAGTAGCCGTCGTACTTCAACCGTCACCCACACTCCTCCAGCACTGACCTTATAATAAAATTGCAGTAGCCGAGGCATTTGAACCGTCGCCCTCCCTCATCAACCACCATCTCCACCCACCATTACTAAAAATTTTAGTAACCGCAGCGTATCCTCAAACACCAACCCCCTCCCCTCCACAGTCCCCCACCCGCCCCCTCCCTCCCCCCCCCCCTCCACTTGAACCCTAGCTCGCGGCCGCCACCGGCGCCGCCGCCAACCCCTGCCGGTCTGCCTGTTCCTCCTAGCTTAGATAATAAAGTTCAGGTTACCCAGCGATTCCCATACCGTCGCCCCACTCCCCTGAGTTTTTAGATGGGGCCTGTGGTGTCCCTCCCCGCCACATCCACATCCCCTGCTCCAAAATGTTGCAGCCTAAGCTCGACCACGTATCCCAGGGAGCTCGACGAGCGTTTAGCTAAGAAGAGGTTTACCATGGCCTCTCCGGTGGACGTTGGCAAGGTGGCCGTCGTTCGCCCCGACCTGTCAACCCCGGAGCAACACGTCGCCGCGGAAGCTGGTGAAGACATTGACTACGTTGCCATGCCGAAGGCTTCATGTCAGCGGGCTAGCGCATTACTGTATCTCGGGAAAGCTGGCTACGACATCAAGCTCGTCCACAGCGACGGCTTCACGTAGGCCATGTCACAGGTTAAGTGGTCCATCCCCAACCCTCTGGTTCAACCGCCGTCGATCTCTTCGACAGCCCTGCCGCTGATCTCCTCCGCCAAGTGGTCAAGGATTTGCGAGCTTTATACGCCATCGAGCCCATTTTGTCATTTCTGAAGGACACGTTCTACGGCGGCGGCTTGGGATCCTCAATTGCCAAGTCAGATCTCATCGACCACGACCACCAGAAGGGCATCCATGAAGGTTCTTCCAAGGTGAAACAACCCATCCGTGACATCAGAGAGCACACCATGGGTCTGTGATCTTCCAACTGGAAGGATCCCATCCATGAAATGTGAGGCAACATTCTATCAGCAAATCTTACCTTTTCTAGCTTGCCAACCCATACCCTTTGCTGTAGTAGAATTTGTCGTGCGGTGCTTTAACTGTGACGTGTTTAATTATTTCAGTTATGCAAAAATGTATTGTTCAATAGGGCTATGTGATGTTTAAGTATGAATTGTCCACTTCAATTTCACGAATAGCTATATTTGGTTGTTTATAGTGAGTAGATGCCTTGTTTATCTTTATTTGGTTGTTAGGTTGGTTGGAGTGAGCATTTTTCTAGTTATCGAGCAGATGCCTTGTTTATATGTATTTGGTTCTTAGTTTGGTTGCAGTGAGAATTTGTCCAGTTATCAAGCAGATGCCTTGTTTATCTATATTTGGTTGTTAGGTTGCTTTTTTAGCATTTGTCCAGTTATCAAGCAGATGCCTTGTTTATCTGTATTTGGTTATTAGGTTGCTTTTTTTAGCATTTGTCCAGTTATCAAGCAGATGCCTTGTTTATCTTTATCTGCTTGTTAGGTTGGTTGCAGTGAGCATTTGCCCGGTTTTCAAGCGTATGCCCTGTTTATCTGTATTTGCTTGTTAGGTTGGTTGTAGTGAGACTCTGTCCAGTTTTCAATGGCTATATTTGGTTGTTATACTGGTTATTTATGCCTTGTTTATTTCAATCATTCACAATGTGTTGTTCATTATGTGCAAGTCGGAACTGTGCCGCTCGACTACATCAATACCAGTTTGAACAGCTATATTTGGTTCCAGTTATTCCTGGTGTAGTTAACACATGCCCTTTATTTCAGTTTTACACATTTATCCAGTGTGATGTTTAAGCATTGCCTACGTTCTATTCATTTTCAACGGTACCAGTTTGAATTGCAATATTTGATGGCTGTTAAGCCTGCTGTCGGAAACATTGCCTTCCATTTTATATCTGCTTTAACAGCATGCTGAAACCAACACAATCAAGCTATCATTTGTAGATGATGTTGTTTACCTTTTCTATATTTGTTTGATGTTAAGGTTGCTATACTTATCATGCCTTTCCACTACTTATGCAGGACAACAATGGGAGTGGCCACCATTTTCTGCCGGGGTTAGCTTCATCCCTCGGCTTGTACTCCCCCCATCGTTCCATAATGTAGTGCATATAGATCCAGGCCTGGACACTTGTTAGCTTCTAATATTGACTTGTTGCTTGTAGGTACATATGCCCTTGGCAAGGATCCACACATCGACCCTTTTTGCGTATGGGGCAATGAGATATTCATGAACAATCATCAAGTGAGGAAACCGATAAGGATTATTAGCAAAAAGATACGAATGGTGGCAAGCAGATTATTTGTTTATGCTCTATCCAACACAATAGTGAGCCGTAGGGTGGTAACTACAAACTCTGCAGCCTTCTCTTTTTACTGCCCATAATGAGTTGTTAGACAACAATGTCTGAATCTTTTTCATTCCCAGTGGTTCCCGAAGCGGTTCACTCAAGATTACCTCGCAAAGTACATGATTGGTGGACACGCAATGAAGGTTAAAGTATTTCATCCAGACTACAATGAGCATCGAGAAGTCGTAATGAAGACAGTGAAGGATGGACGGGAAACCATCACATGGGGTTGGCCTAGAGTTGTGCACGCATTACACATGGAGGAGGGCACAATATGGGCATTCCGCTTCACCTTCTCCAGCAACCATAATGTATTTCGTCTCTCTCATTATAGTCTTTAGTACAAATGTGGTTCATCATTCTTTACTTGGTGCTTCTATAGTTCTTCAGTATATGTACCTGTGCATCGAATTATGCATTCGTGGTTGAACCTATATTTGCCATAAACATGGTTGGATATGAAATAAGTGATTGCCTACTTTCAAATTCAAAACATGTGATTTTTAAATTAGGGACTAATTAGGGATTACACTGCACATGGTTTGCGAAAGCGAAACGTCTGCGGTAGACGTGGAGATCAGAAACGTTTCTAGGATCCACTACGTGTGCGATCAATCTCCACTGCACACATGACATCCTCTTGAAAACTGTTTGCGTTAGGCCACCTTGCGCAAATGTTTACCACATAAAAAATATGTGTGATGGACAGCCTTTGCCACACAGTTTCTTCTACGGACCTTGTGTGATGCATTCAATAACGCAAACGATAAAAATTTTAATATCGTGTGCAATGGCAACGCTATCACAAACGATTTAACGGGAAAAATGCGTGTGATGTACCTGTGAACGGAAACGTTTTCCTTGGAGCGACTGTGTGGGATGTACATACGAACGGAAACATTTAGCGGGAACTGACTGTGTGGAATGTACTTGCGACCGGAAACAATTTTGCATGTATAATTGTAATTTTTTTAGCTCTACTGTATGTATTTCCGTATTTGAGCGCTCGTCGGTCGCACACGAACTCATTTTGCCGAGGGTGTGTGCCAGGAGGGCATATCCCCGACAGTTTTTGGGTCATGTGGGAAGGACCCCCTATCGCCGTCACTCACTAGGCGACGGTTCCAAACGCCGTCGCGGAAAGGGGTTTAAAACCGTTTGTATAACACCGACGCGTACTAGTGGTAGTCCACCCTCGGGGCTGAGGGTTTGTACCAGTAGCTATGTGTTTAATCTCTCTCTCTCTCTTGTGTTCTTGAGATGTCACGATCTTGATGTATCGTGGGCTTTGTTAATATAGTCGGATCATATGGTGTTTTCCCCTCTCTATCTTGTTGTGATTAATTGAGTTTTTCCCTTTGAGATTTTGTTGTTATCGGATTTGATACTTTTATGGATTTGAGAACACTTGATATATGTCTTGCAATTGAAAAATCGTGGTGAAAATGGGGTATCATATTGATTCACTTGATATATCTTTTGGCACTCAACTCGCGGATTCCCAAGGTGACATTGGGGTAATCTATGCATAGGGGTCGATGCATGTTCTTGTCTTTGTTTCTCCGGTAGAAATCTTGGGGCACTCTTTGAAGTTCTTTGTGTTGGATTGAGTATTATGAATATGAATTTGCTTTGGTGTTATTTTAGTACGAACTCTAGGATAGATCGAACAGAAAGCATAGCTTTGTGTTATTTTAGTACGAACTCTTGGATAGATCGAACGGAAAGAATAGCTTTGAGGTGGTTTCGTGCCCTACAAACAATTTATTCTTATGTACTCCTCTAGATAGGAACTTTGGAGTGATTCTTCATCGCACTTTGAGGGGTGGTTATATGATCCAATTATATTAGCATTGTTGGGAGATTGCACTAGCGAAAGTACGGACCCTAGGCCTCATTTTTAAGCATTGCAATACCGTTTTTGTGCCCGTTTACTATTTGCTACCTTGTTGTTTTTATTTACTCAGATTATAAAAATATGTTTCTACCATCCATATTACACTTTTATCACCATCTCTTCACTGAACTAGTGCACCTATACAATTTGCCATTGTATTTGGTGTGTTGGGGACACAAGAGATTTCTTGTATTTGGTTGTAGGGTCGTTTAAGAGAGACCATCTTCATCCTACACCTCTCACAGATTGATAAACCTAGTCATCCACTTGAGGGAAAATTGCTACTATCCTACAAAACTCTGTGCTTGGAGGCCCAACACGTGTCTACAAGAATAAAGTTGTGTAGTAGACATCATCCACCCACATATGAAATTATCAAAGTAGCAAACACAAATCGAACCAACATGATGAAAGTGACTAGATGAAATTCCCGTGTATCCTCAAGAACGCTTTGCTTATCATAAGAAACCGTTTTGGCCTGTCATTTGCCTCAAAAAGATTGGGCTACCTTGCTGCACTTTTGTTACTTTTACTGTTACTTGCTCGTTACAAATTATCTTGCTATCAAACTACTCGCTACTTATAATTTCAGTGCTTGCAGAGAATACCTTGCTGAAAACCACTTGTCATTTCCTTCTGCTCCTTGTTGGGTTCAACACTCTTACTTATAGAAAGGACTACGATTGATCCCATATACTTGTGGGTCATCAAGGCTCTTTTCTAGCGCCGTTGCCGGGGAGTGAAGCGCTTTTGGTAAGTGGAAATTGGTAAGGAAAAATTATTACCACGTGCTGAAATTTATTGTCACTTGTTACTATGGAGAACAATCCTTTGAGGGGTTTGTTCGGGGTATATTCACCTCGACCGGAACCACAATTAGTTGCCCCTCAACCCACTGCACCTACTGAAAATATTGAATATGAAATTCCTTCGGGTTTGATAGAACAACTGCTAGCTAATCCTTATGCAGGAGATGGAACTGAGCATCCTGATATGCACTTGATATGTGTGGATGAAATTTGTGGATTGTTTAAGCTTGCAGGTTTACCCGGAGATAAAGCTAAGAAGAATGTTTTCCCTTTATCTTTGAAGGGAAAGGCATTGGCATGGTATAGGCTATGCGATGATATTGGATCTTGGAATTGGAACCGATTGAAATTGGAGTTCCACCAAAAAAATTATCCTATGCATCTAGTTCATTGTTGTCGGAATTATATATATAATTTTTGGCCTCATGAAGGAGAAAGTATCGCTCTAGCTTTGGGAGGCTTAAGTCAATGTTATATTCATGCCCCAATCATGAGCTCCCAAGAGAAATTATTATTCAGAATTTTTATGCTCGGCTTTCTCATAATGATCGATCCATGCTCGATACTTTTTGTGCCGGATCTTTTATGAAGAAGACTGTTGAATTATGGTGGGATATTTTAGAAAGAATTAAATGCAACTCTGAAGATTCGGAACTCGACGAAAGTAAAGAGTCAGGTATTAAGCTTAAGTTTGATTGTGTTAAATCTTTTATGAATACCGATGCTTTTGAAAAGTTTATCAATAAATATGGACTTGATTCTGAGATAGTAGCCTCTTTCTGTGAATCTTTTGCTACTCATGTTGATCTCCCTAAGGAGAAATGGTTTAAATATCATCCCCCTATTAAATAAGATATTAAAGAACCGATAATAGCTAAAGAAGAAACTATCATGTACAATATTGATCAAGTTGTTCCTACTGCTTATCTTGAGAAACCATCTTTCCCAGTTAAGATAAAAGAACATGCTAAGGTTTCAAATGTGGTCCGTAGAAGTAATATCAAAGCACCTAAACCACCTGAGCAAATCAAATTAGAAGCTAGTGTTGCTATGGTTAAGGATCTCTTGGTCGATAATATTGATGGGCATGTTATTTTCTTCGTTGGTGAAGCTGCTAGAATTGCCAAACCCGATGGGAAAGATAAACATAGACCCGTTGTTGGCACGCCTGTTGTCTTCGTTAAAATAGGAGATCACTGTTATCATGGTTTATGTGACATAGGTGCTAGCATGAGTGATATTACTTTTACCTTATATCAAGAAATTATGAACGACATAGCACCCGCTGAAATAGAAGACATAGATGTTACTATTAAACTTGGTAATAGAGACACCATCACACCACTTGGGATTGTTAGAGACGTTGAAGTCTTGTGTGGGAAAACAAAATACCCCACTGATTTTCTAGTACTTGGTTCCCCACAAGATGACTTTTGTCACATTATCTTTGGTAGACCTTTCTTGAACACCATTAATGCTAAAATAGATTGTGAGAAATAAACTGTCGATGTTAGCTTTGGTGACGAATCTCATGAGTTTAATTTTCTAAGTTTAATAGAAAGCCTCATAACAAAGAATTGCCTAGTAAGGAAGAAATTATTGGCCTTGTGAGGGAGTCCTGGATTAGGGGGTGTCCGGATGGCCGGACTATACCTTCAGCCGGACTCCTGGACTATGAAGATACAAGATTGAAGACTTCGTCCCGTGTCCGGGAGGGACTTTCCTTGGCGTGGAAGGCAAGCTTGGCGATATGGATATGTGGATCTCCTACCATTGTAACCGACTCTATGTAACCCTAACCCTATCCGGTGTCTATATAAACTGGAGGGTTTTAGTCCGTAGGACAACATACGTAAAAATCATACCATAGGCTAGCTTCTAGGGTTTAGCCTCTCCGATCTCGTGGTAGATCTACTCTTGTACTACCCATATCATCAATATTAATCAAGCAGGACATAGGGTTTTACCTCCATTAAGAGGGCCCGAACCTGGGTAAAACTTCGTGTCCCTTGCCTCCTGTTACCATCCGGCCTAGACGCACAGTTTGGGACCCCCTACCCGAGATCCGCCGGTTTTGACACCGACATTGGTGCTTTCATTGAGAGTTCCTCTGTGTCATCGCCGTCAGGCTTGATGGCTCCTACGATCATCAATAGCGATGCAGTCCAGGGTGAGACCTTCCTCCCCGGATAGATCTTCGTCTTTGGCGGCTTCGCACTGCGGGCCAATTCACTTGGCCGTCTGGAGCAGATCGAAAGCTATGCCCCTGGTCATCAGGTCAAATTTGGAAGTTTAAACTACACGGCTGACATCCGCGGGGACTTGATCCTCGACGGATTCGAGCCACTGCCGAGCGTGCCGCACTGTCACGACGAGCATGACCTAGCTCTGCCGTCGAACAGTGCCCTGGAGGCTGCACCCGCATCGGCTTCGACCCTTAATTCGAAGCCAACAGCGCCGATCGAGGATGGGTGGTTGGACGCCGCCTCGGGGGCTGCGATCCCAACGGCGATCGAGCCGAACACCAGCCCCGCACTCCGCGAGACTCGTGACTCCAAGGAGCCGGACTCCGAACCCTCCGCGCCCCTGCCAATCGAATCCGATTGGGCGCCGATCATGGAGTTTACTGCCGCTGACATCTTTCAGCACTCACCTTTCGGCGATATTCTGAAGACACTAAAGTCTCTCTCTTTATCAGGAGAGCCCTGGCCGGACTATGGTCAGCAAGGTTGGGATACGGATGATGAAGAAATTCAAAGCCCACCCACCACCCACTTTGTAGCCACTGTCGATGATTTAACCGACATGCTCGACTTCGACTTCAAAGACATCGACGGTATGGACGCCGATGCAGGAGACGATGAAGAACCAGCGCCTATTGGGCCCTGGAAAGCCACCTCGTCATATGACATATACATGGTGGACACCCCAAAAGAAGGAGATGGCGATGGAACAGCGGAGGATGACCCCTCCAAGAAACAGCCTAAGCGCCGGCGTCAGCGGCGCCGCTCAAAATCCCGCCAAAGCAAATACGGTGATTCCAGCATGGGAGATAATAATACTCCGGAGAGTGCCGAAGAACACCCCCTCCAGCAAGATTCAGCACAGGAGGATGGAGAAGCCGGCCCTCATGAGAGAGCGGCAGATAGAGAGGTCGAGGACGATAACTATACGCCTCCCTCCGAAGACGAGGCAAGCCTCGATGATGACGAATTCGTCGTGCCAGAGGATCCCGTCGAACAAGAGCGTTTTCAACGCAGGCTTATGGCCATGGCAAGAAGCCTCAAGAAAAAACAGCAACAGCTTAAAGCTGATCAAGATTTACTAGTCGACAGATGGACTGAAGTCCTTGCGGCCGAAGAGCACAAACTCGAACGCCCCTCCAAGAGCTACCCAAAGCGCAGGTTGCTACCCCGATTAGAGGAGGAAGCACTTAAACCTACATCACCAGCACTTGATATGGCCGACCGACCACCTCGTGGCCGCGACAGAGAGGCCTCTCGGCCCTCCACTCAAGCCGCACCTCGTACCAAGGCACGGGAATATGTGCTAGACCTGCGAGACATGTTGGAGGACAAGGCAAGGCAAACAAGATCGATCTATGGATCGCGTGGGCGCCCCACGACTCGAGACGATAACCGTCACGCCGGACACAATTCCGGTAGGGCCGAACACAGTAGACAAAGCTCATTGGAGCTACGTCGTGATATAGCCCAGTACAGAGGCGTCGCACACCCATTATGCTTCACAGACGAAGTAATGGATCATCAAATCCCGGAGGGTTTCAAACCCGTAAACATCGAATCATATGATGGCACAACAGATCCTGCGGTATGGATCGAGGATTATCTCCTTCATATCCACATGGCCCGCGGCGATGATCTCCACGCCATCAAATACCTCCCACTCAAGCTTAAAGGACCAGCTCGGCATTGCCTTAACAACTTGCCAGCAGGATCAATCAGTTGTTGGGAGGACCTGGAAGCCACATTCCTCGACAATTTCCAGGGCACTTATGTGCGACCACCAGACGCCGATGACCTAAGCCACGTAATTCAGCAGCCAGAGGAATCGGCCAGGCAATTCTGGACACGGTTCCTAACAAAGAAAAATCAAATAGTCGACTGTCCGGACGCAGAGGTCCTAGCAGCCTTTAAGCACAATATCCGTGACAAGTGGCTTGCCCGGCACCTTGGACAGGAAAAGCCGAAATCTATGGCAGCACTCACGACACTT
Organism: Triticum urartu; assembly: GCF_056163025.1. Classification (NCBI taxonomy): domain Eukaryota; kingdom Viridiplantae; phylum Streptophyta; class Magnoliopsida; order Poales; family Poaceae; genus Triticum; species Triticum urartu. The sequence continues at coordinate 574,622,819 of NC_141879.1, forward strand.
ATGAACCGCTTTTGCGCGGAAGAAGACAGCTGGCTTGCTCGTAGCAACAATATGACCAAGAACCCTGGTAATTTGGATACCAGGGATAGTAGTGGCAGGTCGCGTCACACCAAGCAGAAGCGCCACACTAACGGCGACAATGCTGAGGATATGGCAGTTAATGCCAGATTCAGAGGCTATAAATCCGGTCAGCGGAAAAAGGCATTCAAAAGAAATCCTAGGGGCCCATCCAGTTTGGACCGAATACTCGACCGCTTGTGCCAGATACATGGCACCCCCGAAAAGCCGGCCAATCACACCAACAGGGATTGTTGGGTGTTCAAGCAGGCAGGCAAGTTAAATGCCGAAAATACAGACAAGGGGCTGCATAGCGATGACAACGAAGAGCCCCGGCCACCGAACAACAGTGGACAGAAGGGTTTTCCCCCACAAGTGCGGACGGTGAACATGATATACGCAACCCACATCCCCAAGAGGGAGCGGAAGCGCGCGTTAAGGGACGTATACGCGATAGAGCTAGTCGCCCCAAAGTTCAACCCATGGTCCTCCTGTCCGATCACCTTTGATCGAAGGGACCATCCCACTAGCACCCATCATGGCGGATTCGCCGCATTGGTTCTAGACCCAATTATTGATGGATTTCATCTCACTAGAGTCCTTATGGACGGCAGCAGTAGTCTGAACCTGCTTTACCAGGATACAGTGCGGAAAATGGGCATAGATCCCTCGAGGATTGAGCCCACCAAAATGACCTTTAAAGGCGTAATACCAGGTGTAGAGGCCAACTGTACAGGCTCAGTCACACTTGAAGTGGTCTTCGAATCTCCGGATAACTTCCGAAGCGAGGAATTAATCTTCGACATAGTCCCATTCCGCAGCGGCTATCACGCACTGCTCGGACGAACCGCATTCGCCAAGTTCAATGCGGTACCGCACTAGGCATACCTTAAGCTCAAGATGCCAGGCCCTCGAGGAGTAATTACGGTCAATGGAAACACCGAACGCTCCCTCCGAACGGAGGAGCACACGGTGTCCCTTGCAGCGGAAGTACAAAGCAGCCTCTCCAGGCAGTTCTCTAGTCCGGCCATTAAACGTCCGGACACCGTCAAGCGCGCCTGGAGTAACCTACAACAAGACCGCCTGGCACATTCCGAGCAGGCGTAGCAATGCGGCCCCAACCCCATCCCTCGCACAAATGCGACATCAGTGCTTCACGTACATAACTACGCTCTAGAAATACCATGGGTACAGGGGGAGGGGCACCATCACGGCACGCCCGAAACACGGCTTAAACCGCACCAGGGGCTGCCGATTTTTTAATTTTCTTTTACTTTCAGGACTCCATTCTTCGGAAGGCCTGTTCGGCAGTTCAATTGCCGCACAAACGATGCAAGGACCAGGGAAGCAGACAAGCCATGCCGCATTATGGAACTCCCAGGTGGTCTCTATCACAAGCAATATACCTGTTTCGCATACCATTTCACAGCTTGCCCCTGGAGCGGACATGTTAAATAGTCCAACCTTTTGCTTATCGCATTATTTGTATCGTTCTGCTTTGATCCCAGCCCTTTTTAATAAACAGTGCATAGCTTTTGTCTATTTTTGCATTACTTTTTTACAAATATATGTTCCTTAACGACATGTTGCACCCATACACTTTGGTACGGCCAAAATACGCCAGGGGCTTTAGTACCCCTCAATATGGTGTGAGAAGTCCGAACACTTTAACAAGTGCGGCACCCCGAACTTATAGCATTATATGCATCGGCTCCGAATCATGTCTTGGGTCAATAGTTGGGTTTGCCCGGCTCCTATGTTTTGGTGCCTTACGTTCCGCTATATCGGCTAAGGTAGCACTAGGAGAACTACTGCGATTGTGCCCCAGTTGAGCTGGGTCGAGCACCTCAGTAGAGAAAGCTAAAACTGACTGTCATGATGAAGTGAGAGCTGGTCGCTGTTCGAGAGGTTTTTCGAGTCCCTAAAGACTTATGCCGCTTAGAGCGAGGAGTCGGCTCTGTCCGGCCAAGGCGTGGATAGCGCCCCGAACTCGGTCTTCCGAATACCAGGGGCTTCGCCGAAATTTAAAATTATAGAATTCTATGGCTAGGTGAGAGTGTTCAAGCATTATAGTCCGATTGCCTTGTTCGTTGTGCTGAGCGCCTCCCTCGAAGGACCCAAACATGGGAAAAAGAGCGCTCAGGTTTATCCCCGAACACCCCAGCACTAGCGGCAAGGGGGCAGAAGCCGACGACTCGCCATCTCTCAGAATTGATAAACAGCCGCATAGAAGGTAATATTTTAAATTCCAACAGCATTGCTTAGCGCATATGAACAAGTTTTCAGCGCACAGGACAAAACGAGTGAGTTTTACTCAAAAATTACATCCCTGGAACATTCATCCGCCATAAGGCGGGCACCCTTCAGAACATCCTTATAATAATTTTCGGGCTTGCGATGCTCCTTCCCCGGCGGTGGCCCGTCCTTCACAAGCTTCTCAGCATCCAGCTTGCCCCAGTGCACCTTAGCACGGGCAAGGGCCCTACGGGCACCTTCAATGCAGACGGAGCACTTGATGACTTCGAGCCTTGGACAGGCCGCCACCAGCCGCCGCACCAGCCCAAAATAGCTCCCAGGCAGAGCCTCTCCAGGCCACAGCTGAACTATGAGGCCCTTCATGGCCTGTTCGGCCACCTTGTGGAGCTTGACCAGTTGCTTCAGCTAGTCGCTCAGGGGCACGGGGTGTCCGGCCTCAGCATACTGAGACTAGAACACCTTCTCTGTCGAGCTGCCCTCCTCGGCTCGATAGAATGCGGCGGCATCGGACATGCTACGGGGAAGATCTGCGAACGCTCCTGGAGAGCTCCGGATTCGGGTAAGTAACAAGTAACTCACGTTTATGTGTTTGCTTTGCATAAAGAATGCCTTACCCGCCGCTATCTTTTTCACCTCATCCAACTCCTGGAGGGTCTTCTGGGATTCGGCCTTGGCAGACTTGGCATTTTCAATAGCCACCGCGAGCTCGGACGCTCGTGTCTTTGAGTCAACCTCCAAACTCTCATGTTTTTCCATGAGAGCCTGGATATCTTGCCGCACCTTGCCAACCTCGGCCTAATACTTCTCCCGCTCGGTGCGCTCCGTGGCCATCCTCTTCTTGGCCTCGAGCAGCGCTTGCTTAAGGGTCGCCACCTCATTCGTGGCCCCTACAATAGCCATGATAATCCTGTCATTTTTTGTAATTGCACTTTTATATATATATTTAAACAAGGTATTTCTTACCTTCCTCGTCCTCGAGCTGCTTCTTGGCACGCCCGAGCTCTTGCTCGGACTGCTCGAGGTTCTGCTTTAGCGTGTCCACTTCTGCAGTCAGTGCGGCAGACGCCAGCAGAGAAGCCTGCATACGCATATTGACTCCTTTTTTAGACTCCTGCAAATTTTATTTGATCCTCTATTCGGCTTTTCTTCTCGAACGCCAAACAGGGCATCAGGGGCTACTGTCTATGCGGTAATATTATTTACACATTCTTTACTTACCTCAAAGCCTGTTAAAAGGCTAGCACAAGCTTCAGTCAGTCCGTTCTTGGCGGACTGAACCTTCTGGACCACCGCACTCATAATGGTGCGGTGCTCCTCGTCGATGGAAGCGCCTTTGAGCACCTCCAACAGACTGTCCGGCGCCTCCGGTTGGACGGGGGTCACCGACACGGAGGGCTTGCTCCTCTTGGGAGGAGGTCGCCCGCCGGACTCTGGAACCTTTGAAGGTTCCGGAGCGGTGTCCGGCCTAGAGCCGGACTTGGAGCCCTGGGGGGTTTTATCCCCTTTACTCCTGGAGTCTGGGAGGTCGCCTTGCGGCGCCTCCAGGACCACCTCCTCCCGGCTTGGAACCTGTTGGGACAACGCTTCAGCATCGTCCGTAGGGCGGGGGGAGGAAGCCGTCGGAAGCGAATTCACATCCGACGAGTCTAGTGAACCGCTCGACGACGCGTCGAGCCGGTCTTTGGGTGGGCTGCATAATCATATTCAACATAAGGGAAAGCTGTGCAATAAAGGAATACTATGGATTACTCTGGTATCCGGATACTTACGATTTCGCCAGGGGCTTGGCCCTGAGCGGCCACTCCTCTTCGCCGTCATCAGCATTGGTGGAGTAGTCCGGAGGAAGGGTTTTCCCCTTCTTGGACCCTTCGGCCTCCCCAGTTGGGGCGGCCTTCCTTTTCTTCCCTTCCCCCGCTGGAGGGGGAGAGGTCTCTTCTTCCTCCTCCTCGTCTTCGTGGGAGGAGTGCGTCTTGGAGTCGTCGGATGATGAATCCGACACCTCCGGGCGCCGGGCACTCTTTCGAGTCCCCGTGGCCTTCTTCTTGGCCTTCTTCTCCGGCACCACATAGGGTGCCGGGACTAGCAGCTTCGCCAAACGAGCGTCTGCTGGGCCTTCGGGCAAAGGAGCCGGACAGTCGATCTATCTGGACTTCGCCTGCCAATCCTGTCAAAGGTCAGGGAGCTTAGATCCCGCATAGAGTTAAACTATGAAAAACTAATACCCTGTAAAAGGTACAAACAACTTACCGCGTTAGCGTGACGCTGCGCGCTGAATCCGCGATCCTTGGTAGCGGATGCGGGAGCCTCGGCGCCCTTGAAAAGCACCTTCCAGGCATCTTCATACATCGTGTCGAAGAGCCTGCTCAGAGTTCGGTGCTGCGCCGGGTTGAATTCCCACAGATTGAAGGCCCGTTGTTGACACGGGAGGATCCGGCGGATGAGCATAACCTGGACTACGCTGACAAGCTTGAGCTGCTTGTCCACCAGGGTTTGGATGCATGTTTGCAGTACAGTCACCTCTCCTTTACTGCCACACGACAGGCCCGTCTCTTTCCAGGACGTGAGCCACGTTGGGGGTCCGGATCGGAACTCAGGGGCTGCGACCCACTTAGGGTCGCGCGGCTGGGTGATGTAAAACCACCCCGATTGCCACCCCTTCAGGGTCTCCACAAAGGAGCCCTCGAGCCATAAGACGTTGGGCATCTTGCCCACCATGGCGCCTCCGCACTCCGCCTAGTTGTCGCGCACCACCTTCGGCTTGACATTGAAAGTCTTGAGCCATAGGCCGAAATGGGGGCGGATGCGGAGGAAAGCCTCGCACACGACGATAAACGCCGAGATGTTGAGGAGAAAGTTCGGGGCCAGATCGTGGAAATCCAGGCCATAGTAGAACATGAGCCCCCGGACAAATGGGTGAAGAGGGAAGCCCAGTCCGCGAAGGAAGTGGGGGAGGAACACCACCCTCTCATGGGGCCTAGGGGTGGGGATGAGCTGCCCCTCTTCGGGAAGCCGGTGCGCAATGTCGTTAGACAAGTATCCGGCCTTCCTTAGTCTTTTGATGTGTCCCTCCGTTACGGAGGAGACCATCCACTTGCCTCCCGCTCCGGACATGGCCGGAGAAGGTTGAGGTGGGGAGTGCGGACTTGGGCGCTGGAGCTCGAGTGCGCGAAAATGGATAGGTAAAGGAGGAAGAAGGCGTAGGTGAAAAGGTGGATCCTTATCCCCTTATATGGGTGGACGCGACTATGCGTCCCCACCAGCCTGGTAAAACCCGCTTATCTCCCAAGCGCCGTAATCAATGGCGCGGTTGGGTTACCCACACCCGTATTGATGAGAATCCCGGAATAAGAGGACACGATCTCTGCTTTAACAAGACATGCCAAGGAAACCGCCTCGCATAACACGCTGAGGTGGGATCGAATAAAGGCTTGGCCGTGGTGCGATGTCACACTACGGGATACGTCAGCAGATTAGATTTGTGTAAATATTATTCTCTCTATGGCAATATGTGAAACTTATTTTGCAGAGCCGGACACTATCTTTGTGTTCAAAATCTTCTATAAAGTACTTGGAGGAGGAACCCGCCTTGCAATGCCGAAGACAATCTGCGCGCCGGACTCGTCGTCATTGAAGCCTGGTTCAGGGGCTACTGAGGGAGTCCTGGATTAGGGGGTGTCCGGATGGCCGGACTATACCTTCAGCCGGACTCCTGGACTATGAAGATGCAAGATTGAAGACTTCGTCCCGTGTCCGGGAGGGACTTTCCTTGGCGTGGAAGGCAAGCTTGGCGATACGGATATGTGGATCTCCTACCATTGTAACCAACTCTATGTAACCCTAACCCTATCCGGTGTCTATATAAACCGGAGGGTTTTAGTCCGTAGGACAACATATGTAACAATCATACCATAGGCTAGCTTCTAGGGTTTAGCCTCTCCGATCTCGTGGTAGATCTACTCTTGTACTACCCATATCATCAATATTAATCAAGCAGGACGTAGGGTTTTACCTCCATCAAGAGGGCCCGAACCTGGGTAAAACTTCGTGTCCCTTGCCTCCTGTTACCATCCGGCCTAGACGCATAGTTCGGGACCCCCTACCCGAGATCCGCCGGTTTTGACACCGACACCTTGCTTCTATTTTTGTACCCCCTACTGATCCTTTAGAACAATATCTGCTAGACCGTGAAAATGATTTACATATGCATGAAAGAAATGAGATAGACAGAATCTTGTTCAAACAACAACCTCTACTTAAGCACAATTTTCCTATTGAAACTCTAGGAGGTCCTCCTTCACCTAAAGGTGATCCTGTGTTCGAATTAAAACAATTGCCAGACACTTTGAAATATGCTTATCTCGATGAGAACAAGATTTATACTGTTATTATTAGTGCTAACCTTTTAGAACATGAAGAAGAAAGATTATTTAAAGTTCTAAGGAAGCACCGAGCTGCTATTGGATATATTCTTGATGATTATTGAAAGTTCTAAGGAAGCACCGAGCTACTATTGGATATACTCTATGTCAGCACAAGATTAATATGGAACATGATGCTAAACCCGTTGTTGATCACCAATGTCAGTTAAATCCAAAGATGAAAGAAGTGGTAAGAATGGAAATATTAAAACTTCTGGAAGAAGGTATGATCTATCCTATAGATGATAGTAGATGTGTAAGTCATGTTCATTGTGTCCCTAAGAAATGAGGTATTACTGTTGTTCCTAATGATAAGAATGAACTTATTCCACAAAGAATTGTTACAGGCTATAGAATGGTAATTGATTTCAGAAAATTAAACAAAGCAACTTGAAAAGATCATTACCCTCTGGCTTTTATTGATAAAATGCTACAAAGACTATCTCAGCACACACATTTTTGCTTCCTTGATGGATATTCTGGTTTTTGCAAATACCTGTTTCTCAACCTGATCAAGAAAAGACCACTTTTATCTGTCCTTTTGGAACTTATGCTTATAGACGTATGCCTTTTGGTTTATGCAATGCACCTGCTGCCTTTCAAAGATGTATGACTGCTATATTTTCTGACTTTTGTGAAAAGATTGTTGAGATTTTCATGGATGACTTTTCTATTTCTGGGAAGTCTTTTGATGACTGTTTAAGCAACCTTGATCGAGTTTTGCAGAGATGCGAGCAAACTAATCTTGTCTTGAATTGGGAGAAGTGCCACTTATGGTTAATGAAGGTATTGTCTTGGGACATTGTCGAGGATATACCCCGCGGTGTAACCCGCCGGATGTATGACCCGACTGGAGCGTGGCGACTCACTGGTGACCCGCCTGGAGCTTGGCGATTCACAAATAACCCACCTGATCTTGACGACTCATTAGTAACCCGGCGGGCGGGTCAGATGGACAACAAAGCCCAAGGCCCAGAAGGCCGGCTCACGTTATGATGGGCCGGCTTAAGAAGAAAGGCATAAGGAATATTCTTCTACAAAGGAAGTAAGACTAGGACTCCACTTGTAATAGAGTAATCCTAATCCTACTAGGACTAGTCATGTAACCCGCCCCTTCTACATATATAAGGAGGGGCAGGGCACCCCAAGAGGGACAAGTAAGAAAATAATAGCTCAGGCTAGACACAACTAGAGGAGAGCCGGCTTATGCGGCGTCTTCCTCATGGGCATAATAAGACCTAGCCACAAGCAACATGTAGGGCTATTACCGGATGATGTTTCCCGGGGCCCGAAGCTGTCTAAATCCTTGTCTTGTGCTTTGATCCGCCCTGCGTCTCTCATCTCGATTAACCCCTCTCAAGCTGCCATAAAGATGCACTGGCCTCACGACTAAGTCCTCACACTAAGACATCTGCTGTGACAATTCCACGACAGTTGACGCCCACCGTGAGGCTTGCACACGGTGGTGTTGAGTTCTTGGAGGGATCTCTTCAGGGATCGAGAAACTTGGGTTGATCAGATGAAGAAGAATTGAAGAAAAAATAAGATTACGTTGCGCGCCGTGGCATACACTTCGATCCGGCGGTTTGAAGCCAGATCAATTTTTGGGGCGTGTTCTTGAGACGGTGGATTTGATCCGTACCTACAACTTGTGTTCGAATCAGAAGGATTTACCGATTTGTATGTGCGGCAACACGTGCACATGAGGAAAAAACGCACCGGCACGCTGTTCAAAACTTGGAAGGATTGACTGAAAGCTGCGGTTGTTCCACGCATCAAGGAAACAGGAAGCAATCTACTCCACGCATCAAGGCTCAAGGGGTATTTTTTTAAAAAAAGGAAAAAAGGGCCACGACCTGGAATTGGATACGGCCATGACTCAGAGACAGATATGGTTACGACTGCGGTTTCGTTTCGAGCGGTCTGCTGCCGCCGTACCTCGAGCCGCCGGCGCCCCTTGCCGCAGCCTCTGCCGTGAACCGCCGCAGCTACCGAATGTAGATCCGTGCTGGCCGGATCCGCCTGACTGTTGTGCTCGGCCGCCTCCTGCCGCACCTGCCGGCACCCGCGCCAAGCCGCTTTCTGAACCGTCGGGCCGTCTCTGCTGATCTCCGCTCCTGCACCCACTTCTGACCCGTCCCGGGATCGCCTCTGCCCCCACAGCCGACGCCGTCGTGGAAACTTGTACATCAGTCGAACAAGAGAAGGCCAAATTAACACGCATGAAGGCTTCATCAAAATCCTTCACGTGCTAGTTCCAAGGAACAAATTGCTCTTATACTACTCCCTACGTTCCTCTACGTACACTGACGAACGCATGCGGCAGCCAAAACTTGAAGATGGAAGCCGGCGTTGCCCGCATCTCCGCGTCCGTGGCCGACCTACAGCATCGTCGCGTCCACATCCAACATCTCTGCATTGACAGTCGGCCGCCGGCGTCATCGTGTCCACATCTGGCGTTTCCGCATTGACGGCCAAACTCCAGCGTTTTCGGTGTGCTGCTCGTATCTCCGCCTCCACCACGGTTGACCCGCCTTGCACCTCTAAGTCGTCGTGCTGAGAGCCGCCGCCCGCCGTGGATGATCCGTCTTGTGAGGAATCACGCACTACAATGGGTCCATGTCGGCCACAGCTAGGTGATTGCATCGTTCGGCGGTCATGGCGGGTCATATCACATCAGTCAAATGACAAGTGCTGATCACGTCAAGCCAAACTGCAAAAAGGTTTAATGGCTCAACTACCACAACGAAAAAAAATACAATGGTCAACATGATCCGGAGGGCCCCTTTTTGAGCCGCCCGGTGCCGCGCTTTAAACCACCACCTCTACCGCACCCATGAGAGAGTGGCTAAATCATTGTTGAAGTTACTGGAGGTGATCTATGGACGTTATATACAACTCATTTTTCGTCGTGATTGAAAGCTGTCCAATCAATTTTTATTGATACATTGTTATTTTCTTCGAGAACAATTACTCTCGTTTGTGCAATTTCCTATGCAGAACAATTCATCATTACAAAAGAGGTCATCAAGCTATGGCCCTTGCCTACACCGGACGAGTCAATGGACATGGTCAATTATAACCCGCTGAGATTCAACATATTCCAGCAATCCACTGGTCATATCATGGTCAAGCATGGAGAGTCTCGAAGCCAACTCCTCGAGTAGTCTTAAGACTCAGGGGCTACAATGACATGACTTATCAAACATTGCGAGATTCAAGACCCTGGGTCATTGTAGGGAAGGTAACCCGGTCCCGGAGGCTGCTGCTATATTGATGAAACTTTAAGGGCCATTAGAAAATTTCTGGCTCAAAATAAAGGGTGCCGGTTTAAAATCTGGCTTAAGGGAAATCTGTCCCCCACTAAGTTTTGAAGCTTTCAATATCCGGTTTAAGAAATTCCAGTTCAAGAAGAATTTATCTCTCGCAAAGCTCGAGTTCTCAGGAAAAATTAAAGGGACTAAAGAGAGTCCGTTGCAAGGCACAACTCAAACATAGGTACCCTGCTTCAAAAGACCATTGGGGGCTGATTGTATTTGAATCTAGCTTAACCCCTTTTGGGTCCGACTTGGATTGTATTCGAATCAGGGTCATTAAAAACCTCTCAAGGTCATTAGGGGGCTTCCTGTTCAAACATAGGTCGTATTCGAACCAAAGAGAACATAGCTGTCGGTATCCTCTTGATCGGCACAATGCCAAACTCACTAGGGAGCTTCTTGATCTATTCCAATCATAGCTTAACCCCTTTTGGGTCCGACTTGGATCGTATTCGAACCAGGGTCGTTAAAAACCTCTCAAGGTCATTAGGGGGCTTCCTATTCAAATATAGGTCGTATTCAAACCAAAGAGAACATAGCTGTCGATATCCTCTTGATCAGCGCAACGCCAAAGCCACTGGGGGCTACATGATCGTATTCGAATCCTAGCTTAACCCCTTTGGTCCGGTTTACTGATCGTATTCGAATCAGAAGCCTCATTTTTTTCTCCGTTTGACTTAAGTTTTTTGAAAACAGTCTTTTGGGTTTGTCTTGAGACTTTTTGTTCATATCTGAAGCATATATGTGGTTTCGATTAACCCGGCTTGACTTTGGATAATAGGTCGCCATCATATGACAATCATAAACATTTGGAAGTTTTGGCTTCTAAAGATTGGGTTATCACCCTTACTGCACATGTATCCTAAACCGACAGTATGATTCAATATCATAGGAACCAGTTTTCCAAACCGGATTATATTATTCAAATCTTTAATAGCCAACATGGCTGGATTTTTATTATGGTTATCAATAGCCAATATTATGATGGAGATCTTCAAAGTCGCTTCAGCGCAATGGTTATTATTTTATTAATGGACATGATTTATTTTTACAATGGAGGGAATAGTCCTGAGTCGCTGCAGGCTTACAACCCGGCACTTGGGGCTACATTATTCAAATTGAGATTACATCAAATATGCAAGTCCCATGTCACTGCCAGCATGCACCATGGCACTTGGGAGCTAATGTAAAGTCATTTTTGATCAACTTATTGAAGACCCGGCTCATCCCACTGTGATGAGCCGGCCCTTGGGGACTACCAATTGCTCCTGTCAAAAATTCAAGGTACACAAGCCTCAGTCCATTATATTGAAAGATCTACTCAGTTGGTAGAATACAAAGCTCTTAACCTTATGGACGTGGGTTCAAGCCCCATGATGGGGGTTGCATCATATGATGTTATTTTCAATGAAGTATATATAAAGTCCCAGCTCAGTATTATCTTACTGAGCCGGCCCTTGGAGGCAACACGTCACTGCTCAACTATACATGATCATATTTATAAAGTCCCTGCTCATTATTGCATAATAATCCGGCCCTTGGGGGCTACACTGGTTGAAGTTTTTATGAGCATAAAGGCAATTATAAGTCCCAGGCTGGTGCAAGCATGACAACCCGGCACTTGGGGGCTACATATGTGGAATATTCAGTTTTAACTAGTGACTGAGATGAACAACATGGATTTCTTCAAAGTGGTAATATTTATATTGAAGCAAGTCTTAAGTCATCACTTTGTCTTGCTCAAGACTTGGGGGCTACAGGTAACACGGATATAAGGGAGAAATATTTTCAAAGTCTCTGTTTTGAGCAAACCAGATTGACCCGGCATCACCAATCATTATGACCCGGTGTTTGCAACAATCATAGCCCGGCGTCATCAATAATCATGAACCAGCGTTGGCAACAATCATGATCCGGAATTATCAGTTTTTATAACCCGGCAATGGTAGTAATCATAAACCGGCAAGTTCTACATCAAGCCGGCTGAAAATCAGACAGTATTTCAAGACCAATATTTTTGTCAAGCATTGGGAGCTGAATCAAATATTCTTCACAATATATTTCTGTGAGAAGCCAATGTCAGCAAATTGATTATGAAGCTGGTCTATTGACCCGTACTGTCCAAAAGAAGGAAATGACAAGGACTTAAGGATGATCAGGTGCCAGCTTACAAAATTTTTTTTAACCCGGAGCACAACCTGTCAAATTTGTTCTTGTGTTTATGTAGCAGATCAGTTTAACATGGATAAATCCAAATTAAACTGGTGGCTAATGTCCGGGATATACCCCGCGGTGTAACCCGCCAGATGTATGACCTGGCTGGAGCGTGGCGACTCAGTGGTGACCCGCCCGGAGCTTGGCAATTCACAAATAACCCATCTGATCTTGACGACTCATTAGTAACCCGGCGGGCGGGTCAGATGGATAACAAAGCCCAAGGCCCAGAAGGCCGGCTCACATTATGATGGGTCGGCTTAAGAAGAAAGGCATAAGGAATATGCTCCTACAAAGGAAGCAAGACTAGGACTCCACTTGTAATATAGTAATCCTAATCCTACTAGGACTAGTCATGTAACCCACCCCTTCAACATATATAAGGAGGGGCAGGGCACCCCAAGAGGGACAAGTAAGAAAATAATAGCTAAGACTAGACACAACTAGAGGAGAGCCGGCTTATGCGGCATCTCCCTCATGAGCATAATGAGACCTAGCCACAAACAGCATGTAGGGCTATTACCGGATGATGTTTCCCGGGGCCCGAAGCTGTCTAAATCCTTGTCTTATGCTTTGATCCGCCCTGCGTCTCTCATCCCGATCAACCCCTCTCAAGCTGCCATAAAGATGCGCTGGCCTCACGACTAAGTCCTCACACTAGGACATCTGTCGTGACAATTCCACGACAGGCATAAAATTTCTGAACGAGGTATTGAAGTGGATAAAGCTAAGGTTGATGCAATTGAGAAAATGCCATGTCCTAACGATATCAAAGGTATTCGTAGTTTCCTCGGTCATGCTGGTTTCTATAGGAGATTTATCAAATACTTCTCTAAAATTTCCAGGCCTCTTACAAATCTTTTGCAAAAGGATATTCCTTTTGTTTTTGATGATGATTGTTTAGAAGCCTTTGAAACACTTAAGAAAGCCTTAATTTCAGCACCTATTATTCAATCACCTGATTGGAACTTGCCTTTTGAAACTGCAGCTCACCATTAAGAAAGGCATTCTTAACATCAAGCTGAGATATAGACCAGTGGCGTGCAGAGGCAACGGCAAGAAGTGTACGAACGGTGGTCATATGAGCCACAGGAGCAAAAGTCTCGTCGTAATCACGACCATGCTCCTGCTGAAAACCACGAGCCACAAGACGAGCTTTGTGACGCTCAAGAGAACCATCAGAGCGAGTCTTAACCTTGTAGACCCACTTACAAGTGATCGGACGGACTCCGGGAGGAAGAGAAACAAGATCCCAGGTACCAGTGCATTCAAGAGCAGCAATCTCCTCTGCCATCGCAAACTGCCATTCAGGATGAACAACAGCCTGACGGTAAGAAGTCGGCTCAAGAACAGCAGCACCAGCGGTGGGAAATCCAAAGCGATCAACAGGCGGACGAGGACGAGAACGCAAGTCATAAGTAGGCTGAGAGGAAGATGACGGCCCATCCACAGAGGCATCGACTGGTCGTGGACGACGAGTGTAATGCTGAGGAAAAGATGGAATAATAGAAGGAGGAATCGGCAAGGTAGAATCAGGGGGTGGCGACGAAGAAGTCACTGGAGATGAAGGTGTAGAATCCGGTGACAGGCTGGGAGAGGAGACCGGAGAGGAAGTCATCGGAGATGAAGGTGGAGAACCCGGTGACATGCTAGGCGAGGAGACCGGGGAGGATGGTGGCTGCAAATCAACTAGATGTGGAGAAGGAGAGGAAGTGGAACGGAGAGGTACAGTCTCGGCGGGGGTGATAGGTGAGTCAGGAAAAGTGAGGAAAGAGATATCCTGCACTGAAAAATTCGAGGAAGATGGGCGTGGGTAGAAGGGACGAGACTCTTCAAAAGTCACATCTCGAGAGATACGCATCCGACGACCAATAGGATCCCAACAACGATAGCCCTTATGCTCATCACTGTAGCCTAAGAAGACACACTCAACAGACTGAGCGGTCAGTTTGGTGCGTTCGCGAGGGGCAAGAAGAACATAGCAAACACAACCAAACGAGCGAAGCATCGAGTAATCGGGAGAACGATCAAAAAGCCGCTCGAAAGGAACACCACCCTGTAGAGCAGCGGAAGGCTGTATATTGATAAGATAGGTGGATGTGGAGACGGCCTCACCCCAAAAATGAGGCGGGAGAGAGGCAGCAATCATCAATGCACGAGCCGTCTCAAGAAGATGTCGATGCTTTCGCTCAGCCACACCATTCTGAGCATGAGCACCAGGACAAGAGAATTGAGAGAGAGTCCCGTGCTCAGCAAGAACACCACGCAACATCTTAGAGATATACTCGCCAGCGGAGTCAACACGAAAAACACGAATGGGTGAAGAGAACTGAGTATGAACCATGGCAGCAAAACGCTTATAAATAGACAACACCTCAGAACGAGAAGTCATGAAATAAAGCCATGTGTAACGAGAGAAATCATCTATGAAAATAATATAGTATTTATGACCACCTTTCGAAGCAAAAGGGGCCGGACCCCATACATCAGAATGGACTAAATCGAAAGGACGCTTAGACACTGACTCACTATGTGAATATGGTAACTGAATCTGCTTGCCAAGAGGACAACCCTGACACTCTAAAGAGACATCTCCTGAGACAGACCCCAGAAGACCTCGACGAACTAAAGAAGACAACCGAGAACCACACAGATGACCAAGTCGATGATGCCACTGCTGGAAGGAACCAGTGACGGAGGCGACAGAAGCGGAAGAACTGGCGATGGTGGTGGCAGCAGAAGGAACATGAAGCCAGTCCAACTCCCAAAGACCCTGAGAATCACGGCGGCGAGGGCCAGCCCCAACCAGAGTGTGCGTGTGACGGTCCTGGTCAACGTCAAGGATGACGCGACAACCAGAATCCGTAAGTTGACCAGCAGAAAACAAATTCATGGTAAGTCGAGGAACATGAGCAACATCAGGAACAGAATAAGAAGGAGTAGTAAGATTGCCTCTACTAGCAACAGAAAGTGGAGTACCATCAGCAGTGAAGACATGAATAGGAGAATCCAGTGATCGAAGAGAGGACAAAGTGGAAGAATGAGAAGACATATGAAAAGAAGCTCCAGAGTCCAGAACCCATGGGGATGTACCTGACTGTGTAGAGGGTGATTGCTTAGTGCGGGAAGCATCAGTCACAGAACCGGCAGTACCCATCGAGGAAGAGCCTGAAGCGGCGAGCGGACGCTTAAGTCTCAGAATATCCTGCTCAGTCAAAGCAATGGCTGAAGCTGTCGAGGTAGATGACGAAGTCCCTGAAGATGATGATCGAGCCTTGCGCAGGTGTTTCTTCTTCGTGTAGCACTGAGACTCAAGATGACCATCATTGTTGCAATAGGCGCAATGTGGACGGGGGCGACCTGAGCCTCCAGAAGGAGTGGGCAAGAGCGGCGGAGCACTCAAGCGAGAAGGGGTCGGTGGAGCAGGTGGCGTAGGAGCACGAGTAGCGAGCACAGAGGGAATCCTCCAGCAAACCAGCACCACGTAAGCGAGTCTCCTCAGCACGAATCTCAGAAAGCGCCTCCATGAGAGAAATACGGCCACGAGCAAACAACTGAGCACGTCGGGGCTCAAACTCCTTACGGAGCCGAGACAGGAACTCATAGACGCGATGAAACTCCAAATTGGCCTGGACAGCCTGGCAACAGGGGCAGGTACGACACCCAGCACTACGGAGAGAATCAAGCTGGCGCCAGATAGCAGAACTCTGTGCATAGAAGTCATCAACAGTAGAGTCACCCTGCTGAAGAGCATGCTCCTGACGGACCACAGAGAGGTATAAGGCATCACCAAAGGGCTGATAGCACTCACGAAGACGGGTCCACATCTCAAAGACAGTAGAAAGACCCAGAAATTCAGAAGCAAACTGAGGCAGAACACTAGCAGTGAGAACAGCTGCAGCACGAGCATCATCATCAAGCCACTGGGTGTAAACAGACAGAGCACAATGATACGTCTGAAGAGCCTCCTCATAAGCCAAAACCCTCTCATCATAAGCACGATCAGTAGCCTCATCAGCAACCTTAGCCGCATCCTTGGCGGCCTGATTAGCATCCGGAGGAAGAACCGATGGAGTTGGCGGAGTAGGGGCCACCGGAGGAACTGGACGTGGCGGACAGCAGACCTCGCCAGAAAGAACACCCCAAAGACGGATGCCACGCATGTGAATGCGCATGAAGCCAGTAAACTCGGTGTAGTTAGTACCATCAAAAATCACCGGACAGCGAGGGACAGCAACATAGCCCGATGCAGCAGACATTTTTTTTTAGGAATCCAAAGTCGGGCCTGCGAGCGAGAGATGAGATCGAGCGATCAGGCGGAGGTGGCAGTGCGGGAGGGAAACCTTCCTGCGGGACGAACCCCTGCTGGGCCTACGGAGCGATCACGCAGAGGCGGCCTTCGAGCGATGCTGAGATCGAGCGATGCTGAGGCGGCCTTCGAGTGATCGATGGAGTCCTGCAATGTGATTAAGAGATCGAGCGGGAGCGGCAGCTTGATCACCGATCGGGAGAGGAGAGAGATCGCTCCCTGCGGCCTGCTGCTTCGATCGCCGATCGGGAGAGGTGTTTCCGACGTACTTTGTACGACGCACACGCGTACGTATACAAGGAGCAAGCAGGCAAACAAGCTGGTCAATGGATTCTTGACGTGAACTAGTACATGCACATGCACGTACGAAACAATCACGCCGGCTCCTTGATCGCTGAAGCAACTCGCCGGGAACTCACGCACACACGCGAAACAATACGAGGCGCCGATGGATAGCAATAGGTGCGTATCGCACCTAATACTTTATTTCTTGATCGATCTGGAGAGGAGGGATCGAACGCACGAGTTGCAGCGTGCGAAAAAATTAACCTAGCTCTAATATCATGTTAGGAATAGGCAACTTGTATTCCCATGAGGCCATAGGCCGATATATATATACATGTACAGGTGTGGAACATATGCAGGAAACCCCTTATACAACGGGATAAATACAAAGGGGTACATGACTTATATTATAACTCTAACAGAAATTATGTGTGATGCTAGTGATTATGATGTTGGTGATGTTTTAGGACAAAGAGTTGATAAGAGACTAAATATTATTCATTATGCTAGTAAAACTCTAGACAGTGCTCAATGAAATTATGCAAGTACTGAAAAAGAATTCTTAGCAGTGGTGTTTGCTTGTGATAAATTTAGATCTTACATTGTTGATTCTAAAGTGACTATTCACACTGATCATGCTGCTATTAAATATCTTACAGAAAAGAAAGATGCCAAGCCTAGACTCATTAGGTGGGTTCATTTGCTACAAGAATTTGATTTGCATATCATTGATAGAAAGGGAGCTAAGAACCCCATAGCTGATAACTTGTCTAGGTTAGAAAATATTCTTGATGACCCACAACCTATTAATGATAGTTTTCCGGATGAACAATTAGCTGCAATAAATGTTTCTCATAGTACACCTTGGTATGCTGACTATGCTAATTATATTGTAGCTAAATATATACCACTGAGCTTTACATACCAACAAAAGAAAAATTCTTGTATGATTTAAGACATTACTTTTGGGATGACCCACATCTTTATAAAGAAGGAGTAGATGGTATTATTAGACGTTGTGTACCTGAGCATGAACAGGAACAAATCCTATGGAAATGTCACTCCAAAGCTTATGGAGGACATCATGCGGGAGATATAACTGCTCACAAGGTATTGCAATCCGGATTTTATTGGCCTACTCTCTTCAAGGATGCTTGTAAGTTTGTTTTATCTTGTGATGAATGCCAAAGAATTGGAAATATCGATAAGCGTCAAGAAATGCCTTGAATTATTCACTTGCTGTTGAACCATTTGATGTTTGGGGATTTGATTACATGGGACTTTTTCCTTCCTCTAATGGGTATACTCATATTTTGGTTGTTGTTGATTATGTTACTAAGTGGGTAGAAGCTATTCCAACTAGTAGTGTTAATCACAACACCTCTATTAAAATGCTTAAAGAAGTTATTTTCCCAAGGTTTGGAGTCCCTAGATATTTAATGACTGATGGTGGTTCACACTTTATTCATGGTGCTTTCCGTAAAATGCTTGCCAAGTATGATGTTAACCATAGAATTGTGTCACCCTATCATCCTCAGTCTAGTGGTCAAGTTGAACTTAGCAATAGAGAAATAAAATTGATTTTGCAAAAGACTGTCAATAGGTCCCGGAAGAATTGGTCTAAGAAATTAGATGATGCACTTTGGGCTTATATAACAACATATAAAAATCCTATGGGTATGTCTCCTTATAAAATGGTTTATGGAAAAGCTTGTCATTTGCCTCTTGAGTTAGAACATAAAGCTTATTGGGCAATTAAAGAACTCAACTATGATTTCAAACTTGTTGGTGAGAAGAGATTATTTGATATTAGCTCATTAGATGAATGGAGAACCCAAGCTTATGAAAATGCCAAGTTATTTAAAGAAAAATTTAAAAGATAGCATGATAAAAGAATCCAAAAGCGTGAGTTCAAAGTTGGAGAATATGTCCTTTTGTACAACTCTCGTTTCAGATTCTTTGCAGGAAAACTCCTCTCCAAATGGGAAGGACCCTATGTTATCGAGGAGGTTTATCGATCTGGAGCTATCAAAATAAATAATGTCGAAGGTACTAATCCGAAGGTTGTTAATGGGCAACGAATAAAATATTATATCTCAGGTACGCCCATTAATGCTGAAAGTAATATTATCCAAACCATGACACCGGAAGAACACATAAAAGAAATCTTTTGGAACACTCCAGAATCGTGAAAAGAGGAGGTACGTGATACGGTAAGTAAACGAACTCCAAAAAATCTGCAAAAATATTTGCCAGGCGCGCCCAGGTGGGTTGTACCATCCGGACTCCATTTTTCTTCTGTATGCTTTCTCCCCAAGATAAAAAATCTTTATATACCCCCCGAACCTATTGACCTCCGTATTGCAGAGAAATCTTATGTTTTCTTTTGTTGTTATTTTCTGTCAGGTCTGTCAGGCCAGGTACCATGGATTTTCCCTTCTCCAATCATGAAGAAGATGGTGCTTGGTTGCCATAGGGGGAGCTAAGGGGAGAGGGAGTTGAGGAGGTTTCCATGGAGGAAGATGAAGGAGACTCTCCTGGAGTTCGCTCTCTGGCCTCTGAGAGGGGCACATTGGCTGGCATCTCCACTCTTCCTAATCCTCATCAGGCCATGAGATCATCAAACCATCAGGAGAACCCTAAAGTGCAAGAACAACCCCCACCAAGGAGACCTTTACACAGGTTACATCATAACAATTTTCACAATTTGATTCACAATTTTGGGTTTGAATATACTCCTAGTTTGCATATGTTGTCCAATTGGGACATATCCCGTCCAAGAGAAAGTGATGCAGGAACAAGTTCTTGGGGACCGAAGAATAAACATATTATGGTTGAAGTGGAGAAAACACCGAGTTGCTTCATAAAGCCCTTCGTGAGATTCAAGGCTTGAAGGGGCACTCATGGATATATTGGGAGTTATCTCACCACCACCTCCGTCATCACCAAAATGAAAATTGAGTATCGGGTAAGGGCACTCCCCTTGGCTAACGCCAAGCTTGGGGGAGGTGCCCCGGTATCGTATCACCTCCACTATCTTTTTCCTTTATTTATCTTAGTTTGATCCATAGTTATCTTTTGCCTTGGATGAATAAAGGTTTAGTTCGATCCTTTCTTTCGAAAGTTTGCTTAGTGATCTATCCTTGTAATCGTGTGCAAGATATATAATAAAGTTTAGTTTGAGTTCTGTTTCTTTACTTTCTTGTTCAATAAAAAGAAAGGAAATAAATGAAAAAGATCATATGCTAATCTTATAGTAAGTAATGACATCACATAAGGAAAAGTATAAGTAAAAAATTTTATTGGAGATTGACAAACACAACATTAGTCAATGATGCAATTCATGAAAGAATTAGTAAGGGAAGAGAAGATCCACATGCAAATACACTATCTTGGAAATATTTTGTGATTGTGAGCCCCCATCAAAATATTATATGCCAAAATTGTTGATGTTGGACAAGGAAGAGAACGTAATGATTTATGTTTGTTCATATTCACATAGAAGTTATATTCGCATAGATCCTTCAACATGTAGTGTTTGCCCCCCACCTTTGCTAGCCAAAAATTCCGCACCAAGTAGAGATACTACTTGTGCATCCAAAAACCCTTAAACCCAAATCTTATTTCGAGAGTCCACCATACCTACCTCTTCACAATTTTACATTTTTAATGTGGCACGTGCCTCGAAAACCAAAAAGTCCTGACATTGAGTGAGGTTTACTTGTTCACGGATGCATACGTATTGTATATACGCTAGTCCCTTCCCACCTCTTCGACGCGTACTATATACCACTATAACACAAACAAAAAAGATTATATCTTGCTGGTCAAATTAACCTTACTGCCGGTTGTTCGTCAAAGTGATGGACGACGACCTCGCGGGCCCACAGAAAAGCGTCACGCGTGAGTATCGAGTGTCGTATAGGACAACCATCGACTGCATGTGGCCAAAACATTTATGTATGATAGGGTTGTGTAATGTTTTAAATAACGATTTCACAACTTTGATGTGGCACCGGCCTGCCTAACAAAATGGCCAACCCGCACGGTGGCTCACAACTCGTAGTGTACTGCAAGCCACCCACCACCCCCAGATGCACACACCCACACACACCACGAATCTACCGCAACTACAAAGCATGTTAAATTAATTATCCCGCGGTGAACGTACATGTTACCAAAGGAGGGGCGTTTTAATTTCAAAAAAAATCACAAGATGTTTTAGTACATTGATTGATTTTCTACTTGTATAATGTGCAAAAGTCCAATTTGAGCTACATGCACATGTGACAGTGCACCTAAATGGATTGCAAAAACACATGTGTCTCACTGGGTGTATGTTTACTCCCCGTGCAACAAATTTCAAACATTGAGAATCTTGATTTTTAAATTCTAGTACATCCAAAACTTATTTGAAGTTCATGAACTTATCGTGTTGTCATATGGACACCAATACAAAGTGGCATTGTACTTTTTTTGTCAAATTTGAGACCAGTTTTGATGTAATCTTTATCTAATTACAGACGGGAGATTATTAATAATTGGGAACCAATATCCCAAACGGATTATTTATTCGAACCATGAGCGTTATACCAACAATGAATATGTGCCATGCTTCGGTTAAGTAATAAAGCGACAACATTAATCATCCAAATAGAAAAACAATATACGTGCCGCCGCGCGATCCGTGTGTCGTGCGAGCAGGCGTGAGTTGACGGGACGTGTCCGCCGCGCAGGCAGACGGGGAGGCATGCGTGCAGGTGTGTGAATTGACGGAGGTGTGCTCGCTGCGCAGTGTCATCGGGAGGCATGCGAGTAGTTGTGTGAAACTTTGGTAGGCATGCCAGCAGTACGGTGCGCAGGCTCACCGGGAGGCGAGCCATCGGTTTGACCGCTGCCCGCCTCTCTCCAACAACTCCCACTACTCCATATTAATGGTGCGCCTGAGCGGCCGCACCCCCCATCCTCGCTACGCACACAAAATCCTCTCTCTCCGCTTGCATCCTCGATGCCGCTCTCAGTCCTCAAAGCCGCCAGTGTATGAGGATGCCGCCAAAGCGCCCCATCGGAGGGACTCGCGACACCGGGGCTGCTAAAGCACCGGAGCACGGTGTGGAGATGGAGACAGAGGTTGCCGTCACCGCCGGCGAGTTGTCGCTGCACCCTGACGTCGTCGACGGCGTTGAGCTTCCACAGCCGAAGGCGGAGTTCCACACCGACTCCGACGACCACTCCGACGACGACGGACAGCTGGTTAGTCATCTATACACATTTATGTGTCAAATAGATCATATGGTTTCTCTGGTTACTCCCGCCTCACCCTTTTTGGAATATAAATCATATGGTTATGTTCTCCCAATCCATGGAATCTGAGTAAGTTTCGTTAGATCCATGTAGTGTATTGATTGTTTGAATGGTACAGGTGATAAGTGATTAGTTGTTTCATCTGTGCAAATCATTTCTGCTAGTAATCCGACTAGGGTTAGTGTTCGTGCTAATAATTCCTAGCCATGGCTTGACAATTGATTTTCAATGACCTACATATGTTTGTGCCATTATTTTCTTCAAGATTGGTCTGTACATAGACGACTGTGCTTAAAAATCGAACCATAATCTACGGATATGTATAAATAAATAGCCATAAATTCCTAATCCTACTTCACGGCATGTAATAATTGATTTGATGCCAAATTTGTTTTAATATTTGTGTAGGTGTTGTCTGACGATGTGGACAACAAAGATGAAGATGTCCAGAGCAGGTACAACAGGCAAATCCTGAGGGAGCTTTATGCGGGAATGCATAACAGGCGTATTAGGACCTGGAACAGCAGCTATGGATGCCCATTTTGCAACAGAAGTTTCATGTCGCATATCTAAGTGTTCTGGCACATGCAAGAGGATGGGCCATTGGCTCCTTCAAGCAGAAGTATTCTCACAGGGTGACGCACGGCGTGTATGCCGAGTACCCAGAGAAGCTTCAGGATCGTGCCGGTCTGTGAGATGAGATGTGGGATGGATCGAACTATATATATATGCTTGAGTATGCTTAATGCTATTGAACTATGTACTACTTATGGTTGAACTATGATTATGTACGTGTACGTTTATTATCTATGTCTGAGTATGTTAAATATTTCGCCAAATTTTGGTAAAAAATACAATGGGGGACCAATAAACCAGGACAGAGGTAGTACGTCAATCACACACGGTTCCCAAAATTGGAACCATGTGCAATGACTTTCATTTTTCCTACTGCGTCAATCACACGGATCGCTCTAGCAAACCGTCGCCCCCAAAATTCTTTGTGGAATAGAAAACCCTTACCACCCAATTCAAAAAAGAAAAAAGAAAACCCTCACCATCCCCACGTCACAAAAACCCTCACCCCGCCCGCCACCCCCTCGTCCCCTCCGGTACATTCCCCATTCACACATGCACAAGCTCCTCCGCATTTATGCCATGGCACCGCCTATCGCGGCGGTAAACACTTAGCTTGACGCCTGCCGCCGCCGCCAGGCTGCCGGCAAAGCCCACCGCATTTCGCCACTTCCGCTTGCCGCCGCCTATCGCCATCGACTTTCTCGACGCTGCTCGCGGTCGACCCAGCTCCGCTCGGGTGGGGAATCTGCCATACTTAGGGTTCTTTCTCATGGACGACAAGATAACTAATTAACAAGATATTATCTCATCTCTTATCCCAGTTCATCTGCCTCCTTTAATCACCTGGCGGAAATCGCCGTGAATTCATTTTTATTCGAGCTGATTTGAGAGTTTTCTTTCATTCATATAATGTACAGTGCGCCGACACTTCAGGACTCTGTGACCTCCACGAGAGATTCCATCTCACCGTACCAGATAACTTGAGGACGCGCGCGGTATGTTCAATCTCACCCTAAATCGGTTGGCATGGCCTACTTTCTTGAACATATTCTAAATATTGCTACATTTGGATAAAATGTGCCACATGCACCATATACGTCAAAGGGGATTTACCCCCTCTTCTTTCTATATTAGGCAAATTAATGATGTATTGTTCTTTCGATTACTCTCATATTTTCATGACATCATGTTTACCCTATCTATTTAATTATAGATTTTTGTCCTTAGATTTCAACGGATGTACAGTTCTTTCAATTTGGGCCCATATTTGCATCTTACCTTCTTTAACAATCCTACCATTTTCTGCAGAACATCTCTTGCTATGCAACATATTATGTAGTGCACAATTTTTCCCTTTACATAGATGAAGGCTCCACGGATGTCATACTACACACAAACCATGGATTTACAATCGTTGCTACTGTAAGACTTGATGAACATGGTGACTCCTATTTTGGCACTGGCTTTTGGAAAGAAATTGCAAAGTTTTATGTACTAAAAGCTGGCACTAAAATTGCACTGCACATAAAAGGGCCTGGTCATGAGATATATGCTAACTTCCCTGACAAAATCATCCGTCCAGACTTTGTTCGAAGTAAGTTTTCTTTTCAACTATCTGCATGTTGACTTACCCAGCAATGTCAAATGAATTATGTAGTATTTAAGCAACCAATTGTTATTCCCTTTTCTTACTATGTTCCTACCTAATAACTTCTAATTACCAATACACTTTTCTGTTGCCCTGTTTTAACTAAATATTCCATGTACTCCCATTTCTATCAGAAAGCGCCGCTGACAAGGAGACTCCAGAGGTGGATAACCGGGTTGCCCACAAGCGGAGGCGGCGCGAGCTAGAACCGCAAGCGACTCCAACAGGCCCAGACTTCATCAGCAGCCTCCCCGATGATATGTTGAGAGTCATCATCTCCCTCCTCTCAATCAAATATGGGGCGCGGACAACCCTCCTTTCTCGGCGGTGGCGCCCCCTATGGAACTCCAGCCCTCTCATCCTCATCGACACCCATGAGCTCTGCCATGGCTATCGCAAAAGCTTGGATACGTTCTCCAAGATCCTCGTCGGTCACCTTGGCTCAACCAAAGGCCTTAGAATGGGCAAGTTCCGTTCCAACGGCAAGGACCGAGACAAGCTTGACGACTGGTTCTGATCCCCCGCCCTAGATCAGCTCGAGGATATCACTTTTAATGATGGGCATATGCAGTCGCTGCCAACGTCCGCACTCCGCCTCGCACGCTGCACGTCGCCAAGTTCAGGAACTGCCATTCCCCCCCCCTTAATGACGCACCCGCTCTTATTCTACCACAACTGAAGCACCTCGAGATCGTCGCCGTCTGCCTCTCAAACGGTGACATGGAGCACCTACTCCGTGGCTGTACTGCACTCGAGTACCTTCGTCTTCAGGCGATCAATGGGTTGAGTACCTTCCACATCACCTCCATGACTCTCCGGACTATTTATGTGTGTTGCTGGTGCGGCAGGAAGACATCATAAGATGTGTACCACGGTATGGTCATTGAGGACACACCTGCACTCGAGAGATTACTTGTAGTTGATCAAGAAGGTCCAACAAGAATCAATGTCATTTATGCGCCAAAATTGACAGTGGTGGGCTACTCGTCTCACAAATACTCCGAACTTGTTATTGGATCCACACCTGTTCAGGTACAACAGCTGCCTTCTACCTCTCCTTCTACAAATTAACATTATTTCTAATTTTGAAGATGTTTGTCCATCTGTCATTCAGAAAATGATTCCGACAAGCTTGACCCTGAAACTGTGCATAGTGAAGGTCTTGGCACTAGAATCTATTGGCCCCAACCTAGAACAAGCTATTAGTTTCCTCGGATGCTTTCCATGCCTGGAGAAGCTATATATTGAGGTGATGTTCCTTTCCTGTTAAATGTTAACCATAAGGGAGTTCAAGTTTTCTTAGGGAACTTTTCATCCACTCCAACCTCTTGTGAAGAAGGCTACATTTTTATAGAATGTACTCAAATGCCCATGTTAATCATGTCAGGTCGAAGATGGCATGTTAGTGCATTTTACGAATCCTGCAAACCAAATAGGCTTGTAGTAATGTTCAAAACTGCATGTAGGCACTCACGTGTTTTCTTCTTTTGCAGATAAGATTAGGCCTAGTGGTGGATAATGTGATACAATATAACAATCACATCGAATGCCTAGATCTGCATCTCTCAGAAATTACTTTGAACTCCTACCGAGGGACCTTACCGGAGATTATATTCACCAGGTTCTTTGTTCTCAGAGCAAGGGTGCTGAAGGAAATGAGGTTTGCCCTACATCTATTTCGCAAAAATGATTGGTTTGTTGATCAGTGCCGGCGCATGCGGCAGAATGGAGTAGGCTCCAAAAATGCCGAATTTCATTTTGGAACTTCAGATGATAGAGTAATCGGAAGTCATCATGTCAACCCCATACAAGACTTCTCAGTGGCTGACCCCTTTGCAAAAATTGTGAGGTTTTGAAACCAGACTTAGAAGCGGTGATATTAGTTTGAACCTATCTGATATCCATGTTCAGCAGATAGGCGCGAGCGTTTGCAGCTGATGAGCTGAATTTCATTTCTAATATCAGTTTGAACCTTGTAATCTTCGAATTTGAGCCATATAACTCTAGAATTTGAACCTTGTAATATTTTGAGCTTTTGTGGTACAATCGTTGAAATGGCATCGTATGAGACTTGTATATTGCTAACACTATTTTAACCTTAATATGCAATGGTCTTAGATTTTATTAACCATTTTCGAATCAGTTTACCTTGTCGATCTCACAGCACACGATCTGTATAGCTAACTCGACTACGATCTTCGACATTATTGCACACAGTTGGTTTCTTCCACCGTGTGCAATGCAGAGCACAGAATTACTTATCGCACTCGAGTGTCCATCATCATCCTTCTGTGTAACTTTGACCTCATCACCCACGGGTAAACTTATAATCGAAGTCATTCCACACACTTTGTTTTTACAAAGCTTTTTGCCAATAAACGCCCACGATTTGTCCCTCTTCTAGCCGACGCATGGCCAAACAAGCCGGGCAGGAAGCTTGCGCGGTAAACAGCGCGGTGGCGCGAGAACATGCTCACCGATGATTCATTTGGTGCCTCTTCGAGCCCACGCGTGCGGGGCAGTGTTGTCAAGCGTGCACTGGAATCCTCCACTATGAACGCTGTGACAAGACGTGACAATTACAGGCCGGCCGACCCCCATTTATTACAACGGCCATTTAACCCTTGTGTCTCTTCAACCTTTCGATCGCGCCCCGCCATTGCAAGAAGCACACCCACCACGAGAAATTCTTAGAGGGTATCTTGCGCGGCTCCAATGGCGCGCCGAGCGGCTGCCGACGACGAGTAGCAGTTCACCATGCGTGCCATGGTGGACACCCACAGACGGTTCATGGAACTCTCGATGGTGTACACCAACGACCCAGTCTGGGTGGAGCACTCCATCCACATCATGGAGTTGTTGCTTGCCGCGGAGAAGTGCAAGGTGGTCGGATTAATTGAACTGAATCCTATGCCCTGCATCGCACATGCAACTAAAATCTGAACCGTGTTTGATGCATCCTCCATCGCAAACGTTTTGCACCTTTTTGATGGTTTTTTTACACCACTGTTTGCGATTATGGCATCGCACACAGTTTCGTCGAAGGGTCTCTGATCATAGTGTCGCGTTAGCAGCAACCTGCAGTAGTGGTTGTTGTTATACTAATTTACATGATGCTTCTATACCCGTATTTTGTTTTTATCGACACATCTCTCTCTCTCTAAGCATGTGGACATGTTTTTTGATTTCGGTTTTCGCTTGAGCAAGCGAGGTCTAAGCTTGGGGGAGTTGATATGTTTATTTTGCATCATGTTTTCCTACTGTTTATTTATGATGTTTCTATGCATAATAATGCTTTTGGAGTAATTATAATGCCTTTTCTCTCATTATATGCAAGGTACACGCAAAGAGGGAGAATTTCGACAGCTGGAAATCTGGACCTGAAAAAGCTACGTCAAGCTACCTATTCTGCACAACTCCAAATGAGCTCAAACTTCACGAGGAATTTTTATGGAATATTTAAGAAATATTGGAGTCAATAAGTACCAGAGGGGTCCCACCAGGTGGGCACAACCCACCTGGGCGCGCCAGGGAGCCCAGGCACGCCCTGGTGGGTTGTGCTCCCCTCGGCCCACCTCCGATGCCCCTCGTCTAGTATATAAGTCATTTTGACCTAGAAAAAATAGAGGGAGGACTTTCGGGACGAAGCGCCACTGTCTCGAGGTGGAACTTGGGCAGGAGCACTTTTGCCTTCCGGCGGAGCGATTTCGCCGAGGGAACTTCCCTCCCAGAGGGGGAAATTATCGTCATCATCATCACCAACAACTCTGACATCTTGGGGAGGGCAGTCTCCATCAACATCTTCAACAACACCATCTCCTCTCAAACCCTAGTTCATCTCTTGTGTTCAATCTTTGTACCAAAACTATAGATTGGTACTTGTGGGTGACTAGTAGTGTTGATTACATCTTGTAGCTGATTACTATATGGTTTATTTGGTGGAAGATTATATGTTCAGATCCAATATGCTATTTAGTACCCCTCTGATCTTGAGCATGATTATCATTTGTGAGTACTTACTTTTGTTCTTGAGGTCACGGGAGAAATCTTGTTGCAAGTAATCATGTGAATTTGATATGTGTTCGATATTTTGATGGTATGTATGTTGTGATTCCCTTAGTGGTGTCATGTGAACGTCGACTACATGACACTTCACCATATTTGGGCCTAAGGGAATGCATTGTGGAGTAGTTATTAGATGATGGGTTGCTAGAGTGACAGAAGCTTAAACCCTAGTTTATGCGCTATTCTGTAAGGGAATGGTTTGGATTCAAAAGTTTAATGCTATGGTTAGAATTTATTCTTAATACTTCTCGTAGTTGCAGATGCTTGCGAGGGGGTTAATCATAAGTAGGAGGTTTGTTCAAGTAAGAACAACACCTAAGCACCGGTCCACCCACATATGAAATTATCAAAGTAGCGAACACAAATCGAACCAACATGATGAAAGTGACTAGATTAAATTCCCGTGTATCCTCAGGAACGCTTTGCTTATCATAAGAAACCATTTTGGCATGTCCTTTGCCTCAAAAGGATTGGGCTACTTTGTTGCACTTTTGTTACTATTACCGTTACTTGCTCGTTACAAAATATCTTGCTATCAAACTACTCGCTACTTAGAATTTCAGTACTTGCAGAGAATACCTTGCCGAAAACCACTTGTCATTTCCTTCTGCTCCTCGTTGGGTTTGACACTCTTACTTATAGAAAGGACTATGATTGATCCCATATACTGAAGGAAATATGCCCTAGAGGCAATAATAAAGTTGTTATTTATATTTCCTTATATCATGATAAATGTTTCTTATTCATGCTAGAATTATATTAACCAGAAACTTAGTACATGTGTGAATACATAGACAAACAGAGTGTCACTAGTATGCCTCTACTTGACTAGCTCGTTAATCAAAGATGGTTAAGTTTCCTAGCCATGGACAAAGAGTTGTCATTTGATGAACGGGATCACATCATTAGAGAATGATGTGATTGACTTCACCCATCTGTTAGCTTAGCACGATGATCGTTTAGTTTACTGTTATTGCTTTCTCCATAACTTATACATGTTCCTATGACTATGAGATTATGCAACTCCCGAATACCGGAGGACCACTTAGTGTGCTATCAAACGTCACAACGTAACTGGGTGACTATAAATATGCTCTACAGGTGTCTCCAATGGTGTTTGTTGAGTTGACATATATCGAGATTAGGATTTGTCACTCCGTGTATCAGAGAGGTATCTCTGGGCCCTCTCGGTAATGCACATCACTATAAGCCTTGCAAGCAAAGTGACTAATGAGTTAGTTACAAGATGTTGCATTACGGAACGAGTAAAGAGACTTGCCGATAACGAGATTGAACTAGGTATTGAGATACCGACGACCGAATCTCGGGCAAGTAACATACCGATGACAAAGGGAACAACGTATGTTGTTATGCGGTTTGAACGATAAAGATCTTCGTAGAATATGTAGGAACCAATATGAGCATCCAGGTTCTGGTATTGGTTATTGACCGAAGATGAGTCTCAGTCATGTCTACATAGTTCTCGAACCCGTAGGGTCCGCACGCTTAACGTTCAGTGACGATCAGTATTATGAGTTTATGTGTTTTGATGTACCGAAGATAGTTAGGAGTCCCGGATGTGATCACGGACATGACGAGGAGTCTCGAAATGGTCGAGACATAAAGATTGATATATTGGATGGCTATATTCGGACACCGGAAGTGTTCCGAGTGGTTTCGGGTAAAACCAGAGTGCCGGAGGGTTACCGGAACCCCCGCCGGGGAACTAATGGTCCTAGATGGGCCTTGGTGGAGAGAGAGAGGGGGGCTTTCAGGGCAGGCCACGCGCCCCTCCCCCTTGAGTCCGAATTGGACTAGGAGGGGGGTGGTGCCCCCTTTTCCTTCCCCTCTCCCACTCCTTCCTTCCCCCTCCTAGTAGGAGTAGGAAAGGATGAATCCTACTCCTACTAGGAGGAGGATTCCTCCTCTCCTTGGGCGCACCAAGGGCCGGCCGGCCTCCCCCTTGCTCCTTTATATACGGGGGCAGGGGGCACCCTAGGACACACAAGTTGACATTGTTTAGCCGTGTGAGGTGCCCCCTCCACCATAATCCACCTCGGTCATATCGTTGCAGTGCTTAGGCGAAGCCCTGCGTCGGTAGCTTCATCATCACCGTCATCGTGCCCTCGTGCTGACAAAACTCTCCCTCGACACTCAGCTGGATCTATAGTTCGCGGGACGTCACCGAGCTGAACGTGTGCAGATCGCGGAGGTGTCGTACCTTCGGTACTAAGATTGGTCGGATCGTGAAGACATACAACTACATCAACCGCGTTGCCATAACACTTCCGCTTACGGTCTATGAGGGTACGTGGACACCACTCTTCCCCTCTCGTTGTTATGCATCACCTAGATAGATCTTGCGTGTGCGTAGGATTTTTTTTTGAAATTACTGCGTTCCCCAACATATACTTGTGGGTCATCACACATATGCGCATCCAGTCTGGCACATGGGCCATGTCGTGTGCCACAACGGGCCACACACGCCATGCGCCACATGCTCGCGCACTTGACCCGTGCATGCCTGTATAACCACGAGGGTCAACTATGATACCAATTGTAACACCCCATTACGCCTGGCGGGATCAAGACTGGCCCCACAGACCAACAATAGTCTTTCCTGGGCACTTTGTCCACACTCGTGCGCACCTGGGACCAACTTCCCGGTTGGTCACCCAACCTAGAATTATCCCAAGCTAAGCACACTTAACTGTGGAGTTCTTTTCGAATGGGCTCCCCAAAAAGAAGGAATTCCTTGTTGATATGAGTAGTCTATCATTCCTATTAAGCCAGGCTCTCACACCATGCTCCGTGTTGTTGCATGAGATCTTGCTCAGCGGCGACCTGCCACGACCATGGCCACCACGCCCACGTGCAGATCCCGCCATCGCTCGTCGGTAAAAGATCTATGTCGGGTGGAATTGCTCACCGGAGATAGAAATGGAGGTGGCGGAGGAGGTGGATTGCGGCGGAGGAAATGCAAGATGCGAACCCTGATATGCTGGCGGTTCGGTAGATATAGCGGTAGAAGGGTGGTTTTGAGGGCCGCTTGTATAATTTTTCAGGGCAGGCTAGATATAGCGGATCTGTCCGGGCCATAAAAAGTGTACAAGCGCTATATCGGCTGGAATCATGTGGGGCCGACGAGGTAGAGTTTCTCTAAGAGCACCTCTAGGAGGTGCACTATTCCCCCGCCGACCCACATATTGCCGGGCGAGATAGCGTATTCGGTCATTTGCGGGCTAGAATAGGTCCGCCATATTCGGGCGGCTCGCTCCGCCCCTCCAGCTGCTATATCTACCACCCCGTATCATATCCGCCACTTTCCTCCTTCCCTCCGCCACCGTTCTTCATACCACCGCCGAGTGCATCCATGTCGGGAGAAGGCCACAGACGTGGTGGCCGCCGCGCAAGCGCGACCGGCATGACGTGGAGGCCGGCAGCTCCAGCGGCCATGCCGTCGAGCCGTGATGCAGTGACCAAGCTCACCTTGTGACGCTTTCTCCCGTAGCGGTAGGAGCCACAAGCGGGGGCGCTTCGACGAGATATACGACGCCCTCTGGTCGTCCATGAAGGCTCTCCATGAAGTGGAGGTCGCTCGATTCATTGCGAAGGAGGCGCTGGACGCCGGCTAGGAGGGTGCCACCGCACGCTTCGAGGATGTGGACACAGAGTAATAGCTCGCATACACCTGAAGGAAATATGCCCTAGAGGCAATAATAAAGTTATTATTTATTTCCTTATAATCATGATAAATGTTTATTATTCATGCTAGAATTGT
Organism: Triticum urartu; assembly: GCF_056163025.1. Taxonomy (NCBI): domain Eukaryota; kingdom Viridiplantae; phylum Streptophyta; class Magnoliopsida; order Poales; family Poaceae; genus Triticum; species Triticum urartu. Next base: position 574,655,049 of record NC_141879.1, read on the forward strand.
ATTAACCGGAAACATAATACATGTGTGAATACATAGACAAACAAAGTGTCACTAGTATGCCTCTACTTGACTAGCTCGTTAATCAAAGATGGTTATGTTTCCTAACCATGAACAATGAGTTGTTATTTGATTAACGAGGTCACATCATTAGTTGAATGATCTGATTGACATGACCCATTTCATTAGCTTAGCACCCGATCGTTTAGTATGTTGCTATTGCTTTCTTCATGACTTATACATGTTCCTATAACTATGAGATTATGCAACTCCCGTTTACCGGAGGAACACTTTGGGTACTACCAAACGTCACAACGTAACTGGGTGATTATAAAGGAGTACTACAGGTGTCTCCAAAGGTACATGTTGGGTTGGCGTATTTCGAGATTAGGTTTTGTCACTCCGATTGTCGGAGAGGTATCTCTGGGGCCCTCTCGGTAATACACATCACATAAGCCTTGCAAGCATTGTAACTAAGATGTTAGTTGTGAGATGATGTATTACGGAACGAGTAAAGAGACTTGCCGGTAACGAGATTGAACTAGGTATTGGATACCGACGATCGAATCTCGGGCAAGTAACATACCGATGACAAAGGGAACAACGTATGTTGTTATGCGGTCTGACCGATAAAGATCTTCGTAGAATATGTAGGAGCCAATATGGGCATCCAGGTCCCGCTATTGGTTATTGACCGGAGACGTGTCTCGGTCATGTCTACATTGTTCTCGAACCCGTAAGGTCCGCACGCTTAAGGTTACGATGACAGTTATATTATGAGTTTATGCATTTTGATGTACCGAAGGTTGTTCGGAGTCCCGGATGTGATCATGGACATGACGAGGAGTCTCGAAATGGTCGAGACGTAAAGATTGATATATTGGAAGCCTATGTTTGGATATCGGAAGTGTTCCGGGTGAAATCGGGATTTTACCGGAGTACCGGGAAGGTTACCGGAACCCCCCGGGAGCTAAATGGGCCATAATGGGCCTTAGTGGAAAAGAGAAGAGGCAGCCCTACATGGGCTGCGCGCCTCCTCCTTCCCCTAGTCCTATTAGGACTAGGAGAGGTGGCCGGCCCCCTCTCTCTCTTTTCCCCCTCCGCGAATCCTATTCCAACTAGGATTGGGGGGGGGGGAATCCTACTCCCGGAGGGAGTAGGACTCTCCTGGCGCACCCCTTGTGGCCGGCCAGCCTCCCCCCTTTGGTCCTTTATATACTGAGGTAGAGGCACCCTAGAACACACAAGTTGATCCACGTGATCTATTCCTTGGCCGTGTGCGGTGCCCCCAGCCACCATAGTCCTCGATAATACTGTAGCGGAGTTTAGGCGAAGCCCTGCTGCTGTAGTACATCAAGATCGTCACCACGCTGTCGTGCTGACGGAACTCTTCCCCGACACTTTGCTGGATCGGAGTCCGGGGATCGTCATCGAGCTGAACGTGTGCACGAACTCGGAGGTGCCGTAGTTTCGGTGCTTGATCGGTTGGATCGTGAAGACGTACGACTACTTCCTCTACGTTACGTCATCGCTTCCGCAGTCGGTCTGCGTGGGTACGTAGACAACACTCTCCCCTCTCGTTGCTATGCATCACATGATCTTGTGTGTGCGTAGGAAATTTTTTGAAATTACTACGAAACCCAACAGTGGCATCCGAGCCTAGGTTATTTATGTTGATGTTATATGCACGAGTAGAACACAAGTGAGTTGTGGGCGATATAAGTCATACTGCCTACCAGCATGTCATACTTTGGTTCGGCGGCATTGTTGGACGAGATGACCCGGACCAACCTTACGCGTACGCTTACGCGAGACCGGTTCCCCCGACGTGCTTTGCACACAGGTGGCTTGCGGGCGACTGTCTCTCCAACTTTAGTTGAACCAAGTATGGCTACGCCTGGTCCTTGTGAAGGTTAAAACGGAGTCTATTTGACAAACTATCGTTGTGGTTTTGATGCGTAGGTGAGATTGGTTCTTACTTAAGCCCGTAGCAGCCACGTAAAACTTGCAACAACAAAGTAGAGGACGTCTAACTTGTTTTTGCAGGGCATGTTGTGATGTGATATGGTCAAGGCATGATGCTGAATTTTATTGTATGAGATGATCATGTTTTGTAACCGAGTTATCGGCAACTGGCAGGAGCCATATGGTTGTCGCTTTATTGTATGCAATGAAATCGCGATGTAATGCTTTACTTTATTACTAAGCGGTAGTGATAGTCGTGGAAGCATAAGATTGGCGAGACGACAACGATGCTACGATGGAGATCAAGGTGTCGCGCCGGTGACGATGGTGATCATAACGGTGCTTCGGAGATGGAGATCACAAACACAAGATGATGATGGCCATATCATATCACTTATATTGATTGCATGTGATGTTTATCCTTTTATGCATCTTATCTTGCTTTGATTGACGGTAGCATTATAAGATGATCTCTCACTAAATTATCAAGATGTGTTCTCCCTGAGTATGCACCCTTGCCAAAGTTCGTCGTGCCCAGACACCACGTGATGATCGGGTGTGATAAGCTCTACGTCCATCTACAACGGGTGCAAGCCAGTTTTGCACACGCAGAATACTCAGGTTAAACTTGACGAGCCTAGCATATGCAGATATGGCCTCGGAACACGGAGACCGAAAGGTCGAGCGTGAATCATATAGTAGATATGATCAACATAACGATGTTCACCATTGAAAACTACTCCATCTCACGTGATGATCGGTTATGGTTTAGTTGATTTGGATCACGTAATCACTTAGAAGATTAGAGGGATGTCTATCTAAGTGGGAGTTCTTAAGTAATTTGATTAATTGAACTTAAACTTATCATGAACTTAGTACCTGATAGTATCTTGCTTGTTTATGTTGATTGTAGATAGATGGCTCGTGCTGTTGTTCCGTTGAATTTTAATGCGTTCCTTGAGAAAGCAAAGTTGAAAGATGATGGTAGCAATTACACGGACTGGGTCCGTAACTTGAGGATTATCCTCATTGCTGCACAGAAGAATTACGTCCTGAAAGCACCGCTGGGTGCCAGGCCTGCTGCTGGAGCAACACCAGATGTTATGAATGTCTGGCAGAGCAAAGCTGATGACTACTCGATAGTTCAGTGTGCCATGCTTTACGGCTTAGAATCGGGACTTCAACGACGTTTTGAACGTCATGGAGCATATGAGATGTTCCAGGAGTTGAAGTTAATATTTCAAGCAAATGCCCGGATTGAGAGATATGAAGTCTCCAATAAGTTCTATAGCTGCAAGATGGAGGAGAACAGTTCTGTCAGTGAGCATATACTCAAAATGTCTGGGTATAATAATCACTTGATTCAGATGGGAGTTAATCTTCCAGATGATTGCGTCATTGACAGAATTCTCCAATCACTGCCACCAAGCTACAAGAGCTTCGTGATGAACTATAATATGCAAGGGATGAACAAGACTATTCCCGAGCTCTTCGCGATGCTGAAAGCTGCGGAGGTAGAAATCAAGAAGGAGCATCAAGTGTTGATGGTTAACAAAACCACTAGTTTCAAGAAAAAGGGCAAAGGGAAGAAGAAGGGGAACTTCAAGAAGAACGGCAAACAAGTTGCTGCTCAGGAGAAGAAACCCAAGTCTGGACCTAAGCCTGAAACTGAGTGCTTCTACTGCAAGCAGACTGGTCACTGGAAGCGGAACTGCCCCAAGTATTTGGCGGATAAGAAGGATGGCAAGGTGATCAAAGGTATATGTGATATACATGTTATTGATGTGTACCTTACTAGAGCTCGCAGTAGCACCTGGGTATTTGATACTGGTTCTATTGCTAATATTTGCAACTCGAAACAGGGACTACGGAATAAGCGGGCACTGGCAAAGGACGAGGTGACGATGCGCGTGGGAAACGGTTCCAAAGTCGATGTGATCGCGGTCGGCACGCTACCTCTACATCTACCTTCGGGATTAATATTGGACCTAAATAATTGTTATTTGGTGCCAGCGTTGAGCATGAACATTATATCTGGATCTTGTTTAATGCGAGACGGTTATTCATTTAAATCAGAGAATAATGGTTGTTCTATTTATATGAGTAATATCTTTTATGGTCATGCACCCTTGAAGAGTGGTCTATTCTTATTTAATCTCGATAGTAGTAATACACATATTCATAATGTTGAAGCCAAAAGATGCAGAGTTGATAATGAAAGTGCAACTTATTTGTGGCACTGTCGTTTAGGTCATATCGGTGTAAAGCGCATGAAGAAACTCCATACTGATGGACTTTTGGAACCACTTGATTATGAATCACTTGGTACTTGCGAACCGTGCCTCTTGGGCAAGATGACTAAAACACCGTTCTCTGGTACTATGGAGAGAGCAACAGACTTGTTGGAAATCATACATACCGATGTATGTGGTCCGATGAATATTGAGGCTCGTGGCGGATATCGTTATTTTCTCACCTTCACAGATGACTTAAGCAGATATGGGTATATCTACTTAATGAAACATAAGTCTGAAACATTTGAAAAGTTCAAAGAATTTCAGAGTGAAGTGGAAAATCATCGTAACAAGAAAATAAAGTTTCTACGATCTGATCGTGGAGGAGAATATTTGAGTTACGAGTTTGGTGTACATTTGAAAAATTGTGGAATAGTTTCGCAACTCACGCCACCCGGAACACCACAGCGTAATGGTGTGTCCAAACGTCGTAATCGTACTTTACTAGATATGGTGCGATCTATGATGTCTCTTACTGATTTACCGCTATCGTTTTGGGGTTATGCTTTAGAGACGGCCGCATTCATGTTAAATAGGGCACCATCAAAATCCGTTGAGACGACACCTTATGAACTATGGTTTGGCAAGAAACCAAAGTTGTCGTTTCTTAAAGTTTGGGGCTGCGATGCTTATGTGAAAAAGCTTCAACCTGATAAGCTCGAACCCAAATCGAAGAAATGTGTCTTCATAGGATACCCAAAGGAGACTGTTGGGTACACCTTCTATCACAGATCCGAAGGCAAGACATTCGTTGCTAAGAATGGATCCTTTCTAGAGAAGGAGTTTCTCTCGAAAGAAGTGAGTGGGAGGAAAGTAGAACTTGACGAGGTAACTGTACCTGCTCCCTTATTGGAAAATAGTACATCATAGAAAACTGTTTCTGCGACATCTATACCAATCAGTGAGGAGGCTAATGATGTTGATCATGAAACTTCAGGTCAAGATACTACTGAACCTCGTAGATCGACCAGAGCGAGATCCGCACCAGAGTGGTACGGTAATCCTGTTTTGGAAGTCATGCTACTAGATCATGATGAACCTACGAACTATGAAGAAGCGATGGTGAGCCCAGATTCCGCAAAGTGGCTTGAAGCCATGAAATCTGAGATGGGATCCATGTATGAGAACAAAGTATGGACTTTGGTTGACTTGCCCGATGATCGGCAAGCGATTGAAAATAAATGGATCTTCAAGAAGAAGACTGACGCTAATGGTAACGTTACTGTCTACAAAGCTCGACTTGTCGCAAAAGGTTTTCGACAAGTTCAAGGGGTTGACTACGATGAGACCTTCTCACCCGTAGCGATGCTTAAGTCTGTCCGAATCATGTTAGCAATTGCCGCATTTTATGATTATGAAATTTGGCAGATGGACGTCAAAACTGCATTCCTGAATGGATTTCTGGAAGAAGAGTTGTATATGATACAACCGGAAGGTTTTGTCGATCCAAAGGGAGCTAACAAAGTGTGCAAGCTCCAGCGATCCATTTATGGACTGGTGCAAGCCTCTCGGAGTTGGAATAAACGCTTTGATAGTGTGATCAAAGCATTTGGTTTTATACAGACTTTCGGAGAAGCCTGTATTTACAAGAAAGTGAGTGGGAGCTCTGTAGCATTTCTGATATTATATGTGGATGACATATTGCTGATTGGAAATGATATAGAATTTCTGGATAGCATAAAGGGATACTTGAATAAGAGTTTTTCAATGAAAGACCTCGGTGAAGCTGCTTACATATTAGGCATTAAGATCTATAGAGATAGATCAAGACGCTTAATTGGACTTTCACAAAGCACATACCTTGACAAGGTTTTGAAAAAGTTCAAAATGGATCAAGCAAAGAAAGGGTTCTTGCCTGTGTTACAAGGTGTGAAGTTGAGTCAGACTCAATGCCCGACCACTGCAGAAGATAGAGAGAAAATGAAAGATGTTCCCTATGCTTCAGCCATAGGCTCTATCATGTATGCAATGCTGTGTACCAGACCTGATGTGTGCCTTGCTATAAGTTTAGCAGGGAGGTACCAAAGTAATCCAGGAGTGGATCACTGGACAGCGGTCAAGAACATCCTGAAATACCTGAAAAGGACTAAGGATATGTTTCTCATATATGGAGGTGAAAAAGAGCTCACCGTAAAAGGTTACGTTGATGCAAGCTTTGACACTGATCCGGACGATTCTAAATCGCAAACCAGATACATGTTTACATTAAACGGTGGAGCTGTCAGTTGGTGCAGTTCTAAACAAAGCGTCGTAGTGGGATCTACATGTGAAGCGGAGTACATAGCTGCTTCGGAAGCAGCAAATGAAGGAGTCTGGATGAAGGAGTTCATATCCGATCTAGGTGTCATACCTAGTGCATCGGGACCAATGAAAATCTTTTGTGACAATACTGGTGCAATTGCCTTGGCAAAGGAATCCAGATTTCACAAAAGGACCAAACACATCAAGAGACGCTTCAATTCCATCCGGGATCTGGTCCAGGTGGGAGACATAGAGATTTGCAAGATACATACGGATCTGAATGTTGCAGACCCGTTGACTAAGCCTCTTCCACGAGCAAAACATGATCAGCACCAATGCTCCATGGGTGTTAGAATCATTACAGTGTAATCTAGATTATTGACTCTAGTGCAAGTGGGAGACTGAAGGAAATATGCCCTAGAGGCAATAATAAAGTTATTATTTATTTCCTTATAATCATGATAAATGTTTATTATTCATGCTAGAATTGTATTAACCGGAAACATAATACATGTGTGAATACATAGACAAACAAAGTGTCACTAGTATGCCTCTACTTGACTAGCTCGTTAATCAAAGATGGTTATGTTTCCTAACCATGAACAATGAGTTGTTATTTGATTAACGAGGTCACATCATTAGTTGAATGATCTGATTGACATGACCCATTTCATTAGCTTAGCACCCGATCGTTTAGTATGTTGCTATTGCTTTCTTCATGACTTATACATGTTCCTATAACTATGAGATTATGCAACTCCCGTTTACCGGAGGAACACTTTGGGTACTACCAAACGTCACAACGTAACTGGGTGATTATAAAGGAGTACTACAGGTGTCTCCAAAGGTACATGTTGGGTTGGCGTATTTCGAGATTAGGTTTTGTCACTCCGATTGTCGGAGAGGTATCTCTGGGGCCCTCTCGGTAATACACATCACATAAGCCTTGCAAGCATTGTAACTAAGATGTTAGTTGTGAGATGATGTATTACGGAACGAGTAAAGAGACTTGCCGGTAACGAGATTGAACTAGGTATTGGATACCGACGATCGAATCTCGGGCAAGTAACATACCGATGACAAAGGGAACAACGTATGTTATTATGCGGTCTGACCGATAAAGATCTTCGTAGAATATGTAGGAGCCAATATGGGCATCCAGGTCCCGCTATTGGTTATTGACCGAAGACGTGTCTCGGTCATGTCTACATTGTTCTCGAACCCGCAGGGTCCGCACGCTTAAGGTTACGATGACAGTTATATTATGAGTTTATGCATTTTGATGTACCGAAGGTTGTTCGGAGTCCCGGATGTGATCATGGACATGACGAGGAGTCTCGAAATGGTTGAGACGTAAAGATTGATATATTGGAAGCCTATGTTTGGATATCGGAAGTGTTTCGGGTGAAATCAGGATTTTACCGGAGTACCGGGAAGGTTACCGGAACCCCCCGGGAGCTAAATGGGCCTTAGTGGAAAAGAGAAGAGGCAGCCCTACATGGGCTGCGCGCCTCCTCCTTCCCCTAGTCCTATTAGGACTAGGAGAGGTGGCCGGCCCCCTCTCTCTCTTTTCCCCCTCCGCGAATCCTATTCCAACTAGGATTGGGGGGGGGGGATCCTACTCCCGGAGGGAGTAGGACTCTCCTGGCGCACCCCTTGTGGCCGGCCAGCCTCCCCCCTTTGGTCCTTTATATACTGAGGTAGAGGCACCCTAGAACACACAAGTTGATCCACGTGATCTATTCCTTAGCCATGTGCGGTGCCCCCAGCCACCATAGTCCTCGATAATACTGTAGCGGAGTTTAGGCGAAGCCCTGCTGCTGTAGTACATCAAGATCGTCACCAGGCTGTCGTGCTGACGGAACTCTTCCCCGACACTTTGCTGGATCGGAGTCCGGGGATCGTCATCGAGCTGAACGTGCGCACGAACTCGGAGGTGCCGTAGTTTCGGTGCTTGATCGGTTGGATCGTGAAGACGTACGACTACTTCCTCTACGTTACGTCATCGCTTCTGCAGTCGGTCTGCGTGGGTACGTAGACAACACTCTCCCCTCTCGTTGCTATGCATCACATGATCTTGTGTGTGCGTAGGAAATTTTTTGAAATTACTACGAAACCCAACAACACCATCTACAAATCCGCGTGCAAGCACCACCTCGGCGTGAAACCGTGAGCCACCGCCGCCCTCCGTCTTGGATTTGCGTGTGTGTTTGTGTGAACCCCGGTGAGATCCTGACTATCTAAAATGTAGCGAGAACATGTTAATCTTAAGTTTTTAAATTTACAGGTTGATTTGTGGTATCTATTCTACGCCGGGCAAAAAGTGTCCGCAAAACAGACCCGCTATCACATATTGCAAATTTAAACACATATATCATACATAGTTCTCACTACAAAGTTCATCACAACACACCGGAGTTCATACATAGATAAAACATGGATAAACTTAGATTAACTTTAGATCTAATAGATAGGGAGGTGGTGGCTCAGTGGCCGATGCTGAGGAAGAACGCCTCCGCCGACCTGCAGCAAGCGTGGGCGTAGGTATGCTCCTCCTGCGCCACAGTGAGCCTGTCGGCGACCCCTTCTTCTCTGGACTCGTCGGTGCACTCCACGGCGAGGAGCTCTGCATCCGCCTTGCGGCACGCCACAATGTGCGGGTAGAGCTCTTCGTGGAGGCGGTGGAAGTTGGCCCAAGGGGACCGCCCGCCGCTGTGGGAGAGGCGATTGTGCTCCCGTGCTTGCTTGGACTGCCAAGCCTCGACGGGGGGCCAGCTGGATCTGCCGGCCTCCGTGTCATTGCGTGAGATCTTGCTTGGTCGCGACCTGCCATGACCTTGGCCACCATGCCCGCATGTGGATCCCGCCATGGCTCGTCGGAAAAAAGACCTGCGTCGGGTGAAATTCCTCATTGAAGATAGAAAGGGGGGCGAAGGAGGAGGTGGATTCTGGCGGAGGAAATGCAAGATGCGAACCCTGATACGCTGGCGGTCGGTAGATATAGCGGCGGAAGGGCAGTTTTGCGGGTTGCTTGTATAATCTTTCGGGGTGGGCTAGACATAGTGAATCTGCTCGGGCCGTAAAAAATGTACACATGTTATATTGACCGGAATTATGCGGGGTGGACGAGGTAGAGTTGCTCTAAGAGCATCTCTAGGAGGTGCACTACCCCCGCCGACCTATATATTCGCGGGTGGGATGGCGTATCCGGTCGTTTTCGGGCCAAAACAGGTCTGCCATATTCGGGCGGCTCGCTCCGCTCCCTCCAGCCGCTATACCTACCGCCTCATATCATATTTGTCGCTTTCCTACTCTTCCCGCCACCGTTCTTCATACCACTGGCGAGTGCAGCCATGTCGGGAGAAGGCCACAGACATGGTGGCCCCCGCCCGTCGCCGTCGCGCAAATGCAACTAGCACGACGCAGAGGCTGGCAGCTCCAGCGGCCACGCCGTCGCGCCGTGGCGCCGTGAGCAGGCTTGCCAGCATGACGCCTTCTCCCGTAAAGAAAGGAGCCGCGGGTGGCGGCGCTTCGACGAGCTATACGATGCCCGCTAGTCGTCCATGAAGGCTCTCCGCAAGGTGGAAGTCCCCGATTCGCCATGAAGGAGGCGCGCATGCTAGGAGGGCGCCGCCGCACACTTTAAGAAGATGGACGCGGAGCACGAGCTAACGTACATCAACTACAAATCCGCGTTTGAGTACCACCTCGGCGTGAAGCCGTGAGCCGCCGCCGCCCTCCGTCTAGGATTTGTGTGCGTGTCTGTGTGAACTCCGGTGAGGTCCGGACTACCTAAAATGTAGCGAGAACATGTTTATCTTAAATTTTTAACTTTACAAGTTACTCTCTCCGTCCTGAAATATTTATCCTTAAAATAGTTGTATCTAAACTTATTTTAGTTGTAGATATATCCATTTTATTCATTTCGAGGACCGGATGAAGGGAGTACTACTTCGGAAAAAAGTGTCCGCAAAATCGATTTTGCGCCGAGATTGCTGTGCTACAAATGCTCTAACATACTCTTCGGCTTGAGAAAATTGCGGCTTGACCTTTCCCAAATTTCCCCACCTACCTCCCGAGCCCAAACCCCTCTATTCGCACCTCCGTCCTCCCCGCGGTTTCTAGATGACTCGAGAAGCGATGCGGAAGAAGGCGAAGGCCGTGCCGGAGTGGCTGAACAGCCCGCTCTGGTCGACCCCGCCGCTCGCCTCGACCCCCGCCGACCCCTTCGGCACCGACTTCTCCCCGCCGCCTGCCCCGTCCCCCAAGCCGTCTCCTTCCGTTCCGCCGCCGCCGATGCGCGAGCAGGCGGTCGATTCCTATGCTGGCCGCGGGGGAGAGATACGAGAAGAGGACGGCGCTGGCGCTGCTCTCCGGGCGCACTTGCTTGCCGACTTCAAGGCCGCGGTGCGTGTGAGGGTTTCTGTTTCTGTTTTGGGGCCTGCCGTTCCCGTAGGTTTGATCTGTCTTTGGGTTCTAATCGTTTTGCCTTATTGTGTTTGTCCGTTGATGCAGCTGTCTAAGAAGGTGGTGAACATGGGGGAGCTGCGGAGACTCGCCTGCCTTGGCGTGCCAGATGGCGGCGGCACGGACGTACGACCGCTCGTGTGGAAGGTCCTCACTCATCTCTGATGCTGCTGCCGCTTCATTTTTTCTCCCCAATTTATGGTGTTCAAAATTTTGGTTGTTTGGAGCTGTCATTTTTAGCAAATTCGGAGGTTTATGAGCCAATTTCGAAAGGCATAGAGTAAGAAGTGGAAAACCTTTACAAGGCTACCTATGAATCTTTAGTTATCAGAGATGCTTAGAAACGAAGGATAACAACGGCATTATTGCTAGTGTGTATAATTAGCCAGAAAATAGCAGCACATGAAATTTAGGTTTGCCCTGCTTTACAGTTTGTAGTCCTAAGGTAAATGGTTGGGGACTGGTTGCTCCTGTAAACCAACTTTTAGTGGTTTTTGTTAATTTCGCGTAAGAGGTGTGTCGTCATTTAGATTCTGTAAGGCATACTATTGTTCAGCTATGCGGGTAAGCTCATTACGATCCTGAGATTATTACACAACTTTAATTCTGTAGTTGCAATTCTGCCACGGATGTGCACAGAACCCTTTGTGTTGTGATCTACTTAGTTCCCTACTGTTGCAATTCGGCCATGGATGTGCACAGAACCCTTTGTGTTGTGATCTACTTTCTTCCCTACTTGATGCTGTACAAAGTTCTCACTTATATTCTTTAACAGTGAACACTTGGCTCTCACATGTATTATTTGTCTTATTTATGTCCTCTTATGTTCGTGCAAATCTTTTGTTTCCACTTGAAATTGTTGTGCTAAAGTTTGCTGCTGTTGATTAAGCATGCAAGGAGTCATGACTGACAACACTTACTCATCCTGTATCATCAATATAAGAACCATGTCAGTGTTAGTGTGTATAACTAGCAAGAAAATTATAGCTAATCTCCTTTTGGTGCCTTATCACCCTGCAAATAACTGTTAACTGTACTTCGCTTCCTTCTTCTAATAGAAAGAACAGTGCTCCTGCCAGTCATTGGAAAAAAAATTAGGCAGGAAACAGCAGATGAAATTTGGGTTTGCCCGTTTTACAGTCTAGTGATAAGGTGAAAGGTTGGTGGCATGGAAACGGAGGTAGATTGGTTGCTCCTGTAAATCAACTTTTAGTGGTTTCTCATTAATGCTGTGGGAGAGATCAGAGATGCGTCTTCGTTTAGATGCTGAGATGCTGTAAGGCGTACTATTGTGCAACTGTGCTAGACTGCTAGAAGCTTATTAACATCCTGAGATTATTACTACTCCCTCCGTTCGGAATTACTTGTCTTGGAAATGGATGTATCTAGAACTAAAATACATCTAGATACATTCATTTCTGCGACAAGTAATTCCGAACGGAGGGAGTACATAACTTGTGTTCTACAGTGATCTACATACTTCCTTATTTTATACTGGATAAGGTTCTTGCTAATATTGTTTAACAGTGACACTTTGCTCTCTCATGTTATATTTGTCTTATTTACATCCTCTTATGTACGTTAAAATCATCTGTGCCCACCTGAAATCGCTCTTCTAAAGCTGGTTGCTATGGATTAAGCATGCATGGCAGTGATAACTGACCCCACTTTCCTATGCTGCATCAATACAATTTCCCAGTTATTTTGCAAATTGCCATTTTATGGTTTGCATGTAATTATAAAGTGTACAACATAGGACATGCTGATAGGCTTCTAATAATTATGTTATCCAGCTACCTGTCTGCACAAGAAACTTATCTGAGTATCTTTATAGTGTGCAGCTTCTTTTGGGGTATTTGCCAACTGAACGCTCTTTATGGCCTTATGAACTAGAAAAGAAGCGAAGTCAGTACAGTGCATATAAAGATGAGTTTCTTCTAAATCCTGTAAGTTATGATTGCCCATCTCAGTTATCAGTTCTGAAGATATATTTACCCTATGGATCTCTGGTACTTGTCAGCGTGATTTTGACCAAGGAAGGAAACATCTTTTCTTATGGATGTTAAGACATAGACATGCATTATTGTGTGGTGCCTACAAGTATACAGCCACAAAATGACCCAAAAGTGGTTAGTGATGACTATTGCATGTTAGATTTACCCGTTTAAAGGAAAACTGAATTTCTAAGTATGATATATATGCCCACCAACTCATAATTCATTCCAGCCTTAGGGCTTGTTTGGCATCTCTCCCTAACTCTTTGACTCCCGCTCTTTGCTCCGGTATTCAGCTCCGCACGCGATCGTTAGTGATTGAAAAACCGTTTGGCTGCGCCACTCCACTTCCTTCTGCTGGCGCTTTGAAGCAGCACAAGGTCGTGGCGGAGCAACTCCACCTTGCCGCTACAAATTGTGCATCACTAGTGTTGAAGGAACTACTTGAACGCGCTCCACTAAATATCCCTCTAGAGGCGAATATAGGCCGGTATGGTAGCAGGAGTTCAGAAACTCCTAGAACACAAAACTCTAGCTTCTATTATAGGTAGCGGGTAGTCAGCCAGAGTTACACACTAGAGGCGAGGGCCTCTATTTATAGGCTTTGTAAAGCCTTCACATCTCAACTTCTACTCATAGCTAGATGTTCCTAAAAAACATTAGTTCAGGTCTAGCTTATACTCATAGCTGGGACACCCTAGAAAACATTATTTAAAGGTTCAGAAAACAAATACAATTACTTATGACTTGGGGACCAACTTCTCTAGAAAGGAGTACAAGTGTGTAAAAGTCAAATGAATTTGACTTCTAATGTTTTTCCTTATTGTTCCCCATCATTGTCCTATGATTGTTTGGAACTCGATCTCGAGTTATCTTCATAGAGTGCTTGTTCTGGGTGGTAGAGAGTCAAGTCTCTAAGATTGAATGTGTTGGATATACCCATCTCGATCGGAACATCTATCATATAAGCACTACAATCATCTCGCTTGGAAGATATACCCATTTCTTCGCAGCCTAAGCTTCCCTTTAACACCTAAAGGTGGTCTTCCTTTTTAGAGGTAGACCATCATCTTACCGCCAACTTGGAATGATTTCGGCCTCCTTTTGCAAGCAATTGGTTGTTTGTATTTTTTTATTTTGTGCTTCCAAAACACTGATTTTTTTGGCCCTTGGTGCTGTTGACGCGGATTGTCGCCAACTCGGCATCCATGCTGTGCCTCCAGCAAACCGTGGTTAGCACCTCGTTGATGCTTGAAGGTTTCTCAACAGCGACAAGGCAGTGCCCATGATGCTCCTCCTCCGCATCCAACTATGGGAAAGTGTGCTTCATCTCGTGGTAGTGCCGGGACGTCTCATCAAGATTGTGGCCGTCGTGGTTGTTGCTCGGTGGGGTGGCCCATTCATCTCTGGAAGAGATGGGTGTGGTGTTCCACAACTGTAGTACGGTGGATATCTGCGTTGCCGATGCCAGAGCTTGGGTGTCACCGTGCACTCTCGAGCATGGCCATTGTCGCCTGACTCTTCGATTTCGATGACCGCGAACTGTTCGTTCAGTGTCGGTGCGTCTCCAGTTGTCGGCGATGACCAATCCTACTTCTATTCTTCAAATGCCATGTCGCGGGTCACATGAACTTTGTTCGTCGCTGGATCGAAGACCCCATACGCCTTAACACGTTCTTCATAGCTGACGAAGATCATCGTTGTTGATTTGTCAGCAAGCTTGTCGATGCTGAAGCCGAGCTGCTTCACACGAGCTATGCACCCGTATGTGCGCAAATGGTGCACCACTGTCTTCCTCCTATGACATGCCTCATACGATGTCTTGCCGTCAATGCTGCGCATAGGTGCGTGATTGAGTAGGTAGACCGATGCCTTCATTGCCTCCCATAGAACATGGCGGACACTGCCATGCCTTTCAGCAAGCAACGTGGTATCTCCACCACACTTTGGTTGCGTTGCTCGAAGATGCCGTTCTATTGTGGTGTTTAGGGCGATGGTTTGCATTGCTTGATGTCGTCATCTTCACAAAATGTATGGAAAGCGATTGAGTTGAACTCGCTACCGCGTTTGGTTGAAATGCCATGTGCTGGCAACCAGAGTCAAATATCTGCTAGTGTTGTGATATTCTTGAAGGACTCGAACACCTTGTCCTTCGTCTTGATCACCTCGAGCCACATGAACTTGGAGTGACCATGGACGATCAGGAAGTAAGTTGCCTCTCATGGTCGCCGGTGTAATCAGTCCAGAAAGGTCAGTGTGGACCAACTTAAGCGCTCATTCTGTTATTGTGGCCTTGGGGACAAAAGGTCAGTGTGGACCAACTCAAGCGCTCATTCTGTTATCATCGTCTTCACAAATGTATGGAAAGCGATTGAGTTTCACTCACAGCTCGCTTTGTGGCCTTATTTACCACCTTGTACTTCTCTATGTTGTTTGCACTCCTATCCAGGTAAAGGCCTCTGGAACAATCCTTCTCCTTAATAGCCTTCTAGACATCATTGTTCCACTACCAGGTATCTCTAGCTTCGCGTCTACTTCCCTTGGACACTCCAAACTCCACTAAGGCCACCTTACGAATGCAAGTCGCTATCTTCATCCACATATTGTCTGCATTACCTTCTTCCTCCCAAGGGCCCTCCTTAATGACCCTCTCCTTGAACGCCTGAGCTACCCCCCCTCCCCCCAAGCTTCGACCACTTCGTTCTAGCCACTTTGGCACGTTTATCCCGCTGGACACGAATTTGAAAGCGGAAATTAGCCACCACAAGTTCATGTTGAGGGACAACACTCTCTAGGTATCACCTTACAATCTAGGCAAGCACGCCTATCTTCTCTTCTTGAGAGGATGAAATCAATCTGGCTAGAGTGTCGACCACTAGTAAAAGTCACTAGGTGTGATTCTCTCTTTTTAAAGAGGGTGTTATCTACGATCAGTCGTAGGCTAGAGCAAAGCTTACGACATCTTCTCCTTGCTTCTTGATGCCATAGCAGAAGCGCCCATGCACCCCTTCATAACCTATGTTAGATCTACCCACGTGGCCATTGAGGTCTCCTATGAAGAGCTTCTCGCCAATAGGTACACTCCTGACCATGTTCTCTATGCCTTCCCAGAACTCCCTCTTGGTGTTCTCATTGTGGCCTACTTGCAGGGCATACGCGCTGATAACATTGAGAACTAAGTCCCAACTACCAGCTTTACCAGGATAATCTAGTCTGCACGCCTCTTGACGTCTACCACTCCATACTTGAGGCTCTTGTTGATCAATGTGCCTACATTTCTGTTTGCAGTCGTCCCCGTGTACCATAGCTTGAAGCAGGTATTCTCCACCTCCTTCGCCTTCTGTCCCCTCTATTTGGTTTCTTGGACACAAAGGATATCAACACCTTTCCTCACCGTTGTATCAACCTACTCCATTTCTTGAACACCGCAGCGGCTCCACGCGCGGGCGGGCGGCGTCGCGCGACCGGAAGAACAAAGATAACGACTGAGGTGGGCAGCCATCGGGCGGGTGGCGTCGCGCGACCGGAAGAACAAAGATAACGACTGAGGTGGGCAGCCGTCGGGCCGGCGGCGTGGCGCGGCTCCACAAGCTCCGGCGGCGGGTCGTGGCTAGCAGAAGCACCAGCGCGTCCACGACCACGCGTCGACGTCATTACGGCAGCTGGAGCTCCGGCGAATCTCCGAATCGAATCGGCGGCCGTCGCTACGTCGATGAGGTAGGCGGCGGGGATAGGTGGGCGGGGTCGCTGCGGGGTCGGAGATGGTCGGGCGGGCGGTGGCAGCGGCAATTTTGGACAGAAATCGCCGGCGGCGGAGGCGGGCAGGCGGAATGAAAATGAAGGCAGTTGGGTTGGCGTGCGATCGCCAGTTTTACATCTCCTGGAGGCGGAGATGCAAATTTGCATCTCAAGGTGTTGTATTCTACATCTCCTAGAGGAGGTGATGTGATTTTTTTGCATCTACATCATCTGTTGGAGGTGGGTTTTTGGGCCTCGGAGATGTACACGTTAGCTATTTTTGCATCTACATCATCTATTAAAGATGCTCTTAAAGAACTTTCCTTCTTGACTTTTGCTTCTTATCAGAATCACCCCAGTAGTAAAGAACATAAATGTGTCCAAAACATTACCAGAAACTATACCCCAATAGTGTGAACTAAATTACAATTAGGCCTTCGGGAATCCTGCACAGCTCGTCGTTACCGTCTTGCTCGCACGGTCCCGCGTGGCGGCATGGTTGTCTGGTCACACGGTCACCACCAGGTACGATGTCACATGGTGCTCATTGTGTTGGGTGAGCCTAGTGTTGCACATTCGTGGCTGCCTGGTCACACTGTTGGTTGTGTTGGTTGAGCCTAGTGTTGCACATTCGTGGCTGCCTGGTCACACTGTTGCGACGCTGAGAGTAGCTTGTGCCCACGTTGCTCTTTCGAGGGAGAAGGTTGTGGTAACCGGTTAGGGAGGAGGGGGGTGGGGTGGGATGGAGGTCAGTGCAGCGAGCTAGGAAGGCAATGTGTGGTAGCGGTGGAGCGGCGCAAGGACAGGGTGTCGGTTAGGATCATGGGGTCAGCTCGTGACTGCCCCGCTGTGTTTCTGAGTGTCGGGGTGAGGTCGGGTGATTCGGTACGTTTTGTGGGGTGGCAGATTTTGATAGTTACAGTTAACTCCACGAAAATTCTGCAGATTTTTACTTTTTAGATACTTTAATGTGTTATATATGGAAGTGCTAATGGTGTCTTTTCTTGCAGTCAGAAAAATTACGTAGAATCGAGGAATCAAAGCTGTCAAGAAAGAAAGAATTAACTGGTGAAAGGAGTGGCTTGCTCCCAAGGTCAGAAGTAACTAATGAAGAGCATCCTTTGAGCTTTGGTAAATCTAGCTTGTGGAATCAATACTTCCAGGTACTACATATTATCATTAGCTTATTATGTGGGAGTTGTGGTCTTATGCTATGTAAGCAAAAACTAGAGTTAATATGCTTGGTTTGGAAAACCAGTGGTAACCAGCTAGTCTCCTGATACACCTAAAAGTCTGTTTGGTCACGGATTGTGCTGATGTAGCTGAAATATCAACAGTATGTTACATATGAGATTTGTTTCCTGTTCTCTTTGAGTTTTATCAATGTTTGCATTTGTGAGTGTGTTTTTTCTCGTAAGAATCTTTAGCTGATGTCGCAAATTTCAGTAGAAATTATGCTTGTCATGCTCAAGGTCCACTTGATTGGATCTTTAAGGTAGCCTAAGACCAATAAGAACTTTTGGTGATTTCCTGCCATCAGGGGCGGAGGCAGAAAATTTTGCCATTGGGTTCACTCATCAACTCATTATAAAGATTTGGTATGGTATAATTAAGTGTAATGTCTAATTTGACACAAGTTTAAGCAAGAGTATAGCACTAAAAAATAACATACATATGCTATTACTTATCACAAATTGTGTTACATTGAAAGCTGAAGAGTGCAAGACATACCCGTCGGATGAAATTATAAATTGAGTTCCTTACATATTATAAATAGAGTAATACCGAAAATAGTTTGCAACTCTAGTTGTAGCTTCTCATCTTCCTAAAAACATTGAAAAGATGATAAGTTAATTTGAGAAGTTTAAAAACAAGTATTATCAAGCGAAAGAAGTTGTAAAGTAAATCACATTTTAGAGTCCCGCTTTTGATTTTCATCTACTTAAAAGGATCAAACACCAGATCATTACTAGTGGCAGAAAACATATCTTTCTCCGCATAGCAAATTAAACAATCACTGATGAGCCAATCATCCATTTTATTGTGCAATTTTTTCTTCACAGCATTCATAGCTGAAAAGCATCCATCCACAGATGTTGTGACAACAAATAGTATTAGTACTAGCTTTAGAAGTTGATAGCCCAGAGAAAAAGTAATATCTTATTTGTCCGCATCATTAGTTTGGACTAAATCTAACTTTAGTATCTCCAATTTCTCTTTGTGGATAATCCAAAAGCGGTAACATTTGAGGCCCCTTATATAGTTATAAATATATCTCATCTTGTTCCTTGGAATTTCTCGTGTACTCCAAAATTTTCTTCCTATAAGTCAGATCATAAGGCAACTTGTCTTAATTAATTCCTCTTTGTATAGAAGGCTTCAGACGACTACTTGGAGTGGTATTTGGTGCACTTTGCCTACCTCTAATGGATGACCTCTATATCTGAAAAATACTATCCCATAGCCTGGATCAATCAAAATACGGGGAATAACAATTAGAAAACCACACCATGTTTAACGGAGAGGAGATATGACGATGCGACTCGGTACCTTGAATTTTTGGTTTATATTAGGCGGCAAGGTTGCCGCCCAGACCTACCCTTGTCGGCGGGGCTCGTCGCCGGCGAGGAGATTGGGAGAGAGTCGACGAAGCGAACGGCGAAAGATCATGCTGCTGACGGCTGCCTGTGTGCACGTACATGTCTACAGGAGAATAGGAATACCTAGAAGGGTCACGAAGCCCCGAACTTGCCTGGCAGGCTGGCACGGATGGAGTTCACTTTACGGGCTTTTGGGCGGCTTGCGTTGCATTCTAAGTTTGATGGGTTCAGCCCCTATTTTCCACTGGGTTCATGCAAGTACGTATACGTGTACATATACTCAGCCAGGAAAAATCGTTGGGTTCAATTGAACCCAACGCTATTACGCTGGCTCCGCCCCTGCCTGCCATGACTGTGGAATTGAAAATGTTGTTAGCGACTCATATGGTGAGTGATGCATGCCTTGTAGTCTCTAGACGTTCGCCACGATACATGCTATCGCAATATCATAATTTTCACGAACTTGATCTTATTGTTCTTTCCATATTGGGTGCAATTTCAGTTAGTTTGTGGGTTGTGTATTAAAGTCCCATGGCGCGTGTGGCCTCTAGAAATGGAGTTGTGTGTTAGGCACAAATGATTTTCTTATGTGCCCTTGCAAAAATTTCTTGCAGGATGATAGAAAGTAGATGTTATGGTGTGATGTCCTTGATCATAATGACCGGATGCCCTCTGTGTAACTCACACTAGCCCAGGGTTATCACTAAACTTGGCATCATATTCATAAACCATAAATACAAATGCGAGTTTACATGGTCTTTATGGTATGATTTGTACAACATTACCATAATGGCAATACGGTTTAATAGTTGGCAACGGAAGATAACAAATTAAATGTAGCATGATCTCTCTGTGCGGCTCCACTCCACAAGGAACTAGCAGGGCTAGGATCTAGCTCACGAACTCATGCTCTTCTCACTTATTTGAAGACAGATCGTCACCTACATGTGGCCAAATCAACAAGCCAAGTGAGTCCATGGAATGTACGCAAGATAACAAAGTAACATAGATAAACATGCATGTGCAATAGCAAGTGAACACTACTATTGGTTATAATATAGCGCCCTGTAGCCTTATTTTTTTCCGTTGTATAAGTGGCTTTCTGCATATTTCCTGCACCCTACGTGTATATATATTGGCCTATACCCCCATGGGAATACAAATTGCATATTCCTTAACATGGTATTAGAGCCCTACGTTTTTTGCATCTCCTGCATGTGCAACTAACTTGTGCTCCTGGTCCTCCTGATTGATTTTGGTCTTCTGCCCACCAAGCTGATTCTGCTGTGAGTATGTCTCATGGTTGCCATGCAGATTCCTTGCTGAGCAGGGCCCCTTTACTCACTTCTTTTGCCCTGGTGCTCATGCTCAAAATATTGTTGTTGAGCGCAAGCATCGTCACCTTCTTGAGACGATCCGTGCATTGATGATCCCCGCCTTTTTTCCGCCTCACTTTTGGGCTGATTAGGAGGCAGTCTATGGTGGCTTGGGAAGTAGTGCCGACTAAGAGGAGACGGAGAGTCGGCAGGCGCATTGAGCTTGGGGGCAAGACGTGCGCTCTCGAGGTTAACGAGACCGTGCGGGACGGGTGCGCCCAATCCTATGCAAGCGAGGGTGAGGATAACGATGCTTGGGGAGAACGATATGGAGGCTCGAGTACAGGGAGGGTGAGGATGATGATGCTTGGGGAGAACGATATGGAGGCATCGAGTACAGGGTGGTTAGCGTCGATGACGAGGAAGTTGTGGGTGCGTCGTTGCATATGCACGATCCAATCGTGGGAGGCAGGAAGCGATCCAATCGGGTAAGGAGAATGGCTTTATAGAGCCGGCCCACGACCACGCAGAGGTGGGCGTTCTTGGTCCGGAAGGAGGAGCTCTCAATCTGGAAAAGACTGATCCATGTTGATCCGGCGTCCTTGGTTCCAGACTTGGAAGCGGCGGCTATCATGAGGAACAACAACAACGAATGGGAGAAATTGATCTAGAGATCGACACGAGCTTCGATTTGGAAAGCAACGAACGGGAGAAATTGATCTAGAGATTGACACGAGCTTCAATCTGGAAAGAAACAAGGCGGCCAGCGAACGTCAGCTTTGAGTGAAAGATGGAATTGATAGAGATGAGAAGAGATCGAAAAAAAAATCGGTCAAGAAGGAAGACGAGACCGATCACTGATGGGGAGAATTGATCTAATTAATGGAGTGAGGTAGAGACAGAAAAATAATCGATTGGAGCGTGAGTTGCGACACCAGGAGAGGAAGAACCCTAAACTTGGGCTCATGATGCCATGTTAAAGGAGCAACTTATGAGTGTTGCATACCAAAGGGCAAATATATAGTACAAAAGGCTTGTAGTACAAGTAAGCAGATCTTAATACAAATACGTCTTGACAAGGGGGAGTGCTTGATGCGAGGCTATCGGATTTGGCCTGATCTTCTAGGAAAGGATAACTTGCTTTGCCTAATGAACCAAATTTTAACAACACGCACGAATCCTGACAGCCTTTGACAATGAACTCAGCCAACAAAACACTTGATAGACATCTTGATTTACACTTGAAGTAACGCTTTTTGATTTTACAAAACCCAAGGAAACGCAACAAGTATGGTGGTGGGGATCTCTCAATCCTATGAATGGCTTAGAAGCTCAAACCCTAAAATAGGAGCAAAGCTCTACTAGTTTCTTCTCCAATCAAGCCTAACAAGAAAAAGAGGCTGCCTCCTATTTATAGTCTCTTCACAACCGCATGAATTGAGCCAAGCCCATTGCAAAAGCCACTTCAGATTTAGTCCTGAGACGACTATTATCATTATTATCACGCATGACAATGCCTTCCCTCAAGAATGAGCTCTTCGGCCATGACAAGATAGAGCTTCTTTGCGTCACCCAGTTTTACCGTCTTCCTCAAGAGAGAACTTCTCAGCATTCATCTTGGTACTCGTCATCTTCTTGGCCTTGGTTTCATCACAATCATCGAACATGATAGTACAATGTGTGGATGCGTTAGGTCGTAACCAGTTCTCTGGAAGATAGGTGGCGAAGCAAGTAGGATCAGATTCACATGTGATTGTATTTGGTCCATCTTGTATTTATTTATTGTATTTGGCCCATCTTGTATTTGTTTAGCTCGAGCCCTTGGAATTGCTGCTCTTGTAATTTGTCCTAGTTGAGTTGATTGTGCAGCATTAAGCACATAATTTGGGATATCCTCATCCGTGTTTCTCCCCTTGAGTTGATTCAAGTGAGAGTGAATGATGGCACATGTCTACTTAGCTCTTATATGGGCTACGATCAGGAGTCTTGACAAATGACCATCCCCCCCCCCCCCCCCCCCCCCCCCCCCCCCAAGGGGGAGATTGGAGTGTAAGGGCAGTAGAGGTATATGTTCATCTACTAGTCCATGATGGACTAGGGATGGTGGGTGGTTCATGGTCCATGGGGGACAAGCTCTCTCATCCCTGCCCATTGTGGGCTTCTTTCTTAGTGGGCCTCCCTCTTGACTTTGTCTTTTTTATTTTCCTCTCCATTTGACTTGTTTCCATGACTAGTTTTGTGGACTTATGTTGACCCCGCTTGACTCAATCTGCCATGTAGATGCCACATAGGACTAAGCGGGTTCCCATGTAGGGAATACTCTTTTCGCCTCGTTGACAGTGGATACAAAAGTTTGGTTCTTCTGATGTACACATGTTCATACTCCCCTTGAGTTTATTTAGCTGCTCGTACATTTCAAATCCAGTGAACAGGTCATGTTCGACCTAAACATGACTTGCAAAATATGGTTTTGTCTTATAATTGAACAGTTCGTCTGAGAATATACATGTTATCCAGGAATCAGAGATCCTGGAGCAGATAGACCGAGATGTGAAGCGAACACATCCAGACAAGTCATTTTTTTCTGCCAAGTCTAACCAGGTTTTCTCGCCCAGCTCTTAAAATGTTCTAACTGTTATCTGCTATAGAAATATTAGTGTATCACTTAAACTTTCCATTTATATCCCTTTCAGGAATCACTAAGGCGTATTCTCATTATATTTTCAAGATTATACCCTAGTGTAAGATATGTGCAAGGGTTGAATGAAGTTTTGGCACCTCTATTTTACGTATTGAAGAACGACCTTGACACAAGTAACTCGGTAAGGTTCTTCTTCCACACCAGGCTAAAGCTGTAAAGCAACCATCCTTTGTGTCTTTGGTTTCTAAAGCAGTGGCAATGATGAAGAGTTATGTAGAACATTTTTCTCAATCTGGGTTAAAAAAATCTGTGTTGTATGGTGCTTCACAATTGTTCTATTTGATCAGTGGTTTCACCTTCTAATACTGTTCATTAACTCGATTATCCCTCTACTGGAATTGCAGACTTCAGCTGAAGCAGACACTTTCTTTTGCTTTGTTGAATTGATTAGTGGCTTTAAAAACAACTATTGTAAACATCTTGACAACAGCCGGGTGGGTATTCGGTCTATACTTTCAAAGTTGTCTCAACTCTTAAAGAAACATGACGAAGAGCTATGGCGTCATATGGAGGTCATTACAAAGGTAGGTCATATTTAATATTAGATTTATGTTGGCAAGTAATACAGCACTGATTTATATACTGTCTGGAAAATCAAGTGTATAATGCTGATGAAGCGCACCTGCAGCTGCACCGGGGAAACATCTGTCATGTTATGCTCTAATTTTTACATCAGTAGTTGTATCTAGATGCTTCACTGTGTACCATATCTTATCCATGTTTTGTGCTCCGCGACTTGTTCTCAGTAAAACACTACAAGTATTCCTTTTTCTTTCTGGAATACGCTGGTGAGCTGCGTGTCATTGCATTAAGAAGAAATGTACATAGAGTAGACATCTCTGCTACACCTAACTGTTGGACATGTTGCCTTTTAGTTGGCCAACATTCTGCGCCATGCAATATCACAGGTCGAATCGCCGTCCTATAGAACCTGCCTTTTAGAAAATTAAGTATAGTTTTAATCTCGAGTCTAAAACTTAATAAAAACAAAGAGATGACTGCAGCCGAGATTGTTTATTTAGCAAACAAACAAATACACATATATCCTATGACTTACTCCCATTGAAACAAAAACAGCATCACAAACAAAGCTAATCATAAGTATAATCCAGTCAATGGTTAAAACTATGAAAGCATTATTAATAATAACTAATACAAGATGAGCTAATAATTTGAAACTGCACTTGTGTTTATATATGGACATTTTATGCTGGTTTAGGAGCTTTTTGAGTTTCATAGAGGTGTGGTGGTGTGAATAGCACACCAGAAGTTCATGAAGCGTAAGATCTACTGTTGTTGCGGGGTCTAAATGTGCATAAGTATGACTGTTTCAACAAAAATTAAGAAGATGAGCTAATGCTAGGCTTGAAAATGAGCTAATAATCTTAAGCTGCACAGGCCTCCATATGGACATATTATGGCGGGGACATAGTTTTTTTTTTTGAAATATAAAGATATACTATTCCTTTGTTGTTGAAGTGTTTAACTTGAAATGGCTATAACTTTTCTCTAGTATGTCACCATCTTCATTTTTGATATAATTTATTATCAACAATTGAATGTTGAAATTACAGGTGTACCCGCAATACTATGCATTTAGATGGATTACATTACTGTTGACAATGGAGTTCAGCTTCAATGTGTGTATTCACATCTGGGATGCCATGTTGGGCGATCCCGAAGGTCCTCCGGTATGTGGCCTCGTGAATAAACCTCCAAGCAAGATGCGTGGTCTTTCTAATGCCTCGTATGTTCTTGTACAGGACACGTTGCTGAGGATATGCTGTGCTATGCTCATCCTTGTCCGGAAGCGGCTCCTGGTTGGAGATTTCACCGCCAATATCCAGCTGCTGCAGCACTACCCGCAAACTAACATAGATCACCTCCTCCACATCGCTAACAGATTGAGAGGAACCATGCCCAGCTAGTGATTGGGATGCCATCTTGTCCGTGTGGTGTTCATCCGGGCACAACTAAATGTATGTACATTGACCCTGTCCATGAGGTGTATCATGACATCATGCCAAGTTTCATCTTGTTCTCTTCATTTATGTTCACTTTAAATTCAAAAACTGAAAACTCGACGTACGTACGTATTTGAGTTTTCTCTCTGTGTGTTTACAGAGTTATGTGGTGGGGCACGGGGGGCACTAGATTTTGTTTACTAAATATAATGGCAAGAAAAAAGCACAGGAGTGGTGGGCCCTACAAAATATCCGCCACTACCAGTGTCGCACTTTCCTCCTTGGCTTGGATCTTAGACATGGGGCGGGCCTGGCCTGACGGCGCAACGTTTGGCTCAATTCTTTGCACTTTGGCAAGTAGTAATGGCAACTTGAACGACGCAAACGGACATGGACGTGGATTTTGTCCGTTTGGGTCGGCGTTTCGGGGGGCGTCCGTCCTGTCCATGTTTGGGTGGTTGCCGAGTGCGCCAATGTAGTTTTGTCCGTGTGGCTACCATGTGGTCATATTTATGCACTTTTTTCATACATACCAAAAACATTGCCGAAAGTTCGCACAATTCAACCAAATATAAATATCATAGTTCTACAACCAAATAAAATCTCATAATTTACAAACCAAACGAAATTTAAATTGTCACAAATACATTTGAAAGAAAAGAGTGAGTGAGCCTATATATACTCAACCAAATCATTTTATAGTTGAATGTGAGTTGCTCAATCACATATTTTGATGAAATTGGATGAATTGTGCAAACGTTTCGCTCCATCATGCTCAGGCATATATTTTCACCCTGAAATTGAAACCCCTGATCGAAGAATTCGTCCTCATGTTCAACCTCCACGATCATGTTGTGCATAATCATGCAAGTAGTCATCATCTATCACAACTTCTTAGTGTTGTTCTAGGATACCGAGCGATGTCCCATCGAGATTAAAAAACACCAAAAGCATGTTCCACACCATCGAGAAGCCAACCTTTCCCAGGGCATCCCCCTTGCTTACGAAATAATCATCGTACGCCACCACCCCTCCCGAATATGATTGAACACATGTCTATGGAAAATGATGGATATCAAAATCCACAATTGATCATGTCCTTCAAGCCGCACGTTGCTTTCTACCACATCGTTTTAAATGAAGTTTTACCATAACAAACATTCCTCTTTTCATTGCAAAGTGGTATAGAGAATTGATCCAGTAAGGATGGAATTTTCTCTGGCTACTAAGATGTTTCAGTTCGTCAGGTTGTCTCTTGCCTGCTCATGGATTCAGCAGGCAGTTTAAAAGGTTGACCTATTTGGGAATCTCCGGATCTATGCTTATTTTCAACTCCCCGAAGCATTTTGTCGCTTGCTACGCCCTTCCTCGTCTCCGGGTGCCTAGGTATCCACCGCAAGCCTTTCCTCTTTTGAACCTCGCCATTAACTATGCCATCCTAAGGTGCTACTAAATGGAAGGATCTTATCAACGTCCATGAATGTGAAATCATAGATCGAACTGCCGAATTGGCAAATGCTATCGCTATCATAGTATCCGCTAAGTTTAGAGAGGATAACTACTTTTTTTGCGGGGAAGAGAGGATAACTGCTGAAAGCATATAAGTAGTAAGCCCACCCCAAGATGAGTGCTCTCTCCTCCGACTTCCCTAGAGCCTCCGGTATCATAGCCGAGATAGCGACGGGTTCTCCACCCATACGGGGATGGAGCGACAAAAGTATGGAAATAGGATAAGGTAGCGACGAGACGAGCTGCGAGTCTGACACAAGGTTAGAATCCGAGCTCTTCCAGAGTGGTATCTCACTGATGGCTCTGCCCCCCCGGAAGGGGGCCTTCTTTGCGTTCCACCTAAGCTGCGCAGGAAAGGCCCAAAGCCAATCCCAGGGAACAGTGAAGCTTCATAGGGTCTTTCTGTCCAGGTGCAGGTAGTCTGCATCTTCACAAACATGTCTATTTCACCGAGTCTTCATCCAGAAGTGGCGCCAGAATAGGTTGTGTTTGGAGAGTGGGGAAGAGGACTTGAAGTGGTTGAAAGATTGATATGATGAATAGGAAACTAGCAATTTTTAGATTTTCTTAACAAATTAGATTTAGCAACAAATAGGTTGTCTAGATATGCAACTAGGTGAATGACCTACAAGATCCATGGTCCACGGTTGCATGCAAGGAAGTGACTCCTTATTGTGTGGAAAAAAAGTTTCCTCTCCCTGACAGCTGGGACCCACCAGCCACATCTTTGCACACAAGGAAGTGCCTCCTTATTACGCGACAAAAATCGAATCCTCCCCATGACAGACGGGACCAACCAGCTATATCTTCACACGGAAGGAAGTGCCTCCTTATTCCCCATGACAGTTGAGATCCACCAGGTCGAAGCGTATGTAACGTTATCTGTTTGGTCGCTAACGTGTACATACATACCGGTCGATCGGTCTCTCTGCCACGATGAACGTGGCCAAGTAAGGAGCGGTAGCAGTTCAGTCAGTCCTGTCTAAATCATGTACAAATACGTACAACCACACTGCAAAAACACGACCATGTACATACATATGAGCGGGGTCTCGAACGTGTACAGCAACGACGTCTTATTCATCGGCAACCAATCGGCTGGGTCGGAACAGAGGAAACAACGTCGTGTTCATCGGGAGCCAAGTGATTGGGTGAGAATGCGTCTTGTTCACCGGGAGCCATCGGCTTGGACGGAACAACCAAAATGGGGTCCTGTTCATCGACCCTCCACCAGCTCAGGGTCTGGTGTATCGCAAAACGGACAAAACGAAGTTCTCTTCGACTGCCTACGGTCTAAATGGGGTCATGTCGACTGGCAGGGGTTTCACATACCGCAAAATGGAGGAAACAGACTTCTCGCCAACTGCCTACGGTCAAAACGGGGTCCTGTTCATCGGGAGCGGTGTGGCGTACCACAAAATGGGACTCCACGAACCACTATTCATCTACCGTCATCTTCCTACCGCGCATCTTCGCTGTCCACTGTTCATCCACCGTCAACTTCCTTTCCAGCCTCCATGGGGTCCTTTTCATCCACCCCCAATCGACTAGGGTGTGGCGTACCGCGGCATGGCCTCCTCGGGTCCTGTTCCAACGGCAACCGACTACTACCACGGGGTCATGTTCATCAAACCCCAACTGGCTAGGGAGAGGTGTACGAGCGGGCGGCCGCAACGGGAACTGTTCATCCACAGCCAACCAACCGTCTCGATCGACGCGTCTCGACTCTTGTCTACGTGTATCGCGTGCGCGACAGCAACATGCACTGTTCATCGAGAGGTAACCCAACACTACCTCTCAACACCGGCTGACTACATCTCGCATGGGGGCTCGATCGGCTTCAGTAAGCATCGAGAAGGATCGATTGGGTTCAGTTAGGAGCGAAGGAATCACTCGGGTTTAGTTAGCAGCGAAGGGATCGATCAGGTTCAGTACGTAGTGCAAGGGATCGATCGCTCGGGTTCAGTAAGAGAACGCCTTGCTCGGGTTTAGTTAGCGAACATCGGCTCGCACAAACGCGCGCGTACGAGAGAAACATGCAAATGACTGCATCGCTCAGGCCCGACCACCCCCGATTGCCCACCGTAACCGGAAACTCCCAAAATTTTTTCTCGCCCTCACTTCTACCACGATTTTTTACGTCATGAACGAACCAAAGAATGTCATGCAGGTGCGCCTCCGGCCTGCCCAAAACAAAAGAGCCTATTTTCTGTCATAATTGTTTACCATAGAAGTAGGAACCCACCACATCTAAGATGATACGTGTTTTTGTCATAATTATCATCATAGAGTCACAAAGGTGTCACATACATGATAGAAAAAGTTTTTGTTCGGGCCATGATGTCACAGATGTGTCTTTTTTTGTAGTGGTTGGAGGCTATTGGAGGACAAGGTGCCCAAGGTAGGAGTTTGGAGGAGTTTCAGAACCAGGTGATGTTTATGCTCTTCAGCAGCCTATCTGGCTCTGATGACAAGGTGAAAGACGGAGCAAACGATGGTCGCGAGGTCACCGGTGTGAACGCCAACAACCACGCCAGTGGTGGCGACGATCACAAGAACCACAACCGTTGCAACCGCCTTCTAACCCTTGCCACAACAGAGCAGACATACAAGTCTAATAACCGCCGCCTCCATGACAACCGATGGGCAATTTCATCCCTATGAGATCTGATTGTTTTTGTTGTGCGTTAATGATTAGACTTTATGATTTAGAGGGACAACTATGGGATCTGACCCCTATCACGTGTTGAACATTTTTCGAGTGCACGTTAAACATTTTATAAATAAATAGTGAACATATTTTAAACACAAACTGATTTTTTTCCAAAATATTATGAGCATATTTTTAAGCATGTGAAACACTATTGAAGTGCCATGAACATTTTTTTTGAATGGTATGAAAAAACTTTAAAAAATTCCGCATTTTTTTTACATTTCATGAATATTTTTTTAATATGTCACAAACATATTTTTAAATGGGTGAACATTTTTTAAATGTTATGAACATTTATTTGAATGGTTTGATTTTTTTTACAAACTACGGGAAAAATATTTTATTTTCATGTATTTTTTTTCTAAAAATATCATGCGCATATTTCTAAACGTATGAACATTGTTTGAATGTCAGGGACTTTTCTTTTTGAAATTTACTATCATATTCTAAAACCGCATGAAAAAACTTAACATTCCACAAATATTTTTTAACGGGTGGTACAACAAAAATATGATTTATATGCTATGAAAAATATACTGTTAGATGCTTCATATCCAAAAGAGGATTCCTAGCATATGTTTTTGTGATATATAGTTTATGTTTATTAGTTAAATACATAAGTTTGGCCAAAAAATACGAAGGAGGGGGGGGGGGGGGGGGCGCAATAAACCAGGGAAGGAAGTACCTAAAGAGATTAGGACATGCTAATTGAGAATGAGGAAAGTATCGTTTTCCCGCGAAATCCTCTTTGATGGATCAATTTTCCCCTCAACTTCTATACCGGATCAATCAGCCCCTCAAATCTCTAAAACCGGATCAATTCCCCCCTAAAGTGGTTTTGGACTTGATTTTTGAGTGGTTTTGACCCAGACCGTGCACTTCTCTCGGTTATAACCATGCACTTCACGTCTTCAGTGTGCGCCTAGCTCGCCTCCGTGTCCGGCATGCTCGCCGCTCACCGTCTTCTTGGTCTCGACCAGGCTGCCGCAGAAGTACTCCCACTTCATGCCTACACTGACGCCGATGCTTCCCGAGTAGCCATTTGCTGCCATGCTACTGCTCAAGTCCGATTGCCCGTGCAGGAACCGCTCTGTGTGCCTAGCATCACCCGGACCGGCATCCAGCTTGGCCGCTGCAGGAGATGAGCTGCATCAGCACCGCTGACGCGCTCATCCGCCCGCCCGCGATCACGCCCTGCCGCGCCATGCCCGCATTCTCTTCCTCCCGGCGAGCGGCGGCGGTGTTCGAGGCCACGCGGGCGTCATTCTTGATGAGCATCTCCAGCGTGTCGGGGCTGCTGGACGATGTCGGCAGCGAGATCTCATCAGCTTCGAGCTCTGTCGTAAGCTCTTGTGGCGGAGACGGCTCTGGGCCCCGGTGCCGGCGGCGTCTCTCGCCAGTCCGTGTGGCGACGTCCGCCCCAGTGTGTTAGGCTCCCACTACAATAATTCTCTTACATGATCAAGGATACAAGAATTCTGCCGATCGGGTGTTCTAGGTGGAGAAGGGAAGGGGATCAGGAGAGGAGAGCCGCCGCCTAGCCAATTACATCAACGCCACCCCGCGCGGGAGGGAAACAGGTGATACTTAACCTAGCGAGTGGTGTCCCAGACTTGGGCCGTCAGCCGACTGTTAGGCTTGACTTGTCGACCGGGCCGTTCCGGCCCAATGGGCGTAGCAGTAGTTGGGCCAGGGGGAGCAGAGGCCGTAACACCCCCTCCTCCTTGAGACACAGCTTGCCCCCAAGCTGGTGCTCGTGGAAAATGCTGCCGGAGCTCCTCAGAATCTTCCCATGTCGCGAATTCCGATGGCTGATCAGTCTAGCGCACCAAAACCTGAGGTACTTCCGAGCGGCCGCGTTGCGTAGTCCGGCGTTCCAGGATCTCCTCTGGAACTGGACTTGCCGCCGCTGTTGCATGGAGCTGGTCTTGGACTTGTTCAGTTGGCGGAAGAGCTTGACGCAGCTGGGAAACATGGAAGACAGGGTGTATCAAGGTGGAGTCTGGAAGTTGTAGCTTGTACACGACCGCGCCAACGCGTTGGAGAACCTTGTACGGCCCGAAGTAGCGGAAAGCTAGCTTCTGATTGGCACGGGTAGCCACGGAGCGTTGCACGTACGGTTGAAGCTTGAGGAAAACCCAGTCATCAACGGCGAACACCCGATAAGATCGACGCTTGTTGGCGGAGTCCTTCATGGCTTGGCGCGCTCGGAGAAGATGCTGGCGGATCAAGGCCTCCATCTGTGCGTGGTCTTGCAGCCAATCCGACAAGTCCGGGGAGGCACACGCGACGGGGTCGATGATACCGAAGTAGCGAGGCGCGCGCCCGTAGAGAACCTCAAAGGGAGTGGTGCCCAGAGCAGAGTGTGGTGAAGTATTATACCAAAATTCAGCAAGAGGCAACCATGCATACCATTTTGTAGGGCACGCGTGGACAAAGCAGCGAAGGAAGGTTTCGAGACACTGATTGACTCGCTCCGTTTGCCCGTCCATCTGCGGGTGGTGCGCTGTGCTCATCCGCAACTTGGTATGAGAGACGGAACAACTCTTTCCACAGGGTGCTCGTGAAGATGGGATCCCGGTCGGAGACAATGGACTCGGGCAATCCATGTAGCTTGTAGACGTGAGCCAGAAACGCCTGCGCCACTTGGAAGGCAGTGAATGGGTGAGATAAGGCAATGAAGTGAGCATAGAGAGAATTTGTCCACAACCACTAAGATGGAATTGCAGCCAGATGAACGGGGAAGACCCTCCACAAAGTCTATTGTGATCATTTGCCATGCTTGGTTAGGCACCGGTAATGGCTCCAGCAGGCCGGGGTAACGGACCCGTTCAGGCTTGGCTTGTTTGCATATCTGGCATGCCTCAATAAAGAGCTTGACATGGTGTTTCAGTCCATGCCAGGTGAATAGGCGTCGAACCCGTCGGTAGGTTGCATTAAATCCCGAGTGGCCCCCAATTGCTCCTGTGTGTAGAGCATCCAGAAGTTGTTTCTGTAAGTCCACATTGTCACCCAGCCAAATGCGCCCATGTTGCCGAATGATGCCCTCCTGTAGTGTGTACCCATCGAGGTTGCCTTGCTGTGTGGCCAAGCGGGCCAGCAGGCGTTGAGCCGCGGGGTCGCCCTCGGACCCTTGCTGAACTGCCTCGAGCCAGGCTGGTACTGCAGTGGTAATAGCTGTCAAATCGCCATGGGGGGTCCCGGTACGCGCGAGAGGGCATCTGTGGCGCGGTTGTCTGTTCCTTTCTTGTACACAATGCGGTAGCGCAGTCCCAACAGTTTGGCCATTATCTTCTGTTGCCACAGAGTGGCCAGGTGTTGATCTTCAAGGTGAATGAGGCTTCGCTGGTCTGTATGCACAATAAAATCATCATTCTGGAGGTATGTTCGCCAGTGATCAACTGCCATCAGGATCGCCAAGCCTTCTTTCTCATATGTGCTCAGGAGTCGGTTGCGTGGCCCCAACGCACGGCTCAAGTACCCGATCGGGTGCTTATCCTGGGAGAGCACTGCTCCAATGCCTTGATCCGATGCGTCTATTTCCAGCTTGAAGGTTTTTGTGAAGTTGGGTAACGCCAGCACCGGCGCCGTAACCAGTGCCTGCTGAAGGGCACGGAAAGCGCCGTCTTCGAGGTCTGTCCAGCGAAACACGACACCTTTTTTGAGCAAGTCTGTGAGTGGTCGACTGGTGACTGTGAACCCCCGAACAAATTTGCGGTAATACCCTGCCAGGCCTAAGAATCCACGCACTTCTTTGATGTTGCTGGGCATCGGCCATTGCTGAACGGCCAGAATGTTCTTGTGATCTGTGTGGGCACCTTCCCCACTGATTTCATGGCCCAAGTAGACCAATTTTGGCTGCACGAAAGAGCATTTGCTAAGCTTGACCTTCAGATTGTGTTTTTTCAAGAGCTGGAAGACCTGTTGGAGCACGCTGAGATGCGAGTCCTCGTCCTCGCTATGTATTAAGATGTCATCAATGAAGACAAGTACGCCTTTTCGAAGCAGAGGTGATAGGACAATGTTCATGCCTCCTTGAAAAGTTGATGGCCCCCCGTAACACCATAGGGCATGACCTTGAATTCAAAATGACCATGATGCGTCTTGAATGCCGTTTTGTGCTCATCCTCAGGCCTCATGCGAATCTGATGGTAGCCCGCTCGCATGTCCAAGCTTGTAAAAAACTGTGAGCCTGCCAACTCGTCCAAGAGCTCCTCAATGACTGGTAGAGGGTAACGATTCTTGATGGTTACCGCATTGAGGTGCCGGTAATCGACGCAGAATCACCAAGTGAGGTCTTTTTTCTGTACCAGCAAGACCGGGGATGCGAAAGGACTCACGTTGGGCTGAATGATGCCCTGCTCTAACATCTCAACTAGTTGCTTCTCCACTTCATCCTTCTGTCCTGGGTTGTGCCTGTATGGACGCAGGTTCACTAGACGGGCTCCGGGAACCAGCGGAATCGAGTGGTCAAAAGATCTTTGTGGTGGCAATCCTTTTGGCTCTTCAAACAGGACTCCATATTGCTCGATGAGATTTCCAATTGCCGCCGGTAATGGGGGCTGCTCCATGTCTTGCACAGTAGCACATAGCTGAACCACCCTGGTGAATGCATCTTGCTCGAGCAGATGGTGTAGTTCCACCCCTGAGATGAGATCACATCGAGTAACATCGGCTCGGGCACCGCAGAGATGCACTGGAACTCCGTTGTATTGAAAATCCATCGTCTTCTCCAGCCAATGCACTTGCATCGGGCTGTGACAAGCCAGCCAATCAATTCCCAGTATCACATCGTAACATCCCAGGGGCAAGACCTTGAGGTCAGTGGTGAATTTGACCCCCTGCGAATGCCATTCGCACTTGGGTATCTCCTGATCACTGCAAAGGACGCCGCCATTAGCAACGCGCACAGACAGTGGGCGGCGCGCGCTCTGGACCCCTTGCAGTTGATGAGCCAAGGTCGAGCTAATGAAGCTATGAGAGGATCCAGAGTCCACCAGCATTAAGACCTCTCGGTCCTGCACCCAGCCGTGCAATCGCATTGTTGTGGGTGATTCGGCTCCTTCGAGGGCTTCCTTGTACAGAACACAACAGTCTGCTTCACTTGGCGCAGATTCCCCTTGCCCTTGCTCGGCAGGCTGGCCTTGTAGCATTTCAAGAAGCTCTTCGACGACATGTAGTTGTACCGTAGGGGCGCACCGGTGCTCGCGACTCCATCGCTCGCCGCAGGTGAAGCAAAGACCCTTGGCACGTTGATAGGCACGGAGAGCCGCCAGCTTGTCATCATTAGAGGTGAACTTGTTGTTGTCGTGGTCGCGACGGTCCTCTCGTCGCGCCTCCGGTACCGCGACGCCTGGCTTCGGTGGGGGTGGCGGAAGCGGCAGTGCCGTGCGCGGCGTAGCGCGTCCAGTCACTGGTAGCGAAGGTGGAAACGAGTGGTGCCCATCGTCCCGCCGGAATGCGTCCACCACTTCTTCCTGCAAACATGCGAGATCCACAGTAGTATCCAGAGTTTGGGGTCAATGCAAGACAACAGCTGCATGAATATCACGCTGCAAACCCTCCATGAGTTGGGTAACAAAAAATGCAGGATCCCAAGAGGGGTGATGTGCCAGGAAGTGATGCATAATTTGAGTAAATTGCTCTGCATATTCTGCCACTGTGCCGGTTTGTTTCAACCTATTAAACTGCCTTAACAGGTTCTGGAATTCCTCACGTCCAAACCGGGTGCAGATTGCAGCAGCAAAACCCCCCCAATCCTGATACTGCAAGTGAGCTTGGGAGGATTGGAGCCAGGTGAGCGCCCCATCTGTGAAATACATGGCAGCACAGCTAACCCAATTGTCAGGGCTAAGGGTGCAGACACGAAAGTAAGCTTCACATTTAAGACGCCAAGCCTTCGGGTTCGTCCCGTCGAAAACAGGGAAATCGAACCGCGGCGGTGGTGGCAAACGGTGATACCCCCGGTCCCCTAAGAACGATTGCTCGCCATATAGAAGGAAATCAGACATACCAGTGGCCAGAGGCAATCGTGGGGTGTGATTGTCACCCACCGATTTCCCCCGAAGATCATGTGCAACGCCGTGGTCACCGGGCCCGTGACTGCCGTCACCGCGAGCGTGTGGCTGCTCGCCTGGTCGAGCGAGGGACGCGCCGGCCGTGGCCGGAAGCAGGGCGGCAGGTCGAAGAGGCAGATCAGGGGCGCCGTCTCCTTCGGCAGCACCGGATCGGGCGCCTGCTCGGACACCGGGCGTGGTGCCTGGATGTGTTGGCGGAGATCGGTCACCTCCGCAGGCAACTCGTCGACGGATCGCTCGATCGCCGGACGCCACCCTTGAAGATCGAGAACCACCGGGTGGATCTCACTGATCTAGGCGGACATGGCACTGATCGTCGCCGTCAGGTAAGCTAGAGCCTTGTTGACCTCCTCCATGGCCGTGACCTTGCCCCATTGTGTCTGGATAATTGAAGGAAAGCAGCCGGCCAGATTGATGGTGGTGAGAAATTTTTTGGGGTGGATCGGGACGGCTCTGATGCCACTTGTTAGGCTCCCACTACAATAATTCTCTTATAGGATCAAGGATACAAGAATTCTGGCCGATCGGATGTTCTAGGTGGAGAAGGGAAGGGGACTGGGAGAGGAGAGCCGCCGCCTAGCCGATTACATCAACGCCACCCCGCACAGGAGGGGAACAGGTGATACTTAACCTAGCGAGTGGTGTCCCAGACTTGGGCCGCCAGCCAACTGTTGGGCTTGACTTGTCGACGGGGCCGTTCCGGCCCAATGGGCGTAGCAGTAGTTGGGCCAGGGGGAGCAGAGGTCGTAACACAGTGCCACTGCACGACGACCACACTGTACTCGCCGATGTCGAAGGAGATCGAGTTCTTGCATCGGCCGTGGCCCCTGCTAATGGACGCTGTGGGCATCTCCTCGTTCCCGACCTAGCATCTAGAGGTGGAGGAGGACAAGGATGAGACAGTGGAGGCGTCGTGCAGGGAGGAGGCGGAGCAGCTCAGAGCCCTTGAGCGCGTACTCAGCGCCGCTGGCGCCTGGCGGGTGCACGGGAACGTCGGCGGTGAGGTCATGCCAGTCTGCCAGACATAGCCGGTCTTGTAACTCCGCTTGGAGGACCAGGAGTAGGCGTCTCCC
This sequence comes from Triticum urartu, assembly GCF_056163025.1. Lineage (NCBI taxonomy): Eukaryota > Viridiplantae > Streptophyta > Magnoliopsida > Poales > Poaceae > Triticum > Triticum urartu. The sequence continues at coordinate 574,691,698 of NC_141879.1, forward strand.
ATGCAGGCGCCCCGAAGCACGGTCAGCTTGTCCAGCACGTCTGCGCATCGACATTGTTAATTAGTAAGCAGAGGTAGAACCTGAGTCCATGACTGGCATGATTTGAAGCGATATGGAACGGAGGAGAGCAGAGCGGGTACATGGGGCGAGTCAAAACCACTCAAAATCAAGTCCAAAACCACCCCAGGGGGGAACTGATCCGGTTTTAAAGATTTGAGGAGCTGATTGATCCGGTATTAGAGTTGAGGGGGAAATTGCATCATAGAGGATTTCATGGGAAAATGATACTTTCCTCATTGAGAATAACACGTCAGTTTTTCAGTCAACTGGTGGTACGATTCAGGAATACTATTGATGACATCAATAGTTTTGTTGAATTGGGAAGTTCATGGAAATAGAAGGAGTCCGAAACATTGTTTATGTAGGGTCCTATCTTAGACGCTTAGACATCGCTTAGGTTATAAGGCGCCTTGGCAACTCCTTACAAATATGGCCGTTGTACGTGCTTAGGCGTCAACGCCTATGGTGCTCGCCTTAGGTCGCCTTACCGCTTATAAACAATGGTTCCAAAATGAAACATATAGCATGAAATCCTCCATCTTTTTTGCAAACATGATGCAAGCAAAGAGATAACCTCCGAACCCACCAAAGTATAAAATAAGACATTCTTATCTAGAAAATAAATCTAGATCAAGCCTTTTGGAGCTCTTGTGAGCGAGGGTTTTGTCTCAAACCTTCCACCATAGATCTACAACCATGCATGTTTCTTTTCTCGTCCTCCTTGCTATTAGAGTCATCATGTCTCGTCAGGTCACACCTCAATCACCCCAACCATCGCCACCACTTGTTGGTGGTAGTGGAAAGAAGAGAAAAAACTAGGAGGAGGAAGCATGTGGGCATGGTTGTCACAGATAAAGTGGGCTGTTGAGGAGGTAAAGGGTATGGAATAGAACACCTTGCTCCCCCAGATGAGTGGTCCAATGAAGCAAAGGATCATCGAGCAGCATTATCGGTTGTTTGAGGTGTTTGGTTGTATCGAGTTTTCTTTCACTATGTTGATGCAATTGTTTCTAGTTCTCTAATGCCATCTTCAATTGATTTGAATGTGGAGGTTGGTGTGATTTGGGTAAATGGTAAAAATAGTTAAATTTACATTTCCTCAAATTTCATGCGACACCTTGTTTGTCTTCGAAAAAACTCAAAATTTGAAACTTATCCAGGTGGGGTGCCTCCTCTCCATGTTGACATGAAATTTTTATGTTTTGTGTTTTTGTTAGGTTGTTATCGTCTTTGCATAACACCTACTGCAACATAGATGGATGAAATAACCTAGTTAACTAGATGATACCCCGCGCATTGCTGCGGTAACTTTATGGAAAAATGTGTAAATAGTTGCTAAAAAATAACTAAATCTAATGAAAAGAATATATAAGCTTGAAAATGAATAAAAGAAAGTCTCTAAAAATAGAATATAAACTTTTGAATTACTGTTAAAAATATCATTTCGAACAAAAATGTGAAGGATGACTAACATGCATGTATGGTAGCGTTACATGCATAAACTAATGCAAAAAAATTGTAAATTATAAGTTCGCTTATGTGGCAAATTTTGCATGGCTTAATGCATGGCTTAGTGGGAGAGAAGACTTAAATGCATGGCCTTAAGGCCTGTTCTGCAGCCCTCCAGCTTCCAACTCCACAAATTCCAAACTTGGAGTTGGGCCGAACGTTTTAGCTCCTAGAAGTGGAATATGAGAAGCTGAGGCAACCCGTAGTGCAAAAATGCAAAGCTGGAAAAGCCGAGCTCCACCAAATTGAGAAGCTGGGAGTTTGTCATATTTACAAAAACTTGCCACCGCCAAAGAAAACGGTTCGTCCTCCTCCCCTTTGAAATAGATGGCACGAGCGGCCCCCCTCGAATCGATACAGCAATTCCTCTCTCGTACACAGGCTGGCCGACCTGGGCTGGTCCAGCCGGCCCATTTTGGCGCTCAAACAAGCCAGCGATGCTGCCAGCCCGTGATGACGAAGCAAGAAGCTGGCAATGCTATCGAACACATTCGTGTCGCTGCATGGAGTTGGAAGCTGCAATGAGAAGCTGTATTTGAGGAGTTTGTGGAGTTGGGTGGACATTAGAACATGCCCTTAGTGGGGACGTTCGCTTATTTGGCAGATTTTGCATGGCTTAGTGGAGGAGAATACTTAAGTGTATGGCCTTAGTGGGAACGTTGAGGTGGACACTTTGCATGTTGACAGAATTGGGACCAGCTTCTTAAGAATGTAAGATTTGATGAGCGCAAATCAAAGGCACAAACATGATATCAAGGGCAACAGTAAAAATAAATGAGGGTTTGACATGTTTACAATTTGAGCGTCCACTTCCATTCGGGAACAACTAGCAAATTGGCAGTTGCAAATCCGTCTTTAGTGCACGGCCATCATCTTTATATCACACATAAAATACTACAATGTAAATAATTTTTTATTTGTATATGTCTAATGTGCCTAGTCCATATTATCCATCTGTATTGATATTATAAGGTATACAATCTTAATTTAGTCCGGGGAACAATAGCTTATTCATGTTTTTAAAGAATACAGAACTGTGAAAGGGCCTAAATATTTTAGATTATTTCCATACAACAGTCTAATTGAATCTCATTAATTGATTGTGCATAACTGAAATACTTTCTGTTGGAAAAGCAGAAGGAGCCCTAGCCTCGGCCCCAACCGATACCCACATCCATCTGTGAAACCTAGATTAGTTAGAAGTACATAACAAACAAAATGACAGTTACTTCCACAAGTTCGTTACATTCATAAATTCCCATGGGTATTTTCTATTATGAAATTTTATCACATGTGCTTTCCTTTATCTCCAATAAGCTGTAGTTAAATTTAATTAGGCTTTGAATATCCTTATCATAAGGCTACAATAAAACTTCTTGCTTCACACCAAATTTTCTAAGAGCTCAACATATTCATAATATGGGATGGTTATGTAAAATATCTGTAACATCTTGCAAGAAAAATAATATTAATAGTAATAAGCCATAAAAGGTGCAAACATGTCATCAACGAGTACATGAACTCTTCGAAAATTATATCACCTCAGTGTCTCCACAACATGCCCTAAAATTATTTGAGTTTCTTTGGAATGTTTTTCACAAGAAAATAGCTTCTCTATAGCCCTTTTGTAGTATCTTAGATAGTTTCAGTACCAGTCCATCCAATAGACATTTGTTTCGAGCAAAGACCAACTAATGAAATTTTGGGTATATATTCATTTCCTTCATTTTAGTACCAAGAATTGACATTTTTTACATTTCTTTTCCATATAATTGTTCAAAATGGAAGTCTATATTTTTTGAATTGATAGTTTGGAGTACTCATCTAGATCTTCCCAACATAAATATCAAGTAAGACATCATAATAACCTACCATAGCGGAACAAAAGTCTAGAACTTATTTTGAGACAAATATAGCTCTCCCCTACAGCGTTTGCGCGAACGGGCGGACGCAAAAAATGTTGTGTGTGAACCGTTTTCAGAAATTTCCATATATGCACAGTGGGTATTAGTTTTGGGGAAGTTTCATCGAGTTTTTTCCTTTATTTTTCAACTAGTTTATCGGTTTTCATTTTTAGATTTTTCTTTTAATTGTTTGTTCATTTTTCTATCCTTTTCTTCTTATTTTTCCTTTCTGTAATACACGGTGACATTTTTACAAATACATCTTGTTTTTTGAATACACGTAAAATATTTTTTAGATCCACAACATTTTTTTTCAAGTTCATATTGAACACTTTTCCGAACACATGTTGGACGTTTGTCGAACACACGTTAAACATTTATGAATACACGATGACCATTTTTTAAACATGTCAGGAACACATATTTGAATATTAGAAACATTTTCAAATGTCATAAACATATTTTTAATGGTACAGAACATCTCCTTAAAATACGTGAAGAATTTTGTACATTTTATGAACATTAAAACAATGTGATGGGCATATTTTTAAATGTATGAACATTTAAAAATATCATGAACATATTTTTAAACATGTGAAACGTTATTAAAGTGTCATGAAATTTTTTCTTTGAATTGTACGAAACAAATTTTGAACATTTTGCGAACATATTTTTTACATTTCATGAATATTTTCTTTATAATGTCATAAACATAACTTTAAATGCTTGAACATTTTTAATGTTTTGAACACTCTTTTGAATGGTTTGAATTTTTTACAAACTACGTGAAAAACTATTTACATTTACATTATTATTTTTCTAAAAATGTCATGAACATATTGTAAACGTGTGGAATTTTTTTAAATGTCGCAAGCATTTCTTTTTGAAATTTACTATCATTTTCTAAAACCATATAAAAAAACTTAATATTCCACAAATATTTTTTAAGTGTGGTACAACCAAATATGATTTATATGCTATAAAAAGTGTACTATTAGATTCATATTCAAAAGAGGTTTCCCACCATATGTATTTGTGATACATAGTTTATGTTTTATTAGTTAAATTTGTAAGCTTGAACCAAAATAGGAGGGGATCCAATAAACCCGAACAAAGGAAGTAACTAAAGTGACTAGGACATGCTAATGGAGAATGACACGTTTGTTTTTTCCGTCTACTGGTGGTGCGATTCAGGAATTCCATAATTACCAACATGGTCACATGCCACCACAAGAGCATGCGCCGCACCGTCTATTCACACTGCACACACCCCTTACCAGCCTGGGTGTCATGGCTTGCAACCACCAGAAACGCCCTACCACTACATGGGCACGCACCACACTGTGTTCGCGTTACGGCTAATAACACCACTACATGCCCCAGGGATATATGTGGTGCACCGGGGCATTGGTCACCCGTTACACAATAAAAAATGTTCAAAAAATTCAGAAAGAATTTAGTGCATTGACCAACATCAATGTACGTTTTCAAAAAAATTCAAATTAAATTTTGAAACATTGTTCGAGATACATGAATGAAAAATTTGAACACTGAATAGTACATAACATAAGTTGGGCTTCAGTTTTGGCCCATTATTGCATTGATGTCAAATTTATCATTTTTGTATCTTGAGCATTGTTTTGAATTTTGATTTAATTTTTGTGACAACATACATTGATATTGTGTCGATGCACTAAGTTTTTTCCGGATTTTTTCCGAACATTTTTGAATGTAAACGGGGTCCGGTGCATGGTAGCACAAATTGCCCCAGTGCACTAGATACCTTTCCCCAACCAAAAATGACGGTTTTGTTTTCCTCACACACAAACAATAAATGATAGGAAGCACCAAAAGCCATGTGTCGTGTGTATGCCATAATTATGAACATGGCCACACGCCACCACATGAGCATGCATTGTAACGTCTATTTACACTCCACACATCCCTTCCAGCATGGTCGGCATCATGCCGTGTAGCCACCAACTTCGACCTAGCACTACACGAGATGCACCATATTCACATTTACACCTAATAACGCCATAGTATCAGTTTGCATCACGGTGCCAATATGCATTCAGCAACTCCCCCTCCTCTAGGACTCAACTAAAAACAACAGTTTTCGTTGTCCCGCACATAGGCAATAAGTGCTATCACCGTGTGTCGCTTCTATGCCACAATTGCCCACCTAAGCCCACGTCGTATCTATTAACACTCCACACAACCCTTGCCTTCCTGGTTGACGTCATGGTGTGCAACCACCACCCCTGAACTACCTACAGAAGCATGCGGTGCGTTGTGTTCATATTTATGCCTAAAACCACTGCCCTAGCCGCTCCGCGTTTTCGTCAAGGTGCCAATATGCACCCAACAATTCCCCCTTCCCAAGGTCCCAATCAAAAATGTCGGTTCCGTCTTCCTCACGCACAAGCAACAATAGATATGAAGCACCAAAAGTCATATGATATTGGAGGACAAGGTGCCCAAGGTAGGAGTTTGGAGGAGTTCCAGAACCAGGTGATGTATAGGCTCTTCGGCAGCCTATCTGACTCCGTTGACAAGGTTAAAGACATAGCTAACAGTGGTTTCGAGGTCACCAGCGTGAACGCCAACAACCACGTCGGTGGTGATGACGATCACCATAACCACAACCGTCGCAACCGCCTTCCAACCCATGCCACAACAAAGTACACATACAAGTATAATAACCGCCGCCTCACAACCGATGGGTAATTTCACCCCTGTGAGATATGATTGTTTTTGTTTTGTGTTAATGATTAGGCTTTATGATTTCGAGGGACAACTATGTGATCTGACTCCTAACACATGTTGAACATTTTTCAAATACACGTCGAACATTTTGTAAATAAAAGGTGGACATATTTTAAACACAAACTGATTTTTTTTCCAAAATATCATGAACATATTTGTAAACATGTGAAACATTATTGAAGTGTCATAAACATTTTTCTTTGAATTGTATGAAAAAACTTTCAAAAATTGCGAGAACATTTTTTACATTTCATGCACATTTTTCTTAAATGTCACAAACATATTTTTAAATGTGTGATTTTTTAAATGTTATGAACATTTGTTTGGTTATTTTTTTACAAACTACGTCAAAAAATATTTGCATTTCATGTTTTTTTCTTCTAAAAATGACATGTACATATTTTTAAAGTATGAACATTGTTTAAATGTCATGGACACTTCCCTTTGAAATTTACTATCATTTTCTAAAACCACATGAAAATACTTAACATTCCACAAATATTGTTTAACGTGTGGTACAACAAAATATGATTTAGATGCTATGAAAAGTATATTGTTCGATTCATATCCAAAAGAGGATTCCCACCATATGTTTTTGTGATATATAGTGTATGTTTTATTAGTTAAATTTATAAGTTTGACCCAAAATACCCGGGGCAATAAACCAGGACGAAGGAAGTTACTAAAGAGATTAGGACATGCTAATTGAGAATAACACGTCTATTTTTTCCATGAACTGGTGGTATGATTCAGGAATACTACTGACGACATCGACAATTTTTTATTGAATTGAGAAGTTCTTGGAAAGTAAAGGAGTTCCAAACATTGTTTATGAAGGGTCATACCTTAGACGCTTAGGTGGTAAGGCACCTTGGCAACGCCTTACAAATATGACCGCTTTAGGTGCTTAGGCATCAACGCGGATGGTGCTCGCCTTACCGCTTATAAACAATGGTCCCAATACGAAACGTGTATCATGAAATCCTCCATCTTTTTTTGCAAACACACTGCAAGCAAAGAGACAACCTCTAACCCCCACCAGAGTATAAAATAAGGCATTCTTATCCAGAAAATAAATCTAGGTCAAGCTTTTTGTAGATCTTGGAAGCGAGGGTTTCGTTGCAAACCTTCCACCATAGATGTACAACCATGCATGTTTCCTTTCTCGTCCTCCTTGCTATTAGAGTCATCATGTCTCGTTAGGTCACACCTCAATCGCACCAACCATCGCCACCACTTGCTGGAGCAGTGGGAAGAAGAGAAAAACCCTAGGAGGAAGCAGGAGGGCATGGATGTCAACAGATAAAATGGGGGCTATTGAGGAGGAAAAGGGTCTGAAACAGAACACCTTGGTTCTCCCCGGTTAAATGGTGTAATGAAACGAAGTATCACCGAGAAGCATTGTTGGTTGTTTGAGGTGTTTGGTGCTATCGAGTTTTCTTTCACTAGGTTGATGCCATTAGTTCTAGGTTCTCTTATGCATCTTCAATGGAATTGACTGTGGAGGTTGGTGTGATTTGAGTAAATGCTAAAAATACTTAAATTTACATTTCCTCACATTCTGCGCATTCCGTGTGACCCCTTGTGTGTCTTTGTAAAAACTCAAAATTGGAAATATTTCCAGGTGGGGTGCCTCCCCTCCACGTTGACATGAAATTTTTATCCTGTTTGTCTTTATTAGGTTGTTGTTGTCTTTTCATGACACCTACTACAACATAGATGGATGGACCAACCTAGGTAATTTGATGAGCGCAAATTAAAGGCACACACGGGATATCAAGGGCAAAACAATAAAAATAAACGAGCATTTGGCATGTTTGCAATTTCAGCGACCACTTCCATTCGGAAAAAAATTAGCAAATTGGCAGTTGCAAATCCGTCTTTAGTGCATGGGCATCATCTTTATATCATACGTAAAATGATACAAATGGTAAATAAAAAAATTATTTGCATATGTCAAATGTGCCCAGTCTATATTATCTATCTGTATTGATATTATAAGGTATATAATCTTAATTTAATACGGGGAACAATAGTGTACATTCATGTTTTTTAAGAGGGATAAGTATATTTTTCATCCTTGAATTCTTTCGAAAGTATAGAAATCGTCCCTCAATTACGAAACCAGTAAAACTCAGTTCCTGAACTATTCAAATCGGATAATTTCCGTCCCTGATAACACTTCCGGCGGTTTTTAGTGTGATGTGGACCTGGTTTTGACTAGCACTGCCCACGTGGCCCGGTTTGACCGCCATGCCACTGTAGCAAACGGGCGAGAAGGTGTTCCACGCCGGCGCGCGTCAGCTCGTCCTCAGCCAGCCGCACCACGCCGTCTGTACGTCCCGTTCAGCATTCCCGTATGCTCCGTGAGGCGTATGGCGGCCAGGGATGCAGCCGCCGTACCCGGAGATGTCAAGCTGTCACGGTGCAGCCGAGCCTTCGCGTCGTTCCAGGTGCCTCACCGGCAGCCGGCGTCGGCGCCGCTCGTCGACTAGTGCGTGCCCATCCACGCGTGTCACTACATGCCACCTCCGCCGCCGTATCGTTCGAGCTCAAGGTGGCACGCAAGGTGGCCGTGGCCGAGCTCGAGGTAACGCACACGGGGGCGAGGTTGCGTAGGCTGAGGCTGCCGAGCACCTCCAGGTCGGCAAGAAACTCACGGGGCCGCGTCCGAATTCATTAGCCGCCATCGCCGTTCTTGCAGTCGCCGACGCCCAGCCATGCACATGGATTCCATGGAAGCCGTCATGGAAGCCGTACGCACGAACACAGGAAGCACGCCGGCAACACAGCTAGCCAGCTGCACCTGCAAGCTCTGCTAGTCAACCACACGCACATGCTCGGCCAACCTTAGCAAGCCAATGCCATGGCCGAGGGAACGCGCATGCGGCACTAGGCTGGCAACGCCGCCGTGCGCCCTGGTCGGCCTCGCCGCCGCGCACTTTGGCTTGCCCCGCCACCTCCGTCTGGTCAAAAATCTGCACAGCCTCGACGCCGCTCACAGTACTGGGCACCATGCTGGACTCTGCTCGTTGAGTCAAGGATTATGCTGGCGCCGTCGCGCACGATTTGTGCCGCCACAACAGGTCAGGGGAAGATACAATGTTGGGTAGGGCGAGGACAGCCTGAGTGTTTGGTGTGTTGGGCTCCTCCGCCGTCATCCAGTGCGCGAACAGCGCCATCACGAGGAACCCGCCGGCGCCGGCATGCGCTTCTTGTTGGCGCACTCGATGGTTCGGCCACGGCAGCGCGCCAGCTCGACTGCTTCCAAGCGCTGAGCTTCGTGCGATGAAGGAGCAGCTACCGGCGTCCATCAGCTCCCGAAACCTAAGCTTAAGAGACGCGGCGATCAAACCGGGCCACGTGGCCAGTGCTACTCAAAACTAGGTCCACATCATACTCAAACCGCCGGAAGTGTTATCAGGGACAAAAATTATCCGGTTTGATTAGTTCAGGGACTGAGTTTTACTGGTTTCGTAATTCAGGAATGATTTCTATACTTTCGAGAGAATTCAAGGACGAAAAATATACTTATCCCTTTTTAAGAATACAAAACTGTGAAAGGGCCTAAATATTTTAGAGTATTTCCATACAATAGTATAACTGAATCACATTAATTGATTGCACATAACGGAAATCCTTTCTGTTGGATAAGGGGAAGGAGCCCTAGCCTCGGCCCCAACCGATACACACATCCATACACTAAGTTTAGTTAGAAGTACATAACAAACAAAATAACAGTTACTTCCACAAGTTGGTTACATTCGTAAATTCCCATGGGTAATTTATAGTACTAGTCGTCAGCCCGTGCATTTGCACGGGCTAGCATTATACATATGTATAGAAAATTGAAGTGTACATGAAATTTTTAATGTTGTGTAATAGACTTCATCATATGTAGCAAACATAAATAATACTCCACAAGTTGTTCATAATTCTGCAATAAGATGCATGCATATAATTTGAATCTTTCTTGTATTCTTTTAGGCTCAGATTTTTAGTTGATAAATAGTGATGTGTTGTAATTACTTTAAAATTGACCATGGAAAACTGACAGTGAAAGTACGAAAAAGCCGGTCAAATAACAATAACATAGACAAAAAATTGCAAGGCAAATGCCAAACCCAGGCTTAATCGTGTTGGTCTAACTAATAGCTGGGAAGTTTATCGGCATCAAATTAGAGAAGCTTTGACCCGTATTACTCTTCTCCATTTCCTAGGTAGATATAACACTTAGACCTCAGGTATTCCTAAATTACGTCAAAGGATTTGATTATACCTCTAAATAAAATAGTAAAAATCATCTATGAGGATTACAATAGAATTAATTAGTGCAGGCAGGTAGAATTGCAGTTTTTTTTGACATCTACATAATTAAGGGGTCCTTACGGCTCATGCACTTGAAGCATCTCACTTGTCTCCAAGCAATATGGCTTGTAATACCAATTATTAAACATATTCGTACTATTTAAACACCTACACCTGTCAGTGTTGCCGCACAAATTTGATGGTTCTTCCCTGAAAAATAAAGAAGATTAAAAAATTACACTGGAATCAAGTTGTTCCATGGTAACAATAACATTAAGCATTGCATTAACTATTGATGCTTCAGTTCAAACTGAAATCATCTGAAATCCAAGACATAAATTTGTGACCTAGTTGGGTGAAGTTGATATTGTAGTTTGCTATCTTTTTTTCTAGCTCAACAAAAGGCCTTGGAAGGAACGGGTATACAACAAAACATGCAGATCAAGTACATGGTCGCCAAAAACATTATTGTGCAATTTTGTTGATATAGGCAAGTTTATTCCTCTACCATCTGCAATGTAAGAGAAGATTTGACAACGTCCTATAAGTTATGATTGCTATGTCATGTAATTTCATTGCATATTTATTTTTTATTTAAAAACATGCAATCAACCATTAGAAAAATATATAATAATATGTTTGCTTACATATCACACACATCAGTGCATAAACCTGAATTGAACAATTGTTCACTTCCTATTCTTCCTACGATGGAGAAATCAAGCAGCCACAACAACAACAACAAAATTTTGTTTTAGTCTGTAATGATGAAAGTACTCTGAAAACATTTGGAAACAAAATCAAGGTATTACAAATAGATCATGACAGAAGAACATTCATGTCATTACCGATGTAGCAGCCTATATGCGAGTAATTCTTTTGCAACTTATTGTAGATATCTATCCCATGTACATGCAGTTAGCAATTTACACATATGGCACTGGAAGCAACACAAAGGAATCGAAGATGAGAAAATAAAGAACATACTCTGAATTTGCACAGGTGCTTGCAGTACACCGAGAGCATGCCCGAGGCCGAGGCCGGTATATTAACTCTCGAGCGCACCTGGCCCACAACGGAGTGCAGACCAATGCATAGTCATCTGACATGTTGGCGCTTGTGCGTTTTGCTTCCGTACAAAAGCATCGGCCGAGCTGCTCCTTGAAATTCATTAACCTGGGATGTAGCGTGCGTGTGTTTCCGGCCAATTGAAAATTAGCTAGCCTTGACCGGAATCGACCAGAAGCCTGCATCTAAAGATAGATCATATACTTGTATGTCTCAGCAGATTCAACCCAAGCATGTACGTGTTGTGGAGCTACGCGTGCTGTCTTAATTGGTGGTCGTCGAATCGACGCTCAGATCGTGCAGCCGCACTCACTCACGATGGGAGAACTCCGCATACAGTCATCCCATGGTGTCAAGACGGCGAACAGCTAGGGAATCAAATTAATTACGTATATATTCTTGGCTGAGTTGGATGCTAGGGGTGAGGATGTTGAATTTTTGATATGATGCATAGTCTTGTTCATCAGCCTGAGGAGAGAACAACATTGATAATACTCTGTCACCCAGGCATGGCTGCGATGAAAGCAGAGAACCTTAGCAAAGAGGAGGACGCCTTAATGATGAAGTTGTACAATTGAGGAGGACAGATGCATCATGGGTGCCAGTGGCAGATATGGTGGAGCTAGACACAATTGAGGAGACCAAGGGGCTTCAGAGATATCTAGGCATAGTATGGTGGGGATAGGTGAACTAACAGTGCGACAAAAAATTGCGTTGTAAAATATTAATTGTAATTGGGTGCCCCAAGAATTAGTACCAAAAACCCGTAAAGTCATGGATGCTAGGAATGAGCCTCCTATAAGTAAAGACAGAATGTTTAGAGCTGAAGAAAATCATTCCCATAGAAAAAAGATATATAGCAGAAAAAAAGACAATTAAGTGAATGATTGTGACATTATCTGTTATGAGCCTACTAATATCATAGTTGAGTAGCAAAAAACAGAGATGTCTTCTTTTATATTAAGCTAGATAGTTAAATTCGTTAGCATCATTATGCCATTACTATGAAAACAGTAGACAGAATGAGATTAAGAGTCAATGTATATACCTAAATTGAATAGAAACCATCGTTCCATAGACACCCTATCAAATTGAGATCAAACTGATGTATTTATTTACCAGCAGCAGCAAGTAAAATGAGCACTATTATGTTTGAGCAACGCTAAGGAAACATCTAAACAAATATCAGCAATCCAAAATTATAAGCATGAATAATCGTTCACAGCATGTCCGCAAGCAATACATTCAAACACAAAATTAACAAAAGCTATTGGAATTTTTTATGTATAAGATATGGGATTGTAGGCAACAATTACTAATCCACATGTACCCTGAATCTTCCCTCAACTTTTCATGTCTGTCCAGAAAAACCAAGACCGAATTATAAAATATAGGAAGTCGTTATACGCTACATGACATAAGCATATGATTATATTCAGAGTCTAGGCGTCGTATATTCATTTAATTGTGAGTCAATGATAAGATATCCACTGTAGATAATCCGAGTTTAAGCATGTATCGGGAAGAAATAGCATACATCGAAAACATAATTAATCCTGTTACCTAACATGGTGGGACATGGAAAATGATATATAGCTTGAGCCTCAAATAGACATCAATGAAGCTGGCCTGTGTTTCATTGTTGAGGTTGCTAACACAGCTCCATTGTAAAAGATTCAGTGGTGCATGGATTACAAATATAGAGCACCAGGCTGATTCTTAGTACAAATTATAATGACTGTGGAATGACCTGTAACACTTGATAACCATAGAAGAAAAAACATCAGTTGGGCTTACTGAAACAAAAGGCTTGACTGGAAATTTAAGACTTCTTGTTAACAGTTGTTAACCTGATAAAAAAAATTCACCGTTGAAAGTAATAATCAAAATTCATTATTTTTCCAAGATAACAATTCTTTTTGCATGCCGATAAGAAATACAGTGTATTTCCTGCGAACAGTTGGCTCTTATGCAGGAAACGAACTACTGAACTAACAAAATGTATATTGTAGATCATCAGAGTTCAGCGGCCTAACAGATAGAGGATGACTTTGAGTTGGCAATTGTCTGCGTGGTGAAAAAATTATTTGTAGTTAAGCTAACCTTCCACCGATCCTGATAGATTATATATTTGTCTAAGACCGTATTCTACACATATAAATGAGATCAATGGTGGGCAACTGGATTTTCTATTTTCTTCAAACCACAGTCTGTTAGTTGTTGCCTCCTTAAGTGCTTCGCCACATAGTACAATGTTTTAGACTCATATGTCAGCTCACCAAATAGCTCATATTTGTTATGGCCATAGTAAACTCTAAAGCTATTTCCTGTAGTCTTAAAAAGGATTTGATGTTTTTGCATGAGGTCAGATGAGTAATCTCAGGATAAACTGTGATTACTTGCTGCCACAAAACAATAACTCATTCCGGCAATTTGCCATATGAAGCAATAAGAAATATACCGTTGAGACTCAAGGTACAGCAAAGGCTGCATCTTTGGCCAGGCAGTCAAACCGTCAAACCCTGCAAGCTGCAGCTACGTGGATCATCCTAACTGCCGCCACACATTGACCAAAACGGTAATCTGCATGTCGCTGTACGTGGGCCATATCTTCGGTAAGCATGCCTGATGGCTAGATCCCGCAGATGCCGCGTCTACATATGACCACCATCGTGGACACCACTACATGAATTGAGATCATTGAGCTGATCTTCACCATGGCCGTTAGCACATAATGCATGTTGGTCGGACTGCAGAGAGCTAACCAACCCTGTTTGGATCAGGAGCAGCTTGTTCAAAAATAGGGTGCAGCCTTGCGCATGCTACTTTAGAAATATATGAAGACTCCTTCGTGCCTCCCTGTGCCAAACTGCGTGTTTTTATAAGTTCTCTTCTTCCGCCATGATTGTCTCCGTCGGCAGAACCGTCACCTTACTGAGATTTCGCCTCCTTCCTTCGCCTCAATCAGGGTGTAGAACACAGGAGAGAATGGATGATGCAACGTTACGTGCCTGCGGCACATAAATTTACGGATGAACTTCAATAGGGTTTGGGGTGTGATCCGCCGTATTGCTGCCTTGCCGCTCCATCACCAAAATCTCCAGATTTGTTTCTTCCATCGTCAAATTATTCAAAAGTTCTGACGACGGTGCCGGAGTAAGTCAATCTGGTCGATTAGAGCTAGCGACACGCAAACTCACGTACGGGACCTCTGTCGAGAGAGCCGAGTCGTTCCGATCCCGTCGAGAAACGAATCGAGCAACTCCGTTGAAGCTAGCTTCTCATATTTACGTGAGCTAGTAGTGTTGCCTTCTTGCCGCTCCATCGCCAAAATCTCCCGATCGATTTCTTCCATCGCCAAGTTACCCAGAAGTTTCAAGGACGGCGCCGGAGTAAGTCAATCCGGTCGATTAGAGATAGCCTCACGCAAACTCACTTACGGGATGTCTATCGAGAGAGCCGGCTCATTCCGATCCTGTCGAGAAACGAATCAAGCGATTCTATTTAAGCTAGCTTCTCACGTATACGTGAGCTAGTGGTGTTGCCGCCTTGCCGCTCCATCGCCAAACTCGCAGAAGTTCCGACGACGGCGCCGGAGTAAGCCAAACCAATTGATTAGAGCTAGCCACACACAAACTCATGTACGGGACTTCTGTGGAGAGAGGCGAGTCGTTCTTATCCCGTCGAGAAACGAATTAAGCGATCGTGTTGAACCTAGCTTCTCACGTTTACGTGAGCTAGTGCTAATTCTCATCAATCAAGCAACCTGTCTGCTTGTTGCACGTACGCACATCAGGTCCTGGGTGATTTGCTCTAAGGATGAAAAACCAATAACGAATCTATGAGAGAAACATGGTAAGCCTGGACAATAGGTATCGAAGAAAGATTGGATTGGAATTTGGGTGAGCCCTTACATGGATTGGAGCACCAGATCGAACACTACAGGCCACTTCATGTTGCACCGGTGTAGGAGATGTGCTTTTCTTTTTTGTTTGACATGGCGTGGTAGATGAACTGGGGATTCGAGAGGCCCCAATAAAAAAATTGGCAGCTGATCATGGAAGAATCATGCCTGCGGGATAGATCGCAAGGACTCCTATGAGGTAATTTAAAAAAAGATCTATTCGTTTCAGTCAAGGATTACGTGAATTAATCGACACCGTTATAACTTGGTCCCACCAGATTAACGGCTCCTAATTACTGATTAAAGTAGGAATTTCTAGGGAGTCAAGAATTAGTATAGGTATAGATAGATAGATAGATAGATAGATAGATGAAATTTTATCACATGTGTTTTCCTTTATCTCCACTAAGTTGTAGTTAAATTTAATTAGGCTTTGAATATCCTTATCAAAAGGCTACAATAAAACTTCTTGCTTCACACCAAATTTTCTAAGAGTTCAACATATTCATAATTTGGGATGGTTATGTAAAATATCTTTAACATCTTGCAAGAAGAAAATATTTATAGTAATAAGCCAAAAAAGCTACAAACATGTCATCAAAGAGTACATCAAGTCTTAGAAAATTGTACTCACCTCAGTGTCTCCGCAATGTGCCATTAAAATATTTGGTTTCCTTTGAACACCGTTATTTTGACAAGAAAATAGCTTGTCTATAGCCCTTTTGTAGTTTCTTTGATAATTTCAGTAACAGTCTATCCAACAGACATTTGTTTTGAGCAAAGACCAACTAATTAAATTTTGAGTATATATTCATTTCCTCCATTTCGGTATCAATAATTGACATATTTGACCTTTCTTTTCCATCTAATTGTTCAAAATGGAAGTATATAGCTTTTGAATCGATAGTTTGGAGTACTCATCTAGACCTTCCCAACATAAATATCAAGACATCACAATATCATACCATAGCGGAACAAAAGTCTAGAACTTATTTTGAGACCAATACAGCTCTCATCTACAACGTTTGCGCGAACGGGCCGGCGAACAATGTTGTGTGTGAACCGTTTTCGGAAGTTTCCATATATGTACAGTGGGTATTATTTTTGGGAAAGCTTCATCGAGTTTTTTCCTTATTTTTTTCACCTAGCTTATCGGTTTTCATTTTCAGATTTTCCTTTTACATTTTAGTTCATTTTTCTAATTTCCTTTCTGTAATACACGATGACTTTTTTTACAAATACATGTTGTTTTTTTAATACATGTAAAATATTTTTTAGATCCACAACATTTTGTTTCAAGTTCATATTGAACACTTTTCCAAACACATGTTGGACATTTGTCAAACACATGTTAAACATTTTACGAATACATGGTGAACATTATTTAAACACACATTGAACATTTTTGAAACATGTCATTGTTGGTGTCTTGGACTAGGGGTACTCACCACGTCGTTTCCCGACCAGGTTGGTCGGGCCGAGGACCCCATGTCGGTTCACTAATGGGCTTCTTCGGGTAGCCCATGACTCATACAAGGGAGATTCTACAAGACTTGGTGCACATGACAAGGACTCCTGTAACCCTCGGCCTCTGGTGCATTATATAAATTGAGGCCAGCTAGTCGATAGATCATGACAACTAAGATCATATTTATTAGAACAATCTCGTGGTAGATACATGTAGTATGTACTATCCCCCATATCAATACAATCAAAAGTATGACGTAGGGTATTATCTCTTCGTGAAAGCCCATACCTGGGTAAAATCCCGTGTCTGCGTTATCATCGCTCCAAGACGCCTAGATTAAGACCCCTACCTCGAGTTATGCCAGATTTAGCACCGACATTGGTGGCCCATGCAGGTCCTCGTCGGCAATCGCCGTGGTGCATGGGAATTCAGATTGGCTCCAACGCGATCTACATGTGGGAACCGAACTTTGTCGTCGACATCAGCATCTTCATCGCCGACTCGAGTGGTCACCATTGCTGGACCGAGGATTATGCTCTGTGTAGGATCGTCAAGATCGGACGGGTGCCTTCATCATCAACTCAAACCTCAAATGAGATCATGGAAGAATCGTCGATGGAGCTAGTGGGCTCAACGTCAACATTGCCCTCACGTGATCGTGCTGTTTTTTTCTGGACAACAGATTCGTGTTCGCGTCCCCGCCTACTCGAGCGTCGCTTTGATGATTGCTTTGGTGGAATTGTGTGGAATTGGCTCTACAACAACCGTATAAAATCTGACCATTTTCCGATGGAGGAATCTCCAGAAAATCTCCGATATACTGAACCCCTGCCAAATCTGGACAAGATTGGTACATGGGCTCCAGCGGTCATCTCGGATATCTTTTGGAAGATCCAACCGTTTATCGACTGTGGAATTCCTATATCGAAAACCCCTCAAACTTTCATATCGATCCGACA
The DNA here is from genome assembly GCF_056163025.1 of Triticum urartu. Lineage (NCBI taxonomy): Eukaryota > Viridiplantae > Streptophyta > Magnoliopsida > Poales > Poaceae > Triticum > Triticum urartu. The sequence continues at coordinate 574,709,647 of NC_141879.1, forward strand.
GTTCAAACTTCAGGAAACATACAATGAGTTTATCAATTTTTGGATCTGTTTTCTGCATGAATCCGACCTGAGTTCATCTTTTTCCATGAACGGGTTATCGGACGTCCTTTTTGAAAGATTTTTTTCTACGTAGTGTGTTGTGTTCTCAAACACGTGCCCACAAATTTAGCCTTTTCCGAGGCGATCTTCAACGTTGCGGCGGTGTCAAACTAGTCCGACCACGTTGCTCCACAGATGCCGACCAGTGATAGCGTCGACCGTGACGTCGCTTCATTGAGCCGATGACAACCGCCTCGGATTATCACCTCGGCGAGCCGACCAAGAATTCAGCAGCGCGAATGTCAAATAATCGTCAAGATAAACATAGTCGCCCCACGGATTCCATAGGTTGGGTGCACCTGCATCACCGCACGGTCATTTCGTCAAGCCGGCATTGACCGCGTCAAAAACTCTAACCTGCGTCAGCATCGCCGCACCGTTGATTATTTAAGCCGATGTACACCATGCCTACCTGCTTTGACAACTTGGCTGGCATGGGGGCTCCAATGTCACCTTAGCTGTAACATTCCAAATTTTCAATTTGGAATGTTATACATTAGACCATCATTGCATATCATAATTTATTTGCTTTTGGTTTTGATCCTAGAAATTCCACGCAACTCAAGGACCCACGGAGAGAGTTGGGGATTTCGTTATTTCCATATTTGAGTTCTCTCAAATTTTGCGAATAGGATCATTTGATTTTAATTATTTTATCATCAATTATTTCTATTACAAAAATATGAGAGAGGGAATAAAATGACTTTCCCAAAATAAAGAAATATTGAGGATTTAATAATAAAATCAAATAAGATTTTATTTCGGAGTTTTTCGGTATTTTATTTGAATTTAGGAAAAATGTGTGTTTTTCAAAATTGCATTTAGGCCCCAAATAAATGTTCACCTTGTGCGTCTTGATTTTAGAAGCCCGAGAAAATTTATTTCGGGATTTTTGGAGTCCGTTTATTATTTCTTTTATTTGTTTTTCTGCGCGGAATAAAAAAAAACGCAAACCGACTTTGGGCCGTACCCAAGCGGGACTCCGCCCGGGGGCAGCCTTTAAATAGCCGCCACCCGAGCCGCCGCCAACCCTAACCCTAGCCGCACCTCGATCCGCGCGCCCGCCGCTGCCGCCGACCCGCCTCCCGAGGTAAAAAAAAGAGAAAAAAAAGTCGCAGTTTTATTTTTTTTAGTTTCATTTTTTTTAAATAGACCAGTTTTTCCGGTTTATTTATTTAGCGAGCGTTCGTACGTTTGTTCTAGCGAACGTTCATCGTTTTTCTTTTTCTCGGATTAAATCCGTGATTTTTCTGATCGCGATTCCTGATCCGATTTTCGTTTTAGTATAATTTTTCGCTCGTTTATCGGAATCAGGCGATTCAAGCGCCTGGAGTTTCGTCTCGAAACCCTTTATCCGTTTAACCAACTTAAACAAGTTTTTGCCACTATAAAAATTGCCCTAGATCCAGAATAGTAAACAAAGCTTATTTCTTTTGCCGTTTGACTTTCGTTGCTTCGTTTGATTTGATTCTTTTTGCAAACCGGAGTTCTTAAGTTGAACCTTCTGGTTAGATCTCTTATTTGAGTTTTACCCGTGCATTAGAATACTTATTGTATGCTTGTTTGTTTGTCTGCGATAGAATACCCGGAGTGTGCCGCCTGTTACTTCGAATCTCTAGGTTTCGCGGATCATCAGCAAGGCAAGTAACACTTTGATCATACCTCCTACCACCCAGTTTTATTGCATTAGATCAATCCTCAAACATTGCATGATTAGGATCTAACTAAATTGTGGGATGGGAAGTAGTTGAGGTAGTACCTATTACCTGTTTATTATCAAACCTCTGGGAGTTACTTCTACGTTTGCCTATTGTGCCATGCTATGCTAGTAGATGTGGATTGGGTGAGTGATATCCATGAAAGATGTGAGTTTGTTAATTAATGGTTTATCTAAGGTGGCAACTTAAACACACATATGGGTGGATTGAGGTACCTGGGTATTCCAGGATTGCCTGTTTTTTTATGGACCGCCACCCAGGCCCAAAGGAATCATGAGATTTTTCATACTAGAAACTTCCGTGTGCAGCCACAAGCTATTATGGGCTCTAGCATAGTTGAATAAGTCGTGCGAACTCTTACAGGGTAGACTAGCAGATATAGGGGAAAGTAGGTGTAACGGTCTATCCATCATAAGGTGCTAGCGCTTCTGTAAGACTATGTCTCAGTCATCCGACTTCTCAAACACCATGTAGTGCGAGAAACCAATCGGAGGCGATCGAGTCTTGTGGGGAAAAGTGCGCAAACCTCTGCAGAGTGTATAAACTAATCATGGTTAGCCGTGTCCCCGGTTATGGACAGTTTGAGTATCTAGTACTTGGATTATCATGTGAATCTCAACATGTTACTCTAAAAATTAATTTTGTTGTGTTTAATGATGATGCTTAATTGGGATTGAGGATGCTGTCAACCATTCTCAATGTTTAACAACTACCATGATAGTTAAATAAAATTTATTCCTTTGAAGTAGGGAAAAATTGGCTTTTCGCAAAACTGTAACCATAGAGCTTTCCACCAGCCAAATATGCATATAGTATAGCTGTTTCATTCCATTACTCTCTATGTGTTACTTTGCCAGCATATTCCATGTGCTGACCCGTTTCGGGCTGCAACGTTAATGTTGCAGACTTTTCAAACGATGATTAAGGAGTTTTAGGTCGTGGTTCTATACTCAGTGATGCCGTTGGAGTTGATGGACTCACTTATCTTCCAAGCCTTCTGCTGTTATAGTTAATAGATGGCCTTAAGCCATATTTATTGTAATAAGTTCTCTATTGAGACACTCGATGCAATAAGTGTGTGATTGCTACTCTGTTATAAATCCTCCGAGTACTGTGTGGTGTCAGCATTACTGATCCAGGGATGACACCTGAGCACATAGATCAGACTGTTTGAGGTCTGGTCGCTACAGAGATGGTATCAGAGCACACGCTGACTGTAGGACACGACCACTAAGCTAAAGACCTAGATCACTATTCACTCTCTTCTCTTCTGACCTCTCATATTTTCTACTCTTTAGGATGGCGGATGCAAGGAACAAGTTCACGCAACCGGATGACGATACACCCTTTGGATGTCACTTGAAGGAAGTCACTAGATACCTGAACATAGGAGTACCAAGCTTCACCGGAACCTACAACGCCACTTTACCTGAAGAAGAGCGCTGGATGATTCAAGTTCAAATTCCAGGAAGGACGTTCATGCCAGTCACTGAGCCCATAGAGTTTTCTTTTGATGCACCAACATGGAGTCTAGGAAAGAGCATGGCAGCTCACATCGCCATGGGACGCATTGGAGAAGTCTACCGCAATGATCTCAAGGATACTATCTACCAGATTTGTGGGCGCCGAGATGAGCACTGGGAGATGATCAGCACCCGGAAGGATAGATCAATTGCAGCTTTTATCCAGGAGTTAAATCAGCACATTCGACGACAGAAGAACCAGATGTGCGCCGACATGATAGATCTGAAGAAGGCTAGGACAAGAATCAAAGAACTGGAGGAAGAACTCAAGGCTACACGTGAAGATTATGAAGAAGAAATTGAAGTATTGGTGGAGAAGAATGACGATCTGATCAAGAAGATCGGAATATTTATGGGAGGCCCTACACCAGTAGATGAAGACGAAGAACCCAAGGAGATTCGCCCGAAAGACTACATCATCATCGACGACACCGACTCGGACCCAGATGATAGCGATGATGACTATGTTGATGAAGTCGGAGCAGATATCATGGAGTCTGCAACCGAAGAATATTTCTAGTAGACCACCTCATTAGTAGTAGTAGACCACCATGTAAATACAATAGTCCGAGCACTTTTGCGATAGTTAGATCGATTGTATGCCCTTGTTTGATTGAATGAAGTGAATTGTTTGCTTTTTCCTCATGTGCATATGGGTAGTGTTTTCTCTTTAGACCCCCTCTATTCTTAAATCTCATCTTTTCTAAACCCTCAGATGCCTCCGAGACGTGACCCCGGATTTACTTTTCCACCGGAGCTCACCCAGTTGATCCAGCAGCAGAACACATTGATACAGTTGCTAGTCCAGAATCAGAATCAGGGGAACAACAACAACCCACCACCACCACCACCACCTGTTGATCACTTAGCCCGTTTTCTTAGGCTGAATCCGTCGGTGTTTTCCAGTAGCACCGAGCCGATAGTAGCAGATGATTGGCTCCGCAAGACAGCTAGAGAGTTGACCACAGCAGGATGCACAGATGAGGAGAAGGTGAAGTTTGCCGCACATCAGCTTGAAGGACCGGCAGCATCATGGTGGGAGAATTTCATAGCCACTTTCCCTGGCGACACTGTCACTTGGGACCAGTTTCAGCAGGCTTTTCGAACTTCCCATGTTTCAGCAGGAGCTATGGTCATGAAGAAGCGTGAGTTTCGCAACTTGCGCCAAGGAGGACGGACAGTTGGCCAGTATGTGGAGGACTTTAGTAAATTAGCACGTTATGCCCCAGATGACGTTGCTACGGATGCAGCTAAGCAGGAGAAGTTTCTGGAAGGACTGAATGATGAGTTGAGCATGCAGTTGATGGTAGCAACCTTCAACAACTACCAGGAGTTGGTAGACCGTGCTCTTATGATTGAAGGCAAGCAGCAGCAAATTGAGAACCGCAAGAGGAAGTATGGACAAGGGAAGTACAATTCTGGAGCCCAACAGAAGCCACGTTTTACCCCTAGATCGGGAGGACATTTTTAGCATACCCATGGAGGAGGTAGCTCGCACAATCACAACGACACCAAGAATGGTAATGGCAATGGAGGAAGCAACGGCCAGGACCGTACCAATCCATCAACCCCAGCCAAGAAGGACCTGAGCCAAGTCACTTGCTTTAAGTGCCAGAACACCGGACATTATGCCAATGAATGTCCTGAAGGCCAGAATGGCAATGGAAGCTCTAGGAAGAAGCCGAACCCTTTCACCAGGGGACAGGTGAACCACGTTAACGTGGAGGAGGTTGAAGAGCAACCGGATGCAGTAATCGGTAAGTTTTTGGTTAAGTCATTTACTGCACTCGTTCTTTTTGATACTGGTGCATCGCATTCATACATATCAAGGGGATTTGTCGATAAGTATAACTTGCCCACTAAGGTTCTTAGAACACCTATGCTAGTAAGATCACCAGGAGCGGAGTATATGGCTAGTCAAGGATGTTTTCAAGTGCCATTGAGTATAGGTAGGCATGTGTTTTCCTCAGATTTAATCATTTTGGAATCACAAGGATTGGATGTAATTCTGGGTATGGATTGGCTGTCGATGTACAGAGGAAACATTGATTGCGCCAGTAAGACAATTTTGCTTACCACCCCAGAAGGGAGAAGGATCAAGTATGTATCCCGACATATGCCAAAAGGGACTCAAGTAAATTGTTTAACATGAGTTGTGCAGGAGGAAGTACCAGTGGTAAGGGATTTCCCTGAAGTATTTCCAGAAGAGTTGCTAGGCATACCACCGGATAGAGATATTGAGTTTATGATTGAGCTATTGCCAGGCACAGGGCCAATATCGAAGAGACCATACAGGATGTCTGCAAAGGATTTGATGGAGATTAAGAAGCAGATTAAGGAGTTACTGGATAAAGGTTACATTCGCCCAAGTTCGTCGCCTTGGGGATCACCAGTACTTCTAGTGGAGAAAAAGGATGGATCGTTAAGGATGGTTGTTGATTATCGAGGATTGAATGAAGTAACCATCAAGAACAAGTACCCACTACCAATGATCAATGATCTGTTTCATCGATTACAAGGAGCTAAGGTATTTTCCAAGATCGATCTGCGATTAGGATACCACCAGTTGAAGATTCGAGAACAGGATATACCTAAGACAGCTTTTACCACCAGGTATGGGCTGTACGAGTATACCGTTATGTCATTTGGTCTGACTAACGCACCTGCCTATTTTATGAACATGATGAACAAAGTGTTTATGGAGTTCTTGGATAAGTTCGTCGTGGTGTTCATTGATGATATTCTGGTTTACTCGAAAAGTGAAGAGGAGCATAAGGAGCATTTGCGATTGGTACTTGAGAAGCTCAGAGAACACCAGTTGTATGCCAAGTTCAGCAAATGTGAGTTTTGGTTGAAGGAAGTAGGATTCCTCGGACACGTTATATCCGGAGAAGGTATATCAGTAGATCCCACTAAAGTTGATACCGGGACCAAGTGGGAAGCGCCAACAACAGTTGGAGAGATCCGGAGTTTTCTTGGACTCGCAGGATACTACCGGAGATTTATTGAGAATTTCTCAAAGATTGCAAAGCCTATGACGGAGTTATTAAAGAAGGATACCAAGTTCATATGGACTGAGGAGTGTGAGGCTAGTTTCCAGGAGTTGAAGAAACGCTTGGTTACTTCACCAGTGTTGATTTTGCCAGACCAGACCAAGGATTATGAGGTGTACTGCGACGCTTCACGTCGAGGACTTGGAGCAGTGCTTATGCAGGAAGGGAGAGTTGTTTCATATGCCTCAAGACAACTGAAACCTCACGAGTTGAATTATGCTACGCATGATTTGGAGTTAGCAGCCGTAGTGCATGCACTAAAGACTTGGAGACATTTCCTCATTGGAAATCATTGTGAGGTGTACACGAATCACAAGAGTTTGAAGTACATTTTCATGCATAAGGAGTTGAACCTCAGACAAAGGAGATGGTTGGAGCTCATCAAGGATTATGATATGAGATTGCATTACCATCCCAGAAAAAGCTAATGTAGTAGCTGACACATTAAGTCGCAAAAGCCATGTCAATACACTAATGACGGGAGAAATACCAAGGGAGTTAGCCGAAAATCTTCATGAACTATGTTTGGAAATAGTTCCGAGAGGCTATGTAGCAGCATTGGAGATTCAGTCAAGTTTGATGGATAGAATCAGAGAAGCTCAGAAGACTGACAAGGAGATTGCCTCTATAAAGGAGAAAATGAGCGAAGGAAAGGCTAAAGGATTTCGTGAGGATGAGCACGACACCCTATGGTTTGAAGACCGTGTTTATGTGCCCAATGACCCGGAGATCAGGAAGTTGATTCTGCAAGAGGCACATGATTCACCATATTCGATTCATCCAGGAATTACCAAGATATATTTGGATTTGAAGGATATTTTCTGGTGGACCGGAATGAAGAAAGATATTGCGGAGTATGTAGCAGTTTGTGACGTATGTCAGAGAGTAAAGGCAGAGCATCAGAAGCCAGCAGGATTGCTACAGCCATTGCCGATACCCGAATGGAAGTGGGATAAGTTAGGCATGGATTTTATCACGGGATTACCCAGGACTCGTTCAGGCTATGACTCGATTTGGGTTGTAGTTGATCGGTTGACGAAAGTAGCTCATTTCATCCCGGTAAAGACCACTTACACCAGTGCTAAGTTGGCAAAGATATACATGACCAGGATTGTATGCTTACATGGAGTTCCGAGGAGTATAGTATCAGATAGAGGAACCCAGTTTACCTCAAAGTTCTGGAATCAGTTGCACGAAACTTTGGGTACCAGGCTAGAGTTCAGCACAACTTTTCATCCATAGACAGATGGACAGACCGAGAGAGTCCATCAGATTTTGGAGGACATGCTGAGAGCTTGTGCGCTAGATTATGGATCTAGTTGGGACGAGAATTTGTCATATGCAGAGTTCTCTTACAACAACAGCTATCAATCCAGTTTAAGGATGGCCCCTTTCGAAGCCTTGTATGGAAGAAGGTGCAGGACACCGTTGTCGTGGGATGAAGTTGGAGACCGCCAGTTGTTTGGACCAGACTTGATTAAGGAGTCTGAGCAGAAGGTGAAATTGATTTGCGATAGGCTCAATGTAGCTCAATCCAGGCAAAAGAGCTAAGCAGATTCTAAGCGCAAGGAGACAGTTTACGAAGTCGGAGACCGAGTTTATCTTCGAGTATCGCCACTACGAGGAACAAAGCATTTTGGTGTTAGGGGAAAGTTAGCGCCACGATTGTAGGACCATACCGAGTATTGGAACGTATGGGAGAAGTGGCCTACAAGTTGGAATTGCTCGAAGGATTGTCAGGAGTTCATGATGCGTTCCACGTTTCTCAGTTGAAGAAGTGCCACGCGGAGATGGCTGACATACCCTTGAGAGACACCGTGCCATTGGAAGCAATTCAGTTGGATAACGATTTGACCTATGAGGAGAAACCAGTTAAGATTCTAGAGTATGCCAGTCGAGTCACCCGCAACAAGGTTATCAAGTTTTGCAAGGTTCAGTGGAGCCACCACACGGAGGATGAAGCCACCTGGGAGCGAGAGGAAGATTTTCTCAAGGACCACCCTCACCTATTTTCTAGCCAACCCGAATCTCGAGGGCGAGATTCATCTTAAGGGGGGTAGGTTTGTAACATCCCAAATTTTCAATTTGGAATGTTATACATTAGACCATCATTGCATATCATAATTTATTTGCTTTTGGTTTTGATCCTAGAAATTCCACGCAACTCAAGGACCCACGGAGAGAGTTGGGGATTTCGTTATTTTCATATTTGAGTTCTCTCAAATTTTGCGAATAGGATCATTTGATTTTAATTATTTTATCATCAATTATTTCTATTACAAAAATATGAGAGAGAGAATAAAATGACTTTCCCAAAATAAAGAAATATTGAGGATTTAATAATAAAATCAAATAAGATTTTATTTCGGAGTTTTTTGGTATTTTATTTGAATTTAGGAAAAATGTGAGTTTTTCAAAATTGCATTTAGGCCCCAAATAAATGTTCACCTTGTGTGGCTTGATTTTAGAAGCCCGGGAAAATTTATTTCGGGATTTTTGGAGTCCGTTTAGTATTTCTTTTATTTGTTTTTCTGCGCGGAATAATTAAAAAAAACGCGAACCGACTTTGGGCCGTACCCGAGCGGGACTCCGCTCGGGGGCAGCCTTTAAATAGCCGCCGCCCGAGCCGCCCCAGCCCACCAGAGCTACCGCCAACCCTAACCCTAGCCGCGCCTCGATCCGCGCACCCGCCGCCGCCGCCGACCCGCCTCCCGAGGTAAAAAAAAGAGAGAAAAAAGTCGCAGTTTTATTTTTTTTAGTTTCGTTTTTTTAAATAGATTGGTTTTTCCGGTTTATTTATTTAGCGAGTGTTCGTCCGTTCGTTCTAGCGAACGTTCGTGGTTTTTCTTTTTCTCGGATTAAATCCGCGATTTTTCTGATCGCGATTCCTGATTCGATTTTCGTTTTAGTATAACTTTTGGCTCGTTTATCGGAATCAGGCGATTCAAGCGCCTGGAGTTTTGTCTCGAAACCATTTATCCGTTTAACCAACTTAAACAAGTTTTTGCCACTATAAAAATTGCCCTAGATCCAGAATAGTAAACGAAGCTTGTTTCTTTTGCCGTTTGACTTTCGTTGCTTCGTTTGATTTGATTCTTTTTGCAAACCAGAGTTCTTAAGTTGAACCTTCTGGTTAGATCTCTTATTTGAGTTTTACCCGTGCATTAGATGAATACTTATGTATGCTTGTTTGTTTGTCTGCGATAGAATACCCGGAGTGTGCCGCATGTTACTTCGAATCTCTAGGTTTCGCGGATCATCAGCAAGGCAAGTAACACTTTGATCATACCTCCTACTACCCAGTTTTATTGCATTAGATCAATCCTCAAACATTGCATGATTAGGATCTAATTAAATTGTGGGATGGGAAGTAGTTGAGGTAGTACCTATTACCTGTTTATTATCAAACCTTTGGGAGTTACTTCTACGTTTGCCTATTATGCCATGCTATGCTAGTAGACGTGGATTGGGTGAGTGATATCCATGACAGATGTGAGTTTGTTAATTAATGGTTTATCTAAGGTGGCAACTTAAACACACATCTGGGTGGATTGAGGTACTTGGGTATTCCTGGATTGCCTATTTTTTTATGGACCGCCACCCAGGCCCAAAGGGATCATGATATTTTTCATACTAGAAACTTCCGTGTGCAGCCACAAGCTATTATGAGCTATAGCATAGTTGATTAAGTCATGCGAACTCTTACAGGGTAGACTAGCAGATGTAGGGGAAAGTAGGTGTAACGGTCTATCCATCGTAAGGTGCTAGCGCTTCTGAAAGACTATGTCTCGGTCATCCGACTTCTCAAACACCATGTAGTGCGAGAAACCAATCGGAGGCGATCGAGTCTTGTGGGGAAAACTGCGCAAACCTCTGCAGAGTGTATAAACTAATCATGGTTAGCCGTGTCCCCGGTTATGGACAGTTTGAGTATCTAGTACTTGGATTATCGTGTGAATCTCAACATGTTACTCTAAAATTTAATTTTGTTGGGTTTAATGATGATGCTTAATTGGGATTGAGGATGCTGTCAACCATTCTCAATATTTAACAACTACCATGATAGTTAAATAAAATTTATTCCTTTGCAGTAGGGAAAAATTGGCTTTTCACAAAACTGTAACCATAGAGCTTTCCACCAGCCAAATATGCATATAGTATAGCTGTTTCATTCCATTACTCTCTATATGTTACTTTGCCAGCATATTCCATGTGCTGACCCGTTTCGGGCTGCAACGTTAATGTTGCAGACTTTTCAGACGACGATTAAGGAGTTTTAGGTCGTGGTTCTATACTCAGTGATGCTGTTGGAGTTGATGGACTCACTTATCTTCCAAGCCTTCCGCTGTTATAGTTAATAGATGGCCTTAAGCCATATTTATTGTAATAAGTTCTCTATTGAGACACTCGATGTAATAAGTGTGTGATTGCTACTCTGTTATAAATCCTCCGAGTACTGTGTGGTGTCAGCATTACTGATCCAGGGATGACACCTGAGCACAGAGATCAGACTGTTTGAGGTCTGGTCGCTACATTACCGACCTACTCCGTCCCCTCAGCTAGACCAGGGGCTTCGCCATCGCTTCATGAACATAATCCGGGGCGTCATCATCACCATGGCTAGACCGGGGGCTTCGCTTGGACACATCGTCAATGTTATGCCGTCTATTCATCAAGCCAAGCTACTCGCTAGGACATGTCATCAACACCGAGCACATTAACTAGCTAAGTCGCTTTCATGCTCATTTTTTTCTTTAATTTTTTTTCAGTTTTTGTTCGGTTCAACCAAGCATTATATTTTTGTAAAGCAAAAAGTTGTTTGTTATAAAACTTATTTTGTTAAAAACATTGTTTATTAAAAGTGCTTCCTCTATCCAAGTTAACTAGGGGCTCATAAACTTATATGTGCCTTTTAAGTACTTTTCTTCTTAGTCACTGCAGAGTATTTTTCTGCTACTCTTTTTTCGAATCGACTGTGTGGTCAAATAGCCGTATAGCCTATTTTCTCTCTAAAACCGCTCGAGTTTAGTTCGCTAGACTGGTCTGAGAATCAACCCACCTTCGGGAAAGGGAGGTTGAAGCCGAAGGCTGACCCACTTGAAGTCTAGAGATCGGACGTGTCGTGTTAAAGCACGACAAAAGCACAAATTAATTTTAAGATCAATTTTGGATTGGCACCAAAAAACTTAATTTAATTTAGACGGAAGATTTTGCGTAAGTTTTTTTTGGTTTTGTTAGCATAGCTCTCGTGATACAACGCCATACGCCTTTAAAGCATCGACAATGTTTAACAGGGGATGTGACTAGAGTCGAACGCACCAGAAGCTAAGCTACTCTGCGGAGTCCTTGGCAAAACATCCTCGGTATTTCGCCTATATATGCACTTATTTCGACTTGTGTCTTTGGTCAATAGCTGGGTTGGTCGGCTCCTGTGCTTACCCATTATGTTTTCGCTTTGTTCGGCTAAGGGTTTAAATGGAGAGACACTACGATTGTTACTTCTAGTTTAACTGGTCAAGTACCTCAGATGGATAAATTTGAAAGCTGACTATCACAATACGCGTAAATCGGTCGGCGAACCGTAGGCAATGTTAAACTATGTATAGCCGATAGCGGCTATCCATGTAAAACGAAGGGCTTTTATTTTTCGAAAAAGTCGATGTGTAGGTGGTTTGATCTCGGGCGATCCAAGGATTCGACATGTACCGGGGGCTATTAAGTTTCCCCCAAACGAATGCCTAAGACTAAGTGTATGTTTTAGCCCTAAGGTCCGATTGCCTTGTTTCTACTGATAGAACCGCCGCTGGGCACCGAGACGTCGGCTAAGTGTTGCAATCAGAAAGGAAACTCCCTAACTAGTTTCCCCCAAACGAATGCTTCTAAGAATAAGTGTATGGTTTAGCCCTAAGGTCTAGTTTCCTTGTTTCTACTGATAGAACCGCCGCTGGGCACGGAGACGTCGGCTAAGTGTTGTAATCAGAAAGGAAACTCCCTAACTAGTTTCTAATAAGGGGTGGAAGCCGATGACTGGCCAATTACACATCTTAAATAGTCATGGTCAAGTCAAAATAACATATAACATAAAGCTGCAAAATGTAGCTTGAAAGTTGACTGTCACAACATGTGCAAATTCTATCGGTCGGTCGGATCGGCCGGTCGTAAATATTAAACCAAAAAGGTTGCCTGTGTAACAAAAAGGACTTTCTGATAAGTCATTAATGGAAAAGTAGTTTGGTCATCTTTGAAAAAACTGTGCAATACTTACCTCGATTTTTTTGGTATAGAACACATAAGACCTATCAAAGAGTCTAATAAACTGTATCAGGGGCTCCTTGGGGAACCTCGATATGGTTACCTTGGGACTCCTGGAGAGCTCAACATATCCTTAGCATTTGTATTTTATATACATGCGCTGCCTTCCCACAAATCATAATAAAGCCACAATATGCATCAATTTGACTTGAGATTTTTTGCCAAGCTGGGTTGCTTGGTCCTGTGCTTACCCTCTACGTTCCCGACGAATTCGGCTCGAGGGTAAAGGGAGCACCTCTGCGATTGTTACTTCCGGGTCAAACGAGCAAGTACCTCAAACGAGTGAAGCCGAAATCTAGCGGTCACAAGAATATAACTGGTCGACATCGGAGGAAGTGAAAATCAAGGTATTTCTAAAGGGCACTAGACATAGGGTGTAGAGCCTACTTAATATGCCGAGCATATTCTCGAGTCGAGGCCTTTGAGCAAGTATACTAGAACATTGACTAACTTGTGGTGATTAACATGACACCTCGGGAAAAGGCATGACACCTCGTGAAAAGGAACTGCTAGAGGAAGATGTGACTTGTGTTAAACATCAGTATAACATAACTCTCTGCAAGGCTTTCATTTTGACCTTATGGCAGGATTGCCTTGTTCCCTACAAACGTTGCCTGAGGACTCAGGCCGATGTTAGGAACACTCCTCGTCCTCTGCTCGAGGAGGTAGAAGCCAATGGCTGGTTAACGAAGTATACAATCTATGGATATGAGCATTCAAAATGACAAAAACATAGATACATAAAGTCATCATTCAACATAAACTATTTACAAAATCTATTGAAGACCATCTATAAGGGTATCGAGGAGAGAAACCTATTTGGTTAGCAGAGAAGCTAACATGACACTCTCATAATTCCTGTTGGCTTTTTGATTTCCTTTCCATCAAGCCCCTTGAGGTCGACCCTAGCAAGCTCTTCGGTCTTCAGCAGAAAATAGTGTGTCTTAACCATGGCCCACGCTTCTCGAGCGCCGATACGTCTCCAACGTATCTATAATTTTTGGTTGTTCCATGCTATTATATTATCTATTTTGGATGTTTTATATGCATTAATATGCTATTTTATATTATTTTTTGGACTAATCTATTAACCTAGAGCCCAGTGCCAGTTTTTGTTTTTTCCTTGTTTTAGAGTTCTGCAGAAAAGGAATACCAAACGGAGTCCAAACGGAATAAAACTTTTGTGATGATTTTTCTTGGACCAGAAGACATCCAGAGGACTTGGAGTGCAAATCAGAGAATCCACGAGGCAGCCACAAAGGACGGAGGGCGCGCCCAGGGGGGTACGGCGCGCCCCCACCCTTGTGGGCCCCTTGTGACTCCACCGACCTAGTTTCTTTTCCTATATATTCTCATATACCCCGAAACCAATAGGGGGAGCCATGAAAAACACTTTTCCACTGCAGCAACCTTTTGTACCCGTGAGATCCCATCTAGGGGTTTTTCCGGCGTCCTACCGGAGGGGGATTCAATCACGGAGGGCTTGTACATCAACACCATTGCCCTTCCGATGAAGCGTGAGTAGTTTACACTACTAGGGAAAAGCTTATAGACAGACGCTTACTAGTAGCGAGGGTTTATAACCCTCGCTACTGCTACTTACTAGTAGCGCGGGTTTTTAACCCTTGCTACTACTAAGTTGATACTAGTAGCGCGGGTTTTTAACCCTCGCTACTACTAAGCGGTCTCTACCGTGCCCTCCCGGGACATGCCATAGTAGTAGCGAGGGGTACAAACCCGCGCTACTACTAAGTTGATAGTAGTAGCATGGTTTTACACCCCCTCGCTACTACTAAGTACGAGGTAGGTGAAATCCCCGTATCCTCAGCCGAATCCCTCCTCTCTCCCTCACTTTCCCCCTCTCTCACTTTCCTCGTCTCTCCCTCATACTCCAGCAGTGGCCGCCGCTGGTACACTCTGCTTTCTTCGCCTCCTCCCTGTCCGAGATCCCTTCGGTGGGCGGTCGCCGGAGCTCCTCGTCGCCGCCAAGATGCGGAAGCGCGACCACGACATCCTCCTCCTCGCCGCCTTCACCGTCTTGTTCTTGCTCCAGGTCAGCCCTCCTCCCCCCCTCTCCGATTCGATCCGGAATGATAGCTGACCCATCCCCCTCCTCCTCCAGCAGCACGAGGGCGACTTCTCGTTCCGGAAGACGTGGACCGCCTCCTGCCGCCGCTCGTCGCCGACCTCAACGGCGACAGCCGCCGCGAGGTGTTGCTCCCCACGCACGATGCCAAGATGCAGGTCCTCCAGCTCCTGGCCCACGCCGGGCTGGCCTCCGCAGCCGCCCTCGATGGCTTCCACGAGGCACGCGTCATGGACGAGATCTCCCTGCTCCCGGCTAACGTGCGCGCATCATGGGGTCGAGATTTTTTTTGGTTTTTCAAATTAATAGTAGTAGCGCGGGTCACAGACACGCGCTACTACTAACACACGTACTAGTAGGCGGGATGCATCGCGCTACTACTACTAGTTAGCTGTAGCGCCGTAGTAGTAGCGCAGGCACCCGCGCTACTACTAGGCTTTTTCCTAGTAGTGGTTTACCACAGACCTACGGGTCCATAGCTAGTAGCTAGATGACTTCTTTTCTCTCTTTGATTCTCAATACCATGTTCTCCTCGATGTTCTTGGAGATCTATTTGATGTAATTATTTTTTGCGGTGTGTTTGCTGAGATCCGATGAATTATGGATTTATGATCAGCTTATCTATGAATATTATTTGAATCTTCTCTGAATTCTTATATGCATGATTTGATATCTTTGCAAGTCTCTTCGAACTATCGATTTGGTTTGGCCAACTAGATTGGTTTTTCTTGCAATGGGAGAAGTGCTTAGCTTTGGGTTCAATCTTGCGGTGTCCTTTCCCAGTGACAGTAGGGGTAGCAAGGCACGTATTGTATTGTTGCCATCGAGGATAAAAAGATGGGGTTTTCATCATATTGCTTGAGTTAATTCCTCTACATCATGTCATCTTGCTTAATGCGTTACTCCGCTCTTTATGAACTTAATACTCTAGATGCATGCTGGATAGCGATCGATGTGTGGGGTAATAGTAGTAGATGCAGAATTGTTTCGGTCTACTTGACGGACGTGATGCCTATATTCATGATCATTGCCTTAGATATCGTCATAACTTTGCGCTTTTCTATCAATTGCTCGGCAATAAGTTGTTCACCCACTGTAATATTTTCTATCTTGAGAGAAGCCTCTAGTGAAACCTATGGCCCCCGGGTCTATTTTCCATCATACAAGTTCTAGTTTACATCATATTAGTTTCCGATTTACTTCCTTTGCAATCTTTTACTTTCCGATCTATAAACCAAAATACCAAAAATATTTACTTTACCGTTTATCTATTTCTATCAGATCTCACCTTTGCAAGTAACCGTGAAGGGATTGACAACCCCTTTATCATGTTGGGTGCAGGTTGTTGTTTGTTTGTGTAGGTATTCGGTGACTTGTGCATTGTCTCCTACTGGATTGATATCTTGGTTCTCAAAACTAAGGGAAATACTTACTCTACTTGGCTGCATCACCCTTTCCTCTTCAAGGAAAAAACCAACGCAAGCTCAAGAAGTAGCAAGCACCTTCTCGGCAGGATGACACCTTACATGTCTAAATCTGACGTCTGACTCCCTTCAGGCGCTTAGCAAGCTCGGTATTATCCCTTGGCAGAGGTTCATTGGGCCATAGAGCTCAGAAAATCTTCTCCATGGAGTTTTGTTTGTCCTTGTCGATCTTGAGCTGATTATGTTTGTCTATTTTCCGAGCATGTGTCTGATGACCTGCCTCCTCTTGCGCTTTGGCGTAACAAGCAGCTTCTCGAGCTTGTTCAAGGTCATTTTCAAGTTGACCTATCATCTACTCTGCTAATAAAAAGCATACAACTAATACAAGTAGTCATCATATTATTATCATAGGTCAAGTATTAAACTTGAAGGAAATATGCCCTAGAGGCAATAATAAAGTTATTATTTATTTCCTTATATCATGATAAATGTTTATTATTCATGCTAGAATTGTATTAACCGGAAACATAATACATGTGTGAATACATAGACAAACATAGTGTCACTAGTATGCCTCTACTTGACTAGCTCGTTGATCAAAGATGGTTATGTTTCCTAACCATAGACATGAGTTGTCATTTGATTAATGGGATCATATCATTAGGAGAATTATGTGATTGACTTGACCCATTTCGTTAGCTTAGCACTTGACCGTTTAGTTTGTTGCTATTGCTTTCTTCATGACTTATACATGTTCCTATGACTATGAGATTATGCAACTCCTGTTTACTGGAGGAAGATTTGTGTGCTACCAAACGTCACAACGTAAATGGGTGATTATAAAGGTGCTCTACAGGTGTCTCCAAAGGTACTTGTTGGGTTGGCATATTTCGAGATTAGGATTTGTCACTCCGATTGTCGGAGAGGCATCTCTGGGCCCTCTCGGTAATGCACATCACATAAGCCTTGCAAGCATTGCAACTAATGAGTTAGTTGCGGGATGATGTATTATGGAACGAGTAAAGAGACTTGCCGGTAACGAGATTGAACTAGGTATTGAGATACCAACGATCAAATCTCGGGCAAGTAACATACCGATGACAAAGGGAACAACGTATGTTGTTATGCGGTCTGACCGATAAAAGATCTTCGTAGAGTATGTAGGAGCCAATATGAGCATCCAGGTTCCGCTATTGGTTATTGACCGGAGACGTGTCTCGGTCATGTCTACATTGTTCTCGAACCCGTAGGGTCTGCATGCTTAACGTTACGATGACAGTTTCATTATGAGTTTATATATTTTGATGTACCGAAGGTAGTTCGGAGTCCCGGATGTGATCACTGACATAACGAGGAGTCTCGAAATAGTCGAGACATAATGATTGATATATTGGACGACTATATTCGGACACAAGAATGGTTCCGGGAGTTATCGGATATAAAACGGAGTACCGGGAGTTACCGCAACCCCCCCGGGGGTTAATGGGCCTCATGGGCCCAAAGTGGAGCAGAGGAGGGGCAGCCAGGGCAGGCTGCGCGCCCCCTCCCCCTCTAGTCCGAATTGGACAAGGAGGGAGGGGCGGTGCCCCCCTTCCTTTCTCTCCTCTCTCCCTTCCTTCCCCCTCTCCTAGTTGGACAAGGAAAGGAGGGAGTCCTACTCCCGGTAGGAGTAGGACTCCTCCCTGGAGCGCCTCCTCCTGGCCGGCTGCCCCTCCCCCTTGCTCCTTTATATACGGGGGCAGGGGGGCACCTCTAGACACAACAATTGATCATTGATCTCTTAGCCGTGTGCGGTGCCCCCTTCCACCATAATCCTCGATAATATTATAGCGGTTCTTAGGCGAAGCCCTGCGACGGTAGAACATCAAGGTCGTCACCACGCCGTCGTGCTGACGGAACTCTTCCCCGACATTCTGCTGGATCGGAGTCCAGGGATTGTCATCGAGCTGAATGTGTGCTAGAACTCGGAGGTGCCGTAGTTTTGGTGCTTGATCGGTCGGGCCGTGAAGACGTACGACTACATCAACCGCGTTGTGCTAACGCTTCCGCTTCTGGTCTACGAGGGTACGTAGACAACACTCTCCCCTCTCGTTGCTATGCATCACCATGATCTTGCGTGTGCGTAGGAATTTTTTGAAATTACTATGTTCCCCAACAGTGGCATCCGAGCCAGGTTTTATGCGTTGATGAACTATAATATGCAAGGGATGAATAAGACTATTCCTGAGCTCTTCGCAATGCTAAAAGCCGCGGAGGTAGAAATCAAGAAGGAGCATCAAGTGTTGATGGTCAATAAGACCACCAGTTTCAAGAAAAAGGGCAAAGGGAAGAAGAAAGGGAACTTCAAGAAGAACAACAAACAAGTTGCTGCACAGGAGAAGAAACCCAAGTCTGGACCTAAGCGTGAGACTGAGTGCTTCTACTGCAAGCAGACTGGTCACTGGAAGCGGAACTGCCCCAAGTATTTGGCGGATAAGAAGGTTGGCAAAGTGAACAAAGGTATATGTGATATACATGTTATTGATGTGTACCTTACTAATGCTCACAATAGCACCTGGGTATTTGATACTGGTTCTGTTGCTAACATTTGCAACTCGAAACAGGGGCTACGGATTAAGCGAAGATTGGCTAAGGACGAGGTGACGATGTGTGTGGGAAATGGTTCCAAAGTCGATGTGATCGCGGTCGGCACGCTACCTCTACATCTACCTTCAGGATTAGTATTAGACCTAAATAATTGTTATTTGGTGCCAGCATTGAGCATGAACATTATATCTGGATCTTGTTTGATGCGAGACAATTATTCATTTAAATCAGAGAATAATGGTTGTTCTATTTATATGAGTAATATCTTTTATGGTCATGCACCCTTGAAGAGTGGTCTATTTTTGATGAATCTCGATAGTAGTGATACACATATTCATAATGTTGAAATCAAAAGATGCAGAGTTGATAATGATAGTGCAACTTATTTGTGGAACTGCCATTTAGGTCATATCGGTGTAAAGCGCATGAAGAAACTCCATACTGATGGACTTTTGGAACCACTTGATTATGAATCACTTGGTACTTGCGAACCGTGCCTCATGGGTAAGATGACTAAAACGCCGTTATCCGGTACTATGGAGAGAGCAACGGATTTGTTTGAAATCATACATACAGATGTATGTGTTCCAGTGAATGTTGAGGCTCGCGGCAGATATCGTTATTTTCTCACCTTCACAGATGATTTAAGCAGATATGGGTATATCTACTTAATGAAACATAAGTCTGAAACATTTGAAAAGTTCAAAGAATTTCAGAGTGAAGTTGAAAATCATCGTAACAAGAAAATAAAGTTTCTACGATTTGATCGTGGAGGAGAATATTTGAGTTACGAGTTTGGTCTACATTTGAAACAATGCGGAATAGTTTCGCAACTCACGCCACCCGGAACGCCACAGCGTAATGGTGTGTTCGAACATCGTAATCGTACTTTATTAGATATGGTGCGATCTATGATGTCTCTTACTGATTTACCGTTATCGTTTTGGGGTTATGCTTTAGAGACGGCTGCATTCACGTTAAATAGGACACCATCAAAATCCGTTGAGATGACGCCTTATGAACTGTGGTTTGGCAAGAAACCAAAGTTGTCGTTTCTGAAAGTTTGGGGCTGCGATGCTTATGTGAAAAAGCTTCAACCTGATAAGCTCGAACCCAAATTGGAGAAATGTGTCTTCATAGGATACCCAAAGGAGACTGTTGGGTACACCTTCTATCACAAATTTGAAGGCAAGACTTTTGTTGCTAAATTCGGAGTTTTTCTAGAGAAGGAGTTTCTCTCGAAAGAAGTGAGTGGGAGAAAAGTAGAACTTGATGAGGTAACTGTACCTGCTCCCTTATTGGAAAGTAGTACATCACAGAAACCGGTTTCTGTGACTCCTACACCAATTAGTGAGGAAGCTAATGATGATGATCATGTAACTTCAGATCAAGTTACTACCGAACCTCGTAGGTAAACCAGAGTGAGATCCGCACTAGAGTGGTACGATAATCATGTTCTGGAGGTCATGTTACTTGACCATGAAGAACCTACGAACTATGAGGAAGCGATGATGAGCCCAGATTCCACGAAATGGCTTGAATGAAATGTGAGATGAGATCCATGTATAAGAACAAAGTATGGACTTCGATTGACTTGCCCAAACATCGGCGAGCCATTGATATTAAATGGATCTTCAAGAGGAAGACGGACGTTGATAGTAGTGTTACTATCTACAAAGCTAGAATTGTCGTAAAAGGTTTTCGACAAGTTCAAGGTGTTGACTACGATGAGAGTTTCTCACTCGTATCTATGCTTAAGTCTATCCGAATCATGTTACCAATTGCCACATTTTATGAAATCTGGCAAATGGATAAACAAAATTGCATTCCTTAATGGATTTATTAAAGAAGAGTTGTATATGATGCAACCAGAAGGTTTTGTCAATCCTAAAGGTGCTAACAAAATATGCAAGCTCTAGCGATCCATCTATGGACTGGTCCAAGCATCTCGGAGTTGGAATATACGCTTTGATAAGTTGATCAAAGCATATAGTTTTATACAGACTTGCGGTGAAGCCTGTATTTACAAGAAAGTGAGTGGGAGCACTATATCATTTCTGATAAGTATATGTGAATGACATATTGTTGATCGGAGATAATGTAGAATTATTCTGCAAATCATAAAGGAATGTTTGAAAGGAGTTTTTCAAAGAAAGACCTCGGTGAAGCTTCTTACATATTGATCATCAAGATCTATAGAGATAGATCAAGACGCTTGATAAGTTTTTCAATGAGTACATACCTTGGCAAGATTTTGAAGTAGTTCAAAATGGAACAGTCAAAGAAAGAGTTCTTGCCTGTGTTACAAGGTGTGAAATTGAGTAAAGACTCAAAGCCCGACCACGGAAGAAGATAGAAAGAGAATGAAAGTGATTCCCTATGCCTTGGCCATATGTTCTATAAAGTATGCCATGCTGTGTACCAAATCTACTGTATACCCTACATTGTTTTTGGCAAGGGAGTACAATAGTGATCTAGGAGTAGATCACTAGACAGCGGTCAAAATTATCCTTAGTGGAATAAGGATATGTTTCTCGATTATGGAGGTGACAAAAAAGGTTCATCATAAAGGGTTACGTCGATGCAAATTTTGACACTGATCTAGATGACTCTAAATCTCAATCTGGATACATATTGAAAGTGCGAGCAATTAGCTAGAGTAGCTCTATGCAGAGCATTGTTGACATAGAAATTTGCAAAATACTTACGGATCTGAATGTGGCAGACCTGTTGACTAAACTTCTCTCACAAGCAAAACATGATCACACCTCAGTACTCTTTGGGTGTTAATCACATAGCGACGTGAACTAGATTATTGACTCTAGTAAACCCTTTGGGTGTTGGTCACATGTCGATGTGAACTATGGGTGTTAATCACATGGTGATGTGAACTATTGGTATTAAATCACATGGCGATGTGAACTAGATTATTGACTCTAGTGCAAGTGGGAGACTGAAGGAAATATGCCCTAGAGGCAATAATAAAGTTATTATTTATTTCCTTATATCATGATAAATGTTTATTATTCATGCTAGAATTGTATTAACCAGAAACATAATACATGTGTGAATACATAGACAAACATAGTGTCACTAGTATGCCTCTACTTGACTAGCTCGTTGATCGAAATGGTTATGTTCCCTAACCATAGACATGAGTTGTCATTTGATTAACGGGATCACATCATTAGGAGAATGATGTGATTGACTTGACCCATTTCGTTAGCTTAGCACTTGATCATTTAGTTTATTGCTATTGCTTTCTTCATGACTTATACATGTTCCTATGACTACGAGATTATGCAACTCCCGTTTACCGGAGGAACACTTTGTGTGCTACCAAACGTCACAACGTAACTGGGTGATTATAAAGGTGCTCTACAGGTGTATCCGAAGGTACTTGTTGGGTTGGCGTATTTCGAGATTAGGATTTGTCACTCCGATTGTCGGAGAGGTATCTCTGGGCCCTCTCGGTAATGCACATCACTATAAGCCTTGCCAGCATTGCAACTAATGAGTTAGTTGCGGGATGATGTATTATGGAATGAGTAAAGAGACTTGCCGGTAATGAGATTGAA
This sequence comes from Triticum urartu, assembly GCF_056163025.1. Lineage (NCBI taxonomy): Eukaryota > Viridiplantae > Streptophyta > Magnoliopsida > Poales > Poaceae > Triticum > Triticum urartu. The sequence goes on from NC_141879.1 coordinate 574,732,026, forward strand.
CTAGGTATTGAGATACCGACGATCAAATCTCGAGCAAGTAACATACCGATGACAAAGGGAACAACGTATGTTGTTATGCGGTCTGACCGATAGAAGATCTTCGTAGAATATGTAGGAGCCAATATGAGCATCCAGGTTCCGCTATTGGTTATTGACCGGAGACGTGTCTCGGTCATGTCTACATTGTTCTCGAACCCGTAGGGTCCGCACGCTTAACGTTACGATGACAGTTTCATTATGAGTTTATATATTTTGATGTACCGAAGGTTGTTCGGAGTCCCGGATGTGATCACGGACATAACGAGGAGTCTCGAAATAGCCGAGACATAAAGATTGATATATTGGACGACTATATTCGGACACAGGAATGGTTCCGGGAGTTATCGGATATAAAACGGAGTACCGGGGGTTACCGGAACCCCCCCGAGGGTTAATGGGCCTCATGGGCCCAAAGTGGAGCAGAGGAGGGGTGGCCCGGGCAGGCTGCACGCCCCCTCCCCCTCTAGTCCGAATTGGACAAGGAGGGAGGGGCGGCGCCCCCCCTTTCCTTTCTCTCCTCTCTCCCTTCCTTCCCCCTCTCCTAGTTGGACAAGGAAAGGAGGGAGTCCTACTCCCAGTAGGAGTTGGACTCCTCCCTGGCGCGCCTCCTCCTGGCCGGCCGCCCCTCCCCCTTTCTCCTTTATATACGGGGGCAGGGGGCACCTCTAGACACAACAATTGATCATTGATCTCTTAGCCGTGTGCGGTGCCCCCTTCCACCATAATCCTCGATAATATTGTAGCGGTGCTTAGGCGAAGCCCTGCGACGGTAGAACATCAAGATCGTCACCACGCCGTCGTGCTGACGGAACTCTTCCCCGACAATCTGCTGGATCGGAGACCGGGATCGTCATCGAGCTGAACGTGTGCTAGAACTCGGAGGTGCCGTAGTTTCGGTGCTTGATCGGTCGGGCCGTGAAGACGTACGACTACATCAACCACGTTGTGCTAACGCTTCCGCTTCTGGTCTATGAGGGTACGTAGACAACACTCTCCCCTCTCGTTGCTATGCATCACCATGATCTTGCGTGTGCGTAGGAATTTTTTTTGAAATTACTACGTTCCCCAACAAAACTTACCATGTGCCTCCCGGGAATATTTCTTGATTTCATCCACTTCTTTCTACAATTCGGCAAGCTTGGCATTTGGTAGCTCCAGCTGCTTTAAGAGATCTTTATTCTCTTACTGAGAAGTATGTCTCAAACGTAACAAAATTTTGTGTCAAACACATATCGATCCTTAATTCGGCCACTAGTGCCCAAACTAAGGCTCCGGGGCTACTGGGCTTCGCGCTTCTTTATTAAAAGCCATTAAAGGGGTAAATCGATCCCCTAACCAGGCGTTGCCACCCACCCAATGGCTTGGGGGCTACTGCATTGACCATTTAATGCGGAAAATACTAAGTGCAAAATGGTTTCTGAGGAGATTACGATCCTCAGGTTGGTCGGCCGCACCCAACCTATGTCTCGGGAACTATTGTGCATCGCGTTTCTGTTCCTATGTTTGGGACGATTTCACGAATCGGCCCGAGTCTCACGGGCTACTGAGATCAACGATTTTATGTTATCCTTCAGGTGCATCTTGGATTTTAGGCCGACACACACCTTGAGGGCTACTGGCTATACATCCCGGCATAGAATAAATTGCACAAATTAGAAAAAAATTAGTAAAAAAAATCAGCCCAAGGCGGAGGTGGTGCACCACCTTGGAAGCTGTCCGACATAAAGCTCGGATGCGAGTGGCTGGCTCCATAGAGGAATTTTTTGGCATTAAGCTCGGCTGAACTCCTTCAACCTTTTTAAGACCGAGGTAATCTATGACTCCTCAGATGTAGAGCGGCATTAGAGAGTGGATGCAAAAGACAACTCGGATGCAATTCGGTGTTGGAGCACGGTTGCAAGGGGAGACCGCAGCATGGGAAAAATTTTGAACACGAGGTGTGGCGTAAAAATAAGAAGGCATTGATAAATGTCAAGAACTTAAGGGGGCTCCTTGGATGCCCGACATGTAAACTCTTCGAATACACCTCAAAGATCCTCGATATCAGAGAAAAGAAGATTTGTTGAACCAGCTTTCAAGACCGATGATCGAAGATGAAGAAAATTTTGTAAGAGCCAAGGAGAGTCCCCAACTTGAAGACCGGTTCAGGGGGATACACTACAAAAAAATACACTTCCGTGATGATACGTGTTTGTCACAGTAGGTCGCGTTTTTTGTCATGCATGTACATCCATGACAAATTTATGACAGAACCAAGATAGTCAAACCTGTGCTATCGTAGAAGTGTTCCATGACATTACCAAAATTATCATCACGGAAGTGTCCACTTCCATGACGATATATCGCGCGTCACAGAAGTGCTTTCATCAAGGGTGACCGACACGTGGCATCCACCATAACGGAACGCCGTTAAGCTATCGGGTCGGGTTTTGGATCCGATAACCCGTTAACAGCCCCAACCAATGGGGATTTTCCACGTGTAAAATCATCATTGGCTGGAGGAAACATGCGTCGGCTCACCGTTGGGATAGATGTCATCCGCTCATTGGACCGAAGGCGCCTATGATACGGCGACACGTGGCACGGCCCAACAGAGGCCCATTCCTGTGAAAAGGCCGGCCCGTTTTACTTGGTCAAAACGTGGCGGGCCGGCCCACGGAAAGCCTGTTAACGGCCTGTTCGCATATAGCCCATTTACAGCCCGCTAACCCAGGGCCCGTTACGCCCTTTCCGAATTAGGCCCAGTAGCGTCATATGGGCCGTCCAATATGATTCAGCCCATTTAACTTCCGGCCCATGTGTGGCCCATGACTTCTTTTGGCCCATATGAGGACCTTTGTAACTCTTGGCCCATTAACGGTCCGTGGTGAAACTGGCCCGTAATGAACAGTGTATCACTTTATACCCATTAATGGCCCGTTATTCCATTAGGCCGTTTCCAGCCCAAGTTATCTTTCGGCCTTCTCAGGGCCCATTGATTCTTGGGCTCATTTGCAACATTTCATTACATATGGCCCGTTACTGTCATTTTCTGCTTGTGGGCCAAATTCAGCCCGTCATTACAGTCGGCCCGTTCGCGGACCGTTAATATGTTGGGCCGTTTTCATGTAAAAAAACCCGTTGGGCTGTTTTCATAGAGTTATCAAATACGGCCTATTAAGGCCCGTTATGGTCCACGAATAGTACGGCCCATGATTGGTGAAATGACGATACGCCCAGTAGAAGGCCCATGGATCCTACGACCCGTATGAGGCCCATGGATAGTACGACCCGTAGAAGGCCCATGGATCGTACGGCCCGTAGAAGGCCCATGGACCCTAAGACCCGTATAGAAGGCCGATGGATCCTACGGCGGACGAAGGCCCATGGATCATACGACCCGTAGAAGGCCCATGATTATTTTGGCCTAGTTACCAAAAATAGGCTATTGTGGCCACTAGAAAAAAATAGAAAAAGAACTGCAGTGACTACAAGAAAACAACTAAACAAGACAATAAGGAAATAAATAAGCAAGCAATTAACGCTAGCCTATTACCGCTATTACACATATTACATCCACTGGGCATCAAAGTTCGCCACCAGTGCAAATATAGGGAACAAAGCAGCACATTACATACACTGGCCGTCAAAATTGGCCACCAGTGCAAATAAACAGGGCAACAAAACAAGAGCATAACCGAAACAACTTCAGAAGAGCTCAAGAAACATTATCCTGGGTATCCACCATGCTGTCAATAAGCTTAGCAAGCTGATTAGCTTTGTCCTGTTTGGCGCTAAAATCCTCCAACGCTTGCTGTTGCACCAGAAAGTATGCATCTAAATGCTCCAGGGACTTCTGCAGTCCTTCCGCTTCTTGTCGCAGCACAGCTGATCAATGTCTTTCAGCTTGTAGTTGAGACTCAAGAAACCGAACTGATTCAGACAGTGAGTTTGAATAGCTTGTGCAAGCGGTAATGGCCAGTAACTCGAACACTAAACCAAGACAGGACTTTGGGGTTGTCTCACTGTCTTCAAGATAGTCTTCCTTAGCTGTTTTATCAGCTTTGTTGGAGACCAACAAGGATGTGTCACTATCGAGAACCTTATCTACATTACTTCCTTTACCATTGCTTAATAAGGCACTCTTCCCCAATATTCTGTCAGCATTCTAAAAGAAGAAACAAGCAGACACATAACAAGTTTAGCATGTACTAGTATATGAAACTCATTTCGGTGAACCAGTTCATTAGTAAGGTGGACAGGATTAAACTACCAAGTCTTCTATTGCCAAGTACTAGTACATAATAAAAGCATCAAACAAACATATATCTATGTCCTATGGTCAATGCATTGTCTTGCCAAATCAAAATAGAGACACGGTTCAAATCATATCAGTTCAAGACAAAGCAGCAGTGAAAGAATACAAAGTGTGGGAAACTACATGGCACAACAAGATTTCAGATGGGTACCACGGGTCTACATGTACAACAACACTATTGACTCTGTTGTGATGCTAGTAATGTGCATGATATGAAAGTCAAATGTGTACACAATTGAAATTGAAATCAACAGAGCTATTGATAAGAGCAAACCTGTTAAAGAAACATGCGTGAACATACCTGCTGTGCCATTGGAGTTTCGATTGGATCCTTCAATTTAAAAATAAGTTTGTATGAGTAAATACAATGATACAAGAGCAAAACAATCATAGTTAAAAAAGGCGCGCCTAAGCGAGCGCTTAAGTGCGCCTAGGCTCTAGGAGTTGGCAAAATGCATTGCGCATAACTACGCATAATCTGTGCATAACTGCGCATAAGCATGCGCTTTGGTCAGTAAAGCGCAAGGCGGTGGAAAAATGCACAATTAACGCCTAGCGCTTTTTTGAACTATGATAGCAATGGAATCTTAAATTAGAACAGTTGTTCTTCAGGTTTAGGCACTTGTTCTACATGAACAGAGTATAGTAAGATGCAAGAATATAATACTTAAAAATAGAAAATGAGCTCATAGACCTTACCACATTCTTGGTTCGGGACCAGTACAGAACAAGGCGTTCCCAGTCATCGTCCAGTAAATGTGTCTCAGGAGAACGTAAGGGAATTTGATGAGTTTCTTTGCCGGTGAAGTACGTTTTCTTCAGGTAATTCCGATACTGCCACCAAGCATTCTTGAAGATAGCAGAGGCATTAGCACAGGTTACCTCATCCTGAGTTTCCAAATCGGTCCTTCTCTATAGAGAAAAATGGGAAAATGCTATATTATAACCATCATGGAGGTAGGATGTATGGGACGAAGCAAAGTAATTGCCATGAATAACATTACTTAAACATAACTCCTGGACAAACACCTGCAACTGGCATTTTCCTTCATCTTCAGTATAATATTTCCAAGATGGGAAGATACACACATATGATTTAACAACATCAAATGCGATAGATGCTAAACTACGACTAGCTGGTTATGCTTCCTCCACAGGAATAGGCGTACTAACTGGTGGAGTTGGGGTTCGCCGTGATAGTACTGGCCCTTTGGGCACTGGAGCTGCCTTACTAACTGCTCTTGTTTGGGAGCTCTATGGTGGAGATGGTGTTGTATCAACAGGAACTGGGTTACTATCGGCTGGGGTTGGGGTTAGATTGGGTGAAGCTGGTTCTCTGTCCATCGCAGTAGGGGTACAATCTATGAGAGTTTGGGTTATGTGTGGTAGGGCTGGTTCTTGTGCATGTACAACCGGGGTGCTATCTCCACCAAGAGGTAGCACTGTTTTATTTGAAGACCGTGTTTTTAGTCCGCTAGATACTGGCATCACCCGCTCCAATTCAAATGGCTGATAAACAGGAAACATAGTTGAATGTACATACATTGTATGAGAGACAGATGCAACAGATAGTGTGGAAAAAAGAGGGCATGAAATAGTTGACATGTATATTGTTTAACTAAAACGGATAGCATGACATAATTTCACATATATGATGTATATCTAAATTGGATAGCATAGCATAACATAATTCAAAGATATGATGAATAACTAAACAGGATCGCATGACATAATTCACCTACATGTTATCTAAGTAATCAGGATCGCATCATTTAATTCACATATGTGATTTATATGCTAAACAGAGGGCATTCGATATGATGTCTGAACTAAGAACATGGTGTTGAATATTGTGTATATGATGTCTAAACTATGCAATGCAAGACACCGTATGCATGATATGAGCAGTATAACTGTGCCAAGTTAGAGCATACACCTCAGTGGGGGAATAGGACTGGTCATCTGTCTCTGAATCCATCTCTGAGGAGCTATCAGGACCCAACAAGATATCTACTTTGACAGGTAGCACTGTCTGCTCTGAAGGCCTTGTTTTCACTCTAGATTTTTCCATCTCCCACCCAAATGGCTGATTCACAGGAAGAGTAGTTTAATGTACAAACATTGTCGACAAATGGAAATGTAATGAAGCAAAGGACGGGCAAGATATCATTCAAATATATGATGCTTGGTTAAATAGGATGGCATTGCACATTTCACATATATTATGGCTAGCTAAAAGACATGAGACTGCATAATTCCCATATATGATATAGAAACTAAACAGGTGGCATTACAGAACATGTCTAAACTAAGCAGATGACATATATGATGTCAAAAGTAGGCACTGCAAGGCAACACATGCATGATATGACTAACATCATCATGCCAAGGTAGAGAAAACACCTTGGGGCTAAATAGGAGTGGTCAGCGGCGTCTGAATCCGCCTCAGAACAGATATCTTCCTTTGGATTACAATCCGGAGAGGGGTGGGGAGGGTTTGCCATTGAACCCACCATGGAGCGATGTCTGCATGACATTGTATTGCCGCAAAAAACACTTCTCTTTTTCTCTACATGTTCAGCATGACTGTGTACAATATCTGACATGCATACGAAAAAAATATGGTGAGATTATGTAAGGAGAGCATGCAGAAATTTAGAGTGATGGTAACAACCAGTGGATCGACGTTTTTCCGTTGAACCAAAATAGCCCTAATGGATCGACGTGAATGTATAGTAATAAGTGATGCAACAAGTGTACAACCTCTTTGCCATAGCCGTGTCGACCTCAGCTTCATTGGGTTGGTCACTAAAGAAGTTGATGCAGAGGTGGCTGTCGGAGGTGTGGAGGAAGATCTGAGGAATCTGTAGACAGCGTCCAGGGCACTGCTCTGTTGTGATGTATCGTTCTGTCGTTGGAGTAGCTCCGGTGAGCCGTAAGACATCAAGGCTGAAGCAGCACAAGACAGACATCGTCAATCTCAAGTGGGATTCTAATAGCATCTCCCATAGATGATGTAAAATGGATGGAAAATTAACATCACCAAAAACCACCTGACTACAACAGATGAGGTAAAAACTATTGACTCTGAACTTAACTGTCGAAATTGAAATTTACTGTGGAATCTGAATGCTACTGTCGACACTGTACGCAATGGTAGCAGAGAGGCACTTGACATGTAGTTTAGGAGGGTCCTGCAGTTCATCTTCAACCTGCACCCCCCTGAGCCGCCAGCCACCACTGGCCGAACCGCCGGCCCCAGCGCCGCCTCGCCGCCCCGAAACAACTCGCCGCCGCCGCCCCGACCAGCCCTCTAGGCCCCCCACCCTGAACCCTAAGATAGATAGTGGGGTACCTCTCCGGCGAGCCCCCGTCCCCGCTGCGGGTGGTTCTTCCTTAACTCCGGCGAGCCCCCCAAGCCCTGAAAATCGACTGACCCAAAAGTCGATTCAGTCGACTGAAGTGTGGCTTAATCGGAGCAGAGCAGCAGCACGAGCGAGGGGGAGAGCAGCAGCAGCAGCTGGGCGAGCGAGCGATCAAGCGAGAGCCGGAGCAGCAGCAGCAGCGCGAGCGAGCAAGCGAGAGCCGGAGCAGCAACAGCAGATCCGGCTGGTATGGACGCAGCCGCCGAAGCGGCCTCGCACTGGGGGAGAGCCGCCGTGGAGATGTCGCCCGCGGCGCCGGCTTCAAGGTAGCCGCTCCATGGGGGTGCGGGATAGAGCACCGTCGGTGCCGGGAGGTCGAGTTAAGGAGAAGGTGTGATGCGATGAGTGTACAACCTCTTTGGTGGCGCCGAGTAGGCCTCGGCTTCGTCCGAGGAGTCGGTGAGGATGCTGCGGTTCCGGTGGAGCAGGTTAAGGCGGCGCTGTGGGATGGAGCAGCCGCGATAGACGAGGCGATCATCGGTGCAGCTCCTTGGAGGTGGAGGACGGGGCGGCTGAACTAGTGGGACAGCGAGATGGACGACGGATCCTCATCCGGGGAGGTGGATGAGGGACGTCGAGCTGTTGCGGTGGACGACATCGTCGGGGAAGAGGCTCCGGCTGGGCAGCGGTGACATGGCGGACGGAGGAGGGTGGGGTTTCGTGGCTAGAGCGGAGAGGTTATGGCAGCCTGGGATTTCGAATGGTGAAAAGGGGGCGATGGGAGGGGGTGAAGCATGACTTAGGGACGCGCTTGTCCAAAATGTAGTGTGTGTTACAAAAGTACCCCCCACCGATTTGAACTAGCGGCCCTTTCGGCTCAGGGTGGCAGCTGGAGGGAGTTTTCGCGCGCGTTATAATTTCGGGATAGCAAGGCGCGGGTTGTGAAGGCGCCAGTTTTGGGAGCACGATATCTGAATTTTCGGGATATAACAAGATGCTGGTTGAATTTTAGGGACAAGCCTAACGTGTAGTAATATTGTACCTGTATACGTACCAAATCAATTCACACTTCCCTCAACCAAAAAGAAAACAAAAAAATAAAACTATTCACACCACACAAAGAGAGAGTCTTGCCCCGTTTTACTATACAAATGCTATTCAAAGATACTCCCTCCTTCCATCTATATAGGGCCTAATGCGTTTTTCGATGCTAACTTTGACCAAATATTAGAGCAATGATATATGACATGCAACTTACACAAAGCACACCGTTAAATTCATCTGTGAAAGGTTCTTTCAATGATATAATTTTCACACTGTGCATGTCATGTACTATTAATCTTGTCAATAGTCAAAGGCGGTCTTAAAAATCTCATTACGCCCTATATAGATGGAACGAGGGAGTATGAATCCATGTTATGTCCGATTAAATTTTTTCGCTTGCTGTATAATGCATGTAACCTACTCATACCAACATTTTAGTGCATTCCAAATGTCTATACTACCGCTGAATTCGAACTAAATTTGAATTCATTTCTCTATTTCAATAAGAATCTACAATCATGATTGTTGCCAACTTCAACCATCATAGTTTCCTTGCTATCCACCAGATATAAATTGGGCGGCCTATAATGCATGATGGCAGGCACACCATCATCAACAACTCCATTTTTTATAAGAGTAGAGATAAAATATATTAAATGTTGTATAACATGTTCATAACCACACCATGTGTATCACCGTTATATATATTCACACATGCGTCGGTCTGAAACACTATGATAAATTCTCCAAATATTCAAATTCACTTTTTATAATGAAGTATATATGATCTCTATTCGTCTTTTACGCCCACACAACCCTCTTATCTTTGTAGCTAGCGCTAACTTTCTCTTGTGCATGCACATGCCCGCATCCCTCTCACCCTCCCTCAGCATTCTCTAGCTCCATCGCACAAATTCTCCTTTTCACTTTAGGTCGTTCACCCACGGTGTGTGTAGGCCCCACAGCTCCTTCTTTACGGCACACATCGATCGATATGCCTCTCTAGCCAGGTGCGCCTAGCACAAACACAAGCTTCCCCTCTTCTCTTGTCACCGTCCATACCTCACTCCCACCACTCTTTTCATCATTCTCGTACTCGCACACTCCTCCCCCTCGATATAGTATGCCTCTCGTACCACCTCCTACATGCATCCCTCTCTCTCTATCCTTCTCCTCATGCCTCATTTGCTTCTAACACACACATGCATGTATACCGATCGATCTCCCAACATATACCTAGATCGACTTTAACTACCCCCCCATCGATCGACGTACCTCACAAGTTATGTCTCTCCTTTCTCTAACAAAGGGCGATTGATCTTCCTATGTAGTTACGTCTGCTTACCACAGCCACATCGTCCCCCCTCATCATTCGTGCATGCCTCCTGACCCGTCTCTCACACACACGTGCACAAACAACAAGCAGCCATCTCCTATCTTATTGATATTGCGGGCGTGCCCTCCGTTTGTCTAGCAAGCCTATCCCACCATTTGTTAGAAGCAACTCCACTACCACCCCCTCCAACACTGTAGCTCTGTCTCTCTCCCAACCTTATTCCTCTCCTGCACATATGCATGGATGCCGATCGATCTCCCTTAATACATGAGGCAGATCGATCTCCTTAATACATGAGGTAGGCCTCTCTCCTCCTCCACACATATACCAGCCATTGTACCTCTATAGTTAATTGGTCCTCCCTATTCCCCCACCACACACCGATAGTCGAGCGCTGCAGGTAGGTATCCATGCCACAAAGACAAACTGCACATGTCCCATCTCACGTTCCAATAGGCCAGCCACTCTATATCTTTGACGTGGGCACACACAAATTCGATGGCACTCTTTATCGATCGCGCGCGCACACACACACATCATCCCTCTCTTCGATTCTATGGACACCTCAAGCCGATGATACCTCCACTCTCTTCTCGTGGATCGCCCCCTCTATATATATGTTATATCCAGGACTCTATTTCACACCCATTGCATATGTTACATTTTTTGATTGACCCCCCCAAAACTCTCAAGAACCCACACACTATATCTCTCTAGGTTTGTATCTCTCTCACACAACCCCACGTAGGTGGTGTACATATACAAGAAGAGAATAGGTGCACCGTGCACGTACTCACGCTTCGTGCCCAGCCACACCCGCGCGGGTACACGGTGGAGCTCATTTCTTTACGAAATGGCAGCCCACGTGCTAATTTGAACGCCTGTAGCGGTTGTTTACCTAGGGAGGTCGTGTACCACGCGTGCACGAAACAAAGTTTGACTTGACGTGTTGCCGCGTTATTTTTAAATAAAGTTATATCGCTCAATGGCACGTACACAGAATATAAAACGATTTTTATGGAGAAAAATGTAGTCCGCTCACTATATACAATGGAGCCTGCCTGCCTGGTTTGTCGCTCTTCAGAGTATCTCACACAAGGCTGCGGTGGCCTCTCTCTCTCTCACCGTTGGTCACCGATCCGGCCGCATCCCGTCCGCCGGGGGAAAGGGAGTGCGGTGGCCTCTCTCTGTCTCTCTCTCACCGTTGGTCACTGATCCGGCCGCATCCTGTCCGCCGGGGGAAAGGGAGGAAGTGCATCGTTTCTCCGTTCGACGGCGCCGAGGCAGCACGTCCCGATCTGTGGTACACGCCGTTCTCTCTGGCCAAGCTCCGGCACGGCAGGGCCTACGCCACCTGCTCGCAGATTCCGCCCGCCGCCGCTCACCTAGTTACATCCCGACGACCTCCAGGTACCCCCTCCATGTTGGGGGACATAGTAATTTCAAAATTTTCCTACGCACGCGCAAGATCATGGTGATGCATAGCAATGAGAGGGGAGAGTGTTGTCCACGCACCCTCGTAGACCGAAAGCGGAAGCGTTAGGACAACGCGGTTTATGTAGTCGTACGTCTTCACGATCCGACCGATCAAGTACCGAACGCACGGCACCTCCGAGTTCTGCACACGCTCAACTCGATGACGTCCCTCGAACTCCGATCCAGCCGAGCTTTGAGGGAGAGTTTTGTCAGCACAACGGCGTGGTGACGATGATGATGTTTTACCGACGCAGGGCTTCGCCTAAGCACCGCTACGATATGACCGAGGTGGATTGTGGTGGAGGGGGGCACCGCACACGGCTAAGAGATCAAGAGATCAATTGTTGTGTCTTTGGGGTGCCCCTGCCCCCGTATATAAAGGAGTGGAGGAGGGGGAGGGCCGGCCCTCTCTATGGCGCGCCCTAGGGGAGTCCTACTCCCACCGGGAGTAGGATTCCCCCTTTCCTAGTAGAACTAGGAGCCCTTCCAAGTAGTAGGAGTAGGAGGGAAGGAAAGGGAAGGGAAAAGGAGAAGGAAGGAAGGGGGCGCCCCCTCCCTAGTCCAATTCGGACCTGCCCATGGGGAGGGGTGCGTCCACCCTTTGAGGCCTTTCTCTCCTTCCCCGTATGGCCCATTAAGGCCCAATACGAATTCCCGTAACTCCCTGGTACTCCCGAAAATACCCGAATCACTCGGAACCTTTCCGATGTCCGAATATAGTCGTCCAATATATCGATCTTTACGTCTTGACCATTTCGAGACTCCTCGTCATGTCCCCGATCTCATCCGGGACTCCGAACTCCTTCGGTACATCAAAACACATAAACTCATAATATAACCGTCATCGAACTTTAAGCGTGCGGACCCTACGGGTTCGAGAACTATGTAGACATGACCGAGACACGTCTCCGGTCAATAACCAATAGCGGAACCTGGATGCTCATATTGGCTCCTACATATTCTACGAAGAATTTTATCGGTTAAACCGCATAATAACATACGTTGTTCCCTTTGTCATTGGTATGTTACTTGCCCGAGATTCGATCATCGGTATCTCAATACCTAGTTCAATCTCGTTACCGGCAAGTCTCTTTACTCGTTCTGTAAAACATCATCCCACAACTAACTCATTAGTTGCAATGCTTGCAAGGCTTATAGTGATGTGCATTACCGAGTGGGCCCAGAGATACCTCTCCGACAATCGGAGTGACAAATCCTAATCTCGAAATACGCCAACCCAACAAGTACCTTCGGAGACACCTATAGAGCACCTTTATAATCACCCAATTACGTTGTGACGTTTGGTAGCACACAAAGTGTTCCTCCGGTAAACGGGAGTTGCATAATCTCATAGTCATAGGAACATGTATAAGTCATGAAGAAAGCAATAGCAACAAACTAAACGATCAAGTGCTATGCTAACGGAATGGGTCAAGTCAATCACATCATTCTCTAATGATGTGACCCCGTTAATCAAATGACAACTCATGTCTATGGCTAGGAAACTTAACCATCTTTGATTCAACGAGCTAGTCAAGTAGAGGCATACTAGTGACACTCTGTTTGTCTATGTATTCACACATGTATCATGTTTCCGATTAATACAATTCTAGCATGAATAATAAACATTTATCATGATATAAGGAAATAAATAATAACTTTATTATTGCCTCTAGGGCATATTTCCTTCACTCCGGCCTTGCTCCACTGCCCGTCTTCCCACGTCGCTGCATGTGGATCTTCCATAGTTCTTTGCCCAAAATGTAGCTCGTCGGCGTACTTTCCATATTGCATTCTCCTCCTCACACCGTTTTAGACAAACACAACCGTGTTGTTATCTTCCCTTAGGACAAGGAATATGCTTCTTTTTTGTCATCGCATGTGTCATGAACTGTTATTGGCCAGTAATTGTTTCCTTTCTACCTCTTTTTTGCAAACAGGGCTATCCATTTCACCTTGTTGCTATTGCGACCTTTTGGTGAACTACACAAATGACTTTTTTCTTAAGAGTGTTTTGTGCGGTTGTACTAAAATGTCACACGGGCAATGTCTCTACATTTCAGTGTGACTGCACAAAGGGAGATTGGTTTTGCTGTATCCTCCTCATCCAACTCCGAGCCTAATCTTCTCCAACTAGTTAGTCTTAAGAGAGACTGCAAAGGTGACCGGCTTCTATTTGTGTGTTTATTGTTTCATCAGCAGTCCTCTATTATCGTAATCACACCTAATATCTTTGGAACAGGGACGCTCAGCTCTATTTTAGTGGAACTGCACAAAATGATCGGAATGTTGCATGCTCCAGACACCTACTTTTTTCCCAACATGCCTTGTTGATTTAGACAGAGCTGGGGGGACGTTGCTGCCAATGAAAGCATGGATCAATTTTAATTTAACACCTTCTCACAACTCTATCTTCAGTTGTGATGTAATTATTAGCTCTGATATGCTAATAATTGACATGCATTAGCAAGGAAGTTAGTTTTTTATTGTTTCCGAAAGAGCATCGATGACAAGACACGCGAAACAATAGCTGAAAGCTCACACCATTGTACAATTTCATGTCGCTGGAAAATTATTTGTATAGTACGTCAATTATGTAAACAAATGATGGAAGCTTGATAGCATTGCCAGAAGCCTCTTCATCATCTGGGTCCATGTGCCATGCACAAAATTATACTCCTTCGTTCCTAACTATTTGTCTTTTTACAAATTTTAAACGGGCATATTTTAGAGTGTAGATTCACTCATTTTTCTTCGTATGTGTACTCCCTCCATTCCTAAATATTCTATTCGTCTTTCTAGAGATTTCAACAAGTGACTACTTACAGAGCAAAATGAGTGAATCTACACTCTAAAATATTTCTATATACATCCGTATGTGCGAGTCCATTTGAAATCTCTAAAAAGACAAATATTTGAGTAGTCACTCGTTGAAATCTCTAGAAAGACAAATACTCCGGAGTATATTTAAGAACCGAGGGGGTAGTGCACAACCGCATGGGAGACTCAGCCCGGTCGTTGCGCCGCATTAATAGCGAGTAATGAGCAGCCAAATCATAAGCCCCACCTTTCCCACTGTAAGTTGCTCCGAAGAAGCAACCATCAATACACTCTTCTTTGAATCCGCTCATACTACTCCATCCATCACTGTTTATACAACGCGCTTCAGAAAAAAGAAAAAAAAATCTGTGGGACCAAGGCGACTAGCGATCGACCTGAAAAATAGCATTGGTAGTTATAGCACAGCGTCTATTACTAGAGGGAATAATGCGTACACACATGCATGCAGTGCTTCCACCCCGGGTACACACATGCATGCACTTACTCCACTCCGTAGTAGTACAGTACATGAAGAGAAAATTGTGGACTTGATTGCGGTTACCACACCATAATTAATTGAGTATTAAACCAAACACATCTAAAGTCTCTCTGGTGGTGGAAATGCATTGAGAGAAATGCATCATAATGAAGCGTGCCCTATAAACTGTGACGAAGGGAGGAGTAGTATGAAGGTGCAAAATCAAGTACGCGTATGGCTAGTCGGTCAACGCACGTCCTCTTGGCATATCACTGACATGTGGGACAAGAGTGTGAGCAAACCGATCTCAATTGACGGCAAAGAGCCAACCCGCCGTTCCTTGAGAGAGACGAGGAGCGAGAACACACAAACGGGCTCGCACGGAGGCCAAGATATATTCGAGCATGGTTGGTTGATCGATATCATTCATTACATGTCGGGCTGCCGTTTTCCGCCCTTCTCTGGAATAAACGTGTACTTTATCAAAGATAAAAAAATAAGAGTACAGACGCTCCACCATGCGGTTCTAGTAGTAGTACTACTCATACTACTGCGCTTGGCTCTTCGCCTCTTCGTGAAGTCGAACAATGATGGTACTCCGCATGTTGGGTACTACAGTGTATGCCTCTTACAATCTGACACCGAATGGACTGATGCATGTCCACCGAGGGTAGGTTGCATTAGTCAAAAGGCGTAAGCGAGCTTCACCTTGTCTTGCAAGCTTCTCCTCGTTCTGCGAGTTGACGGGACACACCAAAAACTAGTGCTAGTCCATACTCCCTCCTTTCCGGTTAAGCTCTATGGCTTCGAAACTACTACACAGACGATACTTGTTTGGACGAAAGCTGGACGATGGTGAATCCATTGGCATGTCATAGTTTGCTCATAGGCATGGACGACTTGATTACCACTGCCGTGCAAGAATCGTGCACCATGAGTCGTCTGCATAGCAGCGCTCATATGGCTTAATCTTTTTTGCGGGTAAATGAGAGAGCTTTATTAATATATAAGCATTCTTAGGACGATCAGCCAAGACACTGGTCACTAGGAAGCGAGGTACCCCGCAAAAAAGTAGGAAGCGAGGTGTTTCATCAAGCCAGCCCTCGGCCACATTCAAAGTGTAGCAAGCACGGTTCGCACGAAGATGCGCCGCAAGGTTTGCTGACCTGTTTACATGATGAATAAGAAAAAAAGAGGAAATATTACCGAGCGCTACTATTTGTAACAGGATATGAGCCAGAATTAAGCGAGAATTGTGGCGAGTGTTCCATGCAATCAACTTCCATAATCACATGCGAGAACCCTCGAAGAGAACCAAATGTGTTGAAGATTGCTTTATCACATTTTAAAATTATAATAAGAGTGCAGACGCTCCTCCATACGGTTCCTAGTACTAGTATAGTACATACCTTTATAGACTATAGTAGTAGTACTAGTAAACTTTGTGCTTGGTTGTTCGCCTATTCGGGAAGTCGAACAATAATAGCACTAGTTGTAGTATAGTGTATGCTTCTGGTAATCTGACACCGAATTAACTGTTGCACGTCCACCGCCCGAGCGAGCGAGAGCTTGCATTAGTCAAAAGTTTCTCCTTGTCCTACGAGCCACCGTGCACAAGCTTCTCCCATCCCGCAACCTTCTCCTCGTTCGGCAAGTTGACGGGACATAACAAAGTAATGCTAGTCCATACTGCCTCCTCTCTGGTTAATATGGCTTAATTTCAAACGAGAAAATACACTATCTGTCACTGTATATTTGTAAAAATACGGTCAGTGGACTTCATAATACGCTCATTGCGCTCAATATATATATTTTCCGGTGTTTATACGGTCACTAGCTCACCCTGACTGAGTATGTGTGTGCATTCACGTGTAGGTTGAGAACTTGAGCATGACCGTGTATGCATTAGGGTGTCGCGCACGTTTTTGCGTCCATGTGTACGTGTGACTATTGCATACATGTAGGGGGAGTACGTGTAGGGGCCACTAAGGAGTAGTCAAATCACATAGTAAGTTAGTCGGAAGAAGAAACCATCATTTCACTCTTGAATGACACGTACGCAATATAAAATGGTTGATATGGAGAGAAAAAGAAAACCACTATATATACACTAGCAGGAGCCTAAGCTACAAGCCTGCTTGATTAGGTTGCTCTCTTCACAAGCATAAAACGACGGGCCTTATCCCGCAGCTGGGGGAAGGGAACAATGTTCTACGTAGACGCGGTCGACATCGGCGAGGGAGAAAACCCACAGTCGGTGCGTCCCAATCGGGGGTCACCGCGGTATGGGCCGATGCCGCGTCCCAACCGCCCTTCTAGCTACATCCCGACGTCCCAGGTAGTCCATCTTCCTTTTGGAGCTGGCTTCCTCCACTGCCGTAGCTCCATCTCCATGTAGATCTTTCTCTACTTCTACCGGCTTCTACTTGTGATGAGTTTATGTCTCATGAACTAGTGCCAGTACTATTATTCTAATCACACTTCTTCAATATCTTTGCCATCAGGGATGCTCAGGTCGATTACAGTGGAACTGCACAAAAGCATCGTATGATCGGAGGGTGCCAGCCGTCTTTCCTTCGACAGGTTCTACCTGGCCAGGAAATTAAATCATGTTTAGGGTTTAGGGTTTAAGTCGTAGTGACCCCATCAGTAGTTTTTTTCTTTCATACACGCTCTCACAACTTTTTTATTTAGTTGTGAAGTAAATATTGGCTATGATCTATGAATCATTGAGATGCATCAGCATGCGTGTTAGTTTTCCTTTGTATTTGATGGAATGTTGTAACGGGGCAACCTTGGAATAGGAATGAAAATGGAATGGAAAGTTTCCATTTTTCCGGAGAAAAAATGGAAACGGAGAGAAACGAACATTTCATTTCGTTGGATCGCGCCATCGGGCAAAACCAATGTTTAAATCACATCTATCATGTTAGTGTCTCACCCTCCTCCATGGCTTGACCCCACACGGTCGCTCGGCATGCCACTCACCGCAAACCGAGTATATGATAACTTTCCCGTCTACTTGTCGATGGATCGCGCCATGGAGTACTAGCACTACTGGAAGAGATTGACGAGTTGGGGGAGGATAGCTAGTTGTAGCACGGACTCCCAAGAACTTTTTACATGCATGTTTTAGCTGGCTATTGCGACCTTTGAACGCGGAGCAGCCGCGTGCACCCGGAAGCGGCGCGGGCGATGCTCTCTCGGCCGACGTGCCGCTTCAATGCCGGCGCCAGTGAGAGGTCGCGTCCGCTCTGGCCGGGCATAAATGCGGCACTGACCGTTTCGGGCGGGAAGCACACGCGGGTGATGAAGAGGGTTCGGGTTGGTCAGGACCGGCCGTGGAAGTGGTCCGGACGTGCGCAAACAAGAGATGCTGTACGTTAATATTGCTGCGTATATAATTAACAATGTAAATAATGTGCCAGTTGGACAAATATGATTGGAGATGGAGATGGAAATGGAATTTTACGTAAACACGGATATGCATGTCTATGTCTATGTGTGTGTGTGTGTGCGCGCGACGACTCTCGCGACCTGGAAGCGGGGGCGTGTTTTTGATCGAGTTTTCTTTCTTGGTACGTTAGAAAATCAGTTTGTCTAATTCACATCTAGATGTTATTTAAGGATATCACATCTAAACTCCCACAAGTACATAATGTAGCAACAAGAAACAAAAAAACTAGGAAAAAATAGACCACAAACAGAGTGGACATCAACTTAGGGTTTGCACTCTCCACACGCTCGCCGCACTACATATATGTTACAAGCTGGAGGCTCAACGTTCATTTGCTAGGATTTGATATATTCACAGTCTCTCACCCTCTCTTCACCAGATCTAAACAAGACGGCGTTGGCGTCTTGTCTCTCTCTCCCCCCTCATAGCTGGTGAAGGAGGCGTCCGTATCCCGTCGCACCGGGAAGGGGAGGAGGTGCAGCGTTCACTCTATCGCCTTCGGCGAGGGAGGCAATCCACTGCCGGCTGCGCTGTTCTCTTTCACCCAGCGCCTGTGCGGGAGGGCCATCGACCCCTTCTTCCTCGCTGCCGTACGTAGTGTGGGCAGATCCGGCCTCCCGCCGCACGCCTTGCCACATCCCGACGACCCTAAGGTATAAGTTTCTTTGAAACCGTCGTTGCTCTAGCTGCATGTGGATCTTTTTTGATCTGTAGTCGAATCTAGGTCTTGGTTAAAAGAGGAAAGAATGGTGCGGTGGCTGGAGCAAGAATCTAGGATGTGGTTCAATGAGGAAAGGAGGGGCAGAAAGTAGTATAGACTGGCTATCCAGCCGCTTTGTAGGCCGAAAAGGGAAAAGGGGGTAACCCAGTGCACACATCTGTAAGGAACCGATCTCTTTGTTGAAAAGGGAAAGAAACTGGGGGTCGGGTAGTTTGTGTAGGACTAGATTTGCTGCCCTCACATAGGAAGAAGGTTCAAATAGAACAAATATGGGACCAGCGCATATATGCTGCTTGGCTACATACTCTACATCACCCATTTATACGTGTGGACGCACATGGTGTTGGCATGTCCCATACAGCTATTTTGCTGTTGTTAATCTAAGAATCCTGCTGGAAAATTGAAGCAATGCCACTGTTAAAAGTAAATTACATTTTTTTAACGAATGTTGTTTCAAGAAAATGTCTCTGTTAATATGAATCAATGCAACCATTTTAGAAATGCTACTGTCCTACTTTGTTTTCCATCCAAGATAAGTTAGATGCTTCTTTCTGTCACCGTTTGTTTCATCCTCCTTTATCGGCAAGTAATTTTTTCCTTTTTTTTCCTCTGTTAAAATAGGGGTACTGATTCAACTTGTTGCTATTGCGACATTTTGCTTCGCTACTCGAAACACTTATGTTTTAAGAGTGTTTTGTGCAGTTCAACTTGAATGTCACACCGATGACTTTGCTTAATTTTGGTGGAACTACACAAAAGGAGATCGAGATTTGTTTCCAGTCTTCGTATCGATTCAACTTGTTGCTATTGCGACATTTTTCTTCGCTACGCGAAACACTTTGCTTGATTTCAGTGCAACTGCACAAAACGAGATTGGATTTCCTATTCGTGTTGGCAGATTCGTATTTTATCTTGTCTGTCTCATGAAAGGTCAGTACAGGCCTTCATCCACATGATTGTGCAGTGTTCTTTGAGATGTTGTGCTACTTGTATTGGTACTGTTTTAAATAAATGTTGAATTGAAGCTATTGTATTGCTGTCTTTTCCCATTAAGTAGTGAACAAAAATGGGACCAACCCAGACATGATGCTTGTTGCTTTATTACAACAAACTCTGCATCACCCCCTTTATAAGTAGATAGAAGCACATACTATTGTTGCGCCCACTCTCCCATGGAACTGTTTATGCTTTTCGTTAATCTAATGCTGCTGGTAAAATTAAGCAATGCCACTCTCAGAATTAATTAACTACTGAATCTTAGCTCAAAACTGCAACACTTGTTAGGAATGGTACTATCCTGCTTTGTAGTTCTTTCTACATGTTTAACCAAGGTATTGTTAAGATAATGTCTCTGTTAAAATGAATCAGTTGCATTGTTTTAGGAATGGTACTTTTCTGCTTTGTCGTTCTTTATACATGTTGAAACAAGGCATTGTTAAGATAATGTCTCAGTCAATATGAATGAATCACATTGATGGAGAATTGCTACTCTCCTGCTTTGTTTCCCATTAAGATAAAGTAGATCAGTAGATGCTTTTCTTCTGGGAGTACAAGTCATCAACCGTTATTTCTCAGTAATTGTTTCCCTTATACCTATTGTTGCTTATAGGGACATCAAAATTAAAGCTCGGTTTTATTCCGACTTTGATTTTAGTTGAACTGCACAAAAGGAGCCAATGTGTCCAAGGCAAACTGCTGCATTACTGGGTCCAGTTGGTCGTTCCACTTTGTAGAAAGAAGCAGTCACTGTTTGCGCTACGTTACAGAAGGAAGGACCGAGAAGATTTACAGAGTATTATTAGACACCGGTGACATGACTAGTCCACAGAGACCATTGGCAATTTAACAACACATGGAGTGCCCTGGGCAAAAAGTGCCCAAACAAGTACAAGAAGCTACGACAGGACGATCATAGGCATTACATATTTTGAATGGGAAAGGCTTGTCAAAATTTAATCATTGATGTTATCAAGAAGACGTTAGTTTAATATATTGGAATTGGAAAACCTTGTCAAAATTTGCTCATTGATGTTAGCCAGAAGACATGCATTTGATATTTTTGAGTGGGATGCCCTTGCCGTGAGCAGCGTCGAGTGTTTTTTACTATTCTTGTGTTCAGTTTAGAAGTAAATAGTTACTCTGCTGAGATATTCCTATGTTAAGAGTTTGTTCTGAATATTGTCTATGTAATGCCAGGCCTTGTGTTTGATTGCAAAGTTGTGCTTGGAATGTTGTGGCATGCGGCATCATGAGCTGTTCACCGTCCCTCTTGAGAATAATGCTTCGTATTGTTTTGCATGTCGATCTAATGCCAGTGATTTTCCTGTTAAGAAGATCATCCTCTTCTGTTGTTTCCGTGCTTAAGAAGTTCATCAGCTGATGTTTCATTCATAGCCTATACGACAAGTCGGGTAGGTTAGACGTGAAACCATATGATCTTCCGACCAACTCATGATATTAGGCCGTGATTGGATCGTTGTTTTCCAACCAAAACCGCTTGTAAAACTGACGCTTGTAAATTAAAGCAGATGGTCTTGGGCAAAGGCGCTTGGTTGGTCGATTTTGACTAGTAAAATATCGGAAGTACTTCATACACGATAAAAACGCTGAACGACACTCGGACGATTGCTAATCCAGCCGTTAGCTGCTGTTTCAGCCTTGCCCATGGATGGCATGATACGCACGTCGTGCATGTATCGTCTGGTAATGTCGTCCATATAGCAGTGCTCGTAAAATATACACTGGTCTCTCAAATTACACGCGTAACCCGCCGGTTTTACTTACAGACCTCGGGCCCTCGGTTTCATTACGCCTGTATTTTACGTGTTGTTTCCGATGACAAGTAAATTACACTTGTATGTTAATACATGTTTGAAATGAACCAGAGCTCCCAAGCGCGGCCTTACCGTTTCATGCCGTCTCAGTTTCTTGAAGGTGGTCATAGGTGTCCGATGATCCTGGCTTCCTGAATGAGCAGCAGGCGCTATATCAGACCATCCGTAGGGCCCGCGAGGCCCTCTTCATTGTCCTTCGAGTTGTTGCGCTCGCCGTGGCGCCGAGCATTGTTAACATCGTCAATGAACATGAGGATTCAGGAGATGACTTTATTTTGACTGGATGACACTAGGGACCCACTAGGGCCATAGCCGTACGTAAGCAAGTGCCTCCTTATTATGTACAACTATTTTTTTGCTTTCTCCTGGTTTCCTGACATCACGGTCCCACACCATTGTCAACCTATGTAGTCAATATAAATGAGAGAATTGCACAAGGTGCGACCGACAGCTGGGACCAAGCAGCTCGAGCAGTATTTGTGTTTTTGAGGCGTGAGCACTATAGAGTTTTTCTTGGCGATGATTTCGTTGTTGTTCAGAGGAGAGCAGGGTATTAACTGGGTGGGCTGTGGCCCATCTAGCCCAGGCCATATATCCAGCCCAGATACTAATTTTTTCAAGATGAAAATGGCTAGCCCAGCTATACGTCTTTTAGAGGAATACCCAGGCAAGGTCAACTTGTTATTCTCCGCCCTGCTGGGCTGCAAATCTTTCCTAGGAGGGATGCATTAGGCTTAACAGGAAAATGGGCTTTAAAAAATAATAAATGAGATGTAATTATAAAAACTGGGCAGTAACTATAAAAAAATGCACCAAACACGAAATTAGTTTATAAAATATTATTTATGGATTTTGAAAATCTTAAATTTTCATTGTTGCGCGCGCAATGTTTCGTTGGATTTTTACGTAATACAAATTTATATTTAATATGACTAGTAATTTCGGGATAAAAATATTTCGGATCCCATCAAAATGTGGGAAATTTTATTGAATTATGTCTTCAACGGTTGGTTGAAATTATTAATCGTTGTCCTAGTTAGAAAATGGGCTGTACTTTTAACAAACTATAAATGGGCTGTTGTAAATTCCATTAGAATTCAAAAATGGGATGTACATTCTTACAAAACGAAAATGGGCTATAAGTTCTCTGCCACACACTTGTGGGCCTACTAAGTGACGCGTCCCCTAAAAAAAATAAGTTGACGCGTATGCCAGGCTTTGTCAACTTATTATAGTCAACACACGGTTCTAGCAGCAGTGGCCGTTCGATGTCTATCCAACAGATGTCGTGCTTCTTCTTCAATCTCGGATATTCTTAGCTTCGGCCGCCCAAAAAATGATTCCTCCCCCTGACATCTGGGACGCACCATTTCGGAGGCAGACCTGTGGGCCTACTAAGTTGGAGCGTACCAAGGGCTTTGTCAACTTAGTCAATATAAACGATTCTAGCTTCAGTGACCGTACGATGTCCATCCAACGGCCGCAGTGCTTCTTCAACCTCTGGTCTTCTTGGTCCAGCCACCCAAAGCAGCGCCGGTCGTGCCGCCTGCTCCTGCCTCCCGTGGCCGGCTGTGCTGCCGCGGAGGCCTCACCGCCCCCATACTACTCCCACCGCTGGCCAGGCCATCCCTCCACTCACCCACACCCCCAGTTATTCTGCGGCGACGGCAGCCTCACACCGCAGCCGAACCAGTGAACGCTCGTACTCCTCTCCACGTGGGCATCCACTGCCACGTCTTGCCCGGCTCCACGTCGTCCCCTTCCTAGGCCTTGCCCTCGTCCACCGCCGTGGTGCTCTCGGCGCGACGTGGTCAATGTGGTCAACGACCGACTTCCATCGGGAGAGTACTGTATGTGGAGAGGCTGACAGCTGGGTCCACGGCAGCCGCAAGGAAGTGCCTCCTTATTACGCGGAAAATAATTATTCCTCCACCTGACAGCGGGGACCCACCGGACGGGCCACCAGTATTTTGCGAAAAAATTGTTTCCCCTGACTGCTGGGACCCACCGGACGGGCCACCATATTTCGCGAAAAAAACATTCCCCCCGCTGTCATCTCGGACCCACTGGAAGTGCCTCCTTATTACGCACAGAAAAAATGAATACTCCCCCGGCTAGCTGGGACCCACCTTGGTGGGAGGCTGACTTGTGGGCCTACTAAGTTGACGGGGACGAAGGGCTTTGTCAACTTAGTCAATATGAACGATTCTAGCTTCAGTGACCGTACGATGTCCATCCAACGGCGTAGTGCTTCTTCAACCTCTGGTCTTCTTGCTCCAGCCGCCCAAAGCAGCGCCGGTCGTGCCGCATGCTCCTGCCTCCCGTGGCCGGCTGTGCTGCCGCAGAGGCCTCACCGCCCCCTACTATTCCCACCGCTGGCCAGGCCCTGCGGCGACGGCAGCCTCACACCGCAGCCGAACCAGTGAACCCTCTTACTCCTCTCCATGTGGCTTTCAATGCCGCGTCTTCCCCAGCTCTGCGTCGTCCCCTTCCTAGGCCTCGCCGTCGTCCACCGCTGTGGTGCTCTCCGTGCGGCGTGGTCAACGTGGTCAAGGAACGACTTCCATCGGAAGAGTACTGTACGTGGAGAGGCTGACAACTGGGTCCACGGCCACATCCCAGTTTTTTTTGTGATTTGCCTAGTAAGTCGCTTTGTCAGGCCTGTTGGGCTGCAAATCTCTCAAGACGAGGAGAGCTTTCATTCGGCTGACCGACAAAATGGCCCATCAGTAATGAGAAATGGGCTGTACATTTTTAAAACACATCAAACCGGCAATTAGTTTCAAATATCTTTTTTTTCATTTCAAGATTTTAAATTACATTAATTTTTATGCGTGGAGAATTTGTTGGATTTTATATTGATATAAATTTATTTTGAAAATCAGTTTGAATATGAGTCAAAATTTTAGGATTAAAAACAGTTCGGACCGCACCGAAATATGCAAAATTTCGTATAATTTTTTAACCGTGGCCACAATATGGGATGTAATGCTAACAAAAAGAATATGGGCTCCAAAAAAACCTTAAGAATTAGCAAATGGGCTGTAAATTATTAGAAATAATGGCAGATGGGTTGTTTGCTGTTTTCCACAGATTTGAGGCTTTCCTAAAAAAAGGTTGATGCACAAGCACTGACTGTTGGATGTCCATCCAACGACTGTCGTGCTTCTTCAATCTCTGCTCTTCCTGCTCCAGCCGCTCAAACAAGCGCCGGCGGGACTGCCTGCTCCCTCCTCCCTGCGGCCGGCTGTGCTGTCGCGCAGGCCTCACCACCCCACCATACTCCCATCGCTGGCCTAGCCATCCCTCTACTCACCCACACCTGCTGCTATTCCCCGGCGACAGCAGATGAACCAGTAAACCCTCATACAGTCGTACTCCCCTCCGCGTGGGAAACAACTGCTGAGTCTTCCCTGCCTCCGTATCGTCCCCTTCCTAGGCCTCGCCGTCGTCCACCGCCGTGGTTCTCTCGGCGCGGCGTGGTCAATGTGGTCAACAACCGACTTCCATCGGAAGAGTACTGTGCGTGGAGACACTGACAGCTGGGTCCACGGCCACAGCAAGGAAGTGTCTCCTTATTACGTGCAAAATAATTATTCCTCCACCTAACAGCAGGGACCCACCAGATGGGCCACTGCATTTCGCGAAAAAACGTTTCCCCCCTGACTGCTGGGACCCACCAGCTACACCTTCGCACGCAAGGAAGTGCGTCCGAGCAAAAAAACAAAACGATTCGCCCCCCTTACTACTGGGACCCACCAGCTACATCTTCGCATGCAAGGAAGTGCCTGATAGTCGGGACCCACCTGGTCGAAGCGTATGTAGCGTTGTCATTCTGGTCGCGAACGTGTACGTACATATATACTGGTGGATGTAGAGGCGTGCACGTGTCGTAGTAGAGGAGCGCACGTAGCATGTACACGTACGTACAACGGCCAGGGTGCAAGAAAGAAAATACGGCCACGTATGTGTACATACAGGCGGGGTCTCGAACGGCTACTCGCGCATACGTACGGCGAGGGCTCGTTGACATGGCTGGGTCAGAACGGAGAAACAGCGTCGTCGTTGTGTTCATGGGGAGGCAATGGAATCCGTCGTGTTCATGGGGAGGCAACGGAATGTGTCGTGTTCATCAGGAGGCAACGGAACGCGTAGGAGCCAACCGGCTGGGTCGGAACGGAATGCATGGTCGTGTTCATCGGGAGGGCTTGGACGGAACATGCGATGGAAACGAGGCCTGAACGGGGTCCTGTTGATCGGGAGGGGTCTGGCGTACCGCAAAACGGAGGAAACGGACCTCCTACGGTTGAAACGGGGGT
Source organism: Triticum urartu (assembly GCF_056163025.1). Lineage (NCBI taxonomy): Eukaryota > Viridiplantae > Streptophyta > Magnoliopsida > Poales > Poaceae > Triticum > Triticum urartu. The sequence continues at coordinate 574,758,212 of NC_141879.1, forward strand.
CCTGTTGATCGGGAGGGGTGTGGCATACGGCAAAACGGACAAAACGGACCTCCTACGGTCGAAACGGGGGTGTTGTTGATTGGGAGGGGTGTGGCGTACCGCAAAACGGATGAAACAGACCTCCTACGGTCGAAACGGGGGTCCTATTCATCGGAAGGGGTGTGGCATACCGCAAAACGGACGAACGGACTTGTGTTGGAGCGCTACGGTCGAAACGAGGGTCCTGTTCATCGGGAGGGGTGTGGCGTACCGCAAAACGGGACTCCACGGGATACTGTTCATCTCCACCGTCGACCTCCTCCAGCCTCCACGGGCTATCGTCGACCTCCTCCAGCCTCCACGGGCTCCTGTTCATCCGGCCTTCACCATGCGCTACTCCACCGGCTACTGTTCAACCACCCCTCCACCGTCTACTGTTCATCCAGCCCTCCACACCACGGGGTCCTGTTCTACCACCCCTCCACGGGAACCCCTCCACCGTCTACTGTTCATCCAGCCCTCCACCAGACCATGGGGTCCTGTTCATCCAGAGGCAATGCCACCGCTCACTGTTCATCCAAACCCCCCGCAACGCTCACTGTTCATCCCAGAGGCAGCATCGATCGGCTTCAGTTAGCAGCAGTAGCGAAGGAATCGCTCGATCGGGTTCAGTTAACAGCCATCGATCGATCGCTCGGGTTCAGTAACGCGTAGCCTGCAGTGCAATCTCGCGGGTTCAGTTAGAGCCCAACGCCTTGCTTGGGTTCAGTTAGAGCCAACGCCTCGCACACACGCGCGTACGTGTACGAGAGAAACACGTATGGCTCGGCCCCCGACCTCCCACCGTAACCGGGAACTCCCTGAAATTTTCCTCCCCCTCGCTTCTACCACGAGTTTTTTCGTCATGGACGACCCAAAGAATGTCATGCAGCCGCGTCTCCGGCCCGCCCAGGACGAAAAACCCATTTTCTGTCATGATTTTTTGTCAAAGAAGTAGGAGCCCACCACATCTATGATGATACTGGGTTTTGTCACAATTATCGTCATAGAAGTGTCATATGTATGACAGAATTTTTTTTCGTTCGGCCCAAAATGTCATGGATGTGTCTTTTTTTGGTAGTGATACTATTGGTGTCTTGGACTAGGGGGTACTCACCACATCGTCTCCCGACCAGGTGGGTCAAGCCGAGTACCCCCATGGCAGTTCACTAATGGACTTCTTCGGGCAGCCCGTGATGCATACAAGAGAGATTCTACAAGACTTGGCGCACAAGACAAGGACTCCTATAATCCTAGGCCTCCGGTGCATTATATAAACCAAGGCCAAGCTAGTCATAGACAATAGCAACTTAGATCATATTTGATAACCCACAAGTATAGGGGACCGCAACAGTCTTCAATGCTAGTATTTCAACCAAATTTATTGATTCAACACAAGGGGAGCCAAAGAATATTTATGAGCTTATCTGTTGAGTTGTCAATTGAACCACACCTAGAGAACTAAATATCTACAACACAATGTTTAGTAGCACAGTAGTATGATAGTTTGATAACAGTGGTAATAGTAGGAATAGTAATGGTAACAGTAGCAACTTAGCAAAGATCAATACGAGAAAAGCGTAGGCATTGGATCAGTGGTGGATATACGTGTTGGATAACATTCATCATATAATAGTCACAACCTAGAGCGATACACATTAGCTCCAATTCATCAACGGAATGTAGGCATGTATTTCATAAATAGTCATACATGCTTATAATAAGAACTTGCATGACATCTTTTGTCCTACCCTCCCGTGGGAGCGGGGTCCATAAGGAATTCTAAGGGATATTAAGGCCTCCTTTTAATAGAGAACAAGAACAAAGCATTAACACGTAGTGAATACATGAACTCCTCATACTATGGTCATCACCGGAGTGAATCCCAATTGTTGTCACTTTGGGGGGTCTGCGGATAACACGTAATAGGTGCATACAACTTGCAAGATAGGATCCGAAGCACACTTATATTCATGAAAACATAATAGGTTTAGATCTGAAATCATGGCACTCGGGCCCTAGTGACAAGCATTAAGCATAGAAAAGTCATAACAACATCAATCTTAGAACATAGTGAATACTAGGGATCAAGCCCTAACAAATTGACTCGACTACATGACAAATCTATCCAACTCCATCACCGTCTAGCAAGCCTACAAAGGAATTACTCACTCTCGATGGTGACCATCATGTAATTGTTGAGGAAGAAGGGTTGGTGATGATGATGGCGACGAATCCCCTTCTCTAGAGCCCTGAGCGTACTCCAAAACAACCCTCCCGATGAAGAACAAGAGGTGGTGGCGGCTCCGTATCGTAAGACGTGATGAAACTTCTCTTATTTTTTTCTTGGGGGAGCGGAATTTATAGCGTTGGAATTAGGTCAGACGGAGCCACACGGGCCCCACAAGGCATCAGGGCGTGCCCTGGGAGGTTGGCGTTCCCTGTTGCCTTGTGGGCAACTGGTGGCCCCACTCCGGTGGATCTTCATTCTAGTATTTTTTTTATATATTCAATTAAAAAATCTCTAGAAAGTTTCGTTCGATTCTGAGAACATTTATTTCTGCCCAAAAAACAACACCATGGTAGTTCTGCTGAAATCAGTGTCTGCCTGGGTTAGTTCCATTCAATTCATGCAAATTTGAGTCCAAAACAAGAGCTAAACTATTTGGAAAAGTAGATACGATGAGACATATCAACTTCCCCAAGCTTAACTCATTGCTTGTCCTCAAACAATTCAGTTGACAAACTAAAAGTGATAAAGAAAAACTTTTACGAACTCTTTTGTTCTTGTATCCCTATATAAGCTTAATTAGTAACCAAGTTTTCAGCAAAGATCATGAAGTAACCATGCGAATGATAACACTTAGAATTAATATTTACTCATATCAATGGCATAATCAACTAGCGAGCAGTAATAACATATCTCCAATGCCAGCAATTTGTCAAAAAAATCATGATATAATATGATAACATGTCATCTCGCTAGCCCTTTATAAGACCACAAAACATAAATGTAGAGCAGCTTTGATTTCAAGCAGCAACTAAACATTGTAATTCAGGGTAGAAGAGATCCATTCATGCTCATATCCAACATTAACTAGACTCAATGCATGTTAAACTAAGAATGACAATAGCTCTCTTGGGATTGGTGCTTTGAATAAGAAGGTGATGACTCAACTTTAAAGTAAATAACACGAAAGTAAATAGATAGGCCCTGTTGGGGAACGTTGCAGAAAACAAAAATTTTCCTAAAGTTTCACCAAGATCCATCTATGAGTTCATCTAGCAATGAGTGATCGGATTGCATCTACATACCTTTGTAGATCACGCGCGGAAGCGTTCAAAGAACGGGGATGAGGAAGTCGTACTTGACGTGATCCAAATCACCGGAGATCCTAGCGCCGAACGGACCGCACCTCCGTGTTCAACACACGTACGGTCAGCGTGACGTCTCCTCCTTCTTGATCCAGCAAGGGGGGAGGAGAGGTTGATGAATATCCAGCAGCACGACGGCGTGGTGGTGGATGCAGGGGTCACCGCAGCAGGGCTTCGCCGTTCTACTACGAGAGGGAGAGGTGTAGCAGGGGAGAGGGAGGCGCCAAGACTCAAGGGTGCGGCTGCCCCACCCCCCTTTATATAGGCTCCCCTAGGGGGGGCGCCGGCCCTAGGAGATGGGATCCCCTAGGGGGGCGACGGCCAAGGGTGGAGTAGCCCCCAAGGCAAGTTGGGCGCCCCCCCACCCTAGGGTTCCCAACCCTAGGCGCATGGGGTGGGCCAAGGGGGGCGCACCAGCCCACTATGGGCTGGTTCCCCTCCCCACTTTGCCCCATGGGGCCCTCCGGGATGGGTGGTCCCACCCAGTGGACCCCCGGGACCCTTCCGGTGGTCCCGGTACAATACCGGTGACCCCCGAAACTCTCCCGATGGCCGAAACTGCACTTCCTATATATAATTCTTCACCTCCGGACCATTTCGGAACTCCTCGTGATGTCCGGGATCTCATCCGGGACTCCGAACAACTTTCGGGTTACTGCATATTATATCTCTACAACCCTAGCGTCACTGAACCTTAAGTGTGTAGACCCTATGGGTTCGGGAGACATGTAGACATGACCGAGATGGCTCTCCGGTCAATAACCAACAACGCGATATGGATACCCATGTTGGCTCCCACATGCTCCTCGATGATCTCATCGGATGAACCACGATGTCGAGGATTCAAGCAACCCCGTATACAATTCCCTTTGTTAATCGGTACGTTACTTGCCCGAGATTCGATCGTCGGTATCCCAATACCTCGTTTAATCTCGTTACCGGCAAGTCACTTTACTCGTACCGTAATGCATGATCCCGTGACCAGACACTTGGTCACTTTGAGCTCATTATGATGATGCATTACCGAGTGGTCCCAGAGATACCTCTCCTTCATACAGAGTGACAAATCCCAGTATTGATCCGTGTCAACCCAACAGACACTTTCGGAGATACCCGTAGTACACCTTTATAGTCACCCAGTTATGTTGTGACGTTTGGTACACCCAAAGCACTCCTACGGTATCCGGGAGTTACACGATCTCATGGTCTAAGGAAAAGACACTTGACATTGGAAAAACTCTAGCAAACGAACTATACGATCTTGTGCTATGCTTAGGATTGGGTCTTGTCCATCACATCATTCTCCTAATGATGTGATCTTGTTATCAATGACATCCAATGTCCATAGTTAGGAAACCATGACTATCTATTGATCAACGAGCTAGTCAACTAGAGGCTTACTAGGGACATGTTGGTGTCTATGTATTCACACATGTATTACAATTTCCGGATAACACAATTATAGCATGAATAAAAGACAATTATCATGAACAAGGAAATATAATAATAATCCTTTTATTATTGCCTCTAGGGCATATTTCCAACAGTCTCCCACTTGCACTAGAGTCAATAATCTAGTTACATTGTGATGAATCGAACACCCATGGAATTCTGGTGTTGATCATGTTTTGCTCTAGGGAGAGGTTTAGTCAACGGATCTGCTACATTTAGGTCCGTATGTACTTTACAAATATCTATGTCTCCATCTTGAACATTTTCACGAATGGAGTTGAAGCGATGCTTGATGTGCCTTGTCTTCTTGTGAAACCTGGGCTCCTTGGCAAGTGCAATAGCTCCAGTGTTGTCACAGAAGAGTTTGATCGGCCCCGATGCATTGGGTATGACTCTTAGGTCGGTGATGAACTCCTTCACCCAAATTGCTTCATGCGCTGCCTCCAAGGCTGCCATGTACTCTGCTTCACATGTAGATCCCGCCACGACGCTCTGCTTGCAACTGCACCAGCTTACTGCCCCACCATTCAAAATATACACGTATCCGGTTTGTGACTTAGAGTCATCCAGATCTGTGTCAAAGCTAGCGTCGACGTAACCCTTTACGACGAGCTCTTCATCACCTCCATAAACGAGAAACATTTCCTTAGTCCTTTTCAGGTACTTCAGGATATTCTTGACCACTGTCCAGTGTTCCTTGCCGGAATTACTTTGGTACCTACCTACCAAACTTATGGCAAGGTTTACACCAGGTCTGGTACACAGCATGGCATACATAATAGAACCTATGGCTGAGGCATAGGGGATGACACTCATCTCTTCTATATCTTCTGCCATGGTCGGACATTGAGCTGAGCTCAATTTCACACCTTGCAACACATGCAAGAACCCCTTCTTAGACTGATCCATATTGAACTTCTTCAATATCTTATCAAGGTATGTGCTTTGTGAAAGACCTATGAGGCGTCTTGATCTATCTCTATAGATCTTGATGCCTAATATATAAGCAGCTTCTCCAAGGTCCTTCATTGAAAAACTCTTATTCAAGTAGGCCTTAATGCTGTCCAAAAGCTCTATATCATTTCCCATCAAAAGTATGTCATCTACATATAATATGAGAAATGCTACAGAGCTCCCACTCACTTTCTTGTAAACGCAGGCTTCTCCATAAGTCTGCATAAACCCAAACGCTTTGATCATCTCATCAAAGCGAATGTTCCAACTCCGAGATGCTTGCACCAGCCCATAAATCGAGCGTTGGAGCTTGCACACCTTGTCAGCATTCTTAGGATCGACAAAACCTTCCGGCTGCATCATATACAATTCTTCCTTAAGGAAACCATTAAGGAATGCCGTTTTGACGTGCATTTGCCATATCTCATAATCATAGAATGCGGCAATTGCTAACATGATTCGGACGGACTTCAGCTTCGCTACCGGTGAGAAAGTCTCATCGTAGTCAAGCCCTTGAACTTGTCGATAACCCTTAGCGACAAGTCGAGCTTTATAGATGGTCACATTACCATCCGCGTCTGTCTTCTTCTTAAAGATCCATTTATTTTCTATGGCTCGCCGCTCAACGGGCAAGTCAGTTAAAGTACATACTTCGTTTTCATACATGGATCCTATCTCGGATTTCATGGCTTCCAGCCATTTGTCGGAATCCGGGCCCACCATCGCTTCTTCATAGTTCGAAGGTTCACCTTGTCTAACAACATGATTTCCAAGACAGGGTTGCCGTACCACTCTGGTGCGGAATGTGTCCTTGTGGACCTATGAAGTTCAGTAGCAACTTGATCTGATCATCATCATTAACTTCCTCTCTAGTCGGTGCAGGCACCTCAGGAACATTTTCTTGAGTTGCGCCATTTTCCGTTTCAAGAGGTAATACTTCATCAAGTTCTACTTTCCTCCCACTTACTTCTTTCGAGAGAAACTCCTTCTCTAGAAAGGATCCATTCTTGGCAACAAAGATCTTGCCTTCGGATCTGAGGTAGAAGGTATACCCAATAGTTTCTTTAGGGTATCCTATGAAGACGCATTTTTCTGACTTGGGTTCGAGCTTTTCAGGTTGAAGTTTCTTGACATAAGCATCGCATCCCCAAACTTTTAGAAATGACAGCTTAGGTTTCTTCCCAAACCATAACTCAAACGGTGTCGTCTCAACGGATTTTGACGGAGCCCTATTTAAAGTGAATGCGGCAGTCTCTAAAGCATAGCCCCAAAAAGATAGCGGTAAATCGATAAGAGACATCATAGATCGCACCATATCTAATAGAGTGCGATTACGACGTTCGGACACACCATTACGCTGAGGTGTTCCAGGCGGCGTGAGTTGTGAAACTATTCCACATTTTCTTAAGTGTGTGCCAAATTCGTGACTCAAGTATTCTCCTCCACGATCTGATCGCAGGAACTTGATTTTCCTGTCACGTTGATTCTCAACCTCACTCTGAAATTCCTTGAACCTTTCAAAGGTCTCAGACTTGTGTTTCATTAAGTAGACATACCCATATCTACTCAAGTCATCAGTGAGGGTGAGAACATAACGATAACCACCGCGAGCCTCAACACTCATTGGACCGCACACATCAGTATGTATGATTTCCAATAAGTTGGTTGCTCGCTCCATTGTTCCTGAGAACGGAGTCTTGGTCATTTTACCCATGAGGCATGGTTCGCACGTGTCAAATGATTCGTAATCAAGAGACTCTAAAAGTCCATCTTCTTGGAGCTTCTTCATGCGTTTGACACCTATGTGACCAAGGCGGCAGTGCCACAACTATGTGGGACTATCATTATCAACCTTACATCTTTTGGTACTCACACTATGGATATGTGTAGCATTACGATCGAGATTCATTAAGAATAAACCATTCACCATCGGAGCATGACCATAAAACATATCTCTCATATAAATAGAACAACCATTATTCTTGGATTTAAATGAGTAGCCATCTCGTATTAAACGAGATCCTGATACAATGTTCATGCTCAAACTTGGCACTAAATAACAATTATTGAGGTTCAAAACTAATCCCGTAGGTAAATGTAGAGGTAGCGTGCCGACGGCGATTACATCGACCTTGGAACCATTCCCGACGTGCATCGTCACCTCGTCCTTCACCAGTCTCCGCTTATTCCGCAGCTCCTGCTTTGAGTTACAAATGTGAGCAACTGCACCGGTATCAAATACCCAGGAGCTACTACGAGTACTGGTAAGGTACACATCAATTACATGTATATCACATATACCTTTCGTTTTGCCGGCCTTCTTGTCCACTAAGTATTTGGGGCAGTTCCGCTTCCAGTGACCACTTTCCTTGCAATAAAAGCACTCAGTCTCGGGCTTGGGTCCATTCTTTGGCTTCTTCCCGGCAGCTTGCTTGCCGGGCGCGGCAACTCCCTTGCCGTCCTTCTTGAAGTTTTTCTTTCCCTTGCCTTTCTTGAACTTAGTGGTTTTATTCACCATCAACACTTGATGTTCCTTTTTGACTTCTACCTCTGCTGATTTCAGCATTGCAAATACTTCAGGAATGGTCTTTTCCATCCCCTGCATATTGAAGTTCATCACAAAGCTCTTGTAGCTCGGTGGAAGCGACTGAAGGATTCTGTCAATGACCGTGTCATCCGGGAGATTAACTCCCAGCTGAGTCAAGCGGTTATGTAACCCTGACATAGTGAGTATGTGCTCACTGACAGAACTATTTTCCTCCATCTTACAGCTGAAGAACTTGTCGAAGACTTCATATCTCTCGACCCGGGCATGAGCTTGAAAAACCATTTTCAGCTCTTCGAACATCTCATATGCTCCGTGTCTCTCAAAACGCTTTTGGAGTCCCGGTTCTAAGCTGTAAAGCATGCCGCACTGAATGAGGGAGTAATCATCGGTACGTGTCTGCCAAGCGTTCATAACGTCTTGTTCTGCAGGGATAACAGGTGCGTCACCTAGCGGTGCTTGTAGGACATAATCTTTCTTGGTAGCTATGAGGATAATCCTCAGGTTCCGGACCCAGTCCGTATAGTTGCTGCCATCGTCTTTCATCTTGGTTTTCTCTAGGAACGCGTTGAAGTTGAGGACAACGTTGGCCATTTGATCTACAATACATGTTGTAAAGATTTTAGACTAAGTTCATGATAATTAAGTTCATCTAAATCAAATTATTCAATGAACTCCCACTCAGATAGACATCCCTCCAGTCTCTAAGTATAACATGATCCGAGTTAACTAGGCCGTGTCCGATCATCACGTGAGACGGACTAGTCAACATCGGTGAACATCTTCATGTTGATCGTATCTTCTATACGACTCATGCTCGACCTTTTGGTCTTCTGTGTTCCGAGGCCATGTCTGTACATGCTAGGCTCGTCAAGTCAACCTAAGTGTTTGCATGTGTAAATCTGTCTTACACCCGTTGTATGTGAACGTTGGAATCTATCACACCCGATCATCACGTGGTGCTTCGAAACAACGAACTGTCGCAACGGTGCACAGTTAGGGGGAACACTTTCTTGAAATTATTATGAGGGATCATCTTATTTACTACCGTCATTCTAAGTAAACAAGATGCAAAAACATGATAAACATCACATGCAATCAAATAATAATAGTGACATGATATGGCCAATATCACATAGCTCCTTTGATCTCCATCTTGGGGCTCCATGATCATCTTGTCACCGGCATGACACCATGATCTCCATCATCATGATCTCCATCATCGTGTCTCCATGAAGTTGCTCACCAACTATTACTTCTACTACTATGGCTAACATGTTTAGCAATAAAGTAAAGTAATTTACATGGCGTTTCTCAATGACACGCAGGTCATACAAGAAAAAATAAAGACAACTCCTATGGCTCCTGCCGGTTGTCATACTCATCGACATGCAAGTCGTGATTCCTATTACAATAGCATGAACATCTCATACATCACATATATATCATTCATCATTCATCACAACTTTGGCCATATCACATCACAAATCACTTGCTGCAAAAACAAGTTAGACGTCCTCTAATTGTTGTTACAAGTTTTACGTGGCTGCAATAGGGTTCTAGCAAGAACGTTTTCTTACCTACGTGAAAGCCACAACGTGATTTGTCAACTTATATTTACCCTTCATAAGGACCCTTTTCATTGAATCCGCTCCAACTAAAGTGGGAGAGACAGACACCCGCCAGCCACCTTATGCAACTAGTGCATGTTAGTCGGTGGAACCGGTCTCACGTAAGCGTACGTGTAAGGTTGGTCCGGGCCACTTCATCCCACAATACCATTGAAGCAAAATAAGACTAGTAGCGGCAAGAAAGTTGACAACATCTACGCCCACAACAAATTGTGTTCTACTCGTGCAAAAGGAACTACGCATAGGTGATGATGCCACTGTTGGGGAACATTGCAGAAAACAAAAATTTTCCTACGGTTTCACCAAGATCCATCTATGAGTTCATCTAGCAACGAGTGATTGGATTGCATCTACATACCTTTGTAGATCACGCGCGGAAGCGTTCAAATAACGGGGATGAGGAAGTCGTACTCGACGTGATCCAAATCACCGGAGATCCTAGCGCCGAACGGACGGCACCTCCGTGTTCAACACACGTACGGTCAGCGTGACGTCTCCTCCTTCTTGATCCAGCAAGGGGGGAGGAGAGGTTGATGAAGATCCAGCAGCACGACGGCATGGTGTTGGATGCAGGGGTCACCGCAGCAGGGCTTCGCCGTTCCGCTACGAGAGGGAGAGGTGTAGCAGGGGAGAGGGAGGCGCCAAGACTCAAGGGTGCGGCTGCCCCTCCCTCCCCCCTTTATATAGGCTCCCCTAGGGGGGGCGCCGGCCCTAGGAGATGGGATCTCCTAGGGGGGGCGGCGGCCAAGGGTGGAGTAGCCCCCAAGGCAAGTGGGGCGCCCCCCCACCCTAGGGTTCCCAACCCTAGGCGCATGGGATGGGCCAAGGGGGGCGCACCAGCCCACTATGGGCTGGTTCCCCTCCCCACTTTGGCCCATGGGGCCCTCCGGGATGGGTGGCCCCACCCAGTGGACCCCCGGGACCCTTCCGGTGGTCCCGGTACAATACCGGTGACCCCCGAAACTCTCCCGATGGCCCTCTCCCGATGGCCGAAACTGCACTTCCTATATATAATTCTTCACCTCCGGACCATTCCGGAACTCCTCGTGACGTCCGGGATCTCATCCGGGACTCCGAACAACTTTCGGGTTACTGCATATTATATCTCTACAACCCTAGCGTCACCGAACCTTAAGTGTGTAGACCCTACGGGTTCGGGAGACATGTAGACATGACTGAGATGGCTCTCCGGTCAATAACCAATAGCGGGATCTGGATACCCATGTTGGCTCCCACATGCTCCTCGATGATCTCATCGGATGAACCACGATGTCGAGGATTCAAGCAACCCCGTATATAATTCCCTTTGTCAATCGGTACGTTACTTTCCCTAGATTCGATCGTCGGTATCCCAATACCTCGTTTAATCTCATTACCGGCAAGTCAGTTTATTCGTACCGTAATGCATGATCCCGTGACCAGACACTTGGTCACTTTGAGCTCATTATGATGATGCATTACCGAGTGGGCCTAGAGATACCTCTCCGTCATACGGAGTGACAAATCCCAGTCTTGATCCGTGTCAACCCAACAGACACTTTCGGAGATACCCGTAGTACACCTTTATAGTCACCCAGTTATGTTGTGACGTTTGGTACACCCAAAGCACTCCTACGGTATCCGGGAGTTACACGATCTCATGGTCTAAGGAAAAGACACTTGACATTGGAAAAACTCTAGCAAACGAACTATACGATCTTGTGCTATGCTTAGGATTGGGTCTTGTCCATCACATCATTCTCCTAATGATGTGATCTTGTTATCAATGACATCCAATGTCCATAGTCAGGAAACCATGACTATCTATTGATCAACGAGCTAGTCAACTAGAGGCTTACTAGGGACATGTTGGTGTCTATGTATTCACACATGTATTACAATTTCCGGATAACACAATTATATCATGAATAAAAGACAATTATCATGAACAAGGAAATATAATAATAATCCTTTTATTATTGCCTCTAGGGCATATTTCCAACAGGCCCTTCACAGAGGGAAGTAGAGGTTTGTAGAGGTGCCGGAGCTCGAAGCTTAAATTAGAGATGAATACAATTTTGAGTGGTGCACCTTTCCCGTCAACGTCACGCCAAAGGATTTTGATATCTTTCATGCTAAACACATTATCGGCGGTTTCCAAGAAGAAAGGTAAAGGTTTACCCCCCCTCATCCGTACAAACACAAAGCCATGGCTAGCCGAATTCACGGGTGCCCTCCAAACAACCAACTTTGGGAAAACTTTGTTTTTTCCACTCTAGCTTTTGCCCACTTTGCTTATGCCACTCTAGAATTTGACATTTCACTTTTGCCGCTCTTAGATTTTGACAATATATCACATTTTCCATTCCGTGGCAAAAACAAAATTTTCAGAGTGGCAATTGTGATACATTGCAAAAGCTAAGAGTGGCAAAAGTGAAATGAAAAAGTATCGTTTTTGCCATGAAGTGGCATTTGCAATGTATTGTCAAAAGCTAAGAGTGGCAAAAATGAGATGTCAAATTCTAGAGTGGCATAAGCAAAGTGGGAAAACTAGAGTGGCAAAAACAAAGTTTACCCATCAACTTTCTGGGGAAGTTTGTTTTATTATATTTTTCTTTATTTTTATTACAGGACTGGGCATCCCAATTACCAGCCTCTCTCGTGCAATGACATGTGAATAAACACCCATCATGAGAATAACCCGCTTAGCATGGAAACTATTGACCACCTCGTTGCTCCTTGAGCGGTATGGGCACACAAAATAGATGATTATTTGAATGATTAGAGATGGCACATGAAAATTTACTTGGAATGGCAGGGTAATACCTGCTACTTCTTGAGCTTGCATTGGTTTTTCCTTGAAGAGGAAAGGGTTATGCAGCAAAGTAGAGATAAGTATTTCCCTCAGTTTTGAGAACCAAGGTATCAATCCAGTAGGAGGTACAAGCAAGTCTCCAATCTAAGCACCTGCACAAACAATCAACACTTGCACCCAACACGATAAAGGGGTTGTCAATCCCTTCACGGTCACTTGCAAGGATGAGATCTGATAGAGATAGATATAAAAGATTACTAAAATGTAAAAAAGTAAAAACAAATAAATTGTAGCAAGGTATTTTTGGGTTTTATGGTTTATAGATATAAAAATATATGATTGAAAATAGACCCGGGGGCCATAGGTTTCACCAGAGGCTTCTCTCTTGAAAGAAAATAATACGGTGGGTGAACAAATTACTGTCGAGAAATTAATAGAAAAGCACAAAGTTATGACGATATCCAAGGCAATGATTATGAATATAGGCATCACATCCATCTCAAGTAGACCGAAGCGATTCTGCATCTACTACTATTACTCCACACATCGACCGCTATCCAGCATGCATCTAGAGTATTAAGTTCATAAGAACGGAGTAACGCCTTAAGTAAGATGACATGATATAGAGGGATAAACTCAAGAAATATGGTGAAAACCCCATCTTTTTACCCTTGATGGCAACAATACAATACATGCCTCGCTACCCCTACTTTGTCACTGGGTGAGGACACCACAAGATTGAACCCAAAACTAAGCACCTCTCCCATTACAAGAATAACCAATCTACTTGGCCAAACCAAACCAATAATTCGAAGAGAAATACAAAGATATCAAATCATGCATATAAGAATTCAGAAGTGACTCAAATAATATTCATAGATAAAACCGATCATAAATCCATAATTCATCGGATCTCGACAAACACACCACAAAATAATATTACATCAGATAGATCTCGAAGAACATCGAGGAGAACATGGTATTGAGGATCATAGAGAGAGAAGAAGCCATCTAGCTACTAGCTATGGACCCTTAGGTCCGTGGTAAACTACTCATGCTTCATCGGATGGGCAATAGAGTTGATGTAGAAGCCCTCCGTGATCGAATACCCCTCCGACAGGGTGCCGGAAAAGTCCCCAAGATGGGATCTCACAGGAACAGAAGGTTGCGGCGGTGAAAAAGTATTTTCGTGGATGCCTCTGATGTTGGGGGAATATTTGGGAATTTATAGTGCTGGAATTAGGGTTAGGAGACCTCTGAGGGGCCCACAAGCCTAGGGGTGCGCCCTAGGGCTTGTGGCCTCCTTGAGGATCTTCTGGCCCCCTCTCCAAGTTTGTTGGGTGTCTTCTGGTCCAAGAAAAATCATCATGAAAAGTTTTATTCCGTTTGGACTCCGTTTGATATTCCTTTTCTGTAAAACTCAAAAACAAGGGGAAAACGGAAACTGGCACTAGGCTCTTGGTCAATAAGTTAGTCCCAAAAATAATATAAGATATCATATTAATGCATATAGAACATGCAAAACAGATAATATAATAGCATGGAACAATAAAAAATCATAGATACAATGGAGACGTATCACTACCGTATATAGGTATGGTGGACTCATATGGAACAACTTTGGGTTTAAGGATTTGGATGCATAAGTAGTATTCCTGCTTAGTACAGGCGAAGGCTAGCAAATAGATTGAGAAGCGACTAACTAGAGAGCAATAACAACCATAATCATGCATTGCGAATAATTGACATTGAATACTAGCATGCGCAGGATATACACACCCTGAGCATAAATATCATCAAGGCTACATTGGTTTTGAATCAACTACATGTGTGAACATGTGCCAAGTCAAGCCAATTGAATTATTCAGAGGAGGATACCATACTGACATACTACATCAGAACTATTTTAATGCATGTTGACATTCAAGATAAATCATTATCACTCCTAGCTACTTAAGCATCGCATGAGCAACTACAATCTCTAACTGTCAGCACAAACATGTTTACTCATAATATGCTGAGTCATGGGTACTGAGTTAAACATATTTACAAAAACAAAAACAAGGAGAGTCCACACCAACTTTTCTTTGCCACATCCACTTCATCAAATCATCATCATTATTGCCTTTCACTTGCACGACCGAATGATGTGAAAATAATAATAGTGCAAGAGTGTCGTGGACTAAGATGGAATTGCAAACAACTTATTCAAAGGAGAAGACGAGGCAATATTGGCCCTTTGTTAGATCAACAAGAAAGCATATGAGAGCCCCTCAAAAATTCTAACACAGTCTTCTCCATACAATGACTCAATGAAAAGAAAAGAATTTCAAAGAAACACACTAAAATATTTTTGGAGTTTTTGTTTTTTTTCTGAAGAAAGCAAACTAAAGAAGAACAATGAAAAGAGATAAAAACTATTTACACGGGAGAGCTCCCAACAAGCAACAAAAAGAAGAAACATAAATCTTTTTGAGTTTCCTTTGAATACTATGAACTAACTAAAAGAGAAATAAAAACCGAAAATAAGCAAGAAATATTTTTAGATTTTCAAAGTTTTTCAAACACACAAAAGAAAGGCAAAAAATAATCTAAGCATGGATATACAATGAAAATAATGAACACTGACAACTGAATGAATGTGTGATGCATGAATGTAATGTCGGTGAGAATACGTACCCCCCCCCCCCCAAGCTTAGGCTTTTGGCTTAACTTGGTAATCACCACAACTGGTCAGGATAATACTCGTAATGATAGTTCGTGGAGGCGTTCTGTGCCGCCTCCTCAGCAAGACAGGTAGCCTCTACTGCCGTGTTGTACTCATGCACCTCGTCCTCATAGAAAAAGTGCCTCTGTTTGTTTTGAAAATCAAAGAGGATAGGCACAGGAAAAATAACAGGGACACATGGTATTTATCAAATATCAGGTTATTGTCATATTTGTGAGTCACATACTTAATAGACTCATGGTGTTTCATCGCCTCAAAATCTAAATACTTATGAGGAAATATGGGGCCATTGGGTCTGGGAGAGACCCCAAGTATTGCAACTATGCGAGAGGCATAAATTCCTCCATATAAATCACAATTCCAGCGTTTCGGTTCAACAGGCGTGCAACAATTGCCCCAAGGTTATAATGTCTACTGCCAGTTAAGGCAGCGTGAATAATGCTCAAATCATGAGCACAAAGTGCACTACAATCATGCTTACCAACAATACACCTCCCATTAAAAATTGCAAAGTATAGAATAGATGGAAAATGAATACTTTTTATTCTAGCTTGTGTCACACCTCTATCTTCACCACTACAAAGACCACTAAGAAACATATCAAAATCTAATTTCCGCTGTTCGGTGCTATTTGTGAAGTGCATTGGGATACACCTAAAAGAGGAGAGGATAATGCAGTAGCGTAGAGATAAGTATTTCCCTCAGTTAAGAACTAAGGTTATCAATACAGTAGGAGAACCACGCAACACCTCGTTAGCAGCACCTGCACACAAACAACAAATCCTTGCAACCTCGTTTGAGACCCGCCTTTGGAAATGAAAGAGTTGGATTTAGAAGCAGCTCGTGGCGGCGTTTGCGAGGAACCGGCGTGTTTGGTAAGCAGGAAACCAATTCCTCGATACCATCGCTCCGAGTCTTGCGCCTAGCTTTGTGCTGTTGTTTCTTCAAAATAAAGTGGGGATCCAAGTAAGCAAGAGGATGAGAAAACCTTACTTTCTGGGTCACCTTCCGTGTTTGTTGTCTTGGCAAGTGCTTTGAGTCGGAGGCAATGATATTTACCTTTGCGGCTTTTGCCTGGCTAGTCTCTCCATCATCCTGAGAGGAATTAGTGTCAATAAGTTGCATAAACAAAAAGCCGAGGGAATAAAGTTCTACCTCTGACTCATCATCCAGGGTGAATAAGTCTATTGCATCCGACTTCTTTCCTTTGGTCTTCTTTGGAGCCTTGTTTTTGGTTCTGGCCTTCTTTGTAAGACAGCGTTTGATGCGTTCTGGTCCAGACTTAAACGAAAAGCCTCTTCCCTTATCCGCTGCGTCTCAGCCTCCAAGGCAGCTCGCTCCGTGGCCATCCTGACATTTTCTGCCTCAAGATCCTCTCGAGCTTTAGTCACCTCGTCGCGTAGCTTTGCAACATCCGCTTTATGCTGTACCTGATTCGCCAGAGTCACCTCCACGGCTAACAAAGTCGCCAAAGCATCCAAGAGTTCGGATAGGACTTGAGCCGGCGGACGTGCAGAGCCGTTCGCTCCAACCGTTGCAGCAACACTTGAGCCGGACGTCATGGCTGCAATAGTTGAAGATTGTAACACTGGTTGTGTGCCAACCATGAAAATTGCAGCCCTGCTTGGCGGCTCATAGGGCTCCGGAATACTGTCACCATCGGTATAGCCCCCAAGCCCGCCGTCTTGCAGTTGATAGATTGATTCGGTTTTGCCGGTTGAGGAGTCATCAGCTGAATAGATGGTTGTCTCTCCACCAGACATAGAACCTTCCTCAAGACCCGCCCCATGAACAAAGCCAACAAAAGCGTGCTTCCGGGCGAGTTGGACCTTGACGGGTCATGCGCGCCGGGCTGTCTCAATGATGTTGGTGCAAGCGTCCGGTTCAGGCTCTGACTCGCCAACCTTGCCGATGAAGACGTGAATTCCGCCAAAGGGGACCCGGTACCCGTACTCAATTGAGTCGGCCTTGGGACCCCAGCCAGCGTTGTCGATGTAGATCTTGCTACGGCGACTCTTGGTCATCTGGCCCACGGACTATCCCTTGATCCCTGAGAAGCTGCCGTTCAAGAACTTGAAACCATCGTGCTCAGGCCCCACGGTGGGCGCCAACTGTTGTGGTTTTGACACGACAGATGCCCTAGTGAAAGGACTTAGGTGTGGAGCCATCAGAACGTAGGTTAGCTCGAAGGGGTTGAATGGGACAAAGGACACAAGAGTTTACCCAGGTTCGGCCCCTCACGACGAGGTAAAAACCTATGTCCTGCTTCTAGTTGTATTGCTTGAGTTTCGATTACAAGGGAGCGAATACGCCTGAACTAGCTTTCAATCGATTGTTTCTTGAGTTAACTCGCCGTCGGGTCTTGCCTTTATATACACAGGTCGAGACCTGAGGCTTACAGAGTCCTAGCCGGATCACGCAACACGACCGACTCGGTTCCTAACTTGTTCTATCTTGCAAGGGAAGTCAGCATCGGGCGGTTCATACGCCGGTTCATGGGCCATCATCAGGCCACCCTGTTGATCCGCAATCTTCCTGGGCTTCCTCGAATCGTCTTTGTATTAAACCGCCAATGGTGTAACCCAGCCCCAGCATGGCAGGTCACACCTCGGGGTTATATCCTCAACAATATCCCTCTTGGATATTCATCATACTGGGACCAAATTCATATCTTGTGTAAATTACCATTACTATTATCAACTCTCAAAAAGATATAAGTGAAGTATGAGAATTCATTTATTTCTTTAAAATATAATCACCGCCATGCTAGAAAAGATATAAGTGAAGCACTAGAGCAACTGCCTAGTTCAAAAGATATAAGTGAAGCACATAGAGTATTCTAACAAATCACGAATAATGTGTCTCTCTCTCAAAAAGGTGTGTTCAGCAAAGATGATTGTGACAAAATAAAAAGCAAACAAAGCAAAGACTAATATAATACACGACGCTCCAAGCAAAACTCATATCATGTGATGAATAAAAAAATAGCTCCAAGTAATATTACGGATGGTCGGTAGAATAAAGAGGGGATGCCTTTCGGGGCATCCCCAAGCTTAATTTCTTGGGAGTCCTTGAATATTACCTGGGGGCCCCTCAGGCATTCCCAAGTTTAGGCTCTTGCCGCTCCTTATTCCTTCATCCATCGTGATCTCACTCAAAACTTTAGCACGCAAAATTCAACAAAACCTCGTGAGATCCATTAGTATAATAGCACAAATCACTACTTTAGGTACTGTTGCAAACCCATTCATATTTTATTATTGCATTATGCCTACTCTATTCTTACTTCACCATGGCTTATACCCCCTGATACAATCCATAGATTCATCAAAACAAGCGACCAACGCAACGAAAACAGAATCTGTCAAAAACAGAATAGTCTGTAGCAACTTGAACAATGACCATACTTCTGTAAATCCAAAATTCTGAAACATTAGGAAAACATCGGAAATTTGTATATCAATCATGTTTAAAAAAATTGAGAATTTTATCACGCTCCAGCAAATTTTTAACAATTCTACTACTGGACACAAAAGTTTCTGTTTTTCCATAGAATCAAAGCAACTATCATCCAAATCATCCCAAAGGATTTACTTGGCACAAACACTAATAAAAACACAAAACACAACCATAACAGTAGCATAATTGTGTTAACAAGAAAACTAGGAAAAGATAACTGTTGGATTGTCTCCCAATAAGCTCTTTCTTTATAGCCATTAAAATAGGCTTGAGATTTCAACGATGCTCACACGAAAGATAATAATTGAAATAGAAAGAGAGCATCATAAAACATGTGACAAACATATTTCAGTCTAACATACTTCCTATGCATAGGAATTTTATAAGCAAACAGATTATTAAGACAAGAAATATCTAGCATATGCAAGGGACAGGAGTAAAACATTGACAATCTTAACATAACAAGAGGTAATTTAGTAACATGAGAATTTCTACAACCATATTTTCCTCTCTCATAATAATTACATGTAGGGTCATAATCAAACTCAACAATATAGCTATCATATAAAAATTTCTCTTCATGATCCACATGCATAAAAGTTTTATAATCTTCCAAGATAGTGGGATTAACATCAACTAAAGTCATGACATCTCCAAACCCACCTTTATCAAAAATTTCATAAGATTGAACACACTCTCCAAATATGTGGGATTATTTTTACCTAAAGTTGACGCTCTTCCAAACCCACTTTCAATATTATTGCAAACATATTCATCATGAGGCTTAAATAAATTTTCAAGATCATAAGAATCATTATCACCCCAATCATGATCATTGCAATAAGTAGTATACATAACAAAATGATCATCCCTAAGCTTGTAGCTTTGCATATCATCAGCATAATTTACATTAATAGAATTTATAGTGACATCATTGCAATCATGCTTTTCATTCAAGAAGCTATCATGAATCAATTTATACATCTCTACTTTCAACACTTCATCACAATTTTCAGATTCATGATTTTCAAGCAAAACTTCATAGAGATAATCAAGTGCACTCAACTCACTAGCAATTGGCAATATAATTAGATTTTTGAAAAGATTAGAAAGTGGATGATGATCCATATGTCTTTACTTTTCTATTTTTGAGTGTTGACATGAAGGCAAAAAGCAAGCAAACCAGCAAACAAAAATATTTTTGTGAAGATGTTTTAGAAGTGGCGGAGATGAAAACGAGAGGCAAATAGCAATAATGTAAATGCAAGGAGATGAAAGTTTATGCATAGGTACTTGATAGATGTTGATGATGTCTCCCCAACAACGGCACCAGTAATTCTTCCTACTACTTGTGATCTGCAAGGACTGCATCTACAGAGTCCTCCATGACGAGCAAACCCCATGTCAATGACGACAACTCCATGATGGCATCTGCAAGGACTGCATCTACAAAGACCTCAAGACTTCAAGACTCGAGACAAGATTTCAATATACCTCTGGGTGGAGAATGTGTAAGAAGGGTATATAGTGCGCCCAATACTCAGTGATTCCGGAGAAGCGTCGTGATATCATGCGGAAAGCTCCACCCATGCTCAAAGAGACAGAAGAAGACTTCATGCCTGGAAGCTTACCTATGCAACCACAAGTCACTATGGGCTCTGGCTTGGTTGACCTTAGATGTGACTCTGGCTGGGATGGTGCCAGCAGATGTAGTACTACGATAGGATTGGATGGGCACCAGATAGTGGTCAGAGGAACTCTTCGGAAGACCATGTTTCGATCATCCTGTTCTCAAACATTCTAAGTGCGAGAATGAAAAGGGAGGGATCAAATCTTGTGGGTAAAGTGTACAAACCTCTACAATGGGTTAAAACCTAATCAATTAGCCGTGTCCCCGGTTATGGACAATTTGAGCCTCTGGACTTGGATCTATCTCGGAACTCTCAACACCAGATCAAAAACTTAACTGTGGGCAACTTATCGATATTATGGGTTATGAGACATCGGTTGGCGGAAACAGGTAGGTATCTGCTTTGTAGTAGAGATTCCTGGACTATTCTTTGTTGTAGGGAAAATAAAAGCAGCTTTTACGCAAACAAAACTCAAACACAAAGCCATATAGTCTTATTGTATATAGAATAGTTTATCATCTGCTTTATCATATTGTGATCTTGCCGGTACATTCAATGTACTGACCTACACAGCTGCAACGTATCATGTTGCAGGATTTCTTCGATGAGTAAGAGTTACGATACATGGTTACAGTCTACACTCAACTTGTCGCTGGCGTTCATAGGACTCCACACCTGATTATTTGTTTCCGCTGAGACTTATGATGTATATATATATATATCAGTTTTACGTTATTTATACATTAGATTGCACTTTGATATATACATTGATGTACTGTGTGTCCCAGCATACTGATCCAGGGATGGCACGGATACACAGAGGCTTGACCGTTTGAGGCCAGGTCGCTACACGGAACTTGGGAAGGAGCACTTTTGCCCTCCAGCGGAGCGATTCCACCGGGGGAACTTCCTTCCTAGAGGGTGAAATCGAAACCATCATCATCACCAACAACCCTCTCATCTTTGGGAGGCCAATTGATGCAGCTTGAACTACGTTAATATTTCCCTAAAGAGGAACTGATGATGCAGCACAACTACGGTAGGTATTTCCCTCAGTGATGAGACCATGGTTATCGAACTAGTAGGAGAACCACGCAACACCACATAAACAACTCCTGCACACAAAGAACAAATACTTGCAACCCGACGTAAGTGAGGGGTTGTCAATCCCTCACGGGTAAAAAGATAGGTAAAATTGTAGTAGATTGGATAAATAGATCTCACGGAACGCGAGATAAAATAAATAAATAAAAATTGCTGCAAGGTATTTTTGTATTTTTGGATCAATAGATCTGAAAATAAAATCAAATAAAAAAAGATCGCGAAGGCAAATATAATAAAGAAGAGACCCGGGGGCCGTAGATTTCACTAGTGGCTTCTCTCGAGAAAAATAGCATAAGGTGGGTAAACAAATTACTGTTGGGCAATTGATAGAACTTCAAATAATCATGAAGATATCCAGGCGATGATCATTATATAGGCATCACGTCCAAGATTAGTAGACCAACTTCTGCCTGCATCTACTACTATCACTCCACACATCGACCGCTATCCTAGTGTATCAAGTTCATGAAGAAATGGAGTAATGCAATAAGAACGATGACATGATGTAGACAAGATCTATTTATGTAGAAATAGACCCCATATTTTTATCCTTAATAGCAACTAGATGACTCGTTGCGCTAATGGCGCAAAGGCCGAGAGGGAACCAAGTATTATGAGAATATTTAGACACTCAAGTCAAAAACCAAATGTGGCCAACACTACCACATCCTTTGCTTGGAAGCCGCCTTTTCTCACCGGATCTAATATAGATACATGATTCTTCAAGAGCAAATTTCAGAGAAAATATAAAGCATGGAAGGCTTTAAGTTGTACTATTGAGACCATACCACCATATCTTCATTTAGTTTCTTTGACAATCTAAAGGTCTAAGAGGATGGTACATGTGAGAAGCTGTGAATCCACAACAAAAAACTAAACTAACTTCCAAACAAACATTTCAAGTTTGGAAGCCACAAAGAAGCAGCCCAGATCTCTCGTTGTAGTGCAGGTACATGTCCTTAATCCTGCATCCACAACCCATAATTTTTCAACAACTAAATCCATGAAATCCAACCGAAGGAAATCATGGCAGAAACATGCGCCGTGGCTTACATCTCCAAGAAGGACTTCTTGGCATTCTTGTGCAGGTTGAACACAGCAATCCTCGCTGCGAGCTGCAGAAAAACCACATAGGCACCTTTCTTCACCTTGCCCTTGGGGAGGAGGGGGGCAACACTTGCAGCACCGCGACAAATATATCTTTTCTGTCCCTCTATCCCTGCTATTTGAAAACAAGGATCTCCACTGATAGAACCAGAATAAGGACAATAAACAAAGTGTACCCGGCAGTTCAGGCTTTACCCCAACAAGAACAGACCATGGTCAATTCACACAAGCATGAAAAAGCAGGCAAAGCACACCATGATACACACGCAACCACAAAATATGAATGTCATGAGGCAAACGAAAACACAACGTCGGGCCAAACCCAGAATATAAACACGATCAATGAAGCAAGAATAATGACGATACATAGGTCACACAATAAATGCAATTTCCAGAAAAAAAGGAAAGGAAGAAACCCTGATAAGAAGAAGAAAGAAGAAGATAACTTGATCAACAGAAGAGAGAAAAGGGGACCTCCAAGAACATACAACGTAAAAAAGAAAATAAAAGAAGTAACCAGCCCACATGCATTGCACTAAACAACTCATTATTATTAGGACCTGTGTGCATACCCAAACTTCTTAAGATTCTGTGTAGAGCAGAAATTTTGAAATGACCCAGAAAAATGTAGTAAGAAATAAAATACAGGAACTACAAAAACTAACTAACCCAGGTGGTCTATGCACCACAAATCAGGAATCCTACAATTACACTACTATAAACATATGTCTACTGCATTCCAAGTGCTCATATATTGCATCCTTCTTTTTAATATGAAATCCATCATCCTAACACATATCTCGTGCTTGATCTTTCTCTAGCAAAACATGAGGCGATAAACGGTTCAGTTCTATGTACATACTCCGATATCCAGGAAGTGACTACTTCCATGTTAGAAAATCACGTAAAGACATGGGTTTGACATAATTTATAACCACTTGATAAAAAGGGCATCCAACAATTATGGTACCGTAAAAATCCATCATGATGAACCCAATTGACTATCCCATCAGCATGCAGAAAGGGAGTGTAATGCCCCAGATGTAACTTTCCCAATTTGTACTCCAACTCTTGCCGTTTCCGGCGTTAAGTTATATTTATTTCTCGGGTTCGGGTCTTTGTCTCCGTGTGTTGTTTTCGTTTTCATACATCTCATATCATGTCATCATGTGCATTGCATTTGCATACATGTTCATCTCATGCATTCGAGCATTTTCCCCGTTGTCCGTTTTGCATTCCGGCGCTTCGTTCTCCTCCGGTGGTCATTTCTAGCTTTCTTTCGTGTGTGGGGATTAAACATTTCCGGATTGGACCGAGACTTGTCATGCGGCCTTGGTTTACTACCGGTAGACCGCCTGTCAAGTTTCGGGTCATTTGGACTTCGTTTGATACTCCAACGGTTAACCGAGGGACCGAAAAGGCCTCGTGTGTGTTGCAGCCCAACACCCCTCCAATTTGGCCCAAAACCCACCAAACTCTGCTCCATGTCCTAGAGCGTTCGATCATGATCGCGTGGCCGAAAACCGCTCCTCATTTGGACTCTCCTAGCTCCACTTATGCCTATAAATACCACCCCCCCGAATTCGGATCTCTCTCCCTCTCCGAAACCCTAATCTCCAGATCCGCCGCTCCTCCCGCCGACGGACACGTCCGATTCGGGCCGGACGTGTCCGCCCCGCCGCCTCCAGCCTCCCACGCGTTGACACGTGGCGCCGCCACCAGCCGGCCGCCGCCGGGCCCGAAGGCCCAGAGCCGGCCCCCGCACCGCCGATCCGGGCCGCGCCCGAGCGCCGCCGCCTCACCTCTCGCCGGCCTCCGCCTCCGCCGGCGAGCCGCGCCACCTTGCTGCTCCGGCAACCACGCCACCGCACCCCGCCACGGCCGGGCCTTGCCGCCGCCGCCGTCTCGCCGCCATCGGCCGGCTCCGCCGCCCCCCTCAACCGGCCGGCGCCGCCGCCCCGTCCTCCGGCCTCCCTCGCGCTCCGGCAAGCCGCCGACTCCTCCCCCGTCGTCGCCGGTGAACAGTACCGCCGCCATCTCGGGCCGCGTGCCCCGAACCCTAGATCTGAGATCTAAAACTGAGGGTTGACTTTCTTCCCTCTCCCCCTTAATTTTTGTGCTAACTTTGACCGCCCGTAACTTTGCATACGTAGCTCCGTTTTGGACATATGATATATAAAAATGTTCGTCTCGACGAGTACATCATTTCATTCCATTGCATCATTTTCATTTGAGCTCATCTTGAGACCCTAAATGCTGTTAGAAGGAGGCTTCGTGAGTTAATTGTCAGATCTGCTAGTTCATCTTAGACTTTTGTCATTTTTGCCATGATTATTGTGTGCATGCTATGCCTGTGAGTCCTTCATATGTTTTGTTAAGCATTTTGTCTTCTTTCCAGAGGTGTAACCCATGCATTTTTAGGATGTATGTGGTGACTTGTGCAAGCTTGCAAAGTGAGGCACCCAGGAAATCTGTTTTCAGGGACTTAGTGATTTTCACTAAGTCTAGGATATTTTAGTTCATGATGCTATATGTCCAGCTTGTTTCCTAGTGATCCGTGCCTCTTTTGAGGATGATCAGTAAGGGAGTTTTGATATTTATGTTATGCTCTATCCATCCATGTCTTTGTTTGCATATGTGGAGTGCTCTAGGTTGACTCAATCGAGCTCAACTTTTGCTTCGTTGTTAATCTAGGCAGATCGTCAACTTGTTTGCGATTTTGCCGATGCTACCGTTAGTGTTCCATGCATGCTATGCCTTTGTTCTTGACATGTGTAGCTAGCATATTGTGCCTTCTTGCTATTTATATGCTTGCCTTGCTATGACTTGCACCATGGTAAGTGCATCGAGCTCGTTTACATGCCTTCGTGAGTTAAATTTCTGCATGTCTCAGTTTTCACTAAGTCTGAAAACTGATTGTGTTCGAGCTATGTTCGTGAGCTCGGTAGAGTATTTTGTGAACCCTTTTGACCCCAGGTAACTTTGGGTGTTTTGTTAAGCTTGTTGAGTAGCTCCATGCCATGTTCTTACTTGTCATGTTCAGGTCATTTATCATGTTGTTTTGCTGCTCCAAAGAGAGCATCGTGATCTGAAATTTCAGGCTAGTGTTAATTTCACTAAGTCCGGAATCTGTTTTGCATATTCATTTTTGCCATGCTTGTTTGAACCTCCTAATGGATGAATTTGCCTATGGCTCAATGCTAGTGTTTTGTTAACCATCTTGTGTGCATCACTGCCATGTATTTTGTTTTCATGTTTGGTGGCTGTAGCATGTTTATTTCGTTGCATTTAGATGCCTACTTGCTGTAAATCGCAGACCGGTGTCATATCTTAAAACGCTTGCCATTTCCAAACCGTAACTCCGATTCCAATGATCTTTATATCGTTTTCAAGCGATTTCATCCCCTCTATCCAGTGGCGCCCTTGGAATTCCATGTTGAGGCCAGGTTCATGCATTTCCTGTCATATCTTGCATTTTGCATCCCGCATCGCATCCCGCATAGCATGTCATCATTTCATCATATTGCTTGGTCTTGCACGTGGTTGATTGTATCCTTGTTGCTTGTTTGTCTTGTTGGGTAGAGCCGGGAGACGAGTTCGCTACCGAGGAGCCCGTTGAGTTTGCTTGTGAGGATCCAGTCAACTCTGACAACTGTGCAGGCAAGATGATCATACCCTCGAAATCACTACTATCTTTGCTATGCTAGTTTGCTCGCTCTTTTGCTTTGCCAATGCTACGATGCCTACCATTTGCTTGTCAGCCTCCCAATTGCATGATTGAACCTTTAACCCACCTTGTCCTAGCAAACCGTTGATTGGCTATGTTACCGCTTTGCTCGGCCCCTCTTATAGCGTTGCTAGTTGCAGGTGAAGATTGGAGCCGTTCCTTGTTGGAACATTTATTTACTTGTTGGGATATCATTATATTGCTATGTCATCTTAATGCATCTATATACTTGGTAAAGGGTGGAAGGCTCGGCCTCTCGCCTAGTGTTTTGTTCCACTCTTGCCGCCCTAGTTTCCGTCATATCGGTGTTATGTTCCCGGATTTTGCGTTCCTTACGCGGTTGGGTTATAATGGGAACCCCTTGATATTTCGCCTTGATTAAAGCTTTTCCAGTAATGCCCAACCTTGGTTTTACCATTTGCCACCTAGCCTTTTCTTTCCCCTCGGGTTCTGCAGACTCAAGGGTCATCTTATTTTAACCCCCCCGGGCCAGTGCTCCTCTGAGTGTTGGTCCACCTGTCAGCTACCGGTGGCCACCAGGGGCAACTCTGGGCTGGCCTACCCGTACCTAGGACAATCTGAGTGTGCCCTGAGAAAGAGATATGTGCAGCTCCTATCGGGATTTGTCGGCACATTCGGGCGGTGTTGCTGGTCTTGTTTTAACCTGTCGAAGTGTCTTGAGTTACCGAGATACCGAGTCTGATCGGAATGTCTTGGGAGGAGGTCTTTTCCTTCGTTGACCGTGAGAGCTTGTCATGGCTAAGTTGGGACTCCCCTGCAGGGATTGAACTTTCGAAAGCCGTGCCCACGGTTATGGGCAGATGGGAATTTGTTAATGTCCGGTTATAGATAACTGAACCTTAAATAATTTAAAATGAACCAACTGTGTGTGTTACCGTGATGGCCTCTTCTCGGCGGAGTCCGGGAAGTGGACACGGAGTTGGAGTTATGCTTGCGCAGGTTGTTCCTCTAGTTTCTCGCTCGCGCCTTGCCTCCTCTTCTCGCTCTCTTTTGCGGATAAGTTAGCCACCACATATGCTAGTCGCTTGCTGCAGCTCCACATACTTGCCTTATCCTTCCTATAAGCTTAAATAGTTTTGATCGCGAGGGTGCGAGATTGTTGAGTCCCCGTGGCTCACAGATACTATAAC
Organism: Triticum urartu; assembly: GCF_056163025.1. Classification (NCBI taxonomy): domain Eukaryota; kingdom Viridiplantae; phylum Streptophyta; class Magnoliopsida; order Poales; family Poaceae; genus Triticum; species Triticum urartu. Next base: position 574,785,888 of record NC_141879.1, read on the forward strand.
TCCAGATGCAGGTCCAGGTGATTCCGCTCCAGGTGTCGAGTACGAGCTCAAGTGGGAGTTCGACGAGGACTCTCAGCATTATTATGTTTCCTTTCCCGATGATCAGTAGTGGTTCCTAGTTGGGGTTTGATTCAGGGCCTTGTCGCATGTTGGGTTCTTTTCCATTTTGGCACCGTAGTCGGGCCATGAGTGTTTGTTTGATGAATGTTATTTATGTACTCTGATGTGACGTGGCGAGTGTAAGCCAACTATGTTATCTCCCCCTTTTATTATGTATTACATGGGATATTGTAATGATTGCCTGACTTGCGACATTGCTTTCAATGCGGTTATGTCTCTAAGTCGTGCCTCGACACGTGGGAGCTATAGCCGCATCGAGGGTGTTACAGGGACACTAACAGCAATAAGTACCTTATAATAAATCAATGATGCTACTCGACAACCACATTTCTGTAGAAACTTAATTAGAAATACATTTAACTATAAAATGTCAGTGACAATGGAATACTACCTTCAGTATGCTTACCACCAAAGTAGCCAAGAATATTTTGAGGAAAAATGTTGGTCTATAAAATGTTAAACTAAAATTTGATTGGAATCCCATTTGCAGAACAAAAGCAAATCTCAGTTGATTCCTTTGTTGATAAACAAGAGATTGTATTTAAGCAATAGCAAAGAAGCGAAAAGAAAACTCATATATTACTTCCTCCTTGAAAGGAAACAAATTAGCCTTTGGATTTGGCCGCCAGCACCAAAGAAAGAAAAAAAATACAAAAGGAAGAAAACAGTAGACAATTGAAACAAACGAAAGCTTACAATAGGAAGCAAAAAGAGGCCATTCCAGAACACAACTGAATAAGTGAATATTAGAGCACCACTTGTTAGAATTACCATACTGATTCATGTTTGGGTAGGCTTCAGAACCACCGCCACTATTATGCCAAGTAAGATAAAATAACATTCAGATGTGCTTTAGTTAATATGTATACTTGACTTGAAAGTAACTAACTTGTAATTTCATAACAAAGTTAAATGTTAGAGTACCACTTCAAGTAGCACAAAAGAAAACAAATCACAAAAGGGCACCACGCCGAGCTCCATAAGAAATCCCTCCGCAACACCTGACAGGCATCGTCCCCTAGTAGTTCATGCTCTACCCAGCAAGAACTTGGCTATTTTCAACATAACAATGTAACTATGTTATGGTAGTTCATGTTATATTTATTACTTTGACTAAATTACTGATCGAATTTGAGAGTGCAGCATGAGATGTATACTATCCTCAGCTCACCACAACACTACCATATGACTAAAAAATCGGCGCTGGTTCTAACATTTGCATATAATTTACAAAATGATGATACTCAAACCAATCATGACCAGTGAAGAAAAAATACAAAGAAGGAAAATGAGTATGGATGGCCTTATACCTTATTATGTTCAACACCAATCTGGTGAGGCAGTGGTTAGCATGCAAGGAAGGAAGCGGGAGGCAACAAGCTACTGTGGCCGGAGCTGTGTCGCGAAGGACAAAGAGCAGTGGATAGGAGGGCGACGATGCAGCAAACGAGGCAGGGAGGTGACGAGCAGTGGCCGTCCTCCCCTCCCCCTCGACCGGTGGCCCTAACCCATCACCTGACTCGCTGCTCCTTCCCCCACCTTTGTCCTCCTCACCCTCCCCGCTCCTCAACACCCACAGTAAAACCACGCCGCCCATGCTCTTGAATTGACAGTTACATGTGCCCGGCTGGACAAAAATGATGGCACTCAACAAGCAGAATCCAGAATTAGAACCACATTTAACTGAAGAAAGCCGTGATAATGGAGCACTAACACCTTACAAACATGGATATGAACCAATGGCATATGAGTACTCAATAAAGCAGGAAACAGGCCAGGAGGATATCTATAAAGATAGGCATTCATAACATTGGGAATAAATTGCTGCGTAATGATTGGATTTAATTACCTGAATAAAAATTAATCAGATGCTACCTAGTGCTTTCGGTGATGGGTATCAAGTATCGATAATAATTGAGTTAAAGTGCACTAAAACTAATCTTTGGGAGCAGAACTTTGGTGATCTGAATATGTAACATAGTATGATGATGGTTGTGTTGTTCCGGTCAATAGCATCACCTAAATAGTATGTTTCCCTGTGCAAACCCAGAAGCTAAAGAAACTACATTACATTACATAGAACTGACATTTTTTAGTACATAACAATGGTTCAAAAAATTGCATGTTCAACAAAGCGTATACATTTGTTTAGATTCATAAAGCCAAAAAATTATATACGGAATTAACATTACTATTTACTTTTTTACCAATTAACATATTAGGAGGTACACTCAGTCAGCCACTATTGACATCAACATTCGCTATCTGATAATTAATTTGATAAGAACCAACTCTGAAACAGTCAGCCGGTGAAAACTCTGAAACAGTATTGAATCTAAAATAGTCAACAGTATTAAAAATGAGTCACTTCACATCAACAGCCAACTCTGAAACTAATTAGCAATGGTCACTATTTAAATCAACAGTCACTATTTACATTAGTATATTACCATCTGGTTAGCAATTAACATCAAAAGTCAGTTACCACTAAAGTCTAAAACACTCAGACTATGACACAGGAGAGTTTCACTCAATCCCTTGGTTGATACAAAAAACTGTAGATAGTAGCCAAGTATTGCAGAGAAAGGGCAAAAATGTACCAACTCTTCCATGAACGCAAGAACATGTCAAGAATGGATTATCTAGGTAATCTGACTCCCTGACGGCAACATCAAATAGGAGAAGAAGAACCATCATCTTCTAAGAAATTAAGAAAATGATGTCATATCAGAAATGGCATAAACGCCAACTCAAATAGTTAATTCATGAGGAACACATAAGATTAAAGAATGAATTATTATTCCTTGATGGTAGACAAAGCAAACTTCTTTATTGTCACTGCAATCAAATAATATACAAAACTGCCAGGCTAATTCTGTACTTCTGTTGTTGGCAATCCATCCATGATTAGATTAATTAGTAGAAAATAGTCAATGGAGTTAGTGAGTGAGGCTCACTGACCATCCCAACTGGAACTCTTGTGCTCTCTTAGCGGACTCAACATCAGCTGTGGAGTTTGAGACAGGCTCGTACCATATCACATCCAACAACATCCCCACCTATGCATTCTGCTCTGCCTGCATAATATTAATGCACAGAAACTCAATCGTTTATTGTTCATTTCAAACTATATTGCAACTTCAGGCCCAAGGGAAAACCACATCAATTTTCAAAGAGCAAAACCTGAACTAAACCAATATATAGGATGTTCCGACTTCTGACCGACCTTGTACTTCTTCCTGTAGATGTCTGAAACCGTGGCATGAGCGAGGATCATGTTGTGAGTGACAATGTAGGGCTCAGTGCCGGAGCTCCCTTGTTTGCAGTAGAGGTGGCGGAGCATAGAGCAGCGACCCGGCGCGTGGATCCCACTGTCGTAGCCCTGCACCGCCAGTGTGTGGCTCGTTGAAGGTGATCCAATGCTTCACCCTATCCCCAGACGCCTTGAAACACGTCTCTGCATACGCCGCGCAGTCGTTGCTGCATCTATAATTTGCATGTTTTGGTTGTTTGACCACCATTGCAGGACCCAAGAAAAGTTGCTCCAAATCAAGGTACCTACGGTACATACATTATCTGCCTGTCAAGCAGCCCACTGTACTTGTCTTCCAGGGCTTGGGAAAGGTCCCAGTGGTAGAGGGTAACATATGGCTCAATCCCTGGAAAAATGATAATTCTAGTTCACATTGTTAGTGAGCTCATAACTAATTTGGATTTAACAGTTATTTTCGATAAAACTTCAACACTGGTCAACAATGTTTTGATCTTTAGAGTGTACAAAAGTTCACCTTTTGCTAGGAGTGCATCAATGACCTTGTTGTAGTGGTCGATGCGTGCCTGGTTGACCTCACCGGTGCCATCTGGACATCAAGCAAAACACACAAGGCTATTACTATTAGTGTGCTGATATATATGTTGATTTAATTCTCCATAATTGGACAACCCTATCTATCAGTCAAATTATTAAGGGGCGCACAAAATTTGTACTGATAATGCATACTTGGGATAATCCGATACCATGCAATTGAGAATTTGTAGGTATCCAATCCCATATCTGCCATGAGTTGAATGTCCTCCTGAAATAGTTAGTTGTTTCAAGGGCCATGAGTATATTTTACAACGTGTGCATAATTAACTGCTCATGTTCATATTCGACAACACATCCAAGAATCATAGCAAAAATGGGCTAATTAAGAACAAAGAAATGCAAACGAGGCACGTACCTGACTGAGAGGGCTAAAGATTTGCGAGGCTGCTCCCCTTCTCTAGATCGAGGCCACACTCCTGGCCTCTCCTTCTCCAGATCGAGGCCATGCTCACCGCCGGTCGACCACGAGCTCCGCCGAATCGGTGATGGCAGAGAAGGAGGACTGGGGGCGAGGCCCTAGATGCGGCATCAGGGGAGGAGGCAGGGGTCGCGGGGAGAGGGTGAGGGCGAGGCCCAGGAGGTGGCGGCAGCAGGGGAGGAGGCGGGGGTCGCGGGGAGGAGGTGGCGGCGGCAGGAGAGGAGGCGGGGAGACGCGGGTTAGGTCGCTCTCGTGCGGGGCGGGCGACGGCCAGGTTTCTCCATCGCAGCGGGTGACTTTTATACTCTGTACGTGTTTGTACGTGAAATTACTAAGATGCCCTCGGTGGGGAACGAAAATTACAGGCGGTGGCAGCAGCAATTTAAAGGTGACGTGGCTGGCTTCGTTGTGCCTATGAGTTCTTCAGGGTTTATATGTTCAATGATACATACGTGTCGGCTCCCCTTTTGTCACTGGGATCAAGCACCATAAGATCGAACCCATCACAAAGAACCTTGATGGTGTCTTGGACTAGGGGGTACTCACCACGTCGTCTCTCGACCTGTGGGCTGGGCCGAGGACCCACATGGCGGTTCACTATTGGGCCACTTCGGGCAGCCCATGCCGAATACAAGGAGGATTCCACAAAGACTTGGCGCCCAAGACGAGGACTCCTCTAAACCCTAGGCCTACGGTGCATATATAAACCGAGGCCAGGCTAGTCAATGGACAATCTCATATTCATTACTATCATCTCGTGGTAGATACATGTACTCTATACTACACTCATATCAATACAATCAAAAGCAGGACGTAGGGTTTTACCTCCATCAAGAGGGTCCGAACCTGGGTAAAATCCCGTGTCCATGTTACCATCGCTCCAAGACGCCTAGCTTAGGATCCCAAGTATGAGATATGACGGATATAGAACCGACATTGGTGCTTTCATTGAGAGTCTGCTGGTAGTCACCACAGTGCGATGAGAATTCAGATCGTCTCCCGTGCGATCTATGCGTCAGAGCCGAGCTTTATTGTCGATGTCGGCATCTTCGTCGACGGCTCGGTTAGTCACCTTGGCTCGACCGAGGACTGCACTCCATCTCGGATCATTATATTCGGACGAGGGCCTTCATTATCAACTCCGATCTCTATCAAGATCATGGAGGAATCATCGATGGAGCTCGGGGGCTCAACGTCAACATTGCCCTCGGGTGATCATGCTGTTTTTCTGGACAGAAAACATGTATCCGCTGTCACCGCCTCCTCGAGCGTCGCTTTTATGATTGCTTCAGTGGAATTGTGTGGAATTGAGTGTACAACAACCCTGTAAAATTTCGTTGCATTCCGATGGAGGAATCTTCGGCGATCTAGGATATACTGGAGGCCTGTCGAGTCTGGACGGGAATCTAGACGAGTTTAGGCGTGGTCACCAGATCCTAGCTCGGAGGTTATTTGGAAGATCCAACCATTCATCTTCTGTGGAATTTCCATATCTACCACCTCTCAAAATTTTAGCTCGATCCGAACGCTCAAACTCCAGGAACCTTCCGATTAGTGCATCACTTTTTGGATCTGTTTTCTGCGCAAATACGAATCCGACCTGAGTTCATCTTTCTTCCTGAACGGGATATTTGACAACCTTTTTGAAAGAATCTCTTTCTAGGGTATTGTGTTTTGTTTCCGAACACATGTTCACAAAGTTTGCTCCTTTTCAGAGGTAATCTTCACCGTCGCGCCGATGTCAAACCAGCCCTTACTCCACGTCTGCCGACCTGCGGTAGACAGATCGTCGCTTCATCGAACCGAGCCTAACCTTATTGGATCATCAGCTCGGCAAGTCGAACAAGAGTTCGACATCGCGAAGGCTAAATCATCACCAACACCATTGCCCCACGGATTGCACGGGTCAGGTGCGCCGACATCGTCGCTCGGTCACTTCATCAATCCGGCATTGACCGCATCACAAGTTATGACCAGTGTCGGCATGGCCGCACTGTTGCTTCTTCAAGCCGATGTCCATCACGCCGAACTGCTTCAACACCTCGGCTAACATGGCAGCTGCAATGTCTACTTACCGACCCACTCCGTCACCTCGACTAGACCGGGGGCTCCGTCATCTCTTTATCAACCTACTCCGGAGACTTCGGCGTCACCAGCCGACCAACTTCGTCACATTAGCTGGACCGGGGTTTTTCCTCGGCGAGCCAACCTTTTCTAGCATCGCCATGCCGTCGCTTCATTGCCCATCAGGCAATGGGTGCACGGATCAAGTCCCAACTTTGGGAGTAACCTTTCTTCAGATTGCTACAACAGATAAACCAGGTGCTATTAATCCTACTAATTTTTTCTTGCTTGGGTTTTCTTTTTCCGAGGAATTATTACTCTGGTTTGTTCCATCATCTATACATAGGTCTATCAAGTGATGGCCGCATTAACAATGGTTGCGTGATGGTTCAGTAAGTTTCTTGTCCGCAGTTCGGCAAACGCCTCATCAGGACTCAGACCGCCCTATGAATATATGCTTTGTCACGCTAGCGCCCTGCACCGACATCGGCTTCGACGCCAGGTCACATCTCTTTAAAAAAATATTTTGCATAATCGACTTTGACTATGTCACGCGGTCACTTCGGCATCGCTGAGAGGGCTCTACCTCATCGAGTGTTCGGCACACGGGCCATATTTCTTTTATTGCTCACTTTGCATAAATTATTTATGCTACAAATTGTTTCTAATTTATTATTATTACTATTATCTCCGGCTTGCACAATTTTCTGTGCATAGGTAAATGATCCGGGTTGGGCAGCGCTGTCACCTTGGCGTACCGACATACCACGTCACCTCGGCTGGACCGGGGACTTCGTCATCACTTCATTAACCCACGTCGGGAACTTCGGCGTCATACTGCCCGCCTGCTCCATCGCCTCGGACGGGCTGGGGGTTCCACCTCGCCACATTGGCCGCGCTATGTCGCCACTTCGGAGTGCCGAGCTCTTCACTCTGCCACCTCGAGACCGGCTTGGAGGCTGGGACCTTGTCCCGCCGTAAGCTTGGGTTGCGCATCAACATCGAGGACATTAACCAGCTAAGTCTCTTCCATGCTCAGTTTTTTAAATTCTTGTTTGGTTCGACCAAACATTATATTTGTGTTAAAAACCTAGTTTGTTAACAGACGTTGTTTATTAAAAACACTTCCTTTCCCATGTTAACTGGCGGCTCTTAAATTTATATGAGCCGTTTTATAGTAAATGTGTTTTCTTCTTGGTCGTTGCAAAGACTTTTTCTATCACTCCCTTATTGACTCGAGTGTATGGTCAATAGCCGGATAGCCTGTTTTCTCTCTAATGCCGCTCGAGTTTAGTTCAGTAAACTGGCTTAACGAGCAGTACTCCGCCTTCGGGATATGAGGTGGCTGCGGTAGGCTGACCCGCTTGAAGTCTTGAGATCGGATGTGTCATATTAATGCACGACAGAAGCACAAAAGTAAGACCAATTTTCGGATTGGCACCAAATGAATTGATTTAGTTCGGGCGTAAAGTTTTTACTGAAGTTTTCTGGTTTTCCAAGACTATGGCACTTTTAAACTATTTGTGTGTTTCCAGCATAAGTCTCGCAGTGCAACGCCGGCCACCTTTAGAGATTCGGCAAAACATTCTCGGATATTGCTTTATATGCATCGGTTTCGAATTGTGTCTTCGGTCAATAGTTGGATTGCCTAGCTCATGTGCTTGCCTCCTACGTTCTGTTTTGTTCGGCTAGGTGTGCAAAGGGAGAACCACTGTGATTGTGCTTCTAGTTCGAATGGTTAAGCGCCTCAGTGGAGAAAGCTGAAAACTGACTGCCACAATAAGCGCAAACTGGTCAGTGATCCAATGACTGTGTTAAACTATCAGACCGATAGAGGTCACCCCGTGTTAGATGACGGGCCATTCATAACATTGGCCGAAGTGTTTACGGCTTGACCTTGGCTGTCGCCGAACAATAACTGGGGGCTAGTAACTGGCCTCCCAACTTTAAGCTCCTATGACTAAGTGAAAGTTATAAAGCCCGCATATCTGATTGCCTTGTTTCCGCTAACACAACCGCCTCTGGGCATCGAGACGTCGGCTAAGGTTGTCTTGTTACTATGGAAACACCCTGCGTAGCATCTACAAAGGGGTAGAAGCCGACGATGGGCCACTTTCAAATGATAAACGGTCGTAATGGAGTCAAAATAAATATATATCATCAGCGTTTGTATTCATTATACAAGCGTCGCCTTCCGTAATTATCGTTATAAAGCCATAAATATGCATCAAATTTGACTTAAGATTTGGCCAAGATGGTTTGCCTAGCTCCTGTGCTTACACCCTACATTCCCGATTGTTCGGCTAGGGGGTAAAGGGAGCACCTCTGTGATTGTTACTTCCAGGTCATCCGGGTTAGTACCTCAGACTGGGTGAAGCCGAAAGTTAGCAATCTTAAAGAATATAATTGGTCGGCAACAACGGAAGTGAAAATTTTGGTTCATTAACACCATAGAGTTCGGGAACTTTCCCCGAACTAAATCCTCAATATTTTCCTCCCACATTGATCGGAGGTGAGGTTACATGATTATGATCAGCATGACAACCCAAAGAATAGAATCGATAGCGGGATTATTTTCTTTGGAAGATGTTTCATATCTCTCTGCGTACCTTTGTTTATAAAACGATATGGTCGGATTGCCTTGTTTTCCATAAATCTTTGCCCATATAACGACTTTATAAAGTAGGAAAATACTCCTCGGCTACTAGCCGAAGAGGTTGAAGCCGATGGTCGGTCAACAAAGTTTTGTACAATGCAGATCAGAGCATTAATGATGTAGAGTACTTGGATACATAGAATCATTACACATAATTTGTGATTTTACTCCGGCTATCGATCCTTAATTCGGCCACTCGTGCCCATATTAAGGCTCGGGGGGCATTGGGCTTCAGGCTTATCACTTACAAATATTAAAGGGGTACATCGATCCCCTGATCTGGTGTTGCCACCCGACCAGTGGTTCGGGGGCTACTGCATTGCCTATTCAATGTAGAAAATTCAAAGTGCTCAGTGTTCGGCTTGACCGAACTATGGGAAAACACGTCTTCGGACAACAATAGGTACCATCTGTGACTTATCCGGCATCAAGCTAATATATTACGGTGACTTCTCAAGACCCTCTCTCAAGGGCCCGTCCGCCAATCACTATCTCCTCTAACGCGCATCTCAGGTTTTTAGGCCGACACGCACTTTGAGGGCTACTGGCTATATATCTCATCAGTAAATAAATTGCATCAATCGGAAATAAAATCCACAAACAATCAGCCCAAGCCCGAGGTGGTGCATCACCTCGGAAGCAGTCCGTCATAAAACTCGGGTGCAAGTGGCTAGCTCTATAGATGGCATTTCCGACATTAAAAACTCGGCTAAACTCCTTTGACTTTTTCAAGCCAGGTGATCTATGACACCTCGGATATAGTCCGGCATTGGAGCTCGGATATAGTCCGGCGTTGGAGCTCAGATATAGTTCGGCGTTGGTGCTCGACTGCAAAAGATACCTTGAATGCAGTCCAGCGTTGGAGTTCGGATGCGAGAGGACGCCGCCGCATGGGAAACACTTCAAACCCGAGGTGTGGCATAAAAAATAACAAGGCATTAATAAAGGCCGAGAACTTAAAGGGGCTCCTCGGATACCCAACGTGTAAACTTTTCGGATTTACTTCGGCAATCCTCAAGATCGAAGATTTGTTGAACTAGTTTTCAAGACCGACGACCGAAAATGAAGAATAGTTTGGAAGAATCGAGGAATGTCCCCAACTTGAAGACCGGTTCAAGGGGCTACTGACGGTGTCCTGGACTAGGGGGTACTCACCACGTCGTCTCCCGACCTGTGGGTCGGGCCGAGGACCCCCATGGCGGTTCACTATTGGGCCACTTCGAGCAGCCCATGCCGAATACAAGGAGGATTCCACAAAGACTTGGCGCCCAAGACGAGGAATCCTCTAAACCCTAGGCATACAGTGCATATATAAACCGAGGCCATGCTAGTCAATGGACAATCTCATATTCATTACTATCATCTCGTGGTAGATACATGTACTCTGTACTACACTCATATCAATACAATCAAAAGCAGGACATAGGGTTTTACCTCCATCAAGAGGGCTTGAACCTGGTTAAAATCCTGTGTCCATGTTACCATCGCTCCAAGACGCCTAGCTTAGGACCCCAACTATGAGGTATGCCGGATATAGAACCGACACACCTCTTCCCATGGCAAGAAAAATCGATCTAGTTGGCCATACTAAACCAAAGATTTAAAGAAGAAATACGAGGCTATAAGTAATCATGCATATAAGAGATCAAAAAACTCAAATAACTTCCATGGATAAAAACAAAGATCTGATCATAAACTCAAAGTTTATCGAATCCCAACCAACACACCGCAAAAAGAGTTACATCAAATAGATCTCCAAGAGATCATTGTGTCGAGAATCAAAAGAGAGAGAAGAAGCCATCTAGATACTAACTACAGACTCGTAGGTCTACAATGAACTACTCACGCATCATCGGAGAGGCACCAATGAGGATGGTGAACCCCTCCATGATGGTGTCTAGATTGGATCTGGTGGTTCAAGACATATGATCGTCATCATAAGAGAAATATCAAGAATTAGTCAAAGGTTCATGCCTTGCATGTATCCAAATGGAGTTTCTACTCCAAGTTTGAGGCATCAATGATGTTCAATTCACCTCTCAAACGGCAAAATACTTCCTCATCAAGTAGTTTGGTGAATATATCCGCCGATTGCTTATCAGTACGAACATGCTTAAGATCGATGTCTCCTTTAGCAACATGATCTCAAATGAAATGATGACGAACTTCAATATGCTTAGTTCGAGAGTGTTGCACGGTTTTGTGAGCAACCTTAATAACACTTTCGTTATTGCAAAGCAATGGAACATGTTTCACATATATCTCATAATCTTTAAGAGTTTGGGTCATCCAAAGTAATTGAGCACAACATGAACCGGCGACAATGTATTCCGCTTCGGTGATGGATAAGGATACCGAGTTTTGTTTCTTGGAGGACCAAGACACAAGAGATCTACCAAGAAATTGACAAGTGCCCGAAGTGGACTTTATATCAACCTTGTCACCGGTATAGTATGAATCGGAGTAGCTAACAAGATCAAAAGAAGACCTCTTAGGATACCAAATGCCAAAGTTCGATGTATGAATTAAGTATCTCACTATCCTTTTCACAGCCTTAAGATGACATTCCTTAGGGGTCGCTTGATATCGTGCACACATGCACACACTTAGCATAATATCGGGACGGGAGGCACATAGATATAACAATGAACCAATCATAGAGTGATAAACCTTTTGGGCAACTAGTTTGCCATCCTTAGTAAAGTCAAGATGTCCACTAGTAGGCATGGGTGTTTTCATACCTTCGCTTTCTTGCATGTTGAACTTCTTGAATAAGTCCTTGGTATGCTTTGTTTGGGAAACAAAGGTACCCTCCTTAGTTTTCTTGATTTGCAAACCAAGAAAAAACTTGAGTTCACTCATCATAGACATCTCAAACTTATCCGACATTAGCCTTCCAAACTTTTCACTAAAATGAGGGTTAGTCGAACCAAATATGATATCATCCACATAAATTTGGCACACAAATAATTCACCATTAACCCTTTTAGTAAAAAGAGTAGAATAATTTTTTCCAATCTCAAAGCCTTTTTCAATAAGGAACTTGGTCAAGCATTTATACCACGCTCTAGGAGCTTGTTTAAGACCATAAAGAGCTTTGTGAAGTTTGTAAACATGATCGAGTTTCTTAGGATTAACAAAGCCGAGAGGTTGTTTAACATACACTTCCTCCTCAATTTCACCATTTAGAAAAGCACTTTTAATGTCCATTTGATATAATGTGATATCATGGTGATTGGCATGAGCAAGTAAGATGCGTATGGACTCAAGTCTAGCAACGGGGGCATATGTCTCACCATAGTCCATACCTTCGACTTGAGTGTAGCCTTGGGCGATGAGACGGGCCTTGTTGCATACAACTTGTCCATCTTCATCTTGCTTATTCCGAAACACTCACTTGGTTCCAATGAAATTTTGGTTGTTGTCTGGCTTTTCTACCAAGGTCCACACTTGGTTCCTCTCGAAGTTGTGTAGCTCTTCGTGCATGGTGTTCACCCAATCTGGATCATCAAGCGCTTATTCAACCTTCATAGGTTCAATACTAGAGATGAATGAATAATATTCGCGAAAATTAGCCAAATGAGTTTTAGAGCGAGTAATTCTCCCGGTTTGGATATCATCAAAGATTTGTTCGACGGGATGGTCTCTTGAAACTCTTGCTCTAACTCGTGAGAGCTTTTGTTTGGGTCAGGGTGGAACATCCTCTTAATCATCTTGTTCTTCCTCTTGGCCTTCTTCGTTGTTGGTGTTGATGTCCTCCTGTGGTGGAGAAGGGGGTTGATGAGGTTCATCTAGGTGTACTTCCTCGTTTTCTCCATCTTGGCGTGTCCCACTTGTGGATGCCTCCGAGTCAACTCATGGTTCACCTTGTCGTGAGGTAGAAGATTCCACTTGAACGGACGAGGTACTCTCCTTCACATCCATTGGACGAATCTTGCCAATAGACAAGTCTTGGATTGCTTACGAAGGGTCTTTGTCTCCTACGTCAATTGGCAATGGCTCTACTTGTGAGCCGTTAGATTCATCAAATTTCACATCTACCATCTCTTCAACCTTTTGGGTGAAATTGTTGTAGACACAGTAAGTGTGAGAGTTTGAGTCGTAACCGAGTAGGAAACCTTCATGAGACTTAGGAACAAATTTCGAACGAAGATGCTTATCAAGAATATACCACTTTGAGCCGAATACTCGAAAGTATCCAACTTGGGGTTTGTTACCGGTGAGAAGCTTGTATGCCGTCTTGTCGAGTAGCTTGTGAAGATATAGACGATTTGTTGCATGCCAAGCTGTCTCAACTGCTTCCGCCCAAAAGTGTCTTGGCGTATTGTATTCATCAAGCATCGTTCTTGCCATCTCAATAAGAGTTTGGTTCTTCCTCTCAACAACTACATTCTGTTGAGGCATGTACGTAGCCGAGAACTCATGTGAAATCCCTTCTTCATCAAGAAAGGTGTCCACATTGGCATTCTTGAACTCCATTCCGTCCCTGCGAACCTTCTTGATCTTCACTTCAAATTGATTTTGGGCCTTCCTAGCAAAGTTCTTGAAGATCTTTTGGACATGCGATTTATCATCAAGAAAAAACACCCACGTAAATCTTGAAAAGTCATCGACAATGACTAAACCGAATGAGTTACCACCGAGACTTTTGTAGGCATTGGGACCAAAAAGATCCATATGAAGCAGCTCGAGCGGTCTTCTCGTGGTCATGATTTTTTTCATGGGGTGGCTTCCTCCAACCTGTTTTCCTGCTTGACAAGCACTGCATAATCTATCCTTGTCAAATATAACGTCTTTCACTCCAAGGATATGATCACCTTTAATAAGCTTATCAAGATTTTGCATGCCCACATGACCTAACCTTCTATGCCACAACCAACCTTTAGATGATTTAGCAATTAAGCAAGTTCTAGGTTGAGCCTTTTTAGTGAAATCAACAATGTATAGATCACCTCTACGTATACCGGTAAAGACCATATTATGATTATCTCTTCGAAACACTTGGTAGTCTACTTCAGTAAATAAAACATTGAATCCAAAGTTAGCTAGTCTAGATACGGAAAGTAAATTATAGCCAAGAGATTCGACGAGCATAACATTTTGGATGGAGTTGTCATGTGAGATGTCCACCTTACCAAGGCCAACCACTTTACCCTTTGAGTTATCACCAAAAGTGACATATTTTCGAGGCCGTCATTTTCAGCAAGCTCACGAAACATATCGTTATCTCCGGTCATGTGATCGGTACATCCACTATCAAGAACCCATTCCTTTCCTCTAGCCATGTAGCTGCGAAGGTTAGCCATAAGACCGAAGTGTCTCATAGACTCATCGAGATCAAAGTCACTATCATCATCCTCATCATAGTATCCATGTTCAACATCATCTTGTGATTGATCATCACCTAGAGAGAGTGATTCATTAGATGTATGACCATGGCAATGTTCATCTTTATGAATTGTAATGACTTGAGAGATACTGATACTAATGACTCCAACATCTCCTTTGGCACGCATAAGGTCATGAAGCTCAAATAGACAATCATCAAATTTGGGATCACTAGGTTTCATTTTATGAAAAGCTATGGACTTTTGAAGAATCACATCTAGATTTTTCAAGGAATAGTTTGGAAACCGTTCCTCAAGAAATCTCCATATGGTGTAAGCACATTCAAGAGTAGGCAAGGAAACAATCAAATTTCTAGGCAATCCTCTAATGATAAGGTTGATAGTTTTGAGATTGCAGATCATGTCAAGAGATTCATTGGGGGTAGGATGCAATGGGTCAACAAGGGGTGCACCTAATGTACTTGTTCAAATGATATTCATTGAAAAGCTCAAGCATCTCATTTTTCCAAGCATTAAAGAATTCTCCATCAAGCATAGGCACTCTACGTCTAAAACTCCCCATTGTAGACTCATCCATCTTCCTCCAATGGTGATTAAACCAAAGAAATGGAGACCAAAGATCTGATACCAATTGAAAGGATCGAGAAGAGGTGTTTAGAGGGGGGGGGGGGGTGATTAGACCCTCAACAAAGAAAAGTAGCAGTTTTTAAGTTCTTCAAGTTGAGATGGAATTTTAGCACAAGTTTTAGCATTCACAATACATTTCAAGCAAGTGTGGCAAGAGTATATTTGCAGCGGAAAGTAAATCATGCAAGTTGCAAGAAAGTAAAGGGATGGGATTGGAGTATGCAAACGCAATTGGAGACACGAAGATTTTTGGCGTGGTTTTGATAGGTGGTGCTATCGTACATCCACATTTTTTGCGAGGGCTATCGTACATCCACGTTGATGGAGAATTCAACCCACAAAGGGTAACGATTGCGCGAGTCCATGGAGGGCTCCACCCACGAAGGGTCCACGAAGAAGCAACCTTTTCTATCCCACCATGGCCATCGCCCACGAAGGACTTGCCTCACTTGGGTAGATCTTCACGAGGTAGGCAATCTCCTTGCCCTTACAAACTCCTTGGTTCAAGTCCACAATCTTGACGGAGGCTCCCAAGTGACACCTAACCAATCTAGGAGACACCACTCTCCAAAAGGTAATAGATGGTGTGTTGATGATGAAATCCTTGCTCTTGTGCTTCAAATGATAGTCTCCCCAACACTCAACTCTCTCTCACAGATTTGGCTATGGTGGAAAGATGATTTGAGTGGAAAGTAACTTGGGGAAGGCTAGAGATCAATATTCTTGTGGTTGGATTGGAATGTCTTGGTCTCAACACATGAGTAGGTGGTTCTCTCTCACAAAATAAATGCTGGAAGTGTAGGCACGTTCTGATGGCTCTCTCACTCATGGAGAGGAGGGTGGAGGGGTATATATAGCCTCCACACAAAATTTAACCGTTACACACAAAAGAGGCAACTCGGTCAGGCCGAATAGATGAACTCGATGAGATCGATTCAGTTCAAAATGTGAACGTCAAGCTTTTCGGTGGGACTGATATGCTAGGGTTAGGGTAAAACCGGATCTCGGTTTGACCAATTACTTCAACTCCGTGAGACCAATTTCATTAATAAGCATCCAGAGAGTTGGCCAGGCAAACTCGATGGGGCCGACTGCATATTTCGGTGAGACCGAAATAGTTGCAACAGGCAACAAAGAGTTTGCAATCCCATCTCGGTGAGACCGAGATCCCATCGGTGAGACCAAACTGATTAGGGTTTCTGGCAATGGCTATGTCAAATGAACTCGGTGGCGCCGGATGAATCAAATCGGTGGGGCCGAGTTTGACTTTAGGTTTAGGACATATTTGGAATTGAGAAAGTGGTTGAGGACTTTGGAGCATATCAGTAAGCACTTTGAGCAAGTAGATCATTAAGCAACACCTCATCCCCTTTTAATAGTATTGGCTTTCCTATGGACTCAATTGATCTTGGATCACTAAAATAGAAATGAAGAGTCTTGAGCTTTTGCCAATCTTCTGTCCTTAGCATCTAGAAGGGGTTCCACATCCTCTTGTCCATGCCATGCCTCTGCTGAACTTTATGAAATATACTAGATGAGAATATTAGTCCAACAATAGATATGTTGATATTAATTACCAAAATCACCCAGGGAGCACTTGTGCTTTCACCTTTTTCACAGCAGGTGCAACAGCCATGGATCTCTTGCTGTTGGAGCTTTCTAGCAAGTCATCAACGGGCACAACGCACTCCAAAGAGATACATTCCCCAGATCCCTTGCTGGCATCCTTGCTACCTCTCTTATTTTTCTTGCTTTCCTTGGCGGGAACAGCGACCTCAGTGGCCTATGCCGCGAATGCGTCCCGGTACATCTTGTCCACGCAAGTGATTGCGTCCTTCTCATCTGATTGAATGGAAATGACGCCCACCGACCCTGGCATTTTCAAGGTATTGTAGGCATAGTGAGATGCCGCCATGAATTTGTCCAGAGCTGGGAAACCAAGGATCCCATTGTACGGCAGGGGGAGGTCGACCACATCAAACACAACCTTCTCTGTCCCGTAATTCAGCCCCCCCCCCCCCGAATGTTACCGGCAACGTGATCTTGCCCTTAGGGCAATTCCTCTCGGGGTTGATCCCTTGGAACGTGCCAGTAGCCTCAAGCTCCTCCTCTGCTATCTGGAGTTTGCTGATGACCTTTGGAGAAATCAGATTCAACCCGGCCCCGCCGTCAACCAACATCTTTGTGACTTTGAGGTTGCGGATTGTTGGTGAGACCAACAATGGCAAGCACCCTACCGCAGTGGTGCGATCAGGGTGGTCCTCCTCATCAAAGATGATGGGCGTGCGTGACCACTTGAGCGGCTTCCAAGAATCTGCCACTGGCTCCACGACATTGACTTCACGTGCCCACTGTTTAAGTTGGCGGTGAGAGGAGTGCAAATATGCACCCTCGTTAATGCACAAGGCGTCAGTGGCCTTTTGGAATTCCTGCTTGCTGGTTTCCTCTTCATCTCCTCCATCACTCTCATCATCGCAATCCTCTTTCTCACGGCCCTTGGCGGGTTTTCCCTGATACCAAGGAGCCTTGTTGGGGCGGCTTACTTCACTGCCTCGGCCCTTCCCGCCATCACCATTTTGACCTTTTTCCTTATCTCGTTTCTCATACTCAGCCCTCTGCTTCTTGACAAGTTGTTGGACCTGATGACACTCCTGGAGATCGTGACCCTTGCTCCCGTGGATCTTGCAGTATGGCCCATCACCTTTCCCAGCCTTCTTGACAGCCACAGCCTCTTAGTAGTTAGTGCATGCGGCAACTTCCTTGCCATGGGCTTCGGTCTTGGCTTTCTTGCCGGTACTAGGAGTGCCCGATCCCTCAATGGTCATTACAGCCTTATCTTTGTGCCTTTTGTTGCGCTTCTTGTTCTTCTTCTTCTGATTGGTGGCCTCGTCATCATCCTCTGAGTCGATGTCGACACCATCCTCTTCTCCAAGGAGCTTCCTCCCCTCCTCCACCCGAGCACACTTGTCCACCAAAGTGTAAAGCTCCTTCACAGTCTTGGGCAATCAAACGTCCATCTTGGAACGTATCCGATGGTTGCGTACGTTGGACTGGAACGCAGCTATCACGGCTGTCGGGTGGATGTCTGGAATATTTGTGTGGAATCGGCTAAACCTATGCATGTACTTCCGTAGAGTCTCTCCTTCCTTCTATAGGAGAAGCTGCTAATCGCTGGGCCGCACTAGTTCTTGATGGCCGCCCGTGGAGGCGCCAACGAACTCATGGCACAGGTCTGCCCAGGACGAAATGGAGTTCCACGGCAGGTGCATTAACCAAGACCTCACATTTGGCTTGGGTGCCAAAGGGAAGTAATTGGCGAATACATTCTCATCTCTTCCCCGATAGCTTGAACAGCGATGGTGTAGATGCTCAAGAACTCTGCCGGGTTCAGTCTCCAATCATACTTCTCTGGTATCTCTGGCTTGAACGTGCGAGCGGACGGCCAATGGACTTGCCGAGGCTCTCAGGTGAAGGCGGGGCACCCAGCCTCGAAAGGCAGGTACCCGCCCCCGCCGAGCATGGGCTCGTCAACATTGGGGCCATCACGCCCACTGAACTGGTGGTGGTTGTCGCGGTGTCGCTCGATGGTGACATGATGTCTACTACACAACCTTCTACTTGTAGACTAGTGTTGGGCCACCAAGCGCAGCGTTCTGTAGGGCAGTAGCAAATTTCCCTCAAGTGGATGACCTGAGGTTTCTCAATCCGCGGGAGACATAGGATGTAGATGGTCTCTCTCAAACAACCTTGCAACCAAATAACAAAGAGTCTCTTGTGTCCCCAACACACCCAATACAATGGTAAATTGTATAGGTGCACTAGTTCGACGAAGAGATGGTGATACAAGTGTAATATGGATGGTAGATATAGGTTTTTGTATTCTGAAAATATAAAAACAGCAAGGTAACTAGTAACAAAAGTGAGCAAAACGGTATTGCAATGCTTGGAAACAAGGCCTAGGGTTCATACTTTCACTAGTGCAAGTTCTCTCAACAATGATAACATAATTGGATCATATAACAATCCCTCAATGTGCAACAAAGAATCACCCCCAAAGTTTCTATCAAAGAACGTAGGACGAATATGTGCATCAACCCCTATGCATAGATTACCCAATGTCACCTCGGGAATCTGCGAGTTGAGTGCCAAAACATACATCAAGTGAATCAACAGAACATCCCATTGTCACCATAGATATCCCATCGCAAGACATACATCAAGTGTTCTAAAATCCAATACTCAATCCAACATAAAGAAATCTCAAAGAGCAAGACTCAATTCACCATAAGAAGATAGATGGGGAAAAACACCATTTGATTCAACTATAGTAACAAAGCTCGTGGTACATCAAGATCATGCCAAATCAAGAACATGAGAGAGAGAGAGATCAAACACATAGCTACTGGTACATACCCTCATCCCCGAGGGTGAACTACTCCCTCCTCATCATGGAGAGTACCGGGATGATGAAGATGGCCACCGATGATGGTTTGCCCCTCCAGCAGGGTGCCGGAACGGTGTCCTGATTGGTTTTTCGTGGCTACACAGGCTTGTGGCGGTGGAGCTCCCGATCTAGGTTTATTTCTGGGGGTTTATGGATTTATAGGAATTTTTGGCGTTGGTTTCATGTCAGGGGGGTCCACGAGTCAGCGACAAGGTAGGGGCATGCCCTAGGGGGGTGGGCGCGCCATCCACCCTTGTCGTTGACTCGGGACTCTTCTAGCCCAACTCTTGTGCTTTGGGGGCTTCTTCTGGTCCATAAAAAATCACCGTAAAGTTTCAGCTCGTTTGGACTCCGTTTGGTATTCCTTTTCTGTAAAACTCAAAAACAAGGAAAAAACAAAAACTGGCACTGGGCTCTAGGTTAATAGGTTAGTCCCAAAAATAATACAAAATAGCATATAAATGCATATAAAACATCCAAGATGGATAATATAATATCATGGAACAATCAAAAATTATAGATACGTTGGAGACGTATCATGGCGCGCGCGCCTTCCCTCTGTCTATCCTCCGGGGCTCGCCGTTGGTCTTGACGTGCTCGAGGGTCGGATGAAACCATCGAGATGTCGTCAAGCTCTTGGTTGTGTGGCTCCCACGCTGGTTGCAGCGGAGGGGTTGCACCGTGGGGGCGGCCCCTTCCGCACGGCCAACAACGTAGGCCATTGTCATTGCCCGGGGAGGCCGTGGCGGGACAGCTCGCTGTGATCCTCCCACCTCGGCGAAGCCAATCAGGCTCTGAATGGTGGCTCTCCACTCATCCATATGATCAGCTACCGGCGGAAATCTCAGCAGGCCCACACCATGGCCTCTGAAGTAGTGCTTGGCATAGGCGATGATGATGTAGATCGTAGTGTCACTCGGCTTCTTACGGTGCCGGTAGTGGCCACGCTGTGCTCACGCCGCCGCGAGCCAGCCACTTGGACGGTGTGGTGATGAGGTGGAGGTGCTTGTGGACCAACCGCTTTGTTTGGTGCATTGGCTGGGTTAGCTTGCTTCGGGGGTGGTGCATGTACTACGACCGCGCCCGCTGTCGGATTGGAGGTTCCGCTGACCCTTGAGAGGTTTGAACTTTGGGGTGCATGCGAAGAACTCCATCTTCCCAATCTGCCTGCCCAACGATCCTATAGCCTAGCTCGACGAACCCAAGGTACAAGGAACACATCAGTTTATCCTGGTTCGGGCCACCTTGTGGTGTAATACCCTACTCGAGCTTTGTGGTGGATTGCCTCGAGGGGCTGAGGATGAACTAGTAGAGTCAACGAACATCGTCAGGAGGTGAGGTGTTCTTGAGCTCGATGAGCTAGTGAGGTGGTCAGGGTGGAATGGATCAGATCCCCTCTATGGTGGTGGATAGGTCCTATTTATAGTGGCCTTGGTCCTCTTCCCAAATGTAGGCGGGAAGGGATTCCTCAATGGCCAAATTTGAAGGGAGACAACTAGTACAACCTATCCTGACAAAAGTAGTCTTCGCCTGCAAAAGGGTCTGGTGGTGACGCTGCGGTGGGCTCTGCGATGACCCCCATCCTGTCGTCCTGGCGGTCTTGGTCTTGTTGTGCCGATATGGAAACCTTTGCTTGATTCCTCGGGACTCCGCGCATGCGCTTGCCTCCTTGGTAGCAAAGGGGAAACTGGTACACTGCGCCCACTGGCGCCCGCCTGGCCTTGGTTGTCATGGCTCACGTCACATGAACCTCGCGAGGTGCACCTTGCCTTGATATCTCCACTCCTCGGGAGCCAACCTGGTGAGGCCGCCCCAGGGAGGTCTTGGTGTCGTCCGCCTTGTGAGGCTTGGCCCCTCGCGAGGGCTTGGATCGTTGTTGCTGAAGCTGGGCCGTACCGGGCCGTTGATGGAGCCACGTCGTGGGCTGTAGGCAGGCAAGTCTGGGTACTCCTGTTACCAGGACACTGATAGTAGCCCCCAGGCACAAGGCACGCTCGTACTTGACTTTGAGGCGAAGCCATAGGGGAAGGGCGGAGCGCTGCGGGCCCCAACCGCCTGTGGCCTTAGACGTCACGTGGCGATTAATGGGACATGGGCGCCTGCGCTTCCCCATGCTGCCTTGGCAACCGTTCGACTTGACGAGACTCTGCTGCATGCAGAGAAAAACCATCATTGCGTGCGATTGTGGAGGCCGGCGGTTGGCCTCCTATTGGCTATAAATGAGGGGAGGGGCGGAGCCCCCTTGCTCGTCTCTGTCTTCTCGCAGTCCGCTTCTTCGTTTTCTTCCTGGTCTCTCCACCCTGCTGACTTGCTGTAGCACCCATGCTGCCGACGAGGAAGTTCTCCGCTGCTGAGAAAGGGAAGTCCCACAAGGAGGGACTCGGCTAGCCGCCGCCTAAGAGAGGGCGAGGCCGCCCCTGCAAACATGCCGCGACCCCTACAGTGGCTCCTCGGGGGTGTGGGTGTGCCTCGACCGGTCATGGCGGCGCTTCTTCTCGTGGTGGGTGCCGCCGGGGGCAAGGAAGCCCTTGCGAGGAGGGGAGGTGTGCCATGGTCGCCCGACCTCCCAGGCCATGCTTCCACTCGGTGGAGGTGCTTCCGGAGTTCATCGTGTGGCCGGAGAGGCCGGCCGGCACCTGGCTCCAGCTTTTGCGCTCCTTCACTAGCGAGGTGCCAACCATGGGTCTTGACGGCCTCTGGCTGCAGACCACGGCTGCTGCAGCAAGGCCTCATGGGCTGCGGTCGAGATCTCCGCCACGGGCAGCGTGGCCTTGATCCACGGCTGGCAGACGTTCGCCCACGCGCGCGGCCTGAGCGGGAGGTGCACCCTCCACTTAAAGTACGACAGCATCGCGACCCTCTTCGTGAGGGTGTTTGGGGAAGATGGTCACCGCGCAGGGTGCTGCCCCGAAGACAGCGGCGGCAACGACGAGCTTGGCCTTGAAGATGGCCGTGACGATGCCGAGGGCGAGCTCGCCCTTGGCGACGGCCGCGGTTCGTCCAGCGGTGGCGGCTCCTTCTCCAGCGATATTACATGCAGCGGTGGCTATGACCAGCCGCCACGCTGCCCGGCTCTCTTCGAGGACGGTGGCGGGTCGTCTCGTCGCCATGCTTCGGTGAAGCGTGAGGAAGGGTCGGGCTGATCTGAGTCCGGGAGGCCCTTGGAGCCAGGCCTTGTGAGCTGCTGCGGTCGTGTGGGCCGCTTTTTTTTAACCTTTCCTTTCTTCCTGCATTTGAGAAAAGTAGAGGGCCCTGCAGGGGCGTGCATTGAACCATGGTATTTATGCTGCTATGCTATGTTTATTGTTCCAATGTTATGCTGCGGTGTTCATGCTTCAAATGGGTATGGTAGGATAACCTTAGCTTGATATACCCGCGGTAGTCTTGCGTCTCGTGATGGCTTGTCCTCCATCGTCTCGTGAGGTCCCCTTACCGCTGCTCAGGGGTCGGTGGCCTCAGGAGACATCGTGAAGCTGCAGAATTGTTGGAAAAATTTTGTTGGGTGTCCTGTTCTTCCTTGCGCGAGCCCTCGGGCATGAGGTAGTTGTGGCTTAGTGCGCCGCGTCACGGTACCCGAGGGGCACGGACTTAAGGAGGCGCACAAATCACAAGCTCATTTGGGAGCGTCTCACGAGGATAGGAAAAGCCAAGGCCCTAGGGGATAGGGCTATGGCGAAGTATGTTCGTGGCACGGGGCAGGCCCGACATGCACGCACATACCTGCCCAGCCCCCGCGCGTGAGGAAGGGTGGTGGGCAACTGCCGCCCCTCCTGGGCCGTGACCGACTATCAAGAGAAAAGACGAGAGGGAAATCCAACTTGGCAATCCAAAATGCAAGAACTTCAAATTCCACTAAAAAAGATCGCAAACCAACTATAGAAAGCAAGCAAATGAACAGCCGCGTCCGGCCCCTAGTCTAGTCTTCTCACCAGCGCGGAGCTAAGTGCTGCCACTAGGACGTTGGAGGGAGCCCCCGAGGCCCGAGGGAAGCTCTCCAGACACTTTGAGGCGTGTACAGCCCCACTCATTATCACGTGAGAGTGTCACGAGTGGAGGCCTTCACAGGCACTGGGCCTTGCTTCATGGATAGAACTTCCGGATGTGCTGGATGTTCCAGGCGTTCTGGATGGGGATTCCGTCCTGCGTCTCTAGGCGCGCGGCACCAGGCCTGGAGACGCGGGCGACCCTAAATGGGCCCTCCCACATGAGTGAAAGCTTATGCAGCCCTTCCCTGGAGAGCACCTGCCGTAGGAGGAAATCACCCACCTCGAGCGTCTTGGAGCGGACGCTGCGGAGTGATACCGCCGTAGCGCCTGCTAGTACCTTGCCCCTTGGAGTGAGGCTTGACGATGGCATTCCTCCCCCAGCACGAGGTCCATCCCCCACGTGGCGTCCTGGCGAGCCTCGTCAAATGCCAAGACCCGTGCGGAGCGATGCCTGACCTCATGTGGGAGAACCGCTTCAGCTCCATAGACGTGGAAGAATGGAGTTTCGCCGGTCGGCTTGGTCGCCGTGGTGCGGACGAACCACACCACAGACTGGAGCTCATTGAGCTAGCCCCTACCGTAGGCCTCGAGCTTCTTCTTGAAGGTTCTTGTCTTGAGGCTTCTCAGGATCTGCGTGTTGGCGCGCTCAGCTTGGACGTTACTCTGCGGGTGTGCCACCGAGGCGTAGTATATCTGTGTTCCAAGGTTAGCACAATATGTTGAGATTGCTAGTGAACTGTGAGCCGTTGTCGGTGATGATGCGATTAGGGACTCCGAACTGGCTCACGAGGCCCTTGATGAACTTGATCGCCAAGCTGGCCGGGATGGTGCGGACTGCTTCCACCTCCGCCCATTTGGTAAACTTGTCAATGGCGACGTAGAGGTAGCGGTAGCCCCCGGGCGTTCGGGGGAACGGACCCAAGATGTCTAACCCCAAGACTACAAACGGCCACGAGAGCGGGATGGTCTGGAGGCCCTGAGCGGGCTGGTCGATTTTCTTGGCATGGAACTGGTAGGCTTCACAGGATCTCACCAGCTCGGTTGCGTCGCTGAGCGCCATGGGCCAATAGAATCCACTGCGGAATGCCTTGCCCACGATGGTGCATGATGACGAGTCATGCCTGCAGTCTCCGCCATGTATGTCGGCTAACAGCTCGCACCCTTGTTCCCTCGAGATGCATCGTAAGGAAACATCGTTTGGTCATTTTCGGTAGAGCTCACCGTCCTGAATGCAGTAGGCTGTGGCCTGCCGAGCCACGCGCTCAGCATCTTCTTCCTTCTCCGGCAGGGTTCCCTAAAGCAGGTACGCCTAAAATTCTTCGGTCCAGCACCTCTCCTAAGGCTCGAGCGCTAGGAGCAGGCGTGCTCCTGAAGTCGGGCCATGGGCGGGGGCTCCCGAGGTTGGTGCTGGTGGGAGCTCCTCCTGAGGCAGTGCTGGCTCCACAACCGGAGGGGCCGCCGAAGGCTTGAAGAGCCGCTCCTCAAAGACACCGGACTCCTGAGGCTGGCGCCTGGCTGCTCTCTTGGCGATGTCGTCAGCTTCCTTGTTCGTGTCTCGGGGCACGTGCTGTAGCTCCAGGCCCAAGACTTGTTTCTCCATCTTGCGTACCTCCGCCAGGTATGCCTCCATGTGTTCATCCTTCGGCTTGTACACTTTGTTGGAGAAGTTGACGAGGAGTTGGGAGTCGCCTTTGATGGTGAGGCGCTTCACACCCAAAGCGGCTGTGGCCTTGAGGCCGGCAATCAAGCCTTCGTACTCTGCGATGTTGTTGGAGACCTTTTCTCCGTGTTGGTAGCAGAGCTGCGCGGCATAGTAGAGCTTGTCCTGAGTAGGCGAAACAAGCACAGCTCCAGGCCCCGCACCCTATCGTGCGAAGGCACAATCGAAGTACATGACCCAGCCGTCTGGTGCTTCGCTCCCCGGCGAGAGCGACCGGTCCTCGCCTTCCTTTGCTCCTAGGGCGTCAGTCCATTCTGCCACGAAGTCGGCGAGTGCAGCTCCCTTGATGACCCTGGTGGTGCTGAACTCCAGTTGAAATGCCTACAATTCGATGTTCCATTCGGTGACCCTACCCGCAGCATTGGGGCTCCGGAGCACCCTCTCTAGTGGGTAGGCTGAAACAACCTTGATGGGGTAGCCTTGGAAGTAGTGGCGTAGCTTGCGCGAGGTGACGAGAAAGCGCGAGCAAGAGCTTCTGCGGCATGGGGTAGCATGCGCGCACATCCCGTAGTATTGTGCTGACGAAGTACATTGGATGCTCGATGAGGGCAGGACTATTGGTGTAGTCCAAGACCTCCTAGGGCTGAGGCACCTCCTGAGGCTGGCGGACCTTAGGAGCTTGGTCGCCCGTTGGCACAGCCGTGGCCTCAGGAGCGCTGCCTTGAGGCTGCGTCGTCTTGACCGAGCACGTGGAGTCGTGTGGCAGGCCCTTGGGCTGGCGCTCCTCCCTGACGGCCACCAGCGCCGCACTGGCTGAGTGAGGCGTGGCAGCCAAGTAAAGCACCAGGGGCTCGAGTGGACGCGGTGCCACCATGACCGGCGGGCTGGTGAGGTATCTCTTGAGATCTTGGAATGCGGCATCAGCCTCCAGAGTCCACTCGAACGGTCCCTTCTTCTTCATCATCTTAAAGAACGGGAGGGCGCACTCCCCCAGCTTGGAGATGAAGCACCCTAGCGAGATCACAAGCCCACCAGCTTTTGCATTTCCTTAAGGGCATGTGGCGGACTCATCCTTTCTATCGCCTTGACCTTCTCCGGGTTTGCCTCGATCCCCCTGTGTGACACCAGAAAGCCCAACAGCTTGCCGGAGGGGACGCCAAACACACATTTCTCCGGGTTGAGCCACAAGTCCACCTTGCGCAGGCTGGCGAACGTCTCTTCCAGGTCCTCGATGAGGGTCCTTGCCTCCCAAGACTTCACCACTATGTCGTCGATGTAGGCATCAGCATTCCTCCCTAGCTGTCGGCCCAGAGCGATGTGCATCAGCCGCTGGAAGGTTGCTCCGGTGTTACGCAGCCCAAAGGGCATGCAGGTGTAGTAGTACACCCCGCACGGGGTCAGGAAGGCCGTCTTCCTGACATCTTGTACCGCCATCTTGATTTGGTGATACCCTGAGAATGCGTCCAAGAAGCACAGCAGGTCGCACTCAGCGGTGGAGTCGACGATCTGGTCGATGCATGGTAGCGAAAAGGGATCTTGAGGGAACGCCTTGTTGAGGTTGGTGAAGTCGACGCACATGCGCTCCTTCCCCCCTTTCTTGGGCACGACGACCGAGTTTTCCAGCCACTCTGGGTACCGCACCTCGCGGATCACACTAGCTTCTTGTAGTTTGTGGGTCTCCTGGACGATGAAGGACTGCTTCTCCGTGGACTGCCACCGCGCCTTCTGCTTTACTGGGCGTACATTGGGGCACACATTCATGTGATGCTTGATCACTCCCCTTGGGACTCCAGCCAGGTCCTTGGGCTCCCATGCGAACACCTCCTTGTTCGCGCGCAAGAAATTGACCAGTGCCTTATCTTGGTCCGGGGCGAGGTTGGCACCTATGGTGAAGGTGGCTCCTGATGCCCCATCTTGGTCGACATGCACCTGCTTAATCTCGGCCTGGTCTTGAGAGAACAACTACTTATTTTTTGCTGGCGCAACCCCCAGAGCCTCTGGGGTTCCTTCCTCCACCGGCCGCGTGGCAGCCACGGTCCTAAAGGCAAGCTTGAGAGCCGCTAGTGCTTCCTTGGTGTCCCCGGCCACTGTGAGGACGACGCTGCTTCCTGGCATCTTCATGAGGTTGTAGGCGGGGTGAGTTGCCGCCATGAACTTGGCTAAGGCCGAGTACCCGAGGATGGCGTTGTACGGGAGGCCGATGCGGGTGATGTCGAAGTCGATGAGCTCGGTGCGGTAGTTGTAGCGGGTTCCGAAGGTGACTGGGAGGCAGATCTATCCCAGGGGGCTGGTGGAGCCGTCGACGACCCCGAAGAACGGCTTGGTGGGGTGGAGCCGGCCATGTGATACGTGAAGAAAGCCAGAAGCTTCCACGGAGAGCATGTTTAGCCCGGCCCCACCGTCGATGAGAGTCTTGGTTACCGCCACATTACAAATGGTGGGGGTGCAGAGCATCGGGAGCGCGCCTGCACTCGTGGTGGTCACATGATGGTCTCTTGAGTCGAAGGTGAGGTCGGCCTCAGGTGCCGCCCATCCTGGAGGAGCTCCCTGCTGCACGCATGTGGCACCCGCTTGGTGAAAGAACTGCTTGACATGGCGGTCCGAGGGCTGCGCCTGAGAACCGCCGAGGAGGGATGCAACGGCGTGGGGCGCCAGTGCCGCGAAGTGCGTGAGTAAGAAGCCGCGCAGCTCGTCCCAGGAAGCCACCGAAGATGCTGGGAGATTGAGAAGCCAGGCGTGCGGTACGCTACTACCTCTTGAGCACTCCGTTGGACCCGTGATCGATTCCCCCTCCGACGGAGCTCCAGAAAAGGCCCCAAGATGGGATCTCTTGGGTATAGAAGGTTGCAGCGGTGGAAATAGGGTCTCGTGGTGCTCCTGGAGTTTTTAGGGTATATGGATATATATATAGGAGGAAGAAGTAGGTCGGTGGAGCTGTGAGGGGCCCACGAGGGTGGGGGGCGCGCCCGAGAGGGGGGGGGGAGGCGCGCCTCCCTGCCTCGTGGCCTCCTCGCTCCTTTCTTGACGTCTACTCTAAGTCCCCTGGATCACATTCGTTCCAAAAATAACTCTCCAGAAGGTTTCATTCCATTTGGATTCCGTTTGATATTCCTTTTCTACGACACACTGAAATAGGCAAAAAACAACAATTTGCATTGTGCCTTGGGTTAGTAGGTTAGTCCCAAAAATAATATAAAAGTGTATAATAAAGCCCATTAAACATCCAAAACAGATAATATAATAGCATGGAACAATCAAAAATTATAGATACATTGGAGACGTATCATACGCCAGTGAGGGCCATGGGGAACCAGTTGGTCACGACCTTGTCGCTGCCGCCGGCCGCCCAAATGGCCTCCTCGTAGGCCTGGAGGAAACCTGCCGGATCCGCCATGCCGTTGTAGCGAGGCGGCATCTCTGGCCTGAACTTGTGCGGCCACAGCACCTATCGCAAGGTGGGGGTGAAAGCCCTGAGGCCCGCAATGCCATTGTGCGCGCTCGTCGGTCCGGCTGGTGGAGCGGCGCTTGCCATGGGAACTAGACGATGGAGCGAAATGGCCGGAGAAGCGAAGCAGACGAAGAGAAAAAGCTTTCGATGCACCCCTACCCGGCGCGCCAAATGTCAGATTTGGAGTTCCCCTGACCCTTGAGAGGTTCGAACTCTAGGGTGCGTGCGAAGAACTCCCTCTTCCCAATCTGCCTGCCAATGATCCCACAACTTAGCTCAATGATACGTCAATTTTGCATCATGCTTTTATATCGATATTTACTGCATTATGGGCTGTTATTACACATTATGTAAAAATAATTATGCCTATTCTCTCTTATTTTACAGGGTTTACACGAAGAGGGAGAATGCCAGCAGCTGGAATTCTGGGTTGGACAAGGAGAAAATATTAGAGACCTATTCTGCACAACTCCAAAAGTCCTGAAACTCCATGGAATTCAGTTTTGGAATATATAAAAAATATTGGGTGAAGAAAGCACCGGAGTGGGTCACCCATCATCCTCGAGGGTGGGGGCGCGCCCCCTATCTCGGGGGCCCCCTGGCAGGCCCCCGGTGCCCATCTTTGGCTATATGAAGTCTTTTGCCTTGGAAAAAAATCATAAGCAAGCTTTCGGGACGAGACACCGCCGCCATGAGGCGGAACCTTGGCGGAACCAATCCAGGGCTCCGGCGGAGCTGTTCTGCCGGGGAAGCATCCCTCCGGGTGGGGGAAATCATCACCATTGTCATCACCATCGATCCTCTCATCGGGAGGGGGTCAATCTCCATCAACATCTTCACTAGCACCATCTCATCTCAAACCCTAGTTCATCTCTTGTATCCAATCTTTGTCCCAAAACCTCAGATTGGTACCTGTGGGTTGCTAGTAGTATTGGTTACTCCTTATAGTTGATGCTAGTTGGTTTATTTGGTGGAATATCATATGTTCAGATCCTGTATGCATATTAATACCCCTCTGATTATGAACACAAATATGTTTTGTGAGTAGTTACGTTTGTTCCCGAGGACATGGGAGAAGTCTTGCTATAAGTTGTCATGTGAATTTGGTATTCGTTCGATATTTTGATGAGATGTATGTTGTCTTTCCTCTTGTGGTTTCATGTGAACGTCGAGTACATGACACTTCACCATTGTTTGGGCCTAGGGGAAGGCATTGGGAAGTAATAAGTAGATTATGGGTTGCTAGAGTGACAGAAGCTTATACCCTAGTTTATGTGTTGCTTTGTAAGGGGCTGATTTGTATCCATATGTTTCATGCTATGGTTAGGTTTACGTTAATACTTCTTTTGTAGTTGCAGATGCTTTCAAGAGGGGTTAATCATAAGTGGGATGCTTCTCCAAGTAAGGGAAGTACCCAAGCACCGGTCCACCCACATATCAAATTATCAAAGGACCGAACGCGAATCAAATGAGCGTGATGAAAACTAGCTTGACGATAATTCCCATGTGTCCTCGGGAGCGTTTTCCTTTATATACGAATCTGTCCAGGCTTGTCCTTTGCGACAAAAAGGATTGGGCCATCTTGCTGCACCTTATTTACTTTTATTACTTGTTACCCGTTACAAATTACCTCATCACAAAACTATCTGTTACCGATAATTTCAGTGCATGTAGAGAATACCTTACTGAAAACTGCTTATCATTTCCTTCTGCTCCTCGTTGGGTTCAACACTCTTAGTTATCTAAAGGACTACGATAGATCCCCTATACTTGTGGGTCATCAAGACTATTTTCTAGCGCCGTTGCCGGGGAGTGAAGCGCCTTTGGTAGGTGGAATTTGGTAAGGGAAAATTTATATATATAGTGTGCTGAAATTTACTGTCACTTGTTCCTATGGAAAGTAATCCTTTGAGGGGCTTGTTCGGGGTATCTTCACCCCGACCAGTAGAGCAAAGAGTTCCTCCTCAACCTACTGAACCTACTGAAAATGTTTACTTTCAAATTCCTTCAGCTATGATATAGAAACTTCTAGCTAATCCTTTTACAGGAGATGGAGCATTGCATCCCTACTTGCACCTAATCTATGTGGATGAAGTTTGTGGATTATTTAAGCTTGTAGGTATGCCCGAGGATGTTATCAAGAAGAAGGTCTTCCCTTTATCTTTGAAGGGAAAGGCATTGACATGGTTTAGGTTATGTGATGATATTGGATCATGGAACTACAACCGATTGAAATTGGAATTTCATCAGAAGTTTTATCCTATGCATCTGGTTCATCGTGATCATAATTATATATATAATTTTTGGCCTCGCGAAGGAGAAAGCATCGCTCAATCTTGGGGGAGGCTTAATTCAATGTTATATTCATGCCCCAATCATGAGCTCTCAAGAGAAATTATTATTCAAAAATTTTATGCTCGGCTTTCTCTCAATAATCGCTCCATGCTCGATACTTCTTGTACTGGTTCTTTTATGATGAAGACTATTGAATTCAAATGGGATTTATTGGAAATAATTAAATGCAACTTTGAGGATTGGGAACTCGACGAAGGTAAGGAGTTAGGTATAACACCTAAGTTTGATTATGTTAAATCTTTTATGGATACCGATGTTTTCCGTGAATTTAGCACTAAATATCACTACAAAAAAATACACTTCCGTGATGATACGTGTTTGTCACAGAAGGTCACGTTTTCTGTCATGCATGTACATCCATGACAAATTTATGACAGAATCAAGATAGTCATACCTATGCTGTCGTAGAAGTGTTCCATGACATTACCAAAATTATCATCACGGAAGTGTCCACTTCCATGACGATAAATCGCGCGTCACAGAAGTGCTTTCATCAAGGGTGACCGACACGTGGCATCCACCGTAATGGAACGTCGTTAAGCTATCGCGTCTGGTTTTGGATCCGATAACCCGTTAACAGCCCCGACCAATGGGGATTTTCCACATGTAAAATCGTCATTGGCTGGAGGAAACACGTGTCGGCTCACCGTTGGGACAGATGTCATCCACTCATTGGACCCAAAGCGCCTATGATATGCCGACACGTGGCACGGCCCAACAGAGGCCCATTCCTATGAAAAGGCCGGCCCGTTTGACTTGGTCAAAAGGTGGCGGGCCGGCCCACGACAAGCCTGTTAACGGCCCGTTCGCATATAGCTCATTTACAGCCCGCTATCCCAGGGCCCGTTTATGGCCTATCCGAATTAGGCCTAGTAGCGTCATCTGGGCCGTCCAATATAATTCCAGCCCATTTTAACTTCTGGCCCATGTATGGCCCATGACATCTTTCGGCCCATATGATGCCCTTAGTAACCCTCGTCCCCTTAACGGCCCGTGGTAAAACTGGCCCGTAATGAACAGTGTATCACTTTATACCCATTAACGGCCCATTATTCCGTTGGGCCGTTTCCAGCCCATGATATCTTTCGGCCTTCTCAGGGCCCATTTATTCTTGGGCTCATTTCTAGCATTCGGTTACTTACGGCCCGTTACTGTCATTTTTTGCTTGTGGGCCAAATTGAGCCCGTGGTTACAGTCGGCCCGTTTGTGGCCCGTTAATACGTTGGGACGTTTTCATGTCGAAAGAAACCCGTTGGGATGTTTTCATAGAGTTATCAAATACGGCCAATAAACGACCCGTTATTGTCCATGAATAGTATGACCCATGATTGGTGAAATGACGATACGCCCCGTAGAAGGCCCATGGATCCTACGGTCCGTAAAAGGCCCATGGATCGTACGGCCTGTAGAAGGCCTATGGATCCTACGGCCCGTAAGGCCAATGGATCCTACGGCCCGTAGAAGGCCCATGGATCATACGGCCCGCGGGAGGCCCATTGTTACAACAGTCCGTGTGTTGCCATGATTATTTTGGCCTAGTTTCCAAAAATAGGTTATTGTGCTAAAAAACACAGAAAAAGAACTGCAGTGACTACAAGCAAACAACTAAACAATACAGTAAGGAAATAAATAAGCAAGCAATTAACGCTAGCCTATTACCACTATTACACATATTACATCCACTGGGCATCAAAGTTCGCCACCAGTGCAAATATAGGGAACAAAGCAATATATTACATACATTGGCCATCAAAATTGGCCACCAGTGCAAATAAATGCGGCAGCAAAACAAGAGCATAACTGAAACAACTTCAGAAGAGCTCAAGAAACGTGGTATCCACGATGCTGGCAATAAGCTTAGCAAGCTTATTAGCTTTTTCCTGTTTGGCGCTAAAATCCTCCAACGCTTGCCGTTGCACCAGAAAGTATGCATCTGAATGCTCCAGGGACTTCCGTAGTCCTTCCGCTTCTTGTCGCAGCACAACTGATCGATGTCTTTCAGCTTGTAGTTGAGACTCAAGAAACTGAACTGATTCAGACAGTGAGTTTGAATAGCTTGTGCAAGCGGTAGTGGCCAGTAACTCCAACACTAAACCAAGACAGGACTTTGGGGTTGTCTCACTGTCTTCGAGATAGTCTTCCTTAGCTGTTTTATCATCTTTGTTGGAGACCAACAAGGATGTGTCACTATCCTGAACCTTATCTGCATTACTTCCTTTACCATTGCTTAATAAGGCACTCTTCCCCAATATTCTGTCAGCATTCTAAAAGAAGAAACAAGCAGACACATAAAAGTTTAGCATGTACTAGTATATGAAACTCATTTCGGTGAACCAGTTCATTAGTAAGGTGGATAGGATTAAACTACCAATTCTTCTATTGCCAAGTACTAGTACATAATAAAAGCATCAAACAAACATATATCTATGTCCTATGGTCACTGCATTGTCTTGCCAAATCAAAATAGAGACATGGTTCAAATCATATCAGTTCAAGACAAAGCAGCAGTGAAAGAATACAAAGCGTGGGAAACTACATGGAACAACAAGATTTCAGATGGGTACCACGGGTCTACATGTACAACAACACTATTGGCTCTGTTGTGATGCTAGTAATGTGCATGATATGAGAAGTCAACTGTATACACAATTGAAATTGAAATCAACAGAGCTATTGATAAGAGCAAGCCTATTAAAGAAACATGCGTGAACATACCTGTTGTGCCATTGAAGTTTCGGTTGGATCCTTCAATTTAAAAATAAGTTTGTATGAGTAAATACAGTGATACAAGAGCAAAGCAGTATGCATGATAGCAATCATAGTTAAAAAAGGTGCGCCTAAGCGAGCGCTTAAGCGCGCCTAGGCTCTAGGTGTTGGCGAAACGCATTGCGCATAACTACGCTTAATCTGTGCATAACTGCGCATAAGCATGCGCTTTGTTCAGTAAAGTGCAAGGCGGTGGCAAAACACACAATTAATTCCTAGCGCTTTTTGAACTATGATAGCAATGGAATCTTAAATTAGAACAGTTGTTCTTCAGGTTTAGGCACTTGTTCTACAAGAACAGAGTACAGTAAGACGCAAGAATATAGTACTTAAAAATATAAAATGAGCTCATAGAACTTACCACATTCTTGGTTCGGGACCAGTACAGAACAAGGCATTCCTAGTCATCATCTAGTAAATGTGTCTCAGGAGAACCTAAGGTAATTTGATGAGTTTCTTTTGCCGATGAAGTACGTTTTCTTCAGGTAATTACGATACTGCCACCAAGCATTCTTGAAGATAGCATAGGTATTAGCACAGGTTACCTCATCCTGAGTTTCCAAATCGGTCCTTACCTATAGAGAAAAATGGGAAAATTTGTTGTATTATAACCATCATGGAGGTAGGATGTATGGGACAAAGCAAAGTAATTGCCATGAATAACGTTACTTACACATAACTCCTGGACAAATACCCACAACTGGCATTTTCCTTCATCTTCAGTATAATATTTCCAAGATGGGAAGATACGCACATACGATTTAACAACATCAAATGCGATAGATGCTAAACTACGACTAGCTGGTTGTGCTTCCTCCACAGGAATAGGCATACTAACTGGTGGAGTTGGGGTTCGCCGTGGTAGTACTGGCCCTTTGGGCACTGGAGCTACCTTACTAACTTCTCTTGTTTGGGAGCTCTGTGGTGGAGATGGTGTTGTGTCAACAGGAACTGGGTTACTATCTGCTGGGGTTGGGGTTAGATTGGGTGAAGCTGGTTCTCTTTCCATCACAGTAGGGGTACAATCTGCAAGAGTTTGGGTTATGTGTGGTAGGGCTGGTTCTCGTGCATGTACAACCGGGATGCTATCTCCACCAAGTGGTAGCACTGTTTTATTTGAAGACCGTGTTTTTAGTCCTCTAGATGCTGGCATCACCCGCTCCAATTCAAATGGCTGATAAACAGGAAACATAGTTGAATGTACAAACATTGTATGAGAGACAGATGTAATAGATAGTGTGGAAAAAAGAGGGCATGAAATAGTTGACATGTATATTGTTTAACTAAAACGATAGCATGACATAATTTCACATATATGATGTCTAACAACATAGCATAACATAATTCAAAGATATGATAAATAACTAAACAGGAACGCATGACATAATTCACCTACATGTTATCTAAGTAATTAGGATCACATCATTTTATTCACATATGTGATTTATATGCTAAACAGAGGGCATTAGATATGATGTCTAAACTAAGAACATGGTGTTGAATATTGTGTATATGATGTCTAATCTGTGCAATGCAAGACACCATATGCATGATATGAGCAGTATAACCATGCCAAGTTAGAGCATACACCCCGGTGGGGGAATAGGACTGGTCATCTGTCTCTGAATCCATCTCTGAGGAGCTATCGGGACCCAACAAGAGATCTGCTTCGACAGGTAGCACTCTCTGTGCTGAAGGCCTTGTTTTCACTCCAGATTTTTCAATCTCCCACCCAAATGGCTGATTCACAGGAAGAGTAGTTTAATGTACAAACATTGTCGACAAATGAAAATGTAATGAAGAAAAGGATGGGCAAGATATCATTCAAATATATGATGCCTGGTTAAACAGGATGGCATTGCACATTTCACGTATATTATGGCTGGCTAAAAGACATGTGACTGCACAGTTCCCATATATGATATAGAAACTAAACATGTGGCATTACAGAACATGTCTAAACTAAGCAGATGACATATATGATGTCAAAAGTAGGCACTGCAAGGCAACATATGCATGATATGACTAACATCATCATGCCAAGGTAGAGCAAACACCTTGGGGTGTAAATAGGAGTGGTCAGCGGTGTCTGAATCTGCCTCAGAACAGATATCTTCCTCTGGATTACAATCTGGAGAGGGGCGGGGAGGGTTTGCCATTGAACCCACCATGGAGCGATGTCTGCATGACATTGTATTGCCGCGCAAAACTCTTCTCTTTTTCTCTACATGTTCAGCATGACTGTGTACAATATCTGACATGCATACGAAAAAAATATGGTGAGATTATGTAAGGAGAGCATGTAGAAATTTGGAGTAATGGTAACAACCAGTGGATGTATCCAAAAATAATGATAGCAGGCTGATGATTGCTCTAATTTAATAAAAAGACAGATGATGATTTCTTTACTATTTGTTTCCCACCCAAGATGAACAACATAGGCATACCCTAGGTGAACCAGTTATTAGACAGAGATACTATTCATTGCTTCCTCGATATGTGCCCCACAACTAATTTAGAACTCAAGTTTTAACATTAATTTGGACCTGACTTGGATTCCAAGAGGTGAACAAGATGATAAAGCAGCATGTAATTTTAAGCAATGCATAACATAAGCAGAAACAAAAGAGTGTGACCTCTCTTGTGGACCCGTGTACTCCTCAGGTTCATCTGCTGAGTCGATGATGGTGATGCCGTTGCGGTGGGTGCTGGCGGCAGGGAAGGAGATCTGAGGTGGCGAAAGACGGTCAGGAGTTGTGATGTCTGGTTTGGTGGATGTTTCTGTCGATGGAGCAGCTTAGTTGAGGTGGACGACGTCGCGGCAGGAGCAGGACAAACCACACAAAGTTCCCTTTGACACCTACCTGTAACTGAAGTAATTCTGTAAGGGCTCATTTGGCTTGCATGATTCTAAAAACGCAGGGATAGGAAAAACACCGGAATAGGATATGAATGCACATGGTAAACAGAGCATTTGTAAACACAGGATTTCTGTCAACTTGAGTGTTTGGTTTACATGAATTGGAAGAGCAGAGGAATGCAAAGAAACATGGCCAAAATAAAGTGAAACCATATGAAAGCGTGTACAGTTAGAATGTTATTCTTCCACTAATGCACTTGGTTTTGTTTTCATGCATAGGATTTTGAAAAGTAGGTCCAGGTGGATGTTTTGCTTCATTCCTTTCAATAAAATGCATGAATAATTGAATAGTAGAGTGCCATTGGAAAATTCCCTATTGCTATATTTTTCCGTTGAACAAAAATAGCCCTAATGGATCGACATGAATGTATAGTAATAAGTGATGCAACAAGTGTACAACCTCTTTGCCGTAGCCGTGTCGACCTCAACATCATTGGGTTGGTCGCTGAAGTAGTTGAGGCAGAGGTGGCTGTCGGAGGTGTGGAGGAAGATCTGAGGAATCTGTAGACGGCGTCCAGGGCACTGCTCTGTTGTGATGGATCATTCTGTCGTTGGAGTAGCCCTGGTGAGCCGTAAGACGTCAAGGCTGAAGCAGCACAAGACATACATCGTCAATCTCAAGTGGGATTCTAATAGCATCTCCAATAGATGATGTCAAATATATGTAAAATTTACATCACCAAAAACCACCTCACTACAACAGATGAGGTAAAAACTGTTGACTCTGAACTTAACTATCAAACAAAAATTTACCATGGAATCTGAATGTTACTGTCGAAACTGAACGCAATGGTAGCAGAAAGGCACTTGACATGTAGTTTAGGGAGGGCCTGTAGTTCATCTTCATCCTGCACCCCCCTAAGCTGCCAGCCACCACCGGCCGAACCGTCGGCCCCAGCGCCGCCTCGCCTCCTTGAAACAACTCCCCACCGCCGGTCCGCCACCGCCCCGGCCAGCCCTATAGGCCCCACCCTGAACCCTAAGATAGATAGTGGGGTACCTCTCCGACGAGCCCCCGCCCCTGCTGCGGGTGGTTCTTCCTTAACTCCGGTGAGCCCCCCACCCCCTGAAAATCGACTGACCCAAAAGTCGATTCAGTCGACTGAAGTATAGCTAAATCGGAGCAGAGCAGTAGCACGAGCGAGGGGGGAGCAGCAGCAGCAGCGCGAGCGAGCGAGCGAGAGCCGAAGCAGCAGTAGCTGGGCGAGCGAGCGATCGAGCGAGAGCCAGAGCAGCAGCAGCACATCCGACTGGTATGGACGCCGCTGCCGAAGGGGCCTCGCACTGGGGGAGAGCCGCCGTGGAGATGTCGCCCGTGACGCCGGCTTCAGGGTAGCCGCTCCATGGGGGTGCGGGATGGAGCACTGTCAGTGCCGGGATGTCGAGCTAAGGAGAAGGTGCGATGCGATGAGTGTACAACCTCTTTGGTGGCGCCGAGTAGGCCTCGGCTTCGTCGAAGGATTCAGTGAGATGTTGCGGTTCCGGTGGAGCAGTTTAAGGCGACACTGTGGGGATGGAGCAGCCGCGATGGACGAGGCGATCGTCGGATCAGCTCCTTGGAGGTGGAAGACGGGGCGGCTGAACCGGCGGGACGACGAGATGGACGACAGATCCTCATCCGGGGAGGTGGACGAGGGACGTTGAGCTGTTGCGGTGGACGACATTGTCGGGGAAGAGGCTCCGGCTGGGCAGCGGTGAGGTGGCGGATGGAGGAGGGTGGGGTTTCGCGGTTGGAGCGGAGATGTTATGGCGGCCTGGGATTTCGAATGGCAAAAAGGAGGCGATGGGACGGGTGAACCATGACTTAGGGACGCGCTTGTCCAAAATGTAGGGTGTGTTACAAAAGTACCCCGCGCCGATTTGAACTAGCGGCCCTTTCGGCTCAGGATTAGAAGGGGGATTTCGCGTGTCAGGATTTGGCAGCTAGACGGAGTTTTCGCGCGCGCTGTAATTTCGGGATAGCAAGGCGCGGGTTGTGAAGGCGCCAGTTTTGGGAGCACGATATCTGAATTTTCGGGATATAACAAGGCGCGGGTTGAATTTTAGGGACAAGCCTAACATGTAATATTGTACTTGTACGTACCAAATCAATTCGCACTTCCCTCAACCAAAAAGAAAATGAAAAGAATAAAACTATTCACACCACACAAAGAGAGAGTCTTGCCCAATTTTACTATGAAAATGCTATTTAAAGCTACTCATACCAACAATTTAGTGCAATTAAATGCTATTCGGTAGTATGAATCCATGTTATGTCCAATTAAATTTTTTCGCTTGCTGTATAATGCATGTAACCTACTCATACCAACATTTTAGTGCATTCCAAATGTCTATACTACCGCTGCAATTCGAACTGAATTTGAATTCATTTCTCTATTTCAATAACAATCTACAATCATGATTGTTGCCAACTTCAACCATCATTCGTGTATTACCTTAATAACACAACACATGATTACTATAGAGATAGATATGAACTATGTGTACTACATGAACTTGAATTCTATTTTTTGAATACACTTGATGTTGATTCCAAATAATAGTACATTTGATGTACTAACTATATATTCATAATCTAAACCATGTTCCATACGTGTACACCATGTTTATCACACATAGTATAGTACCCCGCCCCCTACATTATGACAAGTATTTAGACCTGAGCTGCAAAAGCCACACATTGGCCCAAATTATGATCAATGTTCTATATGTTATACGTAGTACTAGCAAGATGCCCATGCGTTCCACAGAACATCAACATGATCAAGGGGAGGCCTAATTTGCAAATATGGAGAGGGGTGTGGGTATCTTTTTTCAAAATTGCCATAGTTTCCTTCCTATCCGTCAGATATAAATCGGATGGCCTATATTGCAGGATGGCACCATCATCAACAACTCCGTTTTTTATAAGAGTAGAGATAAAATATATTATATGTAGTATAACATGTTCATAACCACACCATGTGTATCATCGTTATATATATTCACACATGCGTCGGTTTAAAACACTATGATAAATTCTTCAAATATCCGAATTCGCTTTTTATAATGAAGTATGATCCTCTATTCGTCTTTTACACCCACACAATCCTCTTATCTTTGTAGCTAGCTAGCGCTAACTTTCTCTCGTTCATGCAGACGCCCGCATCCCTCTAACCCTCCCTCAGCATTCTCTAGCTCCATCGCGCAAATTCATCTTTTCACTTTAGGTCATTCACCCACGTTGTGTGTAGGCCCCCCCAGCTCCTTCTTTACGGCACACATCGATCGATATGCCTCTCTAGCCAGGTGTGCCTAGCACAAAACACAAGCTTCCCCTCTTCTCTTATCACCGTCCATGCCTCACTCCCACCACTCTTTTCATCGATCTCGTACTCGCACACTTCTCCCCCCTCGATATAGTATGACTCTCGCACCACCTCCTAGATGCATCCCTCTCTCTCTATCCTTCTCCCTGTGCCTCATTTGCTTCTAACACACACATGCATGTATATCGATCGATCTCCCAACATATACCTAGGTCGACTTTAACTATTCCCCCCATCGATCGACGTACCTCACAAGCTATGTCTCTCCTTTCTCTGACAAAGGACGATTGATCTTCCTATGTAGTTATGTCTGCTTACCACATCCATATCGCCCCCCTCATCATTCGTGCATGCCTCCTGACCCGTCTTTCACATGCACGTGCACAGACAGGTAGCCATCCCCTCTCTTATTGATATTGCAGGCATGCCCTCCGGTTGTCTAGCAAGCCTATCCCACCATTTGTTAGAAGCAAATCCACTACCACCCCTCCAACACTCTTGCTCTGTCTCTCTCCCAACCTTATTCCTCTCCTACACATATGCATGGATGGCGATCGATCTCCCTTAATACATGAGGTAGATTGATCTCCCTTAATACATGAGGTAGGCCTCTCTCCTCCTCCACACATATACCAGCCATTGTACCTCTATAGTTAATTAGGCCTCCCTCCCCCCACCACACACCGATAGTCGAGCACTGTAGGTAGGTATCCATGCCACAGAGACAAACTGCACCTGTCCCATCTCACGTTCCAGTAGGCCAGCCACTCTATATCTTTGATGTGGGCACACACAAATTCGATGGCACTCTTTATCGATCGCGCGCGCGCACACACACACAAATCATCCCTCTCTTCGATTCTATGGACACCTCAAGCCGATGATACCTCCACTCTCTTCTCGTGGATCGCCCCCTCTATATATATGATATATCCAGGACTCTATTTCACACACATTGCATATGTTACATTTTTTGATTGACCCCACCCCCCAAGAAAACTCTCACGAACCCACACACTATATCTCTCTACGTTTGTATCTCTCTCACACAACCCCATGTAGGTGGTGTACGTATACAAGAAGAGAATAGGTGCACCGTGCACGTACTCATGCTTCGTGCCCAGCCACACCCGTGCGGGTACATGGTGGAGCTCATTTCTGTATGAAATGGCAGCCCATGTGCTAATTTGAATGCGTGTAGCGGTTGTTTACCTACGGAGGTCGTGTACCACGCATGCACGAAACAAAGTTCGACTTGATGCGTTGGCGCGTTATTTTTAAATAAAGTTATATCGCTCAATGGCACGTACACAGAATATAAAACGATTTTTATGGAGAAAAAGGTAGTCCGCTCCACTATATACAATGGAGCATGCCTGCCTGGTTTGTCTCTCTTCAGAGTATCTCACACAAGGCTGCGGTGGCCTCTCTCTCTCTCTCTCTCACCATTGGTCACTGATCCGGCCGCATCTCGTCCGCCGGCGGAAAGGGAGGACGTGCATCGTTTCTCCGTTCGACGGTGCCGAGGCAGCACGTCCCGATCTTCGGTACACACCGTTCTCTCTGACCAAGCTCCAGCGTGGTAGGGCCTACGCCCCCTGCTCGCTGCCACAGTATGGGCAGATTCCGCCCGCCGCCACTCACCTAGTTACATCCCGACGACCTCCAGGTATCCCCTCCGGCCTTGCTCCACTGCCCGTCTTCCCACGTCGCTGCATGTGGATCTCCCATAGTTCTTTGCCCAAAACATAGCTTGTCTGGCGTACTTTCCATATTGGAATCTCATCCTCACACCGTTTTAGACAAACACAACTGTGTTGTTATCTTCCCTTAGGACAAGGAATATGCTTCTTTTTTTTCGTTGCATGTGTCATCAACTGTTATTGGCTAGTAATTGTTTCATTTCTACCTCTTTTTTGCAAACAGGGCTATCCATTTCACCTCGTTGCTATTGCGACCTTTTGGTGAACTGCACAAATCACTTTTTTCTTAAGAGTGTTTTGTGCAGTTCTGCCAAAATGTCACACGGCCAACGTCTCTACATTTCATTGTGACTGCACAAAGGGAGATTGGTTTTGCTCTATCCTCCTCATCCAACTCCGAGCCTAATCTTCTCCAGATATTCTTAAGAGAGACTGCAAAGGTGACCGGCTCGTAATCACACTTAATATATTTGGAACAGGGACACTCAGCTCTATTTTAGTGGAACTACACAAAATGATCAGAATCTTGCATGCTCTAGACAACTACTTTTTTTCCCAACATGCCTTGTTGATTTAGACAGAGCTGGGGGGACGTTGCTGCCAATGAAAGCATGGATCAATTTTAATTTAACACCTTCTCACAACTTTGTCTTTAGTTGTGATGTAAATATTAGCTCTGATTAGCAAGGAAGTTAGTTTTTTATTGTTTCCGAAAGAGCATCGATGGCAAGACACACGAAACAAAAGCTGAAAGCTCACACCATTGTACAATTCCATGTCACTGGAAAATTATTAGTATAGTACGTCAATTGTGTAAACAAATGCTGGAAGCTTGATAGCATTGCCAGAAGCCTCTTCGGCATCCGGGTCCATGTGCCAT
This sequence comes from Triticum urartu, assembly GCF_056163025.1. Lineage (NCBI taxonomy): Eukaryota > Viridiplantae > Streptophyta > Magnoliopsida > Poales > Poaceae > Triticum > Triticum urartu. The sequence goes on from NC_141879.1 coordinate 574,828,459, forward strand.
GCATAAAATTATACTCCTTCATTCCTAAATATTTGTCTTTTTACAAATTTCAGATGGGCATATTTTAGAGTGTAGATTCACTAATTTTGCTTCGTATGTGTACTCCCTCCGTTCCTAAATATTTGTATTTCTAGAGATTTCAGCAAGTGACTACATATGGAGCAAAATGAGTGAATCTACACTCTAAAATATGTCTATATACATTCGTATGTAGTAGTCCATTTGAATCTCTAAAAAGACAAATATTTGAGTAGTCACTTGTTGAAATCTCTAGAAGGACAAATACTCCGGAGTATATTTAAGAACCGAGGGGGTAGTGCACAGCCGCATGGGAGACTCAGACCGGTCGTTGCGTCGCATTAATAGTGAGTAATGAACAGTCAAATCATAAGCCCCACCTTTCCCACTGTAAGTTGCTCGAAAGAAGCAACCATCAATACACTCTTCTTTGAATCTGCTCATACTACTCCATCCGTCACTGTTTATAGAGAGCACTTCAAAAAAAGAGAAAATCTCTGGGACCAAGGCGACTAGCGATCGACCTGAAAAATAGCATTGGTAGTTATAGCACGACGTCTATTACTAGAGGAAATAATGCGTACACACATGCATGCAGTGCTTCCACCCCGGGTAGACACATGCATGCACTTACTCCACTCCGTAGTACTACATCGAGAGAAAATTGCGGTTACCACGCCCTAATCAATTGAGCATTAAACCAAACGCGTCTAAAGTCTCTCTAGTGGTGGAAATGCATTGAGAGAAATGCATAATAATGAAGCGCTCCCTGTAAACTGTGACGGAGGGAGGAGTAGTATGAAGGTGCAAAACCTAGTACGCGTATGGCCAGTCAGTCAATGCACCTCCTCTTGGCATATCACTGACATGTGGGACCGGAGTGTGAGCAAACCGATCTCAATTGATGGCAAAATGGCCAACCACCGTTCCTTGAGAGAGACGAGGAGCGACAACACACAGACGGGCTCGCACGGAGGCCAAGATATATTCGAGCATGGTTGATCGATATCATCATTACATGTTGGGCTGCTGTTTTCCGCCCTTCTTCGGAATAAATGTGTACTTTATAAAAGATTAAGAAAAATAAGAGTACAAAGGATCCACCATGAGGTTCTAGTAGTAGTACTACTCGTACTACTAAACCTTGCGCTTGGATCTTCGCCTCTTCGTGAAGTCGAACAATGATGGTACTCTGCATGTTCGGTACTACAGTGTATGCCTCTGGCAATCTGACACCGAATGAACTGATGCATGTCCACCGCCTGGGCGAGGGTGCGTTGCATTAGTCAAAAGGCGTAAGAGAGCTTCACCTTGTCCTGCAAGCTTCTCCACGTTCTGCGAGTTGAGGGGACACACCAACAAGTAGTGCTAGTCCATAGTCCCTCCTTTCTGGTTAATATGGATTAATATTTTTTGCGGGTATATGAGAGAGCTTTATTCATATATAAGAATTCTTAGGATGATCAGCCAAGACACTGGTCACTAGGAAGCGAGGTACCCCGCAAAAAAAGAAGTAGGAAGTGAGGTGTTTCATCAAGCCAGCTCTCGGCCACATTCAAAGTGCAGCAAGCACGGTACGCACAAAGATGCGTGATACGTCTCCAACATATCTATAATTTTTGATTGCTCCATGCTATATTATCTACTGTTTTGGACTATATTGGGCTTTATTTTCCACTTTTATATTATTTTTGGGACTAACCTATTAACCGGAGGCCCGGCCCAGAATTGCTGTTTTTGCCTATTTCAGTGTTTCGGATAAACATAATATCAAACGGAGTCCAAACGGAATAAAATCTTCAGAAACGTGATTTTCTCACCGAACGTGATCCAGGAGACTTGGACCCTACTGCAAGGGATCAAAGAGGTGGTCACGAGGGTGGGGGCGCCCCCCTAGGGCGCGCCCCCTGCCTCGTGGGCGCCTCGATGCTCCACCGACGTACTCCTTCCTCCTATATATACACACGTACCCCCAAACGATTAGAACAGGAGCCAGAAACCTAATTCCACCACCGCAACTTTCTGTATCGACGAGATCCCATCTTGGGGCCTGTTCCGGAGCTCTACCGGAAGAGGGCCGTCATCACAGAGGGCTTCTACATCATCATAGCCTCTCCGATGATGTGTGAGTAGTTTACCTCAGACCTTCGGGTCCATAGTTAGTAGCGAGATGGCTTCTTCTCTCTCTTTGAATCTCAATACAAAGTTCTCCCCCTCTCTTGTGGAGATCTATTCGATGTAATCTTCTTTTTGCGGTGTGTTTGTTGAGACCGATGAATTGTGGGTTTATGATCAAGTCTATCTATGAATAATATTTGAATCTTCTCTGAATTCCTTTATGCATGATTGGTTATCTTTGCAAGTCTCTTCGAATTATGCGTTTGGTTTGGCCAACTAGATTGATAGTTCTTGCCATGGGAGAAGTGCTTAGCTTTGGGTTTGATCTTGCGGTGTCCTTACCCAGTGACAGAAGGGGCAGCAAGGCACGTATTGTATCGTTGCCATCGAGGATAACAAGATGGGGTTTATTTCATATTGCATAAATTTATCTCTCTATATCATGTCATCTTGCTTAAGGCGTTACTCTGTTTTTAACTTAATACTCTAGATGCATGCTGGATAGCGGTCGATGAGTGGAGTAATAGTATTAGATGCAGAATCGTTTTGATCTACTTGTTACGGACGTGATGCCTATATACATGATCATGCCTAGATATTCTCATAATTATGCTCAATTCTATCAATTGCTCAACAGTAATTTGTTCACCCACCGTAGAATACTTATGCTCTTGAGAGAAGCCACTAGTGAAACCTATGGCCCCCGGGTCTATTCTCATCATATCAATCTCCATCACTTTTATATTGTTTTGCTATTTACTTTTTACTTTGCATCTTTATATCAAAAATACCAAAAATATTCTATCTATCTGATCTCACTCTCGTAAGTGACCGTGAAGGGCTTGACAACCCCTAATCGTGTTGGTTGCGAGTAGCTATCGCTTTGTGCAGGTATGAGGGACTTGAGCGTGGGCTCCTACTGGATTGATACCTTGGTTCTCAAAAACTGAGGGAAATACTTATGCTACTCTGCTGCATCATCCCTTCCTCTTCGGGGAAAACCAACACAAGCTCAAGACGTAGCAAGAAGGATTTTTGGCGCCGTTGCTGGGGAGTCTACGCAAAAAGTCAATATACCAAGTACCCATCACAATCCCTATCTCTTGCATTACATTATTTGCCATTTGCCTCTCGTTTTCCTCTCCCCCCAATTCACCCTTGCCGTTTTATTCACCCTCTCTCCCTATACTCCCTCTCTGTTTGCCTCTTTTGTCCGCTTGCTTTTTTTTTGCCCGTGTGTTAGATTGCTTGTTTGTTGCGATGGCTCAAGATACTACCAAATTGTGTGACTTCACCAATACCAATAATAATGATTTCCTTAGCACTCCGATTGCTCCTCTTACCGATGCTGAATCTTGTGAAATTAATACTGCTTTGTTGAATCTTGTTATGAAAGATCAATTCGCCGGCCTTCCTAGTGAAGATGCCGCTACTCATCTGAAGAGCTTCGTTGATTTATGTGATATGCAAAAGAAAAAAGATGTCAATAATGATGTCGTTAAATTGAAGCTATTTCCTTTTTCGCTTAGAGATCGTGCTAAAGCTTGGTTTTTCGTCTTTGCCTAAGAATAGTATTGATTCATGGAACAAATGCAAAGATGCTTTTATCTCTAAGTATTTTCCTCCCACTAAGATCATCTCTCTTAGAAACGATATAATGAACTTTAAACAAGTTGATCATGAACATGTTGCACAAGCTTGGGAGAGAATGAAATTACTTATACGTAATTGCCCTACTCATGGTTTGAATTTGTGGATGATTATACAAAAATTTTATGCCGGATTAAATTTTGCTTCTAGAAATCTTTTAGATTCGGCCGCGGGAGGCACTTTTATGGAAATCACTTTAGGAGATGCTACTAAACTCCTAGATAATATTATGGTTAATTATTCTCAATGGCATACTGAAAGAACTTCTAATAAAAAAGTGCATGCAATAGAAGAAATTAATGTGTTGAGTGGAAAGATGGATGAACTTATGAAATTATTTTCTACTAAGAGTGTTTCTTCTGATCCTAATGATATGCCTTTGTCTACTTTGATTGAGAATAATAATGAATCTATGAATGTGAATTTTGTTGGTAGGAATAATTTTGGTAACAACGCTTATAGAGGGAATTTTAATCCTAGGCCATATCCTAGTAATCCTTCTAATAATTATGGGAATTCCTACAACAACTCTTATGGAAATTATAATAAGACGCCCTCTGATTTTGAATCTAATATTAAAGAATTTATTTCTTCGCAAAAGAATTTTTATGCTATGATTGAAGAAAAATTGCTTAAGATTGATGATTTGGCTAGGAACGTTGATAGAATTGCTCTTGATGTTGATGCTTTGAAACTTAGATCTATTCCACCTAAGCATGATATTAATGAGTCTCTAAAAGCCATGAGAATTTCAATTGATGAGTGTAAGGAAAGAACCGCTAGGATGAGTGCTTCCAAAGATGCCTTTATTAAAGCGTGTTCTTCCAATTCCTACGAAAATCAATATGAAGATCTAAAAGTTATTGATGTGTCTCCAATTAAATCTTTATTTTGCAATATGAATCTTGATGAAACTGAATATGATCTTCCTTTACCTAGAAGGCATTCTAAAAATTCGGAGTGTTTAGATCTTAATGATGAAATTGATGAAAGTGGGATTGAAAGAAATAAAAATCTAGATGTTGCTAAACCCACTATATTGGATTTCAAGGAATTTAATTGTGAAAATTGCTCTTTGATTGATTGTATTTCCTTGTTACAATCCGTGCTAAATTCTCCACATGCTTATAGTGTTAATAAAGCCTTCACCGAACATATTGTTGATGCCTTGATGCAATCTTATGAAGAAAAACTTGAGTTGAAAGTTTCTATCCCTAGAAAACTCTATGATGAGTGGGAACCAACTATTAAAATTAAAATTAAAGATCATGAATTTTATGCTTTGTGTGATTTGGGTGCTAGTGTCTCTACTATTCCCAAGACTTTGTTTGATTTAGTAGATTTCCATAATTTTGATGATTGCTCTCTAAACTTGCATCTTGCGGATTCCACTATTAAGAAACCTATGGGAAGAATTAATGATGTTCTTATTGTTGCAAATAGGAATTATGTGCCCATACATTTCATTGTTCTTGATATAGATTGCAATCCTTCTTGCCCTATTATTCTTGGTAGACCTTTCCTTAGAACGGTTGGTGCGACTATTGATATGAAGGAAGGGAATATTAGATTTCAATTTCCACTAAAAAAGGGCATGGAATACTTTCCAAGAAAGAAAATAAAATTACCATATGAAACTATCATGATAGCCACTTATGGATTACCTACCAAAGATGGCAATACCTAGATCTATCCTTGCTTGTTATGCCTAGCTAGGAGCGTTAAACGATAGCGCTTGTTGGGAGGCAACCCAATTTTATTTTTATTCCTTGCTTTTTGATCATGTTTAGTAATAAATAAATTATTTATCCTCTGTTTTGGTTGTGTTCTTTGTGTTTAATTAGTGTTTGTGCCAAGTAGAACCGTTGGGAAGACTTGGGGAAAGTCTTGTTGAACTTGCTGTAAAAAACAGAAACTTTAGCGCTCACGAGAACTGCTGTCATTTTTATTTGAAGAGTGCTATTTAGTTAATTCTTTTTGCAGATGATTAATAGATAAATTCCTCACGTCCAGAAATTTATTTTAGAATTTTTGGGGTTCCATATCTTGCGCTAGCTACAGATTACTACAGACTGTTCTGTTTTTGACAGATTCTATTTTTCGTGTGTTGTTTGCTTATTTTGATGAATCTATGGCTAATAAAATAGTTTATAATCCATACAGAAGTTGGAATACAGTGGGTTTAACACCAATATAAATAAAGAATGAGTTCATTACAGTACCTTGAAGTGGTATTTTGTTTTCTTTCGCTAATGGAGCTCACGAGTTTTTTCATGGAATTCTCACGGCATATGTCCTTAGTGTCAGGACTTAGTCGTGAGGCCAACGCATCTATGTGGTAGCTTGAGAGGGGTTGAGCGGGACGAGAGACACGATATTTTACCCAGGTTCGGCCCCTCACGGTGGAGGTAAAAGCCTACATCCTGCTTCATTGATATTGATGATGATGATCACGGTTACAAGAGTGCTCATCTCGAGAGCTATTGTCTAAACCTAACTTGTCCAACTTGTGGAACTTGTCAATCTTCTCCCCCTTGGGGTGCCCTGCCCCTCCTTATATATGTTGAAGGGGCGGTTTACATGACTAGTCCTATTAGGATTAGGATTACTCTATTACAAGTGGAGTCCTAGTCTTGCTTCCTTTGTAAGGGAATATTCTTTGTGCTTTCCTCATAAACCGGCCCACCATTAAACATGAACCGGCCTTCTGGGCCATGGGCCTCGTCATCCATCTGACCGGCCCGCCGGGTTACTAATGAACCGCCAAGACCGGGCGGGTAGCCCGTGAACCGCCAAGCTCCGGGCGGGTTACCAGTGAGTCATCCAGTCCGGCCGGTTTATACTTCCGGCCGGTTTACGCCACGGGGTATATCCCCGACATTATCCCCCAGTTTAATTTGGATTTATCCATGTTAAACTGATCTGCAACATAAACTCAAGAACCAATTTGACAGGTTATGCTCCGGGTTAAAAATTCTTGTAAATCGGTACCTGATCACCCTTAAGTCCTTGTTATTTCCTCCTTCTGGGAAGTCCGGGTCAACAGACTAGCTTCATAATCAATTTGCCGACATTGGTTTGTCAGAGAGAAATATTTTGAATAATAACTCCTTTGACTCAGCTCCCAAAGCGCCGGTTTAAGAAATATGGGTCTGAAAATACTTATCTGATATTCAACCGGTTTGAAGATGTAAAACTTGCCGGTTTAATATTACCAAAATGGCCGGTTTATAAATATTGATGGCGCCGGGTCATAATTGTTGTCGACACCGGGTCATGTAATTGATCTTCCTGATTTTCTCAAAACTGATAAAATAAAGATGTTCCTCCTTTATATGCATAATACCTGTAGCCCCCAAGTCTTAAGAAGAGAACATAGTGATAACTTAAGACTTGCTCCAATAAGTGTTTCAACCTTGAAGAAATCCGATTAGTTCATCTCAATCATATAAACTGAATACTCCATATATGTAGCCCCCAAGTGTCGGGTTGTCATGCTTGCAGCAACCTGGGACTTGTAATTTGCTTATAAAAACTTCAATCAGTGTAACCCCCAAGGACCGGGTCATTATGCAATAATGAGCAGGAACTTTGTAAATATAATAATGTAGATTTTAGCAGTGATGTGTAGCCCCCAAGGGCCGGCTTAGTAAGATAATACTGAACCGGGACTTGATATATACTTCAATGAAAATAACATCTTATAATGTAGCTTCCATCGTAGGGCTTGAACCCACGTCCACAAGGTTAAGAGCTTTGTGCTTTACCAACTGAGCAATGGATCCTTCAATATTATGGACGAAAACTTGTGTACCTTGAATTGTTGACAGGAGCAATTGGTAGCCCCCAAGGGCCGGCTCATGATAATATGATGAGTCGGGTCTTCAATAAGACTAGTAAAAATGACTTTGCATTAGCCCCCAAGTGTCATGGTGCATGCTTGCAGCGACATGAGACTTGCATGTAATCTCAATTTGAATAATGTAGCCCCCAAGTGCCGGGTTGTAAGCCTGCAGCGACTCGGGACTATTCCTTCCATTGTAGAATAAATCATATCCTTTGATAAAATAATAGCCATTGCGCTAAAGCGACTTTGAAAACTCAATAATACTGGTTATTAATAACCATAAAAATCCAGCCATGTTGGCTATTCAAGATAGTATAATCCGGTATGAAAACCTTATTCATTCAATATCATAGTGAAAATTCAGCCAAGTTTGGCTATTTGAATAATATAACCCAATGATTTATGAGCGCATGATTCCAATGGCGCAATCCAAATATATACTGGCGACTTATAGTCGAAAGCCAGGCCGTTTTAATAAACACCGGATAATTTATCGTCATACTTTATTCAACCTGTTTCTGCATACAACAAGTTTAAAGTGTCCTGGCGGTTTACTGCCGGACGGGTCATAATGCCTGACATATAACCTGGGTTTATAACCGAGGCTGCACTTAAGAATAATCAAATATGAAATACATCATACCTGTGACATTGAATCACATTGTTGGTTTTACCAACTTTTGTAGTAAGAGTGATAACCCCAATCTTGAGTAATGATAACTCCTTTCATATTGTGCCGGTTTATGATAAAACCGTACCGGGTTGTGATAAACACCGGTTTAACCATATATAATACTGGCGACTCGTAGTCAAACCAGACCGGGCTGATAGTTTCCGGATTATAATTTGATCGTGTACTGACAACTTGTAGTTGAAAGCCGAGCCGGGTTGATAAACACCGGTTTACTCCATAATAGGATGGTAACAGAAAATCAAACCGGGCAGATAGTCTCCAGATTAAGATTTGACCGTGTTCCGTCAATTTGTAATTGACAGTTTGGGCCGGTTTAAAACTCTGTCGGTTTAAAAACGCAACAAAAATAAAAAGAAACAGTTATCAAGGAAAATATTGAAGCAAAGGCAATGATAAAACCATTTGCAAAAAGAAGCTTATTTGAGCTGATCAGATGGCGTTACCATGGTCGGACACGACCAAGCTCCCGATAGGTGTAGCTATGGTTCAAGTCAGCTAGCTCCCAAAATGAAACCGTAGCATTTATGCTGATCAAGTGGCATGGCAATGGTTCGGGTTCGACCAAGCCCCCAAGTGATTCTGTGGCCTTAGGCCGATCAAGAGGCATGACTGGTTCAGACGTGACCAAGTCCCCAAGTGATCTGGTGGCTCTCGCCTATCTAGAGGTATTGCATTGGTTCGGACACAACCAAGCCCCCAAGTGATGTTTATAAAATTTTCAAGGGGTAAACCGGAGGCCGCTTTAAGACAAAACAGCTCTGTGTAACCACGCATGATGTAAAAGAACAGAGACCCCGCTTTATGAAGCAGAAGCCCCCATGTGATCAATAATATGTCAGGCCAGTAAGGCGAGATACCCATGTTTGAACCGCGCATCATGGCAGCAGGTCCTCTTTGGCAATTTTTAACTTTTTGCAAGAGATAAATTCTTCTTGAACCGGGATCTTGAACCGGATATTGAGAGCTTCAAAGCTTTGTGGAAGATATCTTTCCCTTGAACCGGATTTCAAACCGGAATCTTTATTTTTAGCCGGAAATTTTCTAACGGCCTTTATACTCGAACTTGCGAGAAGTTAATTCCCTTTTGAACCGGACATTGTTAAACCGGATTTGAGCGCTTCAGAGCTTTGTAGGAGAATAGATTTTTCTTGAACCGGATTGTAAACCGGAGTCATTTCTGATGACCCGAAACTTCTTCATCGAGCCGGGATTTTATAACTGTCATATACTTTCTAAGCCGGAAATTTTCTGACGGCCTTTAAACTTTCATCAATATAACAGTAGCCTCCGGGACCGGGTTATCCTTCCCTTCATCGTCCTGGGGTTCTTAAATTTGCTGAAACTGGCAAGATTCGCTGAGTCATGTCATCGTAGCCCCTGAGTCTCAAAGGTGACTCGAGGAGTTGGCTTGAGACTCTCCATATTTGACCGTGATGTAAACCGGCATAACTTGTATATCATTGGCATTGATAGCACGATGTGAATCCATAGAAGGTTGAGGTAACTGCGGCGGGTTGTAAATGATCGCATATGAGCCGTGTCAGCAACTCGGCCAATAGTTCCTTCCAACTGGCGATTTGAAGTTTAATCAAAACTGTAGTGGCGGCGACTTGTGCACCTGCCCATTGAACCATCCACTGCAAACGGCGGTTGATGATAATTTATCTCCAATTTGAAAGAAAACCGGGCTACCCAGGCTGTGACTTGCTCATACCCAATAAACAGCTCATGCAGACAGGTGCGGCCCGGTATGTTGATGTAGACCAGGCCGTGAGAGACGGACAACAAAGACGACCGCAGCATCAGTGGCGGCTCCGATAGATGAGTCGGCCGCGGCGTTGTAAGCCGGTACGGACGGGGAAAATCTTCACCGTTGTTGTAAACCGGCATGGACGGGCGAGTTAATCGCGGGTGCGGTCCCGGTGGGCCACAAGGGCGGCGTCTTGCACACATATTCTTTGATCATTGTGGCACGGTCATATGCTAGCACATGACAGTAATTACGCAATTTATATATCCATGATCCGGCCATCGGTTTTGCAATGACCAATTGTCCTGCATATAAAATGCAAAGACTAAAGTAATTGCTCTCTGACAAAAACAATATGTGCTAAATTATACCTAGAGGGATATCACCTGATTCGCCCGAACAACATTTGAGTCGGCCGTGGCATTGTAAGCCGGGGCGGACGCGTGAACCGCCGTGAGGGCAGATGGAAAAGTTGTTCATGGCGTTTGTAAAGCGGCGCGGGTGGCGATTCAAACATGATGTTGTTTAACCGGTGTAGATGCACGAATCGGCGGTAGGTGCAGACGGATGTAATCCGAACATCGGGGTGGTGACTTGCACGTATATTCGTCGATCATCCTAGCACGGACAAACACCAATGCAAAAAGTGATGTTGATGCACCCCCTTAGGCGACACCTTTTCGTAACGGTCCTGCAAAAATATTACAAGACCAAGTAATTGTTCTTTGATAAAAACAATATGTTTAATAAAATAAACTTTAGATGGATACCACCTGGTCATTTTTACTTGCGGCAACTTTGACCGGCCAGTGGCGACTTGGGCTACAGCGAGAGAGCCCCGGCGAAGTAGAGCAGGAGTGATTGGAAGCTAGGCACTGTCTTTGATCCGCCACCATATATGCATGTACACTGTTGCATAGTTTCCCCCCAATCTTCTCGTAGGTACAGTAGCTAATTTAAGCTTGCGTATCTTCATTGCTTGGAATAATACTCCTTGGCACTACCACTTGATTCCTTTGCACAGGGACAACAGCATTCGGATGGAAAGTCATGCGCTTCGAGTAAAAACAGCGAGGCGCTCGACCACAAGACGGCGGAAGGCCACGACGGTTCAGCAGGACATGCCGGCTCAACATGCGGCCAAGGACACGGCAGGGCCGGCTTTTGCAGCAGAGGTAAGCTCCTGGCAACGAGGTGAAGTGGCGGCAGTCTTCAGCTGCTTGGAGGTTTGATGATGCCACAAAGGTGAGGTTTCAGGCGTGCTGAGCCGGTCAAAGCGACGGGCGTCCGGGCACACAACTCAGCAGAAGGTGGGGATGACCCGTCAGACGGCTTGCGGAGGAGCGACGGGTTATGGCAGGGACGAGTTTGAGTGGTGGACTGATTCTGCACAGTAACTTGACCGGACTAGTCTCGTCCCCTTGTTGACTCGGTTTTTGCATCTGACATCATGATTGATAACTAATCCGGACGGATTACCCAGTCACGTGTGGAGGCAAAACAGTGAAGTCGAATTCGACGGATCACCTAGCAACATGTGCGATGATACACACGATACTTCTCGATCTGCAGCGACGCGCATGACGGTTCAAGACGTCCGTGCTGTCCCAAGCCGGTTTATTCAGCGTCATCAGTCCGTGCAGCAAAGTTGACTTTAACTTCAGATCCGGTGAATCACGTTGCGTCGGAGGCTCACAGCAGAAACTCCAAACCCTAATTTGTTTTGAAATCAAAACTCATACTTCTTCATCCGGCCAATTGCGAGCTTCTCGAAACCTTGGAAAAAAATCCCTCCAAGAACTCAAACACCACAGTGCGCAGGCCCCACGGTGGGTGCCAACTGTCGTGGAATTGTCACGGTAGATGTCCTTAGTGTCAGGACTTAGTCGCGAGGCCAACACATCTATGTGGTAGCTTGAGAGGGGTTGAGCGGGACGAGAGACGCGATATTTTACCCAGGTTCGGCCCCTCACGGTGGAGGTAAAAGCCTACATCCTGCTTCATTGATATTGATGATGATGATCACGGTTACAAGAGTGCTCATCTCGAGAGCTATTGTCTAAACCTAACTTGTCCAACTTGTGGAACTTGTCAATCTTCTCCCCCTTGGGGTGCCCTACCCCTCCTTATATATGTTGAAGGGGCGGTTTACATGACTAGTCCTATTAGGATTAGGATTACTCTATTACAAGTGGAGTCCTAGTCTTGCTTCCTTTGTAAGGGAATATTCTTTGTGCTTTCCTCATAAACCGGCCCACCATTAAACGTGAACCGGCCTTCTGGGCCATGGGCATCGTCATCCATCTAACCCGCCCGCCGTGTTACTAATGAACCGCCAAGACCGGGCGGGTAGCCCGTGAACCGCCAAGCTCCGGGCGGGTTACCAGTGAGTCATCCAGTCTGGCCGGTTCATACTTCCGGCCAGTTTACGCCACGGGGTATATCCCCGACCAGTTTTCTATTTTGAGTTTTGTGTTGTGAAGTTTTCAAGTTTTGGGTGAATTCTTTTGATGGATCATGGAACAAGGAGTGGCAAGAGCCTAAGCTTGGGGATGCCCATGGCACCCCCAAGATAATCCAAAGGACACCAAAAAGTCAAAGCTTGGGGATGCCCCGGAAGGCATCCCCTCTTTCGTCCACTACCATCGGTAATTTACTTGGAGCTATATTTTTATTCACCAACATGATATGTGTTTTGCTTGGAGCGTCTTGTATTATTTGTGTCTTTGTTTTTTAGTATGCCACAATCATCCTTGCTGTATACACCTTTTGAGAGAGCCATACATGAATTAAAATTTGACAGAACGCTCTATGTGCTTCACTTATATCTTTTGACCTAGATAATTTTGCTCTTTGTGCTTCACTTATATCTTTTGAGCTAGATAATTTTTCTCTATGTGCTTCACTTATATCTTTTGAGCTAGATAATTTTGCTCTATGTGCTTCACTTAGATCTTTTAGAGAACGGTGGTGGATTCATTTTAAAGAAACTATTGATCTCTCATGCTTCACTTAAATTAATTTGAGAGTCTCTTAATAGCATGGTAATTTGCCTAATAATAATATGCTTGGTATTCAAGATTTGTGAAACTTTCTTTTGAGTGTGTTGAATACTAAGAAAATATTGAAGCATGATAATTTTTTTGAAATATGGAGGTGATAATATTAAAGTCATGCTAGTTGAGTAGTTGTGAATTTAAAGAATACTTGTTTTGAAGTTTGTGATTCCCGTAGCATGCACGTATGGTGAACCGTTATGTGATGAATTCGGAGCATGATTTATTTATTTATTGTCTTCCTTATGAGTGGCGGTCGGGGACGAGTGATGGTCTTTTCCTACCAATCTATCCCCCTAGGAGCATGCGCGTAATACTTTGCTTTGATAACTTCTAAATTTTTGCAATAAGTATATGAGTTCTTTATGACTAATGTTGAGTCCATGGATTATACGCACTCCCACCCTTCCACCCTTGCTAGCCTCTCTAATACCGCGCAACTTTCGCTGGTATCATACACCTACCATATACCTTCCTCAAAATAGCCACCATACCTACCTATTATGGCATTTCCATAGCCATTCCTAGATATATTGCCCTGCAACTTTCCACCATCTAGTTCATCATGACACATCCATCATTGTCATATTGCTTAACATGATCATGTAGTTGACATAGTATTTGTGGCAAAGCCACCGTTCATAATTCTTTCATACTTGTCACTCGTGATTCATTGCATATCCCGGTACACCACCGGAGGCATTCATATAGAGTCATACTTTGTTTTAGTATCGAGTTGTAATCATTGAGTTGTAAATAAATAGAAGTGTGATGATCATCATTCAATAGAGCATTGTCCCAAAAAATGGGGGAAGGCCAAAGAAAAAAAAGAAGGCCCAAAAAAAGGGGCAATGCTACTATCCTTTTTTCCACACTTGTGCTTCAAAGTAGCACCACGATATAGCAAGTCTCATATATTGTGCTTCAAAGTAGCACCACGTTCTTCATATAGAGAGTCTCATATGTTGTCACTTTCATATACTAGTGGGAATTTTACGTTATAGAACTTGGCTTGTATATTCTAATGATGGGCTTCCTCAAATTGCCCTAGGTCTTCGTGAGCAAGCAAGTTGGATGCACACCCACTAGTTTCTTTTGTTGAGATTTCATACATTTATAGCTCTAGTGCATCCGTTGCATGGCAATCCCTACTCACTCACATTGATATCTATTGATGGGCATCTCCATAGCCCGTTGATACGCCTAGTCGATGTGAGACTACCTTCTCCTTTTTGTCTTCTCCACAACCACCATTCTATTCCACCTATAGTGCTATATCCATGGCTCATGCTCATGTATTGCGTGAAGATTGAAAAAGTTTTGAAAAAGTTAGAGTATGAAACAATTGCTTGGCTTGTCATCGGGGTTGTGCATGATTTAAATACTTTGTGTGGGGAAGATGGAGCATAGCCAGACTATATGATTCTGTAGGGATAACTTTCTTTGGCCATGTTATTTTGAGAAGACATAATTGATTTGTTAGTATGCTTGAAGTATTATTATTTTCCATGCCAATATAAACTTTTGTCTTGAATCTTTCTTATCTGAATATTCATACCAAAATTAAGAAGATTTGCATTGAAATTATGCCAAGTAGCACTCCGCATCAAAATTCTCTTTTTATCATTTACCTACTCGACGACGAGCAAGAATTAAGCTTGGGGATGCCTGATACGTCTCCAACGTATCTATAATTTTTGATTGCTCCATGCTATATTATCTACTGTTTTGGACTATATTGGGCTTTATTTTCCACTTTTATATTATTTTTGGGACTAACCTATTAACCGGAGGCCCAACCCAGAATTTCTGTTTTTTGCCTACTTCAGTGTTTCGGATAAACATAATATCAAACGGAGTCCAAACGGAATAAAATCTTCGGAAACGTGATTTTCTCACCGAACGTGATCCAGGAGACTAGGACCCTACTGCAAGGGATCAAAGAGGTGGCCACGAGGGTGGGGGGCGCGCCCCCCAGGGCGCGCCCCCCTGCCTCGTGGGCCCCTCGGTGCTCCACTGACTTACTCCTTCCTCCTGTATATACACACGTACCCCCAAACGATCAGAACAGGAGCCAAAAACCTAATTCCACCGCTGCAACTTTCTGTATCCATGAGATTCCATCTTGGGGACTGTTCCGGAGCTCCGCCGGAAGAGGGCCGTCATCACGGAAGGCTTCTAAATCATCCTAGCCCCTCCGATGAAGTGTGAGTAGTTTACCTCAGACCTTCGGGTCCATAGTTAGTAGCTAGATGGCTTCTTCTCTCTCTTTGAATCTCAATACAAAGTTCTCCCCCTCTCTTGTGGAGATCTATTCGATGTAATCTTCTTTTTGCGGTGTGTTTGTTGAGATCAATGAATTGTGGGTTTATGATCAAGTCTATCTATGAATAATATTGGAATCTTCTCTGAATTCCTTTATGCATGATTGGTTATCTTTGCAAGTCTCTTCGAATTATGTGTTTGGTTTGGCCAACTAGATTGGTAGTTCTTGCCATGGGAGAAGTGCTTAGCTTTGGGTTCGATCTTGCGGTGTCCTTACCCAGTGACAGAAGGGGCAGCAAGGCACGTATTGTATCATTGCCATCGAGGATAACAAGATGGGGTTTATTTCATATTGCATGAATTTATCTCTCTACATCATGTCATCTTGCTTAAGGCGTTACTCTGTTTTTAACTTAATACTCTAGATGCATGCTGGATAGCGGTCGATGAGTGGAGTAATAGTAGTAGATGCAGAATCGTTTCGATCTACTTGTCACGGACGTGATGCCTATATACATGATCATGCCTAGATATTCTCATAACTATGCTCAATTCTATCAATTGCTCAACAGTAATTTGTTCACCCACCGTAGAATACTTATGCTCTTGAGAGAAGCCACTAGTGAAACCTATGGCCCCCGGGTCTATTCTCATCATATCAATCTCCATCACTTTTATATTGTTTTGCTATTTACTTTTCTTTTACTTTTTATTTGCATCTTTATATCAAAAATACCAAAAATATTCTATCTATCAGATCTCACTCTTGTAAGTGACCGTGAAGGGCTTGACAACCCCTAATCGCGTTGGTTGCAAGTAGCTATCGCTTTGTGCAGGTACGAGGGACTTCAGAGTGGGCTCCTACTGGATTGATACCTTGGTTCTCAAAAGCTGAGGGAAATACTTACGCTACTCTACTGCATCATCCCTTCCTCTTCGGGGAAAACCAATGCAAGCTCAAGATGTAGCAATGCGCCGCAAGGTTTGCTGACCTGTTTACATGCTGAATAACAAAAAAAGAGGAAATATTACCGAGCGCTCCTATTTGTAACAACATATGAGCCAGAATTAAGCGAGAATTGTGGCGAGTGTTCCATGCAATCAACTTCCATTATCACATGTGAGAACCCTCGAAGAGAACCAAATGTGCTGAAGATTGCTTTATCACATTTTAAAAATATAATAAGAGTGCAGACGCTCCTCCATCCGGTTCCTAGTACTATTATTGTACCTCTATAGACTATAGTAGTAGTACTAGTAAACTTTGCGCTTGGCTGTTCGCCTCTTCGGGAAGTGCAACAATAATAGTACTAGTATAGTGTATGCTTCTGGCAATCTGACACCGAATTAACTGTTGCACGTCCACCGCCTGAGCGAACGACAGCTTGCATTAGTCAAAAGTTTCTCCTTGTCCTGCGAGCCACCGCGTGCAAGCTTCTCCTCATTCGGCAATTTGACGGGACACATCAAAGTAATGGTAGTCCATACTGCCTCCTCTCTGGTTAATATGGCTTAATTTCAAATGAGATAAATACACCGTCTGTCACTGTATATTTGTAAAAATATGGTCAGTGGACTCCATAATACTCTCATTACACTCAATATATACATTCTCCGGTGTTTATACGGTCACTAGCTCACCTTGGCTGAGTATGTGTTTGCATGCACGTGTAGGTTGAGCACTTGAGCGTGACCGTGTGTGTTCCGTCGTGTGCTCGGACATGCATGCATTAGGGCGTCGCGCGCGTTTTTGTGTCCATGTGTACGTGTGACTGTTGCATACACATAGGGGGAGTACGTGTAGGGGCCACTAAAGGAGCAGTCAAATCACACAGTAAGTTAGTCGGAAGAAGCAACCATCATTTCACTCTTCAATGACACGCACGCAATATAAAATGGTTGATATGGAGAGAAAAAGAAAACCACTATATATACACTAGCAGGAGCCTAAGATACAATCCTTCTTGCTTGGGTTGCTCTGTTCACAAGCATGGAACGATGGTGGCCACACCGCTGGTCACATATCCGGCCTGATCCCGCAGCTAGGGGAAGGGAACAATGTTCTGCGTAGACGCGGTCGACATCGGCGAGGGAGAAAATCTACAGTCAGTGCATCCCAATCGGGGGTCACCGTGGTATGGGCTGATGCCGCGTCCCAACCGCCCTTCTAACTACAGCCCGATGTCCCAGGTAGTCCATCTTCCTTTTGGAGCCGGCTTGCTCCACTGCTGCAGCTCCCCACGTAGCTCCATCTCCATGTCGATCTTTCTCTACTTCTACCGGCTTCTACTTGTGATGAGTTTATGTCTCATGAACTAGTGGCAGTACTATTATTCTAATCACACTTCTTCAATCTTTGCCATCAGGGATGCTCAGCTCGATTTTAGTGGAACTGCACAAAAGCATCGTATGATCATAGGGTGTCAGCCGTCTTTCCTTCGACAGGTTCTACCTGGCTAGGAAATTAAATCCTGTTTAGGGTTTAGGGTTTAAGTCGTAGTGACCCCATACGTAGTTTTTCTTTCGTACACGCTCTCACAACTTTTTTCTTTAGTTGTGAAGTAAATATTGGCTATGATCTGTGAATCATTGAGATGCATCAGCATGCGTGTTAGTTTTACTTTGTATTTGATGGAATGTTGTAATGGGGCAACCTTGGAGTAGGAATGAAAATGGAGTGGAAAGTTTCCGTTTTTTCGGAGAAAAAATGGAAACGGAGAGAAACCAACGTTTCGTTTCGTTGGATCGCACCATCGAGCAAAACCAACACTTAAATCACGCC
Organism: Triticum urartu; assembly: GCF_056163025.1. Classification (NCBI taxonomy): domain Eukaryota; kingdom Viridiplantae; phylum Streptophyta; class Magnoliopsida; order Poales; family Poaceae; genus Triticum; species Triticum urartu. Next base: position 574,846,639 of record NC_141879.1, read on the forward strand.
TGTCGCGTTCGTGTCTCACCCTCCTCCAGGGCTCGACCCCACACGGTCCCTCGGCATGCCACTCACCGCAAACCGAGTATACAATAACTTTCCCGCCTGCTTGTCGATGGATCGCGCCATGGAGTACTAGTACTACTGGAAGAGATTGATGAGTTGGGGAGGACAGCTAGCTGTAGCACAGACTCCCAAGAACTTTTTACATGCATGTTGTGGCCGGCTATTGCGACCTTTGAATGCGGAGCAGTCGCGTCCACCAGGAAGCGGCGCGGGCGACACTCTCTCGGCCGACGCACCGCTTCAATGCCAGCACCAGTGAGAGGTCGCGTCCGCTCTTGCCGGGCTTGAATGCGGCACTGACCTTTTCGGGCGGGAAGAACGGGTGGGTGATGAAGAGGGTTCGGGTTGGTCAGGAGCGGCCGTGGCAGCGGTCCGGACGCCTGCAAACAAGAGATGTTGTACGTTAATATTGTCGCGTATATAATTAACAACATAAATAATGTGCCAGTTGGACAAATATGATTGGAGATGGAGATGGAAATGGAATTTTACGTAAACACGAATATGCATGTCTGTGTGTGTGTGCATGACGACTCTCGTGACCTGGAAGCGGGGGCGTGTTTTTGATCGAGTTTTCTTTCTTGGTACGTTAAAAAATTGTCCGCCAGTTTTCGTTTCTTTTTTCGGGAACACGCGTATTCTATTTAAAACCACTGCTATGGAGAGATTGTTTTACTCCATCATAGCCTCTTGTTTGATAGAGTTTCTTGCGTCTCGCTCTCCCACCCTCTCCATATCAAAACAAGATGACAGTGTCCACACTATCTCTCTCCTCACCGGTGGTCACAGATCCGGCCGAATTCCGTCCGCTGCAGGAGGTGAGGAGGTGCAGCATTGACATTGTCGCCGTCGGTGATGGAGGAAGCCGATTTGCACCGTCCTCTCGGAGCCGGCGCTGGCACAGACGAAGGCCCTCCGTGCCCTTGTTCGCTGCCGTCGTGTGGGCAGATCCTGCCCGCCCGTCTAAGCGACATCTCGCCCACCTGAGGTATAACATCTTGTACTGGTCCAGCTCCCCAGGTCGCTGCATGCGGGTTTTCTTCTATGCAACTACTCCCCAGCTCCCCATGTATAGTAGCTAGGGTTCGTCAGCTAGTCCAACATCACCTACTATTATAGAGGAAATGCCACTCGAAAAGTTGTCCTGATGTATGCCTTGGTGGAGGTATACATTTTGTTTCGACAAAAAGTACATGGTGGTTGTGCGGTCATTGTCCATATGCTCCTATTGCTGCTGCTAATCTAATACTATCACTGGTTAAATGAAGAAATGCTTTTTTTTTCTTGGGTATCCTGGTTTAGTTCCCATCAAGATAATCATGATGCTTCTGTTTGTTGGTGTACTTTTCATAATTCTTATTGACAATTGAGATGTCGTTGTTAATCTTGTAAAACAAAGTAACAACACTATATCCCTTCTTTATATTTTTGGAAACAGCGATGCATATCTCCATACCCGAGCATGTCTTCCTCAATTTTAGTGGAACTGCACAAAATTGGATGGCCATTGTTGTTCCGCCTCACTGTCCTCTACCACATGGTTCTTCCTTCCTCGAGCTTGACTACAGAGAAGAAACATACCACAATGAGGATTTGTCGAACTTCATAGGTGCCTCACCCAAACTTGATGCCAAATGGATGATGCATCACCATGATGACCTATCGATGCTCATGGTTGCGCCTCATGGTTGCGTCGGCTGGTGAAGCTGATCGATTTTCAATGAAAAACAAGCTGTCTTCCATCAGTGCTCTTTGCTTGTTACCCACAAAGATGATATCCTTCGTCAGTTCACCTTGGTTGCGTTGGAGACGCAGTCGTCTTTCACGTTGGTGCAATTTTATCACACATGAACCAAATGTTTCCTCGAAGAAGGATCGACGTTGGTACTAAGAGCATAAGTTTTGTATTGATTTCTAAGCCTTCTCACAACTTTGTCTCCAGCTCATTTTGCTCCGTATGTAGTCATTTGTGGAAATCTCTAGAAAGACAAATATTTAGGAACAGAGGGAGTAGTAGTTTTCTTCACTGGTACGTTAAATAAAGAGTTCCGTTTCGTACTTACACAATTTAAAACGATTGTTATGGAGAGAATAAGAAAACCACTCCACTATATATTAGTCGTATACATGAGTACTTATGGACGTAGCTTCATTGACTTTAGTGCACCTGCCTTTGGGTTTATGACAGGTGGGCCTAAAATGTGTCTGGCCCACCTATCATACAGCGAAAAGCAGGTGCAGTTAAGGCATAGGAGCTCAGTCCGTACTACAGTATATATATAAGCTGGAGCCTCAACGCTTGTTCGCTAGGGTTTGCACTCTCCACACTCTCGCTGCACTATATATATATACACGCTGGAGGCTCAGCGTTCCTTTGCTAGGGTTTGCTATATTCACCGTCTCTCACCCTCTTCACCAGATCTAAACAAGACTGCGTTGTGGCCTTTGTCTCTCTCACCCCCCTCACAGACATCTGGCGAAGGAGGCATCCGGATCCCGTCGCACCGGGAAGGGGAGGAGGTGCAGCGTTCACTCTATTGCCTTCGGCGAGGGAGGCAATCCACTGCCAGCTGCGCTTTTCTCTTTCACCTAGCGCTTGTGCGGGAGGGCCACCGACCCCTTCTTCCTTGCTACTGTACATAGTGTGGGCAGATCCGACCTCCCGCCGCACGCCTTGCCACATCCCGACGACCCTAAGGTATAAGTTTCTTTGAAACCGTCATTGGTCTAGCTGCATGCTGATCTTTTTTGATTCTGTAGTTGAATCTAGGTCTTGGTTCAAAGAGGAAAGAAGGGTGCAGTGGGGTGGAGCATGAATCTAGGACGTGGTTCAATGAGGAAAGGAGGGAGGGAAAGTAGTATAGACTAGCTATCCAGCCGCCTTGTTGGTTGAAAAGGGAAAAAGGGGGTAACCCAGTACACACATCTGTAAGGAACCCAACTCTTTGTTGAAAAGGGAAAGAAACTGGGGGTCGGGTAGTTTGTGCAGGACTAGATTTGCTACCCTCACAATGGAAAAAGTTTCAAAGAGAACAAATATGGGACCAACACAGATATGCTGCTTGGCTACATACTCTGCATCACCCATTTATACGTGTGGACGCACATGGTGCTGCCATGTCCCATGTCCCATCCACATGATCGTGCAGTGTGTTTTGAGATGTTGTGCTACTTGTATTGGTACTATTTTAAATAAATGTTGAATTGAAGCTATTGTATTTTAAGCAATGCCACTCTCAGAATTAACTACTAAAATATTTTAAGAGAATTTCTCTGTTAATATGAATCAATGCAACCGTTTTAGAAATTCTACTATCCTATACTTTGTTTTCCATCAAGATAAGGTAGATGCTTCTTTTTGTGGCCGCATGTTTCATCCTCCTTTATTGGCAGTAATTGTTTCCTTTTTTGCCTCTGTTAAATCAGGGATATCTATTCAACTTGTTGCTATAGCAAACTTAAATGTCTCACCGAAGACTTTACTTGATTTCAGAGTAGCTGCGTAAAACAAGATTGGATTTCCTATTCGTGTTGGCAGATTCGTACGTGATCTTGTGTGCGTCATGACATTTTTGTACTTGCCTTCATCCACATGATCGTGCAGTGTGTTTTGAGATGCTGTGCTACTTGTATTGGTACTGTTTTAAATAAATGTTGAATTGAAGCTATTTATTGCTGTCTTTTCCCATTAAGTAGTGAACAAAAATGGGACCAACCCAGACATTATGCTTGTTGCTTTGTTACAACAAACTCTACATCACCCCCTTTATAAGTAGATGGAAGCACATGTTGTTATTGCGCCCACTCTCCCCTGGAACTGTTTATGCTTTTTGTTAATCTAATGCCACTGGTAAAATTAAGCAATGCCACTCTCAGAATTAACTACCGAATCTTATTTCAAAACTGCAACACTTGTTAGGGATTGGCGGGATTACCATTTTTGTGGCCGCATGTTTCATCCTCCTTTATTGGCCAGTAAGTGATTCCTTTTTGCCTTTGTTAAAACGGGGATATCCATTCAACTTGTTGCTATTGTGACATTTTGCTTCGCTTAATTTTGGTGGAACTACACAAAATGAGACCAGATTTCCATATATGTGTTGAGATCTCTTTTAGATCCACCTCAGGCATTGTTTCAAATCTTGGTCTTGAAAGGTCAGTACCTACTTTCCTCAGAATTAACTACTGAATCTTAGTTCAAAACTGCAACACTTGTTAGGGATCGGTGGGAGTACCATTTCTGTCAGGGATCGGTCGGAGTACATGTTTAAGAAATGTATTGTTCAAACAATGTCTCTGTTATTATATATCAGTTACAGTGTTTTACAAATGGTACTATCCTGCTTTGTAGTTCTTTCTACATGTTTAACCAAGGTATTGTTAAGATAATGTCTCTGTTAAAATGAATCAGTCGCATTGTTTTAGCAATGATACTTTCCTGCTTTGTCGTTCTTTATACATGTTGAAACAAGGCGTTGTTAAGATAATGTCTCAGTTAATATGAATGAATCACACTGATTGAGAATTGCTACTCTCCTGCTTTGTTTCCCATTAAGATAAGGTAGATCAGTAGATGTTTTTCTTCTGGGAGTACAAGTCATCAACCATTATTTCTCAGTAATTGTTTCCCTTATACCTTTTGTTGCTTACAGGGATATCAAAATTAAAGCTTGGTTTTATTCCGACTTTGATTTTAGTTAAACTGCACAAAAGGAGCCAATGTGTCTAAGGAAAACTGCTGCATTAGTGGGTCCAGTTGGTCTTACCACTTCGCAGAAAGAAGTTGTCACTGTTTGCGCTACATTACACAAGGAATGATCGAGAAGCTTTACATAGTATTAGTAGACGCTGGTGACATGACTAGTCTGCAGAGATGGCTGCTTTACTTGTGGTTCGGAGGAACACTGAGTAAACAAGTGCCCAAACAAGTACTAAGAAGCCAGGACAAGACTCCAAGCCTGTGAATGTCACTCTAAGCAACAATGATGGGCCATCTGGGTATGGTAATCTGTTTAACGTACTTTCAGTTGTTTAGTCCACCGATTGGTGGGTTGACACTGGGGCCAATATTCATGTGTGTGCTGAAGTGTCTTTGTTTTCTGGTAGCATATAAATATGAAATCCACAGGGATGCTCAGCTTGATTTTAGTGGAACTGCACAAAATTTTCAGATGGTTCATGCCCTCCATAATAATACTTCATCATGCACAATACATCGAATGGTTCTCAAATCATTCGTCGTCACCTTGAGCCACCGGACTATCAGATGACAAACCCTGCCCATTCCACAATCATAGGCATTACATATTTTGAATGGGAAAATCTTGTCAAAGTTGACATTAGTTTAATATATTGGAATTGGAAAACCTTGTCAATTTTTGCTAATTGATGTTAGCCAGAAGACATGCATTTGATATTTTTGAGTGGGACACCCTTTGCTGTGAGCAACGTCGATCATTTTTCCTATTCCTGTCTTTAGTTCAGAAGTAAATATTTACTCTGCTGAGATGCATAGTCACATGAATGTTGACTTATGTAAGATATTTTAAGAGTTTGTTCTGAATATTATCTATGTAATGCGAGGCCTTGTGTTTTATTGCAAAGTTGAGCTTGGAATGTGGTGGCATGCGTTATCATGAGCCGTTCATCGTGCCTCCTGAGAATAATGATTCATATTGTTTTGCATGTCGATATAATGCCAGTGATTTGCTTGTTAGGAAGATCATCCTCTTCTGTTGTTTCCGTGCTTAAGAAGTTCATCGTCTTATGTTTCATTCATAGCCTATACGACAAGTCGGGTAGGTTAGATGTGAAACCATATGATCTTCCGACCAACTCATCATATTAGGCCGTGATTGGATCGTCGTTTTCCAACCAAAACCACTTGTAAAACTGACGCTTGTAAATAAAAGCAAATGGTCTCGGGCGAAGTGCTTGGTTGGTTGATTTTGACTAGTAAAATATACACCGGTCTTTCAAATTACACGCGTAACCCGCCGGTTTTACTTATAGACCTCGGGCCCTCGGTTTCATTACGCCTGTATTTTACGCGTTGTTTCCCATGACGAGTAAATTACACTTGTATCTTAATATAGTTGTGAAATAAACTAGAGCTCCCAAGCGCGACCTTACCGTTTCATGCCGTCTCAGTCTCTCGAAGGTGCTCATAGGTGTCCGATGATCCTGGCTTCCTGAATGATCAGCGAGCGCTGTATCAAACCATCCGTAGGGCCCGCGAGGCCCTCTCTGTCGTCCTTCGAGTTGTTGCACTTGCCGTGGCGCCGAGCATTGTTATCATGGTCAATGAACATGAGGATTCAGGAGATGACTTTATTTTGACTGGTTGATAGTAGGGACCCACTAGGGCCATAGCCGTACGTACACAAGTGCATCCTTATTATGTACAACTATTTTTTTGCTTCCTCCTGGTTTCCTGACATCACGGTCCCACACCATTGTGAACCTATGTAGTCAATAAACGAGAGAATTGCACAAGGTGCGGCCGACAGTTGGAACCAAGCAGCTCGAGCAGTATTTGTGTTTTTGAGGCGTGAGCACTGTAGAGTTTTTCTTGGTGATGTTTTCGTTGTTGTTCAGAGGAGAGAAGGGTATTAACTGGGCGGGCTATGGCCCTTCTAGGGACAGATATCCAGCCTAGATATTAAATTTTTTTCAAGATGAAAATGGCTAGCCCAGCTATACATTTTTTGAGGGATATCCAAGCAAGGTCAACTTGTTACTCTCCGCCCCGCTGGGCTGCACATCTTTCCTAGGAGGGATGCATTAGGCTTAATAGGAAAATGGGCTTTAAAAAATAATAAATGGGATGTAATTATAAAAACTAGGGAGTAACTATAAAAAAATGCACCAAGCACGGAATTAGTTTAAAATATTATTTATGGATTTTGAAAATCTTAATTTTTAATTGTTGCGCGCGCAATGTTTCGTTAGATTTTTACGCAATACAAATTTATATTCAATCTGACTAGAAATTTCAAGATAAAAATATTTCGGATCCCATCAAAAAGTGGGAAATTTTATTGAGTTCTATCTTGAAACGGTTGGTTGAAATTATTAATCGTTGTCCTAGCTAGAAAATGGGTTGTACTTTTAACAAACTGTAAATGGGCTGTAGTAAATTCCATTAGAATTCAAAAATGGGCTATACATTCTTACAAATCGCAAATGGGCTATAAGTTCTCTCCCACACACTTGTGGGCCTACTAAGTTGATGCGTGCCCTAAAAAAAGAAGTTGACGCATATGCAAGGCTTTGTGAACTTATTATAGTCAACACACGGTTCTAGCAGCAGTGGCCGTTGGATGTCCATCCAACGGATGCCGTGCTTCTTCTTCAATCTTGGATATTCTAGCTTCACCCGCCCAAAAAATGATTCCTCCCCCTGACATCTGGGGCGCACTGTTTCGGAAGCTGACCTGTGGGCCTACTAAGTTGACGCGTACCAAGGGCTTTGTCAACTTAGTCAATATGAACGGTTCTAGATGTAGTGACAGTACAATGTCCATCCAACGGCCGTAGTGCTTCTTCAACCTCTGGTCTTGTTGCTCCAGCCGCCCAAAGTAGCGCCGGTCGTGTCGCGTGCTCCTTCCTCCCGTGGCCGGCTGTGATGCCACGGAGGCCTCACCGCCCCCTACTACTCCCACCGCTGGCCAGGCCATCCCTCTACTCACCCATACCCCCTGTTATTCCGCGGCGACGGAAGCCTCACACCGCAGCCGAACCAGTGAACCCTCATACTCCTCTCCGCGCGGGCTTACACTGCCGCGTCTGCCCCGGCTCTGCGTCGTCCCCTTCCTAGGCCTTGCCGTCGTCCACCGCCCTGGTGCTCTCGGCGCGGCGTGGTCAACATGGTCAAGGAATGGCTTCCATCGGACGTGGACTGTACGTGGAGAGGCTGACAGCTAGGTCCATGACGGCAGCAAGGAAGTGCCTCCTTATTACGTGGAAAATAATGATTCCTCCACCTGACAGCGGGGACCCACTGGACAGGCCACCGTATTTCATGAAAAAACATTTGCCCCCTGACTGCTGGGACCCACCAGACATGCCATCATATTGCGTGAAAAAACCTTCCCCCCGCTGTCAGCTTGGACCCACCGGAAGTGCCTCCTTATTACGCACAAAAAAATGAATACTCCCCCTGCTGGATGGGACCCACCTTCGTGGGAGGCTGACTTGTGGGCCTACTAAGTTGACGGGTATAGAGTGCTTTGTCAACTTAGTCAATATGAACGATTCTAGCTCTAGTGATCATACGATGTCCATCCAACGACCGTAGTGCTTCTTCAACCTCTGGTCTTGTTGCTCCAGCCACCCAAAGCAGCGCCGGTCGTATTGCATGCTCCTGCCTCCCGTGGCCGGCTGTGCTGCCGTGGAGGCCTCACCGCTCCCTACCATTTCCACCGCTGGCCAGGCCCTGCGGCAACGGCAGCCTCACACTGCAGCCGAACCAGAGAACCCTCGTACTCCTCTCCGCGCGGGCTTCCACTGCCGCATCTTCCCCGGCTCCGCGTCGTCCCCTTCCTAGGCCTCGCCGTCGTCCACCGCCCTGGTGCTCTCGGCGCGGCGTGGTCAACATGGTCAAGGAATGGCTTCCATCGGACGTGGATTGTACGTGGAGAGGCTGACAGCTGGGTCCACGGCCGCAGCAAGGAAGTGCCTCCTTATTACGCGCAAAATAATTATTCCTCCACCTAACAGCGGGGACCCACCGGACGGGCCACCGTATTTTGCGAAAAAAACGTTTCCCCCTGACTGCTGGGACCCACCAGCTACATCTTCGCACGCAAGGAAGTGCGTCCGGGCAAAAAAATGATTCGCCCTCCTGATAGCTGGGACCCACCAGCTACATCTTCGCACGCAAGGAAGTGCCTGCGTAGCATTGTCATTCTGGTCACGAACGTGTACGTACATACTGGTCGATGTAGAGGCGCACACGTGTTGTAGTAGAGGCACGCACGTAGCATGTACACATACATACAGCGGCCAGTGTACAAGAAAGAAAATACAGCCACATACGTACATATAGACAGGGTCTCGAACGCCTACTCGCGCATACGTATGGCCAGGGCTCGTGTACATGGCTGGGTCGAAACAGAGAAACTGTGTCATCGTCGTGTTCATGGGGAGCCAACCGGCTGGGTCGGAACGGAATGCGTCGTCGTGTTCATTGGGAGGGCTTGGACGGAACAGCCGATGGAAACGAGGCCTGGCATACCGCAGGACAGAGGAAACGACCTTGTGTTCGACTGGCCACGTTCAAAATGGGATCCTGTTCATCGGGAGGGGTATGGCGTACTGCAAAACGGAGGAAACGGACCTCCTACGGTCAAAACGGGGGTCCTGTTGATCGGGAGGGGTGTGGCGTACCGCAAAACGGAGGAAACAGACTTGTGTTGGAGTGCTACGGTCGAAACAGGGGTCATGTTCATCGGGAGGGGTGTGGCGTACCGCAAAACGGGACTCCACGGGATACTGATCATCTCCACCGTTGACCCCCTCCAGCCTCCACGGGCTACTGTTCATCCACCGTCGACCTCCTCCAGCCTCCACATGCGACTGTTCATCCACGGGCTCCTGTTCATCCAGCCTCCACCGCGCGCTACTCCACCGGCTACTGTTCAACCAGCCCTCTCCACGGGCTCCTGTTCAACCACCCCTCCACGGGCTACTGTTCATCCAGCCCTCCACCGTCTATTGTTCATCCTGCCCTACACAGGGTCCTGTTCATCCAGCCCCAACCGGCTCGATCGATCAGGGTCTTGTTCATCCAGAGGCAACACCACGGGGTCCTGTTCATCCACCCCCATCGGGAACTGTTCATCCAAACCCCCCCAGCAACGCTCACTGTTCATCCAGAGGCAGCATCGATCGACTTCAGTTAGCAGCAGTAGCGAAGGAATCGCTCGATTGGGTTCAGTTAACAGCCATCAATCGATCGCTCTGGTTCAGTAACGCGTAGCCTGTAGTGCAATCGCTTGGGTTCAGTTAGAGCCCAACGCCTCGCTCGGGTTCAGTTAGAGCCCAATGCCTCGCACCCACACGCGTGCATGTACGAAAGAAACGCGCATCGCTCGGCCCCGACCACCCACCGTAACCGGGAACACCCCGATATTTTCCTCGCCCTCGCTTCTACCACGGTTTTTTCCGTCATGGACGGCCCAAAGAATGTCATGCAGCTGCGTCTCCGGCCCACCCAGGACGAAAAGCCCATTTTCTATCATGATTTTTTGTCATAGAAGTAGGAGCCCACCACATCATGATGATACCGGGTTATGTCACAATTATCGTCATAGAAGTGTCATAAGTATGACATAAATTTTTTTCGTTCGGCCCAAAAGGTCACGGATGTGTCTTTTTTTGTAGTGTATGGACTTGACTCTAAGATAGTAGCTTTTTTCTGTGAATCATTTGCTACTCATGTTGATCACCCTAAGGAGAAGGGGCTTAAATATCATCCTCCCATTGAAGTAAAAGTAGTTGAACCTATTAAAGTTGAAGAAAAGACTATCACTTATAATGTTGATCCTATTGTTCCTACTGCTTATATTGAGAAACCACCTTTCCCTGCTAGAATAAAGGATCATGCTAAAGCTTCAGTTGTGGTTTGTAAGAGTAATACTAGAACACCTACACCCTCTGAGCAAATTAAAGTTGAACCTAGTATTGCTATGGTTAAAGATCTCTTGTCCGATAATATTGATGTTCTTGTTATTTACTTCTGTGATGAAGCTGCTAGAATTGCTAGACCCGATACTAAAAATAAACATAGACTTGTCGTAGGCATGCGTGTTATTTCTGTTAAAATAGGAGATCATTGCTATCATGTCTTATGTGATATGGGTGCTAGTGCGAGTTGTGACACCCCCGATTTGACCGTACACTAATCATACACGCAAACGTGTACGATCAAGATCAGGGACTCACGGGAAGATATCACAACACAACTCTACAAATAAAATAAGTCATACAAGAACCATATTACAAGCCAGGGGCCTCAATGGCTCGAATACAAGAGCTCGATCATAGATGAGTCAGCGGAAGCAACAATATCTGAGTACAGACATAAGTTAAACAAGTTTGCCTTAAGAAGGCTAGCACAAACTGGGATACAGATCGAAAGAGGCGCAGGCCTCCTGCCTGGGATCCTCCTAAAGTACTCCTGGTCGCCGTCAGTGGCCTGCACGTAGTAGTAGGCACCTCCCGAGTAGTAGGAGTCGTCGTTGACGATGGCGTCTGGATCCTGGACTCCAACGCCTGGTCGCAACAAACGGGTATAGAAAGGGGAAAAGGGGGGAGCAAAGCAACCGTGAGTACTCATCCAAAGTACTCGCAAGCAAGGAGCTACACTACATATGTATGCATTGGTATCAAATGGAAAAGGGTAGCATATGTGGACTGGACTGCAGAATGCCGGAATAAGAGGGGGATAGCTAGTCCTATCGAAGACTATGCTTCTGGCAACCTCCATCTTGCAGCATGTAGAAGAGACTAGATGGTAAGTTCACCAAGTAACATCGCATAGCATAACCCTACTCGGTGATCCTCCCCTCGTCGCCCTGTGAGAGAGCGACCACCGGTTGTATCTGGCACTTAGAAGGGTGTGTTTTATTAAGTATCTGGTTCTAGTTGTCATAAGGTCAAGGTACAACTCCGGGTCGTCCTTTTACCGAGGGACACGACTATTCGAATAGATCAACTTCCCTGCAGGGGTGCACCACATTTCCCAACACGCTCGATCCCCTTTGTCCGGAAACACTTTCCTGGGTCATGCCCGGCCTCGGAAGATCAACACGTTGCAGCCCCACCTAGGCACAACAAAGAGGTCAGCACATCGGTCTAAATCCTAAGCGCGCAGGGGTCTGGGCCCATCGCCCATTGCACACCTGCACGTTGTGTACATGGCCGGTGAGCAGACCTAGCAACCTCCATTACAAAGGAAGTTGCATTACGCGGTCCAACCCGGCGCGCGCCGCTCAGTCGCTGACGTCACGAAGGCTTCGGCCGATACCACGACGTCGAGTGCTCATAATTGTTCCCGCATAGTTGGTTAGTGCGTATAGGCCAGTGGCCAGACTCAGATCAAATACCAAGATCTCGTTAAGCGTGTTATTTTGAAATAACCGCGGACGCCGACCAGGGCCAGGCCCACCTCTCTCCTAGGTGGTCTCGACCTACCCTGTTGCCCCGCCACAAAGATCCACACAGAGGGCCGTCGGGAAAGTATGTACTTTCAGCCCCCAATCCGTGAATCAACCGCGGGTACTCAACGAGCCGACCCGACTTTAGTCACCACGGGTATCGTATATGATGTATATAAGTATATACCCGTGATCCCCTCCCGAGTGATCATGACCCGATAGTATAGCATAGCAGACGGACAAGAATGTAGGGCCACTGACGAATACTAGCATCCTATACTAAGCATTTAGGATTGCAGGTAAAGGTAACAACAGTAGTAGAAAAGACAGGCTATGCATCAGGATAGGATTAACGGAAAGCAGTAACATGCTACACTACTCTAATGCAAGCAGTAGAGAGAAGAATAGGCGATATCTGGTGATCAAAGGGGGGGGGCTTGCCTGGTTGCTCTGGCAAGAAGGAGGGGTCATCTTCAATGTAGTCGAATACACGGACATCGGCAGCAGTCTCGGAGTCTACCGGAAAGAAGTAACGGAGGTGTAACACAAAGCAAGAGACGACAATATGTTGTGCTAGGGGTGACCTAATGTAGGGATAGGCGATACCGACGAAGGGGGGAAACATCCGGGAAGTATTCCCGGTGTTTCGCATTTTCGGACAGATGAACTGGAGGGGGAAAGTTGCATGTTCGCTATGCTATGGACGCGTGGCGGGCGAACGGGCTGCGTATCCGGATTCATCTCGTCGTTTTGAGCAACTTTCATGTGCAAAGTTTTTCCATCCGAGCTACGGTTTATTTTATATTGATTTTAAAAGATTTAAAACATTTTTAGCATTTATTTAATTATTTTAACTCAACATTATCCAGAATAGTGTTTGTTGACATCAGCATGACGTCAACAGGGGTGTTGACTGGTCAAACTGACGTGTGGGTCCCACATGTCATAGGCTGAAGACTAATTATTTGTTAACATTTAATTAGCAGGTTTAATCAGAGTTAATTAGTTAACTAAACAATGTTAATTAGGTTAATTACTCAATTAGGTTAATCTAACCAGGATTGATTAAGTTAATTAATTCTCTAATTAATAATTTATTTAATTATTTTTTAGTTCTTCTTTTTTATAAAACGTTCAGGTGGTGGGCCCCCTGTGTCATAGGCAGGGGGTGTTAGTGGGTTCAGTAACCACCGGTGCTAATCCGGCGGCTCCGGCGATCGCCGGCAGGCCGACTCCGGTCGAGGGAGCTCACATGGGAGGTGGCGTTGGAAAGCCCGTTGAACGGCGAATCGGGTGGTGGTCGTGGGGCGGTCGGAGGTGGAGCGTAGAGGCAGTGGCGTTGAGCGGGGCGGCGGCGGTGCTTCTGCTTGAGGGGCGCGACGCACGGGAGGTCAGGAGCAGCGACGAGTGCCATTGCGGGCCGGCGCAGACGACTGCAGTGCCACGCGGGGGGGAGGGGAGAAACAACAGCAGCAGGAGCTACAGGGGACAGGAGGCACGGGCGGCTGCAGTCCATAGCGACGCGGGCGAGGCCAAGCAACACGGTAGCGGCGGTTGTGTCGCGTCGGGCGTAGGCACGTGCGGGCGATGGGTCGGCAGGGTGCGCGCGTCGTGTGCCCGCATGGAGCACGGCGACGAGCGGGGGTTAAGGACGGTGAGCGCGGCGAGACGTGGCGGCGGGCGCACGGTGCGCGGCACGGGGGCGAGGCAGCAGAGAGGAGAAGAGGAGGCCGAGGGCCTCACCATGGGCCGTAGGGAAATGGCAGCGGTTGTCGGGGAGGAAGTCGGGGACGACATGTGACGGGGCCGGGGATGGCGGTCCGGCGAGGAAGCGTTCTGGCAAGGAGAAGAGAACGTCGGGGCGGTGTTGGGGAGGCGGTTCGGTGACAGAGAGGAGGGGAGAGGAGCCAACGACGACCGCAGGCGACGACGGTCCATGGCGGTGGTGTCTGGTCGCGGGGGGGGGGGGGGGGGGCGCAGCGGGTCGATGGGGTTAGTGGGCTGGCCGGGTGGCCGACTGGGCTGGCCTGTTGGGTCGGTTGGCCCAGGGGAGTCTTTTTGTTTGTTTTATCCGTTTCTATTTTCTTTTAGTTTCATTTTAATTTTAGATTTTTAAAATATAATGCTACCTCTAAATTATTATTTATAATTAGGCTTCTGCCACAATTAATTTGGCACTTTAATTTAATAGTTTAGTATTTGCTTAGTAATTAAAGCATTTAATAATTGTTTTATTCATAGTTTTAATTATAATAGGTCATTAAAACACTATACAAAAATGTTGGTTCACCACCATATTTAATTATGGAATATGTGACACACTTGGAACATTTTTGTTTGGTATGTTTGTGAACTTTTATCGTTTGACTTTAATTCAAACTTGAATTTGAATCGGTTTCAAACTAACGCGAGATTAAGAACAATAACCGAGGTGACATGGCATCATTAGCGTGGAATTACTGTAGCTTAATTACCCGGGCATCACACGAGTGCAATACCTCATTCTTTATATGAAGAAATTATGCATGATATTGCATCTGCTGAGATAGAAGGTATTGATGTTACAATTAAGCTTGCCAATAGAGATACTATTTCACCGATTGGGATTGTTAGATAGGGAGGATGCCGGCAGCTGGAATTCTGGGTTGGAAAAGGAGCAAATATTAGAGACCTATTCCGCACAACTCCAAAAGTCCTGAAACTCCACAGAAGTCAGTTTTGGAATATATAAAAAATATTCAACAAAGAAAGCACCGGAGGGGGGCCACCCATCATCCACGAGGGTTAGGGGCGTGCCATACCCTCCTGGGCGTGCCCCTGTCTCGTGGGCCCCCTGGCAGGCCTCTGGTGCCCATCTTTGGTTATATGAAGTTTTTCGCCCTGGAAAAAAAAATCATAAGCAAGCTTTCGGGATGAGACACCGCCGCCACAAGGAGGAACCTTGGCGGAACCAATCTAGGGCTTCAGCGGAGCTGTTTTGCCAGGGAAGCATCCCTCCGGGAGGGGGAAATCATCACCATTGTCATCACCATCGATCCTCTCATCGGGAGGGGGTCAATCTCCATCAACATCTTCACCAGCACCATCTCATCTCAAACCCTAGTTCATCTCTTGTATCCAATCTTTGTCCCAAAACCTCAGATTGGTACCTGTGGTTGTTAGTAGTGTTCATTACTCCTTGTAGTTGATGCTAGTTGGTTTATTTTGTGGAAGATCATATGTTCAGATCCTTTATGCATATTAATACCCCTCTGATTATGAACATGAATATGATTTGTGAGTAGTTACGTTTGTTCCTGAGGACATGGGAGAAGTCTTGCTATAAGTAGTCATGTGAATTTGGTATTCGTTCGATATTTTGATGAGATGTATGTTGTCTTTCCTCTAGTGGTGTCATGTGAACATTGACTACATGACACTTCACCATTGTTTGGGCCTAGGGGAAGGCATTGGGAAGTAATAAGTAGATGATGGGTTGCTAGAGTGACAGAAGCTTAAACCCTAGTTTATGCGTTGCTTCGTAAGGGGCTGATTTGGATCCATATGTTTCATGCTATGGTTAGGTTTACCTTAATACTTCTTTTGTAGTTGCGGATGCTTGCAAGTGGGGTTAATCATAAGTGTGATGCTTGTCCAAGTAAGGGCAGTACGCAAGCACCGGTCCACCCACATATCAAACTATCAAAGTACCGAACGCGAATCATATGAGGGTGATGAAAACTAGCTTGATGATAATTCCCATGTGTCCTCGGGAGCGTTTTCCTTTATATAAGAATTTGTCCAGGCTTGTACTTTGCTACAAAAAGGATTGGGCCATCTTGCTGCACCTTATTTACTTTTATTATTTGTTACCCATTACAAATTACCTCATCACAAAACTATCTGTTATCGATAATTTCAGTGCTTGCAGAGAATACCTTACTGAAAACTGCTTATCATTTCCTTCTGCTCCTCGTTGGGTTCGACACTCTAACTTATCGAAAGGACTACGATAGATCCCCTATACTTGTGGGTCATCACTTGACAAACCCAAGGGACAAGGAAGACAACTGTTTATCCTGGTTCGGGCCACCTTGCGGTGTAATACCCTACTCCAGCTTTGTGGTGGATTGCATTGAGGGGCTGACGATGAACTAGTACAGTCGATGAATAGCCTCAGGAGGTGAGGTGTTCTTGAGCTCGATGAGCTAGTGAGGTGGTCAGGGTGGAATGGATCTGATCCCCTATATGGTGGTGGCTAGGTCCTATTTATAGTGGCCTTGGTCCTCTTCCCAATTGTAGGCGGGAAGGGATTCCTCAACGGCCAAATTTGAAGGGATACAACTAGTACAAGCCACCCTGATAAAAGTAGTCTTCGCCTGCAAAAGGCTTTGGTGGTGACGCTACGGTGGGCTCCGCGATGATCTCCATCCTGTCATCCTGGCAGTCTGGGTCTTGTTGCACCGATATGGAAACCTTTGCTTGATTCCTCGGGACTCCGCGGCCGCGCTTGACTCCTTGGTACCAAAGGGGAAACTGGTACACTACGCCCGCTGGCGCCCACCTGGCCTTGGTCGTCATGTCTCACGTCACATGAACCTCGCGAGGTGCACCTTGCCTTGATATCTCCGCTCCTCGGGAGCCAACCTGGTGAGGCGGCCCCCAGGGAGGTCTTGGTGTCGTCCGCCTCGTGAGGCTTGATCCCTCGCGAGGTTCTTGGATCATTGTTGCTGAAGCTGGGCCATACCGGGTCATTGATGGAGCCACGTCGTGGGCCGCAGGCAGGCAAGTTTGGGTACCCCCTTTCCCAGGACACCGACACCCGTGGCAGTGTATATCAGTGTATATCAGTCAAGTCTCTCTGTATCAGTGCCATCCCTATATCAGTATGCTGGCACACACAGAACATCAGTGTATATATCAAAGTGCAATCACATGTATAAATAACGTAAAACTGATATATACCTCATAAGTCTCAGCGGAAACAAACAATCGGGTGTGGAGTCCCATCAACTCCATCAGCAGGTTGAGTGTAGACCGTAACCCAATAACGGAACTCACCCGTCGTAGGAAATAATCCTGCAACATGATACGTTGCATCCGCAGTACATTGAATGTACCGGTGATACGTTTCCAACGTATCTACTTTTTCTCACGCTTTTCCTCTTGTTTTGGACTCTAATTTGCATGATTTGAATGAAACTAACCCCGGATTGATGTTGTTTTCAGTAGAACTACCATGGTGCTGTTTTTGTGCAGAAATAAAAGTTCTCAGAATGGAATGAAACTTTGCGAGGATTTTTTATATCAATAATAAGAATTACTAGAGCCAAGACCCACCAGAGAGGGGCCCCTGGGTGGGCACAACCCACTAGGGCGCGCCCCCCTCTCCTGGCGCGCCCAAGTGGGTTGTACCCACCTGGTGGCCTGCTGACCCTGAAACCAACGCAATAAAATCCATATTTTCAAAGAGAAAAATCAGGGAGAAAGAATTATGCGATCCACGAGACGGAGCCACCGCCAAGCCCTGTTCTTCCTCGGGAGGGCAGATCTGGAGTGCATTTGGTGCTCCGGAGAGGGGGATCTTCGTTCTTCATCAGCACCAACCCTTCTCCATCACCAATTCCATGATGCTCCCCACTGGGAGTGAGTAATTCCTTCGTAAGCTCGCTGGTCAGTGAGGAGTTGGATGAGATTCATTATGTAATTGAGTTAGTTTTGTTAGGGCTTGATCCCTAGTATCCACTATGCTCTTAGATTGATGTTGCTATGACTTTTCTATGCTTCATGCTTGTCACTTTGGGCCCGTGTGCAACGATTTCAGATCTGAACCGTTTATGTTATCATCATTATATCCATGTTCTAGATCCGATCTTGCAAGTTATAGTCACCTGCTACGTGTTATGATCCGGCAACCCCGGAGTGACAACAAACGGACCCACTCCCGGTGATGACTGTAGTTTGAGGAGTTCATGTATTCACTATGTGTTAATGCTTTGTTCCGGTTCTCTATTAAAAGGGGGCCTTAATATCCCTTAGTTTTCAATATGGACCCCGCTGCCATGGGAGGGTAGGACAAAAGATGTCATGCAAGTTCTTTTAATAAAGCACGTATGACTATTTACGGAATACATACCTACATTATATCGATTAACTGGAGCTAGTGTTGTATCGCCCTATGTTATAACTGTCACATGATGAATGTCATCCAACAAGTCACTGAGCCAATGCCTACTAACTATTCCATATTGTTTCTGCTAAGTTGCTGCTGCTACAAAATTATTGCTATCACTGTTACTGTTACTATTGCTGCTGCTACTACTATTGAAACTATCAAACTACTTTTCTACTGATCACTTTGTTGCAGATAATTAATCTCCAGGTGTGTTTGAATTGACAACTCAGCTGCTAATACCTTCAAATATTCTTTGGCTCCCCTTGTGTCGAATCTATAAATTTGGGTTGAATACTTTACCCTTGAAAACTGTTGCGATCGCCTATACTTGTGGGTTATCAAGACCCTTTTCTGACGCCATTGCCGGGGAGCATAGCTATATTTGTCGAGTCACTTGGGATTATTATCATATTATCACTATGAAGAATCTGAAGGATCCAAAGACTAAGATATTTCCCTCAAGGACGAGGGGAGGTAAGGAACTGCCATCCAGTTCTGCTTTAGATTCACCTTCTATTATGAATAAACTTGCAACACCACCACATGCTATTTATTTTGATATGTTGCAAGTTATTGATGATGCTACTTCTACTATGAATGATGCTTATGGTGATGCTAGTACCTTGCTTGATAATGATGATGTGCCACTTGGTGAATTTCTTGATAAACAAATTGCTAGAGTTATACAACATGATGTTGTTGAATCTAATGATGAGCTTGAAACTGAAACTCCTGAAACACCTGCTAGAACTAGCCTTCCTAGATATGAATTGCCTAAGGTACCGGAAGGTTATGTTATGAGTGAAGAAAAAACTAGAGATATTCTTGCTTGCAATGATATAGATGATCTAGACAAATTACTACACAAGTATAAAGAAAAAATCTCTGAATGATAGAATGAAATGTGATCCTAAGTTTGCTACTTAACCTATCTTTATTGATGACAAGTATTATGAATTCTCTGTCGAACCAGAGTTAATTACTATGGTTGAATCTGATCCTTTCCATGGTTATGAAACTGAAACTGTTGTGACACATCTTGCTAAGTTGAATGACATAGCCACCCTTTTTACTAATGATGAGAAAACTCATTATTACTTTATTCTCAAATTATTTCATTTCTCATTAAAGGGTGATGCTAAAGCTTGGTACAATACTCTTGCTCATGGTTGTGTGCGTAGTTCCCAGGATATGATTTATTACTTCTCTGAAAAATATTTTCCTACTCATATGAAACAAGCTGCCTTACAGGAAACATTTAACTTTGTGCAAACTAAATTAGAGAGTCTCCCACAAGCTTGGGGGGGCTTTGCTAGTTAATTAATGCTTTGCCTGATCATCCTCTTAAGAAAAATGAAATACTTGATATCTTCTATAATGGACTCACCGATGCTTCCAGGGACTTCCTGGATAGTTGTGCCGGTTGTGTTTTCAGGGAACAAACTATTGGACAAGCTGAAGAATTATTGAATAACATATTGAAAAATTATGATGATTGGACTACTCCTGAACCACCGCCTAAACCCACTCCAAAGAAGAGGGGTATATTATATCTTAGTCCCGAAGATATGCAAGAGGCAAAGAAATTTATGAAGGAAAAAGGTATTAAAGCTGAGGATGTTAAAAATTTACCTCCTATTGAAGAAATACATGGGCTTAATACACCACCAATGCTTAAGGTGGTAGAGGTGAATTCTCCTATGAATTTCAATGATAGTGATAATCCTCACAATATGCATCCTAGTCAATGCCTTTATGAGTTTGAAAACTACATTAGAAAACAAGATAACTTCAATGCAAATGTTATGAACCAATTGAAACACAACTCTGATATGATTGCTAGCTTGAGTGACTTGTTATTTAGAATATCAAATGATGTTAGAGTGTTGGAAAACATGCTTCTATGGTTCAAACCCAGTTAGAACAAGTTGCTAAATCACAAAGAGAATTGCTTGATGAAATGAATAATAATATGCATGACTTTGCTGTTAGATCGAGTTGCAACTAGAGGAGGTAAAATGACTCATGAATCACTTTATCCTAAGGGACACCCTAAAAGAATTGAACAAGATTCACAAAGAGCTAACACTAGTGCACCTAGTCCTTCTAAAAAGAAAAAGAAAAAGAAAAATGATAGGACTTTGCACACTCCTAGTGAACCTGAAATAGAGAAACCTCCTGATAATGATAATGAAATTTCTATCTATGATGCTAAAACTCAGTCTGGTAATGAACACTCACATACTGATAATGAAAAAGTTAATGATGAGGTTCATGAAGACGGTCAACCAACCAATGATAAAGAACCAAATAATGATGTTGAGATAGAACCACCTGTTAATCTTGATAACCCACAAGCTAAGAATAAAAGATATGACAAAAGAGACTTTGTTGCTAGGGAACATGCTAAAGAATGAGAACCGTGGGTTAAAAACCTATGCCTTTTCCACCTAAGTCAACTAAAAATAATGATGATGAAGAATTTGAACACTTTGCTGAAATGCCGAGGCCAGTCTTTTTGCGTACTCGCTGGACTGATATCTTGAAATTGCCTCCTTATGCAAAATATATGAAAGACATCATCACAAATAAGAGAAAAATACTGGAAGCTGAAATCTCCACTATGCTTGCTAATTATACTTTTATGGATGGAGTACCTAAAAAACTTGGAGATCCAGGAATACCAACTATACCTTACTCTATCAAAAAGAGTTATGTGAAAACTGCTTTGTGTGATTTAGGAGCTGGTGTTAGTGTTATGCCTTTCTCTTTATATAGAAGACTTGACTTGAATAAACTCACACCTACTGAAATATCTTTGCAAATGGCTGATAAATCAACTGCCATACCTATCGGTCTCTGTGAGGATGTGCCCGTTGTTATTGCTAATGTTACTATTTTGAATGACTTTGTTATACTTGAGATGCCTGAGGACGACAACATGTCGATTATCCTTGGTAGGCCATTCTTAAATACTGCAGGGGCTGTTATGGATTGCAATAAAAGCAAGGTCACTTTTCATATCAATGGTAATGAGCATATGGTGCACTTTCCGAAGAAACAATTCCAAGTGAATGGTATTAATGTTATTGAAAAATCTCTGACAATCACTATTGGAAGTTTTCAAATACCTCTACCTACTTTAAAAAACAAATATGAAATACTTATTGTTGGGGAAATGCATATCCCCATAGAGGCAACTTAGTGATTTACGAAAGTTCTTCGGTTTCATGCTAATCGAAAGTGGTTGTTAATAAGACTTGATCAACCTTATTAATGGATCATTTTTGAACGGTATGAAGTTGATGAATTTACGAAGCACTACTTTATGTCCCTACTTTTTATTCTCTGTTTTTGTTAAATAAAATAAAATGCCATGTTTTGTCTGTTTTCTAAATTTCCAGTGCAATAAAAAATGACCCAAAAATAAAAGTTCTCAGAATGCCTTGAAATTTTTTACACGATTCTATTTCTGAATATTTGAGAATTTTTGGTGCAGATAATACCAGAGGGAGGTGCACGAGGTGGGCACAACCCACCTAGGCGCGCCAGCACCCCCAGGCGCACCCTGGTGGGTTGTGGTCCCCACATGGGCCCCCTCACTTATCTCTATAGCCCACATCATCACTTACCTCCAGAAAAAAAATCCCCATTGCTCTCTCTCCCGTGTTCTTGAGCTCAAACCCGCAGATTTCGATCTCTTTGCTCGAAGCTCCGTTTCTGAAACTGTTTCGGGAGATTGTTGCTTGGTATGTGACTCCACCATTTGTACAATTAGTTTTTGTTTTAGTGGTTTATACTTTGAGTAATTAGCTACTCTTGGTGCTGCTGTAGATGTGCTTGCGTGTTAAATTCTTAGTGTTCTAAGTAGTTTGAATGCTTTCTATGGCTTCTATGTATCCCTATGAGTAGTTTCTATCAATTTTGTGAAGTTTTGTTGAGAAAATTTTTTGGAATAAAAATTCAGATTTTTATTCATAGGAAAAATTGTACGCGAACATGAATATCTTCAGGAAGTTTGGCTCTAAGAAGAACTCCAAGGGTGTTACTGGAAAGTCTTCTGACAGTGATCTCCACCCCCAAAGGTTGGCGGAAGTACGGCCATGCGAATGGGCGCACATCTCGTTCCTGCAAGAGGCTGGAATTCTTGAGGAGTTCATGCAATATATTGCTAATGCCGGCCTCACTGACTTCATTGCAGATGAGTGTGACCAGCACCACATTCTCACAAACATCTTTGTTCCGAGCTTTACTTTCTTGCCTAGAAATAATCCTCCTGAAGTGAGCTTTGATTTATATCCTGAAAACCATCAGATACCACTTACTGAGTTTTATGACATATGCAAGATCCCATCTGATGGGAGCTTGGCTGAGCTTAGGCCGGCTGGGTTTGAGGATTTTATCGCACTCTGACAGTGGGTGATGATAGAGGAGTGTCAGCCACCATGGCTGCTAGCATACATTTTCCTATCGTACGTTATTTTGCTTTATTGCTAATTGCTTGCTTGCTAGAAAGAAAGTAGGTGCGCTCAGTGCACCAGACTTTGCTATTTTACGCCGAGCACTAGAGGGCGACAACACTCATAGCTTGGGAGCTATTGTGGCTCAACGCCTCCATCTTAATAAATCCCAGGGTGAAATACATGGTGGTATTTTTGCTACTCGTTTGGCAGCTCACTTCGAGGTTGAGAGACACCCTCATGATTTCCCTCTGACCAAAGTTTACCTAGACCATGCAGACATGGATCACCACCATTTTACCGATATCGATTCTCCTCACATCCCTATTCCGTATAACCTGGTTTTTAGTGTGAGGACTCGTGATATTATTCCATTGCCTGCTCCTTCTTTGTTTGATCCTGCTGCCAGGGGCGGATATAGGATCATGCCCGCGGACATCATCGCCTACCAGAACGCTCAGGCTGCTGAGGAGGCAGCACAGGAGGAGCCTCCATAGTGGGACAAGTGGATGCCCGCTCCTCAGGATCCATACTACCCTCCAGGATACTAATCGACGACCAAGTTAAGCCAAAAGCCTAAGCTTGGGGGAGTACATGTTTCCACCGACTTTACATTCATGTCTACTCATTCCATTTGTCGGTGTTCACACTTTTTCATTGTATCATCCATGCTTAGATTTATTTTCTTGCTTTCTTCTTGTGTGTTTGATAAACTTTAGAAAAACCAAAAAAATTAGTTGTAGTTAATTTACTTTCTATGCATGCTTAGTAGTAGTACTAAAAAGAAAATCCAAAAAGATTTCCTTGTTCTTCTTTTGCTTGTTGGGAGCTTTCCCGTGTAAATAGTTTTTCTCGTTTTTTGCTTGCTAAAGAAAACCAAAAACTCCAAAAATATTTCAGTGTGTTTCTCTGAATTTCTTTTCTTTTACTCGATTTGTACCGAGGAGAAGACCACGATGAAAATGTTGAGTGGCTCTGATATGAATAATTGTTGAACTAATAAAGAGCCCATTTTACCTTGTTTTCTCCTGTTGAATAAAATGTTTGCAGATTCTAGCTTAGTCCACGACACTCTTGCACTATTATTATTTTCATATCATTTGGTCATGCAAGTGAAAGGAAATAATGGTGACATTTGATGAGCTGGTCGTGTCAAAGAGAAACTGCTATGAACTCGACTTGTCCTGTCCGTGTAAATATTTTTAACCTAGCATCCATGATTCAGCCCGTTATGATTAAACATGTTTGCAATGACAATTAGAGATTATAGTTTCTCATGTCATGCATAAGTAGCTGGGAGTTAATAATGATTTATCTTGGATATCAACATAGCGTTAAGATGATTGTGATGTAGTATGATGATATGGTATCCTCATCTGAATGTTCAAGTGGATTGACTTGGTACATGTTCATGCATGTAGTTGAATCAAAACCAACATAGCCTCTATAATGTTTATGTTCATGGTGTTCATTTCATGCTCATGCTAGTGTCCAATGTTACTTACGCATAATGCATGGTTATGATCGTTGTTGCTCTCTAGCTGGCCGCTTCTCAATCTAAATTGCTAGCCTTCGCCTGTACTAAGTGGGGATTCTGCTTGTACATCAAAAACCTTGAACCCAAAGTTATTCCAGATGAGTCCACCATACCTGCCTATATACGGTGTTACCCTGCCGTCGTAAGTAAATTTGCATGTGCCACCTCTAAAAACTTCTAAATAATTATCTGTTTTGTGTGCCTGGATCGTTCATGGAACGATAGGAGGTGCTCGGTATCTTCCATGCTAAGTGGGTTATTCTCAGGTCGAGTGTTTATTCACTCGCCATCGCACGAGAAAATGGACGGTAATAGGGATTCCCAGTCCCGAACTCAAATATGCAAATAATTAAACAAAACTCCCCCGGGACTGATGTTGGTATGGATGGCACCCATTGTTTTGGACAAGCCGTGGAGTGTGATTGATGGTGGAGGGGGAGTAAACCTTTACTTTTATCGCCTGGGAACCGCCACTAGCGTGCTTAGTGTCGTGGAATTGTCACGATAGATGTCCTAGCAGAAGGACTTAGTTGTGGAGCCATCTCAACTAGGCTAGCTTAAAGGGGTTAAATGGGACAAAGGACACAGGGAGTTTATACTGGTTCGTCCCCTTGCGGTGAAGATAAAGGCCTAGTCCAGTTTGAGGTGGTATTAATTGGGTTTCGATTACCAGGGAGCGAATATGCTAGACCTAGCTTTCGATCTCTTGTTTCTTGTCCTGAACCACCGCCGGGTCGTCCCTTTATATACACAGGTTGATGCCCAACGGCTCATGGAGTCCCGGCCGGCTCATACACAACGTGTGCGGCTCGGTGACTAACTACACATGCCTTACAATACAAGTCATACATATATGGCGGTTTACATATATAGGCTTTAAGTCGCCTTTGGGCTTTGGGCCTTCAGTAAGCCTGCTTCGTGAACCGCCATCTTCAACATCTTCATGGGCTTTGTATTTTATGAACCGCTAGCAGTATGACCTGGCCCCTCCTGGGCGGGTCATACCCAATAGTTATATCCCCAACATTAGGCCCTAGGTTGATGTGAACTTTGTTCATATCAATCTTTCAACACTTGGAAAAAAATCCTTCTTCATCTGCTCTTGCAAGATCTTATAACCCGCCATGACGTCATCTCCTAGGATTGTGATAACCCGCCGTGACGTCACCTGTCATTAGTATAACGCAAAGTCCAAATCTCAATATATGTATAAGTTTCTCGAAAATCAAGGCGCCTTTGCTGTTGCATATCCATTTTTGGCCTTCTCGATTCCCGCGCATGTCACTTATCCTTTCGTCATTATAAATAGGGCCAGGGATCCCTTTCACTTTCCCTCCTTGCCTTCTCGTCTCCATCTTCTTCCTCGTGTCGCTTCAGCACCCGAGCTCTGCCGCCGCCGTCGACTCTCGCCACCGCCTCGATAACGGTCGCTGCATCAACCTGATTTGACCAGAGTTCGTCCGCGCGCCTCCGCTATTCAACAACTTTGGTGAGTTCTCCTCCTCTAGATCCTGTTAGGGTTTTCACGAGTTCGTCGGTAGTTCATCCTCGTTA
Source organism: Triticum urartu (assembly GCF_056163025.1). Lineage (NCBI taxonomy): Eukaryota > Viridiplantae > Streptophyta > Magnoliopsida > Poales > Poaceae > Triticum > Triticum urartu. The sequence goes on from NC_141879.1 coordinate 574,872,562, forward strand.
TTCGCTGTAGCTTGTAACTTTTGATTCAGACTTAGTACCCTCCTGCGCGGCGGTAGACGTGGTACTCAATTTTGTTATTAGAACATCTCCCTTGCGTAAGAAAACCAATCTTGACACATGAACTGCTCACGTTCTGCAACTTAGGTCTAAATATTTTCCATTCTCTGAAGTGTCGTAGATCCAAAATTGCAGCATCAATCTATGAAATCTGTTTTTCCAACACTTAGCAATTTTCCCATTCTTAGATCTGTGAAATTAATATTTGTGCGTGCGGCTTAACTCAGAAACTTTAACCCGCCAGGTACCATTAGTCCCCTCTTAAGCCGCCAATAGCTTATCTTTATAACTTCATTGCCATCCTCTGGTTTAACATCTATGCATGCTTCATTATTTTTTGCCTTTAAGCCAACAGCCGGCTTGACCAGATAATCTTAAACCGGCATAATATTTATTTTATATCATCGAAAAAATGGCTAAGACATATACCTCGTGCAACTGGGTCCAATCCCAGGTCTCTGAAGAAGACCTGAACAACTTTGTTGCTACTGTCGCTCTAGCTAATAAAGAAGATATCCACTGGAGGGTTCCTGGTGAAGAAAACCCTCCAATACCCAAGGACGGAGAAGTAATTGTCTTCACTGACCACCTGAGCCGGGGGTTCAGCCCGCCCGGCTCAAAGTTTTTCGGCGGCGTGCTTCATTTCTTCAAACTTCACCCTCAAGATATTGGGCCCAACTCTGTATCTAATATTTGCAATTCCCAAGTTTTTTGTGAATCCTATCTTCAAGAAGAACCCACAGTTGAATTGTTCAGAGAATTTTACTATTTAAACTGTCAGACAGAGTTTACTGACGGGCCCAGCTTGGAACTCAGTGGGATCTCAATTCAGAAAGGAAAGAAGTCAACTTTCCCTACGCCAAGCCGCCGAGTCACCCCAAAGACTGGAACCAAACTTGGTTCTATTGTAAAGACACTTCTGTAACACCCCGATGTAATGATGCTACAGTAACCCCTGGGGTTCAGTTAATTATTTTGCTAAACAAGTGCTTGATCATCTTTGTCTCCTCTCTCTTTCAATTTCGAGTTGAATTCAAATTCAAATTTTGTGTGGAATTCAAAATGCTCAAACATGAAAACTAAAATGTTCATCATGTGTAAAATATTCTCCTAGTAATATTGGTGGTGATCCAGCATTTTTGCAAAATGCCTAGGTGGCATAAAATGGCTAAAACAGAAAAGCAAAAAAGAAAAGAAAAAGGGACAGCAAATGAAAAAAGGGGAAGGGGCCAGAGCCCCTGGCCTCCCCCTGGGCCTCGGCCCACCCCTCCACCCGAGTCAACTGGCCCAACAGGCCATGTGGCCCACTCCCCCTCCCCCTGTCGCTCTCCCCTCCCCCTGTTCAACCGACCGTGGGCGCGCGCTCGCGCGTCGCCGCCGAACCAGCTCGCCGTCGACGACGAGGGATAAGACCCCCGACGCCTCGGGCTCCCTTCTCCCCTCCCACTTGCCCTGCTGCCCCCACTCACGCCAGTCCCTATCCCCTCTCCCCGCTTGCTCCGTCGCCTCGCCTCCTTCTCAGAGCCACCACCCGAGCGCGGTCGCCGCTGTCCTCCGTCATCACCGCGGCCACAGCCACCGCCTCGCTCCGCCGTCTTGTCGTGAAGCTCCGCCGGGGTTGACTCCGTCGTCTGGTTCCCTTAGGTGGAGCTGGGAAGCACCGCAGCCGCCGTTCGTCCTCGTCCCCATCTCCGGCTACCGTCGATCTTCTTCGTCTCCGGCGCCGCCCCTGCAGCTCCTAAACCGCCACCGAGCCTCCTTGTGCTCCACGGTCAGCTCCTCCCTTCCTCCATTCCTCTCCTCGTGCCGTGCCTTTCGCCGTAGCTAGCTCGCCCGCAAGCCGAGCTCCGCCGTCCGCCATTGCCGTCGTAGGGCTCGCCACCGAGCTCCTCCACTCGAGCTAGTAGCTCCGACGAGCTCCTGGAGTGCCATACACCTCGCCTAGCCCTTTACTTCGCTCGCACGCCCTCTGTAGCGCCGATCCCGAACTCCATCTGAACGCACCACCCACCACCGTCGATGTAGCGCTCCACTCTGGCCGAGTTAGCCCACGGGACCACCGTAGATCGATGCGGCGTCGAATGCCCGATCGAACGCACCAGGCCACACCCCCTCTCGCGCCCTGTGCACGAATTCCGGCGCGGATCTGCCGCGGATGGCCTCACCGGCGTTGCTCCGGCGCCGGCGCTGACCTGGCACCAGCGGGGCCCGCCTCTGGGTCACTGCCGATGGGCTCCATGGCCCTAGTTGACCGTGGTCAACTGTGCTGACTGGGCACACAGTGTCACTGACATGCGGGCCCCATCGCTTATTATGTTAAATAAACGTTTTTCTAAATAAAAATGATTAGTTAAGCTAAATAGTCACTGACATGTGGGGCCCAACTGTTAATTAACCTCTTTTAGTTAGTTTAAAGTTCTGTTAATCCACTCACTATGACAGGTGGGACCCACTAGTCAGTTTGACCAGTCAGCGGGTCTGTTGACCTGCTGATGTCATGTTGACACTCTGCTGACGTCACAATTCCTTTTCTGTTAATACTAATAATTCCAGAAAATGCCTTAATCCTTGAAAATTCATAGAAAATAAACTGTGCCTCGGATGAAAATGTTTTCTATATGAAAGTTGCTCAGAAAAATCCAACGAATCCGAATACGTGGTCCGTTCATCGGTCACATGCCCCTAGCATGCTGAACAGGGAACCATTCCTCTCTCTTTCATCTGTCGGAATCCGCCTAACGCCGGGAATTCATCCTCGGATGTTTATCCCCTCCATCTGCAACGTATAGTACTACGTTAGGGCAACCCTAGCTCTGCCCGTCGTCATGTTATGCCTTGTGATGCTTTGATTGCTCTGTATTTACTGTTTCTTCCCCCTCTTCTCTCTGGTAGACCCCGAGACCGATGATGTCGTTGTGATCAATTACGTCACCGACGACCTCTTCTTCTTGTCTGAGCAACCAGGCAAGCAAACCCCCTTGAGCATTCTGATATCGCCTATTTCTTTTCCTCTCATGCTTGCATTAGAACTGCTACTGCTTTCTGTATGATCCTACTTTGATGCATAGCCTGTTGTTGTTACCTGCTTTTATACCTTACCTACTTATCCTAAGCTGCTTAGTATAGGTTGGTTAGAGATCCATCAGTAACCCCCACCTTGTCCCAGTTGCCTCGCTTTATGTTTGATGACTCGATCAACGTGATCGACGTCCAGGCCCCAACACCGCACATCAACCCCCTAGTTGTACGACTCTGCGGAGTTACCATCGAGTGCCGAGGGTGGGACCTCTTACATCACTCCTGATGAGATCTCTGTAGTTTAGCTATACAGTCGAGGTCATCATGGGTGATTTCCTCCTTAACCACTTCCGTTACCGCTCTGTCGTGCAACCCCTCAAGTGTGAACCTCGAGGGTGGATCCTCTTACGTTCACCTTGATGATAACATCGAGTGGGATTCACCGGGGGTGATCCCTCGGGTTTTCCCCTTGGTGTTAGACACACAGTTACTATGGTTACTATGACTTTACACTTCGCCATGTTACTAAAGATGGGTCGACCCTGAGGGGTACCCGCGTGAGTTTAATAGCGAGTGATGTGGAGTCGGGTTGACCTGGAAGGTGCCCGCGAGATACTTACGAGACGTGGCCGGGCATTCTTAGCCGTTGCCGCAAGTACTCGAGATGGGGCAACGGGGTCACATCTTTCGTGAGTCTCTGCTTGTTACCGCGCGTTCCTAATCCACTATGATTTGGATATTCGATCCGAGGGGCCTCTGGCCTGATAGCACTAACCATCACGTGGGCATAGTATGGACGTTCTGCGTCGTATGCATCAGCCGAAGCTTAATAGACGTCAGCGACTGAGCGGCGCGCGCCGGGTTGGACTGCGTAACCACCTGCCTTGTTGAAGGAGGTAGCTAGGTCGGCTCACCGGCCGCCCACGCAACATGCAGGAGTTCCCGGGGAGATGGCCCATGACCCTTGGGGGCATAGGTTTAGTCCGGCGTGCTGACCTCTCTATTAATCCTAGGTAGGGTTGCGGCATATTGTTTGGCCGAGGCCGGGCATGACCCAGGAAAGTGTGTCCGGCCGGAGTTAATCAAGCGTGGTGGGTAAGTTGGTGCACCCCTACAGGGAAGAAAACATCTATCGATAGCCTGTCCTACGGTAACGAACACTTGGAGTTGTATCCCAATCGATACAACTAGAACTGGATACTTGAGATGAGAAATGGATTGTGATGAGACTTGGATATGAGATGATAACTGGATAGTATGGCTCTGGGATTGCTTTCTCGTAGGGAGTCGAGAAAGGATCTCTGGCCGAGGTTGATAACACTACTACTAGTTTACTTTATGCTACTCTACTCCCTCCTGTTGCTGGAAGATGGTGGTTTCCAGGAGATGCTAGTCTTCGATAGGACTAGGCCTTCTCTCTATTCTGGCATTTCTGCAGCCCAGTCCACATATACAACCCATTCCTTTGATACAGATGCATACTTAGTTTAGATCTGATGTAAGTCTTGCGAGTACTTTGGATGAGTACTTAAGGTTGCTTTGCTACTTCTTTTTCCCCCCATACCCGATTGTTGCGACCAGATGACGGATCCCAGGAGCCAGACGACACCACATAAGACTACTGCTACCCTGAGGGTGCCTACTACTACGTGACGGCTGCTGACGACTTGGAGTAGTTAGGAGGCTCCCAGGCAGGAGGCCTTGCCTTTTCGATCGTTGTTGCTTTTGTGCTAGCCTTCTTAAGGCAAACTTGTTTAACTCATGTCTATACTCAGATATTGTTGCTTCCGCTGACTCTGGTGTATTCGAGCTTATGTATTTGAGCCCTCGAGGCCCCTGGCTTGCAATATAAAGCTTGTATTATTTTAATTTGTGTCTAGAGTTGTGTTGTGATATCTTCCCGTGAGTCCTTGATCTTGATCGTACACATTTGCGTGTATGATTAGTGTACGATTGAATCGAGGGCGTCACAAGTTGGTATCAGAGCCGACTGCCTGTAGGTAGCCCCCTTTCCAACTCCTTGGCCAAAGTCGAGTCTAGTCACTACAAAAACTTTACTAACATGGTTGTGTGGCTTACGGGCCCACGTCGCCATTGGGTGGTATTAGGATCTTTTATTCCTCGTCTATACTCTGGGACTCTGATCTCTCTTCTATTTGGGTTAAAATGGTTTTACTAACTCTAACATTAGGATCCCGTGACCACATCCACCCCAAAGCTGGATAAGCCATAGTTTTCCTTAGAATAGTGTTCTGGATAGTACACACACCGTCATGATGACAACGAAGTGGTATCCATCGTAACTCTTTCATTATGCATGTTTCATCATGAATGATCCTTGTTTTTACAAATGCTCAATGCTGAACTACCCCCTGTTACTTGTTAGCAGGATGGTTAGACCCGCTGGTCGTGGCCGTGGTGCCAACGATCCACCATCGCCCGAATTCTTTGTTGGAATGATGCAACAGTTTGAGCTGAATCGCCAATTCATGGAAGGAATGATGGCTCAGTTTCCTCGTTTGAACATGAATCAACAGCCAACCCCAGGAACTCTGCAAGACTTCATGCGTCTCAACCCAACTATTTACTGTAGCTCAACTCAACCTCTTGATGCTGATGATTGGCTCCGCGACATCACATATGAAATGGAGTCTGCTAGTGTGGCCCCCTGCTAGCTATGTCACCTTTGCATCTTTCTTTCTGAAGGGTCCCGCTGCTCAATGGTGGGATAGCCACAGGCGTACCCTACCTGCTGGAACGGTCATCACTTGGCCAGATTTCCAAGCTGCCTTCCGTGCCCGCTTCATTCCTCAGGGAATCATGGACAGGAAGAAGCGATATTTCCGCAACCTCACCCAAGGCAAAAATACTATAGATGCTTATCAGCAGGAATTTCTGGACTTGTCTCATTATGCTGAAGAAGACATTGCAACTGATGCTCGTAGGCAATAAAAGTTCCGTGATGGACTTCACCCTGATATTAAGCTAGCACTGCTCGCTCATGACTTTTCCGACTTCGCCACCTTGGTGAACAAGGCTATTCAGGTTGAGACTGGTCTTCGGGAACACCAGGGATCCCTTAGGCGCAACCGTGATGCTAGCTCATCTTTGGGCCCGTCAGCGCAGAAGCGTCGGATATGGATTCCCCACAACATGTATCGTCCAACTGCACCTGCACCAAGACAGTCCTATGCCGCACCTCAACTGCCTCCTCCACTGCAGAGGCAGCCCCTTCGGACTGTACCACCCCAAGCTTCTGCTCACAATCCCAATGATGGTTTGTGCTTCAAGTGTGGCCTTCTGGGCCATCGTTCCAGGAACTGCCCTCAGAATCAGAACCAGCTGGCTTTGCTTTCAGCTGGCCATAACAACCAGCCCCACAACAACAATGCCAGACAGTATGGTCGTGGTCAGGCTAATCATGTTGATCTGAATGAAGCTCAAGACCAGCCTGCTACTGTGATGGGTACTCTCCTTGTTAATTCAGCACCAGCATCTGTTTTATTTGATTCAGGAGCATCGCATTCATTCATGTCAGAAAATTTTGCATATGCACACGACATTCGATGCGAGCCCATGAACACCCCGATAGTGGTACGCACCCCTGCGGGTCAGTGTCGAACTACCATGATTGGTCGCGACGTCCCCGTTGAAATTGAAGGGTTGGAATTTCATGTTTCTCCCATTATTCTAGAGTCTTCCAACATTGACCTCATTCTAGGAATGGAATGGTTGAAAGAACATACTGCCTCCATCGTTTGTGCCACCAAAGTCGTTCACCTCCTACATCCTTCCGGTGAGATAGTAAGCTACCATGCTCAACTTGTTCAAAATGCTGAAGCATGACTTTATGTCTTGAATGCATTGAACGCAGCACCTCTTGAGGGAATTGAAAAGATTCCAGTTGTTCGCAACTTCCTAGATGTCGTTCCAGAAGAACTTCCAGGAATACCCCCTGCCCGGGCTGTCGAGTTCATCATCGATTTGAAACCAGGCACCGTTCCTATTGCCAAACGACCCTACAAGATGCCGCCTCATGAACTCCTTGAACATAAGAAGTAAATCGACAAATCTCTTCGCAGTGGTTTCATTCGTCCAAGTTCCTCAGCCTGGGGAGCACCTTCTCTCTTTGTAAAGAAGAAGGATGAAACGAACCATTTGGTCCAAGACTATCGTCCTATCAACCAAGCTACAATTCAAAACAAATATCCGCTTCCTCGGATCAATGATCTGTATGATCAACTGGCTGGTTCATCAATATTCTCTAAACTCGACTTGAGGTTGGGTTACCACTAGATCCGTGTTCGTGAAGAGGATATTCCAAAGACCGCATTCGTCACTCGTTATGGTTCTTACGAGTACACTGTCATGTCTTTTGGCTTGACCAATGCTCCAGCCACTTTCTCTCGTATGATGAACTACATATTCATGGATTACCTCGACAAGTTCGTCGTAGTCTATCTGGATGATATTCTGGTATATTCGAAGAACAAAGAAGAACATGCTGAACATCTTCGACTTGTTCTAGAGAAGCTTCGAGAACATCAACTTTATGCCAAGTATTCCAAGTGCGAATTCTGGCTTCCTGAAGTCACCTACTTTGGTCATGTCATCTCCAAGGATGGTATTGCCGTCAACCCAGAGCGTGTTCAGGCTATTCTTGACTGGACCCCTCCGAAGACTGTCAAGCAAGTCAGAAGCTTTCTCGGTCTTGCCAGCTATTGTCGTCGCTTTGTCGAGAACTTCTCCAAGATTGCCAAGCCACTGACCAATTTGCTTCACAAAGGCGTTAAGTTCGATTGGACAGACAAATGTCAGGAAAGTTTCCAGGCACTCAAAGACAAGCTGACATCTGCCCCAGTGCTTGCTCCCCCTGATTCTCGCAAGGACTTTGTCATCTATTGCGACGCTTCACATCAAGGATTAGGTTGTGTCCTAATGCAAGAGCGCAGACTGATTGCTTATGCCTCTCGTCAAGTGCGTTCTCATGAAGAGAACTACCCAGTTCATGACCTTGAGCTTGCTACGGTTATCTATGCACTGAAGCTATGGCGACAGTACCTTCTCGGTAATCGTTGCGAGATCTTCACCGATCATCAGAGTCTGAAGTACCTGTTTACTCAGCCAGATCTGAACCTCCATCAGCAGCGATGGATGGAAGCTATTGCTTACTACAACTGCGGTATATCTTATACACCTGGCAAGGCTAATGTAATGGCCGATGCCCTGAGCCGTAAGTCTTATTGCAACAATCACATGGTCTTCAAAGCCCAACCCTGCCTTTATGAAGAGTTGTGCAAGTTGAACCTTCAACTAGTTCCACAAGGTTCTCTGAATAACCTTGTCCTGGAACCCACTCTGCTAAAAGCAATTAAGTCTGCTCAAGCCAAAGATGCTCACGTGGATTTGATGAAAAAGGATCTTGCCTTAGAGAAATCCCGAGATTTCTCGCTTGCTGAAGATGGGACCTTATACTTCAGAGATCGCATTGTCGTACCCCGATTTGAGCTTATGACAGAGAAGGTGATGAAAGAAGCGCATGACACCCCTCTCTCTATTCACCCGGGAAGTACCAAGATGTATCTAGACACCCGTCAGAAGTACTGGTGGTCTAATATAAAGCAAGACATTGCTCGATATATTGAAGAATGTGACATTTGTCGTCGCGTCAAAGCAGAACATCAGAAACCGGCTGGACTTCTACAACCGCTTCCGATTCCTGAATGGAAGTGGGATAAGATTTAGATGGACTTCGTCACAGTCCTTCCCAAGTCTCAGAAAGGTAATGATGCTATCTTTGTCGTCATCGACCAATTCTCAAAGGTTGCTCACTTTCTGCCAGTCAAGGAGACCATCACTGCTAGTCAATTAGCAAACTTGTATATCTCCTGAATTGTGTCACTCCACGGCATTCCGAAGGAGATCAGTTCAGACCGTGGCAGTATATTCACTTCAAAGTTCTGGGATAGTTTCCAAGAGGCAATGGGAACTCATATTACTTGGAGCACTGCTTATCATCCCCAATCCCAAGGCCAAGTCGAGCGAGTTAATCAAATTCTTGAAGACATGCTTCGAGCTTGTGTTATTTCTTTCGGTCAGAAGTGGGAAGAATCTCTCCCTTATGCGGAGTTCCCTTATAACAACAGCTATCAAGCCAGCTTGAAAATGGCACCCTTTGAAGTGCTTTATGGACGTAAGTGCCGAACCCCTCTGAATTGGTCAGAAACTGGGGAACGGACGCTCATTGGTCTAGACATTATTCAACAAGCTGAAGAGCAGGTTCGCATTGTCCGGGATAATCTCAAGGCGGACCAGTCCAGTCAGAAGAGCAACTATGACCGGAAACACTGGGTTCAACTTATCAACCTGGTGAACAAGCTTATCTGTGTGTCACTCCTTTGAGAGGCACTCATCGGTTCGGAGTGAAGGGCAAGCTAGCTCCGCGCTACATTGGTCCCTTCCGCGTCCTCGCCCATCGTGGACTGGTGGCTTATCAATTGGAGTTGCCACCTCAATTCTCTCACGTCCATGACGTCTTCGATGTGTCGCAACTTCGTCGATGCTTCAAGGATCCGGAACGTGAGGTTGATCCGGAACTGATTGAAGTGCAAGATGATCTCACATACAAAGAGCATCTGATCTGCATTCTTGAAGAAGCTGAACGTTGAACATGCCAGAAGGTTACCAAGTTCCTCAAGGTGCAATGGTCAAATCATTCTAAAGATGAAGCCACTTGGGAACATGAGGATAACCTCCGTGCTGAGTACCCCGACCTATTCCCTTCTACCTCTTAATTCTCGGGACGAGAATTTCTTTTAGAGGAGGAGAGTTGTAACACCCCGGTGTAATGATGCTACAGTAACCCCTGGGGTTTAGTTAATTATTTTTCTAAGAAAGTGCTTGATCATCTTTGTCTCCTCTCTCTTTCAATTTTAGTTGAATTCAAATTCAAATTTTGTGTGGAATTCAAAATGCTCAAACATGAAAACTAAAATGTTCATCATGTGTAAAATATTCTCCTGGTAATATTGGTGGTGATCCAGCATTTTTGCAAAATGCCTAGGTGGCCTAAAATGGCTAAAACAAAAAAGCAAAAAAGAAAAGAAAAAGGGAAAGCAAATAAAAAAAGGGGAATGGGCCAGAGCCCCCGGCCTCCCCCTGGGCCTCGGCCCACCCCTCCACCCGAGTCAGCTGGCCCAATAGGCCATGTGGCCCACTTCCCCTCCCACTGTCGCTCTCCCCTCCCCCTGTTCAACCGACTATGGGCGCGCGCTCATGCGTCGCCGCTGAACCAGCTCGCCGTCGACGACGAGGGATAAGACCCCTGACGCCTCGGGCTCCCCTCTCCCCTCCCACTTGCCCTGCCGCCCCCACTCGCGCCAGTCCCTATCCCCTCTCCCCGCTCGCTCCGTCGCCTCACCTCCTTCTCAGAGCCACCACCAGAGCACGGTCACCGCCGTCCTCCGTCGTCACCGCGGCCACAGCCACCGCCTCGCTCCGCCATCTTGTCGTGAACCTCCGCCGGGGTCGACTCCATCGTCTGGTGCCCTCAGGTGGAGCTGGGAAGCACCACAGCTGTCGTTCCTCCTCATCCGCATCTCCGGCTGCCGTCGATCTTCTTCGTCTCCGGTGCCGCCCCTGCAGCTCCTAAACCACCACCGAACCTCCTTGTGTTCCATGGTGAGCTCCTCCCTACCTCCATTCCTCTCGCGTCGTGCCTTTCGCCGTAGCTAGCTCGCCTGCAAGCCGAGCTCCGCCGTCCGCCATTGCCATCGTAGGGCTCGCCACCGAGCTCCTCCGCTCGAGCTAGTAGCTCCAACGAGCTCCTGGAGCGCCATAGACCTCGCCTAGCCCTTTACTTCGCTCGCACGCCCTCTGTAGCACCGATCCCGAACTCCATCTGAACGCGCCGCCCGCTGCCGTCGATGTAGCGCTCCACTCTGGCCGAGTTAGCCCACGGGACCGCCGTAGATCGATGCGGCGTCGAACGCCCGATCGAACGCACCAGGCCACACCCCCTCTCGCGCCCTGTGCACGAATTCCGGCGCGGATCCTCCGCGGATGGCCTCACCGGCGTTGCTCCGGCGCCGGCGCTGACCTGGCACCAGTGGGGCCCGCCTCTGGGTCACTGCCGATGGGCTCCATGGCCCCAGTTGACCGTGGTCAACTGTGCTGACTGGGCACACAGTGTCACTGACATGTGGGCCCCATCGCTTATTATGTTAAATAAATGTTTTTCTAAATAAAAATGATTAGTTAAGCTAAATAGTCACTGACATGTGGGGCCCAACTATTAATTAACATCTTTTAGTTAGTTTAAAGTTCTGTTAATCCACTCACTATGACAGGTGGGACCCACTGGTCAGTTTGACCAGTCAGCGGGTTCGTTGACCTGCTGATGTCATGCTGGCACTCTGCTGACGTTACAATTCCTTTTCTGTTAATATTAATAATTCTAGAAAATGCTTTAATCCTTGAAAATTCATAGAAAATAAACCGTGCCTCGGATGAAAATGTTTTCTATATGAAAGTTGCTGAGAAAAATCCAACGAATCCGAATACGTGGTACGTTCATCGGTCACATGCCCCTAGCATGCGGAACAGGGAACCATTACCCTCTCTTTCATCTGTCGGAATCTGCCTAACGCCGGGAATTCATCCTCGGATGTTTATCCCCTCCGTCTGCAACGTGTAGTACTACGTTAGGGCAACCCTAGCTCTGCCCGTCGTCATGTTATGCCTTGTGATGCTTTGATTGCTCTGTATTTACTGTTTCTTCCCCCTCTTCTCTCCGGTAGACCCCGAGACCGATGATGGCGCTGTGATCGATTACGTCACCGACGACCTCTTCTTCTTGTCTGAGGAACCAGGCAAGCAAACCCCCCTTGAGCATGCCGATATCGCCTATTTCCTTTCCTCTCATGCTTGCATTAGAACTGCTACTGCTTTCTGTATGATCCTACTCTGATGCATAGCATGTTGTTGTTACCTGCTTTTATACCTTACCTACTTATCCTAAGCTGCTTAGTATAGGTTGGTTAAAGATCCATCTGTGACCCCCACCTTGTCCCAGTTGCCTCACTTTATGTTCGATGACTCGATCAACATGATCGACGTCCAGGCCCTAACACCGCACATCACCCCCCTAGTTGTACGACTCTGCGGAGTTACCATCGAGTGCCGAGGGTGGGACCTCTTACATCACTCCTGATGAGATCTCTGTACTATAGCTATACGGTCGAGGTCATCGAGGGTGATTTCCTCCTTAACCACTTCCGTTATCGCTCTATCGTGCAACCCCTCAAGTGTGAACCTCGAGGGTGGATCCTCTTACGTTCACCTTGATGATAACATCGAGTGGGATTCACCGGGGGTGATCCCTCGGGTTTTCCCCTTGGTGTTAGACACACAGTTACTATGGTTACTATGACTTTACACTGCGCCATGTTACTAAAGACGGGTCGACCCTGAGGGGTACCCGCGCGAGCTTAATAGCGAGTGATGTGGAGTCGGGTTGACCTGGAAGGTGCCCGCGAGATACTTACGAGGCGTGGCCGGGCATTCTTAGCCCTTGCCGCAAGTACTCGAGACGGGGCAACGGGGTCACATCTTTCGTGAGTCTCTGCTTGTTACCGTGCGTTCCTAATCCACTATGATTTGGATATTTGATCCGAGGGGCCTCTGGCCTGATAGCACTAACCATCACGTGGGCATAGTATGGGCGTTCTGCGTCGTATGCATCGGCCGAAGCTTAATAGACGTCAGCGACTGAGCGGCGCGCGCCGGGTTGGACTGCGTAACCACCTGCCTTGTTGAAGGAGGTAGCTAGGTCTGCTCACCGGCCGCCCACACAACATGCAGGAGTTCCCGGGGAGATGGCCCATGACCCCTGGGGGCATAGGTTTAGTCCGGCGTGCTGACCTCTCTATTAATCCTAGGTAGGGTTGCGGCATATTGTTTGGCCGAGGCCGGGCATGACCCAGGAATGTGTGTCCGGCCGGAGTTAATCGAGCGTGGTGGGTAAGTTGGTGCACCCCTGCAGGGAAGAAAACATCTATCGATAGCCTGTCCTACGGTAACGAACACTTGGAGTTGTATCCCAATCGATACAACTAGAACTGGATACTTGAGATGAGAAATGGATTGTGATGAGACTTGGATATGAGATGATAACTGGATAGTATGGCTCTGGGATTGCTTTCTCGTAGGGAGTCGAGAAAGGATCTCTGGCCGAGGTTGATAACACTACTACTAGTTTACTTTATGCTACTCTACTCCCTCCTGTTGCTGGAAGATGGTGGTTTCCAGGAGATGCTAGTCTTCGATAGGACTAGGCCTTCTCTCTATTCTGGCATTTCTGCAGCCCAGTCCACATATACAACCCATTCCTTTGATACAGATGCATACTTAGTTTAGATCTGATGTAAGTCTTGCGAGTACTTTGGATGATTACTCACGGTTGCTTTGCTACTTCTTTTTTCCCCATACCCGATTGTTGCGACCAGATGACGGATCCCAGGAGCCAGACGACACCACATAAGACTACTGCTACCCCGAGGGTGCCTACTACTATGTGACAGCCGCTGACGACTTGGAGTAGTTAGGAGGCTCCCAGGCAGGAGGCCTTGCCTTTTCGATCGTTGTTGCTTTTGTGCTAGCCTTCTTAAGGCAAACTACTTTAACTCATGTCTGTACTCAGATATTGTTGCTTCCGTTGACTCTGGTGTATTCGAGCTTATGTATTCGAGCCCTCGAGGCCCCTGGCTTGTAATATAAAGCTTGTATTATTTTAATTTGTGTCTAGAGTTGTGTTGTGATATCTTCCCGTGAGTCCTTGATCTTGATCGTACACATTTGCATGTATGATTAGTGTACGATTGAATTGAGGGCGTCACAACTTCTCCATCAGACGAGAATCCTCTGCCGGGTTACCGCGACCACTGGCTTAGCAACATACATCCGCTTCCCCCAAAAATGAACACAAAGGAGCGGGCAAAATATGCACCAGCCTTTTCAAAGCTTAGAGCCTTCATTGCTAATAGCCTAACCGGCGTTGACTTTGTTTGGTGCTGGGTGTCATGGAGTATCTTGCCTTCAAGTCGTCGCCCCGGCTTAATGTGTGAATATACTGGCGACTTACAAGATCCCCAGTGCCACTACAACATTCAACTGACGGACGCATAAATTACAGAAGCCACCAAGAAATTGCTGAACGACCCTGCAAAGGAATGTAGTAAAACAGGACTTAGTCCTTTCTGTACCTTCAACAAGCCACCAGCCGTAAGTGTAGCACGCCTTTCGATCAATCATGTTTGCAATAGTTATGCATACTTATAATCTTTTTTGACTTCCACATGTTGATTCCCCATTTTGGAAGAAGAAACCTCAAGATAAGCCGGCCAGACCGGCTCGTACTAAAATCAAAGTCACCAAAAGGTCTGCCAAGAAGAAGACCGCCGAGACCACCGGCTTAAACATTGATGATGACGCCAATGACGATGAATCAGAGGTAGAACTTGATTCACTTGGCTCATTTTTTGTACATCTCATTGACAACGACTGTTATGAGGACGACGTAGAAGCCAGCCGTGCAGGCGACGCAGAGGTAATTATTCTTTCCTCCGGCTCAGAACCTCTGCCAACATAGAAAACCCGACAAGCAAGCCAGAAAGGAAGCTTTTCTCACCCTCTAGCTCACTTGGATCCCAACTTTCTTTTGAATAAATAGCAACATGAAGCTCGCCGCACCACCCGGCATAGTGGTGGTGTGATTACTTCTTCCGGCTTACCAAACACGCCAGCTCGCAAACGCCGCCCAGAGGTCTTACACATTTCTGATATACTTTATCCTGAGGCGGGTTATTTTCGACAACCTCTTAACCCGTCTAATTCAAACTATCAAAGGACTTCTCATTCCTCCTTTGGCAAGTCAACGGGAACTCAAATCCCAGCTTTCAAGATTGTACCTGAATAAGAATATATTCAATCATTGAAACCTTATGCATGATTATTATACTGACATCTTTATACTTCTTATCTTCAGGGGCCAGGCCAAACCTAGCAAAAAGGCGAAGCTGAATAAGCCGGTCGATGATGTCAATCCATCCGAGCCGGAGCAACAACAACCAGAACTCTCTCACCCAATTGGTGAAGATATTATTGATGATCCGCCACCTCAAGACCATGAAGTCTCCATAGACCGTATGGATGCTGAGCCGGCCATGTCTAAGCCGCCAAGCCCGGTTAAGCGTTCTGAGGAAAAAATTGATGATGTAGTCGTCACCAGGTTTGGTTTCATAGCACTGGGTCACCCCACTGTCTTGTCTAAGCACAGCGCCAAAGAAGACATTTCTGCTGAAGATAAAGGCAAGTGGAAGGTAGACTTAGAGAGCTATGCTCAATTTAGCGCCCAAGACATCCACTCTGGTTATTTGAATCGTCTGTACACCAGTCGTGACTTTGAAGCCGGCTTGGTTAATTTCATGAAGGAACGCTATGAGGTAATTCAATCACCATTCTCTTTCATAATTACATGTCCATCAGCCTCCAAGTCTATAGGATATGATAGAATTTTGAATATGTTGTAGACTTTCCAGTTGCCATAAAGAATCGCACATCATCACTAGTAGCCCCCAAGGGTCGGTTTAATATCATCATGTTAAGACGAGACTTTAAATAGTAGTAATGAACTTTGCATCTGTAGCCCCCAAGGGTCGGTTTAATTAGCATGTTGAGCCGAGACTTTAGGTAACAAAAATCAACTTTGCCTCAGTAGCCCCCAAGGGTTGGCTTAATCAGTGATGAATAAGTCGGGACTAACCATCCTGTTTGAAGTCATCAATCCAATTTGTAGTCTTTATGAACCGGATTACATCATTCGACCGGGTCAGTCGATGATTCTGTCTTTAACAAAGAGTGACATGCATTAGCCCCCAAGTGCCAAGTATAATACTTGTATTGTGCTTGGGACTTCAAAAAATTCTTAAGAGCAATATACATTAGCCCCCAAGTGCCAAGGAAAATACTTGTATTGTGCTTGGGACTTCAATCAATAATCATACTCATGATATCTGTCCATGCTTATACCACGGGATGAACTTTCTAAGAAGGACTCGCAGCTCAATGATCTGAAGGCCAATATAAAGACTCAACAATCTAAAACATCCAAGGCCCTATCAGAATTGAGGACTTCTTTGGAAAACATTGAGCAGCTCAAGCATAACTTCAATAGTGACAAAGATGGTTGGGAAACTGAAAAGGCGGCTCTACTGAAAAGAGCAGAAGAAGCAGAAGCCGCTCTTAAGCCGGTGACTGATGAACTATCCGGCTTAAGGTAGCAAATCAATAACATGTCATTGGCTATCTTCGGTAAGTTTTAATCCTGATTCCATTCATCCCAATGAATCTACTATAAACTGTGCCGACTTGTTAATAAATGAACTAACACAGGCTCTTGAAGCGTCAATTTGGACTCAGACATGCGCGTCCGGTTGAAGGCCGTCTACACTCTTGTAGAACAACTATATACTGGCACTCAACAGACCATTGCTGCTTCTTTGCACAAAAAACGGCCTCCTACTCTTATCAAGGAGACATTGGAAAGGTTGTCAGTGGTGTCCAAAAGGATTGAAGAGCTGAAACAAGCCTCTGCAAGAGCCAGCGCTTTAACTGCGCTAAGCCGGGCTAAAGCATGGCAAGCAGATCTTGGCCCGGAGGATCTGGCCAACGGTTGCCCAAGTGTAAAGGAAGATGGGGCGCCCTTCAGTGCAGATGATTTTGCAGATATAGTAAGATCAATGCGTCCGTTGGCAACTCGGTTGGCTGAAGAGACCAAGCTATCACAGTATCAGGCGGCTTATGATGCTGATAACAAGAAGGTGAAGGCGCCGATTCATCAGGAGACATATCTCATCCCGCCAATTCGTAAGCATACCTTCGCTCCCAACATTGATCCATCAAAACTTATTGATGATGAAGTTGTGTTTAGAGCGTTGACCGATATCAACTAGGCTACACCTGACTTCCAGCTGATGGATATCAAGGAGCCGAAGAAGAAGAACAAACACAAGATGACCCGAAAGCTTCAACCCGTCAGGAATCATGAACCGGCTTATGCACCATAAAGCTTTGATAATTGCATCATGAAAACATTTATCCTTCTTGGGCCATTGTATGACTTGTAATAGGCTAGTTAAACATTTGATCTATTGTGCCATCGTGCACATTTTTGTTTTGCATGATACTGTTGATCTGCCACTTGAGGATCTGCCACTTGTGCTTATGATTGCATCAACTATGTGGACCAGATTTATTATTTTACCTACACACAAATAGATCACAAGTACCCTAGCGGTTTACCCTAGGGCGGGTCATAATGCCGTATAAAAACCACTGGTGACTAAAAACAGTCCATAACCAGGGCCAGTTCAATCATAACCTTATATAGACATAACAAAATATCATACCTATGATATTTACTTTCCATGCCGGTTTATCATAACTATGAAGGAAGGGTTACAACCCAAAGGGTGGAGCGCATAATGCCCTTTTCCATTGACATATACCGCCGGCTTACAGTGCCGTATGCAGCAGGGGTAACATCCCAAAACTTAGAGCGCAGTGCTTCCAAGCATATAAGATCATCATACACTGGCGACTTATAGTCCAAAGCTAGACCGGGTTAATAAACTCCGGATAGGTTCATATATGAACCATAAGGCATTATAGCCCTCATTGGTGCTCAAACAGGTCACCAAAGATGAACTTCAAAAATATTCAAGTCAAATATAAGTCAAAAGACAAAAACAAGGCTTTCACAGGCTACCAAACCTTTTAAATCAAGTGCTTTCAAAGGGCTGCATAGCCGCTGAGTTAAATCTTCACTCAACCTTATAAGCCGAGCCTCACATGACCAATTGTTATTTTAACTTTGACAAGTTCAGGGTCTGTATAAGATTGACTTGTGAAAATTAGGGCGGGTCATTCCAGTCAATCTGGGCGGAGTGGTAGACTTAAAAGGCAGGATAACTTGGGTTTTTAGGTGAATACACCTAGCTTCCAAGCCTGGCTTCCAAGCCTATTACAAGGATCATAAAAACTCTCGTCCATTGAAAAAAGAGCCCCCAAGTAATATGTTATTCTAGGTGTATAAGCCGGAATAATAGGGTAATCACAGCTATGCTCAAGGAGCAGGAAGCCCCCAAGTATTTAGTAATCATGGTGTACAAGCTAGATCAAAAGGGTACACGTAGCTATGCTCAATGAGTAGGAAGCCCCCAAGTGACTATATGAAGTGATAATAAAGACTCATTATTCTCAAAATGAAACGACAAAGGCCCTGAATTATCCGGGATGCCGGCTTTATTATATTCATCGTAATATATACATTGTCAAGATATGTACATCACAAGAGCCAGTGGCTCAGGTGTAATAAGGCCGAAGATGAGCAATATTCCATGGCCGGCAAGTCTCCTCCTCTGACGTGCGTGAGTCCTTGTGGTCTCGAACATCGATAAGGTAGTATGACCCATTGTTCAGATTTTTGCTGACCACAAAGGGCCCTTCCCAAGGTGGGGATAGTTTATGCATATCAGTCTGATCCTGGATAAGCCGGAGCACAAAGTCGCCTTCTTGAAAGGTTTTGGTTTTAACCCGGCGGCTGTGATAATGACGTAAATCTTGCTGGTAAATCACTGAACGATCCGCCGCAAGGTCACGCTCCTAATACAACAGGTCAAGTGCATCCTGACGTGATTTTTCATTATCAGCTTCAACATAAGCCTCCACACGGGGAGAATCATGATGGATGTCACTAGGGAGAACCGCCTCTACTCCATAAACCATGAAGAAAGGCATGTAACCCATAGATCTGTTGGGGGTAGTATTGATAATCCATAACACTGAGGGTAACTCCTCCACCCAACAACCCGGCATCCGCTGCAAAGGGACCATAAGCCGGGGCTTGATGCCTCGCAAAATCTCTTGATTGGCTCTCTTAGCCTGACCATTGGACTGGGGGTGAGCCACTGATGATACATCAAGTCGAATATGCTCTTGTTGGAAAAATTCTTTCATAACACCTTTGGATAGATTAGTGCCATTATCAGTTATAATGCTGTGGGAAAATCCAAAATGGAAAACCACCTTTTTGATGAATTGAACCGTCGTCGCCGCGTCACACTTACTAACTGGCTCCGCTTCAACCCACTTTGTAAATTTGTCAACCGCCACCAAAAGGTGGGTCTTTTTATCCTTGAACCTTTTGAAAGGCCCAACCATATCAAGCCCTCATACTGCAAATGGCCATGCAATTGGGATCATCCTCAATTCCTGAGCTGGCACATGAGATCGTCGTGAAAATTCCTGACAACCATCACATTACTGACCAAATCCTCTGCATCAGCATGAGCCGTCAGCCAATAAAACCCATGATGAAAAGCCTTGGCTACAAGAGACTTAGAGCCGGCATGATGACCACAATCTCCTTCATGAATCTCTCGTAGAATCTCACAGCCTTCCTCAAGAGAAACACAACGTTGAAATGTCTCTGTGACACTGCGATAATGCAACTCTCCATTGACAATAGTCATTGACTTAGACCGATGGGTTATTTGCCTGGCCAAAGTTTCATCTTTAGGTAACTCGCCCCGGGTCATATAAGCCAAATATGGAACTGTCCAATTAGGAATAACGTGAAGAGCTACCACAAGTTGTGCTTCTGGGTCAGGAATAGCTAGATCTTCCTCCGTAGGCAGTTTGACTGGAGGGTTATGCAAAATATCCAGTAAAGTGTTAGGTGGCACTGGCTTATGCTGGGACCCTAACCAGCTCAAAGCACCATCCGCCTCATTTTTCCTACGATCAACATGTTCAACTTGATAGCCTTTAAAGTGACCAGCTATAGTGTCAACCTCTCGGTGATAAGCCGCCATGAGTGGATCCTTAGAATCCCAAGTGCCAGAAACTTGCTGAGCTACCAGATCTGAGTCGCTGAAACACCTCATCTGGCTTAAGTTCATCTCCTTAGCCATCCGAAGACTATGGAGTAAGGCCTCATACTCAGCTGCATTGTTAGTACAAGGAAACATCAACCGGAGGACGTAAGAAAATTTATCACCTCATGGGGAAGTCAAGACAACTCCAGCCCCCGAGCCCTCCAACTGCCTAGATCCATCAAAGTGAATAGACCAATATGTGCTATCTGGTTTCTCCTCAGGTATCTGCAGCTCTGTCGAATCATTTATGAAATCCACAAGTTCTTGAGACTTGATGGCTGTTCGAGGCATATACTTCAACCCATGAGGTCCAAGCTCAATGGCCCATTTTTCTACCCGACCTGTGGCCTCCCTATTTTGAATAATATCCCCTAGAGGAGCAGAAGTAACCAAAGTGATGGGATGACACAGAAAATATTGCTTGAGTTTTCGACTATCCATGAACACCCCATATACAAGCTTTTGCCAATGCGGATACCTCTGCTTGGACTCAATAAGCACCTCACTAATGTAGTAAACCGGCCGCTGAACCGAATGTTCCTTGCCCGATTCCTTCCTTTCCACCACAATGGCTACACTAACATCTCGGCTATTGGCAGCCACATATAGCAATAGAGGCTCTTTATAAATGGGAGCAGCAAGTACCGGTGGCTCAGCCAATTGTTTCTTCAAGGCCTCAAATGCTTGGTTAGCAGCATCACTCCAAAAAAAGTGATATGTCTTCTACATCATCTAGTACAGAGGGATAGCCTTCTCACCCAACTGGCTTATGAACCGGCTTATGGCCGCAATACGACCCGCCAAACGCTGAACATCATTGACACACGTCGGTTTAGCCAAAGAGGTGATAGCCTTTATTTTCTCTGGGTTAGCTTCAATACCCTGTTCTGAAACTAGAAAACCCAAGAGCTTGCCTGCTGGCACACCAAAAACACACTTTGCCGGGTTAAGTATCATCTTGTAGACCCGGAGATTGTTAAAGGTCTCCTTCAAATCATCTATCAGGGTCTCGGTCGGGGATATACCCCGCGGTATGACCCAGCCGAAAGTATGACCCGGCCGGGTCTGGCGGTTCACCAGAGACCCAGCTTATATTTGGCGACTTACTGATGATCCCGACGGTGGGTCAGATGGATGACAAGGCCCAAGGCCCAGAAGGCCGGTTTATGTTAATGGTGGGCCGGTTTAAGAGGAAAGGCATGAGGAATATTTAACTTACAAGGATTTAAGACCCGGACTTGTATCCGATTTGTATTAGAAGGTAGACTAGTCCTAATCCTAATAGGACTCCACATGTAACCCGCCCCTCTAACTTATATAAGGAGGGGCAGGGCACCCCAAGAGGGGGAGAAAAATAATCTCTAGGGCTAGACATAACTAGGAGAGCCGGTTTACGGCGACTCCATGAGGATCATAATAAGACCTAGCCACAAACAACATGTAGGGTTATAACCGGATGATGTTTCCCGGGGCTCGTAGCTTTCTAAATCCTTGTCTTGTGTTGTGTCTCTCGGTTCCGACCAACCCCTCTCAAGCTACTACATAGATGCATTGGCCTCACGACTAAGTCCTCACACTAGGACATCTGCCGTGACAAACCCACGACAGTTGGTGCCCACCGTGGGGCCTGCGCACGGTGGTGTTGAGTTCTTGGAGGGATACCTCACAGGGTTGAGAAGTTCACAGCTCTCCGGATGAAGAAAAAAAATTTGCGGAAAGAATTACAACAGCGAACATGTTTATCAATCAAGATGAGAAGGTTTGAGATTGAAAGAAGCTAGGGTTCCGTGCGAATCGCCACGCTTGACCTGTCGGTCCGTCGTCCAAGTGAGATCGATTTCCGGTGCGATCCGGTGAGACCAAGACCGACTCAGAATATTTCCGTTGTTTAATGGTCGTTTTCTACGGCAAGAGCCAGTGCACGTGAAGCAGATTACATCCATGGCAATCAACGTACGCAGATTCGCTTTGTTGCCTTGTTGCTATCGCTACACACTGCATTAAAACATCCAAGCAGATCAGGATCAAGTACTAGTACGCCACTAGAAGACAAGGAGGGAAGCTACGAGGAGCTTTATTCCAGAATTAAGGAAAAGTTACCAAGTTGGGCTGGCTCTTGTCTTAAGAAAAGGCCGCGACTTGGATGAAGACATAGACAATCAAACCACAACAACCAAGACGAGGACACGGACGGGTGGTTAGACTCGGACTCTGCATCATCATCGTCCCACCCCCGCAGTCACGGCCGTGATACGTCTCCAACGTATCTATAATTTTTGATTGCTCCATGCTATATTATCTACTGTTTTGGACATTATTGGGCTTTATTATACACTTTTATATTATTTTGGGACTAACCTATTAACCGGAGGCCCAGCCCAGAATTGCTGTTTTTTTTCCTATTTTAGGGTTTCGAAGAAAAGGAATATCAAATGGAGTCCAAACGGAATGAAACCTTTGGGAACGTGATTTTTGGAACGAACAAGATCCAGGAGACTTGGACCCTACGTCAAGCAACCAACAGGGAGGCCACGAGGTAGGGGGCGCGCCTACCCCCCCCCTCCCTGGCGCGCCCTCCACCCTCGTGGCCCCCCTATTGCTCCACCGACGTACTTGTTCCTCCTATATATACCTACGTACCCCCAAACGATCAGAGACGGAGCCAAAACCCTAATTCCACCGTCGTAACTTTCTGTATCCATGAGATCCCATCTTGGGGCCTGTTCTGGAGCTCCGCCGAAGGGGGCATCGATCACGAAGGGCTTCTACATCAACACCATAGCCTCTCCGATGAAGTGTGAGTAGTTTACCTCAGACCTACGGGTCCATAGTTATTAGCTAGATGGCTTCTTCTCTCTTTTTGGATCTCAATACAAAGTTCTCCCCCTCTCTTGTGGAGATCTATTCAATGTAATCTTCTTTTGCGGTGTGTTTGTTGAGACTGATGAATTGTGGGTCTATGATCAAGTTTATCTATGAACAATATTTGAATCTTCTCTGAATTCTTTTATGTAATATTGGTTATCTTTGCAAGTCTCTTCGAATTATCAGTTTGGTTTGGCCTACTAGATTGATCTTTGTTGCAATGGGAGAAGTGCTTAGCTTTGGGTTCAATCTTGCGGTGTCCTTTCCCAGTGATAGTAGGGGCAGCAAGGCACGTATTGTATTGTTGCCATCGAGGATAACAAGATGGTTTTTTTATCATATTGCATGAATTTATCCCTCTACATCATGTCATCTTGCTTAAGGCGTTACTCTGTTCTTATGAACTTAATACTCTAGATGCATGCTGGATAGCGGTCGATGTGTGGAGTAATAGTAGTAGATGCAGGCAAGAGTCGGTCTACTTGTCTCGGACGTGATGCCTATATACATGATCATACCTAGATATTCTCATAACTATGCTCAGTTCTATCAATTGCTCAACAGTATTTCGTTCACCCACCATAAAATACCTATGCATTTGAGAGAAGCCACTAGTGAAACCTATGGCCCCTGGGTCTATCTTCATCATATTAATCTTCCAATACTTAGTTATTTTCATTGCCTTTTATTTTACTTTGCATCTTTATCCTAAAAATACCAAAAATATTATCTTATCATATCTATCAGATCTCACTCTCGTAAGTGACCGTGTAGGGATTGACAACCCCTTATCGCATTGGTTGCGATGATTTATTTGTTTTGTGCAGGTGCGAGGGACTCGCACGTAGCCTCCTACTGGATTGATACCTTGGTTCTCAAAAACTGAGGGAAATACTTACGCTACTTTGCTGCATCACCCTTTCCTCTTCACGGGAAAACCAAGGCGGTGCTCAAGAGGTAGCAAGAAGGATTTCTGGCGCCGTTGCCGGGGAGGTCTACACAAAAGTCAAACATACCAAGTACCTATCACAAACCCTTATCTCCCGCATTACATTATTTGCCATTTAACTCTCATTTTCCTCTCCCCCACTTCACCCTTGCCGTTTTATTCGCCCTCTCTCTCTATCCTCCCTCTCTTTCCCGTTTGCCTCTTTGTGCCCGTTTCTTGTTTGCTTGTGTGTTGGATTGCTTGCTTGTCATGATGGCTCAAGATAACACTAAATTGTGTGACTTTACCAATACCAACAACAATGATTTTATTAGCAGTCCGATTGCTCCTCTTACCGATGCTGAATCTTGTGAAATTAATGCTGCCTTGCTGAATGTTGTCATGAAAGATTCGTTTTGCGGCCTTCCTAGTGAAGATGCCGCTACTCATCTAAATAGCTTCGTTGATTTGTGTGATATGCAAAGAAGAAATATGTTGATAATGATATTGTTAAATTGAAGCTATTTCCTTTTTCGCTTAGAGATCGTGCTAAAGCTTGGTTTTCGTCTTTGCCTAAAAATAGTATTGATTCTTGGAATAAGTGCAAAGATGCTTTTATCTCTAAGTATTTTCCTCCCGCTAAGATCATCTCTCTTAGAAACGATATTATGAATTTTAAGCAACTTGATCATGAACATGTTGCACAAGCTTGGGAGAGGATGAAATTAATGATACGTAATTGCCCTACTCATGGTTTGAATTTGTGGATGATTATACAAAAAAATTATGCCAGATTGAATTTTGCTTCTAGAAATCTTTTAGATTCATCCAAGGGAGGCACTTTTATGGAAATCACTTTAGGAGAAGCTACTAAACTCCTATATAATATTATGGTTAATTATTCTCAATGGCACACTGAAAGATCTACTAATAAGAAAGTGCATGCGATTGAAGAAATTAATGTTTTGAGTGGAAAGATGGATGAACTTATGAAATTATTTGCTAATAAAAGTGTATCTTCTTTGATTGAGAATAATAATGAATCTATGGATGTGAATTTTGTTGGTAGGAACAATTTTGGTAACAACGTGTATAGAGGAAACTTTAATCCTAGGCCTTATCCTAGCAATTCCTCTAATAATTATGGTAATTCCTACAACTATACTTATGGAAATTATAATAAGATGCCGTCTGATTTTGAATCTAATATTAAAGAATTCATTACTTCGCAGAAGAATTTCAATGCTTTGATTGAAGAAAAATTGCTTAAGATTGATGAGTTGGCTAGGAACGTTGATAGAATTTCTCTTGATGTTGATTCTTTGAAACTTATATCTATTCCACCTAAGCATGATATCAATGAGTCTCTCAAAGCCATGAGAATTTCCATTGATGAGTGCAAAGAAAGAACCGCTAGGATGCGTGCTAAGCAAGATTCCTTTATAAGAGCGTGTTCTTCTATTTTCCATGATAATAAAGATGAAGATCTAAAAGTTATTGATGTGTCCCCTATTAAATATTTGTTTTGCAATATGAATCTTGATAATGATGGGACTGAATATGATCCACTTTGCTTAGAAGGCGTTCCAAAAATTCGGAATTTTTAGATCTTGATGCTAAACTTGATAAAAGTGGGATTGAAGAGATCAAATCTCTAGATGTTAATGAACCTACTATTTTGGATTTCAAGGAATTTAATTATAATAGCTGCTCTTTGATAAATTATATTTCCTTGTTGCAATCTATGCTAAATTCTCCTCATGCTTATAGCCAAAATAAAGCTTTTACCAAACATATCGTTGATGCTTTGATGCAATCTTATGAAGAAAAACTTTAGTTGGAAGTTTCTATCCCTAGAAAACTTTATGATGAGTGGGAAACTACTACTAAAATTAAAATTAAATATCATGAATGCTATGCTTTGTGTGATTTGGGTGCTAGTGTTTCCATGATTCCAAAGACTTTGTGTGATTTGTTAGGTTTCCGTGATTTTGATGATTGCTCTCTAAACTTGCACCCTGCAGATTCCAATATTAAGAAACCTATGGGAAGAATTAATGATGTTCTTATTGTTGCAAATAGGAATTATGTGCCTGTAGATTTTATTGTTCTTGACATAGATTGCAATCCTTCATGTCCTATTATTCTTGGTAGACCTTTCCTTAGAACGATTGGTGCAATTATTGACATGAAGGAAGGAAAAATTAGATTCCAATTTCCGTTAAGGAAAGGCATGGAACACTTTCCTACAAAGAAAATTAAATTGCTTTATGAATCTATTATGAGAGCCACTTATGGATTGCCTACCAAAGATGGCAATACCTAGATCTATCCTTGCTTTTTATGCCTAGCTAGGGGTATTGAACGATAGTGCTTGTTGGGAGGCAACCCAATTTTATTTTTATTCCTTGCTTTTTGATCCTGTTTAGTAATAAATAATTTATCTAGCCTCTGTTTTGTTTGTGTTTTTTGTGTTTAATTAGTGTTTGTGCCAAGTAGAACTGTTGGGAAGACTTGGGGAAAGTCTTGTTAATCCTGCTGAAAAAACAGAAACTTTAGCGCTCACGAGAACTTCTGCCATTTTTATTTGGAAAGTTCTATTTAGTTAATTCGTTTTGAAGATGATTAACAGATAAATTCCTCACGTCCAGCAATTTATTTTAGAATTTTTAGGGTTCCATATCTTGCGCTAGCTACAGACTACTATAGACTGTTCTGTTTTTGACAGATTCTATTTTTCGTGTGTTGTTTGCTTATTTTGATGAATCTATGGCTAGTAAAATAGTTTATAAACCATAGAAAAGTTGGAATACAGTAGGTTTAACACCAATATAAATAAATAGTGAGTTCATTACAGTACCTTGAAGTGGTCTTTTGTTTTCTTTCGCTAACGGAGCTCATGAGATTTTCTACTTTATGTTTTGTGTTGTGAAGTTTTCAAGTTTTGGGTAAAGATTTGATGGATTATGGAACAAGGAGCGGCAAGAGCCTCAGCTTGGGGATGCCCATGTCACCCCCAAGATAATCTAAGGACACCTAACATCCAAAGCTTGGGGATGCCCCGGAAGGCATCCCCTCTTTCGTCTACTTCTATCGATAACTTTACTTGGAGCTATATTTTTATTCACCACATGATATGTGTTTTGCTTGGAGCGTCTTGTATGATTTGAGTCTTTGCTTTTTAGTTTACCACAATCATATTTTCTGTACACACCTTTTGAGAGACACACATGATTCGGGAATTATTAGAATACTCTATGTGCTTCACTTATATCTTTTTAGTTATATAGTTTTGCTCTAGTACTTCACTTATATCTTTTAGAGCACGGTGGTGGATTTGTTTTATAGAAACTATTGATCTCTCATGCTTCACTTAGATTATTTTGGGAGTCTTAAATAGCATGGTAATTTGCTTAAATAATCCTAATATGCTAGGTATAGAAGATTAATAATAAAATTCTCTTATGAGTGTGTTGAATACTAAGAGAAGTTTGATGCTTGATGATTGTTTTGAGATATGGAGATAGTGATATTAAAGTTGTGCTAGTTGAGTAGTTGTGAAATTGAGAAATACTTGTGTTGAAGTTTGCAAGTCCCTTAGCATGCACGTATGGTAAACGTTATGTAACAAATTTGAAACATGAGGTGTTCTTTGATTTGTTGGGAAACATAGTAATTTCAAAAAAAAATCCTATGCACACGCAAGATCATGGTGATGCATAGCAACGAGAGGGGAGAGTGTTGTCTACGTACCCTCATAGACCGACAGCGGAAGCGTTATGACAACGCGGTTGATGTATTCGTACGTCTTCACGGCCCGATCGACCAAGCACCGAAACTACGGCACCTCCGAGTTCTAGCACACGTTCAGCTCGATGACGATCCCCGGACTCCGATCCAGCAAAGTGTCGGGGAAGAGTTCCGTTAGCACGACAGCGTGGTGATGATCTTGATGTTCTACTGTCGCAAGGCTTCGCCTAAGCACCACTACAATCTTATCGAGGACTATGGTGGAGGGGGGCACCGCACACGGCTAAGAGAACGATCTTGAAGATCAACTTGTGTGTCTAGAGGTGCCCCCCAGCCCCCGTATATGAAGGAGAAAGGGGGGAGGCTGGCCGGCCCTTGGGGCGCGCCAAGGAGGAGGAGTCCTCCTCCTAGTAGGAGTAGGACTCCCCTCTTTCCTACTCCTACTAGGAGGGGGAAAGGAAGGGGAAGAGGGAGAAGGAAAGGGGGGCGCCGCCCCCCCTCTCCTAGTCCAATTCGGACCAGAGGGCGAGGGGGCACGCGACCCACCCTGGCCGCCCCTCTCTCTCTCCACTAGGGCCCATAAAGCCCATTACTTCTCCCGTGGGGGTTCTGGTAACCCTCCGGCACTCCGGTTTTCTCCGAAATCACCCGGAACACTTTCGGTGTCCGAATATAGCCATCCAATATATCAATCTTTATGTCTCGACCATTTCGAGACTCCTCGTCATGTCCGTGATCACATCCGGGACAACGAACAAACTTCGGTACATCAAAATATATAAACTCATAATGAAACTGTCATCGTAATGTTAAGCGTGCGGACCCTACGGGTTCGAGAACAATGTAGACATGACCGAGACATGTCTCCGGTCAATAACCAATAGCGGAACCTGGATGCTCATATTGGCTCCCACATATTCTACGAAGATCTTTATCGGTCAGACCGCATAACAACATACTTTGTTCCCTTTTTCATCGGTATATTACTTGCCCGAGATTCGATCATCGGTATCTCAATACCTAGTTCAATCTCGTTACCGGCAAGTCTCTTTACTCGTTTCGTAATACATCATCTTGCAACTAACTCATTAGTTGCAATGCTTGCAAGGCTTATGTGATGTGCATTACCGAGAGGGCCCAGAGATACCTCTCCGACAATCGGAGTGACAAATCCTAATCACGAAATACGCCAACCCAACATGTACCTTTGGAGACACCTGTAGAGCTCCTTTATAATCACCCAGTTACGTTGTGACGTTTGGTAGCACACAAAGTGTTCCTCCGGCAAACGGGAGTTGCATAATCTCATAGTCATAGGAACATGTATAAGTCATGAAGAAAGCAATAGCAACATACTAAATGATCGGGTGCTAAGCTAATGGAATGGGTCATGTCAATCACATCATTATCCTAATAATGTGATCCCGTTAATCAAATGACAACACATGTCTATTGTTTGGAAACATAACCATCTTCGATTAACGAGCTAGTCAAGTAGAGGCACACTAGTGACATTTAGTTTGTCTATGTATTCACACAAGTATTATGTTTCCGGATAATACAATTCTAGCATGAATAATAAACATTTATCATGATATAAGGAAATAAACAATAACTTTATTATTGCCTCTAGGGCATATTTCCTTCAGTCTCCCACTTGCACTAGAGTCAATAATCTAGATTACACAGTAATGATTCTAAAACCCATGGAGCTTTGGTGTTGATCATGTTTTGCTCGTGGAAGAGGCTTAGTCAATGGGTCTGCTACATTCATATCCGAATGTATCTTGCAAATCTCTATGTCTCCCACCTGGACTAGATCCCGGATGGAATTGAAGCGTCTCTTGATGTGTTCGGTTCTCTTGTGAAATCTGGATTCCTTTGCCAAGGCAATTGCACCAGTATTGTCACAAAAGATTTTCTTTGGACCCGATGCACTAGGTATGACACCTAGATCGGATATGAACTCCTTCATCCAGACTCCTTCGTTTGCTGCTTCCGAAGCAGCTATGTACTCCGCTTCACATGTAGATCCCGCCACAACGCTTTGTTTAGAACTGCACCAACTAACAGCTCCACCGTTTAATGTAAACACGTATCCGGTTTGCAATTTAGAATCGTCCAGATCAGTGTCAAAGCTTGCATCAACGTAACCATTTATGATGAGCTCTTTGTCACCTCCATATATGAGAAACATATCCTTAGTCCTTTTTAGGTATTTCAAGATGTTCTTGACCGCTGTCCAGTGATCCACTCCTGGATTACTTTGGTACCTCCCTGCTAGACTTATAGCAAGACATACATCAGGTCTGGTACACAGCATTGCATACATGATAGAGCCTATGGCTGAAGCATAGGGAACATCTTTCATTTTCTCACTATCTTCTGCAGTGGTCGGGCATTGAGTCTTACTCAATTTCACACCTTGCAACACAGGCAAGAATCCTTTCTTTGCTTGATCCATTTTGAACTTCTTCAAAACTTTGTCAAGGTATGTGCTTTGTGAAAGTCCAATTAAGCGTCTTGATCTATCTCTATAGATCTTAATGCCCAATATGTAAGCAGCTTCACCGAGGTCTTTCATTGAAAAACTCTTATTCAAGTATCCCTTTATGCTATCCAGAAATTCTATATCATTTCCGATTAATAATATGTCATCTACATATAATATCAGAAATGCTACAGAGCTCCCACTCACTTTCTTGTAAATACAGGCTTCTCCAAAAGTCTGTACAAAACCTAATGCTTTGATCACATTATCAAAGCGTTTATTCCAACTCCGAGAGGCTTGCACCAGTCCATAAATGGATCGCTGGAGCTTGCACACTTTGTTAGCTCCCTTTGGATCGATAAAACCTTCTGGCTGCATCATATACAACTCTTCTTCCAGAAATCCATTCAGGAATGCAGTTTTGACATCCATCTGCCAAATTTCATAATCATAAAATGCGGCAATTGCTAACATGATTCGGACAGACTTAAGCATCACTACGGGTGAGAAGGTCTCATCGTAGTCAATCCCTTGAACTTGTCAAAAACCTTTTGCGACAAGTCGAGCTTTGTAGACAGTAACATTACCGTCAGCGTCAGTCTTCTTCTTGAAGATCCATTTATTCTCAATTGCTTGTCGATCTTTGGGCAAGTCAACCAAAGTCCACACTTTGTTCTCATACATGGATCCCATCTCAGATTTCATGGCTTCAAGCCATTTTGCAGAATCTGGGCTCACCATCACTTCTTCATAGTTCGTAGGTTCATCATGATCTAGTAGCATGACTTCTAGAACAGGATTACCGTACCACTCTGGTGCGGATCTTACTCTGGTTGATCTACGAGGTTCAGTAGTAACTTGTTCTGAAGTTTCATGATCATCATCATTAGCTTCCTCACTAATTGGTGTAGGTGTCACAGAAACCGGTTTCTGTGGTGTACTACTTTCCAATAATGGAGCAGGAACAGTTACCTCATCAAGTTCTACTTTCCTCCCACTCACTTCTTTTGAGAGAAACTCCTTCTCTAGAAAGTCTCCGAATTTAGCAACAAAAGTCTTGCCTTCGGATCTGTGATAGAAGGTGTATCCAATAGTTTCCTTTGGATATCCTATGAATACACATTTCTCCGATTTGGGTTCGAGCTTATCAAGTTGAAGCTTTTTCACATAAGCATCGCAGCCCCAAACTTTAAGAAATGACAACTTTGGTTTCTTGCCAAACCACAGTTCATAAGGTGTCATCTCAACGGATTTTGATGGTGCCCTATTTAACATGAATGCGGCCGTCTCGAAAGCATAACCCCAAAACGATAGCGGTAAATCAGTAAGAGACATCATAGATCGCACCATATCTAGTAAAGTAAGATTATGACGTTCGGACACACCATTAAGCTGTGGTGTTCCGGGTGGCGTGAGTTGCGAAACTATTCCGCATTGTTTCAAATGTACACCAAACTCGTAACTCAAATATTCTCCTCCACGATCAGATCGTAGGAATTTTATTTTCTTGTTACGATGATTTTCAACTTCACTCTGAAATTCTTTGAACTTTTCAAATGTTTCAGACTTATGTTTCATTAAGTAGATATACCCATATCTGCTTAAGTCATTTGTGAAGGTGAGAAAATAACGATATCCGCCACGAGCCTCAACATTCATCGGACCACATACATCTGTATGTATGATTTCCAACAAATCTGTTGCTCTCTCCATAGTACCGGAGAACGGTGTTTTGGTCATCTTGCCCATAAGGCACGGTTCGCAAGTACCAAGTGATTCATAATCAAGTGGTTCCAAAAGTCCATCAGTATGGAGTTTCTTCATGCGCTTTACACCAATATGACCTAAACGGCAGTGCCACAAATAAGTTTCACTATCATTATCAACTCTGCATCTTTTGGCTTCAACATTATGAATATGTGTGTCACTACTATCGAGATTTAATAAGAATAGACCACTCTTCAAGGGTGCATGACCATAAAAGATATTACTCATATAAATAGAACAACAATTATTCTCTGATTTAAATGAATAACCGTCTCGCATCAAACAAGATCCAGATATAATGTTCATGCTCAACGCTGGCACCAAATAACAATTATTTAGGTCTAATACTAATCTCGAAGGTAGATGTAGAGGTAGCGTCCGACCGCGATCACATCGACTTTGGAACCATTTCCCACACGCATCGTCACCTCGTCCTTAGCCAATCTTCGCTTAATTCGTAGTCCCTGTTTCGAGTTGCAACTATTAGCAATAGAACCAGTATCAAATATCCAGGTGCTACTGCGAGCATTAGTAAGGTACACATCAATAACATGTATATCATATATACCTTTGTTCACCTTGCCATCCTTCTTATCCGCCAAATACTTGGGGCAGTTCCTCTTCCAGTGACCAGTCTGCTTGCAGTAGAAGCACCCAGTTTCAGGCTTAGGTCCAGATTTGGGTTTCTTCTCCTGAGCAGCAACTTGCTTGCTATTCTTTTTGAAGTCCCCCTTCTTCTTCCCTTTGCCCTTTTTCTTGAAACTAGTGGTCTTGTTGACCATCAACACTTGATGCTCCTTCTTGATTTCTACCTCCGCAGCTTTCAGCATTGCGAAGAGCTCAGGAATTGTTTTAACCATCCCTTGCATATTATAGTTCATCACGAAGCTCTTGTAGCTAGGTGGAAGTGATTGGAGAATTCTGTCAATGACGCAATCATCTAGAAGATTAACTCCCAATTGAATCAAGTGATTATTATACCCAGACATTTTGAGTATATGCTCACTGACAGAACTGTTCTCCACCATCTTGCAGCTATAGAATTTATTGGAGACTTCATATCTCTCAATCCGGGCATTTGCTTGAAATATTAACTTCAACTCCTGGAACATCTCATATGCTCCATGACGTTCAAAACGTCGTTGAAGTCCCGATTCTAAGCCGTAAAGCATGGCACACTCAACTATCGAGTATTCATCAGCTTTGCTCTGCCAGACGTTCATAACATCTGGTGTTGCTCCAGCAGCAGGCCTGGCACCCAGCGGTGCTTCCAGGATGTAATTCTTCTGTGCAGCAATGAGGATAATCCTCAAGTTACGGACCCAGTCCGTGTAATTGCTACCATCATCTTTCAACTTTGCTTTCTCAAGGAACGCATTAAAATTCAACGGAACAACAGCACGGGCCATCTATCTACAATCAAACATAAACAAGCAAGATACTATCAGGTACTAAGTTCATGATAAATTTAAGTTCAATTAATCAAATTACTAAAGAACTCCCACTTAGATAGACATCCCTCTAATCCTCTAAGTGATCACGTGATCCAAATCAACTAAACCATGTCCGATCATCACGTGAGATGGAGTAGTTTCATTGGTGAACATCACTATGTTGATCATATCTACTATATGATTCACGATCGACCTTTCGGTCTCCGTGTTCCGAGGCCATATCTGTATATGCTTGGCTCGTCAAGTATAACCTGAGTATTCCTCATGTGCAACTGTTTTGCACCCGTTGTATTTGAACGTAGAGCCTATCACACCCGATCATCACGTGGTGTCTCAGCACGAAGAACTTTCACAACGGCGCATACTCAGGGAGAACACTTCTTGATAATTAGTGAGAGATCATCTTAAAATGCTACCGTCAATCAAAGCAAGATAAGATGCATAAAAGATAAACATCACATACAATCAATATAAGTGATATGATATGGCCATCATCATCTTGTACTTGTGATCTCCATCTCCGAAGTACCGTCATGATCACCATCGTCACCGGCGTGACACCTTGATATCCATTGTAGCATCGTTGTCGTCTCGCCAATCTTATGCTTCCACGACTATCGCTATCGCTTAGTGATAAAGTAAAACATTACAGTGCGATTGCATTGCATACAATAAAGCGACAACCATATGGCTCCTGCCAGTTGCCGATAACTCAGTTACAAAATATGATCATCTCATACAATAAAATTTAGCATCATGTCTTGACCATATCACATCACAACATGCCCTGCAAAAACAAGTTAGATGTCCTCTACTTTGTTGTTGCAAGTTTTACGTGGCTGCTACAGGCTTAAGCAAGAACCAATCTTACCTACGCATCAAAAACCACAACGATAGTTTATCAAGTTGGTGCTGTTTTAACCTTCGCAAGGACCGGGCGTAGCCACACTCGGTTCAACTAAAGTTGGAGAAACTGACACCCGCCAGCCACCTGTGTGCAAAGCATGTCGGTAGAACAAGTCTCGCGTAAGCGTACACGTAATGTCGGTCCAGGCTGCTTCATCCAACAATACCGCCGAACCAAAGTATGACATGCTGGTAAGCAGTATGACTTATATCGCCCACAACTCACTTGTGTTCTACTCATGCACAACATCAACGCATAAAACCTGGTTCTAATGCCACTGTTGGTAAACGTAGTAATTTCAAAAAAATTCCTATGCACACGCAAGATCATGGTGATGCATAGCAACGAGAGGGGAGAGTGTTGTCTACGTACCCTCGTAGAAAAAAAGCGGAAGTGTTATGACAACACGGTTTATGTATTCGTACGCCTTCACGGCCCGACCGATCAAGCACCGAAACTACGGCACCTTCGAGTTCTAGCACACGTTCAGCTCGATGACGATCCCTGGACTCCGATCCAGCAAAGTGTCGGGGAAGAGTTTCGTTAGCACGACGGCGTGGTGACGATCTTGATGTTCTACTATCGCAGGGCTTCGCCTAAGCACCACTACAATATTATCGAGGACTATGGTGGAGGGGGGCACCACACACGGCTAAGAGAATGATCTTGAAGATCAACTTGTGTGTCTAGAGGTGCCCCCTGCCCCCGTATATAAAGGTGCATGGGGGGAGGCCAGCCAGCCCTTGGGGCGCGCCAAGGAGGAGGAGTCCTCCTCCTAGTAGGAGTAGGACTCCCCTCTTTCCTACTCCTACTAGGAGGGGGAAAGGAAGGGGAAGAGGGAGAAGGAAAGGGGGGCGCCGCCCCCCCTCTCCTAGTCCAATTCAGACCAGAGGGGGAGGGGGCACGTGGCCCACCCTGGCCGCCCCTCTCTCTCTCCACTAGGGCCCATAAAGCTCATTATTTCTCCCGTGGGGGTTCTGGTAACCCTCCGGCACTCCGGTTTTCTCTGAAATCACCCGGAACACTTCCCATGTCCAAATATAGCCGTCCAATATATCAATCTTCCTCGTCATGTCCGTGATCACATCCGAGACTCCGAACAAACTTCGGTACATCAAAATATATAAACTCATAATGAAACTGTCATCGTAACGTTAAGCGTGCGGACCCTACAGGTTCGAGAACAATGTAGACATGACCGAGACATGTCTCCGGTCAATAACCAATAGCGGAACCTGGATGCTCATATTGGCTCCCACATATTCTACGAAGATCTTTATCGGTCAGACCGCATAACAACATACTTTGTTCCCTTTGTCATCGGTATGTTACTTGCCCGAGATTCGATCATCGGTATCTCAATACCTAGTTCAATCTCGTTACCGGCAAGTCTCTTTACTCGTTTCATAATACATCCTCTTGCAACTAACTCATTAGTTGCAATGCTTGCAAGGCTTATGTGATGTGCATTACCGAGAGGGCCCAGAGATACCTCTCCGATAATCGGAGTGACAAATCCTAATCTCGAAATACGCCAACCCAACATGTACCTTTGGAGACACCTGTAGAGCTCCTTTATAATCACCCAGTTACATTGTGACGTTTGGTAGCACACAAAGTGTTCCTCCGGCAAACGGGAGTTGCATAATCTCATAGTCATAGGAACATGTATAAGTCATGAAGAAAGCAATAGCAACATACTAAACGATCGGGTGCTAAGCTAATGGAATGGGTCATGTCAATCACATCATTCTCCTAATAATGTGATCCCGTTAATCAAATGACAACACATGTCTATGGTTAGGAAACATAACCATCTTCGATTAACGAGCTAGTCAAGTAGAGGCACACTAGTGACATTTAGTTTGTCTATGTATTCACACAAGTATTATGTTTCTAGATAATACAATTCTAGCATGAATAATAAACATTTATCATGATATAAGGAAATAAATAATAACTTTATTATTGCCTCTAGGGCATATTTCCTTCATGATTGTCCTCCTTATGAGTGGCGGTCGGGGACGAGCGATGGTCTTTTCCTACCAATCTATCCCCTAGGAGCATGCACGTAGTGCTTGGTTTTTGATGACTTGTAGATTTTTGCAATAAGTATGTGAGTTGTTTATGACTAATGTTGAGTCCATGGATTATACGCACTCTCACCCTTCCATCATTGTTAGCCTCTTCGGTATCGTGCATTGCCCTTTCTCACATTGAGAGTTGGTGCAAACTTCGCCGGTGCATCCAAACCACGTGATATGATACGCTCTTTCACACATAAACCTCCTTATATCTTCCTCAAAACAGCCACCATACCTACCTATTATGGCATTTCCATAGCCATTCCGAGATATATTGCCATGCAACTTTCCACCATCCCGTTTATCATGACACGTTCATCATTGTCATATTGCTTTGCATGATCATGTAGTTGACATCGTATTTGTGGCAAAGCCACCGTTCATAATTTTTCATACATTCACACTTGATTCATTGCATATCCCGGTACACCATCGGAGGCATTCATATAGAGTCATACCTTGTTCTAGTATCGAGTTGTAATCTTTGAGTTGTAAATAAATAGAAGTGTGATGATCATCATTTAATAGAACATTGTCCCAATAAAAAAAGAGAAAGGCCAAAAAAATGAAGGCCAAAAAAAGAAATAAAAAGGGACAATGCTACTATCCTTTTTCCACACTTGTGCTTCAAAGTAGCACCATGATCTTCATGATAGAGAGTCTCTTATTTTGTCACTTTCATATACTAGTGGGAATTTTTCATTATAGAACTTGGCTTGTATATTCCAACAATGGGCCTCCTCAAGTGCCCTAGGTCTTCATGAGCAAGCAAGTTGGATGCACACCCACTAGTTCCTTTTGTTGAGCTTTCATACATTTATAGCTCTAGTGCATCCGTTGCATGGCAATCCCTACTCCTTGCATTAACATCAATCGGTGAGCATCTCCATAGCTCATTGATTAGCCTTGTTGATGTGAGACTTTCTCCTTTTTGTCTTCTCCACATAGCCCCCATCATTATACTCTATTCCACCCATAGTGCTATATCCATGGCTCACGCTCCTGTATTGCGTGAAGGTTTATAAAGTTTGAGATTACTAAAGTATGAAATAATTGCTTGGATTGTCATCGGGGTTGTGCGTGATGAGAGCATTCTTGTGTGACGAAAATGCAGCATGACTAAACTATATGATTTTGTAGGGATGAACTTTCTTTGGCCATGTTATTTCGAGAAGACATAATTGCTTAGTTAGTATGCTTGAAGTATTATTATTTCTATGTCAATATTAAACTTTTATCTTGAATCTTTCGGATCTGAATATTCATGCCACATTTAAGAAGAATTACATTGAAATTATGCCTAGTAGCATTCCACATCAAAAATTCTGTTTTTATCATTTACCTACTCGAGGACGAGCAGGAATTAAGCTTGGGGATGCTTGATACGTCTCCAATGTATCTATAATTTTTGAATGCTCCATGCTATATTATCTACTGTTTTGGACATTATTGGGCTTTATTATACACTTTTATATTATTTTTGGGACTAACCTATTAACCGGAGGCCCAGCCCGGAATTGTTGTTTTTTTGCCTATTTTAGGGTTTCGAAGAAAAGGAATATCAAAAGGAGTCCAAACGGAATGAAACCTTCGGGAACGTGATTTTTGGAACGAACAAGGTCCAGGAGACTTGGACCCTAAGTCGAGCAACCAACAGGGAGGCCACTAGCTAGGGGGTGCCTACCCCCCTGGCGCGCCCTCCACCCTCGTGGGCCCCCTGTTGCTCCACCGACGTACTTCTTTCTCCTATATATACCTACATACCCCCAAACGATCAAAGACGGAGCCAAAACCCTAATTCCACCACCGTAACTTTCTATATCCACGAGATCCCATCTTGGGGCCTGTTCTGGAGCTCCGCCGGAGGGGGCATCGATCACGGAGGGCTTCTACATCAACACCATAGCCTCTCTGATGAAGTGTGAGTAGTTTACCTCAGACCTACGGGTCCATAGTTATTAGCTAGATGGCTTCTTCTCTCTTTTTGGATCTCAATACAAAGTTCTCCCCCTCTCTTGTGGAGATCTATTCGATGTAATCTTTGTTTGTGGTGTGTTTGTTGAGACTGATGAATTGTGGGTTTATGATCAAGTTTATCTATGAACAATATTTGAATCTTCTCTGAATTCTTTTATGTATGATTGGTTATCTTTGCAAGTCTCTTCGAATTATCAGTTTGGTTTGGCCTACTAGATTGATCTTTCTTGCAATGGGAGAAGTGCTTAGCTTTGGGTTCAATCTTGCGGTGTCCTTTCCTAGTGACAGTCGGGGCAGCAAGGCATGTATTGTATTGTTGCCATCGAGGATAACAAGATGGGGCTTTATCATATTGCATGAATTTATCCCTCTACATAATGTCATCTTGCTTAAGGCGTTACTCTGTTCTTATGAACTTAATACTCTAGATGCATGCTGGATCGTGGTCGATGTGTGGAGTAATAGTAGTAGATGCAGGCAGGAGTCGGTCTACTTGTCTCGGACATGATGCCTATATACATGATCATACCTAGATATTCTCATAACTATGCTCAATTCTGTCAATTGCTCAACAGTAATGCATTCACCCACCGTAAAATACCTATGCTCTTGAGAGAAGCCACTAGTGAAACCTATGGCCCACGGGTCTATCTTCATCATATTAATCTTCCAATACTTAGTTATTTTCATTGCCTTTTATTTTACTTTGCATCTTTATCATAAAAATACCAAAAATATTATCTTATCATATCTATCAGATCTCACTCTCGTAAGTGACCGTGTAGGGATTGACAACCCGTTGTCGCGTTGGTTGCGAGGATTTATTTGTTTTGTGCAGGTGCGAGGGACTCGCGCGTAGCCTCCTACTGGATTGATACCTTGGTTCTCAAAAACTGAGGGAAATACTTATGCTACTTTGCTGCATCACCCTTTCCTCTTCAAGGGAAAACCAACGCAGTGCTCAAGAGGTAGCAGGCCACACCTCACTGGCGCGCCTCCCCAGTCGAGCCGCCTCTGCTAGTCGCCTCTGTCCCGGTTGCGGCCCGCTGAGCCGCCCAGAGCAGTTGCCGCTCCAACCTGCTAGCCTCCGCGAAGAGCTATTGCCTCGCACGAGCCGCCGTATATTCTGCACCGGGTCACCCTCGCTGGTGTGGTCTCAAGCCAGACTCGCTCGCACTTCGGCTTGCCTCCTCCAGGCGCCCCTTTGCCGCAGCTCGGCCTCACCCGTGTGCCGCCAAGCTGCCCCTGCTGCGCCGCGAGCCGCCACTCTGAGCAGCCGGCCTCGTCTCCGCCCGCTCACCTCACTACCTTCACACCCCTGCGTGCCTCACCGGCGTCTGCAGCCGGCTGCTCCTGTCCGCTACTCTATCAGTAGGGAGAGAAAAAGAAAGAGAAAGAGAAGGAGAGTGTGTCGGAAACAGGAATAT
This sequence comes from Triticum urartu, assembly GCF_056163025.1. Taxonomy (NCBI): domain Eukaryota; kingdom Viridiplantae; phylum Streptophyta; class Magnoliopsida; order Poales; family Poaceae; genus Triticum; species Triticum urartu. The sequence goes on from NC_141879.1 coordinate 574,912,281, forward strand.
GATGCAACGAGAGACGTCTCCGTGGATGGATGGAAGGAAGGAAAGGTGATTAGGTTGATTAAAAAAGAGAGAGAGAAAAAGCTCCGGTCAAGCGGATGCATGGAAAATGGAGAAGCCAAAAGAGCTCCACCACATTGTTTATTGTCACAAGTCTCGTGATGTACATATGATGTTTTCGTCCCGGCTGCGTCCAACATTATTCAACACCAGCATCCTGTTTATCCGGCAAAAAATATCAGGTATTATCCTTCCTATATATTGTATCAGCACTATATTAACACATCCAAGAAAAATTACTCTAGTCTATTATATTTTTTCGTAGGACCATTATTCCTTACAAAAGGTGTCGCATAAGGGGCGCGCGCCAACATCACTTTTGCACTAGTGCTTGTCTGTGCCATGCTACTCGATGGATACGTACGCGAATCGCCGCCCTGCTACATCAACATGACATGGATGACACGCCCGTCCATGCGAGTTACCACGTCCGTGATTGACTCGCCCGTCCGCACCGGCTTATAAAAACTGTGGCCGTCTCATCCATGAGTGATTTCAGTTTCACCGTAGATATCATCAACTCCATGGCGGATTATTTTCGGCCTAACATATCTGGTGATATCCATCTAAAGTCTATCTTATTAGCACATATTGCTTTTTGTCAAAGAACAGTTTATCTTTGCCTTGGCCTGCAATATTGTTTATGGAGGACAATTGTTCGTTACAAGAGCGATGGTTGTGTCATGGGTATATAGCTCGCGCCACCATTATCATGCATCTGACCGTGCCATCAAGTTCGACGAATATAGGTGCAAGCCGCCGTTTTTTGCGGCCCAATTTATATCAACATGACGCGGCTGACTCGTCCATCCACGCCAGCTTACAACGTCGTGGCTGACTCAACTGTCTATATCGCCTCTGATGTTGTGGTCGTCTTTGCCGTTCGTCTCTCACGGCCTGGTCTACATCAACACACCGGGTCGTACCTGTCTGCATAAGCTCTTTATTGAGTATGAGCAAGTCACTGCTCGGGTAGCCCGGTTTTCTTTCAACAAATTGGAGGCAAATTATCATATGTTATCAGCCACCGTCTGCACCAGATGGCTCAATGGGCAGGCGCACAAGTCGCCGCCACTACAGTTTGGTTAGCTTCAAATAGCCAGTTGGAAGGAACCATTGGCCGAGTTGCTGACATGGCTCATACGGGATCATTTATAACCCGCCGCAGTCAGCTCAGCCTTCTATGGATTCACATCGTGCTATCAACACCAATGATATACAACTTAAGCTGGTTTAAATAACGGTCAAATATGGAAAATCTCAAGCCAACTCCTTGAGTCGCCTTGAAACTCGGGGGCTACAATGATATGACTCAGCAAATGTTGCCGGTTTTCAGTGAAGTCAAGAACCCCAGGATGTTGGAGGGAAAGATAACCCGGTCCCGGAGGCTACTACCACATTGATGAAAATTTAAAGGCCGTCAGAAAATTTCTGGTTAAAAATGAAGAATACCAGTTTAAAATCCGGTTGAAGGGAAATCTGTTCTCCCACAAAGCTCTGAAGCTCTCAAATCTGGTTTAATAATTTCCGGTTCAAAAATAATTAATTTCTGCAAGTTCGAGTTTAAAGGTCGTCAGGAAATTTCCGGCTTAAAAAGAAGGATTCCGGTTTAAAATTCGGCTCAAGGGAAAGCTGTCTCCCACAAAGCTTTGAAGCTCTCAGTACCTGGTTTATGAATTTCCGGTTCAAAAAGAATTAATCTCTCGCAAGTTCGAGTTCTTAGAAAAATTAGAGGGACCAAAGAGAGTCTGTTGTAAAAACACAGCTCAAACATAGGCACCCGACGAGCACGGCTTCGAAATATATCACTTGTGGGCTTCCGGTTTATTGAGCTAAGCTATGATTACCCTTTGATCCGGCTTATACGCCATGTTTACAAAAAAAACTTGGGGGCTTGTTACCGAAAGTCAAAAGGGGCCAAAGGGAGTGTTGCAAAAGTACAACTCAAACATAGGCACCCATTGAGCATAGCTCAAAATATTGCTCGGGGGCTCTTTGCTTCTACAAGAACAAAGATTCTATAACCTTGTAATGGGCTATAAAAGCCAGGCTTGGAAGCCAGGTGTATTCACCTAAAACCCCGGGTTATCCTACCTTTTTTAAGTAAGCCACTTCGCCCAGGTAATCCTGGTAAGACCCGTCGAACGTTTGACAAGTCAATCTTATAAAGACCCTGAACTTGTCATAGTTAAAATGACGATTGGTTAATGTGAGGTCCATCTTATAAGGCTTTGCAAAATGTTTAACTCAGTGGCCTGGCAGCCCATGAAAAGCCTCACCTTTTTGCATATTTTCTTCTGAAATCTTTCTTTTGGCAGTTTCTTTTGATGAAGATTATACTAATCTCGTGTTTATTGACCAGGCCTGGTTTTTTACTATAAGTCGCCAGTATGAGATAAGGTACCATCTGGTGTTTATTAAACCGGCCTAGTTTTTGACTTTAAGTCGCTAGTATGAGATAATATAACATCCGGTATTTATTAATCCGGCTTGGCTTTCGACTATAAGTCGCCAGTATATATTTGGATTGCGCCATTGGAATCATGCGCTTATAAATCATTGGGTATATTATTCAAATCTTTAATAGCCAACATGGCTGGATTTTTATTATGGTTATCAATAACCAATATTATTATTAAGGTTTTCAAAGTCACTTCAGCGCAATGGTTATTATTTATCAATGGATATGATTTATTCTACAAAGGAATAGTCCCAAGTCGTTGCAGGCTTACGACCCGGCACTTGGGGGCTACATTATTCAAGTTGAGATTACATCAAATATGCAAGTCCCATGTCACTGCCAGCATGCACCATGGCACTTGGGGGCTAATGCAAAGTCATTTTTGCTCACCTTATTGAAGACCCGACTCATCACATCATAATGAGCCAACCCTTGGGGGCTACCAATTGCTCTTGTCAACAATTCAAGGTACACAAGCTTTAATCCATTATATTGAAAGGTTTATTGCTCAGTTGGTAGAGTACAAAGCTCTTAACCCTGTGGACGTGGGTTCAAGCCTCATGGTGGGGGTTATATCATATGAAGTTATTTTCAATGAAGTATATATATAAAGTCCCAGCTCAGTATTATCTTACTGAGCCGGCCCTTGGGGGCTACACGTCGCTACTCAATTTTATATGATCATATCTACAAAGTCCCTGCTCATTATTGCATAATGACCCGGCCCTTGGGGGCTACACTAGTTGAAGTTTTTATGGGCATCAGGAAATTATAAGTCCCAGGTTGCTGCAAGCATGACAACCCGGTACTTGAGGGCTACATATGTGGAATATTCAGTTTTGATTAGTGATTGAGATGAACAACCCGGATTTCTTCAAGGTTGCAACACTTATATTGGAGCAAGTCTTAAGCTATCACTATGTTCTCCTCTTAAGACTTGGGGGGCTACAAGTATTATGCATATAAAGGAGGAACGTCTTCAAATTATCAGTTTTGAGCAAATCAAGAAGATCAATTACATGACCCGGTGTCAACAACAATTATGACCCGGCATCGTCTGTTTTATAACCCAGAAATTTTGGTAATGATAAACTGGCAAGTTTTACATCTTGAAGCCGGCTGAAAGTCAGATGAGTATTTCAAGATCAATATTTTTTTAAGTTGGCGCTTTGGAAGCCGACTCAAATGGATTCTTTAGTTACAATATTTCTTCTACAAGCAAGTTGATTACGAAGCTGGTCTATTGACTCAGATTTTTTAGAAGAAGGAAATGACAAGGATTAAAGGATGATCAGGTGCCGACTTACAAGAATATTTAACCCGAAGCACAACCTGTCAAATTTGTTCTTGTGTTTATGTTGCAGGTTAGTTTAACATGGATAAACCCAAATTAAACTGGGGGCTAATGTCGGGGATATACCCCGTGGTATGACCCGGCCGGAAGTATGACTCGGCCGGGTCTGGCGGTTCACCAGAGACCCAGCTGATAGTTGGCGACTTACTGATGACCTCGACGGCGGGTCAGACGGATGACAAGGCCCAAGGCCCAGAAGGCCAGGTTATGTTAATGGTGGGCCGGTTTAAGAGGAAAGGCGTGAGGAATATTTACCTTACAAGGAGTTAAGACCCGGACTTGTATCCGGTTTGTATTAGAAGGTAGACTAGTCCTAATCCTAATAGGACTCCACATGTAACCTGCCCCTCTAACTTATATAAGGAGAGGCAGGGCACCCCAAGAGGGGAGAAATATAATCTCTAGGGCTAGACATAACTAGGAGAGTCGGTTTACGGCGACTCCATGAGGATCATAATAAGACATAGCCAAAAACAGCATGTAGGGTTATTACCGGATGATGTTTCCCGAGGCTCGAAGCTGTCTAAATCCTTGTCTTGTGTTGCGTCTCTCGGTTCCGATCAACCCCTCTCAAGCTACTACATAGATGTGTTGGCCTCACGACTAAGTCCTCACACTAGGACATCAACCGTGACAAATCCACGCCAGTCTCCTTCTTCCTGGATTTCACCATAATATCATCCACATAAGCATGAACATTGCACCCAATTTGATCATGAAGGCAATTTTGCACACACCGCTGGTAAGTCGCCTAGGCACTCTTGAGCCCAAAAGGCATAGACACGTAACAGAAGGCTCCAAAGGGAGTAATAAAAGTTGTCTTCTCCTGGTCCTTAACTGCCATTTTGATCTGATGATAACCAAAGTAAGCATCCAAAAAGCTCAAACGCTCACAACCCGTCGTAGCATCAATAATCTGATCAATATGGGGGAGAGCAAAGGGATCAGCCGGAAAATCCTTGTTTAAATCTGTATAATCCACACACATGCGCCAGGTGCCATTTTTCTTAAGTACCAGCACCGGGTTGGCCAACCACTCAGGATGAACAACTTCAACGATAAACCCAACCGCCAAGAGCCGGGCCACTTCTTCTCCAATAGCCTTGCGCCTCTCTTCATTGAAACGGCGAAGGAATTGCTTAACCGGTTTAAACTTTGGATCAATGTTGAGAGTGTGCTCAGCGAATTCCCTCGGTGCACCTGGCATGTCTGAAGGCTTCCATGCAAAGATGTCCCGGTTCTCACGGATGAACCCGATGAGTGCGCTTTCCTATTTCGGATCCAACTTGCACTGATGCTGAACTGCTTGGATGAATCGCCAGGAATGAAGTCAACTAGCTTTGTGTCATTCGCCGACTTAAACTTCAACAAGGGGTCATGCTCTATGGTTGGTTTCTTCAAAGACGTCATATCCACCGGGTCAACATTATCCTTGTAAAATTTCAATTCCTTTGTTGCACAAACAGACTCAGCGTAAGCAGCGTTGCCTTCCTCACACTCCAAGGCTACTTTGCGACTTCCATGCACTATGATGGTGCCCTTATGACCCGGCATCTTAAGCTGTAAGTAAACATAACAAGGCCTTGCCATAAATTTAGTGTAAGCCGGCCGCCCAAACAGAGCATGATAAGGGCTCTTGATTTTAACCACTTTGAAGTTCAACGTCTTAGATCTGGAATCATATTCATCTCCAAAGGCAACCTCCAAAGATATTTTGCCCAGTGGATATGCCGATTTACCAGGCACCACACCGTGAAAAACAGTATTCGGCGGCTGTAACGCCCTCGATGCGGCTATATCTCCCACATGTCGAAGCACGACTTAGAGGCATAACCGCATTGAAAGGAATGTCGCAAGTGAGGTACTCTTCACACAACCCATGTAATACATAAGGGAAAGAGATACATATATGGCTTACAATCGCCACTTCACACAATTACATGAATAAAGCATTACATCAACCAAATACAATCAAGGTCCGTCTACGGAACCAAAATAAAAGAAGACTACCCCAAATGCTACACAGATCCCCGATCGACCCCAACTGGGCTCCACTACTGATCAACTAGAACGAAACAACACGACGAAGAAGGTCTTCATCGAGCTCCTCCTTGAGCTCGGTTGCGTCACCTGGAATGGCATCATCGGCACCTGCAAGCTGGTTTTGGAAGTATCTGTGAGTCATGGGGACTCAGCAATCCCACAACCTTGCAATCAAGACTATTTAAGCTTATGGGTAAGGTAAAGGTATGAGGTGGATCTGCAGCAAGCGACTAGCATATATGGTGGCTAAACATACGCAAATGAGAGTGAGAAGAGAAGGCAAGGCACGGTCGATAAAACTATGATCAAGAAGTGATCCTAGAACAACCTACGTCAAGCATAACTCCAACACCGTGTTCACTTCCCGGACTCCGCCAAGAGACCATCACGGTAACACACGCGGTTGGTGCATTTTAATTAAGGTCAACTTCAGGTTTTCTACAATCGGACATTAACAAATTCCCATCTGCCCATAACCGCGGGCACGGATTTCGAAAGTTCAAATCCCTGCAGGGGTGTCCCAACTTAGCCCATCACAAGCTCTCACGGTCAACGAAGGATATTCCTTCTAGTGGGAAGACCCGATCAGGCTCGAAATCCCGGTTACAAGACATTTCGACAATGGTAAAACAAGACCAGCAAAGCCACCCAGATGTGCCGAGAAATCCCGATAGGAGCTGCACATATCTCATTCTAAGGGCACACCGGATGAGCCAAACGTCGGGTAAGCCAGCCCAGAGTTGCCCCTGGTAGCCTCAGACATCGCTTAGTTTGGACCAACACTTAGAGAAGCACTGGCCCGGGGGGGTTAAAATAAGATGACCCTTGAGCCGGCCGACCCAAGGGAAAGAAAAGGCTGGTGGAAAATGGTAAAACCAATGTTGGGCCTTGCTGGAGGAGTTTTATTCAAGGCGAACTGTCAAGGGGTTCCCATTATAACCCAACCACGTAAGGAACGCAAAATCCAGGAACATAACACCGATATGACGGAAACTAGGGTGGCAAGAGTGGAACAAAACACCAGGCATAAGGCCGAGCCTTCCACCCTTTACCAAGTATGTAGATGCATTAATTAAATAAGACTTATTGTGATATCCCAACAAAATATCCATGTTCCAACAAGGAACAAACTCCAATCTTCACCTGTAACTAACAACGCTATAAGAGGGGCTGAGCAAAGCGGTAACATAGCCAAACAACGGTTTGCTAGGACAAGGTGGGTTAGAGGCTTGGCTTAAAAATATGGGAGGCATGATAAGCAAGTGGTAGGTATCGCGGCATAGGCAAAGCAAAAGAGCGAGCAACTAGCAAGCAAAGATAGAAGTGATTTCAAGGGTATGGTCATCTTGCCTAAGATCCCGCAAGGAAGAAGAACGAGTCCATGAAGAAGACAAACGGACGTAGACGAACGGATCCTCACAAACGCGACGTTATCGGAACCAACCCGAAGAAGCAACACCAGAAAGAAGTACACAACATAGTAAACAACCAACACATGAACATGGCATGATATGCGGGATGCGATATGCGGTGCATATGCATGATTTGGAAAGGAATAATTGAAACTGGCCTCAACTTGGATATCCACGAGTGCCACTAAAAAGGTGAGGTGATTTTGGTTGAAATCGATATAAAGATCACCGGAATCGGATGCACGGTTTGGAAATGGCAAGCAAAACAAATATGGCACCGGTCTGCGATAATCAGCAAGTGACGAACTAAATGCATCAAGATAAATATGCTACAGCACTCAAACATGACAACAAAATACATGGCAGGGATCCACTCATGATGCTTGACAAAAGATGAACATTGAGCTATGGCTAATTCATCCATTAACAAGTTCAAACAAGCATGGCAAAAGTGCAAAAGATAACAGGATTCAGACTTGGTGAAATTAACAGGATATCAGGAATTTATCATCAGGAAGCAATCTTTAGAGCATGAAAACTACATGCTACAGGAACATATCATGGCAAATCAAGGCATGGCATTAAGCTACTCAAAGCACATAACAAAATTCCCTTAGTGACCATGAGCCAAAAAGGGATCATAAAATACAATTGCAAGCATGTGAACATAGCAAAAACATAAACAGATTCAGACAGTGAAAAACTGGAGCATGACAAATCAGTTAACGAGTAGGCATGTTTACAAGCTCGATGCACTCACTAAAAAGCATGGCATGACAATCTATGCATACACCCATCAAGAAGATATGGCATAGAAGCTAATCATGGCAAGAACAAGAACATAGCATGCACGGATCAACAGCAACAACCTCGGCAAAATCGCTAAACAAGTTAACAATCTGCCAGGAACATTTTATAGCAAAAGTAGAGCTCGATTGACTCAAGCCAGTGTCCTCCACAAATGCAAAAAAAGACATGGATGGATAGAGCACCACAATATTAACAAAACATCCTTACTGATCATCCTCAAAAGAGGCACGGATCACTAGGAAACAACATGAACATACGGCATAAAAATAAAGACAGGACAATGACTTAGTGTAATTCTAAGTCCCTGAAATCAGCATCAGCGATTAAGCTACTTTGCAAGCTTGTTCTAGTCACCACAAATATCACAAAAATACATGGCATACACCCCTGTAAAGATGGCATGGCATATAACAAAACACATGTAGAGCTCAGGGTCATAGCATGCACACATTAATCATGGCAAAAATGACAAAAGGCCATTTGCTGAAACAGATCTGACATATTCCTCACATCGCCCTCTTCCAACAGCATTTCAGGCATCACGATGAGCTCAAATGGAAATGATGCAATGAGATGAAATGATGTACTCGTCGAGACGAACATTTTGATATGCTACATGCACGAATCGGAGCTACGGATGAAGAGTTATGATGCGTCAAAGTATGCGGAAAATAACTGAGAGAGGGGGAGAAAGTCAACCCTAGATCTAGGGTTTGCACGCGGATCGAGGCGGCGGCGGATCTCTCTGGAACAGGGGCTGCTAGAGCTCGCGTTCGCCGGAGAAGAGGTGGATCCGGCTGGCGAAGGTCGAGGAGGAGCACGGCCGGAGTGGGTGACGGTGCCGGCGTCCTCCCCGGCGAGGTCGGCGGCGGAAGACGGTAGCGGCGAGTTCGGCACGTCGGTGGCGACGAGGTGCGCCAATGGCGGCGCGGCGGAGTGACCGGCTAGCGTGGGCGGCGCGGCGGGAAGACAGGCGACGGCGTCGAGCAGGGACGCGAGGAGGCGGGCGGCGGTCGCCTCGGGCCCGGGAGGGCCTGCGGCGGGCCGCGGCGGCAGTAGGCGCAGAGATTCCACTTGGCGGCTCCTGGTTGGGCAGCGGAGGCGGCGGACGTTGTCCGGCCGGAAACGGACATGTCTGGCCGGTGGAAGAGTGGGTTTTCTAGGGCTAGGGTGGAGAGATCCGAAAATTTCGGGAGGAGGTCTATTTATAGAGGTAGAGGGAGCTAGGGAGCTCCAAATGAGGTGCGTTTTGCGGCCACGCGATTGTGATCGAACGCTCTAGATGATGGAGGAGGTTTAGGTGGGTTTTGGGCCACTTTGGAGAGGTGTTGGGCTGCAACTCACACGAGGCCTTTTTGGTCCCTCGGTTAACCGTTGGAGTATCAAACGAAGTCCAAATGGCATGAAACTTGACAGGTGGTCTACCGGTAGTAAACTAAGGCCGCATGACAAGTCTCGGTCCAATCCGAAAATGTTGAACACCCGCACACGAAAAGAGGTAGAAAGGGACACCAGGTGACATAGGAACGCCGGATTGCAAAACGAACAACGGGGAAAATGCTCGGATGCATGAGACGAACATGTATGCAAATGAAATGCACATGATGACATGATATGCAATGCATGACACGCAAGCAATGACAACGCAACAACAGCGAATAACTGGAGGACACCTGGCACATCGGTCTCGGGGCGTTACAACACTCCACCACTACGAGAGGATCTCGTCCCGAGATCTAGAATGGCACCGGAGGGAAAATGGAAGAGAAAGGGAAGAGGTAAAACTAAGTTGCTTCTTTGACCAATGAGTGAAACCAAAGAACCTTGAAAATTGAGAAAAGAATACAACGGAGATGAATGAAGTTGAAAACACTCCGTTAGAAAAGAGGAACAATGAAGAACAACTCCGGTCAGCACTCCGGTTGAAAAGTGATACAAGACTTGATAAGATGAAAAGAACTTGAGCAGAGGGCACAACTCTCCGGTTAAATGGATAAGCAAGAAAAGAACAAGGTCCTGACAGGAACAAGAAGAAGGGTTGAAGATAGCAACATCACCATGCCTCTGGAACAAAAGTAAGAATGGAATGGAGTGAATGAAGGGAAACACGATTTTGAGAGAGCACGCTTACAACAAATAATAGAACGGAATTGTTGGAAAACCAACAACGAAAAGAATAATCTTGATATGGTCTTATGGAATACATCTCAGATTATGAGGTGACAACCTGCCACTCACGGGAAGAAGAATTGAATTGATATGGACAAGGAGACGAGAAAGTTATTTCACCGGGAGGATAGATGAAGCACTAGGATCATATATTATCACCATTAATAGCAACAATACTTAGGGAAAGCTTAGGTGAAATATAACCACAGATGACTCCAATGACGAGATTGATGGATTTAAAAATATCTCATTCCTGACAACTTGCGAATCATCAAACATGAAAGAAATTGTCAAAATGACATAACACCACCTGAAAAGATAAGGTAGAAGGAATTGCACTCCGGATTGCATGAAGAAGAATACTTGAGCTTCTCTGAAAAGAATCTTGATGAACACTTCGAAAAGGAATTAAATCCTTTATGAACCATCAAGTAGAACATCCATGAAGAACTCTGGTAACAAAAGGATGATGAAGACGAAAGGAAAAAAGAAGTTGAAAACACAAGGTGAAGCCTTGAAATTATTTAGATGGACCTCCGTGGTGATGTAATTGCGAAATCTTGGAGCTCTTGGGAAAGAAAAGATAAAGCAAGTCGAACCGAGAATGTGATATGATGAACCTCCAGAATAAGGAATTAATCACTTCAATGAAATAAGAATAAGAATTACATTCTGCTTATCCTTCACCAATTAAATTGATGACAAGAAACGGATTTCTCATACTACTTATTCTAGTTGCAACGGATTGAAGAGAGATATAGCATGAACTTGGGAAGGTCTTCCACGAATCCACCGGAAGGGTTGAAACGACGAATAAATTGATATGATAACCATGGAATAGAATCTTGGGCAAACCACCATAAGAATTGCTCATGGAAAAAGCAAGAGTACAAATCACCGGAAATAATTAGAAGATGAGACAAAAATACTTGAGTGAATTTAGATCCATGAGCACGAAGAGATCACGAGCTAATTATAGAATACTTGAATGATGCACCGGTAAGATTTTGAGAAAGAGAGCTGATAGCTGGAATGAATAATCCTGAGTTGATGGACTCCGGATAACAAACTGAGAAGACTCTTGAATTGCTCCGGATAGGTGAAAAGAATTCTCACACATGAAATAAATTATGAGATGATGGCAACAAGCTACAATCATGAAACATGAAGAGAATGGAGTAAGATATGGAGGAAAAACTCTTCTTCGGTCTTCAAAATCTGAGAATTACGACGAGAAATACCACCATGAATTATTTAGATGCTCCGAAAGCATCAAAGCGAAGAGATTGAGCCAACGATGAAAAGAATTTGAAAGATCTTAGAGAAGGACATTTGACTAATGGCAATTCATTCTTACGTCAAACTTCGAAAAGAATTTTAAGGATATCTCCGGGAGAATTAGAAGAGTCAGGTAAGATCCTGGAAAAAGACCTGTGGGTTAGGGCCCACTCAAAAGAAACACCGTTGAAATGATTATAGAAAAGAAGATTACACCGGTTGAATTAAATGGCTTGAATGAGATAACAACCCCGAAATAGGTTGAACGGATCTTGAATGACAAGAAGAGCCTTTTGAGATATCTTGAGCACTCCGGAACAATAGAATAGCAAGCAGGGAAGATTAAGAGATGCACCGACATAAGAACACATTTGAAACGAGGAAAAGGATGTGATCAACAAAGCTTGACTTGAATCCACCGGAGAAGAAAAAGAACGAACAATGATGAACTTGAGGCTCCGTTAGGATCTTCATGAGAATCACCGGATAAGAAAACTGATAGAAAAGGAATGGAGAGGCTTCCCATCAATAAAGGATACTTGAATAAGAAATCTGAGTCCATGAAGAAAACAAGGGAGGGAGGTCGGGAAAAACAAAGGCAACTTGGGATGGATGAAACGAACACCGTTGAGAAAGCTGAGATTGAATCTTGCGGATATTGAAAATGAACGGATCCGCTTGAAGAGAAACACACCGGTTGAAAAGGATTGACATGACAATCTCGATTATCATGCAGGATTAGTACTCCCGTAGGAATACGAGAACACCACTTATAAAAGGTATGGAATCAACATTTGACTTTGAAGCAACTCGAATACCACAACTCAAAACAAAACAAAGAATTGGCTTGCAGAATAAGCCGGAACAAACATATGATAGAGATTTCGTCCGAAGTTTTTGTGGTGGGGCCTACACGGGCTCGATCGTACAACACCATCATGTACAAGGCAGTGCACATGACATACGAAGCGTCCCCGAGTCGGCATAGCCAAGGACTCTTTAAGACACAACGAGACCACTGTAAAACCAACCATGGATAGGCGGACCACTAGACGTAGAACCCCAATTTCATATCATATTTCCATCGGAAAGATATCCTAAGAACTACTTGAATTCCCACTTATAAACTTCCGAAATTTTTCGGTTATGCAATCAGGTGTTGGGGATACAGGGGAAGCATAATATCTCACCCAAAACTAGCAAATCCTACATCCAGCTGTATCCATCCTTCAACACATAACCAAGAAACCTTCGAAAATCATTTACCTCAACCTTGGAAAAGCATCTGTTATACGAGCTATGTCAATACTCCCGAACTCCCGCCCTAGTACTGGGTGGCGTCGAGGTTATCTCACCAACAACTGCATAAAAGAGATTTTCGATGTCGGCGAATAAAAATCAGGTATTCCAGAACTGCAATGATAAAATTGTGACGACAACACCTCGGAGCTCAACTCCCCGGGACACTGCCACAACCCCTAAATGTCAGGAGGCACCAAGAACAATGTTCTCGTCACAAAACCATCGGAACGATTCCAAGATACCTGTGTGATCCTAAAATTTTTTTTTAGTGAAATTTGAGAAGAGAAGAGTCAAAACTCTACGTCAAGATGCCTCACCAGAGCGACGAAGGGACTGAGGAGTAAAAAGAATTCCTAACTCTCTGATATATATATAATCCTAAATGACTCAAAACATTTTTCTAGACTCAACAATGCCAGCGATTCGATCAAGTAGGGGGCTCCTAAAGTCGGGGAAGGCTCTGATTACCAACTTGTAACGCCCTCGATGCGGCTATATCTCTCACGTGTCGAAGCACGACTTAGAGGCATAACCGCATTGAAAGGAATGTCGCAAGTGAGGTAATTTTCACACAACCCATGTAATACATAAGGGAAAGAGATACATAGATGGCTTACAATTGCCACTTCACACAATTACATGAATAAAGCATTACATCAACCAAATACAATCAAGGTCCATCAACAGAACCGAAATAAAAGAAGACTACCCCAAATGCTACACAGATCACCGATTGACCCCAACTGGGCTCCACTACTGATCAACTAGAACGAAACAACACGATGAACAAGGTCTTCATCGAGCTCCTCCTTGAGCTCGGTTGCGTCATCTGGAATGGCATCATCGGCACCTGCAAGCTGGTTTTGGAAGTATCTTTGAGTCACGGGGACTCAGCAATCCCACACCCTCGCAATCAAGACTATTTAAGCTTATGGGTAAGGTAAAGGTATGAGGTGGAGCTGCAGCAAGCGACTAGCATATATGGTGGCTAAACATATGCAAATGAGAGCGAGAAGAGAAGGCAAGGCACGGTCGATAAAACTATGATCAAGAAATGATCCTAGAACAACCTACGTCAAGCATAACTCCAACACCTTGTTCACTTCCCAGACTCCGCCTAGAAGAGACCATCACGGTAACACACGCGGTTGGTGCATTTTAATTAAGGTCAACTTCAGGTTTTCTACAACCGGACATTAACAAATTCCCATCTGCCCATAACCGTGGGCACGGCTTTCGAAAGTTCAAATCCCTGCAGGGGTGTCCCAACTTAGCCCATCACAAGCTCTCACGGTCAACGAAGGATATTCCTTCTAGCGGGAAGACCCGATCAGGCTTGGAATCCCAGTTACAAGACATTTCGACAATGGTAAAACAAGACCAGCAAAGCCACCCAGATGTGCCGACAAATCCCAATAGGAGCTGCACATATCTCGTTCTCAGGGCACACCGGATGAGCCAGACGTCGGGTAAGCCAGCCCAGAGTTGCCCCTGGTAGCCTCGGACATCGCTCAGTTTGGACCAACACTTAGAGAAGCACTGGCCCGGGGGGGTTAAAATAAGATGACCCTTGAGCCGGCCGACCCAAGGGAAAGAAAAGGCTGGTGGCAAATGGTAAAACCAATGTTGGGCCTTGCTGGAGGAGTTTTATTCAAGGCGAACTGTCAAGGGGTTCCCATTATAACCCAACCGCGTAAGGAACGCAAAATCCGGGAACATAACACCGATATGACGGAAACTAGGGCCGCAAGAGTGGAACAAAACACCAGGCATAAGGCCGAGCCTTCCACCCTTTACCAAGTATATAGATGCATTAATTAAATAAGAGATATTGTGATATCCCAACAAAATATCCATGTTCCAACAAGGAACAAACTCCAATCTTCACCTGTAACTAACAACGCTATAAGAGGGGCTGAGCAAAGCGGTAACATAGCCAAACAACGGTTTGCTAGGACAAGGTGGGTTAGAGGCTTGGCTTAACAATATGGGAGGCATGATAAGCAAGTGGTAGGTATCGCGGCATAGGCAAAGCAAAAGAGCGATCAACTAGCAAGCAAAGATAGAAGTGATTTCGAGGGTATGGTCATCTTGCCTAGGATCCCGCAAGGAAGAAGAACGAGTCCATGAAGAAGACAAACGGACATAGACAAACGGATCCTCACAAATGCGACGTTATCGGAACCAACCCGAAGAAGCAACACCGGAAAGAAGCACACAACATAGTAAACAACCAACACATGAACATGGCATGATATGCGGGATGCGGTATGCGGTGCATATGCATGATTTGGAAAGGAATGATTGAAACTGGCCTCAACTTGGATATTCAAGAGTGCCACTGGAAAGGTGAGGTGATTTTGGTTGAAATCGATATAAAGATCACCGGAATCGGATGCACGGTTTGGAAATGGCAAGCAAAACAAATATGGCACCGGTCTGCGATAATCAGCAAGTAACCAACTAAATGCATCAAGATAAATAGGCTATAGCACTCAAACATGACAACAAAATACATGGTAGGGATCCACTCATGATGCTTGACAAAACATGAACACCGAGCTACGGCTAATTTATCAATTAACAGGTTCAAACAAGCATGGCAAAAGTGCAAAAGATAACAGGTTTCAGACTTGGTGAAATTAACAGGATATCAGGAATTTATCATCAGGAAGCAATCTTTAGAGCATGAAAACTACATGCTACAGGAACATATCATGGCAAAGCAAGGCATGGCATGAAGCTACTCAAAGCACATAACAAAATTCCCTTAGTGACCATGAGCCAAAAAGGGATCATAAAATACAATTGCAAGCATGTGAACATAGAAAAAACATAAACAGATTCAGACAGTGAAAAACTAGAGCATGACAAATCAGTTAACGAGTAGGCATGTTTACAAGCTCGATGCACTCACTACAAAGCATGGCATGACAATCTAAGCGTACAGCCATCAAGAAGACATGGCATAGAAGCTAGTCATGGCAAGAACAACAACATAGCATGCACGGATCAATAGCAACAACCTCGGCAAATTCGCTAAACAAGTTAACAATCTGCCAGGAACATTTTATAGCCAAAGTAGAGTTCGATTGACTCAAGCTAGTGTGCTCCACAAATGCAAACAAAGACATGGATGGATAGATCACCACAATATTAACAAAACATCCTTACTGATTATCCTCAAAAGAGGCAGGGATCACTAGGAAACAACATGAACATATGGCATAAAAATAAAGACAGGACAAGGACTTAGTGAAAATCTAAGTCCCTGAAATCAGCATCAGCGGTTAAGCTACTTTGCAAGCTTGTGCTAGTCACCACAAATATCACAAAAATATATGGCATACACCCATGTAAAGATGGCATGGCATGTAAAAAAACACATGTAGAGCTCAGGGTCATAGCATGCACACATTAATCATGGCAAAAATGACAAATGGCCATTTGCTGAAACAGATCTGACATATTCCTCACATCACCCTCTTCCAACAACATTTCGGGCATCAAGATGAGCTCAAATGGAAATGATTCAATGAGATGAAATGATGTACTCGTCGAGACGAACATTTTGATATGCTACACGCGCGAATCGGAGCTAGGATGCAGAGTTATGATGCATCAAAGTATGCGAAAAATAACTGAGAGAGGGGGAGAAAGTCGACCCTACATCTAGGGTTTGCACGCGGATCGAGGCGGTGGCGGATCTTGCCGGAATAGGGGCTGCTGGAGCTCGCGTTCGCCGGAGAAGAGGTGGATCCGGTCGGCGAAGGTCAAGGAGGAGCACGGCCGGAGTGGGTGACGGCGCCGGCGTCCTCCCCGGCGAGGTCGGCGGCGGAAGACAGCAGCGGCGAGTTCGGCATGTCGGCGGCGACGAGGTGCACCAATGGCGGCGCGGTGGAGCGACCGGCCGGCGCGGGCGGCGCTGCGGGAAGACAGGCGGCGGCATTGAGCAGGGACGCGAGGAGGCAGGCGGCGGTCGCCTCGGGCCCGGGAGGGCCTGCAGCGGGCCTCGCGGGCCGCGGCGACGGTGGGCATCGGGATTCCAGTTGGCGGCTCCTGGTTGGGCGGCGGAGGCAGCGGACATTGTCTGACCGGAAACGGACATGTCCGGCCGGCGAAAGAGCGGGTTTTCTAGGGTTAGGGGTGGAGAGATCCGAAAATTTCGGGAGGAGGTCTATTTATAGAGGTAGAGGGAGCTAGGGAGCTCCAAATGAGGTGCGGTTTGCATCCACGCGATCGTGATCGAACGCTCTAGATGATGGAGGAGGTTTAGGTGGGTTTTGGGCACTTTGGAGAGGTGTTGGGCTGCAACACACACGAGGCCTTTTCGGTCCCTCGGTTAACCGTTGGAGTATCAAACAAAGTCCAAATGGCACGAAACTTGACAGGCGGTCTACCGGTAGTAAACCAAGGCCGCATGAAAAGTCTCGGTCCAATCCGAAAACTTTTAACACTCGCACACGGAAAAAGGTAGAAAGGGACACCGGGTGACATAGGAACGCCGGATTGCAAAACGGACAACGGGGAAAATGCTCGGATGCATGAGACGAACATGTATGCAAATGAAATGCACATGATGACATGATATGCAATGCATGACACGCAAGCAATGACAACGCAACAACAATGAATAACTGGAGGACACCTGGCACATCAGTCTCGGGGCGTTACAGCGGCTTTAGATTTTTATCAGTTAATCTCATGCGACAAAAAGAGTCATAATAAAGGATATTGATGCTACTGCCTCCATCCATGAGCACCTTAGTGAATTTGTATCCTCCAACCTGAGGCACCACCACCAAAGCCAAGTGACCCGAGTTGTCAACCCGGGGCGGGTGATCTTCACGGCTCCAAAGAATAGGGTGTTCAAACCATCGCAAGTAACGGGCGATTGTCGACTCAACCGTGTTTACTGCCCTTTTATGGAGCTTTTGATCCCGCTTACATAGACTCATGGTGAAAATGTGGTACTGTCCACTGTTCAACTGCTTCGGATTACTCTGATTGTCGGATTTCTGGTTTCGGCAAACCCTTGAGGTTCGAGCACTGGGTGCGCATGAAGATCTCTCCTCCCCCAAGCTCTCACCCTCACCACAATCTCAAGGCTCAGCGCTTCGAACTCGCAAAACAAAGGGACACAAGATTTATACTAGTTCAGGCCACCGATGTGGTGTAATACCTACTCCAGTGTGATGTGGTGGATTGCCTCTTGGGCTGAGGATGAACAGTTACAAGGGAAGAACAACCTCCTGAGGAGAGGTGATCTTGTGCTTGGTGAGTTTGCGTGGTTCCCTTGGTGGAATGGATCCGGTCCAAGATGAGATCCCCTCTCTACGATGGTGGCTAGTCCTATATATAGAGGCATGGGTCCTCTTCGCAAATATTAGGCGGGAAGGGATCCCACAATGTCCAATTTGAAGGGGCGGCTAGTACAAGCTATCCTGACAAAAGATGGTCTTCGCCTGCCAAAGGCTCTGGTGATGACGCCGTCTTGGGCTCCACGGTGACCTCCGTCCTGCTGGTCTTGGTCTTGTTGCGCCGATATGGAATCCTTTGCTTGACACCTCGGGACTCCTCGCCTGCACTTGCCTCTTTAGCACCAAAGAGGAAATGACGACACTGCGCGCGCTGGCGCCCGTCTGGTGCCCGCCTGGCCTAGGTCGTCATGGCTTGCGTCACAGGAACCTTGCGAGGCGCCCCTTGCCTTGATCTCTCTGCCCCTCGCGAGCTAGCCTGGTGAGGCCGCCCCTAAGGAGGTCTTGCGTCGTCCGCCTAGCAAGGCTTGGCCCCTCGCGAGGGTCTTGAGTGTTTGCTGGTGAAGATGGGTCGTACAGGGCCGCTGGTGGAGCCACGCTGTGGGCCGCAGGCAGGCAAGTCTAGGGACCCCCGTTCCCAGGACACCGACAGTAGCCCCCGGGCCCAATGCACGCTTGGACTTGGCTTCAAGGCGAAGCCAAGGGGCAAGTGCGGAGCGCCGCGGGCCCCAACAGCCTGCGGCCTTGTTTGACGCATGGCGGTTGATTGGACGTGGGCGTCTCCGCTTCCCCACGCAGCCTTGATATCCACCTGGCTAGGCGGCCACCGTGACTTACACAGTTATCCCCCTATTGCTGGTGACGCGCCCCTCCAACTCTCCTGCCTTTTCGAAACAATAACCTCCTCTTCCAATCTATCCCGAGCTCAGCCCTCCTCGTTGCCATGGTGCCCCAGCGAACGGAGAAGGCAAAGAAGAAGTCTCAGTCTTCAGTCGGGCCGCCCCCGACCGTTGAACCTGCCATTGGCCGGTCACTGGTGCTCAACTAGGAAGCCATGGACAAGGTTCGCCCTGCGCTCGCCACTGACTTCAACGAATGGGGGAGGACGGCGGCCTGGCCCGCATCTCGCGCCTCCGTCGACAGGACAGCCACCGAGGCCCCACTCTTCATCGCCGCCCTGTGGGCTGGCCTGGTTCCTCCTTTCTCTGCCTTCTTCAACGCCGTGCTCTCCCACTATCAGATCCATATGTTGCACTTGGATCCCCAATCAGTCTCCCTTGTTGCTGTCTTCGCTTTTGCCTGCGAGGCCATGGTGGGCATTCCCCCTTCCGTGGCCCTACTATGCCATTTCTTCTCGCTGCACCTGACCAGCCCTCGGCAGTGCTCGGGATGCTTGAGCTTTCAGGCCGTGGCTGCGACAGCTGGCTCGGTGATTGATTTTGAGCTTCCATCACCCACAAGCGAGTTTCGGGCACGGTGGGTGTATGTGGACGTTGATGTGCTCAGCCCCTTTCTCTTGCTCCCCTCGGCGCCCGCCGTTCCCAGCTCCGGCTGGGGCCACGAGAAGCTTGCTGACCCCCGCCCTGCCTTCGTCTGGCTCCGGTTGAAGAGGCTAAAAGATCTCAGCGTGACTGCGCCCATGGTGATGAAGGAGTTCCTCCAACGCCGCGTCGCCCCACTCCAGCGCCATTCCCGACTGATGTGGGCCCTGTCCGGTGGCCAGGATCGCATGAGGCTTCAGGAAGCGGGGCTTCCGCTCGAGGCACGAAAAATGGTGCTCGAGGTCTTGACAGGCGACCCCTCGCCAGCTGACATGGCGCAGGAGGGCTATCTTTGTACTGCTGCTCAAACAGGGTGGAGTTCGTGGGGCAGATGCCCTCCTTCGATGAATGGGGGCCACGTCTAGTCGGTGTTGAAGGGCCCCGCAAGAACCCTGTTTCCATGGTCCCCCTCGTTGCCGCCAGCGCTGAGCTTGCCCGAAGAGTGGATGCAGGGAGCGAGCACCGCTGGAGGCCGGAGGCGCGGGTGCTGAGGCGTTGACACCGCTCGAGGCTCCCGAGGTGCCATCCCCGGGAGCCCATGACTCTTGCCTGGGGGTGACAGCTAAGGGGGCGACGTGATCCGCTGCTCCTGAGGCCGAAGCGTCCGAGGTCTCAGCGGGCCAGCATGAGGCGGTGCCCGAGGTCTCTCCTCAGCCCAGCACTCCCGAGGCCGTCTCCTCGGGAGCCTCACCAACCGTGCCCCGCACTGGTTGCCGCGTCCAACACTTCGGTCGGCTCCGTCTGGACTTCAATGCGCTCTGCAAGAGGAAAGGGTCCCCAAGCTGCAGAAGTGGTGCCTTCCGGTCATTGAAGCAGAGGAAGTATATCGACATAGAAGAGTGAGTACCTTATCTTTGTGATTTCTCGAGTGTTGCTTCCCCTCCTGATGGTGGCTCCTCAAGGTCCCTTCTGCTAAGGCCGCGAAGTTTCTGGGGAAGCAACCTTCTCCTGCCTCGAATTCCCCGCTGGCCTTGAGCACCGTAAGCCATCATGCCGCTCCCAGCGCGAGGTCGGCCGGAGAGGCAAGCACGCTAGCCTGGCGCCTGGAGCCCGCGCTTTGCCATCTTTCCTTCATGGCCTCGCCTGGGGTGCAGCAAGTATGCCAAGGGCTCCTTCTCTGGTTGTGGACGGTGGCTGGATGACCTCGAGCAATGGGCCTCAACCCATCCAGGCCCTTGCTGAAGCCTGATATGTCTCCGTCGTATCTACTTTTCCAAACATTTTTGCCCTTCTTTTGGACTCTAACTTGTATGATTTGAATGGAACTAACCCGGACAAACGCTATTTTCAACAGAATTGCCATGATGTTGTTTTATGTGCAGAAAACAAAAGTTCTCGGAATGACCTGAAACTCCACGGAATACCTTACAATAAATAATAAAAAATCCTCGCCAAAGATGAAGACCAGGGGGCCCACACCCTTCTCACTAGGGTGGGCCCCCCCTAGGGCGCGCCCCTACCTCATGGGCCCCCTGGAGACCCCCTGACTCCAACTCCAACTCTATATACCTGCTTTCGGGGAGAAAAAAAATCAAGGAGAAGAAATCATCGCGTTTTACGATACGGAGCTGCCTCCAAGCCCTAAAACCTCTCGGGAGGGCTGATCTGGATTTTGTTCGGGGCTCCGGAGAGGGGGATTCGTCGCCGTCGTCATCATCAACCATCCTCCATCACCAATTTTATGATGCTCACCGTCGTGCGTGAGTAATTACATCGTAGGCTTGCTGGACGGTGATGGGTTGGTTGAGATTCACCATGTAATCGAGTTAGTTTCGTTAGGGTTTGATCCCTAGTATCCACTATGTTCTGAGATTGATGTTGCTATGACTTTGCTATGCTTAATGCTTGTCACTAGGGCCCGAGTGCCATGATTTCAGATCTGAACCTATTGTGTTTTCATCAATATATGAGAGTTCTAGATCCTATCTTGCAAGTCTATAGTCACCTGTTATGTGTTATGATCCGTTAACCCCGAAGTGACAATAATCGGGATACTTACCGGTGATGACCGTAGTTTGAGGAGTTCATGTATTCACTATGTGTTAATGCTTTGTTCCGGTTCTCTATTAAAAGGAGACCTTAATATCCCTTAGTTTCCGTAAGGACCCCGCTGCCACGGGAGGGTAGGACAAGATGTCATGCAAGTTCTTTTCCATAAGCACGTATGACTATATTCGGAATACATGCCTACATTACATTGACGAACTGGAGCTAGTTCTGTGTCACCCTATGTTATGATTGTTACATGATGAATCGCATCCGACATAATTATCCATCATTGATCCGATGCCTACGAGCTTTCCATATACTGGTTTACACTTATTTACTTTCCCGTTGTTATTGTTACAATCACTACAAAATACCAAAAACATTACTTTGCTTTCACTACTCTTTTGTTACCGTTACCAACACTATCATATTACTTTGCTACTAAACGCTTTGCTGCAGATACTAAGTTTTCAGGTGTGGTTGAATTGACAACTCAGCTGCTAATACTTGACAATATTCTTTGGCTCCCCTTGTGTCGAATCAATAAATTTGGGTTGAATACTCTACCCTGAAAGATGTTGCGATCCCCTATACTTGTGGGTTATCAAGACTAATTTCTGGCGCCGTTGCCGGGGAGCATATCTCTATTCTTTGAGTCACTTGGGATTTATATCTGCTAGACACTATGAAGAACTTGAAAGACGCTTAAACCAAGATCTATCCCTCAAGTACGAGGGGAGGTAAGGAACTGCCATCTAGCTCTGCACTTGATTCACCTTCTGTTTTGAGTAAGCTTGCGACACCTACACCCGCTTCTTCTATTCGTTCTGATATGTCGCATGTTATTGATGATGCTACTTCTTCTATACATGATACTTATGATGAAACTACCTCTATGCCTGATACTACTATGCCACTTAGTGATTTTTCTCGAGGAACGACTTGCTAGGGCTAGAGAGATTGAAAATATTGAATCTGATTATGAAGATGAAAGTGATGATGAAGAATCACTTGTTATTCCTAAAGGTTATTTATTTGATCAAGATGCTTCTTTAGCTATTTTAGCTTGCAAACATAGATATGAACTCAAAAGGTTGTTAGCTAAATGGAATAAGCAATCTCTAAATGCTAGGATGAGACCTGATCCTGCTTTTGCTACTTCACCTATCTGTGTTGCTGATAAGGATTATGAATTCTCTGTTGATCCTGATATAATTACTTTGGTTGAATCTGATCCTTTTCATGGCTATGAATCTGAAACTGTTGTGGCACATCTTACTAAATTAAATGATATAGCTACCGTGTTCACTAATGATGAGAGACCTCGCTACTTTTATATCCTTAAAATATTTCCATTCTCATTAAAGGGTGATGCTAAGATATGGTTTAATTCTATTGATCCTGGTTGTGTGCGTAGTCCCCAGGATATGATCTATTACTTCTCTGCTAAATATTTCCCTGCTCATAAGAAACAAGCTGCTTTAAAGGAAATATACAACTTTGTGCAAATTAAAGAAGAGAGTCTCCCACAAGCTTGGGGGAGGCTTCTCAAGTTACTTAATGCTTTGCCTGATCATCCTCTTAAGAAAAATGAAATACTTGATATCTGTTATAATGGACTAACTGATGCTTCTAGAGATTACCTGGATAGTTGTGCTGGTTCTCTTTTCAGGGAAAGAACACTGGATGAAGCTGAAATCTTATTGAATAATATGTTGACAAATGAAAATAATTGGACAGCTCCGGAGCCAACTCCTGCTCCAATTAATGATCCTATTCCTAAACCAACTCTGCAGAAGAGAGGTATTCTATTTCTCAGTCCTAAAGATATGCAAGAGGCAAAAAAATCTATGAAAGAAAAAGGTATTAAAGCTGAAGATGTTAAGAATTTACCTCCTATTGAAGAAATACATGGTCTTAATTTACCGCCTGTTGAAGAAACATATGACCTTAATACTTTATTTATTGAAGAACCTCCAGACCCCGATAACCCGACACAGGTAGTAAAGGTAAATTCTCTCTATAGATATGATAAAGCTGAAATCCCTCCTGCTAAAATTGCTAGTCAATGCTTGGATGAGTTTGATAATTTTATGTTTAAGCAAGAAGACTTCAATGCTTATTTTGGTAGACAATTAAAACAAGATGCTGATATGATTAAATACTTGGGTGATTATATGGCTAATATTAGAGGTGAACTTAAACTTGTTAGCAAACATGCCTCTATGGTTACCACTCAAGTAGAACAAGTACTTAAAGCTCAAAAAGAAGTGCTCAATGAGATGAATAGTAAGAAAAATAATTCTGCTGTTAAAGTGGCTACTAGAACTGGTAGAATGACTCAGGACACTTTGTATCCTGAAGGCCACCCTAAGAGAATTGAGCAAGATTCTCAGAGAAATAAAATTGATGCACCTAGTTCTTCTAAAAAGAAGAAAAAGAAAAATGATAGAACTGTGCAAACTTCTAGTGAACATATTGCTGAACTACCTGATAATCCAAATGATATCTCTATGTCTGATGCTAAAACACAATCTGGCAATGAACATGAACCTAATGAAAATGTTAATGATGATGTTCATAATGATGCTCAACCTAGTAATGATAATGATGTAGAAATTGAACCTGATGTTGATCTTGATAACCCACAATCAAAGAATCAACGTTATGATAAGAAAGACTTTGTTGCTAGGAAACATGGTAAAGAAAGAGAACCTTGGGTTCAGAAACCCATGCCTTTTCCTCCCAAACCATCCAAGAAAAAGGATGATGAGGATTTTGAGCGCTTTGCTGAAATGATTAGACCTATTTTTTGCGTATGCGATTAACTGATATACTCAAAACAAATCCTTATGCTAAGTACATGAAAGATATTATTACAAATAAAAGAAAGATACCGGAAGCTGAAATTTCCACCATGCTTGCTAATTATACTTTTAAGGGTGGAATACCAAAGAAACTTGGAGATCCAGGAGTACCTACTATACCATGCTCCATTACAAGAAATTATGTTAAAACTGCTTTATGTGATCTTGGAGCCGGTGTTAGTGTTATGCCTCTCTCTTTATATCGTAGACTTGACTTGAATAAGTTGACACCTACTGAAATATCTTTGCAAATGGCTGATAAATCAACTGATATACCTGTCGGTATTTGTGAGGATGTGCCTGTTGTGGATGCAAATGTTACTATTTTAACGAACTTTGTTATTCTTGATATTCCCGAGGACGATAGTATGTCTATTATTCTTGGAAGACCTTTTCTTAATATTGCAGGGGCTATTATTGATTGCAACAAAGGCAATGTCACTTTTCATGTTAATGGTAATGAGCATACGATACACTTTCCGAGGAAACAACTTCAAGTTCATAGCATCAATTCTATCGGAAAAATTCCATCGATTATATTTGGAGGTTTTGAATTTCCTCTTCTACTGTCAAGAAGAAATATGATATACTTATTATTGGGGATGTGCGTATCCTCGTTGAGGTAACCTAGTGTTATTCGAAATTTCTCCGGTTTCATGTTAATCGGAATGAGTTTGTTAACAAGACTTGATCAACCTTGTTAGTGGATTCCTTTTGACGAGCATGAGATGGATGAAACTAGAAGCACAACCTTCTGTACCCTCTCTATACTTTCTGTTATTTAGTTGTAATAAAGTGAAAATAAATAATTTTCTGTCTGTTATCTGATTATCCGTGCAATATAAAAATACCTCGAAAATAAAAGTTCTCCAAATGCCCTAAAAATTAAATATGATTTTTTCTAGAATATTTGAGGATTTATGGAACAAAATACACACCAGGTGGACCAACCACCTTGCCACGAGGGTGGAGGGCGCGCCCACCCCCTTAGGGCGCGCCCCCTACCTTGTGGGCCCATGATGGCCCTCCCCCACTTATTCTTTCAGCCACACACTTCATCTTCCTCCCCCAAACACGAAAAACCAGCTCAAACCCGAGTCCAAGCTCGTTTTGCTGCCATTTTCGATCTCCTTGCTCAAAGCACCTCTCACAAAACTGCTTGGGGAGATTGTTCCTTGGTATGTGACTCCTCCATTGGTCCAATTAGTTTTTGTTCTAGTGCTTTATTCATTGCAAATTTGTGTTGCTTAGGTGACCCTGTTCTTGAGCTTGCATGTCAAATTTATATGGTCAAAAGTAGTTTTGATGCATGATATAGGCCCTAAGCACTTGTAGGAGTAGTTGTTATCAATATTATTGAGTTTGGTTTACTTTTATTTTGAAGTTACTAAAAAATTTCAGAATTTTTCAGAGGAAGAAATATGTTTAGGAAAATGTTCCAAGGTGGTCCTTCAAGGAAGCAAGGACCCAGGCTTGCAATGTGTGACGCTGACGAAGAGCCACCAAGAGACGCTCCAGTGCATCCTTGTGAGTGGCCTTCTGAAAATTTTATGGATCGTGCAGGAATTAAAGAAGAATTTAACGCATATTTGCATAATGCCGGTCTTGAGGACTTTGAGGCAGACAAATGCCCCCAGTATCATGAGCTCACAAGCTCTTTTGTGAGGAGGTTTGAGTATTCATCTTCGCATAATTCTCCTTCAGTCATGTTTGATCTTTATGATAAATCTTATACCATGGACCTAGAGGATTTCACTTTTGCTTGCAAACTTCCACAATGGGGTAGTGTTAGGGATCCCCCTAAATCTGAATTTAGAAATTTTCTTGCTAGTATAACTGTAGGGGAATCTAGAGATATAACGCAAGCTACCATAGGGAGCATTCACTTTCCTGCTATACATTATTTTGCTCTCTTCATAGGTAGGTGCATAAATGCTAAGGATGAAGCATGTCACATGTGTGTCCCTGACCTTAGCATTCTCAGGAGTGTCGTGTTAGGAGACCAATCTTATCATATGGGAGCCATTGTAGCTCCTAGGTTGCATCATAATAGACATAATGGAGATTTCTTTGGGGGAATTTATGCAACCCGCTTAGCTAAATTTCTTGAGATAGACGTTCGTGAAGGAGACATGGAGTTGCCTCCTGCTTATTTAGATTTTGGTTCTATGGTTTCCCACCATTTTGTCGAGAGGAACGAATCACCTCTCCAGTACCGACTAATCTTTGACAGATGCCATGCTGTCCATATTACTCTCCCTGCTCCTGCTTTCTTTGATTATCAGGTAAGAGGAGGATATACTATTACCAGAGAGGAGGCAGATGAGTACGAGAGGAGAGCGGAGGCCGCTCGTCCCATGCTGCAGCTTAGGAGGCGATAGCTGCTGCATCACAGTACGACCCCAACAACTATTATTATGGATATCAGCCAGGCCAGCCATGGCCACAGACCAACTTAGGCCAAAAGCCTAAGCTTGGGGGAGTGCGTATTTCTCACCGACATTACATTTATGTTCACACACACTCATTGCTAGATGTCAATGCTCATACTTTTTCATTGTATCATCCATGCTAGTTTATTTCCTTTTATGCTTTCTTCTTGTGTGTTTAATAAACCTTAAGAAAACCAAAAAAAATTAGTTGTAGCTTTTAATTAATTTACTTTCCATGCCTGTAGTAGTAATTAAAAAGAAAACCCAAAAATATTTCCTATTCTTCTTTTGCTTGTTGGGGGCTTTCCCATGTAAATAGTTTTATTTCTTTTCTTTCTTTGGGGGTCAGTAGGAGAAGATCATGATTAAATTGTTGAAGTGGCTCTCTTATGCATTATTGTTAATCTGACAGAAGAGCCCATATTGCCTTGTCTTCTCCTATTTAATGAATGCCTGCAGATTCCAGCTTAGTCCAATGCACGTGCACTCTTATTATTATTCACATCGTTCGGTCGTGCAAGTGAAAGGCAATTATGATGATATATGATGGACTGACTAAGATGAGAAAAGCTGGTACGAACTCGACCTCTTTTGTTCTGTAAATATGATGAGTTCATCGTTCTTGATTCAACTTGTTATGAATAAACATGTTTGCAATGACAATTGCAGATCATAGTTGCTTATGCCATGCTTGATAAGCTATGAGTTATAATGGTTTACCTTGTGTGACAACATGCTATTAAAATGGTTATGATGTGGTATGATAGGGTGGTATCCTCCTCTGAATGATTTAAGTGACTTGACTTGGCACATGTTCACGTATGTAGTTGAAAAAAATCAACATAGCCTTCACGATATTTATGTTCATGGTGGATTATATCCTACTCATGCTTGCATCCAATGTTTATTAATTTTAATGCATGTACATGGCTGTTGTCGCTCTCTAGTTGGTCGCTTCCCAGTCTTTTGCTAGCCTTCACCTGTACTAAGCGGGAATACTGCTTGTGCATCCAAACTCCTTAAACCCCAAAGTTATTCCAGATGAGTCCACTATACCTTCATATATGCGGTATCTACCTGCCGTTCCGAGTAAATTTGTATGTGCCAAACTCCAAACCTTCAAATAATCATCCTATTTTGTATGCTCGAATAGCTCATGTATCAACTAGGGTTGTCTGTATCTTCCATGTTAGGCGGGTTATTCTCAAGAGGAGTGGACTCCGCTCCTCACTCACGAGATAAAGGGCTGGTCACCGGGATGCCCAGTCCCATGCTTTATGCAAACTAAATCAAAATAATTGCAAACAAAACTCCCCCTGGGACCTGATGTATGTTGGAGGCACTCATTGTTTTGAGCAAGCCATGGATTGATGTTTGTTGGTGGAGGGGGAGTATAAACTTTACCATTCTGTTTGGGAACCGCCTATAATGTGTGTAGCATGGAAGATATCGCCATCTCTTGGTTGTTATGTTGACAATGAAAATACACCGCTCAAAATGTTATTCACCTCTATTTCAAAACCGAGCTCTGGCACCTCTACAAATCCATGCTTCCCTCAGCGAAGGGCCTATCTATTTACTTTTATGTTGAGTCATCACCCTCTCATTAAAAAAAGCACTAGCTGGAGAGCGCAACTGTCATTTGCATTCATTACTGTTAATTTATATTGGGTGTGACTATGATTGGATCTCTTTTACCATGAATTACAATGTCTAGTCAGTCCTTGATCTTTAAAGGTGCTCTACATTAATGTTTTGCGGTCTCAGAAAGGGCTAGCGAGATACCATCTTGTTATATCATATTATGATTGTTTTGAGAAAGTGTTTTCATCCGATTTTTATTATTATAGCTCGATAGTTGATTATGCTATTGATATGAGTAAACATGAGACCGGAGAATTATTGCAAATGTGGTTAGTTATAATTGTTGCTGAAAACTTGAATGCTAGCTTGACATATTTACAACAACAAGGGCAAACAGAGTTTGTAAAAGTTTTTCTTTATTTCTTTCAGTTTGTCAACTGAATTGCTTGAGGACAAGCAAGGGTTTAAGCTTGGGGGAGTTGATACGTCTCCGTCGTATCTACTTTTCCAGACACTTTTGCCCTTGTTTTGGACTCTAACATGTATGATTTGGATGGAACTAACCCGGACTGACGCTGTTTTCAGCAGAATTGCCATGATGTTGTTTTATGTGCAGAAAACAAAAGTTCTCGGAATGACCTGAAACTCCACGGAATACCTTACAATAAATAATAAAAAATCCTCGCCAAAGATGAAGACCAGGGGGCCCACACCCTTCTCACGAGGGTGGGGGCGCCCCCCCCCCCCCCCCTAGGGCGTGCCCCCCTACCTCGTGGGCCCCCTGGAGACCCCCCAACTCCAACTCCAACTCTATATAACTGCTTTCGGGGAGAGAAAAATCAAGGAGAAGAAATCATCACGTTTTACGATACGGAGCCGCCGCCAGCCCTAAAACCTCTTGGGAGGGCTGATCTGGAGTCCGTTCGGGGCTCCGGAGAGGAGGATTCGTCACCGTCGTCATCATCAACCATCCTCCATCACCAATTTCATGATGCTCACCGCCGTGCGTGAGTAATTCCATCGTAGGCTTGCTGGACGGTGATGGGTTGGATGAGATTCACCATGTATTCGAGTTAGTTTTGTTAGGGTTTGAGCCCTAGTATCCACTATGTTCTGAGATTAATGTTGCTATGACTTTGCTATGCTTAATGCTTGTCACTAGGGCCCGAGTGCCATGATTTCAGATCTGAACCTATTATGTTTTCATCAATATATGAGAGTTCTATATCCTATCTTGCAAGTCTATAGTCACCTATTATGTGTTATGATCCGTTAACCCCGAAGTGACAATAATCGGGATACTTACCGGTGATGACCGTAGTTTGAGGAATTCATGTATTCACTATGTGTTAATGCTTTGTCCCGGTTCTCTATTAAAAGGAGACCTTAATATCCCTTAGTTTTTGTAAGGACCCCGCTGCCACGGGAGGGTAGGACAAAAGATGGCATGCAAGTTCTTTTCCATAAGCACGTATGACTATATTCGGAATGCATGCCTACATTACATTGACGAACTGGAGCTAGTTCTGTGTCACCCTATGTTATGATTGTTACATGATGAACTGCATCCGGCATAATTATCCATCATTGATCCGATGCCTACGAGCTTTCCATATATTGGTTTACGCTTATTTACTTTCCCGTTGTTATTGCTACAATCACTACAAAATACCAAAAACATTACTTTGCTTTGACTACTCTTTTGTTACCGTTACCATCACTATCATATTACTTTGCTACTAAACACTTTATTGCAGATACTAAGTTTCCAGGTGTGGTTGAATTGACAACTCAGCTGCTAATACTTGAGAATATTCTTTGGCTCCCCTTGTGTCGAATCAATAAATTTGGGTTGAATACTCTACCCTCGAAAGTTGTTGCGATCCCCTATACTTGTGGGTTATAAAAGCCCGGTCGGCAACCCAGGAGGCGCCATCCCCAAGCCCCCTGCTGAAGGGGGGTGAGCCGATTTGGATCCTTTCGGCCACCCTTGCTGCGGGGGACGGACCCGGTTGTGCGCTTAAGCTTGCGCACAAGCGGAGTGTCATCTGCCTTGAGCTCTTTCAGGAGGCAATGGGCGCAATGAGCTAACTCGGTAGAGAACTCGCAGACGTCGACGCTCGCCTTGAAGCTGAAGGCCTCCGGCTAGTGGAGGAGTGGCATCGCCTAAGGGTGGCTATCAACCTTGGGCACCTCCAGTGCGAGCACGCCGATTCAAAGGCCGAGGCATCCCTGGCAACCTCGCGAGAGGCTAGTGCCCGGGCCTTGGAGGAGGCCAGGGAGGCGGACAATCGCCGCGCAGCCGCCGAGGAGCGCAGGCGGGAGCTCCAGGCCTTGAGCGCCTCCCTGGAGCAGCAGGTGGAGGCGCGCAGAGTTGCCTTGGCGTCGATGAAGGGCGCCCCATCTGACGAGGAGGAAATCTTGACGCGCGAGGAAGCATTGTTGCTGGAGGCCACAGAGCGCAGCCTTGAGCTCGAGCGGTTGGAGACGAGGGAGCGCCAAGTCGCCCAAGCAGAGGATGCTGACGGCGTGCACGAGGCCAGGGGCCCAAGAGGAGGTTGACCGCAGGGTGGCCGAGGCTCGCGTGGATCTTGCCGGCAGGTACGACCTGAAGCTGAAGCTCGTGGAAACCAAAGGTGTGGGCAGGACCGCTGCCCTCAGGACAGGGCTGGCTGAGGCGGAACAAAGCGAGAAAGCTGCCGCAGCTGCCCTGATCTTGGTGCAGGCCGAGCTGGCCTCCGCCCATGCCGAGCTGCTCTCTCTTCAATGGCGGGTTGTCAGCGCCGAGTCCCTCGCGCAGCAAAGAAGGGAGGAGACACTCGGACGGCAAACGCTGGTGCGTGAGCACGCTCCCATGCTTCGGGACCTCCGGACGAAGGCCAACCAGGCACTCGATACCATCTGCGATGAGCATGCCCCTCCTCCCACGCCGAAGATTACGCCAGCCATCTTCGCTTCTTCACTGATGTTGTGACGCGCCTGGAGAGCCGTGCTGAGAGGGCTCGCGAGCTTGTGGACGAAAAGAGCCGAGGCCTTCTCGGGCGCGCATTCTCCCGCATCTTCAGCCATCTCCTAAACACCAATCCTGACTTTGATTTTGTCGCTGCCATTGCCCCAGTGCCCGCGGTCGTCTGGGGCAACCTCGCGCACTGGGTGGACGACATTGTGGACGCTCTGGTTAGGGCCTTTGCTTCTGATGACGATGCGGTGGTGGTCGCGGTGGATGAGGGCGACGTGGTCGATGGCGGCGTAGTTGATGGCGATGTGGCTGATGGCGGTGGAGACAGCGACGGCGACGGCGCCAGTAGCCTGTCCGGTGGCGATTCGGGGGATGAGGCGAGCAATATGTCCTGCTGAGCCCTCGCTCCTTTATTTTGAACCTACGCGCAAAAAGCTTGGGTACGGCCCCTCACAATGTAAGAGCATTTTGGAGAGGGGAAGCCCCTCATGTAAATAGACTACCACTTCATTCCTTAGGCTAGGCTTAAAGCGTGCTTTTGGGTGCTCGCGACTCCCCTTGCGGGCTTGATGCCACAACTTACTTTGATTTAGCCGGGCTTCAAACTGGTTCGGCGGTTGTGGATGTGCATTCCTTCTGAGAGGAGCTCCTCACGAGCTCGCGAGGTTTTGGTTTCCTGAGAGGTCCGCCAGTCCACCCGAGAGGGCCTCGCGAGAAGCGAGCGCTAGTAATGGCGAGATGCGCGCGTAGTGCATGTGCGCCGCTGCCAGCCCCTGCTCAAGAGGTTTTCGAAAGGGGGGAAGATAGCGGTCATAAATTTCAAACAAAACACGAATCCAGAAACTCACGAAATCAACGCAAATAAGAAAGGATGCCCCCCCGCGATTGCTAATGGAAATGCAACTTCAAATTCAAGATCAAAAGCTACGAGCCTGAGCTACAGAAAAGAGGTCGAAAGCAAATGGCCGAGTCCGGCACTTAGCTAGTCTTCTTGTCTTCGAGTCTTCTCACCAGCGCGGAACTAAGTGCTTTCACAGGTCATGAGCATAGTCATTGGGGGACAGTGTCGACGGCCAGCACAGAGCATGGTGCTTCCACTAGGACGTGTGCGGGATCCCCCGATGCCCGAGGGCGGCACTCCGGAGACTCCGGGGCGTGTACAACCCCACTCATTATTATGTGAGAGTGTCATGAGCGGAGACCTTCACAGGCGTGAGCCTTACTTCATATCCACAGACGAGGACCCCGCCCTGCGCCGCCCTCGACCACAGTTGGGCGTCCAGAAACCATGATGATGCCAAGGGGCAAAGGGGACGCCAGCGGCGCCCTCGGCGAGCACGGGCCCTCTGCCAGGGGGAAGGCTCGCTAGTGCCTCCCCGGCAGAGGACCTACCTCCGGGCGACGCCTTGCTCCATTCGATGTGGGGAGGGGCCTTGCTCCCGGCCCGTCCCCCGCAGCCCCCAATGCGCTTCCCCTGGTTGAAGAGGGGCCACCGTGCTGGGGCCGCCGTCCACCGCTGTGACCTGATTCACTTGCGACCCATGGTTAGCGTAAGCCTGCTCCTGAGAGATCAGTGGTACCCCATAGCTGTTGTCACCGGCGTAGTCTGCGAGGCTCCCGGGTGGCTCCTGGAAGGCCTCAGCTTCCAGCGTCTCCTCTTCCTAGCCTGGCTCGAGGAATGAACCGGGGTCATCTTCCAGTGTGTACTCCCGGTCCATCATGCGGGGCACATAGGCCTCCGGGGCTGTCGCCCCGGAAACCTCGCCTAGGCACCCCATGCTCCACGTCGCTTGGCTCGGCGCACCAGGATGGTAGGGCGGCATCCCTCCAGGACCATGGGTGCCACTCCTTATGCCTGCACCCATTGGGTGAGGCACGGGTGTGGTTGGGTGTCCGGCACCACTGGTTGCGCTGGTGCCGACGAAACCTCCTGGTGCACCTGGGGCACGCGGGCGTGGCGAGGCCCACTGTGCGATCCGGCCGCAGGCTAAGGCATAAGCAATGAGCAGAAACGCGGTGTACCCCTGGCTGCGGTGTCCAATAGCTCGGCAACACGCTCCAGCAATGCATCCCGGCCACTCTCCATCAGTCGGCATCGTAGCAGCTCCCGCACCACTGTGAGTGCGGTCCTTATGTTCGCTTGCTCCCGTCGGGAGTGTGGCGTCGTCGCCACGGTGTAGCTTGAGGCCCTTGTGGCAGCCCGTCCGCGCCACGGGTTAAGGGTGGAAGGCGCCGGATCACGCCGCCCGCGCCCTGCGGCGTTTGGCGGTGTGCGTGCCACCTGGAGCACGGAGTTGAGGTCTTCTTGGGCGGACGACGCCGCCCAGGCTGGCCAGTGATCGGCGTCAGCCCTCGGGTCGCCGGACATCGGCGCTGAAGAGTATTGGCGGGTCTGCTGACGGAAGAGAGGCTTCGTTGCACCCCTACCTGGCGCGCCAAATGTCGGATTTTGGGTTCCGGCAAAACCCTTGAGGTTCGAACACTGGGGTGCGCACGAAGATCTCTCTTCCCCCAAGCTCTCACCCTCACCACGATCTCAAGCCTCAGCACGTCGAACTCATAGAATAAAGGGACACAAGATTTATACTGGTTCGGGCCACCGATGTGATGTAATACCCTACTCCAGTGTGGTGTGGTGGATTGCCTCTTGGGCTGAGGATGAATAGTTACAAGGGAAGCACAGCCTCCTGAGGAGAGGTGCTCTCGTGCTTGGTGAGTTTGTGTGGTTGCCTTGGTGGAATGGATCCAGTCCAAGATGAGATCCCCTCTCTACGATGGTGGCTAGTCCTATATATAGAGGTCCGGGTCCTCTTCCCAAATATTAGGCGGGAAGGGATCCCACAATGGCCAATTTGAAGGGGGAAAACTAGTACAAGCTATCCTAACAAAAGATGGTCTTCGCCTGCCAAAGGCTCTGGTGATGACGTCGTCTTGGGCTCCACGGTGACCTCCATCCTATCGTCCGGCTGGTCTTGGTCTTGTTGCACCGATATGGAAACCTTTGCTTGACGCCTCGGGACTCCGCGCCTGTGCTTTCCTCTATAGCACCAAAGAGGAAATGAGGACACTGTGCGCGCTGGCGCCCGTCTGGTGCCTTCCTGGCCTAGGTCGTCATGGATTGCGTCACAGGAACCTCGCGAGGTGCCCCTTGCCTTGATCTCTCCGCCCCTCGCGAGCCAGCCTGGTGAGGCCGCCCCTGAGGAGGTCTAGCATCGTCCACCATGAGGCTTGGCCCCTCGCGAGGGTCTTGAGTGTTTGCTGGTGAAGATGGTCCGTACAGGGCCGCTGGTGGAGCCACGCTATGGGCCGCAGGCAGGCAAGTTTGGGGACCCCGATTCCCAGGATGCCGACACTGATAACCAGACTGTTGCTGATTCCCTTGACCAGACTGTTGATTAAAACCACCCTGATTGCCTTGGCCTTGAAAACTGGAACTAGAACCGCCACCACCGTAACCCGGACCGTGAGAGCCGGGTCCTGAGCCGCTGCCCGGCCCATGATTATTCTGAAAGAATCTTGAATTTCTGTACTCTCTCATAATGAAGCAATCCTTCCAGAGGTGAGTGGTCGGCTTTTCCCGTGTACCATGCTTCAGGCAAGGCTGATTCATGTTCTCTTCAAGATTGAAATTTTGTCCTCCAAACCAAGGGTTTGGTTTTCCCTTACGATGCTGACCATTATTCTGTGTATTGGTGTTAGCCACAAAATCCAAACTACTATCAGCTTTGCGCTTACCATTGCCTCCCTGATTCGCCGGGTTATGCTACTGCCCTTTGGTGTTGCTACTCTTCTTTCCCTTACTCGGCCTTTCCTCATCAGACTCGTGGTCCTTGGTACTATCAGAGTCGGCATACTTGACCAGAGCCGCCATTAGTTCCCCCATGTCACTGTAGTGGCGTTTGAGCCGCCCCAGCTTCTGCTTAAGAGGCATAAAATGGCAGTTTTTCTCCAACATTAGAACTGCTGAGATGGCATTGATACGATCTGATGAGTGAAGGATGGCTGAGACCCGATGCACCCAATGGGTTGTTGACTCACCCTCTTCTTGGACACAAGAGTCCATATCCACAATTTACATAGGTTGATTGCACGTGTCTTTAAAATTCTGGATAAATCGGGCTTTTAACTCGGCCCATGATCTAATGAAGTTAGCAGGCAGCCCTTTCAACCAAGTACGGGTCGTCCCATCCAACATCATCGTGAAGTACTTAGCACATGCAGCATCTACAACATCCAGTAGCTCCATTGCCATCTCATAGCTTTCAACCCAAGCTTTAGGGGGTTGATCCGCCGTGCAGTTAGGCACCTTACGAGGACCCTTGAAATCCTTGGGTAAACGCTCGTTACGCAGAGCCGACACTAAACATGGCATGCCCAAGGTTCTAGAGGTTATGCCTGCCTCCACCGAAGCTATCAGATAAGCCGGAGAATACTGATGAGCTGTTTGTTGAGCCGCCAGCTCGGCCTCCCGACGCGTTCTGCCCCAATCCACCAAAGCTTGAGCATTGGCACCACTGCGCGTCGGGTCATGCCGACGAGGCTGGTTACGGCACCGCTCACTGCTTGAAACCGCTGGTGATTCAATGTGTCTGCTGTAACTCCGGCTTGGACGATGAGTTGAGTGAATCCGCTCGCGACTATAGGAATACGCCGCCTGCTGAGCCACCGCCGTCTAAAGGAGTTCCCTGGCATGCCATGTCTCTATCGCTATTGGAGACTCCCCTTCAACCGGTAGAGCTGCCAATCGCGATGCCGCAACAATCATATTGTCCAAAGGATTAGAGTAATGACCTGGTGGTGTTGAAACATGCTGAGGTGGGGTATTATTCACATGTGGAGAGCCCATCATACGTGGCTGAACCGGTGCTCCTTCCCCAGGCGCTTCAACCGTCCGATTTACCACCGGCGGGTCACTGGTTCCTGCTCCAGGCGTGTTGAAGAGGTTCATTGGTTCATAAGCCGGGGGTAGATGACTCCGGTGCCTCCTCCTCATGACCTCATCTAAAGCGTTCTGATCCAACGTGAGCCGGAAGGAATCCACCTGGATCCGTTGTGCCTGAGCATCCAAAACAGCCTGTTATGTAGCCATCCTAGCGTTCTCAGCTGCCAGCTCTTCCTTGGCTTGAGCTATCTCATCTTGCAGCTTAGCCACATCCACCTTGTGTTGTTCCTGGTTGTCCGGGGTTACCTCCAGCCCCATCAGAGTCGCCGGAGCCTCCAGCAATTTAGTGAGAACTTGAGCCTACGAGCGCACGGAGCCGCTAGCACCAGCCGCCACCGCAGCCATTGAACTGGAGGTCATAGCCGCGGCAGTTGTTGAACCAAGCGTCGGTTGTGTACCGGCCATGAAGATTGCAACCATGTTTGGCGGCTCGTAGGGATCTGGAATACTATCACCATCGGAATAGCCCCCAAGTCGGCCGTCTTGCAGTTGATACAATGAATTGGTCTCGCCCGTGGACGACTCACCATCAGAATAGATGGCCGTCTCACTGCCAGACATAGATTCGTCCTCAAATTCCTTCCCATGGATGAACCCAACGAAGGCGTGTTTCATGGCGGGCTGAACCCGGGCGAGTCGTGCACGCTGAGCCGTCTCGAGAAGTCGGTGCAGATGTCTGGCTCAGGGCCCGGTTCGCCGATCTTGCCGATGAAAACATGGATTCTGCCGAAGGGGACCCGGTACCCATACTCCACTGAGCCGGCCTCGGGGCCCCATCCTGCATCATCGATGTAGATCTTGCCGCGACGACTCTTGGTCATCCGGCCCATAACATATCCCTTGATCCCTTCAAAGTTACCCTGTAAGAACTCGAAACCACCGTGCGCAGGCCCCATGGTGGGCGCCAACTGTCGTGGAATTGTCACGGCAGATGTCCTATCAGAAGGACTTAGTCGTGGAGTCATCGCAACTAGGTTAGCTTAAAGGGGTTAAAAGGGACAAAGGACACAGGGAGTTTATACTGGTTCGGCCCCTTGCGGTGAAGGTAAAGGCCTACTCCAGTTTGAGGTGGTATTACTTGGGTTTCGATTACCAGGGAGCGAATACGCTTGACCTAGCTTTCGATCTCTTGTTTCTTGTCCTGAACCGCCGCCAGGTCGTCTCTTTATATACACAGGTTGACGCCCAGCGGCTCATGGAGTCATGGCCGGCTCATACACAACGTGTCCGGCTCGGTGACTAACTACACATGCCTTACAATACAAGTCATACATATATGGAGGTTTACATATATGGGCTTTAAGTCGCCTTTGGGCTTTGGGCCTTCAGTAAGCCTACTTCATGAACCGCCATCCTCAACATCTTCATGGGCTTTGTATTTTATGAACGGCTAGCGGTATGACCCAGCCCCTCCTGGGCGGGTCATACCCAATAGTTATATCCCCAACACTTAGCATGGAAGATGTTGATAACTGATGGTCGTGAAGTAAATGACAAGGGTGCATGTCTCAAAATATCATTTACCTCTATTTTAAAAATTGAGCTCTAGCACCTCTGCAAATCACTGCTTCCCTTTGCGAAGGGACTTTCTATTTACTTTTATATTGAGTCATCACCCTCTAAAACAAGCGCCATAAACTAAGTAGAGCACAGCGGTCATGATTTATGCATTGTGTGTAGCTAATGTTGGGTGCATCATGACTGGATCTTTTCTACCATGAATTACAATGTTTAGTCGCTGCTTGAACTTTGGAGGTGCTCTGCATTTATGTTTTGCGGTCTCAGAAAGGGCTAGCGAGATACCATTATTGTCATATTATATCATGGTTATTTTGACAACGTGTTGCCATTTAAGATATCTTATTATTGCTCGCTAGCTGATTATGTCATTGATATGAATCATTATAATCTTTAAGAGTTCTTGTGGACATGGTTAGTTATAATGTTGGCTGAAAACCTGGGTGTTGTTTAAGCTTATTTATGCAAACAAGAGCAAAAGAGTTCGTAAAAAAAATTCTTTCTCACTTTCAGTTTATCAACTGAATTGCTTGAGGACAAGCAAAGGTTTAAGCTTGAGGGAGTTGATACGTCTCCAACGTATCTACATTTTCTCATGCTTTTACTCTTGTTTTGGACTCTAATTTGCATGATTTGAATGAAAATAACCCCGGACTGATGCTGTTTTCAGCAGAACTACCATGGTGTTGTTTTTGTGCAGAAATAAAAGTTCTCGGAATGGAATGGAACTTTGCGAGGATTTTTTATATCAATAATAAGAATTACTGGAGCCAAGACCCACCAGAGAGGGGCCCATGGGTGGGCACAACCCACCAGGGCGCGCCCCCTCTCCTGGCGCGCCCAGGTGGGTTATACCCACCTGGTGGCTCTGCTGACCCTGAAACCAACGCTATACATTCCTATTTCAGAGAAAAAATAGGGAGAAAGAATTATCGCGATCCACGAGACAGAGCCGTCGCCAAGCCCTTTTCTTCCTCGGGAGGGAAGATCGGGAGTCCGTTTGGGGCTCTGGAGAGGGGGATCTTCGTTCTTCGTTATCACCAATCCTTCTCCATCGCAAATTCCATGATGCTCCCCACCGGGAGTGAGTAATTCCTTCATAGGCTCGCTGGTCGGTGAGGAGTTGGATGAGATTCATCATGTAATCGAGTTAGTTTTGTTAGGGCCTGCTCCCTAGTATCCTCTATGTTCTTAGATTGATGTTGCTATGACTTTGCTATGCTTAATGCATGTCACTATGGGCCCGAGTGCCATGATTTCAGATCTGAACCGTTTATGTTATCATCATTATATCCATGTTATAGATCTGATCTTGCAAGTTATAGTCACCTACTATGTGTTATGATCCGGCAACCCCGGAGTGACAACAATCGGGCCCACTCCCGGTGATGACCGTACTTTGAGGAGTTCATGTATTCACTACGTGTTAATGTTTTATTCCGGTTCCCTATTAAAAGGAGGCCTTAATATCCCTTAGTTTCTAATATGGACCCCGTTGCCACGGGAGGGTAGGACAAAAGATGTCATGCAAGTTCTTTTAATAAAGCATGTATAACTATTTACGGAATACATGCCTATATTATATCGATAAACTGGAGCTAGTGCCGTATCGCCCTAGGTTATAACTGTCACATGATGAATGTCATCCAACAAGTCACCGATCCAATGCCTACGAACTTTACCATATTGTTTCTGCTATGTTGCTACTGCTATCATCGCTGTTACACTTGCTACAAAATTACTACTATCACTGTTACTGTTACTATTGCTGCTGCTACTACTATCAAAACAGTCAAACTACTTTGCTACTGGTCACTTTGCTGCAGATAATTAATCTCCAGGTGTGGTTGAATTGACAACTCAGCTGCTAATACCTTCAAATATTCTTTGGCTCCCCTTGTGTCGAATCTATAAATTTGGGTTGAATACTTTACCCTCGAAAACTATTGTGATCCCCTATACTTGTGGGTTATCAAGACTAGTTGATACGTCTCCAGCGTATCTACTTTTTTTGACTCTTTTCCTCTTGTTTTGGACTCTAATTTTCATGATTTGAATGAAACTAACCCTGACTGATGCTGTTTTCAGCAAAGTACCACGGTGTTGATTTTGTGCAGAAATAAAAGTTCTCTGAATGGAATGAAACTTTGTGAGGATTTTTTATATCAATAATAAAAAATTACTTTTGCCAAGACACACCAGAGGGGGCCCTTGGGTGGGCACAACCCACCAGGGCGCGCCCCCCTCTCCTGGCGCGCCCAGGTGGGTTGTATCCACCTGGTGGCCCCACTGACCCTGAAACCAACGCTATAAATTCCTATTTTCGGAGGAAAAAATCAGTGAGAAATAATTATCGCGATACACGAGACGGAGCCGTCGCCAAGCCCTGTTCTTCCTCGGTAGGGCAGATTTTGAGTCCATTTGGGGCTCCGTAGAGGGCTATCTTCGTTCTTCATCATCACCAATCCTTCTCCATCGCCAATTCCATTATGCTCCCAACCGGGAGTGAGTAATTCCTTCGTAGGCTCGCTAGTCAGTGAGGAGTTGGATGAGATTCATCATGTAATCGAGTTAGTTTTGTTAGGGCCTGATCCCTAGTATCCACTATGTTTTTAGATTGATGTTGCGATGACTTTGCTATGCTTAATGCTTGTCACTTTGGGCCCGAGTGCCATGATTTCAGATCTGAACCGTTTATGTTATCATCATTATATCCATGTTCTAGATCCGATATTACAAGTTATAGTCACCTACTACGTGTTATGATCCGGCAACCCCAGAGTGACAACAATCGGGCCCACTCCCGGTGATGACCGTAGTTTGAGGAGTTCATGTATTCACTATGTCTTAATGCTTTGTTCCGGTTCTCTATTAAAAGGAGGCCTAAATATCCCTCAGTTTCCAATATGGACCCTGCTGCCATGGGAGGGTAGGACAAAAGATGTCTTGCAAGTTCTTTTAATAAAGCACGTATGACTATTTGGGTTGAATACTTTACCCTCGAAAACTTTTGCGATTCCCTATACTTGTGGGTTATCAAGACTAGTTGATACGTCTCCAACATATCTACTTTTTCTCACACTTTTCCTCTTGTTTTGGACTCTAATTTGCATGATTTGAATGAAACGAACCCCGGACTGACGTTGTTTTCAGCAGAACTACCATGGTGTTGTTTTTGTGCAGAAATAAAATTTCTCGGAATGGAACGAAACTTTGCTAGGGTTTTTTATATCAATAATAAGAACTAGCGGGTTCACCCGTGCGTTTGCGCGGCTAGATCTTTATAATATACTATTTATGTATTTTAGAAAACCGTTTGTTATCATTTTTGTATTTTTTTCTGTCTGGTGAAACCAACATAGTCTAACATTAAATGTTTATTTGTTAAATGGCACTAAAATTTGGTTTGACAGTAATGTGTCCTAGATTATTATATGATCAATTTAAATAAGATGTTCAATAGACACATTTATAGCTAACGATTTAGATTTTGTCGTGATTCCTGACATGGTTACTTTATTTAAAATGTATGTATATCATTTGTTTTGCCTTTTTCCTCTCTTTCACCTATCTTCTTTATCCATGAAGCTATGCTATTTTTCTAGTGGCATGTTTCATCAGTAATCGTTAGTGTGAAACAACTGTAGCTGTAGTCTCATCTTATTTGCTTGTCTTATGGTTGTCAATTTTTTCCTTCAATCAGTGTATCAATCCTGTACTTTGTTTGATTCTACAAAACCCAACTCATATATAATTTAGCTGTCCAGTTTAACTTAGTTACACTGATAGCTGTGTGGAGCTCTCTAATAACCTAGTCTTATTAAAAACTTGGTTGGGGTATCATACTATGCTTTATGCTACTATGTCGTTAGTTTTATAACACATATAAATTCGTTCACAAACTTATTATTCAATTATGTGCAAGCCACCTGTAATTGCTATGATTGCACGGAAGTGTAACACTGAAAAGAAGCATGGTTGTCTAACTGTGATGTTTTTTTGTCACAGTGAGCACTCGCTGATCTTCTAGCTTTTTTGGCATATAAATTTGTGTTGCCTCTTTTTTGCCATATGATTTCATGTTGTCGTTCTCTCAGGGCATTTCCGAGCTCGTGTTTGTATGTAGTTATGTATTTATGATAGCGCATGTGCCATTAAGGATGTATGTGTGGTGGTCTACAAAAATATTGCTTGGGAACATATTTTGTTGACCGAGTGACTCCTGGTATATATTCATGTGTCATCGCTTTTGTTGGACATCCTTCGCACCTTAACTCTCAAGTCATTCCTTCTATTTCTTGCATAGTTTCTCTCCTATCATCACGTCCAATTTGTTTAAGTCATCACCAGCATATAGCTTTACCAGATGGAGAGGCTTCATGTAGAAGCTATTAAGGGAAGGAAAATATTATAAATTCACAAAATGGTTAATAGTACCAAATGGCTGGATTTCAAGTGTTCTCATTTGTGCTTCAAGCAAGTGTTAATTTATATAGAAGTCAAGATTAACATAGTATTTCCCTTGCAAAAACAAAGATTAACATAGTATTTG
This sequence comes from Triticum urartu, assembly GCF_056163025.1. NCBI lineage: Eukaryota > Viridiplantae > Streptophyta > Magnoliopsida > Poales > Poaceae > Triticum > Triticum urartu. The sequence goes on from NC_141879.1 coordinate 574,954,809, forward strand.
TTTTCCCAGAAAATGAATGCTCTAGAGAAAATAATATTATAAACATTAAAAAAACATGATGCAAATCTCTTTGAATTTTCATGGAAATTTTTACCCGCACACAAAGACAAATGTGCATGACAAATAAAATCATAAAAAATTTACATTTGATAATATAGTATTATTTACCTGACGGCTCGTCCACTTGTTTGACATTTCCTCACTATTGATACTACTCTAAGAAAACGTTTATCACATCCGACGCGCCGCACGTTCTGCATGCATGCATCAATATTACGCAATCACTTTGCTCATCCTGACGTCTCTTCTCGGCTGCAGTTTCAGTAAGCTCACACACCATTCCAGCAGAGTCGGTGGTCTGTTGGAGTCAGCATCACGGTGGATGATTTCCATGTTGGTGCTTTCCACCTTCCATCTCAACGCGGGCGTTCCTTCTTGGCATTGAACCGCTCTGACTTCTAGGCAACCGTGCAGCTGGGACTCACGGTGATTGTACGCCGCCTGCTGGTCTAATATAGTTTCACCACTTATGGACCAGCCCATCAGCCGGCACACCAGCTGCGGTTCAAGGCCGATGCCAGCTTGTTCTGTAGTAGCTGCAGGTCGGATGGCCCCTCCTTGCTCATCGGCGGCCTCCGACAAAAATGCTTGTTCCAATCATGTCCCTAGCCGCTATGATATCATGCTGCTCTCGCCGACTGTGCGTGTGGTATCTGATGATGTGTTTGTTGAAGCGATTATTGTTCGAGAGGTGGCGCTATGGTAGGACTAAAGGAGCTTCGACCATGCCAAAGAATTCGCCTTAGTCTGTCCGGCGTTCGAGCCCCATGCGAGTCTGTTTCGTGTGGGTGTTGAGGTGGTAGAAGGAGCACACGGGGAGGCGTTCCACGGCAAGCTGTGAAGTTATCGCACCCATGTCAGCCTCTGAGAGGGTGTTGTCGCCCGGAGGAACGTGCATCAAGCTTGCCGGGGTCTCCGTCCCTCTCGCATGAGATCTTGCACACTCTGGGCAGGATCATGGCCTTCTTTCATAACAGTTCCTTCGGAGCGTCATTGTCCTTTCGTTGTTGCTGCCGGCTGCACCGGCATAGATAGCGTCACGGGCTCTGATGGGATTTCAGGCGTGCATGACAGAGTTGGAGATGAGCCAAGGCTTTATGGATCACATGTTGTCACGGGCTCCGATGGGATTTCAGGCGTGCGTGACAGAGTTGGAGATGAGCCGAGGCTTTATGGATCACATGTATTTTCTTATGTATTCTATATATCTGGCGTGGGTTATTAAGCTTTCCTAATTTATGTAGATCTCAATACAGTAATATATTTTTAGGGATCCATCCAGTATACGTTTGTTGCATGTAGGCAGCTTGATGGATTACGGCTCTATATATTTCCTATTCAACACACATGTTTTTTATATGATCACGTATGCCTTATATATGTATACACGTGACAGTCCAATACCTAGGTACATATTACACGTTCACATGTTACGTAATATCTTTAAATCTCAACCATTATTATTCTGATCAAACGGTGCTAATAATATTAGCATATGTGGACAAACGTAATGGCTCGTTTGCCTCTTATCTTAAGTATATAATAGAAGATTACTGGAGCCAAGACCCACCAGAGAGGGGCCCCTGGGTGGGCACAACCCACCAGGGTGTGCCCCCCCCTCCTGGCACGTCCAGGTGGGTTGTACCCAGCTGGTGGCCCCGCTGACCCTAAAACCAACGCTATAAATTCCTATTTTCGGAGAAAAGATCAGGGAGAAAGAATTATCGTGATCCACGAGACGGATCGATTGCCAAGCATGTTCTTCCTCGGGAGGGCAGATCTGGAGTCCGTTTGGGGCTCCGGAGAGGGGGGGTCTTCGTTCTTCATCATCACCAACCCTTCTCCATCGCCAATTCCATGATGCTCCCCACCAGGAGTGAATAATTCCTTCGTAGACTCGCTGGTCGGTGAGGAGTTGGATGAGATTCATCATGTAATCGAGTTAGTTTTGTTAGGGCATGATCCCTTGTATCCACTATGTTCTTAGATTGATGTTGCTATGACTTTGCTATGCTTAATGCTTGTAACTTTGGGCTCGAGTGCCATGATTTCAGACCTGGACCGTTTATGTTATTATCATTATATCCATGTTCTAGATCCGATCTTGCAAGTTATAGTCACCTACTACGTGTTATGATCCGGCAAAGCTGGAGTGACAACAATCGGGCCCACTCCCAGTGATGACCGTAGTTTGAGTTCATGTTTTCACTATGTGTTAATGCTTGTTCCGGTTCTCTATTAAAAGGAGGCCTTAATATCCCTTAGTTTCCAATATGGACCCCGCTGCCACTGGAGGGTAGGACAAAAGATGCCATAAAAGTTCTTTTAATAAAGCACGTCTGACTATTTACATAATAGGTGCCTACATTATATCGATGAACTGGAGCTAGTGTCGTATCGCCCTAGGTTATAACTGTCACCTGATGAATGTCATCCAACAAGTCATCGATCCAATGCCTACAAACTTTTCCATATTGTTTCTGCTAAGTTGCTACTGCTATCATCATTGTTACACTTGCAACAAAATTACTGCTATCACTGTTATTGTTACTATTGATGCTACTACTACTATCAGAACTATCAAACTACTTCGCTATTGATCACTTTGTTGTAGATAATTAACCTCCGAGTGTGGTTGAATTGACAACTCAGCTGCTAATACCTTCAAATATTCTTTGGCTCCCCTTGTGTCGAACGTATAAATTTGGGTTGAATACTTTACCCTCGAAAACATTTGCGATCCCCTATACTTGTGGGTTATCAAGACTAGTTCATATGTCTCCAACGTATCTACTTTTTCTCATGCTTTTCCTCTTGTTTTGGACTCTAATTTGCATGATTTGAATGAAACTAACCCTGGACTGACGCAGTTTTCAGCAGAACTATCATGGTGTTGTTTTTGTGCGGAAATAAAAGTTCTCGGACTGGAACAAAACTTTGCGAGGATTTTTTATATCAATAACAAGAATTACTGGGGCCAAGACCCACCAGAGAGGGGGCCCTGGGTGGGCACAACCCACCAGGGCGCGCCCGCCTCTCCTGGCGCGCCCAGGTGGGTTGTACCCACCTGGTGGCCCCGCTGACCCTGAAACCAATGCTATAAATTCCTATTTTCGGAGAAAAAATCAAGCAGAAAGAATTATCACGATCGACGAGACGGAGCCGTCGCCAAGCCCTATTCTTCCTCGGGAGGGCATATCTGGAGTCTGTTTGGGGCTCCGGAAAGGGGGATCTTCGTTCTTCGTCATCACCAACCCTTCTCCATCGTCAATTCCATGATGCTCCCCACCGGGAGTGAGTAATTCCTTCGTAGGCTCACTAGTCGGTGAGGATTTGGATGAGATTTATCATGTAATCAAGTTAGTTTTGTTAGGGCATGATCCCTAGTATCCACTATGTTCTTAGATTGATGTTGCTATTACTTTGCTATGCTTAATGCTTGTCACTTTGGGCCCGACTGCCATGATTTCAGATGTGAACCGTTTATGTTATCATCATTATATCCAAGTTCTAGATCCGATCTTGCAAGTTATAGTCACCTACTACGTGTTATGATCCGGCAACCCCAGAGTGACAACAATCGGGCCCACTCCCGGTGATGAACGTAGTTTGAGGAGTTCATGTATTCACTATGTGTTAATGCTTTATTCCAGTTATCTATTTAAAGGAGGCCTTAATATCCCTTAGTTACCAATATGGAACCCGCTGTCACAGGAGGGTAGGAAAAAAGATGTCATGCAAGTTCTTTTAATAAAGCATGTACGACTATTTACGGAATACATGCCTACATTATATCAATGAAATGGAGCTAGTGTCGTATCGCCCTACGTTATAATTGTCACATGATGAATGTCATCCAACAAGTCAGCGATCCAATGCCTACGAACTTTTCCATATTGTTTCTGCTAATTGCTACTGCTATCATCACTGTTACACTTGCTACAAAATTACGGCTATCACTGTTACTGTTACTATTGCTACTGCTACTACTATCAAAACTATCAAAATACTTTGCTACCTATCACTTTGCTGCAGATAATTAACTTTCGGGTGTGGTTGAATTGACAACTCAGCTGCTAATACCTTCAAATATTCTTTCGCTCCCCTTGTGTCGAATCTATAAATTTGGGTTGAATACTTTACCCTCGAAAACTTTTGCGATCCCCTATACTTGTGGGTTATCAAGACTAGTTGATACGTCTCCAACGTATCTACTTTTTCTCATGCTTTTCCTCTTGTTTAGGACTCTAATTTGCATGATTTGAATGAAACTAAACCCGGACTGATGCAGTTTTCAGCAGAACTACCATGGTGTTGTTTTTGTGTAGAAATAAACGTTTTCGGAATGGAACAAAACTTTGCGAGGATTTTTTACATCAATAATAAGAATTACTGGAGCCAAGACCCACCAGAGGGGGGCCCCTGGGTGGGCACAACCCACCAGGGCGCGCCCCCCTCTCCTGGCGCGCCCAGGTGGGTTGTACCCACCTGGTGGCCCCGCTGACCCTGAAACCAATGCTGTAAATTCCTATTTTCGGAGAAAAAATCAAGCAGAAAGAATTGTCGCGATCCATGAGACGAAGCCATTGCCAAGCCCTGTTCTTCCTCGGGAGGGCAGATCTGGAGTCCGTTTGGGGCTCCGGAGAGGGGGATCTTCGTTCTTCGTCATCACCAACCCTTCTCCATCACCAATTCCGTGAAGCTCCCCACCGGGAGTGAGTAATTCCTTCGTAGGCTCACTGGTCGGTGAGGAGTTGGATGAGATTCATCATGTAATCGAGTTAGTTTTGTTAGGGCCTGATCCCTAGTATCCACTATGTTCTTAGATGGATGTTGCTATGACTTTGCTATGCTTAATGCTTGTCACTTGGGGCCCGAGTGCCATGATTTCAGATTTGAACCGTTTATGTTATCATCATTATATCCATGTTCTCGATTCTATCTTGCAAGTTATTGTCACCTACTACGTGTTATGATCCGGCAACCCCAGTGACAACAATCAGGCCCACTTCCGGTGATGACCATAGTTTGAGGAGTTCATGTATTCCCTATGTGTTAATGCTTTGTTCCGGTTCTCTATTAAAATGAGCCCTTAATAACCCTTAGTTTGCAATATGAACCCCGCTGCCACAGGAGGGTAGGACAAAAGATGTCATGCAAGTTCTTTTTATAAAGCATGTATGACTATTTACGGAATACATGCCTACATTATATAGATGAACTGGAACAAGTGCTGTATCGCCCTAGGTTATAATTGTCACATGATGAATGCCATCCAACAAGGCACCGATCCAATGCCTACGAACTTTTCCATATTGTTTCTGCTAAGTTGCTACTGCTATCATCATTGTTACACTTGCTACAAAATTACTGCTATCACTGTTACTGTTACCATTGCTGCTACTACTACTATCAAAACTATCAAAATACCTTGCTACTGATCACTTTGCTACAGATAATTAATCTCCAAGTGTGGTTGAATAGACAACTCAGCTGCTAATACCTTCAAATATTCTTTGGCTCCCCTTGTGTCGAATCTATAAATTTGGGTTGAATACTTTACCCTCGAAAACTGTTGTGATCCGCTTTACTTGTGGGTTGTCAACTGGCAAGATCGGAATAAGAGAAAGCAGATGATAATACCTATTCTATATGCAATATGGCTTTGTGGCTCTGTGTCTGAGGTTTTTGCGTAAAAGTTAATTTTATTTTCCCTACAACAAAAGAATATCAGGAGCCTGTACTACGGAGTTTTATATCATGACATGGTTCCGCCAATCGATATCTCATACCCATATCATCATAATGTTGCCCTCAATTAAGTTATCAATCCGGTGTTGAAAGTTCCAAGATAGATCCAAGTCCAGATGCTCAAATTGTCCGTAACCGGGGACACGGCTAATCGATTAGGTTTTAACCCTCTGCAGAGGTTTGTACCCTTTACCCGCAAGATTCGACCCCTCTTTTATGTTCTTGCACTTCAGGGTGTTTGAGAACAAGACGACCGAAACATGGTCTTCCAAAGAGTTCCCCTGACCACTGTCCGGTGCTCATCCAATCCTACCGTAGTTCTACATCTTCTAACACCGACCAAGCCAGAGTCACCACTAGGGTCAACGAAGCCAGAGCCCATAGTGACTTGCGGTTGCACAAGTAAGCTTCTGGGCATGAAGTATTCTTCCGTCTCTTTGAGTCTGGGTGAAGCTTTCCGCAAGATGTCATGGCGCTTCTCCATGCATCCCGGCCATCCACTAGTTGCTCCAGGGTGCCCATCAAATCCGTCCTTCACCCAGTAGTGTGTATTGAATTCTTGTCTCGAGTCTTGAAGTCTTGAGGTCCTGAAGATGCAATCCTTGCAGATGCCATCATGAAGTTGTAATCATTGGCGTAGAGTCCTCCATTCTCACACCACTCTCGAGCACTCATACCAATCCCGTCTACTATAGCATAGCGTTGAAACTAAACAACGTCCCGGGCTTGATAACAGGGAGATGGGTTCCTACCTCATGCATTCTACTCAACTACAAGATTCAATAACACTATTGGAGGGATTGTTGGAAGGGTGCTACTACCTGCAATTAAAACATAGGTATGAAAAACATGGTCAAAGTGAACTTGCCTGGTAAGTTGATGAATATTATAACGCTCTCATAATAATGACTTGGTAGAACTATTCGTCACTCCGTTGAAAAACTATATTAACAAACATAGCATTCATATAAGAAAACATCCTAGCAAACAATTCTAACACTCACAATAAAATTCAACAAATAAGACACAAAATAACAAGGGACACCAAAATAAAAAACAAGGAAAACTAGTAAAAAAAACTCTAAGTCATGACACACAAATAGCTTTGTCCTAAGTAAAATTTAACAACAAAGAAAAAATAAACTAATAAAATAACAAAAAAAAGAAAATTAGGTTTTTATTAAAATAATAGAAAGAATTTTTCATATACTTTTAAAACTATAAAGAAAAGACTAAAACAAAACTAGAACGAAAACAGTTCTGTTTTACCTAAAATCCAAATTTAAAATAAACAAAAAGTAATTTGCAAAAGCTTGCTGTTTAGACAAAAAATCAAGTGATCACTAGCAATAAGAATTAATCAAAAAGCTATTTTTAAGTTATAGCAATCTAGTGTTTGTAACAAATCCGTTTGAATTCAAAATTAAAAAATCAAAAATATTTTCATTTGTTTCTCTGGATAGATGGGATTTTTATGAAATTGCAGATCTAAAGATATAAAAAACAAAACCGAAACTGAAACTAAAAATAGAATCGAAAATAATAGAACATGCACTAGCTACGTAGCGGGCTATAACTGGGCCTACAGGGTGTGCGTTCTGTAATTAAGCTACGCTCGGCCGTATTATAACTGAACCGCTAACACACTTACAAATAAAAGAAACCTGCATGGCGATTCGATCTAACCGAAGAAAACCGTCTGCCAAATCTAAAAAACCATTGTTTTTTAACTGAACGAGGATGTGATCGTACACTTATAGAGAACGAGGAGCGTTGGGGTGGCTCAAGTGTGGTGGTGGCGGAGGCTCTGGCGGTCGCGCGCGACGGAGAGAGTGTCGAGAGGATGCACCGGTGAGTGGCTCGTCCGGTGGGGGAGTTGGAGATGGTCGGCGATGATGAATGACGACGGAACGAAGCGGTGAAGCTCGGTGCTCTGGGTGCTCCGGCGAAGACAACAAGATTGGTACCGCTGCTGTAGATGGAGAGGGATCACAAGACCATGTCAAACAGAGCCTAGAGGTTGAGAGAAGTCGGACCGAGAAGGAGGATGTTCGCGGTGTCTCACCGGCGTCGGAAACTTGTGATGAACTGCAGCGTCTGCGTCCAGATTGGAACGATGATAGCGGACGATATGGTGGGTTTTGGTGAGGGGTTTCAAAGGGAATCGGTCGAGGAAGGTCGTGGCTATTTATAGGACATATTTCTTGGGCCTGGGGTTGACTTGGGATAGGGTTTCCAAAGAAAGCGCACGCGTAGCGGCATCGGGTATGTGTACGCGTACGTTTCTAGTCTGCTAGCGCCAGGTGTGAGAGAGGGGGGTCGGGCGTGGGGAGGGAGACAGCGGACGAGCGAAGGGAGTCGGTCGAGCGATGTGGAGGCGCTCTTTTTTTGGGGAACGTGGGCGCTGGGGCGCTGCTGCCTTGGACGGGGGGCCACGGCTAGCCTCGCTGCCTGGCGGCTGGCCTCTGGCCATGCTGGGGCTGGGCCAGCTGGCCTGGCAGTGTCTTTTTTTAATCCTTTTTTCTCTTTTTTTGAAACATAGAAGAACACAAAAAAACAACTCAAAAGTACATTTTATAAAGGCATAATATATAACAAAATTTTTAGAATAAAATTTCCAAAAACATGAATATATTTTCATGTCCAAATAAAATACTAAAAAAACATTTTTGCAATAACTCCAAAATGAAATAGAATTTGAGTTTCAAATAAATTGTCAAACCTTGTCTCTGATTGTTGGAGTGTCATATTCCTCCTCTCGTATTTTTTTATCAGGGAATTTTTTGACAAGATTCAACTTAAATATAGGGATTCAAAATAGATTTTTTTTGGAAAGTCCTTTTATTCCCTCTCATTTGAATTTTTTTGTTTCAAATTTCACTCACTTTCAGTCAATCAAACAAACAAACAATCAAGCATACAATCATATTATTTAATTAATGTAACATTTCAAAATTTAGAATTTTGGGATGTTACAAACCTACCACACTTAAAATGAATCCCGTCCTCGAGATTCGAAGAGGCTAGCAAAAAAAAAGTTCGGGTTTGGGGGTCTTCTAGCAAATCCATTGGTAGGAAAGGTCTAGGGTTCTACCATACTTAAAAGCAGGGTTATGATTCCAACCAAACTCTTGTACTCCTTCCTTTGGATTAGCAAGGCTGGTATTCTCAGATCTTCGGGATAACTCCTACACTCAGCTCAGGATCTTCTGGTAGGCGCATAACCTTTTCCTCCAATCTTTGAGTCCTTTCATTCATGGTGCGTTTCTTCTGAGACTTTGTCTTCTTGGCTGACAGGTCTGTCGCCAATGCTAAACAACTATCGAAGCTCTTTTGGTGGTCCACAATTAATGGTTTCTCCTGCAGGAAAAAGGGTTCGGGTTGAATCTCACCGTATAACCTACGATTGGCAACGGTTGCATGTACATGGATCAATCATTCTACCATTCTAAGGTTTAAACAAGGTCTCAATATCGCCGTCTCTCTACTATGGGCAAGTCACTACAGATTTATCGTCCCAAATAGCAAGGGCGAATGATGAGAGTAAGTCGGTATGGTGATCAATCCATTCCGCACCCAAATCATTACCTTGTATAAGGTTTAACGAATCTCACATTTCTAACACTCGGGCAATCTCACAAGCAATCCAGAATTTCTCTTGTCCTCGAACTGGGTTCGAGTAAATCCATGGGTTCTGCAAGCTGAACCAAACATCTATCGTTTCTTCCCAACACTCGGGTTTTCGTATTCTCCTAAGAAACGTCTGCTGATCAAATCATAACTTCTTCCAATATTTCTTCTTAGAGGGAGTTCTTGATCCTTATTAATTTCCTGGGCCTGTGGGTTATGGACCCACTTCAACACCTGCATAGCTTTAACTCGTCCTGGAAGTTACAATTGTTCCATATTCAAACATTGCACCTACTATAATTCCATGAGTACTTCCTTCCTTCATATCCATCATATCAAAAGCAAAACTCCAACCTTTTTTTGTCCAAACTCCAGTCCATGGAATATATTTTCATATCCATTGGTCTAGTGTTCTTCACAGGGTACTACCACTGAGGGAGTCCTGGATTAGGGGGTGTTCGGGTAGCCGGACTATACCTTCAGTCGGACTCCAGGACTATGAAGATACAAGATTGAAGACTTCGTCCCGTGTCTGGATGGGACTTTCCTTGGCGTGGAAGGCAAGCTTGGCGATGCGGATATTCAAGATCTCCTACCATTGTAACCGACTTTGTGTAACCCTAACCCTCTCCGGTGTCTATATAAACCGGAGGGTTTTAGTCCGTAGAACAACTTCATCATACAACAATCATACCATAGGCTAGCTTTTAGGGTTTAGCCTCCTTGATCTCGTGGTAGATCTACTCTTGTACTACCCATATCATCAATATTAATCAAGCAGGACATAGGGTTTTACCTCCATCAAGAGGGCCCAAACCTGGGTAAAACATCGTATTCCTTGCCTCCTGTTACCATCCGGCCTAGACGCACAGTTCAGGACCCCCTACCCGAGATCCGCCGGTTTTGACACCGACATTGGTGCTTTCATTGAGAGTTCCTCTGTGTCGTCGCCTTTAGGCCCGATGGCTCCTTCGATCATCAACAACGATGCAGTCTAGGGTGAGACTTTTCTCCCCAGACAGATCTTCATCTTCGGCGGCTTCGCACTGCGGGCCAAGTCACTTGGCCACCTTGAGTAGATCGAAAGCTACGTCCCTGGCCATCAGGTCAGGTTTGGAAGCGTAAACTACACGGCTGACATCCGCGGGGACTTGATCTTCGACGGATTCGAGCCATAGCCAAGCGCGCCGCACTGTCTCGATGGGCATGATATAGCTCTGCCGCCGAACAGTGCCTTGGAGGCCGCACACGCATCGGTTCCGACCATTGATTCAGAGCCCATTGCGCCGATCGAGGATCAGCGGTTGGACGCTGCCTCAGGGGCCGCGATCTCAGAGGCGATCGAGCCGAACTCCAGCCCCGCACTCCGCATGGCCCGTGACTCCGAGGAGCCGGATTCCTTTCTGAACTCCGAGCCCCCCGCGCCCCTGCCGATCGAATCCGATTGGGTGCCGATAATGGAGTTCACCGCCGCAGACATCTTTCAGCACTCGCCCTTCGGCGACATCCTGAATTCGCTAAGGTCTCTCTCTTTATTAGGAGAGCCCTGGCCAGACTACGGTCAGCAAGGATGGGATTCGGATGATGAAGAAATTCAAAACCCACCCACCACCCACTTCGTAGCCACTGTCGACGACTTAACCGACATGCTCGACTTCGACTCCGAAGACATCGATGGTATGGACGACGATGCAGGAGACAACCAAGAACCAACGCCTATAGGGCATTGGACAGCCACCTCATCTCACGATGCGTACATGGTGGATACCCCTAAAGGAAGAAACAACGAGGAAAACGGGGATGGAAAGAGGGATCGATCTCTTGAAAAACAATCAAAGCGTCGGCGTAAACACCGACCCAAGCCCCGCCTCGATAAAGACCCAGCCATAGAGCAGGATGAGCCGGTAGACGACGAGCATGCCTTAGAGCAACCGTCCCAACAGGACAACCTGGATAGAGAAACCGAAGATCCCTCCCCCGGCGAAAATGGCATTCCGGACAACCCTACGCCGGACAAGCCCACGAAGCAGAAGAACCTCCACAAACGGCTCGTTGCAACCGCACGCAGCCTGAAAAAGCAGAAGCGGAAGCTAAAAGCTGCGGAAGATGCACTCAGGATCAGATGGAGTAAAGTAATCAATACCGCAGACAAATACGGCGATAGTCGCCGCACTAAAAGCTATCCGAAGAGAAAGCTACTGCCTGAATTCGACGAGGAGGCCTTAGAGCCCTCGCATTCCAAAAGTGAGAAAGCCACATGGTCGGATAGACGACCCCATGGCCAGCATAAAGCGGCAAGCAGCGCCGCACTTAAGCTGGCATGCGACCCACTTAAGGATTCGCATCATGGCCCAGCTAGGTCCATTTACGGGCCAAGAAAGCAAGCTCTCGTAAGCAATGCAATAAAGCCAATATCAGAATCCGGCACACCCAAATACAGGGGTGCCGCACACCCCCTATGTTTCACCGATGAGGTCCTGGATTATGAATTTCCAGCGGGATTCAAACCCGTAAACATAGAGGCATATGATGGAACAACAGACCCTGGAGTCTGGATCGAGGATTATATCCTCCACATACATATGGCTAGAGGAGATGACCTCCACGCCATAAAATACTTACCCCTCAAGCTTAAAGGGCCAGCCCGGCATTGGCTCAAAAGCCTTCCTGAAAACACAATCGGAAGTTGGGAAGAGCTCGAGGATGCTTTCCGAGCAAATTTTCAAGGGACCTATGTCCGCCCTCCGGATGCAGACGATCTTAGCCACATAACTCAACAGCCCGGAGAGTCAGCTCGGCAATTCTAGAATAGATTTCTTACTAAAAAGAATCTGATAGTCGACTGTCCGGACGCTGAAGTCTTAGCGGCTTTCAGGCATAATGTCCGAGACGAATGGCTCGCCAGACACCTCGGCCAAGAAAAGCCAAGAACAATGGCCGCACTAACAAGCCTCATGACCCGCTTTTGCGCAGGAGAGGACAGCTGGTTGGCAAGATGCAGCACCAGTGACCCAAGTACATCCGAAACTAGGGATGGAAACGGAAAACTAGGGATGGAAATAAGGACCGTCGACGGACTAAGGAAAAAAGTCCGAAGAGCACGGCAGTCAACGCCGGATTCAAAAGCTCACGACAGAATCAGAAAAAGCCGCCCCTCCAAGATAACAGGGACGACCTATCCAACCTAAACAAAATCTTGGATAGGATATGTCAAATACACAGCACTCCCGGAAAGCCTGCTAACCATACCCACAGAGATTGTTGGGTTTTCAAACAATCCGGCAGACTCAACGCCGAACACAAGGGGCTCGACACACCAAGCGAAGACGAGGACGAACCCCAAAAGCAGAGTACCAGGAAACAAAAGAATTTCCCACAATAAGTAAAAACAGTAAACTTACTCCACATAACAAAATGTGCAGTGCCCATAAAGGTACGCGCCCCACGGCCTATCCCAAAGGAATCCTGCCACTGGTTGTCAAAACAAATCATCTTCGATCATCTGGATTATTCTAGAAGTGTCAGGAACCCAGGCTGGACTGCCCTGGTACTCGATCCAATAATTGGCAGACTCTAGTTTTAAAATGTCCTTATGGACGGTGGCAGCGGACTCAACCTGATATATCAGGACTCAATCCGCCACATGGGGATCGACCCAAAAAGAATTCGCCACAGCAAAACCTCCTTTCAAGGAGTAACGCCAGGTCTGGACACCCATTGCATGGGTTTTCTCCGGCTCGAGGTTCTTTTCGGCTCTGCCGATAACTTCCGTCGTGAAAAGCTGACTTTCCACATCGTCCCATTCTCAAGTCGCTATCAAACACTACTGGGACGCGAAGCTTTCGCCCGCTTTAATGCAATACCGCATTATGCATCTCTTACGCTTAAGATGCCCGGTCCACGCGGCATCATCTCCTTAAAGGGGAAGCAGTGAGAACACCTCCCCCAAGCGGAGGATTGTGCGGCCGCTTTAACAGCCCCACAATACAATGGTTTCACCAGCCAGAACATCGGAACAGGTCATTAAGACCACAGACACGGATAGATGAGTCCGGCACAAAAGTATCGTTGATAAAGGCTTAGTGGCCATATACCCCTGCACTAGGGGCTTCACACGTATAAAATAAGAGACAATAAAGCTCAATTTTTCATATTTTACTTTACACTTTGTTTATTTCATATAAATTTTGTTCGGCACGCCCCTTTTTCAACTTAGTTGCTCTCTTTTTACAGATGAACGTCGTGCTGCGCCCGTCCAGGATACGGCACAACGGAGACACAGGCACAGACGTGCAGTAGGGACCCGTTCCAAGGATTCTTTTCAGATTAAGACCCTGCGTTAACCTTTTTTACTGTCTCTTGTTGATACACATCCCCTGGTTCTATAACCAAGGAGGAGGCTGGCGTCTTGGCATGTGGCCACGTCAGAATTCTTGCGCGTACCTGGACACTAGGGGCTTATACCTCAGAGCGTTACCTCGCCCGTTCTCATAAAGACCGAATACCTTAGGGAGTGTTCGGCGTCGCGAGTTTGGCCTTATATGCATCATCTCCGAGTCATGATTTTGGTCAAATGTTGGGTTGCCCGGCTCCTGTGTTCGGTCGCCTTACGTTCCGCTCTATCGGCTAAGGCGGCACCAGGAGAACTACTATGATTGTGCCATGGTTCGGCCAGGCGAGCACCTCAGTAGAGAAAGCCGAAAACCGACTGTCATGATATGGCGTGAGACTGGTCAACCACTCGATGACTCTCCGGAATCTGTAGGATTCCTCCGCATTAACGAAGGGTCGTTTCCCGGCCAGGTACATACGCGCCCCGAATTCGGGCGAGCGCAGTCGCCACCAGGGGCTACCTAAATAGTCCCATTGTCAAGCTCCTATGGCTAAGTGAAAGTGTTAAAGCATTATAGTCCGGTTGCCTAGCTCGCTGCGCTATCACCTCCTTTGTAGGACCAAGACATTGGATTAAGTGTGAAAATGCGCCTTCTACGAGCACCCGCGCACTATGTGTGTGGGGGCTGAAGCCAACGACTAAATCTTTCAGATTTTGTATATATATCTTAAAACGGCCGCACAGGAGGTGTTCCAAATACTTGAAGGCACAAGTATAAAAGGCTACTAAAATTCATCAAAATATTGCTTTATAATTACATATGCTATCAGAACATAGCATCCTTCGAGCACTGCTTCTCTATTACACGAGCGCCTTCAAGAACTTCCTGAAAATAGTGCTCGGAGGGTACTCGGCTTTTGTCCGAATCTCGGGATGCAACAACGGTGGTCTCCATCTCTGCCCAGTATGTCTTGACACGGGCAAGAGCCATCCGTGCGCCCTCTATGCATGCTGACCTCTTCATCGCATTGATACGTGGCACCGCGTCAAGGAATTGCTGCACCAAGCTGAAATAACTCTTCGGCTCCGATCTCCCCGGCCACAGATGACCCATGACGTACTTCATGGCGAGTCCGGACAATCTATTCATTTCGGCCCATTGAGCCAGACGATCGTCCACTGCCAGTGGACGCTCTGGATTCTGGAACTGCGACCAGAAAAGCCTTTCCACTTCGCGATCTTCTTGATCTCGAAAGTATTCGGTCGCATCAGCAGCACTCGCTACCAAATCCAGATAGGTGTCCTCCGCACTCCACATCTGGTCCAACGGAGCAAACTTCAGATCGCAAAACTTCCTCCGCAGCATAAAGGGCTTTCTAGCCGCAATCTGTCCGGCCTGACGCAGCTCCTCCTTCGCAGCTCTCATCGTAGAGCGAGCGTCCTTGGCATCAGCAACGGCCTTCTCTAAGTCCGTCTGTCTCGCCCGGTCTTCTTTCTCAAGAAATTGCAACGGTCAGCAGCACTTTTTAACTTCACGGCCATCACGGCCATCTCCTTCTTGCTTCGGCAGTGAGCAGCCTATTCGGCTCTCAGCTCTTCAAGGGCCTTCTCGGCAGCCGCATCACTTTTCCGGGCTTGTTCCTTAGCTCGGGAAAGTTCCGCCCGAAGACTCTCCACGGCGGCCGCACCATCTGCGTCAAGCACACACATTGTAAGATACTGGCATAAAGCTCCTCTTACCAGATGCCGCCCGAGGAATTGCATACCTTGAGCCTCATCAAGCCGCTCATTGACGAGCACGATGTCGGCATCTGCCACGTCAAGTTGCCGCTTTAGTTCGGCAAAATCATCAGTTCGGCTCGATTCCGGACACTTCGCCACCTGTATACAAAGGCGACATTTTAGACCTGGGATTATGATCCTCTGCGCGCCGTCAATTTTGACAATGCACAGAGTCTCAGGGGCTACTATCTACACAGGGCGCATCTTGTTTATGCGCAACTGACAAAGAAGTACATTATCAAACGTACCTCAAAACCCGTCAGCAAACTTCTGACGGCCTCATGCAATCCGCTTTCCGCGGACGAAATCCTTCCAATCACCGTACCCATCAATGCACGGTGCTCCTCTGAGATAGAAGCTCGCCCCAGCAGAATCATCAGCTCCTCCGACCGCGCATCAGACGGTGCCGGACTCGTCCTATGACCTCCATCGAAGGCCGGACGCGGAGAACCTTGGGGGGACATATGGCTACCTTCCACCCTTGCCGGATTCGGAGAAACCCTCCGTGACGACACCTCAGGGTCGCCCGCCTCGCCAGGCGGTACGGAAGGGGGAGGCGTTCCACTCTCCATCATCTCCGGAAGAAGATCCCCCGAAGACGAGCTCTGCTGAGAAGGGTTGAGGTCCGAGCTACAAAGTAAAATTTCGGTTAATCTTCTCACATAAAAAGCAAGGATTTCTCTCATCCCTCTAAAGGAAAATCTTTCTCTACTTACGGCTCCCTGGAGGGCTGATCCCTTTGAGGGCGTAGTTCGGCCGAGGATCTCCCCGGCGTCGGACCCTCTGACGAGGACCTTTTCCCCCGCTTTGAGGCCATGGTCTCCGGGTCGTCAGAGGCGGCCCTCTTCTTCCCCTTAGGAGAGAAATTGTCGGTTCTTCCCTTCGGAGCAGCCTCCTTCGAGGAGGCCATAGTTTCCTTGTCCTCCCGCTCACTTCCCTCCAAAGGCACGATCTTCAACATCCTGACTAGCATGGGATCCGGCATGGTCTCAGGAAGGGGAGCCGGACACCTGATCAGCTTTGCCTTCGCTATCCACTCCTGTTTAAAAGGACAGCTCTTTTAGGGGCGAATTTATGACAATTTTATGGATAGCGAGTCTGGGCACAAGGTTACTTACTTGAGTATCCGGGCGATTGCAGCTTAAACCTGCGTCCTCGGTCAAATCCGGACACATTGCTTGTGATCCGAAGAACATTTTATACATCTCCACGGGCGTTGCGCCCATAAAATGTTGGAGAGCTCGTGGTCCCTTCAGATTAAACTCCCACAGACGAAGGGAGCGACGTTTGCCGGGAAGTGTTCGGCGAATCAGCATGACCTGCGTCACCTTGACCAGGTTGAGGTCTCTTTCTAAGAGATCCCTAATGCGCCCTGCAACAAGGGCACGTCTTTGGATAACCCCCAATCTAATCCTTTGTTGACCCATGACGCTAGCCGTGGTGGGGGACCCGAGCGAAAGGCAGGAGGCGCCACCCACTTGGTGCTCCTGGGAGCGGTGATATAGAACCACTCTCGTTGCCACAAGCCGAGCTCCTCTTGAAAGGAGCCCTCGGGCCATGGAGCATCAGCATTCTTACTTATGACATCGCCTCCGCACTCTGCGTGCCGTCCCTCGATCATCTTCGGCTCCACTCCAAAAGTCTTGAGCCATAATCCAAAGTGAGGAGTAACACGGAGGAACGCTTCGCACACAACGATGAATGAGGAAATGTGGAGGATGGACTCCGGAGCTAAGTCATGAAATTCTAGCCCATAATAGAACATCAGCCCCCTCACGAAGGGATCCATCGGGAAGCCTAACCCCCGAAGGAAGTGAGACATGAACACTACGCTCTCACCGGGCTGGGGACTGGGAATAGCCTGCCTTTGAGCAGGAAACCTATGCAAAATTTCGGCGGTCAAGAACTTAGCCTCTCTCAACTTTAGCACGTCCTCCTCCGTGACGGAGGAGGGCATCCATCGGCCTTGAAGGTCAGAACCGGACATTGTCGAAGGTCCGAAGCGCCTGGAATCTAGAGCCTAGGGTGTTGGAACTCGAGGTGATGGGCGAATTTGTTTTGAGATTGGAGAAAATGAGTAAGGCCTTGGTCTCTTTATAAGAGGTTGAATACCAGGAGCCCTCCCCGTAACCGTTTGGGACTCGCCTTTAATCGAGAAGACATGCTAACGGGCACGATTGGGTTACCCACGTCCGTATTGATGAGAATCCCGTAAATAAAGGGGACACGATCTCTGCTTTGACAAGACGTGCCAAGGAAACCGCCTCGCAAAACACGCTGAGGTGGAAAAGTGAAAACGATTCGAATAAAGGCTTGGCCGTAGTGTGATGTCACGCTGCGGAATACGTCAGCGGATTAGATTTGTGTTAATATTATTCTCTCTGTGGCAATACGTGGAAACTTATTTTGTAGAGCCGGACACTACTCTTGGTGTTTACAAACTTTCATGAAGAATTTGGAGGAGGAACCCGCCTTGCAATGCCGAAGACAATCTACGCACCGGACTCATCGTCATTGAAGCCTGGTTCAGGGGCTACTGAGGGAGTCCTGGATTAGGGGGTGTTCGGGTAGCCGGACTATACCTTCAGCCGGACTCCAGGACTATGAAGATACAAGATTGAAGACTTCGTCTCGTGTCCGGATGGGACTTTCCTTGGCGTGGAAGGCAAGCTTGGCGATGCGGATATTCAAGATCTCCTACCATTGTAACCGACTTTGTGTAACCCTAACCCTCTCCGGTGTCTATATAAATCGGAGGGTTTTAGTCCGTAGAACAACTTCATCATACAACAATCATACCATAGGCTAGCTTTTAGGGTTTAGCCTCCTTGATCTCGTGGTAGATCTACTCTTGTACTACCCATATCATCAATATTAATCAAGCAGGACGTAGGGTTTTACCTCCATCAAGAGGGCTCGAACCTGGGTAAAACATCGTGTTCCTTGCCTCCTGTTACCATCCGGCCTAGACGCACAGTTCGGGACCCCCTACCCAAGATCCGCCGGTTTTGACACCGACAACCACCCTTAAAATAAAATTCATCAATCCATCCATAGACCATATTTCTCATATCCTCGAAACCGGTCCAAAATCTTTGTTCATGGAGTAAAAACTCATATATTACAACATATGAAATCATAACACATTAACTTTATTGATTCATGAATTCATTACAAACTCTGAGGCTTCCATTACATAATTCAACTCATCGAACTTATGAAAATAAAATTGCTTTCTACCACTCTTATTATCTGTATCAAAATCTCAACGACTCAGCTCCAGCTTTCATCTGTTCTAAACATTCGCTAGAAAAATGTCCTACTTCCTTGCAGCGAAAACAATTGACTTCTGACATGTCTCGGGGCTTCTTGGGAATGGTGTCTACTCTCTGGGCTCTTGGCTTCGTCTCGGGACATTTATTAGCGTAATGACCTAAATCCTTGCACCTGTAACAAGTGATCTGACTCGGGTCCTTTCCTGCAGAAATTGGGGTGTTCTGGGTATGCCTTCATTTTCTCTTACTGTATTTCTCCGTACTGATCAGAGCTTCTATTTCCTGAGGGTCAAACTTCATTTCTGCTGTCCGAAAGTCTCCATGATACTTTTCTCTTTCATTTGTGCAATACTAGGAATAATGTCCTTCTTCTCCACAAGAATAACAGGCATGAGCCTAAAATCTGTTTAGGCCTTCTCCATCGGGGTCTTCATTAACTTCCTTCATCACGCATCCTTCTAAAATTTCCCCAAGGGCTTCTTTTCGCTGCTTGGTAATTTCTTGTACCTTGGGTTAAATGTGACATTGAGCCGGGTAGTGCGTAGTTCCTTCACACAGAAAACAAGTCACCTGCCTAGTTGGGCATTCTTCCTGTGGGTGATTTTCCTCACAATAAGGGCATCCATCCTAGTGTTTTTCATTGGTGTGTCCCATTTCTCTGCAAATCTTGCAGGCACATGGTTTCTTCTTCGGGTTATCATAGTGCTTCCGAATGAGACGTGATCTCAATAGAGTCTTCTTGAATTCCTCCCAGGTTCTTGCTCCGTTACATCCTTGTATGGCTTGATGCATTTTCCACCAGGTTGCAGCACTTTCTGTAAAGTACCGAAGAGCATATTGAACCTCGTACTTCCTTGCAATCAAATTTTTCCCGAAGTGATCCTCCATGTTTTGAATCCATAGCTCTGCCTCCAACTGAGTCGTCGGTCCAGAGAATACTAGTCCATCTTCCTTCCTCATCTATTGGGTCCGGGTTTTGGGATGAGATACGAGAGAAGAAATAGAAGGATATACACACAATACAAACAATAGTTTTGAAGAAACGGGTTTTATGTTGTGGCTGTCAGAAAAACATCAAATAAATGACAGCTCACAAATAATCGCATCTAACGTAAGTATATAACAGGGTTTTGGTCTTCTAAGGGTCAATTAAATCTTTGGAGTTTTCAAATTCCTCAAGTCTTCGGAGTCTTCTGTTGTTGCAGCTGCAATTCTTCCAACGCATGGTGAAATCCTCTTTACTCTGAAATAGCCATCCGTTGTCCGATATCTTGTACTTCTTGGAGTGACTTCAATTGATCATCCGTGTGGTCAAAAGTGACAAGGGTATATTCTAACTATTTGAGGTAAGAGAGAATATATGATAAAAATCAAAAAAGACGAGAAGTAAAGGGTCTTTTTGAAAATAAAGTTGTAGAGATATCCTGTACTAGGGCTTTCTGATTTCTAGGGTCATGTTCTATAGTCAACATGTGCTCTGATACCATATCTGTAGCGACCCGACCTCAAACGGTCAAGTCTCTGTGCATTAGTGCATCCCTGGATCATTATGCGAGCACACACAGTACATCAATGTATATATCAAAGTGCAATCACATGTATAAATAACATAAAACTTATATATACCTCATAAGTCTCAGCGGAAACAAACAACCAGATGTGGAGTCCCATCAACGTCGTCGGCAGGTTGAGTGTAGACCGCAACCCAACAACGGAACTCGCCTGTCGTAGGAAATAATCCTGCAACATGATATGTTGCAGCCGTGTAGGTCAGTATATTGAATATACCGGCAAGATCACAATAGAGAAAGCAGATGATAATACCTATTCTATATGCAATATGGCTTTCTGGCTCTGTGTCTGAGGTTTTTGCATAAAAGTTAATTTTATTTTCCCTACAACAAAGGAATATCATGAGCCTATATTACGGAGTTTTATATCATGACATGGTTCCGCCAACCGATGTCTCATAGCCCATATCATCATAATGTTGCCCACAAGTAAGTTATCAATCCGGTGTTGAGAGTTCCGAGATAGATCCAAGTCCAGATGCTCAAATTGTCCATAACCTGGGACACGACTAATCGATTAGATTTTAACCGTCTGTAGAGGTTTGTACACTTTACCCGCAAGATTCGATCTCTCTTTTTACATTCTCGCACTTCAGGGTGTTTGAGAACAAGACAACTGAAACATGGTCTTCCAAAGAGTTCCCTTGACCACTGTCTAGTGCTCATCCAATCCTATCGTAGTTCTACATCTGCTAGCACCGTCCTAGCCAGAGTCACCACTAGGGTCAACCAAGCCAGAGCCCATAGTGACTTGCGGTTGCACAGGTAAGCTTCCGGGCATGAAGTATTCTTTCATCTCTTTGAGTGTGGGTGAAGCTTTTTGTAAGATGTCATGGCGCTTCTCCATGCATCCCAGCCATCCACTGGTTGCTCCAGGGTGCCCATCAAATCTGTCCTTCACCCAGTAGTGTGTATTGAATTCTTGTCTTGAGTCTTGAAGTCTTGAGGTCCTGAAGATGCAATCCTTGCAGATGCCATCATGAAGTTATCATCATTGACGTAGAGTCCTCCTTTCTCACACCACTCCCGAGCACTCATACCAACTCCATCTACTATAGCGTAGCATTCAAACTAAACAACGTCTCGGGCTTGATAACTGGGAGATGGGTTCCTACCTCATGCATTCTACTCAACTACGAGATTCAATAACACTACTGGAGGGATTGTTGAAAGGGTGCTACTACATGCAAATAAAACATAGGTATGAAAAACATGGTCAAAGTGAACTTGCCTGGTAAGTTGATGAAGATTATAGTGCTCTCATAATAATGACTTGGTAGAACTATTCGTCACTCCATTGAAAATCTATATTAACAAACATAGCATTCATATAAGCAAACATCCTAGCAAACAATTCTAACACTCACAATAAAAATCAACAAATAAGACACAAATCAACATGGGACACCAAAATAAAAACCAAGGAAAACTAGTAAAGAAAACTCTAAGTCATGACACACAAATAGCTTTGTCCTAAGTAAAATTTAACAACAAAGAAAAAACTAAACTAATAAAATAACAGAAGAAAAATAGGTTTTCATTAAAATAACAGAAAGAATTTTTCATAAACTTTTAGTAGCAAAAAGAAACAAATAAAAAGATTGTATAAAACTCTAACTACGACCTATGCAAGTTTTCATACAAAACTAAAGAAAATAAAATTTTAAAATAAGAAAAAACAAATCTACTGTTTTATAACAAATAAAACTAAATTTTTCAAAAGTGACAAAAAGAAATAAATTAAAAACAATTAAAACTATAAAGAAAAGACTGAAACAAAACTAGAACCAAAACAGTACTGTTTTGCCTAAAATCCAAATTTAAAATAAGCAAAAACTAATTTGCAAAAGCCTACTGTTTAGAAAAAATCAAGTGATAACTAGCAAAAAGAATTAATCAAAAAGCTATTTTTAAATAAAAGTTATAGCAATCTATTGTTTGTAACAAATTTGTTTGAATTCTAAATTCAAAATATTCAAAAATATTTTCGTTGGTTTCTTTGGATAGATGGGATTTTAATGAAACGGTAGAAAAAAGAATCATCAAAATCGAAGTTGTAGATCTAAAGATGTACAAAAACAAAACCGAATCTGAAACTAAAAACAGAAACGGAAAAAAACAGAGCATGCGCTAGCTACGTAGCGGGTTGTAACTGGGCCTACGGGGTGTTCGTTCTGTAACTAAGCTTCGCTTGGCCGTTTTATAACTGAACCGCTAACACGCGTACAAATAAAAGAAACTTGCATACCGGGTCGATCTAACCGGAGAAAACCGTCTACCAAAACAAACCGATCTACAAAACCGTTTTTTTAACTGAACGAGGATGTGATCGTACACTTATAGAGAAGAACGTGGAGCGTTGGGGTGGCTCGGGCGTGGTGGTGGCGGAGGCTCCGGCGGTCGTGCGCGACGGCGAGAGTGTCTAGAGGATGCACTGGTGAGTGGCTCCTCCGGTGGTGGAGTTGGAGATGGTCGGCAATGACGAACGGTGACGGAACGAAGCGGTGAAGCTCGGTGCTCTGGTGAAGACAACATGATTGGTACCGCTTTTGTAGATGGAGAGGGATCACAAGACCATGTCAAATAGAGCCTAGGGGTCGGGAGAAGTCGAAACTAAGAAGTAGAATGTTGGGGTGTGTCCCGGCGTCGGAAACTTGCGATGAATTGCAGCGTCTACGTCCAGATTGGAACGATGATAGCAGATGATATGGTGGGTTTTGGCGAGGGGTTTCAAAGGGAATCGGTCGAGGAAGGTCGTGGCTATTTATAGGACATATTTCTTGGGCCTAGGGTTGACTTGGGATAGGGTTTCCAAAGAAAGCGGACGCGGAGCGGCGTCGGGTACGTGTACGTGTACGTTTCTGGTCTGGTACGTGAGGAAGAAGAAAGAAGAGGTGGGGCCAAGTGCTAGGTGTGAGAGAAAGCGGTCGGGCATGGGGAGGGAGACAGCGGACGGGCATTTCCTATTTGGCGCTGCAGGCGCCCGTTACAGTGCAATTTGCAAACGGGCGCCTGCAGCCGAGTTAGATGGGCTTGGCCCATTTTGCCTTTTTTTCTTCTTCTCTTTTTAGAGAAAAAAAAAGAAGTGCATGTACGAGGGATCCAACATATCTATAATTTTTGATCGTTCCATGTTGTTATATTATCATTCTTGGATGTTTTTCAATCATTTTATAGCAACTTTATATCATTTTTTGGGAATAACCTATTGACATAGTGCCCAATGCAAGTTGCTGTTTTTTGCTTGTTTTTTACTTCGTGCTAACCAGAGTCCAAACGCAACGATATTTTTGGAGAATTTTTCTGGGCCAGAAGACACACATTGGGCCAAAGAAGTACCAGATGGGTGCCCTGAGGGGGGCACAACCCACCTAGGCGCGCCTGGGGGCACAACCCACCTGGGGGCCCAGGCGCGCCCTGGTGGGTTGTGCCCACCTCAGTGGCCTCCCGCACCACCTCTTTGCTCTATAAATACCCCAATATTCCAGAAATCCTAGGGGAGTCGACGGAAATCAATTCTAGGCACTGCAAGTTCCAGAAACCATAGATCCAATCTAGACACCATCACGGAGGGGTCCATCATCCTCATTGGTGCCTCTCCGATGATGCGTGAGTAGTCCATTGTAGACCTACGGGTCCATAGTTATTAGCTAGATGGCTTCCTCTCTCTCTCTTTTGATTCTCAATAAAATAGTCTCTTGGAGATCTATTTGATGTAACTCTTTTTGCGGCGTGTTTGTTGGGATCCGATGAACTTTCAGTTTATGATCAGATCTATGTTTTTATCCATGAAAGTTATTTGAGTCTTTTGATCTCTTATATGCATGATTACTTATACCTGATATTTGTTCTTCGAATATTTGGTTTATTAGGCCGACTAGATCGATTTTTGTTGCCATGGGAAGAGGTGCTTTGTGATGGGTTCGATCTTACGGTGCTCGATCCAGTGACAGAAGGGGAAACAACATGTATGTATCATTGCTATTAAGGATAACAAGATGGGGTCTATTCCTACATGAATAGATCTTGTCTACATCTTGTCATCATTCTTATTGCATTACTCCGTTTCTCCATGAACTTAATACACTAGATGCATGCTGGACAGCGGTCGATGTGTGGAGTAATAGTAGTAATGCAGGCAGGAGTCGGTCTACTAATCCTGGACATGATGCCGATATAATGATCATTGCCTGGATATCGTCATGATTATTTGAAGTTCTATCAATTGTCCAACAGTAATTCGTTTACCCACCGTATGCTATTTTTCTCGAGAGAAGCCACTAGTGAAATCTACGGCCCCCGGGTCTCTTCTTTATTATATTTGTCATCGAGATCTTTTTTTGTCTGCTTTTAATTTCAGATCTATTAATCCAAAACCCCAAAAATATCTTGCTGCAATTTTTATTTATTTATTTTATCTCGCGTTCCCACAAGATTTATTTATCCAATCTACTAAAAAAATTACCTATCTTTTACTCGGGAGGGATTGACAACCCCTTTTCTATGTCGGGTTGCAACTATTTGTTCTTTGTGTGCAGGTGTCGTTCACGTAGTGTTGCGTGGTTCTCCTACTGGTTCGATAAGGCCAACTCCACCGTGCGACCCCAAACGGACGTCCGTTTTGTCCGGATTCTGTCTGTTTGGGTAGGGCAATGGGGTCGTGTCCGGGCATGTCCTGGGATGCGGTGGTCGTGCACCCAGTGTGCGGCCGCATCCGTTTGCCCCATCCTATCCGCGTCTATTTTAAAAAAGGAACAACTTTGAAATGCCAAGCCCTAGTTCATCAGGCCAGCGGCCCAGTTCATCACGCCGGCAACAGAGCCAGCGGCCTACACGTCCATCGCCAGCATCAGCCAGCGGCCGGCAACACAGCCAGCCTCCAAAATGAATAGTTGTCCTCGCCGGCAACACAGTCAGCGGCCGGCAACACAGCCGGCCTCCAAATTGAATGTTTTTCTCGCCGGCACACTACCAGCGGCCCAGCAGGCGGGCGACACCCATGCCAACCTCCAAAAAAGAACGTCCATGGCCGATCGGACGACCTAGTTCAGGCCTTCGACGTCGAGCATCTCCTTCTGCCCGGCCTTGAACCAGGCCCTCGTCTTCCCTCTCATCTTTGACAAGTCCACACTCATGATTGCAAGGGCCACCTCCTTCGCTTTGGTGGCGGCATTGGTGGCCTCGATGTCGAGTTGCGTCTGCCTGGCCTTGATGTTGTCGTCCTCGATGTCGAGCTGCCTTTGTCGAGTCGCCTCCTCCATGTCGAGCTGCCTTTGCCAGGCTGCCTCCTCCATGTTGATCTTCCTCCTCTTGGCCGCCTCCTCCATCTCAAGCTTCTTTCTTTGAAGGGGTATTGCTTCATTTGCTCGTCCTTACTTTGCCACTTCTTCTCGTCCCTCACATCCTTTTGAGACATCATGCCATGCAAAGTGTCATGCAATGCCATGGATGAGGCATCACGTATGTTGTCAACCTTAGAGTTGGTCTTGCCCCTCGGCCTCTTCAACGCTTCGCCATCTCCACCTCCGGCGAACTTGGCCGTCTTCAGTCCTCTCTTCCTTTGTAGTTCACGGTATTGGTCCTTGAACTTAGGGCAATTGTTGATGATCATCGAACAATGCGTAAGAGTGAATGGCTTGTCATTGTGCCGGGCCTTGAATGCCTCCAAAGATTGAAATGCCTACACGACATGATCAACAAAAAGTGAACATGAAAACATATACACGGTCCGCGACGTCGGCGACTGGCAGTGCGGAGGCCGGGCGACCGACGAGCCTGTGCTCGTTGGGCCGACGGCCGCTGCAGGGAACCCGGCCGGACGGCCCATGCCAAGCATGAGGAGGGCGTGCGCTTTGTTGACAAGGTCCTCCTTCTCGTCGACCACGGCCTTGCGCCGCGTGGCCTCCATCGCATCACGCTGGGCGGCGAACTTGGCCCCGGCGGCATTGACCTTGACGACCGCTCTCCCTTCCCTCCTCTTTGCTGATTTCACGTCCAACTTGGCGATCTCCTCCGGCGTGCACTCCGACTGCGGCTTCCTTGGCGCCTTGGCCGCCTTCTTCTTCACCTTTGTGGGCAGGTCGACGGCCAGGCCGCCGGAATTCGGCGGGGCGTCGGCCATGGACGGGGTAGAGAGGGGGCGGCGGGAGGGACGTGGGAGGGTTTGGGGAAATGGCGCCAAATGGGGTGTGGGGGGGTTGGTTATTCCCACCGATAGGCGGGCCAGGGGAGGACAAGCGCGCGCGTCCCGCCCGTCCGCGTGCTGTCTGTTTCACCCCAAAACCGGCACAAACTTGGGCCGGGGATGGGTCGAAAGCGGACACAAAGCGGACAAAAGTCCGTTTGCGCCCGCGCGCTGGGCTGTCTGGTCTGTCCGTTTTACCCCAAACGGACGGGGGCGGACAAGATAGGGTCGCGCGGTGGAGTTGGCCTAACCTTGGTCTCATCACTGAGGGAAATACCTACTGTAGTTGAGTTGCATCATCCCTTCCTCTTTGGGGAAATACCGACGTAGTTCAAGCTGCATCAAAAGGAATTTCTGGTGCCATTGCCGGGGAGACATCATAAACATCTATCAGGTTCCTAATCACAAATCTCATCTCCTTGCAATTTACATTATTTTCCATTTGCCTCTCATTTTCATCTCTCCCACTTCACAAAAACTTGCCTTTTTATTTGCCCTCTTTTTCTCTTGCCCTTTTCTCGTTGGATCTTATGTTTGCTTGTGTTGCCATGTGCTTTCTATTTGCTTGCATATTCGCTTGCTAAAAATCTATTGATATGGATCCTCATCCACTTGCTAATCTTTTTAAAAGATCCAATTATGAAGAACAAATTACTAGTGATTTGAGTGCACTATATTATCTTTATGAAGTTTTGCTTGAAATTCATGAATCTGGAAATTGTGATGAAGTGTTAAAAGAAGAAATTGACAAAGTGGTTCACGATAGCTCCTTGAATGAAAAGCATGATTGCAATGATATTGTTATAAATTCTATTAATGTCAATTGTGTTAATAATATGCAAAACCCCAAGCTTGGGGATGTTAATTTTGCTATGTCCACTACTTATTGTAATGGTCATGATTGGGTTGATTCTTCTTATGATCTTGAAAATTTATTTAAACCTCATGATGAATATGATATTGATAATAGTGTTTGCAATAATACTGAAAGTGGGTTTTGAATAGTGTCAACTCTAGGTAATAATGATCCCACTACTTTGGAGAATGATCAATCTTATGATTTTTTTATAAAAGTGGGCTTGGAGAGGTCATTACTTTATTTGATGATAATCCCACTATTTTGGAAGAGTGTCAACTTTGCATGCATGTGGATCATGAAGATAATATTTTATGTGATAGTTATATTGTTGAATTTGAATATGATCCCACATGTAATTAGAGAGAGGAAAATATGGTTGTACGAATTTTCATGGTATTAAATTTCCTCTCATTATGTTGAGATTGTCAATGTTTTATTCCTTTCCTTTGCACATGCTAAATATTTCTTGTCTTGATAATTTGTTTGCTTATAAAATTCCTATGCATAGGAAGTACTTTAGACTTAAATGTGTTCATCACATGCTATATGATGCTCTCTTTGTGCTTCAATTTTTTCTCTTTCATGTGAGCATCATTAAAATTATTATGCCTAGCTAGGGGCATAAAACGATAGTGCTTGTTGGGAGGCAACCCAATGAATAAAATTTATTTTTTTTCTTTTTCTTTCTATTCTTGAGTAAACGCACAATTATTCTACTGTTATGATTGTGTTTTTTTATGTTTTAATTAGTGTTTGTGCCAAGCAAAGCCTTTCGGATCATGTTGGGTGATAGTTAATTTGATCTTGATGAAAAACAGAAACTTTTGCACCCAGGAAAATAATTCTCATTTTTAACAGAAGCACGATAAAATACTGATTCTTTTCGCAGAAGATTAATATACAAATTTCCACGTTGTCCTAACTTTTCAGAATATTTGGTGTTACAGAAGTATGCAAAGTATTCATATTGCTACAGACTGTTCTGTTTTTGACAGATTCTGTTTTCTTTGTGTTGTGTGCTTATTTTGATGAATCTATGGTTTGTATTGGAGGGTATAAGCTATAGCAGAGTTGGAATACAGTAGATATAATGCAAAAATAAAATATGAATGGGTTTGCAACAATACTTATAGTAGTGATTTTCTATGTTATACTAATGGATCTCATGAAGGTTTTGTTTAGTTTTGTGTGATTGAAGTTTTCAAGTTTTGGGTGAGATCATGACGGAAGAAGGAATAAGGAGTAAGAAGAGCCAAAGCTTGGGGATGCCCCATGGCATCCCAAGCCATTATCTAAAAGAGAAGCAAGCAACTAAGCCTAGGGATGCCCGAGTGGCATCCCCTGTTTCTTCTAACGACCATTGGTATTTTACCTGGAGCTATATTTTTATTCGTCACATATCATGAGCTTTGCTTGGAGTGTCTTGTATGATATGAGTCTTTGCTTGTTTTGATTTTTATTTTTAGTCATCTATCCTTGCTCTCATGCTTCACTTTGATTTATTTGAGAGTTGGTAATTTTTTTTAGAAATTCTCCCATGCTTCACTTAAATTATTTTGAGAGAAGAAATTTTTTTATGCTCATGTTCTTCACTTCTATTTGTTTGAGCTTTCAAAAGCAACTTATGAAAACTAGTCCCAAAGTTGATAGATATTCAAGAGGGATATAATAAAAACTTACACGAAGATCATTGGACAAAATAAACTTGATTCTTTGTAATAGTTTTGCGATATGATGATATAATATGTGAGTCATGTTGATGAGTAATTATGCTTTAGTAAGAATATTGGTGTTAAGGTTTGTGATTCCCTATGCAAGCACGAAAGTCAATAGTTATGCGATGAAATTACATCCTACTTAGGGTGCATTATTCGGTGTTAGTTATGCTTAATGCTTGCTTATGAGATTTTTCGTTTCTTGGTTGGATGCTTCTCAATCTTTTGTTAGCCTTCATTTGCATGATCACTACTTGTGCATCCAAAATCCTTAACCCAGTTTTGCCACATGAGTCCACTATACCTACCTATATGAGGTATTCTTTTGTCGTTCTAAGCAAATTTGTATGTGCCATCTCTTAATTTCAAAATGATTTTCTCTTTTGTGTGCTCGTACTACTCATGAAACGATAGGCGATGGCTGATATGTTTCCATGCTAGATGTGTTATTATCAAGATGAGTGTTTGTTCACTTGTCATTGCACGAGAGTAAGGCAAAGGTATTAGGGATGCCCAGTCCCGAAATGAAAAATGAATTTACTTTATGTTGTCAAATAATAAATTCCTTGAAAAGTGTTGGTATGGACGGAACCCGTGGATTCAGTTAGCCGTGGAATGTGAAACTATGGTGTAAAAAGGAATAAACTTTATTTTCTGTTTGGGAACCGCCTATGATATATCTAGCATGGAAAGTATTGGGAACTACTCGATCGTTTTCGTTGACAGGAAAAGCATGCCACCCAAAATGTTTTTATCTCTATCTTTTTTCGCTTTGAGCTCTGGCACCTCTACAAATCCCTACTTCCCTCTGCGAAGGACCTCCTTTTACTTTATGCAATTTTATTTTTATTAGTGTCTCCATCTTCTCTTATAAATCACCAACTAAGGGGCACTATGATCGTACTTGAGCATTGGGTGTAGCTAATATGTGAGTGTGTTTCATGAATGGATCAGTGATTGAGCATAATGGGCTAGGGATAACTTGCTTTAGTGTTGATATTTGGAAAGACATGATTGCTTGTTGATATGCTTGAGTATTAAAATCTTCATGTCAAAACTAAACCATTGCTTTGAATCATATAGAAGTCCAAATGTCCATGCTACAAAGAAAAGAATATGTGATGAGCATGATAGGCAGCATTCCACATCAAAAATTCTATTTTTATCACTTACCTACTCGAGGACGAGCAGGAATTAAACTTGGGGATGCTGATACATCTCTGATAACCCACAACTATAGGGGATCAATTGTAGCATCTTTCGATAAGTAAGAGTGTCGAACCCAACGAGGAGCTAAAGGTAGATCAAATATTCCCTCAAGTTCTATCGACCACAGATACAACTCTATGCACACTTGACGTTCGCTTTACCTAGAACAAGTATAAAACTAGAAGTACTTTGTAGGTGTAATGGGATAGGTTTGCAAGATAATAAAGAGCACGTAAATAAAAACTAGGGGGTGTTTAGGTAAGGAAGCAATAAATTTAGTATAGCGAGTGTGGAAAAGTGGTGGTAGGAGTTGCAAAATTGTCCCTAAGCAATTGACTACTTTACTAGACCGATAGCAAGTTTTATGTGGGAGAGGCCACTGCTAGCATGTCATCCCTGACTTGGAATTCTATGCACTTATGATTGGAACTATTAGCAAGCATCCGCAACTACTAACGTTCATTAAGGTAAACCCCAACCATAGCATTAAGATATATTGGTCCCACTTCAATCCCGTATGGATCAATTTCTATGCTAGGTTGAAGCTTCTGTCACTCTTGCCCTCCAATACAAAGTCCTATCAACATACAACTAACCCTATGGTGTGATCCACGTATGCGCTCATATGATGGGCACCAAAGGACAGCAACATAACCACAAGCAAATTAAACCAATCATAGCAATTCACCAATTACCGATAGGACAACAAAAATCTACTCAGACATCATTGGATAATATCATAATAATATGAAGCATAAATCACCATGTTCAAGTGTCCAAAATATCATTTATCTGGGCACGTTGAAAGGAATTTCCCTTTGAATTTTGTTTGTTTGGCATGCTCACGTCAGGGCCATAAGAGAGGGGATTGTAACAAGATTGCTCTTGAGAAGGGATTATATTAGAAACGGAAATATCCCCCAGCTTCTCCGCTTCCCAATACTGGTATCGGGACAGCCGCCACCCTTGCCCCCTTCCACGTTATTGACTCGTCATGTTCCTCTGATGAGCTCCCCTCGCCAATTCCCATCAGCTCTGCCCCAAAAACCCCTTTGGTAGCCCTCTGGTGACGCCGCCACTGCCATGTTCTCCACCAAGTGCAAGCTCGGAGAGCATGGTGGTCTTTGCCATTGATCCGCTTCGGTATGTGCTGGCTGGCCACCACATTATTGATGGTGGTGTCAACTGCCTGCCTCGAACGTTTGTCACTCCGCCCACGCCAATCGTCCGGCGACATGAGGATTTCATGGTAGCTGAAGTGATGCCGCCGCCGCTGGACCAGATTGGCCCAGCCAGAGAAGCAGTTGTGGATTTCTTGGAACCTCGCAGTGTTCAGGTTCAATTTGCGCAGCCTTGGGTCTGTGGTGTGGGTCTGCTTCATGTGAGGGATGCTGCAGTTCATTTCTCGCTCCTCCAACTACCTCCGCAGCCTCTGGGTAACGATACTTTCATTCGTTTTTTCAAGCATGATGAAGGGGTTGGGTTTAGGGGCACCCAGGGATTCGTGATGGTTGTATTATGTTTCTTGGTATGCCATTGGATTTGCGTACCACAGAAAACATCAGGGCTGATGTAAACACCTTTGGTAAATTCTAGCATTGGGTGGAGGATGATCCATATTTGGTTAGATTGATTGTTTTTTGCTTCCTTCCCAGAGGACATCTTGGTTCCTCGTGATGTTGTTTTTACGGATTATGCTTCTTATGGTGGAGCAAAAGTTTCCTGGACAGCTCCTTGCTATATTCTTGGAGCCAATTTCGCTGATGAG
The DNA here is from genome assembly GCF_056163025.1 of Triticum urartu. NCBI lineage: Eukaryota > Viridiplantae > Streptophyta > Magnoliopsida > Poales > Poaceae > Triticum > Triticum urartu. The sequence continues at coordinate 574,986,946 of NC_141879.1, forward strand.
ATGCCCGAAGATGAAGATCATATGCCCCTTGATGGTAATCCGCACCCTCTTCCCGGTGCCCCAATGCCGGAGTTTAATAAATTTTGTTCTGCCGCCGTATCCGGCGATTGGCTGGAATGACTTGCCCCCAGTTCCACCTCCCATGGATGATCATGTCGATCATGATAACTGGGGCCATGCTCATTGGGAAGATGAAGATGAGGTCCAACAGAATGCACCTGTCAATGAGGTTGCTCCAGTCCAGGACCAGGAATCTATGGTCATCGATCTTTCTCTCTAGTCAGATTCAGAAGTATAGATTTCTGATGTTCAGAATGTTGTGGTTGAGCCTTAGCAGATGTTGTTTAATGCTAATGATTGGGTGATTGTTCCATATCACCCACCTCTGATTCAGTATGATCACATTGTGGTCGGTGCCATCAAAATTGTTTATGGCCCAGTTCTTCCTCTGGAGATGGCCTGGGGCAGATCGTTTGAAGCTCTGTTTAAGTTCTGCCCAAAAAATGAAGTTCCTCCTGAGATGCCTATCCCACAAGTTCAGCCCATAATTCTGTCAAAGCGCTCCTAGGGTATTGGCTTTTATGATGTGCAAGTTTTGTCTGCTCTACAATGGAAGGAAACACAGATATTCTCTCCTCCTAGACCCCGGCCATTTTCTCGTGCTCTATTTCCTAATCCTATTTCTGTTGAGCAACTTTTGGAGAGATCTGCAAATTCTGATACTGCACCCTCACCCCCTAGGACTGATGCTTCCTTCACTTTTGAAGCTCAATGTGACAAGAAGAACACCAGGCGTTGTAAGACTATGGCCCCAACTCCCATTGTGGAGACCTCTGTTCGTCGCTGCACTCGGGGTTCAGTGAAGCGTGATGGGTTTAAGCCCGTCTTCCAAGAGCTACAACACCAACACAAGAAGTAGAAGCCTCACAGAAAACCTATGGAGGATGATCAACCTGCTACTGTATCTCATGGTGTGGGCGCTGTTCCACCCCCTATGCCTGTCAGAGAACTCCAAGAAGTGGGCCTGCACTTGGGAATTGCAGTTGAGAAGCTAACTGTGGAGAGGCTTATGGCCAATCCATATGATGAAAAGGAGCAGGCTTCTAATGATTAATCTCTCTATGTGTTGTTGGGTTTGGCAAGCCCATAAGTTTGCTATTTATTTTGGTTATTCTATTTGTGAACTGTTCTACTTCGAATTTATTGGGATCTGTCATAATTTAGGAACTATGCTTGGCTGCTTGTTGCTTTTGTGCTCTCTAAGACACTATTATGTAGTGCTCTTCCACTCCTTATTATACCAGTTTATTAATGAGTAGCTCCAACTTTAAGAGCTGGTCTGTCCTATCCTGGAATGTGAGAGGGCTTAATTCTCCTGACAGGAAATGTGCTGTTAGGCAGAAAATCATTGAAAGTCAATGTGTGGTTGCATGTTTCCAGGAAACCAAGTGCATGAATTTTGATGTTAGGAAGATAAAATCCTTTTTCCCTAAGCAGTTTGACACTTTTTCTTTTGCACCTTCTGTGGGTGCATCTGGTGGAATTTTAGTTGTTTGGAATTCTTCAGTTCTATATAGTCTGCTTGTGGATGTTCAACCCTTTGCTGTAACCATAAATTTCACTTCTAGGCAAAATAATGAGCAATGGAATTTGGTGGCTGTCTATGGTCCTTGCCAAGGTGAACCTAGAGACAATTTTGTGAACTGGCTCTATAACATTGATATTCCCATGGATGAAAACTGGATGATCATTGGAGACTTCAATTTCATAACATCCATTTATAATAGAAACCTGCCTAAGGGAGATATTAATGATATTTTCATTTTTAATGAGATTATTGGACATTTGGGTCTTTTGGAACTTCCTCTCAAAGGGAGATCTTTTACTTGGTCCAACATGCAAGATTTCCCTCTTTTGGAGCAACTGGACTGATTTTTCACTTCATCTAACTAGATCTCTAGCTACCCTATGACTGAGGTTTTGCCTCTGGCTGGGACAGCTTCTGATCATGTTCCATGTGTGGTAGTGATTAAGACCAACATGCCAAAGTGTAAAATCTTCAGGTTTGAAAACTACTGGGTGAAGATGGATGTTTTTTTGAATGTGTTGAGAAATCATGGGCTAAACCCTCTCATAAATCTCACATTTCTGCTGTCATTGCTGATAAGTTTAAAACCTTAAGGCAGGATCTGAGTAAGTGGAAGCTGGGTATATCAAAGTTGAAACTGCTTATTGCTAAATGCAACAATATCATTATTTTCCTTGATAATATGGAGGAATTAAGGCCTCTATTCAGGCAACAGTTTAACTTTAGAAAGATTGTCAAGTTGCATGTGGAGCATTTATTACATCTACAGTTTTTATATTGGAAAAATAGATGCACCATCAGGCACATTAAAGTGGGGAAGGAGAACACTAAGTTTTTTCGTGCCATGGCTACTAAGAGATTTAGGAGAAATTCTATTGCCAGCTTGCAGTTGCCTGATGGTACTGTCATCTCTGATCACTCCCAAATGGAGGGTATTATTTTGGCAGCTTTGAAAGGAAGAATGGGCACTTCTATAGGAATTAATATGGGTTTTAACCTGAAATATTTGCTGCAGCCTGTGCTTGGTTTAGAGGCTCTTACTAAACCCTTCACTATTGAGGATATGGATAATGTGGTCAAGCATATGCCAGTGGATAAAGCTCCTGGTCCAAATGGTTTCAATGGACTATTTTTAAAAAAATGTTGGCAAATCATTTGTAAGGAGTTTTATGTCGTGGCCTAGGACTTCTATGATGGAAAGGACCAGCTGGAAAATATTAATGGTTCATATATCACACTGGTTCCTAGAAAAATTATCTCCTAGAGCTATGGAAGATTTTAGGCCAATCTCTCTCACAGGTATGGGAGTCATGTTCTTGTCCAAAATGGCAACCAATAGGTTCCAGGAGTTGATCATACTCTACATCCACAAGATTTAGTATGGCTTCATTAGAACAAGGACAATCCAGGACTGCATTAGTTGGACACTTGAATATCTTCATCGGTGTCATCAGTCTAAGAGACCCATTTTAATCCTGAAGCTAGATTTTAAAAAAGCTTTTGATTCAATTGAGCATGATGCCATTGTTGAGATTATGAAACATAAAGGTTTTAATGCCAAATGGATTGGATGAGTAATGCAACTGTTATCAACTTGGACTTCCTCTATCCTTCTAAATGGAGTACCTGGGAAGCAGTTCAAGTGCAAGAAAGGGGTCAGGCAAGGGGATCTCGTGTCCCCTTTCCTTTTTGTCCTTGCTACAGATCTCCTTCAGTCTATTGTGAATGATATTTTGTATAGGGGTGAGCTTCAATTGCCTATTCCCTGTCATGAAAGAGATTATCCTATTGTGCAATATGCATATGACACTTTGATCATTGTACCAGCTGATGAATCTCAATTGTTGGCCCTAAAGAAAATTCTCTTGGTATTTTCCCAGTCTACTAGTCTTGATGTAAATTACCACAAGTCTTCCATGATCCCTATTAATGTCAGCCAGGAGGAAACTACCAGACTGGCTTCTGTGTTTGGTTGTCAGGTGGGTACACTACCTTTCACTTATTTGGGCCTCCCTGTGGGTACAAATAAACCTAGGATGTCTGATCGCATGCCTCTTGTGAATTGTATGGAAAGAAGAATGGCTGCTAGCTCCTCCTTCCTTTCTCAAGGTGGGAGATTGTAATATTTAAACTCTGCACTGTCTTCCTTGCCAATATTCATCCTCTGCAGTTTGTTGATCAACCCAGGCATTCTGAAGTAGTTGCAAAGAATTCAAAGGCAGTGTCTCTGGAGGAAAAACAGGCAAGAACCTGCCCCCTCTCTAGCTACTTGGGAGTTATCTGTAGGCCCAAGAACAAAGGAGGGCTAGGAATTTTAAACCTGGGAATACAGAATGTTGCCCTACTAATGAAGCACATGCATAAATTCCTAAATAGAGCAAATATTCCCCGGGTTAATCTAATTTGGAATTCCTACTATCATGAGCAAGTACCTCAAGGAACATCCCCCTGTGGTTCCTTTTGGTGGAAGGACATCCTCAAGCTACTTGATCAATTCAGAGAGTTTTCTTGGGTGCAGGTTACTCAAGGAGATACTGCTCTGTTCTGGTTTGGTAAATGGAAAGTTGGGGATTCAGTGCTGCCTCTACAAAACAGATTTCCTAGGCTCTTTTCTTATGTCAAAGACCCTATGGTTTCTGTTAAAGATAGCCTTCTCTGCTCTGATCTAATTTCCTGGTTTAATCTCCCATTGTCAGAGCAAGCTTCTTAGGAATTTCATTCCTTGCAATCACTTATTATGTCTCATGAGGGATGTCATGATTCTAAGGATGTCTCGCTATGGCATGGTACTGTCAAACCATATATTCCAAAGATGTTTTACACTGTCATGCATCCCCATCTTTCCTTCAACCCAATGCTCACGTGGGTATGGAAGAGTTGCTGCACAATGAAGATTAAAGTCTTTGCTTGGATGCTTATAATGGACAGATTGAACACAAAGGATATGGTGGAGAGAAGACACTGGCATATTGATGATGGAGTGCAATGTGTACTTTACCCAACTCAGTCTAGGGAGGATAGAGACCATATTTTCTTCACATGTAATTTCAGTCAGCGTGTATGGAACTATTTGAAGATTGATTGGGGTTTGGGCAACACTATGTCAGAGATTGCTATACATGCTAGGAGGGATTTTGCCAAGCCATTTTTTGCTGAGGTAGTTTTCACTACATGCTAGAATATTTGGTTGACCAGGAATGCCAAAGTGTCCAGGAAGGAGAGGCCAAGCTTTAACCGTTGGAGGGGAGCTTTTGTTCATGACATGTCTTTGCTTGCTCATAGGATCAAGTCTAGGTTCAACGATGATCTAGTTAGGTGGGTGACCTATTTGCCCCCTTGATGTACTCTTTTTTCATAGCTTTTTTAAGTCAACACAAATTTATTAATTGGAAATAATGGTCACATCGTCTATAAGTAAAGATACAATATCGTTCATAGGCTCCTCAAACCACTCATTCGTCAAGGAAACTCTAGCTAACCTAGCTAATTCGTGGGCAACCCTATTTGCTTCCCTATTACAGTGTTCGAAACTAGTAAGGGGAAAGTCGCAAGCCAAAAAATAATAGTCATTGAAAACTGTCGCCACCGTTCCCGCAAATTGTCCTCCATTCTTCATCGTGTCAATGACTTCCAAATTATTAGAGTTAATTATCAGATGGTTGCATCCTGCCTTTTGTGCCAGATATAAGCCAAACCTTAGAGCCATAGCTTCTGCCGTTAGAACATCGCACACCAATCAATCTTCCAGTTTCCACCGACTATGAATTGTCCTTTATCATCTCTCAGGACAGCCCCCGCACTACCCCTGTGCTGGTCATGATCGAAAGATGCATCAACATTGAGCTTGACAAAACCCATAGGAGGTTCACTCCATCCCCCTCGTTTACTAGTCACATTAGGGGAGTAAGCTTTAGCAAAATTAGCAGTGATAGCCCGGACCGCCATGGATGTGTGGTACGCATCTTGAAACTTTCCCTCATGAACCAGCATACGTCTGTCCCACCATAAATACCATGCAGCTATGGCAATCATCTCATGTACATTTCGAACTCCCATAATAGATAAGTCTTGTTCTGGCCTAAGGAGTAAGAATTCAAGTACCTCCTTGATACATCTCCAACTTATCTATAATTTTTTATTGTTCCATGCTATATTATATTATGTTTTGGATGTTTAATGGGCTTTATTATACACTTTTATATTATTTTTGGGACTAACCTATTAACCGGAGGCCCAGCCCAAATTGTTGTTTTTTGCCTATTTCAGTGTTTCGCAGAAAAGGAATATCAAACGAAGTCCAAACGGAATGAAACCTTCGGGAACGTGATTTTCTCAACAAACGTGATCCAGGAGACTTGGAGTGGGTGTCAAGAAACAATCGAGGAGGCCACGAGGCAGGGGCGTGCCTACCCCCCTGGGCGCGCCCTCCACCCTCGTGGGCCCCTCGTTGCTCCACCGACCTACTTGTTCCTCCTATATAAGTTCACATACCCCGCAAACATCCAGGAGTACCACGAAAACCTAATTCCACCGCTGCAACCTTTTGTACCCGAGAGATCCCATCTTGGGGCCTTTTCCGGAGCTCCGCCGGAGGGGGCATTGATCACGGAGGGCCTCTACATCAACTCCATGGCCTCTTCGGTGATGTGTGAGTAGTTTACTTCAGACCTTCGGGTCCATAGCTAGTAGCTAGATGGCTTCTTCTCTCTCTTTGAATCTCAATACAAAGTTCTCCTCGATCTTCTTGGAGATCTATTGGATGTAATCTTCTTTTGTGGTGTGTTTGTCGAGATCCGATGAATTGTGGGTTTATGATCAAGTTTATCAATGAACAATATTTGAATCTCCTCTGAATTCTTTTATGTATGATTGGTTATCTTTGCAAGTCTCTTCGAATTATCAATTTGGTTTGGCCTACTAGATTGATCTTTCTTGCAATGGGAGAAGTGCTTAGCTTTGGGTTCAATCTTGCGGTGTCCTTTCCCAGTGATAGCAGGGGCAGCAAGGCACGTATTGTATTGTTTCCATCGAGGATAAAAAGATGGGGTTTATATCATATTGCATGAGTTTATCCCTCTACATCTTGTCATCTTACTTAAAGCATTACTCTGTTCTTATGAACTTAATACTCTAGATGCATGCTGGATAGCGGTCGATGTGTGGAGTAATAGTAGTAGATGCAGAATCATTTTGGTCTACTTGTCATGGACGTGATGCCTATACACATGATCATACCTAGATATTCTCATAACTATGCTCAATTCTATCAATTGCTCGACAGTAATTCGTTTACCCACCGTAATACTTATACTCTTGAGAGAAGCCACTAGTTAAACCTATGGCCCCCGGGTCTATCTTCCATCATATTAATCTTCCAACACTGAGCTATTTCTATTGCCGTTTATTTTACTTTGCATATTTATTTTTCTTTATCATAAAAATACCAAAAATATTATCTTATCATATCTATCAGATCTCACTCTCGTAAGTGACCGTGAAGGGATTGACAACCCCTTTATCGCGTTGGTTGCGAGGTTCTCATTTGTTTGTGTAGCTGCGTGGGACTCGAGCATGATCTCCTGCTAGATTGATGCCTTCGTTCTTAAAAACCGAGGGAAATACTTACTCTACTTTACTACATCACCCTTTCCTCTTCAAGGGAAAACCAACGCAGTGCTCAATAGGTAGCAAGAAGGATTTCTGGCACCGTTGCCGGGGAGATTTGCGCCAAGTCAAGTAGAGATTTGACTCCCGACAACGAGCCATTTCTGGCGCCGTTGACGGGGAGTCTATGCACAAGTCAAGACATACTAAGTACCCATCACAAACTCTTATCCCTCGCATTACATTATTTGCCATTTGCCTCTCGTTTTCCTCTCCCCCACTTCACCCTTGCTGTTTTATTCGCCCTTCTTATGTTTGTCTTTCCATTTGCTTTGATGTCTTACTTGGCTCGTTTGCTCGTTTGGTTGGAATAGTTGTTTATTTATTGCTAAATAGATAATCTAAGATCTATGGATCCTCATCCGCTTGCTAATCTTTTTAAGAGATCCAATTATGATGAACCAATTTATAGTGAGTTGTGTGCACTAGATTGTCTTTAGGAAGTTTTGCTTGAAATTTGTGAATCTGAAAATTGTAATGAAGTACCTTATGGAGTAATTCACGATGGATCTTTGAATAGAAAGCATGATTGCAATGATGATAGTATAAATTCTATTAATGTCAATTATGCTAATAATATGCAAAACCCTAAGCATGGGGATGCTAGTTTTGCTATGTCTACTACTTGTTGCAATGATCATGATTGGGGTGATTCTTCTTTTGATCTTGAAAATTTATTTAAGCCCCATGATGAATATGAGATTGATAATAGTGTTTGCAATATTATTGAAAGTGGGTTTGGAATAGTGTAAACTTTAGATCCCACATATTTGGAGAATTTTCAATCTTATGAAATTTTTGATAAAAGTGGGTTTGGAGAGGTCATCACTTTAGTTAATGTTAATCCCACTATTTTGGAAGAGTGTCAACTTTGCATACATGTGGATCGTGTTAAGAATATGTTTTGTGATAGATATATTGTTGAACTTGCTTATGATTCTACATGTAATTATTATGAGAGAGGAAAATATGGTTGTAGAAATTTTCATGTCACTAAATTACCTCTCGTTATGTTGAGATTGCTATTGTTTCTTTCCGCTTCCTTGCATATGCTAGTTTTTGCTTGCTATGATAATTTGTTTGCCTATAAGATGCCTATGCATAGGAAGTATGTTAGACTTAGATGTGTTTGTCACGTGTTTTATGATGCTTTCTTTGTGCTTCAATTCTTGTCTTTCATGTGAGCATCGTTGAAATCTTTTGCCTAGCTATAAGGCTTTAAAGAAAACCGCTTGTTGGGAGACAACCCAATATTTTCCCTTGCTGTTATTCAATAAATAATTTATCTATCCTCTGTTTTGGTTGTGTTTTTTGTGTTTAATTAGTGTTTGTGTCAAGTAGAACCATTGGGAAGACTTGGGGAAAGTCTTTTTGAGCTTTCTGTAAAAAAACAGAAACTTTAGCGCTCACGAGAATTGCTGCCATTTTTATTTGGAGAGTGATATTTAGTTAATTCTTTTTGCATATGATTAAAAGATAAATTCATCACGTCCAGCAATTTATTTTAGAATTTCTGGGGTTCCAGAAGTTTGCGTTAGTTACATATTACTACAGACTATTCTGTTTTTGACAGATTCTGTTTTTCGTGTGTTGTTTGCTTATTTTGATGAATCTATGGCTAGTAAAAGAGTTTATAAACCATATAGAAGTTGGAATAAAGTAGGTTTAACACCAATATAAATAAATAATGAGTTAAATACAGTACCTTGAAGTGGTGTTTTGTTTTCTTTCGCTAACGGAGCTCACGAGATTTTCTGTTGAGTTTTGTGTTGTGAAGTTTTCAAGTTTTGGGTAAAGATTTAATGGATTATGGAACAAGGAGTGGCAAGATTCTAAGCTTGGGGATTCCCATGGAACCCCAAGGTAATCTAAGGACACCAAAAAGCCAAAGCTTGGGGATGCCTCGGAAGTCATCCCCTCTTTCGTCTTCGTTCATCGGTAACTTGGAGCTATATTTTTATTCACCACATGATATGTGTTTTGCTTGGAGCGTCTTCTATGATTTAAGTCTTTTCTTTTTAGTTTACCACAATCATCCTTGTTGTACACACCTTTTGAGAGAGACACACATGATTCGGAATTTATTAGAATACTCTATGTGCTTCACTTATATCTTTTGAGCTATATAGTTTTTGCTCTAGTGCTTCAGTTGGATTTGTTTTATAGAAACTATTGTTCTCTCATGCTTCACTTATATTATTTTGAGAGTCCTACAAAACAGCATGTTAATTTGCTTTAATCATAAAAATTAGTCCTAAAGTGATAGGCATCCAAGATTTAAAAAAATCTTATGAGTGTGTTGAATACTATGAGAAGTTTCATGCTTGATAATTGTTTTGAGATATGAAGATGGTGATATTAGAGTCATGCTAGTTGAGTGGTTATGAATTTGATAAATGTGTGTGTTAAAGTTTGTGATTCCCGTAGCATGCACGTATGGTGAACCGTTATGTGATGAAGTCGGAGCATGATTTATTTATTGATTGTCTTCCTTATGAGTGGCGGTCGGGGACGAGCGATGGTCTTTTCCTACCAATCTATCCCCCTAGGAACATGTGTGTAATACTTTTCTTTGATAACTTGTAGATTTTTGCAACAAGTATATGAGTTCTTTATGACTAATGTTGAGTCCATGGATTATACGCACTCTCATCCTTCCGCCATTGCTAGCCTCTCTAATACCGTGCACTTTTCGCCGGTATCATACACCCACCATATACCTTCCTCAAAACAGCCACCATACCTACCTATTATGGCATTTCCATAGCCATTCCGAGATATATTGCCATGCGACTTTCCACCGTTCCGTTATTATGACACGCTTCATCATTGTCATATTGCTTGCATGATCATGTAGTTGACATCGTATTTGTGGCAAAGCCACCGTTCATAATTATTCATACATGTCACTCATGCATCATTGCACATCCCGGTACACTGCCAGAGGCATTCACATAGAGTCATATTTTGTTCTAAGTATTGAGTTGTAATTCTTGAGTTGTAAGTAAATAAAGTGTGATGATCATCATCATTAGAGCATTGTCCCAAGTGAGGAAAGGATGATGGAGACTATGACTCCTCTACAAGTCAGGATGAGACTCCGGATGAAAAAAAAGGCCATAAAAAAGGAGAAGGGCCAAGAAATGAGAGAAAAGGAGAGAAGGGACAATGCTACTATCCTTTTTCCACACTTGTGCTTCAAAATAGCACCATGATCTTCATGATAGAGAGTCTCCTATGATATCACTTTCATATACTATTGGGAATTTTTCATTATATAACTTGGCTTGTATATTCCAATGATGGGCTTCCTCAAAATGCCCTAGGTCTTCATGAGCAAGCAAGTTGGATGCACACCCACTTAGTTTCTTTTGTTGAGCTTTCATATACTTATAGCTCTAGTGCATCCGTTGCATGGCAATCCCTACTCACTCACATTGATATCTATTGATGGGCATCTCCATAGCCCGTTGATACGCCTAGTTGATGTGAGACTATCTTCTCCTTTTTTTGTCTTCTCCACAACCACCATTCTATTCCACATATAGTGTTATGTCCATGGCTCACACTCATGTATTGCGTGAAGATTGAAAAAGTTTGAGAACATCAAAAGTATGAAACAATTGCTTGGCTTGTCATAGGGGTTGTGCATGATTTAAATATTTTGTGTGATGAAGATAGAGCATAGCCAGACTATATGATTTTGTAGGGATAACTTTTTTTGGCCATGTTATTTTGAGAAGACATAATTGCTTAGTTAGTATGCTTGAAGTATTATTATTTTTATGTCAATATTAAACTTTTGTCTTGAATCTTCCGGATCTGAATATTCATACCACAAATAAGAGAATTACATTGAAAATTATGCTACGTAGCATTCCACATCAAAAATTATGTTTTCATCATTTACCTACTCGAGGATGAGCAGGAATTAAGCTTGGAGATGCTTGATACGTCTCCAATGTATCTATAATTTTTTATTGTTCCATGCTATATTATATTCTGTTTTGGATGTTTAATGGGCTTTATTATACACTTTTATATTATTTTTGGGACTAACCTATTAACTGGAGGCCCAGCCCAAATTGTTGTTTTTTTGCCTATTTCAGTGTTTCGCAGAAAAATAATATCAAACGAAGTCCAAACGAAATGAAACCTTCGGGAACGTGATTTTCTCAACAAACATGATCTAGGAGACATGGAGTGGGCGTCAAGAAACAATCGAGGAGGCCACGAGGCAGGGGGCGCGCCCTCCACCCTCATGGGCCCGTAGTTGCTCCACCGACCTACTTCTTCCTCCTATATAAGTTCACGTACCCCACAAACATCCAAGAGCACCAGAAAACCTAATTCCACCACCGCAACCTTCTGTACCCGAGAGATCCCATCTTGGGGCCTTTTCCGGAGCTCTGTCGGAGGGGGCATTGATCACGGAGGGCCTCTATATCAACTCCATGGCCTCTCCGGTGATGTGTGAGTAGCTTACTTTAGACCTTCGAGTCCATAGCTGGTAGCTAGATGGCTTCTTCTCTCTCTTTGAATCTCAATACAAAGTTCTCCCCGATCTTCTTGGAGATCTATTCGATGTAATCTTCTTTTGCGGTGTGTTTGTCGAGATCCGATGAATTGTGGGTTTATGATCAAGTTTATCTATGAACAATATTTGAATCTCCTCTAAATTCTTTTATGTATGATTGGTTATCTTTGCAAGTCTCTTCGAATTATCAGTTTGGTTTGGCCTACTAGATTGATCTTTCTTGCAATGGGAGAAGTGCTTAGCTTTGGGTTCAATCTTGTAGTGTCCTTTCTCAGTGATAGCAGGGGCAGCAAGGCACGTATTGTATTTTTGCCATCGAGCATAAAAAGATGGGGTTTATATCATATTGCATGAGTTTATCCCTCTACATCATGTCATCTTACTTAAAGCATTACTCTGTTCTTATGAACTTAATACTCTAGATGCATGCTGGATAGCAGTCGATGTGTGGAGTAATAGTAGCAGATGCAGAATTGTTTCGGTCTACTTGTCACGGACGTGATGCCTATATTCATGATCATACCTAGATATTCTCATAACTATGCTCAATTCTATCAATTGCTTGGCAGTAATTCGTTTACCCACCGTAATACTTATGCTCTTGAGAGAAGCCACTAGTGAAACCTATGGCCCCCTGGTCTATCTTCCATCATATTAATCTTCCAACACTTAGCTATTTCTATTGCCTTTATTTTACTTTGCATATTTATTTCTCTTTATCATAAAAATACCGAAAATATTATCTTATCATATCTATCAGATCTCACTCTCGTAAGTGACCGTGAAGGGATTGACAACCCCTTTATCACGTTGGTTGTGAGGTTCCCATTTGTTTGTGTAGGTGCGTGGGACTCGAGCGTGATCTCCTACTGTTTTGATACCTTGGTTCTCAAAAACTGAGGGAAATACTTATGCTACTTTACTACATCACCCTTTCCTCTTCAAGGGAAAACTAACGCAGTGCTCAAGAGGTAGCACGCCTCACCCGCACAATCAATAGCATAAGCTTATTTAATCATGTCAGCCATCCCCAGCTTCTCCCACACCTTCTTCGCTTTCTGACACAGAAGGAGGACGTGCTTTCTATCTTCTGCCCCCTTCGAACATGATGGGCAGACTGGCAAGATTTTCAAGTGTCTATTTGCAAGCATAACCCGACACGGGAGAGTTCCATGCAAAGTGTGCCAAATAAAGATCTTTACCTTTGATAGACACGCAAGTTTCCAAATCTTTGACCATATAGGGTTAACGTTGGATCTACCCATACCATTTGTGTATTGTAATTTTCTTCCATGTTGATGACTCTATTCCGCAAAGTATGCAGATCAAACAGTGAACAAGCCGTTTTTTGTATAGCTCCAAGCAATGAAATCTGACATATTGTGCATAGAGAGAGGAATAGCGAGAAATTGTTGAGCATCAATTGGCCACAAAGTTTGCCTTACCAAGTCTTTATCCCAGAAATTCGTGACTGGATCAATAAGATCAGAAACCTTGGACAGAAGGTGACCTCCTTTAGGGGTAATAATTTTCCGATTTGCACGATTCAGGATCCAAGCATCTTTCCAGATATCGATATTCTCTCCATTGCCAACTCTCCAGATATAACCATTTCCAGTGAATTTACTCCCGCCATAATACTTTGCCACATAAAAGTCGAACCATTTTTAACTTTGCATTCATCAAATTGCCATCAGGGAAGTATTTAGCTTTCGACACATGCGCACATAGAGAATCCGGATTATCGAGGAGACGCCATGCTTGTTTAGCTAGAAGTGCTAGGTTGAAACAATGAATATCCCGAAAACACATTCCTCCGTGATTTTTAGGAACACACATTTTCCACCAAGCCATCCAATGCATCCTCTTCCGATTGTCCTCGTCTCCCCACCAAAATTGCGACATCGCGTCAATGATTCCCTTGCAACAAAATTTAGGAATTTTAAAGACAGACATGGCATAGGTGGGGATAGCTTGGACAACAGATTTGAGCAAAATTTCCTTCCCTCCAGCGGATAATAATTTTTCTTTCTATCCACTAATTTTTTGAACAATGCGATCAATCAGGAATTGAAAACACATGCTTTTGTCCATACCCACGTTAGCAGGCAGACCCAAATATTTGTCATTGAGAGCTTCAGTCATAATATCCAGGATCAAACAAATTTGTGCCTTATCTTCCACTTTTGTATTGGGGCTAAAAAAGATGCTAGATTTTTGTACACTCACCATCTGGCCTGAAGCAGCACAATAAGAGTCCAGGACTGATTTCAAAGCTTCTGTGTTCCTAGTGTTGGCTCCCATAAGAATCAAAGAATCATTAGCAAAGAGGAGATTCGAGATTGACGGGGCATCTCTGCAAACCTTTACTCCAGACATGTTCCCATTCTCCTCCGCATGAGCCAAGAGGGCAGTCAGGCCCTCCGAACATAACAAGAATAAATAGGGGGATAGAGGGTCTCCCTATCTCCAACCTCCGTTGGCTCAAAACTCTTAGTTTCCTCTGTATTGAAACGAACCCAGTATTCCACCGTGGATACACATTGCATAATTAGGTTCACCCAGTTTTCTTGAAATTCCAGTCTCAGCATAATCTCCTTCAAAAAAGGCCACTCCACTCAGTCGTATGCTTTGTGCATGTCCAATTTGATAGCACACAAGCCTTCCTTCCCCGTCATTTTCTTTTTTATTTTATGAAAGCACTCGTAGGCCACTAAGATATTATCTGTAATCATTCTTCCTGGCACAAATGCACTTTGAGTAGGGCTGATAATATCTAATAGAATTATCTTCAAGCGAGCAGGAATCATTTTAAAATAACTTTATACACCACATTGCATAAGCTGATTGGTCTAAATTGGGTTACCTTCTCTGGGGAATTAACCTTTGGAATCATTACAATTACAGTATCATTCCACCCAGGCGGTATAGAACAGGTATTCACAGCCTGAAGGACCTCTTCAGTTAGGTCATCCCCCAACATATTCCAAAATCTCTTGTAAAAAAATCGCGTGAAGACCATTTGGACCCGGCGCTTTTAAATCTCCAATATCAAAAAGGGCCTTCCGAACCTCCTCGGCAGTGTAGGGGGTAAGAAGGGAGTTATTCATATCATCAATGGCCTTTCTATGGACAAGTGAAAGAACATCCGGATTCGGTTGTGCAACTTTTGAGGTAAACAGATTCGAAAAATACCCCATAATGTGATCCTTCAACTCTCTATCTTGCACCCAAGTCCTGTTATCATCAAGCAATTTTTTTAATTAGATTTCTCTTATTTCTGGTTGTTGTCGTGTTATGGAAGAAAGAGGTATTACGGTCCCCGTGTAGCAGCCAGTTTGCATGGCCATGTTGTAGCCAATGGATCTCCTCTTGTTCGAGAAGATTTTCAATAAGGACAAGAATCTCCTTTTGTAGCATTTGGGACTCCACACTCATAGGTCCCCTTCGAATTTTTTCTAGTTCTTTTTTTAGTTTATTTATCCTTTCTTGGTCCCTTCAGGATATCCCGGTCCCAAATATGCAATTCTACATGAACAGCCCATGTACGATCAGCGAGAGACGGGCCAATACCCCTCAGCTTTGCTTTGTTCCATGATGTACGTACAATCTCCCCGACCGTCTCTTCTTGTAGCCATCTAGCTTCAAACTGTTTTGTTCGACCCCTTGGGCGATTAAACATATTATCATCAAAGTAATCTATATCTAGGATGAGAGGACGATGGTTAGAGTGAACATGTTCCTCATTCATGACAGCAGCCAGGGGAAATTTATTTTCCCATTCTAGATTGCAAACCGCATGATCAAGTCTCTCCCTTATGTCACCTCTCCTCCAAGTGAATTGATCTCCAATATATCCCATATCATCCAGACTGCACTCTTCCAAACAATTGCGAAATTCTCTCATCATTGAATTTGGTCTTGCATTTCCTCCTTCTTTTTCGTGGGCATACAGAATTTCATTAAAATTGCCCATGACAACCCATGGGTGAGATGCATGCTTGTGTAATTCACGCAGATCAGCCCAAGATAAATGTTTTTCATTCCACCCAGGATAGCCATAAAACCCCGTAAGGTGCCAATCCACAATATCCTCTTTCATAAACATAACATCAATAAAGTGCGAGGACAAATAATTCAACTCAATTTTATTCTCTTTTTGATGAAATAAAACAAGCCCAGCGGCCTTGCCATCACTCTCAACAAGAAACATAGAATCAAAACCTAGTTTACAACGTAGCTCCGCTTTTATTTTATGAAAGGAAAATAAGCTTAGCTCTAACTCACCCTTGTAACTCCAAGAGCTCACAAACTGACGTGGGTGAAAGCATCCCACGACAGTTCCATGCAATGGTTTTCACGGTTCTCAGCGGTCCTCCGCCTCAGAGGCCGCCGATGTAAAGTTTCTTCCTTCCCATTTGCAATAGATTCTCTCCTCTTGACCAGGTAGTCCTCCTCTCTGCCTTCTAGCTCCTTGGCCACATGCTTAACAAACCCATCAGACCCCCTGATAATATCTACACGACCCACACACTCACGCTTACATGAGATGTTTAGATCATTGTACAACATAAATTCTACAATATCATTGCTCATAGTCTCAAAAGAAAAAACTAGGCCGCTACCCGTGGCCTGCATCTCATAGAGCCCTTTTCTTTTACTTGCCCCCTTTGCACTACTATCCCCTTGCACTAAATTATCTGTGCCATGTACTCTCTCCCTATTCACACGCAGCCACTTTTTTATAATCATGTTTCACTTGCTTCCCATGCATACTCTTCCCCTCACCAACTCCAGCAGTAAATTTAAAGTGAGTTGCAAAAGCAGATGACGAAGAGAAAATTTCAGCTGGTTGGTTACCAGTCAGCATCATAGCTGTATTTGCTATGTCTTGAGCTTGCGTTGGTTTTCCCCGAAGAGGAAGGGATGATGCAGCAGAGTAGCGTAAGTATTTCCCTCAGTTTTTGAGAACCAAGGTATCAATCCAGTAGGAGACCACGCTCAAGTCCCTCGTACCTACACAAAGCGATAGCTACTCGCAACCAACGCGATTAGGGGTTGTCAATCCCTTCACGGTCACTTATGAGAGTGAGATCTGATAGATATAATATTTTTGGTATAAAGATGCAAAGTAAAAAGTAAAGGCAAAGTAAAAAATCAAAGCAAGATTAAAGTGTTGGAGATTGATATGATGAGAATAGACCCGGGGGCCATAGGTTTCAGTAGTGGCTTCTCTCAAGAGCATAAGTATTCTATGGTGGGTGAACAAATTACTGTTGAGCAATTGACAGAATTGAGCGTAGTTATGAGAATATCTAGGCATGATCATGTATATAGGCATCACGTCCGTGACAAGTAGATCGAAATGATTCTGCATCTACTACTATTACTCCACTCATCGACCGCTATCCAGCATGCATCTAGAGTATTAAGTTAAAAATAGAGTAACGCCTTAAGCAAGATGACATGATGTAGAGACATAAATTCATGCAATATGAAATAAACCCCATCTTGTTATCCTCGATGGCAATGATACAATACGTGCCTTGCTGCCCCTTCTATCACTGGGTAAGGACACCGCAAGATCGAACCCAAAGCTAAGCACTTCTCCCATGGCAAGAACTACCAATCTAGTTGGCCAAACCAAATGGATAATTCGAAGAGACTTGCAAAGATAACCAATCATACATAAAAGAATTCAGAGAAGATTCAAATATTATTCATAGATAGACTTGTTCATAAACCCACAATTCATCGGTCTCAACAAACACACTGCAAAAAGAAGATTATATCGAATAGATCTCCACTAGAGAGGGGGAGAACTTTGTATTGAGATTCAAAGAGAGAGAAGGAGCCATCTAGCTACTAACTATGGACCCGAAGGTCTGAGGTAAACTACTCACACTTCATTGGAGAGGCTATGATGATGTAGAAGCCCTCCGTGATGACGGCCCTCTTCCGACGGAGCTCCGGAACAGGCCCCAAGATGGGATCTCGTGGATACAGAAAGTTGCGGCGGTGGAATTAGGTTTTTGGCTCCTCTTCTGATCGTTTGGGGGTACGTGTGTATATATAGGAGGAAGAAGTACGCCGGAGGAGCAACGAGGGGCCCACGAGGCAGGGGGGCGCGCCCCCCACCCTCGTGACCGCCTCTTTTGTTCCTTGGAGTAGGGTCCAAGTCTCCTGGATCACGTTCGGTGAGAAAATCACGTTCCCGAAGATTTTATTCCGTTTGGACTCCGTCTGATATTTCGTTTCTTCGAAACACTGAAATAGGCAAAAAACAGCAATTCTGGGCTGGGCCTCCGGTTAATAGGTTAGTCCCAAAAATAATATAAAAGTGGAAAATAAAGCCCAATATAGTCCAAAACAGTAGATAATATAGCATGGAGCAATCAAAAATTATAGATACGTTGGAGACGTATCAGGCACCCCCAAGCTTAATTCCTGCTCGTCCTCGAGTTGGTAAATGATAAAAAGAGAATTTTTGATGCGGAGTGCTACTTGGCATAATTTCAATGTAAATCTTCTTAATTGTGGTATGAATATTCAGATTAGAAATATTCAAGACAAAAGTTTATATTGACATAAAAAATAATAGTACTTCAAGCATACTAACAAAGCAATTATGTCTTCTCAAAATAACATGGCCAAAGAAAGTTATCCCTACAAAATCATATAGTCTGGCTATGCTCCATCTTCACCACACAAGGTATTCAAATCATGCACAACCCCAATGACAAGCCAAGCAATTGTTTCATACTCTAACTTTTTCAAAACTTTTTCAATCTTCACAGAATACATGAGCGTGAGCCATGGATATAGCACTATAGGTGGAATAGAATGGTGGTTGCGGAGAAGACAAAAAGGAGGGGAAGATAGTCTCACATCAACTAGGTGTATCAACGGGCTATGGAGATGCCCATCAATAGATATCAATGTGAGTGAGTAGGGATTGCCATGCAATGGATGCACTAGAGCTATAAATGTATGAAAGCTCAACAAAAGAAACTAGTGGGTGTGCATCCAACTTGCTTGCTCACGAAGACCTAGGGCAATTTTTGAGGAAGCCCATCATTGGAATATACAAGACAAGTTCTATAATGTAAAATTCCCGCTAGTATATGAAAGTGACAACATATGAGACTCTCTATATGAAGAACATGGTGCTACTTTGAAGCACAATATATGAGACTCGCTATATCATGGTGCTACTTTGAAGCACAAGTGTGGCAAAAAAGGATAGTAGCATTGCCCCTTTTTTTGGGCCTTCTTTTTTTTCTTTGGCCTTTCTATTTTCTTTTTTTTGTTTTGGGACAATGCTCTATTGAATGATGATCATCACACTTTTATTTATTTACAACTCAATGATTACAACTCGATTCTAAAACAAAGTATGACTCTATATGGATGCCTCCGGCGGTGTACCGGGATATGCAATGAATCAAGAGTGACAAGTATGACGAAATTATGAACGGTGGCTTTGCCACAAATACTATGTCAACTACATGATCATGCTAAGAAATATGACAATGATGATGAACTAGATGGTGGAAAGTTGCATGGCAATATATCTCGGAATGGCTATGGAAATGCCATAATAGGTAGGTATGGTGGTTGTTTTGAGGAAGGTATATGGTAGGTGAATGATTCCGACGAAAGGTGCGCGGTATTAGAGAGGCTAGCAAAGGTGGAAGGGTGAGAGTGCGTATAATCCATGGACTCAACATTAGTCATAAAGAACTCATATACTTATTGCAAAAATCTAGAAGTTATCAAAGCAAAGTATTACACGCATGCTCCTAGGGGGATAGATTGGTAGGAAAAGACCATCGCTCGTCCCCGACCGCCACTCATAAGGAAGACAATCAATAAACAAATCATGCTCCGACTTCGTTACATAACGGTTCACCATACGTGCATGCTACGGGAACCACAAACCTTAACACAAGTATTCTTTAAATTCACAACTACTCAACTAGCATGACTTTAATATTATCACCTCCATATCTCAAAACAATTATCATGCTTCAATCTTTTCTTAGTATTCAATGCACTCAAAAGAAAGTTTCACAAATCTTGAATACCAAGCATATTATTATTAAGCAAATTACCATGTTATTAAGCGACTCTCAAAATAATTTAAGTGAAGAGATCAATAGTTTCTTTAAAACGAATCCACCATCGTGCTCTAAAAGATCTAAGTGAAGCACATAGAGCAAAATTATAACGCTCAAAAGATATAAGTGAAGCACATAGAGCAAAACTATCTAGTTCAAAAGATATAAGTGAAGCACATAGAGAAAAACTACTTAGCTCAAAAGATATAAGTGAAGCACATAGAGCAAAACTACTTAGCTCAAAAGATATAAGTGAAGCACATAGAGCAAAACTATTTAGCTCAAAAGATATAAGTGAAGCACATAGAGTATTCTATCAAATTTTAATTCATGTATGGCTCTCTCAAAAGGTGTGCACAGCAAGGATGATTGTGGCATACTAAGACACAAAGACACAAATAATACAAGACGCTCCAAGCAAAACACATATCATGTTGGTGAATAAAAATATAGTTCCAAGTAAATCACCGATGGAAGTGGACGAAAGAGGGGATGCCTTCCGGGGCATCCCCAAGCTTTGACTTATTGGTGTCCTTGGATTATCTTGGGGGTGCCATGGGCATCCCCAAGCTTAGGCTCTTGCCACTCCTTGTTCCATGATCCATCAAAAGAATTCACCCAAAACTTGAAAACTTCACAACACAAAACTCAAAATAGAAAACTCGTGAGCTCCGTTAGCGAAAGAAAACAAAAGACCACTTCAAGGTACTGTAATGAACTCATTATTTATTTATATTAGTGTTAAACCTACTGTATTACAACTTCTCTATGGATTATAAACTATTTTACTAGCCATAGATTCATCAAAATAAGCAAACAACACACGAAAAACAGAATCTGTCAAAAACAGAACAGTCTGTAGTAATCTGTAGCTAGCGCAAGATCTGGAACCCCAAAAATTCTAAAATAACTTGGTGGACGTGAGGAATTTATCTATTAATCATCTGCAAAACTAATTAACTAAATATAACTCTTCAAATAAAAATGACAGCAGTTCTCGTGAGCGCTAAAGTTTCTGTTTTTTACAGCAAGTTCAACAGGACTTTCCCCAAGTCTTCTCAACGGTTCTACTTGGCACAAACACTAATTAAACACAAAAAAACACAACCAAAACAGAGGCTAAATAATTTATTTATTACTAAGCAGGATCAAAAAGCAAGGAATAAAAATAAAATTTGGTTGCCTCCCAACAAGCGCTATCGTTTAACGCCCCTAGCTAGGCATAAAAGCGAGGATAGATCTAGGTATTGCCATAATAGTAAGATAGATTATTAAAACTCATTTCATATTCTCTACGTTCGGAAGCAAGCTTTCTTTGAGGCAAGCAAAAGTAATCAAAAGGACTAAATTTAACGGGACAAAAGTCCCCAAGATCAACCTTGGGAGGTATAGGTTCCTCCTTTGGTCCTTCGTAATGCACAACCAATTCATCATTATAAGCATTCTTTTGACAGAACTTTGTAAGCCTATATTCAAGAGAATATCCTAGCTCATTATTTCGAATAGCCAAATCATCATTAAGTTGAGAAATTTTATCAACTAAAACATTGGTAGGAACCCTTCTTCTAAGATTTTCATTGAAAGCAACATAATCTAGGGATTGAAAACGCATTATTTCTTCTTGATCAAAGAGGATAGTTTCTATGGGAGGACGGCAAGCGTCCATCCTATAATGCGCAAAGATTTCTTTGGCTTCTCTTATTATGAATCTAAACTCATGAGCCAAAAAGATAGTAGTGGCACACTTAACAGAAGAATGCTCAATATTAGAAAATTCCAGAAAAATCCTTTGTATGGAAGGATGCATGTGCATGAATTGTCTTTCAAGTTCAACTACGAGCATGGCAATAGAGTCCGCAAGACTACTAGTTCTGTGAAGGATAGAACTACCCATAGAAGGTAAAGCACCGGCACAAGTAAAGAAATCTTGAATAACTACTTTTCCAATAATATTACCACTAACAACACGGAATTTTTTGTATGAAAGATGGTAGGTTCTTTAGCAGGAGCATCAGAATTTTCCATGATATTGTTATCATCCATATTGGCGATAACTTCCCCAATTTCAGGCATAACGACAAGAGAGAAAACTAGCACACGAGAAAACAAGAGGCAAATAGAGAGGGAGGATAGAGAGAGAGAGAGAGGGCTAATAAAACAGCAAGGGTGAATTGGGGGGAGAGGAAAACGAGAGGCAAATGGCAAATAATGTAATGCGAGAGATGGGGATTGTGATGGGTACTTGGTATGTTGACTTTTTGCGTAGACTCACTGGCAACGGCGCCAGAAATCCTTCTTGCTACGTCTTGAGCTTGTGTTGGTTTTCCTCGAAGAGGAAGGGATGATGCAGCAGAGTAGCGTAAGTATTTCCCTCAGTTTTTGAGAACCAAGGTATCAATACAGTAGGAGCCCACGCTCAAGTCCCTCGTACATGCACAAAGCGTAGCTACTCGCAACCAACGCGATTAGGGGTTGTCAATCCCTTCACGGTCACTTACGAGAGTGAGATATGATAGATATAATATTTTTGGTATTTTTGGTATAAAGATGCAAAGTAAAAAGTAAAGGCAAAGTAAAAAAGCAAAGCAAGATTAAAGTGATGGAGATTGATATGATCAGAATAGACCCGGGGGCCATAGGTTTCACTAGTGGCTTCTCTCAAGAGCATAAGTATTCTATGGTGGGTGAACAAATTATTGTTGAGCAATTGACAGAATTGAGCATAGTTATGAGAATATCTAGGCATGATCATGTATATAGGCATCACGTCCGTGACAAGTAGATCGAAACGATTCTGCATCTACTACTATTACTCCACTCATCGACCGCTATCCAGCATGCATCTAGAGTATTAAGTTAAAAATAGAGTAACGCCTTAAGCAAGATGACATGATGTAGAGACATAAATTCATGCAATATGAAATAAACCCCATCTTGTTATCCTCGATGGCAACGATACAATACGTGCCTTGCTGCCCCTTCTGTCACTGGGTAAGGACACCGCAAGATCGAACCCAAAGCTAAGCACTTCTCCCATGGCAAGAACTACCAATCTAGTTGGCCAAACCAAACAGATAATTCGAAGAGACTTGCAAAGATAACCAATCATACATAAAAGAAATCAGAGAAGATTCAAATATTATTCATAGATAGACTTGATCATAAACCCACAATTCATTGGTCTCAACAAACACACCGCAAAAAGAAGATAACATCGAATAGATCTCCACAAGAGAGGGGGAGAACTTTGTATTGAGATTCAAAGAGAGAGAAGAAGCCATCTGGCTACTAACTATGGACCCGAAGGTCTGAGGTAAACTACTCACACTTCATCAGAGAGGCTATGATGATGTAGAAGCCTTCCGTGATGACGGCCCTCTTCTGGCGGAGCTCCGGAACAGGCCCCAAGATGGGATCTCGTGGATACAAAAAGTTGCGGCGGTGGAATTAGGTTTTTGGCTCCTCTTCTGATCGTTTGGGGGTACGTGTGTATATATAGGAGGAAGAAGTGTGCCAGAGGAGCAACGAGGGGCCCACGAGGCAAGGGGGCGCGCCCTAGGGGGGGCGCCCCCCACCCTCGTGACCGCCTCTTTTGTTCCTTGGAGCAGGGTCCAAGTCTCTTTGATCATGTTCGGTGAGAAAATCACGTTCCCAAAGATTTTATTCCGTTTGGACTCCATCTGATATTCTGTTTCTTCGAAACACTGAAATAGGCAAAAAAACAGCAATTCTGGGCTGGGCCTCCGGTTAATAGGTTAGTCCCAAAAATAATATAAAAGTGGAAAATAAAGCCCAATATAGTCCAAAACAGTAGATAATATAGCATGGAGCAATCAAAAATTATAGATACGTTGGAGACGTATCAGTATTATCCTCTTTCTCTCCCAACACCTCACCCATCCTCCTTTCCAGACCATCATACCTTGGTGACAAAACAGCCCTGGCCATGTTCGCCGAGGTCGCCTCATTGTCCAGCCAGCCTCCCCCACCCTCCTGGCTGGGGACAAAGGCCTGTCAAGCTTCAACAGGGAGCGGGAGGGGCTTCGGGGCAGCAATGTTGAAGAAGGTACTGCCCCCAGGCCCCGTAGATGGAGAGCGCCCTGGAGTCCCACCCACCGCAGCCAGTAGCAGTGCTCATTGGCCCTCCTGGCCAAAGTTGAAAGGAGAGATCACCCGGCCTGCCTGGCCGAGTAACCCCTCCTGTAGTGTGGATGCAGAAGCCAGCAAATCCTGGCCCTCCTGGCCAGAGCTCGAGATGTTGAGGGCGGGATCGCCTTGCCCCATGGCCTGGCCCTCCTGGCCAAGCAACAGGGCCCCTTGAGTGGCCACCAGTACCACCACAGTGGCAGTAGCAGAATCATGAGCAGATGTACCTCTGCCAACCGCTTTCTTCTCCAATTCTCCCTTCTCTAAGACCACTAGCTCGCGTACCACTGATGCCACTTCGCCGACCACCCCCTCCATAGCCTTAGGAGGATCCTTCCTGCTTGACCCTCCAAAGTGAAGGGATCGCTGCACTACACCTTGCTCTTTCAAGTAAGCATCAACGTGTAGATCATAGGGGTACATACTCTTTCTACTTTATTTTTGTATACGATGGAATCTCTCCACATTGTGACCTACTAACCCACAACACTCACAGTACAGGGGAAGTTTCTCATATCTAACCTCAAAAGCTAATTCCTTGGAAGTGCCTAAGGTAGTGAAAACTACACCACTTTTGAGAGGTTCATGAAGCATAATCTCCACCCGCACTCGTAAATATTTGTCAACAATAATCTTATCATGGTGAGATACAGCAGTGACCTCCCCTAGCTGATCCCCAAAAGTCCTCCCCATAGCCTCTGTTTTAAGCTCAAACGGTAGCCCATGCACCTGTGCCCAAATGGGCATGATCCCAAGATTAATGTCCGCTGGGTTCCCCTTTCCGTCGAAGGAGGCGAAGATGATGTCGTCCCTCTTGTAATGCCACGGTTGTGCCCTGAGCATGAACCGCTTGTCGCTGTCGGTGATGAAGTTGAGGATGAATGTCCCGTCGACGCTATCCACCTCCTAGATGGTCACCATGCCTTGGAGACGCTAAGCCGCTGTTCGAAGGAGTTCATCCACCAGGGTCTTCGGCCTCACTTGGAACGGCGACAGAAGCCGCCCCACCACCAGGCAGCTGCTCACAGCTTTGTGAGCGGTGTCCTTGTCGATGACTGATGATCCACAAGTGTAGGGGATCTATCATAGCCTTTTCAGTAAGTAAGAGTGTCGAACCCAGCGAGGAGCAGAAGGAAATGATAAGAAGTTTTCAGTAAGGTATTCTCTGCAAGCACTGAAATTATCGGTAACAGATAGTTTTGTGATAAGGTAATTTGTAATGAGTAGCAAGTAATGAAAGTAAATAAGGTGCAGCAAGATGGCCCAACCCTTTTTGTAGCAAAGGACAAGCTTGGTCAAACTATTATATAAAGGAAAGCGCTCCTGAGGACACATGGGAATTATCGTCAAGCTAGTTTTCATCACGTTCATATGATTCGCGTTTGGTACTTTGATAATTTGATATGTGGGTGGACCGGTGCTTGGGTACTGTCCTTACTTGGACAAGCATCCCACTTATGATTAACCCCTATTGCAAGCATCCGCAACTACAACAGAAGTATTAAGGTAAACCTAACCGTAGCATGAAACATATGGATCCAAATCATCCCCTTACGAAGCAATGCATAAACTAGGGTTTAAGCTTCTCTCACTCTAGCAGCCCATCATCTACTTATTACTTCCCAATGCCTCCGTCTAGGCCCAAACAATGGTGAAGTGTCATGTAGTCGACGTTCACATGACACCACTAGAGGGATGTGATACGTCTCCGTCGTATCTACTTTTCCAAACACTTTTGCCCTTGTTTTGGACTCTAACCTGTATGATTTGAATGGAACTAACCCGGATTGGTGTTGTTTTCAGTAGAATTACCATGGTGTTGTTTTATGTGCAGAAAACAAATATTCTTGGAATGACCTGGAAATCCACGGGAGGTCTTAGAAAAAATAATAAAAAATCCTCGCCAAATATGAAGACTAGGGGGCCCACACCCTTCTCACGAGGGTGGGGGGCGCCCCCCCCTAGGGCGCGCCCCTTACCTCGTGGGCCCCCTGTTGCATCTCCGACTCCACCTCCACCTCCATATATTGAGTTTCGATGAGAGAAAAAACAGAGAGAAGAAATCATCGTGTTTTACGATACGGAGCCGCCGCCAAGCCCTAAAACCTCTCGGGAGGGCTGATCTGGAGTCCATTCGGGGCTCCGGAGAGGGGGATTCATCGCCTTCGTCATCATCAACCATCCTCCATCACCAATTTCATGATGCTCACCGCCGTGCGTGAGTAATTCCATCGTAGGCTTGCTGGACGGTGATGGGTTGGACGAGATTTATCATGTAATCGAGTTAGTTTTGTTAGGGTTTGATCCCTAGGATCCATTATGTTCTGAGATTGATGTTGCTATGACTTTGCTATGCTTAATGCTTGTCACTAGGGCCCGAGTGCCATGATTTCAGATCTGAACCTATTATGTTTTCATGAATATATGTGAGTTCTAGATCCTATCTTGCAAGTCTATAGTCACCTACTATGTGTTATGATCCGGCAACCCCGAAGTGACAATAATCGGGACCACTCCCGGTGATGACCATAGTTTGAGGAGTTCATGTATTCACTATGTGCTAATGCTTTGT
Organism: Triticum urartu; assembly: GCF_056163025.1. Taxonomy (NCBI): domain Eukaryota; kingdom Viridiplantae; phylum Streptophyta; class Magnoliopsida; order Poales; family Poaceae; genus Triticum; species Triticum urartu. The sequence continues at coordinate 575,013,573 of NC_141879.1, forward strand.
TCCGGTTCTCTATTAAAAGGAGGCCTTAATATCCCTTAGTTTCCAATAGGACCCCGCTGCCACGGGAGGGTAGGACAAAAGATGTCATGCAAGTTCTTTTCCATAAGCATGTATGACTATATACGGAATACATGTCTACATTACATTGATGAATTGGAGCTAGTTCTGTGTCACCCTATGTTATGACTGTTACATGATGAACCGCATTCGACATAATTATCCATCACTAATCCGGTGCCTGCGAGTTTTCCATATACTGGTTCTCGCTTATTTACTTTCCCGCTGCTACTGTTACAATCACTACAAAATACCAAAAACATTACTTTTGTTGTCTTTACTTTTGTTGGTGCTACCACCACTATCATATTATTTTGCTACTAAACACTTTGTTGCATATACTAAGTTTCCAGGTGTGGTTGAATTGACAACTCAGTTGCTAATACTTGAGAATATTCTTTGGCTCCCCTTGTGTCGAATCAATAAATTTGGGTTGAATACTCTACCCTCGAAAGCTGTTGCGATCCCCTATACTTGTGGGTTATCAAGACTAATTTCTGGCGCCGTTGCCGGGGAGCATAGCTCTATTCTTTGAGTCAATTGGGATTTATATCTGCTGGACACTATGAAGAACTTGAGAGATCCAAAAACCAAGATCTATCCCTCAACTATGAGGGGAGGTAAGGAACTGCCATCTAGCTCTGCACTTGATTCACCTTCTGTTATGAGTAAGTTTGCGACACCTACACCTGCTTCTGCTATTCGTTCTGATATGTCGCACGTTATTGATGATGCCACTTCTGCTATGCATGATACTTATGATGAAACTGCTTCTATGCCTGATACTGCTGTGCCCCTTAGTGAATTTCTTGATGAACAAATTGCTAGGGCTAGAGAAAAAGAAATTATTGAATCTGAATACGATGATGATAGTGATGATGAAAATATGCCTGTTATTCCTGAAGGTTATCTTTTTGATATGGAATCTTCTGCTGCTATTTCTGCTTGCAAAGATAGATATGAGTTTAAGAGGTTATTAATTAAATGGAACAAAGAATCACTTAGAGATAAAATGAGACCCGACCCTACTTTTGCTACTTCACCTATATGTGTTCCTGATAAATATTATGAATTCTCTATTGATCCTGATATAATTACTTTGGTTGAATCTGATCCGTTTTATGGCTATGAATCTGAAACTGTTGTGGCACATCTTACTAAGTTAAATGATATAGCTACCCTGTTTACTAATGATGAGAGATCGCGTTACCTTTATATACTCAAAATATTTCCGTTCTCATTAAAGGGTGATGCTAAGATATGGTTTAATTCTCTTGATCCTAGTTGTGTGCGTAGTCCCCAGGATATGATTTATTACTTCTTTGCTAAATATTTCCCTGCTCATAAGAAACAAGCAGCTTTGAGGGAAATATAAAACTTTGTGCAAATTGAAGAAGAGAGTCTCCCACAAGCTTGGGGGAGGCTTCTCAAGTTACTTAATGCTTTGCCTGATCATCCTCTTAAGAAACCTAAAATACTTGATATCTTTTATCTCTCCCTAATAATAAAGCACGGATTGAGTCTCCGGGTTCACCGTCACAATACGCTTTTTCTCGTGAATTTACGTTTTCAGTTTGAATTTACACATATACGCGAGGTGGTACTAATTCGATTCGGGGAACCACATCGCAAAATTTTCATAGTACATGATCTGTCATCCCACTACTACCTGGGCCTTGCCCTGAGACCGTCTCACGTGGCTGAAGCATTGCTACTTGGGCCTCAGCCCGTCCGGCCATCCGCTGCGCAGTGGCCCAAAAATCTGCTAAAAATCTGCCAATCTCCACCGGACGAGGAACGAAGAGAGGGAGGCGATGAGAGGCAGTCGAGGCCACTGTTGTGACGACATGCAGGGTCGGTTGGGCGTGTGACGGCGGCAGTTCGGCGGCCGATGCACAGTACTGCACGGAGAGTAGCTGACTCATCGGCGGGGTCCTGCTGCTACAGAGTCGGTCGGGCGTGTGACGGCGGTAGTTCGGAGTTCCATGAGGTGGCGCCATTGCTGCAGTGGGGGAGCTATTGCTTCCTGTTCAAGATAGAAAAGAGAGGGTGAGGGGAGAGATGAGACCATGGATAGAAGCTAAGAGAAGCACGGGGCTCAGGCTCCCGTAGGCTGCATGAGAGGGGCGCCTGAGAGGGAGGCTGCGCTCGGGTGCGTGTGAGATTTCTCGAAGAGATTGTGAATTGACTTAATCCATCCGGATTATTGTAAACAGCTGGGCATCAACCGCCTTGCACGGGCACACACACGTCCACTGCTCGGTCCTACGCATCGCCTATATTACCTTCCTTCAAACCTTATCTCTTCTGGTCCATTCGTTTATTATCTACATCATCTCCATAGCACGCGTAGACAAAACAAGTTTACATTTGCTTAGCAACTGCAACATACACGAGCCTTCTTTTCCTTCAAAATACAAAGCTCAAATTTTGTATATTAAGTTGCACCAGTACTGAGTGTTTTAACAACCGATGCCGAATGAAATACTTCCTCCATTTTTTAAATATAAGTCTTTTTATAGATTTTAATGTGCACTACACGGATGTAGACGTAATTTAGAGTGTACATTCACTCATTTTGCTTCGCATGTGGTCCATATTGAAATAGCTAAAAAATTAAATTTAGAAATAGAGGGAGTATTACCTAGGCACCGAATTAAAATACTCCCTCCATTTTCTAAATATAAGTCTTCTTAGAGATTTTAATATGGACTACATGTGGATGTATGTAGCAGTAGTTTAGAGTGTAGATTCACCGAATTTGCTCCACATATGGTCCATATTGAAATATCTAAAAAATACATATTTAGAAACAAAGGAAGTAGTACCTAGGCATCGAATTAAAATGAGGTTAGTAGCCGATCATCCAAGAGAATATACCAAGATAGCTCATGCAAGGCAATGTATTGGGTATTATTGCCCTTCCGATATTGTAGTGCATACGTGCAGAATGTCAAACATTTAGTACAAACTATAATTTGCTTCCTTCTTAAAAGATAAAACCAACATAAACAAATTACCATCCTACAATAATCAAAATTGAGACTTCAGATCCTAGCAAATTATCATGCCAGTGATGGTTCGCAGCGAGCTGGATGCAACATTGTCGGCTGCTTTGACAATAGGTTACAATAGTGGTTGTTGGTATCGGTGAGCCGGCTACAACGACGAGGCACGTGAGGATAGATGAGGAACGACAAGTGTGATGACATGTCTGAAACTTACAACCAAAGTGTTGATGTATACAAGTCTCACTAAATCTATACCTACTAATAAAGTAGGGAACACTTCTGCCCGTCCGTCGTGTCGTTTTGCAGAAAACCCCCTTATTTTTTCTTGAAATCAACCCACAATCAAGTGATTCTAGAGAAAACGATCACTATTTGCAAAAAAACTATTGTTTTCTCGAATCAACCAGTGTGCATGTTTTACTGACTCCAGAAAAACTATTTGTTCTTTGCGGAAAACACATTGGCATTTGGTTCAGGTAACCCGCATCCATATCATATGTTTTTCAAAATAGTCATATCTTTTAACTGTAACTTCAATTTTACCGTATTATATATGGAACGATTAAAAATATGTAGAATATGAATATTATGTTTTTTACTTGTTAACCATTTTAAAAATGTTATTAATGGTGCAACATTAATCAATAGTGCATGATCTGCCTCTCTTTCGTATCGGTGTAGACTCGGATTGAAAATGAATACCTCGGTAAAATTAGATTGACACGGAAGAAATTATCTATAACAACACATAGACGCGTCCGCAAAACCTCGCACGGGAAAAGGAAAGCAGATTTCTCATCTTATGCAGAGAGAGACGCCTTAGGATTGACCACACTCAAACGCCTTGTGATTGTGTGAGCACTGAGGCGATCGTCAACTAGGGTGGGATATGAATAAGCGACAATAGAGATGGGATGTCGTGTTCAAATAAATAACATGGACCTATTGGGGTCTTGAGTCACGTTATTGGGTTAGGGGCGTGTGTAATTTTTTTCTCCCGTTGCAATGCATGGGCTCTTTTGCTATCTCTCCCTAATAATAAAGCATGGATTGAGTTCCGGGTTCACCGTCGCGACATTTTTGCAAAAAAGTCCCTATTGTCTTAGAGAATTAACCCACAATCAATCTTTCCCTATAAGTCATCGAAGTGTTGCAACTCACCACGCGTCTATATCCGGCTCAGGAATCAGTCACCAAATAAGATAAGTTTAGTATGTGTATCACCGTCAGATAAAAAAACAACAGGAACCAGCCTCCGCAGGCGCACGCCACGCTAAAAAAAGTCTGCTACATAAATCGGGAGAAAACCAGCCGGGGCTAACCCGTCTCCTCTCCTCTCTTAGATTCGAGTTCCCCCTGTCCCAGGCGCTCCATCCCTGCGTGACCTCGTGCAGTCGCCACCGATGTCGTGTTGCTTCACTGCGCGAGCACGAACAACCGCCGCCGCCACTGTCGTGGTTGCCGTCTTGCGCGACCACGAGCAGTCGCCGCCGATGCCATGTTGCTTCCCTGCCTGACCACAAGCAGCCGCCGACGCCGTCGTGGTTGCCGTCCTGCACAACCCAATAGCCAACACTCCCTGCGGAATTCACGATCATAGAGTCGCATGCCATGCATCTGTCTCCCATGCGTCCCCGCCTCCATGAAGTGCGCCGTCACAGACCCCCTGACTGTGCAACACGATCTGAGTTCACAAATTGTCCCATTGGTTGCCATGGACGGAGTCTCCATCAATCCTCATATCGATCTGGTCAATATCAGGCTCATAAGATTCTTGATGGTTGATGCCATGACGTAGGTGTTGGGCACAGCTCCAAGCAGAGTGTGCATGCCCATGGCTAGGTTGTGTCCGCCTACGCACGAGCTCAGACAGACAGGAACATCGGCGCACTAGCTTACAGAGGCGGTGTGCACAGTCCAGGGACGGCGGTGACATGCGAGCTCAGCCCCGGCGTAGCTAGCGCAGCTGCAAGCCCCCACGCTGCCGATGAGGTGGTAGACAATGGTTGTCGGCGGAGGCCTCAGCGATTTACGCGCCGTCGACGACGGCCGGGTCGCTTCAGACCACGACTGCCAGCTGCATCTAGAGACCATGGCGGGATCAACGGGTTGGCTCACCTAAACGCAGGTGGTAATATGGTATCCATCAATGTTCTAATTCATCTACTTTGTTTCTTAAGTAACACGTTTTTTGTTCTATGAGTATTCACCTTCGTGGATGACATTATGCAACCTTTCAGTAATTAATCCACTGATGATGCCTCCTTTAATCTCTAGACGCGGTTGTGGCTGTGGTGGCAACCTTAATTAGGATCGTTAGGTGTAATGCAGTTGCAATGCAGTATCTACCCATGCATGGACAATCGAATCCGGTTGCAGTAGCTACTCTCAAAGGTGAATATTTTGGAGAACTATGTTCTGATTAACTAATCATCTTTTGTGGGGCCATTAGTTCTGACCTCATGTTAGCAGCAGTTGATATTCTTAATCATGTGTGCATGCATGACCCCAGCTCGGGCTCATCTACTATATATCATAGTTCAACTTTGATTCTATATATGATGAGTTTGTCATATAATTCGAAATCATGTAAGTCTTATATTTGCTAGCTAGGCGTTGGTTTCATATGAGGCTATTTATGCCCTTTTGCTTTTACTATGACAACTGTATAGTGAGTTTCTACATAAAGGGAAAATAATTTGAGTATATGAGGCTATTTGAATGCATAATGGCTCCCCTGTTTGTTGCATTGCATGGTCTGTTCGCGTCGCATGTCATCATGTGACGAGGTTCCAGCTGCTACTGTATATTTTTTTAGATGGGTTGTCACTGTATCTTGGTATGTGGTAGCAGTGCACTATATAATGGCTTTCTAAGAGTTGTCATGTTTCGGAGGGCAGTCAACTTATGATTGGCGGTGACGGATCTAAATGCATGTGTTTTTCTCTCCCGGTGCAACGCACGGGCATTTTTGCTAGTAATGGACTAACCGATGCTTCCAGAGATTACCTGGATAGTTGTGCTGGTTCTCTTTTCAGGGAAAGAACACCGGATGAAGCTGAAATTCTATTGAATAATATGTTGACAAATGAAAATAATTGGGCACCTCCTGAGCCAGCTCCTGAGCCATCTCCTGCTCCAATTACTGAGCCTATTCCTAAACCAACTCCAAAGAAGAGAGGTATTCTATTTGTCAGTCCCGAAGATATGCAAGAGGCAAAGAAATCTATGAAAGAAAAAGGTATTAAAGCTGAAGACGTTAAGAATTTACCTCCTATTGAAGAAATACATGGTCTTAATATACCGCCTGTTGAAGAAACATATGATCTTAATTATTTATTTACTGAAGAACCTCCTGATCCCGATATCCCGACACAGGTAGTAAAGGTAAATTCTCTCTATAGATATGATAAAGCTGAAGTCCCTCCTACTAAAATTGCTAGTCAATGCTTGGATGAGTTTGATAACTTTATGTATAAGCAAGACGACTTCAATGCTTATTTTGGTAGACAATTAAAAGAAAATGCTTATATGATTAGACGCTTGGGTGATTATATGGCTAATATTAAAGGTGAACTTAAACTTGTTAGCAAACATGCTTCTATGGTTACCACTCAAGTAGAACAAGTACTTAAAGCTCAAAAAGAAGTGCTTAATGAAATGAATAGAAAGAAAAATGATTATGCTGTTAGAGTGGCTACTAGAACTGGTAGAATGACTCAGGAACCTTTGTATCCTGAAGGCCACCCTAAGAGAATCGAGCAAGATTCTCAAAGAAATAATATTTATGTTCCTAGTTCTTCTAAAAAGAAGAAGAAGAAGAAGAAAAATGATAGAACTGTGCAAACTTCTAGTGAACCTATTGCTGAACCACCTGATAATCCAAATGATATTTCTATGTCTGATGCTGAAACACAATCTGGTAATGAACATGAACCTAGTAAAAATATTAATAATGATGCTCATGATGATGCTCAACCTAGTAATGATAATGATGTAGAAACTGAACTTGTTGTTGATCTTGATAACCCACAATCAAAGAATCAACGTTATGATAAAAGAGACTTTGTTCCTAGGAAACATGGTAAAGAAAGGGAACCTTGGGTCCAGAAACCCATGCCTTTTCCTCCGAAACCATCCAAGAAAAAGGATGATGAGGATTTTGAGCGCTTTGCTGAAATGATTAGGCCTATCTTTTTGCGTATGAGATTAACTGATGTGCTCAAAACGAATCCTTATGCTAAATATATGAAGGATATCATTACTAATAAAAGAAAAATACCGGAAGCTGAAATTTCCACCATGCTTCCTAATTACACTTTTAAGGGTGGAATACCAAAGAAACTTGGAGACCCCGGAGTACCTACTATACCTTGCTCCATTAAAAGAAATTATATTAAAACTGCTTTATGTGATCTTGGAGCCGGTGTTAGTGTTATGCCTCTCTATTTATATCGTAGACTTGACTTGAATAAGCTGACACCTACTGAAATATCTTTGCAAATGGCTGATAAATCAACTGCTATACCTGTCGGTATTTGTGAGGATGTGCCTGTTGTGGTTGCAAACGTTACTATCTTAACGGACTTTGTTATACTTGATATTCCCGAGGATGATAGTATGTCTATTATTCTTGGAAGACCTTTTCTTAATACTGCAGGGGCTGTTATTGATTGCAACAAAGGCAATGTCACTTTTCATGTTAATGGTAATGAGCATACGGTACACTTTCCGAGGAAACAGCCTCAAGTTCATAGTATCAATTCTATTGGGAAAATTCCATCGATTATATTTGGAGGTTTTGAATTTCCTATTCCTACTGTCAAGAAGAAATATGATATTCTTATTATTGGGGATGTGCATATCCCCGTTGAGGTAACTTAGTGTTATTCGAAATTTCTCCGGTTTCATGATTATCGGGATGAGTTTGTTAACAAGACTTGATCAACCTTGTTAGTGGATTCTTTTTTATGAGCATGAGATGGATGAAACTAGAAGCACAAACTTCTGTACCCTCTTTATACTTTCTGTTATTTATATTAAATAAAGTAAAAATAGTATTTTCTGTCTGTTTCCTGACTTATCTGTGCAATATAAAAATATCCCGAAAATAGAAGTCCTCAGAATGCCATGCCAATTTAATATGATTTTTCGGGAATATTTGAGGATTTACTGTGCAAAAATTACCGCGGGAGGAGCTGCCACCTGGCCATGAGGGTGGTGGGCGCCCCCCCTATAGGGCGCGCCCCCTGCCTCGTGGGCCCACGGTGGCACTCCTCCACTTATCCCAGCACCCATCTTCTTCCTCTATCTCACACAAACCCGAAAAACCAACTCAAGCACGAGTTCCAGCCACTTTTGCTGCGATTTTCGATCTCCTTGCTCAAAGCACCTCTCTCAAAACTGCTTGGGGAGATTGTTCCTTGGTATGTGACTCCTCCATTGGTCCAATTAGTTTTTGTTCTAGTGCTTTATTCTTTGCAAGTTTGTGTTGCATAGGTGACCATGCTCTTGAGCTTGCATGTCAAATTTATATGGTTCCAAGTAGTTCTAATGCTTGATATAGGCTCTAGGCACTTGTAGGAGTAGTTGCTATCAATATTATTGAGTTTGGTTTACTTTTATTTTGAAGTTACTAAAAATTTCAGAATTTTTCAGAGAAAAACAATATGTTTAGGAAGATGTTCCAAGGTGGTTCCTCTAAGAAGCAAGGACCCAGAATTGCTATGCGCGATGCTGACGAGGATCCACCAAGAGACGCTCCAGTACGGCCTTGCGAATGGCCGTCGGAAATTTTTATGGACCGTGCGGGAATTAAAGAAGAATTCAAATCATATTTGCGCAATGTCGGTCTTGAGGATTTTGAGGCTAACAAATGCCCTCAGTATCATGATCTCACAAGTTCATTTGTGAGGAGGTTTGAGTATTCATCTTCGCGTAATTCTCCTTCAGTCATGTTTGATCTTTATGACAAATCTTATACCATGGACCTAGAGGATTTCACTTCTGCTTGCGAACTTCCATCATGGGGCAGTATTAGGGATCCCCCTAAATCTGAATTTAGAAACTTTCTTGCTAGTATAACTGTGGGGGAATCCAGAGATATAACGCAAGCTACCATAGGGAGCATTCACTTTCCTGCTATACATTATTTTTCTCTTTTCATCGGTAGATGCATAAATGCTAAGGATGAAGCATGTCACATGTGTGTCCCTGATCTCAGCATTCTTAGGAGTGCTGTGTTAGGAGACCAATCTTATCATATGGGAGCCATTGTAGCTCGTAGGTTGCATCATAATAGACATAATGGAGATTTCTTCGGAGGAATTTATGCAACCCGCTTAGCTCATTTTCTTGAAATAGACATTCGTGAGGGTGATATGGAGTTGCCTCCCGCATATTTAGATTATAACTATGGCTTCGCACCAGTTTGTCGAGAGGCTTGAATCACCTCTCTTATATCGCTTAATTTTTGATAAACGACGTGTTTTCCGTATTACTCTCCCTGCTCCTGCCTTCTTTGATTCACAGACAAAAGGAAGATATGTTATTACCAGAGAGGAGGTAGAAGAGTACGAGAGGAGAGCGGAGGCAGCCCGACTCCACGCTGCAGCTCAGCAAGTGATAACTGCTGCACATCAGTATGATCCCAACTATCCTTCCTCATCACAGTACGACCCCAACAACTATTATTATGGATATCCGCCAGGCGATCCGTGGCCATAGACCAACTTAGGCCAAAAGCCTAAGCTTGGGGGAGTACGTATTTCTCACCGACATTACATTTAGGTTCACACACACTCATTGCTAGATGTCGGTGCTCATACTTTTTCACTGTAATATCCATGCTAGTTTATTTTCCTTTTCCTGCTTTCTTCTTGTGTGTTTGTTAAACCTTAAGAAAAACCAAAAAAAATTACTAGTAGTTTATTTTTCTGCTGTAGTAGTAATAATTAAAAACAAAACCCAAAAATATTTCCCGTTCTTCTTTTGCTTGTTGGGAGCTTTCCCGTGTAAATAGTTTTATTTCTTTTCTTCTATTTGGGGGTCAGTAGGAGAAGACCATAATTAAATTATTGAAGTGGCTCTTATATGCTTTATTGTTGATTTAACCAAGAGCCCGTATTGCCTTGTCTTCTCCTGTTTATTGAATGCTCACAGATTCCAGCTTAGTCCAATGCATGTGCACTCTTATTATTATTCACACCGTTCGGTCGTGCAAGTGAAAGGCAATTATGATGGTATATGATGGACTGACTGAGATGAGATGAGAAAAGCTGGTATGAACTCGACCTCTTTTGTTTTTGTAAATATGATGAGTCCCTCGTTCTTGATTCAGCTTATTATGAATAAACATGTTTGCAGTGACAATTAGAGATCATAGTTGCTTGTGCCATGCTTGATTAGCTATGAGTTATAATGATTTACCTTGTATGCCAACATGCTATTGAGATGGTTATGATGGGGTATGATGGGGTGGTATCCTACTTTGAATGATTTAAGTGACTTGACTTGGCACATGTTCACGCATGTAGTTGAAACAAAATCAACATAGCCTTCACAATATTTATGTTCATGGTGGATTATATCCTACTCATGCTTGCATCCAATGTTTATTAATTTTAATGCATGTACATGGCTGTTGTTGCTCTCTAGTTGGTCGCTTCCCAGTCTTTTGCTAGCCTTCACCTGTACTAAGCGGGAATACTGCTTGTGCATCCAATCCCTTAAACCCCAAAGTTATTCCAGATGAGTCCACTATACCTTCCTATATGCGGTATCTACCTGCCGTTCCAAGTAAATTTGTATGTTCCAAACTCTAAACCTTCAAATAATCATTCTGTTTTGTATGCTCGAATAGCTCATGTATCAACAAAGGTTGTCCCTATCTTCCGTGTTAGGCGGGTTATTCTCAAGAGGAGTGGACTCCGCTCCTCACTCACAAGAAAATGGCTGGTCACCAGGATGCCTAGTCCCATGCTTTATGCAAACTAAATCAAAATGAATTGCAAACAAAACTCCCCTTGGGACCTGATGTATGTTGGAGGCACTTGTTGTTTCGAGCAAGCCATGGATTGATGCTTGTTGGTGGAGGGGGAGTATAAACTTTACCATTCTATTTGGGAACCGCCTATAATGTGTTTAGCATGGAAGATATCGCCATCTCTTAGTTGTTACGTTGACAATGAAAGTATACCGCTCAAAATACAATTTATCTCTATTTTAAAACCGAGCTCTGTCACCTCTACAAATCCCTGCTTCCTTCTGCGAAGGGCCTATCCATTTACTTTTATGTTGAGTCATCACCCTCTTATTAAAAAGCACTAGCTGGAGAGCACGACGGTCATTTTCATTCGTCACTATTAATCTATGTTGGGTGTGACTATGATTGGATCTCTTTTACCATGAATTACAATGTCTAGTCAGTCCTTGATCTTTAAAGGTGCTCTGCATTTATGTTATGCGGTCTCAGAAAGGGCTAGCGAGATACCATCTTGTTATATCATATTATGATTGTTTTGAGGAAGTGTTGTCATCCGAGATTTATTATTATGACTTGCTAGCTGATTATGCTATTGATATGAGTACTGATGAGACCTGAGAATTATTGCAAATGTGTTTAGTTATGATCTATGCTGAAACCTTGAATGCTGGCTTGACATAGTTACAATGACAAGAGCAAACAGAGTTTGTAAAAGTTTTTCTTTCTTTCAGTTTGTCAACTGAATTGCTTGAGGACAAGCAAGGGTTTAAGCTTGGGGGAGTTGATACGTCTCCGTCGTATCTACTTTTCCAAACACTTTTTCCCTTGTTTTGGACTCTAACTTGTATGATTTGAATGGAACTAACCCGGACTGACGCTGTTTTCAGCAGAATTACCATGGTGTTGTTTTATGTGCAGAAAACAAATATTCTCGGAATGACCTGAAACTCCACAGGAGGTCTTAGAAAAAATAATAAAAAATCCTCGCCAAATATGAAGACCAGGGGGCCCACACCCTTCTCACGAGGGTGGGGGGCGCCCCCCCTAGGGCGTGCCCCCTACCTCGTGGGCCCCCTATTGCGTCTCCGACTCCAACTCCACCTCCATATATTGAGTTTTGATGAGAAAAAAATCAGAGAGAAGAAATCATCACGTTTTACGATACGGAGCCGCCGTCAAGCCCTAAAACCTCTCAGGAGGGCTGATCTGGAGTCCGTTCGGGGCTTCGGAGAGGGGGATTCGTCGCCGTCGTCATCATCAACCATCCTCCATCACCAATTTCATGATGCTAACCGCCATGCGTGAGTAATTCCATCGTAGGCTTGCTGGACGGTGATGGGTTGGATGAGATTTATCATGTAATCGAGTTAGTTTTGTTAGGGTTTGATCCCTAGTATCCATTATGTTCTGAGATTAATGTTGCTATGACTTTGCTATGCTTAATGCTTGTCACTAGGGCCCGAGTGCCATGATTTCAGATCTGAACCCATTATGTTTTCATGAATATATGTGAGTTCTAGATCCTATCTTGCAAGTCTATAGTCACCTACTATGTGTTATGATCCGGCAACCCCGAAGTGACAATAATCGGGACCACTCCCGGTGATGACCATAGTTTGAGGAGTTCATGTATTCACTATGTGCTAATGCTTTGTTCCGGTTCTCTATTAAAAGGAGGCCTTAATATCCCTTAGTTTCCAATAGGACCCCACTGCCACGGGAGCGTAGGACAAAAGATGTCATGCAAGTTCTTTTCCATAAGCATGTATTACTATATACGGAATACATGCCTACATTACATTGATGAATTGGAGCTAGTTCTGTGTCACCTTATGTTATGACTGTTACATGATGAACCGCATCCGACATAATTATCCATCACTGATCCGGTGCCTACGAGTTTTCCATATACTGGTTCTCGCTTATTTACTTTCCCGCTGCTACTGTTACAATCACTACAAAATACCAAAAACATTACTTTTGGTATCTTTACTTTTGTTGTTGCTACCACCACTATCATATTATTTTTCTACTAAACACTTTGCTGCAGATACTAAGTTTCCAGGTGTGGTTGAATTGACAACTCAGCTGCTAATACTTGAGAATATTCTTTGGCTCCCCTTGTGTAGAATCAATAAATTTTGGTTGAATACTCTACCCTCAAAAGCTGTTCCGATCCCCTATACTTGTGGGTTATCAGGATGACAACATACATCTCATCAAAATATCGAACAAATACCAAATTCACATGACTACTTATAGCAGGACTTCTCCCATGTCCTCAGGAACAAACGTAACTACTCACAAAGCATATTCATGTTCATAATCAGAGGGGTATTAATATGCATTATGGATCTGAACATATGATCTTCCACCAAGTAAACCAACTAGCATCAACTACAAGGAGTAATCAACACTACTAGCAACCCACAGGTACCGATCTGAGGTTTGGATACAAAGATTGGATACAAGAGATGAACTAGGGTTTGAGATGAGATGGTGCTGGTGAAGATGTTGATGGAGATTGACCCCCTCCTGATGAGAGGATCGTTGGTGATGGCGATGGTGATGATTTCCCCCTCCCGGAGGGAAGTTTCCCCGGCAGAACAGCTCCGCCGGAGCCCTAGATTCGTTCCGCCAAGGTTCCGCCTCGTGGCGGTGGAGTATCGTCCCGAAAGCTTGCTTATGATTTTTTCCTCGACGAAAGACTTCATATAGTAGAAGATGGGCATCGGAGGGCCACCATGGGGTGCGCCTAGGGGGGTAGGGCGAGCCCCCACTCTCGTGGCCAGGGTGTGAGCCCCCTCTGGTACTTTCTTCGCTCATTATTTTTTATTAATTCCAAAAATGACTTTCGTGAAGTTTCAGAACTTTTGGAGCTGTACAGAATAGGTCTCTAATATTTGCTCCTTTTCCAGCCCAGAATTCCAGCTGCCGGCATTCCCCCTCTTCATGTAAACCTTGTAAAATAAGAGAGAATAGGCATAAGTATTGTGACATAATGTGTAATAACAGCCCATAATGCAATAAATATCGATATAAAAGCATGATGCAAAATGGACGTATCAACTCCCCTAAGCTTAGACCTCGCTTGTCCTCAAGCGAAAGCCGAAATCGAAAAATATGTCCACATGTTTAGAGATAGAGGTGTCGATAAAATAAAATATGGACATGAGGGCATCATGATCATTCTTAGAACAACAACATATATATATAGGAAAAGTGTATTTTTCGTCCCTTAACTCTATCGAAAGTATAGAAACGGTCCCTCAACTCCAAAACCATCAAATCTTAGTCCCTTAACTTTTGAAACCGGATAAGTTTAGTCCCTCATCCTGCTTGAGCTGGTTTCATGTGACGTGGAAACGGTTTTGACCAAAACTTGACACATAGTCCAGTTTTGACTGAGAAGATGACGTGTGGGCCACACATCAATCTATGGACAGATGAAATAAAAGTACAAAATAAGCAGGAGGTTTGTGTTTAAACACGAGACATCCAATCAGGTCAGCTTGCATGAAACTAGCTCGAGGCAACAATGGTGGTCACCGGCGAGCGAGCGCCTGCTCCGCCTTATTTTTTCTTTGAGTCTCTCCATTTGGAAATTTAGAGTACAAGAACCAACGTCCTCCCTGAGCAGCCCCTAATCCTCGACCTCGCCCCGATGCCAGCCCGTGCTCAGCCTCCCACTGTCGTCGATGCAACTGTTGCTTTGGTGCTTCCTTGCCGCGTCCGAGCACGCGTACATGCTCTTAGTGATACGCTGGTTATTTCTCTGCTCTCCCGAAGCCTCTTCCCCGTGCCATCTAGCTGCCTGCATAGCGCCACCCGTCACCTCAGCTGGAAGCCATCACCGGCAAAGCTTCGGCCGTCCCGCGTGCCCATGCTTGCTTTCCAAGCCATGCGGACACCCAGCTCGCTCCCCAAAAGCGTGCAGCCTCTCCGTACTTGCTCCTGCATCGTCTAGAGCGCCGAGCGTAGCCATCGTGCCCGCTGCCAGAGTTCCTCGCTACGCCCAACAAATGTTTGTGTAAATGCTTGACTGCTTGGTGTGTTGGGTGCTCCATGAGATAGTGACGTGGCGGTCAAACCTGGAGTATGTGTCAAGTTTTGGTCAAACCCACTTACACGTCCGATGAAAACCACCTTATAAGCAGAAGGAGGGACGAAACTTATCCGGTTTCAAAAGTTGAGGGACTAAACTTATCCGGTTTTAAAAGTTGAGGGACTAAGATTTACTGGTTTTGGACTTGAGGGACCATTTCTATATTTTTGAGAGAGTTGAGGGACGAAAAATATACTTCTCCCCATATATATATATTGTCATATGATCTCTTATGCTAAAGTAACAATTCATTCACATACTCAAGTATGAATCAGAAACTTCATTGAAAACTAACAAACTATAATCTCAGTCATTGAAGCAATTGCAATTTATCATAACATAGGAAAGAGTCAATATAAGAGCTTCTCAACAAGTCCACATACTCAACCATCTTTTAGTCTTTCATAATTGCTAACACTCACGCGATATTTATGGTTATGAAGTTTTAATCGGACACAGAGAAAGACAGGGGCTTATAGTTTTGCCTCCCAATGTTTTATCTCAAGGGTAATGTCAACAATAATAGTTCATGAAAACTCACATCCAATTAGCTATATGTATCAGGATCTTTCCAACACATTGTGCTTGCCAAAGGATAAAATGTAAAAAGGAAAGGTGAAGATCACCATGACTCTTTGCATGAAGTAAAAGACAGGAATAAAAGATAGGCCCTTCGCAGAGGGAAGCAGAGGTTGTCATGTGCTTTTATGGTTGGATGCACAAAATCTTAATGCAAAAGAACGTCACTTTATATTGCCACTTGTGATATGGACCTTTATTATGCAGTCCGTTGCTTTTATTTCTTCCACATCACAAGATCGTATAAAGCTTATTTTCTCCGCACTAATAAGTCATACATATTTAGAGAGCAATTTTTATTGTGTGCACCAATGACAACTTACTTGAAGGATCTTACTCAATCCATAGGTAGGTATGGTGGACTCTCATGGCAAAAACTGGTTTAGGGATATTTGGAAGCACAAGTAGTATCTCTACTTGGTGCAAAGAAATTGGCTAGCAAGAGACGGAAAGGCAAGCTCAACATGTTGGATGATCCATGACAATATAATTTATCTCAGATGTAAGAAAACATAACCCATTACGTTGTCTTCCTTGTCCAACATCAACTCTTTAGCATATCATACTTTAATGAGTGCTCACAATTATAAAAGATGTCCAAGATAGTATATTTATATGTGAACCTCTCTTTCTTTATTACTTCCTATTAATTGCAACGATGACCAAAACTATGTTTGTCAACCCTCAATAATTTTTATTCATCATACTCTTTATATGTGAGCTCATTACTCTCCATAAGATCCATATGATTTCTTTATTTCTTCTTATTTCTTCTCTTTTATTTTATTCCCTCAAGATCATAGCAAGATAATCAAGCCCTTGACTCAACACTAATCTTTATTATATATAGCTCATGGACTCGATTACATAGGAAGATCATAAAGCAAAACTCACAACTAGATCATACTAAAACTTTATTCTACTAGATCAAGATATTACCAAAAGGATCGAACTAAGAAAAACGGTAAAGAGCAAAGTGATGGTGATATGATACCGGGGCACTCCCCCAAGCTTGACAGTTGCCAAGGGGAGTGCCCATACCCATGTGTTTATATCTCTTATGCCGGTGAAGGAGATGGAGTTGCTGATGATGTAGGCTTGTCGTCCCTCTTCCAAGGCATAGGCTCACCATCATAGAAGGATGATCGAGTCTCCGGGATCCTCAAATCTGCAGCCAAACTCATCCTCTTGAATATGTATTCGTACTCACAGTTTTGGTTTTGCAGGTCATAGATCTGGGCTTGGAGGCGCTCGATTTTCTCGTGAATCTTGAAGATGGTCTCCCCAATGTTCTTGTCATCCAGCTTGTGGTTGTTGGTGAACTCCATGATCATTATATGATTGGAGTTGAGTCCACGTTCCACCATCTCTTGGCACTTGAAAACTTGTTTCTCCAATGCCTCGAGCCTTGTCTCCACGCTTCCGGTCCTCCTTGGTCCCTCCACATCACGGATATGCAGCAAACCCTCACGCATCTCAATGGTTTGAGGGTGTTGTAGCACCTCCGCAAGGTAGGGGTTGATGACCTTCTCGAAGAACTTGTCCTTGGGGGCACTTGAAGAATCCATGGCGATCTAGATCTATCAGAAAAACAGCTTGAAACAAAGGCAGAGGATATTTGAGTGATACATTGGTCAAAACCTTCGGGAGATTATATAATGAATTTTTACCGACCAAAAGAAGTATCATGCAAGAAAACGGAGTCCGGAGAGCACACGAGGTGCCCACGAGGCAGAGGCGCGCCCTCCATCCTCGTGGAAGCCTCGTGTCCTTCCTGGACTACTTCTTATTTTTCCTATTTTCTTAAATATTCCAAAACGGAGAAAAATTGCTATTAGAACTGTTTTGGAGTCGGTTTACATACCGTACCACATACCTATTCCTTTTCGGAGTCTAAAACGTTCTGGAAAGTGTCTCTTATGTATTCCTCTGGGGTTACGGTTTCAATAATATTAGTTTCAACATTTATGGGATTACCTGAGATATAATGTTTGATTCTTTGACCGTTCACCACCTTCGGATTTGTGCCTTCGAAGTTGTTGATTTTTATAGCACCGGAGCGATAGACCTCCTCGATAACGTAAGGACCTTCCCATTTATAGAGAAGTTTGCCTGCAAAAAATCTTAAACAAGAGTTGTATAACAATACATAATCACCTACATTAAACGCATGCTTTTGTATCCTTTTGTCATGCCATCTTTTAACTTTTTCTTTAAACAGTTTGGCATTCTCATAAGTCCAGGTTCTCCATTCATCAAGTGAGCTAATGTCAAATAACCTCTTCTCACTGGCAAGTTTGAAATCATAATTGAGCTCTTTGATGGCCCAATGTGCCTTATGTTCTAATTCGAGAGTTAAGTGGCATGCTTTTCCATAAACCATTTTATACGGAGACATACCCATAGGATTTTTATATGCAGTTCTATATGCCCATAATGCATCATCAAGTTTCTTGGACCAATTCTTTCTAGATCTATTGACAGTCTTTTGCAAAATTAATTTAAGCTATCTATTGCTAAGTTCTACTTGACCACTAGACTATGGATGATATGGAGATGCGATTCTATGATTAACATCATACTTAGCAAGCATTTTACGAAAGGCACCATGAATAAAATGTGAACCACCATCAGTCATTAAGTATCTAGGGACTCCAAACCTCGGAAAAATAACTTCTTTAAGCATATTAATAGAGGTGTTATGATTAGCACTACTAGTTGGAATAGCTTCTACCCACTTAGTAACGTAATCAAGAGCAACTAAAATATGAGTATACCCATTAGAGGAAGGAAACGGTCCCATATAATCGAAGCCCCAAACATCAAATGGTTCAATAACGAGTGAATAATTCATAGGCATTTCTTGACATCTACTAATATTACCAATTCTTTGACATTCATCACAAGATAAGACAAACTTACGGGCATCCTTGAAGAGAGTAGGCCAATAAAAACCGGATTGCAGTACCTTATGTGCAGTTCTGTCTCCAGCATGGTGTCCTCCATAAGCTTTGGAGTGACACTTGCGTAGGATATGTTCCTGTTCATGCTTGGGTACACAACGTCTAATAACACCATCTACTCCTTCTTTATAAAGATGTGGGTCATCCCAAAAGTAATGTCTTAAATCATAGAAGAACTTTTTCTTTTGCTGGTATGTGAAACTAGGTGGTATAAAGTTAGCAACAATGTAATTAGCATAATCAGCATACCACGGAGCAATACGAGAAGCATTTATGACAGCTAGTTGTTCATCGGGAAAGCTATCATCAATAGGTAGTGGGTCATCAAGAATATTTTCTAACCTAGACAAGTTGTCTGCAACGGGGTTCTCAGCTCCCTTTCTATCAATAATATGCAAATCAAATTCTTGTAGCAGGAGAACCCATCTAATAAGTCTAGGTTTAGCATCTTTCTTTTCCATAAGATATTTAATAGTAGCATGATCAGTGTGAATAGTTACTTTAGAATCAACAATATAAGGTCTGAACTTATCACAAGCAAATACAACTGCTAAGAATTCCTTTTCAGTAGTAGCATAATTTCTCTGGGCATTGTCTAGAGTTTTACTAGCATATTGAATAACATTTAATTTTTTATCAACTCTTTGTCCTAGAACAGCACCTACAGCATAGTCACTAGCATCACACATGATTTCAAAAGGTAAATTCTAATCAGGTGACTGAACAATAGGTGCAGAAATCAAGGCTTTCTTAAGTATTTCAAATGCTTCTACACAATCATCATCAAAGACAAAAGGGACATCTTTTTGTAAGAGATTAGTCAGAGGCCGAGAGATTTTAGAGAAGTCCTTAATGAACCTCCTATAAAAACCGGCGTGACCAAGGAAACTTCTTATACCTTTGATGTCCTTAGGACACGGCATCTTTTCAATAGCATCAACCTTAGCTTTAATAACTTCAATACCTCTTTCAGAAAGTTTATGCCCCAAGACAATACCTTCATTAACCATAAAGTGACACTTCTCCCAATTCAAGACAAGGTTAGTTTCTTCACATCTCTGCAAAACTCGATCAAGGTTGCTCAAGAAATCATCAAAAGAGGATCCATAAACAGAGAAATCATCCATGAAAACTTCACAAATCTTTTCACAAAAGTCAGAGAATATAGCCATCATGCATCTTTGAAAGGTAGCAGGTGCATTACATAAACCAAAAGGCATACGTCTATAAGCAAAGGTACCGAAAGGGCAAGTAAAAGTAGTCTTTTCTTGATCATCAGCTGACACATGTATTTGAGAGAAACCGGAGTAACCATCTAGAAAGCAAAAATGTATATGTTTGGATAATCTTTCTAGCATTTGATCAATGAAAGGCAAAGGGTAATGATCTTTTTAGTAGCTTTATTTAGTTTGCGGAAATCAATTACCATCCTATAACCTATAATAATTCTTTGTGGGATCAATTCATCTTTGTCATTAGGAACAACAGTGATACCTCCCTTCTTAGGGACACAATGGACATGACTTACCCACTGACTATCAGCAACGGGATAAATTATACCTGCCTCAAGGAGTGATGTCTACTACACAACCTTCTTCTTGTAGACGTTGTTGGGCCTCCAAGTGGAGAGGTTTGTAGGACAGTAGCAAATTTCTCTCAAGTGGATGACCTAAGGTTTATCAATCCGTGGGAGGCGTAGGACTAAGATGATCTCTCTCAAGCAACCCTGCAACCAAATAACAAAGAGTCTCTTGTGTCCCCAACACACCCAATACAATGGTAAATTGTATAGGTGCACCAGTTCGGCAAAGAGATGGTGATACAAGTGGTATATAGATGGTAGATAAAGGTTTTTGTAATCTGAAAATATAAAAACAGCAAGGTAACTAATGATAAAAGTGAGCGTAAACGGTATTGCAATGCGCTGAAACAAGGCCTAGGGTTCATACTTTCACTAGTGCAAGTTCTCTCAACAATAATAACATAATTGGATCATATAACTATCCCTCGACATGCAACAAAGAGTCACTCCAAAGTCACTAATAGCGGAGAACAAACGAAGAGATTATGGTAGGGTACGAAACCATGTCACACTACTAGGAAAAGGGCTACTAGTGGCGCACCAGTTTTGCCTACTAATGGCGCACTACTGGTGCGCCACTAGTACCACGCCACTAGTATATTTTAGTAATGGCGCACCACAGGTGCCATTAGTATCTGGTATACTAATGGCGCACCACATGGAAGTGGGCCATTAGTAACAATTTTTTTTTAAAATCGTTTTTTTCTTAATCTCAGGTCACTATTTCACATATGAGATATCCAACAAGCATCCATATAACAATCATATCCAACACACAAGTTTCATCATATATACATACATAGCCAACACATAGTTCCATCGTTACATATTACAAAAGTTTCACATTGTTCATCATCCAACACCGTTATCCATCAATTCACAAAAGTTTCACATTGATACAAAATAAAAACACAAATGGAAAAGAAGCACTCCATCCATGCAAGCTTCCATGAATTAAATCAAATCTGCAAAATGATAAACAAGAAGAAGAAGAAGAAGAAGAAGAAGAAGAAGAGAGGAAGAAGAAGAAGAAGAGAAGAATACTAGAAGAAGAAGAACACTAGAAGAATACTAGAAGAAGAATAAGAATAATAAGAAGAAGACTATAAGCTTATTATGTAAACTTGATCATTTTGTGCTAACATAAGTAATTTTGGAGCTAACCTATAGGAAACTAAGCATATAAGCTCTAAGTTAGCATATTAGAGCCAACTTAGGTAAAATGAAGCTAACCTATGTCATTTTGGAAAAGAAGAAGAATAAGAAGAAGAAGACTATAAGCTTATTATGTAAACTTGATCATTTTGTGCTAACATAAGTAATTTTGGAGCTAACCTATAGGAAACTAAGCATATTAGAGATAACATAGGTAACTAAGTATATATATATATATATATATCATTTTGGAGATCTGACATA
Source organism: Triticum urartu (assembly GCF_056163025.1). Classification (NCBI taxonomy): domain Eukaryota; kingdom Viridiplantae; phylum Streptophyta; class Magnoliopsida; order Poales; family Poaceae; genus Triticum; species Triticum urartu. Next base: position 575,035,273 of record NC_141879.1, read on the forward strand.
CCTGTCATAGTTCAGTTCTCATTGTTCTTCTCCTTCTCCTTCCTCAGCCTGATGCGCCAAGAGCGACGAGGCAGTGGAGGCAGCTGTGGGATGTAGTCTTCTACCACAATTGGCGTGGTCATGTCGCCCAGCTGTGGGATCGCCGGTGCCACCACTGGTGCGTGGTCATTGTCAGGCACAACCACCATCGCGAGGCCACCTTCAGGCAGGACGGGCACGACCATCGCTAGGTCATCCTCAGCCACCACCATCTCTTGCCCATGGTCAGCCACCACCATCTCTTGCCCATGGTCAGCCACCACCATCTCTTGCCCATGGTCAGCCACCACCATCTCTTGCCCATGGTCAGCCACCACCATCTCTTGCCCTTAGTCAGCCACCACCAGCGCTAGGTCATCCTCAGCCGGACGCCCATCGTCATCCTGCAGCTCCTCATCCCCACTCTGCTCCTCTTCTCCCTCACTCTAGTCCGGATCATCCTTCTTGTTGTCAGAATCGTTGCTGCTTTCGCTAAAGCCAGAATCGCTGTTGCTTTTGCTACAGCCATAATCGTTGCTGCTTTGGCTGTAGCCAGTGTTGCTGCTGTTGCTCCCATTGCCTGTCCAAATGCAACAATGACCGTTAACAATCGATGTGAGACAAAGCCAAATGTAGAGGAGTAAGAAGAGGCAGAACGCACTGGCATCTTCGTCGTCAGCGTAGCGCATGCGACACATAGTCGCGTTGAAAACCATCACAATGAGCATTGTGGCGTCATCGTCATACCTGAAGAGAAGAAAGTACCTAGTCCGCAGGTCGTAGGCACTGTAGAACTTCTCCCAGCCACGGCACAGGTACATGTGGCCCTCCTCGATCACCAACTCCACGTCCCACAGCCTGCGAACCCCGCTGCCGGCCTGTCGGAGCTTCACATTATCTAGCGGATCTTCACCCAACATGTTCATAAAAGTGTCAGGAAGCCTCTACAATTTGGGACAAGGAGTGATGTAGCAAACAACAGAGTTATGATAATGAGATGGGTGAAGGGGAGATCTCTCGTTTTATATACCTGCCTCGTGGCTGATACTGAAGTCCCAAATATGATACTGAAGAACTCAAAAGCATCCAACTCGTACTCCGGTGAGGCAGAGCGGTGGTGGCTACTTCCCCCCATCTCTGATAAGCAGCAGAAGAGACCAATTAGTACCCTTACAACATTATCATACAACATTATAGCAGCATAAATTTTGAGCAGAAGATAATCAACTACACCGATGCACTTGTGGACATATGATGGCTCTAGTTGAATTTATTAGTACCACTAGTCGTCAAAAAATGCGAAGTAGGCAACTAGCTAGCAGTATAAAAACATTCATCTAAAGAAAAGAAAATACTAGCTAGCAGTATGATGGCTCGGTCAGTATACATGGACTGAGACTTCAGAATGGGACATCAGTGCGACAATTTTTTTTGCTGAATATTGTATCTAGCTTATGGTCTGGAAGTTTGCATTGTATACCCGAGACAAAGTTGCTCACCTATTATTCTAAACTTAGCAATTATAGATGGTTTTTCTTAGGCAAGGCCATGATCTCCAGCACTCTTTATAAGTAGAAGAAACTTGTTTGGTTATTTATAAATAAAAGGACAAAAACCAGTTTAGATAAACATCGAGGAAAAATACATGCAAGAGGTTGTAGACAGAGTTAGTCTAGGCAGAAAGCAAAATCAAGAGGCATTATCCGTAAGCGCAATTACAATTTTACAAATAGCATCAGTAAAACAAATAAACTCAAATTATGAGGCGAGATAAAGCTACATAGGTATGAAAAGAAGTAGTCTGCACTGTCAAAATTCAGAGACTAATTACCATTAGACACATCAGCTATTTCGGTGTCACTAGGTTCAGCAGCAATGTCATCTTTAATCACATCACTAGATTTAACAATTCTAGAAGACTTGTCTTCCTCTTGATATCTTGGAACTAGAAACTCAAAGTCTGTATTTTTTTCTGAATGAACTCTTCCATTGCAGCCTCCAACTTAAGCCAGACAGCCAGGTCACCCAACTCATGAATGGGTTATCATCCCTAACTAATGCCAAGAGATCCTGGTGTGCACCTTTCCAAGAAAGAGAAAAAAATACCACTGATACTTGCTGCACTGCGTCTGCTTTCAGGCTGCTTAGCTACGTGTTATGCATTCCACCGGTTAGATTTACACACATTTGTAAGGCCGCTACGAAGGAGAGATCTATGTCTTACAGAAACTGCATTTTGCCAACAAGGAACGATCTCAAGGTACAAAGGAACCCACAAGATTGGCAGCATGTTCAAGTTTTACGACACTCATAATCAGTACTAACTCCCTACCCTTGCACCCTACAATTTACGCTAACCAAGCACCTGCATCTACAGATGCTCCATCCACTTATGCAGAATAGAATCGATCACGCAAGACACAAGGTTAAGCAGAATAGAATCGATCACACACACATACACGAGAAATTTGCACTAAAAACAATGGCTGGACAAAATACATAGTGGAGGCGCGGCCCGAGTGTAGTGGAGGCACGGTCGCGGTGCGGTGAGCGCGCCTGGGCGGGGCCAGGGCACGGCCAGGGGCCGAGGGGAGCACGGCCACGGGGGGCGGCAACCAGGAGCTGGGGCGCGGTGGTGCGACACTCTACGGCGACGAAATCGAAGGGGGGAAAGGGGAACCGATGCAGCTCACCGAGAGGAAGACGATGGCGAGCTCGTGCGGGGCCGGGGTTGACGAGGTGACGCGGATCGACGGTGAGGCTGCGGTGGCCGGAGGTGGAAGAAGGCGCAGACGCCGTAGACGGTGGAGGCGTGGTGTCGTAGAGGCGCCGGAGACCTTGCCCTGCGAGACAGAGAAGGGGTCGTCAGCCCCGGCGCAGGCGGGGGCAAGGGGAGGAGGAGGAGGGGCAAGGGGAGGAGGAGGGTCGGGGGGCGTACGGTGCTGCGTCGCTGCTCGGTGCCGACGGCGAGGAGGAAGGCGAAGACGTTGAGGAGTCCAGTGGGGGTCGGGGCGGCGGGGGTGGGGCACGGGGGCGCGAGGGCGGTGGGGGTGGAGTCCGGCGGGGGTCGGGGCGGCGGCGTCGGGGCAGTGGCGGGTGGTGGGGGCGACGGGGCGAGGGGCGATGGGGCCAGGGGCGGTGGCGGGTGGCGGCGGCGGCGGGTGGTTGGGACGGTGGGGCGACGGGGCGAGGGGAGGTGGGGCAAGGGGGCGGCGAGGGGAGGGGGGCGACGGGGCGAGGGGAGGTGGGGCTCGGCATTACTAACAAATTTTTTTTATTTTTTTCAAAACTACTAATGGCGCACGGTGGGTGTGGTGTGCCATTACTATGTCAACTAGTAATGGCGCACTATACCACGGTGCGCCATTAGTAACAAAAAAATTTAATTTTTTTCAAAACTACTAATGGCGCATCACACACCAAGTGCGCCATTAGTAATATATTACTAATGGCACACCAACACATGGTGCTCCATTAGAATATAGTAATGGCGCACCACATGTCTGGTGCGCCATTAGTGGCCATATCATCTATATCCCTTTTCCTAGTAGTGTCAAAGTTATTTTTTCCAATCAATCCATTGGGCTATTCCTATAAGTGTCACAAACAGCCCTAGAGTTCGTACTAGAATAACACCTTAAGACACAAATCAACCAAAACCCTAATGTCACCTAGATACTCCAATGTCACCTCAAGTATCCGTGGGTATGATTATACGATATGCATCACACAATCTCAGATTCATCTATTCAAACCAACACAAAGTACTTCAAAGAGTGCCCCAAAATTCTACCGGAGAGTCAAGACGAAAACGTGTGCCAACCCCTATGCGTAGGTTCATGGGTGGAACCCGCAAGTTGATCACCAAAACATACATCAAGTTTTCTCAAATCCTTAAAGACTCAATCGATAAGATAACTTCAAAGGGAAAACTCAATCCATTACAAGAGAGTAGAGGGGGGAGAAACATCATAAGATCCAACTATAATAGCAAAGCTCGCGATACATCAAGATCGTACCACCTCAAGAACACGAGAGAGAGAGATCAAACACATAGCTACTGGTACATACCCTCAGCCCCGAGGGAGAACTACTCCCTCCTCGTCATGGAGAGCACCGGGATGATGAAGATGGCCACCGGAGAGGGATTCCCCCTCCGGCAGGGTGCCGGAACGGGTCTAGATTGGTTTTCGGTGTCTACGAAGGCTTCTGGCGGCGGAACTCCCGATCTATTGTGCTCCCCGATGGTTTTAGGGTATATTGATATATATAGGAGGAAGAAATACGTCAGGGGAGCCACGAGGGGCCCACGAGGGTGGAGGGCGCGCCCAGGGGGGTGGGCGCGCCCCCCTGCCTCGTGCCTTCCTCGTTGCTTCCCTTACGTACACCCCAAGTCTTCTGGGTTGCTTCCATTCCAAAAATAAGTTTCGTGAAGTTTCAGATCAATTGGACTCCATTTGATTTTCCTTTTCTGTGATACTCTAAAATAAGGAAAAAACAGAAACTGGCACCGAGCTCTAGGTTAATAGGTTAGTCCCAAAAATAATATAAAAGTGCATAATAAAGCTCATAAACATCCAAAACAAATAATATACTAGCATGGAACAATCAAAAATTATAGATACGTTGGAGACGTATCAAGGAGCTTTGATATTTCCTTTCTTACCACTTCTTTCATCTTAGGATTTAGCCGTCGTTGGTGATCAATAACTGGTTCGGTGTCTTTATCCAAATTTATTTTGTGTTGACATAGAGTGGGACTAATGCCCTTAAGATCATCAAGAGTATATCCAATAGCAGCACGGTGCTTCTTCAGAGTTTTCAATAATTTCTCTTCTTCATGCTCTGAAAGGTTAGCACTAATAATAACAGGATATATCTCTTTCTCATCATGATAAGCATATTTAAGAGTATCAGGTAAAGGTTTAAGCTCAAACACGGGATCACCCTTGGGTGGAGGAGGATCCCCTAGAATTTCAACAGGCAAGTTGTGTTTTAAAATAGGTCCCTGTTTAAAGAATACTTCATCTATTTCCCTTCTTTCTTTCATTAACATATCATTTTCATGGTCGAGCAAATATTGTTCTAAAGGATCAGTAGGAGGCACGGCAATAGAAGAAAGACCAATAATTTCATCTTTACTAGGCAATTCTTTATCATGGGGTTTTCTACGAAATTTAGCAAAATTAAACTCATGAGACATATCCCCTAAACCAACAGAAACAATATCCTTATTGCAGTCTATCTTAGCATTAACAGTATTCAAGAAGGGTCTACCAAATATAATGGGACAAAAGTCATCTTATGGAGAACCAAGAACAAGAAAATCAGCAAAATATTTAACTTCCCCACACAAGACTTCAACATCTCTAACAATCCCAACTGGTGAAATAGTATCTCCATTAGCAAGCTTAATTTAACATCAATCTCTTCTATCTCAGCAGGTGCAATATCATGCATAATTTCTTGGTATAAGGAATGAGGTATTGCACTTGCACTAGCACCCATATCACATAAGCCATCATAGCAATGATCCCCTATTTTAATAGAAATAATAGGCATGCCTACAACAGGTCTATGTTTACTTTTAGCATCAGGTCTAGCAATTCTAGCAGCTTCATTGCAGAAGTAAATAACATGCCCATCAATATTATCGGCCAAGAGATCTTTAACCATAGCAATTTTAGGTTCAACTTTAATTTTCTCAAGGGGTTTAGGTGTCTTAATATTACTTTTGTTAACCAAACTTGAAGCTTTAGCATGATCCTTTATTCTAACAGGGAAAGGTGGTTTCTCATTATAAGCCGTAGGAACAACAGGATCATTATAAATGATAGTCTTTTCTTCAACTTTAATAGGTGCAACTACTTTTACTTCAGTGAGAGGATTATATTTAAACCACTTCTCCTTTGGAAGATCAACATGAGTAGCAAAGGATTCACAGAAAGAAGTTACTATCTCAGAGTCAAGTCCATATTTAGTGCTAAATTCACGGAAAGCATCGTATCCATAAAAGATTTAACACAATCAAACTTAGGTGTTATACCTGACTCCTTACCTTCGTCGAGGTCCCAATCTTCAGAGTTGCGTTTAATTCTTTTCAATATATCCCATTTGAATTCAATAGTCTTCATTATAAAAGATCCAGTATAAGAAGTATTGAGCATGGAGCGATTACTGAGAGAAAGCCGAGCATAAATTTTTTGAATAATCATTTCTTTTTGAGAGCTCATGATTGGGGCATGAATATAACATTGACTTAAGCCTCCCCCAAGCTTGAGTGATGCTTTCTCCTTCACGAGGCCAAACATTATATATATAATTACGATCACGATGAACAAGATGCATAGGATAAAACTTCTGATCAAATTCCAATTTCAATCGTTGGTAGTTCCATGATCCCATATCATCACATAGCCTATACCATGTCAATGCCTCTCCCTTCAAAGATAAAGGGAATACCTTTTTCTTGATAACATCATCGGGCATACCTGCAAGCTTAAATAATCCACAAACTTCATCCACATAGATTAAGTGTAAATCAGGATGCAATGTTCCATCTCCTGCAAAAGGATTAGCTAGCAGTTTCTCTATCATAACCGAAGGAATTTCAAAGTAAACATTTTCAGTAGGTTCAGTAGGTTGAGGAGCAACTCTTTGCTCTACTGGTCGGGGTGAAGATACCCCAAACAAGCCCCTCAAAGGATTATGTTTCATAGTAACAAGTGACAGTAAATTTCAGCACACTGTATAAATTTTTCCTTACCAAATTCCACCTACCAAAGGCGCTTCACTCCCCGGCAACGGCGCCAGAAAAGAGTCTTGATGACCCACAAGTGTAGGGGATCTATCGTAGCCTTTTCGATAAGTAAGAGTGTCGAACCCAATGAGGAATAGAAGGAAATGATAAGCAGTTTTTAGTAAGGTATTCTCTGCAAGCACTGAAATTATCGATAACAGATAGTTTTGCGATAAGGTAATTTGTAACGAGTAGCAAGTAATAAAAGTAAATAAGGTGCAGCAAGATGGCCCAATCCTTTTTGTAGAAAAGGACAAGCCTGGACAAACTCTTATATAAAGGAAAGCGCTCCCGAGGACACATGGGAATTACCGTCAAGCTAGTTTTCATCACGTTCATATGATTCGCGTTCGGTACTTTGATAATTTGATATGTGGGTGGACCGGTGCTTGGTTACTGTCCTTACTTGGACAAGAATCCCACTTATGATTAACCTATTGCAAGCAGCCGCAACTACAACAGAAGTATTAAGGTAAACCTAACCATAGCATGAAACATATGGATCGAAATCAGCCCCTTACGAAGCAACGGATAAACTAGGGTTTAAGCTTCTGTCACTCTAGCAACCCATCACCTACTTATTACTTCCCAATGCCTCCCTCTAGGCCCAAACAATGGTGAAGTGTCATGTATTCAACGTTCACATGACACCACTAGAGGGATGACAACATACATCTCATCAAAATATCAAACGGATACCAAATTCACATGACTACTTATAGCAAGACTTCTCCCATGTCCTCAGGAACAAATGTAACTACTCACAAAGCATATTCATGTTCATAATCAGAGGGGTATTAATATGCATAATGGATTTGAACATATGATCTTCCACCAAGTAAACCAACTAGCATCAACTATAAGGAGTAATCAACACTACTAGCAACCCACAGGTACCAATCTGAGGTTTGGATACAAAGATTGGATACAAGAGATGAACTAGGGTTTGAGATGAGATGGTGCTGGTGAAGATGTTGATGAAGATTGACCCCTTCCCGATGAGAGGATCATTGGTGATGATGATGGTGATGGTTTCCCCCTCCCAGAGGGAAGTTTCCCCGGCAGAACAGCTCCGCCGGAGCCCTAGATTGGTTCCGCCTCGTGGCGGCGGAGTTTCGTCCCGAAAGCTTGCTTATGATTTTTTTTCCTCAACGAAAGACTTCATATAGCAGAAGATGGGCATCGGAGGGCCACCAAGGGGCCCGCGAGGCAGGGGGCGCGCCCAGGGGGGTAGGGCGCGCCCCCACCCTCGTGGCCAGGGTGTGAGCCCCCTCTGGTACTTTCATCGCTCAGTATTTTTTATTAATTCCAAAAATGACTTCCGTGAAGTTTCAGGATTTTTGAAGCTGTGCAGAATAGGTCTCTAATATTTGCTCCTTTTCCAGCCCAGAATTCCAGCTGCCGGCATTCCCCGTCTTCATGTAAACCTTGTAAAATAAGAAAGAATAGGCATAAGTATTGTGACATAATGTATAATAACAACCCATAATACAATAAATATCGATATAAAATCATAATGCAAAATGAACGTATCAATGATGAGAAGCTAAAGATCCCCGGTGACGCTGAGCAGAGACCCTCCCTTTCCCCAGCATGGGTGGCGGAGCGAGGATCATAGCAGCGCCCGCCCCCAGCGTAGGCGCCGGTGACCGCAGACCCGGCGGCGGTGAGGGGCTTCCTCCCTCCCCAGTTCCCTTCTCCTTCTCTCCTTGCATACTTTTCCCTAGAGCTAACTTTTCAGACTTGGGTGGGCTCGCCATGAAGAAACCAAAAGAGGAACAGGGTGCTCTCTAGTTCGTGTGAAAGGGAATTGGGAAGGAAGAAATCATCTGGGAGAAGAAATAGCCAGCCTTCCCCGTTGATTCCTCCACCAATAACTCGACTTCCAACCGAGGAATCAATTCTCCATCAATAGAAATAAAACTCGGATCAAGCAGTTTCCCCTCTTGCAGGCCTGAAATCTCGCCCGGCCCCCTTTCCAAAATGGCAAGAACATGCCCCTGAAATCCCTCTTTCTTATGTGAATTAGCCAGATCCCACTCACCAGACAGCGACTCCCCTGAAATCTCGCCCGCCTTGCTGCACTTCAACCCCGAAAAAATCGCCAGGAGATCTCCTGCTCTCTTATTCATTTGCTTCAAACATCTCTCCCGGTCCCGCGATGAACGCCAGATCCGCAGCGCCCTCTCTCTCAAAACTGTCCTCTCTTGGCCTCCGAAGAGGCTTACTTCCTTCCTCCCCTCCAGCACGGGCCGGAGCTCCGCCATGGCCGGCACAATCGCCGCCATCTCTCTCTTGCGATTATTTTTCCTCTCTCTCTTAGCTAGAGCGGCAGGACCTACCTCCCCGCCATCTCGTGGCTGTCAGGCTTTGCTTTCGGGGAGTTTCTGCAATTTGTTCGGATTTACAAAATCCTCTTTTTTTCATAGCTTTGTAATTAGGTGAGTAGTTTCTTCCCCTCCCCCTTGTTTCCTTTGTGGGTTACTCTTGGTAACTCTTGTACATATTGTATATTTTTGGAATGAATTTGCAATGGATGTGGGGAGTTTCCCTGCAGTACTCATTAAAAAAAAATCTTGTGTCCGTGTTACCATTGCTCCAAGATGCCTAGGTTAGGACACCTACCTCTAGATATGTCGGATTTAGCACCAATAGTCATGAACATATATTTTAATGTTTGAAACATTTTCAATGGTATGGAACATCTCTTTAAAAACACACAAAGAATTTTCTAAATTTCATAAACATTTTCAAAAAAAGTACATGCGCATATTTTTAAGTGCGTAGACATTTAAAAATACCATGAACATATTTTTAAACATGTGAAACGTTATTAAAGTGTCATGAACATTTTTCTTTGAATTTTACTTAACAACTTTCAAACATTTTGTGAACATATTTTTTACATTTCATGAACAAGTTATTTAAAATATTAAAAATGTATTTTTAAATGCTTGAACATTTTTAAAATGTTTTGAACATTTGTTTGAATGGTTTGATCATTTTTTACAAACACCATGAAAAACTATTTACATTTTCATTATTTGTTTTTTCTAAAAATGTCATGAACATATTTTAAACGTGTGATTTTTTTTAAATGTCACAAGCATTTTGTTTTAATTTTGATATCATTGTCCAAAACCGCATGAAAAAACTTAACATTCCACATATTTTTTAATGTGTGGTACAACAAAATATGATTTATATGCTAGAAAAAGTGTACTATTAGATTCATATTCAAAAGAGGATTCACACCGTATGTTTTTCTTATACATAGTTTATGTTTTGTTAGTTAAATTTATAAGTTTGACCCAAAATACGAGTGGGGCCAATAAACCTAAACAAACGAAGTAACTAAAGTGATTAGGACATGCTAATTGAGTATGGCATGTCTGTTTATTTTTGTCTACGGGTGGTGCGATTCAGGAATGCCATAATTGTTAACATGGCCACAGGCGACCACATGAGCATGTGTCGCACCGTCTATTTACACTCCATACAACCCTTCCAGAACGGTCGGCATCATGCTGTGTAGCCACCAACTTCGACCCTACCATCACAAGAAACGCTCCATGTTCACATTTATGCCTAATAACACCACCATAGTCAGTTTGCATCACAATGCCAATATGCATTCAACAACTCCCCCTCTTCTAGGACCCAACAAAAACTACAATTTTCATTTTCCGACACACAAGCAATAAGTGATATCGCCATGTGTCGCTTGTATGCCATAATTGCCTATCTGAGGATACGCCACATCTATCAACACTACACACAATCCTTGCCAGCCTGATCGGCGTCATGGTGTGCAGCCACCAACCCTGACCTACCTACAGAAGCATGCAGTGCGTTGTGTTCACATTTATGCCTAAAACCACCACCCTAGCCGCTTTGGGTATTCGTCAAGGTGCCAATATGCATCCAACAACTCCCCCTTCCCAAGGCTCCAACCAAAAATGTCAGTTGTTTCTTCCTCATACACAAGCAACAAGAGATATGAAGCACCAAAAGTCGGAGGATATTGGAGGACAAAGTGCCCAAGGTAGGAGTTTTAGAACCAAGTGATGTATAGGCTCTTTGGCAGCCTATTACTAAACAGTATAACAGAGCCACCTACAAGCCTTCACAGCGTTTTAAGCGTTTTAGCCGTCGGATTTCTCCAACCTACGATGTAGATCAGCTCAATCGTCCCAGGTTGTAGCCACGCGATCCAGTCACCGCTGGGCCGCTGCTCCGCAGAACAACCTCCCATTTCCCTCCGTAAGCGGGCTGTTGAAGGCCCAGGTTTTCCTCCTCGCTAACAGGCACAGTCTTCCTACTCGCCAACAGGCTAGGTCGTCCAATTCCAGTGCAATCTTTCCAGAACACCTCTTCTCCTCCTTCCTCCGTGATGATGCGTCGCCTCGTCTGCGATGCGCCGCCGGCGTGGGGCGAACTTCTACTGCGCGTCTGCCTCCCACCCGTCCTATACTCTTCCATCGCAGTCCCTTCTTTATTATTTTTTTAATTTCGTAATATTTTTAAGGCTGGTTCCTCCATGGCAGCTGCGGCCGCCACCGCGTCGTAGGCATCCATTGCAGGTTGTCCTCCTCTTGCATCCGCGTCAATGCCTTGCAGTTGTACCACGCATTGGACACTCTCCTCCTGAACCTCCCTTTTCTGGCGACCTTATAGGCTAGAGCGAACCCTCACAACTCAAACTCTAACATCTTTTTTTTGTTGAACTAAATGTTTAATTTATGCTATATAATATTGATTCTTTTCAATCATAGGGTCTTCCATGAAAGCAAAATCAATGAGATAGGTCAAGAAGATAGCAGGGATGAGTTGCATATGCCAAATGCACGGCTAAGGCAATGATTCCCTTTTGGGCTATTGACAACATTGTAAAAGCTATGTTTCATCGCTTACGTACACCGTATATGAAACCACCAGAAACTGCTAAGTAATTTAATTTTCAATTTTGAGTTTACAATTGTTCATGAGAAGAAAACTTCAGTTTTAGTTTACAGTAATCACCCCACTTTATTATGATTCAAGAATAGTTACATCATGTATTATGAGAAGAGAACTTGAGCTATTAATCAATTGATGAGCATTACTTTTACCATTCTTTTGCTCCATTAGGTTGTTAGATAGCTAAATTCTGGTATTTAGTGGGAAATTTCATGTTCTTAGAAGGTCTGTAGTAGGTTTCCCTTTTTTCCAGTTTGTTCTTGCAAAATTCAGAGGTTTCTTTGATGCATATTATGTTAGGCTTCTCTAGCTACGAGGGTTCAAGGGCGGGCGCGACAAAGCGCGCCTGCATGATCTAGTTTGACTCTGATGACAAGGTGAAAGACTAAGCAAACGGTGGTCACGAGGTCACCGGTGTGAACGCCAACAACCACGCTAGTGGTGATGACGATCACCGGAACCACAAATGTCACAACCGCCTTCCAAGCCTTGCCAAAACAGAGCACACATACAAGTCTAATAATCACCGCCTCCATGACAACCGATGGGTAATTTCATCCCTATGAGATCTAATTGTTTTTTTTGTGTTAATGATTAGAATATGATTTAGAGGGACAACTATGGGATCTGACTCCTAAGGCATCTAGATATTTCTACAGTTGCACATGTTTACTCATTTTAGTGTTTGTAGGTTTGGAAGTTTCTATTATCTATTTAACTTCCTATGTAGACAAAGATCTAACCAGCAAATTTTGATGTGTCATGGATGTTGGAGTAATTGTTGCTATACCCATGAGAACACACAGGTATGTTGTTTGGTTGTTCAACATGTCTATCGGAGAGAAGTTTTTGTGCACACACCAAGTCATTGGTTCTAATATATTAATTCTCAAATCATTGACATATGCCTATCGGACGTGGTAGGCTTATGCTACGAATTTGTGTACAGAGATCGTAATGACATTTGGTTGGTGTGACACTTTTTTTAAACGGGGCAAGGCTCATGTATTCACTAAGGAGAATATAGAGTCAAAGTTCAAAGAGAGAGAGAGAGAGATAATGGAGTTTGTTGTAGAGTGTGAATAGATCTATTCTCATAAAAGTGGAGATATAAATATGAAATGAAGTATAAACGACTTTTCTTTACAAGAGGCTCCTGAAACACACTAACTCCAAGTGAATGGATAATTATTGTGTTTTTTGCTTTGTTGAGGATGTTATTGATTATTCACTATGTCTTCTACAAACTCCTCATCTACATGTGCTACATTTTTCTACATTGTAAACTCCTCTAATACTTGAGAAACAATGTATTGGATTTATGTAGGAAGATGGGAAACCTAAAAGTCGCCGGACTGCAAGCTTAGCCAAGCAAAGTGTAGGTGAAGTTTATCATGTCATCCTTGGTTACCAAAAATAAAAAGGAAGGTCGTCACCAAAGGACAATAACTAGTAGAACAAGGATTAATTCCTCCGAATTCAGGGGATCTAAATACATTAGCAACATTTGTTCTTGTGATTGCACAAGAACAAATGTAAAGACGAAGAAGTCAAACGAACAAGAAAAATAGGGTAATAAAATTAGCTTGTTTGTTCTTATGCATTTAATATGTCACATGATTGCTAAATAGATGACATTCATAGTTGTCAATTCAAGTGGTCACACTTTCCGCTGGCAACAGAGTTGGTTTATGTTCCCTGCATTAACTTAACTCTCTTACTTTTTTGACTCTAAGTATCTACTTTGCCAACCTCCACTGCTAATAGAGTAAAGAGTCTCCATCTAATCTTGCAACATGCCAATAGAGGATGAACTACATGAACTTCTTTGTAATGTTTTTGGTGGTAGTGATGACAATGGAGTCGCCTTATGTGACCCCGGAGATGTCAATGTGATAAGACATAAGAACACACTTTTTAACTCCACTTTTTCCTTGTCCATGAGTATTTACATTTGTAGCTCGATGTGAGTGGGCTGGTATATATATTATAATTATCTAGACCGACGATACATGGTTTATAAATCATTTACACCATGGCATCAGGACAATCTGTGCATTTGGGAGTGAACATGATACTTTTCTGTGGGTCATGTTCATGCAAAAATGTAAGCGACGAACCTACATAAAAAAATACCAGGCTAGACTATAAAAGCATTATATGAAATCAACCATGTATATATGGAAACTAATTTTCTACTTAACTGCTAATACATAAAGAACTATTTTTTATTCAAAAGTTGTAGGGGAGTTCGTGAAAGTTTCTATTTTCGTCCAACTTTGTGTTTTGGACATCTGCACAAAAATACAATGTGTTCTCAAAGTGATTTACCCCTTATGAAAGTTAAACTTGCTTGGGTTGAGATGTCATCATTTTGTCCCACATGTTTTGCTTGCGTGCACTATATGGTAGTTGTATGTTTTTAACCGATAGTTTTTTAAATATTATTAACATGTGTTGCCCATGTATGTTTGTGGAGCCTTATAAACCAATCAATGTACCTAGCAAAGGCTACTTATTTTTTAATCTTACATTTCTTCTTGTAGAGATCGCTTACCGAGGGAGAAGGTCATTGTGCGAATTTTTTAGAACCAAAGGACATAACTCGTGGAAAAGATATGTGTATGAATAATGGTCCAAACGTTGTCTAAATGGTCATCCGCTGAACTTGGTGGTTCCACATATACCACCACCCGGTCAACCTGATCGAGTGAGTTGATAATATTTGGAAGTATGTAATCTCCTCCATATTTGTCCATGCACTCATGATATGAACTCATCGTTTTTAATCTGAATTCTTGATGTTCCCAACGTTTGTCATCTATGATGCCAATTGGGGGTTCATATCTGAAACTAGCTAATTCTGGTTTGTCCCTTCTATGAGTACATAGTGTATCTTCGATAGCAACAATTTCTAGTTTGATTGTTCTCATGAACTTGTGTGCCTTGTTGGGCTATCATATTTCCTTATGCCCGCATCAATTTGCGCTACTCCTTATGTTTCTCAACTTGCACTAGCATAGTTTAATGTTCTTGCTATTAATTAACAACTATATGGTAGTATGTTGTGTTATTAGGCTAATGTGTTTATGTCTGTCATCATACATGTAGCGACCAGACTTCAAACAGTCTGATCTCTGTGCTCCGGTGTCATCCCTGGATCAGTAATGCTGACACCACACAGTACTCGGAGGATTTATAACAGAGTAGCAATCACACACTTATTACATCGAGTGTCTCAATAGAGAACTTATTACAATAAATATGGCTTAAGGCCATCTAATAACGATATCAGCGGAAGGCTTGGAAGATAAGCGAGTCCATCAACTCCAACGGCATCACTGAGTATAGAACCATGACCTAAAAACTCCTTAATCGTCGTCTGAAAAGTCTGCAACATTAACGTTGCAGCCCAAAACGGGTCAGCACATGGAATATGCTAGCAAGGTAACACATAGAGAGTAATGGAATGAAACAGCTATACTATATGCATATTTGGCTGGTGGAAAGCTCTATGGTTACAATTTTGCGTAAAGCCAATTTTTCCCTACAACAAAGGAATAAATTTATTTAACTATCATGGTGGTTGTTAAACATTGAGAATGGTTGACAGCATCCTCAATCCCAATTAAGCATCATCATTTACAAAACCCAACAGAATTAATTTAGAGTAACATGTTGAGATTCACATGATTATCCAAGTACTAGATACTCAAAACGTCCATAACCGGGGACACGGCTAACCATGATTAGTTTGTACACTCTGCAGAGGTTTGTGCACTTTTTCCCACAAGACTCGATCGCCTCCATTTGGTTTCTCGCACTACATGGTGTTTGAGAAGACGGATGACCGAGACATAGTCTTTCAGAAGCGCTAGCACCTTACAATGGATAGACCGTTACACCTACTTTCCCCTACATCTGCTAGTCTACCCTGTAAGAGTTCGCACGACATAATCAACTATGCCAGAGCCCATAATGGCTTGTGGCTACACACGGAAGTTTGTAGTATGAAAAATCTCATGATCCCTTTGAGCCTGGGTGGCGGTCCATAAAAAAAAGGCAATCCTGGTCTACCCAGGTGCCTAGACAGGCAATCCTGGAATACCCAGGTGCCTCAGTCCACCCAGATGTGTGTTTAAGTTGCCACCTTAAGTAAACCATTAATTAACAAACTCACATATGTCATGGATATCACTCACCCAATCCACGTCTACTAGCATAGCATGGCATAATAGGCAAACGTAGAAGTAACTCCCAAAGGTTTGATAATATAACAGGTAATAGGTACTACCTCAACTACTTCCCATCCCACAATTTAATTAGATCCTAATCATGCAATGTTTGAGGATTTGATCTAATGCAATAAAACTGGGTAGTAGAAAAGATATGATCAAAGTGTTACTTGCCTTGCTGATGATCCGCGAAACCTAGAGATTCGAAGTAACACGCGGCGCACTCCGGGTATTCTATCGCAGACAAACAAACAAGCATACAATAAGCACTCATCTAATGCACAGGTAAAAGTCAAATAAGAGAACTAACCAGAAAGTTTAACTTAAGAACTCCGGTTTGCAAAAAGAATCAAATCGAACGAAGCAACGAAAGTCAAACGGCGAAAGAAAACAACTTCGTTCTACTAATCTGGATCTAAGTCAAATTTTACAGTAGCAAAAACGTGTTTAAGTTGGTTAAACGGATAGAGGGTTTCGAGACGAAACTCCAGGCGCTTGAATCGCCTGATTCTGATAAACGAGCGAAAAGTTATACTAAAACGAAAATCGGATCAGAAATCGCGATCAGAAAATAATCGCGGAAAATCCGAGAAAAAGAAAAACGACGAACGGATTAACGAACGAACGTTCGTTAACCGGATCTAAACGATGAGAACGTTTCGTTAAAACGAACGAACGAGCGAACGCTCACTAATTAACCTAAACCGAAAAAAACGATCTAAAAAAACGAAAACTAAAAAAAACTGACGGAAAACCGATCGTTTTTTTTAAAACCGGCGGCGCGGGTTACGAGGCGAACCTCGGGCGGCGGGTCGATGAGGCGGCGGCGCGGCGGCGGCGGCGGGGTCGAGCGCGGCGCTAGGGTTCGGGGGCGCGGGGCTGGGCTGGCTTCGGCTGGGCTCCCCCCCCCCCCCCCCCCCGGCTTATAAAGCCTACGCGGGCCGGAGTCCCGGTTGGACACGGCCCGTTGGTCGGTGCGATTGTTTTTAAATAATTACGCGCAGAAGAAAAAAAAATAAAAAGAAATACTAAACGGACTCAAAAAATCCCGAAATAAATTTTCCCCGACTTCTAAAATCAAGCCGGACAAAGTGAACATTTATTTGGGGCCTAAATGCAATTTTTAAAAACGCATATTTTTCCTAAATTCAAATAAAATATCGAAAAACTCCGAAATAAAATCTTGTTTGATTTCTTTATTAAATCCTCAATATTTCTTTATTTTGGAAAAGTCATTTTATTCCCTCTCTCCTAATTTTGTAATAGAAATAATTGATGATAAAATAAATAAAATCAAATGATCCTATTCTCAATTTTTAAGAAAAACTCAAATATGAAAATAACGAAATCCCCAACTCTCTTCGTGGGTCCTTGAGTTGCTTAGGATTTCTAGGATCAAAACCAAAAGCAAATAATATATGATATGCATTGATGATCTAATGTATAACATTCCAAATTGAAAATTTGGGATGTTACAATACATGTTTGCAAGCAAAGAGGAAAGATCATGTACTTTACTTGAACTCTTTACCGCTAGAGATTTGAAATCTGATAAATTTCTGGCGGTAACATTATGAAAGAGTCCTATTAAATTATTTATTAGTTATAGTCTTCTTTCCTAAAAGGAGTCAATCATAACAGTACGATCCAAAGATGCGTAGATTATTAATGTCATTTTTTTCTCAAACATGCGTAGAGCTCAGTATCAGTTCATTAAGAAGAATAAAAAGGTACAACAGTTTCATTTTCAGAATTTTCCTTTTATTTTTTTGTTTGTTTTTCTAACCTTTTCTTCTTATTTTTCCTTTCTACAATACACCTTAACATTTTTTAAAATACACGTCAGATTTTTATTGAGACATGGAAAATATTTTTTGGATCCGCAACAAATTATTTTCAAGTTCATGTTGAACACTTTTCCAAACACATGTAGGACATTTATCAAACACTTGCTAAACATTTTATAAATACACGATGAATGTTATTTAAACACACAATGAACATTTTTCAAAAATGTCATGAACATATATTTGAACATGTTAAACATTTTAAAATGTCATAAACATTTTTTAAGGGTATGGAACATCTGTTTAAAAACACGTGAACAATTTTTTATGTTTCATGAACACTTTCTAAAAATGTCATGCACATATTTTTAAATGTGTGAACATTTAAAAATGTCATGGACATATCTTTAAACATATGAAATGTTATTGAAGTGTTATGAGCATTTTTCTTCGAATGGTACGAAACAACTTTGCAAAATTCAGCAAACATTTTTTTACATTCCATGAACATTTTCTATAAAATATCATAAACGTATTTGTAAATGCGTGAACATTCTTTATAAACTACGTGAAAAAGTATTTGCATTTTCATGCATTTTTTCTGAAAATATCATGAACATATTTTTGAACTTATGGAAATTGTTTAAATGTCGCATACTTTTTAATTTTATGATCATTTTCTAGAACAACATAATAAAATTTAAAATTCCAAAAATATTATTTAACGTGTGGTACAACAAAATATGATTTATATGCTATAAAAAGTATACTGTTAGATTCATATTAAGAAGTGGATTCCCGTCACATGTTTTTTGATATATAGTTTATGTTTTATTAGTTAAATACTTTAAGTTTGAACCAAAATATGAACAAAGCCAATAAACCCAGAGAAAGTAACTAAAGTAATTAGGACAGGCTAATTGAGAATGATACATCAGTTTTTTCCCGTCAACTAGTGGTGCGATTCAGGAATGCTATTGATGACATAAATAGTTTTATTGAATTAGGAGGTTCATGGAAAGGAAAGGAGTTCAAAACATTGTTTATAAAGCGCGCTGCCTTAGATGCTTAGGCGATAAGGCGCCCTCGCATCGCCTTGCAAATATGCCGCTTTGGGCGCTTAGGCCTTAGCGTGGATGGTGCTCGCCATAGGTCTCCTTATTGCTTATAAACGGTGGCTCCAAAACAAAACATGTAGCATGAAATCCTTCATCTTTTTTGCAACACGCTGCAACCAAAGTGATAACCCTTGACCCCTACCAGAGTACAAAATAAGAAATTCTTATCTAGATAGTAAATCTAGACCTAGCTTCTCGGAGCCCTTGCAGACGAGGGTTTTATCGCGAACCTTCCACAACAAATCTACAACCATGCGGGTTTTCTTTCTCGTCCTCCTTGCTATTAAAGTCGCCCTTTCTCATCAGGTCCCTCCTCAATTACCTCAACCATTGCCACCACTTGCTGGTGGTAGTGGGAAGAAGAGAAAAAACCCGAGGAGGAAGAAGGAGGGCATGGAGGTCAGAGATAAAAGTGGGGGCTGGTGAGGAGGAAAAGGGTCCGAAAGAGAACACCTTGTTCCTTCCTCGGCTGAGTGGTCCAATGAAACGAAGGATCACCGAGTAGCATTTACGGTTGTTTGAGGTGGTTGGAGGTATCGATTTTTCTTTCGCCAGGTTGATGCCTTTTTTTTCTAGGTTCTCTTGCGCATCTTAAAATTGATTTGAATGTGGAGGTTGGTGTTATTTGAGTGCATGCTGAAAATATTTACATTTACATTTCCTCACATTACATATGCCCCCTTGTGTGTCTTTGTAACATACTCAAAGTTTGAAATTTATTCAGGTGGGGTGCCTCCCCTCCCCACTGACATGCAATTTTGATCTTGTGAGTTATTTATTAGGTTGTTGTCATCTTTTCATGACATCTACTGCAACATAGATGGGTTGAACAACCTAGCTAATATGATGAGCGCAAAACAAAGGGACACGCGGGATATCAAGGGCAAAACAGAAAAAAAATAAGGGTTTGGCATGTTTATAATTTCAGTGACCACTTCCATAAGAGAACAACTAGCAAATTGGCCGTTGCAAATGTGAGTGCACCATTTTTAGTGCGCAGGCATCATCTTTATATCACACGTAAAATACTACAAATGGTAAATAACAAATTTTTAATTGTATATGTCTAATGTGCCTAGTCCATATTATCTATCTATATTGATATTATGCAGTATATAATATTAACTTAATACAGGGTTTAGTGGTCTATTCATATTGTTTCAAAGACTACAAATTGCGAAAGGACCTAGATATCTTGTAGTATTTACATACATCAGTCTAATTTAATATCATTAATTGATTGCACATAACTAAAATCATTTTTTTGGAAAAGGAGAAGGACACATTGCCTCGGCTCCAACCAATACAACCATCCATTTGTGATACCTAGTTTAGTTAGAAGTACATAACAAATAAAATAACAGTTGCTTCCACAAATTGGTTGCGTTCAGAAATTCCCATGGGTAATTTATATTGTCAAATTTTATCACATGTGTTTTCCTTTATATCCACTAAGTTCCGCTTTCAATATCGTCATTAGAAGGTTGCAATAAAACCTCTTGCTTCACACCAAATTTTCTAAGAGGTCAACCTATTTATAATTTGGGATAGTTATGTAAAATATCTGTAACATCTTGCACGAAGAAATATTTATAGTAATAAGCTAGAAAAGGTGCAAACATGTCATCGAATAGCACATCAAGTCTTCAAAAACTATACTGACCTCATTGTTTCCACAACGTGCCGTAAAAATTATTTTCTTTGAAGACCATAAATTTCAGAAGAAAATAGCTTTTCTATAGCCCTTTTGTAGTTTCTTTGATAGTTTCAGTACCAGTCCATCCAGCAAACATTTCATTCGAGAAAAATCCAACTGATTAAAATTTGAGTATATATTCATTTCCTTCACTTTATGGCCAAGAATTGACAAATTTAACCGTTATTTTCCATATAATTAGGAGTACTCATATGGACCTTCCCAACATAAATATCAAGTAAGACATCATAATAAGCTACTGTAGCTAAACATAAGTCTAGAAGGTATTGTTAGACCAATACAGCTCTCCCCTACAAGTTTGACCGAACGGGCCGGTCCAACGGATGTTGTATGTGAACGGTTTTCAGAAGTTTCCTTATAAGTAAGGTGGTTATTAGTTTTAGGAAAGTTTCATCAAGTTTTTTCCTTTGTTTTTTCAACTAGTTTGCCGGTTTTCATTTTCAGTTTTTCCTTTTAAATTCTTGTTCTTTTTTCTAACATTTTCTTCGTATGTTTCCTTTCTGCAATACATAGTGACATTTTTACAAATACAAGTCAATTTTTATTGAATACATGCAAAATATTTTTTCAAATCCATAACAAATTATTTTCAAGTTCATGTTGAACACTTTTCCAAATACATGTTGGACATTTGTCAATAGCATGTTAAACATTTATAAATACACGACGAGCATTGTTTAAACACACACTGAACATATTTCAAAAATGTCATGAACATATATTTGAACATTTGAAACATTTTTATATGTCATAAACATTTTTTAAGGGTACAGAACATCTTTTTTTCAAACATGCAGAGAATTTTTACATTTAATGAAAACTTCCCAAAATAAATGCATGCACATATTTTTAAATGGTTGGACATTTAACAATATCATGAACATATCTTAAACATGTGAAACGTTATTGAAGTGTTATGAACATTTTTATTTCAATTGTATCGAACAACTTTAAAAAGTTTTGTGAACATTTTTTTTACATTTCATGAACATTTTCTTTAGAATATCACTAAAATATTTTTAAATGTGTGGACATTTCTTAAATGTTTTGAACATTTTTTACAAACTACATGAAAAATTATTCACATTTTCATCATTTTTTCTTAAAATGTCAGGAACATATTTTAAAATGTACGGAAATCTTCTATATCTAAATAGGGGCACCCCACTATTTGATTTTCTTGCCTTCTCATGAAGCCACGTCACCCGAATTGTTCTAGCCGTTGATGCAGCATAGATCAGTAGTCTACAGCTGTCCGATCAAGTGTTGGTCCAATTTACTAAGAGTTGCCACCGCCGAGTGAAAATATACCGCTTCGTACTTACTGCTCGCTGCTGGCCCCCCGACGCCATCTTTTGGGCTGGGCGTAAGATTTGCTAACAGGGCTGTTCGTGCGAGCCCATGGGAAATAAAAGCCCGTGGACATCAAGCTAGCCCATATAACTGCTCGCAGTAGGTTTCTAGGGTTCATCTTCCAGTTCCTCTCGCCTCCGCCGTCGCTCTCTCTTCATCTCAACGCTGCCGCTATCTCTTCCGCTCCCATGAAACGACATCCACAAATACACATGAAGCAGCAACATTCATTGCCCTTCAATACCTCGCATTCCATTACCTTGCAAATGCAACCGGCCGCGATCTTTAAAGGGACGTCATCGACCACAGAAGACTGCTCGGGTCCTCCTACCCTCCAAGCCAGCCTCCAGACGTCAACTCTGGTAGGTGAATGCTTCCTATTGTCAGCCACTGTCAACCTTTCCTTTTCCTGAGCTCATGGTTTTTGAATTTACCATCTTGCACTTCGGATCCAAAGGTGTCCGCCGCCAGGAGCCCTCCCGGTTCCGGAGTCATTGTGCCACGACCCACCCTTCACCGGACAGACGATGTCGCCCCCTACAAGAAGCACCCACCGCCCATGCTCCCCCAAACCAGCCATCGCTACTATTCCTTCCGCCGTCAGCACCGTCGGATCCCCGGTTAGCCGTCGCTGAATAGATGTGCAGTGCCACGCGCTTCGACAAAGGATTCCTCCGCTACGCCCGACGCGCTCCCGGTAGAGCGCCACGACCAACGTTACCCATGGCCAGCCACTGTAGGTAACCCCAACATCACCAAGCCCGATGGTTCCACTGCCAGCTACCGCCGCTATACCTTCCGTCGCTTGCCAGATTCGTTAACTCCATCTTATTCGTTCATCTTCGTGATGCCATTTTTATTGCTGCACATCAGGTGTCTCTGAATTTTTCTACCCTCAACATTATGCTTTTGAATTTCAGGTCATGTTATGGATGAAAAGGTGCTCAGCGTGTTAGATCTTTTGCTGCTCTAATTGCCTACTTCACAGGTCGTATGCTATTGTGACAGTCATTATGTTGCCGAGAGCCGAGAGGCCTTATGTAGGTGTGTGTTTTCACATAACAAGCTATCCCGGTTATCCTATAAATTTGTATTATTTTCCTGCTGATTTTTCTAGCTTGATTTCCCGCAGCAACGCGCGGGGTATCATCTAGTTGCATAAATGTCTCAAACATTTTCTTTAATTTTACAATCATTTTCTAAAACCGCATGAAAAAAACTTAACATTCCACAAAAAAATTAACATGTGATACAACACAATATGATTTATATGCTATGAAATTATACTGTTAGATACATATTCAAAAGAGGGTTCCGCCACATGTTTTTGTGTATATAGTTTATATGTTTTGTTCATTAAATATTTTAAGTTTGACCTAAACTACCAAGACTGCCAATAAACCCAGATAAAGGAAATTAATAAAGAGATTAGGACATGCTAATTGAGAATGACACATCTTTTTTTACGTCACCTCGTGGTGCGATTTAGGAATGCTATTGATGATATCAACAGTTTTATTAAATTGGGAAGTTCAGGGAGAGGAAAGGAGTTATAAGCATTGTTTATAAAGCGTCCCGCCTTAGATGCTTAGATGATAAGGCGCCCTGGAAACACCATACGAATACGTCCGCTTTAGGTGCTTAGGCATCGGCGCAGATGGTGCTAGTCTTAGGTCACCTTACTGCTTATATATGGTGGTTCTAAACGAAACGTGTAGTGTGAAATCATCCATCTTTTTTGCAAATATGCTACAAGCAAAGTGATAACCCCTCACTACTGGGGAACACGGTAATTACAAAAAAAAATCCGACGCACACGCAAGATCATGGTGATGCATAGCAACGAGAGGGAAGAGTGTTGTCTACGTACCCTCGTAGACCATAAGCGGAAGCGTTATGACAACGTGGTTGATGTAGTTGTATGTCTTCTCGATCGACCGATCCTAGTACCGAAAGTACGGCACCTCCGCGATCTGCACACGTTCGGCTCGGTGACGTCCCATGAAATCACGATCCAGCAAAGTGTCGGGGAAGAGCTTCGTCAGCACGACGGTGTGATGACGGCGATGATGATGCTACTAGAACAGGGCTTCGCCTAAGCACCGCTACGATATGACCGAGGTGGATTATGGTAGAGGGGGGCACCGCACACGGCTGGAAACAATCAACTTATGTGTCCTTGGGTGCCCCCTGCCCCCGTATATAAAGGAGCAAGGGGGGAGGCCGGCCGGCCCTAGTGGCGTGCCAAGGGAGGAGGAATCCTCCTCCTAGTAGGAGTAGGATTTCTCCTTTCATAGTCCTACTAGGAGGAGAAGGGGAAGGAAGGAAGGAAGGGAGAGGAAGAGGAGAAGGAAAGGGGGGCGCGCCCCCTCCCTAGTCCAATTCGGACTCCCTATAGGGAGGGGGCGCGGCTACCCCTTGTGGGCTGCCTCCCCTCCTCCCTATGGCCCATGAAGGCCCAACTTTCCCGAGGGGGGGGGGGGTTCCGGTAACCCTCCGACACTCCGGTTTTCTCCAAAATCACCCGGAACACTTCCGGTGTTCCAATATAACCGTCCAATATATCAATATTTATGTCTCGACCATTTCGAGACTCCTCGTCATGTCCGTGATCATATCCGGGAGTCTGAACTACCTTCAGTACATCAAAACACACAAACTCATAATATCGATCGTCACCGAACGTTAAGCGTGAGGACCCTACGGGTCTGAGAACTATGTAGACATGACCGAGACACGTCTCCGGTCAATAACCAATAGCGGAACCTGGATGTTCATATTGGCTCCCACATATTCTACGAAGATCTTTATCGGTCAAACCGCATAACGATATACGTTGTTCCCTTTGTCATCGGTATGTTACTTGCCCGAGATTCGATCGTCGCTATCTCAATACCTAGTTCAATCTCGTTATCGGCAAGTCTCTTTACTCGTTTCGTAATGCATCATCCCGCAACTAACTCATTAGTCACATTGCTTGAAAGGCTTATAGTGATGTGCATTACTGAGAGGGCCTAGAGATACCTCTCCGATACTCGGAGTGACAAATCCTAATCTCGATCTATGCCAACTCAACAAACACCATCGGAGACACCTGTAGAGCATCTTTACAGTCACCCAGTTACGTGACGTTTGATAGCACACTAAGTGTTCCTCCGGTATTCGGGAGTTGCATGATCTCATAGTCATAGGAACATGTATAAGTTATGAAGAAAGCAATAGCAACAAACTAAACTACCATCGTGCTAAGCTAACGGATGGGTCAAGTCAATCACATCATTCTCTAATGATGTGATCCCGTTAATCAAGTGACAACTCATGTCTATGGTTAGGAAACATAACCATCATTGATTCAACGAGCTAGTCAAGTAGAGGCATACTAGTGACACTCTGTTTGTCTATGTATTCACACATGTACTAAGTTTCC
This sequence comes from Triticum urartu, assembly GCF_056163025.1. Lineage (NCBI taxonomy): Eukaryota > Viridiplantae > Streptophyta > Magnoliopsida > Poales > Poaceae > Triticum > Triticum urartu. The sequence continues at coordinate 575,060,686 of NC_141879.1, forward strand.
AGTTAATACAATTCTAGCATGAATAATAAACATTTATCATGATATAAGGAAATATAAATAACAACTTTATTATTGCCTCTAGGGCATATTTCCTTCAGTCTCCCACTTGCACTAGAGTCAATAATCTAGATTATATTGTAATGATTCTAACACCCATGCAGTCTTAGTGTTGATCATGTTTTGCTCGTGAGAGAGGCTTAGTTAACGGGTCTGCGACATTCAGATCCGTATGTATCTTGCAAATCTCTATGTCTCCCTCCTTGACCTGATCGCGGATGGAATTGAAGCGTCTCTTGATGTGCTTGGTTCTCTTGTGAAATCTGGATTCCTTTGCCAAGGCAATTGCACCAGTATTGTCACAAAAGATTTTCATTAGACCCGATGCACTAGTGTGGCGCCCCCGATTTGACCGTACACTAATCATGCACGCAAATGTGTACGATCAAGATCAAGGACTCACGGGTAGATATCACAACACAACTCTACAAATAAAATAAGTCATACAAGCATCATATTACAAGCCAGGGGCCTCGAGGGCTCGAATACAAGAGCTCGATCATAGACGAGTCAGCGGAAGCAACAATATCTGAGCACAGACATAAGTTAAACAAGTTTGCCTTAAGAAGGCTAGCACACACTGGGATACAGATCGAAAGAGGCGCAGGCCTCCTGCCTGGGATCCTCCTAAACTACTCCTGGTCGTCGTCAGCGGGCAGCACGTAGTAGTAGGCACCTCCGGTGTAGTAGGAGTCGTCGTCGACGGTGGCGTCTGGATCCTGGGCTCCAACATCTGGTTGCGACAACCAGGTAGAAGGGATAGGGGGAAAAGAGGGAGAAAGCAACCGTGAGTACTCATCCAAAGTACTCGCAAGCAAGGAGCTACACTACATATGCATGGGTAAATGTGTAAAGGGCCATATCGGTGGACTGAACTGCAGAAAGCCAGAATAAGAGGGGGGATAGCTAATCCTGTCGAAGACTACGCTTCTGGCCACCTCCATCTTGCAGCATGTAGAAGAGAGTAGACTGAAGTCCTCCAAGTAGCATCGCATAGCATAACCCTAACCGATGATCCTCCCCTCGTCGCCCTGTGAGAGAGCGATCACCGGTTGTATCTGGCACTTGGAAGGGTGTGTTTTATTAAATATCCGGTTCTAGTTGTCATAAGGTCAAGGTACAACTCCAAGTCGTCCTGTTACCGAAGATCACGGCTATTCGAATAGATTAACTTCCCTGCAGGGGTGCACCACATAACCCAACACGCTCGATCCCATTTGGCCGGACACACTTTTCTGGGCCATGCCCGGCCTCGGAAGATCAACACGTCGCAGCCCTACCTAGGCACAACAGAGAGGTCAGCACGCCGGTCTAAATCCTATGGAGCAGGGGTCTGGGCCCATCGCCCTTTGCACACCTGCACGTTGCGAATGCGGCCGGAAGCAGACCTAGCCTAGTAGGCGTTCCAGTCCAATCCGGCGTGCGCCACTCAGTCGCTGACGTCACGAAGGCTTCGACTGATACCAGGACGTCGAGTGCCCATAACTGTCCCCGCGTAGATGGTTAGTGCGTATAGGCCAGTGGCCAGACTCAGATCAAATACCAAGATCTCGTTAAGCGTGTTATTTTGAAATAACCGCGAACGCCGACCAGGGCCAGGCCCACGTCTCTACTAGGTGGTCTCAACCTGCCCTGTCGCTTCGCCACAAAGATCCACACAGAGGGCCGTCGGGAAAGTATGTCCTTCCAGCCCCCAATTCGTGAATCAACTGCGGGTACTCCTCGAGCCAACCCGACTTTGGTCATCACATGTATCATGTATAAAATATATAGTATATATCCGTGATCACCTCCCGAGTGATCACGGCCCGATAGTATAGCATGGCAGACGGACAAGAATGTAGGGCCACTGATGATAAACTAGCATCCTATACTAAGCATTAGGATTGCAGGTAAGGGTAACAACAGTAGTAGCAAGGTCAGGCTATGCATCAGGATAGGATGAACGGAAAGCAGTAACATGCTACACTACTCTAATGCAAGCAGTATAGAGAAGAGTAGGCGATATCTGGTGATCAAAGGGGGGGGCTTGCCTAATTGCTCTGGCAAGAGAGAGGGGTCGTCAACTCCGTAGTCGTACTGGGTAGCAGCGGCGTCGATCTCGGTGCCTAGCGAGAGAAGAGGGGGAAGAAACAATAAATATTTAAGCAAGCAGATGCATAGCGATGCATGACATGACAAGTATCGGTGCTAGAGGTGCCCTAACGCGGTATGAGGTGATACCGGTGAAGGGGGGAACATCCGGGAAAGTATCCCCGGTGTTTCTCGTTTTCGGGCAAAGGAGCCGGAGGGGGAAAGTTGCGAGTTTGATATGTTAGGGGTGCGTGGCGGACGAACGGGCTGTGTATCCGGGTTCGTCTCGTCGTTCTGAGCAACTTTCATGTAGAGAGTATTTCCATCCGAGTTACGGATTAAAAGATATGATTTTTAAAAGAATTTATTAATTTCTGGAATTTAATTATTTGTTTTATTTAATTCGAAATTGAATTTATGACATCAGCATGATGTAATGCTGACATCAGCAGTCAACAGGGGTTGACTGGTCAACCTGACCAGTGGGTCCCACTGGTCAGTGACACATTTTAATTAGACATATTAATTAACCTAATTAGTATTAATTAGGGGAGTGGGCCCCACTGTCATTGACTGATTAACTAAAACAGATTAACTAGTTTAATTGGTAATTAGGTTAATCTAATCAGAATTATTCAAGTTAATTAATTAATTAACTGATTAATTAATATTTTTATTATTTTCTTTTAATCTTTCTTTTTGAAATGTTCTGGGGCTGGGCCCCGTTTGGTAGTGGCCCAGAGGGGCGATGCGGTTTACAGGCGCTAGCGAGCGCCGGGTCTCGGGCGTCGCCCGAGTGAGGGGGGAAGCGAGGCAAGGCCAGTGGCTAACGCCGGCGAGGAGCGTGGCGCAGGGAGCGGCGCAGCGCGCGGCCGGACGGGGAGGGGTAAGGCGAAGGCCATGGCAGAGCTGGGCGGTCGTGTCGAGGCGCCGGCCGTGGCCGCGAGCGGTGAAGGCGCGGGTCGCGGCAGAGGCAAGGCCACGGCGGGGCCGGGAAGCAGCGGACGGGCGCTGGCTGCACGGGGTGTGGGCGAGGCACAGGCGTGACCCTGGGCCAGCATGCGGTAGGAGCCGCGGTTCAGGGCAAGTGGCGCGGGCGGAGCACGGCCACGGTGGCCTTGGGCGCAGGAAGGTGGTGTGGAGCGGCGAGCACGACGAGCGTGGCACAGCCGGGTGGCCGCGAACGCGCAGCGACGGGCGTGGCGCGAGGAACGAGATAGAGACGGGGGAAAGCGGGGATCGAGGGCGCGCTCACCGGGCCCTGTAGGCGTGCAACAGCGTGCTCGGGGAGGGCTCGACGGTGGCATGCGCCGGCGATGCGGACGGCGTCCTCGGGCGCGAGTAGATCCGTCGAGGGAGAGGGAGAGGGGAGCGCGAGATGGCGGAGCCGTCAAGGGCGACGTCAGAGCCGGCGAGGTGGTCCCGGGCGGCGGCGAGCGTTGGGCGTCGGGGTCGACGGGATCGGGGCCGACCCCGATCCAGATCGGTGGCGGAGAAGGGATCGTGGGGGGGGGGAGTGGGTGCGGTTAGGGTTTCGGTCGTGCTGACCGGGGGGTTGTAGGCTGGGGCGCTGGGTGGGCCGGCCAATTCGGGCGGCTGGGGCCAGCTGGGTTAGCTGGGCCAGATGGCCCGGGGGGTTTGGGGGGTTTTCCTTTCTCTTTCTTTTTTTCTTTTCTGTTTTATTTCATTTTAAAGTATTTAGTCTTTTACTAAAAATGTGTTTTCTGCACCATAATTACCTTTGTAATATTTGGCGTCCACCGAACATTTTTGTTTCAATTTTGAAAACCTTTATTGTCGACCTTAATTTTAAGTTTGAATTTGACGCGTTTTCGAATCATCCCGAGATTAGTAACAGTAATCGCAGATGACATGGCATCATTAGGAGAGTTTTACTGTAGCCAAATTATCCAGGCGTTACAAATCTCCTTCACTATAAGAAATCTCGTCCCGAGATTTAGGAGGTAGAAGGAAACAGTGCGGGGTATTCATCACGCAGGCGGTCCTTGCGTTCCCAAGTGGCTTCGTCTTCAGAGTGATTCGACCACTGGACTTTGAGGAATTTGATCGCCTTCTGACGTGTGCGGCGTTCAGCTTGGTCAAGAATGCAGACCGGATGCTCTTTATAAGAGAGGTCCTGTTGCAATTCGAGCACTTCATGATCCACCGCTCGGATTGGATCCTTGAAGCAACGGCGGAGTTGTGACACATGGAACACATCATGAACCTGTGAAAGGTTCGGCGGAAGCTCCAGTTGATATGCCACTTTTCCACGCCTTTCGAGAATAGTAAAGGGACCGATATAGCGAGGAGCTAGCTTGCCCTTGATCCCAAAGCGGTGAGCACCCTTCATTGGTGTAACTCGAAGATAAGCCTTTTCGCCAGGTTGATAGACCATGTCTTGGTGATGACGGTCATACTGACTTTTCTGACGTGACTGAGCAGTCTTGAGATTCTCGCGAATAATGCGAACTTGTTCTTCGGCCTGTTGGATAATATCCGGACCGAAGAGTGGACGTTCCCCAGTTTCTGACCAGTTCAGAGGGGTTCGACACTTTCATCCATATAGCACTTCGAAGGGGGACATCTTCAGACTAGCTTGATAGCTATTATTATAAGAGAACTCGGCATATGGAAGAGATTCCTCCCATTTCTTGCCGAATGAGATTACACAAGCTCGAAGCATGTCTTCGAGAACTTGGTTGACACGTTCAACCTGTCCTTGCGACTGAGGATGAAAGGCAGTACTGAACGACAGATGAGTTCCCATAGCTTCTTGGAAACTCGCCCAAAACCTTGAAGTGAATAAGCTGCCACGGTCTGAACTGATAACCAGTGGGATACCGTGAAGTGAAACAATTCTGGCCATGTAGAGAGTAGCAAGCTGACTAGCAGTGATTGTCTCTTTGACCGCCAGAAAATGGGCAACTTTGGAAAGTCGGTCAATGACGACAAGAATAGCATCATTACCTTTCTACGATTTGGGAAATCCAGTGACGAAGTCCATTTCAACATGGTCCCACTTCCATTCAGGAATAGAGATAGGTTGCAGTGTTCCAGCAGGCTTTTGATGCTCTGCTTTGATACGGCGACAAACGTCACACTCAGCAACATAACGAGCAATGTCCTGCTTCATATTAGACCACCAGAATCTTTGACGAATATCCTGGTACATCTTTGTACTACCAGGATGGATGGACAGAGGCGTATCATGAGCTTCTTGCATAACCCTTTTAGTCTTATCCAGGTTTTTCTTCAAACATGGTATCACTAGGCGGCCTTTGAAATACAAGGCGCCATCGTCGGCGACAGTGAAGAATGAGGGCTTTCCTTCTGCTAGATGGCATTTAATCTTATGGACTTCAGAGTCATAACCTTGAATAGTCTTTATACCAGCTACGAGATCTGGTACGACAGCCAGGGTATTTAGAGAACCCTTAGTAACAACAAGAAGATTCATCTTGCGGAACTCCGGGGGAGGGGGAGCGAGTGCTCCAGGAGGAACAATATGGATGTTTAGCTTTCTAAATTCTTCGACAAGCGAGGGCTGAACTTTGTGAACCTGGAGGTGGTTGCAGTAAGACTTGCGGCTCAAGGCATCAGCCATTACATTAGCCTTGCCGGGGGTATAGGATATACCCACGTCAAAGTCTGCAACAGTCTCCATCCATCTCTGCTGGCGGAGGTTCAGATCTGGCTGAGTAAACAGATACTTCAGACTTTGGTGGTCGGTGAAGATCTCGCAACGATTACCGAGAAGGTAATGTCGCCACTGCTTTAGTGCATGTATGACAGCAGCAAGCTCGAGATCGTGAACTGGGTAGTTTTCTTCGTGAGGGCGCAGTTGACGAGAGGCATAAGCAACCACTCTGCGCTCTTGCATTAGGACACAGCCTAATCCTTGACGGGAAGCGTCGCAGTAAATGACGAAGTCCTTCTTAGTATCAGGTGGAGCAAGCACGGGGGCAGAGGTCAACTTGTCTTTGAGCGCCTGAAAACTTTCCTGACACTTGTCTGTCCATTCGAACTTGACACCCTTATGCAACAGATTAGTCAGAGGCTTGGCAATCTTGGAGAAGTTCTCGACGAATCGACGGCAATAGCTGGCAAGACCGAGAAAACTTCGGACTTGCTTGACGTTCTTCGGAGGAGTCCAATCGAGAATAGCCTGAACTCGTTCAGGGTTGATGGCAATACCATCCTTGGAGATGACATGCCCAAGATAGGTTACTTCGGGGAGCCAGAATTCACACTTGGAATACTTACCATACAGTTGATGTTCTCGAAGCTTCTCCAGCACAAGACGCAAATGTCCAGCATGTTCTTCCTCGTTCTTGGAAAATACAAGGATATCGTCCAGATAAACCACGACGAACTTGTCGAGGTAATCCATGAATATATAATTCATCAGACGAGAGAAGGTGGCGGGAGCATTCGTTAAGCCGAATGACATGACGGTGTACTCGTATGACCCATACCGAGTCACGAAGGCGGTTTTTGGGATGTCCTCCTCACGAACACGGATCTGGTGGTAACCCAACCTCAAGTCAAGTTTGGAGAACACTGATGAGCCAGCCAGTTGATCATAAAGATCATTGATCTGAGGAAGAGGATATTTATTCTGAATGGTAGCTTGGTTTATAGGACGGTAGTCTTGGACTAATCGGTTTGTCCCATCCTTCTTCTTAAAAAATAGAGAAGGTGCTCCCCAAGGAGAGCAACTTGGGCGAACGAAACCTTTGATAAGAGATTTGTCGATTTCCTCCTTAAGCTCAATGAGTTCATGCGGCGGCATCTTGTAGGGTCGTTTAGCTATAGGGGTAGTGCCGGGTTTCAAGTCGATGATGAATTCGACAGCTCTAGCAGGGGGAATCCCCGGAAGTTCTTCTGGGAAGACATCTTGGAATTCACGAACGACGGGAATGTTTTCAATGCCCTCGAGTGGTGCAGCGTTCAATGCATTCAAGGCATAAAGACGTGCCTCGGCGTTCTGAACTAGATGAGCTTGGTAAGCAATTATTTCATCAGAAGGGTGTAGCAGATGGACGACCTTAGTGGCGCAAACTATAGAAGCAGTATGCGCTTTCAACCAATCCATTCCCAGAATGAGGTCAATGCTACAGGACTTTAGTACGATGGGGGAGGCAAGGAATTCCAGTCCTTCAATTTCAACGGGAACGTTGTGACTAACCATAGAGGTTTGACACTGGCCCGCAGGAGTGTGTACCACAATCGCAGTGTTCATCTCTTCGTATTTAATGCCATGCATGAATGCAAACTCAGCTGATAAGAATGAACGTGATGCTCCTGTATCAAATAAAACAGATGCTGGTATGGAATTTACGAGGAGTGTACCCATCACGGTAGCAGGCTGGTCTAGAACTTCATTGAGACCAACGTGGTTGGCATGAACACGACCATAAGACTTGGTACTGTTGTTGCGGGGCTGGTTGCTTCCACGGCCAGTTGCTGGAAGGGCCAGTTGATTCTGGTTCTGGTTGCATTCCCTAGCACGGTGCCCTGGTTGCCCACACCTGAAGCACAATCCATTATTGGGAGTGGGAACAGGAGCTTGTGGTGGTGGAGCTGGAAGTCTTGGCTGCCTAGTTGGAGGAGCAGGCAGACGAGGTGTAGCATAGGTCTGCCTTGGGGTGGGTGCATTCGGCTGGTACATGCTGTTGGGAATCCATATCTTGCGCTTCTGCGAGGACGGGCCCGAAGAAGAGCCCGTGTCATGGTTGCGCCTGTGAGAGCCCTGGTATTCCTGCAGACCAGTTTCGACATTGATGGCCTTGTTCACCAGGGTGGCGAAATCAGCAAAGTCATGCACTAGAAGTGCGAGCTTGATGTCAGCTTGAAGGCCATCACGAAACTTCTCCTGTCTACGTGCATCAGTTGCAATGTCTTCTTCAGCATAGTGGGACAAGTCAAGAAACTCCCGCTGATAAGCTTCAACAGTCTTGTTGCCTTGGGTGAGGTTGCGAAACTCGCGCTTCTTATGGTCCATGACTCCCTGAGGAATGAAGCGAGCACGGAAGGCAGCTTGGAAGTCTGGCCAGGTGATGATTGTTCCAGCTGGCAGAGTACGCCTGTGGCTGTCCCACCATTGAGCTGCGGGTCCTTTCAGGAAGAAGGAAGCAAAGGTGACATAGCTGGCAGGGGCTACATCAGCAGACTCCATCTCATAGGTGATGTCACGGAGCCAGTCATCAGCATCCAGAGGCTGAGTTGAGCTGCGGTACACGGTTGGGTTGAGGCGCATGAAATCCTGCAGAGTCACTTGGGTTGGCTGCTGGTTCATATTGGGGCGAGGAAACTGAGCCATAATATTCTCCATGAACTGACGATTCAGCTCAAACTGTTGCATCATCCCAGCCATGTACTCAGGCGATGGTGGGGCGTTGCCACCACGACCACGACCACCTGGTCTAACCATCCTGCTAATATTTAACAGGGGTAGTTCAGCATTGAGAAATTTGCAAAAAATAAGAATCATTCATGATGAAACATGCATAACGAAAGCAGCACGATAGATACTACATAGTAGTCGGCATATCTTACAAAAGAGATCATGCATAGAGTTCGTTACACAGAGTTCGGTACATAGGCTAAGACATCATAGGCGGCACACAGGCTCGCGGCGAATGAATCTAACACTAACAAGCAAGTCTACATCAGTCCCACGCGGTACTACGGAGGTAGGTGTAGCCCGACAGCTGGCAGTGACACAAAGGGAAGACCTCCACGCGAGTAGCCTGGGGTCCGCGGATACTCTGGTGCGGAACCCGATGCGCAGGTGGCAGGAGAGGACCAAGTGCAGGAGAGTAGCCTCCCACATCTGGCCAGCCGACGCCCTGGGGCATCACGGTCCTGGCAGGGTAGATCGCAGATCGCGATAGATCACCAGATTGGACAGAGGGGTGCAACAGCGTCAGAGCACGATACAGGTGTTGACGGGTGGTGTACAACTCGTGGCGAAGAGCTCGGTTAGCTCTATCCAGCCCATCAGCATGCAGAACCAGGTTCTGATGGTAGAAGGGCTCTCGGGTGACAGTGGAGTAGGCCGCAGTGTAGTATCCCTCCGCACCAACATCGGATGCGATAGCAATGTGCCTGAAGGGGGAGGTGTCCAACTCCTGATACTCTCCACGAAGACGTGTCAGAGCAGCATAAGCAGCATCGTGGACCGCCATATCGATAGTCACTCCAACACCATGAGCAGTGTGCAGCACAGTAGAGGAGTCATACTCCCGAGAGTAGAGGTGGACGATGGCACGGTACTGCTCCTGGTTGAAGTCCTGATACTCCTCATAGACGGTGTACTCAGGGTGCCAGCGATAACCCAGATAGGTCATCATCTCAACCAACACAGCAGGTGATCCTGAGGCACCAATGGCCGTCGTGTAGCGCACGACCTGCCTCGTGGGTTCCATCTGAAAACAAAGATGTTTTCACAGGAGTCAAACTACAATGTGGATAATGTTCAAATACTACTCTAAAGAATAACTAGGGCTTATCCAACTTTGGGGTGAACATGGTCCGGGATCCTAGTGTTAGAGTTAGTAAAATTGTTTAACCCGAGTAGGAGAGAGTTCAGAGTCCCAGAGTAAGGATCGAGGAGTAAAAGATCCTAATACCACCCAGATGGCGACATGGGCCCGTACGGCAAACAACCATGTTAGTAAAAGTTTTTATAATGTCTAGACTCAACTTCGGCCAAGGAGTGTGGAAGGGGGATTCCTACAGGCAGTCGGCTCTGATACCAACTTGTGGCGCCCCCGATTTGACCGTACACTAATCATGCACGCAAATGTGTACGATCAAGATCAAGGACTCACGGGTAGATATCACAACACAACTCTACAAATAAAATAAGTCATACAAGCATCATATTACAAGCCAGGGGCCTCGAGGGCTCGAATACAAGAGCTCGATCATAGACGAGTCAGCGGAAGCAACAATATCTGAGCACAGACATAAGTTAAACAAGTTTTCCTTAAGAAGGCTAGCACAAACTAGGATACAGATCGAAAGAGGCGCATGCCTCCTGCCTGGGATCCTCCTAAACTACTCTTGGTCGTCGTCAGCGGGCAGCACGTAGTAGTAGGCACCTCCGGTGTAGTAGGAGTCGTCGTCGACGGTGGCGTCTGGATCCTGGGCTCCAACATCTGGTTGCGACAACCAGGTAGAAGGGATAGGGGAAAAGAGGGAGAAAGCAACCGTGAGTACTCATCCAAAGTACTCGCAAGCAAGGAGCTACACTACATATGCATGGGTAAATGTGTAAAGGGCCATATCGGTGGACTGAACTGCAGAAAGCCAGAATAAGAGGGGGGATAGCTAATCCTGTCGAAGACTACGCTTCTGGCCACCTCCATCTTGCAGCATGTAGAAGAGAGTAGACTGAAGTCCTGCAAGTAGCATCGCATAGCATAACCCTAACCGATGATCCTCCCCTCGTCGCCCTGTGAGAGAGCGATCACCGGTTGTATCTGGCACTTGGAAGGGTGTGTTTTATTAAATATCCAGTTCTAGTTGTCATAAGGTCAAGGTACAACTCCAAGTCGTCCTGTTACCGAAGATCACGGCTATTCGAATAGATTAACTTCCCTGCAGGGGTGCACCACATAACCCAACATGCTAGATCCCATTTGGCCGGACACACTTTTCTGGGCCATGCCCGGCCTCGGAAGATCAACACGTCGCAGCCCTACCTAGGTGTTGGGTTTCGTAGTAATTTCAAAAAATTTCCTACGCACACGCAAGATCATGTGATGCATAGCAATGAGGGGGAGAGTGTTGTCTACGTACCCAACACAGACCGACTGCGAAGCGATGACACGACATAGAGGAAGTAGTCGTACGTCTTCACGATCCAACCGATCAAGCACCGAAACTACGGCACCTCCGAGTTCGAGCACATGTTCAGCTCGATGACAATCCCCGGACTCCGATCCAGCAAAGTGTCTGGGAAGAGTTCCGTCAGCACGACGGCGTGGTGACGATCTTGATGAACTACAGCAGCAGGGCTTCGCCTAAACTCCGCTACAGTATTATCGAGGTATATGGTGGCAGGGGGCACCGCACACGGCTAAGGAATAGATCACGTGGATCAACTTGTGTGTTCTAGGGTGCCTCTACCTCAGTATATAAAGGAGCCAAGGGGGGAGGGGGGGCGCCGGCCAGGGAGAGGGCGCAGGAGGAGTCCTACTCCTTCCGGGAGTAGGACTCCCCCCCCCAATCCTATTCCAACTAGGATTCCCAAGGGGGAAAGGGGGAGAAGGGTGGCCGGCCACCTCTCCTAGTCCTAATAGGACTAGGGGAGGGGGAAGGTGCGCAGCCCCCTTGGGCTGCCCTTTTCTCCTTTCCACTAAGGCCCATGAAGGCCCATATGGCTCCCGGGGGGTTCCGGTAACCTCCCGGTAACCCGGTAAAATCCCGATTTCACCCGGAACACTTCCGATGTCCAAACATAGGCTTCCAATATATCAATCTCTATGTCTCGACCATTTCGAGACTCCTCGTCATGTCCGTGATCACATCCGGGACTCCGAACAACCTTCGGTACATCAAAATGCATAAACTCATAATGTAACTATCATCGTAACCTTAAGCGTGCGGACCCTACGGGTTCGAGAACAATGTAGACATGACCGAGACACATCTCCGGTCAATAACCAATAGCGGGACCTGGATGCCCATATTGGCTCCTACATATTCTACGAAGATCTTTTATCGGTCAGACCGCATAACAACATACGTTGTTCCCTTTGTCATCGGTATGTTACTTGCCCGAGATTCGATCGTCGGTATCCAATACCTAGTTCAATCTCGTTACCGGCAAGTCTCTTTACTCGTTCCGTAATACATCATCTCACAACTAACATATTAGTTGCAATGCTTGCAAGGCTTATGTGATGTGTATTACCGAGAGGGCCCAGAGATACCTCTCCGACAATCGGAGTGACAAATCCTAATCTCGAAATATGCCAACCCAACATCTACCTTTGGAGACACCTGTAATGCTCCTTTATAATCACCCAGTTACGTTGTGACGTTTGGTAGCACCCAAAGTGTTCCTCCGGTAAACGGGAGTTGCATAATCTCATAGTCATAGGAACATGTATAAGTCATGAAGAAAGCAATAGCAACATACTAAACGATCGTGTGCTAAGCTAACGGAATGGGTCATGTCAATCAGATCATTCAACTAACGATGTGACCTCGTTAATCAAATAACAACTCATTGTTCATGGTCAGGAAACATAACCATCTTTGATTAACGAGCTAGTCAAGTAGAGGCATACTAGTGACACTTTGTTTGTCTATGTACTCACACATGTATTATGTTTCCGGTTAATACAATTCTAGCATGAATAATAAACATTTATCATGATTATAAGGAAATAAATAATAACTTTATTATTGCCTCTAGGGCATATTTCCTTCACTAGGCACAACAGAGAGGTCAGCACGCCGGTCTAAATCCTATGGCGCAGGGGTCTGGGCCCATCGCCCTTTGCACACCTGCACGTTGCGAATGCGGCCGGAAGCAGACCTAGCCTAGTAGGCGTTCCAGTCCAATCCGGCGCGCGCCACTCAGTCGCTGACGTCACGAAGGCTTCGACTGATACCACGACGTCGAGTGCCCATAACTGTCCCCGCGTAGATGGTTAGTGCGTATAGGCCAGTGGCCAGACTCAGATCAAATACCAAGATCTTGTTAAGCGTGTTATTTTGAAATAACCGCGAACGCCGACCAGGGCCAGGCCCACGTCTCTACTAGGTGGTCTCAACCTGCCCTGTCGCTTCGCCACAAAGATCCACACAGAGGGCTGTCGGGATAGTATGTCCTTCCAGCCCCCAATTCGTGAATCAACTGCGGGTACTCCTCGAGCCAACCCGACTTTGGTCATCACATGTATCATGTATAAAGTATATAGTATATATCCGTGATCACCTCCCGAGTGATCACGACCCGATAGTATAGCATGGCAGACGGACAAGAATGTAGGGCCACTGATGATAAACTAGCATCCTATACTAAGCATTAGGATTGCAGGTAAGGGTAACAACAGTAGTAGCAAGGACAGGCTATGCATCAGGATAGGATGAACGGAAAGCAGTAACATGCTACACTACTCTAATGCAAGCAGTATAGAGAAGAGTAGGCGATATCTGGTGATCAAAGGGGGGGGCTTGCCTGGTTGCTCTGGCAAGAGAGAGGGGTCGTCAACTCCGTAGTCGTACTGGGTAGCAGCGGCGTCGGTCTCGGTGTCTAGCGAGAGAAGAGGGGGAAGAAACAATAAATATTTAAGCAAGCAGATGCATAGCGATGCATGACATGACAAGTATCGGTGCTAGAGGTGCCCTAACGCGGTATGAGGTGATACCGGTGAAGGGGGGGAACATCCGGGAAAGTATCCCCGGTGTTTCTCGTTTTCGGGCAAAGGAGCCGGAGGGGGAAAGTTGCGAGTTTGATATGTTAGGGGTGCGTGGCGGACGAACGGGCTGCGTATCCGGGTTCGTCTCGTCGTTCTGAGCAACTTTCATGTAGAGAGTATTTCCATCCGAGTTACGGATTAAAAGATATGATTTTTAAAAGAATTTATTAATTTCTGGAATTTAATTATTTATTTTATTTAATTCGAAATTGAATTTATGACATCAGCATGATGTAATGCTGACGTCAGCAGTCAACAGGGGTTGACTGGTCAACCTGACCAGTGGGTCCCACTGGTCAGTGACACATTTTAATTAGACATATTAATTGACCTAATTAGTATTAATTAGGGGAGTGGGCCCCACTGTCATTGACTGATTAACTAAAACAGATTAACTAGTTTAATTGGTAATTAGTTTAATCTAATCAGAATTATTTAAGTTAATTAATTAATTAACTGATTAATTAATATTTTTATTATTTTCTTTTAATCTTTCTTTTTGAAACGTTCTGGGGCTGGGCCCCGTTTGGCAGTGGCCCAGAGGGGCGATGCGGTTTACAGGCGCTAGCGGGCGCCGGGTCTCGGGCATCGCCCGAGCGAGGGGGGGGAAGCGAGGCAAGGCCAGTGGCAAACGCCGGCGAGGAGCGTGGCGTAAGGAGCGGCGCAGCGCGCGGCCGGACGGGGAGGGGTAAGGCGAAGGCCATGGCAGAGCTGGACGGTCGTGGCGAGGCGCCGGCCGTGGCCGCGAGCGGTGAAGGCGCGGGTCGCGGCAGAGGCAAGGCCACGGCGGGGCCGGGAAGCAGCGGGCAGGCGCTGGCTGCACGGGGTGTGGGCGAGGCACAGGCGTGACCCTGGGCCAGTATGCGGTAGGAGCCGCGGTTCGGGGCAAGTGGCGCGGGCGGAGCACGGCCACGGTGGCCTTGGGCGCAGGAAGGTGGTGTGGAGCGGCGAGCACGACGAGCGTGGCATAGCCGGGTGGCCGCGGACGCGCAGCAACGGGCGTGGCGCGAGGAACGAGATAGAGACGGGGGAAAGCGAGGATCGAGGGCGCGCTCACCAGGCCCTGTAGGCGTGCAACAGCGTGCTCGGGGAGGGCTCGACGGTGGCATGCGCCGGCGATGCGGACGGCGTCCTCGGGCGCGAGTAGATCCGTCGAGGGAGAGGGAGAGGGGAGCGCGAGATGGCGGAGCCGTCAAGGGCGACGTCAGAGCCAGCGAGGTGGTCCCGGGCGGCGGCGAGCGTTGGGCGTCGGGGTCGACGGGATCGGGGCCGACCCCGATCCAGATCGGTGGGGGAGAAGGGATCGTGGGGGGGGGGGAAGTGGGGTGCGGTTAGGGTTTTGGTCGTGCTGACCGGGGGGTTGTAGGCTGGGGCGCTGGGTGGGCCGGCCCATTCGGGCGGCTGGGGCCAGCTGGGTTAGCTGGGCCAGATGGCCCAGGGGGGTTTGGGGGGTTTTCCTTTCTCTTTCTTTTTTTCTTTTCTGTTTTATTTTATTTTAAAGTATTTAGTCTTTTACTAAAAATGTGTTTTCTGCACCATAATTACCTTTGTAATATTTGGCGTCCACCAAACATTTTTGTTTCAATTTTGAAAACCTTTATTGTCGACCTTAATTTTAAGTTTGAATTTGACGCGTTTTCGAATTATCCCGAGATTAGTAACAGTAATCGCAGATGACATGGCATCATTAGGAGAGTTTTACTGTAGCCAAATTATCCGGGCGTTACAACTAGGTATGATGCCTAGATCGGATATGAACTCCTTCATCCAGACTCCTTCATTTGCTGCTTCCGAAGCAGCTATGTACTCCGTTTCACACATAGATCCTGCCATGATGCTCTGCTTGGAACTGCATCAACTGACAGCTCTACCATTTAATAAAAATATGTATCCGGTTTGTGACTTAGAGTCATCCGGATCAGTGTCAAAGCTTGCATGGACGTAACCATTTATGACGAGCTCTTTGTCACCTCCATAAACGAGAAACATATCCTTAGTCCTTTTCAGGTATTTTAGGATGTTCTTGACCGTTGTCCAGTGATCCACTCCTGGATTACTTTGGTACCTCCCTGCTAAACTAATAGCAAGGCACACGTCAGGTCTGCTACACAGCATTACATACATGATAGAACCTATGGCTGAAGCATAGGGAATTATTTTCATTTTCTCTCTACCTTCTGCAGTGGTCGAGCATTGAGTCTGACTCAACTTCACACCATGTAACACAGGCAAAAACTCTTTCTTTGCCTGATCCATTTTGAACTTCTTCAAAACTTTATCAAGGTATTGCTTTGTGAAAGTCCAATTAAGCGTCTTGATCTATCTCTATAGATCTTGATGCCCAATATATAAGCAGCTTCACCGAGGTCTTTCATTGAAAAATTCTTATTCAAGTATCCTTATATGCTATTCAGAAATTCAGTATCATTTCCGATCAATAATATGTCATCTACATATAATATCCGAAATGCTACAGAGCTCCCACTCACTTTCTTGTAAATACAGGCTTCTCCAAAAGTCTGTATAAAACCATATGCTTTGATCACACTATCAAAGCGTATATTCCAACTCCGAGAGGCTTGCACCAGTCCATAAATGGATCACTGGAGCTTGCATACTTTGTTAGCACCTTTTGGATCGACAAAACCTTCTGGTTGCATCATATACAACTCTTCTTTAAGATATTCATTAAGGAATGCGGTTTTGACATCCATTTGCCAAATTTCATAATCATAAAATGCGGCAATTGCTAACATGACTACGGTTGAGAAGGTCTCATCGTAGTCAACTCCTTGAACTTGTCAAAAACCTTTTGCAACAAGTCGAGCTTTGTAGACAGTAACATTACCGTCAGCGTCAGTCTTCTTCTTGAAGATCCATTTATTCTCTATGGCATGCCGATCATCGGGCAAGTCAACCAAAGTCCACACTTTGTTCTCATACATGGATCCCATCTCAAATTTCATGGTCTCAAGCCATTTTGCGGATCTGGGCTCATCATCGCTTCCTCATAGTTCGTAGGTTTATCATGGTCAAGTAACATGACCTCCAGAACAGGATTACCGTACCACTCTGGTGCGGATCTTACTCTGGTTGATCTACGAGGTTCGGTAGTAACTTGATCAGAAGTTTCATGATCATCATCATTAGCTTCCTCACTTACTGCTGTAGGAATCACTGGAACTGATTTCAGTGATGAACTACTTTCCAATAAGGGAGCAGGTACAATTACCTCATCAAGTTCTACTTTCCTCCCACTCACTTCTTTCGAGAGAAACTCCTTCTCTAGAAAGGATCCATTCTTAGCAACGAATATCTTGCCTTCGGATCTGTGATAGAAGGTGTACCCAACAGTCTCCTTTGGGTATCCTATGAAGATACATTTCTTCGATTTGGGTTCGAGTTTATCAGGTTGAATCTTTTTCACATAAGCATCACAACCCCAAACTTTAAGAAACGACAACTTGGGTTTCTTGCCAAACCACAGTTCATAAGGCGTCATTTCAACGGATTTAGATGGTGCCCTATTTAACGTGAATGCAGTCGTCTCTAAAGCATAACCCCAAAATGATAGTGGTAAATCAGTAAGAGACATCATAGATCGTACCATATCTAGTAAAGTACAATTACGACATTCGGACACACCATTACGCTATGGTGTTCCGGGTGGCGTGAGTTGCGAAACTATTCCGCATTGTTCCAAATGAAGACCAAAGTCGTAACTCAAATATTCTCCTCCACGATCAGATCATAGAAACTTTATTTTCTTGTTACGATGATTTTCCACTTCACTCTGAAATTCTTTGAACTTTTCAAATGTTTCAGACTTATGTTTCATTAAGTAGATATACCCATATCTGTTCAAATCATCTGTGAAGGTGAGAAAATAACGATATCTGTCGCGATCCTCAATGTTCATTGGACCACATACACCAGTATGTATGATTTCCATTAACTTTGTTGCTCGCTCCATTGTTTCGGAGAACGGAGTTTTAGTCATCTTTCCAATGAGGCATGGTTTGCAAGTACCAAGTGATTCCAGAAGTCAATCAGAATGGAATTTCTTCATGCGCTTTACACCAATATGACCCAAACGGCAGTGCCACAAATAAGTTGCACTATCATTATCAACTCTGTATCTTTTGGCTTCAATACTATGAACATGTGTATCACTACTATCAAGATTTAGTAAAAATAGACCACTCATCAAGGGTGCATGACCATAAAAGATATTACTCATATAAATAGAACAATCATTATTCTTTGATTTAAATGAATAACCGTCTCGCATCAAACAAGATCCAGATATAATGTTCATGCTCAATGCTGGCACCAAATAACAATTATTTAGGTCTAAAACTAATCCTGAAGGTAGATGTAGAGGTAGTGTGCCGACGATGATCACATCGACTTTGGAACCATTTCCCACGCGCATCGTCACCTCATCCTTAGCCAATCTTTGCTTAATCTGTAGCTCCTGTTTCTAGTTGCAAATGTTAGCAACTGAACTAGTATCAAATACCCGGGCACTACTGTGAGCGTTAGTAAGGTACACATCAATAACATGTATATCAAATATACCTTTCACTTTGCCATCCTTTTTCTCCGCCAAATACTTGGGGCAGTTTCGCTTCCAGTGACCAGCCCCTTTGCAGTACAAGCACTCAGTCTCAGGCTTAGGTCCAGACTTGGGTTTCTTCACTTGAGCAGCAACTGGCTTGCTATTATTCTTGAAGTTCCCCTTGTTATCCTTACCTTTTTTCTTGAAACTGGTGGTCTTGTTGACCATCAACACTTGATGCTCCTTCTTGATTTCTACCTCCACAGCCTTTAGCATTGCGAAGAGCTCAGGAAACGTCTTATCCATCCCTTGCATATTATAGTTCATCACGAAGCTCTTGTAGCTTGGTGGCAGTGATTGAAGAACTCTGTCAATGACACTATCATCAGGAAGATTAACTCCCAGTTGAGTCAAGTGGTTGTGGTACCCAGACATTCTGAGTATATGTTCACTGACAGAACTATTCTCCTCCATCTTGCAGTTGTAGAACTTATTGGAGACTTCATATCTCTCAATCCGGGCATTTTCTTGAAATATTAACTTCAACTCCTGGAACATCTCATATGCTCCATGATGTTCAAAACATCATTGAAGTCCCGGTTCTAAACCGTAAAGCATGACACACTGAACTATCGAGTAGTCATCAGTTTTGCTCTGCCAGGTGTTCACAACATCTGTCGTTTCTCCTGCAGCGGGTTTGTCACCTAGCGGTGCTTCCAGGACGTAATTCTTCTGTGCAGCAATGAGGATAATCCTCAAGTTATGGACCCAGTCCATGTAGTTGCTACCATCATCTTTCAACTTAGCTTTCCCTAGGAACGCATTAAAATTCAACGGAACAACCGTGCGGGCCCTCTATCTACAACAACATAGACATTCAAAATACTATCAGGTACTAAGTTCATGATAAATTAAAGTTCAATTAATCAAATTACTTAAGAACTCCCACTTAGGTAGACATCTCTCTAATCATCTAAGTGATCACGTGATCCATATCAACTAAACCATGTCTGATCATCACGTGAGATGGAGTAGTTTTCAATGGTGAACATCACTATGTTGATCATATCTACTATATGATTCACGTTCGACCTTTCGGTCTCAGTGTTCCGAGGCCATATATGCATATGCTAGGCTCGTCAAGTTTAACCCGAGTATTCTGAGTGTGCAAAACTGGCTTGCACCCGTTGTATGTGAACGTAGAGCTTATCACACCCGGTCATCACATGGTGTCTCAGCACAACGAACTGTAGCAACGGTGCATACTCAGGGAGAACACTTATACCTTGAAATTTAGTGAGAGATCATCTTATAATGCTACCGCCGAACTAAGCAAAATAAGATGCATAAAGGATAAATATCACATGCAATCAATATAAGTGATATGATATGGCCATCATCATCTTGTGCCTTTGATCTCCATCTCCAAAGCACCATCATGATCACCATCATCACCGGCTTGACACCTTGATCTCCATCGAAGCATCGTTGTCATCTCGCCAACTATTGCTTCTACGACTATTGCTACCGCCTAGTGATAAAGTAAAGCAATTATATGGTGATTGCATTTCATACAATAAAGTGACAACCATATGGCTCCTACCAGTTGCCGATAACTGTGTTACAAAACATGATCATCTCATACAATAAAATTTAGCATCATGTCTTGACCATATCACATCACAACATGCCCTGCAAAAACAAGTTAGACGTCCTCTACTTTGTTGTTCAAGTTTTACGTGGCTGCTATGGGCTGAGCAGGAACTGTTCTTACCTACGCATCAAAAACCACAACGCGATATAGTGATTGCTTTTTGATCTTCAGAAAGAACATTGTTCATTGAATCCAATTCAACTAAAGTTGGAGAAACTAACACCCACCAGCCACCTGTGTGCGAAGCACGTCGGTAGAACCAGTCTCGCATAAGCGTACGCGTAATGTCGGTCTGGGACGCTTCATCCAACAATACCGCTGAATCAAGAATCAACTAGTGACGACAAGCAATATGTATATACCCACGCCCACAACTCATTTGTGTTCTACTCATGCATATAACATCTACGCATAAACCTGGCTCGGATGCCACTATTGGGGAACGCAGTAATTTCAAAAAAAATCCTACGCACACTCAAGATCATGGTGATGCATAGCAACGAGAGGGAAGAGTGTTGTCTACGTACCCTCATAGACCATAAGCGGAAGCGTTATGACAACGTGGTTGATGTAGTCATACGTCTTCTCGATCGACCGATCCTAGTACCGAAACTACGGCACCTCCATGATCTACACATGTTTGGCTCGATGACGTCCCACGAACTCACGATCCAGCAGAGTGTCCGGGAAGAGCTTCGTCAGCACGACGGCGTGATGACGGTGATGATGATGCTACTGTAATAGGGCTTTGCCTAAGCATCGCTACGATATGACCGAGGTGGATTGTGGTGGAGGGGGGCACCACACACGGCTGGAAACAATCAACTTGTGTGTCCTAGGATGCCCCTTGCCCCCGTATATAAAGTAGGAAGAGGGGAGGCCGGACGGCCCTGGTGGCACGCCAAGGGAGGAGGAATCCTCCTCCTAGTAGGAGTAGGATTCCTCCTTTCCTAGTCCTACTAGGAGGAGAAGGGGAAGGAAGGAAGGGAGAGGAAGAGGAGAAGGAAAGGGGGGCGCGTCCCCCTCCCTAGTCCAATTCGGACTCCCTGTAGGGAGGGGGCACGGCTGCCCCTTGTGGGCTACCTCCCCTCTTCCCTATGGCCCATGAAGGCCCAACTTTCCCCGGGGGGGTTCCGGTAACCCTCCGGCACTCCGGTTTTCTCCGAAATCACCCGGAACACTTTCGGTGTCCGAATATAGTTGTCCAATATATCAATCTTTATGTCTCGACCATTTTGAGACTCCTCATCATGTCCGTGATCATATCCGGGACTCCAAACTACCTTTGGTACATCAAAACACATAAACTCATAATACCAATCGTCACCGAACGTTAAGCGTGCAGACCCTACGGGTTCGAGAACTATGTAGACATGACCGAGACACGTCTCCGGTCAATAACCAATAGCGGAACCTGGATGTTCATATTGGCTCCCACATATTCTACGAAGATCTGTATCGGTCAAACCGCATAATGATATACGTTGTTCCCTTTGTCATCGGTATGTTACTTGCCCGAGATTCGATCGTCGGTATATCAATACCTAGTTCAATCTCATTACTGGCAAGTCTCTTTACTCATTCCGTAATGCATCATCCCGCAAATAACTCATTAGTCACATTGCTTGCAAGGCTTATAGTGATGTGCATTACCAAGAGGGCCCAGAGATACCTCTCTGATACTCGGAGTGACAAATCCTAATCTTGATCTATGCTGACTCAACAAACACCATCGGAGACACCTATAGAGCATCTTTATAGTTACCCAGTTACGTTGTGACGTTTGATAGCACACTAAGTGTTCCTCCGGTATTCAGGAGTTGCATGATCTCATAGTCATAGGAACATGTATAAGTTATGGAGAAAGCAATAGCAACAAACTAAATGATCATCGTGCTAAGCTAACGGATGGGTCAAGTCAATCACATCATTCTCTAATGATGTGATCCCGTTAATCAAGTGACAAATCATGTCTATGGTTAGGAAACATAACCATCATTGATTCAACGAGATAGTCAAGTAGAGGCAAACTAGTGACACTCTGTTTGTCTATGTATTCACACATGTACTAAGTTTCCGGTTAATACAATTCTAGCATGAATAATAAACATTTATCATGATATAAGGAAATATAAATAACAACTTTATTGCCTCTAGGGAATATTTCCTTCACTCACATCCAACAGAGTACAAAAAAGACATTCTTATCTAGAAAGTAAATCTAGATCTAGCTTTTCGGAGCTCTTGCGAGCGAGGGTTTCATCGCAAACCTTCCACCACAGATCTACAACTAAGTGGTTTTTCTTTCTTGGCCTCCTTTGAATTAGTGTCATCCTGTCTCATCAGGTCCCACCTCAATCACCCTAACCATTGCCACCACTTGCTGGTGGTAGTGGGAAGAAGATAAAAAATCTAAGGAGGAAGTATGAGGGCATGGATGTCACACATAAACTGGTGGATGTTGAGGAGGAAAGGATCTGAAATAGAACACCTTGTTCCACCCCCTGCCGAGCGGTCCAATGAAAGAAGGATCATCAAGCAACATTGTTGGTTGTTTGAGGTGTTTGGTGGTATTGAGTTTTCTTTCACTAGGTTAATGCAATTTTTTTCTAGGTTCTCTTATGCATCTTCAATTGATTTGAATGTGGAGGTTGGTGTGATTTATGACATTCTTAAAATATTTACAGTTACATTTCTTCAACTTCCATGTTACCCCTTGTGCATCTCTGTAACAAACTCAAAATTTGGAATATATCCAGGTGGGATGCCTCCCATCCCCACCAACATGCAATTTTTATCTTGTGTGTTATTGATTAGGTTGTTGCCATCTTTTCAAGACACCTACTTCAACATATACGGGTGGAACAACCTAGCTAATCTAGTGACTGCAATCAAAGGCACTCACGGGATATCAAGGGCGAAACAGTCAAAATAAATGAGGGTTTGGCATGTTTACAGTTTCAGCGACCACTTCCATTCATGAACAACTAGCAAACTGACCGTCACAAACGTGAATGCAATGTTTGTAGTGCATGGGTATCATCGTTATATCACACGTACAAAAACTACAAATGTTAAGTAAGAAATTTTATTTGCATATGTCTAATGTGCCTAGTCCATATTATCTATCTATATTGAAATTATAAGGTATATAATCTTAATTTAATCCGGGGATCAATAGTGTATTCATGTTGTTTTATAGACTACAATACTATGAAGGAACCAATATATTTTGTATTATTTCCATACACCAGTCTGATTTAATCTAATTAGTTGATTGCACATAACTGAAATCATATTATTTTTTTGAAAAGGAGATGGACCTATGGCCTCGACCCCAACCGATACACACATCCATCTATGACACCTAGTTTAGTTAGAAGTACATACCAAATAAAATAATAGTCACTCCCACAAGTTGGTTGCATTCACAAATTTATATTGCGAAATTGTATCACGTGTGTTTTCCTTTATCTACACTAAGTTGTGGTTAAATTTAATTAGGCTTTGATTATCCTTAGCAGATGGCTACAATAAACTTCTTGCTTCACAACAACTTTTGTAAGTGGTCAACATATTCGTAATTAGGGATGGTTATGTAAAATATCTATAACATCTTGCACAAAGAAAGCATTTATAGTATTAAGCCAAAAAAGTGCAAACATGTCATCGAATAGCACATCAAGCCTTCGAAAATTATACTCACCTCGGTGTCTCCACAATGTGCCGTAAAAATATTTGATTTTCTTAACACCGTTAGTTTCATAAGAAATAGCTTGTCTATAGCCCTTTTGTAGTTTCTTTGATAGGTTCAGTACCAGTCCATCCAGCAGACATTTGTTTCGAGCAAAGTCCAATTAATTAAATTTTGAGTATATATTCATTTCCTTTATTTTAGTATCAAGAGTTGACAAATTTAACCTTTCTTTTCCATATAATTATTTAGGATAGAAAACTATACCTTTTGAATTAATAGTTTGGAGTACTCATATGGACCTTCCCAACATAAATATCAAGTAATACATAAAAATAACCTATCATAGCTGAACATAAGGCTAGAACTTACTGTGACACTAATACAACTCTCCCCTACAACGTTTGACCGAACAGACCGGTCCAACGGATGTTGTGTGTGAACGGTTTTCAGAAATTTCCATATAAGTATGGTGGTTATTAGTTTCGGTAAACTATCATCGAGTTTTTTCCTTTGTTTTTTCAACTAGTTTATCAGCTTTGATTTTCAATTTTTTTCTTTTAAATTTTTGTTCCTTTTTCTAAACTTTTCTTCTTATGTTTCCTTTCTGCAATACACGGTGACATTTTTACAAATACACG
Organism: Triticum urartu; assembly: GCF_056163025.1. NCBI lineage: Eukaryota > Viridiplantae > Streptophyta > Magnoliopsida > Poales > Poaceae > Triticum > Triticum urartu. The sequence goes on from NC_141879.1 coordinate 575,084,810, forward strand.
TCAATTTTTTATTGATACATGTAAACTATTTTTCAGATCCGCAACAAATTACTTTCAAGTTCATGTTGAACACTTCTCCGAACACACGTTGGAAATTTATCAAATACTTGTTAAACATTTTATAAATACATGATGAACATTATTTCTTTGATAGTCTTGGTACCAGTCCATCCAACAAACATTTGTTTCGAGCAAAGACCAACCAATTAAATCTTGAGTATATATTCATTTACCTCATTTTAGTATCATGAATTGACAAATTTAACCTTTCTTTTCCATATAATTATTCAGAATGTAAGTCTATAGCTTTTGAATTGATAGTTTGGAGTACTCATATGGACCTTCCCAACTTAATTAAATATCAAGTAAAACATCATAATAACCTACCATAGGGGAAGAAAATTCTAGAATTTACTGTGTGACCAATACAACTCTCCCCTACAACGTTTGCCCGAACTGGCCGGATCTACCGATGTTGTGTGTGAATTGTTTTCAGAAGTTTCCATATATGTATGGTGGGTATTAGTTTCGGGAATGTTTCATCGAGTTTTTTCCTTTGTTTTTTCAACTAGTTTATCGGTTTTCATTTTTAGATTTCCCTTTCAATTTTTTGTTTTGTTTTTTCTAGCCTTTGCTTCTTATTTTTGGTTTCAGCAATACACGGTGACATATTTACAAGTACACATCAACTTTTTCTGATCACGGTAAAATATTTTTAAGATCCACAACAATTTCTTTCAAGTTCCCATTGAACACTTTTATGAACACATGTTGGACATTTGTCAAATGCACATTAAACATTTTATAAATACACAATGAACATTATTAAACACACGTTGAACATTTTTCAAAAATGTCATGAACATATATTTGAACATTTGAAACATTGTCAAATGGCATAAACATTTTTAGTGGTACAAAACATCTTTTTAAAAATGCACAAACAATTCTTTACATTTGATGAACATTTTCTAAAAATGTTATGCGCAAATTTTTAAATGTGTGAACATATACAAATGTCATGCATATTTTAAACATGTGAAACGTTATTGAAGTGTCATGAACATTTTTCTTGGTTGGTATGAAACGATTGTGCAAATATATTTTTTACATTTCATGAACATTTTCTTCAAAATGTCATAAGCATATTTTTAAATGCTAGATTTTTTTATTGTTTTGAACATTCGTTTGAATGATTTGAACATTTTTTACAAACTTCGTGAAAAAATATTTACATTTTCTTGATTTTTTTTCTCTAAAAATGACATGAATATATTTTAAAATGTATGGAAATGTTTAAATGTCACGATGTCTTTAAAAAAATTACACCCATTTTCAAAAACGGCATGAAAAAACTTAACATTCTGCAAATAATTTTGGACCTATGGTACAACAAAATATGATTTATATGCTATAAAATTATAATGAAGGAGGATTGCCACCATATGTTTTTGTGATATATAGTTTATATTGTAGTAGTTAAATTTATAATTTTGACCAAGAATATGAGGAGGCCCAATAAATCCAGACAGAGGAAGTAACTAAAGAGATTAGGACATGTTGATTGAGAATGACACGTCTATTTTTCCCGTTAAATGATGGCGCACTTCAGGAATGCTATTGATGACATCGATAATTTTATTGAATTGGGAAGTTCATGAAAAGGAAAGGAGTTCCAAACATTGTTTATGAAGCATGCTCCCTTAGACACTTAGGCGATAAGGCGCCCTATCAACACCTTACAAATATGCCATTTTCACCGCTTAGGCATCAGTGCGAATGGTGTTTACCTTAGCTTGCCTTATTGCTTATAAACGGTGGTTCGAAAAGCAATGTGTAGCTTGCTCCATCTTTTTTGCAAACACGCTGCAAGCAAAGTGATAGCCCCAGACCCCCACAAGTGATATCTTGTTTGGAAAGTACACTTAGATCTACCTTTTTGGAGCTCTAGCGAGCGAGGGTTTCATCGCAAACCACCCACCATATATCTACAACCATGCGGGTTTCCTTTCTCGTCCTCCTTCCTATTAATGTCATCATGTCTCATCAGATCCCACCTCAATCACGCAAACATCGCCATCACTTGCTGGTGGCATTGGAAAGAATAAAAAAACCCGAGGAGGAAGCAGGAGGGCATGGATGTCACATATAAACCGGGGGTTGTTGAGGAGGAAAATGGTCCGAAACAGAACACCTTGTTCCTTCCCTATCTGAGTGGCCCATGAAACAAAGGATCATCGAGCAACATTGTTGGTTGTTTGAGTGTTTGGTGGTATCGAGTTCTTTCACTAAGTTGATGTAATTTTTTTCTAGTTTCTCTTATGCATCTTGAATTGATTTAAATGTGGAGGTTAGTCTTATTTGAGTGCATGCTAAAAATATTTGAATGTGTATCCTTGTAACAAACTCAAAATTTAAAATATATCCAGGTGAGGGTGCCTGCACTTCCCGCTGATATGCATTTTTTTTTATTTTGTGTGTTATTGATTAGGTTGTTGTCATATTTTCATGACACCTATTAAAACATAGATGGTGGAACGACCTAGCTAATCTGATCAGCGCAAATCAAAGGCATCCGCGGGATATCCAAGGAGAAACTGTCAAAGTAGGGTTTGGCATGTTTACAATTTCAGCGAGCACTTCCATTTGGGAACAACTAGCAAATTGGCCGTCGCAAATGTGAATGCACCATCTTTAGTGCGCAAACATCAAATTTATATCACCTGTAAAGTACTACAAATGGTAAATATAATATAAATATTTATTTGTATATGTGCAATGTGCCTAGCCCATATTATGTATATTGATATTATAAGGTATATAATCTTAATTTAATCGGGGGATCAGTAGTGTATTCATGTTATTTTAAAGACTACAATATTGTGAAACGACCTAGATATTTTGTAGTATTTCCATACAACAGTCAAATTTAATCTCATTAATTGGTTACACATAATTGAACTCCAACACATACTTCTGTTAAGGACCCCTGGCCTTTGCCCCAACCACATCCATCAATGACACCTAGTTTAGTTAGAAGTAGACAAAAAAATAAAATAACAATTACTTCCACAAGTTGGTCGCATTCATGAATTCCCATGAGTCATTCATATTGTGAAATTTTATCACATGTGTTTTTCTCCACCAAGTTGTGGTTAAATTTAGTTATTCTTTGAATACCCTTACAAGAAAGCTACAATAAAACTTCTTGCTTCACACTAAAATTTATAAGACGTCAACGTATTTAGAATTTGGGATGGTTATGTAATTTTTTGTAAGATCTCGCACGAAGAAAATATTTACAGTAATAAGCCAGAAAAGGTGCAAACATGTCATCGAAGAGCACATCACATCTTCAAAAACTATACTCACCTCAGTGTCTCCACAACATGCAAAAATATTTGATTTTCTTTGAACACCGTTAATTTCACAAGAAAATAGCTTGTCTATAGCCCTTTTGTATTTTCTTTGATAGTTTCGGTACAGTCCATCCAACAGACATTTGTTTCTAGCAAAGACCATCTAATTAAATTTTGAGTACATATTCATTTCCTTCATTTTAGTATCAAGAATTGACATATATTAAACCTTTATTTTTCATATAACTTTTCAGAATGGAAGTCTATAGCTTTTGAAGTGGTAGTTTGGAGCACTCATCTAGACCTTCCCAACATAAATGTCAAGTTAGACATCATAATAACCTACCATAGCGGAACATAAGTCTAGAAATTATTGTGATACCAATACATCTCTCCCCTATAACGTTTGCCCGGAAGGCCGGCCCAACAGATGTGGTGTGTGAACGGTATTCAAGAGTTTCCATATATGTATGGTGGGTGCTAGTTTTGTGAATGTTTCATCTAGTTTTTTCTTTGTTTTTTCAAACTTGTTTATCGGTTTTCATTTTCCTTTTTTCCTTTTAAATCTTTGTTAGTTTTCTCTAACCTTTTATTCTTATTTTTATTTTCTGCAATATACAAATGCATTTTTATCAATACATGTCAATTTTTTGAATGCATGTAAAATATTTTTCGGATCCACATCAGTTTTTTTTGTTCAAGTTCATGTTGAACACTTTTCCGAACACATGTTGGACATTTGTCAAATATACGATAATCATTTTATAAAATATGACATGGGTATGGCCATGAACTTGGTCATTTGGCTTGAAACCCATGAACATTCATAGATGGTAGTCCATTTTGTGAACACCTTTTTTAAGAAATCATTGTATTCCTAGTTTATCATTTTTCCTGGAAACAAGTTCACATGAAAGGACTCCATGCAAAAGGATTCCATTTTTTATTTATTTTTCAATTTTTCAAAATGGAGTACGAATTATCAACATGGCTATTCAAAGCAACCGGTTGAATCTTTAAACTTTTTTGTGAATACTACATATAATCCTATCTCAGTACCTTAAAATATTTTTACCAGTTTCTGGAACCAAACTATAACACACTTGTAGTTCAATTTTGATTTTTTAAGAAATGCCCATAATTTCATTAATCAATGGAATATAGCAAAAAAGCTCAAAAATTCAAATCTTTCGAAAGTAGGCATCCGATATTGTCCAATTTGTGTGAAAATTGCGAAAGTTCAATGTTCAATCTTATTTGTGGTACTTGCTTCACAAAAGAAATATCTTTTGGCACTAGAAAATGATTTATTTATTTTTGTAACAAAAATACAGAAACTTTGTGTCTAAATTAAAGATATTTTGGGACTGTAAAAACGTAGACCATATAGGAGACTCTCATTTTTTGCACTAAAAACTGAAAACTTTGGCACTCCCATTTTTTGCATTGAGAAATGGGGGAAAATCTTTAATAAGTTAACAATAACATTTAAAAAAATGAGAGTGCCAAAGTTTTTTTTACAAGCGTTAACAATAACTTTGGACATTCTTAAGGAACCATCTTGGTCTTGAATTTAAATCAATATTGTATTTGAATTTGGATTTATATTCATATAGATTGGAATATAAGTTCAAAACCACTCAAATAATTTATTGCACTTGGATGGGTGCACATGAGTCACGTTTAAAATTTCAGATGAGTTGGCATTAATTTGAATACTAAACATTTTCAAATCAATGGCAGCAACAGGAAATAAAACCAAAAAAATTAAAAGAGAGATATTGATTTAAATTCAAGACCTTACCTTGCAAATGGCCAGCCCACCAGAGCCCACTTGAGCCGAAGCGCCTTCAACCTTGTGCTAGTAGGAATGAGGCCGTGTCGGCGCGCGCGCCCGAGGTTGCCACCTCCTTCCTGTTTGCTTGCTCCTCCCCGTCCCCGTCTCCTTCATGTGCAGGCTCCCCCTCTGTATTGCTCCTCTCTCCCTGGCCTCACTCCCCTCCTCTAGCTCGCGTTCTTGTAGACTTCGCCGCTGGGGCCCGATCGCCGCCACCACCGATTCGACACCGCCAGGTCATCCCCGAGCTTGTCATCTGCACCATCAGCACTACTATGAGCATCTCTCTCTCTTTCCCCTATCCTATCTAGCTCGAGCATGTCCTCTAGCCAAATTCCCCCGCCGTGATTGATTGCTGCCGCGGCCACGCTTGCCGTCACCATCGCAAGCAACCCAGCCTGAGAAAACCGAGCGCAGTCATGCTAGAGAAAACCGAGCCGCCGCCTCATAGTAGATGCCTGAGAAAACCGAGCATGTCCTCTTCGAACCCAGCCCTTTCTAGCGCACTGCCTCATCGTTTCCGTCGATTCCGGTTACCCCTCGGCCTCCCTTTTGATCCCGTAGACGCGCGCCAGTGTGAGCTGCAGTTTGGTGCCCTCAGCACAACGATCTGCCGCTCGCAGCGCCATTCCAGTGAGCATCCGCCGCACACGGGTGACAGCCATCATAAGGGACAAATTAACCCGCTAACCAACCCCCTCGGTCACTGACACCAGGCCCCACCAGCTAATTTATGTCAGGTTAATTTTTAGTTACGTTTAACCCTGAGTCACGGACTTATGGGCCCCTCCTCTGTTAATGATGTCGTTAGGGTCAATTAAACGCTAATAGCCTATGAGTTGATGACATGTGGGCTTTGTTGTAAGGTTTGACTTGGCACAATAAGCTATTGACTTGACCCACTAGTTAGGCTGGTGATAGTGAGGAGTAACTTATAGTAGTGTCATGCATATAACACTAGTCTAAATTACTATCTTCATAGTGCAAAGTATCATAAAAATGGTGTCATAGATAGCTTTATTTATTAGCCTATAGACTCATTTTACCTCGGAAAGAACATATTATGTTACTTCAAACATCTCTTTTCTCGTTAAATACTTGCCACATAAACAAAATTGCCTTGAGATGTGTTAAGTTACTATCTAAGTTACTCCCACTATAACTAGCCTTAGAGACTCTGGATGATGCGATCAGGCCTCACTTGTTAGCATTTTTATTAGTCCCACTCATCAGGAACACATCCTAATAATGGTCAATGGGCTTTGACCTAATGAAAATGCCCTGTTTGGACATTTGTTAGGCTTGGCGAAAAGAAGAGGGAAAAAGTAAGAAACGTTAAGACAGTGGGGCAAAACTAAATAGTACTAAGGAATCATATGCATGCAAATAGAAATCCTAATAAAGAAAGTAGATATGGCATAGTTTTCTACCCATATGATGGCCTGAACCTTGGTAAGAGCAACTCCAACGGGGCGATACATTTCGTCCGCGGGCGTCTGTTTGGGTCGGCGCGGACAGAAAAGTCAGCCCAACGCATCGACCCAAACGGACGTGCGTCCGCTTTTCGTCCGCCTGCCGACTCATTCACGGTCCATTTTTGAACTGGATTTGCGTCGGCACGGACACAAGACGGACGCGCGCGCTCGCCTTCTCATTTCCCTGAGCCTGCTGGTCGGTGGCAGCCTCCACCATTTCCTTCCACCCCTCCCCATCCCAAAAAAAACCCTCTCGCACGCATGCGCTCCCGTCCCCGTCATGGACGACGACCTCGACGCCGCCGCTGACCTCGCCTCCCTCGCCTCGTCCGGCATGGCGACCGCGCCCTCTGGCAAAGGCAAGCCTCGCGGCCCCCGCAAATCCGCCGCCGCGGCCAAGCCGAAGAAGACGCTGACGCCCGAACAGCGAGCAAGGGAGTCGGCCAAGAGGAAGGGCCGGAGGCACGTGGCGGCCGTCGTCGCCGCCGCCGCACAGCAGCAGGTCACGAACGCCCGCGTCGCCGCGGCAACGAGGGAGGCGCTATATACACTACTAGGGAAAAGCCTATACACAGAATTTTACCAGTAGCGCTGTACAAAATCAAGCGCTGCTGCTACTTAGTAGCAGCGCGCGTAAATAAACCGCGCTACTGCTATGACTTTAGCAGTAGCGCGTACTAGCGAAAAGCGCTGCTGATACGTTTGAACTGGGCGCACATGGCTAGCCCAACCTAGCAGTAGCGCGTATAATGGCCCAGCGCTACTGCTAATCGCTATAGCTGCAGCGTGTATTCCAGAACGCGCTGTAGCTAACGTAGCAGCAGCGCCCTTTCTGGAACGCGCTACTGGTACTTCTGACTTAACCACGCGGTTCGTCCTTCCCCACGGCCACTTCATCCCTCAAATCAACTCCACTCTTGCCGCCGCCGTCGCCCCTCGGCCGCCGCGCGCTCTCCCTACGCCGCCCCCGACCCCAGATTCAACGCTGGCCCCGCCCCCGACCTCAACGCCGCCCGGGACTCCGCCCCCGACCCCGACCTCAACGCCGCCCCGGACGCCGCCCCCGCCCCCCGACCTCAACGCCGCCCCGGAGCCCCGACCACGACTTCGACGCCGCCTGCCCCTCCCTCGTCGCAGGCACCCGAGGTGAGCACGCCTGCTCCTCCCTCTCCCCTACCTCTGCCTAAGGTTTCTACCTCCATCAAATTAGTTAGGGTGGAAACGAATGGGATGCGGATGCGGCTCAAATGAGTTAGGGTTCATGTAAGGGTGAAAACGAATCAAATTTCTAAGATGAATCATAAAACAAGTAAAATTTGACCACTTATTTCACTTTATAGTTGGAACTAGTTAGTAAGAACTAGTTAGTAAGAACTAGGTACTAATTAGGTACTAGAATATTTTTATTTATAGTAAGTTTATTTTTAGTAAGAACTAGTTGAATTAATAGAACTAGTTAGTAAGAACTTGTTGCTATTTTTTTAGTTAAAGCAATTTTCCCGCATCGACGTGGACGATGCCTATCTCGCATCCTCGTCGTCGAGTCGGCGGAGGACGACACCTGCTTGACCAGATGGGCCATGTCCGGGACTGGGCTCCGCCGGGGTGGTACTGGGAGGCGCTACCTACCGGGGGGCACAGGTTGGTGAGGAGCCAGCCTGTCGTTGACCCGAACCTTCTTTGGTGGCGGTCGCGTGGGCCAGTGATGGTCCAGAGGCTCGAGGACTCCGCGGAGGTGGTGCGTCACCGTGTCAGTGAGGAGGACGCGCACGTCCGTCGCTACTTGTTTGCGTTGGAGCACAGGTTCTCCAATACCTGGCAGGTTCTCCAGGGATCTCACTAGAGCTATGATCCCGTGATGGTTCCTTCTCTGTGGGTGTCCACCGCCCGCGCCGATACCCATCGTGTGCTAGGGTTTTAGTTGTACTAGTGATGTTATATGTATGACAATATTCGGGATGTATTAGTGATAATATTCGACGATGTACGGACGCATGAGATGATTTACTTTTGCTTATTGAATGCATGCTAATTTGAGTCTTATAAGATATTTTGAAATGTATATCTTGTGTTGCTCAATATCCAAGTGGCCGGTCATGTTTGCAGGTTACACCTCCGAGTGGCCTATGTTTTGCCGAGTGTTGATTCATTTCCGTTCCGGCAAATTTCAGGCGCTCGATATATCCTATTTTAGCAAAGGTCATGCCGGATTTTTCCATGAATTTTGGCATGACTTTTGACAGAATATGTAGGAAATATCGAGTGCCCCGGATTTATGTGTTGAGTATCCTGGTAGTTGTCTTCTATCGATTTTCAATTAATGTTTTAACTATGAACATAGGAAATGTCTGACGACAAAAAGGATTTCGGTATTTGCAAATACTGCGAAGACGAGCGCGGCCTGTGCGACGGAATCTTCCTAGATGATGATAGGCGCTTCAGCATCAAGCTAGACGAGAACTTCGAAGTGGATACAGTAAGTCACAACGACAAGTCTTTTTTCGTAATTAAGCATGACATCTGCTTCATTTGCTTCAACTTATATTTTTTTTACTATTCTACTAGCGTATCCCCTGCCATGCAAGAGTTTTTGTATTGGATAAGATAGGTTTCAATCATACTATGGAGGTAAAAAAAGTTTATTTGAAGACCGAGCATGGTTATATTTTCCACGCAAAATTATACAATTCAGACGACTACACCTATTTTGGATGCAAAACATGGCGAGCACTATGCAAGACTTATGCATTTCAGCCTGATATGGTTATCACCTTTGATATTCGTCCGAAAGATGATATTGAAGGTAATACCAACATCTGGGTCGATGTGCAGACGCCTCCAGTTACACCAAAATATAAGTTTCTCAACCATATTTATGTCTTTGATATTGTTTATTCAAAAATAGTTGACAACTAATTTGTATTGTCAGCTTATTTCGGTGCAAGCAAACATGTCCAGCGCTTGGTAGACTGGACCTACTACTGTCCCGGGGCTGAACTAAACTGCGAGGAGCTAAGTCATTATGTTTCATGGCTTGAGGATCTTGATACCGTCAAGACAAATTTTCTTCCTGGACTTAGAAATCTTAGTACTGAAAACGTGCGACCAATAGTGTTCGCCATGAACTACGGTCACATCTATTTAGGAAGGATGGTAAGATTTTTACTATTTGTCCTCAGTGCATCTTTTCCATACATTATTTGTGAAGCTAAACTTCATTGCTAAGTATGTGACCATACGATGTTCTTCAACAGGGACTCCCGATGAATGTTGTGCCTTATGGGATCGAGACTAAAGGTACCATGAGTATTATTAGCTTACGGCCAAGATATCCTACATGTTACTTTAGTGCATTCAAGATCAGCGATGAATGCTTAATAGTGCAAGACTGGACCAGATATGTGATGGGGGAGCGCAGACAAGTACTAGGGGGCAGCAAACAGATGTGCTACCCAAAATTAGGAGACATGTTCATCTGCATGCTCCAACTTGATCAAGGAGGAGAGCTACACATGTTTTATATTGTTTTATCTAAGAGAGAGCAGCAGGAGTGATTAGCTAGAAATGAGTTTGAGGATGATGATGTGCTACACTATTACTATGATGATAAAATAGCTAGTGTTGGTGGTAATGACTGATGATTATTATTAGCTAGTGTTAGTGGTGATTAAATAAATATTGTTGGTGCTAATGATTATGATGATGATTAAATAGCTTGTGCTGGCGGATTAGATTCAAGTGGAGGCAACATGTGGTGCACATCAAAAGTACTACTAGTCCAAACTAGATCAAGTTTGGATTAGTAGTATACTTTTGACATGCACCACATATTGCCTCCACTTGAACCTAATCCACCTTTATTTGACGCACCGTTATGGACATAATGATGTAAACCTCATACCTAGTATTGTACCAATATTTGTACGATGGCGCATAAATACACTAAAAATAAAAAATAAAAAAACAATACTAGTAGCGATGGAAAGAAAACACGCTGCCAGTAGTTACATTAGCAGCAGCGTGGGAGTGAACAAGCGCTGCAGCTATTTGTCCTAGCAGTAGCGCGTGCGGCACGCGTTACTGCTAAACAATAGCTGTAGCGCCTTATTAGTAGCGCGCCTACCTGTGCTACTAGTAAGCACAAAACCGGCGCTACTGCTAGGGTTTTCCCTAGTAGTGATATGTTAGGGTTAAACCCTAGTCAGCACGGCCCCGTCAACACCGCCGTGGCTGCGGCCAGCACCGGCTCATCCGTGTTTCCTCAGATGGTGCCGCCCGACTCGCCCCGCACATCGGCTTGCACCCCGATGGCTGGCTTCCACGTCTACTCACAGGCCTCCCACCTCTGCGAGGAGTGCTCGTCTGAGGTGAGCGTGGTGGCGTCTTCCACGCCCGCGCCTGCGCCCATCGACCTCAACGCTACACCGGTGGCCGGTGGCTCGTCATCCGGAGGCGCGAGGAAACACGTGCGGCACGTGCCAGCCGACGTGCTACCGGGCGCATGCAACCTGTTCGACGGAATGCCGGCCTCCGACGACGATGACTACATGCAGAACATCATCTTCGAGGGTGGTGCACCAGCCGCTGGCGGTGCCGCCTGGGCTAGCTACGATCCCGATGAGACACAAAGCCAGGACGGCTGAGGGGCGTTCACGCCGTCCACCTTTGATCAAGATCAGGCGGCCTTCATGCATGATCAGGTCGGCCTGGACCTAGACAGCTTCCCACTTGACCACGAGTTTTCGGAGGACTACGGGCAAGAGGAAGAGGACGAGTGCAACATCGAAGGGGAGCCTTTCTTCGAGGACGAGCGCGCCAACCAAACTGCCGGGGTGAAGCCGAAGCAGAAGAGCAAGCGGACCAAGGCATACACGGCTGTCGAGGACAAGCTTATTTGTGAGTTTTGGAGAGACATTGGGCAAGACCCCAAGACAGGCACCGAACAAAAGCATTCAACTGTTTGGATTCGTGTCCACTGTGAGTTTCATGAGCGCAAGAAGTTTCCGCCGTACCAAATAGTAAGCACGCACGGTTGGGTGTCCATTTCGAAGCGATGGAGGGTGATCCAACAAGAATGCAACAAGTTTTGTGCCATTCTTGAGAGCATCAAGACCCGCCCCATGAGAGGCATTGGCATGCAAGACATGATATGCTAGTAAGCCGCCCTCTTTTGTGTCATTTCGTTTACGCTTGTGTGATCATTTGCATACCATTTGCCAATATGCTTGAATGAAATACATTTGTAGGCATTTCAAGCATTGGAGGCATTCAAGTGCTTCAACCTCTCGCATTGCTTTAGGGTCATCAAAGACGAGGAGGAGTTCAAGGCGCAATATGCCACCCTCAAGTCACATGGGGGAAGCAAGCCGTGGAGGAGGTTGGGGACGGCGAGAAGGCACGGCCGTGGGGGAAGACCAACTCCAAGAAGGAGGACAAGCGGGATGCGGTGTCGAACACCTTGATCGCAAACGTGGAGGGCATGATGAGGAATAAGGACTCAAGGGAGGAGGAGCGACGGCATTACAAAGAAGAGCAAATGAACGCCTTCATGGAGATCCAAAGGAGGAGGCTTGAGATGGAGGCGGAGAAGCAAGCCAAGATGGTAGAAATCGAGGCCGCCAACGCCAAGACCAAGACCAAAGAAGTGACCCTCGCGAGCATGATGATCGGGGTGAAGATCATGAAGGTGGATCTCAACACCGTGTCGCCAAGAAAGAGTCTGTGGTTCGAGAAGATGCAAGCCGACATGTTCAAGTTTGACGTCGAGTGATCTATGGCGGCAAGCGTCATCCTTTTTTTTATGCCGGCATGACCACGGGGCCGCTATGGCGTGGTCGAACTCAAGTCCCACCTATATTTATGTGCTGCCATGTGTGCCGGCCGCTGATGAGTGCGCTAGCATGAACTGTGTGCTGTTATTTTGAAGCCGACATTGTATGCTGACGCTGGCATGGTGCCGGCATGAGACATGCCCGCTAGCATGATCCATGACCGCGGACCTTTTTTAAAAATTACGTGAGGACATAAAATGGGTTGGCGCGTTGGACGCACTGCCGACTCAAATCTAAAACAGGATGGACGCCGGACGGGCGGCCGACCCAAACAAACAAAAAAAAACGGACAAGTGCCGTCCGTTTGAGTCACCCCGTTAGAGTTGCTCTAAAACCATTGTGTATATTCGAGTTTCTTGGGCAGCATCCTCTTTCTACTTCAACCTAAGTTTGATAAGATCGGTGAATCATTACACTATAATGGAAGGAAAGGAACGAGTACATCCTCATACTTCAACATAAGAGTTTGGTAAGATCGGTGAATCATCATTACACTAATGGTAGGAAAGGAACGAGCACATCTTCTCGTACTTCAACCTTAGTTTGGTAAGATCGGTGAATCATCATCGTTACACTAATGGAAAGAAAGGAATGAGCACATCTTCTCGAACAAGCAATGCGCTACCAAATGATGATGGCTCAGCTGCAAGACGACGCGGCGACCATGATGAGCTCGAGTGCAGCGATTTCTGTGGCAAGCTGTGACTTAAAAGCTCGTGTGGTGTGAGTAAGACCGTTGGTATACTTGAAGGCACCACTCTTTCTTCCCTCTCTTTTCTTTTGTTCCTCATTATTATTTCCTTTCTCCACCGCTGGGCCACTTGTGCGTTTCCCTTCTTATACTCCACTAACGAAAATCAGCAAACTTGCTCCTTTTTCCTCATTTTTTTAAGTGCAATGTTCGACTTCGTTTCACTACAATTCTTTTAAGTAGGAACTTGTTGCATTTTATTAAATCACCGAAATTCTGAGTTTACCGTTGACTTAACATTGTCAGGTGGTATCCAAAACCATGTTTTACACAACTTATTCATGCAATCTTCCTTAATGTGTACAGTGCCATTAGCAAAACGACACATCCAACCGACTTAGCCTCTCCAACTACCAATATTAGGCCATCTCTAAGGCGGATCTCCAAATCACCCGCATAAGTCCGGGCCACGCGGTCCGGATATGGTTTGTCATTCAATGCGGATCTGTATCGGTACGCCGAGCGGTCGGCATACTTTATTTGGCAAATCCGAGACAAACGTGGGAAGCTTTGCAGGAGTCCGGACAACAGCCATGTAGAAATCGACACCCCCGGCCATCCAAAACCCTTCCCAGACCCCGCGCCTCCATCCTCCCTACTTTCTCTCCTTTCTTCTTTCTCTCCCACCTTTGCCATCGCTCCACCACGCCAGCCGCCACGCCACACCTCTTCCGGAACCTACGTCTCCATCACCTCGAGCGTTCCATCCGGGTTCCAGCCCGCTTCTCCTCCATCGTTGTTCAACTCCTCTCCTCCGACCGCCCTGCAGGTACCATTCGCTATTGCTATAGTCAACATGCCTGGCAACTGTTTGATGAATTGCCAGAGGTAAAAATTTGTTCCTTCTTCTTTCAAGCAATGGGTTCTGATTTGGAGTACATATACAAGCACTATGTTGAGTTGTCCCATGGCTTGTTCGATGAGGAGGACTGCCCAGATGAGACCGCGATGATGCAAGCGGTCCTTGAAGACGCGGAACGTGTGGAGGAGCATGTTCTCAATTTCATGGGATCGATCAAGGGTCATCGAGTGCTCAACCGCAATAGGGCGTGCGACCATTTGATACTGATGAACGACTACTTTGCCCCGGATGCACTCTTCGCTAACCATTTTCGTCGGCGTTTTCAGATGCGCAAGACTGTCTTTGATCGTTTGTATCATGGCGTCCGGTCCTATAATGACTACTTCATCTTAAACAAGGACGCCATGAGAACGATTGGGTTCTCTAGTTACTAGAAGTGCACATCCGTACTCCGGATGCTTGCATATGGCACGACCGCTGATTCGTGAGACGAGTACCTACGGATGTCTAAGAGCACATGCGAAGATGCTATGGTCAGGTTTGCAACTGTCGTGGTCGAGCTGTTTGGACCTCAGTACCTAAGAAAACCAACTGTGGTAGACAACGAGAGCCTCTGGCAATCTCGGAAGCAAGAAGGTGGCCATGTTTGCTCGGATCTCTTGACTGCATGCATTGAAAAGGGAAAAAACTGCCCGAAGGCTTTACAAGGGCAATATCATGGTCATGTTAAGAAGCACACCATCATTCTTGAGACAGTTGCATCACATGATCTTTGGATTTGGCACACTTTCTTTGGCATGCCCGAGTCTCACAATGAAATCAATGTGCCGAAGTGATCACCATTGTTTGCGAGGCTGATTAAAATAAAATCTCATCCTTGCCGCTATACTGTCAATGAACATGAGTACAACGTGGGCTACTATGTTGTTTACAGTATCTATCCTCTGTGGGCTTCCTTTGTCGACACCATCTCTAACCTAGTTGACCAGAAAAAGTCTCACTTTTCCCAAAGACAAGAAGCAGCTAGAAATGATGTCGAGAGGGCATTTGGAGTTATGACCTTGTGGGAGGTGATGACATGTGTTGTGATTTTGCACAACATGATCATCGAGGATGAGGGTGAGGATGCTCCCGCGTCTCTAGAATTTGAGAACATGGTTGATCCTATCGAACTTTCAGACCAGAATCTGACCACACTTGAAGAGTTTATTCAAATGCATCAATAAATTCGGCATCGAGCAACTCGCAAGCAGCTGAAGGAAGATCTGATTGAGCATTTATGGGGCAGTTAAGAGGACAATAATGTTGGAATGTAATATTTGAACGTCTGTACTATATGTATGTGGCCATTTAAACGTGTGTACTATATGTATGCGGCTATTTGAACATGCAGATTTTCAAAAAAAATAGAAAGGCCGGATGTATGCGGGCAGTGTTGGATGGTCGCCTCCTGCATCCGTGTCCGCGGACTGGTCTCGCTCTGTTCGCGGGCAGATGCCAGAGGAAATTTGCGGGTCGTCGTTGAAGATGCCCTTATTGATCTAAGTGATGGAGACAAAAGAAACTATTTAAACATTTTCGAATGAGAAAAATGATCTCATCTACCTGTATTATTGAACTAAGTGGTTGAGAAGAAAGAAAGATTCGAACATTTTTGAATGAGAAAAATGATCTCACCTGGACGGGGACCATTATTTCTGATGAACAAATATCATTATTATCTCTGAAGTAAAAATAGCAACCATATTGTAGCAGTTGAAACTAGGTTACGTTTTTAGTGAGTAAATTGCAGGAAACCATCACTTTAAAAATTAGGTTAGTAGAAAACACTATGTTATATTTTTTTATAGAAAACATCATGTCTTGTGTAATTTTTTTACAAATACCACTGATCGGCGGATTTGAATCGTTTAAATGTGTTTATGACAGATGGGCTCCGTCTGTCAGAAGCTGACTTGGAAAAAACCGCCACGTGGGCAACTTGACTGGTCAAGATGCCCAAGATGCCCTTCCACGATCTGGATCGAACTGCCGCAGTGCCGCTACCCCTGTCCCCGATCTGGATCGAGCGCCGCTGCCCCCCGCCGCTACCCCTGTCGTCGATGTGGATCGAGCTTCCACAACCATGTTCTCTTCTCCGCCCCACGACGACGACCAACGGCGGGGCCCAAACGACGACTACATCCCCTCCATGTGCTCCTTCCCCTGCTCCTCCCGCATTGCCATGAACGGGGCGGCGCCTACAGGCTGCTGCTGCTCCCTCGTCGGGGTCAATAAGGAAGAAAGAGTCGGTCAGGAGAGAAGGTTCGACACATAGAGAGGATCCCTCGGGGCAACTCCACCGCCGGTGAGCCGTCGGGGTCGTTGGGGAAAATGCGGCCAAGAAAGAGGATTCGACACGAGTAATTGATGAGGCAGGCGATTCGGGACGGAGGCAACAACTGCTGCGTTGGCGGCGCCGGTGCCATGGCTCGCGCCCACGCTACCGGCGGCAGCCTGTATGCCGAAGAGAACCAGCCGGGCGAGCCCCACGCCGCCGAGCAGGTGGTGCCCTGCCATGAGGGGAAGCAGCTGGTTCGCGCCGATGCGGAGCTCAGCGGGCAGAAAAGAAGTGGTTTTCTGCAATTTACTCCGTCCTCTGAAAACGCGAGTTGAGCCACTTTTTTTTTCAGCACATGACCCACCACTTCTATCCGTCCTCTGAAACGCATCTTCTCCTTCCTTCCTTCCCTATAAATACACGAGTGCCACTTCCTCAGGAAAACCACAGTGATACTTCCGTTTGGCAACCTAACACACAACAGATACTCTTTTAGCCAGGAGACACAAATCTCACGCCCTCTCGAGGCACTGCAAGCCCGGCGACGATGATCGGCGAGATGGACGCGGACATGGTCGTAGGATACTTCGGCGGCAAGAGCATGCTCATCACCGGTTCAACTGGGTTCTTAGGAAAAGGTATGTGCTCATGCATGGCTAATCGTTCAGGATGTGCGCTGCGTTTTAGCTGATCAGCTCAGAGAGCTATACTCTGGTTGTTTTGATGCGAGGGCAGTTCTCGTGGAGAAGATTCTGAGGGTGCAGCCTGATGTCAAGAAGCTCTTCCTCTTGGTTCGTGCTCCCGACATCGAATCCGCAAAGCTTCGGATTCAGACTGAGGTGAAGTCTCTCGTCGTAGCCTCTGTTTTTTCGGCCACATGTCTCGTAACTCCATCGCGTCTGGACTTTCATCGCCATTTTGTTCTTGACAATGCAATCCTTGCTTAGTTTCTGAACTTTTCTCTACCATTCAAGAAGAGAGGGAACTTCTCTCCAGCATTCAAGAATAAATAATAGAGGGAACAATTCATTCTCTTCAAGAATAACTAATTGTGTGCACGTGCGCAAATATAGGTGGTGTCAAAACTCATACTGCACGCAACTCATGCACACCTTATGCACATTCTCGAAGCTTTGCTCACAAAAGATTCATGGGAGTTCCCTGCCCATTTGGTTTAAAGTAGATAGGCACTTGATTAAAGAAAAGAGTCTTGACTTCTTTTTCGAAAAGGAGAGAAAGCCCCCGGCCTCAGCAACATTTTTTTTTGGCTAAAAGATGTTTGTTGTATTGATCAATAATTCAATATCACAGACTGTTTCTATAAAATGTATTTTCTACAAATCAATACCACAGTTATTTGTTTGCTAGATATATCAAGCAATTCCTTTACTTCAATCAGCCATACACCAAAATTCAGGTCAGCATAAATGCATCTTGCTGTCCACCGATAGAAGTAGGGTCATGAATGAATCATGTGAAGACAATTAAATTTACTCCACCCATTCACTCACGAGATGGATGTTTCTTATTGAGCAATTCTGCGGTGGAAGCTGCAGAAATCCTTTCAGTGGAGTAAAGACAGTAAGAGTAGGATGCAGTGGAAAATTACCGCAAATATCCGCGGGGAAATGAATGGAAACAGAGCACGAAAAAGGGAGAAGGATGTGAGATACATTAACACGGTAGTAGTTGAGGCTTCTCCGGCGCACTTGACAAATAAACTGAAAAAATTGCAGGTTTTCTGAATCTAGTAACAAGTCTGCAACTGGGTTAGCAGCATTCACTTCTGAGAAAATATGCTTCCTCCCGAGAGTAATTCTAAAACTGCATAGTACTGTAACAGTAATTTATGAACGCTGTTTCGGTAATTTTCAGGTCACAGGGAGGGAGATCTTTCTAGTTCTGAAAGAAAAACATGGTATGGGGTTCGACGATTTTATCGAAGAAAAGATCTGCCCTTTGGCAGGAGACATCATGTATGAGAACTTTGGACTAGACACTGCCAACCTGAGAGAATTGTCCAAGGACATAGACATCATCGTCAACATAGCTGCCACTACAAACTTCTCTGAAAGGTTTGAGCCGGACTTTTCTTGTAAGATACTGTATTAGTTTTTCTTTCAGCGTGAAACGGTAGGAATTTCTTTCCCCCACATGTATTTGTAAGAGATTATTAGTGACAAAACATACACGCTGCTTGAGATAATTGATCAAGATTTGATGCCTTTTCAGATACGACGTGGCTTTCGATGCTAATGTCTTGGGAGCGAAGCACGTCTGCGCGTTCGCGAGGAAGTGTACGAAACTCAAGATGCTGCTTCATGTTTCAACTGGTGGGAATCAAGCTCTGTACTGTAGTATAAGACTATGATCTATGCACTGTGGTGCCATGCATCATGAATTCTACTAGCTCATAAATAAATTACATGATTTGAACAGCCTATGTAGCTGGTGAACTAGAGGGGCTAATACTAGAGAAGCCGTTCTTGATGGGTGAGACACTAAAGGAGGGCACACATTTGGACATCGAATCCGAGCTAAATCTGATCAGAGAGACCAGGAGAGAGCTGAAGGCTAACTGTTCTTTGGAGAAGGCTGAGAGGAGAACCATGAAGGAGCTTGGCCTCAAGAGGTCAGACATAAACAACAACACACACATACTTGTGTGCGTCTTTCTGCTACAACTGGTACTTAACATTGTAAAGCTGACACTTTCATATATGTATGAATGAAGGGCTCGGCAGTTTGGGTGGCCAAACACATATGTCTTCACCAAGGCAATGGGGGAGATGCTGCTGGGGCATCTGCGAGGGGAGCTTCCCGTGGTCATCCTCCGGCCGAGCATCATAACCAGCATCCTCAAGGAGCCATTGCCTGGATGGATGGAGGGAATCAGGTGACAGAAACTCTGTTTCTTGATTCTTTTCTCAGGACAGTGTGTAAACTGCAACAATAAGCATTAGTTGAATGAACATCTTCATGTTCCGTTTCCGCAGGACGATCGACGCGGTGGTCATCGGCTACGCCAAGCAGACCTTGCCATTCTTCCTGGTCGACCTCAGTTTGATAATGGACGTGGTAATTAAGTTTGCTTATTACAAAGTTACGCAGATCAATGCACGTACGTACCCAGTACGTTACCCAACTGTTCTTGACAACAGATTCCGGGGGACATGGTGGTGAACGCCATGATGGTGGCCATGGCGGCGCACTCCGAGGAGCGGGCGCAGACCATCTACCACGTGACGTCGTCGCTGCGCAACCCGGCGCCCTACGCGATCCTGGCGGACACGGGGCACCGCTACTTCTACGACAACCCGCCGCGCACGGGGAGGAAGGGCGAGCCCGCCCGGCTGAACAAGATGCGCTTCTTTAGCACGGTGGCGCGGCTGAGCCTGTACATGGCCGTCAGGTACAGGCTCCCGCTCGAGGTAAATTCAAAATTAGCTCGCCATTTCAACATGGGAGTGAGATGAGGATGAGATCACTCAATCAATCTGCTGGGTTGGTTGGATGGAGAGCAGATGCTTCGTCTGGTGAACATTGCGCTCTGCGGCGTCTTCTCGCGGCGCTACGACGACCTCAGCAGGAAGTACAGGTTCATCGTGCAGCTCATTGAGCTCTACGCGCCCTACAGCTTGTTCAAAGGATGGTACGTAGCGTACCTACGCGTCAAAATGTAGTAACATTTTTACAGTAAGATAAGGCTCTTTGACTTGGTTTGTTCTCGACCGTGTGAAGCTTTGATGACATGAACACGGAGAGGCTAAGGATGGCGATGAAGAAGGAGCAAGATGAGAACGGTGCAGAAGAATATTACTTCGATTTCGATCCCAAGTCCATCAACTGGGACAGCTATTTCTATGGTGTTCACATCCCCGGTGTGCTCAAGTACATGCGTGATTGAGTTTTTTTTTCTTTTTTTTGCGTGATTGAGTTATATTTAACTACGCAAATTTCCAGCCAAGTTGGTAGAATCATTGAAATTTGAGAATAATTGTCTCTCTTTTTTTTGAATGATTTAAACATTGATGACCATGCCTACCGAGCGGTAACAATTGTCTCCCTTTGTTATGCAGCTCTTATTTATTTCTTTGCGGGGTTTATTATGCAGCTCTAATGAATATCTATTTTACTCCACTAGTTATGCAACTCCCACCGCCACGAATATATTAGAAAATGTCTTTTTTTCAAAGAAAAGGAAGTTGATACCCATGACCACTGCATCGTGTGGTGCACATATATACATCTTTATTAGCGCCATACAACCAACATCTGAAGAAGTACAAAATGCAGAAAATAAAACCAATCACAACCAACCGATAATAGGATTACACTCATATACATAATCTCTTATTGGACTGCCATCCATTGTATCCCGTGCGACCGTTGGTTGGAAACCAGAGGCTATAGATGTATGATTCTCCACACATTATAAAGAGCATCCTATACGGATTCATCCTGTATATCAAAAGATAACCTTCTTCTATTACAAACACTAGTAATTATGATAATTCCAAATTGCTCACAACAAGACACACGCTTCCACATGGACCCCCACCAACCAGTCCCGAACGTACTTTTGTATGATGGTAGGTGGAGACAGATGAATAGCTACGTGAATCGTATGCCAAGTGAGAGCAACAAACATGCATGAAATAAAAAGATGTTGAATTGGTTCCTCCTGTTCACAAAACGAAATTTTCCGCATCCCTCCATAAACGCTTAGTCAAAATAGCACCATGATTGAGATATCACAATAAAACATTGATCAATAAGGGTACTTTTAATCTTCGAAAGAGACTTCGTACTGAAAGCTACCTAAGAGTCCATAAGATGGGTGTGCATGGACTTGACGGAGAAACACTAGGAGAGTGCAACTTTCAGCGGAATATGCCTTAGAGGTAGTAGTACATGTTCTTATTTATTTCCATGCTTGTAATTAATGTTTATATTTCTATGCTAGAATTGCTATGGTTCTTGAATGTAAGATTCAGAGGAAAACTCATATGCATGTGCGAAAACTTAGATTCTGCCTTGGGTGGTTGGATCCGACGACGGCGATGATTGACTGCTCCCTTCTTGAAGGCGCAATTATTGAAAAACCTCATCATTCGTGTGATGTCATGAGATGGTTGGTGCGGTTATGGTCATTGCCGTAGTTTGCCAATGGTGGATCTGGCCCCTTTGTTTTTTTTCTTGTTTACGCATAGCTTTGGTCTTATATGACTTTCCTACTTGCCGGTAGGTTTTTGTGTGTGCATCTTGGTGTTGGTTGCGTGCATCCTAGTTATGCAGAGGTCGGGTGTATGCTTATTGTGTTTGTATACTCTTGATGCTCCATTTTGAGTTGATAAAATCTACCCTTTATCGAAAAAGTAGGTTGCTAGTCTTTTGACACAACTTTAACATCCATAGGCGTTATTATTAATGAGGCCGACAAATGTGTCTACTACCGCTATGGCGGGGGCGAGGGAGTAATCTCTGCTTGTATGTTGATGACATATTAATATTTGGGACCACACTCAAAGTTAATGACAGAGGTCAATCCTTTCTTATCTCAATGTTATGAGATGAATGACCTTGGAGAAACGATGTTATCATAAACACCAAGCTGTTGAGAAATGGAAATAATAATATTACTCTTGTGGAATCT
This sequence comes from Triticum urartu, assembly GCF_056163025.1. Lineage (NCBI taxonomy): Eukaryota > Viridiplantae > Streptophyta > Magnoliopsida > Poales > Poaceae > Triticum > Triticum urartu. The sequence continues at coordinate 575,106,841 of NC_141879.1, forward strand.
CATTATGTGAAAAAGGTGTTGAACATATTTGGATATTCCAATTGCAAGCTTCTCTAGCTCCTTATGATTCTAGTGTATTGCTTCAAAAGAATCAAATGGCCACTAAAGATTGGTTGAGATACTCTCTGATAATTGTCTCGCTCGTGTACTTAGCTAGCGCAAGAGGCTTGAAATGTCATTTGCAGTGAGCAAACTAAGTTGTTTTGTTTCCAATCTGGGATATGATCACTGGCAATGCTCTTGAGAGAGTAATGCGATATCTGGAGGGAACCATGAGCTATGACATTTGCTATAACGGATCGAAGGGTATAGTGACTCAAATTCGATTTCCGATGCTGATGAGATAAAGGCCATAAGTGGATACATATTCCTACAGGGAGTATATGTTAATCAGAATCATGTTAATCAAGCCAAAACGCAAAGTTGAAGACAAGACGGAGATCCCAGAAAAGCAGTAGAACATTTTTTTTCTTTTTTGAGCAAAACAGTAGAACAATATGCACATAATCATACATCACAACCCACCGTACGTACAAAGGCCCCACAAACCACCGTGCAAAAACCAACCCAACATAAGAGCGAGCAAGAAAGAGAAGAATGAATAGACCAACCTCGGAGAAGAAGAACAATCCTCTCCAGGCCCACGGAGAAAAAACAGAAATGACACACACACACGTAAGTAAGGTCAAGGTCGCGTCCGGAGCCTCCGACGGCCTCGTCTCAGTCCCTGGTGTGAGGGATCAAGCACCCGAACATCTGCACGCACGCGGACACACGTCATGTCTCGGTTCAGGACGGACACACGGAGCGCGATCGCTGCGGTGTGGTATGGAGTAGTAGGTGCGTACCTTGGAGTAGAAGGGGGTGTGCCGGGGCCGCCTCGCGGCCGTGTAGCTCTCCGGCGACGGCATGCGGCGGCGAGGGAGGTTCGGCACCCCGCCGCGGCGGGCCGCCTCCCGGTCATGCTTCACCCGGTCGAACATCACCGTGTACCCCTGCGCCCCCGCGCTCTGCTCGTCCCACGCCCCGAACTTGGGCACCGCCGTCGGCCTCTGCCGCCCCTGCGCGCCACGCGTCGTCAGTCAGCGCGAGCCCATCGCACACGCGAGTTCACTCGAGGCGTGTAAATGCGGCAGGTAGGCAACTCACCGGCGCGTGGTTCGGCGAGGCGGACCGCGCCCGGGCCCCCGCCGGCTTGTACCTCGCCTCATGCGGCTTGTGGTGCGCGCCGTGCCCGACCGGCCGGTGGTGGTGGTGGCCGTGGTCACTGCCGTGCCCGGCCGGGCGGTGGTGGTGCTGGCCGTGGTCGCTGCCGTGCCCGGACGAAGGGCGGTGGTTGCCGTTGTCGCCGCCGTGTCCGGCCGGAGGCTGGTGGTGGGTGAACTGTGGCCGCGGGTGGTACTGCGGCGGCGGCGCGAACTTGCTCTTCTCGGCGCTGTTGCTACCGGCCCGGCGGTGCTGGTGCCCGTTCTGCTGCGGCGCCGCGCGGTCGCCGCTGGAGGTGGCCGGCCTGGAGCCCGGGGCGATCACCCTCGGGGCTTCCTCCTCCGGGTCGTTGGGGTTGAACGGCCGCTGGAGCGGCGGCGCAGTGGCGCCCTTGTTCTCGCGCACCTTATTGAAGTAGACCGTGTAGCCGACATTGTCGCTGTCCCAGGTGCCGAACTTGGGCACGCTGGGCCGATTCTGCACGTACACAAATGTATCCAATGTGTTACTTGTGTTAGTTTTGTATAAAAATATATAAATACAATCAATCCATGGTCTTTGTCTAGAATGTTTGTATAGTTCAGAATCAGAAGCCACAAAATCACACCACACCCATATTGGTTTTCTGTGGCATCGTTGAACCGCAGTTAAGAGAAGTTACTGAATTTTCCGATAACTCTTTAAAGTATTGAATAATCATAAAAAATCCGAATAATTTTTGCTTTCTCCTTAACTTCCCGAAGAAATTATTTGTGTTTCCCCTATTTTTTTTCTTCTTATTTTCATTTTTATTTCCTTTGATTTTTCATCCCTAATTGTCATAAAATGTTTTAAATAAAATGTATTTTTCTTATTTTTCTAAATGTTTGAAAAAGTATCTTCATCTCTACAATTTTTATTTGATATCAGCTGGGTTTCTCAAAAAGATCTTCAATCCCTGATTTCCCTTCCATTTTTATGGCTTTCCTCAATATAAGTGTCTAAAATAGTTGACATGCCGTCGTCAAAACTGGTTTTAGTTTTTTTTTGAGACAAAATATAGAGGGTTGTCAAAACTGCTTTTAGTGAGAATGAAGCGAAATATAGAGGGTTGTCAAACTTAAAGGGCCACAAGAATATCTGGACACATAGTTGAGGTACTAAACTTAGATTATAACAATGGGAAATATGCATCCTTGTGAACAGTAAAATCTGAAAAATAGTGAAAAAAATTGGCAACAAACATGTTGAATGTTCTATCTACGTGCAGATTTTCGAGAAGAAAAATCATTTGTTGTCTTCTGAATGAAAAGCAAAATCAATGCTTCAAAAAGGCTATTTTCAAAACATCCGCGAGCATTGGTCTTGTTTTTTTTTTCTTTTGAACAACCACGAATGGCATTCCTTCAAGAAATTTGTTTTCTTGGGTTTCAAGAAAATTTGCATGCAGATCGAACCCCAACCAATGTTTGATGCAAAAAGATAGAACTTTTAAAACTCTTTGTTTGGATTTTACTGTCCATGGCAGGTACATTTATGTTTGGGAGCAGGGTAGCACTTTTTTTTTTACAATAATCGATCCATGAACATAATACCATAAACTAGATTTTTCTTTCTTATTGTAATATACGTGGCATAAACATATCAAACAACATTAAAACAACATTGTAGGCTTTCTAGGCAGGTGACATAACATATTCATCAACATTAAAACAACATTATATATCTAAGTGACTCAATCAAACATAAAAAAAAGTAAATACCTACATGAATCTTCATGTCAAATCAATGACAGGGGGCTTAGATATACAATACCTACAACACATCTAGATGTGTCTCAGCAAAACCGTTTTCCATAACAGACACTCTTTGTCTATTAGCCACTTAACCTAAAGAAAGTCAAACGGCTCCAACAGCAATGGGGGTTCATGTTTATTGGAACAAACGACCAGCTAATTAAGTTTAGCTGATCGACACCCTAATCCCAGTCAACTCGTAAATCTGCCAATAGCATCGCATTATTGGTTTGGCAATGGTCACGGCGGCTGTCATCGTGCGAAAGTGTCTCCGACTAACGCGTGAAAGCGACGTGCCTCCCGGTAGAAAACAAGGCCGTGCGAATGTTTCCTGAAAGCAGAGCCCTGCTACAGAGTACAGACTGCAGAGAGCAGACACATACCCTGCCTTGGTTCATCCAGGCGAAATTTAATCTACAGTAGTAGGTATAATATGCACAATCGGATCACCGCGATTAGATTCCGACGCACCCAATTTTGGATTTCATTCCTTCTATGCTGTATTTTGCCACTTGGCAGTTGCAACTTTCCCCGTCCTAAAGCTTCCATTTCGACGAAACAGACTGCAGCATGCCGCGATCGATGATTTGGGTTGACGCTGAAGAGTTGTAGACATGATCGTAAGGCAAGGCGATGGAACCACATGGCTAGGGCCAGGCCAGATATATGAACAGGCTCGCATTTGATGGGGATCGGATCAACCACAATTTACGCTAGGAGCGCAGGAATTGAGCAAAGCATGCACCATGCAGTGGCCGTGAAACATCCATGCATGCGGACGAACGGACATGGAAGCCAGGGGAGGGGAGGGGAGGGGAGGAGGAGCACTCACGGCCATCCGCCGAGGAGGAGTCGATCGACCGGCCGGAGCCCGGCGAGGCAGAGCGTGAGCTTGAGCTTGATCCCTCTCCGCCCCTGTCTCTCGGGTTCCGTCTCTCTCCTTCCCCCGCAGAGAGGAGGGAGAGGGGGGCCAACGGCAGGGCGCGACCGAGGCTGGGGGGAGGTCGGAGAGGCGCTGGCTTAAATTTGACAGGCCTTCTAATATTGGCCGCGCCCCCCTTGGGCTGTGGGCGCGCAAGCTGCAAAATAGCCTCCCTTGGTCGAGCCACCCCGTTGATATATAGACGACGGCGATGGCGAGGCCAAGGCTGGCTGGCGCCTCATCGGTCCGATCGGTGCGCTTGTTTATACAGGCTAGGCTAGGATAGGATATGAGGTTGGTTCCGTCGTCCCAAGTTGCCACCTATCGGATGAACTGACTTCCACGAATGATGTGGTCTGATGTGTCATGTATGTATGTGTGTATCCTTGTTTAGTGAATTTGCTGTTTCTTACGCGGTAAGGAGAAGAATGAGATGAACGCGGGTGAAGAAAGGATACGTCAGATGTAGAAGTGCAACATTTTGAAGCCTACTAGGCGTGCAAGTTCCGATCGACTTGCGGTGCATTCTTTTTCAGGATGGGAATGCAGCGGAAACAGCGCTGACGGTGAAATAATAAATAAATATAGGCGACTGCTAGGCGCCGGTGCGCCGGCCAAAAATTCGGCCGGTCTGCCCGCAGCCATCGGATGCAATCTCCAGCCATCGTCGGATCTGAGTCAACGCATCTTTCCTCCATGTATCCTTTCCATACGAGAAATCACAAAGGAAACATGGATGCCGTTCTCGCCCTTGGCCGCCGCGCGCTCGCCCTTGGCCGTTGCGCGCTCACCCTCGGCCGCCGCGTCCTCGCCGACCACCCCGAGCTTGCTGTCGTCATGAAGGAAGACCCCTTGCTGGTTGCAAATGCCTGGCCATTTTCGTCGCAGCAAATTTCGTTGTCGGTTATAGCAAACGCCGATGATGGTTGTAACAAAAAATAAAGCAGACCCTCAGTTGCAACTCGTCGCACCATGAACGTCGGCCGCACCATACCGGTCGCAGCATCAATGGTAGGCGACGGCATGCTCGCAGCCAAAAAGCTGATGGTAGCAATTTCTGGAGCGGGTTCCAGCAAAAGCCAAATCCGGTAGCAAATTTGGGCCCTCGTTCCAGCAAACTCCAAAAAGGTTGCAGCAAAAGAAAAAGCATCATCACTGTCAACCAACACCGCCGTGCATGCCTGTAGCAATTTTTTTTTTACCAGTGGTAACAAAACAGGCTACGGTTGTAGCAAAAAGCTTGCGCTTGAACGGAATGCTACAACCAATTGAACAAAATGCTACAACAAGTTATTTTAAAAGCTGGAACCAGTGATTTTAGGAAAAAAGATGCGAGAAACAAATTTTTGAAGAAAAAGCTTAAACGAGATGATTTAAAAAAGATGCAACCGATTTAGCAGAAGCTACTATCGGCGATCCAAAAAGCTACAGCCGGTTGGCATAAAAAATCAGTCAAAATTTTCATCGGACATGGCTGTTGCGTGAGGGAGGGGCAGAGGAGGGTCGTCGAAGTTGCAAAACGGGGGCCATGCCCAGCAGTGAGCTTGTGTTTTTTATGGTGGCTGTGCAGGTGCTCGCAGGAGCGGGCTTGGAGCTGTTCCATGGCAGCGAACTTGCGATCGAGCAAGCAAGGCCATGGCTGCTGCGGGGAGGGAAAGACAGAGGAAAAGGCGAGATTGAGAGGATAAAGTCGCAGCTCAAGGAAGAGATAATATTTCAGCGGTTCAGCGGTGCGTGGGGTCCACTTAATAAAAGCGTGCGCGTGCGGGGAGCCGCAGGATTCTGTTTTGATCGAGCGACCCGCGTGAGACCGGCCGAAAGCTTCCGCCGGTCTGCCGGCTCGAAATGTTTCCCATAAATAAACGAAAGTGCTCTCTGGGAATGTCACACTTTTTTACGTTCCCAGCAAACTACCATTTTAACCGTTGGATGAAAAACACGGATCCTAAAGCAGCCCTAGTGGCCACGTCACAAAAACAAAAATGTTCGATGGGAATCTGTCTCTAGTCAACGCGTGCGGGTCTACTACCCGGACAACGGACATACCCCCTCCCTATTCCTATTTTTTCCTCGCGGCGCAGAGTGAGAGAGAGCAAAGAGGGAAAGAAGCAGGGGGTGGTACGGCGACCGTGACAGCGATGGCGACCATGCCCCCACCATCGACCGTGCTCCACCGAGCCACTGTCCTCTCCTTCCTTCTCCTATTCTCGGTCTTCCTCTCCTCTCTCTAACCCTGTTGTCGTCGTTCCCGTGTAGGAACCACCACCGCCACTCCTTGCTTGTAGGAGCTTTGCGCTCACTCTTATGGCATGCTACTTGTGAGTTGCGTTGCGATTTCCCCGAAGAGAAGAGGATGATATAGTACAGTAAAGATAAGTATTTCACTCAGTTAAGAACCAAGGTTATCAATCCAGTAGAACTGTAGCAGAACCAAGCAACAACTTGCTAGGAGCACATGCACACAAACAACAAATTCTTGCAACACAACGCAAACAAGGGGTTGTCAATCCCTTGGCGGTTACGAACAAAATTAAATTGTATAGTTTTTGATTGATAGATCGAACAAAAATACAAAATAAAATAAATAAAAGAAAAACGCAATAAGATATTTTTGGTTTTAATATATGATAAAAGATAGAGCCGGGACCATAATTTTCAATAGAGGTTTCTCTTTTGAAAATAGTATACGGTGGGTAAATAAATTACTATTGGGCAATTGATAGAAAAAAGCAAATAATTATGACGATATACAAGACAATGATCATGTATATAGGCATCACGTCCGAGAGAAGTAGACCGAAATAATTCTTCATCTACTATTATTACTCCACACATCGACCGCTATCCAGCATTCATTTAGTGTATTAAGTTCATGAAAAGACGGAATAACGCCTTAAGCAAGATGACATGTAGACAAGATAAACTCACGCATAAAAAATCCCATCTTTTCACCCTTAATAGCAACGATACATACGTGTCATGTCCCCTTCTGTCACTGGGTTTGAGCACCGTAAGATCGAACCCATTACAAAGCACCTCTTTCCATGGCAAGATAAATGAATCTAGTTGGCCAAACCAAATCAATAGATCAAAGAAGAAATACGAAGCTATAACAATCATGCATAAAAGAGTTCATCGAAAACTCAAATAATATTCATGCATAGATATGATCATAAACTCACAATTCATCGGATCCCAACAAACACACCGCAAAAAGTCATTACATCGAATAGATCTCAAAGAACATCGAGGAGAATATTGTATTGAAGATCAAATAGAGAGAAGAAGTCATCTAGCTAATAACTATGGACTCATAGGTCCGTGGTAAACTACTCACGCATCATCGAAAGGGCAGCAAGGATGATGTTGATCCCCTCCGTGATCGAATCCCCCTCCGATAGAGTGCCAAAAAAGGCCTCCAGATGGGATCTCGTGGTTCTGGAACTTGCGGTGACGAAAAAAGTATTCGTGGACTCCTCTTTTGATTTTGCGATTTTAGAGAATTTATAGAGGCAGAGTTAGTTCAAAGGGAGCCATGTGGGCCCCACAAGCCACCAGGGTGCGCCCTGGTGTCTCGTGGGCCCATGCTTCATCATCTGGTCTTCTCCCGAAGCTTCTAGTGTCTCCTTTGTCCAGCAAAAAAAATCTACAAAAAGTTTCGTATCATTTGGACTTCGTTTGGTACTAATATTCTGCAAAGAAAAAAATAAGCAAAAAACAACAACTTGCACTAGGCACTAAGTTAATATGTTAGTCCCAAAAATAATAGATAATTGCTTGAAAGTGTATATAAAACATCCAAGATTGATAATATAATAGCATGGAACAATAAAAAATTATAGATACGTTGAAGATGTATCAAGCATCCCCAAGCTTAATTCCTGCTCATCCTCGAGTAGGTAAATGATAAAAACAAATTTTTTGATGTGGAATGCTACCTAACATATTCATCATATATTCTTTTCTTTTGTAGCATGGATATTTGGACTTGAATGATTCAAAGCAATAGTCTATAATTTATCATGAAGACATCAATTCTCAAACATACTAACAAGCGACCATGTCTTTCAAAATATCAAGGCTAAAAAAGTTATGCGCAGCCCATTATGCTCAATCATTGATTCATTCATGAAACACACTCAATATTAGCTACATCCAATGCAAATGTATGCCAATAGTGCTATCTTGTTGGTGCTTTATAAGAGAAGATGAAGACTCAAATTAAAAATAAAAATTGCATAAAAGTAAACAGATAGGCCCTTTGCAGAGGGAAGCAGAGATTTGCAAAGGTGCGAGAGCTCAAGGCTTGAATTAGAGATAAAATTATTTTCATTTCCACCATTCTTTCACAATTCATGGCTAGCCGTATCCATGGGTGCCTTCCATACCAACACTTTCCAAGCAATTTATTATTACCATCATTTTTTTCATTTCGAGACTGGGCATCCCTATCACCTGCCACACTCTTGTGCAATGATAAGTGAATAAACACTCATTGTGAGAATAAAATACCTAGCATGGAAAGTATCGGCCACCCCCTGTCGCTTCATGAGTGATACAGGCACACAAAACGGAAATTCATTTTGAAAAATTAGAGTTGGCACATGCAAATTTACTTAGAAAGGCATGGAAATACCGCATATAGGTAGGTATGGTGGACTCAGTTGGCACAACTTTGGGTTTAAGGAATTGGATTGACAAGCAACATTCCCGCTTAGTACAAATGAAGGCTAGCAAATAGATTGAGAAGCGACCAACCAAAAAACGAAAACGGTCATAAGCATGCATTGAAAATAACTAACACTGAATAATGCACCATAAGTAGGATGTAACTTTGTTGCATAACTATTGAAAATAACTAACACTGAATAATCACAAACCTTAACACCAATATTCTTACTAAAGCACAATTACTCACCAACATGACTCACATATTACTATCTCCATATCGTAAAACTATTGCAAGGAATCAAGTTTATTATATCCAATGATCTATATGAAAGTTTTTATTATATCCCCCTTGGATATCCATCACTATGGGACCAAATTCATATCTTGTCCAAATTACCATTGCTATTATCAACTCTCAAAATAATTTAAGTGAAGCATGAGAGTGTGTAACGACCCGACCCAAAATCGGTCAAGTCTCTGTGTAGCTATACCATCCCAAGATCATGCTGGCACACACAGTACATTCATGAAAAGATTCAAAGTTCAATCACACCTGAATTTATTACACGATTCTCATATCGAGTCTTTATTACATCATAATAAATTCGGCCGAAGGCCAACTCATGAGAAATAAACTAAATAAAGCTGCGGAAGCATAGACGAATAGCGAGTCCATCCGACTCCATAGGGTAATCGCCAAGCGTAGATCGTAGCCTCACTCCTGGTCGGCAAACTCCTCTGCAACATGAGACGTTGTAGCCGTGTAGGTCAACATTTAGAATATGTCGACAAGTCATAGAGAGAACAACAATAATAATGCTAACACTATATGCAATTTGGCTGTGGGGCTCTAAGTTTTATGTTTTTTGCGAAAAAGCCAGTTTTCCCTACAACAAAGGACTTGCTTACAATTACTACAAAATGTTGGTAGTTATTGAGATGGTTCCGCCAACCATTGTCTCATTCCCAATTATTAATTAACCCCTCAATTAATTTATTTGTTCGGTGTTGAGATTTCCGAAATACTCCAGTTTCCAGAGGCTCATTTGTCCGTAACCGGGGACACGACTAATCGATTAGGTTATTACTTTGCAGAGTCTTGTGCACTTTACCCGCACGAATCGTTCCCTCCTTTATGTCCTCGCACTACATGGTGTTTGAAGACGGGATGAACGAAGCAGGGTCTTCCGTAGAGTTTCTCTGAGCACTGCCGGTACCCATACATGTCCTACCGTTCTTCTACATCTGCTGGCACCGTCCGTCCAGAGTCACGCCTAACGTCAACCCAGCCAGAGCCCATAATGGCTTGCGGCTGCACAGGTAAGCTTCCGGTCAAGGGGTATCCATCCGTCTCTTCGTGGCTGGGTGAAGCTTTCCGCAAGATGTCATGGCGCTTCTCCATGCATCTCGGCCATCCGCTGGTTCCTCCAGGGTGCCCGTCAACGTCCTCCACCCAGTAGTGAATTTGAAGTCCATCTTGAGCTTGAAGTCATGGGGTTGTCATCATCTTGACTCTCACATCTCCCTTATGAATCTCTCAACCAACCCCGTCTACGAGCATAGCAAGATAAACTACATCGTCCCGGGCAATAGTAGCAAGGGGGATTGGGTTCAGCCTACCTCATGATACTACTCAAGACATAACTTAAAATTCTCCTACTGCATGCATGGTGGGGAGGAGTATTTCTAATGCAACAAAATCATAGGTATTGTAAAACATGATCAAGTGACTTGTCTGGCTGATGGTCTTCAAACGCTAGTGACTCGATATAGCAAGCTTCGCACTCCGGAAATTCTATCTAGTCAAACAAAAGCACAAATAAGTATTTCACTAAATAACATAACAACAAGCTAAAGGAAAACACACAAGCACTCAAACCAAAACCAAAGAAAACTCAAGGAAAACAAACTCAAGGTTTTCATCACTTCAAGCAACAACAAAGAAATAGTTTTCTCCTACTAACACTCTTCTTAACAGAACCTAAACAAGGGTTTTGCTAACTAACATAAAGGAAAACAGCATATAAACTAGATGCAAAAGGAATCACATCAATATCTATTATAGAACTCCTGTTATACCTAAAACAAAACTAATAAAAATAAAACTTTTTATTTTGCTGCAAATAAATGTTCACCCTCTGTAACTACAGAAACTAATCTAAAATAAATTATAGCAGGGGTAAACTAAAATTCTATAATAACTAGAACAACAGGAAGCAGCAGCAAACTAAATAAAACTAGAAAAGCTTGATTTCGATTAAAACTAATTTTAATACAATCTACAAACACCCCAACAAGTTCCTACTGCTAGGATAGGTCAAAACTAAGCAGTGGCAAAAAGAATCACCTAAAAATAATAATCCTAGCTCAGTTTATAGCAGAAATACTAATATGACTAAAACTAATATAAAACTATTTTTATAAACTTAAACATGGCCGAATCTAATTTCTACAAAAACTACAAGAAATTTATAAACTAACAAAAAAAGAATCAACTAAAAATAATAAATAACCTAAAAGATACAGATTTTACAAGAACAGAACTATTTTGAAGAAAACAGAAACGGAAAAAGAAAAAACAAAAAACAAAAACAAACCAACGTGCTAACGGGCCGAAACAGTGAGCGCTCAAAACTATCTAACGCGCGAGCGATTAATAGATTCACTGCGTCCATGGGCTAACCGAAATAAACCGACCGGCTGGTCTAACTAAACCGCAACTAAATAAACCGATCTAAACCGAAACTAAAACCGATCTATATGAAATAAAACCATACCCCTTCGCGGATCTAATCTAAGCCGTAGGTTGCCGATCGAACGGTGGAGTGGGGTCCGGTGGCTTACCGCGGCGGTCGACGGCAAGGTGGGCTCGGGCGTTGGTGGCGGGGGTGCTCCGGTGGTCCGGGGCGACGGCGGCGAGGTCGGGGCGATGCGGCGGAGTGAGGCGGAGGTGGTGGTGGAGTTGTTGGAGCTCGGGTGTCGGCTGGGCCAGTTGGCCTGGCTCGCGCCTGGGTCTATTCCCTTTTTTTGAATAAGGCAGAGAGAAAAAACTAACTAAGAGAAAACTAATATATTTTTATATAGGACATACATATATCAAAATTCTCAGGGGAATTAATCCTACAATGTGGACATTTTTCCAGAGGCAAAACAGAAACTAAAAAAAACATTTTCTACAAACTCCAAATAAAATTCAAATTTGAATTCAAACCTTTTGGCAATATTTTCTTCTGACATTTTTGGAGTGTCATGTTAGCTCCTCTCATACTTTTTCTCAAGTATTTGTCAGGGATAACTTTCAATTGCCAAGTTGAATCCAACTCAAACAACAACTCAAATGCCTCTGAAAAATATCCAAATGCCACACAATTCAAATAAAATGCATAGATGGTTAACTGATATTTGTAAAACATTCCAAATTGAAAATTTGGGATGTTACAGAGTGCAAATATTTCTTCAAAATTTAATTTTATCAACTCTCAAAATGATATAAGTGAAGCATGAGTGTGTGTTTCTTTAAAATATAATTGTCGTTGTGCTCAAAAATATATAAGTGAAGCACTAGAGGAACTGCATAGCTCAAAAGTTTTAAGTGAAGCACATAGAGTATTCTAACAAATCAAGATAAATTATTTTGAGAGATATATAATAGTCCAATACCAACTTATAGTCCAAATTTCATGTTGAAATGTTGAAGCAAGTGGGAGTTGGACTTGCAACCTCGTACCTTCCCCTCGAAAGCTATGATCCTTCCTCGGTGATGCTTTAATTTCAAACAATGAACAACACAACTACTGTGAATCTGTTAGCAATTTCAAACACAACCTATTGAGATCATTTTATGGCATCGTGCCAAATCTCATAATTTGCATACTTGAGTTACACTTTTTGAAAGTTGAAATACATGCAACCTAAAATTAATACTTTAAACTTACACACATAAATGTTTGAATTTTATATCCAACTCTATGATAACATCAACCAAAGTGAAGGGGACCTTAAATATTATTTTTCTTCCAAAGTGTAGGTTTTTTTATATTTGTAGTTTAAATTTTAATTATTTGTGCTAAATACCTAGAAATTTATTAAATGTCATAAAAGCTGCAAAATTGATTTAGAAAAAGATATCCAAATTTGGACCTAAACAATTTAATGTTATATTCTCAATGTAGAAAATCTTGGAGCACTTTTGACCAAAAAAAATTAAACATATTTCACATGGTGCTTTAAATTAATTTTGCAAAAAACAAAATCCAAATTATTCCATAAAAATAAGTAGTTAGAAGGGCATAGTACTATATAAAGTGCAATATCAAGTTATAGGAAAAAAATTCAAGTTTAGATGCTGAAGCGATTGTTGTTGGGAATCGTTGCATGGAAAACAAAACATTTTCTACGCACACGCAATGATCTATCCATGGAGATGCATAGCAACAAGGGGGAGAGTGTGTCTATGTACCCTCGTAGACCGTAAGCGGAAGTGTTTCTCAACACGGTTGATGTAGTCGAACTTCTTCGTGCTTTAACCGGTCAAGTACCGAATGCACGACACCTCCACGTTCTGCACACGTTCAACTCGGTGACGTACCTCGCCTTCTTGATCCAGCAAGTTGTCGAGGTAGTAGATGAGTTCCGTCAGCATGACGGCGTGGTGATGGTGATGGTGATGGTGAAGTGATCCTCGTAGGGCTTCGTCTAAGCACTACGAAGATATGACCGTGGGAGTAAACGGTGGAGGGGGGCACTGCACACGGCTACCAATTGTCTGGGGTGTTCTAGGGACGCCCCCCACATATATATAGGTAGGAGGAAGAGGGGAGGTAGCCAAGGAGGCACCCCAGTAGGCCGAATCCTACTTGGGGCCTTCCTATGGCCGCCCCCTTCCTTATCTGCCGGAAGGGGAAGGAAAGAGGAGGGAGGAGGGAAGGAAGGGGGAGGCTGAATCCCTCCCCTTTACTTCTCCCTTCCCCTTTTTCCTTGTCCTATGGTTTGGCCCATATGGGGGGCGCACCAGCCCCTGGTGGCTGGTGTGTTTCCCCTCTTGTCCCATTAGGCCCATATCTTTTGCCGGGGGTGCCCGGAACCCCTTCAGGTGACCAGATATGTACCTGGTACCCTCCGGAACACTTCCCGTGTCCGAATACTATCGTCCTATATATCAATATTTACCTCTCGACCAATTCGAGACTCCTTGTCATGTCCGTGATCTCATCCAGGACTCCGAACAACCATCCGGTCACCAAATCACATAACTCATACAATACAATATCGCCATCGAACGTTAAGCGTGCGGACCCTACGGGTTCGAGAACTATGTAGACTTGACCGAGACACCCCTCTGGTCAATAACCAATAGAGGAACCTAGATGCCCATATTGGCTCCTACATATTGTACAAACATCTCTATCGGTCGAACCGCTATGATAACATATGTTATTCCCTTTGTCTGTCGGTATGTTACTTGCCCGAGATTCGATCGTCGGTATCTTCATACCTAGTTCAATCTCGTTACCGGCAAGTTTCTTTACTCGTTCCATAATACATCACCTCGTGACTAACTCCTTAGTCATTTGCTTGCAAGCTTATGATGTGTATTACCGAGAGGGCCCAGAGATACCTCTCCGATACTCGGAGTGGCAAATCCTAATCTCGATCTATGCCAACTCAACAAACACCTTTGGAGATACCTGTAGAGCATCTTTATAATCACCCAGTTACGTTGTGACATTTGATAGCACACACGGCATTCCTCTGGTATCCGGGAGTTGCATAATCTCATAGTAAGAGGAATATGTATTTGACATGAAGAAAGTAATAGCAATAAAACTGAACGATCATAATGCTAAGCTAACGAATGGGTCTTCTCCATCACATCATTCTCCTAATGATGTGATCCCATTATCAAATGACAACTCATGTCCATGGTTAGGAAACCTTAACCATCTTTGATCAACGAGGTAGTCAAGTAGAGGCTCACTAGGGACACAATGTTTGTCTATGTATTCACACATGTATTTAGGTTTCCAATCAATACAATTCTTGCATGAATAATAAACATTTATCATGAATAAGGAAATATAAAATAATAACTTAATTATTGCCTCTAGGGAATATTTCCTTCATTCTCCCACTTGCACTAGAGTCAATAATCTAGCTCACATCGCCATGTGATTAACACCGATAGTTCACATTGCCATGTGATTAACACACATAGTTCACATCACCATGTGACCAACACCCAAAGGGTTTACTAGAGTCAATAATCTAGTTCACATCGCCATGTGATTAACACCCAAAGAGTACTAAGGTGTGTTCATGTTTTGCTTGTGAGAGAGGTTTAGTCAACAGGTCTGCCGTATTCAAATCCGTATGTATTTATCAAATTTCTATGTCTACAGTGCTCTATGATGTCTACTACACAACCTTCTTCTTGTAGACGTTGTTGGGCCTCCAAGTGCAGAGGTTTGTAGGACAGTAGCAAATTTCCCTCAGGTGGATGACCTAAGGTTTATCAATCCGTAGGAGGCATAGGATGAAGATGGTCTCTCTCAAACAACCCTGCAACCAAATAACAAAGAGTCTCTTGTGTCCCCAACACACCCAATACAATGGTAAATTGTATAGGTGCACTAGTACGGCGAAGAGATGGTGATACAAGTGGTATATGGATGGTAGATAAAGGTATTTGTAATCTGAAAATATAAAAACAGTAAGGTAACAAATTATAAAAGTGAGCACAAACGGTATTGCAATGCGTTGAAACAAGGCCTAGGGTATATACTTTCACTAGTGCAAGTCCTCTCAACAATAATAACATAATTGGATCATATAACTATCCCACAACATGCAACAAAGAGTCACTCCAAAGTCACTAATAGAGGAGAACAAACGAAGAGATTATGGTAGGGTACGAAACCACCTCAAAGTTATTATTTCCAATCAATCCGTTGGGATATTCCTATAGGTGTCACAAACAGCCCTAGAGTTCGTACTAGAATAACACCTTAAGACACAAATCAACCAAAACCCTAATGTCACCTAGATACTCCAATGTCACCTCAAGTATCTGTGGGTATGATTATACGATATGCATCACACAATCTCAGATTCATCTATTCAACCAACACATAGAACCTCAAAGAGTGCCCCAAAGTTCCTACCGGAGAATCACGACGAAAACGTGTGCCAACCCCTATGCATAGGTTCATGGGAGAAACCTGCAAGTTGATCACCAAAACATACATCAAGTGAATCACGTGGTATCCCATTGTCACCACAGATATGCACGACAAGACATACATCAAGTGTTCTCAAATCTTTAAAGACTCAATCCGATAACATAACCTCAAAGGGGAAACTCAATCCATTACAAGAGAGAAAAGGGGGGAAGAAACATCATAGGATCCAAATATGATAGCAAAGCTCGCGATACATCAAGATCGTACCACCTCAAGAACACGAGAGAGAGAGAGAGAGAGATCAAACACATAGCTACTGGTACATACCCTCAGACCCGAGGGAGAACTACTCCCTCCTCATCATGGAGAGCACCAGGATGATGAAGATGCCCACCGGAGAGGGATTGCCCCCTCCGGCAGGGTGCCGGAACGGGTCTAGATTGGCTTTTGGTGGCTACGGAGGCCTCTGGTGGCGGAACTCCCGATCTATTGTGCTCCTCGATCGTTTTAGGGTATATGGAGATATATAGGCGGAAGAAGTACGTCAGGGGGGCCACGAGGGGCCCACGAGGGTGGAGGGCGCGCCCAGGGGGGTGGGCGCGCCCCCTACCTCGTGGCCTCCTCGAAGCTTCCCTTATGTGGACTCCAAGTCTTCTAGGCTTCTTCTGATCCAAAAATAAGTTCCGTGAAGTTTCAGGTCAATTGGACTCCGTTTGATTTTCTTTTTCTGCGATACTCTAAAACAAGGAAAAAACAAAAACTGGCACTGGGCTCTAGGTTAATAGGTTAGTCCCAAAAATCATATAAAATAGCATATAAATGCATATAAAACATCCAAGGTTGATAATATAATAGCATGGAACAATCAAAAATTATAGATACGTTGGAGACGTATCAACATCCCCAAGCTTAATTCATGCTCGTCCTTGAGTAGGTAAATGATAAAAACAGAATTTTTGATGTGGAATGCTACCTATCATATTTATCCATGTAATTCTCTTTATTGTGGCAAGAATATTCAGATCCATAAGATTCAAGACAAAAGTTTAATATTGACATAAAAATAATAATACTTCAAGCATACTAACAAAGCAATCATGTCTTCTCAAAATAACATGGCCAAAGAAAGCTATCCCTACAAAATCATATAGTCTGGCTATGCTCTATCTTCACCACACAAAATATTTGAATCATGCACAACCCCGATGACAAGCCAAGCAATTGTTTCATACTTTTGGTGTTCTCAAACTTTTTCAATCTTCACGCAATATATGAGTGTGAGCCATGGATATAGCACTATAGGTGGAATAGAATGGTGGTTGTGGAGAAGACAAAAAGGAGAAGATAGTCTCACATCAACTAGGCGTATCAACGTGCTATGGAGATGCCCATCAATAGATATCAATGTGAGTGAGTAGGGATTGCCATGCAACGGATGCACTAGAGCTATAAGTGTATGAAAGCTCAACAAAAGAAACTAGTGGGTGTGCATCCAACTTGCTTGCTCACGAAGACCTAGGGCATTTTGAGGAAGCCCATCATTGGAATATACAAGCTAAGTTCTATAATGAAAGATTCCCACTAGTATATGAAAGTGACAACATAGGAGACTCTATCATGAAGATCATGGTGCTACTTTGAAGCACAAGTGTGGTAAAAGGATAGTAGCATTGCCCCTTCTCTCTTTTTCTCTCATTTTTATTTTTATTTTTTATTTGGGCCTTCTCTTTTTTATGGCCTCTTTTCTCTTCTTTTTTTATTTGGGCTTCTTTGGCCTATTTTATTTATTTATTTTCGTCCGGAGTCTCATCCCGACTTGTGGGGGAATCATAATCTCCATCATCCTTTCCTCACTGGGACAATGCTCTAATAATGATGATCATCACACTTTTATTTACTTACAACTCAACAATTACAACTCGATACTTACAACAAGATATGACTCTATATGAATGCCTCTGGCGGTGTACCGGGATGTGCAATGACTCATGAGTGACATGTATGAAAGAATTATGAACGGTGGCTTTGCCACAAATATGATGTCAACTACATGATCATGCAAAGCAATATGACAATGATGGAGCGTGTCATAATAAACGGAACGGTGGAAAGTTGCATGGCAATATTGTTGGGTTTCGTAGTAATTTCAAAAAATTTCCTACGCACACGCAAGATCATGTGATGCATAGCAACGAGAGGGGAGAGTGTTGTCTACGTACCCACGCAGACCGACTGCGGAAGCGTTGACGCAACGTAGAGGAAGTAGTCGTACGTCTTCACGATCCAACCAATCAAGCACCGAAACTACGGCACCTCCGAGTTCGAGCGTTCAGCTCGATGACGATCCCCGGACTCCGATCCAGCAAAGTGTCGGGGAAGAGTTCCGTCAGCACGACGGCGTGGTGACGATCTTGATGCACTACAGCAGCAGGGCTACGCCTAAACTCCGCTACAGTATTATCGAGGAATATGGTGGCTGGGGGCACCGCACACGGCTAAGGAATAGATCACGTGGATCAACTTGTGTGTTCTAGGGTGCCTCTACCTCAGTATATAAAGGACTAGAGGGGGGGAGGCTGGCCGGCCAAGGGAGGGCGCGCCAGGAGAGTCCTACTCCCTCTGGGAGTAGGATCCCCCCCCCCCAATCCTAGTTGGAATAGGATTCCTTAAGGGGGGAAAGAGAGAGAGGGGGCCGGCCACCTCTCCTAGTCCTAATAGGACTAGGGGAAGGGGGGAGGCGCACAGCCACCTTGGGCTGCCCCTTTCTCCTTTCCACTAAAGCCCACTAAGGCCCATATAGCTCCCGGGGGGGTTCCGGTAACCTCCCGGTACTCCGGTAAAATCCCGATTTCACCCGGAACACTTCCGATATCCAAACATAGGCTTCCAATATATCAATCTTTACGTCTCGACCATTTCGAGACTCCTCGTCATGTTCGTGATCACATCCGGGACTCCGAACAACCTTAGGTACATCAAAATGCATAAACTCATAATATTACTGTCATTGTAACCTTAAGCGTGCGGACCCTACGGGTTCGAGAACAATGTAGACATGACCGAGACACGTCTCCGGTCAATAACCAATAGCGGGACCTGGATGCCCATATTGGCTCCTACATATTCTACGAAGATCTTTATCGGTCAGACTGCATAACAACATACGTTGTTCCCTTTGTCATCGGTATGTTACTTGCCCGAGATTCGATCGTCGGTATCCAATACCTAGCTCAATCTCGTCACCGGCAAGTCTCTTTACTCGTTCCGTAATACATCATCTCACAACTAACATATTAGTTGTAATGCTTGCAAGGCTTATGTGATGTGCATTACCGAGAGGGCCCAGAGATACCTCTCCAACAATCGGAATGACAAATCCTAATCTTAAAATACGCCAACCCAACATCTACCATTGGAGATACCTGTAGAGCTCCTTTATAATCACCCATTTACATTGTGACGTTTGGTAGCACACAAAGTGTTCCTCCGGCAAACGGGAGTTGCATAATCTCATAGTCATAGGAACATGTATAAGTCATGAAGAAAAGCAATAGCGACATACTAAACGATCGGGTGCTAAGCTAATGGAATGGGTCATGTCAATCAGATCATTAAACTAATGATGTGACCTCGTTAATCAAATAACAACTCTTTGTTCATGGTTAGGAAACGTAACCATCTTTGATTAACGAGCTAGTCAAGTAGAGGCATACTAGTGACACTCTGTTTGTCTATGTATTCACACATGTATTATGTTTCCGGTTAATACAATTCTAGCATGAATAATAAACATTTATCATGATATAAGGAAATAACTAATAACTTTATTATTGCCTCTAGGGCATATTTCCTTCAAATATATCTCGGAATGGCTACGGAAATGCCATAATAGGTAGGTATGGTGGCTGTTTTGAGGAAGATATATGGTGGGTTTATGGTACCGGCGAAAGTTGCAAGGTATTAGAGAGGCTAGCAATGGTGGAAGGGTGGGAGTGCGTATAATCCATGGACTCAACATTAGTCATAAAGAACTCACATACTTATTGCAAAAATCTATTAGTTATTGAAACGAAGTACTACGCGCATGCTCCTAGGGGGATAGATTGGTAGGAAAAGACCACCGCTCGTCCCCGACCGCCACTCATAAGGAAGACAGCCAATAAGTAAATCATGCTCCGACTTCATCACATAACGGTTCACCATATGTGCATGCTACGGGAATCACAAACTTCAACACAAGTATTTCTCAAATTCACAACTACTCAACTAGCATGACTCTAATATTACCATCCTCATATCTCAAAACAATCATCAAGTATCAAACTTCTCTTAGTATTCAATGCACTCTATATGAAAGTTTTTATTATATCCCTCTTGGATGCCCATCATATTAGGACTAAATTCATAACCAAAGAAAATTACCATGCTATTCTAAAGACTCTCAAAATAATATAAGTGAAGCATGAGAGTTCATCTATCTCTATAAAATAAAACCACCACCGTGCTCTAAAAAGGTATAAGTGAAGCCCTAGAGCAACAACAAACTACTCCGAAAGATATAAGTGAAGATCAATGAGTAGTCGAATAATCATGCAACTATATGAAGACTCTCTAACATTTAAGAATTTCAGATCTTGATACTTTATTCAAACAGCAAGCAAAACTGTAACATCCTAAAATTCTAAATTTTGGAATGTTATAATAAATAGATAGATAGATTGATTGTTTGATTGTTGTGTGATTGATGGAGTGAAATTCAAAACTTTTTGAAAGTTAAATGAGAGGGAATAAAAGGACTTTCCCAAACTTTCATTTTTGCATTTATGACCTCCATGAATTCAAATGCTTTTCAACATAAAACCCTAGAGAGAAGATGACATGACTTCTTCCATTTAAATTAAATGAAAAGGGTGTTGAAAATATTCGAATTTCATTTGAAAATATTTCCAGTTCTGAAACTTTAAGCAACTCAATGATTTTCATGAGAGAAGATAAAATGACTTCTTCAAAACATATGAAATATGAGTTGGAAGTTAAAAGGATCAAATTCAAAGTCCTTTTGGAAATTATTTTCAATTTGGAGTTATTTGAGTTTTAATCAAATTATTTTTCTCCAAAAACAAAATACATGGAAAATAGGATAACATGATTCCATACAATAGAAAATTAGAGAAAAATTAATTTGAAATTAATTTTGGTATTTTTAAAATGATTTTATTGGATTTTAGTAGGGCAGTAGCACTCTTTGATTTATCCGAATTTGTGTGGATTTTATTGGGCAATATAAAAATGTCCATGTTGTAGAAAATCTTTTTCTGCAAATTTTGGTATATTATATGCCTAGATAAGATTTTTATTTCTATTTGTTTTTATCTGTTTTGTTTGTCTGAAAAAAAATCTTTATTTTTTAAAAAAACTTCTTCTTCGCCGACTGGGCCGGCCCAGCACCCAACCGGGCCAGACCGAGCCAGCCCAGCCGACCGCGTCGTCTCCCACCTCGCGTAGGAGACAACCGGCCGCATGCCTCCCGAGCGCCGACCTCGACGTTCGTGTCCGCTCCAGCCTCCTCTGCCCCCTGCTCCAAGCTTCGCGCCAACCCCTCTCCTCTAAATAATCTGGAAGCCCGGCTCCCTCTCTCCTCCTCGCACCTCGCGTCGCCGCCGCCCACGCATCCCGCTGCCGCCGCACTTTGCCTGGCCGCCGCAGTCACTGCTCGTCGCCGTCACTACCACGCCGCACCACCGCTTCGCTCGCCCGCCTGAGCCGCTACTGCCGCCCATCGCCGCATCCATCACAGACGCCGGAGCACGCCGGACTCGCCGGATGCACGCCGCAGCGGCATCTCGTCGCCGGAGCCGCCACCCCGATCCAAGCCGCCGCCGTCGGTTTATTCGCCCTGAGCCGGTAAAATCGATAAAACCACCCCGGTAGCGAACGTTCGCCCGGTAGAGTTTTTCTTTTTCTTTTTAATTTCAGCCAGGGGCCTATCTATAATGATTTTATTTATAGATTAGTCCCTCTGTTTCAAACGATCATTACTTTTTACTCGTTTGTCCAAATCCAACGAAACCAACGCCCACTTCTTCGTTATGATCCCATCTATCCAGTAAAACAACTCAAACATGTTTTTGAAAGTTTAATTTTTTTAATTAGACCAGATTTGAATTCAAACTTCGTTTGATCATAACTTGAGTTTCGTAGCTCCGTTTGAGTTGATTCTTTTTGCAAATCGAAGCTCTTGACCTAAACTTTTTGATAAGTCCAAATTCACAAAATTTTGGTACTGTTAGAAATTTTTTTATGTTGCAAGAGTTATTTGCTGGGTTTTGAAGCTTTCCGAATTATTTTCTTCTTTCTCTCCGACCTTTTGAGTGATTGCTTATGTGTGGTTACTATTGCTTGCTTACGATAGATTGACCGGAGTGTGACGAGTAGAACTATCAAGAGTTCTGAGTGCGAAGCATCTTCATCAACATTGCAGGCAAGTTCACACTTTGATCATACCTCTTACTACCCAGTTTTATTGCATTAGATCAATCCTCAAACAATTGCATGAATAGGATCTGATTAATATGTGGGTTTTGGGAAGTAGATGAGGTAGTACCTATTACTTGTTTTAGTATCAAACCCTTGGGAGTTACTTCTACGTTTGCTTGTTATGCCATGCTATGCCAGTAGACGTGGATTGGGTGAGTGTATCCATGACAGATGTGAGATTGTTAAATTAATGGTTTATCTAAGGTGGCAACTTAAATACACATCTGGGTGGATTGAGGCACCTGGGTATTCCAGCGATTGCCTGTTTAGGCACCTGGGTATTCCAGCGATTGCCTATTTTTCTTTATGGACCGCCACCCAGGCTCAAAGGGATCATGAGATTATTCATACTAGAAACTTCCGTGTGCGGCCACAAGCTATTATGGGCTCTAGCATAGTTGATTAAGTCGTGTGAACTCTTACAGTGGTAGACTAGCAGATGTAGGGGATGTAGGTGGTACGGTCTACCCATCGTAAGGTGCAAACGCTTCTCAAAGACTGTGTCTCGGTCATCCGTTTCTCAAACACCATGTAGTGCGAGAAATCCAACGGAGGAGATCGATTCTTGTGGGGAAAAGTGCGCAAACCTCTACAGAGTGTATAAACTAATCATGATTAGCCGTGTCCCCGGTTATGGACATCTTGAGTATCTGGTTCTTGGATTATGATATTGATCTCATCACGTTACTTAAATAATTTGTTGGGTTGTTAATGATTACTTTTAATTGGGATTGAGAGGGTGTCTACACTCTCAATGTTTAACAACCACCATGATAGTTAAATAAAATGTATTCCTTTGCAGTAGGGAAAAATTGGTTTTCGCGAAAACATATAACAATAGAGCTTGTCCACCAGCCATATATGCATGTAGTGATAGCCATCGTTCATCATTCTCTATGGTGTGAATTTGCCAGTACATTCAATGTACTGAACCTTTGTGGCTGCAACGTCTCATGTTGCAGGATTTCTTACGACGAGTAAGTGATACGTTAGGGTTACGATTTCTACACTCAACTTTGCCGTTGGTGTTGATGGGAATCCACAACCTTGTTACTTCCGCTATTTTGGATTGAGATAATAGTATTTACGTTATTTTATACATGTGATTTACCTTTGTTATAAATCCTCGAGTACTGTGTGTGTCAGCATAACAATCCAGGGATGACACTTAAGCACAGAGACTTGACCGTCTAAGGTCGGGTCGCTACAAGATGGTATCAGGGCACATGTTGACTGTAGGACATGACCCTAGAAACTGGCAAGCCCATAGGAAGGATTTTCTCTAAAACTTTGTTTTCAAAAGGATGTTTTACCTCTCTTCTCTTCTAAGCTTATTCATGAAAATCCCTTTAGTGAGACCATACCCCTTTCCCCTTTTGACCACTCGAATATTCGACTGATGAGACCACTTCAAGGAGGACAAGATATCGGACAACTAAGACCAATTCAGAATGAAGATGATTTTACTGTGCATTATGATAATGGAAACTACAATGGTTGAAGACTCTGAAGACTAGAGAATTTGAAGGCTCTGAAGAATCTCTAGATTTGTATGACCTAGGAAGGCTACCCTTATGGAACTTGGCAGACTATGGAAGCTGTCAATACCCGAGATCAAGGTGTATTGGAGAAAGACCAGAACATGGAGAGTAAAAAAACTCGAAGTTTTGTCAAGGAAACCCTAAGGAAAAGATATCAATTATGGAAGATAGCTCATGGTAATGACAAGGGAAGAAACACGGTTATCCGTCATGTCATCGCCCGCTGATGCTATTGTCACCGTGCTGAGTTAAGGATGCATTTCTTCAGAATGGATTGAATGGAAGAAGGCTGATGGAGCACCTATCAGTAAGACGAAGTTTTAACCTAGGCCGGTGTATCACCAGGATCTGGAGTAATACAATCAGAAGTTTAAGATGGACTGGTAGGAAGTCATATTTAACAAGGAGGCCATTCGTGAAGAACTTAGGACCCAGAAGCTGAAGTAGCCAAATTGGAGGAACAAAACCTCGAGATACCAGAGATTTGTCAGGAACTGAAGGACAGTATGACCATGGCTCATGCCAAGGATGTTGAAACCCAGAAGTTGGAATGCAACTCCAGAATATTCAAGGATGACACGAGAGACTTTGCTACAACAGAGATGAGCTGGCAAAAGGACTTGAGAAAGACAAGCATGATCGGAAGAAGCCATTGGAGGCATGAACAAGACTTGAAGAGTTAGATGACCTTGAAGATTTATTGACCTTTAGAAGACCAAACCCCTGTCATATACCTCCGTTAGATGCGACGATTGTGAGCTGTCATTTGTTTGATGTTTTTCTGACAGCCACAATAAAAAATTGTCTTTTCAAAACTATTGTTTGCATTGCGTGTATCCCTCTCTATCTCTCTTATCTCACCCCAAACCCATGGACCCATTAGAGGATGAATGGATATGAGATCACCTTTTCTGGACCGATGGATTCAGAACATGGAGAATCATATGAAGAATAACCCTATAGTTGGAAAGGATATGACCCAACATGCTCTTCAATGCTTTGAAAGAGGTGCTGCTACTTGGTGGAGGATGTACCAAACCATCAATGGATGGCAAAGAGTAACCACTTGGAAAGAATTTAAGTTGACTTTGCCAAAGTCTCGATTTGTGTCCCAGGAGTTGAAGCCTTATGAAAATGATATGAAGAAGCATTATGCATGCAAGCCTTGTGGAGAAATAGGACACAACCATAAAGAACACAAGGATAAAATGCTCTAATTGTGAAGGAAGTCACCCAGTTGAAGAATGCCCAACTAGGCAGATTACTTGTTTCTTGTGTGAAGGGACTACCCACTATCCTGCTCAGTGTCACATTTACCCCATGGTACAACGAACCATCCAGCAGAAGAAAGAAGTAATGAAAGGAGCACTCATGGAAATTTTAGAAGAAGCTGTGATGAAGGAAGAGATGGAGGACACACCTAAAGAAGACCCGAGTAAACCCTGCACTAAGTCTTGTTATTCATGTGGAGAAGAAGGACACATCTCCCAAAATTGTTTGAATGGGGATCTAGTAGAATTCCCGACAGAGGAAGTAGAATATGACCCATAGCAAATAGAAGCCCTGATTGGAACAGAAAAGTCCAGAAAGAGAAGTAGATTGGATTCCAGGAAGGATCTGAGTCATATCACCTGTTATAGGTGCAAGGAGTTAGGGCACTACCTCAAAAGTTGCCCAAAAAGGAAACCTCGAGACTTGTCAGAAGTAATATGTTTTAGTTGTAATGGAGCAGGGCACCTTGCCAGAGAATGCCCCAAGGAGAAGGAGACTTTTGCTAGATAATTGAGTTTGCAACAAAAGAAATGGAGTAGTAGAAGTGAGAATATTTTCTTTTATATCGAGGTGTTGAGTTGATATTTTAATCAATTGAGAGTGAATAAAGTTAGCATCGTTGGTACTGATATGGATTTTATGAGTTGTTACTCTATGAAGAAGATTTTGACCATTTTTGAGGATATAAGAAATATGGTCTATGGAAGATTTATGCATTTTAAGGGTGGTAGTACCCTGTAAGAACCCTTGACCCCTGGAAAAGATAAGGATACTCCACTGAGTGGATTTCGGACAAAATGAATACGAGTTTTGTCTCGATATGTGTGATACCCCAAGAGTATGTGGGATGAAGTTGGAGACCGTCAGTTGTTTGGACCAAATGTGATCAAGGAGTCAGAAGAGAATGTTAAGTTGATTCGAGATAGACTGAAGGTAGCTCAGTCCAGGCAGAAGAGTTATGCAAACTAAAAACCGCAAGGAGGTAGTCTATGAAATTGAAGAGAGAGCATGTCTTCGTGTGTCCCCTCTGCGAGGAGTTAAATGATTTGGAGTTAAGGGATAGTTAGCCCCGAGATTTGTAGGACCATACCAAGTTTTGGAGCGTATGGGAGAAGTGGCCAACAAGTTGGAGTCACCCGAAGGACTGCCAGGAGTTCATGATGTGTTTCATGTTTCCCAGTTGAAGAAGTGCCATGCAGAGATGGCCAATATTACCCTGTGAGAACGCTTGACCCTGGAAAGGATAATGATGTTCCACGAAGTTGAATATGGACTTCATGAGTATAAATTTTATCTCAGTATGTGGGATATCCCACGAGGATGAAGAGATGAATTACTATTGGATATAAAGGAGGTATGATGCTAAAAATATGGATCAATGGAAATTCCATGATGAGTCTGAGTAATCGTGCATGTCCTAGTTTGGTGCCAATAGAAGGAAGGAAGACAGTACAATTGGATGGATTTAAGAATACTAAGATGTTGGAAGTTGGAATAATGATCAGTTGCCCCTAGGATGAGCTCAAGGATTACAAGTAATGAGATGGGCCATAACCCACAGGCCCCAAGAACTGCCAAGAGGCAAGCACACTCCTGCTGAAGGAAAACCCGTGGAAGGAGTTACGACTTTATCAACCGACGATTTTATAGGAGTTACACAAAACCTGAGGGTTGTGAAGGAACGATAGATGCTTGTTTGGCTTGCAGAATCAATGGATTTTTTCGAACCCAGTTCGTCGATAAGAGAAATTCTACAATGCTTGTGAGGATGAACGAGTGTTAGAATGCGAGATTCGCTAAACCATATATAGGGTAATGATTTGGGTGCGGGATGGATTGATCACCATAACGACTTACTCTTATTATTCGCCTTGCTATATGGGATGGTAAATCTGAGTGACTTACCTATAGTAGAGAGACGACGGTATTAAACCTTGTTGAACCTTAGAATGGTATATCAATTTTCCCTGGTACAAGGCAGCTTTTGCCAACCGTAGGTTATACGGTGAGGTTCAGCCCAGACTCATTTCCTGCAGGAGAAACCATAAATTGTTGACCACCATGAGATATCGATAGTTGTTTAGTATTGGCGCTAGACCCGTCAGCTAAGAAGACCCAGTCTCGGAATAACCTTACCAAGATGAAAGTACAGAAGAATTATGGTAAAGGTTATGCCACTGCCGGAAGAGCCAAAGAAGGAATTATCCTTACGATCTGAGAAGACCGGCCCTGTCAAGAATAAGGATGGAGTATATGAGTATTGATGGGACCGTAACGATGTTTCTAAGGGTGGTAGCACCCCAGACCCTGTGATGATCGATGGATTTTGAGAAGACCCCAAACCCTAACCTTTTTCTTGCTAGCCTCTCCAAATCGCGAGGACGAGATTCATTTTAAGGGTGGTAGGTTTGTAACATGCCAAAATTCTAAGTTTTGGAATGTTATAATAAATATATAGATTGATTGATTGTTTGATTGTTGTGTGATTGATGGAGTGAAATTCGAAACTTTTTGGAAGTTAAATGAGAGGGAATAAAAGGACTTTCCCAAACTTTCATTTTTGCATTTATGATCTCCATGAATTCAAATGCTTTTCAACACAAAACCCTAGAGATAAGATGACATGACTTCTTCCATTTAAATTAAATGAAAAGGGTTGTTGAAAATATTCGAATTTCATTTGAAAATATTTCCAGTTCTGAAACTTTAAGCAACTCAATGATTTTCATGAGAGAAGATAAAATTACTTCTTCAAAACATATGAAATATGAGTTGGAAGTTAAAAGGATCAAATTCAATGTCCTTCTGGAAATTATTTTCAATTTGGAGTTATTTGAGTTTTAATCAAATTATTTTTCTCGAAAAACAAAATACATGGAAAATAGGGTAACATGATTCCCTACAATAGAAAATTGGAGAAAAATTAATTTGATAATTTTGGTATTTTTAAAATGATTTTTATTGGATTTTAGTAGGGCAGTAGCACTCTTTGATTTATCTGAAGTTGTGTGGATTTTATTGGGCATTATAAAAATGTCCATGTTGTAGAAAATCTTTTTCTGCAAATTTTGGTATATTATATGCCTAGATAAGATTTTTATTTCTATTTATTTTTATCTATTTTGTTTTCTGAAAAAAATCTTTATTTTAAAAAAACTTCTTCTTCGCCGACTGGGCCGGCCCAGCACCCAATCGGGCCAGACCGAGCCAGCCCAGCCGACCGCGTCGTCTCCCACCTCGCGTAGGAGACCGCTGGCCGCACGCCTCCCGAGCGCCGACCTCGGAGTTCGTGTCCGCTCCGGCCTCCTCTACCCCCTCCTCCAAGCTTCGCGCCACCCCCTCTCCTCTATATAATCTGGAACCCCGGCTCCCTCTCTCCTCCTCGCACCTCGCATCGCCGCCGCCCGCGCATCCCGCCGCCGCCACCGCAGCCACCGCTCGCCGCCATCACTACCACGCCGCACCACCGCTTCGTTCGCCCGCCGGAGCCGCTGCTGCCGCCCATCGCCGCATCCGCCGCAGACGCCGGAGCTCGCTAGACTCGTCGGATGCACGCCACAGCCGCATCTCGTCGCCGGAGCCGCCGCCCCGATCCAAGCCCCCATCGTCGGTTTATTCGCCCCAAGCCGGTAAAACCGATAAAACCGTCCCGGTTTTCTTTAGTTAGTTTGGTTTTATTTCTTTCAACGGTTTAGTTATTTAGGTTTAGTTATTTCGCGAGCGTTCATTAGTTAGGGTTCTGTAGTGAACTGTTTTCGTTCATTAGCGTTCGGTAGCGAACGTTCGCCCGGTAGAGTTTTTCTCTTTCTTTTTAATTTCGGCAAGGGACCTATCTGTGATGATTTTATTTACAGATTAGTCTCTCTATTTCAAACGATCATTACTTTTTACTCGTTTGTCCAAATCCAACGAAACCAACGCCCACTTCTTCGTTATGATCCCCTCTATCTAGTAAAACAACTCAAACATGTTTTTGAAAGTTTATTTTTTTTGAATTAGAACAGATTTGAATTCAAACTTCGTTTGATCATAACTTGAGTTT
The DNA here is from genome assembly GCF_056163025.1 of Triticum urartu. Taxonomy (NCBI): domain Eukaryota; kingdom Viridiplantae; phylum Streptophyta; class Magnoliopsida; order Poales; family Poaceae; genus Triticum; species Triticum urartu. The sequence continues at coordinate 575,135,985 of NC_141879.1, forward strand.
CGTAGCTTCGTTTGAGTTGATTCTTTTTGCAAATCGAAGCTCTTGACCTAAACTTTCTGATAAGTCCAAATTCACATAATTTTGGTACTGTTAGAAATTGTTTTATGTTGCAATAGTTATTTGCTGGGTTTTGAAGCTTTCCGAATTGTTTTCTTCTTTCTCTCCGACCTTTTGAGTGATTGCTTATGTGTGGTTACTATTGCTTGCTTACGATAGATTGACCGGAGTGTGACGAGTAGAACTATCAAGAGTTTTGAGTGCGAAGCATCTTCATCAACATTGCAGGCAAGTTCACACTTTGGGAGTATATGAGGTAGTACCTATTACCTGTTTTAGTATCAAACCCTTGGGAGTTACTTCTACGTTTTCTTGTTTATGCCATGCTATGCCAGTAGACGTGGATTGGGTGAGTGTATCCATGACAGATGTGAGATTGTTAAATTAATGGTTTATCTAAGGTGGCAACTTAAATACACATCTGGGTGGATCGAGGCACCTGGGTATTCCAGCGATTGCCTGTTTTTCTTTATGGACCGCCACCCAGGCTCAAAGGGATCATGAGATTATTCATACTAGAAACTTCCGTGTGCAGCCACAAGCTATTATGGGCTCTAGCATAGTTGATTAAGTCGTGTGAACTCTTAAAGTGGTAGACTAGCAGATGTAGGGGATGTAGGTGGTACGGTCTACCCATCGTAAGGTGCAAACGGTTTTGAAAGACTGTGTCTTGGTCATCCGTTTCTCAAACACCATGTAGTGCGAGAAATCCAGCGGAGGAGATCGAGTCTTGTGGGGAAAAGTGCGCAGACCTCTGCAGAGTGTATAAACCAATCATGATTATCCGTATCCCCGGTTATGGACATCTTGAGTATCTGGTTCTTGGATTATCATATTGATCTCATCACGTTACTTAAATAATTTTTTGGGTTGTTAATGATTACTTTAATTGGGATTGAGAGGGTGTCTACACTCTCAATGTTTAACAACCACCATGATAGTTAAATAAAATGTATTCCTTTGCAGTTGGGAAAAATTGGCTTTTCGCGAAAACATATAACCATAGAGCTTTTCCACCAGCCATATATGTATGTAGTGATAGCCATTGTTCATCATTCTCTATGGTGTGAATTTGCCAGTACATTCAATGTACTGACCCTTTGTGGCTGCAACGTCTCATGTTGCAGGATTTCTTACGACGAGTAAGTGATACGTTAGGGTTACGATTTCTACACTTGGTGTTGATGGGAATCCACAACCTTGTTACTTCCGCTATTTTGGATTGAGGTAATAGTATTTACGTTATTTTAAACACGTGATTTACCTCTGTTATAAATCCTCGAGTACTATGTGTGTCAGCATACCGATCCAGGGATGACACTTAAGCACAGAGACTTGACCGTCTGAGGTCGGGTCACTACAAGAACAAAATTAAATGACATCTAAGAATAGCAAACATCATGTGAAGAAGCAAAAACTTAGGATCAACCGATACTAACCGATAGTTGTTGAAGAAGAAAGATGGGATGCCAACCGGGGCATCCCCAAGCTTAGACGCTTGAGAATTCTTGAAATATTATCTTGGGGTGCCTTGGGCTTCCCCAAGATTGAGCTTTTGTGTCTCCTTGATTCCTCTCATCTCATGGTCTCCCTAAATCTCAAAAGCTTCATCCACACAAAACTCAACAAAGACTCGTGAGGTAAGTTAGTATAAACCATTGCAAAAACCTTATCATACTCTACTGTAGCAAATCAATAAAATTATTATTCAACATTGCATACTAAATGCCTCTGCATATTTAATAGTCCTATCCTCTAATAGAATCATTAAAGAAGCAAACATATGCAAACATAACAGCAATCTGCCTAAACAGGATAGTCTGTAAAGAGTGCAGCAAGATCCATACTTCCCTAATTCCAAAAATTATGAAAGAAAATTCCCACTGTAGTAAATTTATCTGATCTTAATATGGAAAATGTTTCAACATTTTATCACATTCTGACTTTTCTAGGGAATTATTGCAACAGCGGTAAACTTTCTGTTTTCAAACAGCAATATGAAGACTTGTAACATAGGCATAGTAAAGACTATCAATGCCACTTTTATTGAAATAAAAGATGCAAAACATTGTTCTAAATAACAGCAAGCAAATCTTAACAAAATAAATTGAAGCTCCAAGCAAAACACATATCATGTGGTGAATAAAAATATAGCTCCAAGTAAAGTTACCGATGAACGAAGACGAAAGAGGGGATGCCTTCCGGGGAATCCCCAAGCTTAGGCTCTTGGATATCCTTGAATATTACCTTGAGGTGCCTTGGGAATCCCCAAGCTTAGGCTCTTGCCACTCCTTATTCCATAGTCCATCGAATCCTTACCCAAAACTTGAAAACTTCACAACACAAACTTAACAGAAAACTCGTAAGCTCCGTTAGTATAAGAAAATAAATCACCACTTAGGTACTGTTGTGAACTCTTTATAAATTCATATTGGTGTAATACCTACTATATTACAACTTCTCTATGGTTTATAAACTCTTTTACTAGCCATAGATTCATCAAAATAAGTAAAGAACACATGAAAAACAGAATTTGTCAAAAACAGAACAGTCTGTAGTAATCTGGATCAAACGTATACTTCTGGAACTCATAAAATTCTCAAATAAATTTATGGACCTGAGGAATTTATCTATTAATCATATTAAAAAATAATTAACTAAATAGCACTTTCCAAATAAAAATGGCAGCAATTCTCGTGAGCGCTAAAGTTTCTGTTTTTACAGCATGATCAACAAGACTTTCCCCAAGTCTTCCCAAAGGTTCTACTTGGCACAAATACTAACTAAAACATAAAATCTCAATCATAACAGGGTCTAGATAAATTATTTATTACTAAACAGGAGCAAAAGGCAAGGAACAAGAATAAGATTGGGTTGCCTCCCAACAAGCGCTATCGTTTAACGCCCCTAGCTAGGCATGATAATGACAATGATGCTCACATAAAGGATAAGAATTGAAACATCAAGAGAGCATCATGAAGAATATGACTAGCACATTTAAGCCCAACTCACTTACTATGCATAGGGATTTTGTGAGCAAACAACTTATGAGAACAATAATCAACTAGCATAGGAAGGCAAAACAAGCATAACTTCAAAACTTTAAGCACATAGAGAGGAAACTTGATATTATTGCAATTCCTACAAGCATATATTCCTCCCTAATAATAATTTTCAGTAGAATCATGAATGAATTCAACAATATAACCAGCACCTAAAGCATTCTTTTCATGATCTACAAGCATAGAAATTTTATTACTCTCCACATAAGCAAATTTCTTCTCAATCGGAATAGTGGGAGTATCATAAGAAACTCGAATACTATAAATCGTTTCCATATTAAAAGAGTAATGTTCAGAAAAAGGGTAACCATAATCATGACAAGTTTTATAAATATAATCACTACTTTTTATAGCATAAGTATCATCACAATAATCATCATAAGTAGGAGGCATGCTATCATCATTATAAATTTGCATATCGAAACTTGGGAGACTAAAAATATCATCTTCATTAAACGTAGCATCCCCAAGCTTAGGACAAACATTAATTGCAGCAAATATATTCTCAAAAACATCATCTTCATCAAACATAGCATCCCCAAGCTTGGGCCTTTTCATATCATAAGCATAAACACTCTCATCATTAATAGTATGGATAGCACCAATAGTATAGCAATTATCATATTCTTCCAAGCAAGTGCCAAAAAGATTTTCAAGATCATAAGAAGTATCATTATCTTCCACAATTATATTTTCATGAGGCACAATAGTAATGGGAGCACCATTATTTGGGAGGGGTACCTTTTTACCTCTCTTCCTTTTTCATTTCTTCTTCTTCACCACATCATGTGTGGGTTCAATCCTCTTTTTGGAGCTCCTTATTAATGAGATCGGTTGAATAGGAGGCTCTTCCTCGTTACCTGATTCATCATAAGAAATAATAGGAGGGTATTGGGAAATCTCTTCCCTTTCATTAGTATTCTCTTCATCTTCTATTTGTTTTCTTTTCTTTATGTAGTTGGCAATATAAGGATTTTCAATACAATTCACTGCACAATACATACAAATTTCCTCTAGATCAAAATGAAGAACTCTATCAAGGGAAAATTTTGGAATATCCTTAGTTATACATTTCATTTCTTCATAACCCAAGAGCAAACTAAGTTCATTATGATGTGCAAGGGAAATCAAGTCATCACAATTTTTGGACACGATCATGAAACAATTTGCATTGGGTATTCAAATGATCATGTTCATTGCAAAGCTCACAAGTATGGCCAAGATAATTTAAATTTTCAACACATTCATCTAGCCTTTCTTGCAACAATTTAGTTTCTAAGTACTTATGCCTCTTGCAATATCTATCTTCCCTATTTGGTGTGTACTTACAAACCCAATGTACTCCACAAAAATTGACATGTTTATAGGAGACATCATAACTAGTGCAATCATCATTAGTGTCATGGATATTCAAAGAATTCGTACTAATAACATTGCAATCATGCTCATCATTCAAAGATTTAGTGCCAAACATTTTATAGACTTCTTCCTCTAGCACTTGAGCACAATTTTCCTTTCCATCATACTCACGAAAGATATTAAAAAGTTGAAGCGTATGAGACAAACTCAATTCCATATTTTTGTAGTTTTCTTTTATAAATAAACTAGTGCTAAAAGAAGAAACAAAAAGATTCGATTGCAAGATATAAAGATATACCTTCAAGTGCTAACCTCCCCGGCAACGGCGCCATAAAAGAGCTTGATGTCTACTACACAACCTTATTCTTGTAGACGTTGTTGGGCCTCCAAGTGCAGAGGTTTGTAGGACAGTAGCAAATTTCCCTCAAGTGGATGACCTAAGGTTTATCAATCCGTATGAGGCGTAGCATGAAGATGGTCTCTCAAACAACCCTGCAACCAAATAACAAAGAGTCTCTTGTGTCCCCAACACACCCAATACAATGGTAAATTGTATAGGTGCACTAGTACGGCGAAGAGATGGTGATACAAGTGGTATATGGATGGTAGATAAAGGTATTTGTAATCTGAAAATATAAAAACAGCAAGGTAACTAATGATAAAAGTGAGCACAAACGGTATTGCAATGAGTTGAAACAAGGCCTAGGGTTCATACTTTCACTAGTGCAAGTCCCCTCAACAATAATAACATAATTGGATCATATAACTATCCCTCAACATGCAACAAAGAGTCACTCCAAAGTCACTAATAGCGGAGAACAAATGAAGAAATTATGGTAGGGTACGAAACCACCTCAAAATTATTCTTTCCAATCAATCCGTTGGGCTATTCCTATAGGTGTCACAAACAGCCCTAAAGTTCGTACTAGTATAACACCTTAAGATACAAATCAACCAAAACCCTAATGTCACCTAGATACTCCAATGTCACCTCAAGTATCCGTGGGTATGATTATACGATATGCATCACACAATCTCAGATTCATATATTCAACCAACACATAGAACCTCAAAGAGTGCCCCAAAGTTCCTACCGGAGAATCACGACAAAAACGTGTGCCAACCCCTATGCATAGGTTCATGGGCGGAACCCGCAAATTGATCACCAAAACATACATCAAGTGAATCACGTGGTATCCCATTGTCGCCACAGATACGCACGACAATACATACATCAAGTGTTCTCAAATCTTTAAAGACTCAATCCGATAAGATAACCTCAAAGGGGAAACTCAATCCATTACAAGAGAAAAGAGGGGGGAAGAAACATCATAGGATCCAAATATGATATCAAAGCTCGCGATACATCAAGATCGTACCACCTCAAGAACACGAGAGAGAGAGATCAAACACATAGCTACTCATACATACCCTCAGCCCCGAGGGAGAACTACTCCCTCCTCGTCATGGAGAGCACCGGGATGATGAAGATGGCCATAGGAGAGGGATTGCCCCCTACGGCAGGGTGCCAGAACGGGTCTAGATTGGCTTTCGGTGGCTACGGAAGCTTCTGGCGGCGGAACTCCCGATCTATTGTGCTCCTCGATCGTTTTAGGGTATATGGAGATATATAGGCGGAAGAAGTACATCAGGGGGGCCATGAGGGGCCCACGAGGGTGGAGGGCGTGCCAAGGGGGGTGGGCGCCCCCCCTACCTCGTGGCCTCCTTGAAGCTTCCCTTACGTGGACTCCAAGTCTTCTGGGCTTCTTCTGATCCAAAAATAAGTTCCGTGAAGTTTCAGGTCAATTGGACTCCGTTTGATTTTCTTTTTCTGCAATACTCTAAAGCAAGGAAAAAACAGAAACTGGCACTGGGCTCTAGGTTAATAGGTTAGTCCCAAAAATCATATAAAATAGCATATAAATGCATGTAAAACATCCAAGGTTGATAATGTAATAGCATGGAACAATCAAAAATTATAGATACGTTGGAGACGTATCACTCGACACGGAGCTACTCTAGCTAATTGCTCCCATTTTCAATATGTATCCAAATTGAGACTCAGAGTCATCCGGATCTGTGTCAAAGCTTGCATCGACGTAACCCTTTACGACGAACTCTTTGTCACCTCCATAACCAAGAAACACTTCCTTAGTCCTCTTTAGGTACCTAAGGATAATTTTGACCGTTGTCCAATGATCTACTCCTGGATCACTATTGTACCCCCTGTCCAAAATCATGGCAAGGTACACAATAGGTTTGGTACATAGCATGGCATACTTTATAGAACCTATGGCTGGGGCATAGGGAATGACGTTCATTCTCTCTCTATCTTCTGCCATGGTCGGGTTTTGAGTCTTACTCAACTTCACACCTTACAATACAGGCTAGAACTCCTTTCACTAATCCATTTTGAACTCCTTCAAAATCTTGTCAAGGTATGTACTCACTGAAAATCTTATCAAGCGTCTTGATCTATCTCTATAGATCTTGATGACGAATATCTAAGCAGCTTCACCGAGGTCTTTCATTCAAAAATTCTTATTCAAGTATCCTTTTATGCAATTCAAAAATTCTATATCATTTCCAATCAATAATATGTCATCCACATATAATATCATAAATGCTACAGAGCTCCCACTCACTTTCTTGTAAATACAGGCCTCATCATAAGTCTGTATAAAACCATATGCTTTGATCACCTCATCAAAGCGTATATTCCAACTCCGTGATGCTTTCACTAGTCCATAGATGGATTGCTAGAGCTTGCACACTTTGTTAGCACCTTTAGGATCGACAAAACATTCTGGTTGCATCATATACAACTCTTCTTTAATATCCATTAAGGAATGTAGGTTTCGACATCCATTTGCCAGATTTCATAATCATAAAATGTGGCGATTGCTAACATGACCCGGACAGAATTAAGCATCGCTACGGGTGAGAAAGTCTCATCGTAGTCAACTCCTTGAACTTGTCGAAAACCTTTTGCGACAAGTCGAGCTTTGTAGATAGTGACATTACTATCAGCATCAGTCTTCTTCGAAGATCCATTTATTCTCAATGGCTTGCCGATCATCGGGCAGTCCACCAAAGTCCACACTTTGTTCTCATACATGGATCATATCTCAGATTTCATGGCCTCAAGCCATCTGTCGGAATATGGGCTCATCATTGCTTCTTCATAGTTCGTAGATTCGTCATGGTCTAGTAACATGACTTCCAGAACAGGATTACCGTACCACTCTGGTGCGAAACGTGCTCCGTTCGACCTACGAGGTCCGGTAGTAACTCGATCCAAATTTTCATGATCATCATCATTTGCTTCCTCTCTGGTGGTGTAAGCATCACGGGAACGAATTTCTCTGATGTGCTAATTTCCAAATTGAGAGAAGGTACAATTACCTCATCAAGTTCTATAGTCCTCCCACTCACTTCTTTTGAGAGAAACTCTGAGGGAGTCCTGGATTAGGGGGTGTCCGGATGGCCGGACTATACCTTCAGCCGGACTCCATGACTATGAAGATACAAGATTCAAGACTTCGTCCCGTGTCCGGAAGGGACTTTCCTTGGCGTGGAAGGCAAGCTTGGCGATACGGATATATAGATCTCCTACCATTGTAACCGACTCTATGTAACCCTAACCCTATTCGATGTCTATATAAACCGGAGGGTTTTAGTCCGTAGGACAACATACATGTCAACAATCATACTATAGGCTAGCTTCTAGGGTTTAGCCTCTCTGATCTCGTGGTAGATCAACTCTTGTAATACCCATACCATCAATATTAATCAAGCAGGACGTAGGGTTTTACCTCCATCGAGAGGGCCCGAACCTGGGTAAAACTTCGTGTCCCCTGCCTCCTGTTACCATCCGGCCTAGATGCACAGTTCGGGACCCCCTACCCGAGATCCGCCGGTTTTGACACCGACATTGGTGCTTTCATTGAGAGTTCCTCTGTGTCGTCGCCATCAGGAAGGATGCCTCGCCCCGTCTTTAAAGACGGCACCGTTGCTAAGGGAGCTTTGGTTGTCGGCCAAACCCTCCGGCTAGGTGGTTTTCTTATGACCGCCTATTCGGCTTCTACACCGACGATGACCTCTCGAGCCATCGAAAACAATCTTCATGTCAGTTCGGAACTCGCCGAGCAGTTAGATCCAATGGAGCTTTCCTCCATAAACGAGCTCTTGGATCGCTTCGCCGCCCTGGGAGTCGCTACGGATTACGACCAGATTGGGCCTAAAACCGATCTGAGAGAGATTAACTCTCCCCAAGTCACCCATCACGTTGCCGTGGTAGAGGGACAGTGCGGCGACCCTTCGTCTATCTTAAGGACTCGCTACGTCCGGATTCCCGATCCCTCCAAGCCGGATACCCGCGGAGGGGAGGATATCACTCAAGACCTGAACTTAGAGTCAAGCGATGGGCTGGATTCATTGGACAACACCCAGGGATCCAAATTTTCGAGTTCAGAAATTCCTCGGCCTCTGAGCCGCAGACGGGGTGAGGCTTCGGATTTAACTCCACCCACCCACCCCAACACATGCGATCTATCCAAAATCAGGCAAGAGCCCGACGAAACAGTACATCATTACTGGGCTAGATTCCTCCTGGTTAAGAACAGGCTAAGGGACTGCCGCGAGGAAGGCGCAATCTTAATCTTCTGCAATAATTGCACGGACAAGGGAATACTCAACGCCATAAGTCGTCGTGATATCACACGCTTCGCTGACTTGGCGTCCATTGTACGAAAGTATTGTGCGATGGAAAGCGCCTGGACAACCAAAATAAAATTTTGGGACAATCCGGCCCTAAATACAAACCCAGTCCGAAATAAAAGGGTGCAGCATAACCAGACACCCAGGTCAGATACCAAAAAGCAAAAACCCTCTATAGGGCATGGAACCGTATTGGAAGGATGGCTTAACGGACCCTGTAAAATTCACAGTACAGAGGACGCCACACCAACTCACAGCCTTAGAGCATGTTGGATACTCCGGCAGGTGGCCAAAATTGGCGAAAACCTCCTAATTCCGGAGGCCACAAAAAGCCACCCCAGAGACACCCATACGGTATTAACAGTCTTCGAGACTTTCGCATCAAATAATATGCGAAAAAGGACACTCCGCAGCCTTGCAGATGTCTATCAAGTAGCAACAATAAACCCATGGAGTGACACGGCTATTACCTTTAACGCCAGTGATGAACCTAGATTCCGAACAGCCCGAGCACCAGCCGCATTGGTCCTCAGCCCAATAGTGGACGGCTTTCGTCTTACCAAGGTACTCATGGACGGTGGCAGCGGGTTGAACCTCATTTACGAGGAAACTCTTCAAAAAATGGAAATAGACTGGAACCGCATTGAGCGAAGCAGCACAACCTTTAGAGGAATAATCCCCAGTCGGGAAGCGCGCTGTACAGGAAAAAATCACACTAGATGTGGTGTTCGGCACGCCGGATAATTACAGGTCTGAAGAGATCACGTTCCATGTGGCTCCGTTCAGCAGCGGTTATCACGCTCTGCTAGGGCGGGAAGCATTTACAATCTTCCAAGCAATACGCCATTACGGGTACATGAAGCTCAAAATGCCCGGGCCTAACGGGATCATCACTCTCGCTAGTGATCCGGACATAGCACTCCGCACCGAAAACAAGACAGACACACTGGCCCTCGAGGCACTATCCGAAGCCCTAGCGGCTGAGGAACTGACTGCGCTGCGCTCTACGGTAAATAGGGACGATGTGGTACTCGACAAAAGATCAAAATCCACCTCCTTTAAACCGGCGGACGAAATAGTCAAATTCCAAGTCCATCCAACGGACCCAAATAAAACAGCTTCCATCGGAGCACAGTTAAACCCTGATGTAGACGCCGCACTGCAAGAGTTCCTACGAGAAAACTAGGACATTTTCGCCTGGCACCCTTCAGACATGCCAGGAATCCCACGCAGGCTGGCCGAGCACAGCTTAAATATCCAAACAGGATTCAAAACTGTCAAACAGGCTCTTCGCCGTTTTTCCGAACCTAAGAGACAAGCTATGGGAGAGGAGCTAGCAAAGCTATTGGAGGCCGGATTCATCAAAGATATAAAACATTCGGACTGGCTAGCAAACCTGGTGATGGTACCAAAGAAGGACAAATCCTGGCGCCTGTGCGTTGATTTTAAAGACCTTAACAAGGCTTGCCCAAAGGATCCCTTCCCCCTCCCCCGCATCGATCAAATTATCGACACTACCGCAGGACACGATTCGTTGTGTTTCCTCGATGCATATTCCGGCTACCATCAAATCAAGATGGAAGAATCAGACCAATCCGCAACGGCATTTATCACACCATACGGCCCATTCTGCTTCAACACAATGCCCTTTGGGCTCAAAAACGCCGGCGCAACATATCAGCGCATGATTCAGACATGTCTGGCAAGCCAGATCGGCAAAACAGTGGAGGCATATGTAGATGATGTGGTCGTCAAAACAAGACATGTCGAATCTCTAGTAGATGACTTGAGGCTCACATTTGATAACCTCCGAACATACGACATCAAGCTCAACCCGGAAAAATGCATTTTCGGCGTTCCAGCCGGAAAGCTCTTGGGCTTCATTGTATCCGGTAGAGGAATCAAAGAAAATCCAGCCAAGATCCGAGCTTTGTCGCAACTGGATATCCCAAAGGACCTCAAACAAATACAAAAGTTAACCGGATGCATGGCGGCTCTAAGCCGCTTTATCTCCCGCTTGGGAGAAAAGGCCCTACCCCTTTACCGCCTCCTTCGGCGCACCGAACACTTCGAATGGACGGATGCAGCCACGGCCGGACTCGAGGAGATAAAAGCCATACTTGCAACAAACCCAGTCCTGGCCGCGCCAAATATTGGCGAACCAATGCTATTATACATTGCAGCAACACATCAGGTTGTAAGCGCAGTGCTCGTCGTTGAACGAGAAGCGGACGGACACAGATTCCCCCTTCAAAAGCCGGTCTATTATGTGTCCACTGTCCTCACCCCTTGCAAATCACGGTACCCGCATTATCAAAAGATCGCGTACGCGGTATTCATGGCATCCCGGAAGCTACGACACTACTTTCAAGAGTGTTCAATAACAGTAGCCTCGGAAGTACCACTTAACGATATTATAAACAACCGTGACGCAACGGGCTGGAATGCAAAATGGGCCATTGAGCTCCTCCTGTTCGACATAACTTATAAGCCACGGCGAGCCATCAAGTCGCAAGTCTTGGCTGACTTTGTCACAGAATGGACAGAGGCCGAACTCCCTAAAGAGTACGGCACATATTCAAATTGGATCATGTACTTCGACGGCTCCAAGATGTTGGCCGGACTGGGGGCTGGCGTCGTTTTGACATCCCCCACAGGAGACACAGTTCAATACGTACTCCAGATTATGTACATGGACTCCAACAATGCAGCCGAATATGAGGCCCTTTTACATGGTCTCTGGATGGCAGTATCCATGGGTATTTAACGCCTAGAGGTGCGCAGGGACTCGAACCTCGCAATATCCCAAATAAATGGAGACTTCGATGCAAAGGATCCAAAAATGGCAGCCTACCACAACGCCGTCCTAAAAATGTCAGCTCGGTTTGAGGGGCTTGAATTTCACCATATAGCCCGAGAAAACAATCAGGCGGCAGATGTCCTGGCACGCATCGGCGCAAAACGCGATGTAGTCCCCCCCCCCAACATCTTCTTGGAAAGGTTGTTCGAGCCATCCGTAGTATGGGAAGGGGAGCCGAACAATAACACCCGGACCCAACCACACTGCCCGACACCGAAAATTCTGACACAATCGGAGGCTCTGCCAATGAAATAACACCTTCAGCCCACGTAATAATGGCCGTCATCGCCCCGTGGACAGAACCATTCCTCGCCTACCTCACTAGGCAGGAACTCCCCGAGGACCAAAATGAGGCACGCTGCATAGTGCGGCGATCCAAAGCCTACAGAGTCCACGAGGGAGAGCTTTATAAGAAAAGCACTACCGGAGTCCTTCAAAGGTGCATCTCTGAAGAGGAGGGGTGGAACCTCCTGGCTGAAATTCATGCCGGGCTGGGCGGTCATCACGCTGCAGCTCGGTCCCTTGTAAGCAAGGCCTTCCGTACATGCTTTTATTGGCCGACGGCCCGGGCAGATGCTCAGGACTTAGTCCAACGATGCACCGATTGCCAGCTCTTTGCAAACCAAAGCCATATGCCACCCACCGCCCTCCGAACTATCCCCATTACTTGGCCCTTCGCGGTCTGGGGGCTTGACATGGTTGGACCCCTTAAAGGCGGAACCCACAAGCACAAATACTTACTGGTCATGGTGGATAAGTTCACCAAATGGATAGAAGCCAAGCCTGTTAAGACGGCTGAATACGGACCTGTGATAGACTTTATATCTGGGGTTGTACACCATTACGGCGTTCCTCACAGCATCATCACTGACAACGGCACGAACTTCACGGCCGACGGGTAAAACTCTGGTGCAAAAACATGGGTATCAAGCTCGACTATGCTTCCGTCTATCACCCACAAACTAACGGCCAGGTCGAACGTGCAAATGGTCTTATCATGAGTGGCATTAAACCCAGATCAGTGCGGTCCCTCAAGGAATCTAACATGCACTGGGTAGAGGAGCTCGACTCCGTACTCTGGGGGCTGCGGAACACACCAAATCGCACCACCGGATACACACCATTCTTTATGGTGTACGACGCAGAGGCAGTTTTGCCCTGCGACATAATCCATGACTCACCTCGAGTGCGCATGTACGAAGAAAGAGAAGCCGAGCTCGATCGGTAGGACAGCTTAGACGCATTGGAGGAGGAGCGTGACGTGGTAAAATCCCGTTCCGCATTCTATCAACAGCAGGCTCGAAGATACCAAAGCAGAGAAGTACGGGCCAAAACTTACAACGTTGGCGAATTAGTTCTACGGCTACCGGACAAGAAAAAGGACAAACTCAAGCCCAAGTGGGAAAGTCCCTTCATAATTGACCATGTCCTGACTGGTGGAGCGTACCTCCTGCGAGATGCATCGGATAACCGACTCAAGCCGAACCCATGGAACGCAGCCCGTCTCCGAAGATTCTATGCCTAGCGCCGGACTCTATGTTCGTCTCCTTCCTCTGTCCATTTTTATATATTTTCTGTCTTGCATTTCTCTCCTTCTTCTTCTCTCTCCCTCTTATAGCCCTTAAAGGCTCATAAAGTGACGCATCATCCGCGCTCATTAAACCCGGGGGCTTCTTTAAACAGAAGGTTATTCATACGGGATTCATGCCCAACACATGTGTCACACTTCCGCATGTACCTTTTATTCACCGTTATATGCATCAATATGACTTAAGTTTTGGCCAAGCTGGGTTGCCTGGCTCCTGTGCTTACCCCTACGTTCCCTATTGTTCGGCTAGGTGGTAAAGGGAGCACCTCTGCGATTGTTACTGCCAGGTCAGCCGGACGTGTACCTCAGACTGGGTAAAGCCGAAAGCTAGCGTTCTTAAGGGAATATTCAGTCGGTGAATTAAAGATGATCTTTTTTATTTTTATCTATATGCCCCCAAATGTTTTTTCTGCGTTTCTTTTCGCAGCATGGACATGCACTTTAGGGCATGCCTCCCAGGGAAAGGAACCCCTAACGGAACTATTCTCCCTGGAAGATGTTTCTCACTAACCATGTAATATAACATAACTAGTCGGGCACTTGTCTGTTCACGCACTAATGACCCCTACGCCTGGTCTCCATGCATTCCCCGGTTCTTATATAACCGCATGGGAATTCGGACACACTCCGGACCGTCAGGTCCCGAGGCTGAAGCGAAAAGGTCGGCCATGACAAACGATCTACAATCCGGCTAGAAGGCATCATAAATGTCAATTACATCACATAGTCATTTTGACTGATCATATTCCTCTTCAATACCATCTAACAGGCTGTCTAATTTACAGTCCTGCTGGGAATACTTTGCGGCCAACTCTACTTGGTCGTATACTAAGCTTACAGGGATCTCCTTCCCATCGGGCCCTATAGGACCGACCTCGGCCATGTGGTTGGGGTCAGCCTTTGCGTACGGCGTCTTCACCATGGCCCAGGCCTCCCTAGCGCCTTGACGGCAGGATGATATCTTCCACAATCGGAAGCGCCGCCGTGCTCCTTTTAGCTTCTTCGCAAGCTCTCCAAGACCTTCGGGCATGGAGACGGATGGCCACAGGGCCTGGGCGACGCCTTGCATCGCCTGCCGAACTCGATCGAGCAGTTGCGAGAGCTCGGGAAGGTCACCCGTAGAACCGGGCATCTCCTCTGCAGGACGACCTGTCAGCACACCTACAGACATTGCTCTATTAGTCGACTTCCTCGCCGAACTTTCTTTCAAAAGGTTCGTTCAAGCACTTACTAAATATGCCGCGCCGAAGCCGCTGATTCTCCTTCACGGAGTCTGACAGCTGGGCACGAACATCTTTCAGCTCGACGCCCAGTTTGGTGTTGGCATCTCGGAGATCGTTCTTCTCCCCCATCACCTTTAACAGCACCCTCTCACCAGCCTTTAGCTGGCGTAGGAGGTGTTGCCTTTCCGGATCTAATCCGGCGCCATCTGCAATCTCATTTGTCAGATTCGCACCAAAGCCGTGCTTCGCAAAATACTTATCTTTCAAAGTGTATATTACTAGAGGGGGCCTCCTTAGGCTCCCGTGCCACGGCTAGTGCGGCCTCAAGTTGGGCTTTGCACTCTTCCAGCTCCTTGGACAGTAGGGAATTCTTTTCTGTAAGAACCTTCATAAAATGATCCTTAAATCAGTTATCTTAACTGTTTCAAGTCTTTGGGGCTACTGGTATATATAATTACCAAAATTTTCTTACCCGTATGTCTTTTACATATTGCTCCGTGGCTCTGGTTATACCATTTTGAGCGTCACGGAGGTGCGCATCTCCCGACTTAAAGGCGTCTAACGCCTCTTGGGAGAAACACGCGTCGCGAAGAACTGTCCGGCGACGCCTGTGCTTCATGGCACTCTCCACCTCAGAGTTGGTGGTAGACAACCTGTCCACATCCTCCGTCGGAGGAGCGTCCGGTGCGCACCTTGTGTTCGGTCCCGCTTCCGGGCCAGGCTTTGGAGCCTGGCTGGTGGAGGCGCGATTGGCGGTCTCTCCGAATATAGTTTGGCAAGGTCTCTTTATCCTAAAGAGAGCACAAGTGGTAATATGCCCTGAAGGTACGACACCTGGGATAAGGGGGCGCGCCATACCTTTGCGCTGATGCCCCGGTCCGGACTGCACCTCTTTTTTGCCCACGGGACCCTGCGGCCCCTCGTTGGCTTGTCGCCGCAGGTTCGGCCTCCCGTTTCTGGGAGGCCGGAATTAGCCTTGGATAATCGGCCGTAATGGCCACCAAGACGTTATCCTTACTCAATTGATGGAACACTCCATCAATCAGATCCACCGAAAGCTCCGGATCCTCTTGCGAGTCCGGGTTGAGGGACCGTCCTGGGTCCTCGGGTTGTGGAGGAGGGCTGTTTATTTCTTTAACAGCCTGGCGCAGTTCCTACGTAGAAATCACTAAGATTAAACATTTAAACAATGGGGATATAAAACAGATGGGCAAGATGTGATCACTCACCCAGCTTGGAGGATTGTACATGGAAAATCCACCCTTTGGGTCAACACATAGAAAATCCTCCTCTTCTCCCTTGTACAAAGCAGACAAGGTCTTTATTAGAGCCGCAGCCGAATTCGGCCCCTTACGACCGTAACGGGTGGTGTCGTCCTCCCCGTTGAAATCCCACATGGGGTGGCCTCTATACTGTAGTGGCTGCACCCCTCGCATGATGCATGCGGCCATGACCTCATGGTTAATCCGGAATGAGCTAACAATCTTATCCGGCCCATCAGGTAAACGACGTCCCTGTCACTTTCCCTTTGAGGGCTCCATGGGCGCCAGCTTAGGCGCTTCTTTAGGGGAGCATTGTTGAATTCAGGGAGGCCGATCCGGACAGGATCCGACAGCGGGACGTCTTCTATGTAAAACCATTCCGAGGGCCAGT
Source organism: Triticum urartu (assembly GCF_056163025.1). NCBI lineage: Eukaryota > Viridiplantae > Streptophyta > Magnoliopsida > Poales > Poaceae > Triticum > Triticum urartu. The sequence goes on from NC_141879.1 coordinate 575,152,506, forward strand.
CTTCGGACGCCTTCTTTGGGGTTCCGGACAGATAGCCGGTCCCGGCGATGCGCCATACTTCGGCTCCGCCCACTTGATACATAGACCCCTTCTTGGAACGGGGCACGAGGCAAAATAGCTCCCTCCACAGTCTGAAATGAGCTTCAACACCCAAGGACAGCTCACAGAGGGCTACAAAGCCCGCGATATGCAATACTGAGGCAGGCGTGAGATGATGTAGCTGGAGGCCGTAGAACTCCAGCAGCCCCCAGAGAAATGGATGGATTGGAAATCCGAGCCCCCTTATTAAAAAGGGACGAGGCACACCCGCTCTCCCTTAGAGGGATTAGGGGCACTCTCCGCTTGCTCTTTGCCGTTATAGACGGCAAGACCAGCTCGAACCGGGATCATATAGGACGGGGGAAGAAATCCCTTGGTCTGGAGCGTCACCAACTCGCTATGAGGGATGGAGCATCTTTCCCAATATCCAGGCTTGGGGCTGGAAGGGCGGGAGGAGGAGTCGCGACGGCTGGCCATGGTGGAATGGATCTTTGTCGAATGCGCTCTGATGAACACTCGCGAAGGGGGAAGGTGTGGTTTGGATCTAAATCCTCGTCTCCTTAAATAGGTCAGCTTGATTACGCGGCTAGGGATGTGAATGTAAAAACACTCAGACCTTTCATATTCGTTTGACACGTGGGGAGCGGCCATTATTGGGCGTAGAAGCCAAGGAGCGCAACATCTACAAGAAACCGGACTTTATTCGACAGGTACATGGAATTTGGAGGAGAACCCACCTTGCAATGCCGAAGACAATCTGCGCGCCGGACTCATCATCATTGAAGCCTGGTTCGGGGGCTACTAAGGGAGTCCTAGATTAGGGGGTGTCTGGATGGCCGGACTATACCTTCAGCCGGACTCCAGGACTATGAAGATACAAGATTGAAGACTTCGTCCCGTGTCCGGAAGGGACTTTCCTTGGCGTGGAAGGAAAGCTTGGCGATACGGATATATAGATCTCCTACCATTGTAACCGACTCTATGTAACCCTAACCCTATCCGGTGTCTATATAAACCAGAGGGTTTTAGTCCGTAGGACAACATACACGTCAACAATCATACTATAGGCTAGCTTCTAGGGTTTAGCCTCTCTGATCTCGTGGTAGATCAACTCTTGTAATACCCATACCATCAATATTAATCAAGCAGGACGTAGGGTTTTACCTCCATCGAGAGGGCCCGAACCTGGGTAAAACTTCGTGTCCCTGCCTCCTGTTACCATCTGGCCTAGATGCACAGTTCGGGACCCCCTACCCGAGATCGGCCGGTTTTGACACCGACAAACTCCTTCTCAAGAAATGTTCCATTCTTGGCAACAAAGATCTTGCCTTCGGATCTGTGATACAAGGTGTACCCAATTGTTTCCTTAGGGTATCCTATGAAGACGCACTTCTCCGATTTGGGTTCGAGCTATCAGGCTGAAGCCTTTTGACATAAGTGTCGCAACCCCAAACTTTAAGAAATGACAACTTATGTTCCTTGCCAAAACAAATTTCATACGGTGTCATCTCAACGGATTTAGATGGTGCCCTATTTAACGTGAATGCGGCTGTCTCTAATGCATAACCCCAAAATGATAGTGGTAAATCGGTAAGAGACATCATAGAATGCACCATATCCAATAAAGTACGATTATGACGTTCGGACACACCATTATGTTGTGGTGTTCGAGGTGGTGTGAGTTGTGAAACAATTCCACATTGTTTTAAATGAAGGCCAAACTCGTAACTCAAATATTCGCCTCCATGATCAGATCATAGAAAGTTTCTTTTCTTGTTACGATGATTCTCCATTTCACTCTAAAATTCTTTGAACTTTTCAAATGTTTAAAACTTGTGTTTCATCAAGTAGATATACCCATACCTACTCAAATCATAGGTGAAGGTCAGAAAATAATGATACCTGCCGCGTGCTTGATACGTCTCCAACTTTCTATAATATTTGATTGTTCCATGCTATTATATTATCTGTTTTGGATGTTTAATGAGTTTTAATATGCTCTTTTATATTATTTTTGGGACTAACCTATTAACCAGAGGCCTAGTGCCAGTTTTTGTTTTTTTTTGCCTATTTCAATGTTTCGTAGAAAAGGAATATCAAACGGAACGAAACCTTCGCGAGGATCTTTCTTGGAACAAACACAAACCAGGAGACTTGGAGTGGAAGTCTAGAACTCCGTGAAGCTTCCACGAGATAGGAGGGCGCACCCAGGGGGTAGGCGCACCCCCGCCCTCATGGGCCCCACGGAGCTCCACCGACATACTTCTTTCTCCTATATATATACTCTTATACCCTAAAAACAACAGGGGAGCCACAAAACCACTTTTCAACCGCCGCAACCTTCTGTACCCGTGAGATCCCATCTGGGGCCTTTTCCGGTGATCTGCCGGAGGGGGATTCGATCATGGAGGGCTTCTACATCAACACCATAGCCTCTCTTATGATGTGTGAGTACTTTACCACACACCTTCAGGTCCATAGTTATTAGCTAGGTGGCTTCTTCTCTCTCTTTGGTTCTCAATACAAAGTTCTCCTTGATGTTCTTGGAGATCTATTCGATGTAATACATTTTGCGGTGTGTTTGCCGAGATCCTATGAACTGTGGACTTATGATCAAGTTTATCTATGAACAATATTTGGTTCTTCTATGAATTCTTATATGAATGATTTGATATCTTTGCAAGTCTCTTCGAATTATCAGTTTAGTTTGGCCTACTAGATTGATCTTTCTTGCAATGGTAGAAGTGCTTAGCTTTGGTTTCAATCTTGCAGTGTCCTTTCCCAGTGACAGCAGGGGCAGCAAGGCACGTATTGTATTGTTGCCATCGACGATAAAAAGATGGGGTTTATATCATATTGCTTGAATTTATCCCTCTACATCATGTCATCTTGCCTAAAGCATTACTCTGTTCTTATGAACTTAATACTCTAGATGCATGTTGGATAGCGGTCAATGTGTGGAGTAATAGTAGTAGATGCAGAATCGTTTCGGTCTACTTAACACGGACGCGATGCCTATGTTCATAATCATTGCCTAGATATTCTCATAACTATGCGCTCTTGTATCAGTTGCTCGACCGTAATTTGTTCACCCACCGTAATACATGCTATCATGAGAGAAGACACTAGTGAAACCTATGGCCCCCAAGTCTCTTTCTTATTGTATTGCATCTCTTTTATTATCGCATCTCATCTACTATTTTGCAATCTTTACTTTCCAATTTATACAACAAAAATACCAAAAATATTTATCTTACTATCTTTATCATATCTCACTTTCGCAAGTGACCGTGAAGGGATTGACAACCCCTTTATCGCATTGGTTGCGAGGTTCTTGATTGTTTGTGCAGGCACTAGGTGACTTGCGTGTTATATCCTACTGGATTGATACCTTGGTTCTCAAAAACTGAGGGAAATACTTACGCTACTTTGCTGCATCACCCTTTCCTCCTCAAGGGAAAACCAACGCATGCTCAAGAGGTAGCAAGAAGGATTTCTGACGCCGTTGCAGGGGAGATCTACGCTCAAGTCAAGACATGCCAAGTACCCGTCATAAACTCTTCTCCCTCGCATTACATTATTTGCCATTTGCCTCTCGTTTTCCTCTCCCCCACTTGACAAGCTTTGCCTTTTGCTTGCTTGTGTTACCATGTACCTTCTTTTTGCTTGCATCTTTGCTTGCTAAAAGTTTATGGATCCTCATCCACTTGCTAATCTCTTTTAAGAGATCCAATTATGATGAACCTATTGCTAGTGAGTTGAGTGCACTAGATTGTCTTTATGAGGTTTTGCTTGAAATTCATGAATTTGAAAAGTGTGATGAATTACTTTATGAAGCGATTCACGACAGAACTTTGAATAAAAAGCATGATCGCAATGATTTTATTATAAATTCTATTGATTTAAATTGTGCTAATAATATGCAAAACCCTAAGCTTGGGGATGCTAGTTTTTCTATGTCCCCTACTTGTTGCAATGATCATGATTGGGGCGATAGTGTTTCTTATGATCTTGAAAATTTATTTAAGCCCCATGATGAATATGAGATTGATAATAATGTGTGCAATAATATTGAACGAGGGTTTGGAAGAGTGTCAACTTTAGATCCCACATATTTGGATAACATTCAATGTTATGAAGTTTTTGATAAAAGTGGGTTTAGAGAGGTCATGACTTTAGTTAATGTTAATCCCACTATTTGGAAGAGTGTCAACTTTGCATGGATGTGGATCGTGTTGAAAATATTTTATGCGATAGCTATTTTGTTGAATTTGCTTATGATCCCACATGTAATTATTATGAGAGAGGAAAATATGATTGTAGAAATTTTCATGTTACTAAATTACCTCTCGTTATGTTGAGATTGCTATTGTTTCTTTCCGCTACCTTGCATATGCTAGTTTTTGCTTGCTATGATAATTTGTTTGCCTATAAGGTGCCTATGCATAAGAAGAATGTTAGACTCAGATGTGTTTGTCACGTGTTTTATGATGCTCTCTTTGTGCTTCAATTCTTGTCTTTCATGTGAGCATCATTGAAATCTCATTGCTTAGCTAGAGGCGTTAAACGACATTGCTTGTTGGGAGGCAACCCAATTTTATTTTTGTTCTTTACTTTTTGTTCCTGTTTAGTAATAAATAATTTATCTATCCTATGTTATGATTGTGTTTTTTTATGTTTTAATTACTGTTTTTGCCAAGTAAAGCCTTTAGGATCTTCTTGGGTGATTGTTGTTTAATCTTGCTGATAAAAACAGAAAGTATGCGCTCACGAAAATAATTTTCGTTTTTACCAGATAGCGATAAAATAACAATTCCAACTGAAATAGATCAATATACAAATTATTTAGGTTCTCCTGATTTCTCAGAATTTTTGGAGTTACAGAAGTATTCGAAACCTCCAGATTGCTACAGACTGTTCTGTTTTGACAGATTCTGTTTTTCGTGTGTTGTTTGCTTATTTTGATGAATCTATGGCTAGTATCGGGGGGTATGAACCATAGATAAGTTGGAATACAGTAGGTTTAACACCAATATAAATAAAAAATGAGTTAATTACAGTATATTAAAGAGGTGGTTTGTTTTCTTATACTAACGGAGCTCATGAGATTTTCTATTGAGTTTTGTGTTGTGAAGTTTTCAAGTTTTTGGGTAAAGATTTGATGGATTTTGGAACAAGGAGTGGAAAGAGCCTAATATTGGGGATGTCCAAGGCACCCCAAGGTAAAATTCAAGGACAACCAAAAGCCTAGTCTTGGGGATGCCCCTGAAGGCATCCCCTCTTTCGTCTTCGTCTATCGGTAACTTTACTTGAGGCTATATTTTTATTCACCACATGATATGTGTTTTGCTTGGAGTGTCTTGTATGATTTGAGTCTTTGCTTTTTAGTTTATCACAATCATCCTTGCTGTACACGCCTTTTGGGAGAGACACACATGAATCGGAATTTATTGGAATACTCTATGTGCTTCACTTATATATTTTGAGCTAGATAATTTTGCTCTAGTGCTTCACTTATACCTTTTTAGAGCACGGTGGTGGTTTTATTTTATAGAAATTATTGATCTCTCATGCTTCACTTATACTCCCTCCATCCCAAAATTCTTGTCTTAAATTTGTCTAGATACGGATATATCTAACACTAAAATGTAACTAGATACATCTGTATTTAGACAAACCTAAGACAAGAAATTTGGGGCGGAGGGAGTATTATTTTGAGAGTCTTTTAGAACAACATGGTAATTTGCTTTGGTTATAAAATTAGTCCTAATATGATGGGCATTCAAGATGGGTATAATAAAAACTTTCATATAGAGTGCATTGAATAGTTTAATACTTGATAATTGTTTTGAGATATATAGATGGTAATATTAGAGTCGTGCTAGTTGAGTAATTGTGAAATTGAGAAATATTTGTGTTGAGGTTTGCAAGTCCCGTAGCATGCACGTATGGTAACCGTTGTGTGACAAATTTGAAGCATGAGGTGTTCTTTGATTGCCTTCCTTATGAGTGGCGGTCGGGGATGAGCGATGGTCTTTTCCTACCAATCTATCCCCCTAGGAGCATGCGCGTAGTGCTTTGTTTTGATGACTTGTAGATTTTTGCAATAAGTATGTGAGTTCTTTATGACTAATGCTGATTCCATGGATTATATGCACTTTCACCCTTCCACCATTGCTAGCCTCTCTTATGTCGCGCAACTTTCGCTGGTACCATAGACCCATCATTTACCTTCCTCAAAACAACCACCATACCTACCTATTATGGCATTTCCATAGCCATTCCAAGATATATTGCCATGCAACTTTCCACCATCCCGTTTATTATGACACGCTTCATCATAGTCATATTGCTTTGCATGATCATGTAGTTGACATCGTATTTGTGGCATGCCCACCATTCATAATTTTTTATACATGTCACTCTTGATTCATTGCACATCCCGGTACACCGCTGGAGGCATTCACATAGAGTCATATTTTGTTCTAAGTATCGAGTTGTAATTCTTGAGTTGTAAGTAAATAAAAGTGTGATGATCTTCATTATTAGAGCATTGTCCCATGTGAGGAAAGGATGATGGAGACTATGATTCCCCCACAAGTCGGGATGAGACTCTGGACGAAAAAAAGAGGCCATAAAAAGGAAGAAGGCCCAAACAAAAAAAATAAAAATAAAAATAAATGAGAGAAAAAGAGAGAGAGGGGCAATGTTACTATCCTTTTTCCACACTTGTGCTTCAAAGTAGCACCATGATCTTCATGATAGAGAGTCTCTTATGTTGTCACTTTCATATACTAGTGGGAACTTTTCATTATAGAACTTGGCTTGTATATTCCAATGATGGGCTTCCTCAAATTGCCCTAGGTCTTTGTGAGCAAGAAAGTTGGATGCACACCCATTTAGTTTCTTTTGTTGAGCTTTCATACACTTATAGCTCTAGTGCATCCGTTACATGGCAATCCCTACTCACTCACATTGATACCTATCGATGGGCATCTCCATAGCCCATTGATACGCCTAGTTGATGTGAGACTATCTTCCTCCTTTTTGTCTTCTCCACAACCACCATTCTATTCCACCCATAGTGCTATTTCCATGGCTCGCGCTCATATATTGCGTAAAAGTTGAAAAAGTTTGAAAAGGCTAAGTATGAAACGATTGCTTGGCTTGTCATCGGGGTTGTGCATGATGGGAGCATTTTGTGTGACAGAAATGAAGCATGGCCAAACTATATGATTTTGTAGGGATGAACTTTCTTTGGCTATGTTATTTTGAGAAGACATAATTGCTTGGTTAGTATGCTTGAAGTATTATTATTTTTATGTAAATATTAAACTTTTGTCTTGAATCTTTTGGATCTGAATATTCATGCCACAATAAAGAAAATTACATTGAAAATTATGCTAGGTAGCATTCCACATCAAAAATTCTGTTTTTATCATTTACCTACTCGGGGACGAGCAGGAATTAAGCTTGGGGATGCTTGATACGTCTCCACCGTATCTATAATTTTTTATTATTCCATGCTATTATATTATCTGTTTTGGATGTTTAATGGGCTTTAATATGCTTTTTTATATTATTTTTGGAACTAACCTATTAACCAGAGGCCCAATGCTAGTTTCTGTTTTTTTGCCTATTTCAGTGTTTCATAGAAAAGGAATATCAAACAGAATCCAAACGGAACGAAAGCTTCGCGAGGATATTTCTTGGAACAAACACAAACTAGGAGACTTGGAGTGGAAGTCTGGAACTCAGCGAAGCTTCCACGAGATAGGAGGGCGCGCCCCCACCCTCATGGGCCCCATGGATCTCCATCGACGTACTTCTTTCGCCTATATATACTCTTATACCCTAAAAACATCACGGGAGCCACGAAACCACTTTTCCACCACCGCAACCTTCTGTACCCATGAGATCCCATCTAGGGCCTTTTCCGGCGATCTGCCGGAGGGGATTCGATCACGGAGGGCTTCTACATCAACACCATATCCTCTTTGATGATGTGTGAGTAGTTTACCACAGACCTTCGGGTCCGTAGTTATTAGCTAGATGGCTTCTTCTCTCTCTTTGGTTCTCAATACAAAGTTCTCCTCGATGTTCTTGGAGATCTATTCGATGTAATACTTTTTGCGGTGTGTTTGCCGAGATCCGATGAATTGTGGATTTATGATCAATGAACAATATTTGGTTCTTCTCTGAATTATTATATGCATGATTTGATATCTTTGCAAGTCTCTTCGACTTATCGGTTTAGTTTGGCCTACTAGATTGATCTTTCTTGCAATGGGGGAAGTGCTTAACTTTGGGTTCAATCTTGCGGTGTCCTTTCCCAGTGACAGCAGGGGCAGCAAGGCACATATTGTATTGTTTCCATCGAGGATAAAAAGATGGGCTTAATATCATATTGCTTGAGTTTATCCCTCTACATCATGTCATCTTGCCTAAAGCATTACTCTGTTCTTATGAACTTAATACTGTAGATGCATGCTGGATAGCGGTCGATGTGTGGAGTAATAGTAGTAGATGCAGAATCGTTTCGGTCTACTTAACACGGACGTGATGCCTATTTTCATAATCATTGCCTAGATATTCTCATAACTATGCGCCCTTCTATCAATTACTCAGCAGTATTTTGTTCACCCACCGTAATACATGCTATCATGAGAGAAGCCACTAGTGAAACCTATGGCCCCCGGGTCTCTTTCTTATTATACTGCATCTCTTTTATTATCGCATCTCATTTACTATTTTGCAATCTTTACTTTCCATTCTATACAACAAAAATACCAAAAATATTTATCTTACTATCTTTATCAGATCTCACTTTCAAAAGTGACCGTGAAGGGATTGACAACCCCTTTATCGCGTTGGTTGCGAGGTTCTTGATTGTTTGTGCAGGTACTAGGTGACTTGCATGTTGACTCCTACTGGATTGATACCTTGGTTCTCAAAAACTGAGGGAAATACTTATGCTACTTTGCTGCATCACCCTTTCCTCTTCAAGGGAAAACCAACACATGCTTAAGAGGTAGCAGTGCCTCAACACTCATCGGACCGTATACATTGGTTTGTATTATTTTTGATAAGTCATTAGCTCGCTCCATTGTTTCGAAGAATGGAGTTTTATACATCTTGCCCATGAGGCATGGTTCGCAAGTATCAAATGATTCATAATCAAGTGATTCCAAAAGTCCATCTGCATGGAGTTTCTTCATGCGCTTTACACCAATATGACCAAAACGGCAGTGCCACAAGTATGTTGCACTATCATTATCAACTTTGCATCTTTTGGCATCAATATTATGAATATGTGTATCATTATGATCAAGATTCAATAAACCATTAACATTGGGTGTATGACCATAGAAGGTTTTATTCATGTAAACATAATAACAATTTATTCTCTGACTTAAATGAATAATAGTATTGCAATAAACATGATCCAATTATATTCATGCTCAACGCAAGCACCAAGTAACATTTATTTAGTTTCAACACTAATCCCGAGGTAGAGTGAGTGTGTGATGGTGATCGTATCAACCTTGGAATCACTTCCAACACACATCGTCACCTCACACTTAACTAGTCTTTGTTTATTCTGCAACTCCTGTTTCGAGTTACTAATATTAGCAACTGAACCGGTATCGAATACCCAGGTGCTACTACGAACACCAGTAAGGTACACATCAATAACATGTATATCAAATATACTTTTTTTCACTTTGCCATCCTTCCTTCCCGCCGAGTATTTGGGGCAGTTTCGCTTCCAGTGACCATATCCTTTGCAGTAGGAGCACTCAGTTTGTGGCTTGGGTCTAGCTTTGGGCTTATTCATGGGAGCAACAACTTGCTTTCCATTCTTCTTAAAGTTCCCTCTTTTTCCCTTGCCTTTTTTCTTGAAACTAGTGGTCTTGTTAACCATCAACACTTGATGCTCTTTCTTGATTTCTAACATCGTCGATTTCGGTATCGCGAAGAGCTCGGGAATCATTTTCGTCATCCCTTGCATATTGTAGTTCATCACGAAGTTCTAGTAGCTTAGTGATAGTGACTAGAGAACTTTGTCAATCACACTATCTTATCTGGAAGATTAACTCCCATTCGATTTAAGAAATTGTAGTACCCAGACATTCTGAGCACATGCTCACTGGTTGAGCTATTCTCCTCCATCTTGTAGGCAAAGTACTTGTCAGAGGTCTCACACCTCTCGACACGGGCATGAATCTGAAATACTAATTTTTAGCTCTTGGAACATCTCATATGCTCTGTGGCGTTCAAAACGTTTTTGAAGTCCCGGTTTTACGCCGTAAAGCATGTCGCACTAAACTATTAAGTAGTCATGACATTGAGCTTGCCAAATGTTCATAACTTCTGCATCTGCTCCCGCAACAGGTCTGTCACCTAGCAGTGCATCAAGGAAATAATTCGTTTGTGCAGCAATGAGGATAACCTGTAGATCACGAACCCAGTCCACATCATTGCTACTATCATATTTTAACTTAGTTTTTCTCTAGGAACATATCAAAATTAAAACAGGGGAGCTATACGCGAGCTAATGATCTACAACATAGATATGCAAATACTATCAGGACTAAGTTCATGATAAACTAAGTTCAATTAATCAAATTACTTAAGACTCCCACTTAAATAGACATCCCTCAAGTCATCTAAGTGATATGTGATCCAAATCAACTAACCCATGTCCAATCATCATGTGAGATGGGGTAGTCATCAATGGTGAATATCTCTATGTTGATCATATCTACTATATGATTCATGTTCAACCTTTCGGTCTCCAGTGTTCCGAGGCCATGTATGTACATGCTAGGCTCGTCAAGTTTAACGACCCAAGTATTCCGCATGTGCAAAACTGTCTTGCACCCGTTGTATGTGAGCGTAGAGCCTGTCACACCCGATCATCACATGGTGTCTCAACACAACGAACTATAGCAATGGTGCATACTCAGGGTGAACACTTTTACCTTGAAATTTAGTGAAGGGGTCATCTTATAGTGCTACCGTCGTACTAAGAAAAATAAGATGCATAAAAGATAAACATCACATGCAATGAAAAATGTGACATGATATGGCCATCATCATCTTGTGCATCTGATCTCCATCTCCAAAGCATCGTCATGATCTCCATTGTCACCGGATCGTCACCTTGATCTCCATCGTTGCGTCATGGTTGTCTCGCCAACTATTGCTTCTGCAACTATCGCTAACGCATAGTGATAAAGTAAAGCAATTACTGTTGGGATCTACGGTAGGGTGCGTCGACTGCAAATTAAAATTTCCTATGCGCAGAACAACCAAGAACATGCTACGGGAGATAGATCACAGTTTGTTACCACTAGACGCGTAGTGCCGTGTAGCGGAAGAAGAGTTGGGGCAGCGCGTCCGCGTGGATCGTCTCCTCCTCGTCCGATCTCCCTCGTACAACGGTGGTCGGTTCCCATGTACAGGTTCGCCGGAGCGGTGCAAGTGCACGCCTCTAATGGTATCTGCGCATGCAGGAGGAACGTCGTGCGGCGGACTACTAGGTCCGATCACACAACCGGCGGCGAGTGGAGGTGTCTATTCGCAACACATGCAAACCCTAGTGACAGCACCGAAGCGATCAACCACCTGAGTGTGCGGCACCTCCACTATATATAGGCATCGCGGGCTCAACACTTGGGCCTCGCATGGACCCTAAAGCCCATAAGTCTACTCGGCCACAATCCGAATACAGTTCGGATCACATCCGACCAGTGTCCTCGGATCCGACCTCGTAGGTTCCTTCCCTTAAGCGCGCGACCCCTTAGGTTCAAGTCGGCTTGGTCGTAGTTCGGATCACCTCCGAACTGCACGGTTGGTAGCGGCCTCTAGCAAGGCATGTCGAACGCCAAGCAGACTATGAAGTTGGTTAGCAAACCTGTACATCACACTTCCATTCCTTTTGCCACACGATATATGTTGTCGAGCTCAAGGCGAGTCTGTCATCCTTGTGCTAGCCCGACCTCTTTCTCGTTCTAGTGATGCCAACCACTATCCGGATTATCTCATAATCCTTGTCGCATGGACATGCTTGTCCTGGTCGGATCACACGAGGGGCCCAGAGTATATCTCTCCTGGTCGGAGGGGCAAATCCCATCTTGCTCGACCATGTCTTGCAGCATGGGTCTGGACAAGCCTGAAACCTACCTTTGTAACTACCCAGTCACGGAGTAGCATTTGGTCGGCCCAAAGCAAGTCTGTCACCATCCCGAGTACATGTGTCAGCTCAGGTCTTAGGACATAGAACATATGTTGTACTAGAGACTCACAGATGACATATCATTGCGTCTCATAGTTGGGTTTGTCCGACTCGGACCTTATCTCGACTCGAATCCGACTACGTCGAATCCGACCAGATCCTTCCAAGTCCATATTATCCGGTTAGAATCCAATGCTCCATGGCTAGTGAGACCAAGCCATCGAACGTGTCATATGCTAGTCTAGTTGGCTGCGCGTCCACACAACCCTTTCGACTAGGGACCTTTTAGGATAGTCATCATGCTATGCATAGTCCCACAAACAAGTCACGTACTTGCTGATACACATCATTGATAATGTCCAAGAACTATCTTTATTCATAAACACATAGGAAATATCATCATACATGATTTCCTCTAGGGCATATCTCCAACAATTACATGGCGTTTGCATTTCATACCATAAAGAGACAACCATAAGGCTCCTATCGGTTGCCTGATATCTCACAAAACATGATCATCTCATACAATAACGTATAACACATCATGTCTTGACCATATCACTGTTGGGGAACATAGTAATTCAAAAAAATTCCTATGATCATGCAAAATCTATCTAGGAGATGCATAGCAACGAGACGGGAGAGTGTGTCCACATACCCTCATAGACTGAAAGCGGAAGCGTTTAGTAACGCGGTTGATAGTCGAACGTCTTCATGATTCAACCGATCCAAGTACCAAACATACGGCACCTCCGTGTTCAGCACACGTTCAACACGACGACATCCCTCGAGCTCTTGATCCAGTAGAGGGTCGAGGGGGAGTTCCGTCAGCACGACGGCGTGGCGACGGTGTTGGTGATGTGATCCGCGCAGGGCTTCTCCTAAGCACTACGACAATATGACCGAGGTGGTAAACTGTGGAGGGGGGTACCGCACACAGCTGAGGAACTATGTGTCTTTGGGGTGCCCCCTGCCCCCGTATATAAAGGAGGAGAGGGAGGAGGCCGGCCCCCTAGGGGCGCGCCAAGTGTGGGGAGTCCTACTAGGACTCCCAAGTCCTAGTAGGATTCCCCTTTCCTTTTCCGGAGGGGGAAAGAGGGAAGGGAGAGGGAGTAGGAAAGGGCAAGGGGGTGCCGCCCCCTCCCCTAGTCCAACTCGGACTCCATGGGGGGGCGTGCATGCCTCCTCCCTTGGCCTGCCTCCTCTTCTCCCTTATGGCCCAATAAGGCCCAATTACTTTCCCCCGGGGGTTCCGGTAACCCCTCGGTACTCCGGAAAAATCGCCGAATCACTCGGAACCATTCCGATGTCTGAATACAACCTTCCAATATATGAATCATTACCTCTCGACTATTATGAGAATCCTCGTCATGTCCGTGATCTCATCCGGGATTCCAAACAAACTTCGGTCACCAAAACACATAACTCATAATACAAATCGTCATCGAACATTAAGCGTGCGGATCCTACAGGTTCAAGAACTATGTAGACATGACCGAGACACATCTCCGGTCAATAACCAACAGCGGAAGCTGGATGCTCATATTGGCTCCTACATATTCTGCGAAGATCTTTATTGGTCAAACCGCATAACAACATATGTTATTCCCTTTGTCATCGGTATGTTACTTGCCCGAGATTCGATCGTCGGTATCCTCATACCTATTTCAATCTCGTTACCGGCAAGTCTCTTTACTCATTCTGTAATGCAACATCCCATAACTAACTCATTAGTTACATTGCTTGCAAGGCTTATAGTGATGTGAATTATCGAGAGGGCCTAGAGATACCTCTCCGATACTCAGAGTGACAAATCCTAATCTTGATCTATGATAACCCAACAAACACCTTCGAAGACACCTGTAGAGCATCTTTATAATCACCCAGTTACGTTGTGACTTTTGATAGCACACAAGGTGTTCGTCCGGTATTCGGGAGTTGCATAATCTCATAGTCAAAGGAATATGTATAAGTCATGAAGAAAGCAATAACAATAAAACTTAACGATCATTATACTAAGCTAACGGATGGGTCTTGTCCATAACATCATTCTCCTAATGATGTGATCCCGTTCATCAAATGACAACACATGTCTATGGTTAGGAAACTTAACCATCTTTGATTAACGAGCTAGCCTAGTAGAGGCTTACTAGGGACACTGTGTTTTGTCTATGTATCCACACAATTATGAAGTTTCCGGTTAATACAATTCTAGCATGAATAATAAACATTTATCATGATATAAGGAAATATAAATAACAACTTTATTATTGCCTCTAGGGCATATTTCCTTCAGTCTCCCACTTGCAATAGAGTCAATAATCTAGTTCACATCGCCATGTGATTTAACACCAATAGTTCACATCACCATGTGACCAACACCCAAAGGGTTTACTAGAGTCAATAATCTAGTTCACATTGCCATGTGATTAACACCCAAAGAGTACTAAGGTGTGATCATGTTTTGCTTGTGAGAGAAGTTTAGTCAATGGGTGTAACATCCCAAATTTTCAATTTGGAATGTTATACATTAGATCATCAATGCATATCATATTTTATTTTGCATTTTGGTTGATCCTAGAAATTTCTACGCAACTCAAGGACCCACGGAGAGAGTTGGGAAATTCTTTATTTTCATATTTGAGTTTTCTCAAATTTTGAGAATAGGATCATTTGATTTTTATTATTTTATCGTCAATTATTTCTATTACAAAAATATGAGAGAGGGAATAAAATGACTTTCCCAAAATAAAGAAATATTGAGGATTTAATAATAAAATGAAATAAGATTTTATTTCAGAGTTTTTCGTTATTTTATTTGAATTTAGGAAAAATGTGCGTTTTTCAAAATTGCATTTAGGCCCCAAATAAATGTTCACCTTGTGCGGCTTGATTTTAGAAGCCCGGGAAAATTTATTTCGGGATTTTTGGAGTCTGTTTAGTATTTGTTTTTATTTTTCTTCTGCGCGTAATTATTAAAAAAACGAACCGACCTACGGGCCGTGTCCGACCGGGACTCCGGCCCGCTAGGCTTTATAAACCGGGGGGGAGCCCAGCCGAAGCCAGCCCGCCCGCGCCCCCGAAACCCTAGCCGCCGCCTGCCGTCGCCGCCGCGCCGCCGCCCGCCGCCGCCACCGCACACCGCCCGAGGTGCGCCTCGAAATCCGCGCCACCGGTTTCTTTAAAAAAAAGAAAGAAAAAACCGTTCGGTTTTTCCGTCGGTTTTTTGTCAGTTTTTTTAGTTTCGGTTTTTTTAATCGATCGTTTTTCCGATTTATTTAAATAGCGAGCGTTCGTCCGTTCGTTCATTCTAGCGAACGTTCGTCATTTTTCTTTTCTCGGATTAAATCCGCGATTTTTCTGATCGCGATTTCAGATTTGATTTTCGTTTTAGTATAACTTTTCGCTCGTTTATCGGAATTAGGCGATTCAAGCGCCTGGAGTTTCGTATTGAAACCCTCTATCCGTTTAACCAACTTAAACAAGTTTTTGCTACTGTAAAAATTGCCTTAGATCCAGATTAGTAGAACAAAGTTGTTTTCTTTCGCCGTTTGACTTTCGTTACTTCGTTTGATTTGATTCTTTTTGCAAATCGGAGTTCTTAAGTTGAATTTTCTGGTTAGATCTCTTATTCGAGTTTTACATGTGCATTAGATGAGTACTTATTGTAAGCTTGTTTGTTATCTGTGATAGAATACCCGGAGTGCGCCGCCTGTTACTTCGAATTGCTAGGTTTCCCGGATCATCAGCAAGGCAAGTAACACTTTGATCATACATTTTCTACTACCCAGTTTTATTGCATTAGATCAATCCTCACACATTGCATGATTAGGATCCAATTAAATTGTGGGTTTGGGGAGTAGTTGAGGTAGAACCTATTATCTGTTTATTATCAAACCTTTGGGAGTTACTTCTACGTTTGCTTACTGTGCCAAGCTATGCTAGTAGACGTGGATTGGGTGAGTGATATCCATGACAGATGTGAGTATTGTTAATTAATGGTTTATCTAAGGTGGCAACTTAAACACACATCTGGGTGGATTGAGGTACCTGGGTATTCCAGGATTGCCTGTTTCTTTTTGGACCGCCACCCAGGCTCAAAGAGATCATGAGATTATTCATACTAGAAACTTCCGTGTGCAGCCACAAGCCATTATGGGCTCTGGCATAGTTGATTAAGTCGTGCGAACTCTTACAGGGTAGACTAGCAGATGTAGGGGAAAGTAGGTGTAACGGTCTATCTATTGTAAGGTGCTAGCGCTTCTGAAAGACTATGTCTCTGTCATCCGTCTTCTCAAACACCATGTAGTGCGAGAAACCAAACGGAGGCGATCGAGTCTTGTGGGGAAAAGTGCGCAAACCTCTACAGAGTGTAATAAACTAATCATGGTTAGTCGTGTCCCCAGTTATGGACATCTTGAGTATCTAGTACCTGGATTATCATGTGAATCTCAACATGTTACTCTAAATTAATTTAGTTGGGTTTTGTTTAATGATTTTTAATTGGGATTGAGAATGCTGTCAACCATTCTCAATGTTTAACAACTACCATGATAGTTAAATAAATTTATTCCTATGCAGTAGGGAAAAATTGGCTTTATACAAAACTGTAACCATAGAGCTTTCCACCAGCCAAATATGCATATAGTATAGTTGTTTCATTCCATTATTCTCTATGTGTTACTTTGCCAGCATATTCCATGTGCTGACCCATTACGGGCTGCAACGTTAATGTTGCAGAATTTTCAAACGACGATTACGGAGTTTTTAGGTCGTGGTTCTATACTCAGTGATGCTGATGGAGTTGATGGACTCACTTATTTCCAAGCCTTCCGCTGTTATCGTTATTAGATGGCCTTAAGCCATATTTATTGTATTATGTTCTCTATTGAGACACTTGATGTAATAAGTGTGTGATTGCAACTCTGTTATAAATCCTCCGAGTACTGTGTGGTGTCAGCATTACTGATCCAGGGATGACACCGGAGGACAGAGATCAGACTGTTTGAGGTCTGGTCGCTACTGAGATGGTATCAGAGCACACGTTGACTGTAGGACACGACCACTAAGCTAAAGAGCTAGATCACTATTCACTCTCTTCTCTTCTGACCTCTCATCTTTTCTACTCTTTAGGATGGCGGATGCAAGGAACAAGTTCACACAACCGGATGACGATACACCCTTTGGACGTCACTTGAAGGAAGTCACTAGATACCTGAACATAGGAGTACCAAGATTCACCGGAACCTACAACGCCACTTTACCTGAAGAAGAGCGCTGGATGATTCAAGTTCAAGTTCCAGGAAGGACGTTCATGCCAGTCACTGAGCCCATAGAGTTTTCTTTTGATGCACCAACTTGGAGTCTAGGAAAGAGCATGGCAGCTCACATCGCCATGGGACGCATTGGAGAAGTCTACCGCAATGATCTCAAGGATACTATCTACCAGATTTGTGGGCGCCAAGATGAGCACTGGGAGATGATTAGCACCAGAAGGGATAGATCCATTGCAGCTTTTATCCAGGAATTAAACCAGCACATTCGACGACAGGAGAATCAGATGTGCGCCGACATGATAGATCTGAAGAAGGCTAAGATAAGAATCAAGGAACTGAAGGAAGAACTCAAGGCTACACGTGAAGATTATGAAGAGGAAATAGAAGTACTAGTGGATAAGAATGCCGACCTAACAATGAAGCTAGCAATATTTATGGGAGGCCCTACACCAGTAGATGAAGACGAAGAACCCAAGGAGATTAGCCCGGAAGACTACATCATCATCGACGACACCGACTCGGATCCAGATGATAGCGATGATGACTATGTTGATGAAGCTAGAGCAGATATCATGGAGTCTGCAACCGAAGAATATTTCTAGTAGACCACCTCATCAGTAGTAGTAGTCCACCATGTAAATACAGTAGTCCGAGCACTTTTGCGATAGTTAGATTGATTGTATGCCCTTGTTTGATTAAATGAAGTGAATTGTTTGCTTTTGCCTCATGTGCATATGGGTAGTGTTTTCTCTTTAGACCCCCTCTATTCTTACATCTCATCTTTTCTAAACCCTCAGATGCCTCCGAGACGTGACCCCGAATTTACCTTTCCACCGGAGCTCACCCAGTTGATCCAGCAGTAGAACACATTGATGCAGTTGCTAGTCCAGAATCAGAATCAGGGGAACAACAACAACAACCCACCACCACCACCACCACCTGTTGATCACTTAGCCCATTTTCTTAGGCTGAATCCGCCGGTGTTTTCCAGTAGCACCGAGCTGATAGTAGCAGATGATTGGCTCCGCAAGACAGCTAGAGAGTTGACCACAGCAGGATGCACAGATGCGTAGAAGGTGAAGTTTGCCGCACATCAGCTTGAAGGACCCGCAGCATCATGGTGGGAGAATTTCACAGCCACTTTCCCTGTCGACACTATCACATGGGACCAGTTTCTGCAGGCCTTTCGTACTGCCCATGTTTCAGCAGGAGCTATGGCCATGAAGAAGCGTGAGTTTCGCAACTTGCGCCAGGGAGGACGGACAGTTGGCCAGTATGTGGAGGACTTTAGTAAGTTAGCACGTTATGCCCCAGATGATGTTGCTACGGACGCAGCTAAGCAGGAGAAGTTTCTGGAAGGACTGAATGATGAGTTGAGCATGCAGTTGATGGTAGCAACCTTCAACAACTACCAGGAGTTGGTAGACCGTGCTCTTATGATTGAAGGCAAGCAGCAGCAAATTGAGAATCGCAAGAGGAAGTATGCACAAGGAAAGTACAATTCAGGAGCTCAGCAGAAGCCACGTTTTACCCCTAGACCGGGAGGACATTTTCAGCATACCCATGGAGGAGGTAGCTCGCACAATCACAATGGCAACAAGAATGGTAATGACAATGGAGGAAGCAATGGCGAGAATCGCACCAACCCATCAACCCCGGCCAAGAAGGACCTGAGCCAAGTCACCTGCTTTGAGTGTCAGAAGACCGGACATTATGCCAATGAATGTCCTGAAGGCCAGAATGGCAATGGAAGTTCCGGGAAGAAGCCGAACCCTTTCAACAGGGGACAGGTGAACCACCTTAACGTGGAGGAGGTTGAAGAGCAGCCGGATGCCGTAATCGGTAAGTTTTGGTTAAGTCATTTACTGCACTCATTCTTTTTTATACTGGTGCATCTCATTCATACATATCAAGGGGATTTGTGGATAAGTATAACCTGCCCACTAAGGTTCTTAGAACACCTATGCTAGTAAGCTCACCGGGAGCGGAGTATATGGCCAGCCAAGGATGTTTTCAAGTGCCATTGAGTATAGGTAGGCATGTGTTTCCCTCGGATTTGATCATTTTGGAATCACAAGGATTGGATGTAATTCTGGGTATGGATTGGCTATCGATGTATGGAGGAAACATCGATTGCGCCAGCAAGTCAATTTTGCTTACCACCCCAGAAGGGAGAAGGATCAAGTATGTATCCCGGCATGTGCCAAAAGGGACTCAAGTAAATTGTTTAACAGGAGTTGTGCAGGAGGAAGTACCAGTGGTAAGGGATTTCCCTGATGTATTTCCAGAAGAGTTGCCAGGCATGCCACCGGATAGAGACATTGAGTTTTTGATTGAGCTATTGCCAGGCACAGGGCCAATATCGAAGAGACCATACAGGATGCCTGCAAAGGATTTGGTGGAAATTAAGAAGCAGATTAAGGAGTTACTAGATAAGGGATATATTCGCCCAAGTTCTTCGCCTTGGGGATCGCCAGTACTTCTAGCAGAGAAGAAGGATGGATCGTTAAGGATGGTTGTTGATTATCGAGGATTGAATGAAGTAACCATCAAGAACAAGTACCCAATACCAATGATCAATGATCTCTTTGATCGATTGCAAGGAGCTAAGGTATTTTCCAAGATCGATCTACGATAAGGGTATCACCAGTTCAAGATTCGAGAACAAGATATTCCTAAGACAGCTTTTACCACCAGGTATGGGCTGTACGAGTATACCGTTATGTCATTTGGTCTGACTAACGCACCTACTTATTTTATGAACATGATGAACAAAGTGTTTATGGAGTTCTTGTATAAGTTCGTCGTGGTGTTCATTGATGACATCCTGGTTTACTCAAAGAATGAAGAGGAACATAAGGAACATTTGCGTTTGGTTCTTGGAAAGCTCAGAGAACATCAATTATATGCCAAGTTTAGCAAATGTGAGTTTTGGTTGAAGGAAGTAGGATTCCTCGGACACGTTATATCTGGAGAAGGTATATCAGTAGATCCCACTAAAGTTGATACCGTGACCAAGTGGGAAGCACCAACCATAGTTGGAGAGATACGGAGCTTTCTTGGACTCGCAGGATACTACCGGAGATTCATTGAGAATTTCTCCAAGATTGCAAAGCCTATGACGGAGTTATTAAAGAAGGATACCATGTTCAAATGGACTGAGGAGTGTGAGGCTAGTTTCCAGGAGTTGAAGAAACGTTTAGTTACTTCACCAGTGTTGATTTTGCCAGACCAGACCAAGGATTATGAGGTGTACTGCGACGCTTCACGTCGAGGACTTGGAGCAGTGCTTATGCAGGAAGGGAGAGTTGTTTCATATGTCTCAAGACAGCTTAAGCCTCATGAGTTGAATTATGCTACGCATGATTTGGAATTAGCAGCCGTAGTGCATGCACTGAAGACTTGGAGACATTTTCTGATTGGAAATCACTGTGAGGTGTACACAGATCATAAGAGTTTGAAATACATCTTCACACAGAAGGAGTTGAACCTCAGACAAAGGAGACGGTTGGAGCTCATCAAGGATTATGATATGAGATTGCATTACAATCCCGGAAAGGCTAATGTAGTAGCTGACACATTAAGCCGTAAGAGCCATGTCAATACATTAATGACGGGAGAAATATCAAAGGAGTTAGCAGAAAATCTTCGTGAACTATGTTTGGAAATAG
The DNA here is from genome assembly GCF_056163025.1 of Triticum urartu. Lineage (NCBI taxonomy): Eukaryota > Viridiplantae > Streptophyta > Magnoliopsida > Poales > Poaceae > Triticum > Triticum urartu. Next base: position 575,173,733 of record NC_141879.1, read on the forward strand.
TTCCGAGAGGCTATGTAGCAGCATTGGAGATTCAGTCAACTTTGATGGATAGAATCAGAGAAGCTCAGAAGACTGACAAGGAGATTGCCTCTATTAAGGAGAAACTGAGCAAAGGGAAAGCTAAGGGATTTCGTGAGGATGAGCACGACATCCTATGGTTTGAAGACCGTGTTTATGTACCCAACGACCCGGAGATCAGGAAGCTAATTCTGCAAGAGGCACACGATTCACCATATTCGATTCACCCAGGAAATACCAAGATGTATTTGGATTTCAAAGATATTTTCTGGTGGACCGGAATGAAGAAGGATATTGTGGAGTATGTAGCAGTTTGTGATGTATGTCAGAGAGTAAAGGCAGAGCATCAGAAGCCAGCAGGATTGTTACAACCATTACCGATACCCGAATGGAAGTGGGATAAGTTAGGCATGGATTTTATCACGGGATTACCTAGGACTCGTTCAGGCTATGACTCGATTTGGGTTGTGGTCGATCGGTTGACGAAAGTAGCTCATTTCATCCCAGTAAAGACCACTTACACCAGTGCTAAGTTGGCAAAGATATACATGACCAGAATCGTATGTTTGCATGGAGTTCCGAGGAGTATCGTATCAGATAGAGGAACCCAGTTTACCTCAAAGTTCTGGAAGCAGTTGCACGAAACTTTGGGTACCAAGCTAGAATTCAGTACATCTTTTCATCCACAGACAGATGGACAGACCGAGAGAGTCAATCAAGTTTTGGAGGATATGCTGAGAGCTTGTGCGCTAGATTATGGATCTAGTTGGGACGACAATTTGCCATATGCAGAGTTCTCTTACAACAACAGCTACCAAACCAGTTTAAAGATGGCCCCTTTCGAAGCTTTGTACGGAAGGAGGTGCAGGACACCGTTGTCATGGGACGAAGTTGGAGACCGCCAGTTGTTTGGGCCTGATTTGATTAAAGAGTCTGAATAGAAGGTGAAATTGATTCGCGATAGACTCAAGGTAGCTCAGTCCAGACAGAAGAGTTATGCAGATTCCAAACGCAAGGAGACTGTTTACGAAGTTGGAGATAGAGCTTATCTTCGAGTATCTCCACTTCGGCGAACAAAGCGTTTTGGAGTTAAAGGAAAGTTAGCACCACGATTTGTAGGACCATATCGAGTTTTGGAGTGTATGGGAGAAGTGGCCTACAAGTTGGAATTGCCCCAGGGATTGACAGGAGTTCATGATGTGTTCCACGTTTCTCAGTTGAAGAAGTGCCACGCCGGAGATGGCGACATACCCTTGAGAGACATAGTGCCATTGGAAGCAATCCAGTTGGATAACAATTTGACATATGAGGATAAACCAATTAAGATTCTCGTTTGCCAGCCGAGTCACTCGCAACAAGGTTATCAAGTTTTGCAAAGTTCAGTGGAGCCACCACACGGAGGATGAAGCCACCTGGGAGCGAGAGGAAGATTTGCTCAAGGACCACCCTCACCTATTTTCTAGCCAACCCGAATCTCGAGGGCGAGATTCATCTTAAGGGGGGTAGGTTTGTAACATCCCAAATTTTCAATTTGGAATGTTATACATTAGATCATCAATGCATATCATATTTTATTTTACATTTTGGTTGATCCTAAAAATTTGTACGCAACTCAAGGACCCATGGAGAGAGTTGGGAAATTCTTTATTTTCATATTTGAGTTTTCTCAAATTTTGAGAATAGGATCATTTGATTTTTATTATTTTATCGTCAATTATTTCTATTACAAAAATATGAGAGAGGGAATAAAATGACTTTCCCAAAATAAAGAAATATTGAGGATTTAATAATAAAATCAAATAAGATTTTATTTCGGAGTTTTTTGTTATTTTATTTGGATTTAGGAAAAATGTGCGTTTTTCAAAATTGCATTTAGGCCCCAAATAAATGTTCACCTTGTGCGGCATGATTTTAGAAGCCCGGGAAAATTTACTTCGGGATTTTTGGAGTCCGTTTAGTATTTCTTTTTATTTTTCTTCTACGCGTAATTATTTAAAAAAACGAACCGACCTACGGGCCGTGTCCGACCGGGACTCCGGCCCGCTAGGCTTTATAAGCCGGGGGGGAGCCCAGCCGAAGCCAGCCCGCCCGCGCCCCCGAAACCCTAGCCGCCGCCGCCCTGCCACCGCCGCCGCCCTGCCGCCGCCGCCGCCTGCCGCCGTCGCCGCGCCGCCGCACGCCGCCCGAGGTGCGCCTTGAAATCCGCGCCGCCAGTTTCTTTTAAAAAAAAGAAAAAAAACCGTTCGATTTTGCCGTCAGTTTTTCATTGTTTTTTTAGTTTCGGTTTTTTTAATCGATCGGTTTTTCTGATTTATTTAAATAGCGAGCGTTTGTCCGTTCGTTCGTTCTAGCGAACGTTCGTCGTTTTTCTTTTCTCACATTAAATCCGCAATTTTTCTGATCGCTATTTCAGATCCGATTTTCGTTTTAGTATAACTTTTCGCTCGTTTATCGGAATCAGGCGATTCAAGCGCCTGGAGTTTCGTCTCAAAACCCTCTATCCGTTTAACCAACTTAAACAAGTTTTTGCTACTGTAAAAAATTGCCTTAGATCTAGATTAGTAGAACGAAGTTGTTTTCTTTCGCCGTTTGACTTTCGTTGCTTCGTTTGATTTGATTCTTTTTGCGAACCGGAGTTCTTAAGTTGAATTTTCTGGTTAGATCTCTTATTCGAGTTTTACCTGTGCATTAGATGAGTACTTATTGTATGCTTGTTTGTTGTCTGCGATAGAATACCCGGAGTGCGCCGCCTGTTACTTCGAATCGCTAGGTTTCCCGGATCATCAGCAAGGCAAGTAACACTTTGATCATACCTTTTCTACTACCCAGTTTTATTGCATTAGATCAATCCTCACACATTGCATGATTAGGATCCAATTAAATTGTGGGTTTGGGGAGTAGTTGAGGTAGAACCTATTATCTGTTTATTATCAAACCTTTGGGAGTTACTTCTACGTTTGCTTACTGTGCCAAGCTATGCTAGTAGACGTGGATTGGGTGAGTGATATCCATGACAGATGTGAGTATTGTTAATTAATGGTTTATCTAAGGTGGCAACTTAAACACACATCTGGGTGGATTGAGGTACCTGGGTATTCCAGGATTTCCTGTTTCTTTTTGGACCGCCACCCAGGCTCAAAGGGATCATGGGATTATTCATACTAGAAACTTCCGTGTGCAGCCACAAGCCATTATGGGCTCTGGCATAGTTGATTAAGTCGTGCGAACTCTTACAGGGTAGACTAGCAGATGTAGGGGAAAGTAGGTGTAACGGTCTATCCATCGTAAGGTGCTAGCGCTTCTGAAAGACTATGTCTCGGTCATCCGTCTTCTCAAACACCATGTAGTGCGAGAAACCAAACGGAGGCGATCGAGTCTTGTGGGGAAAAGTGTGCAAACCTCTGCAGAGTGTAATAAACTAATCATGGTTAGCCGTGTCCCCGGTTATAGACATCTTGAGTGTCTAGTACCTGGATTATCATGTGAATCTCAACATGTTACTCTAAATTAATTTTGTTGGTTTTTGTTTAATGATGTTTAATTGGGATTGAGAATACTGTCAACCATTCTCAATGTTTAACAACTACCATGATAGTTAAATAAATGTATTCCTATGCATTAGGGAAAAATTGGCTTTACGTAATACTATAACCATAGAGCTTTCCACCAGCCAAATATGCATATAGTATAGTTGTTTCATTCCATTATTCTCTATTGACAGCATATTCCATGTGCTAACCCGTTTCGGGCTGCAACGTTAATGTTGCAGACTTTTCAAACAACGATTAAGGAGTTTTTAGGTCATGGTTCTATACTCAGTGATGCCGATGGAGTTGATGGACTCACTTATCTTCCAAGCCTTCCGCTGTTATCGTTATTAGATGGCCTTAAGCCATATTTATTGTATTATGTTCTCTCTTGAGACACTCGATGTAATAAGTGTGTGATTGCAAATCTGTTATAAATCCTCCGAGTACTGTGTGGTGTCAGCATTACTGATCCAGGGATGACACCGGAGTACAGAGATCAGACTGTTTGAGGTCTGGTCGCTACAATGGGTCTGCCACATTCAAATCCGTATGTATTTTGCAAATTTATATGTCTAAAATGCTCTGCATGGAGCTACTCTAGCTAATTGCTCCCACTTTTAATATGTATCCATATTGAGACTCAGAGTCATCCAGATTTGTGTTAAAGCTTGCATCGACGTAACTCTTTATGATGAACTCTTTATCACCTCCATAACCGAGAAATATTTCCTTAGTCCTCTAAGTATAATTTTGACCGATGTCCAGTGATCTACTCCTGGATCACTATTGTACCCCTTGGCCAAACTCATGGCAAGGTACACAATAGGTCTGGTATACATCATGGCATCCTTTATAGAACCTATGGTTGAGGCATAGGGAATGACTTTCATTCTCTCTCTATCTTCTACCATAGTCGGGTTTTGAGTCTTACTCAACTTCATACCTTGCAACTCAGGCAAGAACTACTTCTTTGACCGATCCATTTTGAACTCCTTCAAAATCTTATCAAGGTATGTACTTATCGAAAGTCTTATCAAGCGTCTTGATCTATCTTTATAGATCTTGATGCCCAATATGTAAGTAGCTTCACCGAGATATTTCTTTGAAAAACTCCTTTCAAATACTCCTTTATGCTTTCCAGAAAATTCTACATCATTTTTGATCAACAACATGTCATTCACATATACCTATCAAAAAGGCTGTATTGCTCCCGCTCACTTTCTTGTAAATACAGGCTTCACTGCAAGTCTGTATAAAACTATATGCTTTGATCAACTCATAAAATCGTATATTCCAACTCCGAGATGCTTGCATTAGTCCATAGATGGATCGCTGGAGATTGCACACATTGTTAGCACCTTTAGGATTGAGAAAACCTTCTGGTTGCATCATATACAACTCTTCTTTAATAAATCCATTAAGGAATACAGTTTTGACTTCCATTTGCCAGATTTCATAAAATGCGGCAATTGCTAACATGATCCAGACAGACTTTAAGCATCGATATGAGTGAGAAAATATCATCGTAGTCAACACCTTGAACTTGTCGAAAACCTTTTGCGACAATTCGAGCTTTGTAGATAGTAACACTACTATCAACGTCCGTATTCCTCTTGAGGATCCATTTATTCTCAATGGCTCACCGATCATCGGGCAAGTCAATCAAAGTCCATACTTTGTTCTCATACATGGATCCCATCTCAGATTTCATGGCCTCAAGCCATTTCGCGGAATCTGGGCTCATCATCGCTTCCTCATAGTTCGTATGTTCGTCATGGTCTAGTAACATGACTTCCAGAATAGGATTACCGTACCACTCTAGTGCGGACTCTGGTTGACCTACGAGGTTCAGTAGTAACTCGATCTGAAGTTTTATGATCATCATCATTAGCTTCCTCACTAATTGGTGTAGGAATCACTGGAACTGATTTCTATGATGAACTACTTTCCAATTCGGGAGAAGGTACAATTACCTCATCAAGTTCTACTTTACTCACACTCACTTCTTTTGAGGGAAACTCCTTCTCTAGAAAGGATCCATTCTTAGCAACAAATATCTTGCCTTCGGATCTGTGATAGAAGGTATACCAACAGTTTCTTTTAGGTATCCTATGAAGACGCACCTTTCCGATTTGGGTTCGAGCGTATCAGTTTGAAACTTTTACACATAAGCATCGCAACCCCAAACTTTAAGAAACGATAGATTTGGTTTCTTGCCAAGCCATGGTTCATATGGTGTCGTCTCAATGGAATTAGATGGTGCCCTATTTAACGTGAATGCAGCTATCTCTAATGCATAATGATTGCTCTCTGACTATAGCGCCAGAAAAGCTCCTGTCTACTAGGACTACGTCGGTATTTCCCCAAAGAGGAAGGGATGATGCAGCACAGTGACTGTAGGTATTTCCCTCAGTGAAGAAACCAAGGATATCGAACTAGTAGGAGAACCAAGCAACACAACGTAAACAACACATGCACACAAATAACAACACCTCACAACCCGACGTGTTAAAGGGGTTGTCAATCCCTTCCGGATAACGATGCCAGAAATTTGTAGTAGATTGAAATAATAGACGCAAATAAAATAAAGTGCAGAAAAGTATTTTTGTATTTTTGGTTTAATAGATCTGAATAAAAATGCAAAGAAAAAGTAGATCGCAAGCAAATATATGAGGAAGAAGACCCGGGGGCCGTAGGTTTCACTAGTGGCTTCTCTCGAGAAAGATAGCAAATGGTGGATAAACAAATTACTATTGGGCAATTGATAGAACCTCAAATAATTATAACGATATCCAGGCAATGATCATTACATAGGCATCACGTCCAAGATTAGTAGACCGACTCCTGCCTGCATCTACTACTATTACTCCACACATCGACCGCTATCCAGCATGCATCTAGTGTATTAAGTTCATGGAAAAACGGAGTAATGCAATAAGAATGATGACATGATGTAGACAAGATCCGTTTATCTATTGCGTAGATATAGATCCCATCTTTTTATCCTTAGTAGCAACGATACATACGTGTCGGTTCCGTTTCTGTCACTGGGATCAAGCACCATAAGATCGAACCCACTGCCTGGCACACCTCTTTCCATTGCAAGATAAATAGATCAAGTTGGCCAAACAAAACCCAAATATCAGAGAAGAAATATGAGGCTATAAGAGATCATGCATATAAGAGATCAAAGAAACTCAAATAACTTTCGTGGATATAAAAGATATGACTGATCATAAACTCAAAGTTCATCAGATCCCAAAAAAAACACCGCAAAAAGAGTTACATCAGATGGATCTCCAAGAAACCATTGTATTGGGAATCAAGAGAGAGAGAGAGAGATGAAGCCATATATCTACTAACTACGGACCCGAAGGTCTACAAAGAACTACTCACGCATCATCGGAGAGGCACCAATGGAGGTGGTGAACCCCATTCGAGATGGTGTTTAGATTGGATCTGGTGGTTCTAGACTCTGCGGTGGCTGGATGAATATTTCGTCGACTACCCTAGGGTTCTGGTATTTTTGGGGTATTTATAGAGCAAAGAGGCGGTCCGGGGGGCACCCGAGGTGGGCACAACCCACCAGGGCGTGCCTGGGCCTCCCGGCGCGCCCTGGTGGGCTGTCCCCTCCTCGGGACTCACCCCAGGTGCAACCAGGGCCCAACATGTTCCTTCTGGTCCATAAAAAATCTCCGTAAAGTTTCGTGGCATTTGGACTCCGTTTGATATTGATTTTCTTCTATGTAAAAAACACGGAAAAAACAGGAACTAGCACTTTGCACTATGTCAATAGGTTAGTACCAACAAATAATATAAAATGACTATAAAATGATTATAAAACATACAAGATTGATAATAAAACAACATGGAACAATCAAAAATTATAGATACGTTGGATACATATCAGCATCCCCAAGCATAACTCCTACTTGTCCTCGAGTAGGTAAGTGATAAAAACAGAATTTTTGATGTGTAGTGCTATTTAACATGTCATATCACATTCTTTTCTTTATAGCATGTATATTTGGACTTTTTATGTGATTCAAAGCAATAATCTAGTTTTGACATAATAATTTAGATACTCAAGCATATCGACAAGCAACCATGTCTTTCAAAATATCAATGATAAAATAAGTTATTCCTACAAAATCATATAGTCTTGTCATGCTCTGTCCTCTTAACACAAAGTATTTATCATGCACAACCCCGATGACAAGCCAAGCAATTGGTTCATACTTTTTCACACGCTTCAACCTTTTCCACTCTTACACAATACATGAGCGCAAGCCATGGATATAGCACTACAGGTGGAATAGAGTATGATGATAGGGGTAAATATAGAGAAGACAAAAAATTAAGAAAGTCTCACATCGATGCGGCTAACCAATGGGCTATGGAGATGCCCATCAATCGATATCAACGTGAGGAGTAGGGATTGCCATGCAACAAATGCACTAAGAGCTATAAGTGTATGAAAGCTCAATATGAAACTAAGTGGGTGTGCATCTAATCCTATAATGAAAAACTCCCACTAGTATATGAAAATGACAACATAGGAGACTCTCTGTATGAAAAACATGGTGCTACTTTGAAGCACAAGTGTGGTAAAGGATACTAACAATGCCCCTTCTCTCTTTGTTTATTTTATTTTATTATTTTTCCCTTTTTTTATTTCTTTCTTTTTTCTCTCTCATTGTCCGGAGCCTCATCCCGACTTGTGGGGGAATCATAGCCTCCATCATCCTTTCCTCACTGTGGGGAACTGCTCTAAAAATGAATAATGATGATCATCACACTTCTATTTACTTATAACTCAAAAGAAATAAAAATTACAACTCAATATCTATGACAAAGTATGACTCTATATGAATGCCTCTAGCATGTACGAGGATTTGCAATGATCTAGCGTAACATGTATGAAAAATGATGAATGGTGGCTGAGCCACAACTACTATGTCAGCTATATGATCATGCAAAGCAATATGATAGTGAATGCTCAAGTCATCAAATGGAAGCGGTGGAAGTTGCATGGCAATATATCTCGGAATGGCCATGGAAAAGCCATAATAGGTAGGTATGGTGGCTGTTTTGAGGAAGATATAATAACGCTTATGTGTGATAGACCGTATCATATCACGGGGTTTGAATGCACCTGCGAAGTTTGCACCATGTCTCAATGTGAGAAAGGGCAATGCACGGTACCGTAGAGGCTAGCAAATTGCGAAAAGGTAAGAGTGTGTATAATCCATGGACTCACATTAGTCATAAATAACTCATATACTTATTGCAAAAGTTTATTAGCCCTCGAAGCAAAGTACTACTACGCATGCCCCTAGGGGGATAGATTGGTAGGAAAAGACCATCGCTCGTCCCCGACTGTCGGAGTAAATAGCCATGGGTAGCCTAGCCGGCTTCCCCTGGCACTTCTGCAAAAATTACGAGCCAGCCTGGCTCTCAAGAACCCAAGACATGGGGCCGCCTTCCCCCAGTCGGCTGCGATCGAGGGCCGACTTTAGCCCTCAAGAGAAGGCCGACTCCAAGAAGCTGGCCGTGAGAAGGCCGACTCCTTCGAGCCGGCTCCCCCGTAAAGAAGTCAAGACCGTACCCACAAAGTTTGCACCCACCTAACGGCGGTGCGACGGGGCGTGGCTACAGTAGAGCCTGCCACCCCCGAATCCCGGGGCGCGCCTGGCACAGTGCGCCGTACGAGGTGGGCATGACCCGACCGGCGCAGCACTGTAGCCACGTTGCCCCTGGCGTCATCCACGACGGGCCGCCAGCACGGCCCACAGGCGGTGGCCCCCTTTGTGCGAAGAGACGGACGAAGGCGGCCACGCTTCCAACCAGCCGGCCCGAGACGGAGCCGGCTCCTCGTAGCCGGCTCGCCGCCTCCCCCGAAGAGGACGCCCCATTAAGGAGACAAGACGCGGTAAGGCTACAGTGATCGTCCGACAGGCGGCGGTACTGTAGCCGCGCTTACCACGAAGAAGCTCACGTCAGCAAGATGAGGCTACAGTGACCAAGGAGTTGGCAGCTGGCGGGACCCACCAGTCGGCGGGCCCCAGCAGTCGGCGCAGAAGCCGGCGAGCGCAGTCACAGACGGCTGGGCCCCGCGCCCAGCCGGATTACCATTGTACCCCCGGGGGGTAGGCCTATATAAGCCCCCCGGAGCACCCATGCAAACGGTTGGACCCCCTGCTAGTTCTAGATACCATACGAGGAGAAGAAGCAGGCTAGCCGTGCTCTTTCTTCCTCCCCCCCCCCCAAAACAGCTCAAGGAGCGTTGTGTAGTTACTCGATTCATCTAGTGATCATGCGGAGACCCCGCAGAGCAGCAGTAGGGGTGTTATCTCCTCGGAGAGCCCCGAAGCTGGGTAAGATCCGCCGGCGTGCATGTCTTCGCCTCATCCCGCTTCCAGGCACCGGCGATGTTTTACTGGTTCCCACACAGATAAGCCACCCATTGGCATATGTCGCACCCACCACCCGACATTTGGCGCCCACCGTGGGGCCAGGCGCACCGTCGTCCGGAGACCTGTTCTGGACGGGAACCCTCTTCCTCCCCAGCGAGCGTAGCCAGCCCGGCACGCCCGATGGCGCTTGCCACGACGCGCTGCAAGGCGTCACCAGCATCTGCGCGGCAAGCGGCCTCGCCGATCTCCCCGACGAGACCTTCACCTCCGACGAACTCGCCTCCGATGCGGGCGCTGACCGCCCCGCCAACCTTCTCGGCCGGCTCCATGCCTCCAGCGAGCCCGCTACGGACCTGGAGTCGGTTGGCTCCACCGACCCGATGCCTGTCGACTCCGACGTGGCCTCCTACGACGCCTTCCCCACCAACGTCGCGATCTACAACGACCCGCTTCCTCGATCCGACGACCACGATGCTGTCATCGCCGAAGTGATGGTTGTCGGCCACAGCGGCCCGGCCGACGAGAGCGCCCGCGACGCTTCGCGCGCGGTGGCCCACGACTTGTTCGCCCCTCTCCCGGCCGATGCTGACGACGAAGCATTGGAAGCACGCCACCTCGCTCTCCTCGCAGAGGGCCGGAGGCTAGCCTCCGTAAGACGCCTCACTAAGGCCTACCGGCGCGAGGCTGACCGCGCCGCCTTCGGTACGCCGGCCCCGGGCGGGCCAAGCCGGGCCGGCCTTGTCAGGCAACGCGGCGCCGTCATCGCCGACACGCTGGGAGTCGACCGCCCGGTCTATGCCACTCCACTCGAGAACTTGCGTGCCGCCCAGGCGGCCGTAGACGAGCTGGACGGCCTGGAGGCCGAAGACCTTCCCCACATGACCCGGCGCATCCAGCAGTTGATTGACGCCGCCGCGCAGCGGCACGAAGCCGACGCTCACGCGGAAAGCCTTCCTCCGCGCCGAGAGCACGGCGCGACGTCCTGGACGCCGACTACGAGCAATACCCGCGCGCGACGCGAGAAGGAGCCGGCTACCAGCCGCAGCCGGACCCGGATCTCCATCGAGCGGGACGCGGACGGTCATCCCTGAGCCATGGAGTGGCGGGGCGACCCGCCTCCGCCCCGAGGAGAGAGATATCCCGCCTCACCGCCAGTGGCGCACCCGACTCTCAGCGGCCGGCTGGGCCGCCGCGAAGGAATCGGCGAGAACGACGCCCGTCACCGACTCGACCGCCTGGCGCGATCCCTGGCATTGGAAGAAGAAGACAATGTCGGCCCACCTTGCTTTGGCCCCCGCATCCGCGACGAGCCCTTTCCCAAAGGGTTCTCGCTCCCAAGAGACACGCCCAAGTACAACGGCTCCGTGAAGCCGGAAGATTGGTTGATCGACTACTCCACCGCAGTTAGCATAGCCAACGGCAACCGGCGAGTCGCCGTGAAGTACGTGCCCCTCATGCTGCAGGGCACGGCGTGGACCTAGCTCAACAGCCTCAGGCCGCGTAGCATCAACAGCTGGCTAGACTTCACAGAAGCCTTCATCCGCAACTTCACCAGCACCTACAAGCGGGCTCCCAAGCCCAGACAGCTCTCCTTGTGCGTACAAGGCCCCGCCGAGTCCACTCGCGATTACCTCACGCGTTGGGCCGAGCTCCGCAACTCCTGTGAAGGGGTGCACGAGGTGCAAGCCATAGAATACTTCACAGCCGGATGCCGAGAAGGCACCCTCCTCAAGCACAAGCTCCTCTGCGACGGGCCGGCTACCCTCGACGAGCTTCTGGACATAGCGGACAAGTACGCCACCGCCGACTCCTCGATGAAGACCGAGCTTCGGGTAGACGCGTCCGGGAAGGTGCTCAACCCGGCGCCCAAGACGCCGGCTGGAGAACCCGGCCGACACCCCAACTCGAACGACAACAAGCGCAAGGGCCCCGCGCCGCCTCCCGCCAGCCGGCAGGTGGCCACGGTCGAAGATGCACCGCCTGAAGAACGACCGGCGCCCAAGAAGCCCAAGGGCGGCAGGCCGGCTTGGCAGCCCGCCTTCTCCTACGAGCAAACCCTCGACGCCCCTTGCAAGTTCCACAGCGGCGCGAAGCCGTCCAACCACACGACCCGGAAGTGCAACTGGCTCACCAGAATCTCTAAGGGCGAGGGGCTCTTGCCGCCTCCGCCTGTCGGCCTGCCGCCTCCGCCTCCGCCGCCTCCGGCCGCTCGGCCCGCAGTCGGAGCCGTGCACGACGAATTTCCTGACGAGCAAGCAACCTACATCGTCTTCACCAGCCAACCCGAAGACCGGCGCAGCAAACGCCGAGAGCACCAGGAAGTCGGCGTGGTCGCTGCCAGCCCCGCCGAACACATGCATTGGTCAGAAAAGCCCATCAGCTGGAGCCGGGCCGACCATCCGGAGGTGATGCCGTCTCCCGACTCTTACGCTCTGGTCCTGGAAGCCACCCTTGTGACGGACAGACGCGCCACCCGCTTCTCCCGTGTGTTGATAGACGGCGGGAGCAGCATCAACATCCTGTATCGTGACACCCTGGAGAAGTTGAACGTCAAGACAAAACAGCTCACGCCCACTCGGACGGTGTTCCACGGCATCGTACCCGGCCTGTCCTGCGCCCCCATTGGCAAAATCAAGATTGATGTACTTTTTGGGGACAAGGAGCATTTCCGCCAAGAAGCAATCTAGTTTGAAGTGGTGGACCTGGAGAGCCCTTACCATGCATTGCTGGGCCGACCTGCCTTGGCCAAATTCATGGTAGTCCCCCACTATGCATCCTCAAGATGAAGATACCAAGCACCAAAGGCCTCATCACCGTAGCCGGCGACTACAAGAAGTCCTCCGAGTGCGCCGCGGCCAGCAGCCGGCTGGCCGAGTCCCTTGTGATCGCCGAAGAGAAGAAGATGCTGGACTGAGTCGTGGCCATGGCCGGCAAGCAGTCGGCCGTGTCCCCCGACCCCAAGGAGCATGATCCTCAAGGGTCTTTCCAGCCGGCCAAGGAGACGAAGAAAATACCCCTTGACCCCGAGTATCCAGAGAGGTTTGCCGTCATCGGGGCCAACCTAAACAGCAAATAGGAAGGCAAGCTCGCCGATTTCCTCCGTGAGAATCGGGACATCTTCGCGTGGTCCCCCAAGGACATGCCGGGTGTCCTGAGGAAATTCGCCGAGCACAAACTACATGTTTGAGAAGACGCAAAGCCAGTCAGACAGCCCCTCCGCCGACTGTCGGAGGAGAAACGCAGGATTGTGGGGGAGGAAATAGCCCGGCTCTTGGCGGCCGGCTTCATCATGGAAGTTTTCTTTCCAGAGTGGCTCGCCAACCCGGTCCTTGTGCTGAAGAAGAATAACAAGTGGCGCATGTGTATAGACTACACAAGTCTCAACAAGGCCTGCCCCAAAGATCCTTTTGCCCTGCCAAGGATAGACCAAGTGATAGACTCCACAGCCGGATGCGAGCTGTTGAGTTTTTTGGATGCTTACTCCGGATACCACCAGATAAAGCTAGACCCGGATGACCGCCTGAAGACCGCCTTCATCACGCCGTTCGGAGCCTTCTGCTACCTGACTATGACATTCGGCTTGAGAAATGCCGGTGCCACCTTTCAGCGTTGCATGCAGAAGTGCCTCCTCAAGCAGCTCGGCAGGAATGCCCACGTTTACGTGGACGACATCGTGGTGAAGACGGAGAAGCGTGGAACCTTGCTGGAGGACCTCAAGGAAACATTTGAGAACCTGCGCCGGTTCCAAATCAAGCTCAACCCCGAGAAATGCGTGTTTGGGGTGCCAGCCGGCCAGCTTCTAGGCTTCCTGGTCTCCGAACGCGGCATCGAATGCAACCCAGCGAAGATCAAGGCCATCGAGAGAATGGCGATCCCCACCAAGCTTCGAGACATTCAGAAGTTCACCGGGTGCTTGGCCTCCTTGAACCGCTTCATGAGCCGGCTCGGAGAGAAGGCCCTCCCCCTCTACCGCCTCATGAAGAAGAGCTCTCACTTCGAGTGGAACGACCAGGCCGACCAAGCTTTCCACGAGTTGAAGAAGATGCTGGCCACGCCGCCTGTCCTTGCGGCGCCGACCGAGAAAGAGCCCATGCTCCTTTATATCGCCGCAACCAGCCGGGTGGTTAGCACCGTCATTGTAGTCCAGCGCCCGGAAGAAGGCCGAGCCCAGCCGGTCCAGAGGCCGGTGTAATATCTGAGCGAGGTGCTGTCCGCCTCAAAGCAGAACTACCCGCACTACCAAAAGATGTGTTACGACGTGTACTTCACCGCCAAGAAGCTGAAGCCCTACTTCCAAGAGCATCCCGTCACGGTCGTATGCACTGCCCCGCTAGCCGAGATCATAGGCAGCCGGGATGCATCCGGCCGGGTGGCGAAATGGGCCATTGAGCTGGCCCCATACACAATCTTCTACCAGCCCCGCACTGCCATCAAGTCCCAAGCACTGGCCGACTTCCTCGTCGACTGGGCCGAGACCCAGTACCTGCCGCCGGCTCCCGACTCCACCCATTGGCGCATGCACTTCGACGGATCCAAGATGCGCACCGGCTTGGGAGCCGGCATCGTCCTTACCTCTCCCAAAGGCGACAAGCTCAGATACACGCTACAAATCCACTTCGCCGCCTCCAACAATGTGGCCGAGTACGAGGCGCTCATACATGGGCTCCGGCTTGCCAAAGAGATTGGCATTCGCCGGATCCTATGTTATGGCGACTCGGACCTAGTAGTCCAGCAGTCATCCCGCGACTGGGACGCCAAGGACGCGAATATGGCGAGCTACCGTTTCCTGGTCCAACAACTCAGCGGATACTTTAAAGGGTGCGAGTTCCTCCACGTACCACAAGCCGACAACGACTCAGCCGATGCCTTGGCTCGAATAGGCTCCACTCGGCAAGCAATTCCAACCGGCGTCGCTCTACAACGCCTACTCAAGCCGTCTATCAAGCCGTCTCCAGAATCCGATTCCATCTTCGTGCCGCCTGACCCCGATGCGGCCAGGTCCGGCTTGAAGAATCAAGTAGCCGACCCCAAAACCTCCATAGCCGGCCCGGGGACTTCGGCAGCCGGCTCGGGGACGTCGGCAGCCGGCTCGGGGACGTCGGCAGCCGGCTCGGGGACTGCGGTAGCCGGCCCGGGGACTGCGGTAGCCGGCCCGAGGACTGCACCAGCACTACAGCCGGCGGCCGACTCCAGCACCTCACCGCCCAGCCCACCCACCCTGGTGGCAGTAGCCACTTTGGCAGTAGAAGAAGTCGCGGCCCCGTCATGGGCTCAGTCCATCCTCAACTTCCTAGTAAACCAAGACCTGCCGGCTGACGAAACCGAAGCAAGACAAGTCCAGCGTCGAGCCGGAGCATACACAATCGTCAACAGAGAACTACTCAAGCGCAGCGTCACCGGAGTCCTCCAGCGATGCGTCGAGCAAGAGAAGGGCATTGCAATCCTCGCAGACATTCACCAAGGAGAATGCGGCCACCACGCGGCCTCAAGATCACTTGTCGCCAAAGCCTTCCGCCATGGTTTCTTCTGGCCGACTACTTTGGACGATGCCAAAGAATTAGTCAAGCATTGCAAGGGATGCCAGCTCTTCAGCTCCAAGCAACACATGCCGGCCTCGGCACTCAAGACCATTCCCCTCACTTGGCCCTTTGCCGTTTGGGGACTGGACATGGTGGGCCCATTCAAGACGGCGCGCGGCGGCATGACGCATTTGCTCGTCGCCGTGGACAAATTCACCAAGTGGGTTGAGGCGAAGCCGATCAAGAAGCTGAATGGGCCGACTGTCGTGACGTTCATCGCGGACATAACAACTCGGTACGGCGTGCCGCACAGCATCATCACCGACAATGGCACGAATTTCGCCAAAGGAGCCTTGGCACGTTTTTGCGCAGCCCAAGGTATCCGGCTGGACTTAGTGTCCGTCGCCCACCCGCAGTCAAACGGCCAGGTCGAGCGAGCCAACGGCCTCATCCTCTCCGGCATCAAGCCCCGACTGGTTGTACCTCTGGAGCGCTCAGCCGGCTGTTGGCTCGATGAGCTGCCGGCTGTCCTCTGGAGTCTGCGCACTACACCAAACAAGTCAACCGGCTTCACCCCTTTCTTCCTTGTGTATGGTGCCGAGGCGGTCATCCCAACCGACATCGAGTTCGACTCGCCTCGAGTAACCATGTACACGGAAGCGGAGGCCAAGGAAGCACGAGAAGACGGCGTCGACCTGCTGGAAGAAAGCCGGCTGTTAGCTCTCAGCCGGTCTGCGATTTACCAGCAGGGTTTGCGCCGCTACCACAGCCGGAAGGTCAGGCCAAGATCCTTCCAAGAGGGCGACCTTGTGCTCCGGCTGATTCAGCGAACAGCCGGCCAGCACAAGCTCTCAGCCCCTTGGGAAGGCCCTTTCGTCATCAGCAGAGCTCTAGGAAATGACTCCTACTACCTGATCGACGCACAGAAGCCGAAGGCACGCAAGAGAGACGACTCCGGCAAGGAGTCGGAACGGCCATGGAACGCCAACCTCCTTCGAAGATTTTACAGTTGAAAGGCAGTATGTATCACGCTAACTTTTGTATTAAGTACACGACAATAGGCTCCCCGAGGAGGGCTCGGGGACTGCCATCCCTTATTTATGAATGAAAATATCATGCTTGTCGTATCATTTACTTATTCTGTCCGGCACCGAGTCCGACCAGTCGGCTCGGGGACTGGCCGACTGAAGTTATATTAGAAGTCCTACCCGCAGTCAGACAAGTAGTGTGCCGGCTCTCAAGCTTTCCCTTGCCAAAGTCGCAGTTCGAAGAACCGGCTGTCCGGCTCGCAAGGGTTAAAGGTAGGAACGACCGCCCACACGAAAAATGGCTAGGGACTAACGGACTAATATAACAAAAGCCGGCTTCTTCCCACACCGCCGACTGGCTACCAGAGTAGCCGGTCGGGCGGTTTCTATTCATTCTACTTTAAATCCAAGAAAGCTCAAGTACTTGCCTCCCCAAAGAGGGAAGGCGGCAAAGGAAAAAGCCTAAGGATAAACAAGCATACGCGAATGGAAACCAAACATGCACATGATAATATTTACACAAAAAGACCTCCAAGAGGCCAGCATTCAACATAGTTTGGATACACCCCCAGTGGGTGGAACTGCGAAACTTAACAAAGATTGTTCAAAGACAACAAAGCAGGAAAGATAGAGACGACAGGTCAAGCTGGCGGAGCGGCCGACTGGTTGGCGGAGACGGTCGCGCCGGCTGAAGGAGCGGCCGGCTGACGTACTTCGGCTTGGTCGCCGCCTCCCGCAGAGGGTGCGCTCCCATGCGCCTCGTTGCTGGAGGCACGGTCGGCCTGAGGTCGGCTGGTTGCTCCACCAGCCGGCTCGACGTCTCCGCCGTCGTCGTCTTCGTCTTCTTCACCCTCGTCGCTGGAGGAGATCTCCTCCGCCGAGTCCTCGCCCATCGCCGGGTTCAGCCCGAACCACTCCTCCGGCTGCGCGACACTGTCATCATCGATTTCGGGTGTGAAGACGCTGATGTCGGTGCACTCGGCGATCGTTGAAGCCCGCTGGGCGATAGCCGGCCTCACCGCCTCCAGCTCCGCGTGGGCCTCCATCCGCCAAGTGCGCAGCTGGTCGAGGCTGAGCCCTGGGTACCAAGCCCGGACGAATTCCAACGCCCGCCCGGCTCCGAGGCGGGCCGCTGACGCCTTCCAAGCCTCGAAGCGGCCGACTGCGACTTCCAGCTAGTCGGCGGTTCGGCTTGGAGTACGGGGGATCGTCTCGCCGGACCAGAGGGCGGCCAGCACTTGCGCCCCGGCACGTTGGAGCCGACGGAGCATCCGATGAGCCGGCTGCAACCTTGCCTGGACAGCCAGGAGCTGCTCCTCAAGGGTCCGGTTTGCATCCGGCGCGATGTCGGCCCCCGCTTGCCGGCGTGCCTCGCGATGGGCCTCAATGCTTTGGGCGGCGAAGGCGGAGAAGCCTGGGAAGTAATCTGCAAGAAACAACAAGCAAGAGTTCAAGATAAGTCAAAAAACCCAAGCGGCAAGTGGCAGGAGAAGGGCCGAGAAAGGCAGCTTACCGTCGATCAAGTCTTCAATCCGGCCGAAGCCTTCGTCCAGAGCTCGCCGGGTCTCAGACCAGCTCGCCGCCTCCATCTCATATTCCGCTAGCAAGGTGGCTTCGCTCTCCTTCGCCGCCTGAAGGGCCGCTTTGTGGCTTTCCTCCTGGTCGGCCAGCTTCTTGGCCAGGCGATCCCGTTCCTGGGCCAAGGCAGCGCATTCGGCCTCCTTGGTATAAAGGGCGGCCTTCGCCTCGCCAAGCTCCTTCCGCAAGTCGGTGTTGGCCCCTGAAGACAAAGAAGAAGAAAAATCAATAAGAAAAGTGTCGTCAAGAAAGATTCGACCCGACTACGCGGCAGTCGGCCCGAATCTCAGGGACTACACCCAGTGGGTGCGCTGACGCGCCCCCACAGGAGACAAACAAAACCAAGTACTTACTTCGGCTGTCGGCCAGGTCGTCGGTCCACCGGCTCAACTCTCGAGCCTGGGAGTCGAACGCGGCAACACGAAGGTTGTGGTATTCCTAAAAGTTTAGAAAGAAAGCAAAGTAAGGTGGCCGTCGAGAAAGATCCAACCCGACTACGTAGCAGTCGGCCCGAATCTCGGGGACTACACCCAGTGGGTGCGCTGGCGCGCCCCCACGGAAGAAATCAAGAAAGCAAAGCAGCCAAGAGCAAAGGACTCACCCGGACGGTGGTTCGCGTCGACAAAAACTCTTGGTTGAGCTGTTGCAGCAGGGCGGCTTGAGCTCGTAGCCGGCTCCGGACCCCTTGAGCCGCTGCTTCCAGCTCGCCGGTTCCCCCGCTGGGAGTCCACTCGGACAAGGCGGAGCTGGCCGCCTCCAGATCTCCAGCCGGCTGGCCTACGCCCGCGTCTCGGCGCGACTCCGGAGGAGCAGCGCCTCCTCCAGCACGCCGGCCCGTTGCCAGCTGCACCTTGAGGCCGGCCCGGCCCTCTGGCTCGCCTCCAGCCGGCTCTTCCGGCGCCGCCGATGATTGACCGCCTTGGCCCGCTCCGGTTGGCGCCGCAGGCGGCGCTCTTCCGGCCAAGGCCACGGGCTCCTCCTCCCTCTCCAACAGCGGCGGGTCTTGGACGATCTCCTCCGCCATGGGCAACGGGGTGTCGGGGGCCACGGCTCGGAGGGGCACGGCGAGCAGCGGAGGCTGGCTGCGCGAGCTTTCCGCCTCCGTCTCCGCGGAAGCCGCCTCCCTCTAGGCCTTGGCTACCGCCTCAGCCTGCCCCTTTGCCGCCTGGGCGGCCGCCTTCTCCGCCACCTCGCGCATCTCCCGCGCTTCGCGGGCGTTCCGCTCGGTGGCCTCCCTAAGATCGGCGCGGGGGTCCACGCGGCGGGAGCTCGAAGACCCTCCAGCCGGCCCCACGACGGAGCCGCCCGGGCCCCGCTCAAGGGAAAGCGGCGCCCTGTCCAGCAAGCAAAGGAAAGTTAAGAAGACGTTTGAAGAAAAGAGAACGACAACGACGAGACTGCGGCAAACCAAGTAAAGACTTACGCCGAGACCGCCTGGGGCTGTTTTACGGCCTTGCAGAAGCGGGCCGCCTTCGCGGCCGCCTCTTCTCGCTTCATCGCCGCGGCGGAAGGCTTGGACTTCTTCGGCCGACTGCCGAAGAGGCCTAGAGCGGCCCGGCGTTTCTGTGCGCCGCCGGCAGCCGGCGCGACAGACGAGCCTGCGCCCTGTTGGTCGGCCGCCGGTTGGCGACGCGGAGCGACTTCGACTTCGAAATCGTCCGGCCAGTCCTCGAAGCTCGCGGTGAACTTTGAGCCTCCGGGCTCGGCGCTGTCCCCCACGACGGCGTCCTCCATGGCAGCCGCCCCCAAGTCCGGGTCGTCAACATCATCCACCGTGCGGTCGAGGGCGTACTGGCGTTCGATCCCTGCCGCCCCGGCCGGCGGCGGGAGAAGAGGGTTCTGCACAGAGAACCGGCTGGTCTGAAGCCGGCCGTCGCGAAGCCGGCTGACGACGAAAAAGAAGATAAAGAGAGAAACTTACCACGGGTGGAGGATTTGCGCGAGAATACGGCGCCTTGCCGTATTGCCAGTCCCCGCTGAGCTTGCAATTGGCAATGTAGTTGACCATGAGGGCCACCTCCGCGTGGGGCATCTCCCATGTGCTCAGCCGGCTTGGGTCGAAGCGGCCGCTCATCTGGCACATCATATGGGGCCGGCTCTGGAGAGGAAGGATCCGGCGCTCCACGAAGGCGGCCACCAAGTCGGCCCCGCGCAAGCCTTCCGACTGAATCAGCACCCGAAGCCGGGAGATGGCGGCGTTCCCGGCCGGAGACAGCGACCGGGACCGGAAGCTCCACGAGGGCTGCCTTCCAGCCGGCGGGCCGGCTACGTAAGCCGGCAAGTTGATGTAGTCTTCTTGCTCGGCGGCGTTCTTCACATAGAAATAAGATCTCTGCCAGACCTTCACCGACTGGATCAGGGGGATGGGCGGGAACGGATTGTTCTCGCTCGCCCTCCTCATGGCGATGAAGGCTCCGCAGGGGGCGGGCACGCCAGCGACGACTGTGCCGAGCTTGCTTTGGAAGAACTCTCCCCAGAGCTCCAGCGTGGGGAGCAGCCCTAAGAAGCCTTCGCAGAGGGAGACGAAGGCCGACAGCAGCATCACCGCATTGGGCGTGAGGTGATGCGGCTGGAGGTTGTAGAATTCGAGGAAGGAACGAAGAAACCCGCTCGCCGGGAGGCCGAAGCCGCGCAGGCAGTGCGAGCGGAAGACGACCCGCTCGCCCTCCTCCGGCGCCGGCGAGATCTCCTTCTCGGGCGCCAGGCGGACCTGAACGCGGTCGGCGCCGGGTAGGCGCCGGGTCTGGCGAAGGAACTCCACGTGGTCTTCATGGACGTTGGAGCCGTCCCAGGAGCTTGACAAGGCCATGGAAGCAAGGTGGCGTGGAGACGCGACGGCGCTGAGACAGGAGGCTGCGGCGACAGCGAGAGGAAGAAGATGAGGGCTAGGAGGGACGGAGTGGGAGGGAGCGCGCGAGCCTCTGTCGCTCCCCCTCTTCCCCCTACTTATAGGCTCACGTGGCAGAGCCGAGGAGGCATGGCGTGGGGAAGCACGGGGGTCGATCGTGCCCACTTCCCACGTCCCGTGATTACCTATCCATAATGGCGAGGTGAAAACTGCCTTGAGAAGGGGAGCGGCCCTGTGGGCCACGGGAGATCCGCGCCTGGACCGAGGCTCGCGAGTGGCGGGCCCGGGCCTGCGGCGGCATCCCATCACGCGCGTGCGCTCGCAGGGTTCTGCCGCCACGCGGCCGCGAGAGGGCCCGTGGTCAGCATGCAGGCCCCCTCTCCTCCCGCCAACGCGGGGTTATCTGAAGTCGGTGTACGCCCGCAAGGCCGGCTCTTCAGGATAGGAAGCTGACCAAGCTTCTCGTCCCCTTGTTCACCTCGGAGCTCGATCAGCTTCGGGGACTACTGTCGGAGTAAATAGCCATGGGTAGCCTAGCCGGCTTCCCCTGGCACTTCTGCAAAAATTACGAGCCAGCCCGGCTCTCAAGAACCCAATACATGGGGCCGCCTTCCCCCAGCCGGCTGCGATCGAGGGCCGACTTTAGCCCTCAAGAGAAGGCCGACTCCAAGAAGCCGGCCGTGAGAAGGCCGACTCCTTCGAGCCGGCTCCCCCGTAAAGAAGTCAAGACCGTACCCACAAAGTTTGCACCCACCTAACGGCGGTGCGACGGGGCGTGGCTACAGTAGAGCCTGCCACCCCCGAATCCCGGGGCGCGCCTGGCACAGTGCGCCGTACGAGGTGGGCATGACCCAACCGGCACAGCACTGTAGCCACGTTGCCCCTGGCGTCATCCACGACGGGCCGCCAGCACGGCCCACAGGCGGTGGCCCCCTTTGTGCGAAGAGACGGCCAAAGGCGGCCATGCTTCCAACCAGCCGGCCCAAGACGGAGCCAGCTCCCCGTAGCCGGCTCGCCGCCTCCCCCGAAGAGGACGCCCCATTAAGGAGACAAGACGCGGTAAGGCTACAGTGATCGTCCGACAGGCGGCGGTACTGTAGCCGCGCTTACCACGACGAAGCTCATGTCAGCAAGATGAGGCTACAGTGACCAAGGAGTTGGCAGCCGGCGGGACCCACCAGTCGGCGAGCCCCAGCAGTCGGCGCAGAAGCCGGCGAGCGCAGTCACAGACGGCTGGGCCCCGCGCCCAGCCGGATTACCATTGTACCCCCGGGGGGTAGGCCTATATAAGCCCCCCGGAGCACCCATGCAAACGGTTGGACCCCCTGCTAGTTCTAGATACCATACGAGGAGAAGAAGCAGGCTAGCCGTGCTCTTTCTTCCTCCCCCCCCCCCCAAAAGAGCTCAAGGAGCGTTGTGTAGTTACTCGATTCATCTAGTGATCATGCGGAGACCCCGCAGAGCAGCAGTAGGGGTGTTATCTCCTCGGAGAGCCCCGAAGCTGGGTAAGATCCGCCGGCGTGCATGTCTTCGCCTCATCCCGCTTCCAGGCACCGGCGATGTTTTACTGGTTCCCACACAGATAAGCCACCCGTTGGCATATGTCGCACCCACCACCCGACACCGACTGCCACTCATAAGGAAGACAATAAAACATAAATCATGCTCCAACATCATAGCATAACGAGAGACTATATGTGCATGCTTCGGGAATCAGAAACCTTAACATTGATATTCTTACTAAAGCATAATTACTCATCAAGATGACTCGCATATCGCATCATCATATCTCAAAACTATTACTAAGAATCAAGTTTATTTTGTCCAATGATATTCATGACACATTGTTTTTATTTTTATTTATCCTTCTTGGATATCTATCACTTTGGTACTAATTTTCATGTGTTGCTTTTCATAAGCTCAAACAAATATAAGTGAAGATCATGAGCATAACAAATTTTATTTCTCTCAAAATAATTTAAGTGAAGCAAGAGAAAATTTCTTCAAAATTTTACTAACTCTCAAATAAATCTAAGTGAAGCAAGAGAGCATTTCTTCAAAAATAATAAGCACACCGTGCTCAAAAAGATATAAGTGAAACACTAGAGCAAGTCCATTGCTCATAAAAATTTAAGTGAAGCATAGAGAGCAATTCTGACAATTCATGACATAATTTTGGCTCTCTCAAATAGGTGTGTCCAACAAGGATTGATGACTTAAAATACAAAATAAAACAAGCAAAGACTCATATCATACAAGACGCTCCACGCAAAACACATATCTTGTGACGAATAAAAATATAGTCTTGAGTAAAATATCGATAGTTGTTGGAAGAAAGCGGGGATGCCACTCGGGGGCATCCCCAAGCTTAGTTGGTTGCTCATTCTTGGATAATAGCTTGGGATGCCGGGGCATCCCCAAGCTTAGACTCTTCCGTCATTCCTTCATCCATCGTAAGATAACCCAAAACTTGAAAACTTCAATCACACAAAACTCAACAAAACCTTCGTGAGATCCGTTAGTATAAGAATAATAAACCACTACTATAAGTGTTGTACCAAACCAATTCATATTTTGTTTTTGTATTATATATACTGTATTCCAACTTTTCTATGGCAAAAACTCATCAAATAAAACCATAGAGCCATCAAAATAAGCACACAACACAAAGAAAACAGAATCTGTCAAAACAAAACAGTCTATAGCAATCTGATTACTTAGAATACTTCTGTAACTCCAAAAATTCTGAAAAATTAGGAAGACCTGATAAATTTGTATATTGATCTACTGCAAGTAGAATTGGTATTTTATAGCTCTCTGGTAAAAAACGAAAATTAATTTCGTGAGCGTAAAAGTTTCTGTTTTTTCAGCAAGATCAAACAACAATCACTCAAGAAGATCCTAAAGAATTTACTTGGCACAAACACTAACTAAAACACAAAAAACACAATCATAACAGTAGCATAATTGTGCTAGCACACAAGAACAGAAAGCAAAAATAAATTTTATTCATTGGGTTGCCTCCCAACAAGCGCTATAGTTTTACGCCTTTAGCTAGGTATAAAGCATGGATCTAAGTTTTGTCATCTTTGGTTCAAGATCCATAAGATGCCCTCATGATTGATTTATAAGGTGGATTAATTATAGTTATAGGAAAGTGTTCCATACCCTTCCTCAAAGGAAATTGGAACTTAATATTGCCTTCTTTCATATCAATCACGACACCGATAGTGCGTAAAAACGGTCTACCAAGAATAATTGGACAAGACGGATTGCAATCAATATTAAGAACAATAAAATCTATGGGCACATAATTTCTATTTTCAAGAATAAGAACATCATTAATTCTTCCCATAGGCTTTTTAATAGTAGAATCCGCCAAGTGCAAATTCAAAGAACACGATTCAAGATCGGTAAGACCAAGCACATCACATAAAGATTTCGGAATTGTAGAAACACTAGCACCCAAGTCACACAAAGCAAAACACTCATAATTTTTAATCTTGACTTTGATAGTAGGTTCCCATTCATCATGCAATTTTCTAGGAATTTAAACTTCTAATTCCAATGTTTCTTCAAAAGCTTTCATCATAGCATCAACAATATGTTTAGTAAAAGCTTTATTTTGTTCATAAGCATGGGGTGAATTTATCATGGATTGCAACAAAGAAATACAATCAATCAAAGAGCAACTATCATAATTAAAGTCTTTGTAATCCAAAAGAGTGGGTACATCACTAGCTAAAGTTTTGACCTCTTCAAACCCACTTTCATCAATTTTTTCAACAAGATTTTCACCCTCTGAAATATTGGGATGCCTTCTACCTAAAGTTGAATCTTATCCAGTACCTTTTTCATAAATATTAACTTTATTGAACAAGAAATCAATGGAATAAACACCAATCATTTTAAGATTTTCATCACTTTTGCGAAAGAAATCAATAGAAAACGCTTTTTCTAAAAATTCTCTTTTAGCTCTAAGCATAGCGGTTCTTTTCTTACTTTCATCCATAGAAACATAGAGAGATTTAATTGATTCATCAACTTTAGGCACAAAAATTTTCATCTTGATATTTTCCACATCATGAGCAATTATATCAACACTTCTAGACAAATCATCAATATTACTCAACTTTTCTTCTATGGAAGTGTTGAAATTTTTTTGTGTATTGATAAATTATTTAATATTATTCTCAAGATAAGATGTGTTCCTTTTATTATTATAAGATTGATTTCCATAGGAATTACCATAATTATTAGAGGAATTACTAGGAAAAGGCCTAGGATTAAAATTACCTCTATAAGCATTGTTGTTGAAATTATTTCAAGAGATAAAATTCACATCTATGGCATCACTATTTTGCTCAATCAAAGTAGACAAAGGCATATCATTAAGATCAATAGGAGCACTTCTACTAGCAACCAATTTCACAAGAGCATCAACTTTTTCACTCAAAGAAGAAATTTCTTCAACCGAATTAACTTTTTTACTAGTAGGAGCTCTTTCGGTATGCCATTGAGAATAATTTGCCATAATATTATCAAGCAACTTGGTGGCTTCACCCAAAGTAATTTCCATGAATGTACCACCCACGGCGGAATCTAAAAGATTACGAGAAAAAAAATTCAATCCCGCATAAAAAAATTGTATGATCATCCAAAGATTTAACCCAAGAGTTGGGAAATTCCTTAGCATCATTTTCATCCATTCCCAAGATTGTGCAACATGCTCATGTTCAAGTTGCTTGAAATTCATGATCTGGGTTCTATGGGAAATAATTTTTGCGGGAGGAAAATACTTAGTGATAAAAGCATCTTTGCATTTATTCCAAGAATCAATACTATTGCGAGGCAAAGAAGAGAACCAAATTTTTGCAGAATTGCGTAAAGTAAACGGAAATAATTTCATATTGACCACATCATTGTCCACATCTTTTTTCTTTTGCATGTCACATAATTCCACGAAGATATAAATATGGGACGCGACATCCTCATTAGGAGTATCGGAAAATTGGTCTTTCATAACAAGATTCACCAAAGCAGTATTAATATCACAAGTCTCCGCACTAGCGGCGGGAGAGCAAGCGGAGTGCCAATAAAATCATTGTTGTTGGTATTTGAGAAATCACATAACTTAGTGTTCTCTTAAGTCATGATGACCACACAACAAGATTGCACTCAAAGACATATCAGGCAAGAAAACGGAGAATGGAAAAAGAGGGGCGAATAAAATGGCAAATTTTTGTGAAGTGGGGGAGAGGAAAACGAGAGGAAAATGGCAAATAATGTAAATTGCAAGGAGATGAGATTTGTGATTAGAACCTGGTTATGAAGAAGATCCTCCCCGGCAACGGCGCTAGAAATTCCTTTTGATTGCTATCTGACTATAGCGCCAGAAAAGCTCCTGTCTGCTAGGACTATGTCGGTATTTCTCCAAAGAGGAAGGGATGATGCAGCACAGCGACGGTAGGTATTTCCCTCAGTGAAGAAACCAAGGTTATTGAACTAGTAGGAGAACCAAGCAACACAACGTAAACAACACCTGCACACAAATAACAACACCTCGCAACCTGACGTGTTAAAGGGGTTGTCAATCCCTTTCGGGTAACGATGCCAGAAATTTGGAGTAGATTAAAATAATAGATCGCAAATAAAATAAAGTGCAGCAAAGTATTTTTGTATTTTTGGCTTAATAGATCTTAATAAAAATGCAAAGAAAAAGTAGATCGCATGCAAACATATGAGGAAGAAGACCCAGGGGCCGTAGGTTTCACTAGTGGCTTCTCTCGAGAAAGATAGCAAACAGTGGGTAAACAAATTACTGTTGGGCAATTGATAGAACCTCAAATAATTATGACGATATCCAGGCAATGATCATTACATAGGCATCACATCCAAGATTAGTAGACCAACTCCTTCCTGCATCTACTACTATTAATCCACACATCGACTGCTATCCAGCATGCATCTAGTGTATTAAGTTCATGGAAAGACGAAGTAATGCAATAAGGATGATGACATGATGTATACAAGATTCGTTTATGTAGCGACCTGACCCGAATGGATCACGTCTACTGTGCTACGGTGTCATCCCTGGATCAGTAATGCTGACACCACACAGTACATCGAGGTTTTATAGCAGAGTTGCAATCACACACTTATTACATCGATGGCTGAAAAAGAACTTATTACAATAAATATGACTTAAGGCCATATTTTAAAGATAACAGCGGAAGACTTGGAAGATAAATGGGTCCATCAACTCCAGCGGCATCACTGAGTATAGGGCCACGACCTAAACGCACCTCAATCGTCGTCTGAAAAGTCTGCAACATTAACGTTGCAGCCCGAAAACGGGTCAGCACATGGAATATGCTAGCAAAGTAACACATAGAGAGTAATGGAATGAAACAGCTATACTATATGCATATATGGCTGGTGGAAAGCTCTATGGTTACAGTTTTTGCGTAAAGCCAATTTTTCCCTACTGCAAAGGAATAAATTTTATTTACTATCATGGTGGTTGTGAAACATTGAGAATGGTTGACAGCATTCTCAATCCCAATTAAAAGTAATTAAAACCCAATAACATTAATTAGAAGTAACATGTTGAGATTCACAATGATATTCAAGTACTAGATACTCAAGTTGTCCATAACCGGGGACACGGCTAATCATGATTAGTTTGTTACTCTGCAGAGGTTTGCGCACTTTTCCCCACATGACTCGATCGCCTCCGTTTGTTTTCTCGCACTACATGGTGTTTGAGAGACGGATGACCGAGACATAGTCTTTCAGAAGCACTAGCACCTTACATGTGGGGTAGACCGGTACACCTACATCCCCTACATCTGCTAGTCCACCCCGTAAGAGTTCGCACAACTTAGTCAACTATGCCAGAGCCCATAGTGGCATGTGGCTGCACACGGAAGTTTCTAGCATGAAAGATCTTATGATCCCTTTGAGCCTGGGTGGCGGTCCAAAAAAAACAGGCAAGTCCTGATAGACATCAGGTGCCTCAATCCACCCAGATGTGTGTTTAAGTTGCCACCTTAGATAAACCATTAAAATTATCAATCTCACATCTGTCATGGATATCACTCACCCAATCCACGTCTACTAGCAAAGCATGGCATAATAAGCAAACGTAGAAGTAACTCCCAAAGGCTTGATAATAATACAGGTAATAGGTACTACCTCATCTACTTCCCATCCCACAATTTAATTAGATCCTAATCATGCAATGTGTGATGATTGATCTAATGCAATAAAACATGGGGTGTAGAAAAGGTATGATCAAAGTGTTACTTGCCTTGCTGATGATCCACGAGTCCTAGGGTTTCGAAGTAACAAGCGGCGCAATCCGGGTAATCTATCGCAGACAAACAACAAGCATACAATAAGTACTCATCTAATGCACAGGTAAAACTCGAACAAGAGAACGAACCAGGTAGTTCAACTTAAGAACTCCGGTTGCAAAGAAAGAACGAAAAACAAACGGCGCAAGAAAACAACTCGGTTCTAGCAAGTTGAATCTAGGTCAAAATTTTACTGTAACAAAAGCTTGTTCAAGTTGATTAGACGGAACGGCGGTTTCGAGACGAAACTCCAGGCGCTTGAATCACCTGATTCCGATAAACGAGCGAAAAGAAAGACTAGAAAGAAGATCGGATCTGAGATCGCGATTGCGGAATAAATCCGACGAAAAGAAAAAGAATAACGGTTAAACGAACGGACGTTCGTTAACCTAGAAGAATCCGGTGATCACGTTCGTTAGGACGAACGGTCCGGCGAACGGTCCAAAGCAACTAAATCGGAGAAGAAAACGAATCCGATCTAGGGTTTCGGAGAAGAAAAACCGAACAAAAAACTGATCTAGAAAACCGGAACGGTTTAGAGAAGAAAAGAATCGGAACGATTAGAAGAAAACGATCCGAGAAAAAGAATAGATGTAGCGCGGGGCAACCTTGGCGAGGTCTCCGGTGAGGGGCTCCGGTGGCGTCGGCGTAGGGCGGCGGCGTGGGCAAGGTGCGGCGGCGGCGCGGGTGTGGGGTGGCGGCGCGGGTGAGGCGGCGCGGCGGCGGTAAGGTGCGGCGGCGGCGCGGGGTGTGGGGTGGCGGCGGCGGTGACGCAGGGCGCGGTGTGATGCAGCGCGGTGGCGGTAAGGCGTGGCGGTGGTAAGGTGCGGCTGCGGCGCGGGGTGTGGGGTGGCGGCGCGGGTGAGGCGGCGCGGCGGCGGTGACGCAGGGCGCGGTGTGGAGGAGAGCTTTGATTTGATGTGTTTAGAGGGGGGGTGCTTGGGTATTTATATTGGGGAGGGGAGGGGTTTACTTGGGGTAGAGGACAAGGAATTAGAATAGGAGTAGGAAAGATCTAGAAAATAAACGGAGTAGGACTAAAGAAAACGAAATAAGGAAAAGGGGACAAGGGGGCGCCCTAGAATCCTAAAAGGATTCGGTCCTAGCAAGAGGCGGCGGCGGCCGACCGGCTCCTGGCTCGGCGCCTGGCGCCTGGGAGCGCGGCGGTAGGTGGCTTGGCTTGGGCCTTTGGCCCAAGGCGCTGCTCAATTTTTTTTTTAGTTTCCTCGCGCAGAAGAAAAAAAAACAAAAGAGGGATCTAAACGAACTCCGAAAAATCTAAAGTAAATTTTCCCCGACTCCTAAAAATGAGCTGAACAAAATGAACTTTTCTCCGGACCTAAAATGCAATTTTTGAAAACGCGCATTTTTCCCTATCCAAATAAAATGCAAATAAACACCGGAAAGCAAAATTGATCTATTTATTATATCTTCATTTTTCCTAAATTTGGGAAAGTCATATTATTCCCTCTCTCATATTTTGACACCGGAAAAATTATTGAAGATAAAATAAATAAATCAAATGATCCTATTTTCAAAATTCGAGAGAACTCTCAAATATGAAAATAACGAAATCTCCAACTCTCTCCGAGGGTCCTTGAGTTGCGTGAAATTTCTAGGATCAACCAAAATGCAAGAAAATATGATATGCATATGATCTAGTGTATAACATTCCAAATTGAAAATTTGGGATGTTACAGTTTATCTATTGCATAGATATAGATCCCATCTTTTTATCCTTAGTATCAACGATACATACATGTCTGTTCCCTTTCTGTCATTGGGATCAAGCATCGTAAGATCGAACCCACTACCGGGTACCTTTTCCCATTGCAAGATAAATAGATCAAGTTTGCCAAACAAAACCCAAATATCGGAGAAGAAATATGACGCTATAAGAGATCATGCATATAAGAGATCAAAGAAACCCAAATAAATTTCATGGATATAAAAAGATATAACTGATCATAAACTCAAAGTTCATCAGATCCCAACAAACACACCGCAAAAAGAGTTACATCATATGGATCTCCAAGAGACCATTGTATTGAGAATCAAGAGAGAGAGATGAATCCATCTAGCTACTAACTACGGACCTGAAGGTCTACAAAGAACTACTCATGCATCATCGGAGAGGCACCAGTGGACGTGGTGAATCCCATCTGAGATGGTGTCTAGATTGGATCTGGTGGTTCTAGACTCTGCGTTGGCTGGATGAATATTTCATCGACTCCCCTAGGGTTCTGGTATTTTTGGGGTATTTATAGAGCAAAGAGGCGGTCCGGGGCACCCGAGGTGGGCACAACCCACCAGGGTGCGCCTGGGCCTCCTGGCGTGCCCTAGTGGGTTGTCCCCTCCTCGGGACTCCCCCCAGGTGCAACTAGGGCCCAACATGTTCCTTCTAGTCCATAAAAAATCTCCGTAAAGTTTCATGGCATTTGGACTCCGTTTGATATCAATTTTCTGCGATGTAAAAAAACACGGAAAAAACAGGAACTGGCACTTGGCACCATGTCAATAGGTTAGTACCCAAAAATGATATAAAATGACTATAAAATGATTATAAAACATCCAAGATTGATAATAAAACAGCATGGAACAATCAAAAATAATAGATACATTGGAGACGTATCACATAACCCACAAAACGATAGCGGTAAATTGGTAAGAGACATCATAGATCACACCATATCTAATAAAGTACGGTTACAACGTTCGGACACACTATTACGCTATGGTGTTCCAGGTGGCGTGAGTTGTGAAACTATTCCATATTGTTTTAAATGAAGGCCAAAACTCGTAACTCAAATATTCGCCTCTGCGATCAGATCGCAGAAACTTTATTTTCTTGTTACGATGATTCTCCACTTCACTCTGAAATTCTTTGAACTTTTCAAAATGATTCATCCTTGTGTTTCATTAAGTAGATATACCTATATCTTCTCAAATCAAATGTGAAGGTTAGAAAATAACGATACCCGCCATGAGCCTCAACACTCATCGGACCGCATACATCGGTATGTATTATTTCCAGTAAGTCAGTGGCTCCCTCCATTGTTCCGGAGAATGGAGTCTTAGTCATCTTTCCCATGAGGGATGGTGCACAAGCATCAAATGATTCATAATCAAGTGATTCCAAAAGTCCATCCGCATGGAGTTTCTTTATGCGCTTTACACCAATATGACCTAAACGGTAGTGCCACAAATATGTTGCACTATGATTATCAACTTTGCATATTTTGGCATCAATATTATGAATATGTGTATAACCACGATCGAGATTCAACAAACCATTCACATTGGGTGTATGACCATTGAAGGTTTTATTCATGTAAACAGGATAATAATTATTCTCTGACTTAAATGAATAATCGTATTGCAATAAACATGATCCAATCATATTCATGCTCAACGCAAACACCAAATAACATTTATTTAGGTTTAACACTAATCCCGAAGGTAGAGGGAGTATGCCATGGTGACCTTATCAACCTTGGAATCACTTCCAACACACATCATCACCTCGTCCTTAACTAGTCTCTGTTCATTTTGTAACTCCTGTTTTGAGTTACTAATCTTAGCAACTGAACCGGTATCAATACCCTGGGGTTACTATGAACACTAGTAAAGTACACATCAATAACATGTATATTAAATATACCTTTGTTCACATTTCCATCCTTCTTATCCGCCAAGTATTTGGGGTAGTTCCGTTTTCAGTGACCATTCCCTTTGTAGTAGAAGCACTCAGTTTTAGGCTTAGGTCTAGCTTTGGGCTTCTTCACGGGAGTGGCAACATACTTACCATTCTACTTGAAGTTCCCTTTCTTTCCCTTGCCCTTTTTCTTGAAACTAGTGGTCTTGTTAACCATTAACCTTGATGTTATTTCTTGATTTATACCTTCACCGATTTCAGCATCGCGAAGAGCTTGGGAATCGTTTCCGTCATCCCTTGCATATTATAGTTCATCACAAAGTTCTAGTAACTTGGTGATAGTGACTAGAGAACTCTTTCAATCACTATCTTATCTGGAAGATTAACTCCCACTTGATTCAAGCGATTGTAGTACCCAGACATTCTGAGCACATGCTCACTAGCTGAGCTATTCTCCTCCATCTTGTAGGCAAAGTACTTGTCAGTCTCATGCCTCTTAACACGGGAATGAGTCTGACATATCAGTTTTAGCTCTTGGAACATCTCATATGCTCCATGGCGTTCAAAATGTTTTTGAAGTCCCAGTTCTAAGCCGTAAAGCATGGTGCACTAAACTATCAAGTAGTCATCATACCGAGCTTGCCAAACGTTCATAACCTCTGCATCTGCTCCTGCAAAAGGTCTGTCACCTAGTGGTGCATCAAGGACATAATTCGTCTGTGCAGCAATGACGATAATCCTCAGATCACGGACCCAGTCCGCATCATTGCTACTATCATCTTTCAACTTATTTTTCTCTGGGAACATATCAAAAATAAATGGGGAGCTATAATGTGAGCTATTGATCTACAACATAATTTGCAAATACTATCAGGACTAAGTTCATGATAAATTAAAGTTCAGTTAATCATATTACTTAAGAACTCCCACTTAGATAGACATCCCTCTATTTATCTAAATGATCACGTGATCCATATCAACTAAACCATGTCCGATCATCACGTGAGATGGGGTAGTTTTCAATGGTGAACATCTCTATGTTGATCATATCTACTATATGATTCACGTTCGACCTTTCAGTCTCAGTGTTCCGAGGCCATATCTGCATATGCTAGGTTCGTCAAGTTTAACCCGAGTATTCCGCGTGTGCAAAACTGGCTTGCACCCGTTGTATGTGAACATAGAGCTTATCACACCCGATCATCACGTGGTGTCTCGGCACGACGAACTGTAGCAATGATGCATACTTAGGGACAAAACTTATACCTTGAAATTTAGTGAGGGATCATCTTATAATGCTACCGCCATACTAAGCAAAATAATATGCATAAAATATAAACATCACATGCAATCAAAATATGTGACATGATATGGCCATCATCATCTTGTGCCTTTGCTCTCCATCTCCAAAGCACCGTCATGATCTCCATCGTCACCGGCTTGACACCTTGATCTCCATCGTAGCGTCGTTGTCGTCTCACCAACTATTGCTTCTACGACTATCGCTACCGCTTAGTGATAAAGTAAAGCAATTACATGGCAATTGCATTTCATACAATAAAGCGACAACCATAAGGCTACTGCCAGTTGCCGATAACTTTTACAAAACATGATCAACTCATACAAGAATTTATATCTCATCACGTCTTGACCATATCACATCATAACATGCCCTGCAAAAACAAGTTAGATGTCCTCTACTTTGTTGTTGCAAGTTTTACGTGGCTGCTACGGGCTTCTAGCAATAACCGTTCTTACCTACTGTAAGTGCATCCTAGTGCCACCCCTAGTTGGTTTTGGAGTATTGACGACAAACCTGGTTGAGGGACTAATGTGTTTGTGAGAATTGCAGGATAACATAGGTAGTAGTCCCTCATTGATTCGGTTTACCTACCAGATATGACCCCTAAAAATGTGTGAAGACATTGAAGACAAAGGTGGTCTGTGAAGAGTTTCACATTAAAGACTATGACATGAGAAGACGTCGTATGAAGACTATGGATTGCGAATACATAGTTGTTTCGTAGTTTACGTTTCTTCTTTGTTGAGTCATAGGAACCACCGTACTGTTAAGTGGGGTCCAAGTGAACAAAGTCAGAGTAACTGAAGTGATGAACCAAATCCTATGTCTTCGAGTGAAGACTATGAGAGCGAATCTTATCCATAGCTGGATAAGCCAGCTTTACTTGTAGCCCAAGTCAAGATGCCGCGTGTGTTTGAAATCTGACCGTTGGACATGTGTCAGTTCCTTAGTGACCCAGGGTCACTTCGGACAAATCCGGTCGGGTTGCCTCGTGGCTATAAATAGCCCACCCCCTACACCGTAAATTGGTGGCTGCTCAGAGTTAGTGCACGGCTTTTGTCGTTTGAGAGCAACCCACCTCGAAGCCTTTGAGAGAGAAATCCTTGCGAGGACAAATCCCTAAACACCCAGAGCCAAAGAGTGTTATGCATCAGTGAAGTATTTCTGTCTGCGTGATCTGAAGACTTATTACACTTGAGGACTGTGAATCCTCCAGCCGGTTAGGCGTCGCGTTCTGAGCATCGAAGAGTCATTGTGGATCGCCGGTGAACGAACTCTGTGAAGGTTTGGAAGTCTACCTTGAAGACTTACCAGAGTGATTGGGAGAGGACTGTGTGTCCTTAGATCAAGGGGAATAAGGTGAAGATACGGTCTTCTGAGTTAAATCTCAGCCTCCCTAACCAAACGTACAGTTGTCACAGCAACTGGAACTGGTCCAACAAATACCTGTCCTCACCCAGCTACTGGTTCTATCTTTTACCTCTCTTTACTTACTGTTCGTCTTCGTGAAGTCATTGCCTGCTTGCATGATATGATTGACTTCATTGTGTGAAGACTGTTGTTGTTTGGCTTCATAATATCTTCCATCTTGATTCTACTACTTACCTGTTGATAGTCTTCGTGCTTTCACTTCATTGCTTACTTGACTATGGCTTGTCTAGTGTAGTCTACCTTCCACCGCATATTTATAGGGTCATTGCTACTGTTTGTCTTCAAAGCCCCCGTGTTTTGAAGACTTTCATAAAAATCACTTATTCACCACCCTCTAGTCGATAACTAGCACTTTCAATTGGTACCAGAGCAAGGTGCTCCCTTGTTATGTGTGATTTGGTTTAGCCACCTGGAGTTTTAGCTATGTCGACTGCCGGGATAATCAAAGTCTCCGCTGCGTGTCTTGTCTTCGATGGCACTGATTACCCCTACTGGAAGAATAAGATGCGCATGCATCTTGAGGCCATTGATGTCAACCTCTGGTATGTCCTCAAGAACGGCGTTCCCAAGGCCGGTGAAGGCATCACCCCAACTGATGTGAAGAAGTTCATTCAACTGGATTCTACTGCCAAGAACAACATCTGTGGACATCTGACCAAAGGACAGTATGGTCATGTGAGTGCTCTAGAAACTGTGAATCTAGTCTGGGACTGGCTCTCCAAGGTCAATGAAGGCGTATCAACCCAGAGAGACTCAGGGATCAGTGTTCTTCGCAATCTCTTCAACTGCTTCAAGAGAAATGACAATGAGATTGTTCACCTGACGTTTGATTGCCTCACTGACATCACAAATGAGCTTCATGCACTCGGCGCCACTGAGATCACCAAGCATGAAATCGTCAAGACACTCTTGAGATCACTCGACAGCTCATTTGACACCCTGGCCCTGATGATTCAAGAACGCCCTGACTTCAAGACTCTTGATCCGTCTGACATACTTGAAAGGCTCAACACACATGAGTTCCAGCTATCTGAGAAAAGAGATATCTATGGTCCCAACTATGGCCGAGCTTGCGCTTTGAAGGCAAAGGCTGTTTCCTCATCTGAAGAAGAATCGGACTATAGTTCTGAGGATCCTGAAGACATTGGAAAGGAACTTGCCATGCTCATGAAGAAGTTCCAAAGGTTCACTAGGAAGAAAGGCTCCAGACAGTCTTCAAGATCCAGCTCAAGAAATGATGAAGCTTCCTCTCGTGACTACAAGAAGAGAACGTGCCACAAGTGCAAGAAACCTGGTCACTACATCTCTGAATGTCCTCAATGGGACAATGAGAACAAGAAGAAGAAGATCAAGGAATATGAGTCTGATGACAACAAGAAGAAGAAATCCTCAAAGTCTTCTTCCAAGTCTTCGTCGAAGTCTTCATCACACAAGAAGAGCTCATCTAGCAAGGGTCGTGCATTTGTTGGCAAGGAAATGGATTCAGAGGAGGTGTCTGCATCTGAGGAGGTGGAGATGGAGTCTGAAGAGGAATCTAATTCAGGCATGGCAAGCCTGGCTTTAGCTTCAGCATACGTCACCAAGTCCATCTTCGATAATGAAGACGATGGCCTCTTCACCAACGCTGATTGAAGGAGTCCTGGATTAGGGGGTGTTCGGATAGCCGAACTATAGCTTCAAGCCGGACTCCTGGACTATGAAGATACAAGATTGAAGACTCTGTCATGTGTCCGGAAGGGACCTTCCTTGGCGTGGAAGGCAAGCTTGGCGATACGGATGTTCAGATCTCCTACCATTGTAACCGACTCTATGTAACCCTAACCCTATCCGGTGTCTATATAAACCGGAGGGTTTTAGTCCGTAGGACAACATACACATCTACAATCATACCATAGGCTAGCTTCTAGGGTTTAGCCTCTCTGATCTCGTGGTAGATCAACTCTTGTACTACCCATATCATCAATATTAATCAAGCGGGACGTAGGGTTTTACCTCCATCGAGAGGGCCCGAACCTGGGTAAAACTTCGTGTCCCCTGCCTCCTGTTACCATCCGGCCTAGACGCACAGTTCGGGACCCCCTACCCGAGATCCGCCGGTTTTGACACCGACATTGGTGCTTTCATTGAGAGTTCCTCTGTGCCGTCGCCGTCAGGCCCGATGGCTCGTACGATCATCAATGGCGATGCAGTCCAGGGTGAGACCTTCCTTCCCGGACAGATCTTTGTCTCTGGCGGCTTCGCACTGCGGGCCAATTCACTTGGCCATCTAGAGCAGATCGAAAGCTACGCCCCTGGCCGTCAGGTCAGATTCGGAAGTTTAAACTACACGGCGGACATCCGTGGGGACTTGATCTTCGACGGATTCGAACCACTGCCGAGCACGCCGCACTTTCACGACAAGCATGATCTAGCTCTGCCGCCGAACAGTGCCCTAGAGGCCGCACCCGCATCAGCTCCGACAATTAGTTCGGAGCCAACCGCACCGATCGAGGATGGGCGGTTGGACGCCACCTCGGGGGCTGTGATCCCAACGGCGGTTGAGCCGAACACCAGCCCCGCACTCTGCGAGGCTTGTGACTCCAAGGAGCCGGACTCCTCTCCGGACTCCGAACCCTCCGCGCCCCTGCCAGTCGAATCCGATTGGGCGCCGATCATGGAGTTCACCGCCGTAGACATCTTTCAGCACTCGCCTTTTGGCGATATCCTGAAGTCACTAAAGTCTCTCTCTTTATCAGGAGGGCCCTGGCCGGACTACGGTCAGCAAGGTTGGGGTACGAACGATGAAGAAATTCAAAACCCACCCACCACCCACTTTATAGCCACTGTCGACAACTTAACCGACATGCTCGACTTTGACTCCGAAGACATCGATGGTATGGACACCGATGAAGGAGACGATGAAGAATCAGCACCTATCGAGCCCTGGGACGCCACCTTGTTATATGACGTATACATGGTGGACGCACCCAAAGATGACGGCGAGGAACGGAAGGACGCACCGAAGGATTGTTCCCTCGAAAAGCAGTCAAAGCGGCGACGCAAGCGCCGCCCCAAATCCCGCCTCGACAGAAATAGCGATCACACTGATCCAGCGCTGGAGCAGGGCGAACCGCTGCCAGACAACGGCAATCCGGATAATCAAACCGAACAAACAAATCCTATCAATGATAATGGCCCGGATGACATAACGCCGGACAGGCACTTGGAATAGCAGAATGCCCGTAAAAGGCTCATTGCCACCGCAAGGAGCCTCAAAAAGCAGAAGCGGAGGCTCAAGACCGCGCAAAACACGCTCCAATTCAGATGGAGCAAAATACTCAACACTGTAGCAAGGTACGGCGACAATCGCCCCTCCAAGAGCTACCCAAAGCGAAAGCTGCTACCCAAATTCGATGAGGAGGCCTCAGACCCCCCACAACCAAATATCAAAGCAGCCACCTGGTCGGATAGACAACCCCTCTACCACCACAGAACGGCATTCAACGCCGCTCACAATACAACACGCGACCCATGCGAGGGCTCGCACCCAAAGGACGATGCAACAAGATCCATCTATGGACCACGCAAGCGCGCCCCAGCATACAATGCAACACAACAAACATCCGAACAACGCGGCACACCCAGCTACAGGGGTGCCGCACACCCCCTATGTTTCACTGATGAGGTGCTGGACCATGAATTTCCAAAGGGATTCAAGCCCGTAAACATAGAGGCATACGACGGAACAACAGACCCTGGGGTCTGGATTGAGGACTATATCCTTCATATACATATGGCTCGAGGGGATGACTTCCATGCCATCAAGTACTTACCTCTGAAACTCAAAGGGCCAGCTCGTCACTGGCTCAAAGGCCTCCCCGAAAGCTCCATTGGAAGTTGGGAAGAGCTCGAAGACGCCTTTCGGGCAAACTTTCAAGGGACTTATGTCCGACCTCCGGATGCGGACGATCTGAGCCACATAACTCAACAGCCCGGAGAGTCAGCCTGAAAGCTTTGGAATAGGTTTCTTACTAAAAAGAACCAGATTGTCGACTGTCCGGACGCCGAAGCCTTAGCGGCTTTCAAGCACAGCGTCCGCGACGAATGGCTCGCCAGACACCTCGGCCAAAACAAGCCGAGAACGATGGCTACATTAACAAACCTCATGACCCACTTTTGCGCGGGTGAGGACAGCTGGCTAGCCAGATGCAGCACCAGCGACCCCAGTACATCTGAAGTTAGAGATCAAAACGGGAAATCACGGCGCAACGGCAATAACAAACGCTGGCATAAAGAAGACAGCACAAAGGGCACGACAGTAAATGCCGGATCCAAAGTCCCTCGGTCAAACCAAAAGCCGCCCTCCAAACGCACCAGGGATGAACTATCCAGCCTCAACAAAATTCTGGACCAAGTATGTCAGGTCCATAGTACCCCTAGCAAACCTGCTAATCATACCCACAGAGAATGTTGGGTCTTCAAGCAGTCCGGCAAACTTAATGCCATACACAAGGGGGAAGATACACCAAGTGAAGACGAGGACGAGCCTCCCAAGCAAGACAAGGGGGAACAAAAGAAATTTCCACCCGAAGTTAAAACAGTAAACGTGTTACACGTGGTTACAACGCCCCGAGACCGATGTGCCAGGTGTCGTCCAGTTATTCGCTGTTGTTGTGTTGTCATTGCTTGCGTGTCATGCATTGCATATCATGTCATCATGTGCATTTCATTTGCATACGTGTTCGTCTCATGCATCCGAGCATTTTCCCCGTTGTCTGTTTTGCATTCCGGCGCTCCGTTCTCCGCAAGTGGTCATTTCTACCTTTCTCTCGTGTGTGGGGATTAAACATTTCCGGATGGGACCGAGACTTGCCAAGCGGCCTTCGTTTACTACCGGTAGACCGCCTGTCAAGTTTCATACCATTTGGACTTAGTTTGATACTCCAACGGTTAACCGAGGGACCGAAAAGGCCTCGTGTGTGTTGCAGCCCAACACCCCTCCAAAGTGGCCCAAAACCCACCTAAACCTGCTCCATCATCTTGGTCGTTCGATCACGATCGCGTGGCCGAAAACCGCACCTCATTTGGACTCTCCAAGCTCCCTCTACCTATAAATATGTGCTCTCCTCCGAATTTCTCGCGCAGGCAAACCCTAGATCTAACTCCCTCCGCGCCGCCAGACATGTCCGCTCGCCGGCGGACGCATCCACCCCACTGCCACGTCGCTCCAACCAATGGGAGCGCGACACGTCAGCCTCTCCGCCTCCCACGCCCAACCGCATGGCGCCACCTGTCCCGCCGCCCTCTCGCCGTCGCACCGGCCCGCCGCGGCCCATCGCGGGCCCGCTCGGACCTGGAACTCGCCGCCGCCCGGCCTGCTCTGCCCCGCCGCCTCGCGTGCCCAAGAGCCTCGCCGTCCGGCCGCACCGCCCCGCTAGCTCACCGCCGGCGACCTCCACGCGGCCGCTCGACCGTCTGTCACCGGCGCGCCTCGCCACTCCAGCGCCTCGCTCCGCCCCGCGCCACCTCACCTGCTTCCTCCGCCGCCCGCTTCCCTCCTCAGCCACCGCAGCGCCGCGCTGCCACCTCGCTGCAGAGCTCGCCGGAGACCGCCGTCACTTCGCCGCTCCGCCGCCTGTCACCGGCCGCCACCCTCGCCGTCGGAGAGCGCCGCTCGGTCCGGCTCCAACCCAAATCCGGCAGGGACGCGACCGGCGCCGTCTGATCTTCCCTTCGCCAGAGCACCTCGGACCCCGTCGTCTCCACCGCAGCCGGCCATGGCCTCGGCCTCACCGGAGTTCAGATCTGGACCCGGTCGTCCTAGTTCCTCACCGCGCCTCGATCCAAACGCTTCGTCCCCAAGCCGTACCACTTCATCCCGCATCACCCCGTCCAGTTTCCAGAGGGTATATTTTCTTCTAAGTCTTTTCCCAGTGTTATTTTGTGCCCATATTCATCATGTCGTATCTCTGCATCCATAACTCCGATTTGCATGTATAGCATATCAAAATGTTCTCCTCAGAGAGTACATCATTTCATTCCATTGCATCATTTTCATTTGAGTTCATCTTGATGCCCGAAATGCTGTTAGAAGAGTGCTATTTGAGATATTTGTCAGATCTGCTGCTCCATTTAGATATTTGTCATTTTTTGCCATGATTAATGTGTGTATGATATGCCCATGAGCTCTACATATGTTTTGTTAAGGGTTTAGCCATATTTCCAGAGGTGCAACCCATGTATTCTGTGATGTGTGTGGTGACTAGCACAAGCTTGCCAAGTGAGGCACTTGGTAATGCTGATTTCAGGGACTTAGCATTTCCACGAAGTCCTTGATCTGTTTATCTCATATGGTCATATGTTCACGTTGTTTCCTAGTGATCCGTGCCTTTTTTGAGGATGATCAGTAAGGATGTTTTGTTAATATTGTAGTGCTCTATCCATCCATGTCTTTGTTTGCAATTATGGAGCACCCTAGCTTGAGCCAATCGAGCTATACTTTTGCTACTTTGTGAATTTGGGCAGATTGTCTACTTGTTAGCAATTTTGCCGAGGATGTTGCAGTTGATCCGTGCTTGCTATGCCATTGTTCTTGCCATGTCTAGCTTGCATTTTGTGTATTCTTGAGGGGTGTATGGTTAGCTTGTCATGAAATGCTCTGTAGTGAGTGCATCGAGCTCGTAAACATGCCCAATTGATATCTGTTTCAGCATGCTCCAGTTTTCACTAAGTCTGTGATCTGATTATGTTTTTGCCATGTTCACATGCTTGCAATTGTATTTTCTGATCCCTTTTGGCTCAAGGTCACTAAGGGACTTTTGTTAAGCTCTTTGAGTAGCTCCATGTCATGCTTTACTTTGCCATGTTCAGGTCCTGTAGCATATAGTTTTCATGCTCCGAAGAGTGCTACCTGATCTGAAATTCCAGACTAGTGTTAATTTCACAAAGTCTGAAATCTGTTTGCCGTTTGCACTTTTGCCATGCTTGTTTGAACCTGTTAATGGATGAATTGGACGTAGCTCAATGCTAGACTTTTGTTAAGCATCTTGAATGGATTCCTGCCATGTATTTTGATGCCATGTTTGAGTGCTATAGCATTTTCATCTTCATGCATTTAGATGGCTACTTGCTGTAAATCGCAGATCGTGGTCATATTTGAATTGCTTGCCATTTCCAAACCGTAACTCCGATTCCGGTGATCTTTATATTGTTTTCAAGTGATTTCATCTCACCTTTCCAGTGACACACTTGGATTTCCAAGTTGAGGCCAGGTTCATGCATTCCTTGTCAAATCATGCATATGCATCGCATACCGCATACCGCATATCATCCCATGTTCATGTGTTGGTTGTTTACTATGTTGTGTGCTTCTTTCCGGTGTTTGCTTCTTCGGGTTGGTTCCGTTTACGTCGCGTTTGTGAGGACCCATTCGTCTACGTTCCGTTTGTCTTCTTCATGGACTCGTTCTTCTTCCTTGCGGGATTTCAGGCAAGATGACCGTACCCTCGAAATCACTTCTATCTTTGCTTGCTTAGTTGCTCGCTCTTTTGCTATGCCTATGTTGTGATACCT
The DNA here is from genome assembly GCF_056163025.1 of Triticum urartu. Classification (NCBI taxonomy): domain Eukaryota; kingdom Viridiplantae; phylum Streptophyta; class Magnoliopsida; order Poales; family Poaceae; genus Triticum; species Triticum urartu. The sequence continues at coordinate 575,215,968 of NC_141879.1, forward strand.
ACCACTTGCTTATCATGCCTCCCATATTGCTGAACCAAGCCTCTAGCCCACCTTGTCCTAGCAAACCATTGATTGGCTATGTTACCGCTTTGCTCAGCCCCTCTTATAGCGTTGTTAGTTGCAGGTGAAGATTGGAGCTTGTTCCGTGTTGGAACATGGATATATTTTGTTGGGATATCACAATATCTCTTATTTAATTAATGCATATATATACTTTGTAAAGGGTGGAAGGCTCGGCCTTATGCCTGGTGTTTTGTTCCACTCTTGCTGCCCTAGTTTCCGTCATATCGGTGTTATGTTCCCGGATTTTGCGTTCCTCACGCGGTTAGGTTATAATGGGAACCCCTTGACAGCTCGCTTTGAATAAAACTCCTCCAGCAAGGCCCAAACTTGGTTTTGCCATTTGCCACCTAGCCTTTTTCCCTTGGGAGTCACGCATCCTGAGGGTCATCTTTATTTTAACCCCCCCGGGCCAGTGCTTGTCTAAGTGTTGGTCCAAACTAGAGCCACTTGCGGCGCCACCTCGGGGAAACTTGAGGGCTGGTTTTAGCTGTACATAGTGTTCATCCAGTGTTGCCCTGAGAACGAGATATGTGCAGCTCCTATCAGGATGTCGGCGCATCGGGCGGTCTTGCTGGACTTGTTTTACCATTGTCGAGGATGTCTTGTAGAACCGGGATACCGAGTTTGATCGGAATGTCTCGGGAGGAGGTCTATTCCTTCGTTGACCGTGAGAGCTTGTCATGAGCTAAGTTGGGACACCCCTGCAGGGATTTGAACTTTCGAAAGCCGTGCCCGCGGTTATGGGCAGATGGGAATTTGTTAACGTCCGGTTGTAGAAAACCTGAACTTGACCTTAATTAACATACAACAACCGCGTGTGTAATCGTGATGGTCTCTTTCCGGTGGAGTCCGGGAAGTGAACACGGTTGTTGGAGTTATGCTTGACGTAGGTTGTTTTAGGATCACTTCTTGATCATACTTTTATCGACCGTGCTTTGCCTTCTCTTCTCGCTCTCATTTGCGTATGTTAGCCACCATATATGCTAGTCGCTTGCTGCAGCTCCACCTCATACCTTTTACCTTACCTATAAGCTTAAATAGTCTTGATCGTGAGGGTGCGAGATTGCTGAGTCCCCGTGGCTCACAGATACTTCCAAAACTAGTTTGCAGGTGCCGATGAGTCTGTGCAGATGACGCAACCAAGCTTAGGAGGAGCTCGATGAAGATCTTGCCCCTTTGTGTTGTTTCGCTCTAGTTGATCAGTAGTGGAGCCCAGTCGGGGTCGATCGTGGACCTTTGTCGCATTTGGGGTTCTTCTTTTATTTTGGTTCCGTAGTCGGACCTTGTTTGTATTTGGATGATGTAATGCTTTATTCATGTATTGTGTGAAGTGGCGATTGTAAGCCAACTATGTATCTCTTTCCCTTATGTATTACATGGGTTGTGTGAAGATTACCTCTCTTGCGACATTGCTTTCAATGCGGTTATGCCTCTAAGTCGTGCTTCGACACATGGGAGATATAGCTGCATCGAGGGCGTTACAAGTTGGTATCAGAGCCTTCCCCGACCTTAGGAGCCCCATTGCTTGATCGTTTTAGCGGCCGAGTTGTGTCTAGAAAAATGTTTTGAGTCATTCAGGAATTATATATCGGAGAGTTTAGGAATTCTTTTTACTTCCCAGTATCCTCATCGCTCTGGTAAGGCATCCTGACGTAGAGTTTTGACTCTTCTCTTCTCAAATTTCACTAAAAAAATTAGGATCACGCGGGTATCTTGGAATCATTCCGATGGTTTTGTGACGAGAACATTGTCTTGGTGCCTCCTGTCATGGGTTTTGTGGAAGTGTCCCGGGGAGTTGAGCTCTGAGGTGTTGTCGTCATAATTTTATCGTTGCAGTTCTGAAATACCTGAGTTTAGTACGCCGACATCGAAAATCTCTTTTATGCAGTTCGTTGGTGAGATAACCTCGACGCCACCCAGTACTGGGGCGGGAGTTCGGGAGTATTGCCATAACTTGTATAACGGATGCTTTTCAAAGGTTGAGGTAGATGATTTCCGAAGGTTTCTTGGTTATGTGTTGAAGGATGGATACAGCTGGATGTAGGATTTGCTAGATTTGGGTGAGATATTATGCTTCCCCTGTATCCCCAACACCTGATTGCATAACCGGAAAGGTTCGGGAGTTTTATAAGTGGGAATTCAAGTAGCTCTGAGGATATCTTTCCAACAGATGTATGATATGAAATTGGGGTTCGACGTCTAGTGATCCGCCTATTCACGGTCGGTTTTACAGTGGCCTCGTTGTGTCTTAAAGAGTCCTTGGCTATGCCGACTCGGGGACGCTTCGTATGTCATGTGCACTGCCTTGTACATGATGGTGCTGTACGATCGAGCCCGTGTAGGCCCCACCACGAAAACTTCGGACGAAATCTCTATCATATGTTTGTTCTGGCTTATTCTGCAAGCCAATCCTTTGTTTTGTTTTGAGTTGTGGTATTCGAGTTGCTTCAATGTCAAGTGTTGATTCCATACCTTTCCCAAATGGTGTTCTCATATTCCTATGTGAATACTAATCCCTCATGATAATCGAGATTGTCATGTCAATCCTTTTCAACCGCTGTGTTTCTCTTCTAGTGGATCTGATCACTTCAACATTCACAAGATCTATTATCAGTTCTTCTCAACGGTGTTTGTTTCATCCATCCCTAGTTGTCTTTGTTTTTTCCCACCCACCCACCCTTTTTCTTTAAGGACTCAGATTTCTTAATCAAGTATCCTTTTATTCATGTGAAATCTCTCCATTCTTCTCCTTCAATGTTCTTATCCGGTGATTCTCATGAAGATACTAACAGAGCCTCAAGTTCGTCATTCGTCATTCTTTTCTTCTTGGGTGGATTCAAATCAAGCTTTGGTGTTGATCATATCCGTTTTCCTCGTTTCAAATACCTTCTCGTGCCGGTGCACCTCATATTCATTCACTTCTCACTATTTAATTGTTCCGGGGTGCCCAAGATATCTCGAAGATTCGTGTTTTCCACTCTTCATTCATTCAAGATCTTTCGAGGTTGTTATCTCATTCAAGTCATTAAATTCAACCGGTGCAACCTCTCTTTTAAATCTTTTCAACGGTGTTTTATTTTCAGTGGGCCCTAACCCACAGGTTTTTCCCCAGGATCTTACCCGACTCTTCTTGTTTGTCCGGAGCTATCCCCAAATTCTTTTCGAAGTTTTAACGTAAGAATGAATTATCATCAGTCTTATGTTTTCTCCAAGATCTTTCAAATTCTCTTCATCATTGGTTCAACCTTTCCAATTTTAATTCCGGAGTACCTCAACAATCCATGGTGGTCTTTATCATCATCATTCTCTACAGTTGAAGACCGAAGAAGAGTTTCTCTCAAATCTTGCTCCATTCTCTTCAAGATTCGTGATTCTAGCTTATTGCCATCCTCTCATAATTATTTTCGATTGTGGGAATTCTTTTCACCCATCCGGTGCAATTTAGGAGTCTTTTCAGGTTGATTATCCGGAGTCCATCAATTTAGGTTTATTCATTCTCAGCTTTCAGTTATCATTCTCCAATTTTACCGGTGCTTTGTTCAAGTGATCTTCAATCGGCTCGTGATCTCTTCGTTCACTTGAATCTAAATCCTCTCAAGTATCTTCGTTCATTTCATAATTCTTCCCGGTGTTTCTTTATCTTTTCTTCGTTCATTTTCATTTCTTACGGTGGTTCTTCCAGGTTTCTCTTCCTTATCAATTTATTCGTTGTCAATCCTACCGGTGGTTCAAAGAAGACCTTCCCAAGTTGGCGCTATATCTATCTTAATCCTTTCTACGAGAATAAGTAGTGCGCCAAATCCGTTGATTGTCATCAATTTAATTGGTGAAGGTTAAGCATAATGTAATTCTTATTCTTGTTTCATCCAAATGATTATTTCCCTATTCCGGAGGTTCATCAAGATTCTTGATCTCAATTGTTCATCTTATCTTTTCTTCCCGGAGTTCCAACCTCTTTCAATTATATTATCACGGAGTTCTCTATCTAAACCATTGCGAGGCTTAAATCTTATTCTTTTCATCATTCAATTATTTTGGATCATTCTTTTATTACCGGAGTTCTTCATGAAGGTTCTACATGATGGATTCATCAAGGAGTTAATCCCTTCTTGAAGTTTTCATCGAGATTCTTTTCTAAGGAGCTCAAGCATTCTCATCTTGCAATCCGGAGTGCAATTCTTTCTTCCGTATCATTGGAGATGGTATTATGTCATTCTTGATAATTTGAATTCATGTTTCTTGATTCACATGTTGTCATGAATGAGATATTTCAGATCCATCAATCTCGTCATTGGAGTTATCTTGGGTTATATTTCACCTTAAGTCTTCCCTAAGGATTGTTGCTATCTATGCTGTTTATAAATGACCCATGTTATTCATCTATCCTCCCGGTGAAATAAGTTTCTCGTCTCCTTGTTCTTATCAATCCAATTCTTTTCCCGTGAGTGGCAGGTTGTCAACTCATAATTGGAGATGTACTCCATAAGACCATATCAACCTTATTCTTTTCGTTGGTGGTTGTTCCAACAACTCCGTTCGACCCTTCTCCTAAAGATGCCTTGTCAAGCCCTTTTGTGGCAGATGTTGGCATTTTCTCCTCATTTCTCCTATTTTAATTATCTATCTTCTATTCTTTGTTCCAGAGGCATTGCGATGTTGTTCTTTTCACCCATCATCTCATTTTGTCAAAGATCATGTTCTTTCTTTGCTTATCCTTTTAATCGGAGTGTTGTGCCCCTTTGCTCAAGTTCTTTTCATCTTATCAACCATTGCATCTCTTACTCTGCCCTAACGGAGTGCTTTCAACTTCGTTCATACTCGTTGCATTCTTTCTTTCAATTTGTTCAACCTTTCAAGGTTCGTGGTTTCACTCGTTTGCCAAAGAAGCAACTTAGTGTTACCTCTTCTCTCTTCCTCTTCCGTTTTTCCTCCGGTGCCATTCTAGATCTCGGGACGAGATCCTCTCGTAGTGGTGGAGTGTTGTAACGCCCCGAGACCGATGTGCCAGGTATCGTCCAGTTATTCACTGTTGTTGTGTTGTAATTGCTTGCGTGTCATGCATTGCATATCATGTCATCATGTGCATTTCATTTGCATACGTGTTCGTCTCATGCATCCGAGCATTTTCCCCGTTGTCCGTTTTGCATTCCGGCGCTCCATTCTCCTCCGGTGGTCATTTCTACCTTTCTCTCGTGTGTGGGGATTAAACATTTCCGGATGGGACCGAGACTTGCCAAGCGGCCTTGGTTTACTACCGGTAGACCGCCTGTCAAGTTTCGTACCATTTGGACTTCGTTTGATACTCCAACGGTTAACCGAGGGACCGAAAAGGCCTCGTGTGTGTTGCAGCCCAACACCCCTCCAAAGTGGTCCAAAACCCACCTAAACCTGCTCCATCATCTCGGTCGTTCGATCACGATCGCGTGGCCGAAAACCGCACCTCATTTGGACTCTCCTAGCTCCCTCTACCTATAAATATGTGCTCTCCTCCGAATTTCTCACGCAGGCAAACCCTAGATCTAACTCCCTTCGCGCCGCCGGACATGTCCGCTCGCCGGCGGACGCGTCCACCCCACTGCCACGTCGCTCCAACCAATGGGAGCGCGACACATCAGCCCCTCCGCCTCCCGCGCCCAACCGCATGGCGCCACCTGTCCTACCGGCCTCTCGCCGCCGCACCGGCCCGCCGCGGCCCATCGCGGGCCCGCTCGGACCTGGAACTCGCCGCCGCCCGGCCCGCTCTGCCCCGCCGCCTCACGCGCCCAAGAGCCTCGCCGTCCGGCCGCACCGCCCCGCTAGCTCGCCGCCGGCGACCTCCACGCGGCCACTCGACCGCCTATCACCGGCGCGCCTCGCCACTCCGGCGCCTCGCTCCGCCCCGCGCCACCTCAGCTGCTTCCTCCGCCGCCCGCTTCCCTCCTCAGCCACCGCAGCGCCGCGCTGCCACCTTGCTGCAGAGCTCGCCGGAGACCGCCGTCACTTCGCCACTCCGCCGCCTGTCACCGGCCGCCTCCCTCGCCATCGGAGAGCGCCGCTCGGTCCGGCTCTGACCCAGATCCGGTAGGGACGCGACCGGCGCCGCCCGATCTTCCCTTCGCCGGAGCACCTCGGACCCCGTCGTCTCCACCGCAGCCGGCCATGGCCTCGGCCTCGCCGGAGTTCAGATCTGGACGCGGTCGTCCTAGTTCCTCACCACTCCTCGATCCAAACGCTTCGTCCCCGAGCCGTACCACATCACCCCGTCCAGTTTCCAGAGGGTATATTTTCTTCCAAGTCTTTTCCAAGTGTTATTTTGTGCCCATATTCATCATGTCGTATCTCCGCATCCGTAACTCCGATTTGCATGTATAGCATATCAAAATGTTCGTCTCAGAGAGTACATCATTTCATTCCATTGCATCATTTTCATTTGAGTTCATCTTGATGCCCGAAATGCTGTTAGAAGAGTGCTATTTGAGATATTTGTCAGATCTGCTGCTCCATTTAGATATTTGTCATTTTTTGCCATGATTAATGTGTGCATGATATGCCCATGAGCTCTACATATGTTTTGTTAAGGGTTTTGCCATCTTTCCAGAGGTGCAACCCATGTATTTTGTGATGTGTGTGCTGACTAGCACAAGCTTGCCAAGTGAGGCACTTGGTAATGCTGATTTCAGGGACTTAGCATTTCCACTAAGTCCTTGATCTGTTTATCTCATATGGCCATATGTTCACGTTGTTTCCTAGTGATCCGTGCCTCTTTTGAGGATGATCAGTAAGTATGTTTTGTTAATCTTGTAGTGCTCTATCCATCCATGTCTTTGTTTGCAATTATGGAGCACCCTAGCTTGAGCCAATCGAGCTCTACTTTTGCTACTTCGTGAATCTGGGCCGATTGTCTACTTGTTAGCAATTTTGCCGAGGATGTTGCAGTTGATCCGTGCTTGCTATGCCATTGTTCTTGCCATGTATAGCTTGAATTTTGTGTATTCTTGATGGGTGTATGATTAGCTTGTCATGACATGCTCTGTAGTGAGTGCATCGAGCTCGTAAACATGCCTACTTGATATCTGTTTCAGCATGCTCAAGTTTTCACTAAGTCTGTGATCTGATTATGTTTTTGCCATGTCCACATGCTTGCAATTGTATTTTCTGATCCCTTTTGGCTCAAGGTCACTAAGGGACTTTTGTTAAGCTATTTGAGTAGCTCCATGCCATGCTTTACTTTGCCATGTTCAGGTCCTGTAGCATATAGTTTTCATGCTCCGAAGAGTGCTACCTGATCTGAAATTCCAGACTAGTGTTAATTTCACAAAGTCTGAAATCTGTTTGCCGTTTGCACTTTTGCCATGCTTGTTTGAACCTGTTAATGGATGAATTGGCCATAGCTCAGTGCTAGACTTTTGTTAAGCATCTTGAATGGATTCCTGCCATGTATTTGGATGCCATGTTTGAGTGCTGTAGCATGTTCATCTTCATGCATTTAGATGGCTACTTGCTGTAAATCGCAGATCGTGGTCATATTTGAATTGCTTGCCATTTCCAAACCATAACTCCGATTCCGGTGATCTTTATATCGTTTTCAAGCGATTTCATCTCACCTTTTCAGTGGCACACTTGGATTTCCAAGTTGAGGCCAGGTTCATGCATTCCTCGTCAAATCATGCATATGCATCGCATACCGCATACCGCATATTATCCCATGTTCATGTGTTGGTTGTTTACTATGTTGTGTGCTTCTTTCCGGTGTTTGCTTTTTCGGGTTGGTTCCGGTTATGTCGCGTTTGTAAGGACCCGTTCGTCTACGTTCCGTTTGTCTTCTTCATGGACTCGTTCTTCTTCCTTGCGGGATTTCAGGCAAGATGACCATACCCTCGAAATCACTTCTATCTTTGCTTGCTTAGTTGCTCGCTCTTTTGCTATGCCTATGATGCGATACCTACCACTTGCTTATCATGCCTCCCATATTGTTGAACCAATCCTCTAACCCACCTTGTCCTAGCAAACCGTTGATTGGCTATGTTACCACTTTGCTCAGCCCCTCTTATAGCGTTGTTAGTTGCAGGTGAAGATTGGAGCTTGTTCCGTGTTGGAACATGGGTATATTTTGTTGGGATATCACAATATCTCTTATTTAATTAATGCATCTATATACTTGGTAAAGGGTGGAAGGCTCGGCCTTATGCCTGGTGTTTTGTTCCACTCTTGCCGCCCTAGTTTCCGTCATATCGGTGTTATGTTCCCGGATTTTGCGTTCCTCACGCGGTTGGGTTATAATGGGAACCCCTTGACAGTTCGCTTTGAATAAAACTCCTCCAGCAAGGCCCAACCTTGGTTTTACCATTCGCCACCTAGCCTTTTTCCCTTGGGAGTCGCGCATCCCAAGGGTCATCTTTATTTTAACCCCCCCGGGCCAGTGCTTGTCTAAGTGTTGGTCCAAACTAGAGCCACTTGCGGCGCCACCTCGGGGAAACTTGAGGGCTGGTTTTGGCTGTACGTAGTGTTCATCCGGTGTTGCCCTGAGAACAAGATATGTGCAGCTCCTATCAGGATGTCGGCGCATCGGGCAGTCTTGCTGGACTTGTTTTACCATTGTCGAGGATGTCTTGTAGAACCGGGATACCGAGTCTGATCGGAATGTCTCGGGAGGAGGTCTATTCCTTCGTTGACCGTGAGAGCTTGTCATGAGCTAAGTTGGGACACCCCTGCAGGGATTTGAACTTTCGAAAGCCGTGCCCGCGGTTATGGGCAGATGGGAATTTGTTAACGTCCGGTTGTAGAAAACCTGAACTTGACCTTAATTAACATACATCAACCGCGTGTGTAATCGTGATGGTCTCTTTCCGGTGGAGTCCGGGAAGTGAACACGGTTGTTGGAGTTATGCTTGACGTAGGTTGTTTTAGGATCACTTCTTGATCATACTTTTATCGACCGTGCTTTGCCTTCTCTTCTTGCTCTCATTTGCGTATGTTAGCCACCATATATGCTAGTCGCTTGCTGCAGCTCCACCTCATACCTTTTACCTTACCTATAAGCTTAAATAGTCTTGATCGTGAGGGTGCGAGATTGCTGAGTCCCCGTGGCTCACAGATACTTCCAAAACCAGTTTGCAGGTGCCGATGAGTCCGTGCAGATGACGCAACCAAGCTCAGGAGGAGCTCGATGAAGATCTTGCCCCTTTGTGTTGTTTCGCTCTAGTTGATCAGTAGTGGAGCCCAGTCGGGGTCGATCGTGGACCTTTGTCGCATTTGGGGTTCTTCTTTTATTTTGGTTCCATAGTCGGACCTTGTTTGTATTTGGATGATGTAATGCTTTATTCATGTATTGTGTGAAGTGGCGATTGTAAGCCAACTATGTATCTCTTTCCCTTATGTATTACATGGGTTGTGTGAAGATTACCTCTCTTGCGACATTGCTTTCAATGTGGTTATGCCTCTAAGTCGTGCTTCGACACGTGGGAGATATGGCCGCATCGAGGGCGTTACAAGTTGGTATCAGAGCCTTCCCCGACCTTAGGAGCCCCATTGCTTGATCGTTTTTAGCGGCCGAGTTGTGTCTAGAAAAATGTTTTGAGTCATTTAGGAATTATATATAGGAGAGTTTAGGAATTCTTTTTACTTCCCAGTCTCCTCATCGCTCTAGTAAGGCATCCTGACGTAGAGTTTTGACTCTTCTCTTCTCAAATTTCACTAAAAAAATTTTAGGATCACGCGGGTATCTTGGAATCGTTCCGATGGTTTTGTGACGAGAACATTGTCTTGGTGCCTCCTGTCAGGGGTTTTGTGGAAGTGTCCTGGGGAGTTGAGCTCTAAGGTGTTGTCGTCATAATTTTATCGTTGCAGTTCTGGAATACCTGAGTTTAGTACGCCGACATCGAAAATCTCTTTTATGCAGTTCGTTGGTGAGATAACCTCGACGCCACCTAGTACTGGGGTGGGAGTTCAGGAGTATTGCCATAACTTGTATAACGGATGCTTTTCGAAGGTTGAGGTAGACGGTTTCCGAAGGTTTCTTGGTTATGTGTTGAAGGATGGATACAGCTGGATGTAGGATTTGCTAGATTTGGGTGAGATATTATGCTTCCCCTGTATCCCCAACACCTGATTGCATAACCGGAAAGGTTCGGGAGTTTTATAAGTGGGAATTCAAGTAGCTCTGAGGATATCTTTCCGACAGATGTATGATATGAAATTGGGGTTCGACGTCTAGTGATCCGCCTATTCACGGTCGGTTTTACAGTGGCCTCGTTGTGTCTTAAAGAGTCCTTGGCTATGCCGACTCGGGGACGCTTCGTATGTCATGTGCACTGCCTTGTACATGATGGTGATGTACGATCGAGCCCGTGTAGGCCCCACCAAGAAAACTTCGGACGAAATCTCTATCATATGTTTGTTCTGGCTTATTCTGCAAGCCAATCCTTTGTTTTGTTTTGAGTTGTGGTATTCGAGTTGCTTCAATGTCAAGTGTTGATTCCATACCTTTCCCAAATGGTGTTCTCATATTCCTATGTGAATACTAATCCCTCATGATAATCGAGATTGTCATGTCAATCCTTTTCAACCGCTGTGTTTCTCTTCTAGTGGATCTGATCACTTCAACATTCGCAAGATCTATTATCAGTTCTTCTCAACGGTGTTTGTTTCATCCATCCCTAGTTGTCTTTGTTTTTTCCCACCCACCCACCCTTTTTCTTTAAGGACTCAGATTTCTTAATCAAGTATCCTTTTATTCATGTGAAGTCTCTCCATTCTTCTCCTTCAATGTTCTTATCCGGTGATTCTCATGAAGATACTAACAGAGCCTCAAGTTCGTCATTCGTCATTCTTTTCTTCTTGGGTGGATTCAAATCAAGCTTTGGTGTTGATCATATCCGTTTTCCTCGTTTCAAATACCTTCTCGTGCCGGTGCACCTCATATTCATTCACTTCTTACTATTTAATTGTTCCGGAGTGCCCAAGATATCTCGAAGATTCGTGTTTTCCACTCTTCATTCATTCAAGATCTTTCGAGGTTGTTATCTCATTCAAGTCATTAAATTCAACCGGTGCAACCTCTCTTTTAAATCTTTTCTATGGTGTTTTCTTTTCAGTGGGCCCTAACCCACAGGTTTTTCCCCAGGATCTTACCCGACTCTTCTTGTTTGTCCGGAGCTATCCCCAAATTCTTTTCGAAGTTTTGACATAAGAATGAATTATCATCAGTCTTATGTTTTCTCCAAGATCTTTCAAATTCTCTTCATCATTGGTTCAACCTTTCCAATTTTAATTCCGGAGTACCTCAACAATCCATGGTGGTCTTTATCATCGTCATTCTCTACAGTTGAAGACCGAAGAAGAGTTTCTCTCAAATCTTGCTCCATTCTCTTCAAGATTCGTGATTCTAGCTTGTTGCCATCCTCTCATAATTATTTTCGATTGTGGGAATTCTTTTCACCCATCCGGTGCAATTCAGGAGTCTTTTCAGGTTGATTATCCAGAGTCCATCAATTTAGGTTTATTCATTCTCAGCTTTCAGTTATCATTCTCCAATTTTACCGGTGCTTTGTTCAAGTGATCTTCAATCGGCTCGTGATCTCTTCGTTCACTTGAATCTAAATCCTCTCAAGAATCTTCGTTCATTTCATAATTCTTCCCGGTGTTTCTTTATCTTTTCTTCGTTCATTTTCATTTCTTACGGTGGTTCTTCCAGGTTTCTCTTCCTTATCAATTTATTCGTTGTCAATCCTACCGGTGGTTCAAAGAAGACCTTCCCAAGTTGGCGCTATATCTATCTTAATCCTTTCTACGAGAATAAGTAGTGCGCCAAATCCGTTGATTGTCATCAATTTAATTGGTGAAGGTTAAGCATAATGTAATTCTTATTCTTGTTTCATCCAAATGATTATTTCCCTATTCCGGAGGTTCATCAAGATTCTTGATCTCAATTGTTCATCTTATCTTTTCTTCCCGGAGGTCCAACCTCTTTCAATTATATTATCATGGAGTTCTCTATCTAAACCATTGCGAGGCTTAAATCTTATTCTTTTCATCATTGAATTATTTTGGACCATTCTTTTATTACCGGAGTTCTTCATGAAGGTTCTACATGATGGATTCATCAAGGAGTTAATCCCTTCTTGAAGTTTTCATCGAGATTCTTTTCTAAGGAGCTCAAGCATTCTCATCTTGCAATCCGGAGTGCAATTCTTTCTTCCGTATCATTGGAGATGGTATTATGTCATTCTTGATAATTTGAATTCATGTTTCTTGATTCACATGTTGTCATGAATGAGATATTTCAGATCCATCAATCTCGTCATTGGAGTTATCTTGGGTTATATTTCACCTTAAGTCTTCCCTAAGGATTGTTGCTATCTATGCTGTTTATAAATGACCCATGTTATTCATCTATCCTCCCGGTGAAATAAGTTTCTCGTCTCCTTGTTCTTATCAATCCAATTCTTTTCCCGTGAGTGGCAGGTTGTCAACTCATAATTGGAGATGTACTCCATAAGACCATATCAACCTTATTCTTTTCGTTGGTGGTTGTTCCAACAACTCCGTTCGACCCTTCTCCTAAAGATGCCTTGTCAAGCCCTTTTGTGGCAGATGTTGGCATTTTCTCCTCATTTCTCATATTTTAATTATCTATCTTCTATTCTTCGTTCCGGAGGCATTGCGATGTTGTTCTTTTCACCCATGATCTCATTTTGTCAAAGATCATGTTCTTTCTTTGCTTATCCTTTTAATCGGAGTGTTGTGCCCTTTTGCTCAAGTTCTTTTCGTCTTATCAACCATTGCATCTCTTTCCTACCGGAGTGCTGTCGAAATTTGTTCTTCCTTCTTACTCTGCCCTAACGGAGTGCTTTCAACTTCGTTCATACTCGTTGCATTCTTTCTTTCAATTTGTTCAACCTTTCAAGGTTCGTGGTTTCACTCGTTTGCCAAAGAAGCAACTTAGTGTTACCTCTTCTCTCTTCCTCTTCCGTCTTCCCCTCCGGTGCCATTCTAGATCTCGGGACGAGATCCTCTCGTAGTGGTGGAGTGTTGTAACGCCCCGAGACCGATGTGCCAGGTGTCGTCCAGTTATTCGCTGTTGTTGTGTTGTCATTGCTTGCGTGTCATGCATTGCATATCATGTCATCATGTGCATTTCATTTGCATACGTGTTCGTCTCATGCATCCGAGCATTTTCCTCGTTGTCCGTTTTGCATTTCGGCGCTCTGTTCTCCTCCGGTGGTCATTTCTACCTTTCTCTCATGTGTGGGGATTAAACATTTCCATATGGGACCGAGACTTGCCAAGCGGCCTTGGTTTACTACCGGTAGACCGCCTGTCAAGTTTCGTACCATTTGGACTTTGTTTGATACTCCAACGGTTAACCGAGGGACCGAAAAGGCCTCATGTGTGTTGCAGCCCAACACCCCTCCAAAGTGGTCCAAAACCCACCTAAACCTGCTCCATCATCTCGGTCGTTCGATCACGATCGCGTGGCCGAAAACCGCACCTCATTTGGACTCTCCTAGCTCCCTCTACCTATAAATATGTGCTCTCCTCCGAATTTCTCACGCAGGCAAACCCTAGATCTAACTCCCTCCGCGCCGCCGGACATGTCCGCTCGCCGGCGGACGCGTCCACCCCACTGCCATGTCGCTCCAACCAATGGGAACGCGACACGTCAGCCTCTCCGCCTCCCACGGCCAACCGCATGGCGCCACCTGTCCCGCCGTCCTCTCGCCGCCGCACCGGCCCGCTCTGCCCCGCCGCCTCACGCGCCCAAGAGCCTCGCCGTCCGGCCGCACCGCCCCGCTAGCTCGCCACAGGCGACCTCCACGCGGCCGCTCGACCGCCTGTCACCGGCGCGCCTCGCCACTCCGGCGCCTCGCTACGCCCCGCGCCACCTCAGCTGCTTCCTCCGCCGCCCGCTTCCCTCCTCAGCCACCGCAGCGCCGCGCTGCCACCTTGCTGTAGAGCTCGCCGGAGACCGCCGTCACTTCGCCGCTCCGCCGCCTATCACCAGCTGCCTCCCTCGCCGTCGGAGAGCGCCGCTCGGTCCGGCTCCGACCCAGATCCGGCAGGGACGCGACCGGCGCCGCCCGATCTTCCCTTCGCCGGAGCACCTCGGACCCCGTCGTCTCCACCGCAGCCGGCCATGGCCTCGGCCTCGCCGGAGTTCAGATCTGGACGCGGTCGTCCTAGTTCCTCACCACGCCTCGATCCAAACGCTTCGTCCCCGAGCCGTACCACATCACCCCGTCCAGTTTCCAGAGGGTATATTTTCTTCCAAGTCTTTTCCCAGTGTTATTTTGTGCCCATATTCATCATGTCGTATCTCCGCATCCGTAACTCCGATTTGCATGTATAGCATATCAAAATGTTCGTCTCAGAGAGTACATCATTTCATTCCATTGCATCATTTTCATTTGAGTTCATCTTGATGCCCGAAATGCTGTTAGAAGAGTGCTATTTGAGATATTTGTCAGATCTGCTGCTCCATTTAGATATTTGTCATTTTTTGCCATGATTAATGTGTGCATGATATGCCCATGAGCTCTACATATGTTTTGTTAAGGGTTTTGCCATCTTTCCAGAGGTGCAACCCATGTATTTTGTGATGTGTGTGCTGACTAGCACAAGCTTGCCAAGTGAGGCACTTGGTAATGCTGATTTCAGGGACTTAGCATTTCCACTAAGTCCTTGATCTGTTTATCTCATATGGCCATATGTTCACATTGTTTCCTAGTGATCCGTGCCTCTTTTGAGGATGATCAGTAAGTATGTTTTGTTAATCTTGTAGTGCTCTATCCATCCATGTCTTTGTTTGCAATTATGGAGCACCCTAGCTTGAGCCAATCGAGCTCTACTTTTGCTACTTCGTGAATCTGGGCCGATTGTCTACTTGTTAGCAATTTTGCCGAGGATGTTGCCGTTGATCCGTGCTTGCTATGCCATTGTTCTTGCCATGTATAGCTTGAATTTTGTGTATTCTTGATGGGTGTATGATTAGCTTGTCATGACATGCTCTGTAGTGAGTGCATCGAGCTCGTAAACATGCCTACTTGATATCTGTTTCAGCATGCTCAAGTTTTCACTAAGTCTGTGATCTGATTATGTTTTTGCCATGTCCACATGCTTGCAATTGTATTTTCTGATCCCTTTTGGCTCAAGGTCACTAAGGGACTTTTGTTAAGCTATTTGAGTAGCTCCATGCCATGCTTTACTTTGCCATGTTCAGGTCCTGTAGCATATAGTTTTCATGCTCCGAAGAGTGCTACCTGATCTGAAATTCCAGACTAGTGTTAATTTCACAAAGTCTGAAATCCGTTTGCCGTTTGCACTTTTGCCATGCTTGTTTGAACCTGTTAATGGATGAATTGGCCATAGCTCAGTGCTAGACTTTTGTTAAGCATCTTGAATGGATTCCTGCCATGTATTTGGATGCCATGTTTGAGTGCTGTAGCATGTTCATCTTCATGCATTTAGATGGCTACTTGCTGTAAATCGCAGATCGTGGTCATATTTGAATTGCTTGCCATTTCCAAACCATAACTCCGATTCCGGTGATCTTTATATCGTTTTCAAGCGATTTCATCTCACCTTTTCAGTGGCACGCTTGGATTTCCAAGTTGAGGCCAGGTTCATGCATTCCTCGTCAAATCATGCATATGCATCGCATACCGCATACCGCATATTATCCCATGCTCATGTGTTGGTTGTTTACTATGTTGTGTGCTTCTTTCCGGTGTTTGCTTTTTCGGGTTGGTTCCGGTTATGTCGCGTTTGTAAGGACCCGTTCGTCTACGTTCCGTTTGTCTTCTTCATGGACTCGTTCTTCTTCCTTGCGGGATTTCAGGCAAGATGACCATACCCTCGAAATCACTTCTATCTTTGCTTGCTTAGTTGCTCGCTCTTTTGCTATGCCTATGATGCGATACCTACCACTTGCTTATCATGCCTCCCATATTGTTGAACCAATCCTCTAACCCACCTTGTCCTAGCAAACCGTTGATTGGCTATGTTACCACTTTGCTCAGCCCCTCTTATAGCGTTGTTAGTTGCAGGTGAAGATTGGAGCTTGTTCCGTGTTGGAACATGGGTATATTTTGTTGGGATATCACAATATCTCTTATTTAATTAATGCATCTATATACTTGGTAAAGGGTGGAAGGCTCGGCCTTATGCCTGGTGTTTTGTTCCACTCTTGCCGCCCTAGTTTCCGTCATATCGGTGTTATGTTCCCGGATTTTGCGTTCCTCACGCGGTTGGGTTATAATGGGAACCCCTTGACAGTTCGCTTTGAATAAAACTCCTCCAGCAAGGCCCAACCTTGGTTTTACCATTCGCCACCTAGCCTTTTTCCCTTGGGAGTCGCGCATCCCAAGGGTCATCTTTATTTTAACCCCCCGGGCCAGTGCTTGTCTAAGTGTTGGTCCAAACTAGAGCCACTTGCGGCGCCACCTCGGGGAAACTTGAGGGCTGGTTTTGGCTGTACGTAGTGTTCATCCGGTGTTGCCCTGAGAACAAGATATGTGCAGCTCCTATCAGGATGTCGGCGCATCAGGCAGTCTTGCTGGACTTGTTTTACCATTGTCGAGGATGTCTTGTAGAACCGGGATACCGAGTCTGATCGGAATGTCTCGGGAGGAGGTCTATTCCTTCGTTGACCGTGAGAGCTTGTCATGAGCTAAGTTGGGACACCCCTGCAGGGATTTGAACTTTCGAAAGCCGTGCCCGCGGTTATGGGCAGATGGGAATTTGTTAACGTCCGGTTGTAGAAAACCTGAACTTGACCTTAATTAACATACATCAACCGCGTGTGTAATCGTGATGGTCTCTTTCCGGTGGAGTCCGGGAAGTGAACACGGTTGTTGGAGTTATGCTTGACGTAGGTTGTTTTAGGATCACTTCTTGATCATACTTTTATCGACCGTGCTTTGCCTTCTCTTCTCGCTCTCATTTGCGTATGTTAGCCACCATATATGCTAGTCGCTTGCTGCAGCTCCACCTCATACCTTTTACCTTACCTATAAGCTTAAATAGTCTTGATCGTGAGGGTGCGAGATTGCTGAGTCCCCGTGGCTCACAGATACTTCCAAAACTAGTTTGCAGGTGCCGATGAGTCCGTGCAGATGACGCAACCAAGCTCAGGAGGAGCTCGATGAAGATCTTGCCCCTTTGTGTTGTTTCGCTCTAGTTGATCAGTAGTGGAGCCCAGTCGGGGTCGATCGTGGACCTTTGTCGCATTTGGGGTTCTTCTTTTATTTTGGTTCCGTAGTCGGACCTTGTTTGTATTTGGATGATGTAATGCTTTATTCATGTATTGTGTGAAGTGGCGATTGTAAGCCAACTATGTATCTCTTTCCCTTATGTATTACATGGGTTGTGTGAAGATTACCTCTCTTGCGACATTGCTTTCGATGCGGTTATGCCTCTAAGTCGTGCTTCGACACGTGGGAGATATAGCCGCATCGAGGGTGTTACAGTGGTCAAGAGAAAAAACAATGCGGCACTTCCTGAAAAATATACCCAAGTGCCCGTCACCGCGAAGTCCCGCCACTGGTCGTCTCAACCGATCACCTTCGACCATCGTGATTACGCATCAAGTATCCGGCACGTAGGATGGGCTGCACTGGTATTAGACCCAGTAATTGGCGGATACCACTTCACACGAGTCTTGATGGATGGTGGCAGTAGCCTCAACCTAATATATCAGGATACAATCCGCGGGATGGGGTTAGACCCAACACAAATTTGCCATAGCAATACTACCTTTAAAGGAGTAACGCCAGGCCCAGGGGCTCGTTGCACGGGCTTCCTCCTACTACAAGTTATATTCGGCTCCCCCGATAACTTCCGTCGCGAGCATTTAACTTTCCACATCGCTTCGTTTAAATGTGGCTATCAAGCACTACTTGAACGCTAAGCTTTCGCTCGCTTTAATGCAATACCACACTACGCCTCCCTAACACTTAAGATGCCCAGTCCACGTGGCATCATTTCAGTAAACGAAAGTATCAAGCGATCTCTGCGCGCCGAAGAGAGTGAGGCTGCCTTGGCAGCCACACACTAAAGGCGCCCGGACCAGCAAAAGCATCCAATAGGTCGTCAAGACCTCAGACACAACTAACCAAGTCCGGCGCCGCTACTCATATCAAATAGACGGTCACACCCCTATCTTTTAAAAGTACAAGGGGCTCAACGCATGCAGACAAGTGGCGATTTCTTCTTATCTTGAATTATACATGGTTTCTTTAGAAAACTATCCTTTTGCACGACAACCTTTTTACCTAAATTCCTCTCTTTTACATATGATCATCGCGCTACACCCGTCCTGGATACGGCACAACGGAGACACAGGCGCAGATGTGCAGCAGGGACCCGACCCAAGGATTCTTTTTAGACTAAGACCCTGTGTAAACCTTTTTTACTGTCTCTTGTTGATACATATCCACCGTTGAGAAGGATGCTGATGTCTTGGCATGTGGCCACGCCAGAAAAATGCACATACCTGGACACAAGGGGCTTCTTACAAAGGCCATTCTTCAGGCCCAGTTTATACCACAAAGACCGAATACCCTAGGGAGTGTTCGACGTCGCGAGTTTGGCCCTATATGCATTAGCTCCGAATCATTGTCTTTGGTCAAATGTTGGGTTTGCCCGGCTCCTGTGTTTTGGTACCTTATGTTCCGCTTTACCGGCTAAGGTAGCACCAGGAGAACTACTGCGATTTTGCCCTGGTTCATCCGGACGAGCACCTCAGTAGAGAAAGCCGAAAACTGACTGTCATGATCTAGCGTGAGACTGGTCAACCACTCGATGACCCATGGGAATGTTAGAATTCCTCCGCCTTAATGAAGGGCCGCTTTCCGGCCAGGCATATATGCACCCCGGGATCGGGAGAGTGCGAAGCCACCAGGGGCTATCTAGTAGCCCCACTGTCAAACTCCTATGGCTAAGTGAAAGTGTTAAAGCATTATAGTCCGGTTGCCTCGCTCGCTCCACTATCACCTCCTTAATAGGACCAAGACGTTGGGTTAAGTGTGAACGCGTGTTTCTGTGAACACCTCCGCATTATATGTGTGGGGGTTGAAGCCGACGACTGCAATCTTTCAGGTTATACACATGTATACATAAACGGCCGCCTAGGAGGCATCACATTACTTTCAGGCAAAAGTATAAAAGTAGCCTCATGAAAATTTAAAAAGCATTTCGCTTACAATGAGATTATATGTCACTCAAACATAATATTTTTTGAGCACTGGGTCTCTATCAAACGAGCACCCTCAAGAACTTCCTCAAAGTAGTGCTCAGCAGCCCTTCGACCTATGGCCGAATCCTGCGCTGCAACAGTGGTAGCATCCATCTCTGCCCAGTATGCTTTAGCACGGGCAAAGGCCATCCGTGCGCCTTCTATGCACGCCGACCTCTTCATCGCATTTATGTGCGGCACCACATTGAGAACCTGCTGCACCAAGCTGAAATAGCTTCTCGTTTTTGACCTTCCGGACCATAGTTGATCCACAACAGACCTCATGGAGAGTCCGGACAACCTATTTAGTTCGGCCCATTTGGCTAATTGGTCCGTCAACGAAAGCGGACGCTCGGGAGAAATGAATTGATTCCAAAACAGCTGGTCTACTTCACGGTCCATCTGACTCTGGAAGTACTTGGCCGCATCGGCAGCGCTCGCCGCCAAATCCATATACGCATCCTCCGAACTCCACAGCCGATCCAGAGGGGCATACCGTGGATCTCCGTACTTCCTCTGCAGCATAAAGGACTTCTCGGCTACAATATCCCCGGCTTCCCGCAGTTCCTCCTTCTTTGCCCTCACAGCAGAGCGGAGGTCTTTTCCCGTTACAGCAGCCTTCTCAAGGTCTGATACCTTCGCCTGGTTTTCCTTTTCAAGAGCCCGGCAACGGTCTACGGCGGCTTTTAAATCTACGGCCATATTGGCCATCTTCTTCCGGCTCTCGCCATGTGCGGCCTTCTCGGCCCGCAACTCTTCGGCCGCCTTCAAAGCAGCCGCATTACCCAATCTTGCTTGTTCCTTGGCTCGGGCAAGTTCCGCCCGCAAGGCTTCAACAATGGCAGCTCCATCTGCCGTCATAACATGTTAAAAACACTGGCATCATACTCTTCCTATGTGGCGTTTACCAGACAAGGATACTTACCCTGCGCCTCGTCAAGCCTTCTGTTAATAAGCTCGATGTCGGCATCTGCCTCATCCAACTGCCGTTCTAAAAGGGCAAACTGGCTAGTCCGACTGGCCACCGGAGCTTCCATCTCCTGCACATAAAGGCAGTATGGTTATTACCTGGGTGTATGATCCTCCGTTCGTCATCGTTTCCGACGACAACCAGAGTCTCAGGCGCTACTATCTACACAGGGCACACCTAACACGTGCAGGACTATTACACATTCCTTTTTACGTACCTCAAAGCCTGTCAGTAGACTCATAAAAGCTTCATGCAATCCGCTTTCGGCGGACGATATCCTCTCCATCACCATATTCATCAGCACACGGTGATCATCTGAGATGGCCGCTCGCCCCACCAACTCCCTCATAACGTCCGATCGCACACTAGACGGCGCCAGACTCTTTTGTCTACTCTCTTTGGGAGCCGAACACTAGGAGCCTCGGGGATCAATTGGATCACCTTCTAGCCTCTCCGCACTCGGAGAGGCCCTCCACGACGACACTTCAGGGTCGCCCGCGTCCGGAGTGGAGGAGTCCGGAGGAGGCGTCTCGCTCTCCATCATCTCTGTAAGAAGATCCCCCGAAGACGAGCTCATTTGAGAGGGGCTAAGGCCCGAACTGCACAAATATATGCGGTAGTTATTTTCTCAGAAGAAAAAGATGGCATATATGTACTATTAAAGTTTTCGGGTCACTTACGACTCCCGGGAGAATTGATCCCCCCGCAGACTTTGTGCGGCAGCGGCGCCCCCCAAGGTAGGGCCCCCGGTGGAAGATTTCTTCTCCCGTTTGGAAGCTTCGGCTTCCGAATTCCTCGGCGCAGTCCTTTTCCTCTTCCGATCGTCTTCCTTCACGGAGACGTTCGCTCCCTCGGCTAGAATAGGCAGCGTTGGGGGCCCGCGTCCGCCCGCATTACCCTCCACAGTATCTTCCTTCAAGGGATCCGGGCAAGGTGCGGCCTGGAGCATCTTTTCCAATACCGGATTCTCCAAACCCTCAGGGAGGGGGGCCAAACACCGAATCAACTTCGCCTTTGTTAGCCAGTCCTGGTCGAAAAAGCAAACTCTCAGAAATAACTTCGTAAACGAAGGAAAGATAATATGCTCGGCTGAAAGATTCTTTACCTGTTCGGCTGCGCGGTTACTGCTCAGGCCCACGTCCTCGGTGATTTCCGGACACTCTACTTGAGGTCTGAAGAATGACTTATACATATCCTCGTGCGTTAGGCCGAGAAAATTTTGAATGGCATGCGGACCCTCGGGATTGAAGTCCCATAAGCGAAGGGGCCGACGTTTGCAAGGCTGGACTTGTATTACCGCGACCAAACTAAGATCTCCGTTGAAGAGATCTCGAATGCAGCTTTGCAGTAAAGGCACGTCCTTGGCTGGACCCCAGCTCAGTCCTCTGCTAACCCATGACATCAGTCGTGGTGGAGGGCCCGAGCGAAAAACGGGGGCGGCCGCCCACTTGGCACTTCTAGGAGTCATGATGTAGAACCACTCCTGTTGCCACAATGCAGACACCTCTGGATGGAAACTTTGGGCCACGGAGCTCCCGTCATCTTGCGTATTGAGGCGCCTCCACACTCTGCATGTTGCCCTTCGATCACCGTCGGCTTTACTTCAAAGGTCTTGAGCCATAAGCCAAAGTGGGGGGTAACCCGGAGGAAGGCCTCGCATACGACAACAAAAGTCGTAATATGCAGGAAGGAGTCCGGAGCTAGATCATGGAAATCTAGCCCGTAATAAAACATCAAGCCCCTGATGAAAGGATCCAGTGCAAAACCTAGACCCCGGAGGAAGTGGGGGACGAACACAACACTCTCGTTGGGTTAGGGAGAGGGGACGGCCTGCCCCCGGGGAGGCAGCCGATGCGATATTTTGGCGGTCATATACCTAGCCTCCCTCAACTTTTTGATGTCTTCTTCCGTGACGGAGGAGGGCATCCATCGGCCTTGAAGGCTGGATCCGGACATGACTGAAGGTTCGGAGCACCTGACCTGAGCCTTGGGCGTTTGAGCTTGAGGCGGGGGAAGGATTCGATTGAGCACGGGAGGGAAAAGTAAAAGCTTTGCCCCTTTATAAAGAGCGTGGATATCAAGCGTCCTCCCCGTGTCCGTTTGGACTTGCCTATGATCTAGGAGTCCTAGAAGCGGTTGGGTTACCCACGTCTGTATGGATGAGAATCCCGTAATAAGGGGACACGATCTCTGCTTTGACAAGACGTGCCAAGGAAACCGCCTCGCATAACGCGTTGAGGTGGGATAATGAAACGATTTGGGTAAAGGCTTGGCCGTGGCGTGTTGCACCACGGAATACGTCCGCAGATTAGATTTGTGTTAATATTATTATTCTCTCTATGGCAATATGTGGAAACTTATTTTGCAGAGCCGGACACTATCTTTGTGTTCAAGATCTTCTATGAAGTATTTGGAGGAGGAACCCGCCTTGCAATGCCGAAGACAATTTGCGCGCCAGACTCGTCGTCATTGAAGCCTGGTTCAGGGGCTACTGAGGGAGTCCTGGATTAGGGGGTGTTCGGATAGCCGAACTATACCTTCAATCCGGACTCCTGGACTATGAAGATACAAGATTGAAGACTCCGTCCCGTGTCCGGAAGGGACTTTCCTTGGTGTGGAAGGCAAGCTTGGCGATATGGATGTTCAGATCTCCTACCATTGTAACCGACTCTATGTAACCCTAACCCTATCCGGTGTCTATATAAACCGGAGGGTTTTAGTCCGTAGGACAACATACACATCTACAATCATACCATAGGCTAGCTTCTAGGGTTTAGCCTCTCTGATCTCGTGGTAGATCAACTCTTGTACTACCCATATCATCAATATTAATCAAGCGGGACGTAGGGTTTTACCTCCATCGAGAGGGCCCGAACCTGGGTAAAACTTCGTGTCCCCTGCCTCCTGTTACCATCCGGCCTAGACGCACAGTTCGGGACCCCCTACCCGAGATCCGCCGGTTTTGACACCGACACTGATGCTAACGAGGATGACTTTGCTCCCACCTACTGCTTCATGGCACGTGGTGCCAAGGTAAACTCATGCGATGCTCACTATCAAACATCTAGTGAAGATGACTCTGAATGTAAATCAAAACCTAGCTACAAAACACTTGCTAAAATTGCAACATAGCAACAGACTGCTATGAAACATATTAAAAAACTGTTAGACAAAAGCGATGACCTGTTGGACGCGAAAATGACTCGAACTCAGTCCTTAATTGAAGACATTAAAAATCTTCATGTTAAGTATGAGGAACTTGAAAGTCATCATGAAACGCTCTCAACAACTCATGAAAAGCTTTCCTATGATTATCTTCAAAGGAAGCAAGAACTTGAGAAATTGAGAGCGGCTCATGAAGATATTCAAAAGGAGAACGAGTCACTTCGTGCTCAACAGATCAGTCCCGCTCAGGAACGATTTGAACCACCATGTCTAAAATGCCTTGAGCGTGATAACGCTACTTCTGTTGCTGGATGTTCTAATGCTACTACTGTTGCAATATCTTCAACTGCTGATGTGGTAACTAACCCCTTTGCTGAGGATACCACTACTATTGCTAATGAGAATGCCAGGTTGAAGACATTGCTTGATACAGGAATGTACAAAAGTCTCAAAGGGCATCAGACACCGTGTGATGTCCTCAAGAAACAGATTCTGAACCGAAACCCTAGGAAAGAGGGTGTTGGGTTCGAAAGGAAAATGAACGTTGATGGTTCTTACTGGAAACCTGAGCCGTACCCCAAAACCACATGGGTTGCTGCAAAGGGACCTTCAGTGGATCCATCTACCTTATCTGGCTTCACTTGTGCTAACCCGATTATCATTGATGAATCCTTTGATGAAAACTATAAACTGTTCAAGAATCAGAATTGTGAAGTGTTTGCTAGGTATATTGGTACTAACTGCAGGAATGGACCACCTTTGAAGAAGATCTGGGTGCCCAAGGGTTGTCTTGACAATCTTCAGGTGAATGTCATCATGACACCACCTGGGATGAAGACAAACCCGAGACCAAAGGCTTCACATGGTCCAAAGGCTTCATACAGACAGAGGGCTCACCAGAGTCACCCTAACACAAATGTTTTGCAGGGAAACCATACTCAGGCCTATGAATATGAGTGTGTTTCATCAAACCGCCATGTTCATAAGACCAAGAACTATTATGCTTATTCTTATGAGTATTATTAACCTCCTGCAAGACTATTTGCTAGGGCTCCAAAGCCAAAGTTCTCAGATGCTGCACTTAGACTCATTACTTCAAAGCCACCCCTGAAGATGTGGGTGGTTAAGAAAACTTAACTCTCTTTTGCAGGGAAAGGTCTCCAGCTGGAAATCAAAGGCGTCAGATGCTATTGCTGGAGACCTAAAACATCTTGTGGGGCGCAAGATAAAATGCCCAAATGGTCTTATTATGTATTTCGTTCCTGAATCGCTTGCCATTCATCCTATCAGTCCTAACCTGGATCTGAGCTTTCATAATCCACTTGCTCGTCAAATGTTTATGCTTCACAATACTCTTCATGAAGCCTACCCCCCTAACTGCACTGTAGGGTATGACACCAGCTGCTTCAGAATGGATTATTGATAGTGGATGCACTAACCACATGACTGGCGATCGAAGTCTTCTCATGGACTCAACCTTACGTCCATCTAATAAGAGTCATATCACATTTGCTGACACTGGTAAAAACAAGGTATTTGGTCTAGGTAGAGTTGCAATCTCAAAGGATCAGCACATGGATAAAGTGATGCTTGTTGAATCCCTTGGTTTCAACTTAATGTTTGTCTCAATGCTTTGTGACTTGAGCATGATTGTGATATTTGAAAAATATCGTTGCTGTGTTCTAATGGAATCTGACAAGTATCTAGTCTTTGAAGGGTACCAAAAAGGTGATTTGTACATGGTAGATTTCTCAACAAGTCCACAGTTGGCAGTATGTCTTCTAGCAAAAGCTTCAGAGTGTTGACTCTGGCATCAGAGGCTAGGGCATGCTGGCATGAGAAACTTGTACACTCTCATGAAGAAGAAGCATGTCGTAGGCATCGAGGGCGTCAAGTTCAAAAAGTATCATCTGTGTGGTGCCTGTGAAGCCAGGAAGATGACTAGGGCCAAGCATCCCTCGAAGAAAATCATGACGACATCACGTCCCTTCGATCTGCTTCACATGGACCTATTCGGCCCTACTCATTACTCCACCCTTACTACCACTGCTTGTCTCTATGGCTTCGTTATTGTTGATGATTACTCTAGATATGCCTGGGTGCATATAATTCTCTACAAGACTGAAGTGCAGGATGTCTTCAGAAGATTCGCAAATCGTTCCATGACGAACTATGGCATCAAGATCAAGCACATAAGAAGTGACAACGGCACAGAGTTCAAGAACACCAGCCTCGACACTTATCTTGATACATTGGGCATCACTCATGAATTCTCATCTCCATACACACCTTAGCAGAATGGCACCATGGAGCGCAAGAACAGAACACTCATTGAGATGGCTCATACGATGCTTGATGAGTACAAGACTCCAAGAAAATTCTGGCCTGAAGCTATTGACACTACATGCCACGTCATCAACCGTGTTTATCTTCACAAGCTTCTAAAGAAGACATCATATGAACTACTGACTGGTAAGAAGCCAAACGTAAGCTACTTCAGAGTATTTGGTGCCAGGTGCTGGATCAAGGATCCACATCACACTTCAAAATTTGCACCGAAAGGACATGAAGGTTTTATGCTTGGCTACGGAAAGGATTCACACTCCTACAGAGTCTTCAACCTCTTTCACTATAAAGTGGTTGAAACTATGGATGTGCGGTTCGATGAAACTAACGGCTCGCAAAGAGAGCACCTGCCAAATGTGCTATATGAAGTATCACCAAGTGAATCAATCAAGCTTATGGGTACTGGAGAAATCATACCTTCAGAGGCACAAGCTGAAGAGGAACTTATCATCTCTGCACCAAATCAACCTGAAGACTTTGCTCAGCCTGAAGCCAATGTTGAAGATGAAGATAATGATCAGCAAGAGCAAAATCTTCGTCCAGTTCATCCTCGTGTTGCAAATGAAGTACAAATTGAGAAGATACTTGATAGCATCAACGCACCTGGTCCCCTTACTCGATCAAGAGCAACAAAACTAGCAAATTTCTATGGGAACTTTGCATTTGTGTCCATATATGACCCAAGAAAGTTGCTTAAGCCTTCATGGAACCTGAATGGATTCAAGCTATGCAAGAAGAGCTTCAACAGTTCGAGCTGAACAATGAATGGGAACTAGTCAAGCATCCCGATCCTCGCAAGCACAATATCATTGGCACAAAATGGATCTATCGCAACAAACAATATGAGCATGGTCAAGTTGTCAGAAACAAGGCTTGTCTCGTTGCTCAAGGATATACTCAAGTTGAAGGAATTGACTTCGATGAAACATTCGCTCCGGTGGCTAGGCTTGAAGCCATTCACATTCTACTAGCCTATGCCAACCATCACAACATCCTCCTATATCAAATGGATGTGAAGAGTGCTTTTCTCAATGGCAAGATTGAAGAAGAAGTGTATGTTGCACAACCACCTGGCTTTGAAGATCCAAAACATCCTGATATGGTTTACAAGATCAAAAAGGCACTGTATGGCCTCAAACAAGCCCCTCGTGCTTGGTATGACACACTTGAAGACTTCCTGAAGAGCAAAGGCTTCAAACCTGGTTCCCTGAATCCCACTCTCTTCACTAAGACATGCGACGATGAACTGTTTGTGTGCCAGATCTATGTGGATGACATTATCTTCGGCTGCACTGACAAAAGATACAGTGATGAGTTTGGACACATGATGCAAGAACAATATCAGATGTCCATGATGGGTGAGCTGAAGTTCTGCCTTGGTCTTCAAATCCGTCAGCAAAGCAATGGCATCTTCATATCTCAAGAGAAATATCTCAAAGATTGCCTGAAGAAGTTTGGAATGCAAGACTGCAAGGGATACACGACGCCAATGCCAACCAAAAGTCATCTAGGCCCCGACGACAATGGTAAAGAGTTTGATCAAAAGGTATACCACTCCATGATTGGTTCTTTACTCTATTTGTGTGCATCTAGGCCAGATATCATGCTTAGCGTTTGCATGTGTGCCCGATTCCAAGCGGCACCAAAGGAGTCGCATCACTTAGTTGTGAAGTGAATTCTTTGATATTTGGCTTACACCCCAACACTAGGATTATGGTATCCAAAGGGCTCAGAGTTTGATATAGTTGGATTCTCAGATGCTGATTATGCTGGTGACAAGGTTGATCGCAAGTCTACATCAGGCACATGTCACTTTCTTGGACGATCTCTTGTATGTTGGTCTTCAAAGAAGCAGAACTGTCTCTCTCTCTCCACTTCTGAATCTGAATACATTGCTGCTGGATCTTGCTGCACTCAGCTTCTGTGGATGAAGCAAACTCTCAAGGACTATGGCATCCATCTGAAGCATGTGTCACTCTACTGCGACAATGAAAGCGCCATCAAGATTGCCAACAACCCAGTTCAGCATTCGAAGACAAAGCACATTCAGATCCGTCATCACTTTCTCAGAGATCATGTCATGAAGGAAGATATTGATATCATTCACGTCAACACTGAAGAGCAATTGGCAAATATCTTCACAAAGCCCTTGGATGAGAAAAGGTTTTGCAAGTTGCGGTGTGAGCTAAATATCTTAGAATCCTCGAATGTCCTATAATTGGACACACATCCTAACGCTTATGCATGTGATGACTTAGATGTGCAACACACGAAGTAACATATATCTTCAAATAATGAAGACATACACTCTAAGTGTGAATACATTAATGCAGAAATTGACTTCGGAGCTCCACGATAATTGTGCGATGTGTCTGTGTCTAATACTTCCTATACAGTGGGTAATGCCACCACCAAACTCTTATTTGAAGTGTTTTTATCGGTGTCACATTTGCATAGTCTTCGCATTTGGTTTGTCTTCAACATTGATTCAACTTCATGTTTATCTTCACAATGTTGATTTGGTATCATATTGGTATATACATTGGTGTTATGTCCTCTACAACATTCACTTATAGCTATGTCTTCATGTTTGAATCTTTTGATCTAAGTGAATGTGTTCGGACCCTAACCCCCTCTATGCTTCTACCTCAGATTCTATCTATCCAAATCATATGCATTCTATTGAAACTGTCAATTGTCTTCTCTGAGTCCTTGTCAGCAGAAGACACAGAGATAAAAATTGAATCTGTTTTAATGCTATATCTCTTTTGCATGAAAACCGGAGAAGCGGGAACGACCACCTGACAATCCAGGCGTGCGTCGGAACATGGAACAACTTCCAAGGTGTTGCATGCATGCCACGTGTCCCTCAGATGTGAACCGCCAGGGGCACCTGCGTAATATCGCTATGCCATCCCTGTCTCTATAAATATACACCTCACCGCGGTCATTATCCCTTCTTCCACCTCTCCCTCTCACACAAACCCTAGCGCCACCGCTAGCTCTCGACGATGCTGGCGACGACATGCTTAACTGTCGCGACCTCACTGACGCCGTCCTCACGCCGGCCGCGGACCTCATCTCCTCCGTCGTCGTCGTAGCTGTCTTCCGTCGCCAAGTTAGGGCACGGAAGATTGAACTGCTCGGCCTCCAACTCCACTCCGTCTAGCAGTTCTTCGTGTGGTAATTAAAACTTACCTTTTACTGTCTTGTTGATCCGATAGATCCATTCTTCTTCACCAAAAGTGGTTTTTAAAACTGCAAAATTGGATCTATCCCGTTCTGCATCTCATCTCATGCCTAGAATATTCACTTATGCTTCACTACTAGTTATATTCCTCACTTGTACCTATTCTTGGATTCGTACAAATCTGGAAGCAACTCTCAACAAATAAGTGAATGTCTTCGCGTCATGAGGTCAATGTCTTCAAACTGATTTATCTTCAAAATCTTATGAGAATGCATATGACCTCTTCCCCTTCCCTCGCATCTCTAATGCTTTTACAGGTACATGTCCGTGGGAGAATCCCTTGGTTCTCATAGTTTGCATTCATTTGCAGAGTTCTTACAATGTCACATCAATTCTCCAGAAGCCAGTTCCTGTCTGACCAGTAGACGGAAGCCTTTGCAAGTTCTAAAGCCATTCAGTCTGAACTTCATGGCGACAGAAAAGTCAGCAAGAAAGGGCGGCAGATAGCGCCATGGGGACACGGCCAAGGACCTGCCACCAGATCTCTTTGAACTATACAAGTCAGACCCTGAAGAGACCTATGGGGAATGCAAGAACCGAATCCAATGGATTCAAAGATATTGGGTAGAGGAATGGTTCAAGTACAATTTTTTCACTGCCGAATATGCTGAAAAGAATGCCATCAAGGGCCCCTGGGGAGATATTGTATACAAAGGTCTTCAGCCCAAGTCCAAGTCTGAAGCCATAGCTCAAGGTTTCTATCCTTGCATGGTCCGAGGACCACAACCTGAAAATGCCAACCCATCCAGTCTGCTATGGTGTCGTGACGACAATCTCTTCAAGCGCAACTTCCAGTTTGCCAAAGAGTCTGCCAAGAAGAACAAGAAGGACCTTGGACTCGACTTCAACCCCGATCCATCTGCTCCTTGGGCCGATGGCACTCATGATGCTGAACACAATATCATCGGGCCTTTTTACAACCTCGACGGTCTCCTCACTCACATTGCTGTTCAGGGGGCAGCCGTGGAACACTCTGAGAATGACGCTGACTCTGATGAAGCGCCAGCTCCACCAAGGCCACAGAAGCAGAAGAAGTCGAAGGCTTCAAAGCCTTCCACTACACCTAAAGCTTCGCATATGAAGCCACCAGCCACTGCACCACCTGAAGCAAGTGTGCAGTCTAAAGATCTTTCTCGCATCTCTAAGAAAACCGAGAAGTATTCAAAGAAGATGAAGCTCATCCAGCGCTCCGGGCAAGAACTGACCCCAACTGATATCTTGCGGAATGAAGAAGCCACCATTGATCTGTCCAGCGACGACGATCTTGGTGATGATGCTCATAAAGAGCAAGGAGGAGGCGGAGATCTTCAATGATCTGCCCCTGTTTGATGTGGACATCTTGAACAACTTCATTGATGAATGGTTTGAAAACCCCAGCATCAACATAGATGACCTTGAACTTCCAATTGGCATCAGTGTCTCTTTCCACGGTGCCATTGCTACTGAGCTGGCTCTGGCTCAGAAGATAGTTGAACTGAAGAACAAGATTGATCATGAGAAAGCTCAGTTCAAGAGGAACATGGCCAATCTCAGCGTGGCGGATGTTCAAAGCTTCAAGCAGATGTTGCATGAGCTCAAGGAGCAGTTTCACCAGAAACGCGAGGAAGCTAAAGGTTCCAGAGAAAGAATGAAATACTTTGCTGAGAAGAGTGTGCAAGCGCAAAATGAGGATGAGAAGCGTAAGGCACGGGGGCGCCCTGGCATCGACCCTAGAATGGCTGCCAAAAAGAAGAAGAAGCCTGTTGTGGCCCAAGCTGAAGCATCAAGGCAGGAAGCACCAAGCATTGTCTTCCCTGCCAGCATGACAAGCTCGAAGCCTAAGGTCCCCACAGCTGCTTCAGAACTGAAGAAGACAAGGGCAGCTGAGGCCGAAGCTAGAAAGTGCAAGAATAAGAATGCCACTGATGATACCCCATAGCCCAAGAAGCGGAAGACAAAGTCTTTGAAGAAAGATCGGGCTGCTCCCTCAGAGCTCCTTTTCGTCGAGCCCATCTCAGTTGCTCATCCTACGTCAGAAAACCAAGAGAGTCAGTTAATTGTTCATGAGCCTGCTTCCACAGAGGCTCCTGAAGCTGAAGACATTCCAGCTGCTGATCCCATCACAGCTGAAGACATTGGTCATCCCGACAATGTAGATGACGATGAAGTCCTTCCTCAGATCGAGCGCCAACCAGTATCATCGCCTGTTCTCACAAACAGCGAACTTATCAGCATTGGTCGTCCATTGACGCCAATTGCTCAGGATGCATCGTGGGCTGATCACCCCAAGACACACCAAGCCAAGACACACACAGTACTCCCCCTCCTCAACTTACCACTCCGGTACTTGATGATGACAATTACATGGTGAAGACCACCCCATCTTCAAAGGCATCGCCCGCATTGCGCAGGCTTCGCAAAGGCCCTAGGCCACAGGTCGCCATGCCGAGCGTTCCAGAAGGAGAAGTGCAAAACAACTCAGTGGCACGACAAGTGTTTCCTGACGCCACTCCAACTGTGAACGTCTCTGAGTCTGAAACCAAAGCTGCTGAAGACATTCCGGCTGCATCAGCCGATGACCAAGAAGAACCCCGTCAAGAAGAAGAGCATGTTGCCACACCCCCTATCAACCCAGAAGTTGTTCTCGAGGAGAACGAGTCAGTGCCAGTCCCTCCAGCTACTCAAGTGGAGCTTGACAATACTGAGGCGGCCACCCACAACACTATTGAAGCCAATGACGTTGTCATGGCTAAAGCTAATGTGGCGCCTGAAGTAAATACGATGCCTGAAGCCAATGCTGCACCTGAAGCAAATCTACAGCTCGAAGTCAATGCCTCTGCTCCTGTACCACCTCCAAGACCTCACGCCATTGAGAAAGCATACGATCGTGGTCAACTTGTCATTGTCCGCTGGCCCATTCTGGTTCCTCCGCCTGCTCCCGGACCACAGTTTGCCTATCATGTGGAGCACAGGCCTCAGGTCCAGAAGCCAAAGCCCAGGCTGGCAAGGTTTACAGGTACTGCGACTTCGCCAGGATCATTCAATGTGAATGGCTTCAAAGCACACAACACCTTCTTTGATAGTGCCAAGAACCCATATTCGTAGCCAAGGATTTCATCAGATCGGTTCTGGAGCTATCAACAACGCAGTTATTATTCTTGTGTCTTATACAATCAAGGGCACATTTTTCCTCATATGCGTCTAGACTGCGAAGCCATCTCTGGCCTTCCCTGCTTGGAAGAAGCCCTAGACTGCTTCAAATATGCTGGCCTTCTGCAGTTTGTGACCGACAAAGAAAATTGGAATGAGGAGCTTCTGCTACAATTCTATGCCACTCTTCACATTCACGGCTACAACAGGGATCCGAAGACTTGGGTCCTTGAGTGGACGACAAGCGATGTACACCATGAAGCCAAAGCCCAAGATATAATTGAGCATACTGCCCTGCCCACTCCAGGTGAATACTATGAACTTGGTTGTCAGCTACACCGGAATGCTTTGGAGAGCATATTCCAGAAGCCTGAGCCGAACATGAGCCAAATTCTCAGTATGATGAAGCCACTGCCACAAGATGTTGAATATCCAAAGGAGTTCTTTGTTGATGACCTGGAGTATCTGTCCTGCACCATCTATCATATCGTAAGGTGAACTCTCTGGCCTATCAAAGGACATTCTCTTGCAGCGAAGCTAGAAAGAGCAATGCAGACATTGGTTTTCTATCTCTCAAATGGCATCAGCTTGAATGCTCAGGGTTTCTTCATCAGGCAACTTGCTGTATCTGGCTCTGATCTGTTTGGTCTGAAATTTTATGCTCCATGGGTAATGCGCCTCATTAAGCTTCACTCTACTATCAACTATCAACCCTCTGCGCGCAACCACCTTATCTTCTTGCCAGAGGTTGATATGTCTGTAGAAGCCATCTACCCTGAACCTGCCAAGGAGCCTATATATCTTCACAATGCAGATCACCAAAGATTCACTCAACCCATTGAAGGAGTTCTTGCTGCCACTCGTGTTCATCCCTTGGCTGGTAACACTCGTGCACCTCGTCGTGCAAACAATGAAGCCACTGAAAGCACCATGGCTCAAAGGCCTCGGAAGCGCTGTCGTGCTCTCAATGACCGAGAGCTTCTCATGGCATTGCATCAGAAACAGGACAAGCATCATGACTGGCTCAAGCATCAGATGCAGAGCCTCTTGGTGGATGTTAATCGAATTCGCAATCTTGCCACCAAGAATGCCTTTGTCACACATGAAACCTGTCGGCGGTCGTGGAAGAGTCTGGCATTGCTAAGCTCTGAAGATGATCTTCAACAGGATGGCTTCACCGAGAGATTCAAATTTGATTCCACTCCTCCCAGGAACACTGCCTTATGTTGGACTCCCTCCCTCGAAGACTCTGAGTACTCCTCCTCAGCGGCAACTGTCGATGCCAGAGTCGTCGATGACGAAGATGATGCTACTTCACCAACTACAACTTCGCCTCGAATCGACACTGCACCAAGTTCTTCTGCACCACCGGACTACCACGTCGACCCTGCAACTTCCCCTGCTCATGGGAACGAGTAGAGCTCTATGTCTTCAAACCTTTTTGGTCCTTACTGACAAAAGGGGGAGAAGCATTTGAGTTGATAGTCTTCAAGCGGGTCATTATTGGGTGGTTGCTATACTTTTTTGCCAAGTGTTTACAACTCTCGCTTTTGATACTTTGGTTCTTTGAGTTGTAACACTTAAACTTGATGGTCGTCTGCTACCTTTTTCTGTTAACTATGTGATGCGACCATAAATTCCGCATGTGCGATGATAAATTCCGCACAAAGTCATTCCGCAGACGTCCATTTTTCATTGTGCATGTCATTATCTTCATTATATCCGTTCATGCATGATGAATTATCTTCACAAGTTAAAGAGGATCTCCACAAGTAAAACATGCCATGTGCATTTGCATTCAAATGCAAACTATTTATATGCACATCTTCAGGGGGAGCCTTTTGCTACTTATGAAGACAATATCTTATCCTTACAATTTCACATAATTTTATCCCCGTTGAAAACTTCAACCAGTTTATCATCAATCACCAAAAAGGGGGAGATTGTAAGTGCATCTAGTGCCACCCCTAGTTGGTTTTGGAGTATTGACGACAAACCTGGTTGAGGGACTAATGTGTTTGTGAGAATTGCAGGATAACACAGGTAGTAGTCCCTCATTGATTCGGTTTACCTACCAGAGATGACCCCCTAAAAATGTGTGAAGACATTGAAGACAATGGTGGTCTGTGAAGAGTTTCACATTGAAGACTATGACATGAGAAGACATCGTATGAAGACTATGGATTGCGAAGACATAGTTGTTTCGTAGTTTCCGTTTCTTCTTTGTTGAGTCATAGAAACCACCGTACTATTAAGTGGGGTCCAAGTGAACAAAGTCAGAGTAACTGAAGTGATGCTCAACCAAATCCTATGTCTTCAAGTGAAGACTATGAGAGCGAATCTTATACAGAGCTGGATAAGTCAGCTTTACTTGTAGCCCAAGTCAAGCTGCCGCGTGTGTTTGAAATCTGACCGTTGGACATGTGTTAGTTCCTTAGTGACCCAGGGTCACTTCGGACAAATCAGGTCGGGTTGCCTCGTGGCTATAAATAGCCCACCCCCTACACCGTAAATTGGTGGCTGCTCAGAGTTAGTGCATGGCTTTTGTCGTTTGAGAGCAGCCCACCTTGAAGCCTTTGAGAGAGAAATCCTTGAGAGGACAAATCCCTAAACACCCAGAGACAAAGAGTGTTAGGCATCACTGAAGTCTTTCTGTCTGTGTGATCTGAAGACTTATTACACTTGAGGACTGTGAATCCTCCAGCCGGTTAGGCGTCGTGTTCTGAGAATCCAAGAGTCATTGTGGATCACCGGTGAATGAAGTATGTGAAGGTTTGGAAGTCTACCTTGAAGACTTACCAGAGTGATTGGGCGAGGACTGTGTGTCCTTAGCTCAAGGGAAATAAGGTGAAGACGCGGTCTTATGAGTTAAATCTCAGCCTCCCTAACCATACATACAGTTGTCACAGCAACTGGAACTGGTCCAACAAATACATGTCCTCACCGAGCTACTGGTTCTATCTTTTACCTCTCTTTACTTACTGTTCGTCTTCGTGAAGTCATTGCCTGCTTGCATGATATGATTGACTTCACTGTGTGAAGACTGTTGTTTTTTGGCTTCATACTATCTTCCATCTTGATTCTACTCCTTAGCTGTTGATAGTCTTCGTGCTTTCACTTCATTGCTTACTTGACTATGGCTTGTCTAGTGTAGTCTACCTTCCGCTGCATATTTATAAGCTCATTGCTACTGTTTGTCTTCAAACCCCCGTGTTTTGAAGACTTCCATAAAAATCGCCTATTCACCACCCCTCTAGTCGATAACTAGCACTTTCACCTACGTATCAAAACCACAACGATTTTCGTCAAGTGTGCTATTTTAACCTTCAACAAGGACCGGCCGTAGTCAAACTCGATTCAACTAAAGTTGGAGAAACAGACACCCGCCAGCTACCTGTGTGCAAAGCATGTCAGTATAACTGGTCTCATGAACGTGGTCATGTAATGTTGGTCTAGGCCGCTTCATCCAACAATACCACCGAATCAAAGTAAGACTTTGGTGGTAAGCAGTATGACTATTATCACCCACAACTCTTTGTGTTCTACTCATGCATATCATCTACGCATAGACCTGGATCGGATGCCACTGTTGGGGAACGTAGTAATTCAAAAAATTCCTACGATCACACAAGATCTATCTAGGAGATGCATAGCAATGAGACGGGAGAGTGTGTCCACGTACCCTCATAGACCGAAAGCGGAAGCGTTTAGTAACGTGGTTGATGTAGTCGAACGTCTTCATGATTCAACCAATCCAAGTACCGAACGTACGTCACCTCCGTGTTCAACACACGTTCAGCAAGATGACGTCCCTTGAGCTCTTGATCCAGTACAGGGTCGAGGGAGAGTTCCGTCGGCACGACGACATGGCGACGGTGTTGGTGATGTGATTCGCGCAGGGCTTCGCCTGAGCACTACGACAATATGACCGAGATGGTAAACTGTGGAGGGGGGTACCGCACACAGCTGAGGAACAATTGATGTTTCTTTGGGGTGCCCCTGCCCCCATATATAAAGGAGGAGAGGGAGGAGGCCGGCCCCCTAGGGGCGCGCCAAGTGTGGGGTGTCCTACTAGGACTCCCAAGTCCTAGTAGGATTCCCCTTTCCTTTTCTGGAGGGCGAAAGAGGGAAAGGGAGAGGGAGTAGGAAAGGGCAAGGGGGGTGCCGCCCCCTCCCCTAGTCCAATTCAGACTCCATAGGGGGGTGCCTCCTCCCTTGGCCTGCCTCCTCTTCTCCCTTATGGCCCAATAAGGCCCAATTACTTCCCTCGGGGGGTTCCGGCAACCCCTCGGTACTCTGGAAAAATCCCCGAATCACTCGGAACCATTCCGATGTCCGAATACAACCTTACAATATATGAATCTTTACCTCTCGACCATTCCGAGACTCCTCGTCATGTCCGTGATCTCATCCAGGACTCCGAACAAACTTCGGTCACCAAAACACAAAACTCATAATACAAATCTTCATCGAATGTTAAGCGTGCGGACCCTACGGGTCCAAGAACTATGTAGACATGACTGAGACACATCTCCGGTCAATAAATAATAGTGGAACTTGGATGCTCATATTGGCTCCTACATATTCTACGAAGATCTTTATCGGTCAAACCGCATAACAACATATGTCATTCCCTTTGTCATCGGTATGTTACTTGCCCGAGATTCGATCGTCGGTATCCTCATACCTAGTTCAATATCATTACCCGCAAGTCTCTTTACTCATTACGTAATGCATCATCCCATAACTAACTCATTAGTCACATCGCTTGCAAGGCTTATAATGATGTGCATTACCGAGAGGCCCCAGAGATACCTCTCTGATACTCAGAGTGATAAATCCTAATCTTGATCTATGCCAACCCAACAAACACCTTCGAAGACACCTGTAGAGCATATTTATAATCACCCAGTTACGTTGTGACATTTGATAGCACACATGGTGTTCCTCCGGTATTCGGGAGTTGCATAATCTCATAGTCAAAGGAATATGTATAAGTCATGAAGAAAGCAATAGCAATAAAACTTAACGATCATTATGGTAACCTAACATATGGGTCTTGTCCATCACATCATTCTCCTAATGATGTGATCCCGTTCATCAAATGACAACACATGTCTATGGTTAGGAAACTTAACCATCTTTGATTAACGAGCTAGTCTAGTAGAGGCTTACTAGGGACACTATGTTTTGTCTATGTATCCACACATGTATCAAGTTTCCTGTTAATACAATTCTAGCATGAATAATAAAAATTTATCATGATATAAG
Organism: Triticum urartu; assembly: GCF_056163025.1. Classification (NCBI taxonomy): domain Eukaryota; kingdom Viridiplantae; phylum Streptophyta; class Magnoliopsida; order Poales; family Poaceae; genus Triticum; species Triticum urartu. The sequence continues at coordinate 575,253,372 of NC_141879.1, forward strand.
GAAATATAAATGACAACTTTATTATTTCCTCTAGGGCGTATTTCCTTCAATCACATCACAACATACCCTGCAAAAACAAGTTAGACGTTCTCTACTTTGTTGTTGCAAGTTTTACGTGGCTGCTACGGGCTTCTAGCAAGAACCGTTTTTACCTAAGGCAAAAACCACAACGGTGATTCATCAAGTTTGCTGTTTTAACCTTCTTCAAGGACCGGCCATAGTGAAATTTGATTCAACTAAAGTAGGAGAAACAAACACCCGCCAACCACCTTTATGCAAAACTAGTTGCATGTTTGTCGGTGGAACCGGTCTCATGTGCATGGACATGTACGGTTGGTCCGCGGGCCGCTTCATCCCACAATACCGCCGAATCAAAATAAGACATTGGTGGCAAGCAGTATGACTATCACCGCCCACAACTCTTTGTGTTCTACTCGTGCATATCATCTACGCATAGACCTGGCTCGTGAGGCGACTGTTGGGAATCGTTGCAAGGAAAACAAAAAAAATTCTACGCACACGCAATGATCTATCCATGAAGATGCATAGCAATGAGGGGGAGAGTGTGTCTATGTAGCGACCCGACCCGAATGGATCAAGTCTCTGTGCTTAAGTGTCATCCCTGGATCGGTATGCTGACACACATAGTACTCGAGGATTTATAACAGAGGTAAATCACATGTATAAAGTAACGTAAATACTATTACATCAATCCAAATAGCGGAAGTAACAAGGTTGTGGATTCCCATCAACACCAACGGCAAAGTTGAGTGTAGAAATCGTAACCCTAACGTATCACTTACTCGTCGTAAGATATCCTGCAACATGAGACGTTGCAGCCACAAAGGGTCAGTACATTGAATGTACTGGCAAATTCACACCAGAGGATAATGATGAATAAAGGCTATCACTACATGCATATTTGGCGGGTGGAAAGGCTCTGGGGTTATAATGTTTTTGCGAAAAGCCAATTTTTCCCTACTGCAAAGGAATAAATTTTATTTAACTATCATGGTGGTTGTTGAACATTGAGAATGGTTGACAGCATTCTCAATCCCAATTAAGTAACATCATTAAACCCAACAAAATTATTTAAAGTAACATGATGAGATTCACCTGATAATCCAAGTACTAGATACTCAAAACGTCCATAACCGGGGACACGGCTAATCATGATTAGTTTATACACTCTGCAGAGGTTTGCACACTTTTCCCCACAAGACTCGATCGCCTCCGTTTGGTTTCTCGCACTACATGGTGTTTGAGAAGACGGATGACCGAGACATAGTCTTTCAGAAGCGCTAGCACCTTGCGATGGATAGACCGTTACACCTACTTCCCCCTACATCTGCTAGTCTACCCTGTAAGAGTTCGCACGACTTAATCAACTATGCTAGAGCCCATAATAGCTTGTGGCTGCACACGGAAGTTTCTAGTATGAAAAATCTCATGATCCCTTTGAGCCTGGGTGGCGGTCCATAAAAAACAGGCAATCCTGGTCTACCCAGGTGCCTAGACAGGCAATCCTAGAATAACCAGGTGCCTCAATCCACCCAGATGTGTGTTTAAGTTGCCACCTTAAGTAAACCATTAATTAACAATCTCACATCTGTCATGAATACTCTCAGAACCCAATCCACGTCTACGAGCATAGCATGGCAATATAAGCATAACGTAATAGTAACTCCCAAGGTTTGAATGCAGGGCAATAGGTTCCTACCTCATCAACCACTTCCCAATACCCACATGTTATCAATCCTACTCATGCAATGTTTGAGCGTGAAACTAATGCATAAAAACCGGGTATGAAAGGGATATGATCAAAGTGTGAACTTGCCTGCAATGTTGATGAAGATGATTCGCACTCAAAAATCTTGATAGCTCTACTCGTCACACTCCGGTCAATCTATCGTAATCAAGCAATAGTAACCACACATAAGCAATCACTCAAAAGATCAGAAAGATCGAAGAAGTCGATTCGGAAAACATCAAAACCAAGAAAATAACTCTTGCAACATAAAACAATTTCTAACAGTACCAAAATTAGGTGAATTTGGCCTTATCATAAAGTTTAGGTCAAGAGCTTCGATTTGCAAAAAGAATCAACTCAAACGGAGCTACGAAACTCAAGTTATGATCAAACGAATTTTGAATATAAATCCGATCAAATTCAAATTTTAAACTTTTCAAAAACATGTTTAAGTTGTTTATATGGATAGAGGAGATCATAACGAGTAAAAAGTTATGATCGATTGAAGTATAGGGACTAAATTGTAGGGAAACTAATTACGAATAGGTCCATGACTAAAATTAACAGAAAAGAAAAGGCTAAATAACGAACGTTCGCTAACTAATTCTAAACAGAGAACGTTCTCTAAATAGATCTAACTAGAAAAACTAAACCGGTTTTTTTAAAACGAAAATCGAAGTAAATCTAAAGGAAAAAAATTAAACCGGACCAGGACGGTTTTATACCAGTTTGGCCGGTTCGGGTGGATTGGTCGGCGGGTCATCGGCGGCGGGGGTTACGGCGGCGGAGGCGAGCTCCGGCGACTGCAGCGGTGGCGGCGTCGGGCGACGACGACAACAGTAGCTAGCGGCGCAGGCGGTGGCTACGCAGGGCGGAGGAGGCAGCGGCGAGGCGCGGCAAGGCGGCGCGGCTTTGTAGCGGCGGCGGCGGAATCTGCAGCGGCGGCGGCGCGAGATGCGAGGGCGGCGGCGGCTCAAGGCATCGCGGGGCTCGAGGGGCCGGCTATTTATGGAGGAGGACGGCGCGGTGGCGTGCAGGAGGGGGCAAAGGAGGCCGGGGCGGGCACGGCGAACAAGGCGGCGCGACGGCGGACTCAGGAGGCGTGCGGGCGGCGAACTCCTCCCGGGGTCGGAGGCGGCGGTGCGGGCGCGTGGGCCGGCTGGGCCGTGGCCTGGCTGGCTGGTTGGGCCGGCCCGGTCGGTCCAGAATTTTTTTAAACATTTTTCAGAGAATTAAAATAATAAAACGAAATAACTAAAAATATTATATAGGCATATAATATATCAAAATTTTCAGAGAAAGATTTTCTACGACGTGAACATTTTTATAACTTCAAATAAAATCCACACAAATTCAGATAAATCAAAGAGTGCTACTGGTCTATTAAAATCCAACAAAAATCATTTTAAAAATACCAAAATGATTTCAAATTAATTTTTCTCCAATTTTCTAATGTAGGGAATCATGTTACCCTATTTTCCATATAATTTATTTTTGGAGAAAAATAATTTAAATAAAACTCAAATAACTCCAAATTGAAAATAAATTCAAAAAGACTTTGAATTTGATCCTTTGAAACTCCCAACTCATATTTCATATAATTTGAAGAAGTCATTTTATCTTCTCTCATGAAAATCATTGAGCTGCATGAAGTTTATGAATTGAAATATTTCCAAATGAAATTCAATTATTTTCAAATACCCTTTCATTTAATTTAAATGGAAGAAGTCATATCATCTTCGCTCAAGGGTTTTGTATTTGAAAAGAATTTGAATTCACGGAGATCAAAATGCAAAAGGTTAAAGTTTGGGAAAGTCCTTTTATTCCCTCTCATTTAACTTTCAAAAAGTTTCGAATTTCACTCAATCAATCACACAACAATCAAGCAACCAATCAAATCTATCTATTAAATATAACATTCCAAAATTTAGAATTTTGGGATGTTACAAACCTACCACCCTTAAAATGAATCTCGTCCTCGAGATTCGGAGAGGCTAGCAAGAAAAAGGTTAGGGTTTGGGGGTCTCCTCAAAATTTCATCAATCGTCTCCGGGGTCTGGGGTGCTACCACCCTTAGAAGCATGGTTACGGTTCCAACAAAACTCATATACTCCATCCTTTATTCTTGACAGTGTCGGTCTTCTGAGATCCATGGAAAATTCTTACTCTGGGCTTTTACGGCAGTGGCATAACCTTTGCCACAATTCTTCTGTCCTTTCATCTTGGTAAGGTTATTCCGAGACTAGGTCTTCTTAGCTGGCGGGTCTGGCGCCAAAACTAAACAACTATCGATATCTCATGGTGGTCAACAATTTATGGTTTCTCCTGCAGCAAATGGGTCTGGGTTGATCCTCACCGTATAACCTATGGTTGGCAAAGCTGCCTTGTACAAGGGAAAAAAATACCTATACCATTCTAAGGCTTAAACAAGGTTTAATATTGTCGCCTCTCTACTATAGGCAAGTCACTCAGATTTACCATCGCATATAGCAAGGCGAACAATAAGAGTAAGTCGGTATGGTGATCAATCCATCCCGCACCCAAATCATTGCCTTGTATACGGTTTAGCAATCTCGCATTCTAACACTCGGTCATCCTCACAAGCATTGCCGAATTTCTCTTGTCCATGAACTGCGTTCGGAATAATCCATTGATTCTGCAAGCCAAACAAACATCTATCGTTCCTTCACAACTCTCAGGTTTTGCATAAACTCCTATAAAATTGTCTACCGATAAACGTCGTATCTTCCTCCAGGGTTTTTCCTTTAGCAAGAATGTGCTTGCTTCTTGGCAGGTCCTGGGGCATGTGGGTTATGGCCCATATCATCACTTGTAGTCCTTGAACTTATCATCGGGCAACTGATCATTGTTCCAACTTCCAACTTCCTAGTATTCTTAAATCCATCCAATTGTACTGTCTTCCTTCCTTCTATTGGCACCAAACTAGGACATGATTACTCAGACTCATCATGGAATTATAATCGTTCCATAATACCAACATCATACCTCCTTTATATCCAATAGTAATTCATCTCTTCATCCTCGTGGGTTATCCCACATACCGAGGCAAAAACTTATACTTATGGAGTCCATATTCCACTTCGTGGAACATCATTATCCTTTCAAGCGTCCTTACAGGGCAATATTGGCCATCTCTGCATGGCACTTCTTCAACTAGGAAACGTTCACATCATCATGAACTCCTAACAGTCCTTCGGGTGACTTAAACTTGTTGGCCACTTCTCCCATATGCTTCAAAACTCGGTATGGTCCTACAAATCTCGGGGCTAACTGTCCCTTAACTCCAAATTGTTTAACTCCTCGCAGAGGGGACACACGAAGACATGCTCTGTCTCCAATTTCATAGACTACCTCCTTGCGCTTTTTTTTCTTCATAACTCTTCTGCCTGGACTGAGCTACCTTCAGTCTATCTCGAATCAACTTAACATTCTCTTCTAACTCCTTTGATCACATTTGGTCCAAACAACTGACGGTCTCCAACTTCATCCCACATACTCTTGGGGTATCACACATATCGAGACAAAACTCGTATTCATTTTGTCCGAAATCCACTCAGTGGAGTATCCTTATCTTTTCCAAGAGTCAAGGGTTCTTACAGGGTACTACCATCCTTAAAATGCACAAATCTTCCATAGAACATATTTCTCATATCCTCAAAATGGCCAAATTTCTTCTTCATAGAGTAACAACTCATAAAATCCATATCAGTACCAACGATGCTAACTTTATTCATTCTCAAGTGATTACAATCTCTCGCTTTTCCATTACATGTCTCAACTCAACACCTCAATATAAAAGAAAATGTTCTCACTTCTACTACTCCATTTCTTTTGTTGCAAACTCAACTATCTAGCACAAGTTTCCTTCTCTTTGGGACAATCTCTGGCAAAGTGCCCTGCTCCATTACAACTAAAACATATTACTTCTGACAAGTATCGAGGTTTCCTTTTTGGGCAACTGTTGAGGTAGTGCCCTGACTCCTTGCACCTGTAACAGCTGATATGACTCAGGTCCTTCCTGGAATCCAATCTGCTTCTCTTCCTGGACCTTTCCATGCCAATCATGGATTCTATTTCTTGTGGGTCATATTCTACTTCCTCTGTCGGGAATTCTACTAGATCCCCATTCAAACAATTTTGGGAGATGTGTCCTTCTTCTCCACATGAATAGCAAGACTTAGTGAAGGGTTTACTCGGGTCTTCTTTAGGTGTGTCCTCCATATCTTCCTTCATCACGGGTTCTTCTAAAATTTCCATAAGGGCTCCTTTCATTTCTTCTTTCTTCTGTTGGATGGTTCGTTGTACCATGGGGTAAATGTGACACTGAGTAGGATAGTGGGTAGTCCCTTCACACAAGAAACAAGTAATCTGCCTAGTTGGGCATTCTTCAACTGGGTGACTTCCTTCACAATTTGGGCATTCATCCTTGTGTTCTTTATGGTTGTGTCCTATTTCTCCACAAAGCTTGCATGCACAAGGTTTCTTCATATACTTTCCAGAAGGCTTCAATTTCTGGGACACAAACCGAGACTTTGGCAGAGTCAACTTAAATTCTTTCCAAGTGGTTACTCCTTGCCATCCATTCATGGTTTGGTACATCCTCCACCAAGTAGCAGCACCTCTTTCAAAGCACTGAAGAGCATGATGGGTCATATCATTTCCGACTACAGGGTTATTCTTCATGTGATCCTCCATGTTCTGAATCCATCGGTCCGTCTCCAACTGACTCATCGGTCCAGAAAATACAAGCTCATCTTCGTTCATCCTCTATTGGGTCCATGGGTTTGGGGTGAGATAAGAGAGATACACACAATGCAACAAAAGTTTTGAAAAGACAGATTTTATTGTGGCTGTCGGAAAACATCAAACAAATGACAGCTCACAAACGTCGCATCTAACATAGGTATATAACCGGGGTTTGGTCTTCTAAAGGTCAATAAATCTTCAACGTCTCCAAACTCTTCAAGCCTTGTTCATGCGTACAATGGCTTCTTCAGATCATGCTTGTCTTTCTCAAGTCCTTTTGCCAGCTCATCTCTGTTGTAGCAAAGTCTCTCGTGACATCCTTGAATATTCTGGAGTTGCATTCCAAACTTCTGGTTTCAACATCCTTCACATGAACCATGGTCATACTGTCCTTCAGTTCCTGACAAATCTCCGGTATCTCGAGGTTGTAGCTCCTCCAGCTTGGCTACTTTTAGCTTTTGGTTCCTGAGTTCTTCACAAAATGCTTCTTTGTCTAATACGGCTTCTTATGGCTCCATCTTAACTTCTTGATGTAATACTCCAGATCCTGGTGATACACCAGCTAAGGTTAAAACTTCATCTTACTATTAGGTGCTCCATCAGCCTTCTACCATCCAATCCTTCCGAAGAAATGCATGCTTAGCTCAGCTCAGTGACCATAGTATCAGTGGCGATGACATCATGGATAACCGTGTTTCTGCCCTTGTCATTGCCATGAGCTATCTTCCATAGTTGATATCTCCTGCCTTAGGGATTTCTTTGACAAAACTTCGAGTTCTCATGCTCCTTGTTTCAGTTTTTCTCCAATACACCTTGATCTCGGGTATTGACAGCTTCCATAGTCTGCCAAGTTCCATAAGGGTAGCCTTCTTAGGTCATACAAATCTGGGAATTCTTCAGAGCCTTCAAATTCTACTTGTCTTCGGTCTTCAACCATTGTAGTTTCCATTATTTAGATGCACGAAAAATACTCTTCATTCCAAAGTGGCCTTAGTTGTCCGATATCTTGTACTTCTTGGAGTGGTCTCATCAGTCGAATCTTCGTGTGGTCAAAAGGGGAAAGGGGTATGGTCTCACTAAAGGGAATTTTTGAATAAGCTCAGAAGAGAAGAGAGGTAAAAGATCTTTTTGAAAGGGAAAGTTGTAGAGAAAAATCTTTGCTATGGGCTTGCCAGTTTCTAGGGTCACGTCCTATAGTCAACATGTGCTCTGATACCATCTTGTAGCGACCCGACCCGAATGGATCAAGTCTCTGTGCTAAAGTGTCATCCCTGGATCGGTATGCTGACACACAGTACTCGAGGATTTATAACAGAGGTAAATGACATGTATAAAGTAACGTAAATATTATTACCTCAATCCAAATAGCGGAAGTAACAAGGTTGTGGATTCCCATCAACACCAATGGCAAAGTTGAGTGTAGAAATCGTAACCCTAACATATCACTTACTCGTCATAAGATATCCTGCAACATGAGACGTTGCAGCCACAAAGGGTCAGTACATTGAATGTACTGGCAAATTCACACCAGAGGATAATGATGAATAAAGGCTATCACTACATGCATATTTGGCGGGTGGAAAGGCTCTGGGGTTATAATGTTTTTGCGAAAAGCCAATTTTTCCCTACTGCAAAGGAATAAATTTTATTTAACTATCATGGTGGTTGTTGAACATTGAGAATGGTTGACAGCATTCTCAATCCCAATTAAGTAACATCATTAAACCCAACAAAATTATTTAAAGTAACATGATGAGATTCACCTGATAATCCAAGTACTAGATACTCAAAACGTCCATAACTGGGGACACGGCTAATCATGATTAGTTTATACACTCTGCAGAGGTTTGCACACTTTTCCCCACAAGACTCGATCGCCTCCGTTTGGTTTCTCGCACTACATGGTGTTTGAGAAGACGGATGACCGAGACATAGTCTTTCAGAAGCGCTAGCACCTTGCGATGGATAGACCGTTACACCTACTTCCCCCTACATCTGCTAGTCTACCCTGTAAGAGTTCGCACGACTTAATCAACTATGCTAGAGCCCATAATAGCTTGTGGCTGCACACGGAAGTTTCTAGTATGAAAAATCTCATGATCCCTTTGAGCCTGGGTGGCGGTCCATAAAAAACAGGCAATCCTGGTCTACCCAGGTGCCTAGACAGGCAATCCTAGAATAACCAGGTGCCTCAATCCACCCAGATGTGTGTTTAAGTTGCCACCTTAAGTAAACCATTAATTAACAATCTCACATATGTCATGAATACTCTCAGAACCCAATCCACGTCTACGAGCATAGCATGGCAATATAAGCATAACGTAATAGTAACTCCCAAGGTTTGAATGCAGGGCAATAGGTTCCTACCTCATCAACCACTTCCCAATACCCACATGTTATCAATCCTACTCATGCAATGTTTGAGCGTGAAACTAATGCATAAAAACCGGGTATGAAAGGGATATGATCAAAGTGTGAACTTGCCTGCAATGTTGATGAAGATGATTCGCACTCAAAAATCTTGATAGCTCTACTCGTCACACTCCGGTCAATCTATCGTAATCAAGCAATAGTAACCACACATAAGCAATCACTCAAAAGATCAGAAAGATCGAAGAAGTCGATTCGGAAAACATCAAAACCAAGCAAATAACTCTTGCAACATAAAACAATTTCTAACAGTACCAAAATTAGGTGAATTTGGCCTTATCAGAAAGTTTAGGTCAAGAGCTTCGATTTGCAAAAAGAATCAACTCAAACGGAGCTACGAAACTCAAGTTATGATCAAACGAAGTTTGAATACAAATCCGATCTAATTCAAATTTCAAAAACATGTTTAAGTTGTTTATCTGGATACAGGAGATCATAACGAAGACGTGAGCATTGGTTTCGTTGGATTTGGACTAACGAGTAAAAAGTTATGATCGATTGAAGTACAGGGACTAAATTGTAGGGAACCTAATTACGAATAGGTCCCTGACTAAAATTAACAGAAAAGAAAAGGCTAAATAACGAACGTTCGCTAACTAGTTCTAAACAGAGAACGTTCTCTAAATAGATCTAACTAAAAAACCTAAACCGGTTTTTTTAAAACGAAAACCGAAGTAAACCTAAAGGAAAAAAAATTAAACCGGACCAGGACGGTTTTATACCGGTTTGGCCGGTTCGAGCGGATTGGCCGGCGGGTCATCGGCGGCGGCGGTTACGGCGGCGGAGGCGAGCTCCGGCGACTGCAGCGACGGCGGCGACGGCGGCGTAGGGCGACGACGGCAGCAGCAGCTAGCGGCGCAGGCGGTGGCTACGCAGGGCGGAGGAGGCAGCGGCGAGGCGCGGCAAGGCGGCGCGGCTTTGTAGCGGCGGCGGCGGAATCTGCGGCGGCGGCGCGAGATGCGAGGGCGGCGGCGGCTCAAGGCGTCGCGGGGCTCGAGGGGCCGGCTATTTATGGAGGAGGATGGCGCGGTGGCGTGCGGGAGGGGGCAGAGGAGGCCGGGGCGGGCACGGCGAGCAAGGCGGCGCGGCGGCGGACTCGGGAGGCGTGCGGGCGGCAAACTCCTCCCGGAGTTGGAGGCGGCGGTGCGGGCGCGTGGGCCGGCTGGGCCGGCCCGGTCGGTACAGAAGTTTTTTTAAAACATTTTTCAGACAATTAAAATAATAAAACGAAATAACTAAAAATATTATATAGGCATATAATATATCAAAATTTTCAGAAAAAGATTTTCTACGACGTGAACATTTTTATAACTTCAAATAAAATCCACACAAATTCAGATAAATCAAAGAGTGCTAGTGGTCTATTAAAATCCAACAAAAATCATTTTAAAAATACCAAAATGATTTCAAATTAATTTTTCTCCAATTTTCTAATGTAGGGAATCATGTTACCCTATTTTCCATATAATTTATTTTTGGAGAAAAATAATTTAAATAAAACTCAAATAACTCCAAATTGAAAATAAATTCAAAAAGACTTTGAATTTGATCCTTTGAAACTCCCAACTCATATTTCATATAATTTAAAGAAGTCATTTTATCTTCTCTCATGAAAATCATTGAGCTGCATGAAGTTTATGAATTGAAATATTTCCAAATGAAATTCAATTATTTTCAAATACCCTTTCATTTAATTTAAATGGAAGAAGTCATATCATCTTCGCTCAAGGGTTTTGTATTTGAAAAGAATTTGAATTCACGGAGATCAAAATGCAAAAGGTGAAAGTTTGGGAAAGTCCTTTTATTCCCTCTCATTTAACTTTCAAAAAGTTTCGAATTTCACTCAATCAATCACACAACAATCAAGAAACCATTCAAATCTATCTATTAAATATAACATTCCAAAATTTAGAATTTTGGGATGTTACAGTCTACTTACCCCTCGTAGACCGTAAGAGGAAGCGTTTCTCAACGCGGTTGATGTAGTCGAACTTCTTCGCGCTTCAACTGATCAAGTACCAAATGCACGACACCTCCGCGTTCTGCACACGTTCAGCTCGATGACGTCCCTCGCCTTCTTGATCCAGCAAGTTGTCGAGGTAGTAGATGAGTTCCATCAACACGGCTAACAATTGTTTGGGGTGTGCTAGGGGCGCCCCCACACATATATATAGGTGGGGGAGAGGGGAGGTAGCCAAGGAGGCGCCCAAGTAGGCCGAATCCTACTTGGGGCCTTCCTATGGCCGGCGGCCCCTCCTCTTCCTTATCTGCCGGAGGGGGAAGGAAAGAGGAGGGAGGAGGGAAGGAAGGGGGAGGCCGAATCCCTCCCCTTTCCTTCTCCCTTCCCCTCTTTCCTTCTCCTATGGTTAGGCCCATATGGGGGGCGCACCAGCCCCTGGTGGTTGATGTGTTTCCCCTCTTGGCCCATTAGGCCCATATCTTTTGCCGAGGAAGCCCGAAACCCCTTCCGGTGACCCGATATGTACCCGGTACCCTCCGGAACACTTCCGGTGTCTGGATACTATCATACTATATATCAATATTTACCTCTCAGCCATTCTGAGACTCCTCGTCATGTCCGTGATCTCATCCAGGACTCCGAACAATCATTCGGTCACCAAATCACATAACTCATATAATACAATATCGTCATCGAACGTTAAGCGTGCGGACCCAACGGGTTTGAGAACTATGTAAACATGACCGAGACACCTCTCCGGTCAATAAACAATAGCGGAACCTGGATGCCCATATTGGCTCCTACATATTCTACGAAGATCTTTATTGGTCAAACCATTATGACAACATATGTTATTCCCTTTGTCTGTCGGTATGTTACTTCCCAAGATTCGATCGTCGATATCTTCATACCTAGTTTAATCTCATTACCGGCAAGTCTATTTACTCGTTTTGTAACACATCACCTTGTGATTAACTCCTTAGTCATTTGCTTGCAAGCTTATGATGTGTATTACCAATAAGGCCCATAGATACCTCTCCGATACTCGGAGTGACAAATCCTAATCCCGATCTATGCCAACTCAACAAACACCTTCGGAGATACCCGTAGAGCATTTTTATAATCACCCAGTTACGTTGTGACGTTTGATAGCACACAAGGTAGTCCTTGGGTATCCGGGAGTTGCAATCTCATAGTCGAAGGAATATGTATTTGACATGAAGAAAGCAATAGCAATAAAACTGAACGATCATAATGCTAAGCTAACGGATGGGTCTCGTTCTGTTGGAAATATGCCCTAGAGGCAATAATAAATTGATTATTATTATATTTCCTTGTTCATGATAATCGTTTATTATCCATGCTATAATTGTATTGATAGGAAACTCAGATACATGTGTGGATACATAGACAACACCATGTCCCTAGTAAGCCTCTAGTTGACTAGCTCGTTGATCAATAGATGGTTACGGTTTCCTGACCATGGACATTGGATGTCTTTGATAACGGGGTCACATCATTAGGAGAATCATGTGATGGACAAGACCCAATCATAAGCCTAGCACAAAGATCGTGTAGTTCGTATGCTAAAGCTTTTCTAATGTCAAGTATCATTTCCTTAGACCATGAGATTGTGCAACTCCCGGATACCGTAGGAATGCTTTGGGTGTGCCAAAAGTCACAACGTAACTGGGTGGCTATAAAGGTACACTACGGGTATCTCCGAAAGTGTCTGTTGGGTTGGCACGAATCGAGACTGGGATTTGTCACTCCGTGTAAACGGAGAGGTATCTCTGGGCCCACTCGGTAGGACATCATCATAATGTGCACAATGTGATCAAGGAGTTGATCACGGGATGATGTGTTACGGAACGAGTAAAGAGACTTGCCGGTAACGGGATTGAACAAGGTATCGGGATACCGACGATCGAATCTCGGGCAAGTATCATACCGCTAGACAAAGGGAATTGTATACGGGATTGATTAAGTCCTTGACATCGTGGTTCATCCGATGAGATCATCGTGGAACATGTGGGAGCCAACATGGGTATCCAGATCCCGCTGTTGGTTATTGACCGGAGAGTCATCTCGGTCATGTCTGCATGTCTACACACTTAAGGTTCGATGATGCTAGGGTTATAAGGAATAGATATACGTGGTTACCGAATGTTGTTCGGAGTCCCGGATGAGATCCTGGACGTCACGAGGAGTTCCAGAATGGTCCGGAGGTAAAGATTTATATATGGGAAGTCCTATTTTGGTCACCGGAAAAGTTTTGGATTTTATCGGTAACGTACCGGGACCACCGGGAGGGTCCCGGGGGTCCACCAAGTGGGGCCACAAGCCCCGGAGGGCTGCATGGGCCAAGCGTGGGAGGGGACCAGCCCCAGGTGGGCTTGTGCGCGCCCCCACCAAGGCCCAAGGCGCCACCAAGAGGGGAAGGGGGCAAACCCTAGGGCAGATGGGCCCTAAGGCCCACCCTGGTGCGCCTCCCCCTCTCCCCTCCCCTTGGCCGCCCCTAGATGGGATCTAGGGGGCTGCCGCCACCCCTAGGGAGGGAACCCTAGGTGGGGGCGTAGCCCCTCCCCTTCCCCTATATATACTTGAGGTTTGGGCTGCCCAACACACACGAGTTCCTCTCCTTCTTGGCGCAGCCCTACCCCCTCTCCCTCCTCGTCTCTTGCGGTGCTTGGCGAAGCCCTGCTGGAGTACCACGCTCCTCCACCACCACCACGCCGTTGTGCTGCTGCTGGATGGAGTCTTCCTCAACCTCTCCTTCTCCCCTTGCTGGATCAAGGCGTAGGAGACGTCACCGGGCTGTACGTGTGTTGAACGCGGAGGTGCCGTCCGTTCGGCACTAGGATCTCCGGTGATTTGGATCACGACGAGTACGACTTCTTCAACCCCGTTCTCTTGAACGCTTCCGCTTCGCGATCTACAAGGGTATGTAGATGCACTCCTCTCTCTCGTTGCTAGATGACTCCATAGATTGATCTTGGTGATGCGTAGAAAATTTTAAAATTCTGCTACGTTCCCCAACAGTGGTATCAGAGCTAGGTCTATGCGTAGTTTCTATGCACGAGTAGAACACAAAGTAGTTGTGGGCGTTGATTTTGTTCAATATGCTTGCCGTTACTAGTCTTATCTTGATTCGGCGGCATCGTGGGATGAAGCGGCCCGGACCGACCTTACACGTACTCTTACGTGAGACTGGTTCCACCGACTGACATGCACTAGTTGCATAAGGTGGCTAGCGGGTGTCTATCTCTCCCACTTTAGTCGGATCGGATTCGATGAAAAGGGTCCTTATGAAGGGTAAATAGCAATTGGCATATCACGTTGTGGTTTTTGCGTAGGTAAGAAACGTTCTTGCTAGAAACCCATAGCAGCCACGTAAAACATGCAAACAACAATTAGAGGGCGTCTAACTTGTTTTTGCAGGGTATGCTATGTGATGTGATATGGCCAAAAAGAATGTGATGAATGATATGTGATGTATGAGATTGATCATGTTCTTGTAATAGGAATCACGACTTGCATGTCGATGAGTATGACAACCGGCAGGAGCCATAGGAGTTGTCTTTATTTATTGTATGACCTGCGTGTCATTGAACAACGCCATGTAATTACTTTACTTTATTGCTAACCGGTAGCCATAGTAGTAGAAGTAATAGTTGGCGAGCAACTTCATGGAGACATGATGATGGAGATCATGATGATGGAGATTATGGTGTCATGCCAGTGACAAGATGATCATGGAGCCCCAAGATGGAGGTCAAAGGAGCTATATGATATTGGCCATATCATGTCACTATTATTTGATTGCATGTGATGTTTATCATGTTTATGCATCTTATTTTCTTAGAACGATGGTAGTAAATAAGATCATCCCTCATTAAAATTTCAAGAAAGTGTTCCCCCTAACTGTGCACCGTTGCGAAAGTTCGTCGTTTCGAAGCACCACGTGATGATCGGGTGTGATAGATTCTTACGCTCACATACAACGGGTGTAAGCCAGATTTACACACGCGAAACACTTAGGTTGACTTGACGAGCCTAGCATGTACAGACATGGCCTCGGAACACAAGAGACCGAAAGGTCGAGCATGAGTCGTATGGTAGATACGATCAACATGAAGATGTTCACCGATGATGACTAGTCCGTCTCACGTGATGATCGGACACGGCCTAGTTGACTCGGATCATGTAATCACTTAGATGACTAGAGGGATGTCTATCTGAGTGGGAGTTCATAAGATGAACTTAATTATCCTGAACATAGTCAAAAGGTCTTCGCAAATTATGTAGTAGCTCGCGCTTCAGTTCTATTGTTTAGATATGTTCCTAGAGAAAATTTAGTTGAAAGTTGATAGTAGCAATTATGCGGACTAGGTCCGTAAACTGAGGATTGTCCTCATTTGCTTCATAGAAGGCTTATGTCCTTAATGCACCTCTCAGTGTGCTGAACCTCGAACATCGTCTGTAGATGTTGCGAACATCTGACATACACATTTTGATAACTACGTGATAGTTCAGTTAAACGGTTTAGAGTTGAGGCATCGAAGACGTTTTGAAACGTCACGAAACATATGAGATGTTTCGAGGGCTGAAATTGGGATTTCAGGCTCGTGCCCACGTCAAGAGGTATAAGACCTCCGACGATTTTCTTAGCCTGCAAACTAAGGGAGAAAAGCTCAATTGTTGAACTTGTGCTCAGATTGTCTGAGTACAACAATCGCTTGAATCGAGTGGGAGTTGATCTTCCAGATGAAATAGTGATGGTTCTCCGAAGTCATTACCACCAAGCTGCTAGAGCTTCGTGATGAACTATAATATATCAGGGACATATATGATGATCCTTGAGATATTCGCGATGTTTGACACCACAAAAGTAGAAATCAAGAAGGAGCATCAATTGTTGATGGTTGGTGAAACCACTAGTTTCAAGAAGGGCAAGGGCAAGAAGGGATACTTAATGAAACGGCAAATCAGCTGCTGTTCTAGTGAAGAAACCCAAGGTTGAACCCAAACCCGAGACTAAGTGCTTCTGTAATAAGGGGAAAAGCCACTGGAGCAGAATTACCCTAGATACTTGGTAGATGAGAAGGCTGGCAAGGTCGATAGAAGTATATTGGATATACATTGTGTACTTTACTAGTACTCCTAGTAGCACCATGGTATTGGATACCGGTTCGGTTGCTAAGTGTTAGTAACTCGAAATAAAAGCTACAGAATAAACGGAGACTAGCTAAAGGTGAGCTGACGATATGTGTTGGAAGTGTTTCCAAGGTTGATATGATCAAGCATCGCACGCTCCCTCTACCATCAAGATTGGTGTTAAACCTAAGTAATTGTTATTTGGTGTTTGCGTTGAGCATAGACATGATTGGATTATGTCTATCGCAATACAGTTATTCATTTAAAGAGAATAATAGTTACTCTCTTTATTTGAATAATACCTTCAATGGTCTTGCACCTAAAATGAATGGTTCATTAAATCTCGATCGTAGTGATACACATGTTCATGCCAAAAGATATAAGATAGTACCACCTACTTGTGGCACTGCCACTTAAGTCATATCGGTATAAAACGCATGAAGAAGCTCCATGTTGATGGATCTTTGGGCTCACTCGTTTTTGAAAAGTTTGAGACATGCGAACCATGTCTATTGGTGTATATGCATGAAGAAACTCCATGCAAATGGACCATTTGGACTCACTTGATTTTGAATCACTTGAGACATGCAAATCATACCACATGGGCAAGATGACTGAAAGCCTCGTTTTTAGTAAAATGGAACTAGAAAGCAACTTGTTGGAAGTAATACATTTTGATGTGTGCAGTCCAATGAGTGCTGAGGCGTGTAGTGGATATCGTTATGCTCTTACTTCACAGATGATTTGAGTAGATGTTGAGTATATTTACTTGATGAATCACGAGTCTGAATTATTGAAAGGTTCAAGTAATTTCAGGGTGAAGTTGAAAGATCGTCGTGACAAGAGGATAAAATATCTATGATATGATCATAGAGATGAATATCTGAATTACGAGTTTGGCACAGAATTAAGACATTGTGGAAATTGTTTCACAACTAATACAGCCTGGAACACCATAGTGTGATGGTGTGTCCGAACATCATAACTGCACCTTATTGGATATGATGCATACCATGATGTCTCTTATCGAATTACCACGATAGTTTATGGGTTAGGCATTAGAGACAGCCATATTCACTTTAAATAGGGTACCGTAATTCCGATGAGATGACACCGTATGAACTATGGTTTAGAGAAACCTAAGCTGTCATTTCTTAAAAGTTTGGGGTTGCGACGCTTATGTGGAAAAGTTTCAGGCCAATAAGCTCGAACCCAAAGCGGATAATTACATCTTCATAGGACACCCAAAACAGTTGGGTATACCTCCTGTCTCAGATCCGAAAGCAATAAGGGATTGTTTCTGGAATCAGGTCCTTTCTCGAGGAAAAGTTTCTCTTGAAAGAATTGAGTGGGAGGATGGTGGAGACTTGATGAGGTTATTGAACTGTCTCTTCAACTAGTGTGTGGCAGGGCACAGGGAGTTGTTCCTGTGGCACCTACACCAATTGAAGTGGAAGCTTATGATAGTGATCATGAAACTTCAGATCAAGTCACTACCAAACCTCGTGGGATGACAAGGATGCGTACTACTTCAGAGTGGTACGTAATCCTGTCTTGGAAGTCATGTTGCTAGACAACATTGAACCTACGAGCTATGGAGAAGCGATGGTGGGCCTGGATTCCAAAATGGCTCGAGGCCATATAATCCGAGAGAGGATCCATATATGAAAACAAAGTGTAGACTTTGGAAGAACTACTTGATGGTCGTAAGGCTGTTAGGTACATATGGATTTTAAAAGGAAGACGGACAATGATGGTAAGTATCACCATTAAGAAAGCTCGACTTGTCGTTAAGATGTTTTCCGACAAGTTCAAGGAGTTGACTACGATGAGACTTTCTCACTCGTAGCGATGCTAAGAGTCTGTTGGAATTATATTAATGATTACTGCATTATTTATGAAATCTTGCAGATAGGATGTCAAAACATTGTTTCCTCGACGATTTTCTTGAGGAAAGGTTGTATGTGATACAACCGGAAGGTTTTGTCAATCCTGAAAGATGCTAATAAGTATGCAAAGCTCCAGCAATCCTTCTAAGGACTGGAGTAAGCATCTCGGAGTTGGAATGTATGCTTTGATGAGATGATCAAAGATTTTGGGTGTATACAAAGTTTATGAGAAACTTGTATTTCCAAAGAAGTGAGTGGGAGCACTATAGAATTTCCGATGAGTATATGTTGTTAACATATTGTTGATCAGAAATGATGTAGAATTTCTGGAAAGCATATAGGGTTATTTGAAAAGTGTTTTTCAATGGAAAACCTGGATTAAGCTACTTGAACGTTGAGCATCAAGATCTATGAGGATAGATCAAAACGCTTAATGGTACTTTCAAATGAGCACATACCTTGACATGATCTTGAAGGTGTTCAAGATGGATCAGTCAAAGAAGGAGTTCTTGCCTGAGTTGTAAGGTATGAAGTTAAGACTTAAAGCTCGACCACGGCAGAAGAAAGAGGAAGGACTAAGGTCGTCCCCTATGCTTTTGTCATAGGCTCTATACGGTATGCCATGCTGAGTACCGCACCTGATGTGTGCCTTGCCACATATCTGGCAAGAGGGTACAAAGGTAATCTACGAGTAGATCACCACATAGCGGTCTAAATTATCCTTAGAGGAATAAGGATATGTTTCTCGGTTATGGAGGTGATAAAGAGTTCGACGTAAAGAGTTACGTCGATGCAAGCTTAACACCTATCCGGATAGCTCTGAGTAGAGATACCGGATATGTATAATGGAGCAACAATTTAGAATAGCTCCAAGTAGAACAGTTATTTGGAATGGCTCCAAATGTAGCATAGTAGTTGCATCCACAAGATGACATAGAAATTTGCAAAGTACATATGGATCTGAATGTTGCAGACCCGTTGACTAAAACCTCTCTCACAAGCAACATGATCAAACCCAGAACTCATTGAGTGTTAATCACATAGTGATATGAACTAGATTGTGAACTCTAGTAAACTCTTTGGATGTTGGTCACATGGCGACGTGACCTGTGAATGTTAATCACATGGCGATGTGAACTAGATTATTGACTCTAGTGCAAGTGGGAGACTGTTGGAAATATGCCCTAGAGGCAATAATAAATTGATTATTATTATATTTCCTTGTTCATGATAATCGTTTATTATCCATGCTATAATTGTATTGATAGGAAACTCAGATACATGTGTGGATACATAGACAACACCATGTCCCTAGTAAGCCTCTAGTTGACTAGCTCGTTGATCAATAGATGGTTACGGTTTCCTGACCATGGACATTGGATGTCGTTGATAACGGGATCACATCATTAGGATAATCATGTGATGGACAAGACCCAATCATAAGCCTAGCACAAAGATCGTGTAGTTCGTATGCTAAAGCTTTTCTAATGTCAAGTATCATTTCCTTAGACCATGAGATTGTGCAACTCCCGGATACCGTAGGAATGCTTTGGGTGTGCCAAACGTCACAACGTAACTGGGTGGCTATAAAGGTACACTACGGGTATCTCCGAAAGTGTCTGTTGGGTTGGCACGAATCGAGACTGGGATTTGTCACTCCGTGTAAACGGAGAGGTATCTCTGGGCCCACTCGGTAGGACATCATCATAATGTGCACAATGTGATCAAGGAGTTGATCACGGGATGATGTGTTACGGAACGAGTAAAGAGACTTGCCGGTAACGGGATTGAACAAGGTATCGGGATACCGACGATCGAATCTCGGGCAAGTATCGTACCGCTAGACAAAGGGAATTGTATACGGGATTTATTAAGTCCTTGACATCGTGGTTCATCCGATGAGATCATCGTGGAACATGTGGGAGCCAACATGGGTATCCAGATCCCGCTGTTGGTTATTGACCGGAGAGTCATCTCGGTCATGTCTGCATGTCTACACACTTAAGGTTCGATGATGCTAGGGTTATAAGGAATAGATATACGTGGTTACCGAATGTTGTTCGGAGTCCCGGATGAGATCCTGGACGTCACGAGGAGTTCCAGAATGGTCCGGAGGTAAAGATTTATATATGGGAAGTCCTATTTTGGTCACCGAAAAAGTTTTGGATTTTATCGGTAACGTACCGGGACCACCGGGAGGGTCCCGGGGGTCCACCAAGTGGGGCCACAAGCCTCGGAGGGCTGCATGGGCCAAGTGTGGGAGGGGACCAGCCCCAGGTGGGCTGGTGCGCCCCCCCACCAAGGCCCAAGGCGCCACCAAGAGGGGAAGGGGGCAAACCCTAGGGCAGATGGGCCCTAAGGCCCACCCTGGTGCGCCTCCCCCTCTCCCCTCCCCTTGGCCGCCCCTAGATGGGATCTAGGGGGCTGCCGCCACCCCTAGGGAGGGAACCCTAGGTGGGGGCGTAGCCCCTCCCCTTCCCCTATATATACTTGAGGTTTGGGCTGCCCAACACACACGAGTTCCTCTCCTTCTTGGCGCAGCCCTACCCCTCTCCCTCCTCGTCTCTTGCGGTGCTTGGCGAAGCCCTGCTGGAGTACCACGCTCCTCCACCACCACCACGCCGTTGTGCTGCTGCTGGATGGAGTCTTCCTCAACCTCTCCTTCTCCCCTTGCTGGATCAAGGCGTAGGAGACGTCACCGGGCTGTACGTGTGTTGAACGCGGAGGTGCCGTCCGTTCGGCACTAGGATCTCCGGTGATTTGGATCACGACGAGTACGACTTCTTCAACCCCGTTCTCTTGAACGCTTCCGCTTCGCGATCTACAAGGGTATGTAGATGCACTCCTCTCTCTCGTTGCTAGATGACTCCATAGATTGATCTTGGTGATGCGTAGAAAATTTTAAAATTCTGCTACGTTCCCCAACACGTTCATCACATCATTCTCCTAATGATGTGATACCGTTATCAAATGACAACTCGTGTCCATGGTTAGAAAACCTTAACCATCTTTCATCAATGAGCTAGTCAAGTAGAGGCTCACTAGGGACACAGTGTTTGTCTATGTATTCACGCATGTATTTAGGTTTCCAATCAATACAATTCTAGCATGAATAATAAACATTTATCATGAATAAGGAGATATAAAATGACAACTTTATTATTTCCTCTAGGGCATATTTCCTTCAAGTGTGAGTTGGACTTCAAACCTCATACTTACCCTTTGGAAGTTACGATGCTTCCTGGGAGATTCTCCAGTTTCAAAAAATGTAGCACTAACTATTCTGAAGTTGTTAGAAATTAAAAAAAACACTTGAGATCATTTTATGACACTATACCAAATTTAATAATTTTTGGGTTTTATATTTTTCCATAGTAGAGAAACATGTAACCTATACTTAAGTGTTTGTACTTTCACGCATAAATGTTTGAATTTTCCATACATTTTTCTTTGATAACATAATAAAAGTAAAGGGTAACTAAAATGTGATTTTTCTTCTAAACTGTTAGTATATTTTGTTATGCCAGTAGTTCAATGTTTGATTATATGCAGTTGAAAACTAGAAATTCATTAAATGTCTTAAAAGTAGCAAATGGATTCAAAAAATGTGAAATTTGGACCTAAATAATTTAATGTGGTACTATCAATTGAGAATAAATTTGGAGAACTTTTGACCAATAATTTGTTAACATACTTAACATGGTGCCTTAAACTGAAATTTTAGTAAAAGAAAATCCAAATATTCCAAAAAATATGGAAGAATAAGGGTATGTTACTATAAAATAATGTAATATCAAGTTATAGTATGAACTACAAGTTGAAATGAAGAGGTGCCTCATGCTTTCGCTTTGAAAGTTACGTTGCTTCGTGGGAGATGATTAACAACAAAGTTATCAAACTCTTCTAGCATTGAGTAGGAGACTTATTATAAGGAATGACCCATTCATCAAATTTATTCCTACACGGAGGGGCACAACCGCACAAGCGAGCACAACAGGAAGGGGCAGGCGAGGAAATGGTGTTTTCCTCCACCCTTCTCCATTTTTATCTATGTTTTTAGTTGCATGTAGTATGAATTTGCACTGACTACTGATGAACTTTGATTCTTTTGTCCAGCGATGAACTATGGTCCGGCTGTATCGAATTTTAGCTTGTTCGTTGTGTTTATCAACATAGCATTGTATGGGCTAAATGGATTTTGGGGTTCGGATAAGACGGACGTAGATGTGGGAGCAGACAAATTAGGTGTGTGATAAATGATAACCCACAAGTATAGGGGATCAATTGTAGATTTTTTGATAAATAAGAGTCTCAAACCTAACGAGAGATAAAGGTATAAATTATATTCTCTTCAAGTTCTATCGACCACCGATACAACTGTATGCACACTTAAAGTTCGCTTTACTTAGAACAAGTATAAAATTATTTTGTGGGGATAAAACTAGAACTACTTCGCAAGAATAAAACTATAGGAGTACTCAGCGAGAATAAAACTAGGAAGATTGTTCATAGGCAATTGAATATAACATAATAGATACTTATCATATGCAATGAGGAAGAGGCATACGCTAACACACTTTTTGTACTTGGATCATATGCACTTATGATTGGAACTCTAGCAAGCATCCACAACTACTAAATATCATTAAGGTAAAACCCAACCATAGCATTAAGTAACAAGTCCTCTTTACTCTCATACGTAACAACCCCTTACTCGGGTATAAACTTCTGTCACTCTAGCCACCCACTATAAGCTAATCATGAACGTATTGCAAAACCCTACATTTGTACTCCCACACGCTTGCGCGACTCAGAGGGCACCATAGGATAGCACCAGTTTAACATACAACTTATATCAATCACACCATACCACAATTAACATGTAGGATAAAAAGAATCTACTCAAACATCATAGGATTGCCACACATCTTTGGATAATTATATATAGCGTTAAGCATCATGTTTAAGTAGAGATTGCAACGCAGAGAAGAGGTGTTACACTGCTGCATACAGGGGGGAGAGTTGGTGTTGACGGCGGTGAAGTTGTTGGTGTAGATCGCCGTCATGATGGTTGCCCCGGCAGCGTTCCCGCCACCGGGAGATAGGGTGAGAGAGCCCTCCTCCTTCTTATTCTTCCTTGGTCTCCCCCTAGATGGGAGAAAAGTTTTCCCTCTGGTCCATGGCCGCCATGGCTCCCGGAGGGCAGGAGCCCCTTCAAGATTGGATCTCTCTCTCTCTCTCTCTCTCTCTCTCTCTCTCTCTCGTGTTTTGCGTTCGTGTTTTCTAGCCGAAGATCGTTTCTTAAATTTTCGAAGATCCATAACTCCGATTGGGATGAAATTTTGAGGAGATTTTTATCCAGATTTTAGCTTCCTCGTGGCTGAAGGACACCTCCAACCGACTTACAGAGGCACTACAAGCCCTCTAGGCGCGCCCAGGGTAGGAGGGCGCGTCCCTTGAGCTTGTGGGCTCCTCGAGTATCGTCTCATGGTGATTCTTTTTTCCCAAAAATCGCATATATTCCAAAATAAATCTCCGTAAATTAGTAAATTTTTATCATGTTTGGACTTCGTTTGATACAGATTTTCTGCGAAACAAAAAACATGCAATAAACAGGAACTGGCAGTGGGCACCGGATCAATATGTTAGTCCCAAATTTTTTATAAAATATTATCAAAAGTATATAAAAGTTGTAGAATATTGGCATGAAACAAACATAAATTATAGATACGATGGAGACGTATCAGTGTGCCCGGTCACTGCCCAATGGCGCGCCGTTCGCAGACGTTTGGGGGTCCGAATTTGGTGTTTTGTGGCCGTATATGCTCTTACATGCTAACAAAAAGCATTTCAAGCTTTCAATAGGGACAAATAAAAAACATTTACACCAGGGATTTTCTTATGACATGCTTCCACTGAGATTTAAACCAAATAGAACTTAAATGTTTACTAAAATTAAGAGATGGCATAATAAGAACCATAGAAACTAAATTATAGTATGAGTAACAAGATTTATGACATGATGAAACAATGTATTTGGAATTGTGTTCTTTTTACTCCCTCTATTCCATAATATAAGGCACATAAGTGTTTGTGAGTACTCAACGTCTTAAAGTTTGACAACAAATAATTATCAATGTATATGAATTTAGCATGTAACAATGGAATTGTTCTAATTGTCTTGTAAAGTACTTTTTTGTCATCTATTTTTTTAATACTTGTGTATGCATTATATCTGTGAGATTTGCAGTCAAAGTTGTACATTGGGCTTTGAAGAATCAAAGGTACACTATATTTTGGAACCAAGGAGTAATATGGTTTTAGTGCCATCTTGGTCTCTGTTTGATTTGATGTCACTTTTGTGACCCACAGAGACCTCCTATATGACGCCTCCTATGGCGTCAAGTAGTCGAGACTTCACACAGGTGTCTCCGACCGGGACTAGCCCAATAAGTTTGTGAACATTGTTTCTGTAGTGATTGAGTCCTCTTGCGGTACTTTTTTTGTCTTATCTGTTTCGCTTTGGTTTTCCAGTTTTCTGTTTTTCATAAATACATGAAATTTTAAATACAAAAAAAGAATGTGTATTTTTTAAAGTGTTCAATGTATAAAAATTTGTTCACTGTAGATAAAAAATGTTGGGCGTGTATTTAAAAAATGTTGGCTCTGAATTAAAGAAGTTCATGTGTATTTAATACATGTCCACTCTGAATTAAAAATGTTTACGTGTATTAAAAAGTGGTTTTCATGTTTAATGAAAATGCATGTGTATTAATAATGTTCATGATGCTTAAACAATTGTTCACCATGTATTTAGAAAAAATAAAAAGAGGAAAAAGAAAAATAATCTAATAAATACAGAATGAAAAAGGAGAATCAAACATATCATCGGAAAGAAAATAAAAACACAACAAAAATGAAAAAAAATGCTTCAGCAAACGGAGCAGACGAAACCAGCAGAAACCTGAATTGGGCTGACCCAATTCACGTCGCACGTGAGCGTTGACGTCCAATAAGATTTGCCTGCTCCACTAGGCCCAGTAAGCACTCATGTTTTCTACATTTTTACTATTGGAGCCAGTAATAAGATTTGTTTGCTCAGTAGGACTTTTGTGTGCTTTTCAATTAGACCCAGTAATATGTTATTGTGTTTGGCTCATTTGATATGATCTTCCTGAAAATCCAATATTGGTTGGCCCTGAGCCCTCGTTCATGTTAGTCCAAACCTGTGGGGCTATATCTCGCGTATTATGAGACATAGCTCCACCTCGCCTTTAGCACTCTGTGTTGCGTAGCCTTAGTGGGCTAATATAGTCAAACGGTTTTCGTAAGGTTGGTTTGTGAAACCATCCACTATCTTTGGAAAGGTACCATCTATTATTCTGTGTACCCCTAAAAAAATCTATTATTATGTGTTTCTCTTTATAGTTTTTATTATTTTTTCTATATGGTTTCCATTTTTTCAAATACATGTCGATTTTTTAATACAAATTATAGATTTTTCTGTATACACGCAGAAAATTTTCTTTAGTACACTTTGAACATTTTTGTGAATACATGATGAGCATTTTTAATAACCCTTTTGAATGTATATTTCATATTTCATATTCTTCTGAATGGTATGAAATATTTTTAAATTACGTGAACATTATTGTTGTTTCCTAAACAGTTTTTAAAGTCACTAACATACTTGAACATTTGTTTAAGGGTCAATACATTATTTTGAATGGTATGAGACATCTTCGAAATTATGTCAATATATTTTTTCATTGCACACACATTTTTTTCTAAATGTCACAAACATATTTTTGAAATGCGTGAATATTTTTACGACATGTCACAATCATTTCTTTGAATGGTACAACGCATTTTCTTAAAATTGCACAAATACCTTTTTACATTGCACAAACATTTTCTTAAATGTCACAAACATACTTCTGTTAAATGCTCTAGCATGATTTAAATTACATGAACTTTTTAAAATGGTATGATTTTCTAAAATATATCACATACATTTTATAGAATATCATTAACATTATGACTGAAATGCGGGAAGATTTTTGGAATATCAAGATTTCTTTGAAGGCAATAAACATTTTTAAAAGTTTCCCAAATATTTTATTACATTGTATAAACATTTTATAACGTGTGGTGTATATTTGTTAAAACTGACTAAGTAACTTTTGTAAAACATATGAACTAAAACTATTACACTCATTTTGGAATGGAGGGACTATATTTTAAGATTTTTTGAAATATTATAAAAAATCGAAATATATATTTTTTGAGACAAATATTCGGAATATATAAAAAGAAACAAATAAACTTATATTTTTTAAGGAAGCTACATGCAAATAACTTTTGACTTGGCCGGCCAATTTAGTTCGGTCTCGCTACGGGCGATACAACGTGAGAGCTATGTCGCGCTTATAGCAATAGAGAGAATTCCTTATTTAACAAACAAATGATTTCTTCCCTATCTAGCAAGAAGTCTAAATTTTATGTCTTTTATAACACTTCTATCCATTTTTAGCCTAAATGGCTTTTAAAAAGACCATTTTGCCCCTCATGTAATATGTTTGTGCGTGAGCGGGTGCGTGCTGCCGTGCGCGTGCGCACATTTGTGCTACTGATGATGCGTGTGCGTGCATGTGTTGCTGCGTGTTTGTGGGTGCGTGCGTGTGTGCACGCCCGTGCGTACGTGTGTGATGCTCTGTGCGCGCGCGCGTGTGCGCTGTTGCATGTGTTGCTCGGTGTGTGCTGCCACGTACATGTGTGCTGCTGTGTGTGCTGCGTGCGTGCATCTGCCTGCGATGGTCACTCAGCGGCTCGCCGGACGGCCGGAGATGGTCGTGCCTCACATCTCACGGCCAGATCAGAGGCCAGATTGAAGATCGCCAGCACTGGTCAAAGGATGGGAATACGCTGCGGTGCGGCGGTTGTACCCGGCCATTGGAGAGGCATGTAGGAGATCACGTGATTTAGGCCTTCTTCTTACTGTATGGCCCCGTGGCCCAACTAATTGCAAGCAAAATAGCAGATGATGCATGAGCCTTTTCTAAAAAAAAGATGATGCATGAGCCTGTGTAGTCAAATTCCAATTTTCGTTCGTTCACTAGCGTGGTATGCGGGAACGACGTACCAAAATCCTGTGTAGTCAAGCCACTACACATATAATGTGGCTTCTCCACTGTGTGCTGTTGTGTGTGCGCGCATGCGTGTGTGTTGTTATGCGTGTATGTGCTGCTGCGTGTGTGTGCGCGATACTGCCCCGTAGTGATGTTGTGTTTGCTACTGTTCCACACACGCACATATTATATGAGGGGCAAAAGGGTCTTTTCAAGTGTCTTTTATGTTCAAAATAGACGAAAGTGTCATAAAAGGCATAAAATTTAGACTCGTTGTTATATAGGGAAGAAAAATATTTTCAATGTTAAATAAGAAAACGAAATTTAAAGTAGTGTCAAATAAGGAATTCTCTCATAGCAATATGATGGCTGCTGTCTCTTGCCTGAAGGAACTTTGCTCTGGCGTATGGATCGGGCCGGCTCTTTTCCTTCTCCTCCTGCCTTGCTCGGATCGATCTGTCCCTACTCGCTCGTTTGTTTGGTCTGTTTTTTTTTCACTTTTTACTGGTTTTCTGTTTTCTTGCTTTTCAATTATGTTTTTAACCCGGTTCTTACTGGTTTTTTTGCTTCTTTATGCTTTTCTTTGATTTTTTGTTTTCTCTGTTTTCCATTGATTTTCTTCATTTATTTCTTGGTTTTCACTAATTTTTTTTCATTTTCTTCTTCTTTTCTTCTATTTTTATATAATTTTCTTCGGGTTTTCTTGTTCTTTATTTATCTTTTTGTTTTGCGCTGGTTTTTACGGATTTCTTGTTTCCTTTTCTATTTTTCTTCGTTTCCTCATGGACTTTCCCGGTTTTCTTTGGGGTTCCCTTTTTCCTTGTTTCCGAGGCGTTTCTTTTTCTTCCTTCAGCTTTTTGGTTTTCACCGTTTTTTCTTCTGTTATGTTTCTTCTTTCTCATTTTTATTGGGTATTTTTTCTTTGTTTTCACTGTTTTTATACACATTTTTGGTACATATATCTAGTACATTTTTCTAATACAAGTTTAAGTTTTTTCAAATAAAAGATCAAAAAAATTGAATGCATGGTCAACATTTTTTATACATATTTAATATTTTTTGAATACATGGTCAACATTTTTTCTATACACATTTAAAATTTTCAAATGCTTAACTAACATTTTTTCAAATACAAGTTTAACATTATTTGAATACTTGGTCAAAAAAATTATATACACATTTAACAGTTTTCAAATGCTAGATTAATATTTTTCAAATACAGGTTTAGCATTTTAAAAACTTGGTCAACGTTTTTCCTATAGACATTTAAAACATTTTTCAAATGCTCGATTAACATTTTTCAAATACAAGATTAACATGTTTTTGGTATATGGTTAAGATTTTTTCTATATGATTTTAAAAATTTCAAATGCTTGATAAACATATTTCAAATACAAGTTTAACATTTTTAATACATTGTCAACATTGTTCTATACACATTTAACATTTTTCAAATACAAGTTTGATATTTTTTAATACATGGTTAACATTTTTTTCTATACACATTTAAAAAAATTCAAATGCTTGATTAACATTTTTCAAATACAAGTTTGGCATTTTTAAAACATGGTCAACATATTTTCTATACACATTTAAAACATTTTTCAAATACAAGATTAATATGTTGTTAGTACATGATCAAGATTTTTTCTTTATGATTTTAAGAGTTTCAAATGCTTGATTAACATATTTCAAATATAAGTTTAACATTTTTAATACATTGTCAATATTTTTTCTATACACATTTAACATTTTTAAATATAAGGTTGACATTTTTTAATACATGGTTAACATTTTTCTCTATACACATTTAACATTTTTGAAATGCTTGATTAAAATTTAAAATAATTTTTTAATTTTTTTCAAATGCTTGATTAATATTTTTTAAATACATGATCAACATTTTTATACATATTGTACAGTTTTTGTATACATTTTTCATACACACGATAAGCATTTTGTTTATACACATTTTTTTAAATGCTTGGTAGTTTTTTCAAATGTTTTATGTTAAGTTTTTTTGTAATATATTTATTAAGAATATTTGGAACTATAAACGAAAGTAAGAAAAAAGAAAAAAACGAACAAAAAACATGAAAAACAAAAACAAAAACGAGGCTGTGGCCTCCCGCACGACCAGTCCATTTAGGGAGCCGCCAGACGCGAGAGCAAGCGAGACCTAGCGCTGCCCGGCTTTTGCCGCCTGCGCATTGGCGTCAGCGACCAAGGCCGACCTCGTGCTCAGCACAGCACAGGCAGCAAGCCGTCAACCGGCACCCACCACACAGGCGAACACCTCCCGCGCAGGGCAGGGAAGCAATACTGGAGTTGGAGGGAGCTGGCGAGACGTCCTACTCGACTCCGACGCAGACGCGCGCCATGTGTTCGGCCAAATGCTTCTTCAGACTGCGGGCACAAGCGCGCTTGTCAGTAGAACTTCTTTATTCTCAGAAGCAAATTGAATCGCTCTCGTGATGGCCATTCTCTGTAGATGATGAATATATGAGAACGATACGTCACTGATATCCTGAAATCAGCTGTCCGGTTTGATTTTTGAGGCCTTGATGATAGATGTTCTCTTGTGCGAAGAGGGAAATAGTCTCGATTGTGATGCCCAGGCCTGTCTGCCGCAATTGTGTGTTCATTGCTGCTGAGGTTAGAAAATCATACATCAGTTTTGTCTTCCTCAATTGTACGGTAGTTTCTGCTTTTAGTTTAGAAAAGCATAAAACTGAGTTCTTTTTGCTGTTGACAGACAGTCATCCTACTTCGTAGTAATCCTGTGCCTTTCGTATTTGCATACTAATCGCGACCCTTACCTTCAGAATGCTAAATTTTGAATTGCTTTGGCTCTGTAATTTGTTTGAACTGATCATTTAAGAATTTCAGATAAGCGCAACCAGATCTTTTGACCCTTCCGCTAAAAGGTGTAACGTGGTAAATTTGTGGCAACAAGCAGCATGACATTCTTGTGCTTTTCTTGATGAATCCGGTGTATTTGAATGACATGGATCACCCTCTCGGCTGATGTGAACCACATGTTTTGCTGCTTATAAATATATTAAATACAAGTGCGTCCAGATACTTCTTAATGAAGGTTGTCTTTTCTTCTCAGGCATTCCTTTCCTGGTGGTTAGGTGGACTTTGGGGACACAGATTTGGTGTGAAGTGAACCATAGGGCCTTCATTTCTGATCATCAAGATGGCATGACTGATTTACGTCAGTCATCCTTCTGTTTTACTTAGTTAGTATATGCTCGTGCAATCATACACTTTCGCATATAATAAGGTCACAGGTTTTTCTCCTGTAATAATGCAGCATGTTCATGCTTCTGTCGAGCAAGAACTATTTCCTACCAACAGAGAGAGAAATCCAAAGCACTCTTTTTGGTAATTTTTGTTACATTAGTGTTGAAGAATAGAAACGGCGTCTTGTTAAGAGACCATTTGTCTGGTATTTATACCTGTACACCAGCCACGCAAAGCATCACTGTTCTCTGAAAAGAGAGACTGCACTTTGTATTAACACTATCCTTTGCACCCCTGCAGAAAATTTCACTATTCACGGAAACTATCAGAACAATAGAAACATATGATTCTACATAATTCGATGGCTACGAGTTTATTTCTAATGAGTTTGTTGATGCTTTTGCTTGACTCTAACCCCTGCACAGCTCTCTCATGGAGGAACAATAGTTTAGTGGATGATATTGGTATACCATGTCCAGTTTCTCCGCATCCATTTACTATGTGCAAGTCAGAGGCAGAAGCTTACGGCTATCCATGTGAAGATCACAAGGTATTGGAGCTCTTATGAATGTATTCCTAGACATCATTTTCGCATTTGAATTTATGCTTCCGTGATAAAATGCTGCCCTCTTGTGAAGTATATTGTCTAAATCTATGGCAGGTCACAACTGAAGATGGATATATTCTTAGCTTAAAAAGGATTCCTCATGGTCATGATACTGATAACTCAACCGGGGATCAGAAGACAAGGCAACCAATACTGCTATTCCACGGGCTTTTTGTGGTAAGGGCGTTGTTTGAGAAATCTTGGTCCTCTGAGATTTATGCATAGCTGAATCAAATGTCTGGATTGACAGGATGG
Organism: Triticum urartu; assembly: GCF_056163025.1. Lineage (NCBI taxonomy): Eukaryota > Viridiplantae > Streptophyta > Magnoliopsida > Poales > Poaceae > Triticum > Triticum urartu. The sequence goes on from NC_141879.1 coordinate 575,284,564, forward strand.
CGTTTCTTGGCTACTGGGTACACCAGAACAATCACTTGGCTTTATTTTGGCAGATGGTGGGTTTGATGTTTGGCTAGCGAACACTCGTGGAACTAATACCAGCCGCAAACATACATCGCTGTCCCCAAAAGATCCGGTTTTTGTCTCAAACCTAATAAAGAACTCATATGTCGTTAGATTTTCACCTATAGTATATTGACTAATATTTTTAGGCTTTCTGGGATTGGTCGTGGGACCAAATTGCTGAATATGATCTTCCAGCCGTGCTTGAGTTTGTTTATCACCACACAGGACGTCAAAAAGTCCACTATATTGGTCACTCACTGGTGAGCTCAGATGCCCCTCTTAATTTTTTTTGATAGGTTTACACTTGGGACTTGAGAAGTATACTGAAGCAGTTTTTGCTTTACTTTCTAGGGAACCTTGATTATTCTTGCAGCCTTCTCTGAGCACAAGTTACTACACTTAGTCCGATCAGCTGTGTTGCTCTGCCCAATTGCTTATCTGAGCAGAACTAGATCCGATCTCACCCGGCTTGCTGCTCAAATGTTCCTGGCAGAAGTAAAATACTGTTCAGGCTACTAGTGCTTATTGGAAATCACCACATTTGTAAACTATATGGGACTGATTTATCTCTTCCTTTTTGTCTTCCGCAGGCAGTTTACCGTATAGGTATTCATGAGTTCAATCCTGTTGGGTAGGTACCTTTACTACGACTGCTAATGTGTTTAAGTAGGAACAAAAGGCAGTATGTGCGCTTGATTACCAAGTTTGTGCTTGTGGTTTTGCATCTTGCGGCAACTTATTGATTATGAGTAGAGGTGCACATGTTTAAGATTTTCTACGAGGTTGTCGCTGTATGAATTTCAATGTGATATCAATGTTGACAAGTAAGAATCACATGTTTTTAGACTTGCCATTCCGGTAACCAGTCACAGCTCCTAATGTGCTGATTCCAGCCTCAAGTATTGACTGCTACAAATGTGCTGCTACATGACAGAAAAGTTGCAGCTCAACTTCTAGCCAAAGTATGTGGCGACCCTAAAATTGACTGCCACGATGTATTTTCTGCTCTTGCAGGTTTTTCCTTTCATAAAATTTTCTAGATTCCAAACAATATTTTACGTTCAGCTGAAGTTGGCCTTGTATCCTACTAACTGTGATTTGCTGACGGTTGAAGGACCGGACTGTTGCCTCAATAAATCAACTACATGTGCCTTCATGCTGCATGCTCCACAGCCTACGTCTATGAGAAACCTTATTCACTTGTCGCAGAGTAAGAATCGCAATCAGAAGCTTAAGTTTTCGCTTGTTCAAAGCTCAGGAACGATGTTAACTTTTCTCATCCCGATTTGCATGCAACCAGTGGTCAGGAGCGAAGGGGTCAGAAGGTACGACTATGGCAACGCCAAGGAAAACATGAAGCATTACAAGCAGCCACACCCTCCGCTGTACAACCTCTCATCCATTCCGACCCATGTCCCCATGCTCCTGACGCATGGCGGCCAAGACTTCCTCGGCGATGTCCCTGACACCAGGCACCTCCTGAAGACACTGGTCAGAAACCATGACTCCGATAACATCGAGGTGCAATACTTGCCCGACTATGCTCATGCTGACTTTGTGATAGCCTATAATGCTCCACGCCTCGTATATGAACCGATGGTCGACTTCTTTCAACGTCACTGAGGGTTACTACTTCACGTCTCTTCATGATCAGCTTCAGCTGTAATTTGGTTCCAGCCTATGCAACCGAAACTTCAACTTGCAAGTTGTCCATGTATATGGCTAGTCAAGCCATAGTATATACCTATATTTGTCAGGCTGATCATGCTAGAGAGTAAACTACGATCAAATAGCCAGTTTCATGTAACCAATTTATCCAGCATATCCTATGGAGCAAGTACCAAAAATGTTATATCAGACAATTATTGGAAGATCTCAAACTTCTGAAGAAAATGCTGTTGAACCTTCTCAGCTAATATCTTATTGTTTCCTATTTACACTGGGTTTTGTGGATGCTTATGTCGTCTTTATATCTGAAGGCTTAAAGCTGTTGTGAAAAAAGTACATTACTCTGTTTGGCAAATCATGCTGTAGTGAAAAGCTGTTATAGAGCTGTCAAAAATATAATAAAGTTAGATAGATTACCGTTATACTAATAGGTATGATTTGTATGCTTCTTGAACCCTAGTGCCCTGTGGGCCCACCCCGCGGCGTGGTGAGGCTAACAATGGCCAGTGGGAAGGCTCTTAGGTAGACGCAACGTGCGATGATTATGTCCTTCGTTCTGCCCGGTTAGGATTTACTATGGCACGCTTGTGTCCCTACCTGCTTGGGTTCTCCCTATCCCATTCTTGGCATTTTATCGGTTGTGGAGATGTGCTCTATGCCTCATTGGCAGATATAGCTACTTTGTTCGACGAAGTGGGCTTTGATTGTACACATTGTGTGCCTTGTGGCAGCGATGCACCGTGCATGTGTGGTATACTATAATCAACGTGGTGATTTTACTCCCCAAAAAATCAACATGATGATTAGTCCGATTTTTCCATCCGAAGTTGGTTTAGCGAGCAATGTCACCCTCGAATCTTCTTGTTCTCCACTCCCCTTTCATGGGGATCAAGGGGTTCTGAACTATCTAGGAGACCTCCTACGCTGGATCTGAAGTTTGCAAGACCAGTTATTTGACTTTTTGTCAAATCTCTTTCTGTTTCTAATTATAAGGTAAATGTTTGCTTGTACGATATAAGAAAGAAATGTATGGTGAAATTAGATTGATCAAAAAATTATTTGTTTTGTAAACGCAAATAATGTTTGTAGTTTCCAAGCACATTGCCACAAAAAGTGGCATCCTTCTCATGTCTCATTCTGGTTTCCTTCGACCAAACCAAGTGTCCCTCTTGTTGGGAAATGTTGCACGGAAAACAAAAAAATATATTCTACGCACACGCAAAATCTATCCATGAAGATGCATAGCAACGAGAGGGGAGAATGTGTTTACGTACCCTTGTAGACCGTAAGCAGAAGCGTTTATTAACGCGGTTGATGTAGTCAAACTTCTTCGCGATCCAACCGATCAAGTATCAAACGTACGACACCTCTGTTGGGAAACGTAGTAATTTCAAAAAAATTCCTATGCACACGCAAGATCATGGTGATGCATAGCAACGAGAGGGGAGAGTGTGTCCACGTACCCTCGTAGACCGAAAGCGGAAGCGTTAGCACAACACGGTTGATGTAGTCGTACGTCTTCACGATTCGACCGATCAAGCACCGAACGCACGGCACCTCCGAGTTCTGCACACGTTCAACTCGATGACGTCCCTCGAACTCCGATCCAGCCGAGCTTTGAGGGAGAGTTCTGTCAGCACGACGGCGTGGTGACGATGATGATTTTCTACCGACGCAGGGCTTCGCCTAAGCACTGCTACGATATGACCGAGGTGGATTATGGTGTAGGGGGGCACCGCACACGGCTAAAAGATCCAAGAAATCAATTATTGTGTCTATGGGGTGCCCCCTCCTCCGTATATAAAGGGGGGAGGAGGAGGGGGCCGGCCAAGAGGAGGAGGCGCGCCCAAGGGGGGGCAATCCTACTCCAAGTAGGTTTTGCCCCCCTTTCCTATTCCAACTAGGAGAAGGGGGAAGGAGGAGGTGGAGAGAAGGAAGGAGAAGGGGGGCCGCCGCCCCCTTCCCTTTGCCAATTCGGATTGGGGCAAGGGGGGCCGCGCGCCACCTCCTGCTGCCTCTCCTCTTCCACCACTTTGGGCCCATGAGGCCCAATAACCCCCGGGGGTTCCGGCAACCCCCGGTACTCCGGTATATATCCGATAACCCCCGAAACCATTCCGGTGTCCGATTATAGTTGTCCAATATATCAATCTTCATGTCTCGACCATTTCGAGACTCCTCGTCATGTCCATGATCACATCCGGGACTCTGAACTACCTTCGGTACATCAAAACACATAAACTCGAATGTTAAGCGTGCGGACCCTACGGGTTCGAGAACTATGTAGACATGACCGAGACACGTCTCCGGTCAATAACCAATAGCGGAACCTGGATGCTCGTATTGGCTCCTACATATTCTACGAAGATCTTTTATCGGTCAAACCGCATAACAACATACGTTGTTCCTTTTGTCATCGGTATGTTACTTGCCCGAGATTCGATCGTCAGTATCTCAATACCTAGTTCAATCTCGTTATCGGCAAGTCTCTTTACTCATTCCATAACACATCATCCCGCAACTAACTCATTAGTTGTAATCCTTGCAAGGCTTAAGTGATGTGTATTACCGAGTGGGCCCAGAGATACCTCTCCGACAATCGGAGTGACAAATCCTAATCTCGAAATACGCCAACCCAACAAGTACCTTCGGAGACACCTATAGAGCACATTTATAATCATCCAGTTACGTTGTGATGTTTGGTAGCACACAAAATGTTCCTCCGGTAAACGAGAGTTGCATAATCTCATAGTCACAGGAACATGTATAAGTCATAAAGAAAGCAATAGCAACAAAGTTAAACGATCAAGTGCTAAGCTAACGGAATGAGTCAAGTCAATCACATCATTCTCCTAATAATGTGATCCCGTTAATCAAATGACAACTCTTTGTCTATGGCTAGGAAACATAACCATCTTTGATTAACGAGCTAGTCAAGTAGAGGCATACTAGTGACGCTCTGTTTGTCTATGTATTCACACATGTATCACGTTTCCGGTTAATATAATTCTAGCATGAATAATAAACATTTATCATGATATAAGGAAATAAATAATAACTTTATTATTGCCTCCAGGGCATATTTCCTTCAACCTCCGCGTTTAGTACACGTTCAGCTCGGTGACGTCCTGGCCTTCTTGATCCAGCAAGACGGTGAAGTGATGGATGAGTTCCGGCAGCACAAGGGCGTGGTGACGGCGGTGGTCATGCTATCTCCGCAGGGCTTCGCCTAAGCACTATGAAAATATGACCAGGGACGAAACAGTGGAGGGGGGCACACGGCTAAGAGATTGTCGTGGTCTATGTGTGGCGCCCCCTCCCACATATATATAGGTGGGGGAGAAGGAAGGCAGCCAGGAGGCACCCCAAGTGGGGCTGAATCCCACTTGGGCTCCTGCCCCTAGCCGCGCCCCCCTGCCATGTATGTGTGCGGGATGAAGGCAGGGGGAGGTGGCGCCCCTCCCCCTTCCTTTCTCATATGAGGAAAGGTGGGAGGGGCCAACCCTCCCCTTTCCTTCTCCTAAGGCAGGCCGGCCAGGGAGAGGGGCGCACCAGCCCCCTTGTGGGATGATGTGTCTCTCCCTTGGCCCATTAGGCCAATAGACCTCCCGGGGGTGTTCGGAACCCCTTCCGGCGATCCGATGACTACCCGGTGCACTCTGAAACTCTTCCGGTGTCCGAATAGTATCGTCCTATATATCAATCTTTACCTCTGGACTATTCTGGAGCTCCTCGTCATGTCAGTAATCTCATCCGGGACTCTGAACAACATTCAGTCACCAAAACATATAACTCATGTAACACTATATCGTCAACAAACGTTAAGCGTGCGGACCCTACGGGTTCGAGAACTATGTAGACATGACCGCGACACCTCTCCGGTCAATAACCAATAGCGGAACCTGGATGCCCATATTGACTCATACATATTCTATGAAGATCTCTATCGGTCGAACCTTATGACAACATACGTAATTCCCTTTGTCTATTGGTATGTTACTTGCCTGAGATTCGATCATCGGTATCTTCATACCTAGTTAAATCTCGTTACCGGCAAGTCTCTTTACTCGTTACATAATACACCATCTTGTAACTAACTCCTTAGTCATTTTGCTTGCAGGGCTTCTTATGATGTGTATTACGGAGAGGGCCCAGAGATACCTCTCCGTCACAGAGTGACAAATCCTAATCTCGATCTATGCCAACTCAACAAACACCTTCGAAGATACCTGTAGAGCATCTTTATGATCACCCAGTTACGTTGTGATGTTTGATAGCACACAAGGTATTCCTCCGGTATCCGGGAGTTGCATAATCTCATAGTCAAAGAAATATGTATTTGGCAATAAGAAAGCAATAGCAATAAAGTGAACGATCAAATGCTAAGCTAACGGATGAGTTTTGTCCATCACAATATTCTCCTAATGATGTGATCCCGTATCAAGTGACAACACATGTCTATGGTTAGGAAACCTTAACCATCTTTGATCAACGAGCTAGTCAAGTAGAGGCTCACTAGGGACACAGTATTTGTTTATGTATTTACATATGTATTTAAGTTTTCGATTAATACAATTCTAGCATGAATAATAAACCTTTATCATGAATAGGGAAATATAAAATAACAACTTTATTATTGCCTCTAGGGCATATTTCCTTCACCTCTCTATATCTTCAACTTGCAAGTAGACAACTCTTTGTCTTCCTTTCCCTTTTTGCTCATCGTTTGGCAGCATCACTATTGAGACATTGTGTTCGGGATCTTTTCCATCTTTTGTGTCTCCTACGCATGGTTCTAGGAAAAGAAGGATGGCGATGCACTATAATGACGATGAAAAACTTTGTCCCACATGCACTCAAGAATGACGAAAAAGTAACAACCATATGGCTTCGCCTCCACTCTAGCACGAAATCTTCCTATGAACTTTGTATTAATATAGAAGATAAGACTACCCCGTCTCCATTAGTTTTTTCATAGCCTGACATCTCCTCCCTCATCACAAACTTGCAAGAAGGCAGGGTGGTGTCATCTTTCCCCACAATTTCAGCTTGTCGCTTAGCCCTACTAATGCACACGTGGTCTTCTCCCCATCTATGGAATCTCTGTTATGCTCTTGATGACAGAAAAAGGTAGTGTATTGCATGTGCTCTACGGCTTCGCATCTGATTGCACTCAATTGTCGACCATGTGCACACCAGTCTTAGCCGATGGTCTCTAGGATCCAATTATCCTCGCATATGTAAGTATGACAACCTATTTTGGTTCTTCGAATTAATCCCTGTTTGAGCACCTCCTTCCCTTCAGACAAGGCTTGCCAGATTTGGGAAGGATGAGCCTCCTATGATGCATATTTTCCGTCAATATGGGCTAGTGCAATAGTAAGGTTAGGCTGAATATCTCCATGCCCTGAAACCCTAGACCCCTACATTGCCTTCAGTGTTGTCATCATCATTCTTGCCACTCACATTCCTCAATAGCGAATGTATATGCTGGCAGATTCCGTGGATAAGTTTCAAATAAGCCATACGATAAGTAGGTATGACTTATGCAGCTAAATGTTTTCCCTTGACCAACAAAGAGTGCTACATCCTTCCTAGAACGTTTTTCCAAACACAATCACCGAGGCATGTGATATTGCCTTTTTTCTAACTTTGAAGGCATGCCCAAATATCCATTTGAATCTTCAAAATCACCCTGATCTAGTGATCTCTTCCCGCGTAGCACTTGAGCAACTCTTGCCAAAGAAAAGGGGATGAAGACTTTAGAAGATTACTGTGCTTGCCAGAAGCATCACAATCAAAATTGCAGTGTCTTCTGTAGATGATTCACCTATTTAACTTAAAAATGTGTTCCCTAAAACTTAGCAAAATTCATACTTTTATGTTTAAAAAAATTCATGTAGGCAGGTACTTCATTTGTTCCAAAATAATGAAGATTTAGAATAATCCTCGGGGCCGGTCCTGAGATTTTAGGGGCGCAGGGCAAAACTAAACTTTGGGCCTATTAATATTAGTAATAGTATGTGGCTTGCATATGACTATACGATCATGTCTTGGCACTTAATTCATGAGTAAATTTGTAAATATTTTTTGGTACATTGGTTTCTAAAACGCATGAAGACGAAAATACGAAGTACATAATATGGATATCATGACTTTTTAAATTTCAGACGAGTTTAAAGCTCTTGAATTTGCAATGATGCGAGTGAATATATATACAATCACATCAGCCAATTTGCAAGATCTCTAAAATCAAATCTAATGAAAATAAATGTAAGAAAAGTACAACAAAAATTCCTATGAAAATATCTCATTCCAATCTAAGAAGCCTTTAGCACTTACATTCTACCATTTTACTAAAAAGTAAAAGGAGCTTCATCATTGGTCCAAATAGTTATTTTGAACATAAGTTATACTACCTCCATTTCAGTTTACAAGTCCTGCGCGTATGCCTAGGTTGCTAATTTTATCACCCTTATATAAACTATATAACACAACAATTATACCGTTTAAAAATAGAACATCTGAATTTTATGTTGTTATATTTTTTTAAATATATGACTTGTATTAGGTTGGTCAAATTGACGATCTAGGAGTACGCGCACGTCCTGTAAACCGAGAGAGAGGGAGTATAATTTGTGAGGATGATTAGTAACAAGCATGCATACCTCACAAATGGCTGAACTTCAGAACGGTAATATGGAACACCTTGGATTCACATCGGTCGATCGGTAATCCGGTGGTTGGCAAGGACGCGATGTGAGTGAACCGGCGTCCGATGGGAGGTGCTCGGCCATGTGGTCTGGCCGTGCATGCGCATCTGCGTTGGGCGCCTCGAGACTCGAGTGTAGCGAGTGGAGTTCGCTGGCTTTCGCGTGTGGGCACTCGCCATTTTCATGATCGGAGCGATGGGTCCGATGGATGGTGGAATTCGGGACCGTGGCAATTTTTTTTAGGGATAGTAGCAATTTTGTTAGAAAAAAATGATTATAGTGATCTTTTTGTTAGAAAAATCCGGGCGATCCAAAAGAAAACAAGGCAAATCCCACGTCCTTCGGACATAGACATACGCCTGCTTGCTGGGATTTTTTTTTTCATAATCTGTGTGCTATGGGCTAGTGTGTATATGGCTGGGGAGGGGGATCCCTTTCCCCCGGCCGACTGTGATTATTCTTTTTGACCAAGTCTATAAAAATATTTACAAAGATCTGCAACTTAAAAATATATAATATGAAAATATGTTTCATAATGCATCTAATGAAGCAAAATTGGTGTTGTAGATGAAGTTTGACTTAAGGCAAATCTATAACTTCAATTATTTTGCAACAGAGAGGGTATTGGACATAAACTTAGCCTTATACTCACTCCGTAAACAAATATAAAAGTGTTTAGATCACTACTTTATAGTGATCTAAATGCTCTTATATTAGTTTACAAGGGGAGTATTTTTTTCATAAAAATAATATGGCAGAGTGTGACGTGCGAAAATCATAAATGATTTTTTTTGGCGGATATTTTACACTTTTGGTAAAGCTTTACTGTTTTCGCCAAGACCCAAGTTTTAAAATTAGTTCTTAGGAGCTCCGGTTCCCCAAAACCGCTCTCACAATCCCACGATTTTGGTTGCAGGCTCGTTCATTGCAGGCCAGTCCCGCTTGCCGCCTACGCCTAGCCCCGGCGTCCGCGACCAAGGCCGGCCAGCCGCCGACGGCGTCCACACTGTCGGATGCCCCCCGCTCACGGCAGGCATGGTCGTACGGGAGCATCATTTGAGGTGGAGGGAACCAGGCAACCAGCGGGGCATCCTCCTCGTCTCGGCGGCAGACGCTTGCAATGTGTTCGTGCAAATGCTTCTGTAGGTGTATGCGCTCCGATCTGTCGGTAAGCATTTCTATCTCGGAACGGTCTGAGGTTATGTCGTCAATCTTTCATTTTTCTTGGCGAACTGATGAATGCCGTTGTATCTGAATCCATCTTCAGAAATGAATCATCGGTCCGGGTACATGCTGCTGGTGCTTCAAAAAGAAGGTTGTCTTTCCTTCTCAAGCATTCTTAGTAGTCAAACAGACTTTGGGATCACACTATTGGCGTGAAGTGAACCATAGGGATCTTCATATCTGATCATCAAGATGGCATGATTGACTTTACCTTTTATGTCAGTCGTTCTTCTGTTTTACTTACTCAGCTACCTCGCTTATGCACGTGCAATCTACACTTTTTGACAGAATAAGGATCCAGTAAGTTACGGTTCAAGACAGGACACCGTTTCTTATTTGGAGACCGTTCCTCCAGTATTTATGCCAATACACCAGCGAGGCAGAGACACAAAAGCAGCGCTGTTCTCTGAAAAGAGAGGCTGCAATTTGTGTCAACACTATTCTTGCTCTTCCGCAGAAAATTGTACCACTTGCAGAAACTATCAGAATCATAGTAACATATGATTCTACATCATCTGATGGCCAGGAATTTATTTGTAGTTAGTTTGTTGATTCTTTCGCTTGTCTTTAACTCATGCACAGCTCACTCATGGAGGAACAATAGTTCTCTGGATGATGTTGGTCCACGTTGTGAACCTTCTTCCCATCCGTTTGGTCTGTGCAAGACAAGAGCAGCAGCTTTTGGCTATCCATGTGAAGATCACATGGTATGTGAGCTCTTATGAATGTACTCCTAGACATTGTTTTAAACTGCAATGTTATGCTTCCATAAGACAATTCTGGCCTTTTGTAAAGCATACAGCCTAAATCTATGGCAGGTCACAACAGAAGATGGTTATATTCTTAGCCTAAAGAGGATTCCTCATGGTGTTTCTAACTCGACCCAGAATACAACGAGGATACCAGTACTACTATTCCACGGGCTCATGGTGGTAAGGATATTGTTGACAAACTTTCTGCCACTGAGTTCCATCCATACCTAAATGAAATATGTGTGTATTGGACAGGATAGCGTTTCTTGGGTACTGGGTACGCCAAAACAATCACTTGGATTTATTTTGGCAGATGGTGGGTTTGATGTTTGGTTTGCCAACACCCGTGGAACTAATTCCAGTCGGAACCATACCTCGCTCACCCCAGATGATCCGGTTTTCATCTCAAGCCTGGTCAAGAATACATTTTTCCTTGGATTTTCACTAACAAAGTATCGACTAATATTTTCAGGAGTACTGGAATTGGACGTGGGACCAACTTGCTGCCTATGATCTTCCTGCCGTGCTTCAGCATGTCTATGATCACACAGGAGGCCAGAAAGTCCACTATATCGGTCACTCCCTGGTGAGCTGAGATATCCCTGTTGAAGATTTCGATGAGTTCAGTTTTGGAACTTGAGAGGTATACTGAAGCAACTTTTACTTCATTTCCAGGGAACCTTGATTATTCTTGCAGCCTTCTCAGAGCACAGGTTACTTCATTTAGTTCGATCGGCTGTGTTGCTCTGCCCAATTGCTTATCTGTATAAGACAAAATCAAAACTCACCCGGCTTGCTACTCAAATCCTCCTTGCAGAAGTAAAAACTGTTCATCATACTTGTTCTTATTATCAACTACCACATGTATAATTTACATGGCGAATGGTTTATTTTCTTTGGTTTGTCTTGCGCAGGCATTTCACTTTCTAGGATATCGTGAGTTCAATCCTGTTGGGTAGGTATCTTTACTACAACTTCTAATGTTAAGAAAATGCAGTATATGCGCTCGATTACCAAGTTCCTGCTTGTAGTTTTGCATCTTGCGGCAACTTATTGATCATGAGTAGAGGTGCACATGCTTAAGCTTTTCTACAAGGTTGTCGTTGCACACAACTATGAATCTCGTTGTGATATCAATGTTGCCAAGAGTCACCACTTCGAGACTTGCCATTCATCTATTGAAAATCTGAAGTTGCGTTGTGTACTGGTACTCTTGGGTAACCAGTGTCAATTCTGTTGTGCTCTATTGACAAGTACAAATGTGCTGCTGCATGTCAGGCCAGTTTCACATGAAATTCTGCTCATAATATGCGGTGACCCTGAAATCGACTGCTACGACCTATTTACGGCTGTTATGGGTATATTTCTTGCATAAAATCCTCCATATTCCAAGAAATATATGATGCTAAGCTAAGACGTGATGTTAAGCTAAAATTGACCTTATATCACTAACTTTAGTTGCCTGATGGTTGAAGGACCGGACTGCTGCCTCAATGCTTCAACTGTATGTAACTTCCTGCAGCATGCTACACAGTCCACCTCTATCAAGAACCTTATTCACATGTCGCAGAGTAAGGATCACAATCAAAAGCTTAAAAAAGCTTTCTATTGTTCAAATCTCAGGAGCCGCACTGACTTTCTTCTCCTGGTTTGCCTGCAATTAGTGATCAGGTACGAAGGGGTCAGAAGGTATGACTATGGCAACGCCAAGGAAAACATGAAGCATTATAGCCAGCCAAGCCCCCCGCTGTACAACCTCTCATCCATCCCCACCCATGTCCCCATGTTCCTCACCCATGGCGGCCAAGACTTCCTCGGCGATGTCCCTGACACCAGGCACCTCCTGAAGACTCTTGTCAGAACCCATGACAGCGACAACATGGAGGTACTGTACGTGCCCGACTACGCCCACGCTGATTTCGTGATAGGATATAATGCTCCGCAACTCGTATATGGGCCGATGGTCGACTTCCTTCAGCGCCACTGAGAGAGTCGCCACTTCAGGTCTCTCTCCGAGCAGGCCTTCAGCAGTAACTTCCTATCAGCCTATGCAACCAACCAAAACTTCAACCACATATTACTTGTCCGTGTATATGGCTTGTGTATGGTCTTAGCATATGTCTGCTCATCAGAGTGAGTAGATGCCAGTTTGATCATGCTAGAGAGTGGACTACTCTGTCAGATGTTCAGTTTCATGTATCCAGTTTACCCGTTCTGTCGAATCCCACGTTATCACTTTATTTAGAAGTCTCAGATTCTGGACCCATTATGCACCTACTACATCAGCGTGTTTTCTTTTGTCGACTGGATAATCTTCATGGTTCACTGTGGTCTACATTGTGAGCAAATTGCTGGCCAAGATCGCCCGTGGATGCGGCGATGCCGATGCCGCAGCACTTTATATGTTCTTCTCTTGGGGAACTTCAGAGCTCCTCGGTCATTCAACTTGCAATTACAAATCTGCAGATGACACGACTGAAATACTGTCAGAACATTTATTTATTTCAGTACTCTTGCTGTTGGAACCATGCTTTCATGTTTGATTATTCTTCATTTCCTCTTTTCCGTATTGCCAAGAGGCGTAGCCAACTGTTCATCAGATTGAGCCATTTTGCTTTATGCCTACGTAGGCTGAAGCATGGAATATCTGAATCTGGCTACCAAAGGGGCCAGAAATTGGCTTTGACCAGTGTTTGGCACAGGACATGTTCTGTTTTTTTTCCCAATAATGCTCTAACTAATTGGTTTGAGAAAGTTTCCCGCCTGATCTCAATTACACTATTCCAATCAATGACAAGAAAGTTTCAGCCCCTACTTCAGTATGCTTTTCGCCCTTCACCTTTGAAAAATAGAGCCATTCCTGGATCAACATTGTTTCTTCTCTAAATACGTATATGGTGGAAATTGCAGTCTGCCAAGTTTCACAGAAAATGCTTCTTTCAATTAAAAAACCAAAATTTAACTTCTTACAAATGCATATTTCAAATAAAATCAAACTTTAACTTTCTGCTTTGAAAATTGGCAGGGGCCGCGCGAACGCGTACCCCCTCTACCACAAATTACGACGTCCACTCTCCCACTTGGGGAGATGGTAGGCCAACGCACTCACCAGGTGCAATGTGAGCCATTGATCTAGGCCACGAGCCTTCTTGATCACCCGTTGACCCCGTCCAGGTAAGTATCTTGCAATGAAGCACCTAGCCATCATAATATAGCCAGCTCTTCCACTCTAATCTCCCTATGGTGGCGATGTGGTACTAAAAGAACCTGAGCGCCTGCAGCTATGGGGTGTTCAGGTCAGGCATGGGCCTATTTTGGGTGGACTTGTAATTTAGGGGTGGGCTCCCTATGGCTGGCCCGGTAGCCGAGTAGTATTCATTCCCCATCAAAGTAATGTTTGTCATCAGTTCTACTAATTTGCCTAAAAAAATCAGATCTACTCATTATGTATTGCTAAGCATGAGCAGATTAAGAAGTTTTTTTTTACGGAAAAGAGGTTTATGTCGTGTAAGTGTAAAAACAATGTTGTGGAGAACTTTCAACGTCTGTTTGATTCGCATGATTTATAAAACATATACAATTAATAAGAAAAATGTATATTAGAATGTTGTGCACTGTTGACTACTATGGCTTTTTTACAAGATTTTGTGAACATGGAAATATAAATGAAAAAAAATGATTCCGATGCACACTCCAATCCTACAAGATTGAATTTGTCCTAAAGTGTCTTTGATTGAGAAAAAAATCCAAGAGGTTTGAGTCAATCGAATTTATTCCATTGAGATGGCCGTTTTGGCTTTGGATAAACCATAAATTCAAAAAAAAAGTAAGTGCATTTTGATTTTTTTTTTGTAGATGTTCATGTTAGTGTAACAAGCGTGCTTGAAAATTTTCATGTGAAACGAGATAGCAATGCTTCACCGGTGAAAAACAAAATTAAGTGTAACATTTGGCATTCGACTTGTTTTTTCCACACATGTCAGAATGCTTAAGCTTTTCCAGCTAAAATTTGCAGATAGCATTTGGGTGTGACAATAGAAGCATCTAAAATTTTTCAAAAGGCATTCGACATTTGCGAAAAAACATTTTTGACGCCAGCATATGCTCCAAAGAGCCAAATCGGATTTCTGCATTCAGATGTACTAATGTAGTGCAAACGAGTCCTTGAGAAATATTCCCCAAGGATCCAATCCCACGACTTAAACAATCTAAACAGGGAGAATTCCCATGGATTCAGATCTTCCAAAGTTCTATCAAAATTTCTTCAGTTTTTTTTTGCGGGAAATTACTTCAGGTCTAATTGGTCACCTTTTCCATTTTGTACAACTGTTGCCAACATGTGCATGCAAGTTGTCAAGAAAGAAATTACAGATGCATACAATTGGTCCGTCCGGACACCAAGCCACATGCTTTTGTATGTAGCCCTCTTTGTTTGCCACTGCCCCCAAGAGCTATATACTCCAAAATGGGGTCCGGAAACGATTTTGCCTAGTGTTCGTTCACAGTTGGCACCCTCATCAGAGTGAGAGATCACAAAACAGATGTCGATCCAGACTCCCTTCCGTCAGGCAAACCTGTGACTCGTCACCATCATCATTTATGCCCCTTCCGAAATCAAAGCAATTAATCTGCAGATCCAGACAACAGATTATCTTTTTTTCAACCACCCTGTCGCTTTTTGATTCTGGTGACGAAAACCAAAAGTTGCACATTTCCATCCTTGTACTGACTTAGCCAAAATGCTTCTGCACCACAACACATACTATTACAAGGAAAATGGTAAAATCAATGTGCATGAAAGATGATGGTGATCAACCCAAAAAATACCAAGTGAATGAAAGAAATGGCTAAAATTTATTGTTATTTTTTGACCCATAAAATTTATTGTTATTGTTTAGGCAGGGGCCGCGCGAACGCGTACCCCCTCTATCACAAATTACGACGTCCACTCTCCCATTTGAGGAGATGGTAGACCAACACATTCACCAAGTGCAATGTGAGCCACTGATCTAGGCCACGAGCCTTTTTGATCGCCCGTTGACCCCGTCCAGGTAAGTATGTTTCAAGGAAGCACCTAGTCATCCTAATATAGCCAGCTCTCGTGCTCTAATCTTCTTGTGTCATCGATGTGGTACTAAACAAAACCTCAGCGCAGCCTGCAGCAACGGCATGGGCCTGTTTTTTTTCGAATTTGCAACTTAGAAGTGGGCTCCTGATGGCTGGCCCGGTAGCTGAATAATATCCCCGCAAATATGTTTATATGCTCAAAAAAAAGGTTATATGTGGCTCTTTTTGTTTGCCTCAGTACTCACAGAGAAGAAGAAGAAACAAGTGATGTAAAGTTCTTTAATTTATCTGTTGATAAGCCATGTGGATCCAGGCTTCATCTGATAAACAAACACCTGACGGTGAGGTGACCTGGGCTCTCAACTCTCATGCTAGCCATCGATCAGACACATGGCACGAACAAGGATATGGCTGACAATAGCTTGCTGCCGCTTGCCGATTCCTTGCTCGTCGGCAACGTGTGACTCATCGCCATCATCATGGACGCCTTCCTGCCCCTTCCGGAATCAAAGAACAGAGGGACTGAAAGCGACATGGTAGTAGCAGAGTTGTGAGCTATTTTCTAACTGAATTTCTAGCGAACGGCCCAGAATAGTTGCAGGTAACCTCTGAATTTCTAGCGAACGGCGCGAGATATTTGGCAATTTCAGGTCTCAGGGGATGTTCTCTGGTTGCCCGCTTACTTCTTACCACTCCAACCTAACGAGCAAGTCATTTCTTTTGGTGGGGGTATGAAACTATAAAAATCGTGAGGGAAGTGTTGTCAGGATAATTGTTACTGACGGTTGTTCATCAGATTGAGCCACTTTCCTATTTGCCTCCGCGGAGTAAATAAATGTATGGGATATCTGAATCTGCAAGGGGCCAGAAAATGGTTTTGATCAGGGTTTGGCATTGGGCATGTTCCGTTTTCTTTCCCCAGTAATGCTCTGGCCAGTTGGTTTTACCAAATTCCAACGCCTATTTTCGATTACTTAACTCCAATCATTGACAAGTTTCATCCATCCCCTGTTTCTTCAGAATGTTTTTGGCCCACCCCCCTTCAAAACAAATGTAGCCTGGACCTAAGCTCTCCATAGGTAAGTACAATAAGCTTTAGCTTTTCCGGCTAACCCGCTTTACTTTATGATAGTGCGTGCCAATCTCTGCCCCTTCAAGAATCAAAGAAGCGGCATGTCAAATATCAACACAGAAAAGGGTAGAAGAAATATGTGCTACTAGATCAACAACCCCGGTAAGTGGCAACACGTCACTACTCATGCTGGATACAAAACCATTAATCTGAAGACAAAGTATCCTGCCTGGTCGCTTTCGCTTTCTGATTCTGCATGAAGGTGACGAAAACTGAAAGTTGCACATTTCCATCCTAGTGCTGAGTACTGACTTAGCCAAATGCTTCTGCACCACCGTAAAACATAGGAGTATTACACATGAATGAAATGGCCAAGGAAATTTAACATAGTAAAATCAAGAGCTCATAAATGAATATCTAAAATTTATTATTTTTGTTTTTGTCCAGATCTACCCTGAACTTTTGTCCGAAAGCGGGCATGAAAGCCTTTGTTTCTCCTTTGTCACCTTTGTTTTTCCATAGTCGCAGCCAACCTTTGATGCACGTGGCGTCAGATATTTAGCGACCTCGTGTGTCATGGAGATCTTCTTTAGCGCTTAGCACTTCAATTCTTATGGTTATTCTTTTTTGCCGACAGTAAAGTGAATTCTCTGAAACCGTAGTACAATAATGGAATAATGAGATGTAGCCAGAATACTTATTTTTTGTGAGTACGCCTGTTATCAAAACGAACTTTCAGGTTTAAATATTCGCCATTCCCCTTTCCCGTGTCGCCAAGAGTTGCCAATGACTATTGATCAGATTGAGCCATTGCCCCCTAAGGCTCTGGGTATCTGAATCTGGCTACCAAAGGGGGCCAGAGACCGGCTTTGACTAGTGTTGGGCACTGGACATGTTCTATTTTCTTTCCCAATGATGCTCTAATTAATTGGTTTTAGAAATTTTCTACACCTGATTTCGATTACACTATTCCAATCACTTACATGAAAGTTTCAGCCCCAGCTTCTTCAGAATGTTTTTGGCCCTTCCCACATTAAAAAAGAGAGGCATTCCTTGACCCTTCCGGTGATAAAAACAAGTGTTGCCAGGAGCCCAGGACCCAAGCTCCCGTCTAATAACTGATAAGTATGATAAGCTAGCTGCCATGCCTCGTCAATGAAAACAACAGAAATGACTTAGCTTTATCTTTGTCGACTACTCTTTTTACTTGACAACAGTGTGTGTGACTCATCGTTAATCTCTGACCCTTCCAGAATCAAGGATTAAATATGAGCATAAGAAAGATACTCTGTCTGTCTGGATCAACAGCCATGGTCACTGACAAGTGACGACACGTTGCGAATGATGTGCCTTGGTCTTCTTGTCCTGGCCGCTCTCTGTTTCTTGTTCTCTTCTCTGAAGTGATGGAAACTGGAAATCGAAGTTTCATATTACCTCATGTCAGATAGTCAACAATGCCATAGGTAAAATACAAAGCTTGCGCATCACAAAAATAAGATGACCAAAATTCATTTTTTTAAATTGGCAGGGGCCGCGCGAACGCGTACCCCCTCTACCACAAATTACGACGTCCACTCTCCCAATTGGGAGATGGTAGACCAACACTCTCACCAAGTGCAATGTGAGCCATTGATCTAGGCCACGAGCCTTCTTGATCGCTCGTTGACCCCGTCCAGGTAAGTATGTTGCAATGAAGCACGTACACATCATAATATAGCCAGCTATCGTGCTCTAATCTTCCTGTGTCATCGGTGTGGTACTAAACAAAACCTGAGCGCTGCGCTGCAGCCTGCAGCAACGGCATGGGCCTATTTTTGGTGTTCTGGCATGGGCCTCTTTTTTGGACGTGTGACTTAAGTGGGCTCCTGATGGCTGGCCCGGTAGCCAAATAGTATCCCCCACAAAAATGTTTTGTGATTCTGAAAAAAACACACAAATATGTTTTGTATTTATCCGTGGCTCTTTTGGATTCAAAAAAATAATAATATCCATGGCCCTTTTTGTTTGTCACTCCCCCAAGAGCTATCTTTATACCATATACTTCAAAAAGGTTCCGGAAATTAA
Source organism: Triticum urartu (assembly GCF_056163025.1). Lineage (NCBI taxonomy): Eukaryota > Viridiplantae > Streptophyta > Magnoliopsida > Poales > Poaceae > Triticum > Triticum urartu. The sequence goes on from NC_141879.1 coordinate 575,303,190, forward strand.
CTAGTGCTTGTCATCTGACCTTAGATTTTTTTTCCTTAACAAATAATAATGCTGTAGTCTATTGGATTTAGACATTTTCACAGGCTATATTATTCCATCTACCGACGAAAGTTTCAGCCGTCGGCGATGCTTTTGGGCCCCTCTCTCCCTTCAAAGAACATAGTCATTCCTTCACGGTTGGCACCCTCGGCCTCAGCCCTCAATAAGAAAAGAAAGAACAAGTGATGCCAAGTTCTTTAATTTATCTGTTGATAAGCCATGTCGATCCAGACTTCCTAGTCGAGATCGATAGCAGAACTTGAGAGAGATAAACAAACACCTGATATCAGAGGTGACCTGAGCTCTCATGCGAGGCATCAATCAGGCATATGACACGAGGAAGGATATGACTGATAATGGCCGTTTGCCGGTTCTTTATTCGTCGGCAACGTGTGACTCATCGCCATCATCATTCCTGCCCCTCGCGGAATCAAAGAACTAGAGGCTGAAAGCGACATGATAGTAGCTTAGTTGGAGCGATTTTCTAACTGAATTTCAAGCGAACCCCGGTAGTTGCAGTTAATCTCCGGTGCTCTCTGGTTCACTGCTTACTGCTTGCCACTCCAACCTAACAAGGAGATTCCTTGCAAAAGAAAAATAAACTAACGAGGAGATGCATTTGTTTCGGTGTTGTCAGGATAATTGATATGTAAACACATTTTCAGGATTATTTATTTTGTATTTTTCTTTTTCATTACGCCAAGAGGTACTAATGATTGTTCATCAGATTAAGCCACTCTCCTATTTGCCTCCGCAGAGCAAATGTATGGGTATCTGAATTTGCAAGGGGCCGGAAAATGGTTTTGGCTCGTATTTCGCATTGGACATGTTCCGTTTTCTTTCCCAGTAATGCTCTAATCAGTTGGCTTTAGAAAATTCTGACACCTATTTTCGACTACTCAATTCCCAATTGTTGCCAAGTTTCATCCCCTATTTCTTCAGAATGTTTTTGGCTCTTTCCACTTTAAAAAAGAGAGCCATCTTTCACACATCCGGTGATAAAAACAAATCTTGCCTGGACACGAACTGAAGCGCGATTACATGATCACATTGTGTCCCTTCAGGAATCAAAGAAGCGTCTGAAAATGGTGATTGAAATTTAAGTGCTGGATCAACAACCGCGGTAAGCGACAACACGTCCCTACTCATCCCGGATACAAAATCATTAACGTGCAGATCCATACAACAAAGTATCTTTTTCAGCTGATCTGGTCGCTTTCTGATTATGCATGAGGGTGACGAAAACTGAAAGTAGCACATTTCCATCCTAGTACCGACTCAGCCAAATACTTCCATGAACATAACAAAGGATCAAATAAAAAATTCACAAGCAAACCAAAGAAAATACCAAGGAAAATTATCAAGATAAAATCAAAAGTTCAAAACTGAATGGCTAAAATTTATTGTTTTAAATTTGGCAAGGGCCGCGCGAACACATACCCCCTCTACCACAAATTACAACGTCCATTCTCCCGCTTGGGGAGATGGTGGACCAACGCACTCACCAAGTACAATGTGAGCCATTGATCTAGGCCACGAGCCTTATTGATCGCTCGTCGACCCCGTCCAGGTAAGTACCTTGCAACGAAGCACCTAGCCATCATGATATAGCCAGCTCTCCTACTCTAATCTTCCTGTTTTGTCGAGGTGGTACTAAACTAAACAACAGCGCTGCGTAGTTATGTGTTGTTTGGACGTGGGCTTGTTTCGCGTGGAGTTTTGTCACTAAATGGGCTCGGGATGGCTAGGCCCAGTAATGATAATACGAACATAAAATTCAATGTTCACTTAAAAAAAACCTACTTCTAAAAAAAACTTTTAAAAAAACCTGTAAGATTGCTCACTGTTTTGCACTTGCCAAACGTAAAGATCCAATACGGGGTTCCATTTCTATTTTGCTGTTCTGCCTCCAAGAGCTGTACCATACGTGATACCTGAGCTCTCAAAAGGGCAAGGAAACGGCGATGACCTGTGCTTGTAGTTAACCGTAGCTTTTCGTCTCCCAGTAATGCTCTAGTCTACTGCATTCAGAAACTTTCGCAGCTAACCTGAGTTTTTCAGGCTCCATAATCTGATTACACTATTCCAGTTATCGCCGAAGTTTTGGTCCTTTGCGACTTTTTGGGCTCGTCTTCCCCTTCAAAGAAGTAGCCATTTCTTCTTCACGGTCGACGCCCCCACTGTCGCAGGGAAAAGAAAAAAACAAGTGATGTCAAGTTGTTTTTTTATGATATGAGCTATGTCGGCCCAGACTTCCTAGTCAAGCGTGATAGAAAAACCATAGAGACTAGTAAGTTTGCACGTGCAACACACGTCTGGACTGAAAGCATGTTATACAATGAAACATAATTTTTTATCATAATTTCATTTCAAAAATACATATTTCTAATTCCCAAGTCATAAAGATAGGATCTATTTTATTGACAGGATTTATCACTACTTTAGCTACTTTAGCAGCTTGGCCAATTACACGGAATTCGTAATTATTCTATTTCCTGATGCTCGCTATGTATAGTGGTCAAATAGGATTATTTTCTTTGCGAGATCTTTTACTATTTTTTATCATGTGGGAGTTAGAATTAATTCTTGTTTACTTACTTTTATCCGAGTGAAGCGGCCCCAGGTGTAAGAATGCCCAGATATCATGTGGGAATTGACAGGATTTATCGCTTCACTCGCAGCAAACCATCAGGTTGCATCGATATCATATCTTTATCACCAAAATAAAACATGAATCATGCTACTCATTACCTACAGGTCCTGACCAATGTAGTTCAATGGCCAGCCCTTCCCCCTGCGGTTGTACCAAGCGACGGCCCATACATACCCGTCGATGGAGCCGCTTCGCCCAACTCACAACAGCTGTCGTCGGCTCGCTCGTCTCCCTCATAGAACGGCATCGCTTCGCTCGCAGCAAACCATCAGGCTGCATCGATATCATATCTTTATCACCAAAATAAGACATGAATCATGCTACTCATTACCTACAGGTCCTGACCAATGTAGTTCAATGGCCATCCCTTCCTCCTGCGACTGTACCAAGTGACGGCCCATACATACCCGTCGACGGAGCCGCTTCGCCCGACTCACAACAGTTGTCGTCGGCCCGCTCGCCTCCCTCATAGAACGGCATCGCTTCGCTCACAGCAAACCATTAGGCTGCATCGATATCATATCTTTATCACCAAAATAAGACATGAATCATGCTACTCATTACCTACAAGTCTGACCAATGTAGTTCAATGGCCAGCCATTCCCCCTGCGGCTGTACCAAGCGACGGCCCATACATATCCGTCGACGGACAATGCGGATGCCCGAGCCAGTGCAGCAAGAATAACACTTATTACGTGGAGATCCGGACCAATGTAGTTCATTTGACAACATTTAGTGTTCATTTTTCCATGGTCAGGTCCTGACCAATGGAGGTACAATTTTTTTTGCAATCTATCCATTTTAAATGGCATGCCTCTCCTGCAACTTTCAGAAAACGTACTGGCATGTCCTATGCCCGAATAATGGCCATTCCAGGTCCACAAACAAATTAAAAAATACAGGTAGCCGTTCGAGATTGCAAGTCTAATAGTAGCTCTTAGATGACAAATAACAAAATCTAATAGTGACCAGGATGGGCATCCCATCGTGTCTCTAATTTGGGGTTGTACTTGGCACCTTTTTTTGTATGAATTTAGTCGGTTCACTCAAATTTTTCATCTAAGCTCAATAAAACTGAGCCATGCATAGCTAGTCTTTCCACGGCCAATAGCAGCTTTACAGAAAAATAGCTCATCATGAACCGGCAAAAGCATCAGCTACGCGATGCATGTGAAATCGCATCCCAAGTCCTAAAGGTATATGGCTATTGAATATCAAGAAACAAGCTAGAAAGCAGCAAGGCAATGAAAATGGATGGATTCCATGGCAGCATGATCTTTGTGCCCTCCTATCATTATGAATCTTGATTAGGGCAGGGAGAAACTGCCGAGTTGCCTTTTTTGGTTCCCGTGTATAGACACCTGCAACATATAACTTTTTGTAGTAAAATGTAAAATATTAAGACTGTTCTAAATGAATTTGCATAGGCCCTACGGAAAAAAGTATAGTCGTGACTCATGAATGTAATCAAATGAACTAAGAATTTGCTAATATGTCTAGCAGGACACATCTCTCATCCTCGTTCCTCCTCGGCACAATTGCATTCCTTAGTATGGTTATACATATCCTCAAACATGTAGGAACTAATATTTGTCTTTCTCACGTGCATGAAGAAATAGTTACATTTACGTGCTAGAAAACTAATTGGATGAGAAGTATATATGTCGCTCATTGTTGTTCTTGTATAAAAACAGTACGAAAGTGGGATCATAAACTCATCAATCCTTGTTGTCTCTCTTTATTTACAGAGCATTTAACCTCTGCCTCACACAACGTATATATGTCTCAGCATTCGGCATGTACCTTTTGTCAATGTCAACATACTCAAATACGACATCTTCACCAAGTTCCAATGTAACAGGCTGTCAAGAAAAAAGATGCAATACCAAAGGTGAGAATGGCAGTCTATTGGCCAATATATTCTACTGTAATAATTAGTCTAAAGGAGAAAAGATGCATGATATGTGATAAATTAGTACAAATATAAATAAAATTATAGAAATGTGGAACAAACCTTGACCCTAGGAGTTGCAGCAACTATAATCCTTTTACTAGTTTCATAGCTCCAAATTAATGCAACCTAATAGTTTATCCATCCCTTCACCTGGTGACCTCTTGAACTTAAATAGAGATGATTTCTGAAACAAAATGTGAGATGTTTAATCTGGGCCTCACCCAAACACACTTATGTACTTTGTTTTGGAAAATATGTATTCAAATAGCTTGCATAGAAAATGGTGTCAAGAAAGAGCCAACTTAATCAAATGGCCTTGCTACATATAATCGATAACCTTCAAGCTATTTCGAAGTCCATATTTCTTTTATCAAAAACCATAATAAAGTTCTTGTGTCATAGCAAATAACCTGCTGGGCAGGATGCAGAACCTGAATGTTTTTTCCATCTGCATAACACACTGCAGTTTATGAGAAACCGCAAAAAATCATATCACCCAAGAGAGGCAACCTACAAACACACATCAATTACATTGTCCGAAATAAATATTTCTAGCATCAATTGAAACCATGTTTGAACTATAAATGAGTAATGTATGTAGTTAGTGACATACAACGATCCAGCCACTGAAGTTTGTGCTCTTGAGCATGCACAGGCACGAAATAAGTAATCATAGGAGAGGGAAATCACTAATGAACATTGCAAGTTTGCAACTAATTTGTAGAGTGTGGTTAATCACAGTCGACCGGACAGAGAAGAAAGCACTCATGATCCTGCGTACTGCTGAACACCCTCCCGATTATGCACTCCAATGGACTATTGTTCGCGTCATCAATCTGCACAAATTTGCAAGATGAACTTGGATAATGCATTTCAAGTATGAACCGCTAGCTAGGAGAAAACTGAATGTGGAGCACCTGACGAGGGTGACGATGCGCTTGGAGGTGGGAGCGATGCACTGGCCATGGTCGTCAAGGACGAAGCCAGCGGGTGGCTTGGGCATGGCGTCGCCCGACCATGTGCCCCCCCCCCCCCCAGCGAACCTCCCCCTCCCCCTCAGCCTCCTCGTTGTCATAGTCCCTATATCCTGCCTCATCGTCAAAATTCTCATCCAGCCGCAGAGCGTCGGGCGAGCGGGCCATGCCTGCCGGCGGCGCGCGTCTGGATTGCTCCCTGGACGGCGGCCGCTCGGCTAAGCCTCTCGGCGGCCCGCGCCCTTGGTGGTGGCGACTGGGTGCGCCAGTAGGGCCTCCCCTCCTTGGTGTACCTTGTTCTTCGTCGTCGTCATCGTGGAGCCTGGGCGGCAGCCCATGCTGGTGGGTCTGCGGAGGAGGGCCGCGGTTCCTGGGTGGCGGCCTGGACGACCGTTGCTGCCTCGGCGGTGCAGTCACTCGGACGGAGACACACCTCCTGCAACCCACTCTTAAGCAGATTAAGCCTCGTCCCAGCGGAGAATCGGCTGGCGGCGAGACCGTGGCCCACGCTTAAGTAGATGCGAGCGCTCATAGGGGTGTGGCGACGACATGGTGCGGTGGCGAGGCGGCGGAGTGGAGGAGCGGTGATCGGTGACCCTCCAAGCGGTTGGCGGCAGCAATAGAGGAGGGATGGCATGTGGATCGTGGCATCGTGCTCATGTATTCTAGGACGACGAAGGGGTACAGATGGATTAGCATGGGATCGGTGGGTTAGTGGAAACATGGAGTGGCATTGGTGGGTAATTAAAGTGTAAAACACGTTTGATAGATTGGAGCCATTTGGACCATCAAATTGCAAGTTTCAACGGATAGGATGATTTGGTTCTCCGCCCTTCGTGCTTTTATAGGGGTAGTAGATAAACAAACACCTGATGGCTTTTGAGGTGAGCTGGGCTCTCATCAACCCAAAGATCAATAGGAAATGACAATAGCTAGCTTGTCGATTCTTTACTTGTGAGCAACATGTGACTCATCATCACCGTCATCGTGGTTCATGGATTTCCGCCCCTTCAGGGATCAAAGAAGCGTCTACCCCTGCTGCTCCTATCAGCGGCCAAAGATGACGACAAGTAGAAGAAAACAAGGTGCGTACTACGTGCGCTGCCTACCTGGGATCAACCGACGGCGCGCGTTGGATCTACAATAAAACCTCGCGTCAGATCGAAACGGCAAGGTTTTCTGGCTCAACTGGTCGCTTTCTGGTTCTCCGCTTAGCGCCGGCCACCGAAGCGCGGGCTAGATACTACTAGATCGGATCCCACAGGTGGATTAAAAGAATGGGGTGGTTGCAGAGGGGTCACATGAATGAATGATTGGACTGATTAGCGGTGATCAGATCACCGATCACGGGGTGTGCCGCGCGCGTTCTTTGCCGCGTCGATCGCATGAATGATTGCACTCGGTGATCGGCGGTGATCAGAGCAGTGATCACCCGATCGGTTCGCCGATACTGTTGGTGATCGATCGGCATGAAAGTGTTGCGCGCGCACTAAGATTAAGTGTAGCACCTAGGGTTGCGGTGATCCTCGCCAGGTGGCAGTAATCTCGTTAGCAGCTGCTGATGGATGATGATAAACCGAGTATCTGGGATAAACCGAGTGCCACCGGTGGATCCCAAGAATATAATTCTATGAGAATGATCACGGGCAGAAAAAAAAAGTGAGAGTGATCACAAACAAATGATTGATTTTGTGAACGTCTGCATCTATGCTGTGCTTATAAAATAATCTTTCAAAATAATTTTGTAATTGAGATAAATTGTGATGTGATAGACTACACTGGGAAAATTTGACCAAAACCGAGGAGAAAAAATGAAGAGAAATTATTGTTTCATCTATACTGCATTTCTTATTTCTTTTACTTCTTACCAGCACAGGTCCTATTTCTTGTTCTCATAGTGTAAACTGAATCTGCTTGCGAATTTGTACTGAATTTTTTTCATAAAATTCCAATCATGAAAATGGAATGACATAGTGTCAAAAAACGTCTTACATTATGGGACGAAGGGAGTACACATCAATGCATTCCCAAATTTAAATCCTCTAGAAATCCTATAGATTCATTCGAACTATAAGAAGCCTCAAAGACACGAGATGCGAACTAAACAGAAGGTGCAACTGTTACATGAGATTGTTGGGATTCAAAATGTAGGATTGCACTATCTCGTACTCCCTCTTGTCCTTTTTAGTCTGCATATAAATTTTATTTGAAGTCAAAATATCTCTATTTTGACTAAACTTATAGAAAATAGTATCAACATTCACAATGTCAAATTAATATTTTTAGATTCATTATGAAATGTAGTTTCATAGTACGCATGTTTGGTATTGTAGATGTTGATGTTTTGTAATATAAATTTGGTCAAATTTTGCAAAGTTTGACTTGATAGAAATCTAATAGGCGAAGTAAAAAGGACCGAAGGGAGTAGGATCTGTTCCTCTCTTTTTCACTAATGAGAAAAATATTCCCACCATCCCAAACAAGGCCTAAGATCAACTTTAGAAGATTCGTCGTATGGCCTTGGTTGGCATAATAACCGTCATTATGATTTTTTTGACTGAAAACGCCACCCCGACAAAGCAGACATCTAGCTCTCAACCTGCATAAATTATGGAGTGCAGGACATCTAGCTCTCAACGCCATGCTTCCATCCGTGCTCCCACTCCATCCTACGGCTGTTTTTTTCTTCTTTTTCTTTTTAATTTAATCATCTCCCCCCCTGATTTTAAGGGGGTGGGGTCGGGCCTTATCTTATTCCAATTAAATCATGCCACCTATGCGGGAGCACGGATGGAAGCACGTTGGGGGAGCAGGCAAGTCTCGTCCGGCCAAGGTGGGCGACCACACAGGCCCCCCTAAAAAACTGGGGCCCCCGAAATCATTAATTTCACGTTAATTATATTGCATGTCAGGCACTGTCTCATAAGCCAAATGATTTATTTCCTTCTCTACGTACCCCTGCATGCATGGGATATCTTACCTGTATTATCTCCCTGCATGCGCAGGATTCGTTTCCATCTCTTTCTCTTTCTCCCAAGCAACGTAGTACTACTACATAAGCCATTTATTTCCGGATCTTCCGGCGCTTTAATTAAGGAAATCACCATGCAGATCGCTCTATTCGTGGGGCCATTTTCCTTACCGTATACTCTCAGTGAAAAATGCTTAATATTTTCGAATTCCCAAAAAATTAATACACACCTAATAACATGAAACAAAGAGAGTATGAATTTTTGAAATTGTAAGGCCCTATTTTATATTCAATGATCATACAATGCAAATGTACAACCTGGATTACTCCACGTGACACGATTCATGACAGCTGATATATGTGACGACGGCACATATTACATGAATTGATAGCCAAACCGTATCATAAAGATTTTTTACCGCTCCGGGGCTCCAAATTTCTGGAGACGGCCCTGATGGAGTGTGCTTCATATACGCGCCGTGATACTCCATATTTAGAGGCTGGGGCGTGTCATTCGTCAACCGCTGGTGCGCGGGGAAGATTCAACCTGGCCTTTTCCTTCCACACAAACCTATCAATGAAGATGCCATTCGTATGGGCGCCGCTTCCACCACACTCACCCTCTGACCCACCCTGCCATCCTCCGCTCTCTATCCCTCCATCCTTGTCGCCGGCACAATCACCACCATCGACCATGTCGGTGCGGCCGCGCCCTCTCCACGGACTTTCGGTTGTTCAACTCCTAGTTGTTTCATTGAATCCATTTTGTAGATCCAAGTTAAAATCCTAGTATAAACGGATGTTCAAATCTATTATTAAAAAACTTCCATGTTGAAAAATAAATTTGAGTTGGTGCCTGAATGACAAATGGGACGCACATGTAATAAAACATATGGATGCGGCGTTATGGCGAATCTGTATTTGCGCACATTCTTCACGGCCTCCATATATCCATATGAAGCGCGCTTCATATCCCATATGACGATAATCGATACAACGAACGGCTAGAGCTGCCCTTAGTAGAAGTCTTCTTCGCGCGCATGTAGGCCACCACCACCCTCCCCTCCCCTCCCCGAGGCGCTCCCGCGGGCGCCCCCGGGAGAAAACCCTAGCGCTGCCCCCGTCATCCCCTTCACCTCAACCCCTCCCTCGCCGCCGCCTGGGGCGTCGCCGGCCAAAGGCCGTGTGGCGTGGGCGGCGGCGGGGCGGCTCTCTCCCGCATGCAGTTGGGGACTCCGCGGGGCGTTCCCATCTGCCTGGTGGTGTCGGGCATCGGGCCGGCCCTGCCTCGACTCCTTCTCCCCCTCCCGGCGTCCCTCGCTGGCGCCGCCTCCTCCCCTCCATGGTGCTGGGTTGTGGGGGATGGATCTGGGATCCCTGCCCAGATCGGGTGGATGGTGGGGTTGGTGTTGGCGTCGGGCTAGGTGTGGTGGCGGCGAGTCTCACGGCCTCTGGGCATCGTGGAGGTGCATGATACGTCTCCAACGTATCTATAATTTTTGATTGTTCCATACTATTATATTATCTGTTTTGGATGTTAATGGGCTTATTTATACACTTTTATATTATTTTTGGGACTAACCTACTAACCCAAGTCTCAGTGCAAATTGCTATTTTTTTTGCCTATTTCAGTGTTTCACAGAAAAGGAATATCAAATGGAATCCAAACGAAATGAAACCTTCAGGAGAGTTATTTTTGGAACAAACGTGATCCAGGGGACTTGGAGTAGACGTCAAGAAATCAACGAGGAGGCCACGAGGCAGGGAGGCGCGCCTGCCCCCTCTGGGCGCGCCCCACCCTTGTGGGCCCCTCGTAGCTCCACCGAACTACTTCTTCCTCCTATATATGTCCATATACTCCGAAAACATCTAGGAGCACCACGAAACCCTATTTCCACCGCCGCAACCTTCTGTACCCAAGAGATCCCATCTTGGGGCCTTTTCCAGAGCTCCGCCAAAGAGGGAATCGATCACGGAGGGCTTCTACATCAACACCATAGCCTCTCCGATGATGTGTGAGTAGTTTACCACAGACCTTCGGGTCCATAGTTTTTAGCTAGATGGCTTCTTTTCTCTCTTTGGATCTCAATACAATGTTCTCCTCGATCTTCTTGGAAATTTATTCGATGTAACTCTTTGTTGGGGAACGTAGCAATAATTCAAAATTTTCCTACGTGTCACCAAGATCAATCTAGGAGATACTAACAACGAGAGAGAGGGAGTGCATCTTCATACCCTTGAAGATCGCTAAGCGAAAGCGTTCAAGAGAACGGGGTTGATGGAGTCGTACTCGTCGTGATCCAAATCACCGATGATCCTAGCGCCAAACGGACGGCACCTCCGCGTTCAAAACACGTACGGAACGGAGAGACGTATCCTCCTTCTTGATCCAGCAAGGAGAGAGGAGAGGTTGATGGAGATCCAGCAGCACGACGGCGTGGTGGTGGAAGCAGCGGGATCTCGGCAGGGCTTCGCCAAGCACCAACGAGAGGGAGAGGTGTCACGGAGGGAGAGGGAGGCGCCAGGGACTTGGGTGCGGCTGCCCTCCCTCCCCCCCCACTATATATAGGACCCCTAGGGGGGGCGCCGGCCCTAGGAGATCCAATCTCCAAGGGCGGGCGGCGGCCAAGGGGGGGACTTGCCCCCCAAGTCAGGTGGGGCGCCCCCACCCCTAGGGTTTCCAACCCTACGCGCAGGGGGGCCCATGGGGGGCGCACCAGCCCACCTGGGGCTGGTTCCCCTCCCACTTCAGCCCATGGGGCCCTCCGGGATAGGTGTCCCCACCCGGTGGACCCCCGGGACCCTTCCGGTGGTTCCGGTACAATACCGACTACCCCCGAAACTTTCCCGATGGCCGAAACTGGACTTTCTATATATAAATCTTCACCTCCGGACCATTCCGGAACTCCTCGTGATGTCCGGGATCTCATCCGAGACTCCGAACAACTTTCGGGTACCGCATACTAATATCTCTACAACCCTAGCGTCACCGAACCTTAAGTGTGTAGACCCTACGGGTTCGGGAGACACGCAGACATGACCGAGACGACTCTCCGGTCAATAACCAACAGCGGGATCTGGATACCCATGTTGGCTCCCACATGTTCCATGATGATCTCATCGGATGAACCACGATGTCGAGGACTTAATCAATCCCTTATACAATTCCCTTTGTCTATCGGTACGATACTTGCCCGAGATTCGATCGTCGGTATACCGATACCTCGTTCAATCTCGTTACCGGCAAGTCTCTTTACTCGTTCCGTAATACATCATCCCATGATCAACTCCTTGGTCACATTGTGCACATTATGATGATGTCCTACCGAGTGGGCCCAGAGATACCTCTCCGTTACACGGAGTGACAAATCTCAGTCTCGATTCGTGCCAACCCAACAGACACTTTCGGAGATGCCCGCAGTGCACCTTTATAGCCACCCAGTTACATTGTGACGTTTGGTACACCCAAAGCATTCCTACGGTATCCGGGAGTTTCACAATCTCATGGTCTAAGGAAATGAAACTTGACATTAGAAAAGCTTTAGCATACGAACTATACGATCTTGTGCTAGGCTTAGGATTGGGTCTTGTCCATCACATCATTCTCCTAATGATGTGATCCCGTCATCAACGACATCCAATGTCCATGGTCAGGAAACCGTAACCATCTATTGATCAACGAGCTAGTCAACTAGAGCCTTACTAGGGACATGGTGTTGTCTATGTATCCACACATGTATCTGAGTTTCCTATCAATACAATTCTAGCATGGATAATAAACGATTATCATGAACAAGGAAATATAATAATAACTAATTTATTATTTCCTCTAGGGCATATTTCCAACAGTCTCCCACTTGCACTAGAGTCAATAATCTAGTTCACATCACTATGTGATTGCAATGAATGCAACACCCATGGGGTTTGTTCATATCTTGCTTGTGAGAGAGGTTTATTAGTCAATGAGTCTGAACCTTTCAGATCCATGTGTGCTTTACAAATCTCTATGTCATCTTGTAGATGCAGCTACCACGCGCTACTTGGAGCTATTCCAAATAACTGTTCTACTATACGAATCCGGTTTACTACTCAGAGTCATCCAGATTAGTGTCAAAGTTTGCATCGACGTAACCCTTTACGACGAACTCTTTTACCACCTCCATAATCGAGAAAATTCCTTAGTTCACTAGTTACTAAGGATAACCTTGACCGTTGTCCTGTGATCCATTCCTAGATCACACTTGTACCCCTTGACTGACTCATGGCTTAGCACACTTCAGGTGCGGTACACAACATTTCATACTTTAGAGCCTACGTCTAAAGCATAGGGGACGACCTTCGTCCTTTCTCTCTATTCTGCCGTGGTCAGGTCTTGAGTTTTACTCAATACTCATACCTTATAACACAGCCAAGAACTCCTTCTTTGCCGATCTATTTTTGAACTCCTTCAAAATTTTGTCATGGTATGTGTTCGTTTGAAAGTACTATTAAGCGATTTTTGATCTATCCTTATAGATCTTGATGTTCAATGTTCAAGTAGCTTAATCCAGGTTTTCCATTGAAAAACACTTTTCAAATAACCCTGCATGCTTTCCAGAAATTCTACATCATTACTGATCAACAATATGTAAACAACATATACTCATCAAAAATTCTATAGTGCTCCCACTCACTTCTTTGGAAATAGAAGTTTCTCATAAACTTTGTATAAACCCAAAATCTTTGATCATCTCATCAAAGCGTACATTCCAATTCCGAGATGCTTACTCCTGTCCTTAGAAGGATTGCTGGAGCTTTGCATACTTGTTAGCATCTTTCAGGATTGAAAAAACCTTCTGGTTGTATCACATACAACCTTTCCTCAAGAAACATCGAGGAAACAATGTTTTGACATCCTATCTGCAAGATTTCATAAATAATGCAGTAACTGCTAACATAATTCCAACAGACTCTTAGCATCGCTACGAGTGAGAAAGTCTCATCATAGTCAACTCCTTGAACTTGTCGGGAAACATCTTAACGACAAGTCGAGCTTTCTTAATGGTGACACTTACCATCATTGTCCGTCTTCCTTTTAAAATCCATCTGCACCCAACAACCTTACGACCATCAAGTAGTTCTTTTCAAAGTCTATACTTTGTTTTATACATGGATCCTCTCTCGGATTTTATGGCCTCGAGCCATTCATCGGAATTCGGGCCCACCATCGCTTCTCCATAGCTCGTAAGTTCATTGTTGTCTAGCGACATGATTTCCAAGGCAGGATTACGTACCACTCTGAAGTAGTACACATCCTTGTCGACCTATGAGGTTTGGTAGTGACTTGATCCGAAGTTTCATGACCATTATCATAAGCTTCCACTTCAATTGGTGTAGGTGCCACAGGAACAACTTCCTGTGCCCTGCTACACACTAGTTGAAGTGACGGTTCAATAACCTTATCAAGTCTCCATCATCCTCCCACTCAATTCTTTTGAGAGAAACTTTTCCTCGAGAAAGGACCTGTTTCTAGAAACAATCACTTTTGCTTCCGGATCTGGAATAGGAGGTATACCCAACTATTTTCGGGTATTCTATGAAGATGCATTTATTCGCTTTGGGTTCAAGCTTATCAGCCTGAAACCTTTTCACATAAGCATCGCAGCCCAAACTTTTAAGAAACGACAGCTCAGGTTTCTCTAAACCATAGTTCATACGGTGTCGTCTCAACGGAATTGTGTGATGCCCTATTTAAAGTGAATGCGGTTGTCTCTAATGCCTAACCCATAAACGATAGTGGTAATTCGATAAGAGACATCATGGTATGCACCATATCCAATAGGGTGCAGTTATGATGTTCGGACACACCATCACACTGATGGGGAACGTAGTAATTTCAAAATTTTCCTACGCACACGCAAGATCATGGTGATGCATAGCAACGAGGGGAGAGTATGATCTACGTACCCTTGTAGATCGCAACGGAAGCGTTGACACAACGTTGAGGAAGCAGTCGTACGTCTTCTTCCTGATCCGACCGATCCAAGCACCGTTACTCCGGCACCTCCGAGTTCTTAGCACACGTTCAGCTCGATGACGATCCTCGGGCTCCGATCCAGCAAAGCGTCGAGGAAGAGTTTCGTCAGCACGACGGCATGGTGACGATCTTGATGTACTACCGACGCAGGGCTTCGCCTAAGCACTGCAACAATATGATCGAGGTGGAATTTGGTGGCAGGGGGCACCGCACACGGCTAAGGAAAGATCTCAATGATCAATTGTGTGTCTAGAGGTGCCCCCTGCCCCCGTATATAAAGGGGCAAAGGGGGAGGGGTGCGGCAGCCATAGGAGGAGTCCTACTCCCGCTGGGAGTAGGACTCCCCTTCCAATCCTATTCCAAATAGGACTCCCCAAGTGGGGAAAGAGAGAGGGGGTGGCCGGCCACCTTCCCTAGTCCTAATAGGACTAGGGAAAGGGGGGGAGGCGTGCAGCCCATGGGGCAGCCCTTTCATCTTTCCACCAAGGCCCATGTTGGCCCATTTGGCTCCCGGGGGGTTCCGGTAACCCTCCCGGTATTCCGGTAAAATCCCGATTTCACCCGGAACACTTCCGATGTCCAAACATAGGCTTCCAATATATCAATCTTTACGTCTCGACCATTTCGAGACTCCTCGTCATGTCCGTGATCACATCCGGGACTCCGAACAACCTTCGGTACATCAAAATGCATAAACTCATAATAACTGTCATCGTAACGTTAAGCGTGCGGACCCTACGGGTTCGAGAACAATGTAGACATGACTGAGACACGTCTTCGGTCAATAACCAATAGCGGGACCTGGATGCCCATATTGGTTCCTACATATTCTACGAAGATCTTTATCGGTCAGACCGCATAACAACATACGTTGTTCCCTTTGTCATCGGTATGTTACTTGCCCGAGATTCGATCGTCAGTATCCAATACTTAGTTCAATCTCGTTACCGGCAAGTCTCTTTACTCGTTCCGTAATACATCATCCTGCAACTAACTCATTAGTTGCCATGCTTGCAAGGCTTAAGTGATGTGCATTACCGAGAGGGCCCAGAGATACCTCTCCGACAATCGGAGTGACAAATCCTAATCTCGAAATACGCCAACCCAACATCTACCTTTGGAGACACCTGTAATGCTCCTTTATAATCACCCAGTTACGTTGTGACGTTTGGTAGCACCCAAAGTGTTCCTCCGGCAAACGGGAGTTGCATAATCTCATAGTCATAGGAACATGTATAAGTCATGAAGAAAAGCAATAGCAACATACTAAACGATCGGGTGCTAAGCTAACGGAATGGGTCATGTCAATCAGATCATTCAACCAATGATGTGACCTCGTTAATCAAATAACAACTCATTGTTCATGGTTAGGAAACATAACCATCTTTGATTAACGAGCTAGTCAAGTAGAGGCATACTAGTGACACTTTGCTTGTCTATGTATTCACACATGTATTATGTTTCCGGTTAATACAATTCTAGCATGAATAATAAACATTTATCATGATTATAAGGAAATAAATAATAACTTTATTATTGCCTCTAGGGCATATTTCCTTCAGTCTCCCACTTGCACTAGAGTCAATAATCTAGCTCACATCACCATGTGATTTAACAGCAATAGTTCACATCACCATGTGATTAACACCCATAGTTCACATCGTCATGTGACCAACACTCAAAGGGTTTACTAGAGTCAGTAATCTAGTTCACATATCTATGTGATTAACACCCAAAGAGTACTAAGGTGTGATCATGTTTTGCTTGTGAGATAATTTTAGTCAACGGGTCTGGCACATTCAGATCCGTATGTATTTTGCAAAATTCTATGTCTATAGTGCTCTGCCCGGAGCTACTCTAGCTAATTGCTCCCACTTTCAATATGTATCTAGATCGAGACTTAGAGTCATCCAGATCAGTGTCAAAACTTGCATCGACGTAACCCTTTACGACGAACCTTTTTGTCACGTCCATAATCGAGAAACATATCCTTATTCCAGTAAGGATAATTTTGACCGCTGTCCATTGATCTACTCCTAGATCACTATTGTACTCCCTTGCTTAACATAGGGTATACAATAGATCTGGTGCACAGCATGGCATACTTTATAGAACCTATGAATGAGGCATAGGGAATGACTTTCATTCTCTTTCTATCTTCTGCCGTGGTCGGGCTTTGAGTCTTACTCAACTTCACACCTTGTAACACAGGCAAGAAACTTTTTCTTTGACTGTTCCATTTTGAACTACTTCAAAATCTTGTCAAGGTATTGTACTTATTGAAAAACTTATCAAGCGTCTTGATCTATCTCTATAGATCTTGAAGCTCAATATGTAAGCAGCTTCACCGAGGTCTTTCTTTGAAAAACTACTTTCAAAACACTCCTTTATGCTTTACAGAATAATTCTACATTATTTCCGATCAACAATATGCCATTCACATATACTTATCAGAAATGTTGTAGTGCTCCCACTCACTTTCTTGTAAATACAGGCTTCACCGCAAGTCTGTATAAAACTATATGCTTTGATCAACTTATCAAAGCGTATATTCCAACTCCGAGATTCTTGCACCAGTCCATAGATGGATCGCTGGAGCTTGCATATTTAGTTAACACCTTTAGGATCGACAAAACCTTCTAGTTGCATCGTATACAACTCTTCTTTAGTAAATCCATTAAGGAATGCAGTTTTGTTTATCCATTTGCCAGATTTCATAAAATGCGGCAATTGCTAACATGATTCGGACAGACTTAAGCATAGATACGAGTGAGAAAAACTCATCGTAGTCAACACCTTGAACTTGTCGAAAACCTTTTGCGACAATTCTAGCTTTGTAGATAGTAACACTACTATCATCGTCCGTCTTCCTCTTGAAGATCCATTTATTCTCAATTGCTTGCCGATCATCGGGCAAGTCAACCAAAGTCCATACTTTGTTCTCATACATGGATCCCATCTCAGATTTCATGGCTTCAAGCCACTTTGCGGAATCTGGGCTCATCATCGCTTCCTCATAGTTTGTAGGTTCATCATGATCTAGTAGCATGACTTCCAGAAAAGGATTACCGTACCACTCTGGCGCGGATCTTACTCTGGTTGATCTACGAGGTTCAGTAGTATCTTGTTCTGAAGTTTCATGATCATCATCATTAGCTTCCTCACTAACTGGTGTAGGTGTCACAGAAACAGTTTTCTGTGATGTACTACTTTCCAATAAGGGAGAAGGTACAATTACCTTATCAAGTTTTCTACTTTCCTCCCACTTACTTCTTTCGAGAGAAACTCCTTCTCCAGAAAGTTTCCGAATTTTAGCAACAAAAGTCTTGCCTTCGGATTTGTGATAGGAGGTGTACCCAATAGTCTCCTTTGGGTATCCTATGAAGACATATTTCTCCGATTTGGGTTCGAGCTTATCAGGTTGAAGCTTTTTCACATAAGCATCGCAGCCCCAAACTTTAAGAAACGACAACTTTGGTTTCTTGCCAAACCACAGTTCATAAGGCGTCGTCTCAACGGATTTAGATGGTGCCCTATTTAGCGTGAATGCAGCTGTCTCTAATGCATAACCCCAAAACGATAGTGGTAGATCAGTAAGATACATCATAGATTGCACTATATCCAATAAAGTACGGTTATGACGTTCGGACACACCATTACATTGTGGTGTTCCAGGTGGCATGAGTAGTGAAACTATTTCACATTGTTTTTACTGAAGGCCAAACTCGTAACTCAAATACTCTTCTCCACAATCAGATCGTAGAAACTTTATTTTCTTGTTACGATGATTTTCCACTTCACTCTGAAATTCTTTGAACTGTTCAAATGTTTCAGACTTATGTTTCATCAAGTAGATATCCCCATATCTGCTCAAATCGTCTGTGAAGGTCAGAAAATAATGATACTTGCTGCAAGCCTTAATATTCATCGGACCACATACATCAGTATGTATGATTTCCAACAAATCTGTTGCTTGCTTCATTGTTCCGGAGAACGGCGTTTTAGTCATCTTGCCCATAAGGCATGGTTCGCAAGCATCAAGTGATTCATAATCAAGTGATTCCAAAAGCCCATCAGCATGGAGTTTCTTCATGCGCTTTACACCAATATGACCTAAACGGCAGTGCTACAAATAAGTTGCACTATCATTATTAACTTTGCATCTTTTGGTTTCAATATTATGATTATGTATATCACTATGATCGAGATCCAATGAACTACTTTCATTGGGTGTGTAACCATATAAGGTTTTATTCATGTAAACAGAACAACAATTTATTCTTTTACTTAAATGAATAACCGTATTACAATAAACATGATCAAATCATATTCATGCTCAATGCAAACACCAAATAACACTTATTCAGGTTCAACACTAATCCCGAAAGTATAGGGAGTGTGCGATGATGATCATATCAATCTTGGAACCACTTCCAACACACATCGTCACTTCACCCTTAACTAGTCTCTGTTTATTCTGCAACTCCCGTTTCGAGTTACTACTCTTAGCAACTGAACTAGCATCAAATACTAAGGGGTTGCTATAAACACTAGTAAAGTACACATCAATAACATGTATATCAAATATACTTATGTTCACTTTGCCATCCTTCTTATCCGCCAATCACTTGGGGTAGTTCCACTTCCAGTGATCAGTCCCTTTGCAGTATAAGCACTTAGTCTCAGGCTTAGGATCAGACTTGGGCTTCTTCACTTGAGCAGCAACTTGCTTGCCGTTCTTCTTGAAGTTCCCCTTCTTCCCTTTGCCCTTTTCTTGAAACTAGTGGTCTTGTCAACCATCAACACTTGATGTTTTTCTTGATTTCTACCTTCATTGATTTCAGCATCACGAAGAGCTTGGGAATTACTTTTGTCATCCCTTGCATATTATAGTTCATCACAAAGTTCTACTAACTTGGTGATGGTGACTAGAGAATTCTGTCAATCACTATCTTATCTGCAAGATTAACTCCCACTTGATTCAAGCGATTGTAGTACTCAGACAATCTGGGCACATGCTCACTAGTTGAGCGATTCTCCTCCATCTTTTAGCTATAGAACTTGTTGGAGACTTCATATCTCTCAACTCGGGTATTTGCTTGAAATATTAACTTCAACTCCTGGAACATCTCATATGGTCCATGACGTTCAAAACGTCTTTGAAGTCCCGATTCTAAGCCATTAAGCATGGTGCACTAAACTATCAAGTAGTCATCATATTGAGCCAGCCAAACGTTCATAACGTCTGCATCTGCTCCTGCAATAGGTCCGTCACCTAGCGGTGCATCAAGGACATAATTCTTCTGTGCAGCAATGAGGATAAACCTCAGATCACGGATCCAATCCGCATCATTGCTACCAACATCTTTCAACACAATTTTTCTCTAGGAACATATCAAAATAAACATATGAAAGCAACAACGCAAGCTATTGATCTACAACATAATTTGCAAAATACTACCAGGACTAAGTTCATGATAAATTTAAGTTCAATTTAATCATATTACTTAAGAACTCCCACTTAGATAGACATCCCTCTAATCCTCTAAGTGATCACGTGATCCAAATCAACTAAACCATAACCGATCATCACGTGAGATGGAGTAGTTTTCAATGGTGAACATCGTTATGTTGATCATATCTACTATATGATTCACGCTCGACCTTTCGGTCTCCGTGTTCCGAGGCCATATCTGTATATGCTTGTCTCGTCAAGTATAACCTGAGTATTCCGCGTGTGCAACTGTTTTGCACCCGTTGTATTTGAACGTAGAACCTATCACACCCGATCATCACGTGGTGTCTCAGCACGAAGAACTTTCGCAACGGTGCATACTCAGGGAGAACACTTCTTGATAATTTAGTGAGAGATCATCTTATAATGCTACCGTCAATCAAAGCAAGATAAGATGCATAAAAGATAAACATCACATGCAATCAATATATGTGACATGATATGGCCATCATCATCTTGCTTCTTTGATCTCCATCTCCAAAGTACTGTCATGATCTATATCATCACCAGCATGACACCATGATCTCCATCATATTGATCTATATCAATGTGTCGTCACGTGGTCGTCTCGCCAACAATTGCTCTTGCAACTATTGCTATCGCATAGCGATAAAGTAAAGCAATTATTGGACGCTTGCATCTTATGCAACAAAGAGACAACCATAAGGCTTTTGCCAGTTGCCGATAACTTCAACAAAACATGATCATCTCATACAACAACTTATATCTCATCACGTTTTGACCATATCACATCACAACATGCCCCTGCAAAAACAAGTTAGACGTCCTCTACTTTGTTGTTGCAAGTTTTACGTGGCTGCTACGGGCTTAAGCAAGAACTCATCTCACCTACGCATCAAAACCACAACGATAGTTTGTCAAATAGACTCCGTTTTAACCTTCTCAAGGACCGGGCGTAGCCACACTTGGTTCACCTAAAGTTGGAGAGACAGTCGCCCGCAAGCCATCTATGTGCAAAGCACGTCGAGGGAACCGGTCTCGCATAAGCGTACGCGTAAGGTTGGTCCGGGTCGTCTCGTCCAACAATACCGCCGAACCAAAGTATGACATGCTGGTAGGCAGTATGACTTGTATCGCCCACAACTCACTTGTGTTCTACTCGTGCAAATAACATCAAACCATAAAACCTAGGCTCGGATGCCACTGATGGGGAACGTAGTAATTTCAAAATTTTCCTACGCACACGCAAGATCATGGTGATGCATAGCAACGAGGGGAGAGTATGATCTACGTACCCTTGTAGATCGCAACGGAAGCGTTGACACAACGTTGAGGAAGCAGTCGTACGTCTTCTTCCCGATCCGACCGATCCAAGCACCGTTACTCCGGCACCTCCGAGTTCTTAGCACACGTTCAGCTCGATGACGATCCTCGGGCTCCGATCCAGCAAAGCGTCGAGGAAGAGTTCCGTCAGCACGACGGCGTGGTGACGATCTTGATGTACTACCGACGCAGGGCTTCGCCTAAGCACTGCAACAATATGATCGAGGTGGAATTTGGTGGCAGGGGGCACCGCACACGGCTAAGGAAAGATCTCAATGATCAATTGTGTGTCTAGAGGTGCCCCCTGCCCCCGTATATAAAGGGGCAAAGGGGGAGGGGTGCGGCAGCCATAGGAGGAGTCCTACTCCCGCTGGGAGTAGGACTCCCCTTCCAATCCTATTCCAAATAGGACTCCCCAAGTGGGGAAAGAGAGAGGGGGTGGCCGGCCACCTTCCCTAGTCCTAATAGGACTAGGGAAAGGGGGGGAGGCGTGCAGCCCATGGGGCAGCCCTTTCATCTTTCCACCAAGGCCCATGTTGGCCCATTTGGCTCCCGGGGGGTTCCGGTAACCCTCCCGGTATTCCGGTAAAATCCCGATTTCACCCGGAACACTTCCGATGTCCAAACATAGGCTTCCAATATATCAATCTTTACGTCTCGACCATTTCGAGACTCCTCGTCATGTCCGTGATCACATCCGGGACTCCGAACAACCTTCGGTACATCAAAATGCATAAACTCATAATAACTGTCATCGTAACGTTAAGCGTGCGGACCCTACGGGTTCGAGAACAATGTAGACATGACTGAGACACGTCTCCGGTCAATAACCAATAGCGGGACCTGGATGCCCATATTGGTTCCTACATATTCTACGAAGATCTTTATCGGTCAGACCGCATAACAACATACGTTGTTCCCTTTGTCATCGGTATGTTACTTGCCCGAGATTCGATCGTCAGTATCCAATACTTAGTTCAATCTCGTTACCGGCAAGTCTCTTTACTCGTTCCGTAATACATCATCCCGCAACTAACTCATTAGTTGCCATGCTTGCAAGGCTTAAGTGATGTGCATTACCGAGAGGGCCCAGAGATACCTCTCCGACAATCGGAGTGACAAATCCTAATCTCGAAATACGCCAACCCAACATCTACCTTTGGAGACACCTGTAATGCTCCTTTATAATCACCCAGTTACGTTGTGACGTTTGGTAGCACCCAAAGTGTTCCTCCGGCAAACGGGAGTTGCATAATCTCATAGTCATAGGAACATGTATAAGTCATGAAGAAAAGCAATAGCAACATACTAAACGATCGGGTGCTAAGCTAATGGAATGGGTCATGTCAATCAGATCATTCAACCAATGATGTGACCTTGTTAATCAAATAACAACTCATTGTTCATGGTTAGGAAACATAACCATCTTTGATTAACGAGCTAGTCAAGTAGAGGCATACTAGTGACACTTTGCTTGTCTATGTATTCACACATGTATTATGTTTCCGGTTAATACAATTCTAGCATGAATAATAAACATTTATCATGATTATAAGGAAATAAATAATAACTTTATTATTGCCTCTAGGGCATATTTCCTTCACACACTATGGTGTTCCAGGCGGTATTAGTTGTGAAACAATTTCCACAATGTCTTAATTATGTGCCAAACTCGTAACTTAGATATTCATCTCTATGATCATATCATAGACATTTTATCATCTTGTCACGACGATCTTCAACTTCACTTTGAAATTACTTGAACCTTTCAATAATTCAGACTTGTGTTTCATCAAGTAAATATACTCAGCATCTACTCAAATCATCTGTGAAGTAAGAACATAACGATATCCACTGCGTGCCTCAGCACTCATTGGACTGCACACATCAAAATGTATTACTTCCAACAAGTTGCTTTCTTGTTCCATCTTACTGAAAACGAGGTCTTTCAGTCATCTTGCCCATGTGGTATGATTTGCATGTCTCAAGTGATTCAAAATCAAGTGAGTCCAAATGATCCATCTGTATGGAGTTTCTTCATGCATATCTATCAATAGACATGGTTCGCATGTCTCAATCTTTTCAAAAACGAGTGAGTCCAAAGATCCATCAACGTGGAGCTTCTTCATGCATTTTACACCAACATGACTCAAACGGCAGTGCCACAAGTACGTGGTACTATCATTACTATCTTATATCTTTTGGCATGAACATGTGTATTACTACGATCGAGATTCAATAAACCATTCATTTTAGGTGCAAGACCATTGAAGGTATTATTCAAATAAACAGGGTAACCATTATTCTCGTTAAATGAATAACCGTGTGGCGATAAACATAATTCAATCATGTCTATGCTCCACGCAAACACCAAATAACAATTATTTCGGTTTAACACCAATCCCGATGGTAGAGGGAGCGTGCGATGTTTGATCACATCAACCTTGGAAACACTTCCAACATATCGTCATCTCACCTTTAGCTAGTCTCCGTAGCCTTTTATTTCGAGTTACTAACACTTAGCAACCGAACCGGTATTTATTACCCTGGTGCTACTAGGAGTACTAGTAAAGTACACAATAATATAATGTATATTCAAAATACTTCTGTCGACCTTGCCAGCCTTCTCATTTACCAAGTATCTAGGGTAGTTCAGCTTCAGTGACCGTTCCCCTCATTATAGAAGCACTTAGTCTCGGGTTTAGTTCAACCTTGGGTTTCTTCACTAGAGCAGCAACTGATTTGCCGTCTCATGAAGTATCCCTTCTTTCCCTTGCCCTTCTTGAAACTAGTGGTTTTACTAACCATCAACAATTGATGCTCCTACTTGATTTCTACTTTCATGGTGTCAAACATCGCGAATTTCTCAAGGATCATCATGTCTATCCGTGATATGTTATAGTTCATCACTAAGCTCTAATAGCTTGGTTGCAGTGACTATGGAGAACTATCACTTTCTCATCTGGAAGATTAACTCCCACTTGATTCAAGCGATTATAGTACTTAGACAATTTGAGCACATGCTCAACGATTGAGCTTTTCTCCCTTAGTTTGCAGGCTTAAGAAACTTGTCAGAGGTCTCATACCTCTTGACGTGGGCACTAGTCTGAAATCCCAATTTCAGTCTTTGGAACATTTCATATGTTCTGTGACATTCCAAAAAACGTCTTTGGTGCCACAATTCTAAACCGTTAGTATTACGCACTGAACTATCACGTAGTCATCAAAACATATATGTCAGATGTTTCCCAACATCTACAGACGACGCTCGAGGTTCAACGCACTGAGAGGTGCATTAAGGACATAGCCCTTCTGTGCAGCAATGAGGGCAATCCTCAGTTCACGGACCCAGTCCGCATAATTACTACTGTCAACTCTCAACTAAATTTTCTCTAGGAACATATCTAAAACAGTAGAACCAAAGCGTGAGCTACGACATAATTTGCAAAGACCTTTTGACTATGTTCATGATAATTAAGTTCATCTAATCAAATTATCCAATGAACTCCCACTTAGATAGACATCCCTCTAGTCATCTAAGTGATACATGATCCGAGTCAACTAGGCCGTGTCCGATCATCACGTGAGACAGACTAGTCATCATCGGTGAACATCTTCATGTTGATCGTATCCACTATACGACTCATGTTCGACCTTTCGGTCTTCCGTGCTCCGAGGCCATGTCTGTACATGCTAGGCTCGTCAAGTTAACCTAAGTGTATTGCGTGTGTAAATCTGGCTTACACCCGTTGTATGCGAACGTTAGAACCTATCACACCCAATCATCACGTGGTGCTTCGGAACAACGGACCTTAGCAACGGTGCACAGTTAGTGGGAACACTTTCTTGAAATTATTGCGAGGGATCATCTTATTTATGCTACCGCCGTTCAAAGCAAATAAGATGTAAACATGACAAACATCACATGCAAATCATAAAGTGACATGATATGGCCAATATCATCTTGCGCCTTTGATCTCTATCTTCGAGGCGCGGCATGAACACCATCGTCACCGGCATGACACCATGATCTCCATCATCGTGTCTTCATGAAGTTGCCTCGCCAACTATTACTTCTATTACTATGGCTAACAGTTAGCAATAAAGTAAAGTAATTACATGGCGTTTTCATTGACACGCAGGTCATAAATAAATTAAGACAACTCCTATGGCTCCTGCCGGTTGTCATACTCATCGACATGCAAGTCGTGATTCCTATTACAAGAACATGATCAATCTCATACATCACATATATCATTCATCACATCCTTTTGGCCATATCACATCACATAGCATACCCTGCAAAAACAAGTTAGACGTCATCTAATTGTTGTTGCATGTTTTACGTGGCTGCTATGGGTTTCTAGCAAGAACGTTTCTTACCTACGCAAAACCACAACGTGATATGCCAATTTCTATTTACCCTTCATAAGGACCCTTTTCATCGAATCGGATCCGACTAAAGTGGGAGAGACAGACACCCGCTAGCCACCTTATGCAACTAGTGCATGTTAGTCGGTGGAACCAGTCTCACGTAAGTGTACATGTAAGGTCGGTCCGGGCCGCTTCATCCCACGATGCCGCCGAATCAAGATAAGACTAGTAACGGTAAGCAAATTGAACAAATCATCGCCCACAACTACTTTGTGTTCTACTCGTGCATAGAAGCTACGCATAGACCTAGCTCATGATGCCACTGTTGGGGAACGTAGCAATAATTCAAAATTTTCCTACGTGTCATCAAGATCAATCTAGGAGATACTAGCAACGAGAGAGAGGGAGTGCATCTTCATACCCTTGAAGATCGCTAAGCGGAAGCGTTCAAGAGAACGGGGTTGATGGAGTCGTACTCGTTGTGATCCAAATCACCGATGATCCTAGCGCCGAACGGACGGCACCTCCGCGTTCAACACACGTACGGAACGGAGAGACGTCTCCTCCTTCTTGATCCAGCAAGGGGAGAGGAGAGGTTGATGGAGATACAACAGCACAACGACGTGGTGGTGGAAGCAGCGGGATCTCGGCAGGGCTTCGCCAAGCACCAACGAGAGGGAGAGGTGTCACAGAGGGAGAGGGAGGCGCCAGGGACTTCGGTGCGGCTGCCCTCCCTCCCCCCACTATATATAGGACCCCTAGGGGGGGGGCCCTAGGAGATCCAATCTCCAAGGAGGGGCGGCGGCCAAGGGAGGGACTTGCCCCCCACCCCTAGGGTTTCCAACCCTAGGCGCAGGGGGAGGCCCATGGGGGGCGCACCAGCCCACCTGGGGCTGGTTCCCCTCCCACTTCAACCCATGGGGCCCTCCGGGATAGGTGGCCCCACCCGGTGGACCCCCGGGACCCTTCCGGTGGTCCCGGTACAATACCGATTACCCCCGAAACTTTCCCGATGGCCAAAACTAGACTTCCTATATATAAATCTTCACCTCTGGACCATTACGGAACTCCTCGTGACGTCCGGGATCTCATCCGGGACTCCGAACAACTTTCGGGTACCGCATACTAATATCTCTACAACCCTAGCGTCACCGAATCTTAAGTGTGTGGACCCTACGGGTTCGGGAGACACGCAGACATGACCGAGATGACTCTCCGGTCAATAACCAACAGCGGGATCTGGATACCCATGTTGGCTCCCACATGTTCCACGATGATCTCATCGGATGAACTACGATGTCGAGGATTTAATCAATCCCTTATACAATTCCCTTTGTCTATCGATACGATACTTGCCCGAGATTCGATCGTCGGTATCCCGATACCTCGTTCAATCACATTACCGGCAAGTCTCTTTACTTGTTCCGTAATACATCATCCCATGATCAACTCCTTGGTCACATCGTGCACATTATGATGATGTCCTACCGAGTGGGCCCAGAGATACCTCTCCGTTACACGGAGCGACAAATCCCAGTCTCGATTCGTGCCAACCCAATAGACACTTTCGGAGATACCCGCAGTGCACCTTTATAGCCACCCAGTTATGTTGTGACGTTTGGTACACCCAAAGCATTCCTACGGTATCCGGGAGTTGCACAATCTCATGGTCTAAGGAAATGATACTTGACATTAGAAAAGCTTTAGCATACGAACTATACGATCTTGTGCTAGGCCTAGGATTGGGTCTTTTCCATCACATCATTCTCCTAATGATGTAATCCCGTCATCAACGACATCCAATGTCCATGGTCAGGAAACCGTAACCATCTATTGATCAACGAGCTAGTCAACTAGAGGCTTACTAGGGACATGGTGTTGTCTATGTATCCACACATGTATCTGAGTTTCCTATCAATACAATTCTAGCATGGATAATAAACGATTATCATGAACAAGGAAATATAATAATAACTAATTTATTATTGCCTCTAGGGTATATTTCCAACACTCTTTTTGCGGTGTGTTTGTCGAGATCCGATGAATTGTGGGTTTATGATCAAGTTTATCTATGAACAATATTTGATTCTTCTCTGAAATCTTTTATGTATGATTGGTTATCTTTGAAAGTCTCTTCGAATTATCAGTTTGGTTTGGCCTACTAGATTGATCTTTCTTGCAATGGGAGAAGTGCTTAGCTTTGGGTTCAATCTTGCGGTGTCCTATCCCAGTGATAGCAGGGGCAGCAAGGCATGTATTTTATTGTTGCCATTGAGGATAAAAAGATGGGGTTTATATCATATTGCTTGAGTTTATCCCTCTACATCATGTCATCTTGCCTAATGCGTCACTCTGTTCTTATGAACTTAATACTCTAGATGCATGCTGGATAGCAGTCGATGTGTGGAGTAATAATAGTAGATGCAGAATCGTTTCGGTCTACTTGTCACGGACGTGATGCCTATATACATGATCATACCTAAATATTCTCATAATTATGCACTTTTCTATCAATTGCTCGACAGTAATTTGTTCACCCACCGTAATACTTATACTATCTTGAGAGAAGCCACTAGTGAAACCTATGGCCCCCGGGTCTATTGTCCATCATATAAGTTTCCGAACTATTTTATCATAAAAATATCAAAAATATTTATCTTATTATTATTATCTCTATCAGATCTCACTCTCGTAAGTGACCGTGAAGCGATTGACAACCCCTTTATCGCGTTGGCTGCGAGGTTTTTATTTGTTTGTGCAGGTACGAGGGACTTGCGTGTAGTCTCCTACTGGGTTGATACCTTGGTTCTCAAAAACAGAGGGAAATACTTATACTACTTTGCTGCATCACCCTTTCCTCTTCAAGGGAAAACCAGCGCAGTGCTCAAGAGGTAGCAGTGCCGACGGCGGTGAGTGCTTAGCTCGATGGTGGCAGCGGCCGTGCACGGGAGTTGGATTCCTTCGAACAGATCTAGGTGAAAACTTGCTTTCGGCTATAGCCAAGGCTGGCGGTGGCGGCGCTATCTGCATCGTTCCCTTCTTGAAGGCATCGCCATGGAGAAGTTCAAGGCCACTCTCTGCTACCTCCGGGGAAAACCCTAGATCGGATGATCGGATGACGGCGGCGCTCTAGTGTCGTTCCCCCTTTGGGGCGTCATTCTTGGAGGTGCACACCATACCCGACAGGCGTCCTGAATGGGCTCGCGGCGGATCTCGACGGCATGGCGCTGTGGTGACTCGACGTTCGATGCGGGGAGATGGACTCGGGCGGGAGGGTGACGCGGTCTGGCCTCGTGGTGGCGTCGACGGCAGCTAGATCGGGCAAGGTAGATGCAACAGTACAGTTCTGAAGATGGATTGGTGAAAGGTGGCCACAGCGGCTTCATACCTAGCAGGCGTCCTAGTTGAAGAGTGCGCCGGACCAGTGGGTACCCCATACCCGGCAGACGTCCTGAATGGGACCTCAGGTCTTAGATGGTAGGTTTGACTGCGAGGTCTGTTTGATATTAGGCCCAGACTATCAGCATCCCTTCATAAATTGGATATGAGTAGTGACAGATATTGCATAAACGGTGGCTTTAGTCTTACTGTTATATTATTTTGTAAGATCTTGTATAAACAACTAATAAAGTGATTATATGCATCGTTCAGATGTAGAGGTCGAGGATCTTCCTCCTTTTTTTTTTTAAAAAAGCTGCCCTTAGTTGCAGGCCATGGCACGCATTCAACATTGTTCTTTCACCGGTCGACAATCATGTCGACATACAATTGTAGTACCAAACCTCAAACCAATCGATCCATCCGCTCAACAGATTATATTATGATGAACTTAAACCTCGTGAAAACGAAAGAACCCCAATAATCGACCTTGGTTATCATTTATCAACCGGACTCCTGATCACTTATCGCCACGTCCGTCGCCACATTGCACACAGACGGGTGCCCTTCAAGCCAACCCAAAAACCAACGAACGGCGAGTTCAAGAGATCCCGACGCGCCGCGCATCATCCAGAGCTACGAAAGGAAGATCTTCGCTCCCGTCGCGCTCCACCTTTTTGAGACACAGGCTCCTCCTGCACGTTGGAGACGGCCAAAGGGCAAAAGGAGACGCCGGGAAGAGACAGGCCGTCGGCGTCCCGTTCCGCGCGCGCGGTAGGACCGATGAACAGGAAGGCTGGCCATGCGATGCCATGTCGCCATTGCCACGACGTACGTACGACGCGTTGGCTCCCGAGAGCGACGTGTGGGAGAGAGAGATCTGCAGCTGTCGCTGCCGTTGGTGTGCGACGTACGCAGGGCGCTCGCCGGGCTTCCGCCCTGCCTGCCCGGGATGCCGATGCCGTCGACCCAAGCGAGTTGAGCGAGATGGACGGATGTTTAGCGCAATAATTCCCGGAGGAAGGGAATTCTTGTTGCGTGCTTGCTTCGGGTGTTAATGCTAGGCTGCTGGCGAGATGAGATGCCCGGCGACGCAGGACGGATTCCGAAAGCGGCACCAGGGAATCTCATCCTGTGTCGGTCACGGCGCAGACGGCCGGTCGCGCCGAACAAGGTAACGTCACGATTAAGTGTCGTTTGCGAGCAGTGATAAGTTAATGAAAAGATCGCCGAGAAAAATGAAAGAGAAGCACTATCTGACCAGGTAATAAAAACAAGTGTTGCATCCCTATGCTCTCCGTCTGATAACACGACAATCTTTAGCCTTGCCAGCTCCCACACTTTACTTTATGAGTTTGTGTGTCAATCTCCGACCCTTCACGAATCAAAGAAGCGTCCTATCAAATATCAGCACAAAAGTGAAAGAAACATAGACCAATTATCGCGGTAAGCGACAACACGTCGCTACTCATGCCGAGTACAAAACCATCAACCTGCATATCACAACAAAGTATACCCTGGTCGCTTTCTGATTCTGCATGAAGCGACGAGAACTGAAAGTTGCACATTTCCATCCTAGTACTGACTTAACCAATGATTTTGGGCCGTGTAAACGCATACCCCCTCTATCATAAATTATGACGTCGTCCATTCTCTCATTTAGGGAGATGGTAGACTAACGCATTCATCAAATGCAATAATGTAAGCCATTGATCTAGGCCACGAGCCTTGTTGATTGCTCGTCGACCCCGTCCAGTTAAGTATGTTGCAATGAAACACCTAGTCACCATAATATAGCCTGCTCTCCTAGTCTAATCTTCTTTTTTTTAGCATCAGTACAGACACAAGCGCTCATATACACGCGCATACACTCATCCCTATAAACGCACACACGCACACCCTACCCCTATGAGCACCTAACCAACTCAACCATAGGTTGATTCGCCCTAGTCTAATCTTCTTGTGTTGTTGATGTGGTACTAAACTAAACAAGAGCGCTGTGTAGTTATGGGCTGCTCAGACGTGGGACTAATTAGCCTGGTCGCGTGGACTTGCGTTACTGAATGGGCTCTGGATGGCTAGGCCCAGTAGCCAGAATAAAGGTTGCTTACTTTTTCAAAAGAAAAATAAAACAAAAAAAGGTAAAGATTGCTCACTGTTTGCTCTTGCCAAGAAACTGTAAAAGGGGAAAAGGAGGTGATAATTTTTTTGTAGGGAGAAAGGAGTGGCTCAATTTTTTTGCCGCTCGGCTTCCAAGAGCTGTACTATACATGATACTCCTATCTGAGTACTCAAAAGGGCAAGGAAACAGCGTTGACCTGTGTTTGTAGTTGACGGTAGTTTTCCGTCTCCCAATAATGTTCTAGTCTAGTACTGGATTTAGAAACTTTCACAGGCCATTATCTCATTATTACACTATTCCAATTATTGGCGAAAGTTTCGGTCCTCGGTGATATCTCTCCCATTCAAAGAACATATAGCCATTCCTCGCTGGGAAAAGGAAAGAAAAACAAGTGATGTCAAGTTGTTTAATTTATCTGAGTGATAGTTTATTGATAAGCCATGTCGACCCAGACTTCCTAGTCAAGCGTGATAGGAGAGCCAGAGAGATAAACAAACACCTGATGGCTGTTGAGGTGAGCTGGGCTCTCATCAACCGAAAGATCAATAGGAAATGACAAAGAGCTAGCTTGCCGATTCTTTACTTGTTCTGCAGCATGTGATTCATCACCGTCATCGTGGTTCGTGGATTCCCGGCCCTTCCGGGATCAAAGAAGCGTCCGTCTATACCTTGAACTGGTCGCTTTCTGGTTCTGCGCTTGGCGCCGGCCACCGAAGCGCGGCCTAGATATTACCAGATCCCACAGGTGGATTAAAAGAATGGAGGCGGTTGCAGAGGGATCCAATGAATGATTGGACTGATTAGCGGTGATCAGATCACCGATCACGGGGCGTGCCGCGCGCGTTCTTCGCCGCGTCGATCGCATGAATGATTGCACTCGGTGATCGGCGGTGATCAGAGCAGTGATCACCAAATCGTTGGCCGATACTGTTGGTGATCGATCGCCATGATGAAAGTGTTGCGCGCGCACCTTGATTGTGGAACCTAGGGTTGCGGAGATCCTCGCCAGGTGGCTGTAATCTCGTTAGCAGCTGCTGACGGATGATGATAAACCGAGTATCTGGGATAAGCCGAGTGCCACCGGTTGATCCCAAGAATATAATTCTATGAGAATGATCACGAGCAGACAAAAAAAGTGAGAGTGATCACCATGCATCTATGCTGTGCTTGTAAAATAATCTTTCAAAATATTCTGTACTCTCTCTGTACATTAATATAAGAATGTTTATAGATAACTAAAGTACTGACCAAACAGAGGGGAAAAGATGAAAAGAAATTCTTGTTTTATCTATACTGCATTTCTTATTTCTTTTACTTCTATCAGCACATGTCCTATTTCTTGTTCTGATAGTGTAAACTGAATCAGCTTGCGAAATTGTACTGAAAAAATCATAAAATTCCAATCATGAAAATGGAATAACATACACATTAATGCATTCCCAAATTTAATTTCTCTAGAAATCTTATAAAATTCATTCCAGCTAAAAGAAGCCTCGAAGACACGAGTTGCGTTACTAAGAGCATCTCTAGCAGACCCCGCATCCCGCCCCGACCCGCAAAATAACCTCTAAAATGCGGGTCGGGGCGGGAAAACCTGACCGATCAGACACCGCATTCGCGGCCGATCCGTAAAAGTTTTTGTGGGGCGCGGTAAAAGATCTCCCCCGACCTCTAGATTCACGGGCTAGGAGGACGACTCGAGCTCAGCCCCTATCCGCAGCGAGATTTGGCGGGAAGGACATTTCCGCGTGGCCGTCCCCCCCCCCCCCCCCCACCACCACCATTGCCTCGCCACCTCACGCTCCGGTGCATTCCCCGGCCGTTCTTCGCCGCCATGGATGACTCCCTGCTGTCCCCCGTCACCGTCGAGGTCGCGCACGCTCAATCCCCTTGGGCGGATCTCGTCGCCGGCCATGTTGGCCCCGCCGTCGCCCAAGGTACCGCCACGCCTGCCCGCAAGCGGCAGGGCAATGTGGTCGTGCAGGGCGGGAATCCGGCTGCCCCCGCCGCGAAGGCCCGCGCTCCGGCCGCCAACGCCGCTGCGCGATCCCGGCCGGCGGCGGAGAAGGTCGCTAAGGCCACCGGCGTAAAGAGGAAGAGGATTCCAGCTACAAAGAAGTCACCTCCTTCATCCACTGCCTCCGCCCCGGAAAGAGGTTCCCCGGCGATGCCGCTCAACGGTGCTGCTCCCACCGCAAGCGAGGTGTTTGACGAAATGGCCGGAAGGTATGCGTCTTCGGTCATGGCAATTTTCTTTGCTTTTCGCCATTTGCGATAGCTCGTGACTTGTTGTCGTTCACTATAGCGATGGTTCGAACAATGCAACTGTCGAGTTCGTGAACTTGTTGGACACAAACGCCGTTGACATCGATCAAGCCCCGTTCGCCGCATTCGACTACAATGAAACGGAGGACGGCGTGGATGATCATGGTGGGGAGGAAGAAGTGGAGGAGATCGATGAGGTAGCGTATGAGCAATCGCAAACAAAAGGTAGGAAAAGCCAGAGATCGAAGAACTACACGATCTTGGAAGATCAAATCCTGATCAGGGCATGGAGTGCGGTGTCTCTTGATGCCTGCACGGGTACTTCTCAAACCGCCAAGAGGTATTGGCAAAGGATCGAAGATTAATACTTTCGCATGATGGCAAAGTACCCCAATAGGACTCCACGCACATTTCGGTTGCTTGAAGGGCGTTGGGATGTGATCAAGCCTATGTGCAGCCGTTGGGCAGCTTGCTTGGAGCAAGTACACAATGCACCTCCAAGTGGAACCGTGGAATCCGACTAGGTGAGTTTGTTTTGCCTTTGTTCAAGTTGTGCATATTATATTGCATCATATTGTGTAGGACAAAATTGCCCAATATAGATACAAAGACATGGAAGTTTCGGAAGGCAAATTCTTCAAACTGGAGCATTGTTGGAACTTGCTCAAAGAGTGCGAGAAGTGGAAGTTGATCGACAAAGAATCCCCACCGAAGAGAGGTTCACTTACAAACATGGATGAAGATGAGGACAATGGTGGCCCAAGAAATTTGAACAAGCCCGATGACGACAAGAGGACTAAGGAGAAGGTGAAGAGAGAGCATGAAGTATCGAGCTTGAGGAAGAAGATTGATGCCATGGTAGGACATCATCATAATGTGCACAATGTGATCAAGGAGTTGATCACGGGATGATGTGTTACGAAACGAGTAAAGAGACTTGCTGGTAACGAGATTGAACAAGGTATCGGGATACCGACGATCGAATCTCGGGCAAGTATCGTACCGCTAGACAAAGAATTGTATACGGGATTGATTAAGTCCTTGACATCGTGGTTCATCCGATGAGATCATCGTGGAACATGTGGGAGCCAACATGGGTATCCAGATCCTGCTGTTGGTTATTGACCGGAGAGTCATCTCGGTCATGTCTGCATGTCTCCCAAACCCGTAGGGTCTACACACTTAAGGTTCGGTGACGCTAGGGTTGTAGGGATATGTATATGCAGTAACACGAATGTTGTTTGGAGTCCCGGATGAGATCCTGGACGTCACGAGGAGTTCCGGAATGGTCCGGAGGTAAAGAATTATATATAGGAAGTGCTATTTCGGCCATCGGGACAAGTTTCGGGGTCATCGGTATTGTACCGGGACCACCGGAAGGGTCCCGGGGGTCCACCGGGTGGGGCCACCTATCCCGGAGGGCCCCATGGGCTGAAGTGGGAAGGGATCCAGCCCAAAGTGGGCTGGGGCGCCACTTCCCTCTAGGGCCCATGCGCCTAGGGTGGGAAAACCCTAGGGGAAGAGTCCCAAAGGGGGAAGGCACCCCCTAGGTGCCTTGGGGAGGAGGGACTCCTCCCTTGGCCGCCGCCCCCCTAGGAGATTGCATCTCCTAGGGCCGGCGGCCCCTCCCTAGGCTCCCTATATATAGTGGGGGAAGGAGGGCCTCTCACCCCACGCCTTGGTGCCTCCCTCTCCCTCTCCAACACCTCCTCCTCCTCCATAGAGCTTAGCGAAGCCCTGCCGGAGTACTGCAGCTCCATCACCACCACGCCGTCGTGCTGCTGCTGGAGCCATCTTCCTCAACCTCTCCCTCCCCTTGCTGGATCGAGAAGGAGGAGACGTCGCTGCTCCGTACGTGTGTTGAACGCGGAGGTGCCGTCCGTTCGGCACTAGGATCATCGGTGATTTGAATCACGACGAGTACGACTCCATCAACTCCGTTCTCTTGAACGCTTCCGCGCGCGATCTACAAGGGTATTTAGATCCACTCCTCCCTCGTTGCTAGATGACTCCATAGATAGATCTTGGTGACACGTAGGAAAATTTTGAATTTATGCCACGTTCCCCAACAGTGGCATCATGAGCTAGGTCTATGCGTAGTTTCTATGCACGAGTAGAACACAAAGTAGTTGTGGGCGTTGATTTTGTTCAATATGCTTACCGTTACTAGTCCAATCTTGATTCGGTGGCATTGTGGGATGAAGCGGCCCGGACCAACCTTACACGTACTCTTACGTGAGACTGGTTCCACCGACTGACATGCACTAGTTGCATAAGGTGGCTAGCGG
This sequence comes from Triticum urartu, assembly GCF_056163025.1. Classification (NCBI taxonomy): domain Eukaryota; kingdom Viridiplantae; phylum Streptophyta; class Magnoliopsida; order Poales; family Poaceae; genus Triticum; species Triticum urartu. Next base: position 575,339,023 of record NC_141879.1, read on the forward strand.
GTGTCTGTCTCTCCCACTTTAGTCGGATCGGATTCGATGAAAAGGGTCCTTATGAAGGGTAAATAGCAATTGGCATATCACGTTGTGGTTTTTGCGTAGGTAAGAAACGTTCTTGCTAGAAACCCATAGCAGCCACGTAAAACATGCAAACAACAATTAGAGGACGTCTAACTTGTTTTTGCAGGGTATGCTATGTGATGTGATATGGCCAAAAGGATGTGATGAATGATATATGTGATGTATGAGATTGATCATGTTCTTCTAATAGGAATCACGACTTGCATGTCGATGAGTATGACAACCGGCAGGAGCCATAGGAGTTGTCTTAATTTATTTATGACCTGCGTGTCAACATAAACGTCATGTAATTACTTTACTTTATCGCTAACCGTTAGCTTTAGTAGTAGAAGTAATAATTGACGAGACAACTTCATGAAGACATGATGATAGAGATCATGGTGTCATGCCAGTGACGATGATGATCATGGAGCCCCGAAGATGGAGATCAAGAGGAGCAAAGTGATGATGGCCATATCATGTCACTATTTGATTGCATGTGATGTTTATCATGTTTATGCATCTTGTTTACTTATAACGACGGTAGTAAATAAGATGATCCCTCATAATAATTTCAAGAAAGTGTTCCCCCTAACTGTGCACCGTTGCGACAGTTCGTTGTTTCGAAGCACCACGTGATGATCGGGTGTTAGATTCTAACGTTCACATACAACGGGTGTAAGACAGATTTACACACGCGAAACACTTAGGTTGACTTGACGAGCCTAGCATGTACAGACATGGCCTCAGAACACAAGAGACCGAAAGGTCGAGCATGAGTCGTATGGTAGATACGATCAACATGAAGATGTTCACCGATGATGACTAGTCCGTCTCACGTGATGATCGGACACGGCCTAGTTGACTCGGATCATGTAATCACTTAGATGACTAGAGGGATGTCTATCTGAGTGGGAGTTCACAAGATGAACTTAATTATCCTGAACATAGTCAAAAGGTCTTCGCAAATTATGTCGTAGATCGCGCTTCAGTTCTACTGTTTATATATGTTCCTAGAGAAAATTTAGTTGAAAGTTGATAGTAGTAATTATGCGGACTAGGTCTGTAAACCGAGGTTTGTCCTCATTTCTTCATAGAAGGCTTATGTCCTTAATGCACCGCTCAGTGTGCTGAACCTCGAACGTTGTCTATGGATGTTGCGAACATCTGACATACACATTTTTGATAACTACGTGATAGTTCAGTTAAACGGCTTAGAGTTGAGGCACCGAAGACGTTTTGAAACGTCGCGAAACATATGAGATGTTTCGAGGGCTGAAATTGGGATTTCAGGCTCGTGCCCACGTCAAGAGGTATAAGACCTCCGACGATTTTCTTAGCCTGCAAACTAAGGGAGAAAAGCTCAATTGTTGAACTTGTGCTCAGATTGTCTGAGTACAACAATCGCTTGAATCGAGTGGGAGTTGATCTTCCAGATGAAATAGTGATGGTTCTCCGAAGTCATTACCACCAAGCTGCTTGAGCTTCGTGATGAACTATAATATATCAGGGACATATATGATGATCCTTGAGATATTCGCGATGTTTGACACCACAAAAGTAGAGATCAAGAAGGAGCATCAATTGTTGATGGTTGGTGAAACCACTAGTTTCAAGAAGGGCAAGGGCAAAAAGGGATGCTTCATGAAACGGCAAATCAGCTGCTGCTCTAGTGAAGAAACCCAAGGTTGAGCCCAAACCCGAGACTAAGTGCTTCTGTAATAAGGGGAACAGCCACTGGAGCAGAATTACCCTAGATACTTGGTAGATGAGAAGGCTGGCAAGGTCGATAGAAGTATATTGGATATACATTGTGTTAATGTGTACTTTACTAGTACTCCTAGTAGCACCAGGGTATTAGATACCGGTTCGGTTGCTAAGTGTTAGTAACTCAAAACAAAAGGCTACGAAATAAACGGAGACTAGCTAAAAGGTGAGATGACGATATGTGTTGGAAGTATTTCCAAGGTTGATCAAATATCGTACGCTCCCTCTACCATCGAGATTGGTATTAAAACCTAAATAATTGTTATTTGGTGTTTGCGTTGAGCATAGACATGATTGGATTACGTCTATCGCAATGCGGTTATTCATTTAAGGAGAATAATGGTTACTTTGTTTATTTGAATAATATCTTCAATGGTCTTGCACCTAAAATGAATGGTTCATTGAATCTCGATCGTAGTGATACACATGTTCATGCCAAAAGATATAAGATAGTAATGATAGTACCACCTACTTGTGGCACTGCCACTTGAGTCATATTGGTATAAAACGCATGAAGAAGCTCCATGTTGATCGATCTTTGGACTCACTCGTTTTTGAAAAGTTTGAGACATGCGAACCATGTCTATTGGTGTATATGCATGAAGAAACTCCATGCAAAGGGACCGTTTGGACTCACTTGATTTTGAATCACTTGAGACATGCAAATCATACCACATGGGCAAGATGACTGAAAGCCTCGTTTTCAGTAAAATGGAAGTAGAAAGCAACTTGTTGGAAGTAATACATTTTGATGTGTGCAGTCCAATGAGTGCTGAGGCGTGTAGTGGATATCGTTATGTTCTTACTTCACAGATGATTTGAGTAAGATGTTGAGTATATTTACTTGATGAATCACGAGTCTGAATTATTGAAAGGTTCAAGTGATTTCAGGGTGAAGTTGAAAGACCGTCGTGACAAGAGGATAAATATCTATGATATGATCATAGAGATGAATATCTGAATTACGAGTTTGGCACAGAATTAAGACATTGTGGAAATTGTTTCACAACTAATACAGCCTGGAACACCATAGTGTGATGGTGTGTCCGAACATCATAACTGCACCCTATTGGATATGATGCATACCATGATGTCTCTTATCAAATTACCACGATAGTTTATGGGTTAGGCATTAAAGACAACCACATTCACTTTAAATAGGGCACCACGTAATTCCGATGAGATGACACCATATGAACTATGGTTTAGAGAAACCTAAGCTGTCATTTCTTAGAAGTTTGGGGCTGCGACGCTTATGTGAAAAGTTTCAGGCTGATAAGCTCGAACCCAAAGCGGATAAATGCATCTTCATAGGACACCCAAAACAGTTGGGTATACCTCCTGTCTCAGATCCGAAAGCAATAAGGGATTGTTTCTAGAATCGGGTCCTTTCTCGAGGAAAAGTTTCTCTCGAAAGAATTGAGTGGGAGGATGGTGGATACTTGATGAGGTTATTGAACCGTCTCTTCAACTAGTGTGTGGCAGGGCACAGGAGTTGTTCCTGTGGCACCTACACCAATTTAAGTGGAAGCTTATGATAGTGATCATGAAACTTCAGATCAAGTCACTACCAAACCTCGTGGGATGACAAGGATGCGTACTACTTCAGAGTGGTATGTAATCCTGTCTTGGAAGTCATGTTGCTAGACAACAATGAACCTACGAGCTATGGAGAAGCGATGGTGGGCCTGGATTCCAAAATGGCTCGAGGCCATATAATCCGAGAGAGGATCCATATATGAAAACAAAGTGTAGACTTTGGGAGAACTACTTGATGGTCGTAAGTGTTGGAGAACGTTGCAGAAAACAAAAAATTTCCTACTCGTTTCACCAAGATCATCTAGGAGTTCATCTAGCAACGAGTCATTGGATGCATCTACATACCTTTGTAGATGGCGCACGGAAGCGTTCAAAAGAACAGTGATGATGTCGTCGAACACGACGTGATCCAAATCACCGATGACCAAGCGCCGAACGGACGGCACCTCCGCGTTCAACACACGTACGGGACGGGAGACGTCTCCTCCTTCTTGATCCAGCAAGGGGAGGAGGAGAGGTTGATGAAGATCCAGCAGCACGACGGCGTGGTGATGGATGCAGGGCGTCACAGTAGCAGGGCTTCGCCTATACTACGAGGGAGAGACGTAACGGGGAGAGAGGGAGGCGCCAAAGCTCAGGTATAAAGTCCTCCCCTCTCCTCAACTATATATAGGGGTGCCAAGGGGGGGCGCCGGCCCTAGTAGATGGATCTACTAGGGGGGGGGGGCGGCGGCCAAGGGTGGGGGGCTTGCCCCCCAAGAAAGGGGGCGCCCCCTCTAGGGTTCCCCCCCAACCCTAGGCGCATGGGCCCTTGGGGGGTGGCGCCCCAGCCCACTTTGGGCTGGGTTCCCTCCCACTTCAGCCCATGGGGCCCCCCGGGATAGGTGGCCCCACCCGGTGGACCCCCGGGACCCCTCCGGTGGTCCCGGTACAATACCGGTGACCCCGAAACTTGTCCCGATGGCCGAAACAGCACTTCCTATATATAATTCTTTACCTCCGGACCATTCCGGAACTCCTCGTGACGTCCGGGATCTCATCCGGGACTCCGAACAATATTCAGGTTACTGCATATACATATCTTCTCAACCCTAGCGTCACCGAACCTTAAGTGTGTAGACCCTACGGGTTCGGGAGACAAGCAGACATGACCGAGACGACTCTCCGGTCAATAACCAACAGCGGGATCTGGATACCCATGTTGGCTCCCACATGCTCCACGATGATCTCATCGGATGAACCACGATGTCAAGGATTCAATCAACCCCGCATGCAATTCCCTTTGTCAATCGATATGTTACTTGCCCGAGATTCGATCGTCGGTATCCCAATACCTCGTTCAATCTCGTTACCGGCAAGTCACTTTACTCGTACCGTAATGCATGATCCCGTGACCAGACACTTGGTCACTTTGAGCTCATTATGATGATGCATTATCGAGTGGGCCCAGTGATACCTCTCCGTCATACGGAGTGACAAATCCCAGTCTTGATCCATGTCAACCCAACAGACACTTTCGGAGATACCCGTAGTCTACCTTTATAGTCACCCAGTTACGTTGTGACGTTTGGTATACCCAAAGCACTCCTACGGTATCCGGGAGTTACACGATCTCATGGTCTAAGGAAAAGATACTTGACATTGGAAAACTCTAGCAAACGAACTATACGATCTTGTGCTATGTTTAGGATTGGGTCTTGTCCATCACATCATTCCCCTAATGATGTGATCTCGTTATCAATGACATCCAATGTCCATAGTCAGGAAACCATGACTATCTGTTGATCAACGAGCTAGTCAACTAGAGGCTTACTAGGGACATGTTGGTGTCTGTTATTCACACATGCATTACGATTTCCGGATAACACAATTATAGCATGAATAAAGACAATTATCATGAACAAAGAAATATAATAATAAAGCTTTTATTATTGCCTCTAGGGCATATTTCCAACAGTAAGGCTGTTAGGTACATATGGATTTTAAAAGGAAGACGGATAATGATGGTAGGTATCACCATTAAGAATGCTCGACTTGTCGTTAAGATGTTTTCTGACAAGTTCAAGGAGTTGACTGCGATGAGACTTTCTCACTCGTAGCGATGCTAAGAGTTTGTTGGAATTATATTAGCAATTACTGCATTATTTGTGAAATCTTGCAGATAGGATGCCAAAAAACCATTGTTTCCTTGACGATTTTTGAGGAAAGGTTGTATGTGATACAACCGGAAGGTTTTGTCAATCCTGAAAGATGCTAATAAGTATGCAAAGCTCCAGCAATCCTTCTAAGGACTGGAGTAAGCATCTCAGAGTTGGAATGTATGCTTTGATGAGATGATCAAAGATTTTGGGGGTATACAAAGTTTATGAGAAACTTGTATTTCCAAAGAAGTGAGTGGGAGCACTATAGAATTTCTGATGAGTATATGTTGTTGACATATTGTGGATCAGAAATGACGTAGAATTTCTGGAAAGCATATAGGGTTATTTGGAAAGTGTTTTTCAATGGAAAGCCTGGATTAAGCTACTTGAACATTGAGCATCAAGATCTATAAGGATAGATCAAAAATTCTTAATGGTACTTTCAAATGAGCACATACCTTGACATGATCTTGAAGGTGTTCAAGATGGATCAGTCAAAGAAGGAGTTCTTGCCTGAGTTGTAAGGTATGAAGTTAAGACTTAAAGCTCGACCACGGCAGAATAGAGAGAAAGGACGAAGGTCGTCCCCTATACTTAAGACGTGGGCTCTATAGTATGCTATGCTATGTACCGCACCTGAAGTGTGCCTTGCCATGAGTCAGTCAAGGGGTACAAGAGTGATCCAAGAATGGATCACAGGACAACGGTCAAAGTTATCCTTAGTAACTAGTGGATTAAGGAATTTTCTCGATTATGGAGGTGATAAAAGAGTTCGTCGTAAAGGGTTACGCCGATGCAAACTTTGACACTAATCCAGATTATTCTGAGTAGTAAACTGGATTCGTATAGTAGAACAGTTATTTGGAATAGCTCCAAATAGAACGTGGTAGCTGCATCTAGGAGATGACATAGAGATTTGTAAAGCACACACGGATCTGAAAGGTTCAGACCCGTTGACTATAACCTCTCTCACAAGCATAACATGATCAATCCCAGAACTCTCTGGGTGTTAGTCACATGGGGATGTGACCTTGAGTGTTAATCACATATCGATGTGAACTGGATTATTGACTCTAGTGCAAGTGGGAGACTGTTGGAAATATGCCCTAGAGGCAATAATAAATTAGTTATTATTATATTTCCTTGTTCATGATAATCGTTTATTATCCATGCTAGAATTGTATTGATAGGAAACTCAGATACATGTGTGGATACATAGACAACACCATGTCCCTAGTAAGCCTCTAGTTGACTAGCTCGTTGATCAATAGATGGTTACGGTTTCCTGACCATGGACATTGGATGTCATTGATAACGGGATCACATCATTAGGAGAATGATGTGATGGACAAAGACCCAATCCTAAGCCTAGCACAAGATCATGTAGTTCGTATGCTAAAGCTTTTCTAATGTCAAGTATCATTTCCTTAGACCATGAGATTGTGCAACTCCCGGATACCGTAGGAGTTCTTTGGGTGTGCCAAACGTCACAACGTAACTGGGTGGCTATAAAGGTACACTACAAGTATCTCCGAAAGTGTCTGTTGGGTTGGCATGAATCGAGACTGGGATTTGTCACTCCGTGTAAACGGAGAGGTATCTCTGGGCCCACTCGGTAGGACATCATCATAATGTGCACAATGTGATCAAGGAGTTGATCACGGGATGATGTGTTACGGAACGAGTAAAGAGACTTGCCGGTAACGAGATTGAACAAGGTATCGGGATACCGACGATCGAATCTCGGGCAAGTATCGTACAGCTAGACAAAGGGAATTGTATACGGGATTGATTAAGTCCTTGACATCGTGGTTCATCCGATGAGATCATCGTGGAACATGTGGGAGCCAACATGGGTATCCAGATCCCGCTGTTGGTTATTGACCGGAGAGTCATCTCGGTCATGTCTGCATGCCTCCCGAACCCGTAGGGTCTACACACTTAAGGTTCGGTGACGCTAGGGTTGTAGGGATATGTATATGCAGTAACCCGGATGTTGTTCGGAGTCTCGGATGAGATCTCGGACGTCACGAGGAGTTCCGGAATGGTCCGGAGGTAAAGAATTATATATAGGAAGTGCTATTTCGGCCATCGGGACAAGTTTCGGGGTCACCGGTATTGTACCGGGACCACCGGAAGGGTCCCGGGGGTCCACCGGGTGGGGCCACCTATCCCGGAGGGCCCCATGGGCTGAAGTGGGAAGGGATCCAGCCCAAAGTGGGCTGGGGCACCACTTCCCTCTAGGGCCCATGCGCCTAGGGTGGGAAAACCCTAGGGGAAGAGTCCCAAAGGGGGAAGGCACCCCCTAGGTGCCTTGGGGAGGAGGGACTCCTCCCTTGGCCGCCGCCCCCCTAGGAGATTGCATCTCCTAGGGCCGGCGCCCCCTCCCTAGGCTCCCTATATATAGTGGGGGAAGGAGGGCCTCTCACCCCACGCCTTGGTGCCTCCCTCTCCCTCTCCAACACCTCCTCCTCCTCCATAGAGCTTAGCGAAGCCCTGCCGGAGTACTGCAGCTCCATCACCACCACGCCGTTGTGCTGCTGCTGGAGCCATCTTCCTCAACCTCTCCCTCCCCTTGCTGGATCGAGAAGGAGGAGACGTCGCTGCTCCGTACGTGTGTTGAACGCGGAGGTGCCGTCCGTTCGACGCTAGGATCATCGGTGATTTGAATCACGACGAGTACGACTCCATCAACCCCGTTCTCTTGAACGCTTCCGCACACGATCTACAAGGGTATGTAGATCCACTCCTCCCTCGTTGCTAGATGACTCCATAGATAGATCTTGGTGACACGTAGGAAAATTTTGAATTTATGCTACGTTCCCCAACACCCCCCGCGCCCTCGGCCGCCACTAGCTGTATCCCGGCGCTGCCCGCCGCCCTTCACCGCTAGATAGCCAATCCCCGCCGAAAAAGAGCAGAGGTTCGCCGAGGCAGCCCCTCCACCAGCAGCTGGGCGTTTTTGCCTCCGTTTTCGGCCGCGGAGGGGCAGTTTAGTGGCGGGTACATGCCCACCGGGCGCAAGGTGTTCAACGATTTGCCTGCCTCGGCGATGGACTCGGACAACGAGGAAGCGCTTGCCGCGCTGCTGGAGGAGGAAGCCGAGGCCGACGTCCAGGAAGAAGAGCATCTCATGGTGCTCGCCACCCACGCCCAGCTGCTGGCGAGCAATGAAAAGCCACGGCGAGGTGGCTCGGCGTCGGGGTGGGTGAAAGCAAAGAATCGGCATCATCTCGAAGGCTACTGCATACTCTACTCCGACTACTTCGCCGATGCTCCACTTCACGGCAACAAAACATTTCGGCGCAGTTATCGGATGAGCCTAAAGCTCTTCCTCAGGATTGTGAATTCCATCCGGGAGTTCGACAACTACTTCAAGTGCAAGATGGATTGCACCGGTAAACTTGGATTCACCTCGATCCAGAAGTGCACGACAGCGATGAGGATGCTTGCATACGGAACTCCCGGTGATTCACTCGACGACTATGGGCGCATCGCCGAGTCCACCACCATTGAGTGTTTCTGTAAGTTCTGTCGGGCAGTGGTGGCAGTGTTTGGACCGCAATATTTCAGAACACCCAATGCGGAAGACACTTCTTAGATCCTAGCACAGAATGCAGCAAGAGGATTTTCTGGGATGTTTGGAAGCATCGACAGCATGCATAGGAAATGGCTATTTTTTAAAATAATATATTTTTTATTAATTTGCACAAATATTACGCCCAAAAAATAATTTTCAAAAATAATACACCGTCGGCCCGCAGCAGGCCGACTGGGCCTAGTCAGCCCGCAGTAAGCCGAGTGGGCGCAGTCGGCCAGTAGTCGGGCGACAGCTGGCCCGCTTGGCACGTGTCGACCTCGGATTGGGCTGGCCACGTCGCGAGGGGGAGGGAGGGAGCTGTCGGCGCGGGCGCACCCCTGTCAGCCTACCGCGGGCCGATCGGCCCACTGCTAGCCGACAGGGTGCGGCCCCACCTGACGCGCGGCTGGCCCGGCTCCCTGCGGCCTTATCCTCCCTTTCCTCCACGCTCCACGCGAGAGCTTCTATTCTTCTTCTGTTCTTTCTTTCTCCTCTCTCTATACGAAAATGCCTCTAATTTCTACACCTAAATGAGCCAGTTTTTTTGCAGTTTTGGCACCGTGAATGGATTCAACTTAGTTAGGCAGCCAAAAGAGGTCTCGATCTACTGATGGGGTAGCTCGTGGTGGTCGTGGTGAGCATTTTGGTGGAGGTGTCGGTGGTGAAGTTGGGGCAGTGTGGTGGAGGTGAAGCTCCGACAGTTTGGTGGCTACCGTTCATCGTTCGTCGTTCTTCTTTCGCACGCACGCTTCAAGGGTATATTTCAACAAACATTTAGTTTTCGTAGGTATTTGTTAATATGTTTCGATGTGGAATAAAGTATGTGTGCGATTATTGTTATTTGCCCCGGTAGTATACGTAAATATATTTAGATGTCAACTAATTAGTTGTGTAAAAATGTGTAGTTGCTCCGGTAATATTCCATACTATATGTGGATGTCAAGTATTTAGGAGTGTCAGTATTTGTAGTAGCTCTGAAAAAAAGGTCCATAATATAGGCAGTCCAGTCAAATATATTAATCTGTCAATATTTGTAGTTGCTCCGGCAAATATTCGTAATATACTTGTAGGTGTGTGAATTGTATTTGTTGGTCTGTTAATATTCTGTAATATATAGCTAGCTAATATATAGACATGTCTAATATTTGTTAGTGGGGGTATTTTAAGTTGTTGCTTAATACTTGTATTTCGTTGTTGGAAAAAGGTGAGCCGAGATGTCTGATGTAGTGAAGTTCAGATTTTGCTATGGTCCTGGTACTGTCCAAACAACTGAGATGGGAGCAGATCTGAGTGAATTTACTCACATAGATGTGCCAATGAGTGCACCTCAAACATGGTCTGTCATTCAGTTGAAAGAATGGATTGCGGCAAGTTTAGGTCTTGATACTGAAACACACACCGTCGGTGATCATGCATTGTGGACACGATCAAATTCAATAATTTACTTTTATTTGAGGCCAATAGACCGAGACTCCGATTGGGTACGGTGGTTACAAGATTGTGAACGAAGGGGATGCAATCATATTGCTTTAGTGCTTCTCGTCGTGAAGGAGGTCACTGCACATGAAGGCGAGGGTGGCTACGATCCTGGTCATAGCAGTGTAGGGAGGCATTTATCTATGTCAAATGCTAGAGATGATGGTTACGAACAAGGACAAAGCAGTTAGGTAGAAGGAGGAAATGCTTATGGTTATCAAACAGGGCAGAGTAGTCAGGTAGAAGGAGGAAATGCCGATGGTGATTACAATGGCGAGGTGGATGCTGACGAGGTAGATGGGCACATGTAGGACCAGATGGAAGAAGAAGACGCCGATGTTGAAAGGGGTCATGCCAATGATTCTGACGAGTCAGATGAAGAAGAAAATGCAGAGGAGGTCCCGAATCCTGCATCGTGGAATCATGACTTCTCATCTGCAATGACCGTGAATGATGGACATGATTCAGCCTGGCAATATCACCAGAACAATATTGCAACGGGTGCTATGTATCCGAACAAGCAAGCCCTGAAGGATGCAATAATTAATTGGGCAATGTCCACGCAAAGGGTTTTCACAGCTCAGGTGTCCAGTCAGAAATTCCTGACAATGGTATGCAAGAACGCAGATTGTCCCGCCAGGATGCACGGCTTTCTCCCTAAGTATAGCACAAGTTGGGTGATAAGTGACTTAGTTAATCACAGTTGTCTTATTCCCTGCATCCCTCAGGATCATGCCAACCTTTCATCGACGCTTATTGCTCGGTTGTTTTACGATGATATAGTGCAGGGCAAAGCTATGGAAGTGAAGGCAGTCCAGACAAAAGTCTTCGCCAGGTTCAAGTACAGAATTTCTTATGGCAAGGCTTGGAGGGCTAAGCATGCAGCGCTTGAGAGGAGATTTGGTTCTTATTTTGATGCATATGACTCTATTGTCCAGCTCCTCCACACCCTGCAGCAGCGGAATCCGGGCACCTATATCGATATCCAAGACATGTTCATGCCAGAGTTCCCAACTGTGAGGGTGCTGCATCGTCTCTTCTTATCTTTCGGTGTATGCATCGAAGCTTTCAGGCATTGCCGACCGGTGATATGTGTTGACGGTGCTTTTCTCACAGGCAAGTACAAGGGTCAAATCCTGACAGCCATAGGTCAAGACGGCCAAAATCAAGTCATCCCACTCGCATTTGCTTTTGTGGAGAGTGAGAACATTGAAAGTTGGACATGGTTCTTCAGGCAGTTGAAAATATCAGTTGTGAAGGAGAAGCCCAATGTGTGCATCCTTCATGACAGGCATGCAGGTATACTCAGTGCGATAAGGACACTGACAAACCCAGGCCCTGAGGAACAAGTTCCATGGCAGGACTTGCAGAGCCGTTGGTGCATGCGCCATCTGGGGGCTAATTTCTTCTCGCAGTTTAGAAATAAGAACCTGATAAATCTATTCAAAAAACTCTGCAAGAAGAACCAGTTATGGAAGTACAATTTGATACACCACAGACTTAATGTGTGCACGCAGAGACACGTGAGGGACAGGAAAGCTGCAAGAGATGCAGCAGTGAGGGCACATGTTGAAGCAGTAGCTGCACAGTTGGCAACAGGAACAGCGGCCGTGGAGGAGGAGCCTGTTGGGCTATGTGACCTACCAGGCTTTAACCCACCTGGTACTAGGAGAAGTCTTGGGAGGTCGATTAAAACTTTCGAGCAGTGGATAGAGCATGAGCCTCTGTAGAGGTGGTTTTTGCTACATGAAACACATGGAGCAAGGTACGGTGTCATGACAACGAACCTCACGGAAACATACAACTTTGTCCTCAGAGGAAACCGGGCATTGCCACTTACAGCCATCGTTGAGGGTATTTTCTATGGCACCGTCAAGTATTTCAGAGATAGACGTCAAAAAGCAGAGCAACATATCTTCAACAACCCGAATACACGGTACTGTGAAAGAGTCACAAAGTACATGGACAACAAGATGCAAAAAGCTAGGTCACACACTGTAGCCACCATCGGTAATCAAGAAAGAAAGTTTGAGGTCCGCTTAGCCAACAACAAATTCGGATGTGCAAATGAGTTGAGGACGCATGAGGTGAAAATTGGTAATGAAGCCTGGCCAACATGTGAGTGCACATGCAACAAACCGAAATTGCTTCACCTACCTTGCTCACATGTACTTGCTGCTTGCGGGCAGCTTGGAATGGACGCAATATCGTTTGTGTCTCCATTTTTTTTGAAAGAGTCTGTCCTCAATACCAGGACAGGTGTAACACCCACAATGCGGCTATATCTCCCACGTGTCGGGGCACGACTTAGAGGCATAGCCGCACGGTAGGCATGTCGCAAGAGGGGTAATCTTTACACATCCCATGTACTGAATAAGAAAGGGATAAAGAGTCGGCTTACAATCGCCACTTCACATAGTACATAAATATATCATACATCATCCAATGTACAAACAAAGGTCCAACTACGGAACCATAATTAAAGAAAGACAACCCCTAATGCTAGATCCCCGATCGTCCCAACTGGGCTCCACTACTGATCAACTGGAAACGAAACAACACAACGAACACAATCTTCATCGAGCTCCCACTTGAGCTCAGTTGCGTCATCTACACTGGTATCATCGGCACCTGCAACTGTTTGGAAGTATCTGTGAGCCACGAGGACTCAGCAATCTCACACCCGCGAGATCAAGACTATTTAAGCTTAAAGGTAGGAAAGGGTAGTGAGGTGGAGCTGCAGCTAGCACTAGCATATATGGTGGCTAACTTACGCAAAAGAGAGCGAGAAGAGAAGCAAAGCACGGTCGAGAAGCTAATAGATCAAGAAGTGATCCTAAAGCTACTTACGTTCAAGCATAACACAAGACTGTGTTCACTTCCCGCACTCCACCGCGAAGAGATCATCACGGTTACACACGCAGTTGATGCATTTTAATTAAGTTAAGTGTCAAGTTCTCTACAACCGGATATTAACAAATTCCCATCTGCCACATAACCGCGGGCACGGCTTTCGAAAGTTCAAACCCTGCAGGGGTGTCCCAACTTAGCCCATCACAAGCTCTCACAGTCAACGAAGGATATTCCTTCTCCCAGGAAGACCCGATCAGACTCGGAATCCTGGTTACAAGACATTTTGACAATGGTAAAACAAGACCAGCAAAGCCGCCCGGATGTGCCGACAAATCCCGATAGGAGCTGCACATATCTCGTTCTCAGGGCACACCGGATTGTCCAAGCTTCCGGTAGGCCAACCCAGAGTTGCCCCTGGTGGTCACCGATGACTGACAGGTTGGACCAACACTCAGAGGAGCACTGACCCGAGGGGGTGGGGGGGGGTTAAAATAAAGATGACCCTTGGGCTCGCGAAAACCCAAGGGAAGCTTATAGGTTGTTATGCAAATGTAAAACCAAGGTTGGGCCTTGCTGGAGGAGTTTTACTCAAAGCAAACTGTCAAGGGGTTCCCATAACACCCAACCGCGTAAGGAACACAAAATCAAGGAACATAACACCGGTATGACGGAAACTAGAGCGGCAAGAGTGGAACAAAACACCAGGCATAAGGCCGAGCCTTCCACCCTTTACCAAGTATATAGATGCATTAATAAAACAATAGATATTGTGATATCCCAACATAACCATGTTCCAACATGGAACAAACTTCCTCTTCACCTGCAACTAGCAACGCTATAAGAGGGGCTGAGCAAAGCGGTAACATAGCCAAACAATGATTTGCTAGGAAGATGGGTTAGAGGCTTGACATGGCAATATGGGAGGCATGATATAGCAAGTGGTAGGTATCGCGGCATAGCAAAAAGTGAACAACTAGCAAGAAAGATAGAAGTGATTTCGAGGGTATGGTCATCTTGCCTGCAATGTTGTCAGAGTTGTCGAAAGCTCGATCCTCGTTAGCGTACTCAACAGGATCCTCGATCACGTACTCGTCTCCCGCTCTACCCAAATCAAGAACACAAGCAAAGGAACACCAATCAACCACAGTGCAATGCACAAGCAACATGATGCAAAACATGGCATGATATGCAAGACATGATATGCAATGCATATGCATGCTCCGGAAGGAAAAGAATGATCAATGCAACAACTTGGCAAACCAAGTGTGCCGCTGGAAAGATGAGATGATTTCGGTCGAAATCGATATAAGGATCACCGGAAACGGATGCACGGTTTGCAAATGGCATGGAAAACAAAAATGGCACAATTCTGCGATTAACAGCATGATGCCATCTAGAATGCAATGAGAAACAAAGCTACGTCACTCCAACATAGCAACAAAGCATATGGCGGTGATGTACTCAAGATGCTTGACAAAACATGAACACTGAGCTATGGCTAAAACACCCAAGAGCAGGTTCAAACAAGCATGAAAAAAATGCAAAAGATACCAGCTTCACAGACTTATTGAAAATACTAACATGCCAGGAATAACATCAGGAAGCCATGTTTAGAGCAATCAAACAACATGCTATAGGAACTTATCATAGAAATACAATGCATGTCATGAATCTACTAAATGCATAGAACAAAAGTACCTTAGTGATCATGAGCCAAAAAGGCACAGAAGATAAGATGGCACCCATGTAAATATATCAAGTTTTATTAACAGTTTCAGACTTAGCAGAAAAACAGAGCATGGCATAAACAGAGTTATGAAGGCAACTTTGCGAGCTCAAATCACTCACCACAAGGCATTGCATGACAAGATAAGCATACTAACAGTAAGAAGACATGTTCATGAAGCTAACCATGGCAATAGTAAGTTCATAGCATGCATGTATCAATAGCAACACCCATGGCAAAATTGATTAACATGTAAACAATCTGCCAGGAACATTTTATACCAAAAGTAGAGCAAGATTAAGACATTCTAGGGCACTACATGATTTCAAACATGGGCATGGATGGATAGAGCATAACCATATGTCCAAAACACCCTTACTTAAGATACTCAAAACAAGCATGGATCTCACTGTAGCATCATGTTTACATGGCATAGAAATAACAGCAGAACAAGGACTTAGCAAAATCCTAAGTCCCTGAAAACAACAATATCACGAAGGCTACTTTGCAAGCTTGTGCTAGTCACCACATTGATCACAAAAATACATGTCAAGCACCTCTGTAAAGATAGCATGGCATAGCTCAAAACACATGTAGATCACTTGCCCATATGAAGCACACATCAAAAGTGGCAAAAATGACAAAACATCATAATCTGATAAGTAGCAGCAGTAAACATTTTATAGCACTCTTGCATCAATGATTAGGGCATCAAGATGAACTCAAACAAGCATACCACAATGGAATGAAATGAAGATCATCTCCCAATGAACATTTTGATATATCATGCATGCAAAACGGAGTAGTATGCAAGAAGTTATGGCATGTTGAACAAGGCACCAGAATGCAATAATTAAGGGACTTAGCCGAAATTTAGACCTCGCGAGAAACTGGACGAGACGGATCGGGACCAGGAGATCCGGACCTGTTTGGAACGGGGCCTGGTGGATCTCATCCAATCCGGCCCAGATCTGGCCGGACTTGAACTCCGGCGAGGCGTCGCGGGCTCCGGTGACGAGGGGCGGCGGCGGAGGTGGCGTACGGTGACGCGGGGCGCGGCGCAGCCGACGCGGGCGGCGGCACGGCGAGCTAGCGCAGCGGCGGCGCAGAGGAGATAGAGCGGGAGGCGGGTGAACGGCGGCGGCGGACGGCCTCGCGAGCGGCGGCGCACGGGCGTGGCCCGGTTCGGGCCCGGCGGGGCTGGATCTGGGCCCGCGGCGGGCCGGCGCGGGAGGCGGCGGAGTGGGTGCGAGGGCGGTGACGTGGCGCGTTGTGGTTGGACGAGAGGCACTGCGGACATGTCCGGGCGGTGGGAGATTTGTCCAGCGGCGCGAGATGGAAGGAGATTAGGGTTCATCTGCATGAAATTCGGAGGGGATCACATATTTATAGCTAGGAGGAGGTAGGAGTGTCCAAATGAGGTGTGGTTTTTGCCCACACGATTGTGATCCGACGACGGAGGACATGGGAGTGGTTTGGATGGGTTATTGGGCCGTTTTGGAGGGGTGTTGGGCTGCAACAAACAAGAGGCCTTTGCGGTTCTCCGGTTAACCGTTGGAGCATCAAACGGACTCCAAATGGCACAAAATTTGACATGTGGTGTACCAAGGCCACTTGGAAAATCTCGGTCCATTCCAAGAACATTCAACACCCGCTCACGAAAAGAGACAAGAGGGGTGCACCGGTGCATGTAGGAGTGTCGGATTGCAAAACGGACAACGAGGAAAATGCTCGGATGCATGAGACGAACATGAATGCAAATGCGATGCACATGACGACATGATATGAAATGCATGACATGAACAAAATGCAAAACGAATACAAAACCCAACCACGAAGGGAATCTCATATCGCATATCTGGAAAAGGCAAGAGTTGGAGTTACAAATATGGAAAGTTGTATCCGGGGCGTTACAACAGGTAAGCTGATGTGTTTTCGATCAATGGGTAATTTCAACAGCCTCAACCCTGCTGAAAGGCGTTACATTCCAAACCCAGGGCATATGCGTACAAGTAGAGGCAGACGGCAGTGTCAGCGCATCCAGAATGATATGGATGAATCTGAAGCAAGAGGTCCGACTAGGCAATGCATTCTATGCAATGAATTTGGCCATAGGGACACTAATTGTCCCACTTTCATCATTGGGCGTGGACGAGGCAACCAGGGAAGAAGAGGAGGTAGAGGAGTAAGGGCGAGAGGAAGAAGCTAAGCTAGCAGTAGTATGTTCTGAATTTGTATTAAGTGTGGCACTATGTTCTGAATTTTTATTAAGTGTGGCACTACGTTCTGAATTTGTATTAAGTGTGACACTATGTTCTAAATTTGTATTAAGTGTGACACTAATGAATTTGTATTAAGTGTGGCACTATATTCTGAATTTTTATTAAGTGTGACACTATGTTATGAATTTGTATTTAGTGTGGCGCTATGTTCTGAATTTTTCATATGCAGGAATGTTAGGAGTGTGGTTGCTAAATGGGGACATTGATAGGGGTCATCGTGGTGCGATATGGTATGAGCGTGATACATCTCCAACGTATCTACTTTTCCAAACACTTTTGTCCTTGTTTTGGACTCTAACTTGCATGATTTGAATGGAACTAACCCGGACTGACGCTGTTTTCAGCAGAACTACCATGGTGTTATTTATGTGCGGGATCAAACGTTCTCAGAATGACCTGAAACTTCACGGAGACACTTTTCAAAAAATAAGAAAAATACCTGCCAAAGATGAAGGCCAGGGGGCCCACCACCTTGCCACGAGGGTGGGGGGCGCGCCCCCTACCTCGTGGGCCCCTGTTGCGTCTCCGACTCCAACTCCACCTCCATATATTGAGTTTCGATGAGAAAAAAAATCAAGGAGAAGAAATCATCACGTTTTACGATACGGAGCCGCTGCCAAGCCCTAAAACCTCTCGGGAGGGCTGATCTGGAGTCCGTTCGGGGCTTCGGAGAGGGGAATCCGTCGCCATCGTCATCATCAACCATCCTCCACCACCAATTTCATGATGCTCACCGCCGTGCGTGAGTAATTCCATCGTAGGCTTGTTGGACGGTGATGGGTTGGATGGGATCTATCATGTAATCGAGTTAGTTTTGTTAGGGTTTGATCCCTAGTGTCCACTATGTTCTGAGATTGATGTTGCTATGACTTTGCTATGCTTAATGCTTGTCACTAGGGCCCGAGTGCCATGATTTCAGATCTGAACCTATTACGTTTTCATCAATATATGAGTGTTCTTGATCCTATCTTGCAAGTCTATAGTCACCTATTATGTGTTATGATCCGTTAACCCCGAAGTGACAATAATCGGGATACTTACCGGTGATGACCGTAGTTTGAGGAGTTCATGTATTCACTATGTGTTAATGCTTTGTTCCGGTTCTCTATTAAAAGGAGGCCTTAATATCCACGGTAGGGTAGGACAAAAGATGGCATGCAAGTTTTTTTCCATAAGCACGTATGACTATATTCGGAATACATGCCTACATTATATCAATGAACTGGAGCTAGTTCTGTGTCACCCTAGGTTATGACTGTTACATGATGAACCTCATCCGGCATAATTCTCCATCACCGATCCATTGCCTACGAGCTTTCCACATATTGCTCTTCGCTTATTTACTTTTCCGTTGCTATTGCTATCATCACTACAAAATACCAAAAACATTGCTTTTACTACTGTTACCTTTTGCTACCGTTATCACCACTATCATATTACTTTGCTACTAAACACTTTGCTGCAGATATTAAGTTTTTAGGTGTGGTTGAATTGACAACTCAGCTGCTAATACTTGAGAATATTCTTTGGCTCCCCTTGTGTCGAATCAATAAATTTGGGTTGAATACTCTACACTCGAAAACTGTTGTGATCCTCTATAGTTGTGGGTTATCAAGACTATTTTCTGGCGCCGTTGCCAGGGAGCATAGCTCTATTCTTTGAGTCACTTGGGATATATATATCTGCTTATCATTATGAAGAACTTGAGAGATCCAAAAACGAAGATCTATCCCTCAACTACGAGGGGAGGTAAGGAACTGCCATCTAGCTCTGCACTTGATTCACCTTCTGTTTTGAGTAAGCTTGCGACACCTACACCTGCTTCTGCTATTCGTTCTGATATGTCGCATGTTATTGATGATGCCACTTCTGCTATGCATGATACTTATGATGAAACTACCTCTATGCCTAATACTACTATGCCACTTAGTGATTTTCTTGATAAACAACTTGCTAGGGCTAGAGAAATTGAAAATATTGAATCTGATGATACTGATGAAAGTGATGATGAAGAACCACTTGCTATTCGTAAGGGTTATGTATTTGATCAAGATGCTTCTTTAGCCATTTTAGCTTTCAGAAATAGAACTGAACTTAAAAGATTATTAGCTAAATGGAGTAAGCAATCCCTAAATGATAGAATGAAACCTGACCCTGCTTTGGCTACTTCACCTATCTTTGTTACTGATAAGGATTATGAATTCTCTGTTGATCCTGATATAATTACTTTGGTTGAATCTGATCCTTTTCATGGTTATGAATCTGAAACTGTTGTGGCACATCTTACTAAACTGAATGATATAGCTACCATGTTCACTAAAGATGAGAGAACTTGCTACTTTTATATCCTTAAAATATTTCCGTTCTCACTAAAGGGTGATGCTAAGATATGGTTTAATTCTCTTGATCCTGGTTGTGTGCGTAGTCCCCAGGATATGATTTATTACTTCTTTGCTAAATATTTCTCTGCTCATAAGAAACAAGCTGCTTTAAGGGATATATATAATTTTGTGCAAATTGAAGAAGAGAGTCTCCCACAAGCTTGGGGGAGGCTTCTCCAATTACTTAATGCTTTGCCTGATCATCCTCTTAAGAAAAAATGAAATACTTGATATCTTTTATAATGGACTAACCGATGCCTCCAGAGATTACCTGGATAGTTGTGCTGGTTCTGTTTTCAGGGAAAGAACATGTGACGCCCGGATAATTAAGCTACAGTAACCTCTGCTAATGATGCCACGTCACTTCGATTATTGTCGCTAATCCCGCGTTAGTTCGAAACCGATTCAAATTCAAAGTCAAAATCAAGCAAACAATAAAAGTTTTCAAATATCAAAACTAAAATGTTCATCATGTGGCAAATAATCCCTAACTAGTTTTGGTGGTGGAACCAACCTTTTACAAAGTGTTTAAATGCCCTAAACTATTTAAAAACAGTGGCTAAAATAATAATTTAATTGCTTTTGAAAAATAAAAAAATAATATTAAACTAGTTTATTTTGGGTCCAACTAGGTTTGGCAGTGGCCTATTTTGATGATACTAATTTAGGTGCTAACTTGGTATTTTAAAGAAATTAAAATAATTAGGAGCTAAAAGAAAAGAAAAGAAACAAACAAAAAAAAGGGCCTCGTGGCCAACTGGACCTCGGCCCAGCCAGTGACCCAGCTGGTCCCAGCCGCCCGAATGGGCCGGCCCACCCCGCGCCCTAGCCTACTAATCCCACCCCGACCTAACCCTATCCCACGACCTCCACTCTCCCCCGCACGTCTCTCCCTCTCCCTCCCAGCGCCGCCACACACCCAGCGCCCCAGCGCTCGGCGCCCCCACCCCATCGCCCCGTCGGCCTCATCCCGAACCCGCCGCCTCTCCCCGGCGACCGCGCCGCCCCACTCCTCGACGCCGGCGCCTCGCCTCGTTACCGACCCTGAAGCCGCCGGATCGAGCCGCGCCCCGCCGCCTGGACACCGCCGCCCCAAGTCGCCGCCACCCGCCGCCGGCGGCCTCGACACCGCCGCCCGTCGCTCGCTACCTCATCTCCCCGAGCCCACTGCCGCCCCCTACGCTCCGCTGTGAGCCCCTCACCGATTCCCCCTCGTCCCCTTCGTCCCCGTCGTCGTAGGTGGTCGCACGCGGCGTTGGCCACCATGGCTGCGCTCCGGCAGTCCCCCATCCGCGCGTTGGCCTCGCCTTCCCCGGCTGCGGCCACTAGCCTCCCCGTCGCGATCCCGCCTACGCCTGCACCTGCCCCTGTACGCCCAGCCGCTGCTGCTCGCCGATCCGCACGCTGCCCTGCTCGCCGCTCGCGGCCACCACTGCCACCGCCACTGCCGCGCCGCCTCTGGTCTCGCCCCTCGCTCGCCGGCCTCATCGGCGCGGCCAGTGCCTCCCCTGGCCACACCATGGCCATAGTTGGCCCCTGTGTGTGTGTGTGTGTGTGTGTGTGTCACAGCCAGGGCGTGGCCTTGTGCCACTGACCACAGGGGCCCACCCCCTGTTTAGAACGAAATTGATAATAAATAAAATTAATCAATTAATTAATTAGCTAATTAGTAAAATTAACCTAATTAACTCTGCTTAATTTACCTAATTAACTTGGTTATTTAATTAAAACTGTTAATTGGTTGTTAGACTATGACAGAACGGGCCCACACGTCAGGGTTGACTTTGGTCAACTCTATTGACCTGCTGATGTCAGCATGACATCATGCTGGTGTCATTAATCCGTTTTTCGAATTAATTTAAGTAATTAATTAAATTCCTGAAATTAATAAAATATTTAGAAAATCATATCTTTTAATCCGTAACTCGGATGAAAAAGTTTTATACATGAAAGTTGCTCAGAACGACGAGACGAACCCGGTACGCAGCCCGTTCGTCCGTCACGCACCCCTAACATGTCAAACTCGCAACTTTTCCCCTCCGGCCCCTCGGCCCGAAAACACGAAACACCGGGGATACTTTCCCGGATGTTATCCCCCTTCACCGGTATCACCTACTACCACGTCAGGGCACCTCTAATGTCGTTACTTGTCATGTCATGCATCACTATGCATATGCTTGCTTATATATTTATTGTTTCTCCCCCCTCTTCTCCTGATAGACACCGAGGCCGACGCCGCTGCTACCCAGTACGACTACGGTGTTGACGACCCCTCTCTCTTGCCAGAGCAACCAGGCAAGCCCCCCCCTTTGATCACCAGATATCGCCTACTCTTCTCTATACTGCTTGC
Source organism: Triticum urartu (assembly GCF_056163025.1). Taxonomy (NCBI): domain Eukaryota; kingdom Viridiplantae; phylum Streptophyta; class Magnoliopsida; order Poales; family Poaceae; genus Triticum; species Triticum urartu. Next base: position 575,361,175 of record NC_141879.1, read on the forward strand.
ATTAGAGTAGTGTAGCATGTTACTGCTTCCCGTTAATCCTATCCTGATGCATAGCCTGTCCTTGCTACTACTGTTGATACCTTTACCTGCAATCCTACTTGCTTAGTATAGGATGCTAGTATTTCCATCTGTGGCCCTACATTCTTGTCCGTCTGCTGTGCTATACTATCGGGCCGTGATCACTCGGGAGGTGATCACGGGTATATACTATTTGCTTTATACATGATACATGTGGTGATTAAAGACGGGTCGGCTTGTAGGAGCACCCGTGAGTGGATCTTTGAGGCGGAGCGACAGGGCAGGTTCCGACCACCTAGGAGAGAGGTGGGCCTGGCCCTGGTCGACGTTCGCGGATACTTAACACGCTTAACGAGATTTGGATATTTAATCTGAGTCTGGCCATTTGGTCTATACGCACTAACCATCTACGCGGGAGTAGTTATGGGTATCTCGGCGTCGTGGTATCAGCCGAAGCCTTCGTGACGTCAGCGACTGAGTGGCGCGTGCTGGATTGGACTGGAACGCCATTAGGCTAGGTCTGCTTCCGGCCGCGTACGCAACGTGCAGGTGTGCAAAGGGCGATGGGCCCAGACCCCTGCGCCATAGGATTTAGACCGGCGTGCTGACCTCTCTGTTGTGCCTAGGTAGGGCTGCGACGTGTTGATCTTCCGAGGCCGGGCATGACCCAGGAAAGTGTGTCCGGCCAAATGGGATCGAGCGTGTTGGGGAATGTGGTGCACCCCTGCAGGGAAGTTAATCTATTCGAATAGCCGTGATCTTCGGTAACAGGACGATTTGGAGTTGTACCTTGACCTTATGACAACTAGAACCGGATACTTAATAAAACACACCCTTCCAAGTGCCAGATACAACCGGTGATCGCTCTCTCACAGGGCGTCGAGGGGAGGATCATCGGTTAGGATTATGCTATACGATGCTACTTGGAGGTCTTCAGTCTACTCTCTTCTACATGTTGCAAGGCGGAGGCTGCCAGAAGCGTAGTCTTCGAAAGGACTAGCTATCCCCCTCTTATTCCGGCTTTCTGCAGTTCAGTCCACATATAATATCCTTATTCCAGTTGATACCAATGCATACATATGTAGTGTAGCTCCTTGCTTGCGAGTACTTTGGATGAGTACTCACGGTTGCTTTCTCCCTCTTTTCCCCCTATCCCTTCTACCTGGTTGTCGCAACCAGATGTTGGAGCCCAGGAGCCAGACGCCACCTTCGTCGACGACTCCTACTACACCGGAGGTGCCTACTACTACGTGATGCCCGCTGACGACGACCAAGAGTAGTTAGGAGGATCCCGGGCAGGAGGCCTGCGCCTCTTTCGATCTGTATCCCAGTTTGTGCTAGCCTTCTTAAGGCAAACTTGTTTAACTTATGTCTGTACTCAGATATTGTTGCTTCCGCTGACTCGTCTATGATCGAGCTCTTGTATTCGAACCCTCGAGGCCCCTGGCTTGTAATATGATGCTTGTATGACTTATTTTATTTGTAGAGTTGTGTTGTGATATCTTCCCGTGAGTCCCTGATCTTGATCGTACACGTTTGCGTGTATGATTAGTGTACGGTCAAATCGGGGGCGTCACAGAACACCAGATGAAGCTGAAATTCTATTGAATAATATGTTGACAAATGAAAATAATTGGACACCTCCGGAGCCAATTCCTGAGCCTATTCCTAAACCAACTCCGAAGAAGAGAGGTATTCTATTTCTTAGTCCTGAAGATATGCAAGAGGCAAAGAAATCTATGAAAGAAAAGGGTATTAAAGCTGAAGATGTTAAGAATTTACCTCCTATGGAAGAAGTACATGGTCTTAATTTACCGCCTGTTGAAGAAACATATAATCCAAATCCTTTACCTATTGAAGAAACTCATGGTCTTGACAACCCGACACTGGTAGTAAAGGTAAATTCTCTCTATAGATATGATAAAGCTATAATCCCATTTACTAAAATTGCTAGCCCATGCTTAGATGAGTTTGATAAATTTATGGCTAAGCAAGAAGATTTTAATGCTTATTTTGGAAGACAACTGAAATATAATTCAAATATGCTTGGACACTTGGGTGATTATATGGCTAATGTAAAAGGTGAACTTAAACTTATTAGTAAACATGCTTCTATGGTTACCACTCAAGTAGAACAAGTACTTAAAGCTCAAAATGATTTGCTCAATGAATTGAATAGTAAGATAATGATAATGCTGTTAGAGTGGCTACTAGAACTGGTAGAATGACTCAGGAACCTTTGTATCCTGAAGGCCACCCTAAGAGAATTGAGCAAGATTCTCAGTGAAATAATATAGATGTGCCTAGTTCTTCTAAAAAGAAGAAAAAGAAAAATGATAGGACTTTGCATGCTTCTAGTGATCCTATTGTTGAAACACCTGAGAATCCAAATGATATTTCTATTTCTGATGCTGAAACTCAATCTGGTAACGAACCTGAAACTAGTGGTAATGTTAATGATAATGTTCATGATGATTCCCAACCTAGTATTGATAATGATATAGAAATTGAACCTGCTGTTGATCTTGATAACCCACAATCAAAGAATCAACGTTATGATAAGAAAGACTTTGTTGCTAGGAAACATGGTAAAGAAAGAGAGCCTTGGGTTCAGAAACCCATGCATTTTCCTCCTAAACCATCCAAGAAAAAGGATGATGAGGATTTTGAGCACTTTGCTGAAATGATTAGACCTATCTTTTTACGTATGCGATTAACTGATATGCTCAAAACCAATCCTTATGCTAAGTATATGAAAGATATTATTACAAATAAAAGAAAGATACCGGAAGCTGAAATTTCCACCATGCTTGCTAATTATACTTTTAAGGGTGGAATACCAAAGAAACTTGGAGATCCAGGAGTACCCACTATACCATGCTCCATTAAAAGAAACTATGTTAAAACTGCTTTATGTGATCTTGGAACCGGTGTTAGTGTTATGCCTCTCTCTTTATATCGTAGACTTGATTTGAATAAGCTGACACCTACTGAAATATCTTCGCAAATGGCTGATAAATCAACTGCTATACCTGTCGGTATTTGTGAGGATGTGCCTGTTGTAGTTGCAAACGTTACTATTTTAACGGACTTTGTTATTCTTGATATTCCCGAGGACGATAATATGTCTATTATTCTTGGAAGACCCTTTTTGAATACTGCAGGGGCTGTTATTGATTGCACTAAAGGCAATATCACTTTCATGTTAATGGTAATGAGCATACGGTACACTTTCCGAAGAAACAACCACAAGTTCATAGTATCAACTCTATTGGAAAGATTCCATCGATTATATTTGAAGTTTTGAATTTCCTCTTCCTACTGTCAAGAAGAAATATTATATTCTTATTATTGGGGAGGTGCATATCCCCGTTGAGGTAACATAGTGTTATTCGAAATTTCTCCGGTTCCATGTTATTCGGAATGAGTTCGTTAACAAGACTTGATCAACCTTGTTAGTGGATTCCTTTTTATGATCATGAGATGGATGAAACTAGAAGGCACAACCTTCTGTACCCCACTTTTACTCTCTGTTATTTATATTAAATAAAATAAAAATAAATAATTTTTTGTCTGTTATCTGATTATCCGTGCAATATAAAAATACTCGAAAATAAAAGTTCTCCAAATGCCCTAAAAATTAAATATGATTTTTTCTAGAATATTTGAGGATTTATGGAACAAAGAACACACTAGGGGGGCCAACCACCTTGCCACAAGGGTGGAGGGCGCGCTCACCCCTCTAGGGCGCGCCCCCTGCCTCGTGGACCCACGGTGGCCCTCATCCACTTATTCCTGCACCCACACACTTCATCTTCCTCCCCCAAACACGAAAAACCAGCTCAAACCCGAGTCCAAGCTCGTTTTGCTGCCATTTTCGATGTCCTTGCTCAAAGCACCTCTCACAAAACTGCATGGGGAGATTGTTCCTTGGTATGTGACTCCTCCATTGGTCCAATTAGTTTTTGTTCTAGTGCTTTATTCATTGCAAATTTATGTTGTTTAAGTGACCTTGATCTTGAGCCTGCATGTCAAATTTATATGGTCAAAAGTAGTTTTGATGCATGATATAGGGCCTAAGCACTTGTAGGAGTAGTTGCTATCAATATTATTGAGTTTGGTTTACTTTTATTTTGAAGTTACTAAAAATTTCAGAATTTCTCAGAAAATGATGAGGAGACTTTTGAGGGGCTCATCGAGCCAAAGCTCGAAGGAAAAGGCACAGAAGCCTAATTATAATCTGCCTCGCACCGCGGAGGTTCGGGCGTGTGACTGGCCTTCCGAGGATTTCTTAAGAGCAGCCGGGATTTCTGAAGATTTTCATGAGTTGGCTCAGACTGCAGGCCTTACCGCTTTCCTCCACGACCAATGCGATCAGTATCTCTTGCTCACAAATACCTTTGTGCAAAACTTTCATTTTCATTCTAGGAACTCACCACCTACAGTGGAATTTCATTTATATGAGGAACATAAGGAGATGTCACTTTATGATTTTTGTCGGATCTGTTTAGTCCCTTTTGGGGGCAAGACATAAGAACCACATCGTGATGATGTGGAGGGATTTATTGACACTATCACTATAGGGGAAACAAGGAAGGTTTCCGATGCACGAATCACTAGCATACACTTTCCTGTTTTACGCTACTTTGCATTATTTGCTAGTCGTTGCTTAATTGGTCGCGGGAACTGTGGAAACCTGAGTATCCCTGATATTATTATTTTGCACCATGGTCTATACGGTGATAACTCTTTTAGTATGGGCAGCATTATTGCCAAACGGTTAAGTCTGAACCGTACCAAGGGCCCCATCTTTGGAGGCATCTATGCTACACGCCTAGCTGCACATTTTAACATACCTATTAGGCATGCTGAGAAGGAAGAAAAAGTGCTGCCCCGTGTTTACCTAGATTATAAAAGTATGGTGGCACATGATTTTATTGTTAAGAATAGGGAAGGAGAGCTTAAATATCAATTGTTCTTTAATAAACATCATCCTGAGACTATTACCTTGCCTGCTCCTTCTTTGTTTGATTTGACTGTAGGCACGTACCTTGTTCCGTTGACGACTATCCACGCCTACCGGAACCCTGCACCAGCCGAGGAGCCAGAGCCGGAACCACAATTTGATCCTTCATGGCAGTCTAATTACCAGTGGGATCCAGAGATGATTATCAGCCAGTGGCAATCTGAGCCTTCTTCTTCCTCGTCACAGTACGACCCCAACAACTATTATTATAGATATCCGCCAGGCCAGCCATGGCCATAGACCAACTTAGGCCAAAAGCCTAAGCTTGTGGGAGTACGTATTTCCCACCGACATTACATTTATGCTCACACACTCATTGCTAGATGTCGGTGCTCATACTTTTTCATTGTATCATCCATGCTAGTTGATTTTCCTTTTTATGCTTTCTTCTTGTGTGTTTAACAAACCTTAAGAAAAACCAAAAAAACTAGTTGTAGCTTCTAGCTAGTTTTAATCTCCATGCTTGTAGTAGTAATTAAAAAGAAAACCCAAAAAAGATTTCATGTTCTTCTTTTGCTTGTTGGGAGCTTTCCCGTGTAAATAGTTTTATTTCTTTTCTTTTCTTTGGGGGTCGATAGGAGAAGACCATAATTAAATTGTTGAGGTGGCTCTTATATGCATTATTGTTGATCTAACAAAAGAGCCCATATTGCCTTGTCTTCTCCTGTTTATTGAATGCTTGCAGATTCCAGCTTAGTCCAATGCACATGCACTATTATTATTATTCACATCGTTTGGTCGTGCAAGTGAAAGGCAATTATGATGATATACGATGGACTGGCTGAGATGAGAAAAGCTGGTATGAACTCGGCCTCCTTTTTTTTGTAAATATGATTAGTTCATAGTTCCTGATTCAGCCTATTATGAATAAACATGTTTGCAATGACAACTAGAGATCATAGTTTCTTGTTCCATGCTTGATTAGCTATGAGTTATAATGGTTTACCTTGCGTGCCAACATGCTATTAAAATGGTTATGATGTGTTATGATAGGGTGGTATCCTCCTCTGAATGATTTAAGTGACTTGACTTGGCACATGTTCACGCATGTAGTTGAAACAAAATCAACATAGCCTTCACGATATTTATGTTCATGGTGGATTACATCCTACTCATGCTTGCATTCAGTGTTGATTAATTTTAATGCATGTTCATGACTGTTGTCACTCTCTAGCTGGTCGCTTTCCAGTCTTTTGCTAGCCTTCACCTGTACTAAGCGGGAATACTGCTTGTGCATCCAAACTCCTTAAACCCCAAAGTTATTCCACATGAGTCCACTATACCTACTTATATACGGTATCTACCTGCCATTCCAAGTAAATTTGTATGTGCCAAACTCCAAATCTTCAAATAAATATCCTATTTTGTATGCTCGAATAGCTCATGTATCAACTAGGGATGTCTGTATCTTCCATGTTAGGCGGGTTATTCTCAAGAGGAGTGGACTCCGCTCCTCACTCACGAGATAAATGGCTGGTCACCAGGATGCCCAGTCCCATGCTTTATGCAAACTTAATCAAAATAATTGCAAACAAAACTCCCCCTGGGACTCTTGTTAGTTGGAGGCACTCGTTGTTTCGAGCAAGCCATGGATTAATGCTTGTGGTGGAAGGGGGAGCATAAACTTTACCATTCTGTTTGGGAACCGCCTATAATGTGTGTAGCATGGAATATATCGCCATCTCTTGGTTGTTATGTTGACAATGAAAGTATACCGCTCAAAATATTATTCACCTCTGTTTCAAAGCCGAGCTCTGGCACCTCTACAAATCCCTGCTTCCCTCTGCAAAGGGCCTATCTATTTACTTTTATGCTGAGTCATCATCCTCTTATTAAAAGGCACCAGTTGGAGAGCACCGCTGTCATTTGCATTCATTATTGTTAGTTTACATTGAGTATGACTTGACTGGATCTCTTTTACCATGAATTACAATGTCTAGTCAGTCCTTGGTCTTTAAAGGTGCTCTGCATTTATGTTTTGCGGTCTCAGAAAGGGCTAGCGAGATACCACCTTGTTATATCATATTATGATTGTTTTGAGAAAGTGTTGTCATCCGAGTTTTATTATTATGGCTCGCTAGTTGATTATGCTATTGATATGAGTAACTTGAGACCTATGCGTTATTGCAAATGTGGTTAGCTATAATCTTTGCTGAAAACTTGAATGCTGGCTTTACATATTTACAACAACAAGAGCAAACAGAGTTTGTAAAAGTTTTTCTTTATCACTTTCAGTTTGTCAACTGAATTGCTTGAGGACAAGGAAAGGTTTAAGCTTGGGGAAGTTGATACGTCTCCAACGTATCTACTTTTCCAAACACTTTTGCCCTTGTTTTGGACTCTAACTTGCATGATTTGAATGGAACTAACCCAGACTGACGCTGTTTTCAGTAGAACTACTATGGTGTTATTTATGTGCAGGATCAAACGTTCTTGGAATGACCTGAAACTTCACGAAGACACTTTTTAGAAAATAAGAAAAATACCTGCCAAAGATGAAGGCCAGGGGCCCACCACCTTGCCATGAGGGTGGGGGGCGCGCCTGCCCCCCTAGGGCGCGCCCCCTACCTCATGGGCCCCCTGTTGCGTCTCCGACTCCAACTCCACCTCCATATATTGAGTTTCGATGAGAAAAAAATCAAGGTGAAGAAATCATCGCGTTTTACGATATGGAGCCGCCGCCAAGCCCTAAAACCTCTCGGGAGGGCTGATCTGGAGTCCGTTCGGGGCTCCGGAGAGGGGAATCTGTCGCCATCGTCATCATCAACCATCCTCCATCACCAATTTCATGATGCTCACCGCCGTGCGTGAGTAAGTCCATCCTAGGCTTGCTGTACGGTGATGGGTTGGATGGGATCTATCATGTAATTGAGTTAGTTTTGTTAGGGTTTGATCCCTAGTGTCCACTATGTTCTGAGATTGATGTTGCTATGACTTTGCTATGCTTAATGCTTGTCACTAGGGCCCGAGTGCCATGATTTTAGATCTGAACCTATTATGTTTTCATCAATATATGAGTGTTCTTCATCCTATCTTGCAAGTCTATAGTCACCTATTATGTGGTATGATCCGTTAACCCCGAAGTGACAATAATCGGGATACTTACCAGTGATGACCGTAGTTTGAGGAGTCAATGTATTCACTATGTGTTAATGCTTTGTTCCAGTTCTCTATTAAAAGGAGGCCTTAATATCCCTTAGTTTCCGTAAGGACCCCGCTGCCACAGGAGGGTAGGACAAAAGATGTCATGCAAGTTCTTTTCCATAAGCACGTATGACTATATTCGAAATACATGCCTACATTATATCAATGAACTGGAGCTAGTTCTGTGTCACCCTAGGTTATGACTGTTACCTGATGAACCGCATCCGGCATAATTCTCCATCCCGATCCATTGCCTACGAGCTTTCCATATATTGTTCTTCGCTTATTTACTTTTCCATTGCTATCGCTATCATCACTACAAAATACCAAAAACATTGCTTTTACTACTGTTACCTTTTGCTACCGTTATCACCACTATCATATTACTTTGCTACTAAACACTTTGCTGCAGATATTAAGTTTCCAGGTGTGGTTGAATTGACAACTCAGCTGCTAATACTTGAGAATATTCTTTGGCTCCCCTTGTGTCGAATCAATAAATTTGGGTTGAATACTCTACCCTTGAAAACTGTTGCGATCCCCTATACTTGTGGGTTATTAGAGCGCAAGCTTGAGCCTTTGGTCAGTCGCACTCCTAAGGAAAACTGGATGATACACCCAGGATGGCTTCAGCGGTACGTGCTTTATTAATTTGCACACTGACATGCATATTAATGGGAGACACTAACTGAAATGTTCTCTGATGAAGGTTGAAATGGACCGGCCTTGTACCTTTCGCGCGTCTGGTTGAGTCTATCCCGGGTGAGAAACGCCTCGCCATCGACGGGTCCTTGCTGAGCTGCTTAGTGGACCGTTGGAGGCCAGAGACCCACACGTTTCACTTCCGATGGGGAGAGATGGCTCCTACTCTGGAGGATGTGTCACTTTTGCTCGGACTACCATTGGCGGGTCATGCCATAGGACCGTTGGACGCACCGGCTGGTTGGGAGCGAGCTCTTACACAACGTTTTCATGGTGTTTTTCCGGATGCTCCGGATCCGGTATGGGAGCATCACGGACCTAAGTATGAGTTGTTGCTCAATTTCTGGGTAATTTCCCCTACCTCTTATCTTCAAGTTATCGTGCATACGGTTTTACATAAAATAGTTGCGGCTTACTAAAACTTTCTCTTTGCTTAATGCAGATCCAGAACTTTCGGGCGCCGTTGACTGTGGAACAGATCACTCGGAGCCTGGAGGCCTACTTAATGTGGCTTTTCGGCAAGGTGATGTTCACAGAGAACCATGTCACCAATATTAGCGCGCTCTACATCCCTATGGCACTCGAGATAGCGAGCGCTTAAACGGCGGATCAGATCAGACAGAGGAGTTGGGGTTCGGCGGTCTTAGCGGCTACATACCGAGGTATGTGCAATGGTTGCCAGCTTACATCAAGAAATCCATCCCTTCTTGGATGCCCTCTATTCCTATAGCTGTGGTCGTGGGAGAGGTTCTCTATAGGGCGACCAGATGTACGTGTTCGTGAGCCTATAGACGCCATGTTTGATGTTGACGGCATCGACATGCCTACTTTCGATCTGTGTTGGACATGTCGCGAGGTATGCACCGTGTTATAGTTTAATGCAACTTTTTTCTGCACAAGACATAGTTCGATGCTAGCGGCTACTAACTTTTATTTTCTGCAGAGACGCTTTGCTAGTGATCAGACCAGGAAGGCATACACAACATTGAACGAGCAGTTCGATGCATACACCGGGGTCATCTGGCAGCCCTACACAGAAGCAGCCATACAAGCGAGATACCCTGGTGGTATGTCTGTGCTATGCATAAGGGACCGAGATTACTGGATGACAAAATCAAATATCATCTTCGATGTCTTCGTCGAGGATATGGCACAACAGAGGGTTATGAGGCAATTTGGTCTTCTGCAGTTGGAGCTGCCTCCCCATATAGAGAACCCGGTGCCAGCACACATCCATAGGTATTAACCAGTTTTTCAATGTTGCATTATCTTTCCTACTACTCCATTCGAAGCTTTAGGTAATTGTTGAACACACACCACAATTTTAGGATGACAAGGAAGGGCATGACCAGGACAACTGCTGACTGGCTAGTTAGACTAGAGCCGTATGTTATAGAATGGGAGACAGCAAACACACATCTATGGCACGAGAATCACAATTTTGATCTCAATGATTTCAATCTCTGTTTGCGGCGCTACATGACCGGAACACGGTTACGCATCGTTGAGCACTCCCACCCAGAGGAGATACCGGATCCTACTCCGTCGGATATGTACCAGAGCTATGACACTTCGGGCTCTAGGCAGTACACGGTAAGATATATTTTCTTTAAGTAATGTTGTCACATACTTTGACGTGCAAGAGACAGACATTAATCATCATGGAAATTTGCAGGCTACCTTGACACACGAACTCTACGAGGACGTGACCACCTTTGGACGATCACTGTCGTCTGGACCTCTTCTTTAGCACCGTCCAGTGCTACAACCCTTCTTGGAACGAATTCAAAACAAGATACGGACTGTGTACGAGGCTATTACGTGCACTCGGAGAACCGACGTTGTTCAGCACCAGCAGCAGCAGCCGCGTCACTCCATGCACCGACATCAACCACGTCCACGTCTAGCACATTAGCCGACAACCAGGCCACCCCGTCCTGACCAACCTGGCAGTTCAACGTGGCAGCAACCACAACACTATGGTCCCACGTCGAGCTTCGTGTTTTCTCCACAGCCACAGCAACACGGCCCCTCATCGAGCTTCGTGTTTTCTCCACAGCCACAGCAGCACGGTCCCTCGTCGAGCTTCGTGTTTGAGCCAGAGCAGCCGTCACAACCAGCAGGTAAGTTTCTTCATATTTATTGTTTTCAATATTAATTGAGGCGACCTCATTATTCATGACTAAACGTTCCATCGTGCAGGAGCCTACGGATATCATGCGTCTATGTCGGCATCACATGATACGTGGGGGGGTGATCAACATCCCGAGGAGAACATACAGGCTCAGATGTCGCAGCACACCCAGTGGATGAACATGTACTCGACTCCTCCACCAGGCCCCACACAGGATACACAGCATGACCAGGGAGTGTCTGAAATTCCTCCTCGTAACATTAGGCCACCTAACAGGTTGGGATGGACGCCGCTTCCAGATCCGCCTCCCCGCCAGGCCAGACGTCATCACTGACGCTTCCATCTATCAGTAGAGACATGACCATCTACTTCTGTATGAGACTTATGTCTATTCTATGTATGAGACAAATGACTATGTACTTATGTATGAGACATATGCCTACTCTATTTTAGCACTCTGTTATCCGAACTACAACATCATATTTAGATAGAACATAATGCTCGTACAACAAGACAGTACAAACAACTAGATAGAACTACATCTAAATTAATGGTACGTACGACTGAACTTACAACATACATCATAAAAACTACATGAAGTCATCATCGTCATCCTCCGTCGATGCAGAACTCTTGCCCTTCGAGGATGCAGAACTCTTAGCCTTGGACGATGCAGAACTCTTGCCCTTCAAGGATGCAGTACTCTTGCCCTTGGTCGATGCAAAACTCTTGTTCTTTGACGATGCAGAACCCGGAAGCGGCGGCATGAAGATATCATCTTCGTCCTCGCTCTCCTCAGTCCATAAAAATGGATGCTTTTCTGCAGTCCTTCTGAAAGTTTCACTCTTCAGCTCCACTACCTTCTTCCACCTTGCATGCAACCAAAGAAGTTCTACACGTACCTCCTCATAGGTCCTTTCAGGCCACCCAGACATACGTAATTCATGAGCCAACTCATTCATTATGGTGTCACTGCCGGTGAGTTCGTCCCATGGAACTATCCTATTGTCCATCCTGAAATCGGTAGCTAGCCTCAGAAGAGTCCTGCTCATCTCAGGGTGAAAACTACGATCGAAAGGATAATGGGACATCTCAACTACACTACACTGGAATGATTATCCTCCTCCGTCTGAAGGGAGTTTTATAGGTAGGGAGGAGAAAATGGCGGGAAAGAACAACCGCGGTATGGCGGGAAAGGGTTGGCGGGAAACGGGTGGCGGGAAAGAGTTGGCGCGAACATATGGCGGGAAACGGGTGGCGGGAAAGAGTTGGCGGGAACATATGGTGGGAAACGGGTGGCGGGAAAATATTGCGGGGAAAGGGTTACGCGAAATATGTCATAGTTTATAAAAAAATTCAGGGATCGTTCGGGACAAAAATGGTGGCATGCACCAGTTGGCCCACAGCAGGCCAATTAGTCCCTGTCGGCCAACTGCGGGCCAATTAGGCCGACTGGACCTGAACTGGTGGCCGACAGGCTAATCGGCCAGCAGCAAGCCGATAGGACCTCAGTCGGCCTGCTGTGGGCCGACTAGGTCCACTTGGCCTGCTGCGGGCCGACGGTGTATTATTTTTGAAAATTATTTTTTGGGCGTAATATTTGTGCAAATTAATAAAAAATGTGTTATTTTTAAAAAAATTAGCTTGGAAATGGAAGAACTGCCCATTCGCTTGGCAGGGGATGTACAAAGGCGCTAAAGGCGGTTGCAGTGTGATTGAGGCGGTGGCCACACAGGACCTCTGGATTTGGCACTCCTTCTTTGGTATGCCAGGAACTCACAATGACATCAACGTGCTGCAGTGCTCCCCTGTCTTTGCCAAGCTTGTTGAAGGTCATTCTCCTCCGGTGAACTTCGAGGTCAATGGGCGGCACTACAACAAGGGGTACTACCTAGCTGATGGCATCTATCCGAGATGGTCTACATTTATGAAGACTATCTCAAACGCTGTGCCAGGAGGCAAGAAGTCCCACTTTGCCAAGGTGCAGGAGGCTTGCCGGAAGGATGTCGAGTGGGCATTTGGTGTGCTCCAATCTCGATTTGCTATTGTCTGGTACCCTGCTCAGACCTGGTCGAAAGATCAAATGTGGGAGATCATGACTTGTTGTGTCATCTTGCACAACATGATCATCAAGAGCGAGTAAGAAGAGCCAGTGTTTGACACTGAACCATACTATAGGCAGGGTCCTCTAACCGAAATTGATCACCAGCTACCGGTAACCTGGACTTGCTACCTCGGTATGCGTCAGAAGATCCTAGACCCACAGGTGCATCGTCAACTGCAGCAGGATCTGTTGAAGCACCTATGGAGGCTCAAGGGCGACGCCGGGCGCGACGTGTGATGAAATATGAGTTTTTATTTGTTAAACTATATAATTTGTATTGAACTATTTGTTGTTGCACTATTTTGTTGAACTATTTGATGAACTATGTGATAAAAAAATATTTATGTTGGTAATTGAACGCCGAGCCACGACGAACCACGCCGAATATGAGCCTATTCTCGCCCATATGGACCCTTTATTCGCCGAAAGTGGGCCTAAAACTGGGCCAATATCGGCGCCTGGGGGCGACCTGGGAGCGACGGCTGGATGCCCAACCGTTCCCAACGCCGATTGTATCGCGACTCGCCCTCAGGGGGCGGTTTTTATTCCTCCTAGGAGGGCCAACGGCTGGAGATGCTCTAAGCCCCATCACCCCTTCGCTAGCCTCTATCCCTCCATCCCCATCACGGGCATAATCACCACCATCGACCATGTCGATGTGGCCATGCCCTCTTCATGGACTTTCGGTTGTTCAACTTCTAGTTGTTTCATGGAATCCATTTTGTAGATCCAAGTTAAAATCCTAGCGTAAACCGATGTTGAAAACTGGTTTGAAAAAACTTACGTGTTGAAAATTTGAGCTGGTGCCTAAATGACAAGTGAGACACACATGTAACCAAACATATGGACACCATGTTATAACGAAGCTGTATTTACGCACACTCTTCACGGCCTCCAATATCTAAATGAAGCGCGCTTCATTTTCCATATGACGATCATCGATACTACGAATTGGCTAGAGCTGCCTTTGGTTGCAGGCCATGGCACGCATTCAACATTATCCTTTCACCGGTCGACAATCATGTCGACACACAATTGTAGTACCAAACCTCAAACCAATCGATCCATCCGCTCAACAGATTATATTATGACGAACTTAAACCTCGTGAAAACAAACGAACCCCAATAATCCATCCTGATTGTAGTTCCTTCGTTCCAAATTACTCGTCGCAGAAATGGATGTATCTAGAACTAAAATACATCTAGATATATCCATACATACGACAAGTAATTCGGAACGGAGGGAGTATCATTTATCAACCGAACTCCTGATCACCTATCGCCACGTCCGTCGCCACATTGCCAGAGACGCGCGCCCTTCAAGCCCACCCAAGAACCAATGAACGACTGACGAGTTCAAGGGATCCGACGCGCCGCGCATCATCCACAACGACGGAAGATCTTCCTTCCCGTGCCACTCCTCCCGTGCACGTTGGGCACGGCCAAAGGGCAAAAGGAGACGTCGAGAAGAGACAAGCCGGCGGCGACCCGTTCCGCGCGCGGTAGGACCGGTGAACAGGATGGCCGGCCATTTCGCCATTGCCACGACGTACGTACGACGCGTTGGCTCTCCAGAGCGACGCGGGAGAGAGAAGCTCCTCCTCTCCTGTCTGTACCCATCTCGCCGGGCTCCCGTCTTGCCTGCGCGCCCTGCCGATGCCGTCGACCCAAGCGAGTTGAGCGAGATGGGTACGAGGCTACGACGGGTCGATGGATTGCCTGTTTGCCGTGATAATTCCCGGAGGAAGCGAATTCTTGTTGCGTGCTTGCTTCCGGCGTTAATGCAGGGATAGATCAAAAAAAAATTCCTGAAACGAGTAACATAGATCAATAATCACGGTAACATAGATCATTAACCTGCAGATCCAGACAACAAAGCATCTTTTTTTCAGCTGCCCCTGGTCGCTTTCTGATTCTGCATGAAGGTGACGTAAACTGAAAGTTGTACATTTCCATCCTAGTACTGAGTACTGACTTTTTAGACAATGATTTTGCACCACTGTAAAACATATTACAAATAATTACAAATAAAGAATAACCAAAGAGATGACGGAGGAAATTATCATGGTTCACAAATGAATGACTAAAAAAATGTATTAATGTTTTGGCAGGGGCCGCGCGAACGCGTACCCCCTCTATCACAAATTATGACGTCCATTCTTGATAGACATTCTTTCACTTAGAAAGATGGTAGACCAACGCATTCACTAAGTGCAATGTAAGCCATTGATCTAGGCCACGAGCCTTGTTGATCGCTCGTAGACCCTGTCCAGGTAAGTATGTTGCAATGAAGCACCTGGTCATCATAATATAGCCTGCTCTCCTAGTCTAATCTTCTTGTGTTGTCGATGGGGTACTAAACTAAACAAGATCTCTGTGGGCCTATTTTGCGTGGACTTGCATTACTGAATGGGCTCTGGATGGCTAGGCCCAGTAGCCAGAATAGGAACTTTCGGTTGCTTACTTTTTCTACTACTTCTATAAAAGAAAGAGAGGGCGGAGAACCAAACAATCAGATCCATCCATCAACAAAATCTAATGCTCCTTAATCCTTCGATGTTTGATGCAACAAACACGCCAATCAACCCACTAATCCTCCATCGCTATAATCACGAAAACAAACCGCTCTGCAGAACGCGCACGCCCGAAAAACCTTTCCCACTCTCCTTCTCCCAACCAGTACTCCCTCCCAACGTCCCCTGCCCGTCGGACGTCGGTCCGCGGCCACCCCGGCCGGCCCCGCGCGCTGCGTCCCCTGCACGTCGGCTCCCGGTCCGCCGCCGCCCTGGCCGGCCCCGCGCCGTCCCCCGCCGCCCAGCTTGGCCTCCGTTGCCGCAACCGCCAGACTTCTTCTGCTTCCCCGCGGACAAATGTGGGCGTGAGCAGAGCAGGCCCCCGCTGGTCTTCTTCTGCTGCCCCAAGAACGCGGGAGCGCCCCCTGCCGCCGCTGCCCACTGCCCGCGGTCAGCCTCTGCTGCCACACGGAAGGACGTCAGCGCGGTGCGGCGGCGCTGCCCTCCTCTGCTGCCCAACGCTGCCCAACGGATGGCCACGACCTTATCTGACTATGGAGAAACCAGTAAGTCTCCATTCGATTGATTGAAGTGCAGATTGATATAAAACTATACTGAATAGTGAGGTACCCAGCATATGGTCCATTTTATGTTCCATACACAAGAGAATTTGATCGTTTTAGCGCATCATTATCTACATGCACCACAATGGAGGATGTTACAAAGTCTACCCTGTACTTATGATTCAGTTTATGTTCCATACACAAGAGAATTTGATGCTTGTGCTTATTTACTTTCTTTGGTTGTTTTACTGCATCATGATCTGCATACGTCGCAGTGGAGGATGTTACAAAGTCTACACTGTACTTTTTCCAACGACCAAATGTGAACTGATTCTCATTCTATCATTCTTTTATATACATGATCCTTCCACACAACTAACATTGCTGCAGTTAAACAACGTTATTCTGGAAGGGTTAGACTCTGATTATATCATTAAAAGGTGAATTATCATGATCCAAATCAATGCCAAGCTCAGCACTAGACAGGGTTACAGTCTGATTATTGACTATTTAATCTCTTCATATGATAATTGTATTGTGTAACTCGAATTACCTTTTCAGTGCTCCCACAAATCCATTCTACCACGACTCACTCCTCAATTGGCATCAAAATTACTACACAATAGCTCCTAAACTTTCTGTACATGATTTCAATCATCCACTAATATACGAAATTCAGGCAATCTCAATACTAATATTTTATATCTTCTTTTTTGGCCTCTTCCCTATCAACTCATACTTTATTTCTACATGTTCAGAATGTTCCCATTCATCAGCAATTGCTGCACCTAAGGTCCTTTCAGTCATATTTTCAGGTTTACTTCATCGCTTGAGAGTTTGTACTTTGTGGTCGGTGGTGGAAAAGTGGAGCAAGAGGTCTCTCTCAAGTTGTGGGAGAACGAGTCTGCAGAGACGACGTTGAATTTTATCAAGGCGGCTTCATTTTGTTATGAACTATCCAAGAGAGACAAGGTTGCTTCATTTGCAAGCTCAAAACTCTTTATGATTGTATTCTGCTTCTCTACCCAGTTCACTGAAAATATGAACCAATGCAATTGGTTGTTGGTGTTTGATCCCATTAGTAGTATGATCAAATTTGTTTCGAGACATGCAGTCCCCAAATGCTCCACTCCCCACAATCTGACGAATGGGAGAGGGAAGCTGAGGCTATGGTCGTGCCGTTGTAGACAAACAGTTTAACACTGAGGTAATGTGATAAAAATAATCGTTTTTTCTCTCTCGTACGTTTCGGTTTATGTATGTCTGCTACGTACAATTCATGTACTCCCTCTGTCCCAAAATAAGTGACTCAACTTTATACTAGCTTTACTATAAAGTTAGTACAAAATTCAGTCATTTATTTTGGGACGGAGGGAGTACTATTCTGTCCTTGCACTGCTTTCTTCTACTCCCTCCATAAACTAATATAAGAGCATTTAGATCACTAATTTAGTAATCTAAACGCTCTTATATTAGTATACAGACGGAGTAATATTTTTGTTGTATATTACTATGTTCAGTTGGTGTGAAATCCCCCAATTTTTGGTTAATCTAGGAAGTAAAAATAAGTTCAGTTTGTAGACTGTTTAAACCACTTTTAACTGAACTTGTACAAGCATCAAATCTAGGATATTTCAAGTCTCTTCACAAAAAACATATTACATAGCAATAATTTCATCTTATTGTTGTACTAATCCGATTATGAGGTGTATTCGTGGTGCCTTGAAGTGTAAAAATCGCAGTACTTTTCCTTCCTCTTTTTTTGTATTATTTTAGCTCAAGCTTACACTTGCTGACTGGACACTAAATAACATTCTTCTGTTTTTTTGTTGCAACGAGAGAATAATAATGAGATGCGCTGCCACAGGGAGAACTTGGACCAATTGATAAGACACCAAATCTTGGGCACTAAATTATGTGTATGTAGTTGATCTGCATCTGAAATCTCTTTATAATAGTCGCGTATATTATAGTTAATTTCACCGATATCTGTGTATCTTTTATTTGGTTATTTGGCCTGAACCTACAGTTCAAGGTTAGTAATTATTTGGTCCGAGCCTACTATTCCTTTCCATGTCTTGTATAATTCTCTTTTTTGACATGAAGAGTTCCTGGAGGTTGGATGGCAATTTGAAAATTCCAGTGTATGCTTCAAGATGTATGCATATAATTTTGGAGTCTATTCATGTTGGTTCAGCATGTTTCTACTACACTCCACATCTCACAGTATTTAGAGCAGAGGGCCTTCGATAGTGAATACTGCATAAAATGGTGTTGTTCCGTGGGATGCATAATTTGTTGTTTCATTCATCCCCTATCCTTGGTGTTGTTTTACATAGCTTATACTCATTTGCTTTGTTTCAGCGGCAGGGTATATAACATAGGAAAACTTGACTAAGCTGTTCTGAAATTCCGGTTCCATTGGGTGATTTCTATTTTCTTAATAAATTGGTGGGAGTGTGAGATAACTATTAAGTCAATTAGTTGATGTGTACATTTAACAAGCGGTCAGTTGGGAGGTGATAATTATTTTTGTGTACACATAGTTTAGTCAGGGCATGCCCATGAACTGTTGCTTGCATATTGTATCATGTGAACGTAAGTGAATAAATCTTCCTTGGCTGAAATGTCATACCCGGTTTTGTGAAGTTTATATAAGCTTGCATTTTTTTTGTTGCTTTGACCATTTTCTTCTTCTCCTTTGATAGCTAAGATGCACATGTAAAATCACATAATTGGATCCTTCGGAGCCTGGTAGATTCAGTACCAATTGTCGACTTAGCACTTATCATGTGCTGCATAATTGTTTCAGATTAGCATCCTTGTACAACAGCAAATCAACTAGGAGCCTCTCCTGAGAAGCAAAGATGTAGATTGTCCACCTCGAAGGCTATAGTTGCTAAAGAAGCTACAGGAGATTTAGAATATTTTATCTCACAACTTTCACTTCATCAGCCCAATAATGAAAGCAGAAGTATGCATTAAATATACAAAGGTCTCCACAAGGTTTGCATAAGACGGTAATGTCCCATCTTTAAATCCTCCGACATTGTGCTAGAAACTAATTTTATTACTGACTGGACATATATGCCATGCATGTTTAGTACCTTGACTCTTTATATAGACAAAGCTCTGAGGGATGAAGCGTTTTGGGAGCCCAGATGAAGAATGCTTCTGAGGCGGAGAAAGAGAAGTGATGAGAATACTTCCAAACCGCTCTGAATTTTTATTTTGGCAAACTCGGACTCCTTGTTTGATGAAATACATCTGAAGAGCATTTTTGCGCATTGTTCAAATAAACTCTTCATTTTTGTGTCTCTGTCAAACAATGCATTTCAAATAATTAGGTTATTGTCCTGGGGATATTTCGATAAATGTTGTACTTATCATCCTAGATACTCCCTATTCATTACCTATATCACATTCCCATTTTATTTCTTTGGGGAATAGCACATATTGTATTTCCATTTTTAGTTTCTTTAGTTGTTTGAATTAAAAAAAGGTGTAGACAAACAAAAGCTATAGAAAAGGATACAAATTAAATAGAGGTGGAATTTGAAAAATGGATTGAATTGGCAGGACGTGCTTACTAGTGAAAAGAAAAGCAAAACAAAAACTGTTAAGATTGCTCACTGTTTGCTCTCGCCAAGAAACTGTAGAAGGGAAAAGGAGGTGACGATAATTTGCAGGGAAATGGCTTGGCTCAATTTCTTTGCCGCTCTAGGCCGGGAACTCCAGTCGAAAGGTATGAGTAGGTCGTATTGTTTTGCCGTAATAACAGATATCAGAGGAAGGCCTTTGCCAGCGTGCAAGTTAGCATCGTCAGGCAGGACCAAAACAAAATGGCGCATGAGATTGCTGCGACGGCGAGAAGATATGGAGACCAAGAGGTTTTTAATTTCGGAAACAAAATAAATCCGGACCTCACTGAAATATGCGAAATTTTAGAAATTCCGCATATTTCGGATTTTTAGACTTCAATTTTCACTTAATTTTAATGAATTCTGACATAATTTAAATTAATTTTGAAATCATTTTGAAAATGCCTCGAAATTTCGGGGTTAAATATACTTCAGACCCCACTGAAATATGTGAAATTTTGAAATTCACTAAAATTTCATTGAAATTTTTAACCCTGATGGAGACCATTTCCGTTTAGCTAACGTGCACAACAACGTGCGGCAAGTTATGTTGTCGGAATGTAATACCACCAATGCATAACTTGTATGCTTTGGTTCTAAAAAGAAACTTTGCTGCTCTGCCTCCAAGAGCTGTACTATACATGATATCTGAGTACTCAAAAGGGCAAGGAAACGACGCTGACCAGTGTTTTTAGTTGACCGTAGTTTTCGCCTCTCAATAATGTTCTAGTCTACTGGATTTAGAAATTTTCGCATGCCATAATCTCATTACACTATTCCAGTTATTGGCGAAAGTTTCAGTCCTCGGTGATATCCCTCTTCCCCTTCAAAGAACATAACCATTCCTTCACGGTCGACACCCCCAAGTCCGCCCTGGGAAAAGGAAAGAGAACACAAGTGATGTCAAGTTGTTTAATTTATCTGACTGATAATTTAATTTATGATAAGCCATGTCGACCCAGACTTCCTAGTGAAGCGTGATAGGACAGAGCCAGAGATAAACAAACACCTGATGTTGAGGTGAGCTGGGGCTGGGCTCTCATCAACCGAAAGATCACAGAGGAAATGACAAGAGCTAGCTTGCCGATGCTCTTCTTTACTTGTGAGCAACATGCGACTCATCACCGTCGTCATGGTTCATGGATTCCCGGCCCTTCCGGGATCAAAGAAGCGTCCGTCTATACCTCTCATATTAGCAGCCAAAGACGTGAAGAAAACAAAGCTGGTGCGCTCTCTACCCGGGATCAACCAACGGCGCTCTGCGACGGCACGTATATCCCATGCGTTGGATGTATCTAGAACATGGCATCAGATCGAAACGTGGGCAAAAGGTTCGATCGTACTTGTAAGCTTTTTCTGGCCGAACTGGTCGCTTTCTTCGCCGCAGGGAGGAGCTGGAGGATCACATGAATGATTGGCTGGACTGATTGGCGGTGGTGATCTGATCGGTGATCACGGGGCGTGCCGCGCGCGTTCTTCGCTGCACCGTCAGCCGGCGCGTTTTGATCGCTCGTTGATAGTACTGTTTGTGATCGATCGGATACGAGCGTGTTGCGCCTTGGGCGCGCACCATGATAGGGTTGCGGAGATCTTCGCGAGGTGGCTGTAATCGTGTTAGCAGCTGGTGATGGGTGATGATTACGAGTCATGGTCTCCATGATGGAATATCATGTGATAAACCGAGTGCCACCCGTTGATCTGGAGAATATATAGTACCACCACCAACACCACCAACAAAATCGTGTGAATGATCATGAACAAAAAATGAATTTTGTAATTAAGATAAATTACTAAACGATAAACTGCAGCGTGAAATTCAAGGAAGCCGAGGAGGAAAAATGAAAGACAGGTTCTTCGATTGTGAAGAAAGGATCTAACCGATTTTCAATTGTGAAGGGTCCATTTGATTTGTTCATTCCTAGAATATATCTTTTTTTTTTGTAAAAAGGGTCAAATCTCTTATAAAGATTCATCAAAAATACAAAACACCTCAAATACAATAAAAATTATATCAAGACCCACGGACCACCGAACGACCATTACCACCACCAGAACAAGTCACCGAAGCGCCGCTGTCCCCGCTCACATATCTGGGCCGGTCTAACCTTGTCAATGACAACCGGAAAATCTTCGTGCACGTGCAACTAAGGACCAGTGCCCCGGAGCCGCACTCGTCACGGTTGAATCGTTGAATCAATCTAAAGAATCTGACACCAAATATCGTTGTTGCGTACGCACGGCGAGGAACCCTAACTTCGCCATCCGAAGGAGCTGGCAGGAATCTACGCCGGAGTTCCGGCTAATCCATCCCAACGGAAAAACTTGAGGAGTATCAAAAGCTAGGAAGGACGGCTCGAAGGAAGATCAATTAATTGTAGCAGAATGTTCCAGTGGTGTAACTTTTCACTAACACAGAGTGCCAAGAAATTATAAAATGCCAATCATGAAAATGGAGCAACATAAACTGAAAGTGTTTCTAAAAACTTAAATTCTCTATTTATTTATTTTTGATAAAATTCGTTCGATTCAAAGAAATCTTGAAGAACCTGAGTTACATCAAAAGATACCTCCATTATACCATGTGCCAGACGTGGTAAAAGCAATCTGAAATGTACTCATCTACAAAATCTTAATAAAAAATACTTAAATTACATGTGATTGTTGGAATTCGAAATGTAGGATTGCAGTTATAAAAAAAAAGTAGTATTGCATTGTCCCGTAGGATCTATTCCTCTTTCTTTTTCTACTATTAGAACAATGCACATGCGTTGCAATGGAATGTAAGTACTCTAGTGCGTTACTTGTGATTTACCTGTCAATAATAATTCAATCGTATAAATAAATATTCATCAAATTCTGCCCGTGAATTACCTTATATTTTGATTAGAAGTTTGGTAAATAAATTAAAGTGGAATTGGTTCAGAAGGTAAATAAATTAAGGTGATTGATTATCATATACATGGAAGGTTGGACGAAGGGCTAAAAGCAACTCTAGCAGACCCCGCATTTTGCCGACCTGCAAAATGTGTTTGCAGGTTGCACGGGGGCGGTTATGCAGGCCGGATTTTGCGGCGGCAGAGTAGAAACCGCAAACAAACCCTAATTTAAAAAAATGTTTCGCGCGAGAAATTTAAGCAGCAGCTCGCCGGAGCTCGCTCGCATAGATGGTTCTTCTTCGCATAATAAGTTCGTACACGCCACATACATACATAAAGGTTAGATATGCTAGACAGGGCCTACGCTACCGCACCACTACAACAAAATGAGCTCACCGGAGCTCCTGCGGTAGCTGCCCACCGGCGGCGATCATTCGGAGTCGGAGTCGACCTCGATGTAGAGCTTCGCCTGCTCCGCCTTCATCACGCGCATGTCAGCCTCCTTCGATGCGTGCGCCTGCGATGCCGTGAGGCCCGTCTCGAGGAAGAGCCGCTCGTACTCGAGCTCGCGCCGGATGCGCTCTTCCATCTCCTCCTGATCCCTCGTCGACCGCTCGAGGAGCTTCTCCTGCCCCGGTGGGAGGTAGTCCTCGGGTCCGATGATGCCTCGGCGCGGCGGCGCATCGGGCACGGCCTCCTCCGGCTCCCTCTTCACCGGAACGAGCCACGAGCTCGATGCGTCCGCGGATGAGCACCCCGCGGAACTGTGGCCGGATGAGCTCCCCGCGGACCAGTTGCCAGAGGATGCGCGGTGGCGACGGGCATGCTTGAGTTCGAACTGATCGAGCTAGCGCCGGTTGAATGCCGGCGGCGGCCGGGCACCATGATTGAGCCACCGACGCCCCCCTCCCCCCGCTTGCGCGCGACGTCAGATCTGGCGCGGCGGTGGCGCTCCGTCTCATCCCCCGAGTCGGCCATGGTGGTTCAAGGCTCGCTGGCGGCGAGAAATTGAGTGGCGCGGTGGGGAATTGGAGGGGAACGCGGCTGCGGGGGGATAGGGTTTCGACCCGCATCTGCCACGCAAACCCGCAATTATAGTGGCTCGGGGGTTGCGTTTGCGGGCTGTGATGACCCACAAGTATAGGGGATCTATCGTAGTCCTTTCGATAAGTAAGAGTGTCGAACCCAACGAGGAGCGGAAGGAAATGATAAGCGGTTTTCAGCAAGGTATTCTCTGCAAGTACTGAAATAAGTGGTAACCGATAGTTTTGTGATAAGATAATTTGTAACGAGCAACAAGTAACAAAAGTAAATAAAGTGCAGCAAGGTGGCCCAACCCTTCTTGTAGCAAAGGACAAGTCTGGACAAACTCTTGTATAAGGAAAAGCGCCCCCGAGGACACATGGGAATATCGTCAAGCTAGTTTTCATCACGTTCATATGATTCGCATTCGGTACTTTGATAATTTGACATGTGGGTGGACCGGTGCTTGGGTGCTGTTCTTACTTGAACAAGCATCCCACTTATGATTAATCTTTATTGCAAGCATCCGCAACTACGACAAAAGTATTAAGGTAAACCTAACCATAGCATGAAACATTGTTGGGGAACGTAGCAGAATTTTAAAATTTTCTACGCATCACCAAGATCAATCTATGGAGTCATCTAGCAACGAGGGAGAGAGGAGTGCATCTACATACCCTTGTAGATCGCGCGCGGAAGCGTTCAAGAGAACGGGGTTGATGGAGTCATACTCGTCGTGATCCAAATCACCGATGACCTAGCGCCGAACGGACGGCACCTCCGCGTTCAACACACGTACGGTTGGGAAGACGTCTCCTCCAACTTGATCCAGCAAGGGGGAAGGAGAGGTTGATGAAGATCCAGCAGCACGACGGCGTGGTGGTGGAAGCAACGGTGATCTCGGCAGGGCTTCGCCAAGCTCAGGAAGAGGGAGGAGTGTCACGGGAGGGAGAGGGAGGCGCCAGGGGCTAGGGTGCGGCTGCCCTCCCTCCCCTCACTATATATAGGACCCCTAGGGGGCGTCGGCCCTAGGAGATTGAATCTCCAAGGGGGGCGGCGGCCAAGGGGGGTGGAGTGCCCCCCAAGCCAACTGGGGCGCCCCCACCCCTAGGGTTTCCAACCCTAGGCGCAGGGGAGGCCCATGGGGGGGCGCACCAGCCCACTAGGGGCTGGTTCCCCCCCACTTCAGCCCATGCGGCCCTCCGGGATAGGTGGCCCCACTCGGTGGACCCCCGGGACCCTTCCGGTGGTCCCGGTACAATATCGATTACCCCCGAAACCTTCCCGATGGCCGAAACTTGACTTCCTATATATAAATATTCACCTCCGGACCATTCTGAAACTCCTCGTGACGTCCGGGATCTCATCCGGGACTCCTAACAACTTTCGGGTTACCGTATGCTAATATCTCAACAACCCTAGTGTAAGTGCATCTAGTGCCACCCGTAGTTGATTTTGGAGTATTGACGACAAACCTAGTTGAGGGACTAATGTGTTTGTGAGAATTGTAGGATAACACAGGTAGAAGTCCCTCATTGATTCGGTTTTACTACCAGAGATGACCCCTAAAACTTTATGAAGACATTGAAGTCAAAGGTGGTATATGAAGATATTCACATTGAAGACTATGACACGAGAAGACACGATATGAAGCCTATGGAGCTCGAAGACTTAGATCTTTCGTAGTTCTTTTTCTTTTGTGTTGAGTCATAAGAACCACCGTACTGTTAAGTGGGGTCCAAGAGAACCATTCAGAATGACTGAAGTGATGCCTAAACCAAAAACCTATGTCTTCGAGTGAAGACTATGAGAGCGAATCTTGTCCAAAGTCGGACAAGTCAGCTTTGCTTGTAGCCCAAGTAAAGTTGCCGTGTGAGTTTGAAATCTGACCGTTGGAACACGTGTCAGTTCCTTAGTGACCCAGGGTCATTTCGGACAAATCAGGTCGGGTTGCCAAGTGGCTATAAATAGCCCACCCCCTACAACCATAAACGGTTGGCTGCTCAGATTGAAAGTACGGCTTTTGTTGTTTGAGAGCAACCCACCTCGAAGCCTTTGAGAGAGAATTCCCTGCGAGGATAAAGCCCTAACCACCAGAGCCAGAGAGAATTGGGCATCACTTAAGTCTTCTTGTCTGTGTGATCTGAAGACTTATTACACTTGAGGACTGTGCATCCTCCAGCCGGTTAGGCGTCGCGTTCTGAGCATCCAAGAGACATTGTGGATTGCCGGTGAACGAGGTCTGTGAAGGTTTGAGAGTCTACCTTGAAGACTTACCAGAGTGATTGGGCGAGGTCTATGTGACCTTAGCTCAAGGAGAATACGATGAGGACTGGGTGTCCTGAGCTGCGTGTTCAGGACTGGGTGTCCGGGACTGTGTGTCCTAAGGTTTAAATACCTAGCCGCTCCAACCAGACGTACAGTTGTCACAGCAACTGGAACTGGTCCAACAAATCATTGTCTTCAACGAGTCACTGGTTTCATCTTCACTTCACTTTACTTACTGTTACTCATTGTGAAGTCATTGTATGTTTGCACTATCATTTGTCTTCACTGAGTGACTGCGTGTTCTGTTTGGCTTCACAATATCTTTCTACCTGATCCTTACTACCTAGCTGCTATTAGTCTTTGTGCTTTCACTTCATTGAATACTTGACTATGGTTTGCCTAGTGTAGTCTACCTTCCGCTGCATGGTAATAGGTTTAATTTTATCATTTGTCTTCAAAACTCTCATGTTCTGAAGACTTTCATAAAAATCGCCTATTCACCCCCCCTCTAGTCGATATAACGCACTTTCAATTGGTATCAGAGCTAGGTGCTCCCTTGTTCTGTGTGATTCGGTTTAACCACCTGGAGTTTTAGCTATGTCGACTGCAGGGATAATTAAAGTCTCCGCTGCATGCCCCGTCTTCGATGGAACTGAATATCCCTACTGGAAGAATAAGATGCGTATGCATCTTGAAGCCATTGACGTCGACCTGTGGTATGTCGTCGAGAACGGCGTTCCCAAGGCTGGAGAAGGTGTCACTGCTACTGATGTCAAGAAATTCGTTCAACTGGACTCTACTGCCAAGAATATCATCTGTGGTCATCTGACCAAAGGACAGTATGGCCGTGTGAGTGCTTTGAAGACATCCAAGCTGGTCTGGGACTGGCTCTCCAAGGTCAATGAAGGCATCTCAACCCAGATAGATCAGAGAATCAGTGTACTTCGCAACCTCTTCAACCGCTTCAAGCGAAATGACAATGAGAATGTCCAGCACACATTTGACCGACTCACTGACATCACAAATGAGCTTCAAGCCCTCGGCGCCACTGAGATTACCAAACACGAAGTCGTCAAGACGCTGCTGAGATCACTTGATAGTTCGTTTGACATCCTGGCCCTGATGATTCAAGAACGTCCTGATTTCAAGACACTCGATCCGTCTGACATACTTGAGAGGCTCAACACACATGAGTTTCAGCTTTCGGAGAAAAGAGAGATCTACGGTCCAAACTATGGGCGAACTCGTGCCTTGAAGGCAAAAGCTGTCTCCTCATGTGAAGAAGAATCTGACAACAGTTCTGATGACCCTGAAGACATTGGAAGGGAACTTGCTATGCTTGTCAAGAAGTTCCAAAAATTCACCAAGAAGAAAGGCTTCAGAAAGTCTTCCCGATCAAGTTCAAGGAATGATGAAGCTCCTGCTCATGACTAC
The DNA here is from genome assembly GCF_056163025.1 of Triticum urartu. NCBI lineage: Eukaryota > Viridiplantae > Streptophyta > Magnoliopsida > Poales > Poaceae > Triticum > Triticum urartu. Next base: position 575,388,621 of record NC_141879.1, read on the forward strand.
AAGAAGAAAACATGTCACAAGTGCAAGAAACTTGGCCACTTCATCTCTGAGTGTCCACAATGGGACAATGAGAACAAGAAGAAGAAGAAGAGCAAGGAATATGACTCTGATGACAAGAAGAAGAAGAAGAAATACTCAAAGTCTTCTTCCAAGTCTTCCTCAAAGTCTTCATCACACAAGAAGAGCTCATCTGGCAAGGCACGTGCGTTTGTTGGCAAGGAAATGGATTCAGAGGAGGAGTCTGCTTCTGAGGAGGCGGAGGTGGAGTCTGAGGAGGAATCCGACTCAGGCGTCGCAAGTCTGGCTACAGCATACGTTGCCAAGTCCATCTTCAACACTGAAGACAATGACTTCATCACCGACACCGATGCAAATGACAAGGACTACTCCGCTTCTACCTACTGCTTCATGGCACGCGGTGCCAAGGTAAACACACGCACTACTCACTATCAAACATCCAGTGACGATGACTCTGATTGTGGTTCAAAACCTAGCTACAAAACACTTGCTAAAATTGCAACTGAACAACAGAAAGCTATGGAACATATTCAAAAACTGTTAGACAGAAGCGATGATCTGTTAGGTGCTGAAATGACTCGATCTGAATCCTTAATTGAAGACATAAAAAATCTTCACGTTAAGTATCAGGGACTTGAAAGTCGTCATGAAACTCTCTCAACAACTCATGAAAAGCTTTCCTATGATTATCTTCAAAGGAAGCAAGATCTTGAGAAATTGAGAGCGGTTCATGAAGATCTTCAAACGGAAAACGAGTCACTTCCCGCCAAATAGATCAGTCCCGCTCAGGAAGGATTTGAACCACCATGTCTTAAATGCGTTGAGCGTGATAATGCTACTTCTGTTGCTGAATGTTCTACTGCTACTGCTGTTGCAATATTTTTAACTGTTCATGCGGTAACTAACCCCTCTGCTGAGGATACCACCGCTATTGCTGATGAGAATGCTAGGTTGAAGACATTGCTTGAAACAGGGATGTACAAAAGTCTTAAAGGGCATCAGACGCTATGTGATGTCCTGAAAAAGCAGATTCTGAACCGAAACCCTAGGAAAGAGGGTGTAGGGTTCGTAAGGAAAATGAATGCAGATGGCTCTTACTGGAAACCTGAGCAGTACCCCAAAACCATGTGGGTTGCTGCAAAGGAACCTTCAGCAGATCCATCCAATCTATCTGGCTTCACTTGTGCTAACCCCATTATCATTGATGAATCCTTTGATGCAAACTATATACTGTTTAAGAATCAGAATGGTGAAGTGTTTGCCAGGTACATTGGTACTAACTGCAGGAATGGACCGCCTATGAAGAAGATCTGGGTTCCGAAAAAGTGTCTGGAGAGTCTTCCTGTGAATGTCATCATGACACCTCACGTGAAGAAGACAAACCTCAGACCAAAGGCTTCATACAGACAGAGGACTCACCTGAGTCGCACTAACGCAAATGGTTTGCAGGAAAATCATACTCAGGCATATGAATATGAGAGCAGTTCATCAAACTGCCATGTTCATAAGACCAAGAACTATTCTGTTTATTCTTATGAGTACTATTGTCCTCCTGCAAGACTGTTTGCTAAGTCTTCAAAGCCAAAATTCTCAGATGCTGCACTTAGACTTATTGCTTCTAAGCCACCCTTGAAGATGTGGGTGGCTAAGAAAGCTTAACTCTCTTTTGCAGGGAAAGGTCTTCAGCAGAAAACCAAAATCGTTTGACGCTATTGCTGGGGACCTTAAACATCTTGTAGGGCGCAAGATCAAATGCCCAAACGGTCTTACTATGTACTTCGTACCTGAATCGCTTGCTACTCTCCCTATTAGTCCTAACTTGGATCTAAGCTTTCATAACCCGCTGGTTCGTCAAATGTTTTTGCTTCACAATGCTCTTGGTGAAGCCTATCCCCCTAACTGCACTGTAGGGTACGACACCAGCGTCTTCAGAATGGATTATTGACAGTGGGTGTACAAATCACATGACTGGCAAAAGAAGTCTTCTTATGGACTCAACCTTACGTCCATCCGACAAAAGCCACATCACATTTGCTGACACTGGTAAAAGTAAGGTATTGGGTCTAGGTAGAGTTGCAATCTCAAGGGATCAACACATGGATAAAGTCATGCTTGTTGAATCCCTTGGCTTCAACTTAATGTCTGTCTCAATGCTTTGCGATTTGAACATGATCGTAATGTTTGGAAAATATCGTTGCCTTGTACTAATGGAATCTGACAAGTCTCTAGTGTTTGAAGGGTATCGAAAAGATGATTTGTACGTGGTAGATTTCTCAGCAGGGCCACAGCTTGCAGTATGTCTTCTAGCAAAGGCTTCAGAATGCTGGCTCTGGCATCGGAGGCTTGGACATGCTGGCATGAGGAACCTCCACACCCTTGCGAAGAAGAAGCATGTCATAGGCATCGAGGGCGTCAAGTTCAAGAAAGACCACTTATGCGGTGCCTGTGAAGCATATATACTTGGGTGCACATAATCCTTTACAAGACTGAAGTGCAGGATGTCTTCAGACGCTTCGCCAATCGAGCTATGAACAATTTTGGCGCCAAGATAAAGCACATCAGAAGTGACAATGGCACTGAATTCAAGAACACTGGCCTTGATACATATCTTGATACCTTGGGCATCACACATGAATTCTCAGCCCCGTACACGCCACAGCAGAATGGCATCGTCGAACGCAAGAACAGAACACTAATTGAGATGGCCAGAACGATGCTAGATGAGTACAAGACCCCAAGAAAATTATGGCCCGAAGCCATTGATACTACATGCCATACAATCAATCGTGTTTATCTTCACAAGCTACTGAACAAGACATCTTATGAGCTCCTTACTGGCAAAAAGCCAAATGTCAGTTACTTCAGAGTATTTGGCACAAGGTGCTGGATCAAGGACCCACATCACACCTCAAAATTTGCACCAAAAGCACATGAGGATTTTATGCTTGGATATGGAAAGGATTCGCACTCCTACAGAGTCTTTAATCTCTTTCATTACAAAGTGGTTGAAACAGTGGATGTGCGGTTCGATGAGACCAACGGCTCACAAAGAGAGCAGCTGCCAAGTGTGCTAGATGAAGTTCCATCCAGTGAATCAATCAAGCTAATGGGAACTGGAGAAATTATACCTTCTGAAGCTCATCCTGAAGAAGAACTTATCATTTCAGCACCTGATCAACATGAAGACAATGCTCAGCCTGAAGACATTCCTTCCAACAACGACAATGAACAGCAAGAGCAAAGTCTTCGCCCTGTACATCCTCGCGTTGCCAATGAAGTGCAGATTGAAAGAATAATTGATAGCATCAATGCACCTGGTCCACTCACTCGTTCAAGGGCAACTCAGCTAGCAAATTTCTATGGGCACTTCGCATTCGTCTCGATATCAGAACCCAAGAAAGTTGAAGAAGCCTTCATGGAACCTGAATGGATTCAAGCTATGCAAGAAGAGCTTCAACAGTTTGAGCTGAATAATGTATGGGAACTGGTTAAGCGTCCTGATCCACGGAAGCACAATATAATAGGCACCAAATGGATATACCACAACAAGCAAGATGAGCATGGTCAAGTTGTCAGAAACAAAGCTCGTCTCGTTACTCAAGGATATACTCAAGTGGAAGGCATTGACTTCGATGAAACATTTGCTCCTGTGGCTAGACTTGAAGCCATACGCATACTGCTGGCCTATGCAAATCATCAACATACTTCTATATCAAATGGATGTGAAGAGTGCCTTTCTCAATGGCAAGATTGAAGAAGAAGTGTATGTTGCACAACCGCCTGGCTTTGAAAATCCAAAACATCCTGACATGGTATACAAGCTCAACAAGGCACTGTATGGCCTCAAACAAGCCCCTAGGGCCTGGTATGACACACTCAAATACTTCCTGAAGAGCAAAGGCTTCATACCTGGTTCCCTAGATCCCACTCTTTTCACGAAGACATATGATGGTGAACTGTTTGTGTGCCAAATATATGTGGATGACATTATCTTCGGCTGCACCAATCAGAAGTTCAGTGAAGAGTTTGGTTATATGATGCAAGAGCAATATCAGATGTCCATGATGGGGGAGCTGAAGTTCTTCCTTGGTCTTCAAATACGACAACAACGCAATGGCATCTTCATATCTCAAGAGAAGTATCTCAAAGATTGCCTGAAGAAGTTCGGTATGCAAGACTGCAAAGGCTTCACAACACCAATGCCAGCCAAACATCATCTGGGTCCTGACGACAATGGTAAAGAGTTTGATCAAAAGGTATACCGCTCCATGATTGGTTCTTTACTTTATCTATGTGCATCTAGGCCAGATATTATGCTTAGTGTTTGCATGTGTGCTCGATTTCAAGCGGCACCAAAGGAGTCGCATCACTTAGCTGTGAAGCGAATTCTTCGATATTTGGCTCACACCCCAACTCTAGGATTATGGTATCCAAAGGGCTCAGAGTTTGATCTGGTTGGATTCTCGGATGCTGATTATGCTGGTGACAAAGTTGATCGCAAGTCTACATCAGGCACATGTCACTTTCTGGGACGATCACTTGTATGTTGGTCTTCAAAGAAGCAGAACTGTGTATCTCTCTCCACTGCTGAATCTGAATACATTGCTGCTGGATCTTGCTGCGCTCAGCTTCTGTGGATGAAGCAAACACTCAAGGACTATGGCATTCATCTGAAGCAAGTGCCACTTTACTGCGACAACGAAAGCGCCATCAAGATTGCCAACAACCCAGTTCAGCACTCGAAGACAAAGCACATTGAAATTTGTCATCACTTTCTCAGAGATCATGTTGTGAAGGAAGACATTGATATCATACATGTCAACACTGAAGAGCAATTGGCAGATATCTTCACCAAGCCCTTGGATGAGAAGAGGTTTTGCAAGTTACGGTGTGAGCTAAATATCCTGGAATCCTCAAATGTCCTGTGATCAGGCACACATCCTAACCCATATGCATATTGATGACTTAGATGAGCAACACACGAAGTGAAGTATATCTTCAATCAATGAAGACATACATTCTAAGTGTGAATACATTAATGTGGAATTTGACTTCGGAGCGCCACGATAATTGTGCGCCGTGTCTGAGTCTAATACTTCCTATACGGCGGGTAACGCCACCACCAAACGTTCTATTTTGAAGTGTTTCACTCATGGCATTACCTTGCAATGTCTTCACATTTGGTTTGGCTTCGAACTCAACATATTTTCATGATTATCTTCACTATGTTGATTATAGATATATATATATATATATATATATATATGCTAGTGTTCTGTCCTCTACAGCATTCACTTATAGCTATGTCTTCGTGTTGAATCTTTTGAACTAAGTGAATGTGATCGGACCCCAACTTCTCTATGCTTTCTATCTCAAACTCAATCTCTCCAAGTCATATGCATTATATTGAAACTGTCGAATGTCTTCTCTGCGTCCTTGTCAGCAGAAGATACAGAGACAACCATTAAGTCCGTTTTCAATGCTCATTCCTCCACATGAAATCCGGAGAAGTAGGAACGACCACCCGACAATCCAGGCGTGCGTGGGACGTGGAACAAACCCCCAAATTCTGCATACTGGCTACGTGTTCCTCAGATGCGAATCGCCAGGGGCACCTGTGTAATAGCACAGTGCCGCCCCTGTGCCTATAAATACACACTCACAGTGGTCATTATCTCTTCTTCCACCCTCGCACGAACCCTAGCGCCACCGCTAGCTCTCGATGACGCCGGCGACGAAGCGCTTCGCTGCCGCAACCTCTCCAACGCCGTCTTCACGCCGACCGCGGACATCGTCCTCTCCGCCGTCGCCGTAGGTGTCCTCCGTCGCCAAGTTAGGGCACGGAAGAGTGAACTGCTCGGCCTCATCTCCCACTCCGTCTAGCAGTTCTCAGTGTGGTAAATAAAACTCCCTTTTTACATCACCGTTGATCCTATTGATCTGTCACTTTCTACCACAAGCAGTTTCTGTTCACACAAGCTAGATCTCTCTCATACTGCATCTCATAACATGCCTAGTATATTCACTTGTGCTTCACAAAGTAGTTAGATTCCTCACTTGTACTGATCTGTGGATTCGTACAAATCTGGAACCAACTTCTTATCTATGAGTGAATGTCTTCGCACGATGAGGTCAATGTCTTCTAAACTGATTTATCTTCAAAATCTTCTGAGAATGCATATGACCTCTTTCCCTTCCCTCGCACCTTAATGCTGTCATAGGTACATGTCCGTGGGAGAATCCTTTGGTTCTCATAGTCTGCATTCATTTGCAGAATTCCTACAGCATCACATAAATTCTCCCGAAGCCAATTCCTGTTGGTCCAGCAAACGAAAACCTTTGAAGCCTTTGAACGTCTTGAAGCCTTTCAAGTTAAAGTTTATGGCTTCAGAAAAGGCACTAAGGAAGGGTGGCAAAAAGCGTCGTGGTGAGACCTCCAGAGATCTGCCAGATGAACTCTCAGAAATGTACAAGACAGATCCTGAAGAGGATTACAGTCAGCGCAAGACCCGAATCCAATGGATTCGAAGATATTGGGCAGAACAATGGTTCAAATACAGATTTGTGACCCAGGAGTATGCTGAGAAAAACGCCATCAAGAGACCGTGGGGAGACATCCTATTCAAGAATCTTCTACCCAGGTCCAGAGATGAAGCCATTGCTCAAGGCTTCTATCCATGCATGGTCCGTGGACCACAGCCTGCTGATGCACACTCGTCGTCACTGCTATGGTGTCGTGACGACAATCTGTTCAAGCGCAACTTCCAGTTTGCTCAAAACTCTGCGAAGCAGAACAAGAAGACTTTTGAGTTAGACTTCAACCCTGGTCCCTCATCTCCAAGGGCAGATGGCACACGACATGCAGAACCCAATGTCATCGGTCCTTTCGCCAATCTTGAGGGCCTCATCACCTACATCTTGGTTCAAGGGACTGCAGTGAATGAGCCTGCAGCTGACACTGAGTCTGATGACGCGCCTGCAGTGCCAAAGCCAAAGCAGTTGAAGAAGCCAAAAGCTTCAAAGCCGGCCCCTTCACCAAAAATCTCAAAGGCGAAGCCATTGGCAACTGCACCTCCTGAAGATAGTGTGCAGTCTGAAGATTTATCACGCGTCTCCAAGCCCCAGAAGGCCAAGATGCCTCTGTCTCACACTGGCAAAGAGCTAACAGCTGCTACCATCCTGCGCAATGACGACATTGATCTGTCAAGTGATGAAGATCTTGCAGATGACACTCTTGAGCAACTCATCAAGAGCAAAGAAGAAGCAGAAATCTTCAATGATCTGCCTCTCTTTGATGTCACCATCATCCACAACTTCATTGACGAGTGGTTTGATACGCCAAACATCAGCTTTGAAGATCTGCAGCTACCCATTGGCCTCAGTGTCGCCTTCCAAGGCGCCATTGCTTCAGAACTTGCTATTGCCCAGCGCATTGTTGAGCTGAAGCAGAAGATTGGATATGAAAAGGCTCAGTTCAAGAAGCATATGGCCAAGCTCAGCGTGCAAGACGTGAAGAACTTCAAGACAATGATGCACGAGCTCAAGGAAGACTTTGTGAAGAAGCATGCAGAAGCTCAGGGTTCGCGTGAGTGCATGAAGACTCTGGCTGACAGATGTGTGCAAGCCTATAATGAGGCTGAGAAGCGCAAGGCACTTGGGCGTCCTGGCATCGACCCCAGGATGGCCGCAAAGAAGAAGAAGAAGCCTGCTACGGCTGAATCTGATGCACCAAGGCAAGAAGCAGTTCCGATTGTCTTCCCAACAAGAATGACTGGCTCGAAGCCAAAGAGCCGTTCAACAGCTTCAGAGCTCAAGAAGACAAGAACTGCTGAGGCTGAAGCCAGGAAGAGGAAACACTCTGAAGACTCTCCTACTGCCCCCACCAAGAAAAAGCGAAAGACCAAGAAAGCTTGGGCTGCTCCCACAGAGCCCTTGATAGTTGAACCAATCTCTATGGTTCATCCTGACGCAGAACGTCAACTGACAGTTCATGAGCCTGCTTCCACAGAGGCTCCTGAAGCTGAAGACATTCCAGCAGCTGATCCCATCGCTGCTGAAGACATTGGTCATCATGACAATGTAGAAGATGATGCAGTCCTTCCTCAGTTAGAAAACAGCGAATTCATCAGCATTGGTCGTCCACTGACGCCAATTGCACAGGATGCTTCATGGGCGGATCGCCCACAAGAGGAAGAAGACTATGAGGCCCAGCCCACTCCAACTCCACAGGCGTCGTCTGTGTTCCGCAGGCTTCGCAAAGGTCCAAGGTCTCAAGTCTCTGCTGAAGACATTCCGGCTGCATCAGCCGCAGAAGAAGAAGTACCACAAGATCCCACTCCGCTGTTCCACCAAGAAGCAGTTCTCTAGGAGAACGTGCCTGTGACCGACGCTCCAGCTAGTCAAGTGGAGGATGAAAATCTTGAGGCTGCCACAAACACCAATGAAGCTAATGTGGAACCCTCCCCAGCAAAAGCTTCAGAAGACAGCGAAGCCACTGATCCCGCCACTTCTGTTCCTGAGTCTGCTGCCGGTCCCCAATTCAACTATCATGTTGAGCACAGGCCTCAGGTCCAGAAGCCAATCCCAAGATTGCCAAGGTTTCCAGGTCCTGTATCAGCACCTGGCTCCTTCAACATCAATGGCTTCAGGGCAGACAACACGTTCTTCGATAGCTCCAGGAACCCCTACTCAAGGGAAAGGATATCATCTGATCGGTTCTGGAGCTATCCTCAGCGAAGCTATTACTCTTGCATTCTTTACAACCAAGGTCGCATCTTCCCAGACAAGCGTCTTGATGTTGAAGCTATAGCTGGTCTGCCCTGTCTAGAAGAAGCGTTGGATTGCTTCAAGCAAGTGGGTATGCTGCAGTTTGTTACTGATGAAGAGCATTGGAATGAAGAGCTGCTGCTACAATTCTATGCCACACTTCACATCAAAGGGTATAGCAGAGATCCGAAGACTTGGGTCCTGGAGTGGATGACTGGCAACGTCCATCATGAAGCCAATGCATTTGACATCATTGAGCTCACTGGCTTGCCCACTCCTGGCGATCTCTTCGAGCAAGGCTGTCAGCTGCATGCTGAAGCTATTGAGAGCATCTTTCAGCGGCCAGAACCTAATATGAGTCAAATGCTCAGCATGATGAAGCCATTGCCCCAAGATGCTGCTTATCCCACAGAGTTCTTCGTTGAAGACCTTGAGTACCTGCCCAGAACCATCTATCACATCATCAGGCGAACTCTCTGGCCTATCAAAGGGCACTCTCCAAATGCGAAGCTTCAGGGTGCAATGAAGACTTTGGTCTTCTATATACTTCACGGCAAATGCTTCAATGCACAGGACTTCTTCATACGCCAACTTGCTGCATCAGGCATTGATCTGTTTGGTTTGAAGTTCTACGACCCTTGGGTCATGCGGCTGATCAAGCTACACTCCGCCATCTCGTATCAGCCCTCAGCCCGCAACCATCAGATCTTCTTGCCTGACGTGGACATGTCTACTGAAGCCATATATTCTGAGCCTGCCAAGCAACCTCTAAGTCTTCAGAATGCAGAACATCAGAGTTTTACTCAGAACGTTGAAGGCGTTGAAGCAGTTTCTCGGGTGTATCCTTTGGCTGGCACTACACGTGCACCACACCCTGCTTCCACTGAAGCCACTGACAGTGTCACTGCTCCAAGACCCAAGAAGCGCACTCGTGTTCTCAATGACCGAGAGCTTCTTGTGGCTCTACATCAGAAACAGGATAGGCATCATGACTGGCTGAAGCGTCAGATGAAAAGCCTCTTGGTGGATGTTAATCGCATTCGAAATCTTGCCACCAAGAATGCTTTCGTTGCCCATGAAACCTGTCGCCGCACATGGAAAGGGCTAACGATGATACTTTCTGAAGCTGATCTTCAAGAGGATGGCTTCACTGAGAGATTCAAGTTTGACTCCACACCTCCTCGAAGGGCTGTGCTGCTAGGAACTCCATCCCTTGAAGACTCTGAGCTCTCTTCCTCTGCTGCCACAATCACTGCCAGAATTATTGAGGAAGAAGACGATGCTACTTCACCGCCACCTCCTTCAGCACCTCCAAGCTCTTCTGCACCACCAAACAACACCAACAACCCTGCTACTTCACCTACTCCTCATGGGAACGAGTAGAAGCTCTATGTCTTCAAACCTTTTTGGTCATTACTGACAAAAGGGGGAGAAGCATATGAGATTGATAGTCTTCAAGCGGGTTCATATGGGCGGGTGCCTTATATTTTGCTTCGTGCTTACAACTCTCGTTTTTTTTGCTACATTTGGTTCTTATGAGTTGTAACACTTAAACTAGATGGTCGTCTGCTACTTATTTGCCACCTTGTTTTGCGAAGATAAATTCCGCATGTGCGACGATAAATTCCGCACTTAGCTCATTCTGCAGACATCCATTTTCCATTATGCATGGCATTATCTTCATATACTTTCACATGCATAGTGGATTGTCATCATAAGTTGAAGTGGATCTCCACAAGTACCACCTGCCATGTGCATTTGCATTCCAAAAGCAAATTAACTTATATGCACATCTTCAGGGGGAGCCCTTGCAACTTATGAAGACAATTCCTTATTCTTTACAATTTCACAGATTATATTCCCCGTTGAAAACTTCAACTAGTTTGTCATCAATCACCAAAAAGGGGGAGATTGTAAGTGCATCTAGTGCCACCCCTAGTTGGTTTTGGAGTATTGACGACAAACCTAGTTGAGGGACTAATGTGTTTGTGAGAATTGCAGGATAACACAGGTAGAAGTCCCTCATTGATTCGGTTTTACTACCAGAGATGACCCCTAAAACTTTATGAAGACATTGAAGTCAAAGGTGGTATATGAATATATTCACATTGAAGACCATGACATGAGAAGACACGATATGAAGCCTATGGATCTCGAAGACTTAGATCTTTCGTAGTTCTTTTTCTTTTGTGTTGAGTCATAAGAACCACCGTACTGTTAAGTGGGGTCCAAGAGAACCAGTCAGAATGACTGAAGTGATGCCTAAACCAAAAACCTATGTCTTCGAGTGAAGACTATGAGAGCGAATCTTGTCCAGAGTCGGACAAGTCAGCTTTGCTTGTAGCCCAAGTAAAGTTGCCGTGTGAGTTTGAAATCTGACCGTTGGAACACGTGTCAGTTCCTTAGTGACCCAGGGTCGTTTCGGACAAATCAGGTCGGGTTGCCAAGTGGCTATAAATAGCCCACCCCCTACAACCATAAATGGTTGGCTGCTCAGATTGGAAGTACGGCTTTTGTCGTTTGAGAGCAACCCACCTCGAAGCCTTTGAGAGAGAATTCCCTGCGAGGATAAAGCCCTAACCACCAGAGCCAGAGAGAATTGGGCATCACTTAAGTCTTCTTGTCTGTGTGATCTGAAGACTTATTACACTTGAGGACTGTGCATCCTCCAGCCGGTTAGGCGTCGCGTTCTGAGCATCCAAGAGACATTGTGGATTGCCGGTGAACGAGGTCTGTGAAGGTTTGGGAGTCTACCTTGAAGACTTACCAAACTGATTGGGCGAGGTCTATGTGACCTTAGCTCAAGGAGAATACGGTGAGGACTGGGTGTCCTGAGCTGCGTGTTCAGGACTGGGTGTCCGGGACTGTGTGTCCTAAGGTTTAAATACCTAGCCGCTCCAACCAGACGTACAGTTGTCACAGCAACTGGAACTGGTCCAACAAATCATTGTCTTCAACGAGTCACTGGTTTCATCTTCACTTCACTTTACTTACTGTTACTCATTGTGAAGTCATTGTATGTTTGCACTATCATTTGTCTTCACTGAGTGACTGCGTGTTCTGTTTGGCTTCACAATATCTTCCTACCTGATCCTTACTACCTAGCTGCTATTAGTCTTTGTGCTTTCACTTCATTGAATACTTGACTATGGTTTGCCTAGTGTAGTCTACCTTCCGCTGCATGGTAATAGGTTTAATTTTATCATTTGTCTTCAAAACTCTCATGTTCTGAAGACTTCCATAAAAATCGCCTATTCACCCCCCCCCCTCTAGTCGATATAATGCACTTTCACCTAGCATCACCGAACCTTAAGTGTGTAGACCCTACGGGTTCAGGAGACACGCAGACATGACCGAGACGACTCTCCGGTCAATAACCAACAGCGGGATCTGGATACCCATGTTGGCTCCCACATGCTCCTCGATGATCTCATCGGATGAACCACGATGTCGAGGATTCAATCAATCCCGTATACAATTCCCTTTGTCAATTGGTATGTTACTTGCCCGAGACTCGATCGTCGGTATCCCAATACCTCGTTCAATCTCGTTACTGGCAAGTCACTTTACTCGTACCGTAATGCATGATCCCGTGATCAACCACTTGGTCACATTGAGCTCATTATGATGATGCATTACCGAGTGGGCCCAGAGATACCTCTCCGTCATACGGAGTGACAAATCCCAGTCTCGATTTGTGCCAACCCAATAGACACTTTCGGAGATACCTGTAGTGTACCTTTATAGTCACCCAGTTACGTTGTGACGTTTGGCACACCCAAAGCACTCCTACGGTATCCGGGAGTTGCACAATCTCATGGTCTAAGGAAATGATACTTGACATTCGGAAAAGCTATAGCAAACGATCTACACGATCTTTGAGCTATGCTTAGGATTGGGTCTTGTCCATCACATCATTCCCCTAATGATGTGGTCCCGTTATCAATGACATCCAATGTCCATAGTCAGGAAACCATGACTATCTTTTGATCAACGAGCTAGTCAACTAGAGGCTCACTAGGGACGTGTTGTGGTCTATGTATTCACACATGTATTACGATTTCCGGATAACACAATTATAGCATGAACAATAGACAATTATCATGAACAAAGAAATATAATAATAACCATTTTATTATTGCCTCTAGGGCATATTCCAACAGTCTCCCACTTGCACTAGAGTCAATAGTCTAGTTACATTGTGATGAATCGAACACCCATGCAGTTCTGGTGTTGATCATGTTTTGCTCTAGGGAGAGGTTTAGTCAACGGATATGCCACATTCAGGTCCGTATGTACTTTACAAATATCTATGTCTCCATTTTGAACACTTTCACGAATGGAGTTGAAGCGACGCTTGATATGCCTGGTCTTCCTGTGAAACCTGGGCTCCTTGGCAAGGGCAATAGCTCCAGTGTTGTCACAGAAGAGAGTCATCGGGCCCGACGCATTGGGTATGACTCCTAGGTCGGTAATGAACTCCTTCACCGAGATTGCCTCTTGTGCTGCCTCTGAGGCTGCCATGTACTCCGCTTCACATGTAGATCCCGCCACAACGCTTTGCTTGCAACTGCACTAGCTTACTGCCCCACCATTCAAAATATACATGTATCCGGTTTGTGAATTAGAGTCATCCAGATCTGTGTCGAAGCTAGCATCGACGTAACCCTTTACGACGAGCTCTTCATCACCTCCATAAACGAGAAACATATCCTTAGTCCTCTTCAGGTACTTCAGGATATTCTTGACCGCTGTCCAGTGTTCCATGCCGGGATTACATTGGTACCTTCCTACCAAACTTACGGCAAGGTTTACATCAGGTCTGGTACACAGCATAGCATACATGATAGACCCTATGGTCAAGGCGTAGGGGACGACACTCATCTTTTCTCTATCTTCTGTCATGGCCGGGCATTGAGCCGTGCTCAATCTCGTACCTTGAAATACAGGCAAGAACCCCTTCTTTGACTGATCCATTTTGAACTTCTTCAATATCTTGTCAAGGCACGTACTCTGTGAAAGACCAATGAGGCGTCTCGATCTATCTCTATAGATCTTGATGCCTAATATATAAGCAGCTTCTCCAAGATCCTTCATTGAAAAACACTTGTTCAAATAGGCCTTTATGCTTTCCAAGAATTCTATATCATTTCCCATCAACAGTATGTCATCCACATACAATATGAGAAATGCTACAGAGCTCCCACTCACTTTCTTGTAAATGCAGGCTTCTCCATAAGTCTGCGTAAACCCAAACGCTTTGATCATCTCATCAAAACGAATGTTCCAACTCCGAGATGCTTGCACCAGCCCATAGATCGAGCGTTGGAGCTTGCACACCTTGTCAGCATTCTTAGGATCGACAAAACCTTCCAGCTGCATCATATACAATTCTTCCTTAAGGAAACCATTAAGGAATGCCGTTTTGACGTCCATTTGCCATATCTCATAATCATAGAATGCGGCAATTGCTAACATGATTCGGACGGACTTCAGCTTCGCTACGGGTGAGAAAGTCTCGTCGTAGTCAACCCCTTAAACTTGTCGATAACCCTTAGCGACAATCCGAGCTTTATAGATGGTTACATTACCATCCACGTGTGTCTTCTTCTTAAAGATCCATTTATTTTCTATGGCTCGCCGATCATCGGGCAAGTCAGTCAAAGTCCATACTTCATTTTCATACATGGATCCTATCTCGGATTTCATGGCTTCCAGCCATTTGTCGGAATCCGGGCCCGCCATCGCTTCTTCATAGCTCGAAGGTTCACCGTTGTCTAACAACATGATTACCAAGACAGGGTTGCCGTACCACTCTGGTGTGGAATGTGTCCTTGTGGACCTACAAAGTTCAGTAGCAACTTGATCTGAAGTTTCATGATCATGATCATTAACTTCCTCTCTAGTCGGTGCAGGCACTTCAGGAACAATTTCCTGAGCTGCTCCACTCTCCGGTTCAAGAGGTAATACTTCATCAAGTTCTACTTTCCTCCCACTTATTTCTTTCGAGAGAAACTCTTTCTCTAGAAAGGATCCATTCTTGGCAACAAAGATCTTGCCTTCGGATCTGAGGTAGAAGGTATACCCAATAGTTTCTTTAGGGTATCCTATGAAGACGCATTTTTCCGACTTGGGTTCGAGCTTTTCAGGTTGAAGTTTCTTGACATAAGCATCGCATCCCCAAACTTTTAGAAATGACAGCTTAGGTTTCTTCCCAAACCATAATTCATACAGTGTTGTCTCAACGGATTTCGACGGAGCCCTATTTAAAGTGAATGCGGCAGTCTCTAAAGCATAGCCCCAAAATGACAGCGGTAGATCGGTAAGAGACATCATATATCGCACCATATCCAATAGAGTGTGATTACGACGTTCGGACACACCATTACGCTGAGGTGTTCCAAGCGGCGTGAGTTGTGAAACTATTCCACATTTCCTTAAGTGTGTGCCAAATTCGTGACTCAAGTATTCTCCCCCACGATCTGATTGCAAGAACTTGATTTTTCTATCACGTTGATTTTCAACCTCACTCTGAAATTCCTTGAACTTTTCAAAGGTCTCAGACTTGTGTTTCATTAAGTAGACATACCCATATCTACTCAAGTTATCAGTGAGGGTGAGAACATAACGATAGCCACCGCGAGCCTCAACGCTCATTGGACCGCACACATCAGTATGTACGATTTCCAATAAGTTGGTTGCTCGCTCCATTGTTCCTGAGAACAGAGTCTTGGTCATTTTACCCATGAGGCATGGTTCGCACGTGTCAAATGATTCGTAATCAAGAGACTCCAAAAGTCCATCGACATGGAGCTTCTTCATGCGTTTGACACCTATGTGACCAAGGAGGCAGTGCCACAAGTATGTGGGACTATCATTATCAACCTTACATCTTTTGGTATTCACACTATGAATATGTGTAACATTACGCTCGAGATTCATTAAGAATAAACCATTCACCAGCGGAGCATGACCATAAAACATATCTCTCATATAAATAGAACAACCATTATTCTCGGATTTAAATGAGTAGCCATCTCGAATTAAACGAGATCCTGATACAATGTTCATGCTCAAAGCTGGCACTAAATAGCAATTATTGAGGTTTAAAACTAATCCCGTAGGTAAATGTAGAGGCAGCGTGCCGACGGCGATCACATCGACCTTGGAACCATTCCCGACGCGCATCGTCACCTCGTCCTTCGCCAGTCTCCGCTTATTCCGCAGCTCCTGCTTTGAGTTACAAATGTGAGCAACCGCACCGGTATCAAATACACAAGAGCTACTACGAGTTTTGGTAAGGTACACATCAATTACATGTATATCACATATACCTTTAGTGTTGCCGGCCTTCTTGTCCGCTAAGTATTTCGGGCAGTTCCGCTTCCAGTGAACACTTCCCTTGCAATAAAAACACTCAGTCTCGGGCTTGGGTCCATTCTTTGGCTTCTTCCCGGCAGCTTGCTTACCGGGCACGGCAACTCCCTTGCCGTCCTTCTTGAAGTACTTTTTACCCTTGCCTTTCTTGAACTTAGTGGTTTTATTCACCATCAACACTTGATGTTCCTTTTTGATTTCCACCTCCGCTGATTTCATCATTGAATATACCTCAGGAATGGTCTTTTCCATCCCCTGCATATTGAAGTTCATCACAAAGCTCTTGTAGCTCGGTGGAAGCGACTGAAGGATTCTGTCAATGACCGCGTCATCCGGGAGATTAACTCCCAGCTGAGTCAAGCGGTTATGCAACCCAGACATTTTGAGTATGTGCTCACTGACAGAACTATTTTCCTCCATCTTACAACTGAAGAACTTGTCAGAGACTTCATATCTCTCAACCCGGGCATGAGCTTGGAAAACCATTTTCAGCTCTTCGAACATCTCATATGCTCCATGTCGCTCAAAACGCTTTTGGAGCCCCGGTTCTAAGCTGTAAAGCATGCCGCACTGAACGAGGGAGTAATCATCAGCACGTGACTGCCAAGCGTTCATAACGTCTTGGTTCTCTGGGATGGGTGCATCACCTAGCGGTGATTCTAGGACATAATCTTTCTTGGCAGCTATGAGGATGATCCTCAGGTTCCGGACCCAGTCCGTATAGTTGCTCCCATCATCTTTCAGCTTGGTTTTCTCTAGGAACGCGTTGAAGTTGAGGGCAACATTAGCGTGGGCCATTTGATCTACAAGACATAGTGTAAAGATTTTAGACTAAGTTCATGATAATTAAGTTCATCTAATCAAATTATTCAATGAACTCCCACTTAGATAGACATCCCTCTAGTCATCTGAAGTGAAACATGATCCGAGTCAACTAGGCCGTGTCCAATCATCACGTGAGACGGACTAGTCAACATCGGTGAACATCTTCATGTCGATCGTATCTTCTATATGACTCATGCTCGACCTTTCAGTCTTCCGTGTTCCAAGGCCATGTCTGTACATGCTAGGCTCATCAATTCAACCTAAGTGTATTGCGTGTGTAAATCTGGCTTACACCCGTTGTATTCGAACGGTAGAATCTATCACACCCGATCATCACGTGGTGCTTCGAAACAACGAACCTTCGCAACGGTGCACAGTTAGGGGGAACACTTTCTTGAAATTATTACAAGGGATCATCTTATTTAAGCTACCGTCGTTCTAAACAAATAAGATGCAAAACATGATAAACATCACATGCAATCAAATAGTGACATGATATGGCCAATATCATTTACTCCTTTTGATCTCCATCTTCGGGACTTCATGATCATCGTTGTCACCGGCATGACACCATGATCTCCATATCGTGTCTTCTTGAAGTTGTCTCGTCATCTATTACTTCTACTACTACGACTAACGCTTTAGCAATAAAGTAAAGTAATTACATGACATTTATGTTGACACGCAGGTCATAAATAAATTAAGACAACTCCTATGGCTCCTGCCGGTTGTCATACTCATCGACATGCAAGTCGTGATTCCTATTACAAGAACATGATGAATCTCATACATCACATATATCATTCATCACATCCTTTTGGCCATATCACATCACACGACACATGCTGCAAAAACAAGTTAGACGTCCTCTAATTGTTGTTGCAAGTTTTTACGTGGCTGCTATAGGTTTCTAGCAAGAACGTTTCTTACCTACGCCAAAACCACAACGTGATATGCCAATTTCTATTTACCCTTCATAAGGACCCTTTTCATCAAATCTGATCCGACTAAAGTGGGAGAGACAGACACCCACCAGCCACCTTATGCAACTAGTGCATGTCAATCGGTGGAACCAGTCTCACGTAAGCGTACGTGTAAGGTCGGTTCGGGCCGCTTCATCCCACGATGCCGCCGAATCAAGATAAGACTAGTAACGGCAAGAAAATTGACAATATCCGCGCCCACAACTGCTTTGTGTTCTACTCGTGCATAGAAACTACGCATAGACCTAGCTCATGATGCCACTGTTGGGGAACGTAGCAGAATTTTAAAATTTTCTACGCATCACCAAGATCAATCTATGGAGTCATCTAGCAACGAGGGAGAGATGAGTTCATCTACATACCCTTGTAGATCGCGCGCGGAAGCGTTCAAGAGAACGGGGTTGATGGAGTCGTACTCGTCGTGATCCAAATCACCGATGACCTAGCGCCGAACGGACGGCACCTCCGCGTTCAACACACGTACGGTTGGGAAGACGTCTCCTCCAACTTGATCCAGCAAGGGGGGAGGAGAGGTTGATGAAGATCCAGCAGCACGACGGCGTGGTGGTGGAAGCAACGGTGATCTCGGCAGGGCTTCGCCAAGCTCAGGGAGAGGGAGGAGTGTCACGGGAGGGAGAGGGAGGCTCCAGGGGCTAGGGTGCGGCTGCCCCCCCTCCCCCCACTATATATAGGACCCCTAGGGGGGCGCTGGCCCTACGAGATTGAACCTCCAAGGGGGGCGGCGGCCAAGGGGGGTGGAGTGCCCCCCAAGCCAAGTGGGGCGCCCCCACCCCTAGGGTTTCCAACCCTAGGTGCAGGAGAGGCCCATGGGGGGTGCACCAGCCCACTAGGGGCTGGTTCCCCTCCCACTTCAGCCCATGGGGCCCTCCGGGATAGGTGGCCCCACCCGGTGGTCCCGGTACAATACCGATTACCCCGGAAACCTTCCCGATGGCCGAAACTTGACTTCCTATATATAAATCTTCACCTCCGGACCATTCCGAAACTCCTCGTGATGTCCAGGATCTCATATGGGACTCTAAAAAACTTTCGGGTTACCGTATGCTAATATCTCAACAACCCTAGCGTCACCGAACCCTAAGTGTGTAAACCCTACGGGTTCGGGAGACACGCAGACATGACCGAGACGACTCTCCGGTCAATAACCAACAGCGGGATCTGGATACCCATGTTGGCTCCCACATGCTCCTCGATGATCTCATCGGATGAACCATGATGTCTAGGATTCAATCAATCCCGTATACAATTCCCTTTGTCAATCGGTACGTTACTTGCCCGAGACTCGACCGTCGGTATCCCAATACCTCGTTCAATCTCGTTACCGGCAAGTCACTTTACTCGTACCGTAATGCATGATCCCGTGATCAACCACTTGGTCACACTGAGCTCATTATGATGATGCATTACCGAGTGGGCCCAGAGATACCTCTCCGTCATATGGAGTGACAAATCCCAGTCTCGATTCGTGCCAACCCAACAGACACTTTCGGAGATACCTGTACTGTACCTTTATAGTCACCCAGTTACGTTGTGACGTTTAGCACACCCAAAGCACTCCTACGGTTTCTGGGAGTTGCACAATCTCATGGTCTAAGGAAATGATACTTGACATTTGGAAAAGCTATAGCAAACGAACTACACGATCTTTGAGCTATGCTTAGGATTGGGTCTTGTCCATCACATCATTCCCCTAATGATGTGATCCCGTTATCAATGTCATCCAATGTCCATAGTCAGGAAACCATGACTATCTTTTGATCAACGAGCTAGTCAACTAGAGGCTCACTAGGGACGTGTTGTGGTCTATGTATTCGCACATGTATTACGATTTCCGGATAACACAATTATAGCATGAACAATAGACAATTATCATGAACAAAGAAATATAATAATAACCATTTTATTATTGCCTCTAGGGCATATTTCCAACAAACATATGGATCCAAATCAGCCCGTTACGAAGCAACGCATAAACTAGGGTTTAAGCTTCTGTCACTCGAGCAACCCATCATCTACTTATTACTTCCCAATGCCTTCCTCTAGGCCCAAATAATGGTGAAGTGTTATGTAGTCGACGTTCACATAACACCACTAGAGGCTAGACAACATACATCTTATCAAAATATCGAACGAATACCAAATTCACATGACTACTAATAGCAAGACCTCTCCCTTGTCCTCAGGAACAAACTTAACTACTCACAAAGCATATTCATATTCATAATCAGAGGGGTAATAATATGCATAAAGGATCTGAACATATGATCTTCCACCAATTAAACCAACTAGCATCAACTACAAGGAGTAATTAACACTACTACCAACCTACTAGCACCAATCCCGGACTTGGAGACAAGAATTGGATATAAGAGATGAATTAGGGTTTTGAGATGAGATGGTGCTGATGAAGATGTTGATGGAGATTGCCCTCTCCCGATGAGAGGAGCGTTGGTGATGACGATGGCGATGATTTCTCCCTCCGGGAGGGAAGTTTCCCCGGCAGAACAGCTCTGCCGAAGCTCTAGATTGGATCCGCCAAGGTTCCGCCTCGTGGCGGCGGAGTTTCGTCCCGAAAGGTTTCTCTTATTTTTTTCTCGACGAAAGACTTCATATAGGAGAAGATGGTCATCGGAGAGCCACCAGGGGGCCCACGAGGTAGGGGCGCGCCATAGGGGGGGCGCCCCCCACCCTCGTGGAAAGGGTGTGGGCCCCCTGGTCTTCATCTTTGGCGAGGATTTTTCATTATTTATTATAAGGTATTCCGTGGAGTTTCAGGACTTTTGGAGTTGTGCAGAATAGGTCTCTAATATTTGCTCCCTTTCCAGCCCAGAATTCCAGCTGCCGGCATTCTCCCTCCTTATGTAAACCTTGTAAAATAAGAGAGAATAGCCATAAGTATTGTGACATAATGTGAAATAACAGCCCATAATGCAATAAATATCGATATAAAAGCATGATGCAAAATGGACGTATCAACTCCCCCAAGCTTAGACCTCGCTTGTCCTCAAGCGAAAGCCGATAACAATAAATATGTCGCCATGTTTAGAGGTAGAGGCGTCGATAAAAATAAAATACGGACATGAAGGCATCATGATTATTCTCATAACAGCAACATATATAGATATTGTCATATGATTACTTATGTTCAAGTGATGATCTATTCACAATGCAAAAGTATGAATCAGAAACCTTATTGAGAACCAACAAACTATAAACTCAGTCATTGAAGCAATTGCAATTTATCATAACATCAGAAAGAGTCTATGTCAGAGCTAAAAAGCAAGCCCACATACTCAACTATCATCTAGTCCTTCATAATTGCTAACACTCGCGCAATACTTGTGGTTACGGAGTTTTAATCGGACACAGAGAAAGATAAGGGCTTATAGTTTCGCCCCACAACCTTTTACCTCAAGGGTAATGTCAATAATAATAACTCATGCCCCCCCTACATCCAATTAGATATATCTATCAGGATCTTTCCAACATGCTGGGCTTGCCAAAGGATAAAATGAAAAAGGGAGAGGTGAAGATCACCATGACACTTGCATAAGGTAGAAGATAATAATAAAAGATAGGCCCTTCGCAGAGGGAAGCAGAGGTTGCCATGCGCTTTTATGGTTGGATGCACAAAATCTTAATGCGAAAGAATGTCACTTTATATTGCCCCTTGTGATATGAACCTTTATTATGCAGTCTGTTGCTTTTATTACTTCCACATCACAAGATCGTATAAAGCTTATTTCTCCCACACTAATCCTACATATTTAGAGCAATTTTTATTGCTTTGCACCGATGACAACTTACTTGAAGGATCTTACTCAATCCATAGGTAGATATGGTGGACTCTCATGGCAAAACTGGTTTAAGGGTATTTGGAAGCACAAGTAGTATCTCTACTTGGTGCTTAAAATTTGGCTAGCATGAGGAGGAAAGGCAAGCTCAACATGTTGGATGATCCATGACAACATACTTTATCTCAGATATAAGAAAACATAACCCATTACGTTGTCTTCCTTGTCCAACATCAACTCTTTAGCATGTCATATTTTGATGAGTGCTCCCAATCATAAAAGATGTCAATAATAGTATATTTATATGTGAAACCTCTCTTTCCTTATTACTTCCTATTAATTGCAACGATGACCAAAGCTATGTCTGCCAACTCCCAACAACTTTTAATCATCACACTCTTTCTATGTGATGTCATTACTATCAATAAGATCAATACAAACTTTTGTTTCTTCTTATTCTTTTTCTCTTTTCTATTATTCACCCAAGATCATAGCAAGAAAATCAAGCCCTTGACTCAACACTAATCCTTATTATATAGCTCACGGACTCGATTACATAGAGAGATCATAAAGCAAAACTTAAAACTAGATCATGCCATAAACTTTATTCTACTAGATCAAAATACTACTAATAGGATCGAACTAAGGAAAACGGTAAAGATAAGAGTTGTGATTGTGATACGATACCGGGGCACCTCCCCCAAGCTTGGCAGTTGCCAAGAGGAGTGCCCATACCCATGTGATTATATCTTCTTGGTTGGTGAAGAAGGAGGTGATGGATAGTCGCAAATCGAGTGTAAGAGGTCCTCTAGCTTGCGAATAATGCCCTTGAGTGCAAAGATATGCTCCTTCAACAAAATATTTTCACTTGTGAGATACTTGTTTTGAATACGAGTTAACTTAACCATCTGGAAAGCTTCGATCTCAGTGTTGGGTAACGTAGCAGAAAACAAAAATTTTCCTACGGTTTCACCAAGATCCATCTAGGAGTTCATCTAGCAACGAGTGATTAGATGCATGTACGTACCTTGTAGATGGTGAGCGGAAGCGTTCGAAGAACGGGGTTGATGTAGTCGAACACGACGTGATTCAAATCATCGGAGATCCTAGCACCGAACGGACGGTACCTCCGCGTTCAACACACGTACGGAACGGATGACGTCTCCTCCTTTCTTGATTCAGCAAGGGGGAAGGAGAGGTTGATGAAGATCCAGCAGCACGACGGCGTGATGGTGGATGCAGGGCGTCACAGTAGCAGGGCTTCGCCTATACTACGAGAGAGAGACGTAACGGGGAGAGAGGGAGGCGCCAGGGGCTGGTGTATGAAGTCCTCCCTCTCCTCAACTATATATAGGGGTGCCCAAGGGGTGTGGCCGGCCCTAGGAGATGGGATCTCCTAGGGGGGCGGCGGCCAAGGGGTGGGGGGCTTTCCCCCCAAGCAAGGGGGAGCCCCCCTTTAGGGTTTCCCCAAACCCTAGGCGCATGGGCCCTTGGGGGGTGGCGCCCCAGCCCACTATGGGCTGGGTCCCTTCCCACTTCAGCCCATGGGGCCCTCCGGGATAGGTGGCCCCACCCGGTGGACCCTCGGGACACTTCCGGTGGTCCCGGTACAATACCGGGTACCCCGAAACTTGTCCCGATGGCGGAAACAGCACTTCCTATATATAATTCTTTACCTCCGGACCATTCCGGAACTCCTCGTGACGTCCGGGATCTCATCCGGGACTCCGAACAACATTCGGATTACTGCATATACGTATCTTCACAACCCTAGAGTCAACGAACCTTAAGTGTGTAGACCCTACGGGTTCGGGAGACATGCAGTCATGACCGGGACGACTCTCCGGTCAATAACCAACAGCGGGATCTGGATACCCATGTTGGCTCCCACATGCTCCACGATGATCTCATCGGATGAACCACGATGTCGAGGATTAAACAACCCCGTATACAATTCCCTTTGTCAATCGGTATGTTACTTGCCCGAGACTCGATCGTCGGTATCCCAATACCTTGTTCAGTCTCGTTACCGGCAAGTCACTTTACCCGTACCGTAATGCATGATCCCGTGATCAACCACTTGGTCACCTTGAGCTCATAATGATGATGCATTACCGAGTGGGCCCAGTGATACCTCTCCGTCATACGGAGTGACAAATCCCAGTCTTGATCCATGTCAACCCAACAGACACTTTCGGAGATACCCGTAGTCTACCTTTATAGTCACCCAGTTACGTTGTGACGTTTGGTATACCCAAAGCACTCCTACGGTATCCGGGAGTTACACGATCTCATGGTCTAAGGAAAAGATACTTGACATTGGAAAACTCTAGCAAACGAACTATACGATCTTGTGCTATGTTTAGGATTGGGTCTTGTCCATCACATCATTCCCCTAATGATGTGATCTCGTTATCAATGACATCCAATGTCCATAGTCAGGAAACCATGACTATCTGTTGATCAACGAGCTAGTCAACTAGAGGCTTACTAGGGACATGTTGGTGTCTGTTATTCACACATGCATTACGATTTCCGGATAACACAATTATAGCATGAATAAAGACAATTATCATGAACAAAGAAATATAATAATAAAGCTTTTATTATTGCCTCTAGGGCATATTTCCAACAGTCTCCCACTTGCACTAGAGTCAATAATCTAGTTACATCGTGATGAATCAAACACCCATGGAATTCTGGTGTTGATCATGTTTTGCCCTAGGGAGAGGTTTAGTCAACGGATCTGCTATATTCAGGTCCGTATGTACTTTACAAATCTCTATGTCTCCATCTTGAACATTTTCACGAATGGAGTTGAAGCGACGCTTGATGTGCCTTGTCTTCTTGTGAAATCTGGGCTCCTTGGCAAGTGCAATAGCCCCAGTGTTGTCACGAAAGAGTTTGATTGGCCCCGACGCATTGGGTATGACTCCTAGGTCGGTGATGAACTCCTTCACCCATATTGCTTCATGTGCTGCCTCCGAGGCTGCCATGTACTCCGCTTCACATGTAGATCCCGCCACGACGCTCTGCTTGCAGCTGCACCAGCTCACTGCTCCACCATTCAACATATACACGTATCCGGTTTGTGACTTAGAGTCATCCAGATCTGTGTCGAAGCTAGCGTCAATGTAACCCTTTACGACGAGCTCTTCGTCACCTCCATAAATGAGAAACATTTCCTTAGTCCTTTTCAGGTACTTCAGGATATTCTTGACCGCTGTCCAGTGTTCCTTGCCGGGATTACTTTGGTACCTTCCTACCAAACTTACGGCAAGGTTTACATCAGGTCTGGTACACAGCATGGCATACATAATAGAACCTATGGCTGAGGCATAGGGGATGACACTCATCTCTTCTATATCTTCTGCCGTGGTCGGGCATTGAGCCGAGCTCAATTTCATACCTTGCAAAACAGGCAAGAACCCTTTCTTGGACTGATCCATTTTGAACTTCTTCAAAATCTTATCAAGGTACGTGCTTTGTGAAAGACCTATGAGGCGTCTCGATCTATCCCTATAGATCTTGATGCCTAATATATAAGCAGCTTCTCCAAGGTCCTTCATTGAAAAACTCTTATTCAAGTAGGCCTTGATGCTGTCCAAGAGTTCTATATCATTTCCCATCAAAAGTATGTCATCTACATATAGTATGAGGAATGCTACAGAGCTCCCACTCACTTTCTTGTAAACGCAGGCTTCTCCATAAGTGTGCGTAAACCCAAACGCTTTGATCATCTCATCAAAGCGAATGTTCCAACTCCGAGATGCTTGCACCAGCCCATAAATCGAGCGTTGGAGCTTGCACACCTTGTCAGCATTCTTAGGATCGACAAAACCTTCCGGCTGCATCATATACAATTCTTCCTTAAGGAAACCACTAAGGAATGCCGTTTTGACGTCCATTTGCCATATTTCATAATCGTAGAATGCGGCAATTGCTAACATGATTCGGACGGACTTTAGCTTCGCTACCGGTGAGAAAGTCTCATCGTAGTCAACCCCTTGAACTTGTCGATAACCCTTAGCGACAAGCCGAGCTTTATAGATGGTCACATTACCATCCGCGTCTGTCTTCTTCTTAAAGATCCATTTATTTTCTATGGCTCGCCGTTCAACAGGCAAGTCAGTCAAAGTCCATACTTCGTTTTCATACATGGATCCTATCTCGGATTTCATGGCTTCTAGCCATTTGTCGGAATCCGGTCCCGCCATCGCTTCTTCATAGTTCGAAGGTTCACCGTTGTCTAACAACATAATTTCCAAGACAGGGTTGCCGTACCACTCTGGTGCGGAACGTGTTCTTGTGGACCTTCGAATTTCAGTAGGAGCTTGATCAGAAGTATCTTGATCATCATGAATAACTTCCTCTCTAGTCGGTGCAGGCACCTCAGGAACATTTTCTTAAGTTGCGCCATTTACCGGTTCAAGAGGCAATACTTCATCAAGTTCTACTTTCCTCCCACTTACTTCTTTCGAGAGAAACTTTTTCTCTAGAAAGGATCCATTCATGGCAACAAAGATCTTGCCTTCGGATCTGAGGTAGAAGGTATACCCAGTAGTTTCTTTAGGGTATCCTATGAAGACGCATTTTTCCGACTTGGGTTCGAGCTTTTCAGGTTGAAGTTTCTTGACATAAGCATCGCATCCCCAAACTTTTAGAAACGACAGCTTAGGTTTCTTTCCAAACCATAATTCATACGGTGTCGTCTCAACGGATTTCGACGGAGCCCTATTTAAAGTGAATGCGGCAGTCTCTAAAGCATAGCCCCAAAAAGATACCGGTAAATCGGTAAGAGACATCATAGATCGTACCATATCTAATAGAGTGCGATTACGACGTTCGGACACACCATTACGCTGAGGTGTTCCAGGCGGCGTGAGTTGTGAAACTATTCCACATTTTCTTAAGTGTGTGCCAAATTCGTGACTCAAGTATTCTCCTCCACGATCTGATCGTAGAAACTTGATTTTCCTGTCACGTTGATTCTCAACCTCACTCTGAAATTCCTTGAACTTTTCAAAGGTTTCAGATTTGTGTTTCATTAAGTAGATATACCCATATCTACTCAAGTCATCAGTGAGGGTGAGAACATAACGATAGCCACCGCGAGCCTCAACACTCATTGGACCGCACACATCAGTATGTATGATTTCCAATAAGTTGGTTGCTCGCTCCATTGTTCCTGAGAACGGAGTCTTGGTCATTTTTCCCATGAGGCATGGTTCGCACGTGTCAAATGATTCATAATCAAGAGACTCTAAAAGTCCATCTGCATGGAGTTTCTTCATGCGTTTGACACCTATGTGACCAAGGCGGCAGTGCCACAAGTATGTGGGACTATCATTATCAACCTTACATCTTTTGGTACTCACACTATGAATATGTGTAGTAATACGCTCGAGATTCATTAAGAATAAACCATTGACTATCGGAGCATGACCATAAAACATATCTCTCATATAAATAGAACAACCATTATTCTCAGATTTAAATGAGTAGCCATCTCGTATTAAACGAGATCCTGATACAATGTTCATGCTCAAACATGGCACTAAATAACAATTATTGAGGTTTATAACTAATCCCGTAGGTAAATGTAGAGGCAGCGTGCCGACGGCGATCACATCGACCTTGGAACCATTCCCGACGCGCATCGTCACCTCATCCTTCGCCAGTCTCCGTTTATTCCGCAGCTCCTGCTGTGAGTTACAAATATGAGCAACGGCACCGGTATCAAATACCCAGGAGTTACTACGAGCACTGGTAAGGTACACATCAATTACATGTATATCAAATATACCTTTGGTGTTACCGGCCTTCTTGTCTGCTAAGTATTTGGGGCAGTTCCGCTTCCAGTGACCCTTCCCTTTGCAATAAAAGCACTCTGTCTCAGGCTTGGGTCCATTCTTTGACTTCTTCCCGACAGCTTGCTTGCCGGGTGCAGCAACTTCCTTGCCGTCCTTCTTGAAGTTCTTTTTACCCTTGCCCTTCTTGAACTTAGTGGTTTTATTCATCATCAACACTTGATGTTCCTTCTTGACTTCTACCTCTGCTGATTTCAGCATAGCAAATACTTCAGGAATGGTCTTTACCATCCCCTGCATATTGAAGTTCATCACAAAGCTCTTGTAGCTTGGTGGAAGCGACTGGAGGATTCTGTCAATGACCGCGTCATCCGGGAGATTAACTCCCAGCTGAGTCAAGCGGTTATGTAACCCAGACATAGTGAGTATGTGCTCACTGACAGAACTATTTTCCTCCATCTTACAGCTGAAGAACTTATCGGAGACTTCATATCTCTCGATCCGGGCATGAGCTTGAAAAACCATTTTCAGCTCTTCGAACATCTCATATGCTCCATGTCTCTCAAAACGCTTTTGGAGCCCCGGCTCTAAGCTGTAAAGCATGCCACACTGAACGAGGAGTAGTCATCAGTACGTGTCTGCCAAGCGTTCATAGCGTCTTGGTTCTGTGGGACGGGTGGATCACCTAGCGGTGCTTGTAGGACATAATCTTTCTTGGCAGCTATGAGGATGATCCTCAGGTTCCGGACCCAATCCGTATAGTTGCTGCCATCGTCTTTCAGCTTGGTTTTCTCTAGGAACACGTTGAAATTGAATAAAACGTTGGCCATTTGATCTACAAGACATATTGTAAAGATTTTAGACTAAGTTCATGATAATTAAGTTCATCTAATCAAATTATTAATGAACTCCCACTCAGATTAGACATCCCTCTAGTCATCTAAGTGTTACACGATCCGAGTCGACTAGGCCGTGTCCAATTAACACGTGAGACGGACTAGTCATCGCCGGTGAACATCTTCATGTTGATCGTATCTTCCATACGACTCGTGTTCGACCTTTCGGTCTCTGTGTTCCGAGGCCATGTCTGTACATGCTAGGCTCGTCAAGTTAACCCTAAGTGTTTTTGCATGTGTAAAACTGTCTTACACCCGTTGTATGTGAACGTAAGGATCTATCACACCCGATTAACACGT
Source organism: Triticum urartu (assembly GCF_056163025.1). Classification (NCBI taxonomy): domain Eukaryota; kingdom Viridiplantae; phylum Streptophyta; class Magnoliopsida; order Poales; family Poaceae; genus Triticum; species Triticum urartu. Next base: position 575,417,411 of record NC_141879.1, read on the forward strand.
GGTGCTTCGAAACGACGAACTGTAGCAACGGTGCACAGTTAGGGGAGAACACTTCTTGAAATTGTTGTAAGGGATCATCTTATTTACTACCGTCGTTCTAAGTAAACAAGATGCAAAACATGATAAACATCACATGCAATCAAATAATAATAGTGACATGATATGGCCAATATCACATAGCTCCTTTGATCTCCATATTGGGGCTCCATGATCATCCTGTCACCGTCATACTCATCGACATGTAAGTTGTGATTCCTTTTACAATAGCATGAACATCTCATACATCACATATAGATCATTCATCATTCATCACAACTTTGGCCATATCATATCACAAAGCACTTGCTGCAAAAACAAGTTAGACGTCCTCTAATTGTTGTTGCAGGTTTTACGTGGCTGAAGTAGGGTTCTAACAAGAACGTTTTCTTACCTACGTGAAAGCCACAACGTGATTTGTCAACTTCTATTTACCCTTCATAAGGACCCTTTTCATCGAATCCGCTCCAACTAAAGTAGGAGAGACAGACACCCGCCAGCCACCTTATGCAACTTGTGCATGTTAGTCGGTGGAACCGGTCTCACGTAAGCATACGTGTAAGGTTGGTCCGGGCCGCTTCATCCCACAATACCGTTGAAGCAAGATAATACTAGTAGCGGCAAGAAAGTTGACAAATCTACGCCCACAACAAATTGTGTTCTACTCGCGCAAGAAGAACTACGCATAGACCTAGCTCATGATGCCACTGTTGGGTAATGTAGCAGAAAACAAAAATTTTCCTACGGTTTCACCAAGATCCATCTAGGAGTTCATCTAGCAACGAGTGATTAGATGCATCTACGTACCTTGTAGATGGTGAGCGGAAGCGTTCGAAGAACGGGGTTGATGTAGTCGAACACGACGTGATTCAAATCACCGGAGATCCTAGCACCGAACGGACGGTACCTCCGCGTTCAACACACGTATGGAACGGATGACGTCTCCTCCTTTCTTGATCCAGCAAGGGGGAAGGAGAGGTTGATGAAGATCCAGCAGCACGACGGCGTGATGGTGGATGCAGGGCGTCACAGTAGCAGGGCTTCGCCTATACTACGAGAGAGAGACGTAACGGGGAGAGAGGGAGGCGCCAGGGGCTGGTGTATGAAGTCCTCCCTCTCCTCAACTATATATAGGGGTGCCCAAGGGGTGTGGCCGGCCCTAGGAGATGGGATGTCCTAGGGGGGCGGCGGCCAAGGGGTGGGGGGCTTTCCCCCCAAGCAAGGGGGAGCCCCCCTTTAGGGTTTCCCCAAACCCTAGGCGCATGGGCCCTTGGGGGGTGGCGCCCCAGCCCACTATGGGCTGGGTCCCTTCCCACTTCAGCCCATGGGGCCCTCCGGGATAGGTGGCCCCACCCGGTGGACCCCCGGGACACTTCCGGTGGTCCCGGTACAATACCGGGTACCCCGAAACTTGTCCCGTTGGCCGAAACAGCACTTCCTATATATAATTCTTTACCTCTGGACCATTCCGGAACTCCTCGTGACGTCCAGGATCTCATCCGGGACTCCTAACAACATTCAGATTACTGCATATACGTATCTTCACAACCCTAGCGTCAACGAACCTTAAGTGTGTAGACCCTACGGGTTCGGGAGACATGCAGTCATGACCGGGACGACTCTCCGGTCAATAACCAACAGCGGGATCTGGATACCCATGTTGGCTCCCACATGCTCCACGATGATCTCATCGGATGAACCACGATGTCGAGGATTAAACAACCCCGTATACAATTCCCTTTGTCAATCGGTATGTTACTTGCCCGAGACTCGATCGTCGGTATCCCAATACCTTGTTCAGTCTCGTTACCGGCAAGTCACTTTACTCGTACCATAATGCATGATCCCGTGATCAACCACTTGGTCACCTTGAGCTCATAATGATGATGCATTACCGAGTGGGCCCAGTGATACCTCTCCGTTATATGGAGTGACAAATCCCAGTCTCGATCCGTGTCAACCCAATAGACACTTTTGGAAATACCTGTAGTGCACCTTTATAGTCACCCAGTTACGTTGTGACGTTTGATACACCCAAAGCACTCTTACGGTATCCGGGAGTTACACGATCTCATGGTCAAAGGAAAAGATACTTGACATTGGAAAAGCTCTAGCAAACGAACTACACGATCTTGTGCTATGCTTAGGATTAGGTCTTGTCCATCACATCATTCTCCTAATGATGTGATCCCGTTATCAATGACATCCAATGTCCATAGCCAGGAAACCATGACTATCTGTTGATCAACGAGCTAGTCAACTAGAGGCTTACTAGGGACATATTATGGTCTATGTATTCACACGTGTATTACGATTTCCGGATAATACAGTTATAGCATGAATAAAGACAATTATCATGAACAAAGAAATATAATAATAATACTTTTATTATTGCCTCTAGGGCATATTTCCAACACTCAGTTGGGGTAAGAAGGTTGTGATCAAGTTGAAGGATATCTTCTGTTGTCGGAGCTTGGTCCTCCGTGGCCTTCTTGATCCCTTCATCCTTGTTGATCTCCATGGGTTCTTCCCTCTTCAGCTCTATCTTCATTAGCCAGGCATCTTTGTCACCATTGTTGGAGGAGGGGGACGACATGATAATCTAGATTTGTCAGAAAAATAGCTCGAAACAAGAACAGAGAATATTTGCGTGATACGTGAGTCAAAACCTTCAGGAGAATATATAATGAATTTTTAATGACCAAAATACGTAGCGTGCAAGAAAACGGAGTCCGGAAGGCACACGAGGTGCTCACGAGGGAGGGGGCGCGCCCTCCACCCTCGTGGGGCCCTCGTGTCCTTCCCGGACTGCTACTTAATTTTCTATTTTTCTAAATATTCCAAAACGGAGAAATATTGCCTTAAAAATTGTTTTGGAGTCGGTTTACTTACCGTACCACATACCTATTCCTTTTCGGAGTCTGAAACGTTCTGGAAAGTGTCCCTTATGTATTCCTCCGGGGTTACAGTTTCAATAATATTGGTTTCAATATTTATGGGATTACCTGAGATATAATGTTTGATTCTTTGACCGTTTACCACCTTCGGATTTGTGCCTTCGAAGTTGTTGATTTTTATGGCACCGGAACGATAGACCTCCTCGATAACATAGGGGCCTTCCCATTTAGAGAGAAGTTTCCCTGCAAAAAATCTTAAACGAGAGTTGTATAGCAATACATAATCACCTACATTAAACTCACGCTTTTGTATCCTTTTGTCATGCCATCTTTTAACCTTTTCTTTAAACAACTTAGCATTTTCATAAGCTTGGGTTCTCCATTCATCAAGAGAGCTAATATCAAATAACCTCTTTTCACCGGCAAGTTTGAAATCATAATTGAGCTCTTTAATAGCCCAATATGCCTTATGCTCTAGTTCGAGAGGTAAGTGACATGCTTTTCCATATACCATTTTATACGGAGACATACCCACAGGATTTTTATATGCAGTTCTATAGGCCCATAATGCATCATCAAGTTTCTTGGACCAATTCTTTCTAGACCTATTGACAGTCTTTTGCAAAATTAATTTGAGTTCTCTATTACTCAATTCTACTTGACCACTAGACTATGGGTGATACGGAGATGCAATTCTATGATTGACGTCATATTTAGCAAGCATTTTACGGAAAGCGCCATGAATAAAATGTGAACCACCATCAGTCATTAGATATCTAGGGACTCCAAACCTCGGAAAAATAACTTCTTTAAGCATTTTAATAGAAGTGTTATGATCAACACTACTAGTTGGAATAGCTTCTACCCACTTAGTAATGTAATCAACAGCAACTAAATATGTGTATATCCATTAGAGGCAGGAAAAGGTCCCATATAATCAAAGCCCCAAACATCAAATGGTTCAATGTGAATAATTCATAGGCATTTCTTGACGTCTACTAATATTACCAATTCTTTGACATTCATCACAAGATAGGAAAAACTTACGGGCATCCTTGAAGAGAGTAGGCCAATAAAAACCGGATTGCAATACCTTATGTGCAGTTCTATCTCCCGCGTGGTGTCCTCCATAAGTTTCGGAGTGGCACTTGCGTAGGATCTATTCCTATTCATGCTCAGGTACACAACGTCTAATAACACCATCTACTCCTTCTTTATAAAGATGTGGGTCATCCCAAAAGTAATGTCTCAAATCATAGAAGAACTTTTTCTTTTTTTGGTATGTGAAGCTAGGTGGTATAAATTTAGCAACTATGTAATTAGCATAATCAGCATACCAAGGGGTACTATGAGAAGTACTTATGACATTTAATTGTTCATCAGGGAAGCTATCATCAATAGGTAGTGGGTCATCAAGAACATTCTATAACCTAGATAAGTTGTCTGCGACGGGGTTCTCAGCTCCTTTTCTATCAACAATATGCAAATCAAATTCTTGTAGCAAGAGAACCCATCTAATAAGTCTAGGTTTAGCATCTTTCTTCTCCATGAGATATTTAATAGCAGCATGATCAGTGTGGATAGTTACTTTAGAATCAACAATATAAGGTCTGAACTTATCACAAGCAAATACAACTGCTAAAAGTTCTTTTTCAGTAGTAGCATAATTTCTTTGAGCATTGTCTAGAGTCTTACTAGCATAATGGATAACATTTAATTTCGTATCAACTCTTTGCCCTAGAACAGCACCTACAGCATAATCGCTAGCATCACACATAATTTCAAAGGGTAAATTCTAATCAGGTGGCTGAACAATAGGTGCAGAGGCTAATGCTTTCTTAAGTATTTCAAATGCTTCTACATAATCATCATCAAAGACAAATGGTACATCTTTTTGTAATAAATTAGTCAGAGGCCGAGAAATTTTTGAGAAGTCCTTAATGAACCTCCTATAAAATCTGGTGTGACCAAGGAAACTTCTTATACCTTTGATGTCCTTATGACATGGCATCTTTTCAATAGCATCAACCTTGGCTTTATCAACTTCAATACCTCTTTCAAAAACTTTATGCCCCAAGACAATACCCTCATTAACCATAAAGTGACTTTTCCCAATTCAAGACAAGATTAGTTTCTTCACATCTCTGCAAAACTCGATCAAGATTGCTCAAGCAATCATCAAAAGAAGATCCATATACGGAAAAGTCGTCCATGAAAACCTCACAAATCTTTTCAGAAAAGTCAGACAATATAGCCATCATGCATCTTTGAAAAGTAGCAGGTGCATTACATAAACCAAAAGGCATATGTCTATAAGCAAAAGTACCAAAAGGGCATGTAAAAGTAGTCTTTGATTGATCTTTAGCCGACACAGGTATTTGAGAGAAACCAGAATAATCATCTAGAAAGCAGTAATGTGTATGTTTGCATAATCTTTCTAGCATTTGATCGATAAAAGGTAAGGGGTAATGATCTTTCTTAGTAGCCTTATTTAATTTGCAGAAATCAATTACCATCCTATAACCCGTAATAATTCTTTGTGGAATCAATTCATCTTTATCATTAGGAACAACAGTAATACCTCCCTTCTTAGGGACACAATGAACAGGACTTACCCACTGACTATCAGCAACGGGATAAATTATACCTGCCTCCAGAAGCTTTAGTATTTCCTTTCTTACCACTTCTTTCATTTTAGGATTCAGACGTCGTTGAGGATCATGAACTGGTTTGGCATCTGCTTCCAAATTTATTTTATGTTGACATAGAGTGGGACTAATGCCCTTAAGATCATCAAGAGTATATCCAATAGCAGCATGGTGCTTCTTCTGAGTTTTCAACAATCTTTCTTCTTCATGCTCTGAAAGGTTAGCACTAATAATAACAGGATATATCTTCTTTTCATCAAGATAAGCATATTTAAGATTATCAGGCAACGGTTTAAGCTCAAACACGGGATCACCCTTAGGTGGAGGGGAATCCCCTAGGATTTCAATAGGCAAATTGTGTTTCAGAATAGGTTCTTGTTTAAAGAATACTTCATATATTTCCCTTCTTTCATTCATAAACATATCATTCTCATGGTCTAGCAAATATTGTTCTAAAGGATCACTAGGAGGTACAACAATAGAAGCAAGACCAATAATTTCATCCTTACTAGGAAATTCTTCTTCACGGTATTGTTTACTAAATTTAGAGAAATTAAACTCATGAGTCATATCATCTAAGCCAAGAGTAACAACATCCCTTGTGCAATCTATGGTAGCATTAACAGTATTTAAGAAGGGTCTGCCAAATATAATGAGACAAAAGCTATCTTGTGGGGAACCAAGAACAAGAAAATCAGCAGGATATTTAGTTTTCCCACACAAGACTTCAACATCTCTAACAATTCCCATTGGTGAAATAGTATCTCTATTAGCAAGTTTAATAGTAACATCAATTTCTTCTAACTCAACAGGTGCAATGTCATGCATAATTTCTTTGTATAAGTCAATAAGTATTGCACTAGCACTAGCACCCATATCACATAAGCCATGATAACAATGTTCTCCTATTTTAACAGAAATAACAGGCATGCCTACCACATGTCTAGGTTTATCTGTATCACGGGGTTTAGCAATTCTAGCAGTTTCATTACAGAAGTAAATAACATGCCCATCTATATTATCAGACAAGAGATCTTTAACAATAGCAATATTAGGTTCAACTTTAACTTTCTCAGGAGGTGTATATGTTTTAATATTGCTTTTACAAACCACAGTTGAAGCTTTAGCATGATCCTTTATCCTAACAGGGAAAGGTGGTTTCTCAACATAACAAGTAGGAACAATAGGATCATTATAAGTAATAGTCTTTTCTTCAACTTTAATAGGTGCAGCTACTTTTACTTATATGGGAGGATGATATTTAAACCACTTCTCCTTAGGGAGATCAACATAAGTAGCAAAAGATTCACAGAAAGAAGCTACTATCTCAGAATCAAGTCCATATTTAGTGCTAAACTTACGGAAAATATCGGTATCCATAAAAGATTTAACACAATCAAACTTAGGTGTCATACCTGACTCCTTAACATTGTCGAGGTCCCAATCTTCAGAGTTGCGTTTAATTCTATCCAATAAATCCCATCTAAATCCAATAGTCTTCATCATAAAAGAGCCAGCACAAAAAGTATCGAGCATGGTGCGATTGTTTTCAGAAAGCTGAGCATAAATTTTTTGAAGAATTGTTTCTCTTGGGAGCTCATGATTGGGGCATGAATATAACATTGATTTAAGCCTCCCCCAAGCTTGAGCGATGCTTTCTCCTTCGCGAGGCCAAATTTTTTTATATAATTGTGATCACGATAAACAAGATGCATAGGGTAATACTTTTGATGAAATTCCAATTTCAATCTTCTATAGTTCCATGATCTCGTATCATCACATAGCCTATACCATATCAATGCGTCTCCCTTCAAAGATAAAGGGAAGACCTTCTTCTTAGCAACATCATCGGGTATACCTGCAAGCTTAAATAATCCACAAACTTCATCCACATATATTAGGTGTTCATCAGGATGCTTTGTTCCATCTCCTGTAAAAGGATTAGCTAGCAGTTTTCCTATCATTCCCGAAGGATACTCATAAGGAATTTCATTTTCAATAGGTTCAGTAGGTTGAGGAGCAACTCTTTGCTCTACTGGTCGGGGTGGAGATACCCCTAACAAGCCCCTCAGAGGATTACGTTCCATAGTAACAAGTGACAGTAAATTTAAGCACACTATATAAATCTTTCCTTACCAAATTCCACCTACCAAAAGTGCTTCACTCCCCGGCAATGGCGCCAGAAAAGAGTCTTGATGACCCACAAGTATAGGGGATCTATCGTAGTCCTTTCGATAAGTAAGAGTGTCGAACCCAACGAGGAGCAGAAGGAAATGATAAGCGGTTTTCAGCAAGGTATTCTCTGCAAATACTGAAATAAGTGGTAACAGATAGTTTTGTGATAAGAAAATTTGTAACGAGCAACAAGTAACAAAAGTAAATAAAGTGCAGCAAGGTGGCCCAACCCTTTTTGTAGCAAAGGACAAGCCTGGATAAACTCTTATATAAGGAAAAGCGCTCCTGAGGACACATGGGAATATCGTCAAGCTAGTTTTCATCACGTTCATATGATTCGCGTTCGGTACTTTGATAATTTGATATGTGGGTGGACCGGTGCTTGGGTGCTATTCTTACTTGAACAAGAATCCCACTTATGATTAACCTCTATTGCAAGCATCCGCAACTACAACAAAAGTATTAAGATAAACCTAACCATAGCATGAAACATATGGATCCAAATCAGCCCCTTACGATGCAACGCATAAACTAGGGTTTAAGTTTCTGTCACTCTAGCAACCCATCATCTACTTATACTTCCCAATGCCTTCCTTTAGGCCCAAATAATGGTGAAGTGTTATGTAGTCGACGTTCACATAACATCACTAGAGGCTAGACAACATACATCTCATCAAAATATTGAATGAATACCAAATTCACATGACTACTAATAGCAAGACTTCTCCCTTGTCCTCAGGAACAAACGTAACTACTCACAAATCATATTCATATTCATAATCAGAGGGGTAATAATATGCATAAAGGATCTGAACATATGATCTTCCACCAATTAATCCAACTAGCATCAACTACAAGGAGTAATTAACACTACTACCAACCTACTAGCACCAATCCCGGACTTGGAGACAAGAATTGGATACAAGAGATGAACTAGGGTTTTGAGATGAGATGGTGCTGATGAAGATGTTGATGGAGATTGCCCTCTCCCGATGAGAGGAGCGTTGGTGATGACGATGGCGATGATTTCCCCCTCCGGGAGGGAAGTTTCCCCGACAGAACAGCTCTGCCGGAGTTCTAGATTGGATCCGCCAAGGTTCCGCCTCGTGGCGGCGGAGTTTCATTCCGAAAGGTTTCTCTTATTTTTTTTCTCGGCGAAAGACTTCATATAGGAGAAGATGGTCACCGGAGAGCCACCAGGGGGCCCACGAGGTAGGGGGCGCGCCCTGGGGGGGCACCCTCGTGGAAAGGGTGTGGGCCCCCTGGTCTTCATCTTTGGCGAGGATTTTTCATTATTTATTATAAGGTATTCCGCGGAGTTTTAGGACTTTTGGAGTTGTGCAGATAGGTCTCTAATATTTGCTCCTTTTCCAGCCCAGAATTCCAGCTGCCGGCATTCTCCCTCCTTATGTAAACCTTGTAAAATAAAAGAGAATAGCCATAAGTATTTTGACATAATGTGAAATAACTGCCCATAATGCAATAAATATCAATATAAAAGCATGATGTAAAATGGACGTATCAGGCTGCGGCAAAAATATTTACGGGCCGGACACCGATGCGGGCTCTGGTCTGGCCAGAAAAATGGGCCGAGCCCGTATAATCGTCGGAATTATGCGGGTTTGCGCCGGATGCGGGGTCTGCTAGAGTTGCTCTAATGGGAAGAAAGACGAAATAAGAACGCTATGTTTTTTAGCATCAGTACAGACACCATCACTCATATACACGCGCATACGCTCACCCCTATGAACACATACACGCACACCATACCCCTATGAGCACCTCCGAGAGACTGAGCCGACATATCATCTTGAGATTTACGAAGTCACCGTAGGTGCCTCGTCGTCGACGGGAACGTTTCCTCCACTGAAAGCGCATCGCCGGAAATTCTGAAATAAATCCAGAAATAATGCGAGCACCAGGATTTGAACCCTGATGGGTTGGGAATACCATTGTCCACCTAACCATCTCAACCACAGGTTGATTCGCCGCTACGTTCTTTTTCAGGAGTAGAGATTCTATTACTAGAACAATGCACGCGTGTTGCAACGAAATATAAGTATTCCCATACGTTAGCTTGTGATTTACTTGTCAATAATAATGTAATTGTATAAATAAATATTCATCAAATTTTGTCCATGAATTACCTTACATTTTGATTAGAAGTTTGATAAGTAAATTAAAGAAGAATTGGTTCAGAAGATAAATAAATTAAGGTGATTAATTATCCTATATATGAAATGTTGAATGAAAGAGTGATAAAAAGAAAGGCGAAATGGAACCTTACTTTCTTTTTAAGTAGTGAAGAATGTACTATAATAACAGAAAAAAATATTTGTGCCACTCCAAAACCATGTCTTAGATGTGGACCATGCCACCCATTCACCATTATCCTTTCACCGATCGACGAGGTACCATGTGGGCACAAAATCGTACCAAGCTTCAATCAAGCGCGTACGTCCACTGGCCACCGCCACGAGCAGGGCACCGGATGGTCGGCGCGCCATCTGGAAGACCATATGAGGGTGCCCTGCTTCCCCTTAGGTACGCATGTTTGCTTGGCGGATAGTTACAAACTCGCTGGCGTCGTGGGCGAACAAGTTTTCTCGGCATCTTGAGGTTTCTGACCAATGCCCTTTGTGTGGACTCGAACGGGAGGACGTGTTCCATGCCCTTTGTAGGTGCCCTCTGGCGGTGGACTTGTGGCGCTCCATGGCGAGGGATTGGTCTATACCGAAGGTGGAGGACATCCGGAACTCGGGGCCTAACTGGCTATTCGGCTTGCTAGACCCCCTCGACGACGCGACGAGGATGGTAGTCCTCATGATCATGTGGAGGAACTGGCACGTCAGGAATGAGATCACACATGCTAAGAAGCCCCCTCCAGCTGAGGCATCTCGCCGATTCCTACATGGGTATATCAACTCATTACTCTGCATCCAACAACACCCACATGTGGACATGATCAAGGGCAAGATGGCGGTCCTCCCTCCCCAGTCTACCCTACGTCCCCAGAAGGAAGCAAAGGAGGAGAGGGCATGGTCTGCACCAAGGCCAGGTTTTGTCAAGCTGAATACGGATGGCAGCTATGTGATGGCGTCAGGAGCATCCGGAGGAGGAATGATCTTGCAGGACGACCAGGGAGAGATCATATTTTCTGCATGCAGAGAACTCCGCACATGTGATAATGCGCTTGGAGCTGAGCTCGCGGCGTGTAAGGAGGGCCTGGAGCTGGCCCTGCACCGGACGGAATTAATGATAGTGGTGGAGCTAGATTGTGCAGAGGCCGTGGCTATGATCACACAGCGCATGGAGGACCGGTCAGTCTTTTGCGGCCTCGTCCAAGAGATCAAAGAACTTGTTGCCGGAGGTTTTTTTTTATTTCTTGCTCTAAATGTAGCCATGAACTTGCCACGGCTGAGGCTGAAAGCCATCCTGATTAATGAGAATCCCCCCCCCCCCCCCCCCCCCCCGGGGAAAAAAAAAACTGATAAGCCCTCCTGAAAATGAAAGAACCCCAATAACCCATCCCAGTTGTCATCCTCATCCGGGGACCCCTGATCACCTATCGCCGCGCCTCATGCGCCCTTCAAAGACACCCAAGAACCAACGAGGGACGAGTTCAAGAGATCTCGACGCGCCGCGCATCATCCAGAGCAGAACAACTACGAAAGATCTGCCCTGCCTCCCGTCCCGCTCCGCCTTTTTGAGACAGAGGCTCCTCCCTCCTGTACGTTGGGCACGGCGAAAGGGCAGAAGGAGACGCCGAGAAGAGACAGGCCGGCGGCGTCCCGTTCCGCGCGCGGTAGGACCGGTGAACAGGACGGGCGGCCATGCAATGCCATGTGGCTATTGCCACCACGTACGACGCGTCGGCTCCCGAGAGCGACGCGGCTGCAGCTGCCGTGCGTGTGCGACGTACGCAGGGGCAGGGCGCTCGCCGGGCTTCCGCCCTGCCTGCCCGGGATGCCGTCGACCCAGCTACGGCAATACGCGCGGGTGGACGGGTCCTTGGCCTTGCAACTTGGCCGCAATAATTCCCGGAGAAAGCGAATTCTTAATGCTGTGGATGCCCGGAGATGCAGGACGGATTCCGAAAGCGGCACCAGGGGAGAAAGGAATCCTGTGGGAGCGGCGAAAGTCACCAGCGTGACGTGACAATCGGTCGAGAGGGAGTCAATGGACTAACAGTATTCTTTTTTTTGTGTGTGTGTAGAGACTAACAGTATTCCTACTAGTACTACTACTAGTAACATCCAACCCAGATACGATCTGCAACCAGGAGTACTCCTGTACGTGGGTAGGCTCAGGCAGTACTCTGCAAGACGGCAATAACTCGGCCGGTTGCGGTCGAACAAGGTAACGTCACGATTTGAGTGACGGTTGCTGGCGGTGATAAGTCGATGGAAAGATCGTCCGATATTACTTGACCCCCCCGAGAAAATGAAAGACAAGTACTAATATCTGATCTGACTAGGTAAGGTAGTACTAGGTACCGTGAGTTTAAAGGCACTACTATCTGATACAACCTCGTCTGGCTCCGGTTTAACAGCCTGTAACTTTTCTGACTTGGCTGAGGCAAGAAGCTAAAAAGGTTGACAAGCTATAATTGAGAACCAGGCTGTGCTTAATGAACTTGTGCTGTACTGAGCTTCTTTCTAAATCTATTGAGTAAAAAAAAACTAGCTAGCCCAACGATCGGCAAAAACTGACAGAGCAATAAGAATCTACTATACTTATAAAATTTCTTAAAATGCAAAAAATGGCTTATAATTTAAACAATCATTTTCTAAAAAGGAAATCTTTTTTTGCCAATCCATCTCTGTCATAAAATTGTGCACGCATGCGGAAATACTTTTTAGTGTTACATTTGTAAAAATGCACAGAGCTGGCAAAATTGACCTTTTTCTATGTGAAAATATACAAGCACACAAATACCTGGATATTTTTTTGGGAGAAAAGCATTAGATCTATCAAAAAAGTTTACCAGAAATACAAAACACCTCAAACATAATAAAAATTACATCAAAATATCGACACCACCACTGTCCCCGACGCATCATTGTCACCGCTTCTCTACTAGAGCCGGCTTGACTTTGATGACAGCCGGGAAGTCTTTGTGCACGTGCCCTAAGGACCAGCGCCCTGGAGCCGCGGTCGTCGTTATTGAACTCTTGCATTGATTTGAAATACTTGACAGTAAATCTCGCTACAAGACAAGAAACCCTAACATACCACCCCAAGGAGAGGACGAGAACCTATATCGGAGCTCCATCGACTACATCCAGACAGACGAACTCGACAAGGGTTGTAGCCCCAAAGACAAACACGAAGAAGAAAGGCCGCCATCCGCCCGAGCGCCACATCCGTTAGGACTAAAAAAATCCTAACCTAAACTACTTACCGGAGCGGAGGCACCAAGATTCTCCTTCCCGCCACCGGTCGCCGGAGAGGTAGGGAGAAGGAAGGCGAATCCATGGGCTCGCCGGAGATGTTTAGAGGGAAGAGTTTGTCGTAGCCATTTAGGGTTAGGGGATGAAAACGAGAGGAAGTCTTCATAGCACCTCGGTATTTGTGGATGCATTTTTTCCAAAAATTGGTCTTACATTAGAAAAAAAATCCCGCGGCTGCATCACTCAAGTTATACCAGAGACGCCCTAGAGAAAAAAAAAGAAATCTACTCCCTCAGTTTCTAAATATAAGCCTTTTTATAGATTAGATATTCTAAGAGCAACTCTAGCAAATCCCATAAAAATTTGACCCGCAAAACGTGTTTCTGGTTCCACAAAGATCACGTTTGCGGGTCGAAAACTAGTGCGGCCAAACAGAAACCGTATCTAAACCTGCATAATTATACTATAATTAATTAAAGAAACACTTTCGCGGGAGAACTTGCACAAACATAGTTCATCACATGATCAACAAACTATAAGCATAATTATACTACATACTACGTTCAACTAGTACTAGAGGGGTTGGATCTGATGGCGGCGAGGTCACGGCAAATGGACAACGCCGTGGAGGAGTCGGACGCTCAATCCTCCTCGCCGGAGCTGCACAGTTCGATGTACTTCGCCACCTGCTCCGCGCGGATGCGGCGCCACTCCTCGGCCTTCTCCTTGGCGGCGAGGTTGGCGGCGACCGCCTGCTGCCACTGAAGGTCTTCGAGCTCCTCGACGTGGCGCCGGCGCTCCGCCTCCTCGCGCACGCTCCGCTCGGCGATGGCGGCCGCAACGGCGTCGACGTAGTCTTCCGGCCCGATGACTCCGAGGCGGCCGAGCGGAGCGGGCTTCTTGGGCTCCTCCTTCACGGGGACGAAGGCGAACGCGTCCGACTCCTCCTCGTCCTCCGACCACTCCCTCTTCAACGGGAGAAGGCCCGCGCCGGAGGAGTAGAAGCTCCCGGCGTACGTGGACCTCACGGAGGAGAAGGACGCGCGCCGACGGTCGTACTCCGTCGTCTCGCTCCGCTGGAAGCTCGTCGGCGGCGACGGGTCGCGGTTGGTCCACTTTCGGGCCCCGTGCTTCCTCGCGCCGTCGGATCGGACGCGCATACTCGCGCTCCGGGTCCCTTCCGCCGTCGGATCTGCTGCCGGAGCCGCGTCCGGAGCTCCACATTCGGCCCCACATGGCGGCGGGAGGCGGGGCGGGTGGTCGCCAGCGGCGAGAAATGTAGAGAGGGGAAGGGAAATCACGTGGCTCAGCGGCGGCGAGGGATAGGGTTTGGACCCGCAAACGAGTCGCGGAACCGCAGTTATAGCAGTCGGGGCGTGCGGTTTGCGGGCCGCGGCAAAAAATTTTGTGGGCCAGGCGAATATGCGGGCTCTGTTCTGGCCGGAAAATGGGCCAAGCCCGCATATTCGCCGGAATTTTGCAGGTTTGCGTGTTTGCGGGGTCTGCTAGAGTTGCTCTAATACGGACTACATACAGAGTGCAAAATGAGTGAATCTGCACTCTAAAATGTGTCTATATATATCTGTATGTATTTTTTTTAGGATCATCTGTACGTACTCTTTGAAATATGTAAAATAGGCATATATTTACAAACGGAGTGAATACTTACCTTTCTTTCTGTTCGGCTCTGCTGGTGGTGACAGGTCACACCCATGGAATGGAATGGAAGCGTCCAACTCGCCACCACTTCCGTCGCCGACCTGCCCCACCCCGGCCACACACCTGCGACACGAGAGAGAGATGCCGAGATCCCAAGCACAAGCAATCCCAATTCCCGTGGCCTTTATATAAAGAAGATCCCCTCCGTCTCTCTCTCCTCCACTTGTACTCCACCGCCACCACCCAGGGAACGCCACGCGCAGAGCTCCTCTGAAGCAAACACCAGACACAAGCGGGGACGAATCCCAGCCGTGCGGTTCGTCGATCGATCGATCCGATGGGGCGGCGGCCCAGCGCGTCGCCGGTGGGGTCGGGGGAGCCGCTGCTGCCGGAGGTGCGCAAGTGCGTCAGCGGCGGCGCGACGATGCAGCGGTCGCTCTCGCGGGCGGACGACGAGCTGCAGTGGTTCCGGTCGTGCCTGCGGTGGGTGTGCATGGACCACTCGGCCCCGGGCCGCGCCGCGCTGTCCTGGCTGCTCTTCCTGCTCCTCGCCGTCGTCGTCCCGGCCGTCGCGCACTTCGTCATCGCCTTCCGCCCCTCGCGCCGCCCCTTCGACGCCGTCGTGCAGGTCTCGCTCTCCGCCGCCTCCGGCGCCAGCTTCTTCTGCCTCTCCTCCTCCTTCCGCCGCATCGGCCTCCGCCGCCTGCTCTACCTCGACAAGCTCCGCACCAACAGCGACCGCGTCCGGCTCAACTACACCGCCCGCCTCGCCTTCTCCTTCCGCCTCCTCGCCTCCCTCGTCGCGCCCTGCTTCGCCGCCGAGGCCGCCTACAAGGCCTGGTGGTACGCCACCTCCGCCGACCGCCTCCCCTTCTTCGCCAACGACCTCCTCAGCGACGTCCTCGCCTGCTCCCTCGAGATGGCCTCCTGGATGTACCGCAGCGCCATCTACCTCCTCACCTGCGTCCTCTTCCGCCTCATCTGCCACCTCCAGGGCCTCCGCCTCGAGGACTTCGCCGGCTCCCTGCTCGTCGAGGTGGAGGAAGGGAGGATGGGGGTGGAGCGCGTCCTCAGGGAGCACCTCGACATCCGCAAGCAGCTCAAGGTCATCAGCCACCGATTCCGCAGGTTCATCGTCGCCGCGCTGCTCATCGGCACCGCCAGCCAGTTCGCCTCCGTGCTCCTCACCACCCGCCACGACTCCATCGACGACCTCCTCCACACCGGCGAGCTCGCGGTAAGCCTCGTTTGCCTGATTTCTCCACTCTCTTAGGCTCGATTTCTGAATGTGATGTGTGTGTTCAGTTGGGCAAAATTGGGGATCGCAATCAACTTGACATTATCTTATCTCAGTCTAATTTAGACCGGACTAATAACTCTTTATGTTTAAAATTTATAAGCAAGTTGGAACTGCCTAGAATCGATCAACTGATTGGTACCTTGCCTATACGAGGGGATTAAAAATTGGGTCAAATCGTTTGAGTGCTGAATTTTACTGGATTCAGTTGCCTTCATAGTTACACTTTCAGGACTTCATCTGAAAATAAAAACACTTGGTCGGTGGTTTCTGGACAGGCTCCATCGTCCTCTAAGTAGATGAGAGATTATATAGAAATCCAATAGTCTGATTGACGTCTATAATTAAGTGATAGTAGTATCATGTGAGGAACAGCAAAGCTAGTTAGGTGTGACGTGAGTCACTCTGCTGGCGATCGATCTGTCTCTGGACCTGAAAATGGGACTTCATTCATTTCTGAATGCTAATTGGGGCGCCATCTTTGTAAAGGTATGAGTAGGGCCATGAATCAGTGATAGTGCCTTATTGAAATCACAAACTGAAGGGAGTTGGGACAGTGTATATAAGGTGTAGAGCTCCTGTAGTTTTCAGATTTTGTCATAATCGCAAACAGCGACCTCTATACTGTATTCACAAATATAATATGGTTACAATTCAAAAGAAAAAAAATATCTAATATGGTTAGAAGTTCCAGTTTCAGCGCACATCAGCTATTTTGGAAGCACCACTGTATTTAGGCCAACATAAGCTGATATTCAGAAGAATCACACTTCATTTGAGATTATCTAGAAATCCAATAACTGGGCTGGCTGACGTCTATAATTAAGTGATCTGGAGTAGTATAATGTGAGAAACAGCAAAGCTAGCAGGGTGTGACGTGATTCATTCTGCTGGCCACCGATCTGTCGCTGGGCCTGAAAATGGCACTTCATTCATTTCTGAATGCTAATTTGTGCGGCATCTTTCAAAGGTGTGAGTAGGGCCATGAATCAGTGATCTTATTGGAATCTCAAACCGAAGGGGGTTGGAACAGTGTGAAGGGGCCTGAAAATGGCACTTCATTCATTTCTGAATGCTAATTTGTGCGGCATCTTTCAAAGGTGTGAGTAGGGCCATGAATCAGTGATCTTATTGGAATCTCAAACCGAAGGGGGTTGGAACAGTGTGTAGGAGGTGCAGAGCTCCTTTAGTTTCAGATCTTTTCATAGTCGCAAACAGCGACCTATGTGGCATTAACAAATCTAGCAGATCATTATAAGTTCTAATTTCAGTGTTACTTAGTTACTTAGGCCCTGTTCGGCAAATCGACACGGAGCAGAGCCGGCGGAGCGGCCTTCCAGCCACTCCTCAAATTAGAACTAGATCCTGCTGCGCTCCGGCGTGGAGTTAGAGAGTGGAGAGAGTCCGAACAGCCCCTTCTTCGGCTATTTGGCAGTACTACTGTATAGGATAAGCTGCTATTAGGAGCAGCTAAACTCAAAACAGATATATGTGGTACTTACGGCATTTTGAACAGAAAAAATGGTGAAAGAATTAAGATTTTTCGGACACATCTTACTTACATTGTCTCAGCTCTGCATACTTGGCACCATTTCCAGGCACTGGTCCTAATGTTTCTTCATGTTGAATTCTGCAGCTATGTTCAGTGGTACTCATGTCCGGGCTCATCATAATCCTGAGCAGCGCCGCCAAGATCACTCACCAGGCGCAGGCCCTCACGGGCCAGACCACCAAGTGGCACGCCTGCTGCACCATCGAACCGGTCCCGGACGACGAGATAGATCCGGGATCCAACCAGAACTCCATGCTGGAAGACCCCGAGGACGAGAGCGACTGCGAGTCCAGCGAGGAGACCGGCGACGAGGACATGCTGGAGAACACCAAGTTCCTCCAGCCTCACACGCACGTGATCTCCTTCCAGAAGAGGCAGGCACTAGGTACGTATGATCATCTACAGTCACCGTACATTTCGTCGAATTTCCATGAGATGATCTTTGGGGCTAATGAAAAACGATCTTGCAGTGACTTACCTGGAGAACAACAAGGCCGGCATCACCGTGTTCGGGTTCACGCTGGACCGGTCGTACCTCCACACCATATTCATGCTCGAGTGGACGCTCTTCTTGTGGCTGCTGGGGAAAACAGTCGGTTTCTCGTGAAGACGAGGGACTGTATGCACAAGGTTCTGTTCTCTTCCATGTTTTTCTGCTCTTGTGCCCCATTTGATCCTTGTGTGAAAAGAGAAGGAGTAGGGTTTTTTGTGTGCGCGCGCGGGTGGCACGTGAGTGGTGTGCACTTGTACGTGTGTGTATGCTAGCAGCGATTTGGTGTGTGCTGATGATCATGTAAATTATTATGGGTTGATTGCTCGTGGATGTAAGGTCTATGTACAGTTGTTAGATGAGTGCTGTAGAGCCTCCGCATGCGTGCGTGCTGCTTGGCATTGCAGGTTTATAATCTCGGGTTGTAACTTGTAAGCCAGCATCAGTTGTAGAGTAGGTGTGTCAAAAAAAGAAAACTCTTTCCTTTTTTTTTTTTGGTTCAAGAAAACTCTTTCCGTTATTTTGGTTCTACCGGCTGTTCTCCTGAAGAAAATGTTTTGTGCTCCGTATTTCGGTATGAATTCTATGTTATATGAGATGGTATTTCATATTCAGTACATGTATAATAGTCAAAGCATTTCAATGCAGGTGGGGGTGGTACATCTAATAGTATTTTTTTTTGTGCGCTGGTGTTTCCTGTGTGCTCCTAACTACGCAGAGGTCAAATCTATGCTCGTGCTCATTGTGTTTGTATCCACTTGATACTTCATTTTTAAGTTAATAAAATTCATCTTTTTGTTAAAAAAAAGAATCAAAACTCACTCAAAGTGATGCTCTGGGTTGGCCCATTTTCCAGTATCTGCATATGGTTTTTTCTGTATAATGTGTCCTCGTGGCGATTAATGGGCTCCTATGCGGCGCTTTAGGTGCCGAATAGCTAACGCTCGTTATAGCTTTGCTCGCAAGCCGCAGCCGAATAAGGCCACCTCCCTCTCACGCTTGCTCGCTTTATCAAGTTCGCACGTTTTTCTTTTGTTATTACCTACAGTATGACCTTCCCCTAAAAGAAACTTACAGTATGATCTAGTGTACTACTTCCTCTGTCCCGACTGCAACAAGTAAGTCAGGAAGGAGGTAGTACTTGCCTCAAAAAGAAAAGAAAAAACTACAGTCCTACATGGCCAGCGGTTTTCAAAATCTATGAACTTTTTAAAATTTTATGAACAAAAATTCATGAATCGAGAAAAAAATATGGTTTGAAAAAAAATCATTTTTTTAAAAAGTTATGATTTTGAAATATATAATCATGAATTTCAAAAAAGTTCATGGCATTTAGAAAAGTTTGTAAATACAGGAAACATTCATAGATTTTGAAACAACATAAGTGGATTCAAAAAAGTTCACTAATTTAATAAAGTGCTAGATTTGAAAATAGTTCATGAATTTCGAAAAAGAAGTTCATGAATTTTAAGAAAATTTGTGAATAAAAAACGAATCATGAATATGAAAAAATTCACCAATTTTTAAAAAGTGTGTGGATTTAAAAAGGACGATATTTGAAAAAAAGTTCAAGAATTTTATAAAAGTTCAAAAAATGGAAACTTTCTTATTTTTCTAGATAAAATCACAAATTTGAAAAACTTCACGGGTTTTGAAAAAGTTTATAAAAACTGAAATGAATTTGTGAATTTGAAAAACATTCGTGCATTTGAACAAAGTTTAGGAATTTGAAAAAAAGTTCACGAATTGAAGAAATAGTTTACAATACTAAAAAAGTGTTCACAAATTTTGAAAAAGGAAAAGAAAGAGAACGAGAGAAAGGAAAAAAAGTACGAAAAACTGGCCGAAACAAAACCGAAAAAACATGTGTCTTCTAGGCACAGAACATGAAACAAAAGAAGTATTAGTACGCACAGTAGGTTTTTTTGAGACACTCTCGCTAAGCTTTATTTAAATCACCCCAATGTTTACAGGTAAAAATAAAAGATCTCCAGGATGACCAAACCAAACATGATGACCAAATCCGAATGTTAAAGCATGCTTAGCGAGATTGTGAGCCTCGGTATTCAAGCTCCTATACTCGTGAACTATATTACAAGACCAAAACACAGCCAAATGTTCTTTGACTTCATGTACTATTGCACCATATTCCGCAAAAGAGCCCTGCTTAATTCCGTCCACCACTGTCTTACAGTCCGAGGCCATCTTCCTCGCATAAAGATCTTCCACCAATGCTAGAGCCTCTCGAAATGCCATAGCTTCGAGTGTTTCTAGGCATGAAATATTCCTGACCGTGATGCATGATGCACCTAGAAAAGATCCTTCAGAATCTCTACTAACCATAGCCACCGAACCATAGTTTCCGTCTCTAGATACAGTTGCATCAATGTTGAGCTTTACATGATCCTCCGGCGGTGCTACCCATGATGGTCTAGCTATCGGGATTCTAGTCTGACCACTTGATGGCTTGGCAAGCACCCCCATGTCAACTAAAAAACAGTTTATGAAACAGTGGGTTGATAGTGGCGACTAATGTATGTCCTCGTGAATTACTTTTCGTCGAGCTTTCCAAATAGCCCACAACATACCTACCATCCTCATGAATTCATTCTCGTCGAGTGTCTCATGCATCAGGAACAACCACTCTTTTGCATTCATCTCCAGATTTTTCACACATGTGTTCGACCATCTCATCTAGGGCCAACGCCCACACGCTTCTTGCCATCATGCAATTAACGAGAGCATGTCGCCAACTATCACTAGCTGAACATATAGAGCAGACTAGGGAAGTTGACATGTGTCGATGATGTAAAAGATCCGTAGTTGGCAGCGAGTCTTGACAAAGCCTCCAAAGAAAGTTTTCCAGTTTAGATGGTACCCTGATGTTCTATAAAGACGACCACTTCTTTCCCTCGGCGCTAGTATCTGATGGCCCTTTAATATTTTCTAGCAGGTTCTCCCTCTGTATTTTTGTTTTCATTAGCAGTTTATATACAGAGCTAACAGAGAATTTGCCACGCGGGTCAGCACCCCAGGCCCAGAAATCATCAAGTCTTCTCATGCACAAAGGGATCCTCAGAATAGCCTCCGAATCGAAAGGCACAAATGTTGCCCGCACTACCTCCTCTCACCAAGATGCCGAGGATACATCTGTAAGCCCCGAAACCAATCTGGGAGGGTTCCCAACCAGGGAAGGAAGTGGTTTCATTAAACCCTCTCGAGGTATCCAGTTACTCCGCAAATATTAGTTGATTCTCCTGTTCCAATACGTCTGATAATACCTTGACCAAAGTGTCTCTGCCGTCCAGAATCGCACGCCAAACCTGTAAAGGGTGAGCACCCAGGCTCACCTCCAATAAATCCGTTGAGGGGATGTAATCCGCTTTCAAAATCCTAGCACTGAGTGAAGTCGGTTCTTGGATTAGTCGTCATGCACTATTGTAGGATACTGCTAACACGGCACTACGATCAGAGGCCCTTTGCCGAAACGGTGTGCGATGCAATAATCGCAAACGGTGGTGTAAAAACCGTCAAAAAAGTTGTAAAATGTTTGCAATGGCGGAGCCATCAAACACAGTTTAGATTTTAATTGCGTGTGCGATGCAGGACACACGATTAATCCATTCAAACTGTCTGCGATGAGACAGAACAATAGAAACGGGCAGCCATAACAATATGTGTGCGATGCAGGACACACGGTTAATCCATTCGAACTGTTTGCGATGAGGTAGAACAATAGAAATGGACAGTCATATCAATGTGTGTGCGATATACGACATACGGTTAACTCGGATGAACTGTTTTCGATTAGGAAACACAACAGAAACGGTTCAACTTAACAACATGTGTGTGATATGCGGCATACAGTTCACATGGATGAACTGTTTGCGATGAGCCAAAAGAACACAAACGAGTCGTGTAAACAAGATGTGCGTGATACGTGGCAAATAGCCGACTCGGATGAAGTGTTTGCGATGAGAAATTACAATACAGACGGTCAATACAGTTACTTCGTGTGTGATTCTGTGTGTACAAAAAACTTTGAAAATGCAAACTAGTTGCTTGCGGTGGCGGAGTATCGCACACGATGCGTCTGCGAGCACTCGTGTGCGATGATTAGTATGTTACACATACGTTTTCTTATGTTAACATGTGTGTGAATTTACAATATGGACAGTTAATATGCAAATGCCTTCTGGACATCGGGCACACGCTTAAACTCAATGAACTGTGTACGATACTAATACTTTTCATGAAAATTTATGAACTTGAGTAACATCATTTGAGTATAACACACACACACACACACACACACACACACACACACACACACACATATATATATATATATAGTGGTTACACTATTCGACAAAAGGAGGATCTTCGTAACACGGTTTTGACAACCATATCCATATCTACATACTTAACATATATAGTAACAACTAGCACATTTTAAGAGGCTGAGGCCCAACAACCACAACTATCCACTAGAAGCAGCTTGATCACGGCGACTCAGCATCTCGTCAATGAAAAGGAAGAGCCCTCATGTGCCTTGGTAGAGCATGAGTAGAACAGTGTCTCTAATTTTCCAATATGGATGCATTGCCACGAGAAGCGAGAACTTGTTAATTTGAATGGTTCCATTTCTGCGGAAAATGCAGTACCTTGCAATCACTTTGGCGTTATTAGCAGGCACAAGTGTAATTCGACCACGCCGGAGAATCGATCCAGGAACTGCTACAGGGGGCAATTTCTGTTAACATGTAGAATAAAAAACAATTGTAACATATCGTTGAAGATATATATAGTTTATGAGCATCAACATTAAAATAAGACTTTTCACCAGTGTTTTGTGCACATAATTGGTCTTATTCAGTGTGTGCACCATATGTCTAATTAATCCCATCCAAAATCCAGCATTCATACGCTGTGCTATCTTTGTCAGATTATCAACAAAGTTTATGACATGCTTCAAGTCCTTCCGGTGAAATTTGGTACGCTTAGTAACATACATATCGTTCACTATGCATTCAACATATCCTGCTTAAAAGGTAGAAAGGTATTATTTATTCAGAACATAGCAGAAGAATATATAGTGTGCATAAATTGGTAAATAAAATTTGTTACTGCCTAGGAATGGAGTCAGAATATGATATCACAATTGGTTGCTTAAATAGTGATCAATTGGTTGCTTAAATAGTAATATCACAGCATGGAGAAAGTTGAAAGGACACTAACCTCGATCAGATTTTGATCGACTGATGACATTGGGGAAGTAAACATCCATGTTAATTAGACCAGGTTGTGGTGCATGCACTAGAATTTTATTGCCAGCTTTCAGTTCATAACACTTAGACATTTTTCTCCAAAGGTCTGCATTAAAATAGGAGTGACCATCTTTATCAAGTTTTACGTTAACCGTCATTGTAAATCTATGCTGCGTTGTCAATATGACATCCTCGGAGTCATCAGCAAAGTAAAGCCCAAGATTTCCTTCTACTCCTGTTCTTGCAAAGCAAGGGATGTACTGCTTGAAATGAAAATTAAGATTGTAAATTAGATATATTGAAATAACAGAGCAATATGCAAATATGGGAGTAACTGATAGAACAGATCCATATATATAGATGAAAGAAGAGTACAAAAATATAGAATTAAAATAGATAATGTAACAAAGATTTGATGCAAATATATGGATAATATAGCAACAGACGGTATATGTTCACAAATTTAGGCCATGCCGACCGTGGTAGGTTGATATTGAACATACCGAGCGCTCCCTGAAGTCATCCGGAATGGTGAGATAGAACTTCATTTTTGACTGGCCATGACCACAGTTGCCCGATTTGTGCTCGCACTGTGGACACATGAATGAATACCCACGAATCAGCTAGAACAAAAATGATTCCACGGCGATTTCCGTCGGTTGATTAACAGCGATGGACCGACTACGATAAGAGATGAGTGAATATTTCGCTAATTAAGTCGATTACCTTCTCTATGAGAAAAATCCCCAGCCCAAATCCCATAGAAAACCCAGTCGACCAGAGTCTAGAATGTCGGTGCAGATAGGCGGCGGAAAGCGGTAGGGGTGAATCCAGTGTCGTTTGGAGCACAACCTACGCCCGCCGCCAACAGCCATCGAGTTTAGGGTGCAGAGTTGCAGAGGAGTCCGCGACGAGTGAGTGGGGACGAAGTGGGCGAGGGTTTTCTTTTTTCCTTTTGCATGTGTGAGTGAACACACACGATTCGCAGAGGCGACGGAGATGAATCGTGTGCGATAGTAAATCACCGAGATTGAATGGGAATTCAAATTTCCTTTGTCCTTCATCCATGAGTTTTTTTTCTACGATGAACATAAACTCTGCTGATCACCGTGTTCAAACTTGACACTTTTCTGGGTTCATTTACAATATTTAGGGGATCATGTGCATTTTGTAGGCATTAATGCACATAATTCAAATTCAAACAATCGGTGCATGAAAGGGTGCACAAAAACGGTCTGGAAAAACTATACTCGTGGTATTTAGTAATTTCTCAAGCCTTTTACAAGGAATGGGCAGAGATTTCAATGGAATGCGTGGCAATAGTCAACCACAAATGCGTCATTTACTAGGTTATCAACTATAGAACAATGAGATATGTGCTTGAAAAACATGACGGCTGGCATGGTGCCATGGTATGGCCTCACCGTGCCCTGGTTAAAAGCTGAGAAGGTTTGATTTATGTCGTCATGCACGTCCTCCATAAATCGAACCATCACCGAGGAAGTTTAATGCTTTCGAGAGGAAAATCACCAAGATTGAAGGGGAATCCAAATTTCCATCCTAGTTTGTCATTCAGTTTTTTTTCCAATGATCAACATACCGCCTCAAATGCAATGTGTTCAAATTTGAAATTTTTCCGAACTTATTTATCATATTTAGGGGATCATGTGCATTTTATAGGCATTAATTATGAACATAATTCAAATTCGAACAATCAGTGCATGAAAAGGTCCACAAGAACGGTCTGGAAAACCATGCTCATGCTATTTAGTACATTTTCATGCCTTTTACAAGGAATGGGCAGATATTTCAAGGAAATGTGTGGCAATAGTCATCCATTAATGCATCGTTTACTAGGTTAACAACTATAAAAAATGAAATACATGCTTGGAAAACATGACGCCTGGTGTGGTGCCATGGTATGACCTCACCGTGCCCTGATAAAAATGTCGTCATGCACGCCTTTCATAAAACGAACCATCACCGAGGAAGTTTCATGGTTTCGAGGGGGAAATCACCAGGATTGAAGGGGGATCCAAATTTCCTTTGTCCTTTGTCCACGAGTTTTTTCTACGGTGAACATACAACCTGCAAATCATCGTGTTCAAATTTGGCACTTTTTCGGGTTCATTTGCCATATTTAGGGGATTATGTGCATTTCCTAGGCATTAATGCGCAAAATTCAATTCAAACAATCGGTGCATGAAAGGGTCCACAAGAACGGCCTAGAAAACCATGCTCGTGTCATTTAGTAAATTCTCATGCCTTTTACAAAGAATGGACAGATATTTCGATGAAATGTGTGGCAATAGTCAACCACAAATGTTTGTTTGTTGGGTTTTCAATTATAGAAAAAATGAAATAAATGCTTAAAAACATGACGCCTGGCATGGTGCCATGGTATGACCTCACCATGCCCTGGTAAAAATTTGAGAAGGTTTGGCTTATGTCGTCATGCACGCCCTTCATAAATCGAATCATCACCGAGCAAGTTCCATGCTTTCGAGAGGGAAACCCCCAAGATTAAAAGAGAATCTAAATTTTCTTCATTATTTGCCCTGGAGTTTTTTCCTATGATGAACATACACCCTGCAAATCACCGTGTTCAAATTTGGCATTTTTTCGGGCTCATTTACCATATTTAGGGGATTATGTGCATTTTCTAGGCATTTAGCGCATATAAATCCAATCCAGCTACAGATGCATGGGTGTGATGTGAGGGACGTGGATTGCCGTTCAATCACGGCGCATCCTATGATGCACACGCGCGATCCGCGTGGCCGGGATTCCGGCTAATCATAATGCAACACACAATAGGCTCAGCGCACACTGTTTTCAGAAGCGACGAAGATGAACCGTGTGCGATAATGAACGTGCAAAATTGTAAGGGAAGCCAAGTTTTTGTTGTCGTTTGTCGTTGAGCTCTTGAATACCACCGCACTATACGGCTGCCCGGCCCCTCTGTCCCAAAGCTCTCTCCAGGCGTCGTCCATGGCACCGCGACACACATTAACTGGTAAGGAAGCGATGGCATCCCGCTGCGCCGCATTCCTCGCCGCCCGCGACCGCACACATGGTAAGAAAGCGATGGCATCTCGCCGCGCCGAGTTCATCATCGCCGGTGGCCAGACAGTTACATGGGCGGACTTTGAGGCTGCCATGGCCGAATGGGTGGTGGATCTAGAGGCGGCCAAAGCCGCACAGAAGGAGCGGAAAAGACAGAAAGCAGTCAAGAAAAGAGAGTCCCGTCGCCGCAAGAAAAAAGAGGCCGCACGCCGTGGTGAGGAGAGCTTGGCGGATATCGAAGCACGGTGGGCTGCCGCCTACAAGGCCGGGAAAGAGAACGTCGGCGTCTGGCCAACATGCCCCGATGGCGGCATGTGAGAAGTAGTTTAAGTTTGTAGTATTCGAGCAAATTACGAGTAGGGTACTTTAAATTTGTAGTATTAACGTACAATGTCGGTAAGAGCATCCTTTGAGGGCTTTGAGCGTTGATTAGCATGTGTGCCTATGTGCATTTTTTGCGTTTATCATTAGAAGATCACAAAACACATGTTTTCTATGCTGTACCTGTGTGCGTTTTTTTTGCGTTAATGACCCATAAGTCTGTTACCTGTGTGATGTTTCCTAATAAACCAAGCGTACCATTGACCGAAAAAATCAAGTACACATGTACATTTTATTGGAGATGGGATTTGCCAACTTTCTTTTTTCTTGCATATGAGTATTTTATGCGCTTCGTCTGTGTTGTGTGTTTCCCCCGCCCAAGTTTCAAGTTTCGCTGCAAAATTTTCATTAGGCGCGCGATTTCAGAATTTATTCCTCCAACCACATCCCCACCCTCAGTATCACCCCCTCACGCCTCCCCCTACCGGCATCTCAAACTGCCACCGCCGCAACCACAACTTCAACCACATCTACGTTCTGCTCGGATCCAGTCAGGTAACCCACCGGTCTCTATCACGTCCCCGGCCTAATTGCTTAAATGGCTTCTGTGAAACATCCTCATGCCTCCAACCCCTCCCCCCCTGCCAGGAGCTGATGGCGGTCCATGGCGCGATGGCCGCTATGCGTGTTGACCTGGAGGAACACCTCGCCGCCGCCGCCGCCGACGACATGGTGCAGGCTCTGGCCCAGATGAAGTCCCCTAGCGACTACCCCCCAGGACTTAACAGGTAAGATCTGACCAGCTAAATCTTACCAATACCACTTGCAACGGCTATGATTTGTACAGTTGATGTATTAAACATGTTCGTGCCTTGTTTATTTTAGTACTGCACACTATGTGATGTTCAAATATTACCGTGTCCAGCTCAATTTCACCAATACCAACAATAACGGCCGATGCTTTTGTTTGTCATTGCTTTTGTTTGCCGTTGAGGTGAGATGCGTAAGTACATCGGCCTGTCCATGTACTTACGCAGGGTCATAACGTCCGATGCTTTTGTTTGCCGTTGAGGTGAGATGTATCCCATGTCTTACAGTATTTCACATAATTTGTGCAATTGCAGTTTAACTTCTACCATTTACTGGTTGCTTGTAGGTACACATGTCAATGGCACTAATCCATGTTTCGACTCGGAGGAACAGCTCGCCTCCACCGTCGTTGACTTTGGACGGGCTCTGGCCAAGATGAAGTGCCCCAGCAACTACCTCTCAGGACTTACCGAGTATGTACTCACCAGTTCAATATTACCAATACCAGTTGCAATTAATGACTATATTCTGTACGGTCGATGTATTAAGCATGTTCTAGTAAACATGCCTAACACGTTTTTGCTACTTTCCCTACCTTTTCATAGACATCTGGGCCATTCTCTGCTTTGGCAGCACCTGCCTTGTGATGTTTAACTCTGCCAATTGCATTTTTATCAGTACCGGTTTCAATGGCCATTAAGCCTGTTGCAATTAACAGCTAAATCCATTTTTAAACAGTTGTATTTTAATGGCTACAAACTTACAAAACATGACTTAGGATGCTACTAAGCCTATTGCAATTAACACTTGTATCCATTTTTTAATCTGCCCATTTGCTACCATGCTACTCTCCATAATGAAGATATACTAGAGATGCTGCCCATTTGCTATTTTTGGTGGATGCTAAACCTGTTGTACTTAGCATGCTTGTCCATGTACTTATGCAGGGTCATAACAGCCGATGTTGTTGTTTGCTGTCGAGATTAGTTGCATCCCATGTCTTATAGTATTTCACATCATTTGTGCAATTGCAGTTTAACTTCTACCATTTACTGGTTGCCAGTAGGTACACATGTCAGTGCCACTGATCCATGCTTTGACCCGGAGGAACAGCTCGCCTCCGCCGCCGCTGACTTTCGGCGGGCTCTGGCCAAGATGAAGTGCCCCAGCAACTACCTCTCAGGACTTACCAAGTATGTACTCACTAGTTCAATCTTACCAGTACCATTTGAAATTAATGGCTATGTTTTGTACGGTCGATGTATTAAGCATGTTCTAGTAAACATGCCTAACACGTTTCAGCTATTTTCCCTACCTTTTTATAGACAACTGGGCCATTATCTGCTCTGGCAGCACCTGCCCTGTGATGTTTAACTCTGCCAATTGCATTTTTATCAGTACCGGTTTCAATGGCCATTAAGCCTGTTGCAATTAACAGTTGTATCCATTTTTAAAGAGTTGTATTTCAATGGCTACAAACTTACAAAACATGAATTAGGATGTTATTAAGCTTGTTGCAATTAACAATTGTATACATTTTTTAATCCGGCCCTTTACTACCGTGCTACTCTTTCAAAATGAAGATATCACTACAGATGCTGCCATTTTATTATCATTTGCTATTTTTGGTGGATGTTAACCCTGTTGTAGTTAACATTGGCTTTGTACTTACACAGGGCTACAATGGGCGATGTTGTTGTTTGCCGTCGAGGTTAGTTGCATCCCATGTCTTATACACCATCTATTACTAAATATAAGTATTTTTAGAGATTCCAATTTAGACTACATAAGGAGCAAAATGAGTGAATCTAGATTCTAGTCTAAGCTATATATATATATATATATATAATTCTATATACATCCGTATGTAGTTCATATTGAAATCTCAAAAAATACTTGTAATTAGGAACATAGGTAGTTGTATTTTACATCATTTGTGCAATCTCAGTTTAGCTTCTAACATTTACTGGTTGCTTGTAGGTACATATATGAGCGGTACTGATCCATGCTTCGATCCCTTTTGCGTATGGGGCAATGAGATATTCATGAACAAGCGTCAAGTGTGGAAATTAAGAAAGATTGTTAGGCGAAAGAAACGGATGATTGGAATTAAGCTCTTTATTTACACTTTGTCGAAGACAACGATGAACTTTAGGATGATAAGTAATGTGTTGCCTTTTCCCCTGCCCACAACAAGTTACTCTATTAGACCTCAGTATCTGATATTTTTCTCTTTTCAGTGGTTTCCAAAGCTATTTACTGATGATTACCTTGCAAACTACATGACCGGAGTGGAGGCACCTAAGGTTAAAGTATATAATTCATGCTACCATGATAATGCTTTAGAAGTGTTCCTGGAGGCATTGAAGGATGGGCGGGCGATCGTCACAAGGGGTTGGACAAAAGTGGTTCGTGCCTATGGCATGCAGGAAGGGACATTATGGGCATTACGCTTCTTCAACACCGTCGGCAGTCAAAATGATTTACACTTGTCTCTTCACCTTTACCGCCTTTAAATACTGTGGTTCATCATAGTTAATTGCTGCCTAATCCTGTAATTACTGAACATATTGTATTGGCAATTTTATTTATGGATTCGTTGTTGAACTATTGTGCTGAGAATTTGAATTGCACGTTTCATAAATTACAGGAAAAAATAGAAAGAGAACAGACAGTCATGGAACTTTGCAAACGGTTCTGGCAGTAAAAGCGCTTGTGATGGATAGCCCAATGCCACACAGTTTTTTTTACATCAAATAGTGTGTGATGTAGTTAATGAAAGCAAACAGTTAACCAAGGCAGAGCGTGTGTGATAGTTACACCTTTCACACACGAGCATATACATAAAATTGTGTGGGATGTACATACGAACGGAAATGTTTTCCCTAGATTGACTGTGTAGGATGTACATAAGAACGGAAACGTATTCCTTGGATTGACTGTGTGTGATATACATACGAATGGAAATGATTTTCTGGGATTCACCGTGTGGGATGTACATACCTACGGAAATGTTTTTCTTGGATTGCCGTGTGGGATGTACATACCTACGGAAATAATTGGGTTTCGATGCCTCGCAAGATCACACACGCCCCAGCCTGTGTCCCAGGAGGGCCTATCCCCGATGATTTCTGGGTCATGTGGGAAGGACCCCCCCTATCGCCCACACTCACTTGGCGATGGTTCCAAATGCCGTCACGGAAAGGGGTTAAAAACCATTTGTATAGCACCGATGCGCAGCAGTGATGCCTGCCTCGATAGAAGAGATAGGTTAAAGAGCTCCATGTCACGAAAGCCTAACCCTCCCAAAAACTTTGGTTTTGTGCATACATCCCGAGAGACCCAACACAACTTCCTTTTCCCCCTCTTGCTACCCCACCAAAATTGACGAATAATTGAGGTTATGTTTTCACATACTCCCCTTGGTAGCCTGAAACAAGCCATGGAATAAACAGGAATGGCATGTGCAACACCCTTGATGAGGACTTCTTTTCCAGCATAGGATAGCAACTTTTCCATCCATCCTTTGACTTTCTCCCATACTCTATCTCTCAAGTACTTAAAAGTGTCGTTTTTTGAGTGTCACACATTGGTAGGCATGCCCAAGTACCTCTCTGTTAGTTGCTCATTGTGCACGTTAAGCGAGCCCTTTATGATATCACGTACCACTTGTGGGCATCCCTTACTGAAGAAAATCGAGGACTTATGATTGTTTACCCTTTGACCAGAAGCATTGCAATAGGCCTCCAACAAGTTTGACACTGCAACCGCCCCTTCATTACTTGCCCTAAACAGCAGCACGCTATCATCAGCAAAGAGAAGATGGTTAACAACTGGAGCAGTCGGCACCACCTTAACTCCCACCAAGCTAGATGACTGAGAACTGAATTTCAAAAGGCACGATAGGCCTTCTGCCGCGGTCAAGAAAATATAGGGGGAGATCAGGTCTCCCTGACGAATCCCTCTAGTAGGTTTAAAAT
The DNA here is from genome assembly GCF_056163025.1 of Triticum urartu. Classification (NCBI taxonomy): domain Eukaryota; kingdom Viridiplantae; phylum Streptophyta; class Magnoliopsida; order Poales; family Poaceae; genus Triticum; species Triticum urartu. The sequence continues at coordinate 575,449,002 of NC_141879.1, forward strand.
GGTCAAGTTTCTCACCATTGAACAGAACCGAGAAAGAAACTAATTTTATCATACTCATAACTGTGTTAATCCATGACTGTGCAATCCCAACTTACACATGATTGCTTCCAAATACGTCCACTCGAGCCTATCATAGGCTTTCATCATGTCAAACTTTAAAGCACAATGGCTATTTGACTTTGACCTGCTTCTTTTCATAAAATATAGACATTCATACGCACTTATAATATTATCCGTTATGAGCCTCCCTGGAACAAAAGCAGACTGCTACTCTAAAATAATGTCAGGAAGGATTTGCTTCAACCTGTTTGCAAGTATCTTCGACGCTATCTTGTACAAAACATTACACAAGCGTATTGGTCTGAATTGGGTTACAAGGGTCGGATTCAATACTTTTGGGATAAGAACCAGAAAAGTGTCATTTACGCATTCAGGGCTCTCCTCCCCTCTCACAATTCTCAACACAACATTTGTCACCTCTTCACCACAAACATCCCAATGCCGCTGATAGAAGTGCGCTGGAAACCCATCTGGCCCCGGTGATTTTGTTGGAAACATCTGGAAAAGAGCCGGTTTTACCTCCTCTCGCGTGTACACCGCACACAAGATGTCATTCATGTGTCCAGTCACCTTCCTAGGAACATGATCAAGAACTCCCTCCATATCTGAAACTCTTTCAGAAGTATGCACCTCCTTGTAAAAATTTGAGACCAAGTCCTTAAGTTCAGCTGGATAGTCCACCAACACCCCAAGGGAGTTTGACAATGCTTTTATCATGTTTTTCTTTCTCCTCATACTCACTCGAAGATGAAATTTTTTGTGTTCCTGTCACCCTCCTTGAGCCAATTAATTCTCGAGTGCTGCCTCCACAATATTTCCTCTCTATGGTAGAGTTCGACAAGCCTTTCATTTATCTTGAGTTCCTCATGACCAGGTCCAGTCCTTGCCAGATCACTTCTAAGTCTTTCAAGAGCCCTCTTCAAACCTTTAATTTCTTTACGTACTGACCCAAAAGTGTCAACATTCCAACTCCTGAGCCTGTTGGACAGTGAAGCCAGCTTATGTTTAATGTCGTCAACTCTCATGCTTGGTTGGTGTGCATCCCCTGTCTCCACAATTGTTTCTTTCAGTACACACAGTAGGTGAGCCGTCTGTGTTGGCTACATTCAATCTCACTACCTGCAACATTTTTGAAGGTTCAATAAAATGGGCCAAGCCCAGAAATGCAAGGGGGTGTGCGTTGGTTTGTTGAGTTGCCTTTACGCGTCGGGTCTCGTTTATAGAGAGACCTCGAGATGGGCCGACCTAGGCACGCGTGAGGCCAGAACCCCCCTTTTATCAAGTTTTTCTTTTCTTTTTATACTCCCAAATATTCTTCAAAAAAGTACAATAAAAAATTGAAAAATGTTAATCAAGCATTTGAAAAATGCTAAATACATATAGAAAAAATGTTTATCATGTATACAAATAATATACAATGTGTATTAAAAAATGTCAATCAAGCATTTCAAAAATGTTAATAAAATATTTCAAAGACACAAATCAAGCATTTAAATAATTTTAAATGTATATAGAAAAATATTTCTCACGTAATGAAAGTGTATTAAAAAATATTCGCCGCCTCGCAAGCCGTCGGATCTGACACAGGTCTAGCGGGTGAACTTCTTTTCTCTACTTTGCAACAAAGACCTTGTTGCAGAAACATTTATAATAGATATTGTGAGAACTTTTGTGCAACAGAGGTTGTGTTGCGGATTTTTTTGCAACAAGGGTATTGTTACATTTTTTTACAACAGAGGTCTTGGTGCGATTTTTTTGCAATAACGGTCTTGTTGCACATTTGTGTTTTGCAACAGCAGTCATGTTGCAGAAGCGGACAGCGCCTTTCGTCGTCAGTGTCGAGCGGAGGTCATCTTCTTCATCACCCGATAGAAGCAGAAGCGGGCACCGTCAATCAAGAAGAGGGAGTTGGAGAGAGGGTGGGTGGTGATGGAGGCGGCCGACAACCGCGACAACGGAGAGCATGCTCGCTGGCATCAGCGGCGACGTGGCTAGATGAAGGAGAGAAGATGGAGGAGGAGAGAGGGTTGATGGTGGGAGAGGCGGTCGACGACCGCGACGGCGGAGCGCGTGCTCGCCGGCGTCAGCACTGGCGCAACGAGGGTGCTCGTCGGCGGCGCGGCTGCCAGCGCCTGTTCTGGATGAAGGTGAGAAGATGGAGGAGGATAGAGGGTGGATGGTGGTGGAGGCGGCCAACAGCCACGACGGCGGAGCGCGTGCTCACCGGCGTTAGCGGTGGCACAGCGGGGGTGCTCGCTGAAGGAAATATGCCCTAGAGGCAATAATAAAGTTATTATTTATTTCCTTATATCATGATAAATGTTTATTATTCATGCTAGAACTGTATTAACCGGAAACATAATACATGTGTGGATACATAGACAAACAGAATGTCACTAGTATGCCTCTACTTGACTAGCTCGTTGGTCAAAGATGGTTATGTTCCCTAACCATAGACATGAGTTGTCATTTGATAAACATGATCACATCATTAGGAGAATGATGTGATTGACTTGACCCATCCCGTTAGCTTAGCACTTGATCGTTTTAGTTTACTGCTATTGCTTTCTTCATGACTTATACATGTTCCTATGACTATGAGATTATGCAACTCCCGATTACCGGAGGAACACTTTTTGTGCTACCAAACGTCACAATGTAACTGGGTGATTATAAAGGTGCTCTACAGGTGCCTCCGATGGTACTTGTTGAGTTGGCATAGATCGAGATTAGGATTTGTCACTCCGATTGTCGGAGAGGTATCTCTGGGCCCTCTCGGTAATGTACATCACTATAAGCCTTGCAAGCAATGTGACTAATGAGTTAGTTGCAGGATGATGCATTATGGAACGAGTAAAGAGACTTGCCGGTAACGAGATTGAACTAGGTATTGAGATACTGATGATCGAATCTCGAGCAAGTAACATACCGATGACAAAAGTAACAACGTATGTTGTTATGCGGTTTGACCGATACAGATCTTCATAGAATATGTGGGAGCCAATATGAGCATCTAGGTTCCGCTATTGGTTATTAACCGGAGACGTGTCTCGGTCATGTCTACATAGTTCTCAAACCCGTAGGGTCCGCACGCTTAACGTTCGGTGACGATCGGTAATACGAGTTTATGTGTTTTGATGTACTGAAGGTAGTTCGGAGTCCCGGATGAGATCGGAGACATGACTAGGAGTCTCGAAATTGTCGAGACATAAAGATCGATATATTGGACGACTATATTCGGACACCGGAAGTGTTCCGGGTGGTTTCGGAGGAAACCGGAGTGCCGGAGGGTTACCGGAACCCCCCGGGAGAAATAGTGGGCCTTATGGGCCTTAGTGGAGAGAGAGAGGGCTCGCCTAGGGCAGGCCGCGCCCCCCTCCCCCTCTGGTCCAAATTGGACTAGGAGAGGGGGGGCGGCGCCCCCCTTTCCTTCTCCCTCTCCCCCTTCCTTTCCCCCTCCTGGTAGGAGTAGGAAAGAGGGGAGTCCTCCTCCTACTAGGAGGAGGACTCCTCCTCCTGGCGGGCCTATAGGGGCCCGCCGGCCTCCCCCTTGCTCCTTTATATACGAGGGCAGGGGGCACCTCTAGACACATAAGTTGATCTGTTGATCTCTCCCAACCGTGTGCGGTGCCCCCCTCCACCATAATCCACCTTGATCATATCGTAGCGGTGCTTAGGCGAAGCCCTGCGTCGGTAGCATCCAGGGCCGGGCTGGAAAATTCTGGGGCCATGTGCGAAACTAAAAAATGGGGCCCTACTCGCTATAAAAATGAACTAACGAGCAACTATAGTGTATATGTATCTCGCATATTTTTTTATAATGTATAACATAAGATGTATTAATTAAATTTCGTTATGTTTCTTTTCTCTTGCTCTTATAGGAACCAGCCAGATTTTCCCCCATGTTTTCTCAAATCTGTATTATTAAACACAAGATAAAAAAAGATGAATACAAAAACTGAAGGCTGGAGTCGGTCACTCAGTCATGGATTGGTCTGATGAGGCGACCCCGTTTTCTGTAGCAACGATGATAGAACTGCAGCGGCCTGAAGTAACGATCCTCAAAAAGTGGGAGAGAAAGCTACGAAGGCAACGACATCGGCTCAAATCTGTTCGCTCTGATGAGGTGAAGGCGAGGACCGACGAGACGATCTCATTTCGTGTTGCGAGGTGGACAGGACTGTTGTTGCGGTTTCAGATCCCGATCGGCTGCTGCAGCGTTCCCTTACTTTCAGACGGAGTAGTTTCCTTTTTATGGGAACATCGAGTGAATCCTTTTCCACCAAGCGATAGCTTTTTCCATCGAGCGATCGAGGCACGAGCACTCGACGGCCTCTACTCGGCCCAACTCCAGCGCCAAGCGGCCGAGTGCGGCAGAGCCTTGACATCTTTTTAGAAATACTATGCCTATATAAAAAAACTGGGGCCCCTCAAAATTATGGGCCATGTGCAGGCCGCACATCTGGCACCACTATGGGCCCGGACCTGGTAGCATCATCATCACTGTCATCACGCCGGCGTGCTGACGAAACTCTCCCATGAAGCTCTGCTAGATTGGAGTTCGTGGGATGTCATCGAGCTAAACATGTGCTGAACTCGGAGGTGTCGTGCGTTCGGTATTTGGATCGGTCGGATCGTGAAGACGTACGACTACATCAACCGCGTTGTGCTAACGCTTCTGCTTTCGGTCTATGAGGGTACGTAGACACACTCTCCCCTCACGTTGCTATGCATCACCATGATCATGTGTGTGCGTAGGAATTTTTTTGAAATTACTACGTTCACCAACAGTGGCATCCGAGCCAGGTTTATGCGTAGATGTTATATGCACGAGTAGAACACAAGTGAGTTGTGGGCGATACAAGTCATACTGCTTACCAGAATGTCATACTTTGGTTCGGCGGTATTGTTGGATGAAGCGGCCCGGACCGACATTACGCGTACGCTTACGCGAGACTGGTTCTACCGACGTGCTTTGCACACAGGTGGCTGGCAGGTGTTAGTTTCTCAAACTTTAGTTGAACCGAGTGTGACTACGCCCGGTCCTTGTTGAAGGTTAAAACATCACTAACTTGACGAAATATCGTTGTGGTTTTGATGCGTAGGTAAGAACGGTTCTTGCTCAGCCCGTAGCAGCCACGTAAAACTTGCAACAACAAAGTAGAGGACGTCTAACTTGTTTTTGCAGGGCATCTTGTGATGTGATAAGATCAAGAAAGTACTTTGGAGAGATCAAAGGCACAAGATGATGATGGCCATATCATGTCACATATTTTTGATTGCATGTGATGTTTATCTTTTATACATCTTATTTTGCTTAGATCGACAGTAGCATTATAAGATGATCTCTCACTAAATTTCAAGGTACAAGTGTTCTCCTTGAGTATGCACCGTTGCGAAAGTTCATCGTGCCGAGACACCACGTGATGATCGGGTGTGATAAGCTCTACGTTCACATACAACGGGTGCAAGCCAGTTTTGCACACGCAGAAATACTCGGGTTAAACTTGACGAGCCTAGCATATGCAGATATGGCCTCGGAACACTGGAGACCGAAAGGTCGAGCGTGAATCATATAGTAGATATGATCAACATAGTGATGTTCACCATTGAAAACTACTCCATCTCACGTGATGATCGGACATGGTTTAGTTGATACGGATCACGTGATCACTTAGATGATTGGAGGGATGTCTATCTAAGTGGGAGTTCTTTAATAATTTGATTAACTGAACTTTAATATATCATGAACTTAGTCCTGATAGTATTTGCATAGCTATGTTGTACTCCCTCCTTTCCGGTTTATAGGGCTTATCTCAAAATTTTAGTTTTTCCATTTTATAAGGCTCAATTTGGTTGTTCCCCATCACATGTTCAGACTTCAAGGTGCATTAAATCATTGCATGCAAGTATTAAGAGAAAATTGACCAATGCATGCACTTTATGCATGCATGCATTGCAATTAATGCATTCGTAAACATAATTTTTTGAGGAAAACAAGAGCATTAATTGGGTGCTTTTGCAAACTACAAAAAATATTCCACCACTCATCATCTACCTTGGTTGGTGAGATTTTTGAATTGAGCCTTATAAACCAGAAAGAAGGGAGTAGATCAATAGCTCGCGATGTAGCTCCCCGTTTACTTTGGTATGTTCCTAGAGAAAAACCAAGTTGAAAGATGTTAGTAGCAATGATGCGGATTGGATCCGTGATCTGAGGATTATCCTCATTGCTGCACACAAGAATTATGTCCTTGATGCACCGCTAGGTGACGGACCTATTGCAGGAGAATATGCAGACATTATGAACGTTTGGCAAAGCTCGGTATGATGACTACTTGATAGTTTAGTGCACCATGCTTTACAGCTTAGAACCGGGACTTCAAAAATGTTTTGAACGCCACAGAGCATATAAGATGTTCCAAGAGTTGAAATTAGTATTTCAGACTCATGCCCATGTCAAAAGGTATGATACCTTTGATAAGTACTTTTCCTACAAAATGGAGGAGAATAGCTCAGCTAGTGAGCATGTGCTCAGAATGTCTGAGTGCTACAATCACTTGAATCAAGTGGGAGTTAATCTTCTAGATAAGATAGTGATTGACAGAATTCTCTAGTCACTATCACCAAGTTACTAGAACTTCGTGATGAACTATAATATGCAAGGGATAACGGAAACGATTCCCAAGCTCTTTGTGATATGGAAATCTACGAAGGTAGAAATCAAGAAAAGCATCAAGTGTTGATGGTTGACAAGACCACTAGTTTCAAGAAAAGGGCAAAGGGAAGCAGGGGAACTTCAAGAAGAACGGCAAGCAAGTTGCTGCTCAAGTGAAGAAGCCCAAGTCTAGACCTAAGCTTGAGACTAAGTGCTTCTACTGCAAAGGGACTGGTCACTGGAAGCAGAACTGCCCCAAGTATTTGGCGGATAAGAAGGATGGCAAAGTGAACAAAGGTATATTTTATATACATGTTATTGATGTGTACTTTACTAGTGTTTATAGCAACCCCTCATTATTTGATACTAGTTCAGTTGCTAAGATTAGTAACTCGAAACGGGAGTTGCAGAATGAACAGAGACTAGTTAAGGGTGAAGTGACGATGTGTGTTGGAAGTTGTTCCAAAATTGATATGATCATCATCACACACTCCCTATACTTTCGGGATTAGTGTTGAACCTAAAATAAATGTTATTTGGTGTTTACGTTAAGCATGAATATGATTGGATCATGTTTATTGCAATACAGTTATTCATTTAAGTCAAAGAATAATTGTTGTTCTATTTACATGAATAAAACCTTCTATGGTCATACACTCAATATAAATGGTTTATTAAATCTCGATCTTAGTGATGCACATATTCATAATATTGAAGCCAAAAGATGCAATGTTAATAATGATAGTGCAACTTATTTGTGGCACTGCCATTTAGGTCATATTAGTGTAAAGCGCATGAAGAAACTCCATGCTGATGGGTTTTTGGAATTACTTGATTATGAATCACTTGATGCTTGCGAACCATGCCTCATGGGCAAGATGACTAAGACTCCGTTCTCCGGAACAATGGAGCGAGCAACTGACTTATTGGAAATAATACATACTGATGTATGCGGTCCGATGAGTGTTGAGGCTCGCGGCGGGTATCGTTATTTTCTGACCTTCACAGATGATTTGAGCAGATATGGGTATATCTACTTGATGAAGCATAAGTCTGAAACATTTGAAAAGTTCAAAGAATTTCAGAGTGAAGTGGAAAATCATCGTAATAAGAAAATAAAGTTCCTGCGATCTGATCGTGGAGGAGAATATTTGAGTTACGAGTTTGGTCTTCATTTGAAACAATGCGGAATAGTTTCGCAACTCAAGCCACCTGGAACACCACAGCGTAATGGTGTGTCTGAACGTCATCACCGTACTTTATTAGGTATGGTGTGATCTATGATGTCTCTTACCGATTTATCACTATCATGTTGGGGTTATCATTAGAGACAGCTGCATTCATGTTAAATAGGGCACCATCTAAATCCGTTGAGATGACACCATATGAACTGTGGTTTGGCTAGAAACCTAAGCTGTCGTTTCTTAAAGTTTGGGGCTGCGATGCTTATGTGAAAAATTTTCAACCTGATAAGCTCGAACCCAAATCGGAGAAATGTGTCTTCATAGAATACCCAAAGGAAACTATTAGGTACACCTTCTATCACAGATCCAAAGGCAAGATCTTTGTTGTTAAAAGTGGATCCTTTCTAGAGAAGGAGTTTCTCTCGAAATAAATGAGTGGGAGGAATGTAGAACTTGATGAGGTAATTGTACCTTCTCCCGAATTGGAAAGTAGTTCATCACAGAAATCAGTTCTAGTGATATCTACACCAATTAGTGAGGAAGCTAATGATGGTGATCATGAAACTTCAGATCAAGTTACTACCGAACCTCGTAGGCCAACTAGAGTATGGTCCACACCAGAGCGGTACGGTAATCCTTTCTGTAAGTCATGTTACTAGACCATGACGAACCTACGAACTATGAGGAAGCGATGATGAGCCCAGATTCCGCGAAATGGCTTGAGGCCATGAAATATGAGATGGGATCCATGTATGAGAACAAAGTATGGACTTTGATTGACTTGCCCGATGATCGGTGAGTCATTAAGAATAAATGGATCTTCAAGAGGAAGCTAGACGATGATAGTAGTGTTACTATCTACAAAGCTCGAATTGTTGCAAAATGTTTTCAACAAGTTCAAGGTGTTGACTACGATGAGATCTTCTCACTCGTATCAATGCTTAAAAGTCTGTCCGAATCATGTTAGCAGTTGCCGCATTTTATGAAATCTAGCAAATGGATGTCAAAACTGTATTCCTTAATGGATTTCTTAAAGAAGAGTTGTATATGATGCAACCAGAAGGTTTTGTCGATCCTAAAGGTGCTAACAAAGTGAGCAAGCTCCAGCGATCCATCTATGGACTGGTGCAAGCATCTCGGAGTTGGAATATATGCTTTGATAAAGTGATCAAAGCATATGGTTTTATACAGACTTGCGGTGAAGTCTGTATTTACAAGAAAGTGAGTGGGAGCTGTAGGGTAACGCAACAGAAAACAAAAAATTCTGACCCACGCACCAGCCCAGGACCACTATGGAGACTACATACATGGTTTGATATTTTTCATTACCGACTCGTAGCGCAGCGGAAGTAGAGTCGATGATGAGTGGCGGTGCAGATCCCCGCAGCTAGGATTTACAACCTCCCAACCGCGAGGATGTATACCCTCATCCACCCCACGGACAGCCCTCCGGGAGGCGGTCACACAGTTCCTCGGACGGTGTCACGGACAGCCCTTCGGGAGGAGTCACAGAACTCGGACCGTCACTTGGACAGCCCTTCGGGAGGAGTCACAGAACTCGGACCGTCACTTGGACAGCCCTTCGGGAGGCACTCTCAAAACATCCCCTCGGACAAAAGGATCGAACTATGACCTCTCTATGGTGTTGCACACATACGGTGTCATCTATCCGGCAGGGGTTCGCCATCCAGAACTAGTTCCTGCCGGAACCCAGACAACCTTTCGGCTCTACAAAACTATTTCGCTGGGAGGGGGAGAGAGAGCCAGATCATGCATGGCATTTGTATGAGAGCAAGATTGTGTCTTTAGGCAGCCCCCTCCACCCCTATTTATAGGCCAAGCCCAAGGGTGGCTTCTCCAAGAAGCCAAAGGGGATAATACCAAAAGGCCCTCAAGGTGGCTTCTCTAAGAAGCCAAGCAAAAAGCACTTTCACTATTCACGATGACATTTTTCAGCGTCCGTTCGAACTAAAAATATTTATATGGGCTCAGAACATTTCCAGTACCCACTAAAATAATTTTCATTGCGTTCCAAACCAATTTCGATTTAGTGAATTTCATCTGCGAAAAGCAAACAAGAATGCGGTTTCACTATTCATGAAGACAATTTTTTCACGTCCATTAAATCCGAAAATATTTCTATGGGTCTTAGAATAATTCCAGTACCCACTAAAATGATTTTGGATTCATTCCGAAACAATTTCAGATTAGTGAATTTCATTTGTGAAAAGCAACCAAACCAGTACCGACAGCTCCGGAACAATTCCAGAAAGTTTCCAGAATGACTCTGGCACCCTCCAAGAATTATCAGGCATGTGCCGAAACCAATTTGACTTAATAGTATATCCCGAAACAACTTTTTGGTTTAACTGAAACTCATCCGATGACCTCTCTGTGGAACTTTTCCGCTGTCCGAAACATTTTGGTGTCCGAAACTTTTTCGGTGATTTTCTCTCAAACTCCCTGTCTAGTATTCAGCAGATAGATGACCCTTAAGCGTGTGACCCTATAGGTTCGGTGAAGCATAGATATGACCGGAACACTTTCCGATCAATGATCAACATCGGAGCCGTGGACACCCATATTGACCCCTATACCCACATGAATGAATATTCGAGCGAACCTCCAGTTGTCGTGTGCTATTCATGTTGCTTCGTGATATGTTACAAATACCCGAGGTGAGACATGTTGGCATCCCCATGGATAAACAACTTGTCCACTATGCCAGTTACCTCGTTACCGGTATTGTTCTCTTTTGTCATTCCCATGTTCCGGCATCCCCGTGATCAAATCACAAAGTGTCTGGCCAGACGATGATGGATACCGTAACACCGAGAGGGCCCAGAGATATCTCTCCATCGTCGGAGGAGCAAATCCCAATCTTGAGCTATCAAGTTACTTGACATACTTTTCCATGAACCCGTAAGCCGCCGTAATAGCCACCCATTTATGGATGACGTTTAACAAACCCCAAAGTTCATGAAGCAAGCATGAAGAAACTTGATACTCTCATGGTCTAAGGAATCATGCAAACGTTAACCATCCCTGTGTTATGTACCATTAACTTGTGACGAATGAATCTCATAGCATAACATCAATCCAGGTCGATTCAACACAAATGTTCTCTTAACATTGTGCCCTCAAAGTTGCTGGCATAGACATGCCCATGATCAGGAAAACAGAACCATCATGCAACACTTGAGCTAGTCTTAGAGGCCATACTAAGAATACTTCTTACCGTTTATTATTCCACACGTGCATATGAGTCTTCCTCCGAGCCTCGTGTTATTGCAGACTCGAGAACCATAGCAGTTATAGCATGGAACATAAACATAATTATGAACTTGGAGATAAATAATATCATTTATTATTGCCTCTAGGGCATATCTCCTACAGACTCCCACTTGCACTAGAGTTAATAATCTAGTTAATGCTAATGCACTTTACACGTATGGCATACTGGTGTAAAAAATGCTTCTCATGTGGTATAGCCTGATGTCCATCGGATCTGACAACTTCAGCTTCATGTGTATCTCTGCACATCCTCGCGTTTTCACGCTTTCACAAAATTCATATTTTGTGCGGACTTGGCTTTGTATATATGTGAATCATTGGTTGAAACATGATTCTCAGACTGAGTTATGGAGCAACTATCTGCAATAGTGTCCCATTGACCAAAGCCTTCTTGGAACCATACTAAGTTCATGAATGAACTATATGATTCAACATCTTTGTCTTTGTCGCTTCTAAAGCGACAACATACTTCACCTCTGTTATAGAATTCACCATAGTAACTTGTTTCGAACAATTTCCAACTAACTGCACCACCATATTGTGTGTTACACAAAACCCTCAATTTAAATCAAAAATCACATGGAGAAATGATGAAGATTGTATTGATGTAACCTTTTACAACAAACTCTTCATGATCTCCACTTGCGAGAAAACATGTCATCAGTGCTACTTTAGTACTCAATGATCCTTTTTCACTCTTGTCCCATGATCAGTACTTTTGATCACTTTGGTATCTATACTCGCAACATCTTGGGAGTATTAGACATATCTGGTTGTTTTACATACCATGGAATACATGATTAATCCAAACACAGGAGTGTGTGGAATCTCCATCATGTATTTTGCTCATCAGTCTTTTGGGACACTGATTCTTGCAAAAACTCTTTCCATGTGACTTCGGCAAGAATCACTCCTTGTCGTTCTTAGTGCTAAACGGTTTTAGCATCTTGTCAATATGTATTTTTGCTCAGCCCTATTAGGTAAATCTATCTCCATAGATCATTATGCCTAATATCAAGGCTATTTAGCCCAAGCACTTCATTGAAAAACTATTTTCAAATGAAGTCCTAATTCGTGTCAAGAAATTTATTTCCAATTAACAATGTGTCAAGCACACAAGGTTTTCAGAAATATTATTATGCTCCCACTTACTTTCTTGAAACCACAAGCATCTTCGTTACCCATTGATGAAGTCAAATCCCTTTGACCATTCCATCAAAAACGAAGATTCCAACTCCATTTTGCTCTCTTCTGTCCATTGCTGGAACTCCGAAGCTAGCATACTTAGTAGCATCCTTTGGACCGACAAAATACTTTGGAATGTATCACATACAAGTCCTAGGTTTTAATTCCATTTCATGGAAATTCTTTTGTCATCCATGTTTCATATCTCACGTTTTGAAATATGTATTAATTGCTAGTTTAACCCGAACCAACTTTAAGCATTGCTACGGTGAGGCAATCTCATTGTAGTCAACTCCTTGAACTTGTTATTGCAACAAGTCGAGCTTAATGGATAAAACAGTTTTATCCATATCAGTTTATAGTCCCATTACAATCCGTTAGACTCCAAGTCTTTCAGAGGGTTTATCAAGATTTAAATCTTGAATCATTTATGGAAACTATCTCGGATTATATTGGCATTCAGCCAATTCCGGAGTCAGGGCCCATCAATGCTTCCTTGTGTATCATAGGTATACTGTTGTCTAACAACAATATCTCGTTTGCGCACCTGAGAGGTTTGCATGTGCTTTGCTTATGTTGTTCAGCTACAAGTTCGACCAAAGTCCATACATCTAATGTAGAGGTTTCCGTATCAGTCGCAGTAGGAAACTCTGGAATTACTTCCATGTTCCTTTCCTTTGACCTGATGACGAAGATACTTGTTATCTCGTCGAGTTGCACTGTCCTCCCACTTACCCTTTTGCAAGAACTATTCTCTTTAAAAGCATATCTTTTTGTGGCAAAAATTCTTTGCCTCGGTATAGTGGTGGGGGAATACCCAATGACTTGGGATAACTTACAAAGTAGCACTTTTCTGATTTGGAATAGGTTTGTAACCTTTTACACAAGCCCCATATTCCAAATGTTAAGAAAAGATATAACATGGTTGGGCGTACCATACCATGCCATCATTTCAACAGACCTGATGGAGCTTTTTTCAGTGTAAAAGCCGCAGTCTCTAAAGCATTACTCTTCAAAAGTGATAGTGGCAAATTTATTTATGTCATCTTTGATCTTACCATGTCATAAACGGGTTGATTACATCTTAATAGACATTCCACTCATAGTGGTGTTCCGGGAGGTGTAAGTTATGAAACTCTTTTCACAACTCATCAAACATTTGCTAAACTTGTAACTCAGATATTCCTTTCTATCAAATTGTAGAAACATAATTTCCTTGTTACAATAACTTCTACTTCATTTTTGAAAACCTTTCGAATGATTTCAAAAGATCCAGACTTACGTCTCATCAAGCGAATATCCATATATCTACTTGAGTCATTTCTGAAGATATATAAATCCACTACTTGCAACAACATTTATTGAACTACACACATCAAAATGTATGATCGCCAATAAGTTTGTTGCTCGTTCCTTATGGCCTGTGAACGGTATTTCAGTCACTTCACTTTTCGGAGGAAAGTTGCAAGTGTCAAATGATTCAAAATCAAACGACTTCAAAATCCATCATAATGGAATTTTTCCATGCGGGTTTCTCCAATGTCACCAAATGCAGTGCCACACATGTGTGGTATTCTCATAGTCTTGCAACATTTAGCGTCAGTGTTATGGATGTATCATTTTACCATCAATATTCATAACATACATCCCATCTTGGATGGAAGCATGGCCCTTCATGTTATTCATAATACCGAACAACAATTGTTCTTTTATGAACAACCCTTTCGCAATAAAGATTGTGCAATGGGGTAGAGTGTAAGAAACTCTAAAATGAATTATGAAAGTAAACACAGAGGTAATATATTAATATCATTATTCATAACATACATCTCATTCATAATGAAAGTATGGCCCTTATGTTTATTCATAATACTGAACATCAAAAGTTCTCTTATGAACAACCTTCTTGCAAGATACTTTATGCAATGGGCTAGAGTGTGTAAAACTCTAAAATGTTTTATGAAAATAAATACATATGGTAATACACCGATGGAAGATATAGTAACATTTACTATGTTCCATGTGTGTATCTAAACCTCATTCCTGGCCAGTCTTTCGGGCCATAGTAGTGCTTACATCGAGTTGCAACAAAATGCAATCGAGCGGGTATCCTTGGGATTAACTCACAATACCCAAGAATTAGTGATTAACATGTTTAACCATAACTCCAAGAACTATATCTTTCACCAGCCTTCTATACATCAAAAACTTGTATCACATTCATACATGAGCTGGATATTCCAGTCATCTTTCTTTCTGCCTTTATACTTCTAACAGTTTAACTTTTAGTATTTCCTACTCGCAAAAGAAGCACCCAACTTAAGAGTGGCGTTAGCCCCGGACTTCCTAGGCGTGTAAGTCATACTAACACCCTTTGGACACTTCCTTTCTCTTTAAGTTGTTGTTTTATTCACCTTTCCTCATATGACAGGTGTTCTTCTGGATCCCTCTCTTATCAGTCTAATGCATAGTAAACACTTTACTAATAATTTGCAGACAAACATTGCTTTGGATATTTCATATCTTTCAGCCATTGTTTGTATCTGAAAATTAATTTTCAGTTCCATGAATATCACATAACTATCCCAAACTATTGAAGTTCGAGTTTCATGGAAGCAAACATATTGCACTTGACCGCAACAGAATTCTAGCTTTTGGATCGAAGGACGAGAGTCTCATCATCCATTACATTTAGCTGGAGTATACAGAAAGCATGTGATAGGACAAAGTCCTTCTCGGCACTTTTGAGGGAAATCCTCACATCACGTTACCAATCGTAAAGTTTTAACCAGATATTTAACATCTATTCAATTTTAACGGGGAAGGTGGAAACGCGAGCCATTATTCTACAACTATTTTGCAAGAAACACTTAGACAGTGTTCATAATTAATTGCACTGAGAATTAAACAAGTTAATTCTATAGTGCGCTCCCACTCAATTCAATATCTCTCAAAATTGATTGTGAGTGATTCAAGATCCGCATTTCAATTCGACGCCATTGACGGGTTCATCACTGATGATGCGAATTTCAATCGGTAGGCCAACTTGCTGATCACATCTCTATGTTGTTCTTGTTCATCTTTCGATGGGTGTGTTCCGAGCTCAGGACGATCCTGCCTGAACGTCAAAGACAACCAAGTGATCTTGCTGCGAGGTCTGACCTCACCCACCTCATTCCTCTCAATTCGTTCATGCTCATGTGTACATGGCGCACCCCGAAAAGATACGAATTTCAGACGGTGCTACACTTGGGTGAACAATAACTACTTTGATATTTTGAAGTGAGAGATCACCCTAATAAAAAGCGACTACCGCGCAATCAAGAAGGGTGCAACAAGAGGGATAAACATCTCAGGCAATTCATAATAGCATGATATGGTATAGCCCCTTCTGACGGAGAAGTATTTCATTTCTTCGTCTTTGGCATTCGCGTCGGTGTTCACCTTCGCGAAGATTGCCACCACCTTGTCGATGCACCAGATAATATTGCTATCTCCATAGCGTATAAAATTAATGCATTACTTAAGGTTGACACGCAGGTCATTAAAGTGCAATCATATGGCTCCAGCCATCATGCCGAATCATGACACACATGTCATGTTAATTACATTATATAATCATCTCATACATAATCAAATTATTATGAGCACTGCTATACCACATCACATGCACATGCAAACCCTCCTGCAAAACCAAGTTAGACGCCTCTAATCGGTTCATGCAAAAACTTGTTTTTCGTGGCTTCTAAGGTTTCGAAACAACCCAAAGCTACCAACGTCCATCATCAAGTATGATAATTCAAGTCGCTAGATAAACTTTGCGGGGTGTATGAAACACGAGATAATAAAATATCGAGCCCCATACTAAACTTTGTCATACGCATGACCCCCATGCAGATCATATCTGCATTGGCCTTTTGTCTGCGAAATTTCATCTTTCTTTCTAACTATGGTGGATTTTGACAAACTATTAGCACTTCGTTGATCAATCAGGATCGCGGATTGCCAGAACATTGAAAATCCACCATGCCGTTATTAAGATCAGATATATGCAAATTCCAGGGAAGAAACAAGAACATCGGGTAACAGATTTCATCTGCTACCCGCACAAATAATTTTCAGTAATAGAACTCATCTACTACAAATTATATTATGCAACACCCATACATCTCTATGTATTCTAGATCGCAACCTGCATCTACGCATAGCACGGCTCTTGATGCCACTGTTGGGTAACACAGTAGAAAACAAAAAATTTCCGACCTACGCACCAGCCCAGGACCACTATGGAGACTGCATACATGGTTTGATCTTTTTCGTTACCGACTCATAGCGCAGCGGAAGTAGAGTCTATGACGAACGGCGGTGCAGATACCCGCAGCTAGGATTTACAACCTCCCAACCACGAGGATGTATACCCTCATCCGCCCCACGAACAGCCCTCAGGGAGGCGGTCGGACAGTCCCTCGGACGGTGTCGCGGACAGCCCTTCGGGAGGAGTGATGACCCACAAGTATAGGGGATCTATCGTAGTCCTTTCGATAAGTAAGAGTGTCGAACCCAACGAGGAGCAGAAGGAAATGATAAGCGGTTTCCAGTAAGGTATTCTCTGCAAGTACTGAAATAAGTGGTAACAGATAGTTTTGTGATAGGATGATTTGTAACGAGCAACAAGTAACAAAGGTAAATAAAGTGCAGCAAGGTGGAACAATCCTTTTTGTAGCAAAGGACAAGCCTGGACAAACTCTTATATAAAGAAAAGCGCTCCCGAGGACACATGGGAATATTGTCAAGCTAGTTTTCATCACGCTCATGTGATTCGTGTTTGGTACTTTGATAATTTGGTATGTGGGTGTACCGGTGCTTGGGTACTGCCCTTACTTGGACAAGCATCCCACTTATGATTAACCTCTATTGCAAGCATCCGCAACTACAACAAAAGTATTAAGGTAAACCTAACCATAGCACGAAACATATGGATCCAAATCAGCCCCTTACGAAGCAACGCATAAACTAGGGTTTAAGCTTCTGTCACTCTAGCAACCTATCATCTAATTATTACTTCCCAATGCCTTCCTCTAGGCCCAAATAATGGTGAAGTGTCATGTAGTCTACGTTCACATAACACCACTAGAGGAGAGACAACATACATCTCATCAAAATATCGAACGAATACCAAATTCACATGACTACTAATAGCAAGAATTCTCCCATGTCCTCAGGAACAAACGTAACTACTCACAAAGCATAAACATGTTCATAATCAGAGGGGTATTAATGTGCATATAGGATCTGAAAATATGATCTTCCACCAATTAAACCAACTAGCATCAACTACAAGGAGTAATTAACACTACTAGCAACCTACTAGCACCAATCCCGGACTTGGAGACAAGAATTGGATACAAGAGATGAACTAGGGTTTTGAGAGGAGATGGTGCTGATGAAGATGTTGATGGAGATTGCCCTCTCCCGATGAGAGGAGCGTTGGTGATGACGATGGCGATGATTTCTGATACGTCTCCAACGTATCTATAATTTTTGATTGCTCCATGCTATATTATCTACCGTTTTGGACTATATATTGGGCTTTATTTTCCACTTTTATATTATTTTTGGGACTAACCTATTAACCGGAGGCCCAGCCCAGAATTGCTGTTTTTTGCCTATTTCAGTGTTTCGAAGAAACAGAATATCAGACGGAGTCCAAACGGAATAAAATCTTCGGGAACGTGATTTTCTCACCGAACGTGATCCAGGAGACTTGGACCCTGCTCCAAGGAACAAAAGAGGCGGTCACGAGGGTGGGGGCGCGCCCCCTGCCTCGTGGGCCCCTCGTTGCTCCTCCGGCGTACTTCTTCCTCCTATATATACACATGTACCCCCAAACGATCAGAACAGGAGCCAAAAACCTAATTCCACCGCCGCAACTTTCTGTATCCACGAGATCCCATCTTGGGGCTTGTTCCGGAGCTCCGCCGGAAGAGGGCCGTCATCACGGAGGGCTTCTACATCATCCTAGCCTCTCCAATGAAGTGTGAGTAGTTTACCTCAGACCTTCGGGTCCATAGTTAGTAGCTAGATGGCTTCTTCTCTCTTTTTGGATCTCAATACAATGTTCTCCCCCTCTCTTTTGGAGATCTATTCGATGTAATCTTCCTCTTTTGCGGTGTGTTTGTTGAGACCGATGAATTGTGGGTTTATGATCAAGTCTATCTATGAACAATATTTGAATCTTCTCTGAATTCTTTTATGTATGATTGGTTATCTTTGCAAGTCTCTTCGAATTATCCGTTTGGTTTGGCCAACTAGATTGGTAGTTCTTGCCATGGGAGAAGTGCTTAGCTTTGGGTTCGATCTTGCGGTGTTCTTTCCCAGTGACAGAAGGGGCAGCAAGACACGTATTGTATCGTTGCCATCGAGGATAACAAGATGGGGTTTATTTCATATTGCATGACTTTATCTCTCTACATCATGTCATCTTGCTTAAAGCGTTACTTTGTTTTTAACTTAATACTCTAGATGCATGCTGGATAGCGGTCGATTAGTGGAGTAATAGTAGTAGATGCAGAATCATTTCAGTCTACTTGTCACGGATGTGATGCCTATATACATGATCATGCCTATATATTCTCATAACTATGCTCAATTCTGTCAATTGCTCAACAGTAATTTGTTCACCCACCGTAGAAAACTTATGCTCTCGAGAGAAGCCACTAGTGAAACCTATGGCCCCCGGGTCTATTCTCATCATATCAATCTCCATCACTTTTATATTGTTTTGCTATTACTTTGCTTTTACTTCTTACTTTGCATCTTTATATCAAAAATACCAAAAATATTCTATCTATCAGATCTCACTCTCGTAAGTGACCGTGAAGGGCTTGACAACCCCTAATCGCATTGGTTGCGGGTAGCTATCGCTTTGTGCAGGTACGAGGGACTTGAGCGTGAGCTCCTACTGGATTGATACCTTGGTTCTCAAAAACTGAGGGAAATACTTACGCTACTCTGCTGCATCATCCCTTCCTCTTCGGGGAAGACCAACGCAAGCTCAAGACGTAGCAAGAAGGATTTCTGTGGCCGTTGCCGAGGAGTCTACGCAAAAAGTCAACATACCAAGTACCCATCACAGTCCCTATCTCCCGCATTACATTATTTGCCATTTGCCTCTCGTTTTCCTCTCCCCCCAATTCACCCTTGCCGTTTTATTCGCCCTCTCTCTCCCTATCCTCCCTCTCTATTTGCCTCTTTTTTCCCATTTGCTTTTGTTTTCTCGTGTGTTAGATTTCTTGTTTGTCGCGATGGCTCTACCAAATTTTGGTGATCTTCACTTTAAAAGGTTAGAGGAGATCGAAAACAACGTTAGGAAGTTTATGGTTTTGCAATTTGAGCATAATAATTTCTTTAGAAACGAGTTTAAGGAACAAAAGGGTTTTATGAGTTATATGAACAAAGAGCTCGATGATATGTCTAAAGAATTTGACGGTATCAGATCCCAAATTGCTCGTCTTGAAAAGATGACTGCTGAAATTTCGAACATGCAAGCTACCTTAGTCAATAAGATGGCCGCAAAACCGAATACCTATGAAAATCAAGATGAAGATCTAAAAGTTATTGATGTGTCCCCTATCAAATCTTTGTTCTGCAATATGAATCTTGATGAAACTGAATATGATCTTCCTTTACCTAGAAGGCGTTCCAAAAATTCGGAGTATTTAGATCTTTATGATGAAATTGACGAAAGTGGGACTGAAAGAAATAAAAATTTAGATGTTGCTAAACCCACTATATTGTATTTCAAGGAATTTAATTATGAAAGATGCTCTTTGATTGATTGTATTTCTTTGTTGCAATCCGTGCTAAATTCTCCGCATGCTTATAGTCAAAAGAAAGCCTTCACCGAACATATTGTTGATGCCTTGATGCAATCTTATGAAGAAAACCTTGAGTTGAAAGTCTCTATCCCTATAAAAATCTATGATGAGTGGGAACCAACTATCAAAATTAAAATTAAAAATCATGAGTTTTATGCTTTGTGTGATTTGGGTGCTAGTGTCTCCACTATCCCCAAAACTTTGTGTGATTTGCTAGATTTCCGCGATCTTGATGCTTGCTCCCTAAACTTGCATCTTGCGGATTCCACTATTAAGAAACCTATGGGAAGAATTAATGATGTTCTTATTGTTGCAAATAGGAATTATTTGCCCATAGATTTCATTGTTCTTGATATAGATTGCAACCCTTCTTGCCCTATTATTCTTGGTAGACCTTTCCTTAGAACGGTTGGTGCGATTATTGATATGAAGGAAGGGAATATTAGATTTCAATTTACATTAAAATAGGGCATGGAGCACTTTCCAAGAAAGAAAATAAAATTGCCATATGAAACCATCATGAGAGCCACTTATGGATTGCCTTCCAAAGATGGCAATACCTAGATCTATCCTCGTTTTTATGCCTAGCTAGGGGCGTTAAACGATAACGCTTGTTGGGAGGAAACCCAATTTTATTTTTATTCCTTGATTTTTGCTCCTGTTTAGTAATAAATAAATTATTTAGCCTCTGTTTTGGTTGTGTTTTTTGTGTTTAATTAGTGTTTGTGCCAAGTAGAACCGTTGGGAAGACTTGGGGAAAGTCTTGTTGAACTTGCTGTAAAAAACAGAAACATTAGCGCTCACAAGAACTGCTGTAATTTTTATTTGAAGAGTGCTATTTAGTTAATTATTTTTGCAGATGATTAATAGATAAATTCCTCACGTCCAGAAATTTATTTTAGAATTTTTGGGGCTCCAGATATTGCGCTAGCTACAGATTACTACAGACTGTTCTGTTTTTGACAGATTCTGTTTTTCGTGTGTTGTTTGCTTATTTTGATGAATCTATGGCTAGTAAAATAGTTTATAATCCATAGATAAGTTGGAATACAGTATCTTTAACACAAATATAAATAAATAATGAGTTCATTACAGTACCTTGAAGTGGTCTTTTGTTTTCTTTCGCTAACGGAGCTCACGAGTTTTCTATTTTGAGTTTTGTGTTGTGAAGTTTTCAAGTTTTGGGTGAGTTCTTTTGATGGATTATGGAACAAGGAGTGGCAAGAACCTAAGCTTGGGGATGCCCATGGCACCCCCAAGATAATCCAAGGACACCAAAAAGTCAAATCTTGGGGATGCCACGGAAGGCATCCCCTCTTTCGTCCACTTCCATCGGTAATTTACTTGGAGCTATATTTTTATTCACCAACATGATATGTGTTTTGCTTGGAGCGTCTTGTATTATTTGTGTCTTTGTTTGTTAGTATGCCACAATCATCCTTGCTGTACACACCTTTTGAGAGAGTCATCTATGAATTAAAATTTGATAGAATACTCTATGTGCTTCACTTATATCTTTTGAGCTATGTAGTTTCCTCTACGTACTTCACTTATATCTTTTGAGCGTTATAATTTTGCTCTATGTGCTTCACTTAGATCTTTTAGAGCACGGTGGTGGTTTGTTTTAAAGAAACTATTGATCTCTCATGCTTCACTTAAATTATTTTGAGAGTCTTAATAGCATGGTAATTTGCTTAATATAAATATGCTTGGTGTTCAAGATATGTGAAATTTTCTTTTGAGTGCGTTGAATACTAAGAGAAGATTGAAGCATGATAGTTGTTTTGAGATATGGAAGTGATAATATTAGAGTTATGCTAGTTTAGTAGTTGTGAATTTAAAGAATACTTGTGTTAAAGTTTGTGATTCCCGTAGCATGCACGTATGGTGAACCGTTATGTGATGAAGTCGGAGCATAATTTATTTATTTATTGTCTTCCTTATGAGTGGCGGTCGGGGACGGGCGATGGTCTTTTCCTACCAATCTATACCCCTAGGAGCATGCGCGTAATACTTTTCTTTGATAACTTCTAGATTTTTGCAATAAGTATATGAGTTCTTTATAACTAATGTTGAGTCCATGGATTATATGCACTTTTTCCCATCCTTCCACCATTGCTAGCCTCTCTAATACCGTGCACCTTTCATCGGTATCATACACCCACCATATACCTTCCTCAAAACAGCCACCATACCTACCTATCATGTCATTTCCATAGCCATTCCGAGATATATTGCCATGCAACTTTCCACCGTTCCGTTTATTATGACACGCTCCATCATTGTCATATTGCTAGCATGATCATGTAGTTGACATCATATTTGTGGCAAAGCCACCATTCATAATTCTTTCATACATGTCACTCTTGATTCATTGCATCTCCCGGTACACCGCCGGAGGCATTCATATAGAGTCATATTTGTTCTAAGTATCGAGTTGTAATTGTTGAGTTGTAAGAAAAATAAAAGTGTGATGATCATAATTTTCTAGAGCATTGTCCCAAGTGAGGAAAGGATGATGGAGGCTATGATTCCCCCATAAGTCGGGATGAGACTCCGGACGAAAAATAAATAAAAGAGGCCAAAGAAGCCCAAAAAAAGAGAGAAAGAAAAGAGGCCATAAAAAAAGAAGAAAAGGCCCAAATAAAAAAATAAAAAAATGAGAGAAAAAGAGAGAAGGGACAATGTTACTATCCTTTTACCACAATTTTGCTTCAAAGTAGCACCATGATCTTCATAGTAGAGAGTCTCTCATGTTATCACTTTCATATACTAGTGGGAATCTTCCATTATAGAACTTGGCTTGTATATTCCAATGATGGGCTTCCTCAAATTGCCCTAGGTATTCATGAGCAACCAAGTTGGATGCACACCCACTTAGTTTCTTTTTGAGCTTTCATATACTTATAGCTCTAGTGCATCCGTTGCATGGCAATCCCTACTCACTCACATTGATATCTATTGATGGGCATCTCCATAGCCCGTTGATACGCCTAGTTGATGTGAGACTATCTTCTCATTTTTGTCTTCTCCACAACCACCATTCTATTCCACCTATAGTGCTATATCCATGGCTCACGCTCATGTATTGCGTGAAGATTGAAAAAGTTTTGAAAAAGTTAGAGTATGAAACAATTGCTTGGCTTGTCATCGGGGTTGTGCATGATTTAAATACTTTGTGTGGTGAAGATAGAGCATAGCCAGACTATGATTTTGTAGGGATAACTTTCTTTGGCCATGTTATTTCGAGAAGACATAATTACTTTATTAGTATGCTTGAAGTGTTATTATTCTTTATGTCAATATGAACTTTTGTCTTGAATCTTTCAAATCTGAATATCCATACCACCATTAAGAAATTTTGCATTGAAATTATGCCAAGTAGCACTCCGCATCAAAAATTCTCTTTTTATCATTTACCTACTCGAGGACGGGCAGGAATTAAGCTTGGGGATGCCTGATACGTCTCCAACGTATCTATAATTTTTGATTGCTCCATGCTATATTATCTACTGTTTTGGACTATATATTGGGCTTTATTTTCCATTTTTATATTATTTTTGGGACTAACCTATTAACCGAAGGCCCAGCCCAGAATTGCTGTTTTTTTGCCTATTTTAGTGTTTCGAAGAAACAGAATATCAGACGGAGTCCAAACGGAATAAAATCTTCGGGAACGTGATTTTCTCACCGAACGTGATCCAGGAGACTTGGACCCTGCTCCAAGGAACAAAAGAGGCGGTCACGAGGGTGGGGGCGCGCCCCCCTGCCTCGTGGGCCCCTCGTTGCTCCTCCGGCGTACTTCTTCCTCCTATATATACACACGTACCCCCAAACGATCAGAACAGGAGCCAAAAACCTAATTCCACCACCGCAACTTTCTGTATCCACGAGATCCCATCTTGGGGCCTGTTCCGGAGCTCCGCCGGAAGAGGGCCGTCATCATGGAGGGCTTCTACATCATCCTAGCCTCTCCGATGAAGTGTGAGTAGTTTACCTCAGACCTTCGGGTCCATAGTTAGTAGCTAGATGGCTCCTTCTCTCTTTTTGGATCTTAATACAATGTTCTCCCCCTCTCTTGTGGAGATCTATTCGATGTAATCTTCCTCTTTTGCGGTGTGTTTGTTGAGACCGATGAATTGTGGGTTTATGATCAAGTCTATCTATGAACAATATTTGAATCTTCTCTGAATTCTTTTATGTATGATTGGTTATATTTGCAAGTCTCTTCGAATTATCCGTTTGGTTTGGCCAACTAGATTGGTAGTTCTTGCCATGGGAGAAGTGCTTAGCTTTGGGTTCGATCTTGCGGTGTTCTTTCCCAGTGACAGAAGGGGCAGCAAGACATGTATTGTATCGTTGCCATCGAGGATAACAAGATGGGGTTTATTTCATATTGCATGAATTTATCTCTCTACATCATGTCATCTTGCTTAAAGTGTTACTCTGTTTTTAACTTAATACTCTAGATGCATGCTGGATAGCGGTCGATGAGTGGAGTAATAGTAGTAGATGCAGAATCATTTCGGTCTACTTGTCACGGATGTGATGCCTATATACATGATCATGCCTAGATATTCTCATAACTATGCTCAATTCCGTCAATTGCTCAACAGTAATTTGTTCACCCACCGTAGAAAACTTATGCTCTCGAGAGAAGCCACTAGTGAAACCTATGGCCCCCGGGTCTATTCTCATCATATCAATCTCCATCACTTTTATATTGTTTTGCTATTACTTTGCTTTTACTTTTTACTTTGCATCTTTATATCAAAAATACCAAAAATATTCTATCTATCAGATCTCACTCTCGTAAGTGACCGTGAAGGGCTTGACAACCCCTAATCGCGTTGGTTGCGGGTAGCTATCGCTTTGTGCAGGTACGAGGGACTTGAGCGTGGGCTCCTACTGGATTGATACCTTGGTTCTCAAAAACTGAGGGAAATACTTACGCTACTCTGCTGCATCATCCCTTCCTCTTCAGGGAAAACCAACGCAAGCTCAAGACTTAGCAATTTCCCCCTCCGGGAGGGAAGATTCCCCGGCAGAACAGCTCCGCTAGAACCCTAGATTTGTTCTGCCAAGGTTCCGCCTCGTGGCGGTAGAGCTTCGTCCGAGAAGATGGCTTGTTACTTTTTTCCCATCGAAAGACTTTATATAGCAGAAGATGGTCTCCGGAGGGCCACCAGGGGGCCCACGAGGTAGGGGGCGCGCCCAGGGGGTAGGGCGCGCCCCCCACCCTCGTGGGCGGGGTGTGGCCCCCTGGTGAAGTTCTTGCTCTCAGTATTTTTTATATATTTGGAAAACGTCTTCCGTGGAGTTTCAGAACTTTTGGAGCTGTGCAGAATAGGTCTCTAATATTTGCTCCTTCTCCAGCCAAGAATCTCAGCTGCCGGCATTCTCCCTCTTTATGTAAACCTTGTAAAATAATAGAGAATAGGCATAAGTATTGTGACATAATGTGTAATAACAGCCCATAACGCAATAAATATCGATATAAAAGCATGATGCAAAATGGACGTATTGATGTCTACTACACAACCTTCTTCTTGTAGACGTTGTTGGGCCTCCAAGTGCAGAGGTTTGTAGGACAGTAGCAAATTTCCCTCAAGTGGATGACCTAAGGTTTATCAATCCGTAGGAGGCGTAGGATGAAGATGGTCTCTCTCAAGCAACCCTGCAACCAAATAACAAAGAGTCTCTTGTGTTCCCAACACACCCAATACAATGGTAAATTGTATAGGTGCACTAGTTCGGCGAAGAGATGGTGAAACAAGTGGTATATGGATAGTAGATAAAGGTATTTGTAATCTGAAATTATAAAAACAGCAAGGTAACGAATGATAAAAGTGAGCGTAAACGGTATTGCAATGTGTTGAAACAAGGCCTAGGGTTCATACTTTCGCTAGTGTAAGTTCCCTCAACAATACTAACATAATTGGATCACATAACTATCCCTCAACATGCAACAAAGAATCACTCTAGAGTCACTAATAGCGGAGAACAAACGAAGAGATTATGGTAGGGTATGAAACCACCTCAAAGTTATTCTTTCCAATCAACCCGTTGGGCTATTCCTATAAGTTTCACAAACAGCCCTAGAGTTCGTACTAGAATAACACCTTAAGACACAAATCAACCAAAACCCTAATATCACCTAGATACTCCAATGTCACCTCAAGTATCCGTGGGTATGATTATACGATATGCATCACACAATCTTAGATTCATCTATTCAACTAACACAAAGGACCTCAAAGAGTGCCCCAAAGTTTCTACCGGAGAATCACGACGAAAACGTGTGCCAACCCCTATGCATAGGTTCCAAATGTCACGAAACCCGCAAGTTGATCACCTTAACATACATCAAGTGGCACGTGGTATCCCATTGTCACCACAGATATCCACGGCAAGACATACATCAAGTGTTCTCAAGTCTTTAAAGACTCAATACGATAAGATTACTTCAAAGGGGAAACTCAATTCATTACAAGAGAGAAGAGGGGGAGGAGAAACATAAGATCCAACTATAATAGCAAAGCTCGCGATACATCAAGATCGTGCCAAATCAAGAACACGAGAGAGAGAGAGAGAGATCAAACACATAGCTACTGGTACATACCCTCAGCCCCGAGGGAGAACTACTCCCTCCTCGTCATGGACAACACCGGGATGATGAAGATGGCCACCGGTGAGGGTTCCCCCCTCCGGTAGGGTGCCGGAACAGGGTCCCGATTGGTTTTTGGTGGCCACGGAGCCTTCTGGTGGCGGAACTCCCGATCTATGTTGTGTTCTGGAAGTTTTAGGGTATATGGAGTTATATAGGCAGAAGAAGCACGTCAGGGGAGCCACGGGGGCCCCACGAGGCAGGGGGGCGCGCCCTAGGAAGGCCCCACCCTCGTGGGCAGCTCCCGTATCTTCTGACGTGGGGTCCAAGTCCATCAGGTGTGTTTCCTTCCAAAAATAACTTCTCCAGTTGATTTCGTTCCGTTTCGACTCCGTCTGATATTCCTTTTCTTCAAAACACTGAAATAGGCATAAAACAACAAATCTGGGCTAGGCCTCCAGTTAATAGGTTAGTCCCAAAAGTAATATAAAAGTGGAAAATAAAGCCCAGTATTGCCCAAAACAGTAGATAATATAGCATGGAGTAATCAAAAATTATAGATACGTTGGAGACGTATCAAGCATCCCCAAGCTTAATTCCTGCTCGTCCTCGAGTAGGTAAATGATAAAAAAGATAATTTTTGATGTGGAATGCTAGTTGGCATAATTTCAATGTAACTCTTCTTAATTGTGGCATGAATATTCAGATCCATAAGATTCAAGAAAAAAGTTCATATTGACATAAAAATAATAATACTTCAAGCATACTAACTAAGCAATCATGTCTTCTCAAAATAACATGGCCAAAGAACGTTATCCCTACAAAATCATATAGTCTGGCTATGCTCCATCTTCACCACACAAAATATTTAAATCATGCACAACCCTGATGACAAGCCAAGCAATTGTTTCATACTTTTGATGTTCTCAAACTTTTTCAATCTTCACGCAATACATGAGCGTGAGCCATGGATATAGCACTATAGGTGGAATAGAATGGTGGTTGTGGAGAAGACAAAAAGGGAGAAGATAGTCTCACATCAACTAGGTGTATCAACAGGCTATGGAGATGCCCATCAATAGATATCAATGTGATTGAGTAGGGATTGCCATGCAACGGATGCACTAGAGCTATAAGTATATGAAAGCTCAACAAAAGAAACTAGTGGGTGTGCATCCACTCGCTTGCTCACGAAGACCTAGGGCATTTTGAGGAAGCCCATCATTGGAATATACAAGCCAAGTTCTCTAATGAAAGATTCCCACTAGTATATGAAAGTGACAACATAGGAGACTCTCTATCATGAAGATCATGGTGCTACTTGGAAGCACAAGTGTGGTAAAAGGGTAGTAGCATTGCCCCCCTTTTTTTGGCCTTTATTTTTTTTGGCCTTTTTTTATTTGGCCTTTCTTTTTTTATTTGGCCCTTTTTTTATTGGGACAATGCTCTATTGAATGATGATCATCACACTTCTATTTATTTACAACTTGATGATACAACTCGATACTAGAACAAAGATGACTCTATATGAATGCCTCCGGCGGTGTACCGGGATGTGCAATGACTCATGAGTGACATGTATGAAAGAATTATGAATGGTGGCTTTGCCACAAATACAATGTCAACTACATGATCATGCTAAGCAATATGACAATGATGAAGCGTGTCATAATAAACGGAATGGTGGAAAGTTGCATGGCAATATATCTCGGAATGGCTATGGAAATGCCATAATAGGTAGGTATGGTGGCTGTTTTGAGGAAGGTATATGGTGGGTTTATGGTACCGGCCAAAGTTGCGCGGTACTAGAGAGGCTAGCAATGGTGGAAGGGTGAGAGTGCGTATAATCCATGGACGCAACATTAGTCATAAAAGAACTCACATACTTATTGCAAAAATCCATTAGTCATCGAAACAAAGTACTACGCGCATGCTCCTAGGGGGATAGATTGGTAGGAAAAGACCATCGCTCGTCCCCGACCGCCACTCATAAGGAAGGCAATCAATAAATAAATCATGCTCTGACTTCGTCACATAACGGTTCACCATACGTGCATGCTACGGGAATCACAAACTTCAACACAAGTATTTCTCAAATTCACAACTACTCAACTAGCATGACTCTAATATTACCATCCTCATATCTCAAAACAATCATCAAGTATCAAACTTCTCTTAGTATTCAACACACTCATAAGAGAATTTTATTATTAATCTTGTATACCTAGCATATTAGGATTTTAAGAAAATTACCATGATATTTAATACTCTCAAAATAATATAAGTGAATCATGAGAGTTCATCTATTTCTTCAAAATAAAACTACCACCGTGCTCTAAAAGATATAAGTGAAGCACTAGAGCAAATGACAAACTACTCAGAAAGATATAAGTTAAGATCAATGAGTAGTAGAATAATTATGCAACTATGTGAAGAATCTCTAACATTTAATCATTTCAGATCTTGGTATTCTATTCAAACAGCAAGCAAAGCAAAATAAAATTACATTCTAAGAATGGAAACATCATGTGAAGAAGCAAAAACTTAGGATCAACCGATACTAACCGATAATTGTTGAAGAAGAAAGGTGGGATGCCAACCGGGGCATCTCAAGCTTAGACGCTTGAGAATTCTTGAAATATTATCTTGGGGTGCCTTGGGCATCCCCAAGCTTGAGCTTTTGTGTCTCCTTAATTCCTCTCATATCACGGTCTCCCTAAATCTCAAAAGCTTCATCCACACAAAACTCAACAAGGACTCGTGAGATAAGTTAGTATAAACCATTGCAAAGACCTTATCATACTCTAATGTAGCAAATCACTAAAATTATTATTCAACATTGCATACTAAATGCCTCTGCACATTTAATAGTCCTATCCTCAAATAGAATCATTAAAGAAGCAAGCATATGCAAACAATGCAAACATAACAGCAATCTGCCTAAACAGAATAGTCCGTAAAGAATGATGCAACATCCATACTTCCCTAGCTCCAAAAATTATGAAAGAAAATTACAACTGTAGTAAATTTATCAGAGCTTAATATGCAAAAGGTTTCAACATTTTATCACATTCTGACTTTTCCAGGGAATTATTGCAACAGCGGTAAACATTATGTTTTCAAACAGCAACATGTGGACTTCTAAAATAGGCATAGTAAAGGCTATCAATGCCACTTTTATTGAAATAAAAGATGCAAAACATTGTTCTAAATAACATCAAGCAAATCCTAACAAAATAAATTGACGCTCCAAGCAAAACACATATCATGTGGTGAATAAAAATATAGCTCCAAGTAAAGTTACCGATGAACGAAGACGAAAGAGGGGATGCCTTCCGGGGCATCCCCAAGCTTAGGCTCTTGGCTATCCTTGAATATTACCTTGGGGTGCCTTGGGCATCCCCAAGCTTAGGCTCTTGCCACTCCTTATTCCATAGTCCATCAAATCTTTACCCAAAACTTGAAAACTTCACAACACAAAACTCAAAATAGAAAACTCGTGAGCTCCGTTAGCGAAAGAAAACAAAAGACCACTTCAAGGTACTGTAATGAACTCATTATTTATTTATATGGGTGTTATACCTACTGTATTCCAACTTCTCTGTGGTTTATAAACTAATTTACTAGCCATAGATTCATCAAAATAAGCAAACAACACACGCAAAACAGAATCTGTCAAAAACAGAACAGTCTGTAGTAATTTGGATCAAACGTATACTTCTGGAACTCATAAAATTCTCAAATAAATTGCTGGACCTGAGGAATTTATCTATTAATCATCTGAAAAAGAATTAACTAAATATCACTCTCCAAATAAAAATGGCAGCAATTTTCGTGAGCACTAAAGTTTCTGTTTTTGACAGCATGATCAACAAGAGTTTCCCCAAGTCTTCCCAAAGGTTCTACTTGGCACAAACACTAATTAAACACATAAAACCACATCTAAACAGAGTCTAGATGAATTATTTATTACCAAACAGTAACAAAAAGCAAGGAATTAAAATAAAATTGGGTTGCCTCCCAACAAGCGCTATCGTTTAATGCCCCTAGCTAGGCATGATGATTTCAACGATGCTCACATAAAAGATAAGAATTGAAACATAAAGAGGGAATCATGAAGAATATGACTAGCACATTTAAGTCTAACATGCTTCCTATGCATAGGGATTTTGTGAACAAACAACTTGTGGGAACAAGAATCAACTTGCATAGGAAAGCAAAACAAGCACAAGTTCAAGATTTTCAACACATAGAGAGGAAAGTTGATATTATTGCAATTCCTACAAGCATAAGTTCCTCCCTCATAATAATTTTCAGTAGCATCATGAATGAATTCAACAATATAACCAGCACCTAAAGCATTCTTTTCATGGTCTACAAGCATAGAAAAATTACTACTCTCCACACAAGCAAAATTCTTCTCATGAATAATAGTGGGAGCAAACTCAAGAAAATAATTATCATGTGAGGCATAATCCAATTGAAAACTAAAATCATGATGACAATTTTCATGGTTATCATTATTATTTAAAGCATACATGTCATCACAATAATCATCATAGATAGGAGGCATGCTTTCATCATAATAAATTTGCTCATCAAAACTTGGGGGACAAAAAATATCATCTTCATCAAACATAGCTTCCCCAAGCTTGTGGCTTTGCATATCATTAGCATCATGGATATTCAAGGAATTCATACTAAAAACTTGCAATCATTCTCATCATTCAAATATTTAGTGCCAAACATTTTATAGATTTCTTCTTGTAGCACTTGAGCACAATTATCCTTTCCATCATACTCACGAAAGATATTAAAAAGGTGAAGCGTATGAGACAAACTCAATTCCATTTTTTTATAGTTTTCTTTTATAGACAAAACTAGTGATAAAACAAGAAACTAAAAGACTCGATTGCAAGATCTAAAGATATACCTTCAAGCGCTAACCTCCCCGGCAACGGCGCCAGAAAAGAGCTTGATGTCTACTACACAACCTTCTTCTTATAGACGTTGTTGGGCCTCCAAGTGCAGAGGTTTGTAGGACAGTAGCAAATTTCCCTCAAGTGGATGACCTAAGGTTTATCAATCCGTAGGAGGCGTAGGATGAAGATGGTCTCTCTCAAGCAACCCTGCAACCAAATAACAAAGAGTCTCTTGTGTTCCCAACACACCCAATACAATGGTAAATTGTATAGGTGCACTAGTTCGGCGAAGAGATGGTGAAACAAGTGGTATATGGATAGTAGATAAAGGTATTTGTAATCTGAAATTATAAAAACAGCAAGGTAACGAATGATAAAAGTGAGCGTAAACGGTATTGCAATGTGTTGAAACAAGGCCTAGGGTTCATACTTTCGCTAGTGTAAGTTCCCTCAACAATACTAACATAATTGGATCACATAACTATCCCTCAACATGCAACAAAGAGTCACTCCAAAGTCACTAATAGCGGAGAACAAATGAAGAGATTATGGTAGGGTACGAAACCACCTCAAAGTTATTCTTTCCAATCAATCCGTTGGGCTATTCCTATAAGTGTCACAAACAGCCCTAGAGTTCGTACTAGAATAACACCTTAAGACACAAATCAACCAAAACCCTAATGTCACCTAGATACTCCAATGTCACCTCAAGTATCCGTGGGTGTGATTATACGATATGCATCACACAATCTCAGATTCATCTATTCAACCAACACAAAGGACCTCAAAGAGTGCCCCAAAGTTTCTACCGGAGAATCACGACGAAAACGTGTGCCAACCCCTATGCATAGGTTCCCAATGTCACGAAACCCGCAAGTTGATCACCTTAACATACATCAAGTGGCACATGGTATCCCATTGTC
The DNA here is from genome assembly GCF_056163025.1 of Triticum urartu. Lineage (NCBI taxonomy): Eukaryota > Viridiplantae > Streptophyta > Magnoliopsida > Poales > Poaceae > Triticum > Triticum urartu. The sequence goes on from NC_141879.1 coordinate 575,481,712, forward strand.
ACCACAGATATCCACGGCAAGACATACATCAAGTGTTCTCAAGTCTTTAAATACTCAATACGATAAGATTACTTCAAAGGGGAAACTCAATTCATTACAAGAGAGAAGAGGGGGAGGAGAAACATAAGATCCAACTATAATAGCAAAGCTCGCGATACATCAAGATCGTGCCAAATCAAGAACACGAGAGAGAGAGAGAGAGAGATCAAACACATAGCTACTGGTACATACCCTCAGCCCCGAGGGAGAACTACTCCCTCCTCGTCATGGACAACACCGGGATGATGAAGATGGCCACCGGTGAGGGTTCCCCCATCTGGTAGGGTGCCGGAACAGGGTCCCGATTGGTTTTTGGTGGCCACGGAGCCTTCTGGTGGCGGAACTCCCGATCTATGTTGTGTTCTGGAAGTTTTAGGGTATATGGAGTTATATAGGCAGAAGAAGCACGTCAGGGGAGCCACGGGGGCCCCACGAGGCAGGGGGGTGCGCCCTAGGAAGGCCCCACCCTCGTGGGCAGCTCCCGTATCTTCTGATGTGGGGTCCAAGTCCATCAGGTGTGTTTCCTTCCAAAAATAACTTCTCCAGTTGATTTCGTTCCGTTTCGACTCCGTCTGATATTCCTTTTCTTCAAAACACTGAAATAGGCATAAAACAGCAAATCTGGGCTGGGCCTCCGGTTAATAGGTTAGTCCCAAAAGTAATACAAAAGTGGAAAATAAAGCCCAATATCGCCCAAAATAGTAGATAATATAGCATGGAGCAATCAAAAAATTATAGATACGTTGGAGACGTATCACATATCAACTCCCCCAAGCTTAGACCTCGCTTGTCCTCAAGCGAAAAGCCGAAATCGAAAAATATGTCCTCATGTTTAGAGATAGAGGTGTCGATAAAAATAAAATACGGACATGAGGGCATCATGATCATTCTTAGAACAACAACTTATATAATTCTTGTCATATGATTTCTTATGCTAGAGTAATAATTGAATCACATTCTTAAGTATGAATAGTAAACTTCATTGAAAACTAACAAACTATGATCTCAATCATTGGAGCAATTGCAATTTATCACAACATAGGAAAGAGTCAATGTATAAGAGCTTTTCATTAAGTCCACATACTCAACTATCATATAGTCTTTCACAATTGCTAACACTCACGCAATACTTATGGGTATGGAGTTTTAATCGGACACAGAGAAAGATAGGGGCTTATAATTTTTCCTCCCAACGTTTTACCTCAAGGGTAATGTCAACAATAATAGTTCATGAAAACTCACATCCAATTAGCCATATATACCAGGATCTTTCCAACATACTGTGCTTGCCAAAGGATAAAATGTAAAAAAGGAAGGGTGAAGATCACAATGACTCTTATGCAAGGTAGGAGATAAAAGTAAAAGATAGGCCCTTCATAGAGGGAAGCAGAGGTTGTCATGTGCTTTTATGGTTGGATGCACAAAATCTTAATGCGAAAGAACGTCACTTTATATTGCCACTTGTGATATGGACCTTTATTATGCCGTCTATCGCTTTTGTTTCTTCCATATCACACGATCGTATAAAGCTTATTTTCTCCCACAATAATAAGTCATACATATTTAGAGAGCAATTTTTATTGCTTGCACCGATGACAACTTACTTGGAGGATCTTACTCAATCCATAGGTAAGTATGGTGGACTCTGATGGCAAAACTGGTTTAAGGGTATTTGGAAGCACAAGTAGTATCTCTACTTGGTGCGATGAATTTGGCTAGCACGAGGGGGAAAGGCAAGCTCAACCATGTTGGATGATCCATGACAATATAATTTATCTCAGATGTAAGAAAACATAACCCATTACGTTGTCTTCCTTGTCCAACGTCAACTCTTTTAGCATGTCATATTTTAATGAGTGCTCACAATCATAAAATATGTCCAAGATAGTATATCTATATGTGAAGACCTCTCTTTCTTTATTACTTCCTATTAATTGCAACAATGACCAAAACTATGTTTGTCAACCCTCAACAACTTTTATTCATCAAACTTTTCTATGTGAGCTCATTACTCTCCATAAGACTCACATGATCTCTTTGTTTCTTTTTATTTCTTTCTCTTTTCTTTTATTTCTTTAGGATCATGGCAAAATAATTAAGCCCTTGACTCAACACTAATCTTTATTATATAGCTCACGGACTCGATTACATAGAAGGATTATAAAGCAAAACTCACAACTAGATCATACTAAGAACTTTTATTCTACTGGATCAAGATATTACCAAAAGGATCGAACTAAGAAAAACAGTAAAGATAAAAGTGATGGTGATACGATACCAGGGCACTCCCCCAAGCTTGGCAGTTGCCAAGTGGAGTGCCCATACCCAGGTGATTATGTATCCTTTGTTGGTGAAGAAGGTGGAGTTGTTGATGATGGATAGTCGCACATCGAGCGTAGGAGGTCTTCTAACTTGCGGATAATGCCCTTGAGTGCAATGATATGCTCCTTCAACAAAATATTTTCACGTGTGAGATACTTATTTTGTATACGAGCTAACTCAATCATCTTGCAAGCTTTGATTTCTGTTGGGGTAAGAAGATTGTGATCCAGTTGAAGGGTTTCTTCTGTTGCCGGAACTTGGTCCTCCATGGCCTTCTTGATCCCTTCATCCTTGCTGATCTACATAGGTTCTTCTCTCTTCAGCTCTGTCTTCATTAGCCAAGCATCGTTGCCCTCATGGTTGGAGGAGGAGGGAGATGACATAGTGCCTGGCCTTGACAACCCTGACAGAAAACAGATCGAAACAAGGACAGGACATTTTTGCGTGATACGGGAGTCAAAACCCCCGGGAGATTATATAATGAATTTTTACCGACCAAAATACGTGTCGTGTACGAAAACAGGATCCGGAGAGCACACGAGGTGCCCACGAGGTAGGGGGGCACGCCCAGTAGGGTAGGGCGTGCCCTCCACCCTCGTGGAGGCCTCGTGTCCTTCCCGGACTGCTTCTTATTTTTCCATTTTTCTAAATATTCCAAAACGGAGAAATATTGCCTTAAAAACTGTTTTGGAGTCGGTTTACTTACCGTACCACATACCTATTCCTTTTCGGAGTCTGAAACGTTCCGGAAAGTGTCCCTTATGTATTCCTCCGGGGTTACAGTTTCAATAACATTGGTTTCCACATTTATGGGATTACCTGAGATATAATGTTTGATTCTTTGACCGTTCACCACCTTTGGATTTGTGCCTTCAAAGTTGTTGATTTTTATGGCACCGGAATGATAGACCTCCTCGATAACGTAAGGACCTTCCCATTTAGAGAGAAGTTTTCCTGCAAAAAATCTTAAAAGAGAGTTGTATAGTAATACATAATCACCTACATTAAACTCACGCTTTTGTATCCTTTTGTCATGCCATCTTTTAAATTTTTCTTTAAACAACTTGGCATTTTCGTGGGCTTGGGTTCTCCATTCATCAAGTGAGCTAATATCAAATAACCTCTTCTCACCAGCAAGTTTAAAATCATAATTGAGTTCTTTAATAGCCCAATAAGCCTTATGTTCTAGTTCGAGAGGTAACTGACATGCTTTTCCATAGACCATTTTATACGGAGACATACCCATAGGATTTTTATATGCAGTTCTATAGGCCCATAATGCATCATCAAGTTTCTTGGACCAATTCTTTCTAGACCCATTGACAATCTTTTGCAAAATTAATTTGAGTTCTCTATTACTCAATTCTACTTGACCACTAGACTGAGGGTGATAAGGGGATGCAATTCTATGATTAACATCATATTTAGCAAGCATTTTACGGAAAGCACCATGAATAAAATGTGAACCACCATCAGTCATTAAATATCTAGGGACTCCAAATCTTGGAAAAATAACTTCTTTAAGCATTTTAATAGAAGTGTTATGATCAGCACTACTAGTTGGAATAGCTTCTACCCACTTAGCAACATAATCAATAGCAACTAAAATATGTGTATATCCATTAGAGGAAGGAAAGGGTCCCATATAGTCAAAGCCCCAAACATCAAATGGTTCAATAACAAGTGAATAATTCATAGGCATTTCTTGACGTCTACTAATATTACCAATTCTTTGACATTCATCACAAGATAAGACAAACTTACGGGCATCCTTGAAGAGAGTAGGCCAATAAAAACCAGATTGCAATACCTTATGTGCAGTTCTATCTCCAGCATGGTGTCCTCCATAAGCTTCGGAGTGACACTTGCGTAGGATCTGTTCCTATTCATGCTCAGGTACACAACGTCTAATAACACCATCTACTCCTTCTTTATAAAGATGTGGGTCATCCCAAAAGTAATGCCTCAAATCATAGAAGAACTTTTTCTTTTGCTGGTATGTGAAACTAGGTGGTATAAACTTAGCAACAATGTAATTAGCATAATCAGCATACCATGGAGCAGTATGAGAAGCATTTATGACATTTAATTGCTCATCAGGAAAGCTATCATCAATAGGAAGTGGGTCATCAAGCACATTTTCTAACCTAGACAAGTTGTCTGCAACGGGGTTCTCAGCTCCCTTTCTATCAACAATATGCAAATCAAATTCTTGTAGCAAGAGAACCCATCCAATAAGTCTAGGTTTGGCATCTTTCTTTTCCATAAGATATTTAATAGCAGCATGATTAGTGTGAATAGTTAATTTAGAATCAACAATATAAGGTCTGAACTTATCACAAGCAAATACAACTGCTAAGAATTCTTTTTTAGTAGTAGCATAATTTCTTTGTGCATTGTCTAGGGTTTTACTAGCATATTGAATAACATTTAATTTCTTATCAACTCTTTTTCCTAGAACATCACCTACAGCATAATCACTTGCATCACACATAATTTCAAACGGTACATTCCAATCAGGTGGCTGAACAATGGGTGCAGAGATCAATGCTTTCTTAAGTATTTCAAATGCTTCTACACAATCATCATAAAAAACAAATGGTATATCGTTTTGTAATAAATTAGTCAAAGGCCGAGAGATTTTTGAGAAGTCCTTAATAAACCTCCTATAAATCTGGCATGGCCAAGGAAAATTCTTATACCTTTGATGTCCTCGGGACATGGCATCTTCTCAATAGCATCAACTTTGGCTTTATCAACTTCAATACCTCTTTCAGAAACTTTATGCCCCAAGAAAATACCTTCATTAACCATAAAGTGGCACTTTTCCCAATTCAAGACAAGATTAGTTTCTTCACATCTCTGCAAAACTCGATCAAGGTTGCTCAAGCAATCATCAAAAGAAGATCCATATACGGAAAATTCGTCCATGAAAACCTCACAAATCTTTTCACAAAAGTCGGAGAATATAGCCATCATGCATCTTTGAAAGGTAGCAGGTGCATTACATAAACCAAAAGGCATACGTCTATAAGCAAAAGTACCAAAAGGGCATGTAAAAGTAGTCTTTGATTGATCTTTGGCTGACACAGGTATTTGAGAGAAACCAGAATAACCATCTAGAAAGCAAAAATGTGTATGTTTGTATAATCTTTCTAGCATTTGATTGATAAAAGTTAAGGGGTAATGATCCTTTTTAGTAGCCTTATTTAATTTGCGGAAATCAATTACCATCCTATAACCTGTCATAATTCTTTGAGGGATCAATTCATCTTTATCATTAGGAATAACAGTAATTCCTCCCTTCTTAGGGACACAATGGACAGGGCTTACGCACTGACTGTCAGCAACGGGATAGATTATACCTGCCTCAAGGAGCTTTAGTATTTCCTTTCTTACCACTTCTTTTATTTTAGGATTCAGCCGATGTTGATGATCACGAACTGGTTTAGCATCTTCTTCCAAATTAATTTTATGTTGACATAGAGTGGGACTAATGCCCTTAAGATCATCAAGAGTATACCCAATAGCAGCACGGTGGTTCTTCAGAGTTTTCAATAATCTCTCTTCCTCATGCTTTGAAAGGTTAGCACTAATAATAACAGGATATATCTTTTTCTCATCAAGATAAGCATATTTAAGAGTATCAGGTAACGGTTTAAGCTCAAACACGGGATCACCCTTGGGTGGAGGAGGATCCCCTAGGATTTCAACAGGAAAATTGTTTTTCAGAATAGGTTCCTGTTTAAAGAATACTTCATCTAATTCCCTTCTTTCATTCATAAACATGTCATTTTCATGATCTAGCAAGTATTGTTCTAAAGGATCACTAGGAGGTACGGCAATAGAAGCAAGACCAATAATTTCATCCTTACTAGGTAATTCTTCTTCACGATGTTGTCTACTAAATTTAGAGAAATTAAATTCATGAGTCATATCATCTAAACCGATAGTAACAACATCCCTTTTGCAATCTATGGTAGGATTAACAGTGTTCGGGAAGGGTCTACCAAATATAATGGGACAAAAGCTATCTCGTGGGGAACCAAGAACAAGAAAATCAGCAGGATATTTAGTTTTCCCACACAAGACTTCAACATCTCTAACAATTCCCATTGGTGAAATAGTATCTCTATTGGCAGGTTTAATTGTGACATCAATATCTTCTATCTCAGCAGGTGCAATAGCATGCATAATTTCTTTGTATAAGGAATGAGGTATTGCGCTAGCACTAGCACCCATATCACATAGGCCATGATAACAATAATCTCCTATTTTAACAAAATAACAGGCATGCCTACCACAGGTCTAGGTTTATCTTTAGCACAGGGTTTAGCAATTCTAGCAGTTTCATCACAGAAATAAATAACATGTCCATCAATATTATCAGACAATAGATCTTTAACAATAGCAATATTAGGTTCAACTTTAACTTTCTCAGGAGGTGTATATATTTTAATATTGCTTTTATGAAGTATAGTTGAAGCTTGAGCATGATCCTTTATCCTAATAGGGAAAGGTGGTTTCTCAACATAAGCAGTAGGAACAATAGGATCATTATAAGTGACAATCTTTTCTTCAACTTTAATGGGTGCAGCTACTTTTACTTCTATGGGAGGATGATATTTAAACCACTTCTCCTTGGGGAGATCAACATAAGTAGCAAAAGATTCATAGAAAGAAGCTACTATCTCATAGTCAAGTCCATATTTAGTTCTAAATATACGAAAAGTATTGGTATCCATAAAAGATTTGACACAATCAAAACTAGGTGTCATACCTGACTCCTTACCTTTGTCGAGGTCCCAATATTCATAGTTTCGTTTAATTCTTTCCAATAAATCCCATTTGAATTTAATAGTCTTCATCATAAAAGAGTCAGCACAAGAAGTATCAAGCATGGTGCGATTGTTATCAGAAAGCCGAGCATAAAATTTTTGAATAATCATTTCTCTTGAGAGCTCATGATTGGGGCATGAATATAACATTGATTTAAGCCTCCCCCAAGCTTGAGCGATGCTTTCTCCTTTGCGAGGCCAAAAATTATATATGTAATTGTGATCACGATGTACAAGATGCATAGGATAAAACTTCTGATGAAATTCCAATTTCAATCGTTTGTAATTCCAAGACCCCATATCATCACATAGCCTATACCATGTCGATGCATCTCCCTTCAAAGATAAAGGGAAGACCTTCTTCTTAACAACATCTCCGGGTACACCTGCAAGCTTAAATAATCCACAAACTTCATCCCCATATATTAGATGCTCATCAGGATGTTTTGTTCCATCTCCTAAAAAAGGATTAGCTGGCAGTTTTTCTATCATACCCGAAGGAATTTCAAAGCAGACATTTTCATTTCCATTTTCAGTAGGTTGAGTATGTTGAGGAGAAACTGTTTGCTCTACTGGTCGGGGTGAAGATGCCCCAAACAAGCCCCTCAAAGGATTACTTTCCATCGTAACAAGTGACAGTAAAATTCAGCACACTATATAAATTTTTCCTTACCAAATTCCACCTACCAAAGGCGCTTCACTCCCCGGCAACGACGCCAGAAAAGAGTCTTGATGACCCACAAGTATAGGGGATCTATAGTAGTCTTTTCGATAAGTAAGAGCATCGAACCCAACGAGGAGCGGAAGGAAATGATAAGCGGTTTCCAGCAAGGTATTCTCTGCAAGTACTGAAATAAGTGGTAACAAATAGTTTTGTGATAGGATGATTTGTAACGAGCAACAAGTAACAAAGGTAAATAAAGCAAGGTGGCCCAATCCTTTTTGTAGCAAAGGACAAGCCTGGACAAACTCTTATATAGAGAAAAGCGCTCCCGAGGACACATGGGAATATCGTCAAGCTAGTTTTCATCATGCTCATATGATTCACGTTTGGTACTTTGATAATTTGGTATGTGGGTGGACCGGTGCTTGGGTACTGCCCTTACTTGGACAAGCATCCCACTTATGATTAACCTCTATTGCAAGCATCCGCAACTACAACAAAAGTATTAAGGTAAACCTAACCATAGCATGAAACATATGGATCCAAATTAGCCCCTTACGAAGCAACGCATAAACTAGGGTTTAAGCTTCTATCACTCTAGCAACCCATCATCTACTTATTACTTCCCAATGCCCTCCTCTAGGCCCAAATAATGGTGAAGTGTCATGTAGTCGATGTTCACATAACACCACTAGAGGAGAGACTGAAGGAAATATGCCCTAGAGGCAATAATAATGTTATTGTTTTATTTCCTTATATCATGATAAATGTTTATTATTCATGCTAGAATTGTATTATCCGGAAACATAATACTTGTGTGAATACATAGACAAACCAAACGTCACTAGTATGCCTCTACTTGACTAGCTCGTTAATCGAAGATGGTTATGTTTCCTAACCATAGACATGTGTTGTCATTTGATTAATGGGATCACATCATTAGGATAATGATGTGATTGACATGACCCATTCCATTAGCTTAGCACCCGATCGTTTAGTATGTTGCTATTGCTTTCTTCATGACTTATACATGTTCCTACGACTATGAGATTATGCAACTCCCGTTTACCGGAGGAACACTTTGTGTGCTATCAAACGTCACAACATAACTGGGTGATTATAAAGGAGCTCTACAGGTGTCTCCAAAGGTAAATGTTGGGTTGGCGTATTTCGAGATTAGGATTTATCACTCCGAGTGTCGGAGAGGTATCTCTGGGCCCTCTCGGTGATGCACATCACATAAGCCTTGCAAGCATTACAACTAATGAGTTAGTTGCAAGATGATGTATTACGAAACGAGTAAAGAGACTTGCCGGTAACGAGATTGAACTAGGTATTGAGATACCGACGATCGAATCTCGGGCAAGTAACATACCGATGACAAAGGGAACAACGTATGTTGTTATGCGGTCTGACCGATAAAGATCTTTGTAGAATATGTAGGAGCCAATATGAGCATCCAGGTTCCACTATTGGTTATTGACCGGAGACGTGTCTCGGTCATGTCTACATCCCGACGTGCTTTGCACAAAGGTGGCTAGCGGGTGACGGTTTCTCCAACTTTAGTTGGACCGAGTGTGGCTATGCCCGGTCCTTGCGAAGGTTAAAACTGCACCAACTTGACAAACTATTGTTGTGGTTTTGATGCGTAGGTAAGATTGGTTCTTGCTTAAGCCCGTAGCAGCCACGTAAAACTTGCAACAACAAAGTAGAGGACGTCTAACTTGTTTTTGCAGGGCATGTTGTGATGTGATATGGTCAAGACATGATGCTAAATTTTATTGTATGAGATGATCATGTTTTGTAACCGAGTTATCAGCAACTGGCAGGAGCCATATGGTTGTCGCTTTATTGTATGCAATGCAATCGCGCTGTAATGCTTTACTTTATAACTAAGCGGTAGCGATAGTCGTGGAAGCATAAGATTGGCGAGACGACAATGATGCTATGATGGAGATCAAGGTGTCGCGCCGGTGACGATGGTGATCACGACGGTGCTTCGAAGATGGAGATCACAAGCACAAGATGATGATGGCCATATCATATCACTTATATTGATTGCATGTGATGTTTATCTTTTATGCATCTTATCTTGCTTTGATTGACGGTAGCATTATAAGATGATCTCTCACTAATTATCAAGAAGTGTTCTCCCTGAGTATGCACCGTTGCGAAAGTTCTTCGTGCTCAGACACCACGTGATGATCGGGTGTGATAGGCTCTACGTTCAAATACAACGGGTGCAAAACAGTTGCACACGCGGAATACTCAGGTTATACTTGATGAGCCAAGCATATACAGATATGGCCTCGGAACACGGAGACCGAAAGGTCGAGCGTGAATCATATAGTAGATATGATCAACATAGTGATGTTCACCAATGAAACTACTCCATCTCACGTGATGATCGGACATGGTTTAGTTGATTTGGATCACGTAATCACTTAGAGGATTAGAGCGATGTCTATCTAAGTGGGAGTTCTTTAAGTAATATGATTAATTGAACCTAAATTTATCATGAACTTAGTACCTGATAGTATCTTGCTTGTTTATGTTTGATTGTAGATAGATGGCCCATGCTGTTGTTCCGTTGAATTTTAATGCGTTCCTTGAGAAAGCAAAGTTGAAAGATGATGGTAGCAATTACACGGACTGGGTCCGTAACTTGAGGATTATCCTCATTGCTGCACAGAAGAATTACGTCCTGGAAGCACCGCTGGGTGCCAGGCCTGCTGCTGGAGCAACACCAGATGTTATGAACGTCTGGCAGAGCAAAGCTGATGACTACTCGATAGTTCAGTGTGCCATGCTTTACGGCTTAGAATCGGGACTTCAACGACGTTTTGAACGTCATGGAGCATATGAGATGTTCCAGGAGTTGAAGTTAATATTTCAAGCAAATGCCCGGATTGAGAGATATGAAGTCTCCAATAAGTTCTATAGCTGCAAGATGGAGGAGAACAGTTATGTCAGTGAGCATATACTCAAAATGTCTGGGTATAATAATCACTTGATTCAATTGGGAGTTAATCTTCCAGATGATTGCGTCATTGACAGAATTCTCCAATCACTACCACCAAGCTACAAGAGCTTCGTGATGAACTATAATATGCAAGGGATGAATAAAACTATTCCCGAGCTCTTCGCAATGCTGAAAGCTGCGGAGGTAGAAATCAAGAAGGAGCATCAAGTGTTGATGGTCAACAAGACCACTAGTTTCAAGAAAAAGGGCAAAGGGAAGAAGAAGGGGAACTTCAAAAAGAACAACAAGCAAGTTGCTACTCAAGAGAAGAAACCCAAACCTGGACCTAAGCCTGAAACTGAGTGCTTCTACTGCAAGCAGACTGGTCACTGGAAGCGGAACTGCCCCAAGTATTTGGCGGATAAGAAGGATGGCAAGGTGAACAAAGGTATATGTGATATACATGTTATTGATGTGTACCTTACTAATGCTCGCAGTAGCACCTGGGTATTTGATACTGGTTCTGTTGTTAATATTTGCAACTCGAAACAGGGACTACGGATTAAGCGAAAATTGGCTAAGGACGAGGTGACGATGCACGTGGGAAATGGTTCCAAAGTCGATGTGATCGCAGTCGGCACGCTACCTCTACATCTACCTTCGGGATTAGTATTAGACCTAAATAATTGTTATCTGGTGCCAGCGTTAAGCATGAACATTATATCTGGATCTTGTTTGATGCGAGACGGTTATTCATTTAAATCAGAGAATAATGGTTGTTCTATTTACATGAGTAATATCTTTTATGGTCATGCACCCTTAAAGAGTGGTCTATTCTTATTAAATCTCGATAGTAGTGACACACATATTCATAGTGCTGAAGCCAAAAGATGCAGAGTTGATAATGATAGTGCAACTTATTTGTGGCACTGCCGTTTGGGTCATATCGGTATAAAGCACATGAAGAAACTCCATGCTGATGGGCTTTTGGAACCACTTGATTATGAATCACTTGGTACTTGCGAACCGTGCCTTATGGGTAAGATGACAAAAACACCGTTCTCTGGTACTATGGAGAGAGCAACAGATTTATTGGAAATCATACATACAGATGTATGTGGTCCGATGAATGTTGAGGCTCGTGGCGGATATCGTTATTTTCTCACCTTCATAGATGACTTAAGCAGATATGGGTATATCTACTTAATGAAACATAAGTCTGAAACATTTGAAAAGTTCAAAGAATTTCAGAGTGAAGTTGAAAATCATCGTAACAAGAAAATAAAATTCCGACGATCTGATCGTGGAGGAGAATATTTGAGTTACGAGTTTGGTGTACATTTGAAACAATGTGGAATAGTTTCGCAACTCACGCCACCCGGAACACCACAGCGTAATGGTGTGTCCGAACGTCGTAATCGTACTTTACTAGATATGGTGCAATCTATGATGTCTCTTACTGATTTACCGCTATCGTTTTGGGGATATGCTCTAGAGGCGGTCGCATTCACGTTAAATAGGGCACCATCAAAATCCGTTGAGACGACACCTTATGAACTGTGGTTTGGCAAGAAACCAAAGTTGTCATTTCTGAAAGTTTGGGGCTGCGATGCTTATGTGAAAAAACTTCAACCTGATAAGCTCGAACCCAAATCAGAGAAATGTGTCTTCATAGGATATCCAAAGGAAACTATTGGATACACCTTCTATCACAGATCCGAAGGCAAGACTTTTGTTGCTAAATTCGGAAACTTTTCTGGAGAAGGAGTTTCTCTCGAAAGAAGTGAGTGGGAGGAAAGTAGAACTTGACGAGGTAACTATACCTGCTCCCTTATTGGAAAGTAGTACATCACAGAAACCTGTTTCTGTGACACCTACACCAATTAGTGAGGAAGCTAATGATAATGATCATGAAACTTCAGAACAAGATACTACTGAACCTCGTAGATCAACCAGAGTAAGATCCGCGCCAGAGTGGTACGGTAATCATGTTCTGGAAGTCATGCTACTAGATCATGATGAACCTACGAACTATGAAGAAGCGATGGTGAGCCCAGATTCCGCAAAATGGCTTGAAGCCATGAAATCTGAGATGGGATCCATGTATGAGAACAAAGTATGGACTTTGGTTGACTTGCCCAATGATCGGCAAGCAATTGATAATAAATGGATCTTCAAGAAGAAGACTGACGCTGACGGTAATATTACTGTCTACAAAGCTCGACTTGTCGCAAAAGGTTTTCGGCAAGTTCAAGGGATTGACTACGATGAGACCTTCTCACCCGTAGCAATGCTTAAGTCTGTCCGAATCATGTTAGCAATTGCCGCATTTTATGATTATGAAATTTGCAAATGGATGTCAAAACTGCATTCCTGAATGGACTTCTGCAAGAAGAGTTGTATATGATGCAGCCGGAAGGTTTTGTCGATCCAAAGGGAGCTAACAAAGTGTGCAAGCTCCAGCGATCCATTTATGGACTAGTGCAAGCCTCTCGGAGTTGGAATAAACGCTTTCATAGTGTGATCAAAGCATTTGGTTTTGTACAGACTTTTGGAGAAGCCTGTATTTACAAGAAAGTGAGTGGGGGCTCTGTAGCATTTCTGATATTATATGTAGATGACATATTGCTAATCGGAAATGATATAGAATTTCTGGATAGCATAAAAGGATACTTGAATAAGAGTTTTTCAATGAAAGACCTCAGTGAAGCTGCTTACATATTGGGCATTAAGATCTATAGAGATAGATCAAGACGCTTAATTGGACTTTCACAAAGCACATACCTTGACAAAATTTTGAAGAAGTTCAAAATGGATCAAGCAAAGAAATGATGCTTGCCTGTGTTACAAGGTGTGAAATTGAGTAAGACTCAATCCCCGACCAATGCAGAAGATAGAGAGAAAATGAAAGATGTTCCCTATGCTTCAGCCATAGGCTCTATCATGTATGCAATGTTGTGTACCAGACCTGATGTGTGTCTTGCTATAAGTCTAGCAGGGAGGTACCAAAGTAATCCAGGAGTGGATCACTGGACAGCGGTCAAGAACATCCTGAAATACCTGAAAAGGACTAAGGATATGTTTCTCATATATGGAGGTGACAAAGAGCTCATCGTAAATGGTTACGTTGATGCAAGCTTTGACACTGATCCGGACGATTCTAAATCGCAAACCGGATACGTGTTTACATTAAACGGTGGAGCTGTCAGTTGGTGCAGTTCTAAACAAAGCGTTGTGGCGGGATCTACATGTGAAGTGGAGTACATAGCTGCTTCGGAAGCAGCAAACGAAGGAGTCTGGATGAAGGAGTTCATATCCGATCTAGGTGTCATACCTAGTGCATCGGGTCCAATGAAAATCTTTTGTGACAATACTGGTGCAATTGCCTTGGCAAAGGAATCCAGATTTCACAAGAGAACCAAGCAAATCAAGAGACGCTTCAATTCCATCCGGGATCTAGTCCAGGTGGGAGACATAGAGATTTGCAAGATACATACGGATCTGAATATAGCAGACCCGTTGACTAAGCCTCTTCCACGAGCAAAACATGATCAGCACCAAAGCTCCATGGGAGTTAGAATCATTACTGTGTAATCTAGATTATTGACTCTAGTGCAAGTGGGAGACTGAAGGAAATATGCCCTAGAGGCAATAATAGTGTTATTATTTTATTTCCTTATATCATGATAAATGTTTATTATTCATGCTAGAATTGTATTATCCGGAAACATAATACTTGTGTGAATACATAGACAAACCAAACGTCACTAGTATGCCTCTACTTGACTAGCTCGTTAATCAAAGATGGTTATGTTTCCTAACCATAGACATGTGTTGTCATTGGATTAATGGGATCACATCATTAGGAGAATGATGTGATTGACATGACCCATTCCATTAGCTTAGCACCCGATCGTTTAGTATGTTGCTATTGCTTTCTTCATGACTTATACATGTTCCTATGACTATGAGATTATGCAACTCCCGTTTACCGGAGGAACACTTTGTGTGCTATCAAACGTCACAACGTAACTGGGTGATTATAAAGGAGCTCTACAGGTGTCTCCAAAGGTAAATGTTGGGTTGGCGTATTTCGAGATTAGGATTTATCACTCCGAGTGTCGGAGAGGTATCTCTGGGCCCTCTCGGTGATGCACATCACATAAGCCTTGCAAGCATTACAACTAATGAGTTAGTTGCAAGATGATGTATTACGAAACGAGTAAAGAGACTTGCCGGTAACAAGATTGAACTAGGTATTGAGATACCGACGATCGAATCTCGGGCAAGTAACATACCGATGACAAAGGGAACAACGTATGTTGTTATGCGGTCTGACCGATAAAGATCTTCGTAGAATATGTAGGAGCCAATATGAGCATCCAGGTTCCGCTATTGGTTATTGACCGGAGATGTGTCTCGGTCATGTCTACATTGTTCTCGAACCCGTAGGGTCCGCACGCTTAAGGTTTCGATGACAGTTATATTATGAGTTTATACATTTTGATGTACCGAAGTTTGTTCGGAGTCCCGGATGTGATCACGGACATGACGAGGAGTCTCAAAATGGTCGAGACATAAAGATTGATATATTGGAAGCCTATATTTGGATATCAGAAGTGTTCCGGGTGAAATCGGGATTTTATCGGAGTACCGGGAGGTTACCGGAACCCCCCGGGAGGTATATGGGCCTTAGTGGAAGAGAGGAGAGGTGGCCAGGGCTGGGCCACGCACCCCTCCCCCATAGTCCGAATAGGACAAGGAGAGGGGGCGGCGCCCCCCTTCCTTCTCTCTCTCATCTTTCTCCCTCCCGAATCCTATTCCAACTAGGAAAGGGGGGAATCCTACTCCCGGTGGGAGTAGGACTCCTCCTGGCGCGCCCTCCTCCTGGCCGGCCGCACCTCCCCTTGCTCCTTTATATATGGGGGCAGGGGGAACCCCTAGACACACAAGTTGATCCACGTGATCATATTCTTAGCCGTGTGCGGTGCCCCCTTCCACCATAATCCTCGATAATATTGTAGCGGTGCTTAGGCGAAGCCCTGCGACGGTAGAACATCAAGATCGTCACCACGCCGTCGTGCTGACGGAACTCTTCCCCGACACTTTGCTGGATCGGAGTCCGGGAATCGTCATCGAGCTGAACGTGTGCTAGAACTCGGAGGTGCTGTAGTTTCGGTGCTTGATCGGTCGGGCCGTGAAGACGTACGACTACATCAACCGCGTTGTGCTAACGCTTCCGATGTCGGTCTACAAGGGTACGTAGATCACACTCTCCCCTCTCGTTGCTATGCATCACCATGATCTTGCATGTGCGTAGGAATTTTTTTGAAATTACTACGTTCCCCAACAGAGACAACATACATCTCATCAAAATATCGAACGAATACCAAATTCACATGACTACTAATAGCAAGACTTTTCCCATGTCCTCAGGAACAAACGTAACTACTCACAAAGCATAAACATGTTCATAATCAGAGGGGTATTAATGTGCATATAGGATCTGAACATATGATCTTCCACCAATTAAACCAACTAGCATCAACTACAAGGATTAATTAACACTACTAGCAACCTACTAGCACCAATCCTGGACTTGGAGACAAGAACTGGATACAAGACATGAACTAGGGTTTTGAGAGGAGATGGTGCTGATGAAGATGTTGATGGAGATTGCCCTCTCTCGATGAGAGGAGCGTTGGTGATGACGATGGCGATGATTTCCCCCTCCGAGAGGGAAGTTTCCCCGGCAGAACAGTTCCGCCAGAGCCCTAGATTTGTTCCGCCAAGGTTCCGCCTCGTGGCGGCGGAGTTTCGTCCGAGAAGATGGCTTGTTATTTTTTCCCATCGAAAGACTTCATATAGCAGAAGATGGTCACCGGAGGGCCACCAGGGGGCCCACGAGGTAGGGGACGCGCCCAGGGGGGTAGGGCGCGCCCCCACCCTCGTGGGCAGGGTGTGGGACCCCTGGTGAAGTTCTTGCTCTCAGTATTTTTTATATATTTGGAAAACGTCTTCCGTGGAGTTTCAGGACTTTTGGAGCTGTGCAGAATAGGTCTCTAATATTTGCTCCTTTTCCAGCCCAGAATCCCAGTTGCCGGCATTCTCCCTCTTTATGTAAACCTTGTAAAATAAGAGAGAATAGGCATAAGTATTGTGACATGATGTGTAATAACAGCCCATAATGCAATAAATATCGATATAAAAGCATGATGCAAAATGGATGTATCAAGGAGTCATAGAAACTCAGACCGTCACTTGGATAGCCCTTCGGGAGGCACTCTCAAAACAGCCCCTCGGGCAAAAGGATCGAAACTACGACCTCTCTACGGGGTTGCACACATACGGTGTCATCTATCCGGCAGGGCTTCGCCGTCCAGAACTAGTTCCTGCCGGAACCCAGACAGCCTTTCGGCTCTACAAAACTATTTCGCTGGGAGGGAGAGAAAGAGCCAGATCATGCATGGCATTTGTATGAGAGCAAGAGTGTGTCTTTAGGCATCCCTCTCCACCCCTATTTATAGGCCAAGCCCAAGGGTGACTTCTCCAAGAAGCCAAAGGGGATAATACCACAAGGCCCTCAAGGTGGCTTCTCCAAGAAGCCAAGCAAAAAAGCACTTTCACTATTCACGATGACATTTTTCAGCGTCCGTTCAAACTGAAAATATTTATGTGGGCTCAGAACATTTCTAGTACCCATTAAAATAATTTTCATCACGTTCCGAACCAATTTCGGTTTAGTGAATTTCATCTGCGAAAAGTAAACAAGAATGCGTTTTCACTATTCATGAAGACAATTTTGCATGTCCATTAAATCCGAAAATATTTCTGTGGGTCTTAGAATAATTCCAGTACCCACTAAAATGATTTTGGATTCATTCCAAAACAATTTCAGATTAGTGAATTTCATCTGCGAAAAGCAACCAAACCGGTACCGACAGCTCCGGGACAATTCCAGAAAGTTTCCAGAATGACTCTGGCACCCTCCAAGAATTATCAGGCATGTGCCGAAACCAATTCGACTTAATAGTATATCCTGAAACAACTTTTCGGTTTCACCGAAACTCATCCGATGACCTCTCTCTGCGGAACTTTTCCGCTGTCCAAAACATTTCAGTGTCCGAAACTTTTTCGGTGATTTTCTCTCAAACTCCCTGTCTAGTATTCAGCAGATAGATGACCCTTAAGCGTGTGACCCTATAGGTTCGGTGAAGCATAGACATGACCGGTACACTTTCTGATCAATGATCAACATCGGAGCCGTGGACACCCATATTGACCCCTATACCCACACGAATGAATATTCGAGCGAACCTCCAGTTGCTGTGTGCTATTCCTGTTGCTTCGTGATATGTTACAAATACCCGAGGTGAGACATGTTGGCATCCCCGTGGATCAACAACTTGTCCACTATGCCAGTTACCTCATTACCGGTATTTTTCTCTTTTCTCGTTCCCGTGTTCCGGCATCCCCGTGATCAAATCACAAAGTGTCTGGCCAGACGATGATGGATACCGTAACACCGAGAGGGCCCAGAGATATCTCTCCATCGTCGGAGGAGCAAATCCCAATCTTGAGCTATCAAGTTACTTGACATACTTTTCCATGAACCCGTAAGCCGCCGTAATAGCCACCCATTTACGGATGATGTTTAACAAACCCCAAAGTTCATGAAGCAAGCATGAAGAAACTCGATACTCTCATGGTCTAAGGAATCATGCAAACGTTAACCATCTCTGTGTTATGTACCATTAACTTGTGACAAATGAATCTCATAACATAACATCAATCCAGGTCTATTTAACAAAAATGTTCTCTTAACATTGTGCCCTCAAAGTTGCTGGCATAAATATGCCCATGATCAGGAAAACAAAACCATCATGCAACACTTGAGCTAGTCTTAGAGGCCAGACTAAGAATACTTCTTACCGTTTATTATTCCACACGTGCATATGAGTCTTCCTCCGGGCCTCGTGTTATTGCAAACTCGAGAACCATAGCAGTTATAGCATGGAACATAAACATAATTATGAACTTGGAGATAAATAATATCATTTATTATTGCCTCTAGGGCATATCTGCTACAGGAGCACTACATCATTTCTGATAAGTATATGTGAATGACATATTGTTGATAAGAAATAATGTAGAATTTTCTGGAAAGCATAAAGGAGTGTTTGAAAAGAGTTTTTCAAAGAAAGACCTCAATGAAGCTGCTTACACATTGAGCATCAAGATCTACAGAGATAGATCAAGACACTTGATACGTTTTTTCAATGAGTACATACCTTGACAAGATTTTGAAGTAGTTCAAAATGGAACAGTCAAAGAAGGAGTTCTTGCCTGTGTTGCAAGGTATGAAGTTGAGTAAAGACTCAAAACCCGACCACGGCAGAAAATAGAAAGAGAATGAAAAGTCATTCCCTATGCCTCAGTCATAGGTTCTATAAAGTATGTTATGCTGTTTACCAGTCTTATTGTATACCTTAGCATTTTTCTGGCAAGGGAGTACAATAGTGATCTAGGAGTAGATCACTGGACAACGGTCAAAATTATCCTTAGAGGACTAAGGAAATATTTCTCGGTTATGGAGGTGATAAAAGAGTTCGTCGTAAAGAGTTACGTCAATGCAAGCTTTTTACATCGATCTAAATGACTCTAAGCCTCGATCTGGATACATATTGAAAGTGGGAGCAATTAGCTAGAGTAGCTCCGTGCAGAGCATTGTGGACATAGGAATTTGTGAAATACATACGAGTATGAATGTTGCAGACCCGTAGACTAAACTTCTCTCACAAGCAAAACATGATCACTCTTTGGGTATTAATCACATAGCGATGTGAACTAGATTATTTACTCTAGTAAACCCTTTGGGTATTAGTCACATGAAGATGTGAACTAATTACGTAAAGATGTGAACTAGATTATTGACTCTAGTGCAAGTGGGAGACTGAAGGAAATATGCCCTAGAGGCAATAATAAAGTTATTATTTATTTCCTTATATCATGATAAATGTTTATTATTCATGCTAGAATTGTATTAACCGGAAACATAATACATGTGTGAATACATAGAAAAACATAATGTCACTAGTATGCCTCTACTTGACTAGCTCGTTGGTCAAAGATGGTTATGTTTCCTAACCATAGACATGAGTTGTCATTTGATAAATGGGATCACATCATTAGGAGAATGATGTGATTGACTTGACCCATTCCGTTAGCTTAGCACTTGATCGTTTTAGTATATTGCTATTGCTTTCTTCATGACTTATAAATGTTCCTATGACTATGAGATTATGCAACTCCCGATTAACCGAGGAACACTTTGTGTGCTACCAAACGTCACAACGTAACTGGGTGATTATAAAGGTGCTCTACAGGTGTCTCCGATGGTACTAGTTGAGTTGGCATAGATCGAGATTAGTATTTGTCACTCCGATTGTCGGAGAGGTATCTCTGGGCCCTCTCGGTAATGCACATCACTATAAGCCTTGCAAGCAATGCAACTAATGAGTTAGTTGCGGGATGACGCATTACGGAACGTGTAAAGAGACTTGCCGGTAACGAGATTGAACTAGGTATTGAGATACCGACGATCGAATCTCAGGCAAGTAACATACCGATGACAAAAGGAACAACGTATGTTGTTATGTGGTTTGACCGACAAAGATCTTCGTAGAATATGTGGGAGCCAATATGAGCATCCAGGTTCCGCTATTGGTTATTGACCGGAGACGTGTCTCGGTCATGTCTACATAGTTCTCGAACCCGTAGGGTCCGCACGCTTAACCGATGACGATCGGTAATATGAGTTTATCTGTTTTGATGTACCGAAGGTAGTTCGGATTCCTGGATGAGATCGGAGACATGACGAGGAGTCTCGAAATGGTCGAGACGTAAAGATCGACATATTGGACGACTATATTCGGACACCGGAAGTGTTCCGGGTGGTTCCGAAGAAACCCGGAGTGCCGGAGGGTTACCGGAACCCCCGCCCCCCAGGATAAATAGTGGGCCTTATGGGCCTTAGTGGAGAGAGAGAGAGGGCTGGCCTAGGGCAGGCCGCGTGCCCCTCCCCCTCTGGTCCAAATTGGACTAGGAGAGGGGGGCCCTTTCCTTCTCCCTCTCCCCCTTCCTTTCCCCTTCCTAGTAGGAGTAGGAAAGAGGGGAGTCCTACACCTACTAGGAGGAGGACTCCTCCTCCTGGCGCGCCTACAGGGGCCAGCCGGCCTCCCCCTTGCTCCTTTATATACGGGGGCAGGGGGCACCTCTAGACACACAAGTTGATCTGTTGATCTCTCCCAACCGTGTGCGGTGCCCCCCTCCACCATAATCCACCTCGATCATATCGTAGCGGTGCTTAGGCGAAGCCCTGCATCAGTAGCATCATCATCACCGTCATCACGCCGTCGTGCTGACGAAACTCTCCCGTGAAGCTCTGCTGGATCGGAATTCGCGGGACGTCATCGACCTGAACGTGTGCTGAACTCGGAGGTGCCGTGCGTTCGGTACTTGGATCGGTCGGATCATGAAGACGTACGACTACATCAACCGCGTTGTGCTAACGCTTCCGCTTTCGGTCTACGAGGGTACATAGACACACTCTCCCCTCTCGTTGCTATGCATCACCATGATCCTGTGTGCGCGTAGGATTTTTTGGAAATTACTACGTTCCCCAACACTCGCCGGTGTCAGCGGTGGCGCATGGGAGTGCTTTGGAGGAGCGCCGATGGTAGCTGCTCTCGAGAGGATCTAGATTCAGATCGTTTCTAATGTGCAATAAAAATGTTCAATGGACATGAAATAAAAGTAGACATAAAAACCATATATTCAAAAAATGCTAATTGTGTCTTTACAAAATGTTAAACATAAAAATGTTCTTCATCTATATGAAAACGTACACTATGTGTGAAAAAAATTATTGCCAATAAAAATGTTTGCTAGTTATTTGAATTTTTTTACATGTATTCAAAAAAGTAAAACTTATATTTTCAAAAACTTACATCTTGTACTGAAAAATGTTCAATGTGTATCAACAAAATGATTTGCGTCTACACTGAAAATTTACATTGTGTACTAGAAAAAAGTAGACATGTGTTGAGCAAAGAAAAAACCAATTAAAAACCAAGGAAGAAACAACGAAAAACAAGGAAAACTAATGAAAACCGGAAAATAAGCAAATAAAACAAAAAAACAGAAGAAAACCACTTAAAAAGAATGGAAACATCAAAACCCAAGAAATAACCAAAGAAAAAAGAAGAAGAAGAAGAAGAAGAAGAAAATGGAAAAAATAAAATAAAAAGGAAGCCCATGAAAACCGAGAAAAGAAAGAGAGAAAATTGGAAGAAATTATAGAGAAGAAAGAAAGAAAACAGTTAAACCCGAAAAAAGAACATAGAAAGCGGTGAAAAAGTAAAGAAAACAAAAAAATACAACCGTAGAAAAACCTTACCAAAAACCAGTACAATGATCGTCCCAAGCAAGCGAGGAAATGAAACGAGCAACCCGCTAAATGGGTCAGCCCACATGTTGGGGAAAACATAGTATTTCAAAATTTTACCTATGATCACGCAAAATCTATCTAGGAGATGCATAGCAACGAGACGGGATAGTGTGTCTACGTACCCTCGTAGACCGAAAAAGGAAGCGTTTAGTAACGCGGTTGATGTAGTCGAACGTCTTCGTGATCCAACCGATCCAAGCACCGAACGTACGGCACCTCCGCTTCAGCACACGTCCAGCTCGATGATGTCCCTCGAGCTCTTGATCCAATTGAGACTGAGGGAGAGTTCCGTCAGCAAGCGTGGTAACGGTGATGATGAAATTACCAGCGCAGGGCTTCGTCTAAGCACTACGATGATATGACCGAGGTGTGTAACTATGGAGGGGGGGGCACCACACACGGCTAAAAGATCAACTTGTGTGTTCTAGGGTACCCCTCTTGCCTCCGTATATAAAGGAGGGAGGGGAGGCCGACCGGCCCTAGGGGCGCGCCCAAGGAGAGGGAGTCCTACTAGTCCTAGTAGGATTCCTCCACAAGGAAGAGAGGGGGAAGGAAGGAGAGGGAGAGGGAGTGGGAAAGGGGGCGCCGCCCCCCTTCCCTTGTCCAATTCGGACTGCAGGGGGGGCTGCCCTGGCGACCCTCCTCTCTCTCCAGTAAGGCTCATGGTGGCCCATTAGTTCCCCCGGGGGTTCCAGTAACCCCTCCGACACTCTGTTTTTACCCGAAACTATCCGGAACACTTTTGGTGTCTGAATAACATGGTCAAAAATATCAATATTTATGTCTCGACTATTTTGAGACTTCTTGTCATGTCCGTGATCTCATCCAGGACTCCGAACAAACTTCGGTACATCAAATCAGATAACTCATAATACAAATCGTCATCGAACATTAAGCGTGCGGACCCTACAGGTTCAAGAACTATGTAGTCATGACTGAGACACATCTCCGGTCAATAACCAATAGCGGAACCTGGATGCTCATATTGGCTCCTACATATTGTACAAAGATCTTTATCGGTCAAACCGCATAACAACATACGTTGTTCCCTTTGTCATCGGTATGTTACTTGCCTGAGATTCGATCGTCGGTATCATCATACCTAGTTCAATATCGTTACCGGCAAGTCTCTTTACTCGTCCCGTAATGCATCATCTCGTAACTAACTCATTAGTCACATTGCTTGCAAGGCTCATAGTGATGTGCATTACCGAGAGGGCCCGGAGATACCTCTCCGATACACGGAGTGACAAATCCTAATCTCGATCTATGCCAATTCAAAAAAACCATCGGAGACACCTGTAGAGCATCTTTATAGTCACCCGGTTACGTTGTGACGTTTGATAGCACACAAGGTGTTCCTCTGGTATCCGGGAGTTGCATAATCTCATAGTTTGAGGAACATGTATAAGTCATGAAGAAAGCAATAGTAGAAAAACTAAATGATAATTATGCTAAGCTAATGGATGAGTCTTGTCCACCACATCATTCTCTAATGATGTGATCCCGTTCATCAAATGACAACACATATCTATGGCTAGGAAACAAAACCATCTTTGATTAACGAGCTAGTCAAGTAGAGGCATACTAGGGACACTCTGTTTGTCTATGTATCCACACATGTACTAAGTTTTCGGTTAATACAATTCTAGCATGAATAATAAACATTTATCATGATATAAGAAAATATAAATAACAACTTTATTATTGCCTCTAGGGCATATTTCCTTCACTTCAGAGAGTCGTCGCCGCCTCGCCACTCTGAGGAGGACACAAACCCTAACAAAAAAAGCATGAAAAAAATGAAGCCTTCCCATCGGCAAGGGCTAGCATCCATCGCGCCTCCACGGCCCTAAGACCATAGGAGACGAAATAGCCGACGGCAGCACCAGCGGGAGGCGGGAGAAACCCTAGTCGGAGCGTCCTCTTTCTTTCATTCGTCCTCTCTTACTTCGATGGATCTTTTTGTCTCACACATGATAAATCACCGCCATGATAAGGAAACCATCATGCAGAATTTGATTTGATGTTATAATGAGAATTAAAGCTAATATTTATCTTGTCAGAGGGCAATATAAAAATTGGACATACTTTGTAAAGGAAAAAAATACATGCTTAATAGATAAAAAAATATTAAAAGTACATGCTTTGAAAAGAAAAGGCATGTTTATAACATCTATATGTGCCTTAGTGTTGTACATTTAAAATGACTCAATCAAACATAAAGAAGTAGAAAAAATACTTGCATGAATCTTCACCTAAAATCAATGACGTAAGACTTATATGTGCAATACTTAGAACACTTCTAGATTCCTTTTGCAAAACCATAAAATAATTCACATTAAAAAGTTAGTGCACAGATTGATTCTTGCTCCCCCACAAATGTTCTTGGGTAACAGGCCCCCGAGCCACAACACAAGGCCTAGCAAGATATGTGACTAACTTTTGCTCCCCCACAAATGAGCTTGGGTGACAGGCTAACGCGACAAAGCCCAGCGATAGAGTTGTAAGAGCTGTCCTTTTATTCCCGTGTATGCGAACTTAATAAGGCGAGGTGGGACTAAGTTGTCGTAGAAGGAGCGAACGACTCCCACAGAGATGGCCGCCGGAGATGCCACCCACGCGCCGCCGGCCGCGGAGGCGCAGTCTCTGGTGGAGTCGTTCTGCGCCGTCACCTCGGCGACCCCCGACGAGGCGACCTTCTTCCTGGAGGGCCACAACTGGGCCCTCGAGGCCGTCGTTCGCTCCTTCTACGACAACACGGAAGTATGGGCCCGATCCAGCACCCCAGCCCCCGCCAGCCGGTTCGCCTCCGTGCTCCTCACCACGCGCTACGGCACCATCGACGACCTCCTCCAAACCGGCGAGCTCGCGGTAAGCCTCGATTGCCTGATTTCTCCACTCTCTTAGGCTCAATTCTGAATGTGATGTGTGTGTTCAGTTATCTCAGCTTAATTTAGACCGGACCAGTAAATTTTATGTTAAAAAAATTAAGCAAGTTGAAACTGCATAGAATCAATCAACTGATCAGCTTTCATAGTTACACTTTCTGGGTCAAATCGTGTAAGTGCTGAATTTTACTGAATTGTGTTGCCTTCATAGTTACACTTTCTGGACTTTCTCTGAAAAGAAAAGAAAAAGAAAAAAGCACTTGCTCGGTTGTTTCTGGACAGGCTCCAATAGTCTGGTTGACGTCTATAATTAAGTGGTAGTAGTATCATGTGAGGAACAACAAAGCTAGCAAGGTGTGACGTGAGTCACTCTGCTGGCGATCTGGCCTGAAAATGGGACTTCATTCTTTTCTGAATGCTAATTGGGGCGCCATCTTTGTAAAGGTACGAGTAGGGCCATGAATCAGTGATAGTGCCTTATTGAAATCACAAAGTGAAGGGAGTTGGAACAGTGTATATAAGGTGTAGAGCTCCTGTAGTTTCCAGATCTTGTCATAATCGCAAACAGCGACCTCTATACTGTATTAACAAATATAATATGGTTAGAAGTTCCAGTTTCAGCGGCACATCAGCTATTTTGGAAGCATCACTGTATGTAGGCCAACATAAGCTGATATTCAGAAGAATCACACTTCATCTGAGATTATATAGAAATCCAATAACTGGGCTGGCTGACACCTATAATTAAGTGATCTCGAGTAGTATCATGTGAGAAACAGCAAAAGCTAGCAAAGGTGGGACGAGATTCACTCTGCTGGCCATCGATCTGTCGCTGGGCCTGAAAATGGCGCTTCATTCATTTCTGAATGCTAATTGGCGCTCCATCTTACAAAGGTGCAAGTAGGATCACGAATTGGTGATAGTGCCTTATTGGCATCACAAACCGAAGGGGGTTGGAACAGTGCATGCAAGGTGCAGAGCTCCTGTAGTTTTACAGATCGGCCGACAGTGCCTTATCAAATCTAATACTAAATGATTAGAAGTTACAGTTTTGGTGCTACTTCAGATATTTTTGCAGCACCCTGTATTTAGTCTAATATCCTCCTAAATGATTAGAAGCTGCTATCTAGAAGAATCACACTATCTGAGAACAAAATATATCCGGTAAACTTGCCGCATTTTGAATTTTTGAGCTAAAAAAGGGCCAAAGAATTTCAGTCCGGTCCTCACTTTCTGTCGGTGCACACTCTCGCAATATTTCCAGGCACTGGTCCTAATGTTTCTTCATGTTGAATTCTGCAGCTATGTTCAGTTGTGCTCATGTACGGGCTCATCATAATCCTGAGCAGTGCCGCCAAGATCACTCACCAAGCGCAGGCCTTGACGGGCCAGACCACCAAGTGGCACGCCTGCTGCACCATCGAGCCGGTCCCGGACGACGAGATTGATCCAGGATCCAACCAGAACTCCATGCTGGAAGAGTACCCAGAGGACGAGAGCGACTGCGAGTCCAGCGAGGAGACCGGAGACGAGGACATGCTAGAGAACACCAAGTTCCTCCAGCCTCACACGCACGTGATCTCCTTTCAGAAGAGGCAGACACTAGGTACGTGTAAATCAATATAACATCCTAAATTTTCAATTTGGAATGTTAAACACTAGATCATCATTGCATATCATATTTATTGCATTTTGGTTGATCCTAGAAATTTCACGCAACTCAAGGGCCCTCGAAGAGAGTTGGGGATTTTGTTATTTTCATAATTGAATTGTCTCAAATTTTGAAAATAGGATCTGTTGATTTTATTTATTTTATTTTCAATTATTTCTATCACAAAAATACGAGAGAGGGAATAAAATGACTTTCCTAAAATAAAGAAATATTGAGGACTTAATAAAAAATCAAATAAGATTTTATTTGGTTTATTTGCTATTTTATTTGAATTTAGGAAAAATGCGCGTTTTTCAAAATTGCATTTAGGCCTCAAATAAATGCTCATCCTGTGCGGCTTGATTTTAGATGCCGGGCAAAATTTATTTCGGGATTTTTGGAGTCCGTTTAGTATTCCTTTTTTTTAAACGTAATTATTTAAAAAAACGCAACCGACCTACGGGCCGTCTCCGACCTGGACACGAGGCCCGTCCGGCTTTATAAGCCGGGGAGGCCCAGCCGGAACCCCACCCCAAATCCTAGCCGCCCCAAGCCCCCCGCCGCCGCCCCGCGCCGCCACCCGTGCCGCACCGCCGCCGCCCCGCCGCCGCCGCCGACGATCGCCGGAGCCACGCCGCCGCCGCCGCCGTTCGCCGGAGCCATCGAGGTAGACGCCGTTGCCTCAGTTTTCGCGAAGAAAACCGATCGGTTTTTTTAAAAAAAAACTTAGATCTGTTTTTTTTCGTTAGATCTGTTTTTTCGTTAGATCGCGAAGAAAACTTAGATCTGTTTTTTCGTTAGATCGGTTTTTCCGGTTTATTTAAATAGCGAGCGTTCGTCCGTTCATTTGTTTTAACGAACGTTCGTCGTTTTTTTTTCTTGGATTAAATCCGTGATTTTTCTGATCGTGATTTCTGATCCGATTTTTGTTTTAGTTTAACTTTTCGCTCGTTTATCGAAATCAGGCGATTCAAGCGCCTGGAGTTTCGTCTCGAAACCCTCTTTCCGATTAACCAACTCAAACAAGTGTTTGCCACTGTAAAAATTGCCCTAGATCCAGAATAGTAAACAAAGCCTATTTCTTTTGCCCTTTGTCTTTCGTTGCTTCGTTCGATTTGATTCTTTTTGCCAACCGGAGTTCTTAAGTTGAACCTTCTGGTTAGATCTCTTATTTGAGTTTTACCTGTGCATTAGTTGAATACTTATTGTATGCTTGTTTTTTTGTGATAGAGTACCCGGAGTGCGCCGCTTGTTACTTCGAATCGCTAGGTTTCCCGGATCATCAGCAAGGCAAGTAACACTTTGATCATACCTCCTACTATCCAATTTTATTGCATTAGATTAATCCTCACACATTGCATGATTAAGATCTAATTAAATTGTGGGTTTGGAAAGTAGTTGAGGTAGTACCTATTACCTGTTTATTATCAAACCTTTGGGAGCTACTTCTACGTTTGCTTATCATGTCATGCTATGCTAGTAGACGTGGATTGGGTGAGTGTATCCATGACAGATGTGAGATTGTTAATTAATGGCTTATCTAAGGTGGCAACTTAAACACACATCTGGGTGGATTGAGGTACCTGTGTATTCCAGGATTGCATGTTTTCTTTTGGACCGCCACCCGGGCTCAAAGGGATCATGAGATTATTCAGCGTAGAAACTTTCGTGTGCAGCCACAAGCTATTATGGGCTCTAGCATAGTTGATTAAGTTGTGTGAACTCTTACAGTGGTAAACTAGTAGATGTAGGGGAAAGTAGGTGTAACGGTCTACCCGATCGTAAGATGCTAGCGCTTCTGAAAGACTATGTCTCGGTCACCCGTCTTCTTAAACACCATGTAGTGCGAGAAACCAAACGGAGACGATCGAGTCTTGTGGGGAAGAGTGCGCAAACCTCTGCAGAGTGTATAAACTAATCATGATTAGCCGTATCCCCGGTTATGGACATCTTGAGTATCTAGTACCTGGATTATCATGTGAATCTTAACATGTTACTCTAAAAATTTAATTTTGTTGGGTTTTGTTTAATGATGATGTTTAATTGGGATTGAGAATGGTGTCAACCATTCTCAATGTTTAACAACCACCATGATAGTTAAATAAATTTATTCCTTTGCAGTAAGGAAAATTTGGCTTTACGCAAAACTGTAACCATAGAGTTTTCCACCAGCCAAATATGTATATAGAATAGTTGTTTTTTTCCATTACTCTCTATGTGTTACATTGCCAGCATATTCCATGTGCTGACCCGTTTCGGGCTGCAACGTTAATGTTGCAGATTTTTCAGACGACGATTAAGTAGTTTTTAGGTCGTGGTTCTATACTCAGTGATGCCGTTGGAGTTGATGGACTCACTTATCTTCCAAGCCTTCCGCTATTATCGTTATTAGATGGCCTTAAGC
The DNA here is from genome assembly GCF_056163025.1 of Triticum urartu. Lineage (NCBI taxonomy): Eukaryota > Viridiplantae > Streptophyta > Magnoliopsida > Poales > Poaceae > Triticum > Triticum urartu. Next base: position 575,510,992 of record NC_141879.1, read on the forward strand.
CATATTTATTGTAATAAGTTCTCTTTTGAGACACTCGATGTAATAGTGTGTGATTGCTACTCTGCTATAAATTATTCAAGTACTATGTGATGTCAGCATTACTGATCTAGGGATGACACCGGAGCACAGAGATTGGACCGTTTGAGATCTAGTTGCTACAATCAACGAAAATCATCGTAAATTTTGTCGAATTTCCATGAGATGTTCTTGGGGCTGATGAAAAACGATCTTGCAGTGACGTACCTGGAGAACAACAAGGCAGGCATCACCGTGTTCGGGTTCACGCTGGACCGGTCGTACCTCCACACGATATCCATGCTCGAGTGGACGCTCTTCCTGTGGCTGCTGGGGAAAACGGTCGGTTTCTCGTTAACACCAAGGAATGTACGCACCAAGGTTCCATGTTTTTTTGCTGTTGTGCCCCGTTTGATCCTTGTGAAAAGAGAAGGAATTGGGTTTTTTGTGTGTGCGCGGGTGTGCACGTGAGTGGTGTGCACTTGTATGATAGCAGCGATTTTGTGTGATGGTCGTGTAAATTATTATGGGTTGATTGCTCGTGGATGTAAGGTGCATGTACAGGTTTAGATGAGTGCTTTAGAGCCTCATGTGTGTGTGTGTGCGTGCGTGCGTGACGCTTGGCATTGCAGGTTTATAATCTCGGGTTGTAAAAAAAAGAAAACTATTTCGTTTATCTTGGTTCTGCCGGCTATTCTCCTAAAGAAAATGTTTTGTGCTCCGTATTTCAGTATGAATTCTAATGGACATAAGATGGTATTTCATATTCAGTACATGTATAAAAGTCGAAGCATTTCAATGCAAGTGAGGGTGTACATCTAATAGTAGTTTCTTTTTTGTGCGTTGGTGTTTCCTGTGTACATCCTAACTATATAAAGGTTAGATTTGTGCTCGTGCTTATTGTGTTTGTATCCACTTGATGCTTCATTTTTAAGTCAATAAAATTCATCTTCCTGTTAAAAAAAAAAGAATCAAAACTCACTCAAAGTGATGCTCTGGGTTGGCCCACTTTCCAGTATCTGCATATGGTTCTTTCTGTATAATGTGTCCTCGTGGCGATTGATGGGCTCCTATGCGGCGCTTTAGGTGCCGAAAAGGATAGCTGATGCTCGTTATAGCTTTGCTCACAGGCCGCAGCCGAATAAGACCACCTCCCTCTCGCGCTTGCTCGCTTTTGTCAAGTTCGCTGGTTTTTCTTTCATTATTACCTACAGTATGACCTCCCCCCTAAAAGAAACTTACAGTATTATCTAGTGTACTACTACTTCCTCTGTCCCAATTGCGACAAGTAAGTCGGGATGGAGGCAGTACTTGCCTCAAAAAGAAAAGACAAAACTACAGTCCTACATGGCCAGCTGTTTTTATCTACTATACCACATGCCAGCAGTTTCCAAAATCTATGATTTTTTTAAAATTTTATGAATAAAAATTCACGAATTCGAGAAAAAGTTTGTGGTTTAAAAAACATTTAAAAAAAATTATGACTTTGAAAAATCATGAAATTTGGAATATATAATCATGAATTTCAAAAAATTCATGATATTTAGAAAAGTTCGTAAATACTGGAAAAATTCAAAGATTTTGAAACAACATAAGCTGATTCAAAAAATTCTCAAATTTAATAAAGTGCTAGATTTGAAAATAGTTCATGAATTTGGAAAAAGAAATTCATGAATTTGAAAAAAATTGTGAATTCAAAAAAACATGAATCTGAAAAAAGTTCACCAATTTTTAAAAAGTGTGTGGGTTCAAAAAAGGACGATATTTGTAAAAAAAGATCACGAATTTTACAAAAGTTCAAAAAAATTGGAAAAGTTCATGAAAAATGGAAATTTTTCTTATTTTCTAGATAAAATCACAAATTTGAAAAAACTTCATGGGTTTTGAATTTTTTATAAAAACTGAAATGAATTTTTGAATTTGAAAAACATTCATGCATTTGAAAAAAGTTTAGGAATTTGAAAAAAGTTCACGAATTGAAGAAATAGTTTACGATTTTAAAAAAGAGTTCACAAATTTTGAAAAAGGAAAAGAAAGAGAAAAAGAAAAGGGAAAAAACTAACAAAAACTGGCCGAAACAAAACCGAAAAAACATGTGTCTTCTAGGCGCACAACATGAAACAAAATAAGTATTAGTGTGCACAGTAGGTGAGTTGTCCATGTTGGTTACTGTGTTTGGAAGGAAACATTGAGGTTCCTACTTTGAATCTCACTACCTACAACATTTTTGAAGGTTCAATAAAATGGGCCAAGCCCAGGACGCAAGGAGGCGTGTGCTGGTTTGTTGACTTGCCTTTTGGCGTCGGGGTCTTGTTTACCCAAGAAAGAAACAAAGAAAAAAGATGAAGAAAAAAACAATGGAAAAAAATAAAATAAAAGCAAGCCCGTGAAAACCGAGAAAAGAAAGAGAGAAAACCTGAAGAAATTGTAGAGAAAGAAAGAAAGAAAAACAGTTAAACCCGAAAAAAGAAGATAGAAAGCGGTGAAAAAGTAAAGAAAACAAAAAAAAATACAACCGTAGAAAACCTAACCAAAAACTAGTACAACGGTCATCCCAAGTGAGCGAGGAAATGAAATGAGCAAACCACTAAATGGGCCGGCCCAGAAACAAAGCGCGAGGGAGTTTCTTCAAGCGAGCAGAGTATATATCTCGCTATAAGCGAGATATAGCTCTTGCAGCGATTGATGCCCTTTTTCCTTTGCTAGTGTGACCCCAGTGAATTATTATTTTTGTTTAGAAATCATCCATGCAATGTCCCAAATATCGATCCATATGTTTACATTTAATTCTATTGTTGCTCTCTTTAAAGTTACTTGTACTTGGCAGTTGTTGGGTATTTTGTTACTATGATACTATGATACTGCTTTGCCACATACACCACTTCATTCACGGTATTGTCATTGCTAGTAATAATTCTTTCAAACAAGCATTTGTTTCATATGTGTTTGAATTGACAACATAACTGCTAAATGCTAAAAAATCAAATGCTCTTTGGCTCTTTTGTGTCGAATCAATACATTTGTGTTGTGATCCCTACGTTTGTGGATCATCATCTATACATTATTGCATCAATAACAAGTGAACCACTCATGTTTTGTTGGAATCCTAAAATGCATAGTTTTGTATTTATTGACAAAATGATTGTGAAACTACTTAAAATGGGCTATTTCTTTATATTTTTACCAACCACAGTTTTATAAGAAATACTCGCACTTATAGGATGGTGAGCATTTCCAAAATCTGAAGTTTCCCTAGCATCTTGAGCAATAGGTAACAAGGCAAAATGTGTTGTAACCCATCCAATGTAAACTGAATTGGATGACACACTTCTGAGACCAAAATTCCTTTATGTGTGCCACATCGAAACATCACAAGTCAAATCAATATAGTGCATTACTCCAAGTCAAAATAAAAATAGTGCACTACTCACTAGGTTCTCCGGATTAAAGCTCCATGCTACATCAAGGAAGCGAAAAGTGTGGAACCTAATTACTTAAAGTGTGGAGGTCAAACAAGATGCCTAAATTGCTTGTCCCCTCTTAGTTCCTTTTTTGCGCGAAATCTTTCGATCTATTCATCAACTGACAAGGTAGTATAAAGAACACCAGAAGTAAAAATACATCCATGTCCGTAGACCACCTAGCGACGACTACAATCATTGGAATGAGCCGAAGGCGCGCCACCATCTTCACCCCTCCCTAAATGGAACCGGGCAAGCTTTGTTGTAGTAGATAGTCGGGAAGTCATCGTGCTAAGGCCTCATAGGGCCAACACACCAGAATAGCAACCACCGCCCATGAAGAGAAGCATAGATCAAAAGGATCTAACTTGTAGACACATGGACACAGATGAACGGAGACATGATCCAGCTGGATCCATCGGAGATAAACGCCAACTGAATCCCACGAGATCCGCCAGAAATAAACCTCCACAAGCCCTCCATCGATGCTAGAAACACCACCAGGACGGGGACTAGGCGGGGAGAACCTTATTCCATCTTCAGAGAGTCGTCACCGCCTTGCCACTTGTTCGCACACGAACACGTCACATTGTACCCTCGACGCCAGGGGTGATGCACCGTAGCTCACGTCGAAGGAGACCCGACCGACAGCGCGATACGCAGGACAGTCGACGGGTGCTTTTGTAGGCCCGAAGCCCCGCTTGCCCGGGAGGGACCCCGTCAGGGCTCGCGGCGGCTATGGGCTGCTCCAGGTCGATTCGCTCGCCCCTAGAGCCTCGTGGATCCGCAGCCCTCCAACATGAAGAACTAGCGAAGAACGAGAAGAAAGATACAAGGAGAGATAAAAAGTAGATGAACACGAAAAAGTAATAGATTGATTTGTTCGATTGGTGTTGTTTCAATTGGTCGTTACCCCTAACATATATAAGAGGCGGTTGGACTTCCCGTACAAGCAAATGATTCATCTAAGCTTTCCTTACAAGAAAATTATATCAATTCATGTCCTACAACTCTATTTCCAGTCCAACTCGGATTCAGCCCGAATCTGTCCCATACTTCTGTCCTGCTTCTTGCGCGGACCATAGAAATCGCATACTAACTCGGATGGAGTTGAGTTCAGCATCAAACTTGTCTGCCTCGATGATTTGCATAAGACCACACGGGCCACTTCTCCTTTTAAGGCTATCTTTATGACTTTCAGGGCCTATCTTTAAATGTGGGTCGGATTCAATTATGCAGTTTTCTGAACTGTCCGAGTCTTGTAACAACTCTGTAGGCCGTGTACTATCTCCGATGATGATGACTCCAAAAGCAAAGTTGACCGTTTCGACGATGCGCACAACTTCCGTGTAGAACACTTTTCCATACAAGGTCGTCTGAATAACCTTTTGAGCCCATCTCCAACTTCTGGTCGGATTGACTTTGACAGTCTCCACCCCGGCAAGCTTTCCACCCCGGCAAGCTTTCCACACCGGTAAGGTTTCTACCCCGGCAAGCTTTCACCCCGGCAAGCTTCACACCGGCAAGCTTCCACGCCGACAAGATTTCATGCCGGCAAGGTCTTCATCCCGGCAAGCCTCACCGGTAAGGTTTCTACCCCGGCAAGCTTTCACCCCGGCAAGCTTCACACCGGCAAGCTTCCACGCCGACAAGATTTCATGCCGGCAAGGTCTTCATCCCGGCAAGCCTCATTCAGCCGGCAAAGGACGAATAACTCACGCGACCCATCAGACACCACCTAGGTGGGTGTCTGGTCCCTCACGTCACTCAGGACCGGCCCGCGAAGTGTTGCCTCTAACTTTTGCATATGAACTCAGATTGGGACAATTTTTATATCAAAATCAATCGGTTCGACGAGACAAAGACAATTCATGTAGATCATGTTTTCATATGAGGTCATCTTGGGGGCTTAATCGGCCAAACTGTACTCTAAATATAAGATCTTGGTACTTTGAGCATAGTTTCGGCCTTTAGGATGAAATCGGACGGCGACGGGCCAAACTTCAAAGATGCACTTCTCCATTTGAGGCCATCTTATTGACTGTGCCAAAATTGGGTGTCAACACCACTATGAGTAGGACACAATCCCTAACAAAAATAAAAAACATGAAAAAATTAAGCCCTCCCACCGGCTAGGGCCAGGATCCACTGCGCCTCCATGACCCTAAGACCACAGGAGACGAGATAGCCGACGGCAGCATCGGTGAAAGGATCGATATAGTTGACTAGAGGGGGGTGAATAAGCAACTAACAATTTTTAGCTTTTCTTTACCAATTTAAACTTTGCATCAAAGTGGGTTGTCTAGATATGCAACTAGGTGAGCAACCTATATGATGTAACAACAACAAGCACACAAGCAAGCAAGGGATGCAACACAATATAAGCTTGCACAAGTAAAGGTACGAGATAACCAAGAGTGGAGCCGGTGAAGACGAGGATGTGTTACCGAAGTTCCTTCCCTTCGAGAGGAAGTACGTCTCCGTTGGAGCGATGTGGAGGCACAATGCTCCCCAAGAAGCCACTAGGGCCACCTTATTCTCCTCACGCCCTCACACAATGCGAGATGTCGTGATTCCACTATTGGTGCCCTTGGAGGCGGCGACCGGACCTTTACAAACAAGGTTGGGGCAATCTCCACAACTTAATTGGAGGCTCCCAATGACACCACCGAAGCTTCACCACAATGGAAATTGGCTGCACGGTGACATCAACCGTCTAGGGTGCTCAAACACCCAAGAGTAATAAGATCCGCAAGGGATTAGTGGGGGAATCAAATTTCTCTTGGTGGAAGTGTAGATCGGGGCCTTCTCAACCAATCCCTAGAAAATCAACAAGGTTGATTGGCTAGGGAGAGAGATCAGGCGAAAATGGAGCTTAGAGCAACAATGGAGCTTAGGGATGGAAGAGGTAGTCAACTCGGAGAAGAAGACTCCCCTTATATAGTAATAGGACAAATCCAACCATTATCCACTTACCCAGCCCGCGACGCGCGATACTACCACACCAGCCATGCGGTACTACCGCGGGGCACTGCGGTACTGCCGCAGGCGCAGCAGGAGCCAGACCGGCCCTGATGCGTTGAAGCAAAGAGCGGTATAACCGCCGGAGCGGTACTACCGCTCCCCCTTGCGGTACTACCGCAAGCCAGGGTTTGTCTAGGCTGGGAAGGCACGGACATATAAAAATACATCCATGGCTACTTCCTCTGAGTTTCGATTTGTGTAAAAACCCGACACAGTACTGCTGTGAACCTGGAGCGGTACTACCGCGTAGGGCGCGGATGTAAAAAGTTACATCCGCCCCTACTTCTGCTCGTGCTGTTGTGCCTAGCCCGAGGCCACGGTACTACTGCGCCCTGGGAGCGGTACTACCGCAATGGACTGTAGTACTACCGCGACCGTGGCCGGTACTACCGTGAGCCTCTGCGGTATTACCGCTCCCATAAGCAGTACTACCGCATGCCCAACACAACCAACACTAGGAGTCCTTCATTTTGCAGAGACACGGATAACTGGAGGATGCTCCAAAGAGCCAACGGAAAGGTGGTGCAAAAGGAACAGACGTGTAGATGATGATTCCACCCAAACCTTTCCAAAGCGGACCCCCTCTTAATAGTACGACTTCCCTATGACTCAAATCCACCGAAAAGAAACACAGGAAAACTCCGTCTTCACTAGACTCCGAGAGGCAACGAATTGTCTTGTGCCTGAACATGAGATATCTGAAATGCTCAATGCACACGATTAGTCCGCAAAAGCATTGCCATCAATCGCCAAAACCACTAAGGGATAAATATGCCCTTACAATCTCCCCCTTTTTGGTGGATTGATGACAATACGGGATTTGCACAAAGGGAAATAAAATGAAGCATAGGCAAACCCAACATCTATAAAATATAGACGGGCTCCCCCTAGATGTGTGCTCTCTAGAGAAGTGCTTTGGACTGCACGATACACATACTAGGATCAACACTCCCCCTATATTTTATAGACGAGGCATATATTGAAACAAAATAACTAACACTAAGCAAGGATGCAAGATAATAAATATGAGCATAAAGTAACGAGAGAACAATCTACTAAGCAAACTAGATAACATGATAAGACAATAAGATACGCTGAGGACATATGTCTTACACCATATGATAGGCTCCTGGATCCAGACGAAACCAAACACAAACCAACAAACGTGTTTCAACAGGACGAAAGCAAAGAGCGAGACACAACAACACAAAACTCGCAAATCCTACACTCTCTCCCCCTTTGGCATCGAGACACCAAAAAGGCAGAGATGACACCTACGACACAGGTGGTAGCTCAAGCTGAAGCGATCACTTGTCACGCTCCTCGTCGGTCTCGGCAGGAGGGATGGTCTCCTCCTCAGATTCAGTCTACTGGTAGCCCTGCTTCGCCATCCATTCAGCCTCTGGGGTGATGTGCTTCTCGGACCCGCTTGATACCTGCTCACCGAACGTCCTCAAGATCCTCTTGTCACGCCGGCGACTCTCCTTTTGAGCAACATGAGACTGGTACTGGCCCTTGGCCTGTGATAACCCACAAGTATAGGGGATCGCAACAGTTTTCGAGGGTAGAGTATTCAACCCAAATTTATTGATTCGACGCAAGGGGAGCCAAAGAATATTCTCAAGTATTAATAGTTGAGTTGTCAATTCAACCGCACCTGAAAGACTTAATATCTGCAGCAAAGTATTTAGTAGCAAAGTAATATGATAGTAGCGGTAACGGTAGCAAAAGTAACAGTATTGGTTGTGTAGTGATTGTAACAGTAGCAACGAAAAAGTAAATAAGAAAAAAACAATATGTGAAAAGCTTGTAGGCAATGGATCAGTGATGGATAATTATGTCGGATGCGATTCCTCATGCAACAGTTATAACATAGGGTGACACAGAACTAGCTCCAGTTCATCAATGTAATGTAGGCATGTATTCCGAATATAGTCATACGTGCTTATGGAAAAGAACTTGCATGACATCTTTTTTCCTACCCTCCTGTGGCAGCGGGGTCCTATTGGAAACTAAGGGATATTAAGGCCTCCTTTTAATAGAGTACCGGACCAAAGCATTAACACTTAGTGAATACATGAACTCCTCAAACTACGGTCATCACCGGTAAGTATCCCGATTATTGTCACTTCGGGGTTAACGGATCATAACACATAATAGGTGACTATAGACTGTCAAGATAGGATCAAGAACTCACATATATTCATGAAAACATAATAGGTTTAGATCTAAAATCATGGCACTCAGGCCCTAGTGACAAGCATTAAGCATAGCAAAGTCATAGCAACATCAATCTCAGAACATAATGGATACTAGGGATCAAACCCTAACAAAACTAACTCGATTACATGATAAATCTCATCCAACCCATCACCGTCCAGCAAGCCTACGATGGAATTACTCACGCACGACGGTGAGCATCATGAAATTGGTGATGGAGGAAGGTTTATGATGATGATGGCGACAGATTCCCCTCTCCGGAGCCCCGAACGGACTCCAGATCAGCCCTCCCGAGAGAGATTAGGGCTTCGCGGCAGCTTTATATCGTAAAACGTGATGAATCGTTCTCTCTGATTTTTTTCTCCCCGAACATGAATATATAGAGTTGGAGTTGAGGTCGGTGGAGCACCAGGGGGCCCACAAGGCAGGGGGCGCGCCCCCACCCTCGTGGACAGGGTGTGGGCCCCCTAGCCTTGATTCTTTCGCCAGTATTTTTTATATATTCCAAAAATATTCTCCGTTGATTTTCAGGTCACTCCGAGGACTTCTATTTCTGCACAAAAATAACACCATGGCAATTCTGCTGAAAACAGCGTCAGTCTGGGTTAATTCCATTCAAATCATGCAAGTTAGAGTCCAAAACAAGGGCAAAAGTGTTTGGAAAAGTAGATACGTTGGAGATGTATCAGCCTGCATGCAGAACAGAGCCTTCATCTTGTTCTTCAGCCTCTTAGCCTAAGAGGGCTCAGAAGATGAAGGCGAGTATCCATCAGAGATGTCCTCATCTGCTTCCTCCTCCTCAATCTCATCCTCATCCACATCCATCTTAGCAGCCTCCGCCTCAGCACGGGTAGTGGTGTTAACCCACTTGTTCTTGATGTGCAGCTTGATAGGCTCGTGGCGGGTCCAGTTTGGAGCAGAAAAGTCTTCCTCCGGAAACATCTTGTCCCAAGTCTTCGAGATTAGAAGGTGCAGGTATGGACCATAGATGGGAACTTTCCGATTGTAGACCGCAAACCTGAGCTCACTCCACATGATATGAGAGATGTCCAGAGGCTGGGTGGCATGATGACGCGCCTCCTCGCACAGAAGCAACATATCCATGAGATAAGCATGCACCTTATCTTTGTCACCGATGCGAGGAAAGAGAGTGTTGTAGAAGATTCGGTGCATGACATCTAGGAAGGGGTTGAGCACCCAAGTCCGAGTGCCATTGGGAAGCTTGTTCTCCACAAGAAACGGTAGAAGCTTGTCCTTGTTGGAAGACTCGGCGTTGCCATGAGGGCGGGCGCCAATGGGCACATCGGGCCCATCATCAAGGACATGCAGGAGCGTCATGAATTCCTTCCAGGTAGCAGACAGCTTCTTCCCATTGGTCATCGAAGTCATAGTCCACTCCCCATCCATGTGAAAGTGGACGGAGGCAAAGAACTGCGCCACTAGCTCCGGGTCAAAGTCCATATGGAACGCGATGAAGTCTTCAATGCCAAACTGCTCCACCAAGTCTAGTGTCTCACCAAAGTAGTTCCAGTCCTTCCTCAGATGATTCATATCAATCCACTGCATTGGAACATAAAGGTTGTGCTTGGTCTTGATCACATCAATGTATATGAGATTCCGTGCTTGGTCCAGAAAAACTCACACCCTCTAACATTCTCACGAGGATTCACATAGGGATCGATCCTCCTTCGAATGATGAACTCTGATTGAGGCAGCTCGTCCATGCCCTGAACTGGCTCCTTGTACCGGTTGGCAGTCTTCTTGACATTGCGTTGTGGGGCATTGGAGCCCTCCGGAGCTTCTTGATTGCGAAGACGCTTGGAGCTTGTGTCGCGGCTTGGGTTCGAGCGACGGACATTGGAGGCACCACCTATGACACACAACACCAGAACACACGAGAGAAATGAGAAGGATCAATGCAAAGACCACGGCAAAAACAAATGAAACACGTAGAAATAAGATTGGGTAGTTGCCACAAGGAAGGTTCGAAGTCAGCGGTAGTACCGCACCTCTAAGTGGAACTAAAATTTTACTGCCGCTCTAGCCGCGGTAGTACCGCGCCGGGATGGCACGGTAGTACCGCGCCTAGAGCGGAAGTAAAATTTTACTTCCGCGCCGCTCCCGGTAGTACCTCCCCAGAGGAGCGGTAGTACCGTACGATGCGGAAGCGGCCTGAGCGGTAGTACCATACAGGAGGTGCGGTAGTACCGCTCGGGATCAGATCCGTGAAGAACAGATCTAGGCACATCCGCAACATTTGAGTGGTACTACGGTTGATCAAAAATACCATGTGGCAACATACCAAATAGCATTTCTACTGCACTACAACTCTCCTACATCCTACTCTTGCAAAGGTTTGGCCTAAAATCTCAAGAACAACATGCATCTCCCCAAAACCTAGAGGCAAAACAACGAAGCAAAGAGAGAGGGATTTGGGGAGAAACCTTGTTCCATGGCAAGAGGACGGGGTGGGGATCGATCCCACCGGTCGGAATGCGAGGAGAGCGGCCGGAGACGGAGATCCGGCAAGGTCCTCCGACACCATTCTTGGGCAGGAGAGAGAGAGAGAGAGAGACGAAGTGGGGAGACGGAGTTGAATGGGTATGGGGAGTTGGAACTCCCCCTGCCCGCTCTTAACCCCCACCCGCTCGTGACGGCGTGGTAGTACCACAGGTCATCGCGGTAGTACCGCAGGCAGGGCGGTAGTACCGCTCATCCAGCGGCAGTAAAAAATTACTGTTGTGCTGGTTGTGGTAGTACCGTGCTCATCTCCTGCGGTAGTACCGTGGCTAGCCACGGTAGTACTGTAGACCCAAGAAAGTGCACGTTTCGACAAAGAGAAAAACATGGCCTTTGCACAGCAGCCTTCAAGCGACCGGACACGCAAACGCGCACACACACACACGAGGCACCTCAGACACACACAAGGTAGAAAGAAGAAGGCAAAAGACAACAAGGACCAACCACGAAACACAACCTCTCCAAAGAGGGTGGCCGGAGCCACCTATGTTTGAGTCAGTTTGTATGGCACCGCGAAGAGTTATCCTTGGGCCCATGAAAAAAACTCATCTTTGAAGCACAAGTACCATAAAAAATGGCTAATGTGAAAGAATTGATCAATTTATGCATAATGGGGGGAGGGAGAGTTCATTGAGAGAACAACACTCCCCCTATGTCCATGCCTACACCTAAACAAGATATCAAGATGAGTATGGTGTGGTGTGCAAGGGTTCAAGCCACATTGCTCGAATCAATGATATTTAGCTCATGCCTTAACTCGCGAAATCTTGCTTCATCCAAGGGCTCCGTGAAGATATCTGCAAGGTTATCATGAGTGTTGACACAGTTGAGCTCGATCTCCCCTCGCCTAATATGAACCCGGATGAAGTGATACTGAATCTCAATATGCTTCATCTTGAAGTGTTGCACCAGGTTGAGAGAAATCTTGATGGCACTTTCATTGTCACACCAAAGAGGCACTTTGTCACAAATGACACTGTAATCCTTTAAAGTTTGCCTTATCCATAGAAGTTGTGCACAACAACTACTGGCGGCCACATACTCCGCTTCGGTGGACGAGAGAGACACACAACTTTGCTTCTTAGACCAACTCACCAAAGAGCAACCAAGGAATTGGCACCCCCCGGAAGTTGACTTCATATCCACTTTGTCTCCCGCCCAATCAGAGTCCGAGTAGCTTACAAGGTTGAATTTTGCTCCTCTTGGGTACCATAAGCCAAAGTTTGGGGTATGAGCCAAATATCGAAAGATTCGCTTGACCACCACATAGTGGCTTTCCTTAGGTGCGGCTTGAAACCGTGCACAGATTCCGACACTCAAGATGATATCCGGTCTAGATGCACAAAGGTAAAGGAAGGAGCCAATCATGGAGCGATATACCTTTTGATCCACCGCTTTACCATTGGGATCTATGTCAAGTTGGCATTTGACGGACATTGGAGTGGAAGCCGGCTCGAAATCACTTAGCTTGAATCTCTTGAGCATGTCTTGAGTGTATTTGGCTTGGTTGATGAAGGTTCCTTCTCTTCCTTGCTTGATTTCGAACCCAAGAAAGAACTTCAACTCTCCCATCATGGACATCTTGAACTTTGAGGTCATGAGAGCGGCAAACTCCTCATTGAAAGCTTTGTTAGGAGAACCAAAGATAATATCATCAACATATAGTTGGCATACAAACAACTCCCCTTTGACCTTCTTGGTAAAAAGAGTGGGCTCGATTTTACCAATTCCAAACCCACAATCTTGCAACAACTCGGTAAGGTGCTCATACCACGCACGTGGGGCTTGTTTAAGGTCATATAGCGCCTTATCGAGTTGGTACCCATGATCGAGAAAATAGGGATCCTCGAACCCAGTGGTTGTTTGACATACACTAACTCATTAATAGGACCATTAAGAAAAGCACTCTTCACATCCATTTGTTGCAACTTAAAGTTATGATGAGAAGTATAAGCAATCAATAGACAAATGGATTCAAGGTGAGCAACGGGACCAAAGGTTTCACCGTAGTCGATACCCTTGACTTGGGAGTAGCCTTATTGAGGGAGTCCTGGATTAGGGGGTCTCCGGACAGCCGGACTATATCCTTTGGCCGGACTGTTGGACTATGAAGATACGAGATTGAAGACTTCGTCCCGTGTCTGGATGGGACTCTACTTGGCGTGGAAGGCAAGCTAGGCAATACGGATATGCATATCTCCTCCTTTGTAACCGACCTTGTGTAACCCTAGCCCCCTCCGGTGCCTATATAAACCGGAGGGTTTTAGTCCGTAGGACAAGATACAATCATACCATAGGCTAGCTTTTAGGGTTTAGCCTCTCTCATCTCATGGTAGATCGACTCTTTTAATACTCATATAATCAAGAACAATCAAGCAGGACGTAGGGTATTACCTCCATCAAGAGGGCCAGAACCTAGGTAAACATCGTGTCCCCTGCCTCCTGTTACCATCCGCCTTAGATGCACAGTTCAGGACCCCCTACCCGAGATCCGTCAGTTTTGACACCGACATTGGTGCTTTCATTGAGATTTCCACTATGTCATCACCATAAGGCTTGATGGCTCCTTCGATCATCGCTAGCGATGCGGTCCAGGGTGAGGCTTTCCTCCTCGGACAGATCTTCATATTCGACGGCTTTGCACTGCGGGCCAATTCGCTTGGCCTTCTGGAGCAGATTGAGAGCTACACCCCTGGCCATCAGGTCAGATTCGGAAACTTGAACTACATGGCCGACATCCACGGAGACTTGATCTTCGACGGATTCGGGCCCATGTCGGACGCGCCGTGCAGTCGTGACGAGCATGACGTAACTCTGCCGTCGGACAATGTTTGGGAGATCGCATCCGCAACTACTCTGTCCATCAATCCGGAGCAAGTTGCGCCATCTGAGAGCGGAGGGATGGACCCCACCATGGAGGTCGCATTCTCAGTGGCGTTAGAGCTGGATACTGACTTGACTCCTTACGAGAGCCGTGTCACTGAACCACTTGATTCATCTCCGGCCACGGACTCCGAGCCGCTCATATCCGTGCCCGTCGAATCCGACTGGGCGCCAGTCATGGAGTTCACCTCCGCGGATATCTTTCAGCACTCACCTTTAGGAGATGTGCTAAATTCATTAAGGTCTCTCTCCCTGTCAGGAGAACCTTGGCCGAACTATGTCCGGCTAGAATGGGATGCGGACGACGAAGAAATTCGCTGCCCACCCACCACCCACTTAGTAGCCACTGTCGACGACTTAATCGACATGCTCGACTTCAGCTCCGAAGACTTCGACGGTATGGACGACGAAGCCGGAGACGAACAGGATCCACCACCCTTGGGGCACTGGACCGCCACCTCATCATATGATATATATACATGGTGGACACCCCCAAAGAAGCCAATGGCGCCGAGATAGCGGAGGATGACCCCTCCAAGAAGCAACCCAAGCGCCGACGTCAGCGGCGCCTCTCTAAGTCCCGCCACAGCAAGAGCAGTGATACCGGCACAGGAGATAATAACACTCCGGATAGCGTTGAAGACAACAACAATCCCCTCCAGCACGGTGCAGAGCTAGAGGACGAACAAGCTAGCCCTCCAGAGTAGGCAGCAGATGGAGAACCGGAGGAGGACAATTACATGCCTCTCCGAAGACGAGGCAAGCCTCGGCGACGACGAGTTTATCGTGCCTGAGGACCCCGTCGAGAAAGAGCGCTTCAAGCGCTGTCTTATGGCCATGGAAAATAACCTAAAAAAGAAACAACAATAGCTTCAAGCTGATCAAGACTTGCTAGCAGACAGGTGGACCGAAGTCCTTGCGGTCAAGGAGCATGAACTCGAGCGCCCGTCCAAGAGTTACCCAAAACGCAGGTTACTACCTCACCTCGAGGAGGAAGCATTGAAACCTCATTCACCAGTGTATGATGCGGCTGACCGGCCACTACGCGGCCGAGCCAGGGAGGCATTTCAGCCTAAAGATCAGACCGCACCCCGTTGCCACTTAGTCAAAAATACCAAGGCCCGGGGCAACACAGAGGACCTGCGAGACATCTTGGACAGTAAGGCAAAAATCGCAAGGTCAATATATGGGAAACGGGCACGTGCGCCCACACGGGACGATGATCATCGCGTCGGATACACCAAGAGTAAATCCAGCCGGGCCGAATATAGCAGACAAGACTCATACGAACTATGTCGGGATATAGCCCGGCACAGAGGTGCCGCACACCCCCTATGCTTCACTGATGAAGTTATGAATCATGAATTCCCGGAGGGTTTCAAACTCGTAAATATAGAATCATACGATGGCACAATAGATCCCGCTGTATGGATTGAAGATTTCCTCCTTCACATCCACATGGCTCGCGGTGATGATCTACATGCCATCAAGTACCTCCCACTAAAAATCAAAGGACCAGCTCGACATTGGCTGAATAGCTTGCCAGCAGATTCCGTTGGCAGTTGGGAGGATCTGGAAGATGCATTTCTTGACAACTTCCAGGGCACTTATGTGCGGCCGCCGGATGCTGATGACTTGAGCCACATAACCAAGCAGCCAGGGGAATCGGCCAGACCATTCTAGACACGGTTCCTGACTAAGAAAAATCAAATTGTAGACTGTCCTGATGCAGAGGCCCTAGCGGCATTCAAGCATAACATCTGCGACGAGTGGCTCGCCCGCCACCTCGGCTAGGAGAAGCCGAAATCTATGGCAACCCTCACGACACTCATGGCCTGCTTTTGCGCGGGCGAGGACAGCTGGCTGGCTCGCAGCAACAACACATCGAGGAATCCGGATACCTCGGATACCAAAGATGCTAACGGTAGGCAGTGTCGTAATAGACCAAAGTGCCGCAATAACGGCGATAACACCGAAGATACGGCAGTTAATGCCGGATTCAGAGGCTCTAGATCCGGTCAGCGGAAAAAGCCATTTAAAAGAAACACTCCGGCTCCGTCCAGTCTGGATCGCTCGTGTAAAATCCACGGCACCCCCGACAAGCCAGCCAATCACACCAACAGAGAATGTTGGGTGTTCAAGCAGGCCGGCAAGTTAAATGCCGAGAATAAGGACAAGGGGCCACACAACGATGATGAGGAGGAGCCCCGACCACCGAACACAGGAGGATAGAAGGGGTTTCCCCCACAAGTGAAGACTGTGAACATGATATACGCAACCCACATTCCCAAGAGGGAGCAGAAGCATGCACTAAGGGACGTCTACGCGATGGAGCCCGTCGCCCCAAAGTTCAACCCATGGTCTGCCTGTCCGATCACCTTCAATCACAGGGACCACCCCACTAGCATCCGTCATGGTGGATCCACCATACTGGTCCTAGACCCCATCATTGACGGATTTCACCTCACTCGAGTCCTTATGGATGGCGGCAGCAGCCTGAACCTGCTTTATCAGGATACAGTGCAAAAAATGGGTATCGATCCCTCGAGAATCAAACCCAGAAAAACCACCTTTAAAGGTGTCATCCCAGGTGTAGAGGTCCATTGCACAGGCTCAATCACACTGGAAGTGGTCTTCAGATCACCGGATAACTTCTGAAGCGAAGAGTTAATCTTCGACATCGTCCCGTTTCGCAGTGGCTAGCATGCACTGCTCGAACGGACAGCATTTGCAAAATTCAATGCAGTGCCGCATTACGCATACCTCAAGATCAAGATGCGAGGACCTCGCAGGGTTATAACAGTAAATGGAAACACAGAATGCTCGCTCCGTATGGAAGAGCACACTACGGCCCTTGCAGCAGAGGCACAAAGCAACCTGTTCAGGCAGACCACTCATTCAGTGTCACAGCCCCCGGACACCTTCAAGCGAGTTAGAAACAAGCTGCAACAGGATCGCCTGGCACGATCAGAGCTCGCCTAGCAATCCGGCCCCAGTTCGAGTCCTAGTGAAGCGACGAAAACCGTGCCACACGTACATAACTACGCATTGAAAATACCATGGACATAGGCGGGGGCACAATCAGGACACGCCCCACATTGTGGCTTAACCACACTAGGGGTTGTACACCTGTGACATTCCTTTTCTCTTTCAGGGCCTAACTCTTCGGAAGCCCTTTCCGGCAGTACGATTGCCAGACACATTCCGGAAGCAACAACCAAGGCGGCAAGAAGTTAGGATGAACACGGGAACCGCCAGGTGGTCTCTAGTAATACTTGATATACCCGTTTTTCACTATTTATGCATAGCTTGCCCTGGGATAGGACATTTCGAATTGTCCTACTTTATGCTTATTGCACTACTTGTACCAGTATGCTTCAACGTATTATTCAAATAACAATGCATATCATTAATCTGTCATTGCATTATTTAAGTTTTTCTCTTTTCTCTTATACGTCCATTTACGACAATCCGCACCCGCACGTTCGGGTACGGTCAGTACGCCAGGAGCTCTCGTTTACCCCACAATACGACGCAGGAAGTACGAACACTTTTGACAGTGCGGCACCCTGAACTTATAGCATTATATGCATCAGCTCCGAATCATGTCTTTGGTCAAGTGTTGGGTCGCCCGGCTCCCATGCTTTGGTACCTTACGTTCCGCTATATCGACTAAGGTAGCGGTGGGAGAACTACTGCGATTGTGTCCTGGTTCTTCTGGACGAGAACCTCAGTAGAGAAAGCCAAAAACTGAGTGTCATGATAAGGCGAGAGACTGGTCGCTGTTCGAGAGGTCTCAAGTCCTTAAAGACTTTTTCCGCTTCGGGCAAGGAGTCGGCCTTGTCCGGCTTAGGCGTGTATAGCGCCCCAAATTCGTCCCTCCGAATACCAGGGGCTTCGCCAAAAATTTAAAATTATAGACTTCTATGGCTAAGTGAGAGTGATAAAGCATTATAGTCCGATTGCCTGGTTCGTTGCGCTGAACACCTCCCTTAAAGGACCCAAAATTGGGGTAAAGATTGTTCAGATTTACCCCGAACACCCCAGAACTAGTTACATGGGGGTAGAAGCCGACGACTGGCCAACTCTCAGATTTTATAAAAATGGCCGCACAGAAGGTAATATTTTAAATTAAGAAAGCGTCACATGGTGCAAAAGAACTCGTTTCATATTACAGGATCACATGGACATGTTCATTCAAAAATTACATCCTTGGCACCCTCATCTCCCACTAAGCGGGAACCCTTCAGGACGCTCTCACAGTAATTCTCAGGGCAGCGATGCTCCTTGCCCTCCGGCGGCCCCTCCTTCACCAGCTTCACGGCGTCCAGCTTCGCCCGGGCAAAAGCCCTGCGTGCACCTTCGATGCAGACGGACCATTTGATGACTTCAAGCCGTGGGCAGGCTTCCACAAGCCGCCTCACCAGACCGAAGTAGCTGCCGGACAGGGGCTTGCCAGGCCACATCCGGACTATAAGGCCCCCCATGGCCTGTTCGGCCACCTTGTGAAGTTCGACCAACTGCTTCAACTGGTCGCTCAAGGACATGGGGTGTTCGGTCCTAGTATACTGAGACCAGAACAACTTCTCCGCTGAGCTCCCTTCCTCAGCCCGGTAAAACTCCGCGGCATCCAGTACACTGCGAGGAAGATCTGGAAACGCTCCTGGAGAGCTCCGAACTCGGGTAAGAAAAAGGAAAGTCTCCTTCACATGCTTGCTTTGCATATTGAATGCCTTACCCGCTGCTATCTTCTTCACCGTGTCAATCTCCTGGAGGGCCTTGTGGGCTTCGGCCTTGGCGCTCCGGACGCTTTCAAGTGCCTGCGCGAGCTCGGACTCTCGCGTCTTGGAGTCAAGCTCCAAGGACTCATGCTTTTTGGCGAGAGCCTCTAGCTCTTGCTGCACCTCGCCTACTCGGGCTTCTTGTTTCTCCTGTTCCAGGCGTTCTTTGGCCGCTTTGTCTTTGGCCTCGGACACCGCCTTCCTCAGGGTCTCCACCTCGGTCGTGGCCCCTGACAAATTTATGATCGATCCTATTAGTTTACACCCGAACTTCTTTTTAACTATATAGACAGGGGTATATCTTACCTTTGCTCTCTTCGAGCTGCCCCTTGGTGAGGATGAGCTCGTCCTCGGACCGCTTCAGGGCCTGCTTCAGCGCAGAAACCTCCGTAGTACGTGCGGCAGCGGCCAGCAGTGAAGCCTGCACATACACATAGACATACTCTAATTAGACTCCTGAGTTATCATTTGATCCTATATTTGGCTTTTCTTCACGAATGCCGAACAGAGCATCAGGGGCTACTATCTATGCGGTAATATTTTCTTATATTTTGAATGCTTACCTCAAAGCCTGTTAGGAGGCTGGTGCAAGCTTCGGTCAGTCCGTTTTTAGCGGGCTGAACCTTCTCGACCACCGCACTCATCATAGTGTGGTGCTCTTCTGCGATGGAAGCGCTGCGAAGCGCTTCCAGCAAGGTGTCCGGTGCCTCTGGTTGGACAGAGGACACCAGCACGGATGGTTGGCCCCCCTTAATGGGGGACCGCCTGCCGGAGTCCAGAATCATCGAAGGTTCCGGCGCAGTGTCCGGCTGGGGCTTGAACTCGAAGCCCGTAGGAGCCTTGCCCCCTTGGTACCCAGGGCCCAGGAGGTCGCCATGAGGCGCCCCCAGGATCACCTCCCCTTGGCTCGGTGCCTTTTGAGACAACACCTCGGCGTTGTCCGTAGGGCGAGGGGTGGAAGCCGTCGGAGGAGAACCGCTGTTCATATCCGACGAGTCCAAAGAGCTGCTCGACGAGGGTACGTCGAGATGAGCTCGGGAAGGACTGCATAATCATGTTCGGCATGAGGAAAGGCAGTACAATAAAACATACCATGAAGCACTATGGTGTCCGGACACTTACGGCTTCGCGAGGGGCTTGTCCCTGGGTAGCCACTCGTCGCCGCTGTCGCCGGCCGTCGTGGCACAGTCCGGAGGGAGGGTCTTTCCCTTCTTGGACCCTTCGGCCTCCCTGGATGGGTCGACCTTCCTTTTCTTGTCTCCCCCGGCTGGGGGGGAGAGCTTTTCTCCTCCTCCTCGTTTCCGTGGGAGGAGTGCATGTCAGAGTCATCGGATGATGAGCCCGATGTAACCTTGCGCCGGAGACCCTTTCGGGTCCCAGTGGCCTTCTTCTTGGCCTTCTTTTCTAGCACCTCGTAAGGTGCCGGAGTCAACATCTTCGTTAGAAAAGCGTCTGCAGGATCTTCGGGCAGGGGGGCTGGGCAATCAAGCTGCTCCGCTGTCTCTCTCTAGTCCTGTTAATAACATGAAAGCTTAGATCCAGCACATAACTAAACCAGGGCAAATAAATACCCTGAGAGATATAAAAGCCTACCGGATGGGCGCGGCGCTTTGCGCTGAGTCCACGGTCCTCAGTAAGGGAGGGAGGCATCTCGGCGCCCTTGAACAGCACCCTCCAGACGTCCTCGTGCGCCGTGTCGTAGAGCTCTCGTAGCGTCTGGTGCTTGGCCGAGTCGAACTCCCACAAAACAAATGCCCGTCGTTGGCACAGAAGGATCCGGTGGAAGAGCATAATCTGGACCACCTTGACAAGCTTGATTTTCTTGTTCATCATGTTCTGGATGCAGGTCTAGAGTCTGGTCAGCTCTACCGCGGAACCCTAGGACAGACCCTTCTTTTTCTAGGAGGTGAGCCGCGTGGGGATTCCGAATTGAAATTTGGGGGCCGCCACCCAGTTGGAGTCGCGCGGCTCGGTGATGTAGAACCACCCCGATTGCCACCCCTTTATGGCATCCACGTAGGTGCCCTCGAGCCAGGTGACATTAGGCATCTTGCCCACCATGGCGCCTCCGCACTCTGCTTGCTGGCCACCCACCACCTTCAGTTTGACATTGAAGGTTTTTAGCCATAGGCCGAAGTGGGGCCTGATGCGGAGGAAGGCCTCGCACATGATGATAAACGCCGAGATGTTGAGGATGAAATTGGGGGCCAGATCATGAAAATCCAGCCCGTAGTAGAACATGAGCCCACGGACAAACGAGTGGAGAGGAAATCCCAGTCCACAAACGAAATGGGTAAGAAAAACTACCCTCTCATGGGGTTCGGGCATGGGGACGATCTGCCCCGCATTTGGCAGCCGGTGCACGATATCCGCGGCCAAGTATCCAGCTTCCCGTAACTTTTTGATGTTCTCCTTCGTGAAAACGATCAAGCAATGGGGCTCCTAAGGTCGGGGAAGGCTCTGATACCAACTTGTAACACCCTCGATGCGATTATATCTCCCAACGGAGGAGACCATCCACTTGCCTCCTGCTCCAGACATGATTGGAGTGGTTTGAGAAGAAGAACGCGAGCTTGGGCGCTAGAGCTCGAGTGTGCGGGAATGGGTAAGCGAGGAGGAAGGAGGCGTGGGTGAAAAAAGTAAATCTTTGTCCCTTTATAAGGGCGGAGGAGGCGATGAGTCTCCCCACTTGGCTGGCAAAAACCGCTTATTCCCCAGGCGCCGTAATTGATGGCGCGGTTGGGTTACCCACGCCCGTATTGATGAGAATCCCGTGATAAGGGGAACACGATCTCTGCTTTGACAAGACGTATCAAGAAAACCGCCTCGCGATATGTGCGGAGCTGGTTGAGAAAAGCGGTTCGAATAATAACCGGTCCATGGTGTGATGTCATGCTGTCAAAACGTGTCAGCAGATTAGATTTGTGGAAATATTATTCTCTCTACGGTGGTATGTGGAACTTATTTTGCAGGGTCGAACACTATCCTCATATTCAAACTCTTCCATGGTGTATTCGGAGGAGGAACCCGCCTTGCAATGCCGAAGACAATACCGCGCGCTGGACTCATCGTCATTGAAGCCTACTTCAGGGGCTACTGAGGGAGTCCTGGATTAGGGGGTCTCTGGACAGCCGGACTATATCCTTTGGCCGGACTGTTGGACTATGAAGATACGAGATTGAAGACTTCGTCCCGTGTCCGGATGGGACTCTACTTGGCGTGGAAGGCAAGCTAGGCAATACAGATATGTATATCTCCTCCTTTGTAACCGACCTTGTGTAACCCTAGCCCCCTCCGGTGCCTATATAAATCGGAGGGTTTTAGTCTGTAGGACAAGATACAATCATACCATAGGCTAGCTTTTAGGGTTTAGCCTCTCTGATCTCGTGGTAGATCGACTCTTGTAATACTCATATCATCAAGAACAATCAAGCAGGACGTAGGGTATTACCTCCATCAAGAGGGCCCGAACATGGGTAAACATCGTGTCCCCTGCCTTCTGTTACCATCCGCCTTAGACACACAGTTCGGGACCCCCTACCCGAGATCCGCTGGTTTTGACACCGACACTTATGCTACCAACCGAGCCTTGTTGTTGCGAACGATAATCCCATGATCATCTTGCTTATTCTTGAATATCCACTTGGTTCCAATGACATTATGGTTCCCCGTTGGCCTTGGAACCAATCTCCACACCATGTTGTGCTCGAAGTTGTTGAGTTCTTCATGCATGGCATTAAGCCAATCCGGATCCTCGAGTGCCTCATAGACCTTTTGGGGTTCAACACAAGACACAAACGCATGATGTTCACAATAGTTTGCTAATTGTCTATGAGTGTTTACCCCCTTTCGTATGCTTCCAAGCACATTCGTCATGATATGACCCTTGGTAGTGAGCTTGGATGCAATCTTGGCAGCACGATGCTCCAATTCCTCCTCAGGAGTGAGTTGAGGAGCGGTAACTTGATCATCTTGTGCGGTGTCTTGAGCTTGTTCTTGATCTTGATCTTTCTCTAGATCTTGAACTTACTCGAAGGTGAGAACTTGATCTTGGGCTTCACTTGGTGGTTCAACACCATCTTGAGGTTGATCTTGCCCTTGATCTTGTTCATGGGGTTGAGGGCCTTCACTTTGTTCTTTGGAAGCATGCGGGTCTTGGGTTGGTGATGGTTCCTGAGGGAGTCCTGGATTAGGGGGTCTCCGGACAGCCGGACTATATCCTTTGGCCGGACTGTTGGACTATGAAGATATGAGATTGAAGACTTCGTCCCGTGTCCGGATGGGACTCTACACGGCCAACTTGAACTACACGGCCAACATCCGCGGAGACTTGATCTTCGACGGATTCGAGCCCATGTCGGACGCGCCGTGCAGTCGTGACGAGCATGACGTAACTCTGCCGTCAGACAATGTTCGGGAGATCGCATACGCAACTACTCCATCCATCAATTCGGAGCAAGTCGCGCCATCCGAGAGCGGAGGGATGGACCCCGCCATGGAGGCCGCACTCTCAGTGGCGTTAGAGCCGGATACTGACTTGACTTCTTACGAGAGCCGTGTCGCCGAACCACTTGATTCATCTCCGGCCACGGACTCCGAGCCGCTCATATCCGTGCCCGTCGAATCTGACTGGGCGTCGATCATGGAGTTCACCTCCGCGGATATCTTTCAGCACTCACCTTTAGGAGATGTGCTAAATTCATTAAGGTCTCTCTCCCTGTCAGGAGAACCTTGGCCGAACTATGTCCGGCTAGAATGGGATGCGGACGACGAAGAAATTCGCTGCCCACCCACCACCCACTTAGTAGCCACTGTCGATGACTTAACCGACATGCTCGACTTCGGCTCCCAAGACTTCGACGGTATGGACGACGAAGCCGGAGACGAACAGGATCCACCGCCCTCGGGGCACTGGAACACCACCTCATCATATGATATATACATGGTGGACACCCCCAAAGAAGCCAATGGCGACGAGACAGTGGAGGATGACCCCTCCAAGAAGCAACCCAAGCGCCGACGTCAGCGGAGCCGCTCTAAGTCCCTCCACAGCAAGAGCAGTGATACCGGTACAGGAGATAATAACACTCCAGATAGCGCCGAAGACAACAACAATCCCCTCCGGCATGGTGCAGAGCTAGAGGACGAACAACCTAGCCCTCCAGAGCAGGCAGCAGATGGAGAACCGGAGGAGGACAATTACATGCCTCTCTCCGAAGATGAGGCGAGCCTCGGCGACGACGAGTTTATCGTGCCTGAGGACCCCGTCGAGCAAGAGCGCTTCAAGCGCCGCCTTATGGCCACGGCAAATAGCCTAAAGAAGAAACAACAACAGCTTCAAGCTAATCAAGACATGCTAGCAGACAGGTGGACCGAAGTCCTTACGGCCAAGGAGCATGAACTCGAGCGCCCGTCCAAGAGTTACCCAAAGTGCAGGTTACTACCTCACCTTGAGGAGGAAGCATTGAAACCTCATTCACCAGTGTACGATGCGGCTGACCAGCCACTACACGGCCGAGCCAGGGAGGCATTTCAGCCTAAAGATCGGACCGCACCCCGTCGCCACTCAGTCAAAAATACCAAGGCCCGGGGCAACACAGAGGACCTACGAGATATCTTCGACAATAAGGCAAAAATTGCAAGGTCAATATATGGGACACGGGCACGTGCGCCCACATGGGACGATGATCGTCGCGTCGGATACACCAAGAGTAAATCCGGCCAGGCCGAATATAGCAGACAAGACTCATACGAACTACGTCGGGATATAGCCCGGCACAGAGGTGCCGCACACCCCCTATGCTTCACTGATGAAGTTATGAATCATGAATTCCCGGAGGGTTTCAAACCCGTAAATATCGAATCATACGATGGCATAACAGATCCCGCTGTATGGATTGAAGATTTCCTCCTTCACATCCACATGGCTCGCGGTGATGATCTACATGCCATCAAGTACCTCCCACTAAAACTCAAAGGACCAGCTCGGCATTGGCTGAATAGCTTGCCCGCAGATTCTGTTGGCAGTTGGGAGGATCTGGAAGATGCATTTATTGACAACTTCCAGGGCACTTATGTGCGGCCGCCGGATGCTGATGACTTGAGCCACATAACCTAGCAGCCAGGGGAATCGGCCAAACAATTTTGGACATGGTTCCTGACTAAGAAAAATCAAATTGTAGACTGCCCGGATGCAGAGGCCCTAGCGACATTCAAGCATAACATCCGCGACGAGTGGCTCGCCCGCCACCTCGGCCAGGAGAAGCCGAAATCTTTGGCAGCCCCCACGACACTCATGACCCGCTTTTGCGCGGGCGAGGACAGCTGGCTGGCTCGCAGCAACAACACATCAAGGAATCCGGATACCTCGGATACCAAAGATGCTAACGGTAGGCAGCGTCGTAATAGACCAAAGCGCCGCAATAACGGCGATAACACCGAAGATACGGCAGTTAATGCTAGATTCAAAGGCTCTAGATCCGGTCAGCAGAAAAAGCCATTTAAAAGAAACACTCTGGCTCCGTCTAGTCTGGGTCACATACTGGATCGCTTGTGTCAAATCCACGGCACCCCCGACAAGCCAGCCAATCACACCAACAGAGAATGCTGGGTGTTCAAGCAGGCCGGTAAGTTAAATGCCGAGAATAATGACAAGCGGCCGCACAGTGATGACGAGAAGGAGCCCCGGCCGCCGAACACAGGAGGACAGAAGGGGTTTCCCCCACAAGTGAATACGGTGAACATGATATACGCAACCCACATTCCCAAGAGGGAGCGGAAGCGTGCACTAAGGGACGTCTACGCGATGGAGCCCGTCGCCCCAAAGTTCAACCCATGGTCTGCCTGTCCGATCACCTTCGATCGCAGGGACCACCCCACTAGCATCCGTCATGGTGGATCCGCCGCACTGGTCCTAGACCCCATCATTGACGGATTTCACCTCACTCGAGTCCTTATGGATGGCGGCAGCAGCCTGAACCTGCTTTATCAGGATACAGTGCAAAAAATGGGTATCGATCCCTCGAGAATCAAACCCAGAAAAACCACCTTTAAAGGTGTCATCCCAGGTGTAGAGGCCCATTGCATAGGCTCAATCACACTGGAAGTGGTCTTCAGATCACCGGATAACTTCTGAAGCGAAGAGTTAATCTTCGACATCGTCCCGTTTCGCAGTGGCTACCATGCACTGCTCGAACGGACAGCATTTGCAAAATTCAATGCAGTGCCGCATTACGCATACCTCAAGCTCAAGATGCGAGGACCTCGCAGGGTTATAACAGTAAATGGAAACACAGAACGCTCGCTCCGTACGGAAGAGCACACTGCGGCCCTTGCAGCAGAGGCACAAAGCAACCTGTTCAGGCAGACCACTCATTCAGTGTCACAGCCCCCGGACACCTTCAAGCGAGTCAGAAACAAGCTGCAAAAGGATCGCCTGGCACGATCAGAGCTCGCCTAGCAATCCGGCCCAAGTCCCAGTCCCAGTGAAGCGACGAAAACCGCGCCGCACGTACATAACTACGCATTGAAAATACCATGGACATAGGTGGCGGCACAATCAGGACACGCCATGCATTGTGGCTTAACCACACTAGGGATTGTACACCTGTGACTTTCCTTTCCTCTTTCAGGGCCTAACTCTTTGGAAGCCCTTTCCGGCAGTACGATTGTCGGACACATTCCGGAAGCAACAACAAAGGCGGCAAGAAGCTAGGATGAACACGGGAACCGCCAGGTGGTCTCTAGTAATACTTGATATACCCGTTTTCACTATTTATGCATAGCTTGCCCTGGGATAGGACATTTCGAATTGTCCTACTTTATGCTTATTGCACTACTTGTACCAGTACGCTTCGACGTATTATTCAAATAACAATGCATATCATTAATCTGTCATTGCATTATTTAAGTTTTTCTCTTTTCTCTTATACGTCCATTTACGACAATCCGCACCCGCACGTTCGGGTACGGTCAGTACGCCAGGGGCTCTCGTTTACCCCACAATACGGCACAGGAAGTCCGAACACTTTTGACAGTGTGGCACCCCGAACTTATAGCATTATATGCATCAGCTCCGAATCATGTCTTTGGTCAAATGTTGGGTCACCCGGCTCCCATGCTTTGGTACCTTACGTTCCGCTATATCGGCTAAGGTAGCGGTGGGAGAACTACTCCGATTGTGTCCCGGTTCTTCCGGACGAGCACCTTAGTAGAGAAAGCCAAAAACTGACTATCATGATAAGGCGAGAGACTGTTGTTGTTCGAGAGGTCTCAAGTCCTTAAAGACTTTTTCCGCTTCGGGCCAGGAGTCGGCCTTGTCCAGCTTAGGCGTGTATAGCGCCCCAAATTCGGCCCTCCGAATACCAGGGGCTTCGCCAAAAATTTAAAATTATAGACTTCTATGGCTAAGTGAGAGTGATAAAGCATTATAGTCTGATTGCCTGGTTCGTTGCGCTGAACACCTCCCTTGAAGGACCCAAAATTGGGGTAAAGAGTGTTCAGATTTACCCCGAACACCCCAGTACTAGTTACATGGGGGTAGAAGCCGACAACTAGCCAACTCTTAGATTTTATAAAAACGGCCGCACAGAAGGTAATATTTTAAATTAAGAAAGCGTCGCATGGCGCAAAAGAACTCGTTTCATATTACAGGATCACATGGGCATGTTCATTCGAAAATTACATCCTTGGCACACTCATCTGCCACTAAGCGGGAACCCTTCAGGACACTCTCACAGTAATTCTCGGGGCAGCGATGCTCCTTGCCCTTCGGCGGCCCCTCCTTCACCAGCTTCACGGCGTCCAGCTTCGCCAGTGCACCTTCGCCCGGGCAAAAGCCTTGCGTGCACCTTTGATGCAGACGGACCGCTTGATGACTTCAAGCCGTGGGCAGGCTTCCACAAGCCGCCTCACCAAACCGAAGTAGCTGTCGGACAGGGGCTTGCCAGGCCACATCCGGACTATAAGGCCCCCCATGGCCTGTTCGGCCGCCTTGTGAAGTTCGACCAACTGCTTCAGCTGGTCGCTCAAGGACATGGGGTGTTCGGTCCTAGTATACTGAGACCAGAACAACTTCTCCGCTGAGCTCCCTTCCTCAGCCCGGTAAAACTCCGTGGCATCCAGTACACTGCGAGGAAGATCTGGAAACGCTCTTGGAGAGCTCCGAACTCAGGTAAGAAAAAGGAAAGTCTCCTTCACATGCTTGCTTTGCATATTGAATGCCTTACCCGCTGCTATCTTCTTCACCATGTCAATATCCTGGAGGGCCTTGTGGGCTTCGGCCTTGGCGCTCCGGACGCTTTCAAGCGCCTGCGCGAGCTCGGACTCTCGCGTCTTGGAGTCAAGCTCCAAGGACTCATGCTTTTTGGCGAGAGCCTCTAGCTCTTGCTGCACCTCGCCTACTCGGGCTTCTTGTTTCTCCTGTTCCAGGCGTTCTTTGGCCGCTTTGTCTTCGGCCTCGGACACCGCCTTCCTCAGGGTCTCCACCTCGGTCGTGGCCCCTGACAAATTCATGATCGATCCTATTAGTTTACACCCGAACTTCTTTTTAACTATATAGACGGGGGTATATCTTACCTTTGCTCTCTTCGAGCTGCCCCTTGGTGAGGCTGAGCTCGTCCTCAGACCGCTTCAGGGCCTGCTTCAGCGCAGAAACCTCCGTAGTACGTGCGGCAGCGGCCAACAGTGAAGCATGCACATACACATAGACATACTCTAATTAGACTCCTGAGTTATCATTTGATCCTCTATTCGGCTTTTCTTCACGAACGCCGAACAGAGCATCAGGGGCTACTATCTGTGCAGTAATATTTTCTTATATTTTGAATGCTTACCTCAAAGCCTGTTAGGAGGCTGGCACAAGTTTCGGTCAGTCCGTTTTTGGCGGACTGAACCTTCTTGACCACCACACTCATGATAGTGCGGTACTCTTCTGCGATGGAAGCGCTGCGAAGCGCTTACAGCAAGGTGCCCGGTGCCTCTGGTTGGACAGAGGACACCGGCACGGATGGTTGGCCCCCTTAATGGGGGACCGCCTGCCGGAGTCCGGAACCATCGAAGGTTCCGGCGCAGTGTCCGGCTGGGGCCCGAACTCGAAACCCGTAGGAGCCTCGCTCCCTTGGTACCCAGGGTCCAGGAGGTCGCTGTGAGGCGCTCCCAGGATCACCTCCCCTTGGCTCGGTGCCTTTTGAGACAACACCTCGGCGTTGTCCGTACGGCGAGGGGTGGAAGCCGTCGAAGGAGAACCGTTGTTCATATCCGACGAGTCCAAAGAGCGCTCGATGAGGGTACGTCGAGATGAGCTCGGGAAGGACTGCATAATCATGTTCGGCATGAGGAAAGGTAGTACAATAAAACATACCATGAAGCACTATGGTGTCCGGTCACTTACGACTTCGCCAGGGGCTTGTCCCTGGGTAGCCACCCGTCGCCGCTGTCGGCGGCCGTCGTGGCATAGTCCGGAGGGAGGGTCTTTCCCTTCTTGGACCCTTCGGCCTCCCCGGATGGGTCAGCCTTCCTTTTCTTGTCTCCCTTGGCTGGGGGGGAGAGCTTTTCTCCTCCTCCTTGTTTCCGTGGGAGGAGTGCGCGTCGGAGTCATCGGACGATGAGCCCGATGTAACCTTGCGTTGGAGACCCTTTCGGGTCCCTGTGGCCTTCTTCTTGGCCTTCTTTTCCGGCACCTTGTAAGGTGCCGGAGTTAGCATCTTCATTAGAAGAGCGTCTGCAGGATCTTCGGGCAGGGGGGCTGGGCAATCAAGCTGCTCCGCTGTCTCTATCCAGTCATGTTAATAACATGAAAGCTTAGATCCAGCACATAACTAAACCAGGGCAAATAAATACCCTGAGAGATATAAAAGCCTACCGGATGGGCTCGATGCTTTGCGCTGAGTCTGCGGTCCTCGGTAAGGGAGGGAGGCATCTCGGCGCCCTTGAACAACACCCTCCAGACGTGCTCGTGCATCGTGTCGTAGAGCTGTCGCAGCGTCTGGTGCTTGGCCGAGTCGAACTCCCACAAAACAAATGCCCGTCGTTGGCATGGAAGGATCCGGCGGAAGAGCATAACCTGGACCACGTTCACGAGCTTGATTTTCTTGTTCGTCATGTTCTGGATGCAGGTCTGGAGTCCGGTCAGCTCTATCGCGGAACCCCAGGACAGACCCTTCTTTTTCCAAGAGGTGAGCCGTGTGGGCATTGCAGATCGAAATTTGGGGGCCGCCACCCATTTGGAGTCGCGCGGCTCGGTGATGTAGAACCACCCCGATTGCCACCCCTTTATGGCATCCACGTAGGTGCCCTCGAGCCAGGTGACATTAGGCATCTTGCCCACCATGGCGCCTCCGCACTCTGCTTGCTGGCCACCCACCACCTTCGGTTTGACATTCAAGGTTTTCAGTCATAGGCCGAAGTGGGTCCTGATGCGGAGGAAGGCCTCACACACGACAATAAACGCCCAGATCATGAAAATCCAGCCCGTAGTAGAACATGAGCCCGTGGACAAATGGGTGGAGAGGAAATCCCAGTCCGTGGACGAAATGGGTAAGAAAAACTACCCTCTCATGGGGTTCGGGCGTGCGGACGATCTGCCCCGCATTTGGCAGCCGGTGCGCGATATCCGCGGCCAAGTATCCGACTTCCCGTAACTTTTTGATGTTCTCCTCCGTGACGGAGGAGACCATCCACTTGCCTCCTGCTCCGGACATGATTGGAGTGGTTCAAGAAGAAGAACGCGAGCTTGGGCGCTAGAGCTCGAGTGTGCGGGAATGGGTAAGCGAGGAGGAAGGAGGCGTGGGTGAAAAAAGTAAATCTTTGTCCCTTTATAAGGGCGGAGGAGGCGATGAGTCTCCCCACTTGGCTGGCAAAAACCGCTTATTCCCCAGGCGCCGTAATTGATGGCGCGGTTGGGTTACCCACGCCCGTATTGATGAGAATCCCGTGATAAGGGGAACACGATCTCTGCTTTGACAAGACGTATCAAGAAAACCGCCTCGCGATATGTGTGGAGCTGGTTGAGAAAAGCGGTTCGAATAATAACCGGTCCATGGTGTGATGTCATGCTGTCAAAACGTGTCAGTAGATTAGATTTGTGGAAATATTATTCTCTCTACGGTGGTATGTGGAACTTATTTTGCAGGGTCGAACACTATCCTCATATTCAAACTCTTCCATGGTGTATTCGGAGGAGGAACCCGCCTTGCAATGCCGAAGACAATACCGCGCGCCGGACTCATCATCATTGAAGCCTACTTCAGGGGCTACTGAGGGAGTCCTGGATTAGGGGGTCTCTGGACAGCCGGACTATATCCTTTGGCCGGACTGTTGGACTATGAAGATACGAGATTGAAGACTTCGTCCCGTGTCCGGATGGGACTCTACTTGGCGTGGAAGGCAAGCTAGGCAATACGGATATGTATATCTCCTCCTTTGTAACTGACCTTGTGTAACCCTAGACCCTCCGGTGCCTATATAAACCGGAGGGTTTTAGTCCGTAGGACAAGATACAATCATACCATAGGCTAGCTTTTAGGGTTTAGCCTCTCTGATCTCGTGGTAGATCGACTCTTGTAATACTCATATCATCAAGAACAATCAAGCAGGACGTAGGGTATTACCTCCATCAAGAGGGCCCGAATCCTGGGTAAACATCGTGTCCCCTGCCTCCTGTTACCATCCGCCTTAGACGCACAGTTCGGGACCCCCTACCCGAGATCCGCCGGTTTTGACACCGACAGTTCCACTTGAGTGGAACATTGTCCTTCTCCTTCAGCCACAAGGGGTTCCTCAACAGGTAGGATAAAACCAACACCCATTCTTCTTATGGCTTGGGGAGGAATTTCATCACCTACATCACAAGTACCACTTTGGTCCACATGGGAGATGTTATTCTCATCAAACTCCATGTTACACATCTCCTCAATAAGTCCCGTGGACTTATTGAGGACACGGTAAGAATGAGAGTTTGTAGCATAACCAAAAAAATATGTCATCATAAGCTCTAGCCTCAAATTTAGACAAACGAACACCTTTCTTGAGAATGAAACACTTACACCCGAACACCCGAAAGTACTTGAGGTTGGGTTGTTACCGGTCAGTATCTCATATGGATTTTTGTTAAAGCCTTTGCGGAGATAGAGCCGATTGGATGCATGACATGCCGTGGTGATGGCTTTGTCCCAAAAGTTGTAAGGAGACTTGAACTCCGCCATCATGGTCCTTGCCGCATCCGTCAACGTCCGGTTCTTCCTATCCGCTACACCATTTTATTGAGGGGTGTAAGGTGCGGAATATTGATGCTTGATCCCCTCATGACTAAGAAACTCATCCAAGGTGTAGTTCTTGAACTCGGTGCCGTTGTCACTTATCGTCAAAATCTTTGCATTGTGTTGGCGTTGAGCTTCATTTGCAAAGTTAATGGCGGTTTGTTGGGTCTCACTCTTCCTCTTGAAGAAGTATACCCAAGTGTATCTTGAATAATCATCCACAATCACCAAGCAATACTTTCTACTCCCAAGACTATCAAAGGATGGAGGCCCAAAGAGATCGAAGTGAAGGAGTTCCAAAGGCCTCTTCGAGTAAATGATAGTCGTGGGAGGGTGAGCCTTCTCATGTAGCTTTCCTTCGATACAAGCACTGCAAGCATGGTCTTTGGCAAAACTAACATTTGTTAGTCCACAGACATGGTCCCCTTGAGAAGACTTTGCAAAGATCTCATATTGACATGGGCTAAACGGCGATGCCAAAGCCATCCCACGTCAACTTTAGCCATTAGGCATGTCGTGGTCTTAGTGGGTCGCTCCGAAAATTTAATCACATAGAGAACGTTCTTGACATGCCCAACAAAGGCTACTTTAAGAGTCTTGCTCCACAAGAGGGCCATGATACGTCTCCAACGTATCTATAATTTTTGATTGCTCCATGCTATATTATCTACTGTTTTGGACTATATTGGGCTTTATTTTCCACTTTTATATTATTTTTGGGACTAACCTATTAACCGGAGGCCCAGCCCAGAATTGCTGTTTTTTTGCCTATTTCAGTGTTTCGAAGAAACAGAATATCAGACGGAGTCCAAACGGAATAAAATCTTTGGGAACGTGATTTTCTCACCGAATGTGATCCAGGAGACTTGGACCCTGCTCCAAGGAACAAAAGAGGCGGTCGCGAGGGTGGAGGGCGCCCCCCCTAGGGTGCGCCCCCTGCCTCGTGGGCCCCTCATTGCTCCTCTGGCGTACTTCTTCCTCCTATATATACACACGTACCCCCAAATGATCAGAACAGGAGCCAAAAACCTAATTCCACCGCCTCAACTTTCTGTATCCACGAGATCCCATCTTGGGGCCTGTTCCGGAGCTCCGCCGGAAGAGGGCCGTCATCACGGAGGGCTTCTACATCATCCTAGCCTCTCCGATGAAGTGTGAGTAGTTTACCTCAGACCTTCGGGTCCATAGTTAGTAGCTAGATGGCTCCTTCTCTCTTTTTGGATCTTAATACAATGTTCTCCCCCTCTCTTGTGGAGATCTATTCGATGTAATCTTCCTCTTTTGCGGTGTGTTTGTTGAGACCGATGAATTGTGGGTTTATGATCAAGTCTATCTATGAACAATATTTGAATCTTCTCTGAATTCTTTTATGTATGATTGGTTATATTTGCAAGTCTCTTCGAATTATCCATTTGGTTTGGCCAACTAGATTGGTAGTTCTTGCCATGGGAGAAGTGCTTAGCTTTGGGTTCGATCTTGCGGTGTTCTTTCCCAGTGACAGAAGGGGCAGCAAGACACGTATTGTATCGTTGCCATCGAGGATAACAAGATGGGGTTTATTTCATATTGCATGAATTTATCTCTCTACATCATGTCATCTTGCTTAAAGTGTTACTCTGTTTTTAACTTAATACTCTAGATGCATGCTGGATAGCAGTCGATGAGTGGAGTAATAGTAGTAGATGCAGAATCATTTCGGTCTACTTGTCACGGACGTGATGCCTATATACATGATCATGCCTAGATATTCTCATAACTATGCTCAATTCCGTCAATTGCTCAACAGTAATTTGTTCACCCATCGTAGAAAACTTATGCTCTCGAGAGAAGCCACTAGTGAAACCTATGGCCCCCGGGTCTATTCTCATCATATCAATCTCCATCACTTTTATATTGTTTTGCTATTACTTTGCTTTTACTTTTTACTTTGCATCTTTATATCAAAAATACCAAAAATATTCTATCTATCAGATCTCACTCTTGTAAGTGACCGTGAAGGGCTTGACAACCCCTAATCGCGTTGGTTGCGGGTAGCTATCACTTTGTGCAGGTACGAGGGACTTGAGCGTGGGCTCCTACTGGATTGATACCTTGGTTCTCAAAAACTGAGGGAAATACTTACGCTACTCTGCTGCATCATCCCTTCCTCTTCGGGGAAAACCAACGCAAGCTCAAGACGTAGCAAGAAGGATTTCTGGCGCCGTTGCCGGGGAGTCTACGCAAAAAGTCAACATACCAAGTACCCATCGCAATCCCTATCTCTCGCATTACATTATTTGCCATTTGCCTCTCATTTTCCTCTCCCCCCAATTCACCCTTGCCGTTTTATTCGCCCTCTCTTTCTCTCTCTATCCTCCCTCTTGTTTGCTATTTGCCTCTTTTGCCCGTTTCTTGTTTGCTCGCATGGTTGGAATAGTCATTTATTTATTACTAAACAGAGAACTAATATCTATGGATCCTCATCCGCTTGTCAATCTTTTTAAGAGATCCAATTATGATGAACCAATTCCTAGTGATTTGGATGCACAAGATTATCTTTATAAGCTTTTGCCTGAAATCCATAAATCTGAAAATTGTGATGAAGTGCTTCACGATAGATCTTTGAATAAAAAGCATGATTGCAATTATTTTATTATAAATTCTCTTGATGTCAATTGTGCTAATAATATGCAAAACCCTAAGCTTGGGGATGCTAGTTTTGCTATGTCCTCTACTTGTTGCAATGATCATGATTGGGGTGATTCTTCTTTTGATCTTGAAAATTTATTTAAACCCCATGATGAATATGAGATTGATTATAATGTTTGCAATAATGTTGGAAGTGGGTTTGGAAGAATGTCAACTTTAGATCCCACATATTTGGAGAATGTTCAATCTTATGAAGTTTTTGATAAAAGTGGGTTTGGAAAGGTCGTGACTTTAGTTAATGTTAATCCCACTATTTTGGAAGAGTGTCAACTTTGCATGCATGTGGATTGTGTTGAAAATATTTTATGTGATAGCTATTTTGTTGAATTTACTTATGATCCTACATATAATTATTATGAGAAAGTAAAATATGGTGGTAGAAATTTCCATGTTACTAAATTACCTCTCGTTATGTTGAGATTGCTATTGTTTCCTTCCGCTTCCTTGCATATGCTAGTTTTCGCTTGCCTTGATAATTTGTTTGCCTATAAAATGCCTATTCATAGGAAGTATGTTAGACTTGGATGTGTTTGTCACGTGTTTTATGATGCTCTGTTTGTGCTTCAATTCTTGTTTTTCATGTGAGCATCATTAAAATTATCAATGCCTAGCTTTAAGGATTTAAAGAAAAGCGCTTGTTGGGAGTCAACCCAATATTTATCCTTGCTGTAATTTAATAAATAAATTATTTAGCCTCTGTTTTGGTTGTGTTTTTT
Source organism: Triticum urartu (assembly GCF_056163025.1). Lineage (NCBI taxonomy): Eukaryota > Viridiplantae > Streptophyta > Magnoliopsida > Poales > Poaceae > Triticum > Triticum urartu. Next base: position 575,546,556 of record NC_141879.1, read on the forward strand.
GTGTTTAATTAGTGTTTGTGCCAAGTAGAACCTTTGGGAAGACTTGGGGAAAGTCTTGTTGAACTTGCTGTAAAAGCCAGAAACTTTAGCGCTCATGAGAACTGCTGTCATTTTTATTTGAAGAGTGCTATTTAGTTAATTATTTTTGCAGATGATTAATAGATAAATTCCTCACGTCCAGAATTTTATTTTAGAATTTTGGGGGTTCCAGATCTTGCGCTAGCTACAGATTACTACAGACTGTTCTGTTTTTGACAGATTCTGTTTTTCGTGTGTTGTTTGCTTATTTTGATGAATCTATGGCTAGTAAAATAGTTTATAATCCATAGAGAAGTTGGAATACAGTAGCTTTAACACCAATATAAATAAATAATGAGTTCATTACAGTACCTTGAAGTGGTCTTTTGTTTTCTTTCGCTAACGGAGCTCACGAGTTTTCTATTTTGAGTTTTGTGTTGTGAAGTTTTCAAGTTTTGGGTGAGTTCTTTTGATGGATTATGGAACAAGGAGTGGCAAGAGACTAAGCTTGGGGATGCCCATGGCACCCCCAAGATAATCCAAGGACACCAAAAAGTCAAAGCTTGGGGATGCCCCGGAAGGCATCCCCTCTTTCGTCCACTTCAATCGGTAATTTACTTGGAGCTATATTTTTATTCACCAACATGATATGTGTTTTGCTTGGAGCATCTTGTATTATTTTTTTCTTTGTTTGTTAGTATGCCACAATCATCCTTGCTGTACACACCTTTTGAGAGAGTCATCTATGAATTAAAATTTGATAGAATACTCTATGTGCTTCACTTATATCTTTTGAGCTATGTAGTTTTGCTCTACGTACTTCACTTATATCTTTTGAGCGTTATAATTTTGCTCTATGTGCTTCACTTAGATCTTTTAGAGCACGGTGGTGGTTTGTTTTAAAGAAACTATTGATCTCTCATGCTTCACTTAAATTATTTTGAGAGTCTTAATAGCATGGTAATTTGCTTAATATAAATATGCTTGGTGTTCAAGATATGTGAAATTTTCTTTTGAGTGCGTTGAATACTAAGAGAAGATTGAAGCATGATAATTGTTTTGAGATATGGAGGTGATAATATTAGAGTTATGCTAGTTTAGTAGTTGTGAATTTAAAGAATACTTGTGTTAAAGTTTGTGATTCCCGTAGCATGCACGTATGGTGAACCGTTATGTGATGAAGTCGGAGCATAATTTATTTATTGATTGTCTTCCTTATGAGTGGCGGTCGGGGACGAGCGATGGTCTTTTCCTACCAATCTATCCCCCTATGAGCATGTGCGTAATACTTTGATTTGATAACTTCTAGATTTTTGCAATAAGTATATGAGTTCTTTATGACTAATGTTGAGTCCATGGATTATATGCACTTTTTCCCATCCTTCCACCATTGCTAGCCTCTCTAATACCGTGCACCTTTCGCCGGTATCATACACCCACCATATACCTTCCTCAAAACAGCCACCATACCTACCTATGATGTCATTTCCATAGCCATTCCGAGATATATTGCCATGCAACTTTCCACCGTTCCGTTTATTATGACACGCTCCATCATTGTCATATTGCTAGCATGATCATGTAGTTGACATCGTATTTGTGGCAAAGCCACCATTCATAATTCTTTCATACATGTCACTCTTGATTCATTGCATCTCCCGGTACACCGCCGGAGGCATTCATATAGAGTCATATTTGTTCTAAGTATCGAGTTGTAATTGTTGAGTTGTAAGAAAAATAAAAGTGTGATGATCATCATTTTCTAGAGCATTGTCCCAAGTGAGGAAAGGATGATGGAGACTATGATTCCCCCATAAGTCGGGATGAGACTCCGGACGAAAAATAAATAAAAGAGGCCAAAGAAGCCCAAAAAAGAGAGAGAAAGAAAAGAGGCCATAAAAAGAAGAAAAGGCCCAAATAAAAATAAATAAATAAAAAATGAGAGAAAAAGAGAGAAGGGACAATGTTACTATCCTTTTACCACACTTGTGCTTCAAAGTAGCACCATGATCTTCATAGTAGAGAGTCTCTCATGTTATCACTTTCATATACTAGTGGGAATCTTTCATTATAGAACTTGGCTTGTATATTCCAATGATGGGCTTCCTCAAATTTCCCTAGGTCTTCATGAGCAAGCAAGTTGGATGCACACCCACTTAGTTTCTTTTTGAGCTTTCATATACTTATAGCTCTAGTGCATCCGTTGCATGGCAATCCCTACTCACTCACATTGATATCTATTGATGGGCATCTCCATAGCCCGTTGATACGCCTAGTTGATGTGAGACTATCTTCTCCTTTTTGTCTTCTCCACAACCACCATTCTATTCCACCTATAGTGCTATATCCATGGCTCACACTCATGTATTGCGTGAAGATTGAAAAAGTTAGAGTATGAAACAATTGCTTGGCTTGTCATCGGGGTTGTGCATGATTTAAATACTTTGTGTGGTGAAGATAGAGCATAGCCAGACTATATGATTTTGTAGGGATAACTTTCTTTGGCCATGTTATTTTGAGAAGACATAATTACTTTATTAGTATGCTTGAAGTGTTATTATTCTTTATGTCAATATGAACTTTTGTCTTGAATCTTTCTAATCTGAATATCCATACCACAATTAAGAAATTTTGCATTGAAATTATGCCAAGTAGCACTCCGCATCAAAAATTCTCTTTTTATCATTTACCTACTCGAGGACGAGCAGGAATTAAGCTTGGGGATGCCTGATATGTCTCCAACGTATCTATAATTTTTGATTGCTCCATGCTATATTATCTACTGTTTTGGACTATATTGGGCTTTATTTTCCACTTTTATATTATTTTTGGGACTAACTTATTAACCGGAGGCCCGGCCCAGAATTGATGTTTTTTGCCTATTTCAGTGTTCCGAAGAAACAGAATATCAGACGGAGTCCAAACGGAATAAAATCTTCGGGAACGTGATTTTCTCACCGAACGTGATCCAGGAGACTTGGACCCTACTCCAGGCGGTCACGAGGGTGGGGGCGCGCCCCCTGCCTCGTGGGCCCCTCGTTGCTCCTCCGGCGTACTTCTTCCTCCTATATATATACATGTACCCCCAAACGATCAGAACAGGAGCCAAAAACCTAATTCCACCACTGCAACTTTCTGTATCCACGAGATCCCATCTTGGGGCATGTTTCGGAGCTCCGCCGAAAGAGGGCAGTCATCACGGAGGGATTCTACATCATCCTAGCCTCTCCGATGAAGTGTGAGTAGTTTACCTCAGACCTTCGGGTCCATAGTTAGTAGCTAGATGGCTTCTTCTCTCTTTTTGGATCTCAATACAATGTTCTCCCCCTCTCTTGTGGAGATCTATTCGATGTAATCTTCTTCTTTTGCGGTGTGTTTGTTGAGACCGATGAATTGTGGGTTTATGATCAAGTCTATCTATGAACAATATTTGAATCTTCTCTGAATTCTTTTATGTATGATTGGTTATCTTTGCAAGTCTCTTTGAATTATCCATTTGGTTTGGCCAACTAGATTGGTAGTTCTTGCCATGGGAGAAGTGCTTAGCTTTGGGTTTGATCTTGCGGTGTTATTTCCCAGTGACAGAAGGGGCATCAAGACACATATTGTATCGTTGCCATCGAGGATAACAAGATGGGGTTTATTTCATATTGCATGAATTTATCTCTCTACATCATGTCATCTTGCTTAAAGCGTTACTCTGTTTTTAACTTAATACTCTAGATGCATGCTGGATAGCGGTCGATGAGTGGAGTAATAGTAGTAGATGCAGAATCGTTTCGGTCTACTTGTCATGGACGTGATGCCTATATACATGATCATGCCTAGATATTCTCGTAACTATGCTCAATTCTGTCAATTGCTCAATAGTAATTTGTTCACCCACCATAGAAAACTTATGCTCTCGAGAGAAGCCACTAGTGAAACCTATGGCCCCCGGGTCTATTCTCATCATATCAATCTCCATCACTTTTATATTGTTTTGCTATTTACTTTGATTTTACTTTTTACTTTGCATCTTTATATCAAAAATACCAAAAATATTCTATCTATCAGATCTCACTCTCGTAAGTGACCGTGAAGGGCTTGACAACCCCTAATCACGTTGGTTGCGGGTAGCTATCGCTTTGTGCAGGTACGAGGCCACGGTATCAATATCAAAGAAAGTGGCAAAGCCCATGAGTGCAAGTTGACAAACGGAAAGTAAATTGTATGCAAGCTCAACAAGCATGACTTTCTCGATCGTGAGATCATGAGAAATGATAACCTTGCCAAGTCCTAATACCTTAGAAGACGAAGCATCACCCCACTCGACATTGGTGGGCATAGATGGAATCTTGTGCACGTCCACCACCAAGTCCTTGCTTCCGGTCATATGATTAGTGGCTCCACTGTCGAGCAACCAAGTGCTACCTCTTGAGCACTGCATTGGTTTTCCCTTGAAGAGGAAAGGGTGATGCAGCAAAGTAGCGTAAGTATTTCCCTTAGTTTTTGAGAACCAAGGTATCAATCCAGTAGGAGATCACGCTCGAGTCCCACACACCTACACAAACAAATAAGAACCTCGCAACCAACGTGATAAAGGGGTTGTCAATCCCTTCACGGTCACTTACGAGAGTGAGATTTGATAGATATGATAATATAATATTTTTGGTATTTTTATGATAAAGATGCAAAGTAAAATAAACGGCAAAAGAACTAACTAAGTGTTGGAAGATTAATATGATGGAAGATAGACCCGGGGCCATAGGTTTCACTAGTGGCTTCTCTCAAGAGCATAAGTATTCCGGTGGGTAAATGAATTACTGTCGAGCAATTGATAGAATTGAGCATAGTTATGAGAATATCTAGGTATGATCATGTATATAGGCATCACGTCTGTGACAAGTAGACCGAAACGATTCTGCATCTACTACTATTACCCCACACATCGACCGCTATCCAGCATGCATCTAGAGTATTAAGTTCATAAGAACAAAGTAACACCTTAAGCAAGATGACATGATGTAGAGGGATAAACTCATGCAATATGATATAAACCCCATCTTTTTATCCTTGATAGCAACAATACAATACGTGTCGGTTCCCTTTTTGTCACTGGGATCGAGCACCACAAGATTGAACCCAAAGCTAAGCACTTCTCCCATTGCAAGAAAGATCAATCTAGTAGGCCAAACCAAACCGATAATTCGAAGAGACTTGCAGATATAAACAAATCATACATAAAAGAATTCAGAGAAGAATCAAATATTGTTCATAGATAAACTTGATCATAAACCCACAATTCATCGGATCTCGACAAACACACCGCAAAATAAGGTTACATCGAATAAATCTCCAAGAAGATCGAGGAGAACTTTGTATTGAGATCCAAAGAGAGAGAAGAAGCCATCTAGCTAATAACTATGGACCCGTAGGTCTGAAATAAACTACTCGCGCATCACCGGAGAGGCCATGGAGTTTATGTAGAGGGCCTCCGTGATCAATGCCCCCTCCGCCGGAGCTCCGGAAAAGGCCCCAAGATGGGATCTCTCGGGTACGTAAGGTTGCGGCGGTGGAATTAGGTTTTCGTGGAGCTCCTGGATGTTTGGGGGGTACATGGATATATATAGGAGGAAGAAGTACGTCGGTGGAGCAACGAGGGGCCCACGAGGGTGGAGGGCGCGCCCAGGGGGGTAGGCACGCCCCCTGCCTCATGCCCTCCTCGATCGTTTCTTGACGCACACTCCAAGTCTCCAGGATCACGTTTGTTGAGAAAATCACGTTCCCAAAGGTTTCATTCCGTTTGGATTCCGTTTGATAATCCTTTTCTTCGAAACCCTAAAATAGGCAAAAAAACAGCAATTTGGGCTGGGCCTCCGATTAGTAGGTTAGTCCCAAAAATGATATAAATGTGTAAAATAAAGCCCATTAATATCCAAAATATATAATATAATAGCATGGAGCAATCAAAAATTATAGATACGTTGGAGACGTATCAAGCATCCCCAAGCTTAATTACTGCTCGTCCTCGAGTAGGTAAATGATAAAAGAAGAATTTTTGATGTGGAATGCTTTCTAACATATTTCTTAATGTAATTTTTCTTTATTGTGGCATGAATGTTCAGATCCGAAAGATTCAAGATAAAATTTTAATATTGACATAAAAATAATAATACTTCAAGCATACTAACTAAGCAATTATGTATTCTCAAAATAACATGTCCAAAGAAAGTTATCCCTACAAAATCATGTAGTCTGGCTATGCTCTATCTTCACCACACAAAATATCTAAATCATGCACAACCCCGATGACAAGCCAAGCAATCGTTTCATACTTTTGATGTTCTCAAACTTTTTAATCTTCACGCAATATATGAGCGTGAGCCATGGATATAGCACTATTTGTGGAATAGAATGGTGGTTGTGGAGAAGACAAAAAAGGAGAAAATAGTCTCACATCAACTAGGCATATCAACGGGCTATGGATATGCCCATCAATAGATATAAATGTGAGTGAGTAAGGATTGCCATGCAACGGATGCACTAGAGCTATAAGTATATGAAAGCTCAACAATAGAAACTAAGTGGGTGTGCATCCAACTCGCTTTCTCATGAAGACCTAGGGCATTTTGAGGAAGCCCATCATTGGAATATACAAGCCAAGTTCTATAATGAAAAATTCTCACTAGTATATGAAAGTGATATCATAGGAGACTCTCTATTATGAAGATCATGGTGCTACTTTGAAGCACAAGTGTGGAAAAAGGATATTAACATTGTCCCTTCTCTCTTTTTCTCTTATTCTTTTTTTATTTGGGCCTTCTTTCTTTTTTTCTTTTTGGCCTCTTTTTTCGTCCGGAGTCTCATCCCGACTTGTGGGGGAATCATAGTCTCCATCATCCTTTCCTCACTTGGGACAATGCTCTAATAATGATGATCATCACACTTTAATTTCTTACAACTCAATACTTAGAACCAAATATGAATCTATGTGAATGCCTCCGGTGGTTTATCGGGATGTGCAATGATGCATGAGTGACATGTATGAAGAATTATGAACGGTGGCCTTGCCACAAATACGATGTCAACTACATGATCATGCAAGCAATATGACAATGATGAAGCGTGTCATAATAACGGAATGGTGGAAAGTTGCATGGTAATATATCTCGGAATGGCTATGGAAATGCCATAATAGGTAGGTATGGTGGCTGTTTTGAGGAAGGTATATGGTGGGTTTAAGGTACCGGCGAAAGTTGCGCGATACTAGAGAGGCTAGCAATGGTGAAAGGGTGAGAGTGCGTACAATCCATGGACTCAACATTAGTCATAAAGAACTCACATACTTATTGCAAAAATCTATTAGTTATCGAAACAAAGTATTACGCGCATGCTCCTAGGGGGGTAGATTGGTAGGAAAAGACCATCGCTCGTCCCCGACCGCCACTCATAAGGAAGACAATCAATAAATAAATCATGCTCCGACTTCATCACATAACGGTTCACCATACGTGCATGCTACGGGAATCACAAACTTCAACACAAGTATTTCTCAAATTCACAACTACTCAACTAGCATGACTCTAATATCACCATCTCCATATCTCAAAACAATTATCAAGTATCAAACTTCTCATAGTATTCAATGCACTTCTATGAAAGTTTTTATATTAAAGCAAATTTCCATGTTGTTCTAAAGGACTCTAAAAATAATATAAGTGAAGCATGAGAGATCAATTATTTCTATAAAATAAAACCACCATCGTTCTCTAAAAGATATAAGTGAAGCATTAGAGCAAAAACTATATAGCTCAAAAGATAAAAGTGAAGCACATAGAGTATTCTAATAAATTTCAAATCATGTGAGTCTCTCTAAAAAGGTGTGTACAGCAAGTATGATTGTGGTAAACTAAAAAGCAAAGACTCAAATCATACAAGACGCTCCAAGCAAAATACATATCATGTGGTGAATAAAAATATAGCTCCAAGTAAAGTTACCGATAGACAAAGACGAAAGAGGGGATGCCTTCCGGGGAATCCCCAAGCTTAGGCTTCTTGGTGTCCTTGAGTTTACCTTGGGGTGCCATGGGCATCCCCAAGATTAGGCTCTTTCCACTCCTTGTTCCTTAATCCATCAAATCTTTACCCAAAACATGAAAACTTCACAACACAAAACTCAAAATAGAAAATCGCGTGAGCTCCATTAGCGAAAGAAAACAAAAAACCACTTCAAGGTACTGTAATGAACTCATTATTTACTTATATTGGTGTTAAACCTACTGTATTCCAACTTCTCTATGGTTTTTAAACTCTTTTACTAGCCATAGATTCATCAAAATAAGCCAACAACACACGAAAACAGAATCTGTCAAAAACAGAACAGTCTGTAGTAATCTGTAGCTAACGCAACTTATGGAACCCCAAAAATTCTAAAATAAATTGCTGGATGTAAGGAAGTTATCTATTAATAATCTGAAAAAATAATTAACTAAATATAACTCTCCAAATAAAAATGGCATCAATTCCCGTGAGCGCTAAAGTTTCTGTTTTTTACAGCAAGATCGAAAAGACTTCCCCAAGTCTTCCCAACGATTCTACTTGGCACAAACACTAATTAAACACAAAAAACACAACCAAAACAGAGGCTAGATAAATTATTTATTACTAAACAGGATAAAAAAGCAAGAAATAAAAATAAAATTGGGTTGCCTCCCAACAAGCGCTATCGTTTAACGCCCCTAGCTAGGCATAAAAGCAAGGATAGATCTAGCCATCTTTGGTATTAGGAAAGAAAAGAGAAAATTTCTTTTCTATAGCATTTATCTTTATATTTTGAGATAGCACATGGCCATTAATGGTGGAAGAAAGATTAAGCACGTTACGGAAATTGGCATCTAAGCTAGCCTTCATTTCTTTGATAATTTCATTTTGATAAAAGCACAAAAGAGAGGTAGATTCAACCTTCTCATACATGGGGTGCCCAAATATAGTTTTCATCTTTTCATAGGTATCGATGGGATCCCCCTCAAGAAAACCCTCTTCAAAAATAGAATCTAGAACTTGCTTGAACGAGGAGGGTAGACCAATATAAAAGCTTTTCAGGTAAACCTCAATTTGATATTGTGGCACATAGCTAGCTCGGATCCTTAATAGCCTATCCCAAGCATCTTTCAAAGATTCATCAAGTAAATAACGAAAAATTCCGGGATCATCTTCATCAAAATTATTCGAATTCTCATTGATAACCCCGGTAAGTCTTTCCATAGCATCATTATTTATGAGCTTAGAGAGGACAGAAGGACTATCCAAGGTAAAACCCGAGAGAGAACCCTTAGCCCTTTTTGAATCGGCCATGGTACAAGAAAACAAATGGGAAAGGAGACGAATAAAATGGCAAGGGTGAAGTGGGGAAGAGGAAAATGAGAGTCAAATGACAAATAATGTAATGCGAAGGATAAGAGTTTGTGATGGGTACTTGATATGTCTTGACTTGTGCGTAGATTCCAGCAACGGTGCCAGGAATGACTCGTTGTCAGGAGTCGAATCTTGACTTGACTTGGCGCGAATCTCCCCGGCAACGGCGCCCGAAATCCTTCTTGCTACCTCTTGAGCACTGCGTTGGTTTTCCCTTGAAGAGGAAAGGGTGATGCAGCAAAGTAGCGTAAGTATTCCCCTCAGTTTTTGAGAACCAAGGTATCAATCCAGTAGGAGATCACGCTCGAGTCCCACGCACCTACACAAACAAATAAGAACCTCACAACCAACGCGATAAAGGGGTTGTCAATCCCTTCACGGTCACTTACGAGAGTGAGATATGATAGATATGATAAGATAATATTTTTGGTATTTTTATGATAAAGATGCAAAGTAAAATAAACAGCAAAAGAAATAACTAAGTGTTGGAAGATTAATATGATGGAAGATAGACCCGGGGGCCATAGGTTTCACTAGTGGCTTATCTCAAGAGCATAAGTATTACGGTGGGTAAACGAATTACTGTCGAGCAATTGATAGAATTGAGCATAGTTATGAGAATATCTAGGTATGATCATGTATATAGGCTTCACGTCCGCGACAAGTAGACCAAAACGATTCTGCATCTACTACTATTACTCCACACATCGACCGCTATCCAGCATGCATCTAGAGTATTAAGTTCATAAGAACAGAGTAACACCTTAAGCAAGATGACATGATGTAGAGGGATAAACTCATGCAATATGATATAAACCCCATCTTTTTATCCTCGATGGCAACAATACAATACGTGTCGGTTCCCTTTCTGTCACTGGGATCGAGCACCGCAAGATTGAACCCAAAGCTAAGCACTTCTCCCATTGCAAGAAAGATCAATCTAGTAGGACAAACCAAACTGATAATTCGAAGAGACTTGCAAAGATAAACCAATCATACATAAAAGAATTCAGAGGAGACTCAAATATTTTTCATAGATAAACTTGATCATAAACCCACAATTCATCGGATCTCGACAAACACACCGCAAAAGAAGATTACATCGAATAGATCTCCAAGAAGATCGAGGAGAACTTTGTATTGAGATCCAAAGAGAGATAAGAAGCCATCTAGCTAATAACTATGGACCCATAGGTCTGAAATAAACTACTCACACATCACCGGAGAGGCCATGGAGTTGATGTAGAGGCCCTCCGTGATCAATGCCCCCTCCGGCGGAGCTCCGGAAAAGGCCCCAAGATGGGATCTCTCGGGTACAGAAAGTTGCGGTGGTGGAATTAGGTTTTCGTGGTGCTCCTGGATGTTTGGGGGGTACATGGATATATATAGGAGGAAGAAGTACGACGGTGGAGCAACGAGGGGCCCATGAGGGTGGAGGGCGCGCCCAGGGGGGGTAGGCGTGCCCCCTTGCCTCATGCCCTCCTCGATCGTTTCTTGACGCACACTCCATGTCTCCTGGATCAGGTTTGTTGAGAAAATCGCGTTCCCGAAGGTTTCATTCCGTTTGGATTCCGTTTGATATTCCTTTTCTTCGAAACCCTAAAATAGGAAAAAAAAAACAGCAATTTGGGCTGGGCCTCCGGTTAGTAGGTTAGTCCCCAAAATGATATAAAAGTGCATTAACATCCAAAATAGATAATATAATAGCATGGAGCAATCAAAAATTATAGATACGTTGGAGACGTATCACCAAGATCCCCCACCGGAAGCAAACACGTACAAGAGATCAATGCTTGGTTTTAGGTACCCATTTTGTAATGGGTCCTTTGATGTTAGTAACAAGGGTCTTAGGAACCCAAATAGACCATTCAATGTACTCATAAGGAGAACCAACAAATTTAGCATAAACATGCCCATCACTAGCACGACACAACACATAAGAAGGGTTAAAGTCCCCGGATTTGTTGGAAGGGGTGGCATTGCCCTTATTGACACCACCACCCTTCTCATTGTTCTTCTTCTCCTTAGAAGCACCCTCTCCCTCCCTCACAAAAGTTTGCTTTAGAGGAGCAGGTCGTTTGGCCTTGTCATTCTTCTCCTTGTTCTTGGGCTTGGAAGCAAACCCAATTCCCTCCTTACCCACAACTTCCTTTTGATTGCTCAAAAGGTCGTTGAGGTTCTTCTCACCTTGTATGCAAGACACAAGACCTTTCTCAAGTTGCTCCTCCAACTTAGCATTCTTCTCCACAAGATGCACATGCTCACAACATGGGTTAGTAGCATTTGCATTATCAATTAAGACCATATGAGGAAAAGTGGCCTTTTCCTTAGTTAGCTTCACTTGGAGTTGATCATGAGACTCTTTGAGGCTAGCACGAGCACCCTTCAAGGGTTTGTGAGCCTTGTCGAGTATATCAAACTCCTCCTTGATTCTAGCAAGATCAAGCCCAAGTTTGGCCTTCTCGAAATTGAGCACACGAGATACAACAAGTGCATGATCAAGATCTTTCTTTAATTTAGCATGATCATCGTTGTGTGACTCCTCAAGAGCCAAACGGTGACCACGCTCTTCCTCAAGAGCATTAGAGAGATCCGATATCTCATCGGCATAGTCACGACTATGTCCCTCCATCTTAGAGATGGTGTCTTCGTGAGTCTCGATCATGTCATTGGCTTCACCAAGTTGTTCCAAGAGAGCAAAAAAGTGCTTCTTAGACTTACCCTTGAGCTTACTCATACAAGACTCAAATTCATTTTCTTCCTCATTAGACCCCTCACTTTCATCAATGAAAATCCGTTAAAGAGGGATTAGTAGTGATGGTAGTTTTGATGTTGGGGGTTACCTTGTTGGTGGCTTTGGCCATGAGGCACTTGGCGGTGATGTTCTCGTTGGGTGAATCAAAGAGCGACACCCGTGGAGTTGTTGCAATGGCAACGGAGGCCATGTCAACTGTCTCATCGTCTTCATCATTGTCATCATTCTCATTGTACTCTTCATGTGACACCAACCCCTTGGAAGGAGTCTTCTTGGTGAAGTTGCTCTTGTTGGGGAAGGACTTGGCCTTGTCTTTTCGGATGAGCTTGCCACCATTGTCTTCCCTCTTCTCATATGGGCACTTTGCAACAAAATGGCTCACATTGCCACAATTATAGAAAGTCCTCACACGTTGCTTTCCCTTCACGCCACTTGAGTTGTTCTTGTTGAAGTTGGGCCTTGTGTTCTTCTTGCTCCAAAATTGCCTTGAAGCGAGAGGCATGTGCTCATGGTAAGCATATTTCGTATCTTCGGGGTTGCTCTCCTCTTCTTCCTCTTTGTCCTCTTCTTCCACACTAGCCTTGGCCTTCAAGGCAAGGTTGGGCTTCTTTGCTCTTTGAGAATGCAACACTGCATTGTCGATGGTCTTGTCTAAGATCCTCATAGCCACAAACTCATCCAACACTTCACTTGAGGACAAGGTGTGGAAGTCCGGCCTTTGACGAATAACGGAGGACATGGCCTTGTGGTAAGGCATCATGGCCTTGAGGAACTTGCGCTTGATCCAATTTTCATCTGTATCCTTGCTCCCATGATCTCGGAGTGAGACCGCGAGAGTGGTTAATCTCCGGTAAATCTCAAGAGGCTCTTCATCTTCATTCATTGCAAACTCATCGGCTTCATCTTGTACCACTTCATAGTTGGAGCGTTGAATGATTGCGCTTCCTTTGTAAAGGGAAACAACATGGTGCCATGCTTCCTTGGCCACGGTGAAAGGTCGAAGATGTGCAATGTCTTCGGAAGGAATTGCATCTTGGATGATGAAGAGAGCATTCTCGTTGAATCGATGATCCGCGACTTCTCTAGGGGTGAAGTTGCTTGGGTCATGCGGATAGAAGCCTTGCTCAATGATTCTTCAAAGATTAGTATTGACATGATTTAAATGACGTTTAAAGCGATAGACCCAAGAGTCAAAATCCTCATTTTTCACAATCTTAGGAGGAGAAACCACATGATTTAAATGAGTGGAGGGAACCGGTCGTCCATAAGTAAGAGGAGATTCAACATGGGAAAAGATGTCGTTTCCACTTTTACCACTAGACAAAGGAACTTTTGTTGGGGATCATAGCAATAATTCAAAATTTTCCTACGTGTCACCAAGATCAATCTAGGAGATACTAGCAATGAGAGAGAGGGAGTGCATCTTCATACCCTTGAAGATCGCTAAGCGGAAGCGTTGCAAGAACGCGGTTGGTGGAGTCGTACACGCAGCGATTCAGATCGCGGTCGATTCCGATCTAAGCGCCGAACAACGGCGCCTCCGCGTTCAACACACGTACAGCCCGGTGACATCTCCCACGCCTTGATCCAACAAGGAGAGAGGGACAGGTTGGGGAAGACTCCGTCCAGCAGCAGCACAACGGCGTGGTGATGGTGGAGGAGCGCGGTACTCCAGCAGGGCTTCGCCAAGCACTACGAGAGACGAGGAGGGAGAGGGGTAGGGTTGCGCCAAGAGAGAGATCAAATCACCTGTGTTGGGCAGCCCCATACCTCAAGTATATATAGGGGAAGGGGAGGGGCTGCGCCCCCTCTAGGGTTCCCTCCCCAAGGGGGGCGGCAGCCCTAGATCCCATCTAGGGTGGCGGCTAGAGGGGAGAGGGAGAGAGGGGGCACCCTAGGGTGGGCCTTAAGGCCCATCTGGACCTAGGGTTTGCCCCCTCCCACTCTCCCTGCGCCTTGGGCCTTGGTGGGGGGCGCACCAGCCTACCTGGGGCTGGTCCCCTCCCACACTTGGTCCACGCAGCCTTCTGGGGCTGGTGGCCCCACCTGGTGGACCCCCGGGACCCTCCCGGTGGTCCCGGTACGTTACTGATAGCACCCGAAACTTTTCCGGTGACCAAAACGGGACTTCCCATGTATAAATCTTTACCTCTGGACCATTCTGGAACTCCTCGTGACGTTCGGGATCTCATCCGGGACTCCGAACAACATTCGGTAACCACGTACATACTTTCCCTATAACCCTAGCGTCATCGAACCTTAAGTGTGTAGACCCTACGGGTTCGGGAACCATGTAGACATGACCGAGACAACTCTCCGGCCAATAACCAACAGCGGGATCTGGATACCCATGTTGGCTCCCACATGTTCCACGATGATCTCATTGGATGAACCACGATGTCAAGGATTCAATCAATCCCGTATACAATTCCCTTTGTCTATCGGTATGATACTTGCCCGAGATTCAATCGTCGATATCCCGATACCTCGTTCAATCTCGTTACCGGCAAGTCTCTTTACTCGTTCCGTAATACATCATCCCGTGATCAACTCCTTGGTCACATTGTGCACATTATGATGATGTCCTACCCAGTGGGCCCAGAGATACCTCTCCGTTACACGGAGTGACAAATCCCAGTCTCGATTCGTGTCAACCCAACAGACACTTTCAGAGATACCCGCAGTGCACCTTTATAGCCACCCAGTTACGTTGTGACTTTTGGTACACCCAAAGCATTCCTACGGTATCCGGGAGTTGCACAATCTCATGGTCTAAGGAAATGATACTTGACATTAGAAAAGCTTTAGCATACGAACTATACGATCTTGTGCTAGGCTTAGGATTGGGTCTTGTCCATCACATCATTCTCCTAATGATGTGATCCTGTTATCAACGACATCCAATGTCCATGGTCAGGAAACCGTAACCATCTATTGATCAACGAGCTAGTCAACTAGAGGCTTACTAGGGACATGGTGTTGTCTATGACACACATGTATCTAAGTTTCCTATCAATACAATTCTAGCATGGATAATAAACGATTATCATGAACAAGGAAATATAATAATAACTAATTTATTATTGCCTCTAGGGCATATTTCCAAAAATTTATCACTAGAAGCTTTTCCCTTGTCGGAGTTAGCATCCGTCACCTTGTTAGTGGGATCGACCACTTCCAACGGTGCGGTGGACAATTTAAGACCATCAAGAAAGTTCTTAAGCATGCCTTTGACCTCGGCCGTCATGGAGGTTTTCAATGTGTCCAAGGCCACATTGAACTCCTCACGTGAGATCGAGGTTCCCCCATCGGCCGTGGACGAGGATGGAATCACACAGGGGTGCTCCTCCTCACCGTCTACGGTGTCAACCATACTCTTCGGACGACAAAGTCCTTAATAAAGAGACGAGGCTCTGTTACCAATTGAAAGGATCGATATAGTTGACTAGAGGGGGGTGAATAGGCAACTAACAATTTTTAGCTTTTCTTTACCAATTTAAACTTTGCATCAAAGTAGGTTGTCTAGATATGCAACTAGGTGAGCAACCTATATGATGCAACAACAAGCACACAAGCAAGCAAGGGATGCAACACAATATAATCTTGCACAAGTAAAGGTACGAGATAACCAAGAGTGGAGCCGATGAAGACGAGGATGTGTTACCGAAGTTCCTTCCCTTTGAGAGGAAGTGTGTCTCCGTTGGAGCGGTGTGGAGGCGCAATGCTCCCCAAGAAGCCACTAGGGCCACCGTATTCTCCTCACGCCCTCACACAAAGCGAGATGCCGTGATTCCACTATTGGTGCCCTTGGAGGCGGCGACCGGACCTTTACAAACAAGGTTGGGGCAATCTCCACAACTTAATTGGAGGCTCCCAACGACACCACGAAGCTTCACCATAATGGAAATTGGCTCCGCGGTGACCTCAACCGTCTAGGGTGCTCAAACACCCAAGAGTAACAAGATCCACAATGGATTAGTGGGGGGAATCAAATTTCTCTTGGTGGAAGTGTAGATCGGGGCTTTCTCAACCAATCCCTAGAAAATCAACAAGGTTGATTGGCTAGGGAGAGAGATCGGGCAAAAATGGAGCTTAGAGCAACAATGGAGCTTAGGGATGGAAGAGTTAGTCAACTCGGAGAAGAAGACTCCCCTTATATAGTGACAGGACAAATCCAACCGTTATCCACTTACCCAGCCTGCGACGCGCGGTAGTACCGCACCAGCCATGCGGTACTACCGCAAGGGCCTGCGGTACTATCGCGGGGCACTGCGGTACTGCCGCATGCGCGGCAAGAGCCAGACCGACCCTGATGCGTTGAAGCAAAGAGCGGTAGAACCGCCGGAGCGGTACTACCGCTCCCCCTTGCGGTACTACCGCAAAGCAAGGTTTGTTTAGGCTGGAAAGGCACGGACATATAAAAATACATCTGTGGCTACTTCCGCCGAGTTTGGATCTATGCAAAAATCCGACACGGTACTGCCGCGAACCTGGAGCGGTACTACCGCGTAGGGCGCGGATGTAAAGAATTACATCCGCCCCTACTTCTGCTCGTGCTGTTGTGCCTGGCCCGAGGCCACGGTACTACCGCGCCCTGGGAGCGGTACTACCGCAATGGACTGCAATACTACCGCGACCGTAGCCGGTATTACCGTGAGCCTCTGCGGTACTACCGCTCCCATGAGCAGTACTACCGCATGCCCAGCACAACCAACACTAAGAGTCCTTCATTTTGTAGAGACACGGATAACTAGAGGATGCTCCAAAGAGCCAACGGAAAGGTGGTGTAAAAGGAACAGACGTGTACATGATGATTCCACCCAAACCTTTCCAAAGCGGACCCCCTCTTAATAGTACGACTTTCCTACGACTCAAATCCACCGAAAAGAAACGTAGGAAAAACTCCGTCTTCACTAGACTCCGAGAGGCAACGAATCGTCTTGTGCCTGAACATGAGATATCTGAAATGCTCAATGCACACGATTAGTCTGCAAAAGCATTGCCATCAATCACCAAAACCACTAAGGGATAAATATGCCCTTACAATCTTTCCCTTTTTGGTGGATTGATGACAATACGAGATTTGCACAAAGGGAAATAAAATGAAGCATAGGCAGACCCAACATCTATAAGATATAGACGGGCTCCCCCTAGATATGTGTTCTCTAGAGAAGTGATTTGGACTGCACGACACACATACTAGGATCAACACTCCCCCTATATTTTATAGACGAGGCATATCTTGCAACAAAATAACTAACACGAAGCAAGGAGGCAAGATAACAAATATGAGCATAAAGTAACGAGAGCACAATCTACTAATCAAACTAGATAACATGATAAGACAATAAGATACGCTGAGAACATATGTCTTACACCATATGATAGGATCAACACTCCCCCTTGCGGTACTACCGCAAGGCGGGGTTTGTCTAGGCTGGGAAGGCATGGACATATAAAAATACATCCGTGGCTACTTCCACTGAGTTTCGATCTGTGCAAAAATCCGACACGGTATTGCCGCGAACCTGGAGCGGTACTACCGCGTAGGGCGCGGATGTAAAAAATTACATCCGCCCCTACTTCCGCTCGTACTGTTGTGCCTGGCCCGAGGCCATGGTACTACCGCGCCCTGGGAGCGGTACTACCGTGAGCCTCTGCGGTACTACCGCTCTCATGAGCAGTACTACCGCATACCCAACACAACCAACACTAGGAGTCCCTCATTTTACAGAGACACAGATAAACGGAGGATGCTCCAAAGAGCCAACGGAAAGGTGGTGCAAAAGGAACAGACGTGTACGTAATGATTCCACCCAAACATTTCCAAAGCGGACCCCTCTTAATAGTACGGCTTTCCTATGATTCAAATCCACCGAAAAGAAACGTAGGGAAAAGTCTGTCTTCACTAGACTCCAAGGGGCAACGAATCGTCTTGTCCCTGATAATGAGATATCAGAAATGCTCAATGCACACGATTAGTCCGCAAAAGCATTGTCGTCAATCACCAAAACCACTAAGGGATACATATGCCCTTACAACCGACGGGAGGCGGGAGAAACCCTAGCCAAAGGGTCCTCTTTCTTTCATCCGTCCTCTTTTAGTTTGATGGATTTTTTCATCTCACACATGATAAATCACCGATGTGATAAGGAAACCATCATGCAAAAATTTGATTCGGTGTTATAATGAGAATTAAAGTTAATATTTATCTTGCCAGTGGGCAACAAAAAAATTGGACATACTTTGTAAAGAAAAAAATACATGCTTAATAATAGAAAAAAATTATATTGAAAGTCCATGCTTTGAAAAGAAAATGTTTAGAGCACATCTAGATGTGTTTTAGTATTGTACATTTAAATGACTCGATCAAACATAAAGAAGAAGGAAAATACTGGCACGAATCTTCACCTAAAATCAATGGCGTAGGACTTATCTAGATGTGCTTCAGTAAAACCATAAAAAAATTCACATTAAAATGTATATAGTAGAATATATGCGAGGAGAATCTTATTCCATCTTCAGAGTGTCGTCACCATCTCGCCACTCTAAGCATGGCACAAACCCTAACAAAAACAAAAAAATCATGAAAAAAAACGAAGCCCTCCACCGGCAAGGCCAGGATCCACCGCGTCTCCATGACCCTAAGACCATAGGAGACGAGATAACCGATGGTGGCACCGACGGGAGGCGGGAGAAACCCTAGCTAGAGGGTCCTCTTTCTTCCATCAATCCTCTCTTAATTCGATGGATTTTTTCGTCTCACACATGATAAATCACCCCGTGATAAGGAAACCATCATGCAGAAATTTGATTCGACGTTATAATGATAATTAAAGTTAATATTTATCCTGCCAGAGGGCAACATAAAAATTGGACATACTTTGTAAAGAAAAAAATACATGCTTAATAGATAAAAATTATAGTGAAAGTCCCTGGTTTGAAAAGAAAAGGCATGTTTAGGGCACATTTAGATGTGCCTTAGTATTGTACATTTAAACGACTCAATCAAACATAAAGAAGAACAAAAAATACCCACATGAATCTCCACCTAAAATCAATGACCTATGACTTATATGTGCAATGTAGGGCACATCCAGATGTGCTTTGCTTTAGCAAAACCATAAAAAAATCACATTAAAATGTATAGTAGAAATTATTAAAAAAGTTAGTGCACAGATTACTTCTTGCTCCCCCACAATTGTTCTTGGGTAACAGGCCCCCGAGCCACAAGGCCCAGCAAGATCTGTGACTAACTTTTGCTCCCCCACAAATGAGCTTGGGTGACAGGCTAA
The DNA here is from genome assembly GCF_056163025.1 of Triticum urartu. Lineage (NCBI taxonomy): Eukaryota > Viridiplantae > Streptophyta > Magnoliopsida > Poales > Poaceae > Triticum > Triticum urartu. The sequence continues at coordinate 575,566,020 of NC_141879.1, forward strand.
CGCGACAAAGCCCAGCCACAGTGTTGCAAGAGCTGTCCTTTTATTCCCGTGTATGCGAACTAAATAAGGCGAGGTGGGACTAAAAGTTGTGTCTGCCAACAAATTCAAGGTACTAACGGGCTAAACAAACAACAGCTTCTCCAAACTGAAAGCCCAAGTAAAGAATCTCGCGGCGTGACGGCCCAACGACGACGACGCGGTAAAACGGGGAGGCAAACGCCAAGAGAAGGCTTCCTCCCAAAGCCTTCCAAGCCAGACACACGGCCGCCGCAGCCGAGATGGCCGCCGGAGATGCCACCCACGCGCCGCCGGCCGCGGAGGCGCAGTCTCTGGTGGATTCGTTCTGCGCAGTCACCTCGGCGACCCCCGACGAGGCGACCTTCTTCCTCGAGGGCCACAACTGGGCCCTCGAGGCCGCCGTTCGCTCCTTCTACGACAACACGGAAGTCGACGCCGATGGCCCCGATCCGGCACCCCAGCCCCCGCCAGCCGGTTCGCCTCCGTGCTCCTCACCACGCGCCACGGCACCATCGACGACCTCCTTCACACCGGCGAGCTCGCGGTAAGCCTCGATTGCCTGATTTCTCCACTCTCTTAGGCTAGTTTCTTACTGTGATGTTTGTGTTCAGTTAGGCAAAATTGGGGATCGCAATCAACTTGACACTATCTTATCTCAGCTCAATTTAGTCCGGACCAATAACTTTTTATGTTAAAAAAATTAAGCAAGTTGGAACTGCGTAGAATCGATCAACCTGATCTATACTGGATTTAAGTGCTGAATTTTACTGGATTCAGTTGCCTTCATAGTTACACTTTCAGGACTTCTCGGAAAAGAAAAAAAACACTTGCTCGGTGGTTTCTTGACAGGGTCCGTTGGCCTAGATGAGATTATCTAGAAATCCAATAATTGGGCTGGCTGACATCTATAATTAAGTGATCTCGAGTAGTATCATGTGAGAAACAGCAAAGCTAGTTAGGTGTGACGTGATTCACTCTGCTGGGTGCTGGCGATCAATCTGTCGCTGGGCCTGAAAATGAGACTTCATTGCTAATTGGGGCGCCATCGTTGTAAAGGTACAAGTAGGGCCATGAATCAGTGATAGTGCCTTATTGAGATCACAAACCAAAGGGGGTTGGAACAGTGTATATAAGGTGTAGAGCTCCTGTAGTTTTCAGATTTTGTCATAATCGCAAACAGTGACCTCTATACTGTATTAACAAATATAACATGATTACAATTCAAAAAAAATCTAATATGGTTAGAAGTTCTGGTTTCAGGGGCACTTCAGCTATTTTGGAAGCACCACAGTATTTAGGCCAACATAAGCTGATATTCAGAAGAATCACACTTTATCTGAGATTATCTAAAAATCCAATAATTGGGCTGGCTGACATCTTTAATTAAGTGATCTGGAGTAGCATCATGTGAGAAACAGCAAAGCTAGCAAGGTGTGACGTGATTCACTCTGCTGGCCACTGATCTGTCGATGGGCCTGAAAATGGCACTTCATTCATTTCTGAATGCTAATTTGTGCGGCATCTTTCAAAGGTGTGAGTAGGGCCATGAATCAGTGATCTTATTGGAATCTCAAACCGAAGGGGGTTGGAACTGTGTATAGGAGGTGCAGAGGTCCTTTAGTTTCAGATCTTTTCATAGTCGCAAACAGCGACCTATGTGACATTAACAAATCTAGCAGATCATTACAAGTTCTAGTTTCAGTGTTACTTACTTCGGCTATTTGGCAGCACTACTGTATAGGATAAGATGCTACTTAGGAGCAGCTAAACTCAAAACAGATATATGTGGTAAACTTACGGCATTTTGAACTGAAAAACGGTGAAAGAATTAAGAATTTTCGGACACATGTTACTTACATTGTCTCAGCTCTGCATACTTGGCAACATTTCCAAATACTGGTCCTAATGTATCTTCATGTTTAATTCTGCAGCTATGTTCAGTGGTGCTAATGTCCGGGCTCATCATAATCCTGAGCAGCGCCGCCAAGATCACTCACCAGGTGCAGGCCCTCATGGGCCAGACCACCAAGTGGCACGCCTGCTGCACCATCGAGCCGGTCCGGGACGACGAGATAGATCCGGGATCCAACCAGAACTCCATGCTGGAGGAGTACCCCGAGCCCGAGGACGAGAGCGACTGTGAGTCCAGCGAGGAGACCGGCGACGAGGACATGGTGGAGAACACCAAGTTCCTCCAGCCTCACATGCACGTGATCTCCTTCCAGAAGAGGCAGGCACTAGGTACGTATGATCATCGACAGTTATCATACATTTCGTCAAATCTTGGGGCTGATGGAAAACGCTGTTGCAGTGACCTTCCTGGAGAACAACAACGCCGGCATCACCGTCTTCGGGTTCACGCTGGACCGGTCGTACCTCCACACGATATTCATGCTCGAGTGGACGTTCTTCCTGTGGCTGCTGGGGAAAACAGTCGGCTTCTCGTGAAGACGAGGGACTGTATGCACCAAGGTTCTATTCTGTTCCATGTTTTTTTGCTGTTGTGCTCCGTTTGATCCTTGTGTGAAAAGAGAAGGAGTAGGGTTTTTTGTGTGCGCGTGCGGGTGGCACGTGAGTGGTGTGCACTTGTTCGTGTGTGTATGCTAGCAGCGATTTGGTAAGCTGATGATCCTGTAAATTATTATGGGTTGATTGCATGTGGATGTAAGGTCTATGTACAGTGGTTAGAGCATCTCTATCTAGCAGACCTCGTAAAAGGGCCGAACCCGTATAATTCCGGCGAGTATACGGGTTTTGCTCGTTTTTCTAGCCAGAGTAGACACCGTATCCGTGGCCTGGCCTGTATGGCCCGCAAAAAGTATCTCCCCACCGCTATATATGCGGTTTCACTGCTCGGATACGGGTCAAACCTCGTAAAAGGGCTGAACCCGTATAATTCCGGCGAGTATACGGGTTCGGCCTGTTTTTCTGGCCAGAGTAGACACCGTATCCGTGGCCCGGCCCTAAAAAATTTACTGTGGCCCACAAAAAGTCTCTCCCCACCACTATATATGCCCCACTGCTATATATGCGGTTTCACCGCTCGGATACAGGTCAAACCCTATCCGCCTTCGCCGCCGCTCCGCTGCGATTCCCCTCCTCCGCCCAATTTCTCGCCGCAGGCGAGCCTGAAAAAGCCATGGATTGCTACGGGAGCTCTGGGGATGACGCAGAGCGTCGCGCCAGATCCGACGCCGCACGCAAGCGGGGCGCACGGAGGTGGCTCAACCGCGGTAGCCGGTCGCCGCCAACGTTTGAACGCCGCGAGCTGGTCGAGTTCGAGCGCAAGCTTGCCCGCCGCCACCACGCCTCATTCGGCTCCTCTGCCGCAGAGAGCTTGTCCGCGGGCGCCTCGAGCTCGTGGCTCAGTCCGATGAAGAGAGAGCCGGAGGAACTCGGGCCGCTCGCCGTCAAGCTCGAGGCCGAGGCGCCGCCGCGTCGAGGAGTGATTGACCCCAAGGACTACCTCCCCTCGGGGCAGGAGGAGCACCTAGAGCGTGTCGTCATGGAGCGGTCGGCGAGGGAGCGGGAGGAGGGCGAAGTGCACCGCCGACGCGAGCTCGAGTACGAGCAGATGTTCCCCAGACGGGTGTTGCGGCGTTGCAGGTCCGCCTCCATGAAGGTGGAGCAAGCCAAGTTCTTCATCGACCTCGACCCCTCCGACGAGGACTTGGCTCCTCCAGCTCCTCCGCCGTGCCGTCGCTGCCGCGAGCTCATCGATTTTTGGTATCTAGGCTCGGGCCCACAGATTCCCCCACTAGTATGATCAATGTAGATGAACTAATGCATGATCAATGTCGTTGCAAGTTTCTCTGGCGAATGCTTTTCTTAAAATTTTACAGTTTCATATACGAGGTCTGATCTGCAGCGCACGAATTCAATCCGCAAATCTCATCTGTCTGTAAACACAATTTGCGGGTCGGCATTATACGGGGTCTGCTAGAGATGCTCTTAGATGGGTGCTGTAGAGACTGCCTCGTGCATCGCAGGTTGGCATTGCAGGTTTATAATCTCGGGTTGTAACTTGTAAGCCAGCATCAGTTGTAGAGCAGGTGTGTCAAAAAAAAACTCTTTCCTTTATTTATTTTTGAACCGAAAACCGTAGAACAATTGTTCTATGGTATATTTTCATTAAAATAAAATAAAAGTATGTTACGAGGGGATCAAAAGATCCCTAAATACAAGGAAAACTTAGTCAATTCCTGCTCTTGGAAGCATTAGAGCTGATTTAAAACATGTTATCTAGCCACTGTTTGAAGCTTTGAAAGTGCTTCGCCTTTAGCTTGTGCTGTAGGAGCTTCTGATCTTGCTTGAGGTGAAAACGCCAAAAATGTACCGTATGTGGCAGACCTCTGAAAACTTTCCCGTTTCTCTTATTCCAAGTATTCCAGCATCCAAGAATAACTATTTCTGTGGCAAATTGTTGTGGAAGTTTTTCTATCGCCAGTAGTGTTTCCTCGTATATTGAAGTACCTCTTGTCTTATGGGAATTAGAGTGTTCCAACAATCCTGTGCAAAATTACAGTCCCAAAGCAGGTGAAGGGCTGTCTCTTCAGCATTCTGATTGTAGTTTCGGCAGTGAGGATTGTTCAGTTGCATGCCTTTTCTCTGTAGGAGTGATCTGGTGTTGATTCTACAGTGGGCTACTAACCAGAAAAATATCTTATGTCTGAGTCTGCTAGAGCTCTTTCAAGTCAACTTGAAGATAGGGTGTACCTCCTCATTACCCATTAGGTGTTTGTACATGTGCATTGAAGAGTATTTATTTTGAAGGCCATTGCAAGTCCATTTATCCTTCCCATATCTGTCCGGAGAGGGGATAATATCCCCCAAGTTGAATGAATTGATTGTAGGCTGTGTTGGATAAAGGAGTGTGGAACTGTCCAATCCAGCTTCCAGAGTCACAAAATTCTTGGACAGACAAGGAGCCCCTAATAGCAAAAGAGTGCAGCTCTCGGAATTTTTGTTCCAATATATCTCCTTCCTCTTTCCTTTATTTTGGTTCTACCGGCCTTCTGTTATCCTCAAGAAAATGATTTGTGCTCCATATATCGATATGAATCCTATGGGATATGATGGTATTTCATATTCAGTACAAATATAATAGTCGAAGCATTGCAATGCAGGCGAGGGTGGTACATCTAATAGTGCTTTTTTTTGTGTTAGTGTTGCCTGTGTGCATCCTAACTATGCAGAGGCCAGATATGTACTCATGCTTGTATCCACTTGGTGCTTCATTTTTAAGTTATAAAATTCATCCGTTGTTGAAAAAAGAATCAAAGCTCACTCAAAGTGATGCTACGGATTGGCCCACTTTCCAGTATCTGCATATGGCTCTTTCTGTATAATGTGTCCTCGTGGCGATTGATGGGCGCATCCATATCCCGTTTGAGAGCTCCTATGCAACGCTTTAGGCGCCAAAAAGGATAGCTGGCGCTTGCTAGCTTTCTTCACAGGCCGCAGCCCAATAAGGCCACCTCCCTCTCGCGCCTGCTCGGTTTATGAAGTTTGCTGGTTTTCTTTCGTTATTACTTATAGTACGACCTTTCCCTAAAAGAAACTTACAGTATGATCTAGTGCACTACTTCGTGTGTCCCGACTGCGACAAGCAAGTCGGGACGGAGGGAGAACTTGCCTCAAAAAGAAAATAAAAACTACAGTCCTACATGGCCAGCGGTTTTTATCTACTATACCACATGGCCAGCGGTTTTCAAAATATATGAATAAAACTTCATGAATCGAGAAAAAGTTTATGGTTTGAAAAAAGTCATTTTTAGTTTTTTTTTTAATTTAAAAGAAATCATGAAAATTTTAATATATAATCATGAATTTCAAATAAGTTCATGACATTTAAAAAAGTTCGTAAATACTGAAAAATTCATAGATTTTGAAACAATGTAAGCGGATTCGGAAGAAGTTCACTAATTTAATAAAGTGCTAGATTTGAAAATAGTTCATGAATTTCGGAAAAGAAGTTCATGAATTCAAAAAAAATCATGAGTCTGAAAAAACTTCACCAATTTTTAATAAGTGTGTGGACTTCAAAATGTTAACAATATTTGAAAATTAGTTCACGAATTTTACAAGATTTCAATTTTTTTTGGAAAACTTCATGAAAATTGGAAAAATTTCATATTTTTTAGATAAAATCACAAATTCGAAAAAACTTCACGGGTTTTTAGAAACTTCATAAAAACTAAAATGAATTTGTGAATTTGAAAAACATTCACGCATTTGACAAAAGTTCACGAATTTGAAAAGGCTCACGAATTGAAGAAATAGTTTATGATTGAAAAAAAGTTCACAGATTTTGAAAATGGGAAATAAAGAAAAAGGAAAAAAGGAAGAAAAACTGGCCGAAACAAAACCGAAAAACATGTGTCTTCTAGGCGCAAAACATGAAACAAAAGAAGTATTATTAGGCACAATAGGTGAGTCGTCTGTGTCAGTTACTATGTTCGGAAGGAAACCTTGAGGTTCCTCCTTTGAATCTCACTACCTGCAACATTTTTGTAGATTCAATAAAATGGGCCAAGCCCAGGATGCAAGGGGGTGTGCATCGGTTTGTTGAGTTGCCTTTAGGCGCCGGGGTCTCGTTTGTAGGGAGACCGTGAGATGGGCCGGCCTAGGCGCGTGCGATGCCAGAACCCCCTTTTTCTTTTTTTTTCTTTTTGACTCTTATACTCCCAAATATTCTAAAAATATATTTAAAAAATAATGCGTCAAAAATTGAAAAATGTAAATCAAACATGGGAAATGATTAGCTTCAACCGACTGATCTTTCATTGCCCATCCGCTTCCTCACGCTTGCGACGCGTGTCCTTATGGGACCAGTTTGTTCTTATCCTCACGCCAATGTCCACGCCTCTCATTCCTGAAGCTTCTCGGTGGGATCGTTTTCTTCTCCTTTCGTCCACCCTGTCTGCTTCCAGCTCCCCCCACTCTCTCTCCTTGAGCCGGCGCTGCTCATCCATCTCTCTCATCTCCCCTCTCCTCCATACTATGCTGCTGCATTGGGGACAAGCCTCATGCATGGGACATACCTTGTTGACCAGATCCATTGCATGCCTACTTCAAGGCTCCGGCGTTGTAGGCTAGGCCCCGGATGTTACATGCGTGTGTTACTCACCGTCGAGATTTGGATGAAATTTACTACATGATACTACAAGTGCTTCAGGCGGAATTTTCGCAACAAAGGTCTTGTTGCAGGAATATGGAGAAGAGGTCGCGGATGATGTAATTTTTGGAACAAGGAATACATAGAAGTTTTTTTTTGCAACAATGGCCTTGTTGCAAGAGTGCATAGATGAGGCCGGAGATGTTGTTGCAATTTTTGCAACACGGATCTTGTTACAGGAATCTAGGAAAGATGCCGGAGATATTCTTGCAATTTTTGCAACAATGATCTTGTTGCAGGAATACGACAAAGGGAACAAGGATTACTTGCCCCCGCGTGCCGGCGGCAGCTGATTTTTTGTGGTGGTTGGGGGCGACATCATTCTGGGCGCAACTCTGTCGGGGACGGTGGACAAGGGAGTCTGTTTCTGAAACAGAACCGTTGTCGCGGAAATTAAAGAGGGATCAGCCGGCGCGAGGTGGTTACATCGAACGGCTGTCAGCGCTCTGATCCAACGGCTGTCCAACCGGCGGATCATTATAACATGTCCGCCGGCCGATGCCTAGCGTCGCCCATCAAACATTGGAAATATGTTAAATACATGTAGAAACAAATGTTTATCATGTATACAAATAATATACAATGTGTATTTAAAAAGTTGATATGTATTAAAAAATGTCAAACGAGCATTTAAAAATGTTAATAAAGAATTTCAAAGACGTTAATCAAGCATTTAAATAATTCTAAATGCATATAGAAAAAATGTTTGTCATGTAATGAAAATGTATTAAAAATAGTGTTTATGAGAAAATACTTTATCATGCACTAAAAATGTTAAATGTGTATAGAAAATGTTTCTGATGTACAATAAAAATGTTCAACCGACATGAAATAAAAGTAGACATAAAAAACCATATATTTTAAAAATGCTAACTATGTCTTTACAAAATGTTAAACATGTATATGAAAATGTACACTATGTGTGAAAAACATATTTATTGCCAATAAAAATGTTCACTAGTTACTTGAAAAATGTTTACCTTGTATTCAAAAAGTAAAACTTATATTTTCAAAACATACATCTTGTACTGAAAAATGTTCAACGTGTATCAACATAATGTTTCACGTCTACACTGAAAATTACATTGTGTACTGGAAAAAAGTAGATATGTGTTGAACAAAGAAATAACCAACAAAAAATTGAGGAAGAAACAAGGAAAACTAATGAAAACCGAAAAATAAGCAAAAGAACAGAAGAAAACCACTGAAAAAGAATGGAAACATCGAAACCAAAGAAAAAACCAAGAAAAAATGCGAAGGGAAAAACCAAAGGAGAATATATAATAAAAGGAAGTCCATGAAAACCGATAAAAAACAGAGTAAACCGGAAGAAATTATAGAAAAGGAAAGAAACAAAAACAGTTAAACCCAAAAAAAAGAACATAGAAAACAGCGAGAAAATAAACAAAACAGAAAAATACAACCATAGAAAACCTAACCAAAAACCAGTACAACGATCTCCCAAGCGAGCGAGGAAAAGAAACAAGCAAACCGCTAAATGAGTCGGCCCAGAAACAAAGCGCGAGGGAGTTTATTCAAGCGAGCAGAGCATATATCTCGCTATAACCAAGATATAGCTCTTGCGGCAATTGATGCCCTTTTTTCTTCGCTAGTGTGACCCCCACTGAATTATTATATTTTTTGAAATCATCCATGCAATGTCCCAAATATTGATCCATATGCTTACGTTTAATTCTATTGTTGCTCTCTTTAAATTTACTTCGACTTGGCAACTGTTGGGTATTTTTGTTACTATGATACTGCTTTGCCACATACATCACTTCTTTCAAACAAGCATTTGTTTCAGATGTGGTTGAATTGACAACATAATTGCCAACTGCTAAAGTTTTTAAATACTCTTCGGCTCTTTTGTGTCGAGTCAATAAATTTGTGTTGTGACCCCCTACGTTTGTGGATCATCATCTATACATTATTGCATCAATAACAAGTGAGCCACTCATGTTTTGTTGGAATTCCAAAATGCATAGTTTTGTATTTATTGACAAAATGATTGTGAAACTACTTAAAATGGGCTATTTCTTTATATTTTTACCCAGCGTAGTTTTTAAAGAAATACTTGTACATATAGGATGGTGAGCATTTCCAAAATCTGGAGTTGCCCTAGCATCTTGAGCAATATTCCCTCCTTTCCTTTATGTAACGTGTATTATTTTCAGGACGGTGACCAAGGCACATAATTATAGACTAGTTAGGACGAAATTATCCTTGACAAATTTGTTGATTAGTGCCAAGTAAATCAGTTAGTACAGGAAAGTAACAGATACATGCAATCGATAAAAAGATACTTTCCTTCTTCCGTTACAAGGAGAGATATAGGCAATCAGAAAGTAGATACTTACCTTTTCTGGAGGACTAACAAGGGAATTATAAGGAAATATAAGAAATGCACCTTACATTTTGAAATTTTATCAAAAAACAAATACACCTTATATAAATGAACGGAGGGACTAGGTAACAAGGCAAAATGTGTTGTAACCCATCCAGTGTAAACTGAATTGCATGACACACATCTGGGACCAAAGTTCCTTTCTGTGTGCCACATCGAAGCATCACAAGTCAAATCAATATAGTGTATTACTCCAAGTAAAAAAATGAATTACTCACTAGGTTCTCCAGACTAAAGCTCCATGCTAAATCAAGCAAGCGAAAAGTGTGGAACCTAAGAACTTAAAGCGTGGAGGTCAAACAAGATGCCTAGATTGCTCGTCCTCTCTTAATTCCTTTTTTGCGTGAAATCTTCTGATCTATTCATAAATTGAAAAGGTAGTATAAAGAACACCGGAAGTAAAAAATACATCCAGGTCTGTAGATCGCCTAGCGACGACCACAATCACTGGAGCGAGCCGCGCCACCGTCTTCACCCTCCCTCATTGGAGCCGGGTAAGCCTTGTTGTAGTAGACAGTCGAAACGTTGTTGTGCTAAGGCATCATATGACCAACACACCATAATAACAACCGCTGCCGATGCAGAGAAGCGTAGATTGAAAGGATCTAACTTGTAGACACATGAATACAGATGAACGGAGACCGACTCCTGTGAGATCCGCCAGAAATAAACCTCCACGCGCCCTCCGGCGATGCTAGAAACACCACCAGAACTGGGACTATGCGAGGAGAATCTTATTCCATCTTCAGAGTGTCGTCACCATCTCGCCACTCTGAGCATGGCACAAACCCTAACAAAAACAAAAAAATCATGAAAAAAAACGAAGCCCTCCACCGGCAAGGCCAGGATCCACCGCGTCTCCATGACCCTAAGACCATAGGAGACGAGATAACCGATGGTGGCACCGACGGGAGGCGGGAGAAACCCTAGCTAGAGGGTCCTCTTTCTTCCATCAATCCTCTCTTAATTCGATGGATTTTTTCGTCTCACACATGATAAATCACCCCGTGATAAGGAAACCATCATGCAGAAATTTGATTCGACGTTATAATGATAATTAAAGTTAATATTTATCCTGCCAGAGGGCAACATAAAAATTGGACATGCTTTGTAAAGAAAAAAATACATGCTTAATAGATAAAAATTATAGTGAAAGTCCCTGGTTTGAAAAGAAAAGACATGTTTAGAGCACATTTAGATGTGCCTTAGTATTGTACATTTAAACGACTCAATTAAACATAAAGAAGAACAAAAAATACCCACATGAATCTCCACCTAAAATCAATGACCTATGACTTATATGTGCAATGTAGACCATAGGAGACGAGATAACCGATGGTGGCACCGACGGGAGGCGGGAGAAACCCTAGCTAGAGGGTCCTCTTTCTTCCATCAATCCTCTCTTAATTCGATGGATTTTTTCGTCTCACACATGATAAATCACCCCGTGATAAGGAAACCATCATGCAGAAATTTGATTCGACGTTATAATGATAATTAAAGTTAATATTTATCCTGCCAGAGGGCAACATAAAAATTGGACATACTTTGTAAAGAAAAAAATACATGCTTAATAGATAAAAATTATAGTGAAAGTCCCTGGTTTGAAAAGAAAAGGCATGTTTAGGGCACATTTAGATGTGCCTTAGTATTGTACATTTAAACGACTCAATCAAACATAAAGAAGAACAAAAAATACCCACATGAATCTCCACCTAAAATCAATGACCTATGACTTATATGTGCAATGTAGGGCACATCCAGATGTGCTTTGCTTTAGCAAAACCATAAAAAAATCACATTAAAATGTATAGTAGAAATTATTAAAAAAGTTAGTGCACAGATTACTTCTTGCTCCCCCACAATTGTTCTTGGGTAACAGGCCCCCGAGCCACAAGGCCCAGCAAGATCTGTGACTAACTTTTGCTCCCCCACAAATGAGCTTGGGTGACAGGCTAACGCGACAAAGCCCAGCCACAGTGTTGCAAGAGCTGTCCTTTTATTCCCGTGTATGCGAACTAAATAAGGCGAGGTGGGACTAAAAGTTGTGTCTGCCAACAAATTCAAGGTACTAACGGGCTAAACAAACAACAGCTTCTCCAAACTGAAAGCCCAAGTAAAGAATCTCGCGGCGTGACGGCCCAACGACGACGACGCGGTAAAACGGGGAGGCAAACGCCAAGAGAAGGCTTCCTCCCAAAGCCTTCCAAGCCAGACACACGGCCGCCGCAGCCGAGATGGCCGCCGGAGATGCCACCCACGCGCCGCCGGCCGCGGAGGCGCAGTCTCTGGTGGATTCGTTCTGCGCAGTCACCTCGGCGACCCCCGACGAGGCGACCTTCTTCCTCGAGGGCCACAACTGGGCCCTCGAGGCCGCCGTTCGCTCCTTCTAGGACAGCACGCCGATGGCCCCGATCCCGCACCCCAGCCCGTGCTCGCCTCCGTGCTCCTCACCACACGCCACGACACCATCGACGACCTCCTCCATACCGGCGAGCTTGCGGTAAGCCTCGATTGCCTGGTTTCTCCACTCTCTTAGGCTCGTTTCACTTCATTATCTTATCTCAGTTCAATTTAGACCGGATTGACTGATCTATACGAGGGGATTAAGAATTGGGTCAAATCGTTTAAGTGCTGAATTTTACTGGATCATGTTGCCTTCATAGTTACACTTTCAGGACTTTCTCTGAAAAGAAAAAAAAACACTTGCTTGGTGGTTTCTGGACAGGCTCCGTTGGCATAGATGAGATTATATAGAAATCTAATAATTGGGCTGGCTGACGTCTAGTATAATTAAGTGATCTGGAGTAGTATCATGTGAGAAACAGCAAAGCTAGTAAGTTGTGACGTGATTCACTCTGCTGGCCGTCGATCTGTCGTTGGGCCTGAAAATGGAACTTCATTCATTTCTGAACGCTAATTGGCGTGCCATCTTTGTGAAAAGGTACAAGTAGGGCCATGAATCAGTGATATTGCCTTATTGAAAATTTGAAATCACAAACTGAAGGGGGGTGGAACAGTGTATATAAGGTGTAGACCTCCTGTAGCTTTCAGATCTTGCCATAATCGCAAACAGCGACCTATACTGTGTTAACAAATCTAATACGTAGATTTCAATGAAAATGGAACTGGGTTGAGCCCCTGTTGATCGAAAAAACAAATCTAACAGATCATTACAAGTTCTAGTTTCAGTGTTACTTCAGCTATTTGGCAGCACTACTGTATTTATGCTAGGACAAGCTGCTACTTGGGTGCAGCTAAACTCAAAACAGATATATGCGGTAGATTTATGGCGTTTTGAACTGAAAAGGGGCCAAATAATTAAGAGTTTTTGGACAGTTGTTACATTGTGTCAGCCGTGCAGACTCAGCAATATTTTCAGATACTGATCCTAATGTATCTTCATGTTGAACTCCGCAGCTATGTTCAGTTGTGCTCATGTCCGGGCTCATCATAATCCTGAGCAGCGCCGCCAAGATCACTCACCAGGCGGCAGGCGCAGGCCCTCACTGGCCAGACCACCAAGTGGTAAGCCTGCTGCACCATTGAGCCGGTCCCGGACGACGAGATAGATCCTGGATCCAACCAGTACTCCATGCTGGAAGAGTACCCTGAGGACGAGAGCGACTGCGAGTCCAGCGTGGAGACCGGCGACGAGGACATGGAGAACACCAAGTTCCTCCAGCCTCACACGCACGTGATTTCCTTCCAGAAGAGCCAGGCACTAGGTATGTATAATCATCGTGTAAATTTCGTTGAGTTTCCATGAGATGATCTTGGGGCTGATGAAAACGCTCTTTCAGTGACGTACCTGGAGAACAACAAGGCCGGCATCACCGTGTTCGGGTTCACGCTGGACCGGTCGTACCTCCACACGATATTCATGCTCGAGTGGACGCTCTTCTTGTGGCTGCTGGGGAAAACGGTCGACTTCTCGTGAAGACGAGGGAATGTGTGTATGTATATCGTCCTTCCCAGCCAGGTGGTTCTATTCCGTTCCATGCTTTTTTTGCTGTTGCCCCGTTTGATCCTTGTGAAAAACAGGAGGAGTGGGTGTGCGCGCGCGGGGGTGGCACGTGAGTGGTGTGCACTTGTACTAGCAGCGATTTTGTGTAATGGTTGTGTAAATTGTTATGGGTTGATTGCTCGTGGATGTAAGGTGCATGTACAGGTTTAGATGAGTGCTTTAGAGCCTCGTGCGTGCGTGCGTGCCGATTGGTATTGCAGGTTTATAATATCGGGTTGTAAGCCAACATCAGTTGTAGAGCAAGTCTTACAAAATGAAGTTTTACCTTTATTTTTTGTTCTATAACGGCCTTCCTCTCTTCTGAAGAAAATATTTTTTGTTCTATGGTGTATGAGTTGGTATTTCATCCGTACATGTATAATAGTCGAAGCATTTGAATGCAGGTGAGGATGGTACATATAATAGTGGTTTTTTGTTTGTGTGTGTGCGCTGATGTTGGTTGTGTGCATCCTAACTATGCAGAGACCGAGTGTGTGCTCATTGTATTGTATCCATTTGATGCTTCATTTTTAAATTAATAAAATCTGTTCTTTGTTAAATAAAAAAGAATCAAAGCTCCCTCAAAGTGATGCTCTGGTTTGGCCTCATTCAAATCCATCAACCATGTCGCCGCGGATTCCTAGCCTCCGGAGCAGCCAACCGGATCTAGTTAGAAAATTTTGTTGCTTTGAGGCTGAGTTGTTTGATTTCTTTCGTAGCCTGCATATCATCATATAGTATTTAATGGAATTTTACATATTTGTGGAGAACAACTATACCAGAGGAAAAAATCAATTGTCTTGGAATTTTTAACTGTCCTTTTCAAATAAAATAAAGTTCCAGACTCCCTAGATCCACGGAGCCAAATTGCCTCACTTAGTGATTGATCTGGTATTACACATTTGAGAGTGTTTACCAGACCAAATATTTTCGCTTTGCTCATGCAAAATAACTCTTATCAGAATATGCATGTACATCACATATCTTTATCTCTGATAATATTTTCATGAGTGAAACTATAAAGTCACTTCTCATATCAATTTCAATGAGTTCTTCGCTGGAAACAAAATACAACAATACTCGCAATTGGGTCAACTCTTAGAGAACAAAGCACGAGCTCTTTCATAAGAGTAGAGCACAAACAAAGCATTTATTATTTCAAACAATGAAAACCAGTCACCTCCATCAATGAAAAAATAGATGATCTCTCAAGAAGATTTTACACTAAATAACAGATAGGAAAAAGGAAGTAAAGCCTGGTTTCGAAGTCAAAAGTAGTGCTTCACAAGACCAACTTGATATTGGGCAAGATATGTTTAATTATGCATGACTCTATAGTCATTATACATCACAATATCGGTGAATGGGATAAACGGCGGCTGGAAAAACAGAGGCCAAATGCCTACTCTGAAAGCAAAAGATATGCTTAGGGAGAAACACAAATCACAAGAAATCTGCTGCTTGCTACTAGTAGGTGGAGGTAATGTTGACGAGGATGAGCAGCACGTAGCCGGGGGCAGTGGTGGCAGGGGGCTGCTGCAGCAGGAAATGAAGGAGGCATGAGGGGCTTTGTTGGGGCACGGATGCCGCTGGAGGCAAAGTTGCGGTGCATAGGTCATCAAAGGAGGAGACGCGGGAGGGGGGGGGGCAACGAGGATGAGGGTGATGTGGTGTTGATGATGGGTGGTCGGACTACTGCAACAAAGGAAAAGCAGGAGACGTGTCGGCCGACTGACGACGTCGGTGTGGTGCTTGTCGTGGTCGGGCAGAGGAAGGAAGGGAGTGGGGAAGACAACTAGGAGGGGAGAGTCGTGGTGGTGGTGGGCGATAGGGTGGAGAGGAGCGGGCCGAACGGTGCCGACAACAACCACAACGATAGATCGGTTTTGACACTGTCTACTGCTGCATGTTTGTATGGAACTTTTTTCTGAAATGTGGCTAGTCGGGAGAGACAGGGGTTTATCTAAAAATATCTACCTCGGTGTGGGCGCCTTTCTGCAAAATCGCCACAAATTGCTTCTTGTCCATTAGATGCAGATCCGATGGTTTGAAACCAAGAATGAAAGACACACCATCACCACCGACTCAGATTTTTATAGGGGTAGAGATTATCTACAGTACGACCTCCCCTCCGCCCTCTTTCCCTTAAAAAAATCCTACGGTACGATCTAGTGTACTACTCCCTCCATCCCGAATTATTTGTCGAGATTATCTACAGTATGACCTCCCCTCCACCCTCTTCCTTTTAAAAAATCCTACGGTACGATCTAGTGTACTACTCCCTCCATCCCGAATTATTTGTCGCAGCCTTTTCTGCGACAAGTGGTTTTCAAAAATATATGAACATGGCCAGTGGTATTCAAAATATATGAACATTTTTTAATTTTGTGAACAAAACTACACAAATTTGAGAAAAAGTTTAAAATTTTGGAAAAAGTTCTAGACTTAGAAAAAAAAGAAATTTGTGAAAAATTTCATGACATTTCAAAGCTTCACAAATATTTAAAAAAATCATAGATTTTCAAAAAAAATATTCACGATTTTGGAAAAGGTTCACAAATTTAACAAAGCGCACATTTGAAGAAAGTTCATGAATTTAAAAAAAGTTCATGAGTTCAAAAAAATCGTGAATGTGAAAAAGTTCACCAATTTTTAAAAATTGCGTGAATCCGAAAATAAGTTCACAAATTTCAAAAAAGTTCAAATGTTTTGGAAAAGTTCATGACATTTGAAAAAATCAGGAAAAATGAAAAAAATCATAGTGTTTTTTAAGTACACAAATTTCAAAAAACTTCGCAGGATTTCATAAAAACTGGAAAGAGTTTGTGAATTTGAAAAACATTCATGCATTTGAAAAAAAATTCATTAATTTGATCAAAGTTCATGAATTTAAGAAATAGTTCACAAATTAAAAAAGGAAAAGAAAATGAAAAAAAGAATGAGAAAGAGAAGAGGCAAAGAAAAACCGGCCAACATAAAACCGAAAAACCCGGAGTCTCGAAGGCGCAGAACATGAAAGGAAGTACTAGTAGGCACAATAGGTGAGCCGTCCGAGTTGGTTACGACGTTTGGAAGGAAACATTGAGGTTCGTACTTCGAATCTCACTACCCGCAAAAATTTCTAAAGGTTTTGAAAAATGGTCCAAGCCCAGGACGCAAGCGTGCACCAGTTTGATGAGTTTCCTTTAACTGGCGCTGGCAGCGTCAAATAGGCATCATGGTCTTGCTTAGAGCGAGGCGTAGTTTTTTTTTGAGGAACACCTGTAATTTTATTCATACTCATAACAATTACAGATACAGTGATTTAGACTTAAAATTCAAGAAAATACAAAGTAACTCCAATGACTAAGAATTACAATGAAATCTCTTGAAATCACCTTCTTCGCGGTATCAATCTCTGCTCGAAGAAATACTAAGACTTTGGTAAAGAAGCTGCAGTTGGACTGGAGCAACGGTGTTGTCACTCTTTCACCCGCACGAACATTACCTATAATGATTTTTGAAAATGCCTTGAGTCACCCATCCACAAAGATGGGAAGCCTTAATCGATGAACGTACTTGGGCCGGGGATGATCCCCTAGAAGTGCAGTCCATTGAATCACTATATCTTCACCATGGTGCCGATGCAAGATTTCACCTCCACAAAGAATCAGATCAACAAAAAAAAGCTTGACACAACAACATAAACTCATCAGATCCAAATAATCGGATCTGCAAGGACAGAAAACTCTCAAACTTCATGGCATCGCCAAAAGAACGGGAGGACGTTTATTCTCGCAAACTATGATGATCAGTAGACGTTGACGAAGAACATAAAGATCTTGAAGATCCAAAATACCCCCACCTCTCAGCGCCAAGATGGGCTAGCCCAGGAGCGAGTGAGGCCAGAACCCCCATTTTTTGTTTTTTTATGTTTTCATTTTAATTTTTAATTTTTACACTCCCAAATATCCTAACAATATATATTACAAACATGATTTATGTCAAAAATTAGAAATATATATATATATATATATATATATATATATATATATATACATACACATTAATCAAGCATTTGAAAAATGTTAAATGTGTATAGAAAAAATAGTGTCATGTATACAAAACTGCATATCAAAAATACAAAATGTGTATGTAAAAATTTAATCATGTATTAAAAACATGTCAATGAAGCATTTCAAAATTTTAATCATGTATTTAAAAGATATAAATCAAGCATTTAAAAACTGTCAAACGTGTATAGGAAAATGTTTTTCCTGTAATGAAAAATGTATAAAAAACCGTGCGTATGATAAAATATTATCTATTGAAAAAATATTTAAACGTCTATAAAAAATTATTTCTTATGCACAATAAAAATGATCAAATGACATGAAATAAAAGTACACGTCAAAAAACATATATCTTAAATTATTAATTTTGACTTTAAAAATGTAAAACATTTATATAAAAATGTTCCTTACGTATATGAAAACGTACACTATGTGTGAAAAATATTTATTGCCACTAAAAAGTGTTCACTCGGTATTTTAAAATATTGACCATGTATTCAAAAAATTACAATTTTTATTTGAAAAGACGTACATCGTGTATGAAAAATGTTCAATGTGTACCAACAGAATGTTTCACATGTACTCTAAAAATGTACATCGTGTACTGAAGAAAAAAAAGGGAAATAGCCAAAGAAACAAATAGAAAAAGAATAATTAATGAAAACCGATAAATAAACAAATAAAAAATAAAACTAATGAAACAGAATGGAAGTATCAAAAACAGAGAAAAAAGGAAAAAAATCAAAGAAAGGAAATGAAATGGAATAAAGAAAACCGGAAGAAATTGTAGAAAAAGAGAGAAATAAAAACAGTTAAAACCGAAAAAATAAAGAAAGCAGAAAAAACAAATAAAACCATAAGAAACAAAGAAAAAACTAAAAAATATGAAAAGAAAAAGAAAAACCAGATAAAACTAGACCAAAAACCAGTACAACGATCGTTCCAAGCGAGCGAGGAAAATAAACGAGCGAACCGCTAAATGGGCTGGCCCAAAATGAAGCGTGAGGGATTTCTTCGAGCGAGTAGAGCGTACTGCCTCCGTTTTTATTTATTTAGCATATTAGCTTTGGTCAAAGTCAAACTTTGTAAACTTTAACAAAGTTTATAGAAAAAATATTAACATACACGTTAACAAATCAATACCATTAGATTGATTATTAAATATACCTTCATATCATATAGATTTGTTAATGTAAATGTTCATATATTTTTCTATAAACTTGGTCAAACTTTATGAAGTTTGACTTCAGTCAAATTTAATATGTGGAGTATGGAGGGAGTATTTTTTTCTTCTGTCGGCGATTGATGCCCTCTTTCTTCGCTAGTGTGACCTAGAAATCGTCCATACAACGTCTCAAATATTCATCCCTATGCTTATGTTTAATACTATTGTTGCTCTCTTTAAAGTTACTTGTACTCGGCAACTACGGGTAAATTTGCTGTTGTGATACCCTTTGTCAGGTACACCACTTCATTCACCGTATTGTCATTGCCACTAATAATTCTTGCAAACAAGCATTGTTTCATGTGTGGTTGAATGAACAAGTCGACCGCTAACTACTAAAGTTTTTAAATACTCTTTGGCATCTACTGTGCCGAATCAATAAATTTGAGTTGTGATACTTCTCTCGAAGACTATTGCGATCCCTATGTTTGTGGATCATCATCTATACTTATTGCATCAATAACAATTCAGCCACTCATGTTTTGTTGAAATCCTAAAATGCATAGTTTTTGTATTTATTAAAGGAATGATTCTGAAACTACTTAAAATGGGCTATTTCTTCATATTTTTACCAAGTGTAGTCTTTAAAAGAAATACTCGTACTTATAGGATGGTGAGCATTTCCAAAATTTGGAGTCACCCTAGCAATCTCGAGCAATAGGTTCTCCAGATTGAAGCTCCATGTTACATCAAGCAAGCGAAAAGCGTCGAACCTAATAACTCACAACGTGGAGGTCAAACAAGATGCCTAAATTGCTTGTCCTCTATTAATTCTATAGATGCTTTCTTGTCATCAAGATCTTCACACATGATAAATCACCGCCGTGATAAGAAAACCATCATGCATAAATTTGATTCGGCATTATAATGAGAATTAAAGATAATATTTATCTTGCTACGTAAAAATTGGACATACTTTGTAAAGAAAAAAAATACATGCTTAATATATTAAAAAAATTGGGGGTGGGGGGTGGGGGGGACTTCCAAGCTATTCATCAATTGTCAAGACAGTATAAAGAACACTAGAAGTAAAAATTACATCCAGGTTCATAGACCATCTAGCGACAATAACAAGCACTAAAGCCGTCATTACCCTTTCATCACTGGAGCCGGGCAAACCTTGTTGTAGTACACAGTCGGGAAGTCGTCGTGCTAAGGCTGAATAGGATCAGCGCTCCAGAACAGCAACAGCTGCCGACGTGGAGAAGTGTATATATAAAGGATCCAACCTGAAGACACACGAATGTCTAGTAGAATATTAAAAAGTTAGTGCACAGATTGATTCTTGCTCCCCCCACAAATGTTCTTGGGTAACAGGCCCCCGAGCCACAAGACCCAGCAAGATCTGTGACTAACTAATGAGCTTGGGTGACAGGCTATCGCGACAGAGCCCAGCGATAGAGTTGCGAGAGCTCTCCTTTTGTTCCGGTCTGTGCGAACTAAATAGGCCGAGGTGGGACTAAAGTATTCATGCTAGACTTCGGGTTCACGCTGGGCCGATCATACCTCCACACGATATTCATGCTCGAGTGGACGCTCTTCCTTGTCTAAAAAAGAAAGAGTGGACGCTCTTCGTGTGGCTGCTGGGAAAACAGTCGGTTTCTCGTGAACACCAAGGAATACATGCACCAAGGTTCCATGTTTTTTTTTGCTGTTGTGCCCCGTTTGATCCTTGTGAAAAGAGGAGTAGGGTTTTTTTTTGTGTGTGCGCGGGTGGGACGTGAGTGGTGTGCACTTGTAACGTGTGTATGCTAGCAGCGATTTTGTGTGCGGATGATCCTGTAAAATATCATGGGTTGATTGCTGGTGGATGTAAGGTGTATGTACAGTTGTACTTCTTCCGTTATCGCCGAAACGGATGTATCTAGATAGTTGTCGTCGAAACGGATATATCTAGACATATTTCAGTACTAGATACATCTGTTTGAGCGGTAACTAATATGGAACGGAGGGAGTAGATAAGTGCTATAGAGCCTTCGTGCATGCGTGTGTGCCGCATGGTATTGCAGGTTTATAATCTCGGGTTGTAAGGGCATCTCCAAGGTAGATCTGTAAACCTCTTGCAATCGTTTGGACAGGATTGTCCGGACCACGAAAGCCATCCAACGGCGACCTGTATCGGTAGCCGCCGGTTCAATGCGGACGCAGGTTTCCGAGGAACCAACTTCGACTGCTGCACCACATTGAAGCGGCCGACCGGCCCTTCGCATGGCCTGGCCGCGGCTATTTAAGCCGCGCTCCGTCGCCGTCAACATTGCATCCTCCTCCTCCTTCTTCCTCCTCGCCACACCCGCTACACATTTTCGACGATGGGCAAGTCCCGGGCGTCGGCGCCGGCAGGGGGTTCCGGGGCGGGATCTGGCGGCTCGTGAGACGTCGCCCTCCGACTCCGGGGTCGTCATGCTCGTCGGCTGGCGGCGACTCGACGCGGGCGGATATCTTCATCTCCTCCGATGACGAGGAGGACCAGCAGTCGCGACCGCCGTAGTCCGCGCTAGCGGTGTCGGGCCAGGTCTACGCTGACATTGACGCGGAGTTCGAGGAACAGATGGAGTTGATGCTCCGTCGCTCCGTCGTCCACACCAACGGCCCGACTCCGCCACCGGGGGCGCTCCTCCCCATGAAGCGGGAGCCGGCATCCCCTCCACACTCTCCGCCGCCAGCGCAACAGCGGCGTCCAAATCGGACGCCCCGTCAAGGAAGATCGGCTCTCGTTGCCATCCCGACGCACCATGAAAGAAGAGTGGCACTTGCCGCCGCCTGGCGCGCCATGAAAGTGGAGCGTCGCTCGTCGCCGCCTCGCCGCGTCGTCAAGGAGAAGCGCCGATCGTCGCCGCCCCCCTGCCCAATGCGCACGGGCGCATTCTGCACTACCTCCGCAGCAACTCCTCCTCATCATCGTCGTCACGGAGCGCCATGACTGCGCAGGAGTACGCTGACCGGGAGCAGCGCAGACGGGACAGGCGCAACGCCACGCGGTGATCCTAGTTCACGGACTCCGACGTCCCGCCGCCACACATCACGGCGGACCCAGACCTGGCATAGGCCTTAGCCCTGGACCGCTCTGTGACGATGTCGGAGACGGCTAAGCGTCGCCTCTGCCGCCTCAATGAGGAGATGGCCAGGTACGACGAGGAATGCTCCCTCGCCGAGATCGCCGCCGCCATCGAGGACGCCGCCTCCAACGACCGCCGCCCTCTCCCCCAGTCCACGTCCTCGATGGACGCGGCCGCACTGCGCATGGGCAGGAGGAGGTGGAGAGGATCATCCACGAGCGCCAGGTAGCTGCCGGAAAGCCCTGTCACGGTGCCACCACCTTTCGCTGCGCCAAGCCCAACGACGACGACTCCGACGGCGGGTCGGGCGACGATGATGGAGGAGGAGGAGCTGGCCAGCCCGACATTGGCTATGAGGTCACCGTGAAGTATAGGATAATTTAGGGTTTTAGTTTTAGGTTTTAGTTCACCGGATGAAATATCGTCCTGTTTTATGAATAAATTATCCTACTCTCAATGGAATCCGTCGCGTTTATATCAAAATTCGTCGTGTTTGCACGAATTTCGTCCGGTTGGTTTGAGTTGCTGTCAAAATGTATGCGGCTAGCGTTGGGTGTCGACCTCCCGCATCCGTGTCCGGAGACTGGCCCCCCTATCCGCGGACGGATGCGGGAGGTTTTTTGCAGGTTGTCGTTGAGATGCCCTAAGCCAACAACAGTTTTAGAGCAGGCATGTCAAAACAGAAAGAAAAAAAATCTTTCCTTTATTTTGGTTCCACCGGCCTTCTCTTCTCCTGAAGAAAATATTTTGTGTTCGATATTTTTGTATGAATTCTATGTGATATGAGATGGTATTTCATTTTCCGTACATGCATAATAGTCGAAGCATTTCATTGCAAGTGAGGGCGGTACATTTAATAGTGGCTTTTTGCGTGTGTACATGCGTTGGTGTTGGTTGTGTGCATTTTAACTATGCAGAGGCCCGATGTGTGTACCCATTGTGTTTATATCGTCTTGATGCTTCATTTTTGAGTTAATGAAATTCACCCTTTGTTGAAAGAAAATCTAAGCTCCCTCAAGGTGATGCTCTGGGTCGGCCCATTTTTGGGTATATGCATATAGTTCTTGCCGCAGAGCATCACCTTGATGGGCGCGCCGGCCTCGCTTGAGAGCTTCTATGCGGCGCTGAAAAGGAGGGAGTTCCTAACCAGCGCCTTAAGCGCCGGTTCAAGAAGCTGGCGCTCGCACGCCGCACCTCATGGGCCGGCCCACCACACGCTGTAGAAGGAAAAATGTCTCGTGAATAAAACACGCAAAAAACTGCCGGTACCGTCACTCGAACTCACGCCTTGAAACTACAAGGGAGGAACCATTTCGCTAACCACTACAACAAGGAACCGCTAGTTAGTACAAATGAACGCGAAGTGTATAAGAACCAATAAATTAGCGCTATTTATTGGATTTCCTAATTATTTTAAAAACATTTATTGAACTTGAAAAAAGATCATCGAACTTGAAAAAAAGTTCACCAAATTTGAAAATGTTCATCAAATTTGTAAAAAGTTCATCATTTTACTTAAAGTTCATCAAATTTGTAGAAATGTTCGTCCATTTTTTAAAAAGTGTTCATCAATTTCGGAAAAAGTTCAACAAAATTTGAAAATAGTTCATCGGATTTGCAAAAAAGTTCATCGATTTTGAAAAAAGTTTACGAATTCAAAAAAGGTTCACAAAAAAAAGTTCATTGGATTTGCAAGAAGTTTATGGATTTTGAAAAAAGTTCACGAATTCAAAAAAGGTTCACAAAAAAAGTTCATCAAATTTGAGAAACATTCATCGGATTTGCAAAAAGTTTATGGATTTTGAAAAAAGTTCACGAATTCAAAAAAGGTTCACAAAAAAAAGTTCATCAAATTTGAGAAAATGTTCAACGGATTTGCAATTTTTTTATCGATTTTGAAAAAAGTTCACGAATTCAAAAAAGGTTCACAAAAACAATGTTCGCGAAATCGAAAAAGGTTCACAAAGTAGAAAAAAGAACAAACAGAAGAAAACCGGCGAAAAAAAGAAAGAAAAGAAAACAGGTTCACGTTCTTTATTTGAAGAACTGTGAAAGATGCTCTCAATCACCAAAGCTTGTTGTCCCCGGTGGTTACTCCGCATGTAAAGAGACTATGGGGTGAAGGGTTCGAATCCTCCCCCGCACACCTTTTTTTGAAAGAATTTAGAGTAGAAGAAAAAAAAGGTAAGACGGGCCAGCCCAGTGCGGACGGAGGGGTGTGCGCCCGATTGCACAAAGAACTATATCGGGCGCAGAGAGCGCCGTTTAGGAAATGCTTGAAAAGGATAGTTGATGCTAGCTAGCTTTGTTCGCGAGGTGCGGCCCAATAGGCCACCTCCCTCTCCCGCATGTTCACATCCTCAAGTTTGCTGGTTTATCTTTCCTTGTTACCTACAGTACGACCTTCTCCTAAAAAACCTATAGTACAATCTAGTGTACTACTCCATCCGTCCTCAATTACTTGTCGTAGCCATTTGTACGACAAGTAATTCGGGACGGAGGGAGCACTTGCCTCAAAGAAAAAAACTGCTATACTACATGGCCAACTATTATTATCTATTGTACTACATTGCTATCGTTTTCAAAAAGTATGAAAATTTTAAATTTTACGAATAAAACTTCAGGCCTTTGAGAAAAAGTTCATGGATTTGAAAAAAATAAAAATTTTGAAAAATTCACGAACTTTGGAAAAAATGACATTTCAAAAAGTTCAAAAATATTGAAAAAATCATATGTTCTGCAAAAATGTTCATGAATTTGGAAAAGGTTCGCTAATTTTGTAAGTGCTAAATGTGAAGCAAGTTCATGAATCTGAAAAGGAACATCACAAATTTGAATAAAATTTGTGAATTCGACAAATTTCATTAATCTGAAAATAGTTCACTAATTTTTAAAAAGTGTGTGAATCTTTAAAAGTTCACAACATTTAAAAGTAAGTTCATGAATTTCACAAAAGTTTAGAAAAGTTAGAAAAGTTCATGACATTCGAAAAAGTCCATGACAAATGAAAAAACTTCATAGATTTTGAAAAAAAAAGTTCATAAACTTGAAAAACCTTCACAGGTTAAAAAAATCATTAAAGTTGAAAGGTGTTTGTGAGTTTGATAAATATTCATGCATTTCAAAAAAGTTCAGGAATTTGAAAAAAGTTCACAAATAAAATAAATAGGTCACGACTTAAAAAGAAGTTCATAAATTTAAAACAGGGAAAATAAAATAAAATAAAATAAAAGAGATAAGGAAAAAGAAAAATGAAGAAGAAGAAAACCGGCCAAAATAAAACCGAAAAAACCTGAGTCACGAAGGCGCAGAACATGAGCAAAAGAAGTATTAGTAGGAGCAGAATGTGAGCCCTCCGAGTTGGTTAATGCGTTTGGAAGGAAACATTGAGGTTCATACTTCGAAGCAACATTTTTGAAGGTTAAAAAAATGGGCCGGGCCCAGGACGCAGACGGTGTGCGCCGGTTTGTTGAGTTGCCTTTTAACCGGCGCTGAGGGTGCCAATAGGCGTTGGGGTCTTGCTTATAGCGAAACGTAGTGCAGCCTTGCCCGAAGGCCGGCCCAGACACGCTCGAAGCCAGAACTCCCTTTGTTTTTTTTTCATATTTTTATTTTATTTTTTGCTTTCTTTTTTAAAACTTATTTATACTCCAACTTCCCTAAAATATATATTACAAACAAAATTTACACTTAAATATTGAATAAATTTTAATCAAGAATTTGAAAAATGTTAAATATGTATAAAAAAAGCTTTTCTTGTATACAAAAATATATACAATGTGTATGTAAAAAGTTGATCATGTATTTGAAACATGTCAATCAAGAATTTGAAAACACTTAATCAAATATATGAAAGATGTAAATTGAGCATTTAAATAATCATAAATGTGTATAGAAACAAAGTTTGTCATGTATCAAAAAATGTATAAAAAACAACATGTATGAGAAAATGTTGATCATGTATTAAAAAAATGTTCAACGGACATGAAAAAAAGCAAATATAAAAAAACCATATATATAGTAAATGTCAATTTCTTTACAAATGTTAAACATGTATATAAAAATGTTCCTGATGTTATGAAAATATTCACTATATGTGAAAATACTTATTACCACTAAAAAATGTTCACTAGGTATTTGAAAAATGTTGACCATATATTCAAAAAAGTAAAACTTTTATCTAGAAAAACACAAATGATGTTTTGAAAAATGTTCAATGTGTATCAATAACATGTTTCACGTATACACTAAACCTGTACATTGTGTATTGAAAAAAAGTATACATGTGTTGAACAAAGAAATAAGCAATAAAAACCGACAAAGAAAAACAAGGAAACCTAACCTAAAAAAATATTCAAGAAAGAAGCAAAGAAAAAAGTGATGAAAAAACAAGAAAAAGAAAGGACGACCGTTAAACTCGAGAAAAGAAACAAAGAAATCCGAAAGAAATTGTAGAAAAAGAAATAAAGAAAAACAGTTAAAAGTTAAAAATGAAAAAAGAAACAAAGAAAATGGTGAAAGAAGTCACGAAAATAGAAAAAACAAAGAAAACCATGAAGAAACAAAGAAAAAACAAAAGAAAACCCACAAAAAACCAGAACAAAAAACAGTACAACAATCATTCTGAGCGATTGAGGACAAGAAACGAGCAACCAATGGGCCAGCCCAGAAAGTAAGCGCGAGGGAGTTTTTTCAAGCGAGCAGAGCGTATATCTTGCAATAGCTCTCACAGTGATGGATGCCCTTTTTCTTGACGCTAGTGAATTATCTTTTGTGTTTAGAAATCATCCATGTGACGTCCCAAATAGTCATCCATGTGCTTACGTTTTGATACTATTGTTGCTCTTTTTAAAGTTACTTGTATTTGGCAGCTGTCGGGCATTTTTGCTGCTGTGATACTGCTTTGCCACGTACTCCACTCCATTCACCGTATTGTCATTGCTACTAATAATTCTTTCAAACAAGCATTGTTTCAAGTGTGGTTGAATTGGCGACTCAACTGCTAACTTCTAGATATTTTAAATACTCTTTGGCTTCTATTGTGTTGGGTTATAATACTTCTTTTAAAGACTGTTGCGACCCAGAATCATCAACTATACATTATTGCATCAATAACAAGTGAGCCACTCATGTTTTGTTGGAATCCTAAAATGCATAGTTTTTGTATTTATTGATGAAATGATTGTGAAACTACTTTAAATGGGCTATTTCTTTATATTTGTACCAAATGTAGTCTTTAAAAAAAATACTCGTACTTATAGGATGGTGAGCATTTCTAGAATCTGGAGTTTCCCTAGCAGTCCCGAGCAATAGGTAAGAAGGCAAAATGCATTGTAACCCATATCGAGCGTAACATATTGGACCAAAATTCCCTTTTGTGTGCCACATCAAAGCATCTTAAGTCAAATCAATATAGTGCATTACTCACTAGGTTCTCCAGATTAAAGCTCCACGCTACATCAAGCAAGCGAAAAAGGTCGAACCTAATAATTCAAAGCGTGGAGGTCAAACAAGATGCGTAAGTTGCTCGTCCTCTCTTAATTCTACAGATCTTTTGCTGTTGTCGGCGTTCTGGGACCGGGGGTGCCCAGACTTGCCTGCATGCGGCCCAGAGCGTGGCTCCACCAGCGGCCTGGTACGGCCCATCTTCAGCGGCAACAACTCAAGACCCTCGTGAGGGGCCAAGCCTCGCGAGGCGGACAACACCAAGACCCTCCTAGGGGCAGCCTCTCTAGGCTGGCTCCTGAGGAGCAGAGATATCTATGCAGAGAGCACCTCACGAGGTTCACGTGACGTGAGCCATGACGACCAAGGCTAGGCGGGCGCCAGCGGGCGCAGTGTACCAGTTTCCTCTTTGGTGCTAAGGCGGCAAGCGCAGGCGCGGGGTCCCGAGGCATCAGGCAAAGGTTTCCATATCGGTACAACAAGACTAAGACCGCCAGGACGACAGGGCGGAGGTCATCACGGAGCCCACAACGGCATCACCACTAGAGCCTTTGGCAGGCGAAGACCACCTTTTGTCAGGATAGCTTGCACTAGTTGTCTCCCTTCAAAATTGGCTGTTGCGGGATCCCTTCCCGCCTACATTTGGGAAGAGGACCAAGGCCACTATAAATAGGACTTAGCCACCACCATGGAGGGGGGGGGGGCAGATTGATTCCACCTGGACGAGTTCACCAACTCATCGAGCCCAAGAACACCTCACCTCCTGAGGTTGTTCATCTATTGTACTAGTTCATCCTCAGCCCCTCGAGGCAATCCACCCACACAATGGAGTAGGGTATTACACCACAAGGTGGCCCGAATCAGTATAAACCTCTGTGTCTCGTGTTCTTTGGGTTCGTCGAGCTAGGTCGTGGAATCGCTGAGCGTGCGAGTCGGGGAGAGAGTGTTCTTCGTGCGCACCCCAGAGTTCGAACCTCACAAGGGTTTGCTGGAGCTTGCACTAGTTGTCTCCCTTCAAAATTGGCTGTTGCAGGATCCCTTCCCGCCTACATTTGGGAAGAGGACCAAGGCCACTATAAATAGGACTTAGCCACCACCATGGAAGGGGGCAGATTGATTCCACCCGGACGAGTTCACCAGCTCATTGATCCCAAGAACACCTCACCTCCTGAGGCTGTTCATCTATTGTACTAGTTCATCCTCGGCCCCTCGAGGCAATCCACCCACACAATGGAGTAGGGTATTACACCGCAAGGTGGCCCAAACCAGTATAAACCTCTGTGTCTCATGTTCTTTGGGTTCGTCGAGTTAGGTCGTGGAATCACAAGGTGGCCCAAACCAGTATAAACCTTCGTGTCTCGTGTTCTTTGGGTTCGTCGAGTTAGGTCGTGGAATCGCTAAGCGTGCGAGTTGGGGAGAGAGTGTTCTTCGTGCGCACCCCAGAGTTCAAACCTCACAAGGGTTTGCTGGAACCCATAATCCGACATTTGGCGCGCCTGGTAGGGGTGCGCCGAAGCCCCTCTTCCGCCAATCGACCCGTCAACGCCCCGCGGCTCCGATGTCGGACGACCCGAGGACCCACGCCGACCATTGGGCTGCTTGGCCCGTCCGGGCGGCGCCGTCCGCCCAAGAAGACCTCAACTCCGCACTCCAGGCGGACCGCACACCGCCGAACACCGTCGGACGTGGGGGCGGACCGGCACCCTCCGCCCTCATGCCGTGGCGCATGTGCGCCTGTTGGGGAACGTAGCAGAATTTTAAAATTTTCTACGCATCACCAAGACCAATCTATGGAGTCATCTAGCAATGAGGGAGAGAGGAGTGCATCTACATACCCTTGTAGATCACGAGCGGAAGCATTCAAGAGAACGGGGTTGATGGAGTCGTACTCGACGTGATTCAAATCACTGATGACCTAGTGCCGAACGGACGGCACCTCCGCGTTCAACACACGTACGGTTGGGAGACGTCTCCTCCTTCTTGATCCAGCAAGGGGGAAGGAGAGGTTGATGAAGATCCAGCAGCACGACGGCGTGGTGGTGGAAGCAACGGTGATCTCGGCAGGGCTTCGCCAAGCGCTGGGAGATGGAGGAGTGTCACGGGAGGGAGAGGGAGAGGCCAGGGGCTTGGGTGCGCAGCCCTCCCTCCCCCCACTATATATAGGGTGCCTAGGGGGGGGGGGGGCGCCGGCCCTAGGAGATCCAATCTCCTAGGGGGGCGGCGGCCAAGGGGGTGCCTTCCCCCCCAAGGCAAGGGTGGCGCCCCCACCCCTAGGGTTTCTAACCCTAGGCGCAGGGGGAGGCCCAAGGGGGGGCGCACCAGCCCACTAGGGGCTGGTTCCCCTCCCACTTCAGCCCATGGGGCCCTCCGGGATAGGTGGCCCCACCCGATGGACCCCCGGGACCCTTCTGGTGGTCCCGGTACAATACCGGTGACCCCGAAACCTTCCCGATGGCCGAAACTGGACTTCCTATATATAAATATTTACCTCCGAACCATTCCAGAACTCCTCGTGACGTCCGGGATCTCATCCGGGACTCCGAACAACTATCGGGTTACCGTGTGCTAATATCTCTACAACCCTAGCGTCATCGAACCTTAAGTGTGTAGACCCTATGGGTTCGGGAGACATGCAGACATGACCGAGAAGCCTCTCCGGTCAATAACCAACAGCGGGATCTGGATACCCATGTTGGCTCCCACAAGCTCCACGATGATCTCATCGGATGAACCACGATGTCGAGGATTCAATCAATCCGTATACAATTCCCTTTGTCAATCGATACATTACTTGCCTGAGACTCGATCGTCGGTATCCCAATACCTTGTTCAGTCTCGTTACCGGCAAGTTACTTTACTCGTACCGTAATGCATGATCCCGTGATCAATCACTTGATCACTTTGAGCTCATTATGATGATGCATTACCGAGTGGGCCCAGAGATACCTCTCCGTCATACGGAGTGACAAATCCCAGTCTCGATTCGTGCCAACCCAACAGACACTTTCGGAGATACCTGTAATGTACCTTTATAGTCACCCAGTTACCTTGTGACGTTTGGCACACCCAAGGCACTCCTACGGTATCCGGGAGTTGCACAATCTCATGGTCTAAGGAAATGATACTTGACATTCAGAAAAGCTACAGCAAATGAACTACACGATCTTTGAGCTAAGCTTAGGATTGGGCCTTGTCCATCACATCATTCTCCTAATGATGTGATCCCGTTATCAATGACATCTAATGTCCATAGTCAGGAAACCATGACTATCCTTTGATCAACGAGCTAGTCAACTAGAGGCTTACTAGGGACGTGTTGTGGTCTATGCATTCACACATGTATTACGATTTCCGGATAACACAATTATAGCATGAACAATAGACAATTATCATGAACAAAGAAATATAATAATAACCATTTTATTATTGCCTCTAGGGCATATTTCCAACAGTCTCCCACTTGCACTAGAGTCAATATTCTAGTTACATTGTGATGAATCGAACACCCATGCAGTTCTGGTGTTGATCATGTTTTGCTCTAGGGAGAGGTTTAGTCAATGGATCTGCTACATTCAGGTCCGTATGTACTTTACAAATCTCTATGTCTCCATTTTGAACACTTTCACGAATGGAGTTGAAGCGACGCTTGATATGCCTGGTCTTCCTGTGAAACCTGGGCTCCTTGGCAAGGGCAATAGCTCCAGTGTTGTAATAGAAGAGAGCCATCGGGCCCGACGCATTGGGTATGACTCCTAAGTCGGTAATGAACTCCTTCACCCATACTGCTTCTTGTGCTGCCTTCGAGGCTGCCATGTACTCCGCTTCACATGTAGATCCCGCCACAACGCTTTGCTTGCAACTGCACCAGCTTACTGCCCCACCATTCAAAATATACACGTATCCGGTTTGTGACTTAGAGTCATCCAGATCTGTGTCGAAGCTAGCATCGACGTAACCCTTTACGACGAGCTCTTCGTCACCTCCATAAACGAGAAACATTTCCTTAGTCCTTTTCAGGTACTTCAGGATATTCTTGACCGCTGTCCAGTGTTCCATGCCGGGATTACTTTGGTACCTTCCTACCAAACTTACGGCAAGGTTTACATCAGGTCTGGTACACAACATAGCATACATGATAGACCCTATGGCCGAGGCATAGGGGACGACACTCATCTTTTCTCTATCTTCTGCCGTGGTCGGGCATTGAGCCGTGCTCAATCTCGTACCTTGCAATACAGGCAAGAACCCCTTCTTTGACTGATCCATTTTGAACTTCTTCAATATCTTGTCAAGGTACGTACTCTGTGAAAGACCAATGAGGCGTCTCGATCTATCTCTATAGATCTTGATGCCTAATATATAAGCAGCTACTCCAAGGTCCTTCATTGAAAAACACTTGTTCAAGTAGGCCTTTATGCTTTCCAAGAATTCTATATCATTTCCCATCAACAGTATGTCATCCACATACAATATGAGAAATGCTACAGAGCTCCCACTCACTTTCTTGTAAATGCAGGCTTCTCCATAAGTCTGCATAAACCCAAACGCTTTGATCATCTCATCAAAGCGAATGTTCCAACTCCGAGATGCTTGCACCAGCCCATAAATCGAGCGTTGGAGCTTGCACACCTTGTCAGCATTCTTAGGATCGACAAAACCTTCCGACTGCATCATATACAATTCTTCCTTAAGGAAACCATTAAGGAATGCCGTTTTGACGTCCATTTGCCATATCTCATAATCATAGAATGCGGCAATTGCTAACATGATTCGGACGGACTTCAGCTTTGCTACGGGTGAGAAAGTCTCATCGTAGTCAACCCCTTGAACTTGTCGATAACCCTTAGCGACAAGCCGAGCTTTATAGATGGTCACATTACCATCCGCGTCTGTCTTCTTCTTAAAGATCCATTTATTTTCTATGGCTCGCCGATCAAGGGGCAAGTCAGTCAAAGTCCATACTTCGTTTTCATAAATGGATCCTATCTCGGATTTCATGGCTTCCAGCCATTTGTCGGAATCCGGCCCGCCATCGCTTCTTCATAGTTCGAAGGTTCACCGTTGTCTAACAACATGATTTCCAAGATAGGGTTGCCGTACCACTCTGGTGCGGAACGTGTCCTTGTGGACCTACGAAGTTCAGTAGCAACTTG
Source organism: Triticum urartu (assembly GCF_056163025.1). Classification (NCBI taxonomy): domain Eukaryota; kingdom Viridiplantae; phylum Streptophyta; class Magnoliopsida; order Poales; family Poaceae; genus Triticum; species Triticum urartu. The sequence goes on from NC_141879.1 coordinate 575,598,559, forward strand.
ATCTGAAGTTTCATGATCATCATCATCAACTTCCTCTCTAGTCGGTGCAGGCACCTCAAGAACATTTTCTTGAGCTGCGCCACTTACCGGTTCAAGAGGTAATACTTCATCAAGTTCTACCTTCCTCCCACTTATTTCTTTTGAGAGAAACTCTTTCTCTATAAAGGACCCATTCTTGGCAACAAAGATCTTGCCTTCGGATCTGAGGTAGAAGGTATACCCAACATTTTCTTTAGGGTATCCTATGAAGACGCATTTTTCCGACTTGGGTTCGAGCTTTTCAGGTTGAAGTTTCTTGACATAAGCATCGCATCCCCAAACTTTTAGAAATGACAGCTTAGGTTTCTTCCCAAACCATAATTCATACGGTGTCGTCTCAACGGATTTCTACGGAGCCCTATTTAAAGTGAATGCGGCAGTCTCTAAAGCATAGCCCCAAAATGATAGCGGTAAATCGGTAAGAGACATCATAGATCGCACCACATCTAATAGAGTGCGATTACGACGTTCGGACACACCATTACGCTGAGGTGTTCCAGGCGGCGTTAGTTGTGAAACTATTCCATATTTTCTTAAGTGTGTGCCAAATTCGTGACTCAAGTATTCTCCCCCACGATCTGATCACAAGAACTTGATTTTCCTGTCACGTTGATTCTCAACCTCACTCTGAAATTCCTTGAACTTTTCAAAGGTCCCAGACTTGTGTTTCATTAAGTAGACATACCCATATCTACTCAAGTCATCAGTGAGGGTGAGAACATAACGATAGCCACCGCGAGCCTCAACACTCATTGGACCGCACACATCAGTATGTATGATTTCCAATAAGTTGGTTGCTCGCTCCATTGTTCCTGAGAACGGAGTCTTGGTCATTTTACCCATGAGGCATGGTTCGCACGTGTCAAATGATTCGTAATCAAGAGACTCTAAAAGTCCATCTGCATGGAGCTTCTTCATGCGTTTGACACCTATGTGACCAAGGCGGCAATGCCACAAGTATGTGGGACTATCATTATCAACCTTACATCTTTTGGTATTCACACTATGAATATGTGTAGCATTACGCTCGAGATTCATTAAGAATACACCATTCACCATCGGAGCATGACCATAAAACATATCTCTCATATAAATAGAACAACCATTATTCTCGGATTTAAATGAGTAGCCATCTCGAATTAAACGAGATCCTGATACAATGTTCATGCTCAAAGCTGGCACTAAATAACAATTATTAAGGTTTAAAACTAATCCCGTAGGTAAATGTAGAGGTAGCGTGCCGACGGCGATCACATCGACCTTGGAACCATTCCCGACGCGCATCGTCACCTCGTCCTTCGCCAGTCTCCGCTTATTCCGCAGCTCCTGCTTTGAGTTACAAATGTGAGCAACCGCACCGGTATCAAATACCCAGGAGCTACTACGAGTACTGGTAAGGTACACATAAATTACATGTATATCACATATACCTTTCGTGATGCCGGCCTTCTTGTCCGCTAAGTATTTGGGGCAGTTCCGCTTCCAGTGACCACTTCCCTTGCAATAAAAACACTCAGTCTCGGGCTTGGGTCCATTCTTTGGCTTCTTCCCGGCAGCTTGCTTACCGGGCGCGGCAACTCCCTTGCCGTCCTTCTTGAAGTTCTTCTTACCCTTGCCTTTCTTGAACTTAGTGGTTTTATTCACCATCAACACTTGATGTTCCTTTTTGACTTCTACCTCTGCTGATTTCAGCATTGCAAATACTTCAGGAATGGTCTTTTCCATCCCCTGCATATTGAAGTTCATCACAAAGCTCTTGTAGCTCGGTGGAAGCGACTGAAGGATTTTGTCAATGACCGCGTCATCCGGGAGATTAACTCCTAGCTGAGTCAAGCGGTTATGCAACCCAGACATTTTGAGTATGTGCTCGCTGACAGAACTATTTTCCTCCATCTTACAGCTGAAGAACTTGTCGGAGACTTCATATCTCTCGACCCGGGCATGAGCTTGAAAAACAATTTTCAGCTCTTCGAACATCTCATATGCTCCGTGTCTCTCAAAAAGCTTTTGGAGCCCCGGTTCTAAGCTGTAAAGCATGCCGCACTGAACGAGGGAGTAATCATCAGCACGTGTCTGCCAAGCGTTCATAACGTCTTGGTTCTGTGGGACGGGTGCGTCACCTAGCGGTGCTTCTAGGACATAATCTTTCTTGGCAGCTATGAGGATGATCCTCAGGTTCCGGACCCAGTCCGTATAGTTGCTGCCATCGTCTTTCAGCTTGGTTTTCTCTAGGAACGCGTTGAAGTTGAGGACAACGTGGGCCATTTTATCTACAAGACATATTGTAAAGATTTTAGACTAAGTTCATGATAATTAAGTTCATCTAATCAAATTATTAAATGAACTCCCACTCAGATAGACATCCCTCCAGTCATCTAAGTATAACATGATCCGAGTTAACTAGGTCGTGTCCGATCATCACGTGAGACGGACTAGTCAACATCGGTGAACATCTTCATGTTGATCATATCTTCTATACGACTCATGCTCGACCTTTCGGTCTTCTGTGTTCCGAGGCCATGTCTGTACATGCTAGGCTCGTCAAGTCAACCTAAGTGTATTGCGTGTGTAAATCTGTCTTACACCCGTTGTATTCGAACGTTAGAATCTATCACACCCGATCATCACGTGGTGCTTTGAAACAATGAACCTTCGCAATGGTGCACAGTTAGGGGGAACACTTTCTTGAAATTATTACGAGGGATCATCTTATTTAAGCTATCGTCGTTCTAAGCAAATAAGATGTAAAACATGATAAACATCACATGCAATCAAATAGTGACATGATATGGCCAATATCATTTGCTCCTTTGATCTCCATCTTCGGGGCTCCATGATCATCGTTGTCACCGGCATGACACCATGATCTCCATCATCATGATCTCCATCATCGTGTCTTCTTGAAGTTGTCTCGTCATCTATTACTTCTACTACTATGGCTAACGCTTTAGCAATAAAGTAAAGTAATTACATGACGTTTATGTTGACACGCAGGTCATAAATAAATAAAGACAACTCCTATGGCTCCTGCCGGTTGTCATACTCATCGACATGCAAGTCATGATTCCTATTACAAGAACATGATCAATATCATACATCACATATATCATTCATCATTCATCACAACCTTTGGCCATATCACATCACAAAACACTTGCTGCAAAAACAAGTTAGACGTCCTCTAATTGTTGTTGCAAGTTTTTACGTGGCTGCTATAGGTTTCTAGCAAGAACGTTTCTTACCTACGCCAAAACCACAATGTGAATTGCCAATTTCTATTTACCCTTCATAAGGACCCTGTTCATCGAATCCGATCCGACTAAAGTGGGAGAGACAGACACCCGCCAACCACCTTATGCAACTAGTGCATGTCAGTCGGTGGAACCGGTCTCACGTAAGTGTATGTGTAAGGTTGATCCGGGCCGCTTCATCCCATGATGCCGCCGAATCAAGATAAGACTAGTAACGGCAAGCAAATTGACAATATCGATGCCCACAACTACTTTGTGTTCTACTCATGCATAGTAACTACGCATAAACCTGGCTCTGATACCACTGTTGGGGAACGTAGCAGAATTTTAAAATTTTCTACGCATCACCAAGATCAATCTATGGAGTCATCTAGCAACGAGGGAGAGAGGAGTGCATCTACATACCCTTGTAGATCACGAGCGGAAGCGTTCAAGAGAACGGGGTTGATGGAGTCGTACTCGATGTGATTCAAATCACCGATGACATAGTGCCGAACGGACGGCACCTCCGAGTTCAACACACGTACGGTTGGGAGACGTCTCCTCCTTGATCCAGCAAGGGGGAAGGAGAGGTTGATGAAGATCCAATAGCACGACAGCGTGGTGGTGGAAGCAACGGTGATCTCGGCAGGGCTTCGCCAAGCACTGGGAGATGGAGGAGTGTCACGGGAGGGAGAGGGAGAGGCCAGGGGCTTGGGTGCGCAGCCCTCCCTCCCCCCACTATATATAGGGTGCCTAGGGGGGGGGGCGCCGGCCCTAGGAGATCCAATCTCCTAGGGGGGCGGCGGCCAAGGGGGTGCCTTCCCCCCCAAGGCAAGGGTGGCGCCCCCACCCCTAGGGTTTCTAACCCTAGGCGCAGGGGGAGGCCCAAGGGGGGGCGCACCAGCCCACTAGGGGCTGGTTCCCCTCCCACTTCAGCCCATGGGGCCCTCCGGGATAGGTGGCCCCACCCGATGGACCCCCGGGACCCTTCTGGTGGTCCCGGTACAATACCGGTGACCCCGAAACCTTCCCGATGGCCGAAACTGGACTTCCTATATATAAATATTTACCTCCGAACCATTCCGGAACTCCTCGTGACGTCCGGGATCTCATCCGGGACTCCGAACAACTTTTGGGTTACCGTGTGCTAATATCTCTACAACCCTAGCGTCATCGAACCTTAAGTGTGTAGACCCTATGGGTTCGGGAGACATGCAGACATGACCGAGAAGCCTCTCCGGTCAATAACCAACAGCGGGATCTGGATACCCATGTTGGCTCCCACAAGCTCCACGATGATCTCATCGGATGAACCACGATGTCGAGGATTCAATCAATCCGTATACAATTCCCTTTGTCAATCGATACATTACTTGCCTGAGACTCGATCGTCGGTATCCCAATACCTTGTTCAGTCTCGTTACCGGCAAGTTACTTTACTCGTACCGTAATGCATGATCCCGTGATCAATCACTTGATCACTTTGAGCTCATTATGATGATGCATTACCGAGTGGGCCCAGAGATACCTCTCCGTCATACGGAGTGACAAATCCCAGTCTCGATTCGTGCCAACCCAACAGACACTTTCGGAGATACCTGTAATGTACCTTTATAGTCACCCAGTTACCTTGTGACGTTTGGCACACCCAAGGCACTCCTACGGTATCCGGGAGTTGCACAATCTCATGGTCTAAGGAAATGATACTTGACATTCAGAAAAGCTACAGCAAATGAACTACACGATCTTTGAGCTAAGCTTAGGATTGGGCCTTGTCCATCACATCATTCTCCTAATGATGTGATCCCGTTATCAATGACATCTAATGTCCATAGTCAGGAAACCATGACTATCCTTTGATCAACGAGCTAGTCAACTAGAGGCTTACTAGGGACGTGTTGTGGTCTATGCATTCACACATGTATTACGATTTCCGGATAACACAATTATAGCATGAACAATAGACAATTATCATGAACAAAGAAATATAATAATAACCATTTTATTATTGCCTCTAGGGCATATTTCCAACAGCGCCACCACGCGATCTTCGGGCTATGCTGCGGCAACGACACCGCACACCCGACGGGAGCAGGCTAACATGAGAGCCGTGCTCATCGTGGCGCGGGAGCTGCTGCGATGCAGGCTGGCGGAGAGCGGCCGTGATGCGCTGCTGGAGCGCGTGGTCGAACTGCTGGACGCTGCCTGCAGAGGTACACCGCCCTTCTGCTCCTTGCCCACGCCTCAGGTCGTGGCAGAGGCGCACGCGAGGCCCCGGCGAGTTCGCGGGCCTCTTGGAGCGCCAGGGGGACCCGACAACACCAACATGGACCCCAACGCGACCCGTCCCGCCACGGCGGCGCCGTCGCCAGGAGGGACAAGCGCTGACGAACCACCCCGAAGACGCACTGGAGTGTGATACGTCTCCAACATCTCTATAATTTTTGATGTATTCATGCCATGTTTATAATATTTCTACATGATTTTGGTATGATTTGGTTAGAACTAACCCGGATTGACGTTATTTTCAGCAGAACTACCGTGGTGTTGTTTTTGTGCAGAAATAAAAGTTCTCGGAATGCGCTGAATATCAATGGAGATTTTTTCTGAAAAATATAAAAATATTGGAACAAAGAGTTACCGGAGGGAAGTCCTGCTACCTCTTGAGCACTGCGTTGGTTTTCCTTGAAGAGGAAAGGGTGATGTAGCAAAGCAGCGTAAGTATTTCCCTCAATTTTTGAGAACCAAGGTATCAATCCAGCAGGAGACCACGCGCAAGTCACCTCATACCTACACAAACAAATAAGAATCTCACAACCAACGCGATAAAGGGGTTGTCAATCCCTTCACGGCCACTTGCAAGAGTGAGATCTGATAGAGATGATAATAATAAGACAAATATTTTTGGTATTTTTATGATATAGATTGAAAGTAAAGTTTGCAAAATAAAGTAGATTGGAAACTTATATGATGGAGAATAGACCCGGGGGCCATAGGTTTCACTAGTGGCTTCTCTCAAGATAGCATAAGTATTACGGTGGGTGTACAAATTACTGTCGAGCAATTGATATAAAAGCGAATAATTATGAGAATATCTAGGTATGATCATGTATATAGGCATCATGTCTGTGACAAGTAGACCGACTCCTGCCTGCATCTACTACTATTACTCCACACATCGACCGCTATCCAGCATGCATCCAGAGTATTAAGTTCATAAGAACAGAGTAACGCCTTAAGCAAGATGACATGATGTAGAGGGATAAACTCATGCAATATGATATAAACCCCATCTTTTTATCCTCGATGGCAACAATACAATACGTGACGTTTCCCTTTCTGTCACTGGGATCGAGCACCGCAAGATTGAACCCAAAGCTAAGCACTTCTCCCATTGCAAGAAAGATCAATCTAGTAGGCCAAACAAAACTGATAATTCGAAGAGACTTGCAAAGATAAACCAATCATACATAAAATAATTCAGAGAAGATTCAAATATTGTTCATAGATAGACTTGATCATAAACCCACAATTCATCGGATCTCGACAAACACACCGCAAAAGAAGATTACATCGAATAGATCTCCAAGAGAATTGAGGAGAACTTTGTATTGAGATCCAAAGAGAGAGAAGAAGCCATCTAGCTACTAGCTATGGACCCGAAGGTCTGAGGTAAACTACACACATATCATCGGAGGGGCCATGGAGTTGATGTAGAGGCCCTCCGTGATCAATGCCCCCTCCGACGGAGCTCCGGAAAAGGCCCCAAGATGGGATCTCTTGGGTACATAAGGTTGCGGCGGTGGAAATAGGGTTTCGTGGTGCTCCTGGATGTTTTCGGGGTATGTGAACATATATAGGAGAAAGAAGTAGGTCGGTTGAGCCACAAGGAGCCCACGAGGGGATGGCGCGCCCAGGGGGGTAGGCGCGCCCCCTACCTCGTGGCCGCCTCGTTCATTTCTTGACGTCCACTCCAAGTCCTCTGGATCGCGTTTGTTCCAAAAATCACGTTTCTGAAGGTTTCATTCCATTTGGACTCCGTTTGATATTCATTTTCCACGAAACACTGAAATAGGCAAAAAAACAGCAATTTGGGTTGGGCTTCCGGTTAATAGGTTAGTCCCAAAAATAATATAAAAGTGTCAAATAAAGCCCATTAACATCCAAAACAGATAATATAATAGCATGGAACAATCAAAAATTATAGATACGTTGGAGACATATCAAGTCTCGTGGAACCCACGAGGGTGGAGGGTGCGCCCACCCCCTGGGGCGCGCCCCTGTGCCTCGTGGACTCTCGGTGGGGCCCCCCTGACTTGTTCTCAACGCCAACCTCTCCTATAAATCCCCAAACCTCCAGAAAATAACCTAGATCGGGAGTTCTGCCGCCGCAAGCCTCTGTAGCCACCAAAAACCAATCAGGACCCTATTCCGGCACCCTGCCGGAGGGGGGATCCATCACCGGTGTCCATCTTCATCATTCCGACGCTCTCCATGACGAGGAGGGAGTAGTTCATCCTCGGGGATGAGGGTATGTACCAGTAGCTATGTGTTTGATCTCTCTCTCTCTCGTGTTCTTGATTTGGCACGATCTTGATGTACCACGAGCTTTGCTATTATAGTTGGATCTTATGATGTTTCTCCCCCTCTACCTTATTGTAATGGATTGAGTTTCCCCTTTGAAGTTTTCTTATCGGATTGAGTCTTTAAGGATTTGAGAACACTTGATGTATGTCTTGCATGCGCTTATCTATGGTGACAATAGGATATTCACGTGATCTACTTGATGTATGTTTTGGTGATCAACTTGCGGGTTCCGTGACCTTGGGAATCTATGCATAGGGGTTGGCACATGTTTTCATCTTGACTCTCCGGTAGAAACTTTGGGGCACTCTTTGAAGTTCTTTGTGTTGGTTGAATAGATGAATCTGAGATTGTGTGATGCATATCGTATAATCATACCCTAATGTCACCTAGATACTCCAATGTCACCTCAAGTATCGGCGGGTATGATTATACGGTATGCATCCCACAATCTCAGATTCATCTATTCAACCAACACAAATAACTTCAAAGAGTGCCCCAAAGTTTCTACCGGAGAGTCAAGACGAAAATGTGTGCCAACCCTATGCATAAGTTCACAAGGTCACATAACTCGCAAGTTGATCACCAAAACATACATCAAGTGGATCACGTGAATATCCCATTGTCACCACAGATAAGCACATGGAAGACATACATCAAGTGTTCTAAAATCCTTAAAGACTCAATCCGATAAGATAACTTCAAAGGGAAAACTCAATTCATCACAAGAAGATAGAGGGGGAGAAACATCATAAGATCCAACTATAATAGCAAAGCTCGCGGTACATCAAGATCGTGCCATATCAAGAACACGAGAGAGAGAGAGATCAAACACATAGCTACTGGTACATACCCTCAGCCCCGAGGGTGAACTACTCCCTCCTCGTCATGGAGAGCGCCGGGATGATGAAGATGGCTGATACGTCCATTTTGCATCATGCTTTTATATCGATATTTATTGCATTATGGGTTGTTATTACACATTATGTCACAATACTTATGCCTACTCTCTCTTATTTTACAAGGTTTACATGAAGAGGGGGAATGCCGGCAGCTGGAATTCTGGGCTGGAAAAGGAGCAAATATTAGAGACCTATTCTTCACAGCTCCAAAAGTCCTGAAACTTCGCGAAAGTCATTTTTGGAATTAATAAAAAATACTGAGCGAAGAAAATACTAGAGGGGGCCCACACCCTGGCCATGAGGTTGGGGGGCGCGCCCTACCCCCCTGGGCACACCCCCTGCCTCGTGGGCCCCCTGGTGGCCCTCTGATGCCCATCTTCTGCTATATGAAGTCTTTCGTCTGAGAAAAAAATCATAAGAAAGCTTTCGGGAAGAAACTCCACCGCCACGAGGCGGAACCAATTTAGGGCTTCGGCAGAGCTGTTCTTCTAGGGAAACTTCCCTCCGGGAGGGGGAAATCATCACCATCGTCATCACCAACTATCCTCTCATCGGGAGGGGGTCGATCTCCATCAACATCTTCACCAGCACCATCTCATCTTAGACCCTAGTTCATCTCTTGTATCCAATCTTTGTATCCAAACCTCAGATTGGTACCGGTGGGTTGCTAGTAGTGTCGATTACTCCTTGTAGTTGATGCTAGTCGGTTTACTTGGTGGAAGATCATATGTTCAAATCCATTATGCATACAAATACCGCTCTGATTATGAACATGAATATGCTTTGTGAATAGTTATGTTTGTTCCTGAGGGCATGGGAGAAGTCTTGCTATAAGTAGTCATGTGAATTTGGTATTCGTTCGATCTTTTGATGAGATGTATGTTGTCATCCCTCTAGTGGTGTCATGTGAACGTCGACTACATGACACTTCACCATTGTTTGGGCCTAGAGGGAGGCATTGGGAAGTAATAAGTAGATGATGGGTTGCTAGAGTGACAGAATCTTAAACCCTAGTTTATGCGTTGCTTCGTAAGGGGCTGATTTGGATCCATATGTTTCATGCTATGGTTAGGTTTACCTTAATACTTCTTTTGTAATTGCGGATGCTTGCAATGGGCCTTAATCATAAGTGGGATGCTTGTCCAAGTAAGGACAGTATCCAAGCACCGGTCCACCCACAAATCAAATTATCAAAGTACCGAACGCGAATCATATGAACGTGATGAAAACTAGCTTGACGATAATTCCCATGTGTCCTCGGGAGCACTTTCATTTATATAAGAGTTTGTCCAGGCTTGTCCTTTGCTACAAAAAGGATTGGGCCATCTTGCTGCACCTTATTTAGTTTTGTTACTTGCTACTCGTTACAAATTACCTTATCACAAAACTATTTGTTACCGATAATTTCAGTGCTTGCAGAGAATACCTTACTGAAAACTACTTATCATTTCCTTCTGCTCCTCGTTGGGTTCGACACTGTTACTTATCGAAAAGGCTACGATAGATCCCCTACACTTGTGGGTCATCAAGACTCTTTTCTGGCGCCGTTGCCAGGGAGTGAAGCGCCTTTGGTAGGTGGAATTTGGTAAGGAAAAATTTATATAGTGTGCTGAAATTTACTGTCACTTGTTACTATGGAACATAATCCTTTGAGGGGCTTGTTCGGGGTATCTTCACCTCGACCAGTAGAGCAAAGAGTTGCGCCTCAACCTACTGAACCTACTGAAAATCTTTACTTTGAAATTCCTTCGGGTATGATAGAGAAACAACTAGCTAATCCTTTTGCAGGAGATGGAACATTGCATCCCGATTTACACTTAATCTATGTGGATGAAGTTTGTGGATTATTTAAGTTTGCAGGTATGCCCGATGATGTTATCAAGAAGAAGGTCTTCCCTTTATCTTTGAAGGGAGATGCATTGACATGGTTTAGGCTATGTGATGATATTGGATCATGGAACTACCAACAATTGAAATTGGAATTTCATCAGAAGTTTTATCCTATGCATCTTGTTCATCGTGATCATAATTATATATAATTTTTGGCCTCGCGAAGGAGAAAGCATCACTCAAGCTTGGGGGAGGCTTAAGTCAATGTTATATTCATGCCCCAATCATGAGCTCTCAAGAGAAATGATTATTAAAAAAATTTATGCTCGAATTTCTCTCAGTAATCGCTCCATGCTCGATACTTCTTGTACTGGATCTTTTATGATGGAGACTATTGAATTCAAATGGGATTTATTGGAAAGAATTAAACGGAACTCTGAAGATTGGGACCTCGACGAAGGTAAGGAGTCAGGTATAACACCTAAGTTTGATTGTGTTAAATCTTTTATGGATACCGATGTTTTCCCTGAATTTAGCACTAAATATGGACTTGACTCTGAGATAGTAGCTTCTTTCTGTGAATCCTTTGCTACTCATGTTGATCTCCCCAAGGAGAAGTGGTTTAAATATAATCCTCCCATTGAAGTAAAAGTAGTTGCACCTATTAAAGTTGAAGAAAAGACTATCACTTATAATGATCCTGTTGTTCCTACTGCTTATATTGAGAAACCACCTTTCCCTGTTAGAATAAAGGATCATGCTAAAGCTTCAACTGTAGTCAACAAAAGTAATATTAGGACACACAAACCCCCTGAGCAAGTTAAAGTTGAACCTAATATTGATATGGTTAAAGATCTCTTGGCCGATAATATTTATGGGCATGCTATTTACTTCTGCAATGAAGCTGCTAGAATTGCTAGACCCGATGCTAAAAATAAACATAGACCTGTTGTAGGCATGCCTGTTATTTCCGTTAAAATAGGAGATCATTGCTATCATGGCTTATGTGATATGGGTGCTAGTGCAAGTGCAATACCTCATTCCTTATACAAAGAAATTATGCATGATATTGCACCTGCTGAGATAGAAGAGATAGATGTTACAATTAAACTTGCCAATAGAGATACTATTTCACCGGTTGGGATTGTTAGAGATGTTGAAGTCTTGTGTGGGAAGGTTAAATATCCTGCTGATTTTCTTGTTGTTGGTTCCCCACAAGATAGCTTTTGTCCCATTATATTTGGTAGACCCTTCTTGAATACTGTTAATGCTAAGATAGACTGTAATAAGGATATTGTTTCTGTTGGTTTAGGGGATATGTCTCATGAGTTTAATTTTGCTAAATTTAGTAGACAACCCTGTGATGAGGAATTTCCTAGTAAAGATGAAATTATTGGTCTTGCTTCTATTGCCGTGCCTCATAGTGATCCTTTAGAACAATATTTGCTAGACCATGAAAATGATACGTATATGAATGAAAGAAGGGAAATAGATGAAGTATTCATTAAAACAGGGACCTATTCTAAAACACAACTTGCCTGTTGAAATCCTAGAGGGTCCTCCTCCACCCAAGGGTGATCCCGTGTTTGAGCTTAAACCATTGCCTGATACTCTTAAATATGCTTATCTTGATGAAAAGAAGATATATCCTGTTATTATTAGTGCTAACCTTTCAGAGCATGAAGAAGAGAAATTATTGAGAACTCTGAAGAAGCACCGTGCTGCTATTGGGTATACTCTTGATGATCTTAAGGGCATTAGTCCCACTCTATGTCAACACAAAATAAATTTGGAGAAAGATGCCAAACCAGTTATTGATCACCAACGAAAGCTAAATCCTAAGATGAAAGAAGTGGTAAGAAAGGAAATATTAAAGCTCCTTGAAGCAGGTATAATTTATCCCGTTGCTGATAGTCAGTGGGTAAGCCCTGTCCATTGTGTCCCTAAGAAGGGAGGTATTATTGTCGTTCCTAATGATAAAGATGAATTGATTCCGCAAAGAATTATTACAGGTTATTGGATGGTGATTGATTTCCACAAATTTAATAAAGCTACTAAAAAAGATCATTACCCTTTGACTTTCATTGATCAAATTCTAGAAAGATTATCCAAACATACACATTTTTGCTTTCTAGATGGTTACTCTGGTTTCTCTCAAATTCCTGTGGCAGCTGATGATCAAGAAAAGACTACTTTTACTTACCCTTTCGGTACCTTTGCTTATACACGTATGCCTTTTGGTTTATGTAATGCACCTGCTACCTTTCAAAGATGCATGATGGCTATATTCTCTGACTTTTGTGAAAAGATTTGTGAAGTTTTCATGGATGATTTCTCTGTTTATGGATCCTCTTTTTTTGATTGCTTGAGCAACCTTGATCGAGTTTTGCAGAGATGTGAAGAAACTAACCTTGTCTTGAATTGGGAGAAGTGCCACTTTATGGTTAATGAAGGTATTGTCTTGGGTTAAAATTTCTGAAAGAGATATTGAAGTTGACAAAGCTAAAGTTGATGCTATTGAAAAGATGTCGTGTCCCAAGGACATCAAAGGTATAAGAAGTTTTCTTGGTCATGCCGGTTTTTATAGGAGGTTCATTAAGGACTTCTCTAAAATTTCTTGGCCTCTGACTAACCTATTATAAAAAGATATTCCTTTTTGTTGATGATGATTGTGTAGAAGCATTTGAAATACTTAAGAAAGCCTTGATTTCCACACCTATTCTTCAGCCACCTGATTGGAATTTACCATTTGAAATCATGTGTGATGCTAGTGATTATGCTGTAGGTGCTGTTCTAGGACAAATAGTTGATAAAAAATTAAATGTTATTCAATATGGTAGTAAAACTCTAGACAATGCCCAGAGAAATTATGCTACTATTGAAAAGGAATTCTTAGCAGTTGTATTTGCTTGTGATAAGTTCAGACCTTATATTGTTGATTCTAAAGTAACTATTCACACTGATCATGCTGCTATTAAATATCTTATGGAAAAGAAAGATGCTAAATCTAGACTTATTAGATGGGTTCTCTTGCTTCAAGAATTTGATTTGCATATTATTGATAGAAAGGGAGATGAGAATCCCATTGCAGACAACTTGTCTAGGTTAGAGAATGTTCTTGATGACCCACTACCTATTGATGATAGCTTTCCTGATGAACAATTAGCTGTCATAAATGCTTCTCGCACTGCTCCATGGTATGCTGATTATGTGATACGTCCATTTTGCATCATGCTTTTATATTGATATTTATTGCATTATGGGTTGTTATTACACATTATGTCACAATACTTATGTCTATCCTCTCTTATTTTACAAGGTTTACATGAAGAGGGGGAATGCCGGCAGTTGGAATTCTGGGCTGGAAAAGGAGCAAATATTAGAGACCTATCCTGCACATCTCCAAAAGTCCTAAAACTTCATGGGAGCACGTTTCAGAATATATAAAAAATACTGAGCGGAAAAGGCACCAGAGGGGGCCCACACTCTGGCCACAGGGGTGGGAGCGCGCCCTGCCCCCCTGGGCACGCCCCCTGCCTCGTGGGCTCCCTGGTGGCCCTCCGATGCCCATCTTCTGCTATATCAAGTCTTTCATCGACGAAAAGATCATAAGCAAGCTTTGGGGAAGAAACTCCGCCACCACGAGGCGGAACCTTGGCGGAACCAATCTAGGGCTCCGACAGAGCTGTTCTGCCGGGGAAACTTCCCTCCGGGAGGGGGAAATCATCACCATCGTCATCACCAACGATCCTCTCATCGAGAGGGGGTCAATCTCCAGCAACATCTTCACCAGCACCATCTCATCTCAACCCCTAGTTCATCTCTTGTATCCAATCTTTGTATCCAAACCTCAGATTGGTACCTGTGGGTTGCTAGTAGTGTTGATTACTCCTTGTAGTTGATGCTAGTTGGTTTACTTGGTGGAAGATCATATGTTCAGATCCATTATGCATATTAATACCCCTCTGATTATGAACATGAATATGCTTTGTGAGTAGTTACGTTTGTTCCTGAGGACATGGGAGAAGTCTTGCTATAAGTAGTCATGTGAATTTGGTCTTCGTTCGATATTTTGATCAGATGTATGTTGTCATCCCTCTAGTGGTGTCATGTGAACGTCGACTATATGACACTTCACCATTGTTTGTTCCTAGAGGGAGGCATTGGGAATTAATAAGTAGATGATGGGTTGCTAGAGTGACAGAAGCTTAAACCCTAGTTTATGTGTTGCTTCGTAAGGGGCTGATTTGGATCCATATGTTTCATGCTATGGTTAGGTTTACCTTAATACTTCTGTTGTAGTTGCGGATGCTTGCAATGGGGGTTAATCATTAGTGGGATGCTTGTCCAAGTAAGGACAGTACCCAAGCACCGGTCCACCCACATATCAAATTATCAAAGTGCCGAACGCGAATCATATGAACGTGATGAAAACTAGCTTGACGATAATTCCCATGTGTCCTCGGGAGCGCTTTCCTTCATATAAGAGTTTGTCCAGGCTTGTCCTTTGCTACAAAAAGGATTGGGCCATCTTGCTGCACCTTATTTACTTTTATTACTTGCTACTCGTTACAAATTACCTTATCACAAAACTATCTGTTACCGATAATTTCAGTGCTTGCAGAGAATACCTTACTGAAAACTGCTTATCATTTCCTTCTGCTCCTCGTTGGGTTCGACACTCTTACTTATCGAAAAGCTACGGTAGACCCCCTACACTTGTGGGTCATCAAGACTCTTTTCTGGCGCCGTTGCCGGGGAGTGAAGCGCCTTTGGTAGGTGGAATTTGGTAAGGAAAAGTTTATATAGTGTGCTGAAATTTACTGTCACTTGTTACTATGGAACATAATCCTTTGAGGGGCTTGTTTGGGGTATCTTCACCCCGACCAGTAGAGCAAAGAGTTGCTCCTCAACCTACTGAACCTACTGAAAATGTTTACTTTGAAATTCCTTTGGGTATGATAGAGAAACTGCTAGCTAATCCTTTTGTAGGAGATGGAACATTGCATCCTGATTTACACTTAATATATGTGGATGAAGTTTGTGGATTATTTAAGCTTGCAGGTATGCCCGAGGATGTTATCAAGAAGAAGTTCTTCCCTTTATCTTTGAAGGGAGAGGCATTGACATGGTATCGGCTATGTGATGATATGGGATCATGGGACTACAAGCGATTGAAATTGGAATTTCATCAGAAGTTTATCCTATGCATCTTGTTCATCATGATCGTAATTATATATATAATTTTTGGCCTCGCGAAGGAGAAAGAATCACTCAGGCTTGGGGGAGGCTTAAGTCAATGTTATATTCATGCCCCAATCCTGAGCTCTCAAGAGAAATGATTATTCAAAAAATTTATGCTCGGCATTCTCTCAGTAATTGCTCCATGCTCACACTTCTTGTACTTGATCTTTTATGATGAAGACTATTGAATTCAAATGGGATTTATTGGAAAGAATTAAACGCAACTCTGAAGATAGGGACCTCGATGAAGGTAAGGAGTCATGTATAACACCTAAGTTTGATTCTTTTATAGATACCGATGCTTTCCGTCAATTTAGCACTAAATATGGACTTGACTCTGAGATAGTAGCTTCTTTCTATGAATCCTTTGCTACTCATGTTGATCTCCCTAAGGAGAAGTGGTTTAAATATAATCCTCCCATTGAAGTAAAAGTAGTTGCACCTATTAAAGTTGAAGAAAAGACTATCACTTATGATGATCCTGTTGTTCCTACTGCTTATATTGAGAAACCACCTTTCCCTATTAGAATAAAGGATCATGCTAAAGCTTCAACCGTGGTTAACAAAAGTAATATTAAGACACCTAAACCCCCTGAGAAAATTAAAGTTGAACCTAAAATTTCTATGGTTAAAGATCTCTTGGCCGATAATATTGATGGGCATGTTATTTACTTCTGCAATGAAGCTGCTAGAATTGCTAGACCTGATGCTAAAAATAAACATAGACCTGTTGTAGGCATGCCTGTTATTTCTGTAAAATAGGATATCATTGCTATCATGGCTTATGTGATATGGGTGCTAGTGCAAGTGCAATACCTCATTCCTTATACAAAGAAATTATGCATGATATTGCACCTGCTGAGATAGAAGAGATAGATGTTACAATTAAGCTTGCCAATAGAGATACTATTTCACAAGTTGGGATTGTTAGAGATGTTGAAGTCTTGTGTGGGAAAGTAAAATATCCTGCTGATTTTCTTGTTCCCGGTTCCCCACAAGATGACTTTTGTCCCATTATATTTGGTAGACCCTTCTTGAATACTGTTAATGCTAAGATAGACTGCAATAAGGATATTGTTTCTGTTGGTTTAGGGGATATGTCTCATGAGTTTAATTTTGCTAAATTTCGTAGACAACCCCACGATAAAGAATTGCCTAGTAAAGATGAAATTATTGGTCTTGCTTCTATTGCCGTGCCTCCTACTGATCCTTTAGAACAATATTTGCTAGACCATGAAAATGATATGTATATGAATGAAAGAAGGGAAATAGATGAAGTATTCTTTAAACAAGGACCTATTTTGAAACACAACTTGCCTGTTGAAATCCTAGGGGATCCTCCTCCACCCAAGGGTGATCCCGTGTTTGAGCTTAAACCATTGCTTGATAATCTTAAATATGCTTATCTTGATGAAAAGAAGATATATCATGTTATTATTAGTGCTAACCTTTCAGAGCATGAAGAAGAGAGATTATTGAAAACTCTGAAGAAGCACCATGCTGCTATTGGATATACTCTTGATGATCTTAAGGGAATTAGTCCCACTCTATCCCAACACAAAATGAATTTGGAGAAAGACGCCAAACCAGTTATTGATCACCAACGACGGCTAAATCCTAAGATGAAAGAAGTGATATAAAGGAAATATTAAAGCTCCATGAAGCAGGTATAATTTATTCCGTTGCTGATAGTCAGTGGGTAAGCCCTGTCCATTGTGTCCCTAAGAAGGGAGGTATTACTGTCTTTCCTAATGATAAAGATGAATTGATTCCGCAAAGAATTATTACAGGTTATAGGATGGTGATTGATTTCCGCAAGTTAAATAAGGCTACTAAAAAAGATCATTACCATTGCCTTTCATTGATCAAATTCTAGAAAGATTATCCAAACATACACATTTTTGCTTTCTATATGGTTACTCTGGTTTCTCTCAAATACCCGTGTCAGTTGATGATCAATAAAAGACTACTTTTACTTGCCCTTTCGGTACCTTTGCTTATAGACATATGCCTTTTGGTTTATGTAATGCACCTGCTACCTTTCAAAGATGCATGATGGCTATATTCTCTGACTTTTGTGAAAAGATTTGTGAAGTTTTCATGGATGGTTTCTCTGTTTATGGATCCTCTTTTGATGATTGCTTGATCAGCCTTGATCGAGTTTTGCAGAGATGTGAAGAAACTAACCTTGTCTTGAATTGTGAGAAGTGCCACTTTATGGTTAATGAAGGTATTGTCTTGGGGCATAAAATTTCTGAAAGAGGTATTGAAGTTGACAAAGCTAAAGTTGATGCTATTGAAAAGATGTAGTGTCCCAAGGACATCAAAGGTATAAGAAGTTACCTTGGTCATGCCGGTTTTTATAGGAGGTTCATTAAGGACTTCTCAAAAATTTCCCGGCCTCTGACTAACCTATTACAAAAAGATATTCCTTTTGTATTTGATGATGATTGTGTAGAAGCATTTGAAATACTTAAGAAAGCCTTGATTTCTGCACCTATTGTTCAGCCACATGATTGGAATTTACCATTTGAAATCATGTGTGATGCTAGCGATTATGCTGTAGGTGCTATTCTAGGACAAAGAGTTGATAAAAAATTATATGTTATTCAATATGCTAGTAAAACTCTAAACAATGCCCAAAGAAATTATGCTACTACTGAAAAGGAATCCTTAGTAGTTGTATTTGCTTGTGATAAGTTCAGACCTTATATTGTTGATTCTATAGTAACTATTCACACTGATCATGCTGCTATTAAATATCTTATGGAAAAGAAAGATGCTAAATCTAGACTTATTGGATGGGTTCTCCTGCTACAAGAATTTGATTTGCATATTATCGATAGAAAGGGAGATGAGAATCCTGTTGCAGACAACTTGTCTAGGTTAGAGAATGTTCTTGATGACCCACTACCTATTGATGATAGCTTTCTTGATGAATAACTAGCTGTCATAAATGCTTCTCGTACTACTCCATGGTATGCTGATTATGCTAATTACATTGTTGCTAAATTTATACCACCTAGTTTCACATACCGGCAAAAAAAAAGTTTTTCTATGATTTAAGACATTACTTCTGGGATGACCCATATCTTTATAAAGAAGGATTAGATGGTGTTATTAGACGTTGTGTACCTAAGCATGAACAGGAACATATCCTACGCAAGTGTCACTCCGAAGCTTATCGAGGACACCATGCGGGAGATAGAATTGCACATAAGGTATTGCAATCCGATTTTTATTGGCCTACTCTCTTCAAGGATGCATGTAAGTTTGTCTTATCTTGTGATGAATGTCAAAGAATTGGTAATATTAGTAGACATCAAGAAATGCCTATGAATTATTCACTCGTTATTGAACCATTTGATGTTTGGGGCTTTGATTATATGGGACCTTTTCCTTCCTCTAATGTGTACACACATATTTTAGTTGCTGTTGATTACACTACTAAGTGGGTAGAAGCTATTCCAACTAGTAGTGCTGATCATAACACCTCTATTAAGATGCTTAAAGAAGTCATTTTTTCTGAGGTTTGGAGTCCCTAGATACTTAATGACGGATGGTGGTTCACATTTTATTCATGGTGCCTTTCGTAAAATGCTTGCTAAGTATGATGTTAATCATAGAATTGCATCTCCATATCATCCATAGTCTAGTGGTCAAGTAGAATTGAGTAACAGAGAGCTCAAATTAATTTTGCAAAAGACTGTTAATAGATTTAGAAAGAATTGGTCCAAGAAACTTGATGATGCATTATGGGCTTATAGAACTGCATATAAAAATCCTATGGGTATGTCTCCTTATAAAATGATTTATGGTAAAGCATGTCACTTACCGCTTGAATTAGAAAATAAGGCATATTGGGCTATTAAAGAGCTCAACTATGATTTCAAACTTGCCGGTGAGAAGAGGTTATTTGACATTAGCTCACTTGATGAATGGAGAACCCAGGCCTATGAGAATGCCAAACTGTTTAAAGAAAAAGTTAAAAGATGGCATGATAAAAGGATGCAAAAACGTGAGTTCAATGTAGGTGATTATGTATTGTTATACAACTCTCGTTTAAGATTTTTTGCGGGCAAACTTCTCTCTAAATGGGAAGATCCTTACGTTATCGAGGAGGTCTATCGTTCCGGTGCCATACAAATCAACAACTTTGAAGGCACAAATCTGAGGGTGGTGAACAGCCAAAGAATCAAACATTATATCTCAGGTAATCCCATAAATGTTGAAACTAATATTATTGAAATCGTAACCCTAGAGGAATACATAAGGGACACTTTCTGGAATGTTTTAGACTCTGAAAAGGAATAGGTACGTGGTACGGTAAGTAAACCGACTCCAAAACAGTTCTAACAGAAATTTTTCTCTGTTTTGAAATATTTAAGAAAATAGGAAAATAAGAAGCAGACCGGAAAGGACACAAGGCTTCCACGAGGGTGGAGGGCGCGCCATACCCCCTGGGCGCGCCCCCTGCCTCGTGGGCACCTCGTGTGCTCTCCGAACTCTGTTTTCCTGCACGATACTTCTTTTGGTCGGTAACAATTCATTATATAATCTCCCGAAGGTTTTGACCACCGTATCGCGCAAAAATCCTCCGTCTTTGTTTCGAGTTGTTTTTCTGACAGATCTAGGTCGCCATGGCATCTTCAAGTGCCCCCAAGGACAAGTTCTTCGAGAAGGTCATCAACCCCTACCTCGCGGAGGTGCTACAACACCATCAAACCATTGAGATGTGTGAGGGGTTGTTGCACATCCACGATGTGGAGGGACTAAGGAGGACTGAGGGAGTCATGGATTAGGGGGTCCTCGGATAGCCGGACTATATACTTTGGCCGGACTGTTGGACTATGAAGATACAAGATTGAAGACTTCGTCCCGTGTCCGGATGGGACTCTCCTTTGCGTGGAAGGCAAGCTTGATGATTCGGATATGTAGATCTCCTCCCTTGTAACCGACTCTGTGTAACCCTAGACCCTCCGGTGTCTATATAAACCGGAGGGTTTTAGTCCGTAGGACAACAACAATCATACCATAGGCTAGCTTCTAGGGTTTAGCCTCTCCGATCTCGTGGTAGATCAACTCTTGTAATACTCATATCATCAAGATCAATCAAGCAGGAAGTAGGGTATTACCTCCATCGAGAGGGCCCAAACCTGGGTAAACATTGTGTCCCCCGCTGTCGGTGTACTAGAGTAGGGGTACCCTAGTATCCCGAACTTGTGCACGGGCAGTCGCAGCATCCCGCGGCAAGGCTTGCCGGGTGACCGCCAAGATCCTCCGTGGTTCCTTTGGAGCCATTCAAGAACAAAGTGTCCAAGTCAAGAAGACAAGACCCCGGCAAGAGGAGCTTGCCGGGAAGGCCACTCAAGGCATTTCAAGGAACTTGCCGCGGCGCACAACGCGTTCCGGCAAGACCCGGTGAGCGACAAGCTCCCGGATGCGACAAGACAACGACCGCGGCAAGGCGCTCGCCGCGGCAAGCCACCTCTCAGCGCCCGCGCTCCAGCACATCCACCAACATGTCGCTCTGGGGCCCTTCCAGGCGTACGTGGCGGAAGGCTGTGCAGCTAGGGACGTGCGGTGGCAAGCGGCGCTGACAAGATCGCCATCGTGGCGAACGGTGGCGTCCCTGGCGGTCCCTTTTCGCACTGTTTAGGCGACACAGACGGGCATTTAAGACACTTGTCCCCTGCCGTCAGGGTTAGGTATGATACACTGTAGCAGGTAGCTGTGCCTACCACAGCACCTTTCCATTTTTGCCCTTTACCTTCGTTGTCACCTGTCGGCAGCCCCTTGAGCGTATAAAAGGAGGCCCGTGTGCAACGTAGAGGGGGGTTAGCCAGTTCAAACACTCACGCTCGGTCTTGCTGGCCGCTGGTGTGTACTGTAGCACTCCGCGCTCCCGAGCTAGAAATCAATACAAAACCATGAAGCAGGAGTAGGGTTTTACGCATCCGTGCGGCCCGAACCTGGGTAAATCGCTCGCGTGCTTCGCCTCGATTTGCTCTTTGCACGATCTCCGCCCCCGCCGAACCGAAAGGGACCCGGCCCGCCGGTCCCATAGGTGCCCGTGGATCAGCACCCCGGCATCTTTGGCGCGCCAGGTAGGGGGCGTCGAAGTTGTGTGAACCAGATCCGGCGTTCTCGCCAGCTAGATCTTCATCATCTTCATCAACATGCCGCCGAAGAAGAAAGTTTCGGAGGTAGCTGCTCCGTCTGCGCCGAGCCAGCCACCGCCGGAGCAAACGGTTGGTGGGGCAGGCGCCGGCGGAAGGAAACGCGTCGATGAGGGAACTCACGGTGCTGCCAGGTCCCAGGACAAGGCTGCGCTGCCCATCGGCGGCGTAGCCGGCTCCCACAATGACCGAGCGCACTCCAAGACCTCGGCGTCCGTGCATGCACCGCGCCCATCTCAGGAGGCGCGGGACCGGTAGCGTCATGGTACTCACGGTACCATGCGTTCGCTAGATCAAGACCGAGCTGGTGGATCTCGGAGCGCTCAGGACCACCATGCACGTCAACCTGCTGGCGCGAGCGAGACACGGTCGCCTGGACGAGATACTGCTCCTTCTAACGTAGTTAGAAGTCCGAGCATATCCCGCTCCTCGCACCGTTCGCCACCGCCACCTGCCACCGCAGTAGAAGCTCTGGCGCGAGCTCAGCTGCTCCTAGACTACCCTCCAGCGGCGGACAAGATCGACGATTGGAGGGCCACTATCCAGAGTCTCATCGGCTTCGCCAACGGTGACACTCCACGGCAGCCGAGCACGTCTCAGCCACGGCAAGCCAGCCAGGCATGAGCCAGAGACGACAAGACTGGTGGGGGTGCAACTACTGTGCACTCTCCACCCCGAAGGCCAAGATCGCCGACTCGCCGGGTCCACCTCGACAGCGACTCCACCGCGTCGTCAGATCCGCGAGCTCGTCGCGATCAGCGCCAAGTTCTTCAAGAACGACAACAAGAAGACGCTCGTACTCGCATCGAGCGCCGGAGAGAAGCGCGGCGTCAATCAGACCAGCGCGCTGGGCCCTCTGTTGACGTGCATGCGCCAGGGGAACTAGGTGACTTGCTGTACGCGGTAGGTTGCGCTGCGTTCACTCGTGAGCTGCGGCAAGTCCAGTGGCCCAGTACGAAGAATTTCAAACTAGATGTACCAGAGAAGTACGACGGCAAGTCGCATCCGTCGGAGTTCCTCAGCATCTACACCATCCCGGTGCAGGCTGCTGGGGGCGGGATGACAAGATCCTTGCCAACTACTTCCCGTTGGTGCTCAAGCCCAACGTCAGGTCCTGGTTCATGCACTTGCTGGACAACTCCATATCCTCCTGGGCTGATCTATGCCATCAGTTCATCGGCGCCTTTACAGGCGGCCACAAACCTCATGGCCAAGAGAGTGATCTTCATCTGCTCGTCCAGAAGGAAGGAGAGCCCCTGCGCAAGTATATTCAGAGGTTCAGCCGTGTACAGTACAACATCCCAGACGTCCACCCCGCCGCGGTCATCAGCGCGTTTCATCAGAACGTGCGTAACCGCAGGATGCGGGAGGAGATGGCGATGTGCAGGATCAGAGACGTCAGTGAGCTATATGCCCTGGCCGACAAGTGTGCATGCGCTGAGGAAGGGAGGAGACTCCCCGGAGAGAAGACGGGAGCAGAAGGATCTGACAGTGAGGATATTGCCCCGGCAAAGAAAAACCGGCGGCGGAACAGGAAGAAGAAAGGCAAAGAGGTGCTAGTCGTTGAGCAGCCCGGCAACGAAGGTGGCGCCAAGAAGGCCAAAGTTGGTAGCTCCGGCAAGGAGATTGCCGCGTGCGCCAACTGCCAGGCTGTGGCAGCCGCCGACAAGCAGGACGGCTCCGACAAGCAATACTGCAAGATTCACCGCACCAAGGGCCATGACCTCCAGAGCTGCAAAAAGGTCGAGCAGCTTGTCCAGCAGCAAAAGGCTGAGTACGAGCGGCGAGACAAGGAGAGGGCCCAAGGTGGCGCCGCAGAATCTGGCAAGAAGCGCGCCGGCCGAGGAGGACGCCGCGGTAAGGCCAAGCAGCGGCAAGGAGACAGACCTCCCCGCGGCCGCGACAACGATGAAGACGACTACGACGACGAAGACATGGATGATGTCGAGACCAGTGAGCAGGAGTTTCAGAAAGCCACAGAGGTCTTGTGCATTGACGGTGGCGCTTCCCTGCACACTTCACACCGCCAACTCAAGCAGTGGGTGCGGGAAGTCAATGCAGCGGAACCACCTGTCGAATCGCGCAAACTTCTGAAATGGTCCAGCACGCCTATCATCTTTGACATTGAGGACCACCCTGATCGCACAACTGCGGTCGGGTGTTTCCCGATGTTGGTTTCACCAACTATCCGCAACCTCAAGGTCACCAAGATGCTAGTTGACGGCGGGGCCGGCTTAAACCTGATCTCCTCCGCCGTACTCCAAAAACTCCAGATCCCCGACAGCGAGCTTGAAGAGACCGGCACATTCCAAGGAATCAATCCGAGAAGGAGCAAGCCGAAGGGGAAGGTCACGCTGCCGGTAACATTTGGCAGCGAGCTAAACTTCAGGACTGAGAAGGTCACATTCGACGTTGCCGATATTCCATTGCCTTACAATGGGATACTTGGCCGTCCAGCACTCGCCAAGTTCATGGCAGCCTCTCACTACGCATATAACATGCTGAAGATGCCAGGCCCGATAAGCGTCATTTCCATCCCCGGCGACAAGAAGGATGCTCTTATCTGTGCCGACAAGATCTACCGGGAAGCAGCAGCCACGGCAGATCGCAATCCACTTGCCGCTGAAGCTCTTGGGGGGAAGAAGACCAAGTCCGGCAAGAGTTCTGATGCTCACTCCGGCAAGCGCACCTCTTCGGAGTGCTGCACTGCCGTCGAGGACGCACCATCGAGCTCCACCGGCAAGTGCAAGAAGACGATGGCAGCTCCGCCAGAGACGAAGAAGGTATCCGCCAAGGAGGACGGCACTGGTGGTACCTTCACCATCAGTGCCACGCTCGACCCTAAATAGGAAAGCGCACTCGTTGCTTTCCTGCGGGTGAATGTCGACGTGTTTGCATGGCAACCGTCTGACATCCCCGGTGTTCCCAGGAAAGTAATTGAGAACCACCTTGCCGTTTGTCCCCTTGCGCGGCCCGTCAAGCAGAAAATCAGGAAGCAGGCAGTGGAGCGCCAAGAATTCATTGCAGAAGAGATCAAGAAACTGGAAGCAGCAGGCCTTGTCAGAGGAGTGCTCCATCCCACGTGGTTGGCCAATCCTGTAGTCGTGCGCAAGGCAAACGGGAAATGGAGACTTTGTATCGATTTCACCGATGTTAACAAAGCTTGTCCCAAAGACCCATTTCCTTTGCCGCGCATTGACCAGATTGTTGACTCCACCGCCGGATGTGATTTGCTTTCATTTCTTGACACATACTCAGGATATCATCAGATCTTCATGGCAGAAGAGGATGAGGAGAAGACCGCATTTATTACTCCATGTGGCACATACTGTTTCGTACGGATGCCTTTCGGATTAAAAAATGCTGGTTCGACATTTGCAAGAGTAGTCCATGTTGCTCTTGAGCCACAAATACACAGAAATGTGGAAGCATACATGGATGATATAGTGGTCAAGAGCAAGGACAGAGCAACCCTGATATAAGATTTAGACGAGACCTTTGCAAATCTGTGCAAGATCAGCCTCAAGCTCAACCCAGAGAAGCGTGTGTTTGGAGTTCCCTCCGGCAAGCTTCTCGGGTTATTCGTGTCTCAGCGGGGAATTGAAGCCAATCCCGACAAGATCAAGGCCATTGAGCAGATTGAAGCACCAAAGCGCGTCAAGGATGTACAGAAACTTGCCGGTTGCGTGGCTGCTCTCAGCAGGTTTATCTCTCGGTCTGCTGAGCGCGCCCTGCCGTTTTTCAGATTATTGAAAAAGGCAGGTCCAATGAAATGGACTCCGGAAGCGGAGGCTGCGCTGCAAGACCTGAAGAGATACCTGTCCTCCCCTCCAATACTTGTCGCACCTAAGCCACAAGAGAAGTTGCTGCTATACATAGCGGCAACCAATCAAGTGGTTAGTGCTGCGTTAGTAGCAGAGAGGGAGGCAGATGATGAGCCAGCAACCGTGGCAAGCGCATCCAGCGACAAGCAGGGAGCCTCCTTGACAAGCTCTGGTCCCGAAAAAAATGGATCTACGCAGATACACGACGAGATACAGAAGAAGATGGTGCAGCGCCCAGTTTACTTTGTCAGTTCCCTTCTGCAGGGGGCTAGGTCAAGGTACTCTGGTGTGCAGAAATTGCTTTTCGGCCTTCTCATGGCCTTGAGAAAGCTGCGCCATTACTTCCAAGCACATGAGATCACAGTTGTCACTCGCTTTCCGCTGAAGAGGATACTGCAGAATCCAGAAGCGACAGGCAGGATTGTTGAGTGGGCACTGGAACTGTCAAGCTTTGGCCTCAAGTTTGAAAGCACTTCAACTATCCAGAGCAGAGCATTGGCAGAATTCATAGCAGAATGGACGCCAACACCAGATGAAAAAATTCCAGAAACGAGCATCCTCGACAAGGAAGCAAGCAAAGAGTGGCTGATGTACTTTGATGGTGCCTTTTCGCTGCAAGGCGCCGGCGCTGGCGTGCTGCTTGTCGCACCCACCGGTGAGCACCTCAAGTACGTAGTCCAGATGCACTTCCCCAAAGAGCAAGCAACGAACAATACTGCAGAATATGAGGGCTTGCTTGCCGGTCTCCGGATCGCGGCAGACCTTGGAATCAAGAAGCTCATTGTCAGGGGTGACTCACAACTTGTCGTCCGCCAAGTAAACAAGAGTTATCAGAGTCCGTTGATGGAAGCTTACGTCGACGAAGTGAGAAAGCTAGAAGAACACTTTGACGGCCTACAAATGGAGCATGTTCCAAGAGCTCAGAACGCCATTGCAGATGGCCTGTCAAAGTGTGCCGCACTTAAGTTACCTGTGGAACCAGGGATCTTTGTGCTCAAGCTGACTCAGCCGTCCGTAACACCATCAACTGGACAGAGCAAGAAGAGGAAGTTGGTTTCTGGTGACTATTTGCCGGCAGAGCTCCCCGAAGCCGCCGCCAAGAAGGTCCCCAAGATCAACGCCAAGAGTGCTGAGGAGCAGTCTGCTCCGGCAGACCCTAGGGTTTGTTCCGTTGAAGCAAGAGCTCCCGACAAGTTTTGCTCCGGCAAGCTTGCCGGGGAACGTCACGCTCCGGCAAAGCCGCAGGTTCTTGCCGTAGAAGCGGATATTCCCGCAGCAGTCTCCAAGATCAACACCAAGAGCGCTGAGGAGCAAGATGCTCCGGCAAGCCCTAGGGTTTGTTCCGTTGAAGCAGAAGCTCCCGACAAGTTTTGCTCCGGCAAGCTTGTCGGGGAACGTTAAGCTCCGACAGAGCCGCAGGTTCTTGCCGTGGAAGCGGATGTTCCCGCAGCAGCAGATTTGCCTTTAGTCCTTGTTGTCGAGCCACAAGCTCCAACATGGGCACATCAGATTGTCCATTTCCTTCAGACAGGAGGACTTCCCGAAGAGCAAGAAGAAGCAGAGAGAGTAGCCCGGCAGTCAAGTATGTACCAGTTTGTCGACAAGACACTGTACAGAAGAAGACTCAACGGTGTGAAATTGAAGTGTATTCCCCAGGAAGATGGACAAAAGCTGTTGGCAGAAATACATGGAGGCATATGTGGTCACCACATTGGCGCAAGAGTACTTGTCGGTAAAGCTTTCCGGCAAGGTTTCTTCTGGCCAACAGCCCTCCAGGATGCAACTGCACAAGTAACCAAGTGTGAAGCGTGTCAGTTTCATTCCAAGTAGATACACCAACCAGCTCAAGCTCTCCAGATGATCCCTTTATCTTGGCCATTCTCGGTCTGGGGGCTCGACATCCTCGGCCCCTTTCCCCGAGCTGTTGGGGGCTTTGAGTACTTGTACGTTGCAATCGACAAGTTCACAAAGTGGCCGGAAGTGGAACCAGTGAGGAAGGTGACAGCACAGTCAGCAGTCAAGTTCTTCAGGTCGATTGTTTGCCGCTTCGGGATCCCTAACAGGATAATCACCGACAACGGCACACAATTTACGAGCCGCACCTTCACGCAGTACGTCCAAGATCTTGGCGCCAAGGTCTGCTTCGCTTCTGTTGCTCACCCGAGAAGCAACGGTCAAGCGGAGAGGGCAAATGCTGAAGTGCTGCGTGGGCTCAAGACCAGAAATTTCGACAGGCTACACAAGTGCGGAAGAAACTGGATCGAGGAGCTGCCGATGGTTCTTTGGTCGATCAGAACGACGCCAAATCGAGCCACTGGACAGACACCTTTTGCTCTAGTCTATGGAGCAGAGGCAGTTATCCCCACGGAACTCGTATACGGGTCACCTCGAGTGCTCGCTTATGATGAGCTCGAGCAAGAGCGGCTGCGACAAGATGACACGCTGCTCCTTGAGGAAGACCGTCTCCAGGCTGCTGTGCGAGCTGCTCGCTACCAGCAAGCTTTACGCCGCTACCATAGCCGCAAAGTTAACGCCAGAAGTCTCGAGGAAGGCGACCTTGTTCTTCGGCGCGTTCAGTCCGCCAAGAATTCCAACAAGTTGACGCTGAAGTGGGAAGGCCCTTACCGGGTGAAACGAGTCACTAGGCCTGGCGCTGTCCGCCTTGAGACCGAAGATGGCATTCCGGTGAGCAACTCCTGGAACATTGAGCATCTTCGTAAGTTTTACCCGTAAGGCGCGGTTGTCGGAACCTGTTCCAGCAACCACCTTTTGTACAAGTCTTGCCGCTGTTGCATGTAATCCTTTGTACAAAGCCGGGCGCAGATCCCGTGCATAAGTAAAACTCATGTGCTCGGCACATTTTGTCAATTTTATGCTTTCTATTTTCTGGCATATATGATCTGACACTTTGTGCAACACCTACTCCACGGTAAGCAATAACGAGCCATAAAGCTCCATATCTGTATTGTCTCTTCTTCCTTTTGAAAGCAAGGTTCCCCTCGCCCACAAGTTTGCCGGGGGGGAAAGGAGAAGACGATGGATGGTATGGGCCAGGCGTCGTTCAAGAAAGTTTCGCCTTGCCGGGAAGCAAACAACAGAAAAGCTAAGTTGCCAAAGTTTGAGCAATCGAATTTTTCAAATTTTAAGTTATCTCCCTTGAACGACCACACTTTGTATGGGAAACCTGTGCGTGGAGGAACCAACTCATAGCTAGTTGCGCCCCTACTTTGTTTCGAGTCCGCTCAACAACTTGAGTGAGCTGCTAGCGCCCTTACTTTGCTTCGAGTCCGCTCAGCAACTTAAGTGAGCCGCTAGCGCCCTTACTTTGTTTCGAGTTCGCTCAGCAACTTAAGTGAGCTGCAACTAGTTGCGACAAGGTTTCTTGCCGGTAGCGGCACCGCCAGCAGGCTGCTGACGTTCCGCACTCAGCGCTCGCGGCTCAGGTGCCTGCACCGGCAAGTTCCCTAAAAGCGTAGGGCAAAAACATACAAAGGGAGGAATCAAGTAAAGGGAGTAACATTACAATCATTGCCCATAATCAAGTTACATTACAAAGATAGCTTGTCGCAGCTCTAACAGATTGTTTTCATGACATGATGGGCAGCGACAAGAAAAGAAGAAATGAGTGGCCTAATCTACGCGATCTCCTTCGACCCGCTTGATCCCACTCACCTTGTCCATAATGGGTGAGACAAGGGCCTTGAGCTCCTCCAGATCAGCTTCTGGCGGCAAGGACCTGAGGATATTGGTAAGGCGGAGGCCCGGATTGCGGAAGGCCACCTTCATCAACACTTTCTCGAGGGCTCCTGCGCAGATCTCGCGCGACTCGTCAGCTAGTTGCTTGGGGATCCTCTCTCGGAGTCGCTGAAGGGCCGTCGCCACGCCCTTGAAGAATAGGACGAGCTTGGCGCTGGGCTGGAGGTTGTCGTCGGAGGGATACCCAAGATCTTCCATCCCCAGCTGCGCCAGCTCCTTGTCGATATCTGTGGCGGCGTTCACCAGACTCTCCGTCCAGTGCGTCACAGTCTCCCTGAAGGTGTTCTGGGCGGTGGCATCGCTCTCCAGCAGCGCCTTGTCGGCCTTGATTTCCTCCTTCAAGGCCGCCTCCCGCTTCTTGGCGCTGTCCAAAGTCTTGGTCAAAATGGTTAGCTTCAACTCAAGATCCACGTTGGAGGCCTTGGTGACGCTGAGCTCCTTGCCCTTCTCGGAGAGATCGGCCTCCAGCCGCACCACCTTCGTCTTCAACTCCTCCTTGGCGGCCTCGGCGGCGGCGGCAGCGTCCTCTGCTTGCTTGAGGGCTCCGCCAAGCTTCTCCTCGCGCGAGGCAAGCTCCTCCTCGTGGGCGTCGAGATTGACCTTCCGCTGCGCCAGATCACCCTCTTCCGTGGCTAGCTTCACAGCGGCAAGTCGCTGGCGCTCTTCGGCTTCAGCCTTCTCGAGGAGAAAGACCTTCCGCGCTTTAGCGAGCTGCTCCCGCTCCTCCGCCAGGGATCGGAGGGCTTCCCGGTGGAAACCCCCGAGCTCTTCCGCGCGCTTTTCAATGTCTGCTCCCGCCTTCGCGACAAGCGCCTCGCGGGACTCCAGCTTGGCTTGTCGCGCGCGGTAGAGCGACATCAACCTGCGCAGCAGCCGCTCTTCTTCGGGCTCGTTGCTGCTGCTGCTTGGCGCGTCGACCAGCTTCAGCCCCGCGGAGGCGAGCACTTCTCCGTCGAAGACCTCCCCCTCGACCGGCGCTTTGGAGCTTGATACCCAGGGAAGATTGATGAAGACATCGTCGCCGGCCTTCAAATAAACGCCCGGCTGGGGCTCCTTGGAACTTGGCGCTGCAGCTTCGGCGGATGGGTCGGCGGTCGGCGTAGCGCCTGGCACTCCTGCGGCCTCAGGGCCGTCAGTACGATCGCCAGATTCCTCGCCAGTTGCTGCGGCGTCAGCCTTGGCGGCCTCTGCGCCGGTGGTGTCTCCAGCACCGGCTGCTTCATCGGCGGCGACCTCTGTCTCCATCTGCTCCACAGCGGATGGATCTGACAGCCGAAAAGGGGGAGAAGAGTCAAACAGAATCCAGCAGAAACCCATAAAGATCAAGAAAAGAAGGATCCAAGAGAAGTTTTAAAGCAAGGGGAGTACCTGCACCAGGCTCTGCGGTTGTGGTCTCCGTCGTCGGGGGGCCGCTGGCGCTGTCCCTCGCCGGAGAACCCTCCCTTGCCGGAGACTTCTCCCTCACCGGGAAGCCTTCCCTTGCCGGAGAATTCTCCCTTGTCGGGGGATTCTCCCTTGGCTCTTGGTGGGGCTGATCGGCTCCTACACAAGTCAACAAGCAGATATCAGCAAAGACAAGTACCCATGCGCGCCTCGCCGCGGAAAATAATTCACACACTTACGCTGGGGGCTGCCATGGAGGGAAGTCGCCGGCTCCGGCAAGGTTGTCTCGGGCGTGCCACCTGTTGTCACAGTGGGCTCGTCCTCGATGATGATCACTGGGGCCTTAGCTCTCTTTGCCGCTCTCTGGGCCAGAGTCCTAAAGAGGAACAGATTCAGGGAAAAGCAAGTGAGAAACAAGACCAACAGCAAGAGTTGAAGAAATGCAAGTACAACAAGAGAAGCTTACTCTTCTTCTTCTTCCTCATCGGAGCTTAACGCGGAGAAGTCGAAGCCTGGCGCGCGCCTGGAGCAAGGAGGCGGAGGAGAAGCTTCCCTTGGCTGCTTGGCGGGAGCAGTGGCGGCGGTCTGAGACGACCCCGCTCCGGCTGTCGGCGCGGCGTGAGTAGCGGCAGGGACTGAAGCGGTGGTCCGGCTAGACTCCGCTCCAGTTGCCGTCGTAGCATGAGGCGCTCCCGTGGCAACGGTGTTTGCCGTGGTCGAGCGTGTCACGCGGCGTGGTGACTGTTGGCCCGCTTGCCGCTCCGCCACATCACCAACCTTGCGGAGACGCCTTCTTGGTGGGGATGGAGGCTCTGCTTCTGGTGGGCTGTCTGAAGACGAGGTGGAAGAAGAGTCGATTTGCAACGAGCCGCTCGTGTCCTTGGCGGGCTCGCTCGGCTCGGTGTCTTGCCCGGCAAGCCCCTTCTTGCCGGCAGGCTCCCCTCGCTCGGCACGGCTTGCCGCTTCTGCTGCATCGGCCTCCTCCATAGTGAACCCGAACTCGCCCGCGGCTGCGGCTGCCGCTGCCTCCTCCAGCCTAGTGGCGATGAGCGCCATCTCCGCATCCGTGGTGTCGCGGGTGAGGCCGTCCTTCTCGTCGAGGCAGATTGGCACTTCCACCAAGTCGTCGAAGAATTGCTGCACGACCTCGTCTGCAGGCTCCTGCCAAG
Organism: Triticum urartu; assembly: GCF_056163025.1. Taxonomy (NCBI): domain Eukaryota; kingdom Viridiplantae; phylum Streptophyta; class Magnoliopsida; order Poales; family Poaceae; genus Triticum; species Triticum urartu. Next base: position 575,630,702 of record NC_141879.1, read on the forward strand.
TTGGCACAATCCCGTGCGAGTCGCACTCCGGCATCATTGCACGGATGCGGTCGAGCGCGGAATTGTTGCACAAAGGCACGACGCCACCTGGCAACCTGAACACCTCGGGATGCTGGGGGTCATATTTGAACAGCTCCTGCAGCATCGCGTTGAGCTCCAGGACTGTGAAGTTGTAATTGAGGCTTGGCCGCAGCCTCATGATGTCTGCCACGTTCTTGAACTCCCAAGTGGGCCTCCCCCGTTCCTGCAGGGGGGCGATGCGGCGGCGAAGGAAGTCTGCGCCAACAGCGCCAACAGTAAGCCCGGAAAGCCTCAGGCGCAGGATCCTGGTGACGGCAATCTTCAGCCTGGCGTCCTCCGGAGCCATGTCACTCCAATCACTGCCGCGTGCTACTGGGGTTCAGCGTCGGACGGTGAATGGCTGCGGGCTCTCCTCGTCAATCCAGCACCAATCAGCTCTCCACTCCTCCCACTTGCCGCGGAATTCTCCCTCCAGATAGGTCTCTTTCTTGCCGGGCCTTGAGATCCAGGCAATCCCGCCGGATAGAGGCTCTCCTCTCTCTACTCGGGGTATGAAAAAGTGGCGGAAGAGGGCTACGTTGGGAAGGACTCCGACAAAGTTTTCGCAGAGGTGTGCGAAAACTGCCATTGTCAGGATGGCGTTAGGGGTGAAGTCAAGGAGATGGAATCCATAGGTGTTCATGATGTCGCAGAAGAAATCAGAGAAGGGCGGGCAGAGCCCGCAATAGAAGAACAATGCGAAGAAGGGGTACCCATTCGGAGCCTTCTTCCAAGCGGCGGCGGGGAGAACCTTTGTGCGCGGATGCGCGCGCGTCTCCGCCGACCAGAACAGATAGTAGTTCTCCCTCAGCTCCTTCGCGCCGAGCTTGGGAGGGAAAACGGACCGCTCCTTCCGCAGCGCCACGAGCCGCTGCGCCTCGGTCGTCTTCACGGTCTTCCCCTTGTCGGCTTTTGGAGCCATGGCGGAAGTAGTGGAGGAGGTCGACGGCGTTGGTGGTGCTAGTGGCGATGGGGGGCGGAGCGCTGCTCTCTCTCTCTCAGCTTTGGGGAGGCAAGGGAGCGGCGGAGATTTCTGAGATTGGGAACGGCAACGGGCGAGTGGGCCAACTGCCCCTGTTTCCCCTGCTTATAAAGGGGGAGGGGGCGGACGCTCCGCATTTCCGAATAAAGAAACCCCCACGACCTCTCCCACGACGCCGCATTCAACGCGTGCCATTCGGGGAGGGCGCGGTGGATACGGAGTGAGATACGGCGTAACCTAGGCCGCGCGTGCCCGTGCCCTGTTTTGGGCCTGGCCCAACAGCGCTCGGCACCATGTATGGCCCAGGCCCCGGGGCTCCTGTCGGTGTACTAGAGTAGGGGTACCCTAGTATCCCGAACTTGTGCACGGGCAGTCGCAGCATCCCGCGGCAAGGCTTGCCGGGTGACCGCCAAGATCCTCCGTGGTTCCTTTAGAGCCATTCAAGAACAAAGTGTCCAAGTCAAGAAGACAAGACCCCGGCAAGAGGAGCTTGCCGGGAAGGCCACTCAAGGCATTTCAAGGAACTTGCCGCGGGGCACAACGCGTTCCGGCAAGACCCGGTGAGCGACAAGCTCCCGGACGCGACAAGACAACGACCGCGGCAAGGCGCTCGCCGCGGCAAGCCACCTCTCCGCGCCCGCGCTCTAGCACATCCACCAACGTGTCGCTCTGGGGCCCTTCCAGGCGTACATGGTGGAAGGCTGTGCAGCTAGGGACGTGCGGTGGCAAGCGGCGCTGACAAGATCGCCATCGTGGCGAACGGTGGCGTCCCTGGCGGTCCCTTTTCGCACTGTTTAGGCAACACAGACGGGCATTTAAGACACTTGTCCCCTGCCGTCAGGGTTAGGTATGATACACTGTAGCAGGTAGCTGTGCCTTCCACAACACCTTTCCATTTTTGCCCTTTACCTCCGTTGTCACCTGTCGGTAGCCCCTTGAGCGTATAAAAGGAGGCCCGTGTGCAACGTAGAGGGGGGTTAGCCAGTTCGAACACTCACGCTCGGTCTTGCTGGCCGCTGGTGTGTACTGTAGCACTCCGCGCTCCCGAGCTAGAAATCAATACAAAACCATGAAGCAGGAGTAGGGTTTTACGCATCCGTGCGGCCCGAACCTGGGTAAATCGCTCGCGTGCTTCGCCTCGATTTGCTCTTTGCACGATCTCCGCCCCCGCCGAACCGAAAGGGACCTGGCCCGCCGGTCCCATAGGTGCCCGTGGATCAGCACCCCGGCACCCGCCTCCTGTTACCATCCGCCTTAGATGCATAGTTCGGGACCCCCTACCCGAGATCCGCCGGTTTTGACACCGACATTGGTGCTTTCATTGAGAGTTCCACTGTGCCGTCACGGTAAGGCCTGATGGCTCGCCTTGTTGTCAGGGACAACGTTACCTCTGGGGGAGCCCTGGCTGTAGGCCAAACTCTCCGATTAGGCGGCTTCGTCAAGACCGCCCCATCGGCCGTCGCGCCGACGATGACTTCTCGGGTCATAAAAAATAGCCTCCACATCGGCTCGGGATTCACCGAGCAGATGGATCCAATGGAGCTCTCTTCTTTGAACAAGCTCTTGGATCGCATTGCCGCCTTGGGAGTCACAATGGACTATGATCGGATCGGGCTTAAACCCGACCAAAGGGAGATTAACTCTCCGCCGATTACCCATCAGATAGCGGTGGTGGAGGAGTGATGCAGCGATTCTTCCTCTATTTTGAGGAGAAACTATGTCCGGATTCCCAAGCTCTCCGAGCCGGATACCCGTCTATGGGAGGACATGGCCCGTGCTTCGAACCTGGAATAGAACAGCGGGCTAGTACCGTTGGGCAACATCCCAGAGCCTAAACTACCAAGCTCGGAAACTCCTTTGGGTCTCAGACCGGGACAGGGTTTGGACTTAAATCTACCCACCCACCCTCACATAAGTGATCTTTCCCATATTAGACAAGAGCCCCAAGAGACAGTACATCACTATTGGGCCAGATTCCTCCTTACAATAAGCAAGGCGAAGGACTGTCGCGAGGAAGACGCAATTTCATTCTTTTGCAAAAATTGCATGGACAAGGGAATCCTCAACGCCATAAGTCGCCGTGATATAACACACTTCGCTGACTTGGCATCCATAGTACGGAAGTACTGTGCGATGGAAAGCACTTGGAAATCCCAAACACAATTCTGGGATCCTCCGGCTCTAACTAAACCCTCTGTCCAAACTAAAAGGGTGTACTCTCGTAAGTCACCCAATCCAATTACAAAGAAGCCAAAACCCACTACAGGGCGTAGAACCATATTGGAGGGATGGCTCAATGGGCCATGCAAAATTCACAGTATATCAGATACCATGCCAACACACAACCTTAGCGCATGTTGGATACTCCGGCAGGTGGCCAGGAGCGGTGAGGATCTCCTCGTCAACAATACCGCAGAGCACCCTCCCGCGGAAAATAACAATACAGTACTGACAGTCTTTGAGACTTTCGCCTCAAACAATAGGCGCAAGCGGGCACTTCGCAGCCTCGCCGAAGTCTGTCACGTTGCAACGATAAATCCATGGAACGACATAGCCATAACCTTCAATGCCAGTGACGAACCTCAATTCCGCACAGCTCGAGCTCCAGCCTCTTTGGTCCTTAGTCCAATTGTGGACGACTTCCGCCTTACTAAAGTACTCATGGACGGTGGCAGCGGATTAAACCTCATCTATGAGGAGACTCTTCGAAAAACTGGGATCCTCCGGAAGTACTGCGGGAGTTCTTACGCAAGAATTGGGACATCTTCGCCTGGCATCCTTCAGATATGCCAGGCATCCCACGCAGGCTGGCCGAGCATATCCTAAACATTCTAAAGGAATACAAGCCGGTCAAGCAAACTCTTCGGCGTTTCTCCGAACCCAAGCGACAAGCCATGGGAGAAGAACTAGCCAAGTTACTCAAGGCCAGATTCATCAGAGAAATAAAACATCCGGACTGGCTAGCAAACCTGGTGATGGTACCAAAGAAGGACAAATCCTGGCGCATATTTTTCGATTTTAAGGACCTTAACAAAGCTTGCCCCAAGGATCCCTTCCCCCTCCCCTGCATCGACCAAATTATCGATGCTACCACGGGACACGACTCGTTGTGTTTCCTCAACGCATACTCTGGATACCATCAAATCAAGATGGTGGAGCCTGATCAAGCCGCAACGGCATTCATTACCCCATACGGCCCCTTCTGTTTCAACACCATGCCTTTCGGGCTCAAAAACGCCGGTGCGACCTATCAACGCATGATTCGGACATGCCTGGAAGCACAAATCGGCAAAACAGTGGAGGCATGCGTAGACGATGTGGTAATTAAAACCAGACACGTCGAATCTTTGATAGACGACTTGAGGCTCACGTTCAACAATCTCCGAACATATGACATTAAGCTCAATCCGGAAAAATACGTTTTCGGCATACCCGCCGGAAAGCTCTTGGGCTTCATTGTTTCCAACAGAGGAATTGAAGCGGATCCGGCTAAAATCCAAGCTCTGTCACAGTTGGCTATCCCAAAAAACCTCAAGCAAATCCAGAAATTAACTGGATGCGTGGCTGCCTTAAGCCGTTTTATCTCCCGACTGGGAGAAAAGGCATTACCTCTTTATCGCCTTCTTCGGCACACCGAACACTTCGAGTGTACGGACGCGGCTACAGCCGGATTGGAAGAAATAAAAGCTGCCTTGGCCAGCAACCCAATCTTGGCCGCGCCAAATATCGGCGAACCAATGCTGTTATATATAGCGGCAACACACTAGGTTGTAAGCGCGGTGCTCGTCGTCGAACGAGAAACGGTCGAACATAAGTTCCCGCTTCAAAAGATGGTATACTACATATCTACTGTCCTCACTCCATGCAAATTCCGGTACCCACATTATCAAAAGATAGCATACGCGGTCTTCATGGCATCCCGAAAACCACGGCACTACTTTCAAGAGTGTTCAATTACGGTGGCCTCCGAGGTTCCACTCAATGACATTATAAACAACCGCGATGCCACGGGCCGGATTGCTAAATGGGCTATTGAGATCCTCCTGTTCTACATATCATACAAACCACAGCGAGCCATTAAGTCACAAGTACTGGCCGATTTCGTCGCCGAATGGACAGAAGCCGAACTCCCTAAAGAATACGGCGCATACTCCAATTGGATCATGCACTTTGACGGCTCTAAAATGCTGGCGGGTCTGGGAGCAGGCGTCGTCCTGACATCCCCAACCGGAGATACAGTCCAATACGTACTCCAAATATTATACACAGACTCCAACAACGCAGCCGAATATGAGGCCCTGTTGCATGGTCTCCGGATGGCAGTCTCCATGGGCATTCAACACCTAGAAGTGCGTGGGGATTCAAACCTCACAATATCTCAAATAAATGGAGATTTTGATGCCAAGGACCCAAAAATGGCGGCTTATCGCAATGCCATCCTCAAAAGGTCAGCTCGATTCGAGGGGCTCGAATTCCACCATGTGGTCCGAGAATACAATCAAGCGGCGGATATCCTCGCCCGAATCGGCGCTAACCGCGACCATGTCCCACCTAATATCTTCTTGGAAAGGCTGTTTAAGCCATCTGTGGTGTGGGAAGGGGAGACCGGCAACAATAGCCCGGATCCGGCCACAACACCAGACCCCGAACACTCTGACGTAATCGGAGGCTCCGCCACCGAGATAACACCTTCGGCCCACGTGATTATGGCTGTCATCGCCCCATGGACAGAACCCTTCTTGGATTACCTAAATAGGCAAGAACTCCCTGAGGACCAAAACGAGGCACGTTGCATTGTGCGGCGGTCTAAAGCCTACAAGGTCCACGAGGGAGAGCTTTATAAGAAAAGCACTACCGGAGTACTGCAAAGGTGCATCTCCGAGGAGGAAGGACGACAACTTTTGGCAGAAATTCATGCTGGACTCGGCGGCCATCACACTGCAGCTCGGGCCCTTGTAAGTAAGGCCTTCCGTACAGGTTTCTACTGGCCGACAGCTCAAGCAGACGCACAGGACCTCGTTCAACATTGCGTCGGTTGCCAGCTCTTTGCAAACCAAAGCCATATGCCACCTACTGTCCTCCAAACAATCCCCATTACTTGGCCCTTCGCGGTCTGGGGGCTTGATATGGTCGGACCCCTTAAAGGAGGAATCCATAAGAAAAAGTACCTATTGGTCATGGTGGATAAATTCACCAAATGGATAGAAGCCAAACCAGTTAAAACGGCCGAATCCGGACTAGCGATAGATTTCATATCCGGGGTTGTACACCGCTACGGTGTCCCCCACAGTATCATCACCGATAACGGCTCGAACTTTACAGCCGACGAGGTAAAAACTTGGTGCGGCGACATGGGCATTAAGCTCGGTTACGCATCCGTCTATCACCCTCAAACTAACAGTCAAGTCGAACGAGCAAATGGTCTTATAATGAGCGGCATTAAACCCAGACTAGTGCGGTCCTTGAAAGAATCAGATACGCACTGGGTCGAGGAGCTCGACTCCGTACTATGGGGGATCAGACCACGCCAAATCGCACTACCGGATACACACCTTTCTTTATGGTGTACGGCGCAGAGGCGGTACTGCCCTGCAACATCATTCATGACTCACCTCGTGTGCGCATGTACGAAGAGAAAGAAGCCGAGCTAGATCGGTAGGACAGTTTGGACGCCCTGGAGGAGGAGCGTGACATGGCAAAAGCCCGATCCGCATTCTATCAACAACAGGCTCGATGATATCAAAGCAGAGAAGTACGGGCCAAAACTTATAATGTTGGCGAACTTGTTCTACGCCTACCAGAGAAGAAAAAGGACAAGCTCAAACCCAAATGGGAAGGTCCCTTCATCATTGACAAAGTTCTGACCGGTGGAGCGTACCGTTTGCGGGATGCATCGGACAATCGACTCGAGCCAAACCCATGGAACGCGGCCAGACTCCGAAGGTTCTACGCCTAGCGCCGGACTCTGTGTTCGTCTCCTTACCTTCGACAATTTTTTATATATATTCGTTATCTATATTTTTCTTTCTTTCTTCCTTTTCTTCGCGGCCTTCAAAGGTTAAACTCTGTCTTGATTGCACAATTTGTACGCGCTAAGCGCGCTCATTATACCTGGGGGCTTCTTATACAGAAGCTGAATATAATTATGATCCGGGCTCTATGCCTACCGCACATGTGTTATTTTTACACATGCACCTTTTCTGTGCCATTATATGCATCGATATGACTTAAGTTTTGGCCAAGCTGGGTTGCCTGTCTCTTGTGTTTATGCCCTACGTTCCCGTTAATTCGGCTAGGGCATACGGGGAGCACCTCTGCGATTGTTACTGTCGGGTCAGCCGGACGTGTACCTCAGACTGGGTGAAGCCTAAAGCTAGCGTTCTTAAGGGAATATTCGGTCGGCGAACAAAGGATGACTTTTTTACTTATTAGAATACATACCCCCAGATGTTTATATCCTGCGTCTCTTGTCGCAGTTTGGACATGCACATTAATGCATGCGTACCCAGGGAAAGGAACCCTTAACAGAACTATTCTCCCTGGAAGATGTTTCTTACTATCCATGTAATATAACATAACTAGTTGGGTATTTGTCTGTTCAAGCACTTATGACCCCTACGCCTGGTTTCCACGCGTACCCCGATTTTTACATAACTGAGTGGGTATTCGGATACACTCTGGACTGTCGGGTCCAGAGGTCGAAGCGAAAAGGTCCGCCATGACAAATGATTTAAAATCCGGCTAGGGACAATATATGTCACTCAAAGTACACAGTCACTTAGACTGACTAAATTCTTCTTCTATACCATCCAACAGGCTGTCTAGCCTACAATCCTGTTGGGAATACTTTGCGGCTAATTTCACCTGGCCATACACCAAGCTGACGGGGATCTCTTTCCCGTCAGGCCCTACAGGTCCGACCTCGGCCATATGGTTCGGATCGGCCTTGGTATATCGAGTCTTCACCATGGCCCAGGCTTCCCTCGCACCTTGTCGACAGGCAGATATCTTCCATAATCAGAAGCGCCGCCGCGCTCCCTTGAGTATCTCTACAAGCTCCGCCATGCCTCCTGGCAGGGAGGCGGATGGCCACAAGGCCTGGGCAAGGTCATGCATCACCTGCCGAACTTGTTTGTGCAGTTGTGAGAGCTCTGGCAGAAGATCTGCCACAGACCCGGGCATCTCCTCTCCGGGACGGCCCGTCGACATACCTACAGATATAGCTCTGTTAGCTGGTTTCTTCGCCGAATTCTATAGAAGTTCGCTCAAGCACTTACTGAAAATGCCGCGTCGAAGCCTTTTATTCTCCTTTACAGAGTCAGCCAGCTGGGCCCAAACATCTTTCAGTTCAACACCCAGCCGGGTATTGGCATCTTGGAGATCATTTTTCTCCCGCCTTACTTGTGTAAGCACGTGCTCGCCAGTCTTCAGCTGTCGTTGAGCATGTTGCTCCTCCGGATTCACTCCGGGATCATCTGCAGAATCTATTGATTAGATTAGCATGCAAGCCAAATATTAACCGATACATTTCGTTCTTTTCAATAGGAACAAGTGTTACCAGATGGGGCCTTCTGGGACTCCTCCATTTTGGCAACTGCGGCCCGTAACTGGGCTTTGCACTCCTCCAGCTCTTGAGACAATTGGGTATTCCTCTCAGTAAGAACCTATGCAAGTAATGATCCTTAAATCAGTTGTGCAAACTATTTCAAGTCTCAGGGGCTACTGGTATATATATATAATTATCAGATTTTCTTACCCGTATATCCTTTACATACTGGTCCGTGGCTCTGGCAAGACCATTTTGAGCACCTCGGATGTACGTGTCCCCTGAGTTGAAGGCATCAAACGCCTCTTCAGAAAAACCGGGGTCGCGGAGTACGGCCTAGCGACGCCTGTGCTTCATGGCACTCTCCACTTCGGAATTTGTGGTGGACAGCCTATCTGCATCCTCGGTAGGAGGAATATCCGGTGTTGTCCCCACATTAGCATCTGCCTCCAAGTCCGGCTTTGGAGCCCAGCTGGTGGAGGCATGGCCGGCAGGCTCTCCGGATACGGTCCGGCGAGCGTTTTTCCTGGTTTTAACCACGGACGTTATTATACTTTAAAGACAATAACCACGGAGTAGGGTTCTTTTTCATACCTCTGCGACAGCATCTCAGTCCTGACCGCCTCCCTTTTAAGCCTACCCGGTTTCGGGCCCCTTGTTGGTGAGTCGCTGCGGGTTCGGCATGGCGTCCCAAGGGCCTTCCCTGCAAGACACCATACATGTGCGGTGGGTGAAGTGCGAAAAAGGGGATCCTTCTCAGAAGTTGGGACTTCGGTTTTACTTACATGCGATGCAGGGAGTAGTCCAGGATAATCGGCGGTGATGGCCACCAAGGCGCCGTCGCAGCTTAACTGATAAAACGTCCTGTCGATGAGCTCCACGAATATGTCCGAATCTTCTTCGAGTCCGGGATAGAGGGCCCAATCAAGGTCCTCTAGCTATGGAGACGGGCTGTGAATCTCCCTCACAGCTTTTCGTAGTTCCTGCTATGAAATAGCAAGGTAAATATTTAGGACAAAGAAAGCGGGAAGGTTTGGAGTAAAAAGCAGCAGCTCACCCAGTTTGGGGGGTTGTACATGGAGAATCCATCCCGTGGCTTAATACGGATGAACTCCTCTTCCTCTCCCTTATATAAATCAGACAGTATTTTTGCCAGAGCGGCGGCGGAGTCCGGACCTTTACGGCCACAGCGGGTGGCATCGTCTTCTCCATTGAAGTGCCACATGGGTTGTCCCTGATATTGAAGTGGCTGCACCCCCCGCGTTATACATATTGACATAACCTCGATTATTATCAGTCCTGATTCGGCCAGTGTCTTTATCCGGCTCATTAGGTAAAGGACCTCCCTGTTGTCTTTCTCCTGGGGGCTCCGAGGGCGCCAGCTACGGCATTTCTTCAAAGGGGCGTTGTTGAACTCAGGAAGGCCCATCCGAATAGGGTCCGGGAGCGGAACTTCCTCCATATAAAACCACTCCGAAGGCCAGTGTTCGGATGTATTCTTCGGAGTACCGGATAGGTATCCGGTCCCGGCAATGCGCCATATTTCGGCTCCGCCCACTTGAAATATTGACCCCTTCTGTGTACGGGGCACGAGGCAGAATAGCCTCTGCCATAGCTCAAAATGAGCTTCGCAGCCCAGAAACAGCTTGCAAGGGGCAACGTAGCCCGCGATGTGTAATATGGAGGTGGGAGTAAAGTTATGCAGCTAGAGGCCATAGAACTCTAGGAGCCCGCGGAGGAATGGACGGATTGGAAATCTGAGTCCCCTCAATAAATAAGGGATGATGCATACCCGCTCCCCCGTGGATGGGTTGGGAAAGCTTTCTGCTTGCTCCCCGCCATTATAAGTGGCTAGTCCGGCTCGGACGGGGACCATGTACGCAGGAGGGAGAAACCCCTGGGTCTGCAACTCTACTAGTTGGCTATGGGGAACATAACACTTCTCCCAACTACATGGCTTAGGGCTACGGGGGCGAGAGGAGGAGCTGCGGTGGCCGGCCATGATGGGATGGATTTTTCCGGGCACGCTCCAATGGATACTCGCTATGGGAAGGTGGTGTGATCTAGATCTGAAGATCCCCGGCTGTTTAAATAGACGATTCACCTACCTGGTTAGGGTGGTAAATGTAAAAACTCCCCGACCTCTCGCATTCGCTCGACACGTGGAAGATAGCCATTATTAAGGCATAGAAGCCGAGGAGTGCAACATTCATGGGAGGCCGGACACAACTCGTTATGACAGGTACTCAGGATTTGGAGGAGAACCCTCCTTGCAATGCCGAAGGCAATCTGCGCTTCGGACTCATCGTCATTGAAGCCTGGTTCGGGGGCTACTGAGGGAGTCCCGGATTAGGGGGTCCTCGGACAGCCAAACTATATACTTTGGCCGGACTGTTGGACTATGAAGATACAAGATTGAAGACTTCGTCCCATGTCCGGATGGGACTCTCCTTTGCGTGGAAGGTAAGCTTGACGATTCGGATATGTAGATCTCCTCCCTTGTAACCGACTCTGTGTAACCCTAGCCCCTCCGGTGTCTATATAAACCGGAGGGTTTTAGTCCATAGGACAACAACAATCATACCATAGGCTAGCTTCTAGGGTTTAGACTCTCCGATCTTGTGGTAGATCAACTCTTGTAATACTCATATCATCAAGATCAATCAAGCAGGAAGTAGGGTATTACCTCCATCGAGAGGGCCCGAACCTGGGTAAACATTGTGTCCCCCGCCTCCTGTTACCATCCACATTAGACGCACAGTTCAGGACCCCCTACCCGAGATCCGCCGGTTTTGACACCGACAAGGACCGGAAGCGTGGAGACAAGGCTCGAGGCAATGGAGCAACACGTTTTCAAGTGTCAGGAGATGGTGGAGCGTGGACTTGACTCCAATCACATAATGATCATGGAGTTCACCAACAACCACAAGCTGGATGCCAAGGACATTGGGGAGGCCATCTTTAAGCTTCATGAGAAAATCGAGCGCCTCCAAGCCCAGATCTATGACGTGCAAAACCAAAACTGTGAGTATGAATATAGATTCAAGAGGATGAGTTTGGCTGCAGATTTGAGGATCCGGAGACTCGATCATCCTTCTATGATGGTGAGCCTATGCCTTGGAAGATGGACGACAAGCCTACATCTTCAACAACTCCTTCATCACCACCTCCGAGGAAGGAAACATAAACACATGGGTATGGGCACTCCCCTTGGCAACTTCCAAGCTTGGGGGAGTGCCCCGGTATCATATCACCATCACTTTTATCTTTACCGTGATACATCTCCAACGTATCTATAATTTTTGATTGTTCCATGCTATTATATTATCTGTTTTGGATGTTAATGGGCTTTATTTTACACTTTTATATTATTTTTGGGACTTACCTATTAACCGGAAGCCCAGCCCAAATTGTTGTTTTTTGCCTATTTCAGTGTTTCATGGAAAAGGAATATCAAACGGAGTCCAAACGGAATGAAACCTTTGGGAACGTGATTTTTGGAGCAAACGTGATCCAGAGGACTTGGAGTGGACGTCAAGAAATGAACGAGGTTGACATGAGGCAGGGGGGCATGCCTACCCCCCTGGGCGCGCCTGATAACCCACAAGTATAGGGGATCACAATAGTTTTCGAGGGTAGAGTATTCAACCCAAATTTATTGATTCGACACAAGGGGAGCCAAAGAATATTCTCAAGTATTAGCAGCTGAGTTGTCAATTCAACCACACCTGGAAACTTAATATCTGTAGCAAAGTATTTAGTAGCAAAGTAATATGATAGTAGTGGTAACAGTAGCAAAAGGTAATGATAACAAAAGTAATGTTTTTGGTGTTTTGTAGTGATTGTAACAATAGCAATGGAAAAGTAAATAAGCGAAGAACAATATATGGAAAGCTTGTAGGCAATGGATCGGTGATAGAGAATTATGCCGGATGTGGTTCATCATGTAACAGTCATAACCTAGGGTGACACAGAACTAGCTCCAATTCATCAATGTAATGTAGGCATGTATTCCGAATATAGTCATACATGCTTATGGAAAAGAACTTGCATGACATCTTTTGTCCTACCCTCCCGTGGCAGCGGGGTCCTAGCGGTAACTAAGGGATATTAAGGCCTCCTTTTAATAGAGTACCAGACCAAAGCATTAACACATAGTGAATACATGAACTCCTCAAACTACGGTCATCACCGGGAGTGGTCCCGATTATTATCACTTCGGGGTTGCCGGATCATAACACATAGTAGGTGACTATAGACTTGCAAGATAGGATCAAGAACTCTCATATATTGATGAAAACATAATAGGTTCAGATCTGAAATCATGGCACTCGGGCCCTAGTGACAAGCATTAAGCATAGCAAAGTCATAGCAACATCAATCTTAGAACATAGTGGATACTAGGGATCAAACCCTAACAAAACTAACTCGATTACATGATAAATCTCATCCAACCCATCACCGTCCAGCAAGCCTATGATGGAATTACTCACGCACGGTGGTGAGCATCATGAAATTGGTGATGGAGGATGGTTGATGATGACGATGGCGATGGATTCCCCTCTCCGGAGCCCCGAACGGACTCCAGATCAGCCCTCCCGAGAGGATTTAGGGCTTGGCGGCGGCTCCGTATCGTAAAACATGATGAATCCTTCTCTTTTATTTTTTTCTCCCCGAAAGTGAATATATAGAGTTGGAGTTGAGGTCGGAGGAGCTCCAGGGGGCCCACGAGGAAGGGGGCGCGCCGGGGGGCAGGCGCGTCCCCCACCCTCGTGGCTAGGGTGTGCCCCCCTGGTCTTGATCTTTTGCCAGTATTTTTTATTATTTCCAAAAATACGCTCCATGGAGTTTTAGGTCATTCCGAGAACTTTTGTTTCTGCACATAAATAACACCATGGCAATTCTGCTGAAAACAGCGTTAGTCCGGGTTAGTTCCATTCAAATCATGCAAGTTAGAGTCCAAAACAAGGGCAAAAGTGTTTGGAAAAGTAGATACGACGGAGACGTATCAACTCCCCCAAGCTTAAACCTTTGCTTGTCCTCAAGCAATTCAGTTGACAAACTGAAAGTGATAAAGAAAAACTTTTACAAACTCTGTTTGCTCTTGTTGTTGTAAATATGTAAAGCCAACATTCAAGTTTTCAGCAAAGATTATAGACTAACCATATTCACAATAACGCATAGGTCTCATGTTTACTCATATCAATGGCAGAATCAACTAGCGAGCAATAATAATAAATCTCGGATGACAACACTTTCTCAAAACAATCATAATATGATATAACAAGATGGTATCTCGCTAGCCCTTTCTGAGACCGCAAAACATAAATGCAGAGCACCTTTAAAGATCAAGGACTGACTAGACATTGTAATTCATGGTAAAAGAGATCCAGTCAAGTCATACTCAATGTAAACTAACAGTAATGAATGCAAATGACAACGGTGCTCTCCAACTGGTGCTTTTTAATAAGAGGGTGATGACTCAACATAAAAGTAAATAGATAGGCCCTTCACAGAGGGAAGCAGGGATTTGTAGAGGTGCCAGAGCTCGGTTTTGAAATAGAGGTGAATAATATTTTGAGCGGTATACTTTCATTGTCAACATAACAACCAAGAGATGGCGATATCTTCCATGCTACACACATTATAGGCGGTTCCCAAACAGAATGGTAAAGTTTATACTCCCCCTCCACCAACAAGCATCAATCCATGGCTTTCTCGAAACAACGAGTGCCTCCAACTAACAAGAGTCTCAGGGGGAGTTTTGTTTGCAATTATTTTGATTTAGTTTTCATAAAGCATGGGACTGGGCATCCCGGTGACCAGCCATTTTCTCGTGAGTGAGGAGCGGAGTCCACTCCTCTGGAGAATAACCCGCCTAACATGGAAGATACGGACAGCCCTAGTTGATAAATGAGCTATTCGAGCATACAAAACAGAATGTTTATTTGAAGGTTTAGAGTTTGGCACATACAAATTTACTTGGAACGGCAGGTAGATACCGTATATAGGTAGGTATGGTGGATTCATATGGGATAACTTTGGGGTTTATGGAGTTGGATGCACAAGCAGTATTCCCGCTTAGTACAGGTGAAGGCTAGAAAAATACTAGGAAGCGACCAGCTAGAGAGCGACAATAGTCATGAACATGCATTAAAATTAATCAACACTGAATGCAAGCATGAGTAGGATATAATGCACCATGAACATAAATATCGTAGAGGCTATGTTGATTTTGTTTCAACTACATGCGTGAACATGTGCCAAGTCAAGCCACTCGAATCGTTCAAAAGAGGATACCACCCTATCATACCACATCACAACCATTTTAATAGCATGTTGGTACGCAAGGTAAACCATTATAAGCTCCTAGCTAATTAAGCATGGCATGAGCAACTATAATCTCTAATTGTCATTGCAAACATGTTTATTCATAATGGGCTGAATCAGGAACGATGAACTAATCATATTTACAAAAACAAGAGAGGTCGAGTTCATACCAGCTTTTATCATCTCAGTCAGTCCATCATATATCGTCATAATTGCCTTTCACTTGCATGACCGAACAATGTGGATAATAATAGTGCACGTGCATTGGACTAAGATGGAATCTGCAAGCATTCAATAAATAGGAGAAGACAAGGCAATGTGGGCTCTTTTGTCAGATCAACAATAATGCATATAAGAGCCACTTCAACAATTTAATTATGGTCTTCTCCTATCGACCCCCAAAGAAAACAAAAGAAATAAAACTATTTACATGGGAAAGCTCCCACAAGCAAAAGAAGAACAGGAAATCTTTTTGGGTTTTCTTTTTAATTACTACTACAAGCATAGAAATTAAAACTAGCTAAAAGCTACAACTAATTTTTTTGGTTTTTCTTAAGGTTTATTAAACACACAAGAAGAAAGCATAAAAGAGAAAATAAACTAGCATGGATGATACAATGAAAAAGTATGAGCACCGACATCTAGCAATGAGTGTGTGAACATGAATGTAATGTCGGTGAGAAATACATACTCCCCCAAGCTTAGGCTTTTGGCCTAAGTTGGTCTATGGCCACGGTTGGCCTGGCGGATATCCATAGTAATAGTTGGGGTCGTACTGCGAAGAAGAAGACTCTGATTGCCACTAGTTGGCAATCTTCTCCGGATCCCACTGGTAATTAGACTGTCATGGAGGATCAACTTGTGGTTCCGACTCTGGCTCTATGACTGATGTAGGGTTCCGGTAGGCGTGAATGTCCTCCGGCGAGATGAGGTACTGGCCTGTAGATAAATCAAACAAGGAAGGAGCAAGCAAGGTGATAGTCTCAGGATGACGTTTATCAAAGAACAATTTGTATTTAAGCTCCCCTTCCCTATTCTTTATAATAAAATCATGTGCTACCATACTCTTATAATCTAAATAAACAATAGGCAGCAATTTTTCTTCTTTTTCATAATGCCTAATAGGTATGTTATAGTATGTAGCAAGGCGTGAAGCATAGATACCACCAAAGATGGGACCCTTTGTACGGTTCAGACTTAACCATTTAGCAATAATACCGCCCATACTAACAGAGTCGTCACGAAATAAACCATGGAATAAAATAAAAATACCAGGAACACTAAGGTTTCCACAGTTTCCGCGACCAATTAAGCAACGACTAGCAAATATTGCAAAGTAGCGTAAAACAGGAAAATGTATGCTAGTGATTCTTGCATCGGAAACCTTCCTAGTTTCCCCTACAGTGATAGTGTCAATAAACCCATCCACATCTTTACAATGTGGTTCCTCTAAGCTACCCTCGAAAGGTATTTTGCAAACCCTGCAAAATTCATATAGTGACATCTTCTTAACCACATCATATAAATGAAACTCTACCGAAGGAGGTGATTCCCTAGGATAATAGTAGAAGTTTTGCACAAAAGTATTGGTGAGTAAGAGATATTGTTCGTGTTGGTCGCGGAGGAAGTCGGTGATGCCTGCACTCTTAGCCAATTCATAAAAATCCTCATAAATCCCGGTTGCTCTCAAGAAATCATCGGAGGGACATTCACATGGCCGAACCTCCGTGGTGTGAGGCAGATTATATTTGGGCTTCTTCATTTTGCTTTTCCTTTGAGCTTCGGCTCGATGAGCCCCTCAAAAATCTCTTCATTATTTTCTGAAAAATTGTGAAATTTTTAGTAACTTCAAAATAAAAGTGAACCAAGCTCAACAAAATTGATAGCAGCTACTCCTACAAGTGCCTAGAGCCTATATCATGCATCAAAACTAATTGGAACCATATAAATTTGACATGCAAGCTCAAGAATAGGGTCACCTAGGCAGCACAAATTTGCAATGAATAAAGCACTAGAACAAAAACTAATTGGACCAATGGAGGAGTCACATACCAAGGATCAATCCCCCCCAAGCAGTTTTGTGAGAGGTGCTTTGAGCAAGGAGATCGAAAATGGAAGCAAAATGAGCTTGGACTCGGGCTTGAGCTAGATAATGGTGTTTGTGGGAGGAAGAAGGAGTGTGTGGGTGCAGGAATAAGTGAAGGAGGGCCACCGTGGGCCCACGAGGCAGGCGGGCGCGCCCAGGGGGGTAGGGCACGCCCTCCAACCTCGTGGCCAGGTGGATGCTCCCCTGCTGTGTTCTCAGTGCCAAATATTCTCAAATATTCAAAAAATCATATTTAAATTTCAGGGCATTTGGAGAACTTTTATTTTCAGGGTATTTTTATATTGCACGGATAATTCAGATAACAGATAGAAAATACTATTTTTATTTTATTTAATATAAATAACAGAAAGTAAAAGGAGGGTATAGAGAGTTGTGTTTTCTAAATTCATCCATCTCATGATCATCAAAAGGAATCCATTAACAAGGTTGATCAAGTCTTGTTAACAAACTCATTCCAAATAACATGGAACCGGAGAATTTTCAAATAACACTAGTGAAAGGATTGATATGGTTGACTAGAGGGGCGGGGGGTTAATAGGCAACTAACAATTTTTAACTTTTCTTTACCAAATTAAACTTTGCATCAAAGTAGGTTGTCTAGATGTGCAACTAGGTGAGCAACCTATATGATGCAATAACAACAAAAAACAAGCAAGCAAGATAAGTAACACTAAAGAGCTTGCACAAGTAAAGGTAAGAAGTAACCAAGAGTGGATCCGGTGAAGACGAGGATGTGTTACCGAAGTTCCTTCCTTTTGAGGGGAAGTACGTCTCCGTTAGAGTGGTGTGGAGGCACAATGCTCCCCAAGAAGCCACTAGGGCCACTGTATTCTCCTCACGCCCTCACACAATGCGAGATGCCGTGATTCCACTATTGGTGCCCTTGAAGGCGGCGACCGGACCTTTACAAACAAGGTTGGGGCAATCTCCACAACTTAATCGGAGGCTCCCAACAATACCACGAAGCTTCACCACAATGGACTATGGCTCCATGCTGACTTCAACCGTCTAGGGTGCTCAAACACCTAAGAGTAACAAGATCCGCTAGGGATAGGTGGGGGAATCGAAAATCTCTTGGTGGAAGTGTAGATCGAGGCCTTCTCAACCACTCCCGAGCAAATCAACAAGTTTGATTGGCTAGAGAGATAGATCGGGTGAAAATGGAGCTTGGAGCATTAATGGAGCTTGAGGGGGAAGAGGTAAGTCAACGGGGAAGAAGGGGACCCCCTTTTATAGTGGGGGTAACAATCCAACCGTTGCCCCACCAACCAGCCCTGCAGAGGGCGGTAGTACCACTTGGGGGGGGTACTACCGCTGAGCCAGCGGTACTGCCGCTCCAGCTAGCGGTACTGCCGCGTAGAGGAAAGAAGCAGGGACCTGGACCCAGAGCGGTACTACCGCGGTGGTAAGGACGGTACTACCACTGAGAAGCGGTACTACTGCCTCTACTGCCGCAACTAGTGCCGCAAAACCCGACACGAGAAAAAGAGCCCTCAAGTCGAGGCGGTAGGAGCCAGTCAGGCCAGCGGTAGTACAGCTGCGGAGTCACCGACGGTACTACCCCTGCGGAGCGGTACTGCCGCTTGTGACCCCTCAGCGGTACTACCGCTGAGCCAACGATACTGCCGCTCCAGCTAACGGTAGGGCCAGGCAGGCCAACGGTAGTACAGCTGCAGAGTCACCGGCGGTACTACCGCTGCGGAGCGGTACTGCCGCTTGTGACCCCTCAGCAGTACTACCGCTGGGTAGCATGGTACTACCGCTGTGACCCAGACAAGACACACAAGAGAGAACATATCTCTCCAATGAAGCGAAAGTGCTCTGAGGGAGAGAAGCGGATGTGTACGTGTTGATTCCACCCAAGCAATACCCCAGCGGACCCCCTCTTCATAGTACGGTGCCCTCTACGAACTAGTCCACCGAAAGAGAAACGAAAGAGCTACACCGTCTTGAATGACACTCCGAAGGGAAGAAATCGTCTCATGCCAAGGATGAATCTCTAAAATACTCAAAGCACACGATTAGTCCGCAAACACGTTGTCATCAATCACCAAAACCACATCGAGAGAGATATGCCTCAACAACTAGGTTACCTCAACGGGGATATGCACATCCCCAACAATAAGAATATCATATTTCTTCTTGATAGTAGGAAGAGGAAATTCAAAACCTCCAAAAATAATTGATGGAATTTTTCCAATAGAATTTATACTCTGGACTTGAGGTTGTTTCCTCGGAAAGTGTACTGTATGCTCATTACCATTAACATGAAAAGTGACATTGCCTTTGTTGCAATCAATAACAGCCCCTGCAGTATTCAAAAAGGGTCTTCCAAGAATAATAGACATACTATCGCCCTCGGGAATATCAAGAATAACAAAGTCTGTTAATATAGTAACATTTGCAACCACAATAGGCACATCCTCACAAATACCGACAGGTATAGCAGTTGATTTACCAACCATTTGCAAAGATATTTTAGTAGGTGTCAACTTATTCAAATGAAGTCTATGATATAAAGAGAGAGGCATAACACTAACACCGGCTCCAAGATCACATAAAGCAGTTTTAACATAGTTTCTTTTAATGGAGCATGGTATAGTGGGTACTCCTGGATCTCCAAGTTTCTTTGGTATTCCACCTTGAAAAGTGTAACTAGCAAGCATGGTGGAAATTTCAGCTTCCGGTATCTTTCTTTTATTAGTAACAATTTCTTTCATGTACTTAGCATAAGGATTCATTTTAAGCATATCAGTTAATCGCATAGGCAAAAAGATAGGTCTAATCATTTCAGCAAAGCGCTCAAAATCCTCATCATCCTTTTTCTTTGATGGTTTGGGAGGAAAAGGCATGGGGTTTTGAACCCAAGGCTCTCTTTCTTTACCATGCTTCCTAGCAACAAAGTCTCTCTTATCATAACGTTGATTCTTTGATTGTGGGTTATCAAGATCAACAGCAGGTTCAATCTCTACATTATTGTCATTACTAGGTTGAGCATCAATATGAACATTATCATTAACATTTTCACTAGTTTCATGTTCATTACCAGATTGTGTTTCAGCATCAAAAATAGAGATATCATTTGGATTCTCAGGTGTTTCAATAACAGGTTCACTAGAAGCATGCAAAGTCCTATCATTCTTCTTTTTCTTACTTTTAGAAGGACTAGGTGCATCTATATTATTTCTCTGAGAATCTTGCTCAATTCTCTTAGGGTGGCCTTCAGGATACAAAGGTTCATGAGTCATTTTACCAGTTCTAGTAGCCACTCTAACAACATAATCAGTATTCTTACTATTCAATTCATTGAGCAAATCATTTTGAGCTTTAAGTACTTGTTCTATTTGAGTGGTAACCATAGAAGCATGTTTACTAATAAGTTTTAGTTCACCTTTGACATTAGCCATATAATCACCCAAGTGCTCAAGCATATCAGCACTGTGTTTTAATTCTCTACCAAAATAAGCATTGAAGTCTTCTTGCTTAACCATAAATTTATGGAACTCATCTGAGCATGGGCTAGCAAACTTAGTAAATGGGATTTCAGCTTTATCCTATCTATAGAGAGAATTTACCTTTACTACTTGTGTCGGGTTATCAAGACCATGTGTTTCTTCAATAGGTGGTGGATTAAGACCATATATTTCTTCAACAGGCGGTAAATTAAGACCATGTATTTCTTCAATAGGAGGTAAATTCTTAACATCTTCAGCTTTAATACCCTTTTCTTTCATGGATTTCTTTGCCTCTTGCATATCTTCAGGACTGAGAAATAGAATACCTCTTTTCTTCGGAGTTGGTTTAGGAATAGGCTCAGGAGTTGGATCAGGAAGTGTCCAATATTTTCATTAGTCAACATATTATTCAATAGAATTTCAGCTTCATCCGATGTTCTTCCACTGAAAACAGAACCAGCACAGCTATCCAGGTAATCTCTAGAAGCATAGGTTAGTCCATTATAAAAGATATCAAGTATTTCATTTTTCTTAAGAGGATGATCAGGAAAGCATTAAGTAATTGGAGAAGCCTCCCCCAAGCTTGTGGGAGACTCTCTTCTTCAATTTGCACAAAATTATATATATCCCTTAAGGCAGCTTGTTTCTTATGAGCAGGGAAATATTTAGCAGAGAGGTAATAAATCATATCCTGGGGACTACGCACACAACCAGGATCAAGAGAATTAAACCATATCTTAGCATCACCCTTTAATGAGAACGGAAATTTTTGAAGGATATAAAAGTAGCGAGTTCTCTCATCATTAGTGAATGGGGTGGCTATATCATTTAATTTAGTAAGATGTGCCACAACAGTTTCAGATTCATAGCCATAAAAAGGATCAGATTCAACCAAAGTAATTATATCAGGATCAACAGAGAATTCATAATCCTTATCAGTAACACAGATAGGTGAAGTAGCAAAAGCAGGGTCAGGTTTCATTCTAGCATTAAGGGATTGCTGCTTCCATTTAGCTAATAACCTCTTTAGATCATATCTATCATTGCAAGCTAAAATAGCTCTACAGATTCTTCATCCAGAACATAACCCTCAGGAACAACCGGCAATTCATATTTATTAGGGGGGAGTCTTCATCATCACTTTCGTCAATATTATCAGTTTCAATAATTTCATTCTCTCTAGCCCTAGCAAGTTGTTCATCAAGAAATTCACCAAGTGGCACAGTAGTATCAAGCATAGAAGTAGTTTCATCATAAGTATCATGCATAGCAGAAGTGGCATCATCAATAACATGCGACATATCAGAATGAATGGCAGAAGCAGGCTTAGGTGTCGCAAGCTTACTCAAAACAGAAGGTGAATCAAGTGCAGAGCTAGATGGCAGTTCCTTACCTCCCCTCGTAGTTGAGGGATAAATCTTGGTTCTTGGATCTTTCAAGTTCTTCATAATGATAAGCAGATATAAATCCCAAGTGACTCAAAGAATAGAGCTATGCTCCCCGGCAATGGTGCCAAAAAATAGTCTTGATAACCCACAAGTATAGGGGATCGCAACAGTTTTCGAGGGTAGAGAATTCAACCCAAATTTATTGATTCGACACAAGGGGAGCCAAAGAATATTCTCAAGTATTAGCAGCTGAGTTGTCAATTCAACCACACCTGGGAACTTAGTATCTGCAGCAAAGTATTTAGTAGCAAAGTAATATGATAGTAGTGGTAACGGTAGCAAAAGGTAGTGATAACAAAAGTAATGTTTTTGGTGTTTTGTAGTGATTGTAACAATAGCAACGGAAATGTAAATAAGTGAAGAACAATATATGGAAAGCTCGTAGGCAATGGATCGATGATAGAGAATTATGCCGGATGTGGTTCATCATGAAACAATCATAACCTAGGGTGACACGGAACTAGCTCCAATTCATCAATATAATGTAGGCATGTATTCCGAATATAGTCATACATGCTTATGGAAAAGAACTTGCATGATATATTTTGTCCTACCCTCCCGTGGTAGCGGGTCCTAGCGGAAACTAAGGGATATTAAGGCCTCCTTTTAATAGAGTACCGGACCAAAGCATTAACACATAGTGAATACATGAACACCTCAAACTACGGTCATCACCGGGAGTGGTCCCGATTATTGTCACTTCGGGGTTGCCGGATCATAACACATAGTAGGTGACTATAGACTTGCAAGATAGGATCAAGAACTCTCATATATTGATGAAAACATAATAGGTTCAGATCTGAAATCATGGCACTCGGGCCCTAGTGACAAGCATTAAGCATAGCAAAGTCATAGCAACATCAATCTCAAAACATAGTGGATACTAGGGATCAAACCCTAACAAAACTAACTCGATTACATGATAAATCTCATCCAACCCATCACCGTCCAGCAAGCCTATGATGGAATTACTCACGCACGGTGGTGAGCATCATGAAATTGGTGATGGAGGATGGTTGATGATGACGATGGCGACGGATTCCCCTCTCCGGAGCCCCGAACGGACTCCAGATCAGCCCTCCCGAGAGGTTTTAGGGCTTGGCGGCGGCTTCGTATCATAAAACGTGATGAATCCTTCTCTTTTATTTTTTCTCCCCGAAAGTGAATATATAGAGTTGGAGTTGAGGTCGGAGGAGCTCCAGGGGGCCCATGAGGTAGGGGGCGCGCCTAGGGGGGCAGGCGCGCCCCCACCCTCGTGGCTAGGGTGTGGGCCCCCTGGTCTTGATCTTTTGCCAGTATTTTTTATTATTTCCAAAAAGACGCTACGTGGAGTTTCAGGTCATTCTGAGAACTTTTGTTTCTGCACATAAATAACACCATGGAAATTCCGCTGTAAACAACGTCAGTCTGAGTTAGTTCCATTCAAATCATGCAAGTTAGAGTCCAAAATAAGGGCAAAAGTGTTTGGAAAAGTAGATACGATGGAGACGTATCAGCGCCCTCCCCCCTCGTGGCTCAACCTACCTAATTCTTCCTCCTATATATGTTCACATACCCCGAAAACATCCAGGAGCACCACAAAACCCTATTTCCACTGCCGCAACCTTCTGTACCCAAGAGATCCCATCTTGTGTCCTTTTTCGGAGCTCCGTCGGAGGGGGAATTGATGACGGAGGGCCTCTACATCAACTCCATGGCCCCTCTGATGATGTGTGAGTAGTTTACCTCGGACCTTCAGGTCCATAGCTAGTAGCTAGATGGCTTCTTCTCTCTCTTTGGATCTCAATACAAAGTTCTCCTCGATTCTCTTGGAGATCTATTTGATGTAATCTTCTTTTGCGGTGTGTTTGTCGAGATCCGATGAATTGTGGGTTTATGATCAAGTCTATCTATGAACAATATTTGAATCTTCTCTGAATTCTTTTATGTATGATTGGTTTATCTTTGCAAGTCTCTTCGAATTATCAATTTGATTTGGCCTACTAGATTGATCTTTCTTGCAATGGGAGAAGTGCTTAGCTTTGGGTTCAATCTTGCAGTGCTCGATCCCAGTGACAGAAAGGAAAATGACACGTATTGTATTGTTGCCATCGAGGATAAAAAGATGGGGTTTATATCATATTGCATGAGTTTATCCCTCTACATCATGTCATCTTGTTTAAGGCGTTACTCTGTTCTTATGAACTTAATACTCTAGATGCATGCTGGATAGTGGTCAATGTGTGGAGTAATAGTAGTAGATTGTAACGCCCTCGATGCGGCTATATCTCCCACGTGTCGAGGCACGACTTAGAGGCATAACCGCATTGAAAGCAATGTCGCAAGTTAGGCAATCTTCACAACATCCCATGTAATATAGATAATAAAAGGGGAAGGTACATAGTTGGCTTACACTCGCCACGTCAATCAAAGTGCATAAATAGCATTACATCAACCAAACACTCATGGCCCGACTACGGTGCCAAAATAAAAGATCAACCCAACATGCGACACGGTCCCGATCGTCCGAACTGGGCACCGCTACTGATCATCAGGGAAAGACACATAGTAACGGCGTGAGTCCTCGTCGAACTCCCACTTGAGCTCAAGCGCGTCATCTGGAACGGAGTCATCAGGCCCTGCATCTGGTTTGGAAGTAATCTGTGAGCCACAGGGACTCAGCAATCTCGCACCCTCGCGATCAAGACTATTTAAGCTTATAGGTAAGGCAAGGTAAATATGTGGAGCTGCAGCAAGCGACTAGCATATATGGTGGCTAACCTGTTCGCAAAAGAGAGCGAGAAGAGAGGCAAAGCGCGAACGGATAACTAGAGGACAACCTGCGGCAAGCATTACTCCAACACCGTGTTCACTTCCCGGACTCCGCCGAGAAGAGACCATCACGGTAACTCACACAGTTGATTCATTTTAATTAAGTTAAGGTTCAAGTTATCTACAACCGGACATTAACAAATTCCCATCTGCCCATAACCGTGGGCACGACTTTCGAAAGTTCAAATCCCTGCAGGGGAGTGCCAACTTAGCCCATGACAAGCTCTCACGGTCAATGAAGGAATAGACCTTCTCCCGAGACATTCCGATCAGACTCGGTATCCCGGTTCTACAAGACACTTTGACAAGTTAAAACAAATCCAGCAACACCGCCCGAATGTGCCGACAAATCCCGATAGGAGCTGCACATATCTCGTTCTCAGGGCACACTCAGATAGGTCAAGCTACGAGTAAAACCAGCCCTCAAGTTTCCCCGAGGTGGCCCCGCAGGCTGCCTGGTTCGGACCAACACTCAGAGGAGCACTGGCCCGAGGGGGGGGTTAAATAAAGATGACCCTCGGGCTCTGGAAACCCAAGGGAAAAGAGGCTAGGTGGCAAATAGTAAACTAAGGTTGGACATTGCTGGAAAAGCTTTAATCAAGGCGAACTATCAAGGGGTTCCCATTATCACCCAACCGCGTAAGGAACGCAAAATCCGGGAACATAACACCGATATGACGGAAACTAGGGCGGCAAGAGTGGAACAAAACACTAGGCGAGAGGCCGATCCTTCCACCCTTTACCAAGTATATAGATGCATTAAGATAACAAGATAATATAATGATATCCCAACAAGTAAATAATGTTCCAACAAGGAATGGTCTCCAATCTTCACCTGCAACTAGCAACGCTATAAGAGGGGCTGAGCAAAGCGGTAACATAGCCAATCAACGGTTTGCTAGGACATGGTGGGTTATAGGTTTGACATGGAAATTTGGGAGGCATGATAAGCAAGTGGTAGGGATCGTAGCATAGGCATAGCAAAAGAGCGAGCATCTAGCAAAGCAAAGATAGTAGTGATTTCGAGGGTATGATCATCTTGCCTGCAAAGTTGTCAGAGTTGACTAGATCCTCGAAAGCAAAATTAACGGGCTCCTCATTAGCGAACTCGTCTCCCGGCTCTACCCAAACAAGACAAGCAAGCAACAAGGACACAATCAACCACGTGCAAAGCTCAAACAATATGATGCAAACATGGTATGCTATGCGGGATGCGATATGCGATGCATATGCAAGATTTGACAAGGAATGCATGAACCTGTCCTCAACTTGGAAATCCAAGTGTGCCACTGGAAAGGTGAGATGAAATCGCTTGAAAACTATATAAAGAACGCCGGAATCGGAGTCACAGTTTGGGAATGGCAAGTAATTCAAATATGGCACCGGTCTGCGATATACATCACGTAGCCATCTAAATTTAATAAGATGAACATGTTACAGCACTCAAACATGACCACAAGATACATGGCAGGGATCCATTCATGATGCTTAACAAAAAAGGAACACTGAGCTATGGCCAATTCATCTATGAACAGGTTCAAACAAGCATGGCAAATATGCATTTGGCAAACAGATTTCAGACTTAGTGAAATTAACACTTGTCTGGAATTTCAGATCAGGTAGCACACTTTGGGGCATGAAAACTATATGCTACAGGACCTGAACATGGCAAAGTAAAGCATGGCATGGAGCTACTCAAAGAGCTTAACAAAAGTCCCTTAGTGACCTTGAGCCAAAAGGGATCAGAAAATACATTTGCAAGCATGTGAACATGGCAAAAACATAAGCAGTTCTCAGACTTCGTGAAAAACTGGAGCATGCAAATCAGATATCAAGTAGGCATGTTTACGAGATCATGTCATGACAATCTAAGCATACACCCATCAAGAATACACATTATACAAGCTAGACATGGCAAGAACAATAGCATAGCATGCACAGATCAACTACAACATCCTCGGCAAAATCGCTAACAAGTAGACAATCTGCCCAGATTCACGAAATGACAAAAGTAGAGCTCGATTGACTCAAGCTAGTGTGCTTCATAATTGCAAACAAAGACATGGATGGATAGAGAACTATAAGATTAACAAAACATCCTTACTAATCATCCTCAAAAGAGGCAAGGATCACTAGGAAACAACATGAACATATGGCATATTGAGATAAACAGATCAAGGACTTAGTGGAAATGCTAAGTCCCTGAAATCAGCATTAACAAATGCTCTACTATGCAAGCTTGTGCTAGTCACCACACACATCACAAAAATACATGGGTTGCACCTCTAGATAGATGGCAAAACATATAAAAAAACATATGTAGAGCTCAGGGGCATATCATGCACACAAAAATCATGGCAAAAATGACAAATATCTAATTGGAGCAGCAGATCTAACAATTATCTCAAATAGCACTCTTCCAACAGCATTTCGGGCATCAAGATGAACTCAAATGAAAATGATTCAATGAGATGAAATGATGTGCTCTCTGAGACGAACATTTTGATATGCTATATGCCCAAAACGGAGCTACAGATGCGGAGTTACGATGCGATGAACATAGCGAAAAAATTAGGGTTTCGGGCAAAAAGTCAACCGATCCCGATTTGGAGGGTACTGTAGCAGCGGCGCGTATTTCAAGGTTCGCTGGGGAGGTCGGCGCCGGAGTCAGACTTGCCGGCGTTGAGGAGGGAGGAGGAAGGCCGGGCCTCGCCGGGGCGTGCGGCGGCGCGGCCGCGGCATAGGGCGGCGAGGGCGCGGCGGGGGCGTCGACCGGAGCTTGCCGGAGTTGCTGCCGCGGGCTCCGGCGGCGAGGAGGTGCGGCGGCCGGCAAGCGGGAGCGCGGCGACGTGAGGAGGCGCGGCGAGGAGGAAGCCCCGGGCGGCGGCGGTGGCGACCCGGGCCGGGAGGGCCGCGCGCGGGCTCTCCGGGCCGGCGCGGTTGGTGGAGGCGGCGGTGACACGTGGCACCCTGTGATTGGTCGCGGGCGGCGGCCGACGTGTCCGGCTGCGCAGAGAGGGTGGATCTAGGGTTTCGGGCGAGGGGATCCGCGAATTTTGAGGAGGGGGTCTATATATAGAGGTAGAGGGAGTTAGGAGTGTCCAAATGAGGTGTGGTTTTTGGCCACACGATTGTGATTGAACGCTCTAGATGATGGAGAGGTTTTTGGTGGGTTTTGGGCCAAAATGGAGGGGGTGTTGGGCTGCAACACACACGAGGCCTTTTCGGTCCCTCAGTTAACCGTTGGAGCATCAAACGAAGTCCAAATGGTACGAAACTTGACAGGTGGTCTACCGGTAGTAAACCAAGGCCGCTTGGCAAGTCTCAGTCCAATCCAGAAATGTTTAATCCCCACACACGAAAGAAAGGTAGAAATGACCACCGGAGGAGAACGAAGCGCCGGAGTGCAAAACGGACAATGGGGAAAATGCTCGAATGCATGAGATGAACACGTATGCAAATGCAATGCACATGATGACATGATATGAGATGCATGACAACGACAACAACACACGGAGACAAAAACCCGAACCCGAGAAAATAAAATAACTTAACGCCGGAAACGGCAAGAGTTGGATTACATATTAGGCAAATCATATCCGGGGTGTTACAACACTCCACCACTACGAAAGGATCTCGTCCCGAGATCTAGGACTGAAAGAACGCTGGGTATTCAGAACGGAGGTGATCCTCGCGTTCCCAGGTAGCTTCACGGTCGGAATGGTGTGACCACTTGACTTTGAGGAATTTGATTGACTTGTTGCGAGTCTTGCGTTCAGTCTCTTCAAGAATAGCAACGGGGTGCTCATGATAAGAGAGATCTTCTTGGAGCTCAATGTTCTCGAAGTTGATGGTGCGGTCGGGAGTCTTGAAGCACTTTCGGAGCTGAGAGACATGGAACACGTCATGCACATTTGCAAAGTTTGAAGGAAGCTCGAGTTGATAGGCGAGATCGCCTTTCTTGCTGACAATCTTGAAAGGTCCCACGTATCTAGGGGCAAGCTTCCCTTTGATACGGAAGCGACGAGTACCTTTCATTGGAGAGACGCGGAGGTAAACATGATCTCCGATCTCGAAAGCCAAATCACGGTGCTTACTATCATAGTAGCTCTTCTAGCGGGATTGGGCTGCTTTGAGGTTATCTCGAATGACTTTGCACATTTCCTCTGCCTCCATGATTAAGTCATTTCCCAGAAGTTGACGTTCACCAGTTTCAGACCAGTTGAGAGGGGTACGGCACTTCCTGCCATACAGAATTTCAAATGGGGCCTTACCCGAACTTGCTTGAAAACTGTCGTTGTAGGAGAATTCAGCATATGGAAGACAATCCTCCCACTTCATGCCGAAGGAGATCACACAAGCCCTGAGCATATCTTCAAGAATCTGGTTGACACGCTCGACTTGACCGCTAGTTTGAGGATGGAAAGCTGTACTGAAGCGGATGTTGGTGCCCATGGCCTTCTGAAAAGAATCCCAAAACTTGGAGGTAAAGATGCTGCCACGGTCTGAAGAGATCACTTGTGGAATACCATGCAACGAGACAATTCGATAGGTATAGAGCTCCGCCAATTGAGCTGCAGTGATTGACTCTTTGACAGGCAGAAAGTGAGCCACTTTAGTGAGTTTGTCGATGACAACGAATATAGCATCATTGTCACGCTTGGACTTTGGAAACCCAGTCACGAAGTCCATCTCAATGTGGTCGAACTTCCATTCTGGAATGGCAATAGGTTGGAGGAGACCAGCTGGCCTTTGGTATTCTGCCTTCACTCTTCTGCAGACATCACATTCATTCATGAACTGAGCAATTTCGCGCTTCATTCGAGTCCACCAATAAGCCTGCTTGAGGTCCTGATACATCTTCGTGCTCCCAGGGTGGATGGAGAGGAGAGAATTGTGAGCCTCGTTCATGATCAATTTTCGTAGGTCACCTTTGGGCACAACAATACGATCCTCAAAGAAGAGAGTGTCCTTGTCATCAAGGCGGTAGCACTTGTACTTGGGTTGACTCTTGGCAATCCCAATCTTCACCTTTTTCACCATAGCATCAAGAACCCGGGCTTGGCGAATCTGGTCTTCCAAGGTAGGAGAGACTTGAAGGTTGGCGAGGAAACCTTGAGGAACAACTTGCAGATTAAGTTTGCGGAAAGCTTCACAAAGCTCAGGTTGATAAGGCTTGAGAATCAGAATGTTGCAATAAGCCTTCCTGCTCAATGCGTCAGCAATCACATTGGCCTTGCCTGGAGTATACTCGATACTCGGATTAGACTCTTGAATCATTTCGACCCATCGAGTTTGCCTGAGGTTGAGATTAGGCTGAGTGAAGATGTACTTGAGACTCTTGTGGTCAGTGAAGATGTCCACTTTTCTTCCCAATAAGAGATGTCTCCAAGTCAAAAGAGCATGCACAACTGCCGCCAACTCAAGGTCATGAGTGGGGTAGTTCTTCTCGTTGGGCTTCAACTGGCGAGAGGTATAAGCCACAACTTTCTTCTCTTGCATCAACACTGCGCCAAGACCTTGGAGAGAAGCATCGCAAAAGACCTCGTACGGTTTGGATTCATCAGGAGGAGTCAGAACTGGAGCAGTGACCAATTTCTCTTTCAAAGTGTTGAAAGCAATGTCACACTCCGGAGACCAAACGTACTTGACGTGCTTCTGGAGAAGATTTGAGAGAGGCTTCGCGATCTTAGAAAAGTTTTCAACGAATCTTCGACAGTAGCTTGCGAGACCGAGGAAGCTACGGAGTTGCTTCACGTTCTGAGGTGGTTCCCAATTCATAGTTGCAGACACCTTCTCAGGATTCACCGCAATGCCCTTGGCAGAGATGATATGACCAAGATAAAGAACCTCATCGAGCCAAAATTCGCACTTGGAGAACTTGGCGTAGAACTTGTGTTCCCTGAGCTTATCGAGTACCAAACGCAAGTGCTTGGCATGATCTTCCTTGTTCTTCGAAAAGACCAGAATGTCATCGAGATAGACCAAAACGAAGTCATTGGTGTAGGCGTTGAAGATGAAGTTCATCATGCGAGAGAAAGTCGGAGGAGCGTTGACGAGGCCAAAAGACATGACAGTGTATTCATATGAACCAAAGCTTGTCCTGAAAGCCGTCTTGGGAATATCTTGCTCACGGATTCGAATCTGGTGATAACCCATACGGAGATCAAGCTTGGAGAATACTTGGGCACCTTTGAGTTGTTCGAACAGCTCGTTGATGTTGGGAAGTGGGTATTTGTTCTTGATGGTCTTCTTGTTCAATGGACGGTAATCAACACAAAGTCGGTCCGTTCCATCCTTCTTCTTCACAAAAAGAACACCACAACCCCACGGAGAAGAACTAGGTCGGATGAGACCCATTCTCTCTTGAATATCGAGTTGCTTCTTCAGCTCCTTCAACTCTTCAGGTCCGAGCTTGTAAGGACGCTTGCACACAGGTTTCGTGCCAGGCTCAAGATCGATGACGAATTCAACTGGCCGGTGCGGAGGCATTCCTGGAAGCTCTTCTAGAAAGACGTCTTGATATTCGCAAACAACTGGGATTTGCGAGATAGCATCCAGTTCACCCTTCTCATTGAGAGAGAACAGACGGATGGTATCATCACGAGCGGCAAAGACAATTACATCCTCAGACGAATGAGTCAATTGAATCTGCCTGGCTACACAATCAAGCTGAGCCTTGTGCTTAGAAAGCCAATCCATTCCGAGAATAAGATCAATGTCCGAGTCACCAAGAACCATCGGGGAAGAAAGGAACTTGTAGTCTCCCAAGGTGATAGTAACATCTGGCACCTCCAGACTTGCACTCAAACGTTTGCCAGGAGAAACGATATCCATTTGTTTACCCAAATGAGAAGAAACGAAATCATGCTTGGTAAAAAATGGCTTTGCCATGAAACAATGCGATGCACTAGTGTCAAAAAGAACTCTTGCAGGAATATCATTAACAGGAAGGTTACCCATGATGACATCTGACGAGTCCTCTGCCTGAGCTACATTCATCAAGTTGACCTTGGTGTGCTTGGGGTTATGCTTGACCACAGCTGTACTTGCCGATCTCACAGGAGGAGGAGGAAGACGCCTCTGATTAAAGCATTTGTTGGCATAGTGACCCTTCTGTTGGCACTTGTTGCACGTGACCTCTGAAAGCGGACGGTGATACGGAGCACTCGATCTTGGAGCTTGAGACGAAGTATTGTTCTGAAAGCCAGGGTTGGGTGGGTGGGAAGATCCACTGCCACCTATGCTCTTCTGCTAATACGGCTGACGGAACGGAGGAGGAGGAAGCCAATACTTCTGCTGCTTGGCCACTTGAGTAGAGGAAGAAGGAGTAGCATCTCTGGCTCGCTTCTTGGAAGCATCACACCTCAGTTGAGCAGCCCCTTGCTTCAAAGCCATGTTATAGAACTCATCGTATCTCAAGGGCTCAAAGAGAATAAGAGCTAGCTGGATTTCTTCTCTAAGACCACCCCTGAACTGGTATATCATGCTCTTCTCATCAGGGACGTCCTTCTTAGCAAAGCGGGCAAGCTTCTGAAACAACTTGTTGTAGTCATAGACAGACAAAGAGCCTTGCTTCAGGTTGCGGAATTCCTCACGCTTGCTCTCAACCACGCTCTGAGGAATATGATGAGCTTTGAAGTCTTGACGGAATTCATCCCAGGTAATCACACGGCCTCCTCTGGAATCCTTGTATTGCTGGAACCATTCTGCAGCTTGGTCTTTGAGTTGGAAGGAAGCGAACTTGACAAAGTCCTCAGGCCTGACGTTACTACACTCAAAATGCTTGCACAGATCCACGAGCCAATCGTCAGCATCAGTTGCGTCAACACAATTGCTGAAAGTCTTTGGCCCATTAGCAAGGAACTGGTTGAGTGTAGCAAAGTGATTCTGATTGTTGCCTTGGTTCGCTTGATTGCGCTCTTGAAGAATTTGCATGATCAACTGTGTGTTTGCATTGGTTGTGGCCATCACAGCTTGCCATGCCTCCAGAGGAGGAGGAGGTGGTGGCGGATCCTGATTCTGATTCTGATTGGTGCTCTTAGCGGGAGCCATCCTGAAGAGGGTGACAACCGTTAGCACATTGACAGATAAAATGAAGCTGAATCAAAATGGGTTGAAATTGCAACATAAAGTCTTCACATCCGAACATAAGAACGAATGCATTCCACTTGAAATGGTCACACATCCATAAATTGAGAAGCCACTTAGAATTTAGGTAGAGGAATAAATCAACAAGGTATGGATGAAGAACGAATACTCGGTAAGAAATCCCAATCTCAAACCAAATATCCGTGGAAGAAGAACTAGAGCTACAAGAATTCCCACCTATGAAACTCCCGAACCTTTCCGGTTATGCAATCAGGTGTTGGGGATACATGGGAAGCATAATATCTCACCCAAATCTAGCAATTCCTACATCCAGCTGTATCCATCCTTCAACACATAACCGAGAAAAACTTCGGAAACCATCTACCTCAACCTTCGAAAAGCATCCGTTATACAAGTTATGGCGATACTCCCGAACTCCCGCCCCAGTACTGGGTGGCGTCGAGGTTATCTCACCAACGAACTGCATAAAAGAGATTTTCGATGTCGGCGTACTAAACTCAGGTATTCCAGAACTGCAATGATAAAATTGTGATGACAACACCTCGGAGCTCAATTCCCCGGGACACTGCCACAACCCCTAAAGACAGGAGGCACCAAGAACAATGTTCTCGTCACAAAACCATCGGAACGATTCCAAGATACCCGCGTGATCCTAAATTTTTTTAGTGAAATTTGAGAAGAGAATAGTCAAAACTCTACGTCAGGATGCCTTACCAGAGCGATGAGGAGACTGGGGAGTAAAAAAGAATTCCTAAACTCTCTGATATATAATTCCTAAATGACTCAAAACATTTTTCTAGACTCAACTCGGCCACTAGTAACGATCAAGCAATGGGGCTCCTAAGGTCGGGAAGGCTCTGATTACCAACTTGTAACGCCCTCGATGCGGCTATATCTCCCACGTGTTGAGGCACGACTTAGAGGCATAACCGCATTGAAAACAATGTCACAAGTTAGGCAATCTTCACAACATCCCATGTAATATAGATAATAAAAGGGGAAGGTACATAGTTGGCTTACACTCGCCACATCAATCAAAGTGCATAAATAGCATTACATCAACCAAACACTCATGGCCCGACTACGACGCCAAAATAAAAGATCAACCCAACATGCGACACGGTCCCGATCGTCCCAACTGGGCACCACTACTGATCATCAGGGAAAGACACATAGTAACAGCGTGAGTCCTCGTCGAACTCCCACTTGAGCTCAAGCGCGTCATCTGGAACGGAGTCATCAGGCCCTGCATCTGGTTTGGAAGTAATCTGTGAGCCACAGGGACTCAGCAATCTCGCACCCTCGCGATCAAGACTATTTAAGCTTATAGGTAAGGCAATGTAAATATGTGGAGCTGCAGCAAGCGACTAGCATATATGGTGGCTAACCTGTTCGCAAAAGAGAGCGAGAAGAGAGGCAAAGCGCGAACGGATAACTAGAGGACAACCTGCGGCAAGCATTACTCCAACACCGTGTTCACTTCCCGGACTCCGCCGAGAAGAGACCATCACGGTAACTCACACAGTTGATTCATTTTAATTAAGTTAAGGTTCAAGTTATCTACAACCGGACATTAACAAATTCCCATCTGCCCATAACCGCGGGCATGGCTTTTGAAAGTTCAAATCCCTACAGGGGAGTCCCAACTTAGCCCATGACAAGCTCTCACGGTCAACAAAGGAATAGACCTTCTCCCGAGACATTTCGATCAGATTCGGTATCCCGGTTCTACAAGACACTTCGACAAGTTAAAACAAATCTAGCAACACCGCCCGAATGTGCCGACAAATCCCGATAGGAGCTGCACATATCTCGTTCTCAGGGCACACTCAGATAGGTCAAGCTACGAGTAAAACCAGCCCTCGAGTTTCCCCGAGGTGGCCCCGCAGGCTGCCTGGTTCGGACCAACACTCAGAGGAGCACTGGCCCGGGGGGGGGGGGGGTTAAATAAAGATGACCCTCGGGCTCTGGAAACCCAAGGGAAAAGAGGCTAGGTGGCAAATGGTAAAACCAAGGTTGGGCATTGCTGGAAAAGCTTTAATCAAGGCGAACTATCAAGGGGTTCCCATTATCACCCAACCGCGTAAGGAACACAAAATCCGGGAACATAACACCGATATGACGGAAACTAGGGCGGCAAGAGTGGAACAAAACACTAGGCGAGAGGCCGATCCTTCCACCCTTTACCAAGTATATAGATGCATTAAGATAACAAGATAATATAATGATATCCCAACAAGTAAATAATGTTCCAACAAGGAATGGTCTCCAATCTTCACCTGCAACTAGCAACGCTATAAGAGGGGCTGAGCAAAGCGGTAACATAGCCAATCAACGGTTTGCTAGGACATGGTGGGTTAGAGGTTTGACATGGCAATTTTGGAGGCATGATAAGCAAGTGGTAGGCATCGTATCATAGGCATAGCAAAAGAGCGAGCATCTAGCAAAGCAAAGGTAGTAGTGATTTCGAGGGTATGATCATCTTGCCTGCAAAGTTGTCAGAGTTGACTGGATCCTCGAAATCAAACTCAAAGGGCTCCTCGTTAGCGAACTCGTCTCCCGACTCTACCCAAACAAGACAAGCAAGCAACAAGGACACAATCAACCACGTGCAAAGCTCAAACAATATGATGCAAACATGGTATGCTATGCGGGATGCGATATGCGATGCATATGCAAGATTTGACAAGGAATGCATGAACCTGGCCTCAAATTGGAAATCCAAGTGTGCCACTGGAAAGTTGAGATGAAATCGCTTGAAAACGATATAAAGAACGCCGGAATCGGAGTCACGGTTTGGGAATGGCAAGCAATTCAAATATGGCACCGGTCTGCGATATACAGCATGTAGCCATCTAAATGTAACAAGATGAACATGCTACAGCACTCAAACATGACCACAAGATACATGGCAGTGATCCATTCATGATGCTTAACAAAAAAGGAACACTGAGCTACGGCCAATTCATCCATGAACAGGTTCAAACAAGCATGGAAAATATGCATTTGGCAAACAGATTTCAGACTTAGTGAAATTAACACTTGTCTGGAATTTCAGATCAGGTAGCACACTTTGGGGCATGAAAACTATATGCTACAGGACCTGAACATGGCAAAGTAAAGCATGGCGTGGAACTACTCAAAGAGATTAACAAAAGTCCCTTAGTGACCTTGAGCCAAAAGGGATCAGAAAATACATTTGCAAGCATGTGAACATGGCAAAAACATAAGCAGTTCTCAGACTTCATGAAAAACTGGAGCATGCAAATCAGATATCAAGTAGGCATGTTTACGAGCTCGATGCACTCACTACAGATCATGTCATGACAATCTAAGCATACACCCATCAAGAATACACATTATAAAAGATAGACATGGCAAGAACAATACCATAGCATGCACGGATCAACTACAACATCCTCGGCAAAATCGCTAACAAGTAGACAATCTGCCCAGATTCACGAAATGACAAAAGTAGAGCTCGATTGACTCAAGCTAGTGTGCTTCATAATTGCAAACAAAGACATGGATGGATAGAGAACTACAAGATTAACAAAACATCCTTACTGATCATCCTCAAAAGAGGCACGGATCACTAGGAAACAACATGAACATATGGCATATTGAGATAAACAGATCAAGGACTTGGTGGAAATGCTAAGTCCCTGAAATCAGCATTAACAAATGCTCTACTATGCAAGCTTGCGCTAGTCACCACACACATCACAAAAATACATGGGTCGCACCTCTGGATAGATGGCAAAACATATAAAAAACATATGTAGAGCTCAGGGGCATATCATGCACACAAAAATCATGGCAAAAATGACAAATATCTAATTGGAGCAGCAGATCTGACAATTATCTCAAATAGCACTCTTCCAACAGCATTTCGGGCATCAAGATGAACTCAAATGAAAATGATTCAATGAGATGAAATGATGTGCTCTTTGAGACGAACATTTTGATATGCTATATGCCCAAAACGGAGCTACGGATGCGGAGTTATGATGCGATGAACATAGCGAAAAAATAGGGTTTCGGGCAAAAAGTCAACCGATCCCGATCTGGAGGGTACTGTAGCGGCGGCGCGTATTTCGAGGTTCGCTGGGGAGGTCGGCGCCGGAGACGGACTTGCCGGCGTCGAGGAGGGAGGAGGAAGTCCGGGCCTCGCCGGGGCGTGCGGCGGCGCGGCCGCGGCATCGGGCGGCGAGGGCGTGGCGGGGGCGGCGACCGGAGCTCGCCGGAGTTGCTGCCGCGGGCTCCGGCAGCGAGGAGGTGCGGCGGCCGGCGAGCGGGAGCGCGGCGGCGTGAGGAGGTGCGGCGAGGAGGAGGCCCCGGGCGGCGGCGGTGGCGACCCGGGCCGGGAGGGCCGCGCGCGGGCTCTCCGGGCCGGCGCGGTTGGTGGAGGCGGCGGCGACACGTGGCGCCCTGTGATTGGTCGCGGGCGGCGACGGACGTGTCCGGCCGCGCGGAGAGGGTGGATCTAGGGTTTCGGGCAAGGGGATCCGCGAATTTTGAGGAGGGGGTCTATATATAGAGGTAGAGGGAGCTAGGAGTGTCCAAATGAGGTGCGGTTTTCGGCCACGCGATCGTGATCGAACGCTCTAGATGATGGAGAGGGTTTTGGTGGGTTTTGGGCAAAAATGGAGGGGTGTTTGGCTGCAACACATATGAGGCCTTTTCGGTCCCTCGGTTAACCGTTGGAGCATCAAACGAAGTCCAAATGGTACGAAACTTGAGAGGCGGTCTACCGGTAGTAAACCAAGGCCGCTTGGCAAGTCTCGGTCCAATCCGGAAATTTTTAATCCCCACACACGAAAGAAAGGTAGAAATAACCACCGGAGGAGAACAAAGCGCCGGAATGCAAAACGGACAACGGGGAAAATGCTCGAATGCATGAGATGAACACGTATGCAAATGCAATGCACATGATGACATGATATGAGATGCATGACAACGACAACAACACACGGAGACAAAAACCCAAACCCGAGAAAATAAAATAACTTAACGCCGGAAACGGCAAGAGTTGGATTACATATTAGGAAAATCATATCCGGGGTGTTACATAGATGCAGGCAGGAGTCGGTCTACTTGTCACGGACGTGATGCCTATATACATGATCATACCTAGATATTCTCATAATTATTCGCTTTTATATCAATTGCTCGACAGTAATTTGTTCACCCACCATAATACTTATGCTATCTTGAGAGAAGCCACTAGTTGAACCTATGGCCCCCGGGTCTATTTTCCATCATACAAGTTTCCAATCTATTTTATTTTGCAATATTTACTTAATCTATATCATAAAATACCAAAAATATTTATCTTATTATTATTATTATCTCTATCAGATCTCACTCTTGCAAGTGGCCGAGAAGGGATTGGCAACCCCTTTATCGCATTGGTTGCGAGGTTCTTATTTGTTTGTGTAGGTACGAGGTGACTTGCGCGTGGTCTCCTACTGGATTGATACCTTGGTTCTCAAAAGCTGAGGGAAATACTTACACTGCTTTGCTGCATCACCCTTTCCTCTTCAAGAAAAACCAACACAATGCTCAAGAGGTAGCAAGAAGGATTTCTGGCGCCGTTGCCGAGGAGATCTACGCCAAGTCAAGACATACCAAGTACCCATCACAACTCTTATCCTTCGCATTACATTATTTGCCATTTGCCTCTCGTTTTCCTCTCCCCCACTTCACCCTTGCCATTTTATTCGCCCTATTTTCCGTTCGCTTTCTTCCTGTATGTATCTTTGTTTGTGTTTCCATTTTCTTGCATCTTTGCTTGCTAAAAATCCATTGATATGGATCCACTTAAAGTATTCTACTTGGATCATCTTTGATCCTTATGCGCTCGTGCTAAAACCCCAACTAGCCTAGTTGATGGGAAATCTTTAGATGAGCATGCTCATTTTGTGTGTCACCGTTTGTCTGAAAAAGGGAGACTCTTATGGGATCAAATAAATAGATTGATATGTTATGCTTTGAATCTTTGTGAAATTTGTGATCTTACTTGTTGCTCTAAGAACCCTAAAAGACACCTGCCCTACCTATGTGAGTTTAATGACAATGAAATCTTATCTTCTTATGCAGAGGGTGTTTATAGTTACTACGATATCGAACAAATCGAAGAATTTGTTGCTTTTAAGGGTGCTTATGAAGTTGCTTCTTTGATTGGAAAATATGATGTTACTCTCTACGAATCTAAATTTTTTGACATACTTAAATATTGCTATGAAAACTATGCTCATAATGTCTATGTCAAAGAATTTATTGAAAGAATGACCGTTGCTTGTGAAGAAAATAATGATATGCATGAATCTATAGATAATCATGATTCCAATGATTTGATTGAAATATCCCTTGATGAACATGATGCTTGCTATTCTTGTGGCCATGATGCCAATATTTATGAAGATGAGTTTGCTATAGTTCCTTATGTTAAACATGAGATCGTTGCTATTGCACCCATATTTGGTAGTTCCTTCGATGAAAAGCATGATTGCAATGATGTTATTATATTTTATATTAATGTCAATTGTGCTAATAATATGCAAAACCCTAAGCTTGGGGATGCTATTTTTTGCTATGTCCTCTACTTGTTGCAATGATCACGATTGGGGTGATTCTTCTTTTGATCTTGAAAATTTATTTAAGCCCCATGATGAATATGAGATTGATAATGTTTGCAATAATATTTAAAGTGGGTTTGGAAGAGTGTCAACTTTAGATCCCACATATTCTGAGAATTTAAAGGATCGAGAAGAGGTGTCTAGAGGGGGTGATTAGACACTAAGTGCTAAAAGTTGCAGTTTTTAGTTTCTTTAGGTTGAAGTGGAGTTTTGGCACAAGTTTAACAAACACAATACATATCAAGCGAGCATACAAAGAGTATATGAGCAGCGGAAAGTAAAGCATGCAACTTGCAAGAATGTAAAGGGATGGGATTGGAGTGTGGAAACGCAATTTGGGGACACGGAGATTTTTGAGACGTGGTTCCAGTAGGTGGTGCTATCGTACATCCACGTTGATGAAGACTTCAACCCACGAAGGGTAACGGCTGCACGAGTCCATGGAGGGCTCGACCCACGAAGGGTCCACGAAGAAGCAACCTTGTCTATCCCACCATGGCCGTCGCCCACGAAGGACTTGCCTCACTAGCGGTAGATCTTCACGAAGTAGGCGATCTCCTTACCCTTACAAACTCCTTGGTTCAACTCCACAATCTTGTCGGAGGCTCCCAAGTGACACCTAGCCAATCTAGGAGACACCACTCTCCAAGAAGTAACAAATGGTGTGTTGATGATGAACTCCTTGCTCTTGTGCTTCAAATGATAGTCTCCCCAACACTCAACTCTCTCTCACAGGATATGGATATGGTGGAAAGAAGATTTGAGTGGAAAGCAACTTGGGGAAGGCTAGAGATCAAGATTCATATGGTAAGAATGGAATATCTTGGCCTCAACACAAGTGTAGGTAGTTCTCTCTCAAAAAAGAGTAGGTTGGAAGTGTAGGTTTGTTCTGATGGCTCTCTCCATGAATGAAGAGGTGGTGGAGGGGTATATATAGCCTCCACACAAAATCTAACCGTTACACACAACTTGCCAATCTCGGTGGGACCGAATTGATAAACTCGATCGGACCGATTCAGCAAATCTAGTGACCGTTAGGGTTTTCGGTGGGACCGACTGGATCAACTCGGTGGGACCGATGTCCTAGGGTTAGGGTAAATCCAAAACTCAGTTTGACCGATTACTCAAACTCGGTGGGACCGATTTGGGTAATAAGCGAAACAGAGAGTTGGCCAAGCAAACTCGGTGGGGCCGATTGCATATTTCGGTAGGACTGAAAATATTGCAATGGGTAACAGAGAGTTT
Source organism: Triticum urartu (assembly GCF_056163025.1). Lineage (NCBI taxonomy): Eukaryota > Viridiplantae > Streptophyta > Magnoliopsida > Poales > Poaceae > Triticum > Triticum urartu. The sequence continues at coordinate 575,671,439 of NC_141879.1, forward strand.
GCAAGCCCATCTCGGTGAAACCGAGATCCCATCGGTGAGACCAAACTTATTAGGGTTTCTGGCAGTGGCTATGTCAATTGAACTCGGTGGCTCCGGATAGAAAGAATCAGTGGGGCCGAGTTTGACTTTTGGTTTAGGCCATATGTGGTTGTGAGAAAGTGGTTGAGGGCTTTGGAGCATATCACTAAGCATTTTGAGCAAGAGCCTCATTAAGCAACACCTCATACCTTCTTAATAGTATTGGCTTTTCCTATAGACTCAATGTGTTCTTGGATCACTAAAATAGAAAATGTAGAGTCTTGAGCTTGGAGCTTGAGACAATCCTTTGTCCTTAGCATTTTGAAGGGGTTCCACATCCTCTAGTCCATGCCACTTCATTGTTGAACTTATCTGAAACATACTAGGTAAAAGTGTTAGTCCAACAAGAGATATGTTGACATTAATTACCAAAACCACCTAGGGAGCACTTGTGCTTTCAATCTCCCCCTTTTTGGTAATTGATGACAACATACATCAAAGCTTTAGATTAAGATATATAGAATAGTAAATAAAGCTTTGGAAAAACATGTAACATGCATAGGCTCCCCCTACATGTATGCAATCATGTGAATATGGAATATAGAAGCATGTGAATGCATAACCATGACAGAGTAAGCAATGTGTTACATGTATCTTGGCTATATGCATCAGAGCAAATGATGTGAATATGAGAAATGTACCTTCATGCTCGTGAGTCCTTCTTGCAAACAGTATGTACATCAGCAAGAATTTCTCATACGCATGACTGTGATGCATATACTTACCTTGTGGTCTTGAATTGGCTTAGGATGGAATGAACCTGCGTAAACAAGGTTAGATAACACAGATACACCTACTGGCCAGAGCAAACAAAAGAAACCACAAGAGTACCAAGACTGGGATGACATGTAGAGTGATTACTAAGTACCACACTGGATATAGACATGTCCCCAAAGGTAAAGATGTGCAATAAATCAAGGATTTCCTTCCATTAGATGTCTTGCTCCCCCTGAATCTAGCATGGGATGCTGGGAGAAGATAGGGAACAGAAAATCAGAGCAAAATCAGAGCTCAAAGGAAATAAACAGAGCTAATGCAAACGAGCAAATATGAACATGTCTTTCCCCTCTTGAAGACAAGTGACTTCTCTCCTCTTGAACACCAAGCATCTGGGGTCCTTGATGATTACTCTTTCTTCCCTTGAGTATTCTCTCCCCTATAGATATGATTAAGCTTTGATGTGATCTCTCTCTCCCCTTTGACATCAATTTCCAAGAAGGGTTCTTCTGGATTTTGTCATGATGGGTTTGGTCCTTGAGTCACAAAACAAAGCAGCAAGTTGAATGGGATGCTGGTCGAGGACAAGATTAATTGAGTGGAGATGGATCAAAAAGAATGCAGAAATAAGTGGCAAGATGCCTTTCCTGTAGTGAAATCGGTGACACTGAGTTGTATGGTTCGGTTGTACCGAGAGGATTCGGTTGGACCGAATGCATCAGACCGGTGAGATCGAGTTCATCACAGAGAAAACACTTGTCACCTCAGCTCACTAGACAAGTAAGATCTCACAAGGATTTGCAAGGAATTAACTGAAAGATTTGCAATGAATTTGATGCAAGGAATGCAGAACAGAAAATAGAAGAAACTAAAAAGAAGTCTAGATGAAGTTGGAAACAAATATGCATGAGACAAATGCAAGAGCACAAAAAAGGAACACAAGAGAACTTCATCTAGAATTGGTCGGCGACAAAGTCACCTATGTTAGAGTATATTGACTTAGGAGTCAAGTGAGATCACTTGATCATAGGTCATACTCATCGTTTAAGCTCAAAATGGGGTTACCATTTTTCGTTTAAGCTTTTTGATGTATTCACATCTTATCGAGTTGCTTTGACTCATGACTTGGAGTAAAGCTTCTCTAAGATGGAATAACATACCTTGGGTGGTGGCGTTGATCATGATCATGTAGTTGAACTTGTGTGGGTTGCTCAAGGTTGATGTGGCTCATCAAGAGTTGGGAGAACCACTTGGAGTTTGAGTTCATCTACCTACATGGGTTAGTTTTTGCAAGGAAGAGCACTTGTGTATCCAAAATGACAATCATGAAACTCAACATAAAATTTGTCAAATGATATGTTTGAATGGTCGCGTGCTTCTTTGTCTTCATCCACCATTGTGTAGAGACTTGGTGATACAGAAATTGCTCAAGATGTGAGTGAGTTGCAATCTCATAGATTTAGATTCATCCAAGTACCTACACGGGTTAGGTAACATGCAAGGTGCAAATATATCCAAGACATAAGATAGTCAACATAAGAGAAATATCAAGGATTAGTCATAGGCCCACGCCTTGCATGTATCAAATGGAGTTCCTACTCCAAGTTTGAAGCATCAATGATGTTTAATTCACCTCTTAACCTGCAAAACACTTTCTCATCAAGTGGTTTCGTGAATATATCAGCTAACTGCTTTTCGGTGCGAACATGCTTAAGATTAATGTCCCCTTTGGCAACATGATCTCGAATGAAATGATGACGAACTTCAATATGCTTAGTTCGAGAATGTTGCACGGGATTGTGAGCAATCTTAATAGCACTTTCATTGTCACAAAGTAATGCAACATGTTTCACATATATCCCATAATCTTTAAGAGTTTGGGTCATCCAAAGTAATTGAGCACAACATGATCCAGCGGCAATGTATTCCGCTTCGGCGATGGATAAGGATACCGAGTTTTGTTTCTTGGAAGACCAAGACACAAGAGATCTACCAAGAAATCGACAGTACCCGAAGTGGACTTTCTATCAACCTTGTCACCAGCATAGTCCGAGTCGGAGTAGCCAACAAGATCAAAGGAGGCCCTCTTTGGATACCAAATGCCAAAATTTGGTGTACGGATTAAGTATCTCACTATCCTTTTCACGACCTTAAGATGACATTCTTTAGGAGCGGCTTGATATCGTGCACACATGCACACACTTAGCATAATATCAGGGCGTGAAGCACATAGATATAACAATGAACCAATCATAGAGTGATAAACCTTTTGATCAACCGGTTCACCATCTTTGGTTAAATCAAGATGTCCACTAGTAGGCATGGGTGTAGTCATACCTTTGCATTCGTGCATATTGAACTTCTTGAATAAGTCCTTGGTGTACTTCATTTGAGAGACAAAGGTACCTTCCTTAGTTTGCTTGATTTGCAAACCAAGAAAGAATTTGAGTTCACTCATCATCGACATCTCAAACTTCTTCGACATTAGCTTTCCAAACTTTTCACTAAAATGAGGGTTAGTTGATCCAAATATAATATCATCGACATAAATTTGGCACACAAATAGTTCTCCATTAACCTTCTTAGTAAAAAGAGTAGAATCTATTTTTCCAATTTCAAAGCCTTTTTCAATAAGGAACTTGGTCAAGCATTTATACCATGCTCTAGGAGCTTGTTTAAGACCATAAAGAGCTTTGTGAAGTTTGTAAACATGATTAGGTTTCTCAGGATTGAAAAATCTGGGAGGTTGCTTAACATAAACTTCCTCCTCTATTTCACCATTCAGAAAAGCACTTTTAATGTCCATTTGGTACAAGGTGATATCATGATGATTAGCATAGGCAAGTAAGATGCGAATGGACTCAAGTCTAGAAACAGGGGCATATGTCTCACCATAGTCCATACCTTCAACTTGAGTGTAGCCTTGGGCGACGAGACGTGCTTTGTTGTGAACTACTTGTCCATCTTCATCTTGCTTGTTGCGAAACACCCATTTGGTACCGATGATGTTGTGGTTGTTGTCAGGCTTCTCAACTAATGTCCAAACTTGATTTCTCTCAAAGTTGTGTAGCTCTTCATGCATGGCATTTATCCAATCCGGATCTTCCAAAGATTCTTCAACCTTCATAGGTTCAATGCTAGAGATGAATGAATGGTTTTCACAAAAGTTAGCTAAACGAGTTTTTGAGCGAGTGATTCTCCCGGTTTGGATATCATTGTAGATTTACTCGACGGGATGATCTTTAGCAATTCTTGCCGAACTCGTGAAAGCTTTTGCTTGGATCTTGGTTGAACATCTTCTTCATCTTGTTCTTCTTCTTGGCCTTCTTCGTTGTTGACGTTGTCGTTCTCTTATCGTGGTGGATAAGGAGGTTGTTGGCGTTCATCTTGGTGCACTTCCTCGTTTTCTTCATCTTGGTGTGTCCCACTTGTGGATGCTTCCGTATCAACTCTTGGTTCACCTTATCGTGAGGTAGAAGCTTCCACTTGGACGGACGAGGTACTCTCCTTCACCTTCGTTGGACGAATATTGCCAATAGACAAGTCTTGGATTGCTTCCGAAGGGTCTTTGTCTCCTACATCAATTGGCAATTGCTCTACTTGCGAGACGTTAGATTCATCAAACTTCACATCTACCATCTCTTCAACCTTTCAGGTGAAATTATTGTAGACACGGTATGTGTGAGAGTTTGATCCATAACCAAGTAGGAAACCTTCATGAGACTTAGGAGCAAATTTAGAACGACGATGCTTATCAAGAATGTAGCACTTTGAGCCGAATACTCGAAAGTATCCAACTTGTGGTTTGTTACCGGTGAGGAGCTCGTATGCCGTTTTGCCGAGTAGCTTGCGAAGATACAAGCGATTTGTTGCATGACAAGCTGTCTCAACCGCTTCCGCCCAACAGTGCTTTGGCGTCTTGTAATTATCAAGCATCGTTCTCGCCATTTCGATGAGTGTCCGGTTCTTCCTCTCAACAACTCCATTTTGTTGAGGTGTGTACGTAGCCGAGAACTCATGTGAAATCCCTTCTTCGTCAAGAAAGGTGTCCACATTTGCGTTCTTGAACTCCGTTCTATTATCCTTGTGAACCTTCTTGATTTTCACTTCAAATTGATTTTGGGCCTTCCTAGCGAAGTTTTTGAAGATCTTTTGGACCTGCGATTTATCATCGAGAAAGAACACCCACGTAAATCTTGAAAAATCATCAACTATAACTAGACCAAAAGAAATTCCACCGAGACTTTTGTAAGCGTTAGGACCAAAAAGATCCATGTGAAGTCGCTCGAGTGGTCTCCTTGTGGTCATGATGTTCTTCATGGGATGCCTTCCTCCAACCTGTTTACCTGCTTGACAAGCGCTGCAAAGTCTATCCTTATCAAATATGACATCGTTGACGCCAAGGATATGATTTCCTTTAATAAGCTTGTCAAGGTTTCGCATACCAACATGACCTAATCGTCTATGCCATAACCAACCTTTAGAAGATTTAGCAACTAAGAAAGTTCTAGGTTGAGCCTTTTTAGTGAAATCAATAATGTAAAGATCACCTCTGCGTATACCGGTAAAGACTATTTTATTATTATCTCTACGAAACACTTGGCAATCTACTTCAGTAAATAGGACATTGAAACCGAAATCAGCAAGTCTAGTACTGAAAGTAAATTGTAGCCAAGGGATTCAACGAGCATGACATTTTGTATGGAGCTATCATGTGAGATGGCCACCTTACCGAGGCCAACCACCTTACCCTTTGAGTTATCACCAAATGTGACATACTTTCGAGGGCCATCATTTTCAGCAAGCTCACGGAACATATCTTTATCTCCGGTCATATGATCAGTACATCCACTATCAAGAACCCATTCCTTTCCTCCAGCCATGTAGCCGCAAAGATTTGCCATAAGACCAAAGTGTCTCATTGCATCATTAAGATCATAGTCACTGTCATCATCATCCTCATCATAGTATCCATATTCAACATCATCTTGTGATTGATCAATTCCTAGAGAGGGTAATTCATTAGATAAATGATCATTTCTATGGTTATCTTTATGAATTCTAATAGCTTTGGAAATGATATTGCTAATGATTCCAACATCTCCTTTGGCACTCGTAAGATTAGTAAGCTCAAATAAGCAGTCACCAAATTTGGGATCATTGGAACTCATCTTAATCAAGGCAATAGACTTATGGAGAATTTCATCTATATCTTTCAAGGAATAATTTGGAAAGCGTTCCTCAAGAAATCTCCATATAGTGTAGGCACAATCAAGAGTAGGCAAACATTCAATCAAGTTTCTAGGCAAGCCTCTGGTGATAAGATTAACAGTTCTAAGGTTGTGGATCATGTCAATAGACTGATCAAGGGTAGGATGCAAAGGATCAACATGAGGTGCACAAGGGCTAGCAATGTACTTGTTCAAATGATATTCATTGAAAATCTCAAGCATTTCATTTTTCCACTCATGAAAATACTCTCCATCAAGTACAGGTACTCTATGTCTAAGACTCCCCAAAGTAGACTCATCAATCTTCCTCCAATGGTGTTTAAACCAAGGCAATGGAGACCAAAGCTCTGATACCAATTGAAAGGATCGAGAAGAGGTGTCTAGAGCGGGGGGGGGGGGGGTGATTAGACACTAAGTGCTAAAAGTTGCAGTTTTTAATTTCTTTAGGTTGAAGTGGAGTTTTGGCACAAGTTTAACAAACACAATACATATCAAGCGAGCATGCAAAGAGTATATGAGCAGCGGAAAGTAAAGCATGCAACTTGCAAGAATGTAAAGGGATGGGATTGGAGTGTGCAAACGCAATTTGGAGACACGGAGATTTTTGAGACGTGGTTCCAGTAGGTGGTGCTATCGTACATCCACGTTGATGGAGACTTCAACCCACAAAGGGTAACGGCTGCGCGAGTCCACGGAGGGCTCCACCCATGAAGGGTCCACGAAGAAGCAACCTTGTCTATCCCACCATGGCCGTCGCCCACGAAGGACTTGCCTCACTAGCGGTAGATCTTCACGAAGTAGGCGATCTCCTTGCCCTTACAAACTCCTTGGTTTAACTCCACAATCTTGTCGGAGGCTCCCAAGTGACACCTAGCCAATCTAGGAGACACCACTCTCCAAGAAGTAACAAATGGTGTGTTGATGATAAACTCCTTGCTCTTGTGCTTCAAATGATAGTCTCCCCAACACTCAACTCTCTCTCACAGGATATGGATTTGGTGGAAAGAATATTTGAGTGGAAAGCAACTTGGGGAAGGCTAGAGATCAAGATTCATATGGTAAGAATGGAATATCTTGGCCTCAACACAAGTGTAGGTAGTTCTCTCTCAGAAAAAGTAGGTTGGAAGTGTAGGTTTGTTCTGATGGCTCTCTCCATGAATGAAGAGGTGGTGGAGGGGTATATATAGCCTCCACACAGAATCTAACCGTTACACACAACTTGCCAATGTCGATGGGACCGAATTGATAAACTCGGTCGGACCGATTCAGCAAATCTAGTGACCGTTAGGGTTTTCGGTGGGACCAACTGGATCAACTCGGTGGGACTGATGTCCTAGGGTTAGGGTAAATCCAAAACTCAGTATGACCGATTACTCAAACTCGGTGGGACCTATTTGGGTAATAAGCGAAACAGAGAGTTGGCCAAGCAAACTCGGTGGGGCCGATTGCATATCTTGGTGGGACCGAAAATATTGCAATGGGTCACAGAGAGTTTGCAATCCCATCTCGGTGAGACCAAGATCCCATCGGTGAGACCGAACTGATTAGGGTTTCTGGCAGTGGCTATGTCAACTAAACTTGGTTGCTCCGGATAGAAAGAATCGGTGGGGCCGAGTTTGACTTTTGGTTTAGGTCATATGTGGTTGTGAGAAAGTGGTTGAGGGCTTTGGAGCATATCACTAAGCATTTTGAGCAAGAGCCTCATTAAGCAACACCTCATCCCTTCTTAATAGTATTGGATTTTCCTATAGACTCAATGTGATCTTGGATCACTAAAATAGAAAATGTAGAGTCTTGAGCTTGGAGCTTGAGCCAATCCTTTGTCCTTAGCATTCTGAAGGGGTTCCACATCCTCTAGTCCATGCCACTTCATTGTTGAACTTATCTGAAACATACTAGGTAAAAGTGTTAGTCCAACAAGAGATATGTTGACATTAATTACCAAAACCACCTAGGGAGTACTTGTGCTTTCAATAATGTTCAATCTTATGAAGTTTTTGATAAAAGTAGGTTTGGAGAGGTCATGACTTTAGTTAATGTTATTCCCACTATTTTGGAAGAGTGTCAACTTTGCATGCATGTGGATCGTGTTGAAAATATTTTATGTGATAGCTATTTTGTTGAATTTTCTTATGATACCACATGTAATTATTATGATAGAGGAAAATATGGTTGTAGAAATTTTCTTATTGCCAATTCACCTCTCGTTATGTTAGGATTGCTATTGTTTCTTTCCTCTTCCTTGCATATGCTAGTTTTTTCTTGCTATGATAATTTGTTTGCCTATAAGATGCCTATGCATAGGAAGTATGCTAGACTTATATGTGTTTTTCATATGCTTTATGATGCTCTCTTTGTGCTTCAATTCTTGTCTTTTGTGTGAGTATCATTGAAATCTTATGCCTAGCTAGGGGCGTTAAACGATAGCGCTTGTTGGGAGGCAACCCAATTTTATTTTTGTTTCTTGCTTTTTGATTCTGTTTAGTAATAAATAATTCATCTAGCCTCTGTTTAGATGTCGTTTTATACTTTTAATTAGTGTTTGTGCCAAGTAGAACCTTTGGGAAGACTTGGGGAAAGTCTTTGCGATCTTGCTGTAAAAAACAGAAACTTTAGCGCTCACGAGAGTTGCTGCCATTTTTTACTGGAGAGTGATATTTAGTTAATTATTTTTGCAGATGATTAAAAGATAAATTCCTCACGTCCAGCAATTTATTTTAGAATTTTTGGGGTTCCATAAGTATTCGAAACCTACAGATTACTATGGACTGTTCTGTTTTTGACAGATTCTGTTTTTCGTGTGTTGTTTGCTTATTTTGATGAATCTATGGCTAGTAATAGAGTTTATGAACCATATAAAATTTGTAATACAGTAGGTTTAACACCAATATAAATCAAGAATGAGTTCATTACATTACCTTGAAGTGGTGGTTTGTTTTGTTTTACTAACGGAGCTCACAAAGATTTTCTTTTAAGTTTTGTGTTGTGAAGTTTTCAAGTTTTGGGTAAAGATTTGGTGGATTATGGAACAAGGAGTGGCAAGAGCCTAAGATTGGGGATGACCAAGGCACCCGAAGGTAAAATCCAAGGACAACCAAAATCCTAAGCTTGGGGATGCCCCGGAAGGCATCCCCTCTTTCGTCTTCGTCCACCGGTAACTTTACTTGGAGCTATATTTTTATTCGCCACATGATATGTGTTCTGCTTGGAGCGTCTTGAATGATTTGAGTCCTTGCTTTTTAGTTTACCACAATCATCCTTGCTGTACACACCTTTTGGGAGAGACACACATGAATTGGAATTTATTAGAATACTCTATGTGCTTCACTTATATCTTTTGAGTTGGATAATTTTTGCTCTAGTGCTTCGCTTATATCTTTTAGAGCACGGCGGTGGTTCTATTTTATAGAAATAATTGATCTCTCATGCTTCACTTATATCATTTTGAGATTCCTTCAGAACAGCATGGTAATTCACTTTGGTTCTAAATTTTAAATGCTACGAGAGGTTGGATGCTTGATAGATGGTTTTGAGATATAAAGGTGGTAATATTAGAAGTGTGCTAGTTGAGTAATTGTGAAATTGATGAATTCTTGTGTTGAAGTTGGCAAGTCCCGTAGCATGCACGTATGGTGAACGTTATGTGACAAATTTGAAGCATGGGGTGTTCTTTGATTGCTTTCCTTATGAGTGGCGGCCGGGGACGAGTGATGGTCTTTTCCTACCAATCTATCCCCCTAGGAGCATGCGCGTAGTGCTTGGTTTTGATGACTTGTAGATTTTTGCAATAAGTATGTGAGTTCTTTATGACTAATGTTGAGTCCATGGATTATACGCACTCTCACCCTTCCATCATTGCTAGCCTCTTCGGTACCGTGCATTGCCCTTTCTCACCTTGAGAGTTCGTGCAAACTTCGCCGGTGCATCCAAACCCCGTGATACGATACGCTCTATCACACATAAGCCTCCTTATATCTTCCTCAAAACAGCCACCATACCTACCTATTATGGCATTTCCATAGCCATTCCAAGATATATTGCCATGCAACTTTCCACCGTTCCATTTATTGTGGCACGCATCATCATTGCCATATTGCTTTGCATGATCATGTAGTTGACATCGTATTTGTGGCAAAGCCACCATTCATAATTTTTTCATACATGTCACTCTTGATTCATCGCAATCCTGGTACACCGCCGGAGGCATTCACATAGAGTCATATTTTGTTCTAAGTATCAAGTTGTAATTCTTGAGTTGTAATAAAATAAAAGTGTGATGATCATCATTAGAGCATTGTCCCATGTCAGGAAAGGATGATCGAGACTATGATTCCCCCACAAGTCGGGATGAGACTCCGGACAAAAAATAAAAAAAGAAGAGAAAAGAGGCCAAAAGAAGAAAAAAAGAAGGCCCAAATAAAAAAGAAAAAAATGAGAGAAAAAGAGAGAAGGGAAAATGTTACTATCCTTTTTCCACACTTGTGCTTCAAAGTAGCACCATTTTCTTCATGATAGAGAGTCTCTTATTTTGTCACTTTCATATACTAGTCGGAATTTTTCATTATAGAACTTAGCTTGTATGTTCCAATGATGGGCTTCCTCAAATGCCCTAGGTCTTCGTGAGCAAGCAAGTTGGATGCACACCCACTTAGTTTCTTTGATGAGCTTTCATATATCTATAGCTCTAGGGAATCCGTTGCATGGCAATCCCTACTCCTTGCATTGACATCAATCGGTGGGCATCTCCATAGCCCATTGATTAGCCGCGTCAATGTGAGACTTTCTCCTTTTTTTTTCTTATCACACAACCTCAATCATCATATTCTATTCCACCCATAGTGCTATGTCCATGTCTCGCACTCATATATTGCGTGAAAGTTGAAAGAGTTTGAAAAGGCTAAGTATGAAACAATTGCTTGGCTTGTCATCGGGGTTGTGCATGATGAGAGCATTTTGTGTGACGAAAATGAAGCATGGCCAAACTATATGACTTTGTAGGGATAAGTTTTCTTTGGCTATGGTATTTTGATAAGACACAATTTCTTGAGTAACATACTTGGAGTATTACTATTTTTATGTCAACAATAAACTTTTATATTGAATCTTTCGAATCTGAACATTCATGCCACAATAGAGAAAAATACATTGAAGAATATTCTAGAAAGCATTCCACATCAAAAATTCTGTTTTTATCATTTACCTACTCGAGGATGAGCAGGAATTAAGCTTGGGGATGCTTGATACGTCTCCAACGTATCTATAATTTTTGATCATTCCATGCTATTATATTATCTGTTTTGGATGTTAATGGGCTTTATTTTACGCTTTTATATTATTTTTGGGACTAACCTATTAACCGGAGGCCCAACCCAAATTGTTGTTTTTTTGCCTATTTCAGTGTTCCGTAGAAAAGGAATATCAAACGGAGTCCAAACGGAATGAAACCTTCAGGAACGTGATTTTTGGAACAAACATGATCCAGAGGACTTGGAGTGGACGTCAAGAAACGAACGAGGCAGCCACGAGGCAGGGGCGCGCCTACCCCCTGGGCGGGCCCTCCCCCCTCGTGGCTCAACCGACCTTCTTCTTCCTCCTATATATGTTCACATACCCTGAAAACATCCAGGAGCACCACGAAACCCTATTTCCACCGCCGCAACCTTCTGTACCCAAGAGATCCCATCTTGGGGCCTTTTTTGGAGCTCCGCTAGAGGGGGCATTGATCACGGAGGGCCTCTACATCAACTCCATGGCCCCTCCGATGATGTGTGAGTAGTTTACGTCGGACCTTCGGGTCCATAGCCAGTAGCTAGATGGCTTCTTCTCTCTCTTTGGATCTCAATCAAAGCTCTCCTCGATTCTCTTGCAGATCTATTCGATGTAATCTTCTTTTGCGGTGTGTTTGTCGAGATCTGATGAATTGTGGGTTTATGATCAAGTCTATCTATGAACAATATTTGAATCTTCTCTGAATTCTTTTATGTATGATTGGTTTATCTTTGCAAGTCTCTTTGAATTATCAGTTTGGTTTGGCCTACTATATTGATCTTTCTTGCAATGGGAGAAGTGCTTAGCTTTGGGTTCTATCTTGCGGTGCTCGATCCTAGTGACAGAAAGGGAAACGACACGTATTGTATTGCTGCCATCAAGGATAAAAAGATGGGGTTTATATCATATTGCATGAGTTTATCCCTCTACATCATGTCATCTTGCTTAAGGCGTTACTCTGTTCTTATGAACTTAATACTCTATATGCATGCCGGATAGCTGTCGATGTGTGGAGTAATAGTAGTAGATGCAGGTAGGAATCGGTCTACTTGTCACGGACGTGATGCCTATATACATGATCATACCTAGATATTCTCATAATTATTCGCTTTTCTATCAATTGCTCGACAGTAATTTGTTCACCCACCGTAATACTTATGCTATCTTGAGAGAAGCCACTAGTGAAACCTATGGCCCCGGGTCTATTTCATACAAGTTTCCAATCTATTTTATTTTGCAATCTTTACTTTCAATCTATATCATAAAGATACCAAAAATATTTATCTTATTATTGTTATCTCTATCAGATCTCAATCTTGCAAGTGGCCGAGAAGGGATTGACAACCCCTTTATCGCGTTGGTTGCAAGGTTCTTATTTGTTTGTGTAGGTAGGAGGTGACTTGCGCGTCGTCTCCTACTGGATTGATACCTTGGTTCTCAAAAACTGAGGGAAATACTTACGCTGCTTTGCTGCATCACCCTTTCCTCTTAAAGGAAAACCAACGCAGTGCTCAAGAGGTAGCATACCGTTTTTCTTAGTTCGATCCTTTTGATAATATCTTGATCTAGTAGAATAAAGTTTTAGTATGATCTAGTTGTGAGTTTTGCTTTATGATCTTCTTATGTAATCGAGTCCGTGAGCTACATATAATAAAGATTAGTGTTGAGTCAAGGGCTTGATTATTTTGCTATGATCTTGAGGGAATAAAATAAAAGAGAAGAAATAAAAAAAGAAATAAAGAGATCATATGGATCTTATGGAGAGTAATGAGCTCACATATAGAGAGTATGATGAATAAAAGTTGTTGAGAGTTGACAAACATAGTTTTGGTCATCGTTGCAATTAACAGGAAGTAATAAAGAAAGAGAGGTTCACATATAAATATACTATCTTGGACATCTTTTATAATTGTGAGCACTCATCAAAGTATGATATGCTAAAGATTTGATGTTGGACAAGGAAGACAACGTAATGGGTTACGTTTTCTTACATCTGAGATAAATTATATTGTCATGGATGATCCAACATGTTGAGCTTGCCTTTCCATCTCTTGCTAGCCAATTTCTTTGAACCAAGTAGAGATACTACTTGCGCTTCCAAATATCCCTAAACCCAGTTTTGCCTTGAGAGTCCACCATATCTACCTATGGATTGAGTAAGATCCTTCAAGTAAGTTGTCATCGGTGCACGCAATAAAAATTGCTCTCTAAATATGTATGACTTATTAGTGCAGAGAAAATAACCTTTATACGATCATGTGATGTGGAAGAAATAAAAGTGACGGAGTGCATAATAAAGGTCCATATCACAAGTGGTAATATAAAGTGATGTTCTTTTGCATTAAGATTTCGTGCATCCAACCATAAAATCGCATGACAACCTCTGCTTCCCTCTGCGAAGGGACTATCTTTTATTCGTGTCTTATACTTCATACAAAGAGTCATGGTGATATTCACCTTTCCTTTTTACATTTTATCCTTTGGCAAGCACAATGTGTTGGAAAGATCCCGATATATATAGCTAATTGGATGTGAGTTTTCATGAACTATTATTGTTGACATTACCCTTGAGGTAAAACGTTGGGAGGCAAAACTATAAGCCCCTATCTTTCTCTGTGTCTGATTAAAACTTCATAACCATAAATATCACATGAGTGTTAGCAATTATGAAAGACTAAAAGATGGTTGAGTATGTGGAGTTGCTGAAAAGCTCTTATATTGACTCTTTCCTATGTTATGATAATGTAACATGCCAAATTTCCAATTTGGAATGTTATACACTAGATCATCATTGCATATCATATTTTATTGCATTTTGGTTGATCCTAGAAAATTCTACGCAACTCAAGGACCCTCGGAGAGAGTTGGGGATTTCGTTATTTTCATATTTGAGTTTCCTCAAATTTTGAAAATAGGATCATTTGATTTTATTTATTTTATCTTCAATTATTTTTATATCAAAAATATGAGAGAGGGAATAAAATGACTTTCCCAAAATAAAGAAATATTGAGGATTTAATAAAAAATAAAATAAGTTTTATTTTGGTTTTATTTGCTATTTTATTTGAATTAGGGAAAAATGCGTATTTTTCAAAATTGCATTTAGGCACCACATAAATGTTCATCTTGTGCTGCTTGATTTTAGAAGCCGGGGAAAATTTATTTCAGGATTTTTGGAGTCCGTTTAGTATTCCTTTTGTTTTTGTTTCTGAGTGTAATTATTAAAAAAAAGAGTCTGAACCGACCTTGGGCCGTAACCGGCCAGGACTCCGCCTGGCCGGGCCCTTTATATAGCGCCCCGAGGCCCGAGGCCAGCCCAAGTCGCCGCCGCCCCTGAACCCTAACCCTAGGCCGCTGCCGCCGCCTCGCCGCCACCCGCGCCGCCCGCCGCCACCGCCTCGCCGCCGCCGCCGAAGGTAGTTTTCGCCGCCGTTTTTTTCTAGAAAAACCGATCGGTTTTGTTCGGTTTTTTTAGTTTCGTTTTTTTTAAATAGATCGGGTTTTCCGGTTTATTTATTTATCGAGCGTTCGTTTGTTTTAACGAACATTCGTCGTTTTTCTTTTTCTCGGATTAAATCCACGATTTATCTGATCGCGATTCCTGATCCGATTTTCGTTTTAGTCTAACTTTTCGCTCATTTATCGGAATCAGGCGATTCAAGCGCCAGGAGTTTCGTCTCGAAACCCTCTTTCCATTTAACCAACTCAAACAAGTTTTTGCCACTGTAAAAATTGCCCTAGATCCAGAATAGTAAACGAAGCTTGTTTCTTTTGCCGTTTGTCTTTCGTTGCTTCGTTCGATTTGGTTCTTTTTGCCAACCGGAGTTCTTAAGTTGAACTTTCTGGTTAGATCTTTTATTCGAGTTTTACCTATGCATTAGTTGAGTACTTATTGTATGCTTGTTTGTTTGCGATAGAGTACTCGGAGTGCGCCGCTTGCTACTTCGAATCGCTAGGTTTTGCGGATCATCAGCAAGGCAAGTAACACTTTGATCATACTTCCACTTACCCAGTTTTATTGCATTAGATCAATCCTCGCACATTGCATGATTAGGATCTAATAAATTGTGGGTTTGGGAAGTAGTTGAGGTAGTACCTATTACCTGTTATTATCAAACCTTTGGGAGTTACTTCTACATTTGCTTATTGTGCCATGCTATGCTAGTAGACGTGGATTGGGTGAGTGTATCCATGACAGATGTGAGATTGTTAAATTAATGGTTTATCTAAGGTGGCAACTTAAATACACATCTGGGTGGATTGAGGCACCTGGGTATTCCAGCGATTGCCTGTTTTTCTTTTGGACCGCCACCCAGCCTCAAAGGGATCATGAGATTATTCATGCTAGAAGCTTCCGTGTGCAGCCACAAGCTACTATGGGCTCTAGCATAGTTGATTAAGTTGTGCGAACTCTTACAATGGTAGACTAGCAGATGTAGGGGAAAGTAGGTGTAACGGTCTACTCGATCATAAGGTGCTAGCGCTTCTGAAAGACTATGTCTCGGTCATCCGTTTCTCAAACACCATGTAGTGCGAGAAATAAAACGGAGGCGATTGAGTCTTGTGGGGAAAAGTACGCAAACCTCTGCAGAGTGTATAAACTAACCATGGTTAGCCGTGTCCCCGGTTATGGACATCTTGAGTATCTAGTACTTGGATTATCATGTGAATCTCATCATGTTACTCTAAAACCTAATTTTGTTGGGTTTTGTTTAATGATGATGCTTAATTGGGATTGAGAATGCTGTCAACCATTCTCAATGTTTAACAACTACCATGATAGTTAAATAAAATTTATTCCTTTGCAGTAGGGAAAAGTTGGCTTTATGAAGAACTGTAACCATAGAGCTTTCCACTGGCCAAATATGCTTATAGAATAGCCTATTTCATTCCATTACTCTCTATGTGTTACATTGCCAGCATATTCCATGTGCTGACCCGTTTCGGGCTGCAACGTTCATGTTGCAGACTTTTCAGACGACGATTAAGGTGCTTTTAGGTCGTGGTTCTATACTCAGTGATGCCGTTGGAGTTGATGGACTCACTTATCTTCCAAGCCTTCCACTGTTATCGTTATTAGATGGCCTTAAGCCATATTTATTGTAATAAGTTCTCTTTTGAGACACTCGATGTAATAAGTGTGTGATTGCTACTCTGTTATAAATCCTTCAAGTACTGTGTGGTGTCAGCATTACTGATCTAGGGATGACACCTGAGCACAGAGATTGGACCGTTTGAGGTCTGGTTGCTACAAGATGGTATCAGAGCACACGCTGACTGTAGGACATGACCACTAAGCTAAAAGACCTAGATCACTACTCACTCTCTTCTCATTCTGACCTCTCATCTTTTCTACTCTTTTAGGATGGCGGATTCAAAGAACAAGTTCACGCAACCGGATGAAGATACACCCTTTGGACGTCACTTGAAGGAAGTCACTAGATACCTGAACATAGGAGTACCAAGCTTCACTGGAACCTACAACGCCACTCTACCTGAAGAAGAGCGCTGGATGATTCAAGTTCAAGTTCCAGGAAGGACGTTCATGCCAGTCACTGAGCCCATAGAGTTTTCTTTTGATGCACCAACTTGGGATCTAGGAAAGAGCATGGCAGCTCACATCGCCATGGGACGCATTGGAGAAGTCTACCGCAATGATCTCAAGGATACTATCTACCAGATTTGTGGGCGCCGAGATGAGCACTGGGAGATGATCAGTACCAGGAAGTATAGATCAATTGCAGCTTTTATCCAGGAGTTAAACCAGCACATTCGACGTCAGGAGAACCAGATGTGCGCCGACATGATAGATCTAAAGAAGGCAAAGACGAGAATCAAGGAACTGGAGGAAGAACTCAAGGCTACACGTGAAGATTATGAAGAGAAAATCGAAGTATTAGTGGAGAAGAATGATGATCTGATCAAGAAGATTGGAATATTCATGGGAGGCCCTACACCGGTAGAAGAAGACGAAGAACCCAAGGAGATTCGCCCAGAAGACTACATCATCATCGACGACACCGACTCGGATCCAGATGATAGCGATGAGGACTATGTTGATGAAGCTGGAGCAGATATCATGGAGTATGAAACCGAAGAGTATTTCTAGTAGACCACCAAATCAGTAGTAGTATTCCACCATGTAAATATAGTAGTCCGAGCACTTTGCGATAGTTAGATCGATCGTATGCCCTTGTTCGATTGATTGAATGAAGTGAATTGTTTTCTTTTGTCTCATGTGCATATGGGTAGTGTTTTCTCTTTAGACCCTCTGTTCTTAAATCTCATCTTTTCTAAACCCTCATATGCCTCCGAGACGTGACCCCGGATTTACCTTCCCACCGGAGCTCACCCAGTTGATCCAGCAGCAGAACACATTGATGCAGTTGCTAGTCCAGAACCAGAATCAGGGGAACAACAACAACAACAACCCACCACCACCACTTGTTGATCATTTAGCCCGTTTTCTTAGGCTGAATCCACCGGTGTTTTCCAGTAGCACTGAGCCGATCGTAGCTGATGATTGGCTCCGCAAGACAGCTAGAGAGTTGACCACGGCAGGATGCACAGATGCGGAAAAGGTGAAGTTTGCCGCACATCAGCTAGAAGGACCCGCAACATCATGGTGGGAAAATTTCACAGCCACCTTCCCTGTAGACATTGTCACGTGGGACCAGTTTCAGCAGGCTTTTCGTACTGCCCATGTTTCAGCAGGAGCTATGGCCATTAAGAAGCGAGAGTTTCGCAACTTACGCCAAGGAGGACGAACAGTTGGCCAGTATGTGGAGGACTTTAGTAAGCTAGCACGTTATGCCCCAGATGACGTTGCTACAGATGCAGCTAAGCAGGAGAAGTTTCTGGAAGGACTGAATGATGAGTTGAGCATGCGGTTGATGGTAGAAACCTTCAACAACTATCAGGAGTTGGTAGACCGTGCTCTCATGATTGAAGGGAAGCAGCAGCAGATTGAGAATCGCAAGAGGAAGTATGGACAAGGGAAGTACAATTCAGGAGCTCAGCAGAAGCCATGTTTTAACCCTAGACCGGGAGGACATTTTTAGCATACCCATGGAGGAGGTAGCTCGCACAATCATAATGGCACCAAGAATGGTAATGGGAATGGAGGAAGCAACGGCCAGAACCGCACCCACCCATCGACCCCAGCCAAGAGAGACCTGAGCCAAGTCACTTGTTTTAAGTGCCAGAAGACCGGACATTATGCCAATGAATGTCCTGAATCCTAGAATGGAAACGGCAATGGAAGCTCTGAGAAGAAGCCGAACCCTTTCAACAGGGGACAGGTGAACCACGTTAACGTGGAGGAGGTTGAAGAACAGCCGGATGCAGTAATCGGTAAGTTTTTGGTTAAGTCATTTACTGCACTCGTTCTTTTCGATACTGGTGCATCGCATTCATACATATCAAGGGGATTTGTGGATAAATATAATCTGCCCACCAAAGTTCTTAGAACACCCATGTTAGTAAGCTCACCAGGAGCGGAGTATATGGCTAGCCAAGGATGTTTTCAAGTGCCATTGAGTATAGGTAGGCATGTGTTTCCCTCGGATTTAATCATTTTGGAATCACAAGGATTGGATGTAATTCTGGGTATGGATTGGCTGTCGATGTATGGAGGAAACATCGATTGCGCCAGCAAGTCGATCTTGCTTATCACCCCAGAAGGGAGAAGGATCAAGTATGTATCCCGGCATGTGCCGAAGAGGACTCAAGTAAATTGTTTAACAGGAGTTGTGCAGGAGGAAGTACCAGTAGTGAAGGATTTCCCTGATGTATTTCCAGAAGAGTTGCCAGGCATGCCACCGGATAGAGATATTGAGTTTTTGATTGAGCTTTTGCCAGGAACAGGGCCAATATCAAAGAGACCATATAGGATGCCCGCAAAGGATTTGGTGGAGATTAAGAAGCAGATTAAGGAGTTACTGGATAAAGGATATATTCGCCCAAGTTCTTTGCCTTGGGGATCGCCAGTACTTCTAGTGGAGAAGAAGGATGGATCATTAAGGATGCTTGTTGATTATCGAGGATTAAATGAAGTAACCATCAAGAACAAATACCCACTACCGATGATCAATGATCTGTTTGATCGATTGCAAGGAGCTAAGGTATTTTCCAAGATCGATCTGCGATCAGGATACCACTAGTTGAAGATTCGAGAACATGATATACCTAAGACGACTTTTACCACCAGGTATGGGCTGTACGAGTATACCGTTATGTCATTTGGTCTGACTAACGCACCTGCATATTTTATGAACATGATGAACAAAGTATTTATGGAGTTTTTGGATAAGTTCGTCGTAGTGTTCATTGATGATATCCTTGTTTACTCAAAGAATGAGGAGGAGCATAAGGAGCATTTGAGTTTGGTACTTGGTAAGCTCAGAGAACATCAGTTATATGCCAAGTTTAGCAAATGTGAGTTTGGGTTGAAAGAAGTTGGATTTCTCGGACACGTTATATCCGGAGAAGGTATAACAGTAGATCCCACTAAGGTGGATACCGTGACAAATTGGGAAGCCCCAACAATAGTTGGAGAGATCCGGAGTTTTCTTGGACTCGCAGGATACTACCGGAGATGTATTGAGAATTTCTCAAAGATTGCGAAGCCTATGACGGAGTTGTTGAAGAAGGATACCAAGTTCATATGGACTGAGGAATGTGAGGCTAGTTCCAGGAGTTAAAGAAACGTTTGGTTACATCACCAGTGTTGATTTTGCCAGATCAGACCAAGGATTATGAGGTGTATTGCGACGCTTCACGTCGAGGACTTGGAGCAGTGCTTATGCAGGAAGGAAGAGTTGTTTCATATGCCTCACGACAGCTTAAGCCGCATGAGTTAAATTATGCCACACACGATTTGGAGTTAGCAGCCATAGTGCATGCATTGAAGACGTGGAGACACTTTCTCATTGGAAACCATTATGAGGTGTACACGGATCACAAGAGTTTGAAGTATATTTTCACGTAGAAGGAGTTGAATCTCAGGCAAAGGAGATGGTTGGAGCTCATCAAGGATTATGATATGAAATTGCATTATCACCCCGAAAAGTCTAATGTAGTAGCTGATGCGTTGAGCCGTAAAAGCCACGTCAACACCTTAATGACAGGAGATTTACCAAGGGAGTTAGCCGGAAATCTTCGTGAGCTATGTTTGGAGATAGTTCCGAGAGGCTATGTAGCAGCATTGGAGATTCAGTCTACTTTGATGGATAAGATCAGAGAAGACCAGAAGACTGACAAGGAGATTGCCTCTATAAAGGAGAAAATGAGCAAAGGAAAAGCTAAGGGATTTCGTGAAGATGAGCACGATACCTTATGGTTTGAAGACCGTGTTTATGTGCCTAATGATTCGGAGATCAGGAAGTTAATTCTGCAAGAGGCCCATGATTCACCATATTCGATTCACCTAGGAAATACCAAGATGTATTTGGATTTGAAGGATACTTTCTGGTGGACCAGAATGAAGAAGGATATTGCGGAGTATGTAGCAGTTTGTGATGTATGTCAGAGAGTAAAGGCAGAGCATCAGAAGCCTGCAGGATTGCTACAACCATTGCCGATACCCAAATGGAAGTGGGATAAGTTAGGCATGGATTTTATTACAGGATTGCCCAGAACACGTCCAGGCTATGACTCGATATGGGTTGTAGTCGACCGTTTGACAAAGGTAGCTCATTTCATTCCAGTGAAGACTACCTATACCAGTGCAAAGTTGGCAAAGATATACATGACCAGAATCGTATGTCTGCATGGAGTTCCAAGGAGAATAGTATCAGATAGAGGAACCCAATTTACCTCAAAGTTCTGGAATCAGTTGCATGAAACTTTGGGTACCAGACTGGAGTTTAGTATAGCTTTCCACCCGCAGACAGATGGACAGACCAAGAGAGTCAATCAGATTTTGGAGGATATGCTGAGAGCTTGTGCGCTAGATTGCGGATCTAGTTGGGACGAGAATTTGCCATATGCAGAGTTCTCTTACAACAACAATTATCAATCCAGTTTGAAGAAGGCCCCTTTTGAAGCCTTGTATGGAAGGAGGTGCAGGACCCCATTGTCTTGGGATGAAGTTGGAGACCGCCAGTTGTTTGGACCGGATCTGATAAAGGAGTCTGAACAGAAAGTGAAATTGATTCGCGATAGGTTCAAGGTAGCTCAATCCAGGTAGAAGAGTTATGCAGATTCTAAACGCAAGGAGACAGTTTACGACGTCGGAGACCGAGTTTATCTTCGAGTATCTCCACTTCGAGGAGTTAAGCGCTTTGGAGTTAAGGGAAAGTTAGCGCCACGTTTTGTAGGCCCATACAAAGTTTTAGAGCGTATGGGAGAAGTAGCCTATAAGTTGGAATTGCCCGAAGGATTGTCAGGAGTTCACAACGTATTCCACGTTTCCCAGTTCAAGAAGTGCCACGCGGAGAAGGCTGATATACCTCTAAGAGACACAGTGCCGCTGGAAGCAATTCAGTTGGACAGTGATTTGACCTATGAGGAGAAACCAGTTAAGATTCTAGAGTATGCCAGTCGAGACACCCACAACAAGGTTATCAAGTTTTGCAAGGTTCAGTGGAGCCACCACACGGAGGATGAAGCCACCTGGGAACGAGCGGAAGAATTGCTGAAGGACCACCCTCACCTATTTTCTAGCCAACTCGAATCTCGAGGGTGAGATTCATCTTAAGGGGGGTAGGTTTGTAACATCCCAAATTTCCAATTTGGAATGTTATACACTAGATCATCATTGCATATCATATTTCATTGCATTTTGGTTGATCCTAGAAAATTCTACACAACTCAAGGACCCTCGGAGAGAGTTGGGGATTTCGTTATTTTCATATTTGAGTTTCCTCAAATTTTGAAAATAGGATCATTTGATTTTATTTATTTTATCTTCAATTATTTCTATATCAAAAATATGAGAGAGGGAATAAAATGACTTTCCCAAAATAAAGAAATATTGAGGATTTAATAAAAAATCAAATAAGTTTTATTTTGGTTTTATTTGCTATTTTATTTGAATTAGGGAAAAATGCGCGTTTTTCAAAATTGCACTTAGGCCCCAAATAAATGTTCATCCTGTGCGGCTTGATTTTAGAAGCCGGGGAAAATTTTATTTTGGGATTTTTGGAGTCCGTTTAGTATTCCTATTGTTTTTTTTCTGAGCGTAATTATTTAAAAAAAGAGTCCGAACCGACCTTGGGCCGTAACCGGCCAGGACTCCGCCTGGCCGGGCCCTTTATATAGCGCCCCGAGGCCCGAGGCCAGCCCAAGTCACCGCCGCCCCCGAACCCTAACCCTAGTGCGCCGCCGCCTCGCCACGCCGCCCGCCGCCGCCGCCGCCCCGCCTCGCCGCGCCGCCGCCTCGCCACCGCCAGATCCGCCGCCGGTTTTTTTTAGAAAAACTGATCGGTTTTCCGTCGGTTTTGTTCGGTTTTTTTAATTTCGGTTTTTTTAAATAGATCGGTTTTTCTAGTTTAGACATTTAGCGAGCGTACGTCCGTTCGTTCGTTTTAACAAACATTCGTCGTTTTTCTTTTTCTCAGATTAAATCCGCGATTTATCTGATCGCGATTCCTGATCCGATTTTCATTTTAGTCTAACTTTTCGCTCATTTATCGGAATCAGGCGATTCAAGCGCCTGGAGTTTCGTCTCGAAACCCTATTTCCGTTTAACCAACTCAAACAATTTTTTGCCACTGTAAAAATTTCCCTAGATCCAGAATAGTAAACGAAGCCTGTTTCTTTTGCCGTTTGTCTTTCGTTGCTTCGTTCGATTTGGTTCTTTTTGCCAACCAGAGTTCTTAAGTTGAACTTTTTGGTTAGATATTTTATTCGAGTTTTACCTGTGCATTAGTTGAGTACTTATTGTATGCTTGTTTGTTTGTGATAGAGTGTGACACCCCAAAATTTTGACCTTATTTTACTAATTAAAATTTTGCCAGGGAATTTAAAAAAATTATTTTCTGGTTTTTCCTTTGATTTCAGAGCCATTCTTTCCTTTGTTATCATGGAGTTTTTACCCCAAGTGAAATCTTTCTAGTCATATTGTTGGACTTGTCTTTCCCCTCAAGAAGAACATTTCTATTAAAAGTGGATTTAATTGCATAATTATTTCTTTCTGAGTTTTATTCCTTAAAGTGAGTTTTCTTTGGTTTTAGGGCCCCATTTGCACTACAACCCTTTTATAAATTCATCTAAAATTCCAACCAAAATTTGGAGGTGTCATGTGATGTTTTTCAATCACTTTTATGCAAAAATATATTTCATTCATTAAATATTTTGAGCTCTACTCCAAGTTTTCAAATCTGGTCCAGTGGGCAATTTTGCACTACAACCCATTTAAATATTTCTTTCTAGCTTCCACCAAAATTGTGGGATATTAGTAGTGGTATGTAATTCAACTTTATGCAAAAACCTAGTGGTGTTCTTTGAAAAATTTGAGTGAATCAACCTCTTTTGCTTTCTGGTCCAGTTTGGCTTTTTCTACAGCTACCCTAATTGAATTTGCTCTAGTACTCTTGAGCTTTCTCCTGCTTATAGCCCATGCTACAAAACCCTTAAGTCCAGAAGAGTGGACCCATTGGAGAAATTTTAGTGCATGCAACCATGCCTTTTTCCTTCTGCCCAGAACTGAAGTTTGGCAAAACTTACACTAACAAGTTTGAGCTTTTGGCAAACTAACCTCACCACCCTCTATTTCAACTAAAGAGACCCTGATCTGGAGAATTTGGCCACCCCAAGAATTGCCTAGATGCCTTTGGCATTTTGTCAAACACCCTGTGTGCACAACCAGATTTGGCATGATTTCAAGTTTACATTGTGAACTTGATCCCCTGACCAAACCAGCATGTCACATGGATTTTTCCCAAGCCTATAGCCCCACCCTGCTAACTCTCTTGTGGATTGGAGCCCCCTAGCAAGCCCTGGCATTTGGTCGAACACGTCGCGTACGTGCTCTGGGCGCGCCCAGAGCGCACGTTCCGCACGCGCGTGCACCGAGCCGCCGCGTCGCACTGCCGTCGCCTCGCACTCGTTCTGGCCCTTCCCCACTCGCAGCCAACACCCCGCCCCTTCCCCTCGCCGTAGAGCCACCCCTGGCACTACGCAGAGCCGCCGTCAGGTCGGCCATGGCCGCAAGCGGCCGGCTACAGCAGTCCTGCCGTGGGCGGCACCGCCCGAGCCACCCACGCGCGCCAGCTGCCCCCTTGAACAGCTCAAGCTCATCCGCAGCCTTGTCCGCAATCCCTCGTCACCGCCACGTCGCCCTGCAGCACGGTATGGTGGTTGCCGGCGTTCTTATCCTCGGCCATCGTCGGAACCGCCCCTGATCGCTATATAAGGACCCCCCGAGCTCACCAAACCCTCAAGCAACCTCCCACACTCCCTCACCGATCCGCCGTAGCTGTAGAAAGACCAGAGAGGTCGTCTTCCTCATCTCCGGCAACCATGGCCGCCGCCACTGTCTCGTTCACTCCGGCGCCACCAAGGCCTCCCCCCTTCCACTCTCTTCACCAGGGGCCCTCCCTTCGTCTCGTGAGTCCACCCCCAAGCTCGATTTTGATCAGGAGCCACCGGAGACAAAGCCCCCAATCATGCCCGAAGCTCCCTCCGCCGCGGAGCTCGCCGCTGGCGATTCCCTCCGTCCCCGCCGGCCAGTCGACCACCGGGAGGACCGCCTAGGAGTGGCGGATCCATCCCTGGCCTCGGATGCCCTCGAGGAGCCTCCGTTCGCCGGCGATGATCACCGGAATCCTGCCCCCGCTCGGGCAGAGGAAAAGGAGGGAGGGGGCGACTGGTCAAACCTGACCAGTGGGCCCCGTGGACCCACTGTCAGTGACCCAGCCCCGACTCCACGTGTTTTAAGTGAAGGCGTAAACCCCATAAGTACGTCTCCTCTGCCCCAGAAGCGTATTTCTATCTGAAACGTTTTCTTTTTCTGTTTTAATTTAAAAACAGAATTTGACCAAAACTTTGACTGGCTATAACTTTTTAAACATAAGTCCAAATGAATTGATTCTTTTTCCTACCACTCTAAAATTTCACCTAGTTTATTTTAAGATTTATTTCAAAAATAATTAAGACAACTTTTTGTACTGTTTTTAAAGTATGTGTTATTTGCCTATTTTCGAAATAGGATTTTGGAGAGAGAGAAGAGAGCTTTCAAAAAAATATTGGAGTGCACCTCACCACACCTTGAAGGCAAGCATTCTGAACCCTGGCATAATGTTTTGTGGGTTGTTCGATACGGTTATAACACCACCTCGACATGAAGCGTTGGTTATTTTTATATGGCGATATGATCATACACCTTGAGTGCATAAATGAAAATTCTTGCTGTTGGAAATGGACATACTTGTGATAGCAATCACCCTCATATGCCTCTCATGCCTACCGGGAAGGACCCGGGAAAGTCTCTGTCTTGTGTAGACACGAGCTTGTCCCTCGTCGAGACGGTTATGACCGGTAGTGCAGGGGGAGGTATGATAAGTGGTGGTTGTGTCTGATGGCTGTGAAATATAATTCTTGAGCTAACCATGCAGGAAATACATAAGCCTCCTGAGTCGGCCGTAGATCGAGTCTTGTTCCAGTAACCCCCATACTTGTTTCGTGCTGCCACTTGCCCCTGCCGTAGGTAGGGTACGGTTCAGTAAGTTGTCAACCCCTGTCCTAGCACACACCGTACAGAGAGGCCATGGTGGAAGATACCGGTTGTAGCTGGTAGGCATGCCACCTAGTCCGGGGGCATGGGTGTTTCCGGTTGGGACCGAGAGGGGAGGCCACCCCTTAGAGCGCGCGATAAAAATTTGATCCCATGCTACGCGAGGTTGTAGCCTCCCCACTTAGAGTTTTGCTTAACAGGTGTTTGGGTGATTCTAGACACGTGTAAGGTTAAGCTGGTGTGTGCAAGTCAGGTGTGTTTTCGACTAAAAGACTGTAGACGGAATTAGTCCCGATGGACTAAAGGAATCCGTTGCTAGTGGGTAAAGAGTACACCCTCTGTAGAGATATTATATCTATTCGAATAGCCGTGTCCATGGTTAAGGACTACAGTCTGGGATGGGTCAAGTGTCGGTCTTAGTGTCGGTCTTCGGAGGAAAAACTATTAAACCAGAATATTGATCCTGACTTGTGATGTATGATGATTATGATTATTATTATTATGGACTAACCATTTATGTTATTTGAATTATTGAGTATCCCCGGGACGGTTCTACCTCCTGGATATTCACCATGATTATTTTTATACATAAGCCCTTTATGTGGTGTCGCTCAGACGCCCGACTGTGGCATGTTTTGTTATTTCATTTACTTATAAGCCCTTTATGTGGTGTCGCACAGATGCCCGACTGTGGCATGCTTGTTATTTTATTTACTTATAAGCCCTTTATGCGGTGTCGCACAGACGCCCGACTGTGGCATGCTTGATATTTTATCTACTTATAAGCCCTTTATGTGGTGTCGCTTAGACGCCCGACTGAGGCATACTTCATATTGTTATCCTTTCGAGGCGTCGCTTCAAACACCCTATCGGTGCATTCTATTTCTACTCGCTGATTGCATATTCATATATGACATGATTAACCTGGTTGCATGCATCATGAGCTTCATTTATGACTGACGAAGTAATCATGGAATATTTTAAAGCATGATTAGCAGTGACTATATTATACCTGTGTTCTTAATGTTTGCGAGTACATTCAAAGTACTCACTGGCTTGTCCCTGGCTATTGTCTTGGCCAGATTTCTTGCGTGGAAAGGAACGTTGTGATGACAGCCCCGGAACCTACGCATTGGAGATAGCAGCCTCACGAAGATAGGAGTTATCCTGGTCAGCTGTTCCTGTGGGAAATGGAGTCCCATAGACGCTGATGATCCACAAACCGCTCCCGCCATCAACCACTAGAAACCAATTGTTGTACCCATAGGCCAGAATGGTCTTGTACTACATATTTTGTAGTTTGCTTGGAGTGTCTGTAACAAGTTGGTGTCTCATCAGCTAACAGTAATCTTGGGGCTGGTGAGCACAAGGGCCGCTTTTGGGAAATTAATATCCCGAAAAACCGGTCCTGACAAACTTGGTATCAGAGCGAGGCTGACCATTGGCTAATCCTATCTTAGCCAGATCGAAAAACCTAGGTAAACCAACCAACCAGACCTTAACCAAACCCCGGCCAAGCTTCTCGTGTAAGATAGCCTCACAGTGACCCGACACCTTTTGGCAGTCGGTGCCCAACCTATCAGCCTAACCTGTCAGTCACACGCCAGTAACCGGCCCCTAAATAGTCTTTTTCGCAAGCGTGCGAAGGAAGACTCTGCCCCCCTTTTTCTATAAAGAGGGCACGCTCGCCTCAGCACAGCACAACACAACCTCTACCCCAAACCGAGCTAGAATGCTTGGCCCCATTGTTCACAATGAGACCACAGCAACCAACCTTGGAGGTTTCGTAACCGTGATAGCAAACCTTACCCGCCGTGCCTTTGCATTAGAAGAGCCCCCAGAATATGTTGTGTACCAAGGGTCCATGAGCGGTGAGAGCCGTCAATTTTGGGCCACTGTGCACGTCTATGGTAGGGGTCTATCGCCAGAACGCCCCTACAGGTTCACCGGAAGGACAACTTCCTTTGAGCCATAAGCCATCCAACTAGCTGCCCGAGAAGCTATAGTTCAACTCCGGCACTTGTCGCCCAGAGTTAACTGTCGCTCCTTCTACTACTACCCCAGCCGTGACGGGTATGGTAGACCACCACAAGTTGCCAACGGAGACCACGAGACAGATCCTACATTATTGCATCTAGTGCGCTATGTAAGTGCACTAGAGGGACTGTTCGATCAAATCACCCTTGATCTGATCGCAGCTCGTGGAGAACTGATTCGCCGAGCCCCGGCAAGAAGAGAGGCTGAGCCCGATGCCGACAACCCAGTCGTGCTGTTCGGACAACCGATCGAGACCTTGAGGTCAGCCCCAGCCATCAACCAAGGTGCTTTGATGACCCCAGAAGTGCTCCGTCGCCTTTTGGGAACACACTCCAACGGGATTGTGGCCAACAATCCCCGCGATGGTCATCATCACTACCCCAACCCTACAGTTCCGCAACCCCCTCCAGCTAACCCCGACGGTGAGGCCAATGGAGAAGCCTCGGCATCCACAAGGCACACCCGCTTAGATATAAACGAGGTAGACTAAGTCACTCGAGTAGTACCGAGTCTCAGTATGTCCATAACCTGTAGTTGTGTGATCTTGTATTACCACAGTGTTGTCTGCATGTGCGCCCCTATTTTAAAAGTAGCTGTGCATAAGTGTGCTGATGTACGGTTGCATTTTTAATTCTGGGCGTAGCTACCAAAACCAACCCCGACGGCACCCACAGTAATGTGTCACTTTGGCGAGATGTGTGTAACTGTGGCTTTGACCCCGACCCCATAGGGCAGAACCGACAAACTAGTTGCCCTTCACCGCGGTAAATAACCCAGCCCAGTTACTTTATAAAAGGGACACCTCGTGACCTTGCCGAGTACCCCTCATCTTGTGCGCAACCCTCACAACCATTTCTTGCCATGCCGAGCCCTAGCATTTATCTGAGAACCCCAGATGCAACCCCAGGTAGCTTTGTTAAAATATTGTGGGACTTTACCTGCAGTACCATGGGTTCTACCCAGCCACCCCAGTACGAGCTGCTCAAATCGAGGATCACCTCTTCCGCCTCGAAATATTGAGCAGTAGTGCACATCCCTCCGTAAACTCAAATCAGGACCCAACAAAAGTCTCCTTCCTAGGGAAATCTATGCCGACTCCGCAGATGGCCATAGAAGCGGCTGCACACGAAGCGATTGTTCGCCTTCGATTCGCGGTACCCTATGCCAGTGAACGAGGGTATTATTACTTTCCGAGCCACGCAGCACCCGGGGAAGTGACATCTTTTCCCGGTGGACGAATTGAGAGTGACCCAGTACTGGCCAACCTTGTCCAGTATGTCATCGCTCAAGAGCGTTTGACCCAGCGAGTAATGGGTTATCTCCAGAGCCTCGCTGATTTAAATCCTCAGATCGCCATCGGCAGACCACTGAGGCCCGACCAGGAGAGACGCGTTCATCGACTGATCAATCCGCTTCCCCCGATAGAAGAAGAGTGCGCCCCAGTACCAAAGACGTTTTCTCGGGACCCCGTCCAGTTGCCATTTTTATTCTAGATGTCACTGCTATGTTCTTGTATTCTCGCATTTAGTTAAGTGTTGTAACTCATGCGTGTTATTCTAAACCTTGTGCGATGAGATGAACATTTGGTTTCAATTATAATGAGTAATTTTTGCTGCTGTAAATTTTGATTAACTAATTTTTTCCTCGCGAGAAATCCTGGAGTGAGATTTCTTTTCCCTGAGTTGCTACAACATATATCTCCTCACGACATGGATTTTTTATTCACGCAGCACCACGGCAGCCGACTCACAACCACAACCACTCAAACACATACACTACTTGCAACACCACGTAACTGTGTTGCATCTGGCTAATCATCTCCCTAACGCACCACAGTCTCTGAAAGAGAGATTACTGGATAATCATCCAGATGCGAGTTACCTCCCGCACACCAACAACAGTTAGCACCCGAGACCACACCTACTCCTCGTGATCACCGCCACCGCGGAGAGCCAACACTCGAGCGGCAGCATCACGATGATCATCGAGGATCATCGCACACAGGAGCACAGAGAGCCCCAGCAATGCCGCCAGCCCTCCGCACATCAGGATCACGTACCAATCCGGCATCGCCTCCGCCATTAAAACCTCGTCTCTAGCTTCTGTAAACGGAAATGGAGGAGGAAGAAGGAGAAGCGAGGCCAGGTGCGAGGAAGAAGAGAGGAACACCTCGGCCGTTTTATAGCTCGAGCTCGGTGTACGGTGGGCGAAGTCCACCAGCGCCGCTCGTCACCCGATCGTCGGTGTTCGGAGGCGAATCCCCGAGTAGTGCCGACAGCACGCTGGCCCGCGAGGTGAGTGCACGCTGCACCGGCAGCTAGCACGCCGCGCACTACCGCAGGTACGGCCTAGATGCCCTACGCGCTAGACGTCGCCGGTGGAGAAAGCGCGGGAAAGCGCGCGGGAGAGAGGAAGAAGAGAGAACCGGATGAAGAAGAAGAGACTGACAGTAGACCCCGAGTCCGCCTGTCAGCCAAGGAGAGCACTGTGCTCTCGGGTACGACCAGCGTATTTTAAATCTAGAATTTATTCTAAATTTACTGTATCCAACATAGAAATCTCTCGTTTTCCCCCTAACCGTAGATTTTTCCACATAGCGCCAGTGTTCCACACTGTGGTTTTACACCACTTATTGCCCTCACACTATAGCCACATTTTATTGCTTATATTTTCTTAAAGCAGCTTTTAGCAAATCTCAAGGACGAGATTTTTCTTAAGGGGGGTAGTGTTGTGACACCCCAACATTTTGACCTTTTTCTACTAATTAAAATTTTGCCAGGGAATTTAAAAATTTTATTTTCTGGTTTTTCCTTTGATTTCAGAGCCATTCTTTCCTTTGTTATCATGGAGTTTTTACCCCAAGTGAAATCTTTCTAGTTATATTGTTGGACTTGTCTTTCCCCTCAAGAAGAACATTTCTATTAAAAGTGGATTTAATTGCATAATTATTTCTTTCTGAGTTTTATTCCTTAAAGTGAGTTTTCTTTGGTTTTAGGGCCCCATTTGCATTGCAACCCTTTTATAAATTCATCTAAAATTCCAACAAAATTTGGAGGTGTCATGTGATGTTTTTAAATCACTTTTATGCAAAAATATATTTCATTCATTAAATATTTTGAGCTCTACTCCAAGTTTTCAAATCTGGTCAAGTGGGCAATTTTGCACTACAACCCATTTAAATATTTCTTTCTAGCTTCCACCAAAATTGTGGGATATTAGTAGTGGTATGTAATTCAACTTTATGCAAAAACCTAGTGGTGATCTTTGAAAAATTTGAGTGAATCAACCTCTTTTGCTTTTTGGTCCAGTTTGGCTTTTTCTACAGCTACCCTAATTTAATTTGCTCTAGTACTCTTGAGCTTTCTCCTGCTTATAGCCCATGCTACAAAACCCTTAAGTCCAGAAGAGTGGACCCATTGGAGAAATTTTAGTGCATGCAACCATGCCTTTTTCCTTCTGCCCAGAACTGAAGTTTGGCAAAACTTACACTAACAAGTTTGAGCTTTTGGCAAACTAACCTCACCACCCTCTCTTTCAACTAAAGAGACCCTGATCTGGAGAATTTGGCCACCCCAAGAATTGCCTAGATGCCTTTGGCATTTTGTCAAACACCCTGTGTGCACAACCAGATTTGGCATGATTTCAAGTTTACATTGTGAACTTGATCCCCTGACCAAACCAGCATGTCACATGGATTTTTCCCAAGCCTATAGCCCCACCCTGCTAACTCTCTTGTGGATTGGAGCCCCCTAGCATGCCCTGGCATTTGGTCGAACACGTCACGTACGTGCTCTGGGCGCGCCCAGAGCGCATGTTTCGCACGCGCGTGCATCGAGCCGCCGCGTCGCACTGTCATCGCCTCGCACTCGTTCTGGCCCTTCCCGCTCGCAGGCAACACCCCGCCCCTTCCCCTCGCCGTAGAGCCACCCCTGGCACTACGCAGAGCCATCGTCAGGTCGGCCATGGCCGCAAGCGGCCGGCTACAGCAGCCCTGCCGTGGGCGGCACCGCCCGAGCCACCCACGCGCGCCAGCTGCCCCCTTGAACAGCTCAAGCTCATCCGCAGCCTTGTCCGCAAGCCCTTGTCACCGCCACGTCGCCCTGCAGCACGGTACGGTGGTCGCCGGCGTTCTTATCATCGGCCATCGTCGGAACCGCCCCCGATCGCTATATAAGGACCCCCCGAGCTCACCAAACCCTCAAGCAACCTCCCACACTCCCTCACCGATCCGCCCGTAGCTGTAGAAAGACCAGAGAGGTCGTCTTCCTCATCTCTGGCAACCACGGCCGCCGCCACTGTCTCGTTCACTCCGGCGCCACCAGGGCCTCCCCCCTTCCACTCTCTTCACCAGGGGCCATCCCTTTGTCTCGTGAGTCCACGCCCAAGCTCGATTTTGATCGGGAGCCACCGGAGACAAAGCCCCCAATCATGCCCGAAGCTCCCTCCGCCGCGGAGCTCACCGCCGGCGATTCCCTCCGTCCCCGCCGACCAGTCGACCACCGGGAGGACCGCCTAGGAGTGGCGGATCCATCCCTGGCCTCGGATGCCCTCGAGGAGCCTCCGTTCGCCGGCGACGATCACCGGAATCCTGCCCCCGCTCGGGCAGAGGAAAAGGAGGGAGGGGGCGACTGGTCAAACCTGACCAGTGGGCCCCGTGGACCCACTGTCAGTGACCCAGCCCCGCCTCCACGTGTTTTAAGTGAAGGCGTAAACCCCATAAGTACGTCTCCTCTGCCCCAGAAGCGTATTTCTATCTGAAATGTTTTCTTTTTCTGTTTTAATTTAAAAACAGAATTTGACCAAAACTTTGACTGGCTATAACTTTTTAAATATAAGTCCAAATGAATTGATTCTTTTTCCTACCACTCTAAAATTTCACCTAGTTTATTTTAAGATTTATTTCAAAAATAATTAAGACAACTTTTTGTACTGTTTTTAAAGTATGTGTTATTTGCCTATTTTCGAAATAGGATTTTGGAGAGAGAGAAGAGAGCTTTCAAAAAAATATTGGAGTGCACCTCACCACACCTTGAAGGCAAGCATTCTGAACCCTGGCATAATGTTTTGTGGGTTGTTCGATATGGTTATAACACCACCTCGACATGAAGCGTTGGTTATTTTTATATGGCGATATGATCATACACCTTGAGTGCATAAATGAAAATTCTTGCTGTTGGAAATGGACATACTTGTGATAGCAATCACCCTCATATGCCTCTCATGCCTATCGGGAAGGACCCGGGAAAGTCTCTGTCTTGTGTAGACACGAGCTTGTCCCTCGTCGAGACGGTTATGACCGGTAGGGCAGGGGGAGGTATGATAAGTGGTGGTTGTGTTTGGTGGCTGTGAAATATAATTCTTGAGCTAACCATGCAGGAAATACTTAAGCCTCCTGAGTTGGTCGTAGATTGAGTCTTGTTCCAGTAAGCCCCATACTTGTTTCGTGCTACCACTTGCCCCTGCCATAGGTAGGGTACGGTTCAGTAAGTTGTCAACCCCTGTCCTAGCACACACCGTACAGAGAGGCCATGGTGGAAGATACCGGTTGTAGCTGGTAGGCATGCCACCTGGTCCGGGGGCATGGGTGTTTCCGGTTGGGACCGAGAGAGGAGGCCACCTCTTATTGCGCGCGATAAAAATTTGATCCCATGCTACGCGAGGTTGTAGCCTCCCCACACAGGTGTCTGGGTGATTCCAGACACGTGTAAGGTTAAGCTGGTGTGTGCAAGTCAGGCGTGTTTTCGACTAAAAGACTGTAGACGGACTTAGTCCCGATGGACTAAAGGAATCCGTTGCTAGTGGGTAAAGAGTACACCTTCTGCAGAGATATTATACCTATTCGAATAGCCGTGTCCATGGTTAAGGACTACAGTCTGGGATGGGTCAAGTGTCGGTCTTCGGAGGAAAAACTATTAAACCAGAATATTGATCCTGACTTGTGATGTATGATGATTATGATTATTATTATTATTATGGACTAACCATTTATGTTATTTGAATTATTGAGTATCCCTGGGACGGTTCTACCTCCTGGATATTCACCATGATTATTTTTATACATAAGCCCTTTATGTGGTGTCGCTCAGACGCCCGACTGTGGCATGTTTTGTTATTTCATTTACTTATAAGCCCTTTATGTGGTGTCGCACAGATGCCCGACTGTGGCATGCTTGTTATTTTATTTACTTATAAGCCCTTTATGCGGTGTCGCACAGACGCCCGACTGTGGCATGCTTGATATTTTATCTACTTATAAGCCCTTTATGTGGTGTCGCTTAGACGCCCGACTGAGGCATACTTTATATTGTTGTCCTTTCGAGGCGTCGCTTCAGACACCCTATCAGTGCATTCTATTTCTACTCGCTGATTGCATATTCATATATGACATGATTAACCTGCTTGCATGCACCATGAGCTTCATTTATGACTGACGAAGTAATCATGGAATATTTTAAAGCATGATTAGCAGTGACTATATTATAGCTGTGTTCTTAATGTTTGCGAGTACATTCAAAGTACTCACTGGCTTGTCCCTGGCTATTGTCTTGGCCAGATTTCTTGTGTGGAAAGGAACGTTGCGATGACAGCCCTGGAACCTACGCATTGGAGATAGCAGCCTCGCGAAGATAGGAGTTATCCTGGTCATCTATTCCTGTGGGAAATGGAGTCCCATAGACGCTGATGATCCACAAACCGCTCCCACCATCAACCACTAGAAACCAATTGTTGTAACCATAGGCCAGAATGGTCTTGTACTACATATTTTGTAGTTTGCTTGGAGTTTCTATAACAAGTTGGTGTCTCATCAGCTAACAGTAATCCTAGGGCTGGTGAGCACAAGGGCCGCTTTTGGGAAATTAATATCCCGAAAAACCGGTCCTGACATAGAGTACCCGGAGTGCACCGCTTGCTACTTCGAATCGCTAGGTTTTGCAGATCATCAGCAAGGCAAGTAACACTTTGATCATACTTCCAATTACCCAGTTTTATTGCATTAGATCAATCCTCGCACATTGCATGATTAGGATCTAATTAAATTGTGGGTTTGGGAAGTAGTTGAGGTAGTACCTATTACCTGTTATTATCAAACCTTTGGGAGTTACTTCTACGTTTGCTTATTGTGCCATGCTATGCTAGTAGACGTGGATTGGGTGAGTGTATCCATGACAGATGTGAGATTGTTAAATTAATGGTTTATCTAAGGTGGCAACTTAAACACACGTCTGGGTGGATTGAGGCACCTGGGTATTCTAGTGATTGCATGTTTTTCTTTTGGACCGCCACCCAGGCTCAAAGGGATCTTGAGATTATTCATGCTAGAAACTTCCGTGTGCAGCCACAAGCTACTACGGGCTCTAGCATAGTTGATTAAGTTGTGCGAACTCTTACAGTGGTAGACTAGCAGATGTAGGGGAAAGTAGGTGTAACGGTCTACCCGATCGTAAGGTGCTAGCGCTTCTGAAAGACTATGTCTCGGTCATCCGTTTCTCAAACACCATGTAGTGCGAGAAATCAAACGGAGGCGATCGAGTCTTGTGGGGAAAAGTGCGCAAACCTATGTAGAG
The DNA here is from genome assembly GCF_056163025.1 of Triticum urartu. Classification (NCBI taxonomy): domain Eukaryota; kingdom Viridiplantae; phylum Streptophyta; class Magnoliopsida; order Poales; family Poaceae; genus Triticum; species Triticum urartu. The sequence continues at coordinate 575,707,012 of NC_141879.1, forward strand.
TGTATAAACTAATCATGGTTAGCCGTGTCCCCGGTTATGGACATCTTGAGTATCTAGTACTTGGATTATCATGTGAATCTCATCATGTTACTCTAAAAATTAATTTTGTTGGGTTTTGTTTAATGATGATGCTTAATTGGGATTGAGAATGCTGTCAACCATTCTCAATGTTTAACAACTACTGTCACGACCGGGTTTTCCGGGTATAAATTTCCAGAAAAAGACCGTCGTGCTCATCAGCCCCAGGATTACTGTTAGCTGATGAGGCTCCAACTTGATACAGAAATTCCAAGCAAAATACAAAGTATGTGGTACAAGACCATTCTGGCCTGTGAGTACAACAAAAGGTTTTCTAGAGGTCGATGGCGGAAGCGGTTTATGAGTCATTTGTGTCTATGGGACTCCATTTCCCACAGGAACAGCTGACCAGGTTAACTCCTATCTTCGCGAGGCTGCTATCACCGTTACTTAGGTCTCGAAGCTGTCATCGCCACGCTCCTCTCCAAGCAGAAATCTGGCCAAGACAATAGCCAGGGACAAGCCAGTGAGTACTTTGAATGTACTCGCAAACATTAAGAACACAGGTATAATATAATTGATAATCATGCTCTGAAAAAATTCTATGATCACATCGTCAGTCATAAATAAAACATCTTTTATGCATGCAAGCAGGTTATTTTCATGCAACATGAATAAGCAGTAATAGAGTGGGAATAAAATGCCGTAGTCGGGCGTCTGAGCGACACCACATAAAGGGCTTTAAAATAAAATAATCACAGTGAATATCCAGGAGGTAGAACCGTCCCAGGGATACTCAACAATACAAATAATGCAACGGGTTAGTCCATCACAAAATAATAATCATGGTCCTCACAAGTAACCAGTCGGTATCCAAGTTTGGTTTAATAATATCTCCTCCGAAGACCAACACTAAGACCAATACTTGACCCATCCCAGACTGTAATCCTTAACCATGGACACGGCTATTCGAATAGGTTTTAATCTCTGCAGAGGGTGTACTCTTTACCCATGAGTAACGGATTCCTTTAGTCCATCGGGACTAATTCTGTCTACGGCCTTTTAGTTGAAAACACGCCTAACTTGCACACACCAGCTTAACTCATCGGTGTCTGGAATCACCCACGACACTTGTTAAGCAAAACTCTAAGTGGGGAGGCTACAACCTCGCGTAGCATGGGATCAAATTTATATCGCGCGCTCTAAGGGGTGGCCTCCCCTCTCGGTCTCAACCGGAAACACCCATGCCCCCTGACCAGGTGGCTTGCCTACCGGCTACAACCGATATCTTCCACCATGGCCTCTCTGTACGGTGTGTGCTTGAAAGGGGTTGACGACTTACTGAACCGTACCCTACCTGCGGCAAGGACAAGTGGTAGTACGAGGCAAGTATGGGGGTTACTGGAACAAGACTCGGTCTACAGTCAACTCAGGAGGTTTATAAATTCCCTGCATGACATGTATAACAAATATAATTCAACCAACATAATCACCACTCAATATACCTTACCATGCCATACCGGACATAACCGTCCCGACGGGGACCGGCGACAAGCTCACTCCTACCCAAGGCAGAGGCTTTCCCGGATTTCTTTCCGGCATGCATGCAAGGCACATGAGGGTGATTACCATCACAAGTATATTCATTTCCAACAGCAAGGAAATCAATAATATGCATTCATGCAAATGATCATATCACATGAAATAACAAGTTCTCCGATATAAGGTGGTGTTATAAACGTGTCAACTAACACACCAAGAATATTATTCCGTGGTTCAGAATGCTTGCCTTTAATGGTGTGGAGAGGTGGGGGTGCTCTCCAAAAATTTTGAAAGCTTCCTTCTCTCCCAAAAATCCTATTTCCAAAAATATGCAAATAACACATATTTCAAAAACAGTACAAAAAAGTTGTTTGGAAAATTTTCAAATAAATCTTAAAATAAACTAGACAATATTTGAGAGATGTAGGAAAAAGAATTAATTCATTTGGAGTTATATTTAAAAAGTTATAGCCAGTCAAAGATTTGGTCAAAATCTGTTTTTAATAAAAACAGAAAAGAAAACGTTTCGAATAAACACGTACACGTCGAAAGCGTATTTTGGAAATGCGCTTCCACTTAACCCACGTGGACCGGCGCTGGGTCACTGACGGTGGGCCCGCCTGGCCCACTGGTCAGGTTTGACCAGTCGCCCGCGTCTTCTCCCTCCTCTGCCCGAGCGGGGCGGGGCTCCGGCGAGGCTCACCGGCGAATGACGGCACCGTTCGGGGAACGGAGGCCATCGGCGTGCTCAGGGGATCAAGACGGTCACTCCGGTGGTCGATATGGTCTCGGGGATGGACGGAGCTGCCGGCGGCGAGCTTCGCGGCGGATGGAGACCGTCGGGCAAGGTGATTTTTCTCCCGCGGTGTGTCCCGATCAAAATTGAGTAGTGGGAATGGTTCACGGGAGGATGAGGAAGCTCTTGGTGAATAGAACGGAGAGGGGGAGGTACTAGAGGTGCCGGATTGGCCGGGGCGGTGGCGGCGGCAGGAGTTGCCGGAGATGAGGAAGGAGGCCTCCCCGGGTCGAATGCGAGCTAGGGGAGTGCCATAGGGGTGGCCTGAGGTTGCCTGCGTGCTCGGGGAAGCTCGGGGGCCTCCTTTTATAGCTCGTCGAGGTCGGTTCCGCGGCGGCCGGATAAGAACGACGGCGGACCGCCTTCCTGTAGTGGCAGGGCGTCGTGGCGGCGACGAGCGCTAGGGGACATGCTTGCGGATGATCACGCACTGCTCCAGGAGGCAGGTGGCGAGCGGGGGAGGCTCGGCGGCGCTGAACGGAGCAGGGGCTGTCGGCGGCCGTGGCGGCTAGCTCCTGGCCTGTCGGGGACGTGGCGAGGGGCGGCTTGTCGCGTTGCGGTGAGAAGGGAGCGAGTGGCGTGTCTCTGCAGTGGTGGCAAGGCCAGGGGCGCGACGCGTCGGCTCAGCGTGGCACGTGCAAAACGCGTGCCAAATGCACGCTCTACTCGCGCTCTGGGCATGCACGGGATGTGCTCGACACAATGCCAGAGCACGCTAGAGGTCGCGGGAGAGGCTGGCGAGAAACAGGGCTAGGTTAGGGATAGATAGTGGGTGAATGGGCATGGTGGTTAGGTCAGGTGGCCAAGTTCACAATGTAAACTTGAATCCATGCCAAATCTGGCTATGCACACAGGGTGTTTGTCAAAATGCCAAGGGCATCTAGGCAATACTTGGGGTGGCCAGAATCTCCAGATCAAGGTCTCCTTAGATAAATGAGAAGGTGGTGAGGTTAGTTTGCCAAAAGCAGAAACTTGTTAGTGCAAGTTTTGCAAAATTACAATTCTGGACAGAAAGAAAAAGGCATTACTTCATGAACCAAAAATAATCCAATGGGTGCATGCTCCTGGATTTAGGGGTTTGGTAGGGCTATCTACAAGTGGGAGAAAGCACAAGATCATTGGAGCAAAATTAAATAGGGTTGTAGTAGAAATCACAAGGCTGGACCAGAATGAAAATGAGGTTGATTCACTCAAATTTTTCAAATAACAACACTATGTTTTTGCATAAAGTTGAATCATATGCTACTACCAATATCCCATAATTTTGGTGGAGGCTAGAAAGAATTATTTAAATGGGTTGTAGTGCAAATTGCACTCTGGACCAGAGAAGGAAAAATTGATGCAGAGCTCAAAATATTACATAAATAAAAGATATTTTTGTATAAAAGTGATTTAAAAACATCACATGACATCTCCAAATTTTGGTTGGAATTTTAAGTGAATTTATCAAATGGTTGTAGTACAAATATGGCCATATAACCTTGAAAAACCATTTTTCAAGAAAATAAAGATCAAGCAATTTAATTAGTTAATTAGTTACACTGATAAAAGAAAAGTTTTTCTTGAGAGGTTAAACAAGTGCAATAACATATTTGAAAAGTTTTCACTTTGAGGAAAAACTCCATTATGACAAGGAAAAAAATGGTTCAAAAATAAAAAGGGAGCCCAGAAAATAAAAGTTTTAATTCCTGGCAAAATTTTAATGTATTAAAGCAAGGCAAAAAATTTTGGGGTGTCACAACACTACCCCCTTAAGAAAAATCTCGTCCTCGAGATTTGTTGAAAGCTGTTTTAAGAAAAACTATAAGCAGTAAAAATGTGGCTACAGTGACAGGGCAATAAGTGGTGAAAAACTACAGTGTGAAAACTGGTGCTGCGTGGAAAAGTCTACGGTTCGGGACAAAAACGTGAGATTTCTATGCTGTATATAAATTTAGAATAACTTCTAAATTTAAATATATGCTGGTCGTACCCGAGAGCACAGTGCTCTCCCTGGCCGACAGGTGGACCCGGGGTCCACTGTCAGTCTCTTCTTCTCCCTCTGGTTCTCTCTTCTTCCTCTCTCTCGCGCGCTTTCTCCACCGGCGATGCCTAGCGCGTAGGGCATCTAGGCCGTACCGTGGTAGTGCGCGGCGTGCTAGCTGCCGGTGCAGGGTGCACTCACCTCGCGGGCCAGCGTGCTGTCGGCACTGCTCGCGGATTCGTCTCCAAACACCAGCGATCGGCGACGAGCGGCGTTGGTGGACTTCGCCCATCGTACACCGAGCTCGAGCTATAAAACGGCCGGGGTGCCCCCTCTCTTCTTCCTCACACCTGGCCTCACTTCTCCTCCTCCTTTTCCCTCCATTACTGCTTACAAAAGCTCGGGTTAGGCTCTAATGGCGGAGGCGATGCCGGACTGGTTTGCGATCCTGATATGCGTAGGGCTGGCGACACTGTTGGGGCTCTCCGTGCTCCTGTGCACGATGATCCTCGACGAGCGTCGCGACGCTGTTGCTCGGGTGTTGGCTCTCCGCGGTGGTGGTGATCACGAGGAGTAGATGGGGTGTGCCGGGTGCTAACCGTTGTTAGGGGTGATTAGCTGGATGTAACACCGTTGCAAAGTTTTGCAAACAGTGTATGTGTTCGAATGATTATGGTTGTGAGTCTGCTGCCGTGGTGTTGCGAGAAATTAATTAATCCACGCCGTGAGGAGGTGCAGATGTAGCAACTCAGGGAAAAGAAAACTCACTCCAGGATTTTGCGAGGGAAAAACAGTTAATTTTTTAAAAGAGCATAAACCACAACAAAAACTACACACATTAGTAGAAGCCAAATAATTGACTCGTCGTACAAACTCAGGGTATCACGCATAAGTCACACACATAAATAAATGTTGCAAATAATGAACACTGCAGCGACGTTCTAAAATGGAAACGGTAACTGGACGGGGTCCCTAGAAAACGTCTCTGGTACTGGGATACACTCCTCTTCTATCGGGGGAAGTGGACTGACCAGTCGATGCACGTGTCTCTCCTGGTCGGGCCTTAGTGCTCTGCCGATGGCGATCTGAGGATTTAAATCTGCGAGGCTCTGGAGATAACCCATCACACGTTGGGTTAAACGTTCTTGAGCGATGACGTACTGGACAAGGTTGGCCAGGACTGGGTCTCTCTCAATTCGTCCACCGGGAAAAGATGTCACTCCTCCGGGTGCTGCACGGCTCGGGAAGTAATAATACCCTCGTTCGCTGGCATAGGGTACCGCGAATCGAAGGTGAGCAAGCGCTTCGTATGCAACAGCTTCTATGGCCATATGCGGGGTTGGCATAGATTTCCCCACGAAGGAGACTTCCGTTGGATCTTGGTTTGAGTTTACGGGAGGGATGTGTACTGCTGCCCGATATCTCGAGGTGGAAGGGGTAATTCTTGATTTGAACAGCTCGTACTAGGGTGGCTGGGTAGCGCCCATGGTACTGCAGGTAAAATCCCGCAATATCTTGACAAAACTACCTGGGGTTGCATCTGGGGTTCTCAGATAAATGCTAGGGCTCGGCATGGCAAGAAATGGTTGTGAGGGTGGTGCACAAGGTGAGAGGTGCTTGGTAAGGTCACGCGGTGGCCTTTTTATAGCACCGGAGCTGGGTCATTTTTACCGAGGTGAATGGTAAAGAAAATTTTCAGCTCTGTTCCAAGGGTCGGGGTCAAGCCACAGATTCACACGTTTCACTATAGTGATGTGTTACTGTGGGGTTGACGGGGTGGTTTTTGGTAACTGTGTCCGGGATAGAAATCTTATACTGCATACTGGCGTATCCAGGCAAGGCTACCATTAAAACAGAGGCACGACAACAGGCGGCATTTAATTACAAGGCCACACGATTACAAAGCGAGGGTACACTGGGACTCGATACGACTCGGGTGACTTAGTCTACCTCGTTTACATCCAAGCGGGCGTGCCTTGAGGCTCCTCCACGGGTCTCGTCGTCGGAATTAGCTGGAGTGGGTTGAGGGGCTGCAGGCTCGGGGTAGCGATGAGGACCATCTCGGGGATTGTTGGCCACAATCCCGTTGGAGTGTGCTCCCAATATGCGACGAAGCACTTCTGGGGTTATCGCAGCACCTTGGCCGATGGCTGGGGCAGGCCTCAGGGACTCGATCGGGTGTCCAAACAGCACGACTGGGTTGTCGGCGTTGGGCTCGTTCTCTTCTCTCGCCGGGGTTCGACGAACCAGCTCTCCACGAGCTGCGATTAGATCAATAGTGATTTGATCGCACAGTTCCTCTAGTGCACTTACATAGCGCACTAGGTGCAACAACGCAGGATCCGTCTCGTGATCTCCGTTGGCAACTTGGGGTGGCCTACCATACCCTTCACGTCTGGGGTAGTAGTGGAACGAGCGACAGTTAACTCTGGGCGACAAGTGCCGGAGATGAACTATAGCCTCTCGAGCTGCTAGTTGGATGGCTTGATGTTCAAAGGAAGTCGTCCTTCTGGTGAACCTGTAGGGGCGCTCAGGCTCTAGACCCCTACCATAGATGTGTACAGTGTCCCAGAATTGACGGTTCTCACCGCTCATGGGTCCTTGGTACACAACATATTCTGGGGGCTCTTCTAACGCATAGGCACGACGGGTGAGGTTTGCGAGTATGGTCACAAAGCCTCCAAGGTTGGTTGCTGTGGTCTCATTGTGCACGACAGGGCCAGGCATTGTAGCTTGGTTTTGGGGTAGAGGCTGTGCTGGGCTGTGTTTGGGCTAGCGTGCCCCTTTTTATAGGAAAAAGGGGACGGAGTCTTCCTTTGCACGCTTGTGAGAGAGGACTATTTAGGGGCCGGTCACTGGCGCATGAGCGACAGGTTAGGTTGATAGGTTGGGCACCGACTGCCAAAAGGTGTTGGGTCACTGTGTGGCTATCTTGCACGAGAAGCTTGGCTGGGGTTTGGTTATGGTTTGGTGGGTTGGTTTGCCTAAGTTTATAGACCCGGCTAAGATAGGATTAGCCAATGGTCAGCCTGGCTCTGATACCAAGCCTGTCACGACCGGGTTTTCCGGGTATAAATTTCCAGAAAAAGACCGTCGTGCTCATCAGCCCCAGGATTACTGTTAGCTGATGAGGCTCCAACTTGATACAGAAATTCCAAGCAAAATACAAAGTATGTGGTACAAGACCATTCTGGCCTGTGAGTACAACAAAAGGTTTTCTAGAGGTCGATGGCGGAAGCGGTTTATGAGTCATTTGTGTCTATGGGACTCCATTTCCCACAGGAACAGCTGACCAGGTTAACTCCTATCTTCGCGAGGCTGCTATCACCGTTACTTAGGTCTCGAAGCTGTCATCGCCACGCTCCTCTCCAAGCAGAAATCTGGCCAAGACAATAGCCAGGGACAAGCCAGTGAGTACTTTGAATGTACTCGCAAACATTAAGAACACAGGTATAATATAATTGATAATCATGCACTGAAAAAATTCTATGATCACATCGTCAGTCATAAATAAAACATCTTTTATGCATGCAAGCAGGTTATTTTCATGCAACATGAATAAGCAGTAATAGAGTGGGAATAAAATGCCGCAGTCGGGCGTCTGAGCGACACCACATAAAGGGCTTTAAAATAAAATAATCACAGTGAATATCCAGGAGGTAGAACCGTCCCAGGGATACTCAGTAATACAAATAATGCAACGGGTTAGTCCATCACAAAATAATAATCATGGTCCTCACAAGTAACCAGTCGGTATCCAAGTTTGGTTTAATAATATCTCCTCCGAAGACCGACACTAAGACCAATACTTGACCCATCCCAGACTGTAATCCTTAACCATGGACACGGCTATTCGAATAGGTTTTAATCTCTGCAGAGGGTGTACTCTTTACCCACGAGTAATGGATTCCTTTAGTCCATCGGGACTAATTCCGTCTACGGCCTTATAGTTGAAAACACGCCTAACTTGCACACACCAGCTTAACTCATCGGTGTCTGGAATCACCCACGACACTTGTTAAGCAAAACTCTAAGTGGGGAGGCTACAACCTCGCGTAGCATGGGATCAAATTTATATCGCGCGCTCTAAGGGGTGGCCTCCCCTCTCGGTCTCAACCGGAAACACCCATGCCCCCTGACCAGGTGGCCTGCCTACCGGCTACAACCGATATCTTCCACCATGGCCTCTCTGTACGGTGTGTGCTTGAAAGGGGTTGACGACTTACTGAACCGTACCCTACCTGCGGCAGGGACAAGTGGTAGTACGAGGCAAGTATGGGGGTTACTGGAACAAGACTCGGTCTACAGTCGACACAGGAGGTTTATAAATTCCCTGCATGACATGTATAACAAATATAATTCAACCAACATAATCACCACTCAATATACCTTACCATGCCATACCGGACATAACCGTCCCGACGGGGACCGGCGACAAGCTCACTCCTACCCAAGGCAGAGGCTTTCCCGGATTTCTTTCCGGCATGCATGCAAGGCACATGAGGGTGATTACCATCACAAGTATATTCATTTCCAACAGCAAGGAAATCACTAATATGCATTCATGCAAATGATCATATCACATGAAATAACAAGTTCTCCGATATAAGGTGGTGTTATAAACGTGTCAACTAACACACCAAAAATATTATTCCGTGGTTCAGAATGCTTGCCTTTAATGGTGTGGAGAGGTGGGGGTGCTCTCCAAAATTTTTGAAAGCTTCCTTCTCTCCCAAAAATCCTATTTCCAAAAATATGCAAATAACACATATTTCAAAAACAGTACAAAAAAGTTGTTTGGAAAATTTTCAAATAAATCTTAAAATAAACTAGACAATATTTGAGAGATGTAGGAAAAAGAATTAATTCATTTGGAGTTATATTTAAAAAGTTATAGCCAGTCAAAGATTTGGTCAAAATTTGTTTTTAATAAAAACAGAAAAGAAAACGTTTCGAATAAACACGTACACGTCGAAAGCGTATTTTGGAAATGCGCTTCCACTTAACCCACGTGGACCGGCGCTGGGTCACTGACGGTGGGCCCGCCTGGCCCACTGGTCAGGTTTGACCAGTCGCCCGCGTCTTCTCCCTCCTCTGCCCGAGCGGGGCGGGGCTCCGGCGAGGCACACCGGCGAATGACGGCACCGTTCGGGGAACGGAGGCCATCGGCGTGCTCAGGGGATCAAGACGGTCACTCCGGTGGTCGATATGGTCTCGGGGATGGACCGAGCTGCCGGCGGCGAGCTTCGCGGCGGATGGAGACCGTCGGGCAAGGTGATTTTTCTCCCGCGGTGTGTCCCGATCTAAATTGAGTAGTGGGAATGGTTCACGGGAGGATGAGGAAGCTCTTGGTGAAGAGAACGGAGAGGGGGAGGTACTAGAGGTGCCGGATTGGCCGGGGCGGTGGCAGCGGTAGGAGTTGCCGGAGATGAGGAAGGAGGCCCCCCCGGGTCGAATGCGAGCTAGGGGAGTGCCATAGGGGTGGCCTGAGGTTGCCTGCGTGCTCGGGGAAGCTCGGGGGCCTCCTTTTATAGCTCGTCGAGGTCGGTTCCGCGGCGGCCGGATAAGAACGACGGCGGACCGCCTTCCTGTAGTGGCAGGGCGTCGTGGCGGCGACGAGCGCTAGGGGACATCCTTGCGGATGAGCACGCACTGCTCCAGGAGGCAGGTGGCGAGCGGGGGAGGCTCGGCGGTGCTAAATGGAGCAGGGGCTGTCGGCGGCCGTGGCGGCTAGCTCCTGGCCTGTCGGGGACGTGGCGAGGGGCGGCTTGTCGCGTTGCGGTGAGAAGGGAGCGAGTGGCGTAGCTCTGCAGTGGTGGCAAGGCCAGGGGCGCGACGCGTCGGCTCGGCGTGGCACGTGCAAAACGCGTGCCAAACGCACGCTCTGCTCGCGCTCTAGGCACGCACGGGATGTGCTCGACACAATGCCAGAGCACGCTAGAGGTCGCGGGAGAGGCTGGCAAGAAACAGGGCTAGGTTAGGGATAGATAGTGGGTGAATGGGCATGGTGGTTAGGTCAGGTGGCCAAGTTCACAATGTAAACTTGAATCCATGCCAAATCTGGCTATGCACATAGGGTGTTTGTCAAAATGCCAAGGGCATCTAGGCAATACTTGGGGTGGCCAGAATCTCCAGATCAAGGTCTCCTTAGATAAATGAGAAGGTGGTGAGGTTAGTTTGCCAAAAGCAGAAACTTGTTAGTGCAAGTTTTGCAAAATTACAATTCTGGACAGAAAGAAAAAGGCATTACTTCATGAACCAAAAATAATCCAATGGGTGCATGCTCCTGGATTTAGGGGTTTGGTAGGGCTATCTACAAGTGGGAGAAAGCACAAGATCATTGGAGCAAAATTAAATAGGGTTGTAGTAGAAATCACAAGGCTGGACCAGAATGAAAATGAGGTTGATTCACTCAAATTTTTCAAATAACAACACTATGTTTTTGCATAAAGTTGAATCATATGCTACTACCAATATCCCATAATTTTGGTGGAGGCTAGAAAGAATTATTTAAATGGGTTGTAGTGCAAATTGCACTCTGGACCAGAGAAGGAAAAATTGATGCAGAGCTCAAAATATTACATAAATAAAAGATATTTTTGTATAAAAGTGATTTAAAAACATCACATGACATCTCCAAATTTTGGTTGGAATTTTAAGTGAATTTATCAAATGGTTGTAGTACAAATATGGCCATATAACCTTGAAAAACCATTTTTCAAGAAAATAAAGATCAAGCAATATAATTAGTTAATTAGGTACACTGATAAAAGAAAAGTTTTTCTTGAGAGGTTAAACAAGTCCAATAACATATTTGAAAAGTTTTCACTTTGAGGAAAAACTCCATTATGACAAGGAAAAAAATGGTTCAAAAATAAAAAGGGAGCCCAGAAAATAAAAGTTTTAATTCCTGGCAAAATTTTAATGTATTAAAACAAGGCCAAAAAATTTGGGGTGTCACAAATACCATGATAGTTAAATAAAATTTATTCCTTTGCAGTAGGGAAAAATTGGCTTTACGCAAAACTGTAACCATAGAGCTTTCCACCAGCCAAATATGCATATAGAATAGCCTATTTCATTCCATTACTCTCTATGTGTTACATTGCCAGCATATTCCATGTGCTGACCCATTTCGTGCTGCAACGTTCATGTTGCAGACTTTTCAGACGACGATTAAGGTGCTTTTAGGTCGTGGTTCTATACTCAGTGATGTCGTTGGAGTTGATGGACTCGCTTATCTTCCAAGCCTTCCGCTGTTATCGTTATTAGATGGCCTTAAGCCATATTTATTGTAATAAGTTCTCTTTTGAGACACTCGATGTAATAAGTGTGTGATTGCTACTCTGTTATAAATCCTTCAAGTACTGTGTGGTGTCAGCATTACTGATCCAGGGATGACACCTAAGCACAGAGATTGGACCGTTTGAGGTCTGGTCGCTACAGATAAATTGCAATTGCCTCAATGAATGAGATTAGGGTTTGTTGGTTCTCAATGAAGTTTATGATTCATACTTGAAATTGTGATTGAATTGTTACTTTAGCATAAGAGATCATATGCCAATATATATATGTTGCTGTTCTAAGAATGATCATGATGCCCTCATGTCAGTATTTTATTTTATCGACACCTCTATCTCTAAACATGTGGACATATTTTTCGATTTCGGCTTTCGCTTGAGGACAACCGAGGTCTAAGCTTGGGGGAGTTGATACGTCCATTTTGCATCATGCTTTTATATCGATATCTATTGCATTATGGGCTGTTATTACACATTATGTCACAATACTTATGCCTATCCTCTCTTATTTTACAAGGTTTACATGAAGAGGGGGAATACCGGCAGTTGGAATTCTAGGCTGGAAAATGAGAAAATACTAGAGACCTATCCTGCATATCTCCAAAAGTCCTGAAACTTCACGGGAGCATGTTTCAGAATATATAAAAAATACTGAGCGGAAAAAGAACCAGAGGGGGCCCACATCCTGGCCACGGGGGTGGGGGCGCGCCCTACCCCCCTGGGCGCGCCCCCTGCCTAGTGGGCTCCCTGGTGGCCCTCCGATGCCCATCTTCTTCTATATCAAGTCTTTCGTCGAGGAAAAAATTATAAGCAAGCTTTGGGGAAGAAACTCCGCCGCCACGAGGCGGAACCAATCTAGGGCTCCGGCAGAGCTGTTCTGCCGGAGAAACTTCCCTCCGAGAGGGGGAAATCATCACCATCGTCATCACCAACGATCCTCTCATCGGGAGGGGGTCAATCTCCATCAACATATTCACCAGAACCATCTCATCTCAAACCCTAGTTCATCTCTTGTATCCAATCTTTGTATGCACATCTAAATGACTCAAAAAAATATAAAAAGAGAAAATACCCGCACAAATCTCCATCTAAAATCAGTGATGTAGGACTTAGATGTGCAATATTTAGGTCACATCATGATGTGCTTTAGCAAAACCATAAAAAATCACAGTGGCCTAAGGCCACAGAAGACGAAGTCGGTCTGCGGCTGCGCCGACAAGAGGCGTCGATTCCTTGTCATACTTGCGCGAGCGCACAAGGCAAAGGGCCAGGAGATAATTTTCTTATTGAAAGTTCATGCTTTGTAAAATGATGTGTTTAGGCCATATCTAGATATTCCTTAATTATTACACATCTAAATGACTCAAAAACATAAAAGGGAAAAAAAATACCTGCATAAATCTCCATCTAAAATCAATGATGTAGGATTTAGATATGCAGTACCTAGGACATATCTTTATGTGCATTAGCAAAACCATAAAAATAACATTAAAATGTCTAGTAGAATATTAAAAAGTTAGTGCACAGATTACTTCTTGCTCCCCCACAAATGTTTTGGGTAACAGGCCCCCGAGCCACAAGGCCCAGCAAGATCTGTGACTAACTTTTGCTCCCCCACAAATGAGCTTGGGTGAAAGGCTAACGCGACAAAGCCCAGCAATAGCATTGCCAGAGCTGACCTTTTATTGTGGTCTGCATGAACTAAATAGGGAGGTGGGACTAAAGTGTTCATGCTCGAGTTCGGGTTCACGCTGGACCAATCGTACCTCCACACGATATTCATGTTCGAGTGGATGCTCTTCCTTGTCTCAGAAAAAAAAAGTGGACACTCTTCCAGTGGTTGATGGGGAAAACACTCGATTTCTCGTGAACACCAAGGAATGTATGCAAACGTTTCATGTGGTTTTTCGCTGTTGTGCCCCGTTTGATCCTTGTGAAAAGAGGAGTAGGGTTTTTTGTGTGTGCGCATGGGTGGGACGTGAGTGGTGTGCACTTGTAACGTGCATGTTACGTGTGTACTCCCTCTGTCTTTAAAAGAGTGTACTTCCAACTTTGTTGGAGGATCAATCTATCTCAAAGTTGGATCGAGTTTGTGCAAAAATATGTCAATGTTTGTGAAACCAAATAGGTATATGATGAAAATATATTTTATTATGAATATAACATTACTAATTTGATGGCATAGATGTTGGTCTATTATTATATAAATACGGTCAAACATAAAAAAGTTTGACTTTCCAACAAAATTGGAAGTACACTCTTTCAAGGACGGAGGGAGTATGCTAGAAGCGATTTTGTGTGCTGGTGATCCTGTAAAAATATTATGGGTTGATTGCTGGTGGATGTAAGGTGTATGTACAGTTGTAGATGAGTGATGTAGAGCCTTCGTGCATGCGTGCGTGCGGCATGGTATTGCAGGTTTATAATCTTGAGCTGCAAGGGCATCTTCAAGGCGGACCCGTAAAACTCCTGCAATCGTCCGGACCGGTTTGTTTCGGACCACGAAAGCCATCCAACGGCGATCTATATCGGTCCACGGAGCGGTCCGGACGTGATTTTTCGCGCAAGATAAAAAGTGGGGGAGATTTTTGCAGTAGTCCCGACCATTCCCAAGCCCGCTTCTGACCGTCCTGGCCCACCCAAAACCCGACACCCGCCCCTCCCGCGCTTTTCTTATGATGCACGCGCCGCTTACCGTGACCCATTCATATCGGCCGAGAGCACGCGGACGTCGGCATTGATGTTGCGATGTGAACGAAGGGAGGGAGGGCGGCACTGACCGACGCGACCTCTCGGCAGCCGTCGCTTCAATGTGGACGCAAGTTTCCAAGGAACCAACTTCGACCGCTGCACCGCATTGAAGCGGCTGACCGACCCTTCACATATGGCCTGGTCGCGGCTATTTAAGCCGCGTTCTAGCACCGTCTACATTGCATCATCCTCCTCCTTCCTCCTCCTCGCTGCAACCGCTGCAAATCTTCGGCGATGGGAAAGTCCTGTGCGTTGGCGCCGGAAGGCGGTTCTGGGGCGGTATCTGGCGGCTCGTGGAGACGTCGCCCTCGTCGGCTGGCGGCGACTCGACGCGGGCGGATATCTTCATCTCTTCCGGCGACGAGGACGACCAGCAGTCGTGGCCGTCGCAGTCCGCGCCAGCGGTGCTGGGCCAGGTCTACGCCGGCATCGACACGGAGTTTGAGGAGCAGATGAAGTTGATGCTTCGTCGCTCCGTCGTCCACACCAATGGCCCCGCTCCGCCATCGAGGGCGCTCCTCCCCGTGAAGCGGGAGCCGGCATCCCCTCCACGCACTCCGCCGCCAGCGCGGCAGCGGCTCCAAAACAGACGCCCCGTCAAGGAAGAGTGGCTCTCACCGCCGTCTCGAGACACCATGAAAGAAGAGTGGCACTCGCCGCCGCCTGGCGCGCTGTGAAGGTGGAGCGTCGCTCGCCACTGCGTCGTCAAGGAGGAGCGCTGATCGTCATCGACCCCCCTACCCAATGCACGCAGGCACATTCTGCACTACCTCTGCGGTGGTTCCTCCTCCTCGTCGTCGTCCCGGAGCGCCATGATTGCGCAGGAGTACGCTGACCGGGAGCAGTGATACGTCCATTTTGCATCATGCTTTTATATCGATATTTATTGCATTATGGGTTGTTATTACACATTATGTCACAATACTTATGCCTATTCTCTCTTATTTTACAAGGTTTACATAAAGAGGGAGAATGCCGGCAGCTGGGATTCTGGGCTGGAAAAGGAGCAAATATTAGAGACCTATTCTGCACAGCTCCAAAAGTCCTGAAACTTCACGGAAGACGTTTTCAGAATATATAAAAAATACTGAGCGCAAGAAGTTCACCAGGGGGGCCACACCCTGCCCACGAGGGTGGGGGCGTGCCCTACCCCCTGGGCGCGCCCCCTACCTCGTGGGCCCCCTGGTGGCCCTCCGATGTCCATCTTCTACTATATGAAGTCTTTTGATGAGGAAAAAATCATAAGCCATCTTCTCGGATGAAACTCCGCCGCCACAAGGCGGAACCTTGGCGGAACCAATCTAGGGCTCCGACGGAGCTGTTCTGCCAGGGAAACTTCCCTCTGGGAGGGGGAAATCATCGCCATCGTCATCACCAACGCTCCTCTCATCGGGAGAGGGAAATCTCCATCAACATCTTCACCAGCACCATCTCCTCTCAAAACCCTAGTTCATCTCTTGTATCCAATTCTTGTCTCCAAGTCCGAGATTGGTACTAGTAGGTTGCTAGTAGTGTTAATTACTCCTTGTAGTTGATGCTAGTTGGTTTATTTGGTGGAAGATCATATGTTCAGATCCTATATGCATATTAATACCCCTCTGATTATGAACATGAATATGCTTTGTGAGTAGTTACGTTTGTTCCTGTGGACATGGAGAAGTCTTGCTATTAGTAGTTATGTGAATTTAGTATTCGTTCGATATTTTGATGAGATGTATGTTGTCTCTCCTCTACTGGTGTTATGTGAACGTCGACTACATAACACTTCACCATTATTTGGGCCTAGAGGAAGGCATTGGGAAGTAATAAGTAGATGATGGATTGCTAGAGTGACAGAAGCTTAAACCGTAGTTTATGCGTTGCTTCGTATGGGGCTGATTTGGATCCATGTGTTTCATGCTGTGGTTAGGTTTACCTTAATACTTTTGTTGTAGTTGCGGATGCTTGCAATAGAGCTTAATCATAAGTGGGATGCTTGTCCAAGTAAGGACAGCACCCAAACACCGGTCCACCCACATACCAAATTATCAAAGTACCGAACGTGAATCATATGAACGTGATGAAAACTAGCTTGACAACATTCCCATGTGTCCTCGGGAGCGCTTTTCTCTATATAAGAGTTTGTCCAGGCTTGTCCTTTGCTACAAAAAGGATTGGGCCACCTTGCTGCACTTTATGTACTTTTGTTACTTGTTGCTCGTTACAAATTATCCTATCACAAAACTATCTGTTACCACTTATTTCAGTACTTGCAGAGAATACCTTGCTGGAAACCGCTTATCATTTCCTTCTGCTACTTGTTTGGTTCGACACTCTTACTTATCGAAAGGACTACGATAGATCCCCTATACTTGTGGGTCATCAAGACTCTTTTCTGGCGCCGTTGCCGGGGAGTGAAGCGCCTTTGGTAGGTGGAATTTGGTAAGGACAATTTATATAGTGTGCTGAAATTTACTGTCACTTCTTTCTATGGAAAGTAATCCTCTGAGGGGCTTGTTCGGGGTATCTTTGATACGTCCATTTTGCATCATGCTTTTATACCGATATTTATTGCATTATGGGCTGTTATTACACAATATGTCACAATACTTATGCCTATTCTCTCTTATTTTACAAGGTTTACATAAAGAGGGAGAATGCCGACAGCTGGGATTCTGGGCTGGAAAAGGAGCAAATATTAGAGACCTATTCTGCACAGCTCCAAAAGTCCTGAAACTTCACAGAAGATGTTTTCCAAATATATAAAAAATACTAAGAGCAAGAACTTCACCAGGGGGCCACACCCTGCCCACGAGGGTGGGGGGCGCGCCCTACCCCTCTGGGCGCCCTGGTGGCCCTCCGGTGGCCATGTTCTGCTATATGGAGTCTTTCAATGGGAAAAAAATAATAAGCCATCTTCTCGGACGAAACTCCACCGCCACGAGGCGGAACCAATCTAGGGCTCTGGCGGAGCTGTTCTACCGGGGAAACTTCCCTCCCGGAGGGGTAAATCATCGCCATCGTCATCACCAACGCTCCTCTCATCGGGAGAGGGCAATCTCCATCAACATCTTCATATGCACCATCTCATCTCAAAACCCTAGTTCATCTCTTGTATCCAATTCTTGTCTCCAAGCCCGGGATTGGTGCCAGTAGGTTGCTAGTAGTGTTAATTACTCCTTGTAGTTGATGCTAGTTGGTTTAATTGGTGGAAGATCATATGTTCAGATCCTATATGCATATTAATATCCCTCTGATTATGAACATGTTTATGCTTTGTGAGTAGTTACTTTTGTTCCTGAGGACATGGGAGAAGTCTTGCTATTAGTAGTCATGTGAATTTGGTATTCGTTTGATATTTTGATGAGATGTATGTTGTCTCTCCTCTAGTGGTGTTATGTGAACATCGACTACATGACACTTCACCATTATTTGGGCCTAGAGGAAGGCATTGGAAATTAATAAGTAGATGATGGGTTGCTAGAGTGACAGAAGCTTAAACCCTAGTTTATGTGTTGCTTCGTAAGGGGCTCATTTGGATCCATATGTTTCATGCTATGGTTAGGTTTACCTTAATACTTTTGTTGTAGTTGCGGATGCTTGCAATAGAGGTTAATCATAAGTGGGATGCTTGTCCAAGTAAGGGCAGCACCCAAGCACCGGTCCACCCACATACCAAATTATCAAAGTACTGAATGCGAATCATATCAACGTGATGAAAACTAGCTTGACAATATTCCCATGTGTCCTCGGGAGCACTTTACATCATATAAGAGTTTGTCCAGGCTTGTCCTTTGCTACAAAAAGGATTGGGCCACCTTGCTGTACTTTATTTACTTTTGTTACTTGTTGCTCGTTACAAATTATATTATCACAAAACTATCTGTTACCACTTATTTCAGTATTTGCAGAGAATACCTTGCTGGAAACCGCTTATCATTTCCTTCTGCTCATCGCTGGGTTCGACACTCTTACTTATCGAAAGGACTACGATAGATCCCCTATACTTGTGGGTCATCAAGACTCTTTTCTGGTGCCGTTGCTGGGGAGTGAAGCGCCTTTGGTAGGTGGAATTTGGTAAGGAAAAATTTATATAGTGTGCTGAAATTTACTGTCACTTGTTATCATGGAAAGTAATCCTCTGAGGGGCTTGTTCGGGGTATCTTCACCCCGACCAGTAGAGCAAAGAGTTGCTCCTCAACCTACTAAACCTACTGAAAATGAAAATGAAAATGAAAATGCTTGCTTTGAAGTTCCTTCGGGTATGATAGAAAAACTGCTAGCTAATCCTATTTTAGGAGATGGAACAAAACATCCTGATGAACATCTGATATATGTGGATGAAGTTTGTGGATTATTTAAGCTTGTAGGTGTATCCGGAGATGTTGTAAAGAAGAAGTTCTTCCCTTTATCTTTGAGGGGAGATGCATCGACATGGTATAGGCTATGTGATGATATGAGGTCTTGGAATTACAAACGATTGAAACTAGAATTTCATCAGAAGTTTTATCCTATGCATCTTGTTCATCGTGATCGCAATTACATATACAATTTTTGGCCTCGCGAAGGAGAAAGCATCGCTCAAGCTTGGGGGAGGCTTAAATCAATGCTATATTCATGCCCCAATCATGAGCTCTCAAGAGAAATGATTATTCAAAAAATTTATGCTCGGCTTTCTGGTAACAATCGCACCATGCTTGATACTTCTTGTGTTGTATCTTTTATGATGAAGACTATTGAATTCAAATGGAATTTATTGGAAAGAATTAAACGCAACTCTGAAGATTGGGACCTCGACAATGGTAAGGAGTCAGGTATGACACCCAGTTTTGATTGTGTTAAATCTTTTATGGATACCTGTCACATCCCTAGCTTTATCCTGGCCTTGGACTAGCTTGGTTGCTGCATCATGTTTAAATTCAAATGAAATTTGAATTGAGGAACTTTCAAAGCCTCAGAATCCTTTAAAAAATGATCAAGATAAAATTGCTTCAAATATGTCCGAGAAAATGTTCCTGTTATCCTCTGGAAATATTGGCAAGAGGTAAAATCCAAACCAATATTTTTGGTATCTCAGAAACATTTATTTTGGGCATTTGAATTAAATCAATAGCTATTTGAATTGGATTTATATCTACTATTAAATAAATATAGGTCCAATTATTCTGATATATTTTGTGGAGCATTGGTTTAATTCTTTTGTCTCCTAAAAATATTTTCAGAAGCAAAAAAAATGAATTGGTTTCAAAACCAAATTCAAAACAAACCTGCAAAATAGAAAACAGAACAGAATTAGAAAAAACAGGAAAGGACAAAAACCTTACCTGCAGCCCACCTGGCGGCCCAGTAGGCCGACCCAGCCCACCAGGGGCAGAGCCGTCTTCCACCTCGCGCCAGTCGGAAGCAGAGCGTGTGCCCGACGCGCGCGCGCCCGTAGCTCGCCACCTCCTGCTTGCGGCCGACCGCCTGGAGCTGGTTAAGGGCGCCACGCAACCCCTCTGGCCCTCTAACAATCTCCCCGTGCTCCTCCCCCTCCTCTGTCTCTCTCCCTCTCTCCACCGAACGCCACTGCCGCCGCCGTTCGCCATAGCCGTAGCTGCAGCCATCCCCGAGCCTCTCCGACGTGTCCACGAGCATCGCCACGCCTCCCTCGTCCTCTCCGTCCAGCCACGCCTCGTCGGAGGCCCTGCATCGACGCCATCTTCATCATCTTCGTCGCCGGCTGCCAGAGATCCCTCTCGCCGCCCCGCTCGCTCCAGAACCTCCCCGAGCTCGCCGTTCGCCTCGTCGCAACCGCCGTGAGCTCCTGACCCAGCTTCCCCTCTCCGCTCCCTCTCTCGCACACCGTAGCTGCCGCACCGCGTCCACCCTCATGCGCCGCCACCTGTGCTCGCCGCCGACGTGCCCTCGGCCACTCAACGGCCCGGCCGTCATGCCCCTCTTGATCCTCGCTCCGCGTAGAGCCTGTTGATGCCTCGCACGCGCCGCCTCGCTCGCTGTAGCCTCGGCCCCGAGCTCACCCGAGCTCCGGCTGCCGCCAAAGTCGTCGCCGGCGATGACTCCGGCCACCACAGGCCCGGCCACCACCACCATCCGATCCGCGCCGGCAAGGGCTCTCCAACGAGCCCATCCATGCACGCTCTCGTCGCCGGAGTCGCCCGGACGAGCAGCGCCACCGCGTCCTGCTTAGCACCGGCGGCTAATCGCCGTTTAGGTGACGTGGGCATCATTAGTGGCTAATGATCCACTAATTAAACCCTCCAGTGACACAGACAACGGGCCCCACTGACTAACTAACCAGCTAACAAAAATAGATTAAGATTAATCTAAACACAGTGGCCCCATGCGTCGGCGTTGACCTTGCTGACGTGGCCGTTGACCGGTCCCACCTGTCATCCACCCAAACCAGCCTGAGACACCTATGTCAGGTTTGACCTGGCCGACCCAGTTGACCTGCTGACATCACACCTATGTCATGCTGACGCAGAAAGTGATTTTCTGGATTTTTAAATAATTCAGGAAATTCCAGAAAATGTTCTAAACTTCTAAAAATCATGTAAAATCAACCGTAGCTCAGAATGAAATAAATTATATATGAAAAATTATCAGAAAAATGCAATCTATCCATTTATGCTACTTTCATGCATGTTAAACCAACTTATACCCACTGTATAAGTGAAAACATGATAATGGCATTTTAAATGCTAAATATGGAGTTTGCATATGAACCCTTGGTCCATATCGACTTCATTTAAATTGTTGCTAGATGCATTAGTGCAAATCATAACATTATTGCCATGTCATGATCATGCATCATATTGTGCATTGCATTGATCGTGTTCTTCTCTGTTTGCCGGTGTTGTTCCCCCTCGGTAGACGTTGTTCCGACGATGAGTTCGATGACACCGATGAAGAGTTTTACTATCTTTAGAAGTGCCAGGCAAGAAAAACCCCCTTGTTCATTCCGATACAATCCCACTCTCTCGCTCCTGCTCTCTTTTACTGCATTAGGACAACAACGATTCATCTGTTACTTGCTGCGGTAGTTGAACCCCTCCTCTGCATGACCTGTCATTTGTAACGCCCGGATAATCTTGCTACAGTAATTCCACGCTAATCGTGCCACGTCACCTCGGTTACTGTTGCTAGGCTTTCGTTAGATCAAACCGCGTCGAATTCAAATCTAAATTAATGTCAACAATAAAAGTTTTTGAAAGTTGAAACAAAAATGTTCGGTGGGTGCCGAATATTACAAGGGTAATTATAATAAAGCAAACACATTTTTATAAAATGTCTAGATAATTTAAAACAAAACTAAAACAGAAAAGGTAAAATAAATAAAAAGTAAAAACAAAAGAAAAGAAAAGGGACCCCCACTGGGCCAACCGGCCCAGCTGACAGCCAGGCCAGCCCAACTGGCCCACCCGCACGGCCCAGCCGACCCCCACTCCTCCCTTATCCTCTCACCCCCACCGAACCCTATCCACTCGCCCCCGCACTCCCCCCCCACGTCGTTTCCCCCTCCCGATCCAATCCGGATCGGGGACGAGACCCCCACCCGCCCCACCCCGCTCGCCCCCCTCGCTCCCCCCGATCTGGATCGGGGGAAAAGGCGCCCCGCCGCCGCCCGGAACCCCCGCCGGAGCCGCCCCGCCGCGGCCTGCCTCGTCGACGGCCACCTCGCCGGCGTGCCCGCTGCCTGAGGTCTCCGTGGACGCCGCCATCGCCCCGCGTTCCTCGGCCTCCTCCTCGCCCCGTGCCGAGGCCGCCGTTCCAGCGCCGCGCCCCCCGACCTCGTCGCCCGCCGCCCTCGTCGCCGGACCGCCCCGTCGCCGCCGAACGCCTCCTCGTCCTCCTCCTCGCCGGTCTTCCCCGACCGCCCCCGAGCCCACTGCCCCGTTGCCCTACTCCCCCCCCCCCGTGAGCTCCCCCCTTCGCCCTCCTCTCCCCCTAGGTCGCCTCGGCCGTCGCCGCTCGACGCGCTCCGGCGCCACCGTCGCCCGCGCCGGGCCGTCCCGCCCCCGGCCCCTCCCCGCTTCCCCGTGCGGCTCCCCTGCCGCGGCCGCCGCGCCCTTCCCCCCCTGGTCGCCTCGGCCACGTGCACCGGCACCACCGACCGCGCCCTCGACCCCGGCCCTCCCTCTCTCTCCGTCTCGCGCGCACTCGCCCTAACCGGCGTGCCTCCGCCCGCGCCGGCCTCGTCTTGCCCCGGACGGTGTCGCCCTCCGCCCGGCCATGCCCCGGTCCTCCTCGCCCGTCGATTTGGGCGAACGCCCAGTCGGGCACCGCAACGCCCTGTGCCCGCTAGCCCCCCCCCCCCCCGGCCTATGACAAAGGGGGCCCACCCCACAGAACGTTTAAAAAAAGAGAATTAATAATAAAAATAATTAAAATAATAATAATAATTAAATTAATTATTTAATTAAGGAAATAATTAAGTTAATTAATTATAATTAGATTAACCTAATCACTAATTAACCTAATTAACTGTTAGTTAATTAAAACAGAGTATGACGAACGGGACCCACCTGTCAGGTTGACCAAGTCAACTACTGACGTCATGCTGACGTCATGATGACGTCAGCAGACACTATTCTGGATAATGTTGATTAAATTAAATAAATAAATCCTAAAAATGATTTGAATCTTTTAAAATTAATATAAAATAAACCGTAGCTCGGATGGAAAAACTTTTTACATGAAAGTTGCTCAGAACGACGAGACGAATTTGAATACGCAGCCCGTTTATCCGCCACGCATCCCTAGCATAGCGAACGCACAACTTTCCCCCTTTGTTTCATCTGTCCGAAAACGCAAAACATCGGGGATACTTTCCCGGATGTTTCCCCCCTTCACCGGTATCACCTCATACCGCGATAGGGCACCCCTAGCACCGATACTTGTCATGTCATGCATCGTCATGCATTTGTTTGCATTATATTTATTGTTTCTTCCCCCTCTTCTCTCGCTAGACACCGAGACCGACGCCGCTGCTACCCAGTACGACTACGGAGTTGACGACCACTCTCTCTTGCCAGAGCAACCAGGCAAGCCCCCCCTTTGATCACCAGATATCGCCTACTCTTCTCTATACTGCTTGCATTAGAGTAGTGTAGCATGTTACTGCTTCCCGTTAATCCTATACTGATGCATAGCCTGTCCTTGCTACTACTGTTGTTACCTTACCTGCAATCCTAATGCTTAGTATAGGATGCTAGTTTTTCATCAGTGGCCCTACATCCTTGTCCGTCTGCCATGCTATACTATCGGGCCGTGATCACTCGGGAGTTGATCACGGGTATATACTATATACTTTATACATGATACATGTGGTGACTAAAGACGGGTCGGCTTGAGGAGCACCCGCGAGTGGATCTTTGAGGCGGAGCGACAGGGCAGGTTCCGACCACCTAGGAGAGAGGTGGGCCTGGCCCTGGTCGACGTTCGCGGATACTTAACACGCTTAACGAGATCTGGGTATTTGATCTGAGTTTGGCCATTTGGTCTATACGCACTAACCATCTACGCAGGAGTAGTTATGGGTATCCCGGCGTCGTGGTATCAGCCGAAGCCTTCGTGACGTCAGCGACTGAGTGGCGCACGCCGGATTGGAACGTAAGCCTGCTCTTGTATTAAGGGGGCTAGTTCTGCTTCCGGCCGCGTACGCAACGTGCAGGTGTGCTAAGGGCGATGGGCCCAGACCCCTGTGCGCTTAGGTTTAGACCGGCGTGCTGACCTCTCTGTTGTGCCTAGGTGGGGCTGCGACGTGTTGATCTTCCGAGGCCGGGCATGACCCAGGAAAGTGTGTCCGGCCAAATGGGATCGAGCGTGTTGGGGTATGTGGTGCACCCCTGCAGGGAAGTTAATCTATTCGAATAGCCGTGATCTTCGGTAACAGGACGATTTGGAGTTGTACCTTGACCTTATGACAACTAGAACTGGATACTTAATAAAACACACCCTTCCAAGTGCCAGATACAACCGGTGGTCGCTCTCTCACAGGGCGACGAGGGGAGGATCATCGGTTAGGGTTATGCTATGCGATGATACTTGGAGGACTTCAGTCTACTCCCTTCTACATGCTGCAAGACGGAGGCTGCCAGAAGCGTAGTCTTCGAAAGGATTAGCTATCCCCCTCTTATTCTGGCTTTCTGCAGTTCAGTCCACCGATATGGCCCTTTACACATTTACCCATGCATATGTAGTGTAGCTTCTTGCTTGCGGGTACTTTGGATGAGTACTCACGGTTGCTTTCTCCTTCTTTCCCTCTATCCCTTCTACCTGGTTGTCACAACCAGATGTTGGAGCCCAGGAGCCAGACGCCACCGTCAACGACGACCCCTACTACACCGGAGGTGCCTACTACTACGTGATGCCCGCTGACGACGACCAGGAGTAGTTAGGAGGATCCCAGGCAGGAGGTCTGCGCCTCTTTCGATCTGTATCCCAGTTTGTGCTAGCCTTCTTAAGGCAAACTTGTTTAACTTATGTCTGTACTCAGATATTGTTGCTTTCGTTGACTCGTCTATGATCGAGCTCTTGTATTCGAGCCCTCGAGGCCCCTGGCTTGTAATATGATGCTTGTATGACTTACTTTATTTGTAGAGTTGTGTTGTGATATCTTCCCGTGAGTCCCTGATCTTGATCGTACACGTTTGCGTGTATGATTAGTGTACGATTAAATCGGGGGCGTCACAAGTTGGTATCAGAGCCGACTGCCTGTAGGAATCCCCCTTCCACACTCCTTGGCCGAAGTCGAGTCTAGACATTACAAAACCTTTTACTAACATGGCTGTGTGCCTTACGGGCCCATGTCGCCATCTGGGTGGTATTAGGATCTTTTACTCCTCGATCCTTACTCTGGGACTCTGAACCCTCTTCTACTTGGATTAAACGATTTTACTAACTCTAACACTAGGATCCCGTGACCACGTTCACCCCAAAGTTGGATAAGCCCTAGTTATTCTTTAGAGTAGTACTTGAACATTATCCACATTGTCATTTGACTCCTGTGAAAACATCTTTGTTTTCAGATGGAACCCACGAGGCAGGTCGTGCGCCACACGACGGCCATTGGTGCCTCAGGATCACCTGCTGTGTTAGTTGAGATGATGACCTATCTGGGTTATCGCTGGCACCCTGAGTACACCGTCTATGAGGAGTATCAGGACTTCAACCAGGAGCAGTACCGTGCCATCGTCCACCTCTACTCTCGGGAGTATGACTCCACTACCGTGCTGCACACTGCTCATGGTGTTGGAGTGACTATCGATATGGCGGTCCACGATGCTGCTTATGCTGCTCTGACACGTCTTCATGGAGAGTATCAGGAGTTGGACACCTCCCCCTTCAGGCACATTGCTATCGCATCCGATGTTGGTGCGGAGGGATACTACACTGCTGCCTACTCCACTGTCACCCGAGAGCCCTTCTACCATCAGAACCTGGTTCTGCATGCTGATGGGCTGGATAGAGCTAACCGAGCTCTTCGCCACGAGTTGTACACCACCCGTCAGCACCTGTATCGTGCTCTGACGCTGTTGCACCCCTCTGTCCGCTCTGGTGATCTGTCGCGTTCTGCGATCTACCCTGCCCGGACCGTGATGCACCAGGGTGTCGGTTGGCCAGAGGTGGGAGGCTACTCTCCCGCACTTGGTCCTCTTCTACCACTTGAGCGTCAGGTTCTGCACCAGAGTACCCGCGGACCCCAGGTTGCCGACGTGGTGTACCCGATGCCACACTACCAGCTTTCAGGCTACAGCTACCTCCGCAGTACCGCGTGGGACTGATGTAGACTTGCTTGTTAGTGTTAGATGCATTCGCCGCGAGCCTGCGTGCCGCCTATGATGTCTTAGTCTATGTACCAGACTCTGTGTAACGAACTCCATGCATGATCTCTTTTGTAAGATATGCCTATGATGTCTTAGTCTATGTACCAGACTCTGTGTAACGAACTCCATGCATGATCTCTTTTGTAAGATATGCCGACTACTATGTAGTATCTATCGTGCTGCTTTCGTTGTGCATGTTTCATCATGAATGATTCTCGTCTTTGCACATTTCTCAATACTGAACTACCCCTGTTATATATTAGCAGGATGGTTAGACCAGGTGGTCGTGGTCGTGGTCGTGGTGGCAACGCCCCACCACCGCCTGAGTACATGGCTGGGATGATGCAACAGTTTGAGCTGAACCGTCAGTTCATGGAGAATATTATGGCTCAGTTTCCTCGACCCAATATGAACCAGCAGCCAACCCAAGTGACTCTGCAGGATTTCATGCGCCTCAACCCAACCGTGTACCGCAGCTCAACTCAGCCTCTGGATGCTGATGACTGGCTCCGTGACATCACCTATGAGATGGAGTCTGCTGATGTAGCCCCTGCCAGCTATGTCACCTTTGCTTCCTTCTTCCTGAAAGGACCCGCAGCTCAATGGTGGGATAGCCACAGGCGTACTCTGCCAGCTGGAACAATCATCACCTGGCCAGACTTCCAAGCTGTCTTCCGTGCTCGCTTCATTCCTCAGGGAGTCATGGACCGGAAGAAGCGTGAGTTCCGCAATCTCACCCAAGGCAACAAAACTATGGAAGCTTACCAGCGGGAGTTTCTTGACTTGTCCCGCTATGCTGAAGAAGACATCGCAACTGATGCACGCAGACAGGAGAAGTTCCGTGATGGCCTTCAAGCTGACATCAAGCTCGCACTTCTAGTGCATGACTTTGCTGATTTCGCCACTCTGGTGAACAAAGCCATCAATGTCGAAACTGGTCTGCAGGAATACCAGAGCTCTCACAAGCGCAGCCGTGACACGGGCCCGTCCTCGCAGAAGCGCAAGATATGGATCCCCAACAGCATGTACCAGCCGGATGCACCTGCCCCAAGGCAGTCCTATGCTGCACCTCGTCTGCCTGCTCCTCCAACTAGGCAGACAAGACTTCCAGCTCCACCACCACAAGCTCCTGTTCCCACTCCCAATAATGGCCTCTGCTACAAGTGTGGTCCGCCAGGTCACCGTGCTAGGGATTGCAATCAAAACCAGAATCAACTGGCCCTCCCAGCAACTGGCCGTGGAAGCAACCAGCCTCGCAACAACAGTGCCAAGTCTTATGGTCGTGTTCATGCCAACCATGTTGATCTCAATGAAGTTCTAGACCAGCCTGCTACCGTGATGGGTACACTCCTCGTAAACTTAGTACCTGCATCTGTTTTATTCGATTCAGGGGCATCGCATTCATTCATGTCAGAAGATTTTGCATACAAGCATGACGTTAAATGTGAGGAGATGAACACTTCGGTATTGGTAAAAACCCCCATGGGACAATGTCAAACCTCACTGGTTGGCATCGATGTCCCCGTGGAAATCGAAGGGCTGGAATTCTATGCCTCTCCCATTATCCTGAAGTCGTCTAACATCGACCTCATTCTGGGAATGGATTGGTTGAAAGCGCATACTGCTTCTATAGTTTGCGCCACTAAGGTCATCCATCTGCTACACCCTTCTGACGAAATAATAGCTTACCAAGCTCATCTAGTTCAGAACACCAAGGCATGACTTTATGCCTTGAATGCGTTGAACGCTGCACCACTCGAGGGCATTGAAAACATTCCCATCGTTCGTGAATTCCAAGATGTCTTCCCAGAAGAACTTCCAGGGATTCCCCCTGCTAGAGCTGTCGAATTCATCATCGACTTGAAACCCGGCACCACCCCTATAGCTAAACGACCCTATAAGATGCCGCTGCATGAACTCATTGAGCTTAAGGAGGAAACCGACAAATCTCTTGTCAAAGGTTTCATTCGCCCAAGTTGCTCTCCTTGGGGAGCACCTTCTCTCTTTGTTAAGAAAAAGGATGGGACAAACCGATTAGTCCAAGACTACCGTCCTATAAACCAAGCTACCATTCAGAATAAATATCCTCTTCCTCGGATCAATGATCTTTATGATCAACTGGCTGGTTCATCAGTGTTCTCCAAACTTGACTTGAGGTTGGGTTACCACCAGATCCGTGTTCGTGAGGAGGACATCCCAAAAACCGCCTTCGTGACTCGGTATGGGTCATACGAGTACACCGTCATGTCATTCGGCTTAACGAATGCTCCCACCACCTTCTCTCGTGTGATGAATTATATATTCATGGATTACCTCGACAAGTTCGTCGTGGTTTACCTGGACGATATCCTTGTATTTTTCCAAGAACGAGGAAGAACATGCTGCACATTTCCGTCTTGTGCTGGAGAAGCTTCGAGAGCACCAACTGTATGCTAAGTATTCCAAGTGTGAATTCTGGCTCCCCGAAGTAACCTATCTTGGGCATGTCATCTCCAAGGATGGTATTGCCGTCAACCCTGAACGAGTTCAGGCTATTCTTGATTGGACTCCTCCGAAGAACGTCAAGCAAGTCCGAAGTTTTCTCGGTCTCGCCAGCTATTGCCGTCGATTCGTCGAGAACTTCTCCAAGATTGCCAGGCCCCTGACTAATCTGTTGCATAAGGGTGTCAAGTTCGACTGGACAGACAAGTGTCAGGAAAGTTTCCAGGCGCTCAAAGACAAGTTGACTTCTGCCCCCGTACTTGCTCCACCTGATACTAAGAAGGACTTCGTCATTTACTGCGACGCTTCCCGTCAAGGATTAGGCTGTGTCCTAATGCAAGAGCGCAGAGTGATTGCTTATGCCTCTCGTCAACTGCGCCCTCACGAAGAAAACTACCCAGTTCATGACCTCGAGCTTGCTGCTGTCATTCATGCACTGAAGCAGTGGCGACATTACCTTCTCGGTAATCGTTGCGAGATCTTCACCGACCATCAAAGTCTGAAGTATCTGTTTACTCAGCCAGATTTGAACCTACGCCAGCAAAGATGGATGGAGACTGTTGCAGACTTTGACGTGGGTATATCCTATACCCCCGGCAAGGCTAATGTAATGGCTGATGCCTTGAGCCGCAAGTCTTACTGCAACCACCTCCAGGTCCACAAAGTTCAGCCCTCGCTTGCCGAAGAATTTAGAAGGCTGAACCTCCATATTGTTCCTCCGGGATCACTCGCTCCCCCTCCCGAAGATTTCCCCAAACGGAACCTCCATGTTGTTTCCAGGGGTTCTCTCAGTACCCTGGTTGCGAAACCAGATCTTGTGGACACCATCAAATGGATACAGAAATGTGACGATGAAGTCCTCAAGATTAAGCGCGACCTAAAAAAAGGAAAGCCCTCATTCTTCACGATCGCCGACGATGGCGCCTTGTATTTCAAAGGCCGCCTAGTGGTACCATGTTCGAAGAAAAATCTGGATAAGACTAAAAGGGTTATGCAAGAAGCCCATGATACGCCTCTGTCCATCCATCCTGGTAGTACAAAGATGTACCAGGATATTCGTCAAAGATTCTGGTGGTCTAATATGAAGCAGGACATTGCTCGTTATGTTGCTGAGTGTGACGTTTGTCGCCGAATCAAAGCAGAGCATCAAAAGCTTGCTGGAACTCTGCAACCTATCTCTATTCCTGAATGGAAATGGGACCATGTTGAAATGGACTTCGTCACTGGATTTCCCAAATCGCAGAAAGGTAATGATGCTATTCTTGTCGTCATTGACCGGCTTTCCAAAGTTGCCCATTTTCTGGCGGTCAAAGAGACAATCACTGCTAGTCAGCTTGCCACTCTCTACATGGCCAGAATTGTTTCACTTCACGGAATTCCACTGGTTATCAGTTCAGACCGTGGCAGCTTATTCACTTCAAGATTTTGGGCGAGTTTCCAAGAAGCTATGGGGACTCATCTGTCGTTCAGTACTGCATTCCATCCTCAGTCGCAAGGACAGGTTGAACGTGTCAACCAAGTTCTCGAAGACATGCTTCGAGCTTGTGTAATCTCATTCGGCAAGAAATGGGAGGAATCTCTTCCATATGCCGAGTTCTCTTATAATAATAGCTATCAAGCTAGTCTGAAGATGTCCCCCTTCGAAGTGCTATATGGACGAACCCCTCTGAACTGGTCAGAAACTGGGGAGCGTCCACTCTTCGGTCCGGATATTATCCAACAGGCCGAAGAACAAGTTCGCATTATTCGCGAGAATCTCAAGACTGCTCAGTCACGTCAGAAAAGTCAGTATGACCGACATCACCAAGACATGGTCTATCAACCTGGCGAAAAGGCTTATCTTCGAGTTACACCAATGAAGGGTGCACACCGCTTCGGGATCAAAGGAAAGCTAGCTCCCCGCTATATTGGTCCTTTCACTATTCTCGAAAGGCGTGGAAAAGTGGCATATCAACTGGAGCTTCCGCCGAACCTTTCTCAGGTTCACGATGTGTTCCATGTGTCACAACTCCGCCGTTGCTTCAAGGATCCAATCCGAGCGGTGGATCATGAAGTGCTCGAATTGTAACAGGACCTCTCCTATAAAGAGCATCCGGTCCGCATTCTCGACCAAACTGAACGCCGCACCCGTCAGAAGGCAATCAAGTTCCTCAAGGTCCAGTGGTCGAATCACTCTGAAGACGAAGCCACCTGGGAACGCGAGGATCGTCTTCGCGATGAATACCCTGCACTGTTTCCTTCTACCTCCTAAATCTCGGGACGAGATTTCTTGTAGTGGAGGAGATTTGTAACGCCCGGATAATCTTGCTACAGTAATTCCACGCTAATCGTGCCACGTCACCTCGGTTACTGTTGCTAGGCTTTCGTTAGATCAAACCGCGTCGAATTCAAATCTAAATTAATGTCAACAATAAAAGTTTTTGAAAGTTGAAACAAAAATGTTCGGTGGGTGCCAAATATTACAAGGGTAATTATAATAAAGCAAACACATTTTTATAAAATGTCTAGATAATTTAAAACAAAACTAAAACAGAAAAGGTAAAATAAATAAAAAGTAAAAACAAAAGAAAAGAAAAGAAAAGGGACCCCCACTGGGCCAACCGGCCTAGCTGATAGCCAGGCCAGCCCAACTGGCCCACCCGCACGGCCCAGCCGACCCCCACTCCTCCCTTATCCTCTCACCCCCACCGAACCCTATCCACTCGCCCCCGCACTCCCCCCCACGTCATTTCCCCCTCCCGATCCAATCCGGATCGGGGACGAGACCCCCACTCGCCCCACCCCGCTCGCCCCCCTCGCTCCCCCCGATCTGGATCAGGGGAAAAGGCGCCCCGCCGCCACCCGGAACCCCCGCCGGAGCCGCCCCGCCGCGGCCTGCCTCGTCGACGGCCACCTCGCCGGCGTGCCCGCTGCCTGAGGTCTCCGTGAACGCCGCCATCGCCCCGCGTGCCTCGGCCTCCTCCTCGCCCCGTGCCGAGGCCGCCGTTCCAGCGCCGCGCCCCCCGACCTCGTCGCCCGCCGCCCTCGTCACCGGACCGCCCCGTCGCCGCCGAACGCCTCCTCGTCCTCCTCCTCGCCGGTCTTCCCCGACCGCCCCCGAGCCCACTGCCCCGTTGCCCTACTCCCCCCCCCCCCCGTGAGCTCCCCCCTTCGCCCTCCTCTCCCCCTAGGTCGCCTCGGCCGTCGCCGCTCGACGCGCTCCGGTGCCACCGTCGCCCGCGCCGGGCCGTCCCGCCCCCGGCCCCTCCCCGCTTCCCCGTGCGGCTCCCCTGCCGCGGCCGCCGCGCCCTTCCCCCCCTGGTCGCCTCGGCCACGTGCACCGGCACCACCGACCGCGCCCTCGACCCCGGCCCTCCCTCTCTCTCCGTCTCGCGCGCACTCGCCCTGACCGGCGTGCCTCCGCCCGCGCCGGCCTCGTCTTGCCCCGAACGGCGTCGCCCTCCGCCCGGCCATGCCCCGGTCCTCCTCGCCCGTCGATTTGGGCGAACGCCCAGTCGGGCGCCGCAACGCCCTGTGCCCGCTAGCCCCCCCCCCCCCCCCCCCGGGCCTATGACAAAGGGGGCCCACCCCACAGAACGTTTAAAAAAAGATAATTAATAATAAAAATAATTAAAATAATAATAATAATTAAATTAATTATTTGATTAAGGAAATAATTAAGTTAATTAATTATAATTAGATTAACCTAATCACTAATTAACCTAATTAACTGTTAGTTAATTAAAACAGAGTATGACGAACGGGACCCACCTGTCAGGTTGACCAAGTCAACTACTGACGTCATGCTGACGTCATGATGATGTCAGCAGACACTATTCTGGATAATGTTGATTAAATTAAATAAATAAATCCTAAAAATGATTTGAATCTTTTAAAATTAATATAAAATAAACCGTAGCTCGGATGGAAAAACTTTGTACATGAAAGTTGCTCAGAACGACGAGACGAATTTGAATACGCAGCCCGTTTATCCGCCACGCATCCCTAGCATAGCGAACGCGCAACTTTCCCCTCTGTTTCATCTGTCCGAAAACGCGAAACACCGGGGATACTTTCCCGAATGTTTCCCCCCTTCACCGGTATCACCTCATACCGCGATAGGGCACCCCTAGCACTGATACTTGTCATGTCATGCATCGTCATGCATTTGTTTGCATTATATTTATTGTTTCTTCCCCCTCTTCTCTCGCTAGACACCGAGACCGACGCCGCTGCTACCCAGTACGACTACGGAGTTGACGACCACTCTCTCTTGCCAGAGCAACCAGGCAAGCCCCCCCTTTGATCACCAGATATCGCCTACTCTTCTCTATACTGCTTGCATTAGAGTAGTGTAGCATGTTACTGCTTCCCGTTAATCCTATACTGATGCATAGCCTGTCCTTGCTACTACTGTTGTTACCTTACCTGCAATCCTAATGCTTAGTATAGGATGCTAGTTTTTCATCAGTGGCCCTACATCCTTGTCCGTCTGCCATGCTATACTATCGGGCCGTGATCACTCGGGAGTTGATCACGGGTATATACTATATACTTTATACATGATACATGTGGTGACTAAAGACGGGTCGGCTTGAGGAGCACCCGCGAGTGGATCTTTGAGGCGGAGCGACAGGGCAGGTTCCGACCACCTAGGAGAGAGGTGGGCCTGGCCCTGGTCGACGTTCGCGGATACTTAACACGCTTAACGAGATCTGGGTATTTGATTTGAGTTTGGCCATTTGGTCTATACGCACTAACCATCTACGCGGGAGTAGTTATGGGTATCCCGGCGTCGTGGTATCAGCCAAAGCCTTCGTGACGTCAGCGACTGAGTGGCGCACGCCGGATTGGAACGTAAGCCTGCTCTTGTATTAAGGGGGCTAGTTCTGCTTCCGGCCGCGTACGCAACGTGCAGGTGTGCTAAGGGCGATGGGCCCAGACCCCTGTGCGCTTAGGTTTAGACCGGCGTGCTGACCTCTCTGTTGTGCCTAGGTGGGGCTGCGACGTGTTGATCTTCCGAGGCCGGGCATGACCCAGGAAAGTGTGTCCGGCCAAATGGGATCGAGCGTGTTGGGGTATGTGGTGCACCCCTGCAGGGAAGTTAATCTATTCGAATAGCCGTGATCTTCGGTAACAGGACGATTTGGAGTTGTACCTTGACCTTATGACAACTAGAACTGGATACTTAATAAAACACACCCTTCCAAGTGCCAGATACAACCGGTGGTCGCTCTCTCACAGGGCGACGAGGGGAGGATCATCGGTTAGGGTTATGCTATGCGATGATACTTGGAGGACTTCAGTCTACTCCCTTCTACATGCTGCAAGACGGAGGCTGCCAGAAGCGTAGTCTTCGAAAGGATTAGCTATCCCCCTCTTATTCTGGCTTTCTGCAGTTCAGTCCACCGATATGGCCCTTTACACATTTACCCATGCATATGTAGTGTAGCTTCTTGCTTGCGGGTACTTTGGATGAGTACTCACGGTTGCTTTCTCCTTCTTTCCCTCTATCCCTTCTACCTGGTTGTCACAACCAGATGTTGGAGCCCAGGAGCCAGACGCCACCGTCAACGACGACCCCTACTACACCGGAGGTGCCTACTACTACGTGATGCCCGCTGACGACGACCAGGAGTAGTTAGGAGGATCCCAGGCAGGAGGTCTGCGCCTCTTTCGATCTGTATCCCAGTTTGTGCTAGCCTTCTTAAGGCAAACTTGTTTAACTTATGTCTGTACTCAGATATTGTTGCTTCCGCTGACTCGTCTATGATCGAGCTCTTGTATTCGAGCCCTCGAGGCCCCTGGCTTGTAATATGATGCTTGTATGACTTATTTTATTTGTAGAGTTGTGTTGCGATATCTTCCCGTGAGTCCCTGATCTTGATCGTACACGTTTGCGTGTATGATTAGTGTACGATTAAATCGGGGGCGTCACATGTCATTGCCATAGTAAATAGATGAAACCCACTAGTGTGAGTAGGAGTTGTTCGAGCCCTGATGTGCCTACTCATTCATGCTTGTTTGTCATGCCTGCTACTGCTTAGAGTTGAGTCAGGTCTGATTCATCAGGGATGAATTGGAACAGTGATGAACATGTCCTACTGTGTGTGAGCTAAGTATGTGAACACGATTTGGTAAAGGTAGCGGTGAGAGGCCATATAGGAGTACATGGTGGGTTGTCTCATTGAAACTGTTCTTAGGAACTGAGTTCTGTGTTTGTGATCCATGACCAGCTACTACCACGCATTGGGCCCGAAACCAATGGACCCTCTCGACTTATTAACTGCCCTT
Organism: Triticum urartu; assembly: GCF_056163025.1. Taxonomy (NCBI): domain Eukaryota; kingdom Viridiplantae; phylum Streptophyta; class Magnoliopsida; order Poales; family Poaceae; genus Triticum; species Triticum urartu. The sequence goes on from NC_141879.1 coordinate 575,741,947, forward strand.
GTCCTCTGTCCAGGAGTTGCAACTAGTTTCTGGTGTTTGTAGGATATGTGTTGGCGGCCGTGCATAGCACTGACCCTAGGGGTGGGCTATGATGCGGTAGATACACCGTGGCACGGTGTACTAGGCACCCATTTGGTGCCTCGGGAACCCTGCACACATCGTTTGGGGCTGTGAGCGAAACTTCGGCCGGATCTCCTCGCGGATGGAACCCGAATAGGCGATAAAACCTGGACTAGAGACTTGTGTGGTTAGTCAGGTCGTGGCCGACTCCCTTGCTAGGCTTCCGCTTGAAGGTTGCCGAGATACACGACGTGTACATGGTGGTAAGTGGCGAGAGCGTGTGTGAAGAAGTACACCCCTACAGGGTTATAAATGATCTATTCGAATAGCTATGTCCGTGGTAAAGGACTTCTGGGTTGCCTATAACAGTTCATAGACAAGTGAAAGTGGATACTCTAAAACTCGCAAGATAAGTGTGAGTGCTATGGATGGCCTTTTCGTAGGGAGACGGGAGCGGATCCATAATGGTGTATTGAATGGTGAATATGTGGACTAATGTGCGCCACCTCAAAGAGTTGCTTGCAATCGTAGTTCAGGTTAGCCACTGAGTCGAAGCTGGCTTGCTGCAGTTAAACTCCACCACCCCCTTTATTGATACCCATGCATATGTAGATAGTTCTGATGTAGGTCTTGCTGGGTACATTTGTACTCACGTTTGCCTATTTTATGTTTTGCAGAGAGACGTCAGTCTCGCTAGTAGTACCGTGTGGACTTCGGCGTTTAGCTTGATACCTCAGCTACGATCTTGTGCCCTCGGAAGGATCTGGTAGATAGTCAGGCTTCTTAGCCTTTTTCATTTGTAGATGTTTGTACTCAGACATGTTAAGCTTCCGCATGTGCTTGATTTGTATGCTACGATTGTTGGGTCATGAGACCCATGTTTGTAATATCTCGCTCCTCGGAGCCTAATGAATAAATACTTGAGTCATAGAGTTATGTTGTGATGCCATGTTGTATTTACACATATCGAGCATATTGTGTGTATGATTGAAATTCTTGGTATGTGTGGGATCCGACATTCTGGTTGTTTATCCTTGGCAGCCTCTCTTATGGGGAAATGTAGTCTAGTGCTTCCATGAGCCATAGTAGTCCGCTACAGCCCGGTTCACCGGAGTCCTGTTAGCCCAGCACTACTGCTCAGGGCACCTGACTGGCCGGCATGTGTTTCACTTTGTTCATGTGTTTGTCCCTTCGGGGAAATGCCACGCGGTGACATCCGGAGTCCTGCCTAGCCTGCTACAGCCCGGGTTCCCGGAGTCCTGTTAGCCCAGTGCTATAGCCCGGATTCACACGCTGCTGACCAACATGCTTGATGTGTTTCATGTATGCCTGTCCCCATAGGTTGGTGCCGCTTTGGATTCATGACTAGCCATGTCGGTCCGGGTTCTCTGTCATATGGATGCTAGCGACACTATCATATACGTGAGCCAAAAGGCGCAAACGGTCCCGGGCCATGGTAAGGCGACACCCGTGGGAATACCGTGCGTGAGGCCGCAAAGTGATATGAGGTGTTACCGGCTAGACCGATGTGACTTGGAATCGGGGTCCTGACAGCGTTGGTATCAGAGCCTGACTGCCTGTAGGATTATCAAGCCAAACTGGTCAAAGTTGTGTCTAGAAATGCTTTAGTTGTGTAGGGGAATTGATTGTGGAAGGGAACGTAAGGAACTTTTTACTCCTTATACCTTATGCCCTTCTGATCTGAGTCAACTCTTCATTTCTACGGGGATTAAGAACTAGGCCTTCTCATCTATCTATCAGGATGACGTGTTACTAATCCATAGACTTATAGAATTGATAGTTTCAAGCCTCGGTTCCATTCCTACTACTTCCGTATGTTGACAGTTGATCTCGGAACCTTGATATTGTGTTGTTGAGTGGTTATGCCACCATTTTGCAGGATGTCTCAAATCTTTTTGAGCATTTACAGCCGTTATGCTGTTCGAGTCATCCCAGGTTTCTAAGTAGTCTGATGCATTTGCAAATCCCTTCTTTCCATTCCCGATGTCCCTTTGGGCCAGTTCAACCACACTAATCGGTGAGTTTAGGTACTCTGTTGCCTCAACATATATGTTGGAACTATTATTATGACCCTAGGTCTTTTAGGGAGTCACCTAGTAATCTAGCCATGTTTGGTATTACCAGTGTGATGATTATGGCCATCATTCTCGAAAGCATCCCGTGATGTTATTTCGTATGTAGGTATTCTATTTCTGGGTTCTTGAACCCAAGAATCACTCTACTCACTTCCTGTTGTTAGTGTTTTCTCGTTCCTTTAGGTTATTAGTAACCTTTGCGATAGTCCTCAAGGTCCGTGATAAATCCTTCTTTCAATACCATGCACTACTTATGGCAGAAGTTATTTGAACCAAAGGATCACAATCAGAGTACTCTTGAGAAGTTCTCCATTCATAATTGTGACTCTGCCAGTCCTACCTCTCTGCATGGGTTATTCGGAAGAAACATGTTGAACTTGGTTCGACATACTAATCTATGCATCCACAACTCAGAAAGTTATATGTTCCTTGAGTTGACCCTCCTCAGTTGTATTCTGACCCTAGTCTATCAATTGATAGTCAGGAATAGTTGTGTGTTCGTGTTCGTCGATGCCTATTATTCTTGTGGTCCATCAAGCCATTCTAGTTCAGAATGACTAGGAGAAACAAACTCCAGTACCTCATCCATTTCTAGGATTGGGTCAAAGTAGTTGTATCCCGCAGATCAAAATGCCAATTCAACTTTTGTTCTGTTCTATTCTGAAGTATTACCATCTTATGCCAAGATTGTCATGAGAATTGCACCACCTCTTATGAATTCTTGACGTAGTGATACTTCCCGCCATCATTATTCATTCCTCGGGTCGTGTTGTCACAATCGGAATGCCGACTAATGAATCGTGATGTGTGAAATCTATACTCCTAGCAACCGTGTTGCCCGATAGTTAATGGACAATATTCTCTTTCTTAGCGTGTTGGTTATTAAATCATCATCCTAAGATTGATCGTGCTACCTATGTCCATATTTCTGGTGCACACTTCGGTCAATGAGTTAGGATTATTAATCCCTAGCTCTTTTGATCCTATCTTCTTGATCGGAAAGGCAAGATTGTTCTCGAGCTTATTAACATATCGGTGGTTCGTGATTTTTTGAATATATTCTCAAAAGTATTACCAGGTTGTTCCCTGACCACTATGTTGAGTTCGTGATCATGTTGGTTTTTCGCTAAACCAGCCATCCTCCAAGAATCTGTGTTGGATACCCTGAGCTAGTTGGTTAAGCCAAACAACAACTTGGAGAGTTGGAAGATAAAGCTTGTCTGACTTAGTTCATATTAAGGGATATCTTTTTGTGTGTGTGTTGAAGAAAGATGATATCTCCATCGATTGGTCCTTGTGATTAGTTGTTGGATCTATTGCCTTGTCAAAACTTTGACTTGAGTATGGGCTATCGTCAACTCAAATCAGAACCAACGATGTTCGTAATGTTGTCTTACTCGTGGTTGATTCCTCGAGCATACACCATTACATCTTTTGGTCTGACCAATACTATCACATTGTTCACATAATGGTGGAAGTCCAGTGATATGGAAATTCCGATAAGTTGCTGTTGAGCCCATCAGCAGCATCTTGTCTTCCCCATGATTCGTGTTAAACATTAAGCTAGTGTTGGAAACTTTGTAAACAATGCCTTCATGTTCCGTTCATGAAGCATATGTTTGGATCAAAGTAGCGACTTCCTCTAAGTTCATGTGCAATTGATGCAAGTTGCCGCCGTGAATTCGAGAAAGTTTGTTTTGCTTCCTCTAGAATCATCCCAAGTCAGTCATGCATATATGCGAAGTATATTGTGGTTTGGAGACTTGCAACCTTCATTCTATATGTATCCCTAGCACACCAAGCCACTAACTGATTTGTTCAAGGAGAAGAAGTTCCTTCATAAGAGCTAATCATATGACTTATGCAAGGACTTTGTTATCCGTGATGATGGTTCCCAACTAGAACTCAGTAGTGTTTTATTATAAGACTTCTACGTGATCATGCTTGTCTTGGACATCATGTTCACATGTATGTAGCAGAATCAGCTCATGTTTTGGAGCTTACTATCGTAGTTCATTCCCCCGAGAATCTTGCAACGTCATCTCATCGATTTGTGTTGCAAACTTTCATTTTTCTTTCCAGACCCGATGAGTCTGGATTATCCTGACACCAACCAGATCTGAATCCCAGGCAGATATGATGGTTGGAACGTTTCTCAAGGACTGTAATATTGGTCTCTCTGTAACCCGGTAAAGTGGATGTTGTGGCCAACACACCCAACCGGAAGACTTATTATTGTAGTATCTTGATTGAGAAAGTTGGCCACCTCCCCATAAGGATCTCGTAGAATTTATTCCAATAGTTGTTCCTTATGGATTTTTTGTGTTCTCGAAGTCCGACCTTTTACTTGATGTTCTAGATATCAAACCATATCTATGAATGGACTACGCTAGGACATCAAGGAGAACATTAGAAGCGGAGTGCTAAATGTCTTCCTTTGTATCCGCATCATCCATCACTACTCATCATGGTAGTATGTTGTGTTGCCAGGATCCGTGCCACGGATGTTGGTAAAACCTTGATGAATATGGAAATTCTCAAGTTCTTGAGAGCACGTGCAAGCAAAATCATCCATTGCGTTGTCTTCAACAAGGTAGTCCACATCATTCATTCTAGTCTGGGTATGCCATCCCTTCTTACTCCTTCAAACGATTGCTCGAGATTTTCCCTAGGCTGGTATAGAGAATTTTATTGATCTCTGGATCAAAAGTAATTATTTTTGCCACTTAAGGGATAATTCTACGAGTCATCCTTCTCTAGGGTGTCTCGTTATGGTATCATGGCAACTCAAATCCTTGTTACGTTGACAACCGTTCACCACCCCCTTAGGTGTGGAATTGTTGTCTACCTAGTAAACCCTCGTCATCTGTTCCACTCCACCCCTCTAGATGTGTACTTCGTGTCTCAGCTCGAGAGATGTTTCAATGTCTCACTCCGTGAGTTGATCCTGAGTTGTTCGATCTTCGATATGATCGATCCTTCTAGACTTTTCTCTTCCTCTCATTGTCATGTTAGTTGGAGTTCTCGGGGCAATACATCGAGACAATGATGGTGATCGAATCAACGTTCTTATGAAGTGCCACCTGGATCATGAAGATCGTGTTAGTTTGCATTCCCCCTTCTCTTTTCCCTACGCTTGAATCTCGGGACGAGATTCTTGTTTAGTGGGGGTGAGTTGTCACATCCCTAGCTTTACCCTGGCCTTGGACTAGCTTGGTTGCTGCATCATGCTTAAATTCAAATGAAATTTGAATTGAGGAACTTTCAAAGCCTCAAAATCCTTTAAAAAATGATCAAGATAAAATTGCTTCAAATATGTCTGAGAAAATGTTCCTGTTATCCTCTGGAAATATTGGCAAGAGGTAAAATCCAAACCAATATTGGTATCTCAGAAACATTTATTTTGGGAATTTGAATTAAATCAATAGCTATTTGAATTGGATTTATATCTACTATTAAATAAATATAGGTCCAATAATTCTGAAATATTTTGTGGAGCATTGGTTTAATTCTTTTAGCTCCTAAAAATATTTTCAGAAGCAAAAAGATTGAATTGGTTTCAAAACCAAATTCAAAACAAACCTGCAAAATAGAAAACAGAACAGAATTAGAAAAAAATAGGAAAGGACAAAAACCTTACCTGCAGCCCACGTGGCAGCCCAGTAGGCCGACCCAGCCCACCAGGGGCAGAGCCGTCTTCCACCTCGCGCCAGTCGAATGCAGAGCGTGTGCCCAACGCGCGCGCGCCCATAGCTCACCACCTCCTGCTTGCCGCCGACCGCCTGGAGCTGGTTAAGGGCGCCACGCAACCCCTCTGGCCCTCTAACAATCTCCCCGTGCTCCTCCCCCTCCTCTGTCTCTCTCCCTCTCTCCACCGAACGCCACTGCCGCCGCCGTTCGCCATAGCCGTAGCTGCAGCCATCCCCGAGCCTCTCCGACGTGTCCACGAGCATCGCCACGCCTCCCTCGTCCTCTCCATCCAGCCACGCCTCGCCGGAGGCCCTGCATCGACGCCATCTTCATCATCTTTGTCGTCGGCCACCGGAGATCCCTCTCGTCGCCCGCTCGCTCCAGAACCTCCCCGAGCTCGCCGTTCGCCTCGTCGCAACCAGCGTGAGCTCCTGACCCAGCTTCCCCTCTCCACTCCCTCTCTCGCACGCCGTAGCTGCCGCACCGCGTCCACCCGCACGCGTCGCCGCCTGTGCTCGCCGCCGACGTGCCATCGTGCCCCGCTTGATCCCCGCTCCGCGTAGAGCCTGTTGATGCCTCGCACGCGCCGCCTCGCTTGCCGTAGCCTCGGCTCCAAGCTCACCCGAGCTCCGGCTGCCGCCAAAGTCGTCGCCGGCGATGACTCCGGCCACCACAGGCCCGGCCACCACCACCATCCAACGCGCGCCGGCAAGGGCTCTCCAACGAGCCCATCCGTGCACGCTCTCGTCGCCGGAGTCGCCCGGACGAGGAGCGCCGCCGCGGCCTGCTTAGCACCGGCGGCTAATCGCCGTTTAGGTGACGTGGGCATCATTAGTGGCTAATGATCCACTAATTAAACCCTCTAGTGACACAGACAGCGGGCCCCACTGCCTAACTAACCAGCTAAAAATAGATTAAGATTAATCTAAACACAGTGGCCCCACGCGTCGGCGTTGACCTTGCTGACGTGGCCGTTGATCGGTCCCACCTGTCATCCACCCAAACCAGCCTGAGACACTGACGTATGGGTCCCACAGGTCAGGTTTGACCTGGCCGACCTAGTTGACCTGCTGACGTCACACCCATGTGATGCTGACGCAGTAAGTGATTTTTTGGATTTTTAAATAATTCAGGAAATTCCAGAAAATGTTCTAAACTTCTAAAAATCATATAAAATCAACCGTAGCTCAGAATGAAATAAATTATATATGAAAAATTATCAGAAAAATGCAATCTATCCATTTATGCTACTTTCATGCATGTTAAACCAACTTATACCCACTGTATAAGTGAAAACATGATAATGGCATTTTAAATGCTAAATATGGAGTTTGCATATGAACCCTTGGTCCATATGGACTTCATTTAAATTGTTGCTAGATGCATTAGTGCAAATCATAACATTATTGCCATGTCATGATCATGCATCATATTGTGCATTGCATTGATCGTGTTCTTCTCTGTTTGCCGGTGTTGTTCCCCCTCGGTAGACGTTGTTCCGACGATGAGTTCGATGACACCAATGAAGAGTTTTACTATCTTCAGAAGTGCCAGGCAAGCAAAACCCCCTTGTTCATTCCGATACAATCCCACTCTCTTGCTCCTGCTCTCTTTTACTCCATTAGGACAACAACGATTCATATGTTACTTGCTGCGGTAGTTGAACCCCTCCTCTGCATGACCTGTCATTGCCACAGTAAATAGATGAAACCCACTAGCGTGAGTAGGAGTTGTTTGAGCCTTGATGTGCCTACTCATTCATGCTTGTTTGTCATGCCTTCTACTGCTTAGAGTTGAGTCAGGTCTGATTCATCGGGGATGAATTGGAACAGTGATGAACATGTCCTACTGTGTGTGAGCTAAGTGTGTGAACACGATTTGGTAAAGGTAGCGGTGAGAGGCCATGTAGGAGTACATGGTGGGTTGTCTCATTGAAACTGTTCTTAGGAACTGAGTTCTGTGTTTGTGATCCATGACCAGCTACTACCACGCATTGGGCCCGAAACCAATGGACCCTCTCGACTTATTAACTGCACTTGTCCTCTGTCCAGGAGTTGCAACTAGTTTCTGGTGTTTGTAGGATATGTGTTGGCGGTCGTGCGTAGCGCTGACCCTAGGGGTGGGCTATGATGCGGTAGATACACCGTGGCATGGTGTACCAGGCACCCGTTTGGTGCCTCGGGAACCCTGCACACATCGTTTGGGGCTGTGAGCCAAACTTCGGCCGGATCTCCTCGCGGATGGAACCCGAATAGGCGATAAACCTGGACTAGAGACTTGTGTGGTTAGTCAGGTCGTGGCCGACTCCCTTGCTAGGCTTCCGCTTGAAGGTTGCCGAGATACACGACGTGTACATGGTGGTAAGTGGCGAGAGCGTGTGTGAAGAAGTACACCCCTACAGGGTTATAAATGATCTATTTGAATAGCTGTGTCCGTGGTAAAGGACTTCTGGGTTGCCTATAACAGTTCATAGACAAGTGAAAGTGGATACTCTAAAACTCGCAAGATAAGTGTGAGTGCTATGGATGGCCTTTTCGTAGGGAGACGGGAGCGGATCCATAATGGTGTATTGAATGGTGAATATGTGGACTAATGTGCGCCACCTCAAAGAGTTGCTTGCAATCGTAGTTCAGGTTAGCCATTGAGTCAAAGCTGGCTTGCTGTAGTTAAACTCCACCACCCCCTTTATTGATACCGATGCATATGTAGATAGTTCTGATGTAGGTCTTGCTGGGTACATTTGTACTCACGTTTTCCTATTTTATGTTTTGCAGAGAGACGTCAGTCTCGCTAGTAGTACCGTGTGGACTTCGGCGTTTAGCTTGATACCTCAGCTACGATCTTGTGCCCTCGGTAGGATCTGGTAGATAGTCAGGCTTCTTAGCCTTTTTCATTTGTAGATGTCTGTACTCAGACATGTTAAGCTTCCGCATGTGCTTGATTTGTATGCTACGATTGTTGGGTCATGAGACCCATGTTTGTAATATCTCGCTCCTCGGAGCCTAATGAATAAATACTTGAGTCATAGAGTTATGTTGTGATGCCATGTTGTATTTACACATATCGAGCATATTGTGTGTATGATTGAAATTATTGGTATGTGTGGGATCCGACATTCTGGTTGTTTATCCTTGGCAGCCTCTCTTATGGGGAAATGTAGTCTAGTGCTTCCATGAGCCATAGTAGTCCGGTACAGCCCGGTTCACCGGAGTCCTGTTAGCCCAGCACTACTGCTCAGGGCACCTGACTAGCCGGCATGTGTTTCACTTCGTTCATGTGTCTGTCCCTTCGGGGAAATGTCACGCGGTGACATCCGGAGTCCTGCCTAGCCTGCTACAGCCCGGGTTCCCGGAGTCCTGTTAGCCCAGTGCTATAGCCCGGATTCACACGCTGCTGACCGACATGCTCGATGTGTTTCATGTATACCTGTCCCCATAGGTTGGTGCCGCTTTGGGTTCACGACTAGCCATGTCGGCCCGGGTTCTCCGTCATATGGATGCTAGCGACACTATCATATACGTGAGCCAAAAGGCGCAAACGGTCCCGGGCCATGGTAAGGCGACACCCATGGGAATACCGTGCGTGAGGCCGCAAAGTGATATGAGGTGTTACCGGCTAGACCGATGTGACTTGGAATCGGGGTCCTGACAATATCGATATTTTTCGTAAATATAGCACTAAATATGGACTTGACTCTGAGATAGTAGCTTCTTTCTGTGAATCTTTTGCTGCCTATGTTGATCTCCCCAAGGAGAAGTGGTTTAAATATCATCCTCCCACAGAAGTAAAAGTAGCTGCACCTATTAAAGTTGAAGAAAAGATTATCACTTATAATGATCCTATTGTTCCTACTTCTTATGTTGAGAAACCACCTTTCCCTGTTAGGATAAAGGATCATGCTAAAGCTTCAACTGTGGTTCGTAAAAGAAATATTAAAACATATACACCTCCTGAGCATGTTAAAGTTGAACCTAATATTGCTATCATTAAAGATCTCTTGTCTGATAATATTGATGGGCATGCTATTTATTTCTGTGATGAAACTGCTAGAATTGCTAAACCCCGTGATAAAGATAAACCTAGACCTGTGCTAGGCATGCATGTTATTTCTGTTAAAATAGGAGATCATTGTTATCATGGCTTATGTGATATGGGTGACAGTGCTAGTGCAATACCTATTAGCCTTTATAGAGAAATTATGAATGATATTGCACCTGTTGAGTTAGAAGATATTGATGTTACAATTAAAACTTGCCAATAGAGATACTATTTCACCAATGGGAATTGTTAGAGATGTTGAAGTCTTGTGTGGGAAAACTAAATATCCTGCTGATTTTCTTGTTCTTGGTTCCCCACAAGATAGCTTTTGTCCCATTATATTTGGTAGACCCTTCCTAAATACTCTTAATGCTACCATAGATTGCAAAAGAGATGTTGTTACTATCAGTTTAGATGATATGACTCATGAATTTAAATTTTCTAAATTTAGTAGACAATACCGTGAAGAAGAATTATCTAGTAAGGATGAAATTATTGCTCTTGCTTCTATTGCCGTACCTCCTAGTGATCCTTTAGAACAATACTTGCTAGACCATGAAAATGACATGTTTATGAATGAAAGAAGGGAATTAGATGAAGTATTCTTTAAATAGGAACCTATGCTGAAAAACAATTGTGACGCCCGGATAATCAAGCTACAGTAACCTCTGCTAATGATGCCACGTCACCTCGATAACTATTGCTAATCTCGCATTAGTTCGAAACAGATTCAAATTCAAATTCAAAATAAAGGCAAACCTCAAAAGTTTTCAAATATTAAAACCAAAATGTTCGGGTTGTACCAGTTAATGCATAGGTGATTAGGGTGAAGAAACCACATTTTTATAAAATATTTAAATGCACTAAAGTGAATAAACAGTAGCAAAAACAACTAATTTAATAGGTTTTGAAAAATAAGAATATATTATACTAATTTATTTTGGGTCCAAACGAGGTTTGGCAGTGGCCTATTTTGATGATACTAAGTTAGGTGCTAACTTGGTATTTTAAAGAAACTAAAATAATTAGGAGCTAAAAGAAAACAGAAAAGAAAAATAAGAAAAAGTAAAAGAAAACAAAACAAACAAAAAGAAGAAGAAGAAAAAGGAACCCCCCCCCCTCCCCTACTGGACCAGGCGGCCCAGCTCACACCAGGCCGGCCCAGCCGCGCCTACTAACCCCCCTGGCACCCAAACCCTAAACGAGACGCTCCCCACTCCCCCCTCGTTCCCCACTCCCCCCCCCCACGATCCAGATCGGGGCAACCGCCCCGACCCCGCCGCCGCCGCCCGAAGCCACCTCGCCAGCGCCGCCTCCCCACCGGACCGCCGAATCCCCTTCTCCTCTCCGTCGCCCCCTCATCACCGGGCCGCCACCGCTCCGCCGTCGCCCAACGCCACCTCGACCTCGTCTCATCCCCACGACGCGTCGTCGCCGATCCTCGCCGCCCGGAGCTGCGCCTCCGCCTCGGCCACCTCACCGAACTGCCTCCTCCATGTGTGTCGTCCCCGCCCCCCACCTCGAGCACCACAGCCTCGTGCCCTACGCCTCGCCGTGAGCTCCGGCCTCCCTCCCTCTCTCCCCTTGTTCTCTGTCACCAGCGCTGTCACTCGCGCGCGCACGACCCTAGCGCCGCCCCGTCGCCCCTGCTCACCTAGCCTCGACCTGGCGTGTACCCACGCGCGCCCGACCTCCTGCTGCTGCAACCGCCGCCCTTCCCCCCCCCCCCCCCCGGCACGCTCACGCTCGCCTGCGCTACACGCAACTCGCGCGCGCACCCCTGACATGGCCCCGCTCCGCTGCTTTGCTCCTCTGCCACCCGCGCCATCGCCCCGCCTTGCCTCACGCCGCAGCCGCGCATCAACCCTTCCCCGCCCGGCGCTGCTCACCGTAGCTCCCCGCTGCTTGCCCCGCAGCCTTCCCCTCGTGCCCGCGTCGCCACCCGACGCCGCGGCCAACAGGCGCCGTGGCCGTCGTCCCCGCCACTGGCCTCCCGCTCCCGGTGCTGGCGCCCGCCACCGTTGGCCTGGGCAAGCGCCCAAGCGGGCTGGCGCCCGCGCGCCCGAGACTCGTGCCCATTTGCCCGCTATGGCCTTTGGCCCAATGACAACGGGCCCCGTGCCCAGATCGGTTATATAAAAAAATGAATGAAAATAAAATAAAGTAAATAAATAAATAATAAAAATAATTAATTGATTAATTAATTAACTAATTAATTAACTTAATTAAATATGATTAAATTAACTAATTAAGATTAATTAATCTAATGGCTAATTAACCTAATTAACTACTATTAATTAACTAACAGTGTATGACAGTGGGGCTCACCCCCTTAATTAATACTAATTAGGTTAATTAATTTGTTTAAATAAAAATGTGTCACTGACCAGAGGGACCCACTGGTCAGGTTGACCAGTCAACCCTGATGACTGCTGACGTCAGCATGACCTCATGCTGATGTCATAAATCCATTTTTGAATTAAATTAAATAATTAATTAAAATTCCAAAAATTAATAAAATCTTTAGAAAATCATATCTTTTAATCCGTAACTCGGATATTATTTTCAACATGAAAGTTGCCTAGAACGACGAGACGAATCCGAATACGCAGCCCGTTCGTCTGCCACGCGTTCCTAGCATAGCGAACCTGCAACATTTCACCTCCGGTTCATCTGTCCGGAATCGCGAAACACCGGGAATACTTTCCCGGATATTTTCCCCCTTCGTCGGTATCGCCTATCCCTACGTTAGGTCACCCCTAGCACAACGTATTGCCGCGTCTTGCTTTGTGTTACATTTGATTGCTCTGTTATTTATTGTGTTCCCCCTCCGTTACTCCTTTCCGGTAGACTCCGAGACCGCTGCCGATGTTCGTGTGTTCGACTACATCGAAGATGACCCCTCCTTGCCAGAGCAACCAGGCAAGCCCCCCTTTGATCACCAGATATCGCCTACTCTTCTCTATACTGCTTGCATTAGAGTAGTGTAGCATGTTACTGCTTTCCGTTATTCCTATCCTGATGCATAGCATGTCCTTGCTACTACTGTTGTTACCATTACCTGCTATCCTACTGCTTAGTATAGGAGGCTAGTGTTCCATCAGTGGCCCTACACTCTTGTTCGTCTGCCATGCTATACTACTAGGCCGTGATCACTTCGGGAGGTGATCACGGGCATATACTATATACTTTACACTGTTACATTACCGGTGATACTGTTTGGAGATGGGGGCTGAAGGGGCAGGTGGCTCCATCCCGGTAGAGGTGGGCCTGGGTTCCCGACGGCCCCCGACTGTTACTTTGTGGCGGAGCGACAGGGCAGGTTGAGACCACCTAGGAGAGAGGTGGGCCTGGCCCTGGTCGGTGTTCGCGGATACTTAACACCTTTAACGAGATCTTGGTATTTGATCTGAGTCTGGCTATTGGCCTATACGCACTAACCATCTAAGCGGGGACAGTTATGGTCACTCGACGTCGTGGTATCAGCCGAAGCCTTCGTGACTTCAGCGACTGAGTGGCGCGCGCCGGATTGGACCGTAAGCCTGCTCTTGTATTAAGGGGGCTAGTTCTGCTTCCGGCCGCGTACGCAACGTGCAGGTGTGCAATGGGCGATGGGCCCAGACCCCTGCGCCATAGGATTTAGACCGGTGTGCTGACCTCTCTGTTGTGCCTAGGTAGGGCTGCGACGTGTTGATCTTCCGAGGCCGGGCATGACCCAGGAAAGTGTGTCCGGCCAAATGGGATCGAGCGTGTTGGGATATGTGGTGCACCCCTGCATGGAAGTTAATCTATTCGAATAGCCATGATCTTCGGTAACAGGACGACTTGGAGTTGTACCTTGACCTTATGACAACTAGAACCATATACTTAATAAAACACACCCTTCCAAGTGCCAGATACAACCGGTAATCGCTCTCTCACAGGGTGACGAGGGGAGGATCATCGATTAGGATTATGCTATGTGATGATACCTGGAGGACTTCAGTTTACTCTCTTCTACATGCTGCAAGACGGAGGCTGCCAGAAGCGTAGTCTTCGAAAGGACTAGCTATCCCCCTCTTATTCCGGCATTCTGCAGTTCAGTCCACATATGATAGCCTTATTCCAGTTGATACCAATGCATACATATGTAGTGTAGCTCCTTGCTTGCAAGTACTTTGGATGAGTACTCACGGTTGCTTTCTCCCTCTTTCCCCCCTATCCCTTCTACTTGGTTGTCGCAACCAGATGTTGGAGCCCAGGAGCCAGACGCCACCTTCAACGATGACTCCTACTACATCGGAGGTGCCTACTACTACGTGCTGCCCGCTGACGACGACCAGGAGTAGTTTAGGAGGATCCCAGGCAGGAGGCCTGCGCCTCTTTCGATCTGTATCCCAGTTTGTGCTAGCCTTCTTAAGGCAAACTTGTTTAACTTATGTCTGTACTCAGATATTATTGCTTCCGCTGACTCGTCTATGATCGAGCTCTTGTATTCGAGCCCTCGAGGCCCCTGGCTTGTAATATGATGCTTGTATGACTTATTTTATTTGTAGAGTTGTGTTGTGATATCTTCCCGTGAGTCCCTGATCTTGATCGTACACGTTTGCATGTATGATTAGTGTACGGTCAAATCGGGGGCGTCACAACAATTTACCTGTTGAAATCCTAGGGGATCCTCCTCCACCCAAGGGTGATCCCGTGTTTGAGCTTAAACCGTTACCTGATACTCTTAAATATGCTTATCTTGATGAGAAAAAGATATACCCTGTTATTATTAGTGCTAACCTTTCAGAACATGAAGAAGAGAGATTATTGAAAACTCTAAAGAAGCACCGTGCTACTATTGGGTATACTCTTGATGATCTTAGGGCATTAGTCCCACTCTATGTCAACATAAAATTAATTTGGAAGAAGAGGCTAAACCAGTTCGTGATCATCAACGCCCGCTGAATCCCTAAATGAAAGAAGAGGTAAGAAAGGAGATACTAAAGCTCCTTGAGGCAGGTATAATTTATCCCGTTGCTGATAGTCAGTGGGTAAGTCATGTCCATTGTGTCCCTAAGAAGGGAGGTATTACTATTGTTCCTAATGATAAAGATGAATTGATTCCTCAAAGAATTATTACAGGTTATAGGATGGTAATTGATTTCCGCAAATTAAATAAGGCTACTAAAAAGGATCATTACCCCTTACCTTTTATCGATCAAATGCTAGAAAGATTGTCCAAACATACACATTTTTGCTTTCTAGATGGTTATTCTAGTTTCTCTCAAATACCTGTGTCAGCCAAAGATCAATATAAGACTACTTTTACATGCCCTTTTGGTACTTTTGCTTATAGACGTATGCCTTTTGGTTTATGTAATGCACCTGCTACCTTTCAAAGATGCATGATGGCTATATTCTCTGACTTTTGTGAAAAGATTTGTGAGGTTTTCATGGACGATTTTTCCGTCTATGGATCTTCTTTTGATGATTGCTTGAGCAACCTTGATCGATTTTTGCAGAGATGTGAAGAAACTAATCTTGTCTTGAATTGGGAAAAATGCCACTTTATGGTTAATGAAGGTATTGTCTTGGGGCATAAAGTTTCTGAAAGAGGTATTGAAGTTGATAAAGCCAAGGTTGATGCTATTGAAAAGATGCCATTTCCCAAGGACGTCAAAGGTATAAGTAGTTTCCTTGGTCATGCTGGTTTTTATAGAAGGTTCATTAAGGACTTCTCAAAAATTTCTCGGCCTCTGACTAATTTATTATGAAAAGATATACCATTTGTTTTTGATGATGATTGTGTAGAAGCATTTGAAATACTTAAGAAAGCATTGATCTCCGCACCCATAGTTCAGCCACCTGATTGGAATTTACCCTTTGAAATTATGTGTGATGCTAGTGATTGTGCTGTAGGTGCTGTTCTAGGACAAAGAGTTGATAAGAAACTAAATGTTCTTCAATATGCTAGTAAAACCCTAGACAATGCTCAAAGAAATTATGCTACTACTGACAATATGCTAGTAAAACCCTAGACAATTGTTGTTCTGAAAGAGGTATTTGCTTGTGATAAGTTTAGACCTTATATTGTTGATTCTAAAGTAACTATTCACACTAATCATGTTGCTATTAATTATCTTATGGAAAAGAAAGATGCTAAACCTAGACTTATTAGATGGGTTCTCTTGCTACAAGAATTTGATTTGCATATTGTTGATAGAAAGGGAGCTGAGAACCCCGTTGTAGACAACTTGTCTAGGTTAGAAAATGTGCTTGATGACCCACTACCTATTGATGATAGCTTTCCTGATGAGCAATTAAATGTCATAAATGCCTCTCATACTGCTCCATGGTATGCTGATTATGCTAATTACATTATTGCTAAGTTTATACCACCTAGTTTTACATACCAACAAAAGAAAAAGTTCGTCTATGATTTGAGGCATTACTTTTGGGATGACCCACATCTTTATAAAGAAGGAGTAGATGGTGTTATTAGACGTTGTGTACCTGAGCATGAATAGGAACAGATCCTATGCAAGTGTCACTCCGAAGCTTATGGAGGATACCATGCTGGAGATAGAACTGCACATAAGGTACTGCAATCTGGTTTTTATTGGCCTACTCTCTTCAAGGATGCCCGTAAGTTTGTCTTATCTTGTGATGAATGTCAAAGAATTGGTAATATTAGCAGACATCAAGAAATGCCTATGAATTATTCACTTGTTATTGAACCATTTGATGTTTGGGGCTTTGACTATATGGGACCCTTTTCTTCCTCTAATGGATATACACATATTTTAGTTGTTGTTGATTACGTTACTAAGTGGGTAGAAGCTATTCCAACTAGTAGTGCTGATCATAACACTTCTATTAAAATTCTTAAAGTTATTTTTCCAAGATTTGGAGTCCCTAGATATTTAATGACTAATGGTGGTTCACATTTTATTCATGGTGCTTTTCGTAAAATGCCTGCTAAATACGATGTTAATCATAGAATTGCATCTCCTTATCACCCTTGGTCTAGTGGTCAAGTAGAATTGAGTAATAGAGAACTCAAATTAATTTTGCAAAAGACTGTTAATAGGTCCAGAAAGAATTGGTCCAAGAAACTTGATGATGCATTATGGGCCTATAGAACTGCATATAAAAATCCTATGGGTATGTCTCCGTATAAAATGGTCTATGGAAAAGCATGTCACTTACCTCTCGAACTAGAACACAAGGCTTATTGGGATATTAAAGAACTTAATTATGATTTTAAACTTGCCAGTGAGAATAGGTTATTTGATATTATCTCACTTGATGAATGGAGAACCCAAGCCTACGAAAATGCCAAGTTGTTTAAAGAAAAAGTTAAAAGATGGCATGACAAAAGGATACAAAAGCGTGAGTTTAATGTAGTTGATTATGTATTGCTATACAACTCTCGTTTAAGATTTTTGCGGGAAAGCTTCTCTCTAAATGGGAAGGTCCTTACGTTATCGAGGAGGTTTACCGTTCTGGTGCCATAAAAATCAACAACTTCGAAGGCACCAATCCGAAGGTGGTGAACGGTCAAAGAATCAAACGCTATATCTCAGGTAATCCCATAAATGTTGAAACCAATGTTATCGAAACCATAACCCTGGAGGAATATATAAGGGACACTTTCCGGAACGTTTCAGACTCCGAAAAGGAATAGGTATGTGGTAAGGTAAGTAAACCGACTCCAAAACAGTTTTTAAGGCAATATTTCTCCGTTTTGGAATATTTAGAAAAATAGAAAAATAAGAAGCGGTCTGGGAAGGACACGAGGGCTCCACGAGGGTGGAGGGCACGCCCTACCCTACTGGGCGTGCCCCCCTACCTCGTGGGCACCTCGTGTGCTCTCCGGACTCCGTTTTCTTACATGACACATATTTTGGTCGGTAAAAATTCATTATATAACCTCCCGGGGGTTTTGACTCCCATATCACGCAAAAATCTCATGTCTTTGTTTCGAGCTGTTTTTCTGACAGATCTAGATTATCATGACGTCTCCAAGTGCCCCTAAGGACAAGTTCTTCGAGAAGTTCATCAACCCTTACCTCGCGGAGGTGCAGCGACACCCTCAAACCATTGAGATGCATGATGGGTTGCTGCACATCCGTGATGCTGAGGGACCAAACGGGACCGGAAGCGTGGAGACGAGGCTCGAAGCAATGGAGCAACAAGTTTTCAAGTGTCAGGGGATGGTGGAGCGTGGACTCAACTCCAACCACATGATGATTGTAGAGTTCACCAAGAAACACAAGCTAGATGCTGACAACATCGGGGAGACCATCTTCAAGCTTCACGAAAAAATCGAGCACCTTCAAGCTCAAATCTATGACCTGCAAAACCAAAACTGTGAGTATGAATATAGATTCAAAAGGATGAGTTTGGGTGTAGATTTGAGGATCCCAGAGACTTGGTCATCCTTCTATGATGGTGAGCCAATGCCTTGGAAGAAGGAAGACAAGCCTACGCCATCAACAACATCACCACCGTCTCCACCAACATAGAAGAATTGAGTATCTGGTATGGGCACTCCACTTGGCAACTGCCAAGCTTGGGGGGGTGCCCCGGTATCGTATCACCATCACTTTTATCTTTACCGTTTTTCTTAGTTTGATTCTTTTGGTAATATCTTGATCTAGTAGAATAAAAGTTCTTAGTATGATCTAGTTGTGAGTTTTGCTTTATTATCCTTCTATGTAATCGAGTCCGTTATCTATATAACAAAGATTAGTGTTGAGTCAAGGGCTTGATTATTTTGCCATGATCCTAAGTGAATAAAACGAGAGAGAAGGAAATAAAAAGAAACAAAGAGATCATGTGAGTCTTATGGAGAGTAATGAACTCACATAGAAAGAGTATGATGAATAAAAGTTATTGAGGGTTGACAAACATAGTTTTGTTCATCGTTGCAATTAATAGGAAGTAATAAAGAAAGAGAGGTCTTCACATATAAATATACTATCTTGGACTTCTTTTATGATTGTGAGCACTCATTAAAATATGACATGCTAAAAATTTGACATTGGACAAGGAAGATAACGTAATGGGTTATGTTTTCTTACATCTGAGACAAATTATATTGTCTTGGATCATCCAACATGTTGAGCTTGCCTTTCTCCCTCATGCTAGCCAAATTCGTTGCACCAAGTAGAAATACTACTTGTGCTTCCAAATACCCTTAAACCAGTTTTGCCATGAGAGTCCACCATACCTACCTATGGATTGAATAAGATCCATCAAGTAAGTTGTCATCGGTGCAAGCAATAAAAATTGCTCTCTAAATATGTATGATTGATTGGTGTGGAGGAAATACGCTTTATACGATCGTGTGATATGGAAGTAATAAAAGCGACAGACTGCATAATAAAGGTCCATATCACAAGTGGCAATATAAAGTGACGTTCTTTCGCATTAGGATTTTGTGCATCCAACCATAAAAGCGCATGACAACCTTTGTTTCCCTCTGCGAAGGGCCTATCTTTTACTTTTATCTCCTACATTGCATAAGAGTCATGGTGATCTTCACCCTTCCTTTTTACATTTTATCCTTTGGCAAACACAATATGTTGGAAAGATCCTGGTATATATGGCTAATTGGATGTGAGTTTTCATGAACTATTACTGTTGACTTTACCCTTGAGGTAAAATGTTGGGAGGCAAAACTATAAGCCCCTATCTTTCTCTGTGTCCGATTAAAACTCCATACCCATAAGTATTGCGTGAGTGTCAGCAATTGTTAAAGATTACATGATAGTTGAGTATGTGGACTTGCTGAAAAGCTCTTATACATTGACTCTTTTCTATGTTATGGTAAATTGCAATTGCTTCGATGACTGAGATTATAGTTTGTTAGTTTTCAATGAAGTTTACGATTCATACTTGATATTGTGATTTAATTATTACTCTAGCATAAGAGATTATATGACAAGAATTATATGAGTTGCTGTTCTAAGAATGATCATGATGCCCTCATGTCCGTATTTTATTTTTATCGACACCTCTATCTCTAAACATGTGGACATATTTTTCGATTTTGGATTTTCGCTTGAGGACAAGCGAGGTCTAAGCTTGGGGGAGTTGATACGACCATTTTGCATCATGCTTTTATACTGATATTTATTGCATTATGGGTTGTTATTACACATTATGTCACAATACTTATGCCTATTCTCTCTTATTTTACAAGGTTTACATAAAGAGGGAGAATGCCGGCAGCTGGGATTCTGGGCTCGAAAAGGAGCAAATATTAGAGACCTATTCTGCACAGCTCCAAAAGTCCTGAAACTTCACGGAAGATGTTTTCCAAATATATAAAAAATACTGAGAGCAAGAACTTCACCAGGGGGCCACACCCTGCCCACGAGGGTGGGGGTGCTCCCTACCCCTCTGGGTGCACCCCCCTACCTCGTGGCCCCCCTGGTGGCCCTCCGGTAGCCATCTTCTGCTATATAGAGTCTTTCGATGGGAAAAAATAACTAGCCATCTTATCGGACGAAACTCCGCCGCCATGAGGCGGAACCTTGGCGGAACCAATCTAGGGCTGTGGCGAAGCTGTTCTGTCGGGGAAACTTCCCTCCTGGAGGGGGAAATCATCGCCATCGTCATCAACCAACGCTCCTCTCATCAGGAGAGGGCAATCTCCATCAACATCTTCATCAGCACCATCTCATCTCAAAACCCTAGTTCATCTCTTGTATCCAATTCTTGTCTCCAAGTCCGGGATTGGTGCTAGTAGGTTGCTAGTAGCGTTAATTACTCCTTGTAGTTGATGCTAGTTGGTTTAATTGGTGGAAGATCATATGTTCAGATCCTATATGCATATTAATACCCTTCTGATTATGAACATGTTTATGCTTTGTGAGTAGTTACTTTTGCTCCTGAGGACATGGGAGAAGTCTTGCTATTAGTAGTCATGTGAATTTGGTATTCGTTCGATATTTTGATGAGATGTATGTTGTCTCTCCTCTAGTGGTGTTATGTGAATGTCGACTACATGACACTTCACCATTATTTGGGCCTAGAGGAAGGCATTGGGAAGTAATAAGTAGATGATGGGTTGCTAGAGTGACAGAAGCTTAAACCCTAGTTTATGCGTTGCTTCGTAAGGGGCTCATTTGGATCCATATGTTTCATGCTATGGTTAGGTTTACCTTAATACTTTTGTTGTACTTGCGGATGCTTGCAATAGAGGTTAATCATAAGTGGGATGCTTGTCCAAGTAAGGGCAGCACCCAAGCACCGGTCCACCCACATACCAAATTATCAAAGTACCGAACGCGAATCATATGAACGTGATGAAAACTAGCTTGGCGATATTCCCATGTGTCCTCGGGAGCGCTTTACATCATATAACAGTTTGTCCAGACTTGTCCTTTGCTACAAAAAGGATTGGGCCACCTTGCTGCACTTTATTTACTTTTGTTACTTGTTGCTCGTTACAAATTATCTTATCACAAAACTATCTGTTAGCACTTATTTCAGTACTTGCAGAGAATACCTTGCTGGAAACCGCTTATCATTTCTTCTGCTCCTTGTTGGGTTCGACACTCTTACTTATCGAAAGGACTACGATAGATCCCCTATACTTGTGGATCATCAATCTTCACCTCGACTAGTAGAGCAAAGAGTTGCTCCTCAACCTACTGAACCTACTGAAAATGAAAATGTCCGCTTTGAAATTCCTTTGGGTATGATAGAAAAATTGCTAGATAATCCTTTTGCAGGAGACGGAACAATGCATCCTGATGAGCACCTAATATATGTGGATGAAGTTTGTGGATTATTTAAGCTTGCAGGTGTACCCGGAGATGTTGTTAAGAAGAAGGTCTTCCCTTTATCTCTGAAGGAAGATGCATTGACATGGTATAGGCTATGTGATGATACGGGGTCATGGAACTACAAACGATTGAAATTGGAATTTCATCAGAAGTTTTATCCTATGCATCTTGTTCATCGTGATCGCAATTATATATATAATTTTTGGCCTTGCAAAGGAGAAAGCATCGCTCAAGCTTGGGGGAGGCTTAAATCAATGTTATATTCATGCCCCAATCATGAGCTCTCAAGAGAGATGATTATTCAAAATTTATATGCTCGGCTTTCTGATAACAATCGCACCATGCTTGATACTTCTTATGTTGGCTCTTTTATGACGAAGACTATTGCATTCAAATGGTATTTATTGGAAAGAATTAAATGCAACTCTGAAGATTGGGACCTCGACGAAGGTAAGAAGTCAGGTATGACACCTAAGTTTGATTGTGTTAGATCTTTTTATGGATACCGATGTTTTCCGTAAATTTAGCACTAAATATGGACTTGACTCTGAGATAGTAGCTTCTTTCTGTGAATATTTTGCTACTTATGTTGATCTCCCCAAGGAGAAGTGGTTTAAATACCATCCTCCCATAGAAGTAAAAGTAGTTGCACCTATTAAAGTTGAAGAAAACACTATCACTTATAATGATCCTATTATTCCTACTTCTTATGTTGAGAAACCACCTTTCCCTCTAAGGATAAAGGATCATGCTAAAGCTTCAACTGTGGTTCGTAAAAGCAATATTAGAACATATACACCTCCTGAGCAAGTTAAATTTGAACCTAATATCACTATTGTTAAAGATCTTTTGGCTGATAATATTGATGGGCATGTTATTTATTTCTGTGATGAAACTGCTAGAATTGCTAAACCTTGTGCTAAAGATAAACCTAGACCTATGGTAGGCATGCCTGTTATTTCTGTTAAAATAGGAGACCATTGTTATCATGGTTTATGTGATATGGGTGCCAGTGCTAGTGCAATACCTATTGACCTATATAGAGAAATTATGCATGACATTGCACCTGTTGAGTTAGAAGATATTGATGTCACAATTAAACTTGCCAATAGAGATACTATTTCACCAATGGGAATTGTTAGAGATGTTGAAGTCTTGTGTGGGAAAACTAAATATCCTGCTGATTTTCTTGTTCTTGGTTCCCCACAAGATAGCTTTTGTCCCATTATATTTGGAAGACCCTTCTTAAACACTGTTAATGCTAAGATAGATTGCAAAAAGGATGTTGTTAATATCGGGTTAGATGATATGTCTCATGAATTTAATTTCTCTAAATTTAGTAGACAACACCGTGAAGAAGAATTACCTAGTAAGGATGAAATTATTGGTCTTGCTTCTATTGCCGTACCTCCTAGTGATCCTTTAGAACAATATTTGCTAGACCATGAAAATGATATGTTTATGAATGAAAGAAGGGAAATAGATGAAGTATTCTTTAAACAGGAACCTATTCTGAAACATAATTTGCCTGTTGAAATCCTAGGGGATCCTCCTCCACCCAAGGGTGATCCCGTGTTTGAGCTTAAACCGTTGCCTGATACTCTTAAATATGATTATCTTGATGAGAAAAAGATATACCCTATTATTATTAGTGCTAACCTTTCAGAGCATGAGGAAGAGAGATTATTGAAAACTCTGAAGAAGCACCGTGCTGCTATTGGGTATACTCTTGATGATCTTAAGGGCATTAGTCCCACTCTATGTCAACATAAAATTAATTTGGAAGAAGATGCTAAACCAGTTCGTGATCATCAATGACGGCTGAATCCTAAAATGAAAGAAGTGGTAAGAAAGGAAATACTAAAGCTCCTTGAAGCAGGTATAATCTATCCCGTTGCTGATAGTCAGTGGGTAAGTCCTGTCCATTGTGTCCCTAAGAAGGGAGGTATCACTGTCGTTCCTAATGATAAAGATGAATTGATTCCTCACAGAATTATTACAGGTTATAGGATGGTAATTGATTTCCGCAAATTAAATAAGGCCACTAAAAAGGATCATTACCCCTTACCTTTTATCGATCAAATGCTAGAAAGATTATCCAAACATACACATTTTTGCTTTCTAGATGGTTATTCTGGTTTCTCTCAAATACATGTGTTGGCCAAGGATCAATCAAAGACTACTTTTACTTGCCCTTTTGGTACTTTTGCTTATAGGCGTATGCCTTTTGGTTTATGTAATTCACCTGCTACCTTTCAAAGATGCATGATGCCTATATTCTCTGACTTTTGTGAAAAGATTTGTGAGGTTTTCATGGACGATTTCTCCGTCTATGGATCTTCTTTTGATGATTGCTTGAGCAACCTTGATCGAGTTTTGCAGAGATGTGAAGAAACTAATCTTGTCTTGAATTGGGAAAAGTGCCACTTTATGGTTAATGAAGGTATTGTCTTGGGGCATAAAGTTTCTGAAAGAGGTATTGAAGTTGATAAAGCCAAGGTTGATGCTATTGAAAAGATGCCATGCCCCAAGGACATCAAAGGTATAAGAAGTTTCCTTGGTCATGCCGGATTTTATAGGAGGTTCATTAAGGACTTCTTAAAAATTTCTCGGCCTCTGACTAATTTATTACAAAAGGATATACCATTTGTCGTTGATGATGATTGTGTGGAAGCATTTGAAATACTTAAGAAAGCATTGATCTCTACACCTATTGTTCAGCCACCTAATTGGAATTTACCCTTTGAAATTATGTGTGATGCTAGTGATTATGTTGTAGGTGATGTTCTAGGGCAAAGAGTTGATAAGAAATTAAACGTTATTCAATATGCTAGTAAAACCCTAGACAATGCACAAAGAAATTATGCTACTACTGAAAAAGAATTCTTAGCAGTTGTATTTGCTTGTGATAAGTTCAGACCTTATATTGTTGATTCTAAAGTAACTATTCACACTAACCATGCTGCTATTAAATATCTTATGGAAAAGAAAGATGTTCAACCTAGACTTATTAGATGGGTTCTCTTGCTACAAGAATTTGATTTACATATTGTTGATAGAAAGGGAGCTGAGAACCCCGTTGCAGACAACTTGTCTAGGTTAGAAAATGTGCTTGATGACCCACTACCTATTGATGATAGCTTTCCTGATGAGCAATTAAATGTCATAAATGCTTCTCATACTGCTCCCTGGTATGTTGATTATGCTAATTACATTGTTGCCAAATTTATACCACCTAGTTTCACATACCAGCAAAAGAAAAAGTTCTTCTATGATTTGAGGCATTACTTTTGGGATGACCCACATCTTTATAAAGAAGGAGTAGGTGGTGTTATTAGACGTTGTGTACCTGAGCATGAACAGGAATAGATCCTATGCAAGTCCGAAGCTTATGGAGGACACCATGCTGGAGATAGAACTGCACATAAGGTATTGCAATCTGGTTTTTATTGGCCTACTCTCTTCAAGGATGCCCATAAGTTTGTCTTATCTTGTGATGAATGTCAAAGAATTGGTAATATTAGTAGACGTCAAGAAATGCCTATGAACTATTCACTCGTTATTGAACCATTTGATGTTTGAGGCTTTGACTATATGGGACCTTTTCCTTCGTCTAATGGATATACACATATTTTAGTTGTTGTTGATTATGTCACTAAGTGGGTAGAAGCTATTCCAACTAGTAGTGCTGATCATAACACTTCTATTAAAATGCTTAAAGAAGTCATTTTTCCAAGATTTGGAGTCCCTAGATATTTAATGACTGATGGTGGTTCACATTTTATTCATGGTGCTTTCCGTAAAATGCTTGCTAAGTATGATGTTAATCATAGAATTGCATCCCCTTATCACCCTCAGTCTAGTGGTCAAGTAGAATTGAGAAATAGAGAGCTCAAATTAATTTTGCAAAAGACAGTCAATAGATCTAGAAAGAATTGGTCCAAGACACTTGATGATGCATTATGGGCCTATAGAACTGCATATAAAAATCCTATGGGTATGTCTCCGTATAAAATGGTTTATGGAAAAGCATGTCACTTACCTCTTGAACTAGAACACAAGGCATATTGGGCTATTAAAGAGCTCAATTATGATTTTAAACTTGCCGGTGAGAAGAGGTTATTTGATATTAGCTCACTCGATGAATGGAGAACCCAAGCCTACGAAAATGCCAAGTTGTTTAAAGAAAAAGTTAAAAGATGGCATGATAAAAGGATTCAAAAGCGTGAGTTTAATGTAGGTGATTATGTATTGCTATAAAACTCTCGTTTAAGATTTTTTGCAGGAAAACTTCTCTCTAAATGGGAAGGTCCTGACGTTATCGAGGAGGTCTATCGTTCCGGTGCCATAAAAATCAACAACTTCGAAGGCACAAATCCGAAGGTGGTGAACGGTCAAAGAATCAAACATTATATCTCATGTAATCCCATAAATGTTGAAACCAATGTTATTGAAACCGTAACCCCGGAGGAATACATAAGGGACACTTTTCGGAACGTTTCAGACTCCGAAAAGGAATAGGTATGTGGTACGGTAAGTAAACCGACTCCAAAACAGTTTTTAAGGCAATATTTCTCCGTTTTGGAACATTTAGAAAAATAGAAAAATAAGAAGTAGTCCGGGAAGGACACGAGGGCTCCATGAGGGTGGAGAGTGCACCCTACCCTACTAGGCGCCCCCTACCTCGTGGGCACCTCCTGCGCTCTCCGGACTCCGTTTTCTTACACGACACGTATTTTGGTCGGTAAAAATTCATTATATAATCTCCTGGAGGTTTTGACTCCAGTATCACGCAAAAATCTCCTGTCTTTGTTTCGAGCTGTTTTTCTGACAGATCCAGGACGTCATGTCGTCTTCAAGTGCCCCCAAGGACCAGTTCTTCGAGAAGGTCATCAACCCCTACCTCGCGGAGGTGCTGCAACACCCTCAAATCATTGAGATGGGTGAGAGGTTGTTGCACATCCGCGATGTTGAGGGACCAAGGAAGACCGGAAGCACAGAGGCAAGGCTCGAGGCATTGGAGTAAGAAGTTTTAAAGTGTTAGGAGATGGTGGAGCGTGGACTCGATTCCAATCACATTATGATCACGGAGTTCACCAACAACCACAAGCTGGACGTCAAGGACATTGGGGAGGCCATCTTCAGGCTTCATGAGAAAATCGAGCACCTCCAAGCCTAGATCTATGACCTGCAAAATCAAAACTGTGAGTATGAATATAGATTCAAGAGGATGAGTTTGGCTGCAGATTTGAGGTTTCAGGAGACTCGATCATCCTTCTATGATGGTGAGCCTATGCCTTGGAAGAAGGACGACAAGCCTACGACATCAACAAAACCATCACCTTCTCCACCAACAAAGAAGAATTGAGTATCTGGTATGGGCACTCCCCTTGGCAACTGCTAAGCTTGGGGGAGTGCCCCGGTATCGTATCACCATCACTTTTATCTTTACCGTTTCTCTTAGTTCGATCCTTTTGGTAATATCTTGATCTAGTAGAATAAAGTTTATGGCTGATACGTCCATTTTGCATCATGCTTTTATATCGATAATTATTGCATTATGGGCTGTTATTTCACATTATGTCACAATACTTATGGCTATTCTCTCTTATTTTATAAGGTTTACATAAGGAGGGAGAATGCCGGCAGCTAGAATTCTGGGCTGGTAAAGGAGCAAATATTAGAGACCTATTCTGCACAACTCCAAAAGTCTTGAAACTCCACGGAATACCTTATAATAAATAATGAAAAATCCTCGCCAAAGATGAAGACCAGGGGGCCCACACCCTGTCCAAGAGGGTGGGGGCGCGCCCTCCCTCCTAGGGCGCACCCCCCTACCTCGTGGGCCCCCTGGTGGCTCTCCGATGACCATCTTCTGCTATATGAAGTATTTCGTCGAGAAGAAAACCAGAAGCAACCTTTCGGGACGAAACTCCGCCCCCACGAGGCGGAACCTTGGCGGAACCAATCTAGGGCTCTGGGAGAGCTGTTCTGCCGGGGAAACTTCCCTCCCGAAGGGGGAAATCATCGCTATCGTCATCACCAACGCTCCTCTCATCGGGAGAGGGCAATCTCCATCAACATCTTCATCAGCACCATCTCATCTCAAAACCCTAGTTCATCTCTTGTATCCAATTCTTGTCTCCAAGTCCGGGATTGGTGCTAATAGGTTGCTAGTAGTGTTAATTACTCCTTGTAGTTGATGCTAGTTGGTTTAATTGGTGGAAGATCATATGTTCAGATCCTTTATGCATATTATTACCCCTCTGATTATGAACATGAATATGCTTTGTGAGTAGTTACGTTTGTTCCTGAGGACAAGGCTGAAGTCTTGCTATTAGTAGTCATGTGAATTTGGTATTCGTTCGATATTTTGATGAGATGTATGTTGTCTAGCCTCTAGTATTGTTATGTGAACGTCGACTACATACCACTTCACCATTATTTGTGCCTAGAGGAAGGCATTGGGAAGTAATAAGTAGATGATGGGTTGCTAGAGTGAGAGAAGCTTAAACCCTAGTTTATGCGTTGCTTCGTAAGGGGCCGATTTGGATCCATATATTTCATGCTATGGTTAGGTTTACCTTAATACTTTTGTTGTAGTTGCGGATGCTTGCAATAGAGGTTAATCATAAATGGGATGCTTGTTCAAGTAAGAACAACACCCAAGCACCGGTCCACCCACATGTCAAATTATCAAAGTACCGAACTTGAATCATATGAACATGATGAAAACTAGCTTGACGATATTCCCATGTGTCCTCGGGAGCGCTTTTCCTTATATAAGAGTTTGTCCGGGCTTGTCCTTTGCTACAAAAAGGATTGGGCCACCTTGCTGCACTTTATTTACTTTTGTTACTTGTTGCTCGTTACAAATTATCTTATCACAAAACTATCTGTTACCACTTATTTCAGTACTTGCAGAGAATACCTTGCTGAAAACCGCTTATCATTTCCTTCTGCTCCTCGTTGGGTTCGACACTCTTACTTATCGAAAGGACAACGATAGATCCCCTATACTTGTGGGTCATCAAGACTCTTTTCTGGCACTGTTGCCAGGGAGTGAAGCGCCTTTGGTAGGTGGAATTTGGTAAGGAAAAATTTATATAGTGTGCTGAAATTTGCTGTCACATGTTACTATGGAAAGTAATCCTCCGAGGGGCTTGTTCGGGGTATCTTCACCCCGACCAGTAGAGAAAAGAGTTGCTCCTCAACCTACTGAACCTATTGAAAATGAAATTCCTTATGAGTATCCTTCGGGTATGATAGAAAAACTGCTAGCTAATCCTTTTACAAGAGATGGAACAAAGCATCCTGATGAACACCTAATATATGTGGATGAAGTTTGTGGATCATTTAAGCTTGCAGGTATACCCGATGATGTTGCTAAGAAGAAGGTCTTCCCTTTATCTTTGAAGGGAGACGCATTGACATGATATAGGCTATGTGATGATACGAGATCATGGGACTATAGAAGATTGAAATTGGAATTTCATCAAAAGTATTACCTTATGCATCTTGTTCATCGTGACGCAATTATATATATAATTTTTGGCCTCGCAAAGGAGAAAGCATCGCTCAAGCTTGGGGGAGGCTTAAATCAATGTTATATTCATGCCCCAATCATGAGCTCCCAAGAGAAACAATTCTTCAAAAAATTTATGCTCGGCTTTCCGAAAATAATCGCACCATGCTCGATACTTCTTGTGCTGGCTCTTTTATGATGAAGACTATTGGATTTAGATGGGATTTATTGGATAGAATTAAACGCAACTCTGAAGATTGGGATCTCGACAAAGGTAAGGAGTCAGGTATGACACCTAAGTTTGATTGTGTTAAATCTTTTATGGATATCGATATTTTCCATAAGTTTAGCACTAAATATGGACTTGATTCTGAGATAGTAGCTTCTTTCTGTGAATATTTTGCTACTTGTGTTGATCTCCCTAAGGAGAAGTGGTTTAAATATCATCCTCCCATAGAAGTAAAAAGTAGCTACACCAATTAAAGTTGAAGAAAAGACTGTCACTTATAATGATCCTATTGTTCCTACTTGTTATGTTGAGAAACCACCCTTCCCTGTTAGGATAAAGGATCATGCTAAAGCTTCAACTGTGGTTCGTAAAAGCAATATTAAAACATATACACCTCCTGAGCAAGTTAAAGTAGAACCTAATATTGCCATTGTTAAAGATCTCTTGTCTGATAATATTGATGGGCATGTTATTCAGTTCTGCGGTGAAATTGCTAGAATTGCTAAACCTTGTGCTAAAGATAAACATAGACCTGTGGTAGGCGTGCCTGTTATTTCTGTTAAAATAGGACAACATTGTTATCATGGCTTATGTGATATGGGTGCTAGTGCTAGTGTTATACCTTATGACTTGTATAAAGAAATCAAGTATGAAATTGCACCTGCTGAGTTAGAAGATATTGATGTCACAATTAAACTTGCTAATAGAGATACTATTTCAGCAGTGGGAATTGTTAGATATGTTGAAGTCTTGTGCGGGAAAACTAATTATCCTGCTGATTTTCTTGTTCTTAGTTCCCCACAAGATAGCTTTTGTCCCATTATATTTGGTAGACCCTTCTTGAACACTGTTAATGCTAAGATAGACTGCGAAAAGAATGTTGTTACTATTGGCTTGGATGACATGACTCATGAATTTAATTTCCCTAAATTTAGTAAGCAACACTATGAAGAAGAATTGCCTAGTAAGGATGAAATTATTGGTCTTGCTTCTATTGCCGTACCTCCTAGTGATCCTTTAGAACAATATTTGCTAGACCATGAGAATGATATGTTTATGAATGAAAGAAGGGAAATAGATGAAGTATTCTTTAAACAGGAACCTATTCCGAAACACAATTTGCATGTTGAAATCCTAGGGGACCCCCCTCCACCTAAGGGTGATCCCGTGTTAGAGCTTAAACTGTTGCCTGATAATCTTAAATATGCTTATCTTGATGAAAAGAAGATATATCATGTTATTATTAGTGCTAACCTTTCAGAGCATGAAGAAGAAAGATTATTAAAAACTCTGAAGAAGCACCGTGCTGCTATTGGATATACACTTGATGATCTTAAGGGCATTAGTCCCACTCTATGTCAACATAAAATAAATTTGGAAGCAGATGCCAAACCAGTTTGTGATCCTCAACGACGTCTGAATCCTAAAATGAAAGAAGTGGTAAGAAAAGAAATACTAAAGCTTCTGGAGGCAGGTATAATTTATCCCGTTGCTGATAGTCAGTGGGTAAGTCCTGTTCATTGTGTCCCTAAGAAGGGAGGTATTACTGTTGTTCCTAATGATAAAGATGAATTGATTCCACAAAGAATTATTACAGGTTATAGGATGGTAATTGATTTCCGCAAATTGAATAAGGCTACTAAGAAAGATCATTACCCCTTACCTTTTATCGATCAAATGCTAGAAAGATTATGCAAACATAGACATTACTGCTTTCTAGATGGTTATTCTGGTTTCTCTCAAATACCTGTGTCGGCTAAAGATCAGTCAAAGACTACTTTTACATGCCCTTTTGGTACTTTTGCTTATAGACGTATGCCTTTTGGTTTATGTAATGCACCTGCTACCTTTCAAAGATGCATGATGGCTATATTCTCTGACTTTTGTGAAAAGATTTGTGAGGTTTTCATGGACGACTTTTCCGTCTATGGATCTTCTTTTGATGATTGCTTGACCAATCTTGATCGAGTTTTGCAGAGATGTGAAGAAACTAATCTTGTCTTGAATTGGGAAAAGTGCCACTTTATGGTTAATGAAGGTATTGTCTTGGGGCATAAAGTTTCTGAAAGAGGTATTGAAGTTGATAAAGCCAAGGTTGATGCTATTGAAAAGATGTCGTGTCCCAAGGACATCAAAGGTATAAGTTTCCTTGGTCACGCCGGATTTTATAGGAGGTTCATTAAGGACTTCTCAAAAATTTCTCGGCCTCTAACTAATTTATTGCAAAAAGATATACCATTTGTCTTTGATGAGGATTGTGTAGAAGCATTTGAAATACTTAAGAAAGCATTAGTCTCTGCACCTATTGTTCAGCCACCTGATTGGAATTTACCCTTTGAAATTATGTGTGACGCTAGCGATCATGTTGTAGGTGCTGTTCTAGGGCAAAGAGTTGATAAGAAATTAAATGTTATCCATTATGCTAGTAAGACTCTAGACAATGCTCAAAGAAATTATGCTACTACTGAAAAAGAACTTTTAGCGGTTGTATTTGCTTGTGATAAGTTCAGACCTTATATTGTTGATTCTAAAGTAACTATCCACACTGATCACGCTGCTATTAAATATCTTATGGAGAAGAAAGATGCTAAACCCAGACTTATTAGATGGGTTCTCTTGCTACAAGAATTTGATTTGCATATTGTTGATAGAAGAGGAGCTGAGAACCCCGTTGCGGACAACTTATCTAGGTTAGAGAATGTTCTTGATGACCCACTACCTATTGATGATAGCTTTCCTGATGAACAATTAAATGTCATAAGTACTTCTTGTAGTACTCCTTGGTATGTTGATTATGCTAATTACATTGTTGCTAAATTCATACCACCTAGCTTCACATACCAACAAAAGAAAAAGTTCTTCTATGATTTGAGACATTACTTTTGGGATGACCCACATCTTTATAAAGAAGGAGTAGATGGTGTTATTAGACGTTGTGTACCTGAGCATGAACAGGAACAGATCCTACGCAAGTACCACTTCGAAACTTATGGAGGACACCACGCGGGAGATAGAACTGCACATAAGGTATTGCAATCCGGTTTTTATTGGCCTACTCTCTTCAATGTAGGTGATTATGTATTGCTATACAATTCTCATTTAAGATTTTTTGCAGGAAAACTTCTCTCTAAATGGGAAGGCCCCTATGTTATTGAGGAGGTCTATCGTTCCGGTGCCATAAAAATCAACAACTTCGAAGGCACAAATTCGAAGGTGGTAAACAGTCAAAGAATCAAACATTATATCTCAGGTAATCCCATAAATGTTGAAACCAATATTATTGAAACCGTTACCCCAGAGGAATACATAAGGGACACTTTCCAGAACGTTTCAGACTCCGAAAAGGAATAGGTATGTGGTACGGTAAGTAAACCGACTCCAAAACAATTCTTAAGGCAATATTTCTCCGTTTTGAAATATTTAGAAAAATAGAAAATTAAGTAGCAGTCCGGGAAGGACACGAGGGCCCCACGAGGGTGGAGGGCGCGCCCTACCCCCTGGGCGCGCCCCCCTACCTCGTGAGCCCCTCGTGTGCCTTCCGGACTCCGTTTTCTTGCACGATATGTATTTTGGTCGGTAAAAATTCACTATATATTATCCCGAAGGTTTTGACTCCCGTATCACGCAAATATTCTCTGTTCTTGTTTCGAGCTATTTTTCTGACAGATCTAGATTATCATGACATCCCCAAGTGCTTCCAAGGACAAGTTCTTTGAGAAGGTCATCAACCCTTACCTCGCGGAGGTGCCGCGACACCCTCAAACCATTGAGATGCGTGATGGGTTGCTGCACATCCGCGATGCTGAGGGACCAAAGGGAATCGGAAGCGTGGAGACGAGGCTCGAAGCAATGGAGCAACAAGTTTTCAATTGCCAGGGGATGGTGGAGCGTGGAATCAATGCTAGCCACACGATGCTCACGGAGTTCACTAACAACTACAAGCCGGATGCCAAGAACACTGAGGAGGCCATCTTCAAGATACATGAGAAGATCGAGCACCTCCAAGCCCAAATCTATGAACTGCAAAACCAAAACTGTGAGTATGAATATAGATTCAAAAGAATGAGTTTGGCTGCAGATTCAAGGATTCCGGAGACTCGATCATCCTTCTATGATGGTGAACCTATGCCTTGGAAGATGGATGACAATCCCGCATCATCAACAACACCTCCACCTTATTCACCAACCAAGGAGATATAATAACATGGGTATGGGCACTCCCCTTGGCAATCGCCAAGCTTGGGGGAGGTGCCTCGGTATCGTATGACAATCACAACTCCTATCTTTACCATTTTCCTTAGTTCGATCCTATTAGTAGTATTTTGATCTAGTAGAATAAAGTTTATGGCATGATCTAGTTTTGAGTTTTGCCTTATGATCTGTCTTTGTAATCGAGTTTGTGAGCTATATAATAAAGATTAGTGTTGAGTCAAGGGCTTGATTTTCTTGCTATGATCTTGGGTGAATAAAAGAAAAGAGAAAAAGAATAATAAGAAACAAAAGTTCATATTGATCTTATTGATAGTAATGACTTCACATAGAAAGAGTGTGACGATTAAAAGTTGTTGGGAGTTGGCAGACATAGCTTTGGTCATCGTTACAATTAATAGGAAGTAATAAGGAAAGAGAGGTTTCACATATAAATATACTATTATTGACATCTTTTATGATTGGGAGCACTCGTCAAAATATGACATGCTAAAGAGTTGATGTTGGACAAGGAAGACAACGTAATGGGTTATGTTTTCTTATATCTAAGATAAAGTATGTTGTCATGGATCATCCAACATGTTGAGCTTGCCTTTCCCCCTCATGCTAGCCAAAATCTCGGCACCAAGTAGAGATACTACTTGTGCTTCCAAATACCCTTAAACCAGTTTTGCCATGAGAGTCCACCATATCTACCTATGGATTGAATAAGATCCTTCAAGTAAGTTGTCATCGGTGCAAAGCAATAAAAATTGATCTAAATATGTATGATTAGTGTGGGAGAAATAAGCTTTATACGATCTTGTGATGTGGAAGTAATAAAAGCGACAGACTGCATAATAAAGGTTCATATCACAAGGGGCAATATAAAGTGACGTTCTTTCGCATTAAGATTTTGTGCATCCAACCATAAAAGTGCATGGCAACCTATGCTTCCCTCTGCGAAGGGCCTATCTTTTATTATTATCTTCTACCTTATGCAAGTGTCATGGTGATCTTCACCTTTCCTTTTTCATTTTATCCTTTGGCAAGCCCAGCATATTGGAAAGAACCTGATATATATATATATATATATATATATCTAATTGGATGTAGGGGGGCATGAGTTATTATTGTTGACATTACCCTCGAGGTAAAAGGTTGTGGGGCGAAGCTATAAGCCCCTATGTTTCTCTGTGTCCGATTAAAAATCTGTAACCACAAGTATTGCGTGAGTGTTAGCAATTATGAAGGACTAGATGATAGTTGAGTATGTGGGCTTGCTTTTTAGCTCTGGCATAGACTCTTTCTGATGTTATGATAAATTGCAATTGCTTCAATGACTGAGTTTATAGTTTGTTGGTTCTCAATAAGGTTTCCGATTCATACTTTTGCATTGTGAATAGATCATCACTTGAACATAAGTAATCATATGACAATAATCATGATGCCTCCATGTCTGAATTTTATTTTTATCGACGCCTCTACCTCTAAACACGGGGACATATTTATTGTTATCGGCTTTCGTTTGAGGACAAGCGAGGTCTAAGCTTGGGGGAGTTGATACGTCCATTTTGCATCATGCTTTTATATCGATATTTATTGCATTATGGGCTGTTATTTCACATTATGTCACAATACTTATGGCTATTCTCTCTTATTTTATAAGGTTTACATAAGGAGGGAGAATGTCGGCAGCTGGAATTCTGGGCTGGAAAAGGAGCAAATATTAGAGACCTATTCTACACAACTCCAAAAGTCCTGAAACTCCACGGAATACCTTATAATAAATAATGAAAAATCCTCGCCAAAGATGAAGACCAGGGGGCCCACACCCTGTCCACGAGGGTGGGGGCGCCCCCCTAGGGCGCGCCCCCTACCTTGTGGGCCCCCGGGTGGCTCTCCAATGACCATCTTCTGCTATATGAAGTCTTTCGTCGAGAAAAAAACCAGAAGCAACCTTTCGGGACGAAACTCCGCCGCCACAAGGCAGAACCTTGGCGGAACCAATCTAGGGCTCCGGGAGAGCTGTTCCGCCGGGGAAACTTCCCTCCGGGAGGGGGAAATCATCGCCATCGTCATCACCAACGCTCCTCTCATCGGGAGAGGGCAATCTCCATCAACATCTTCATCAGCACCATCTCATCTCAAAACCCTAGTTCATCTCTTGTATCCAATTCTTGTCTCCAAGTCCGGGATTGGTGCTAGTAGGTTGCTAGTAGTGTTAATTACTCCTTGTAGTTGATGCTAGTTGGTTTAATTGGTGGAAGATCATATGTTCAGATCCTTTATGCATATTATTACCCTTCTGATTATGAACATGAATATGCTTTATGAGTAGTTACGTTTGTTCCTGAGGACAAGGGAGAAGTCTTGCTATTAGTAGTCATGTGAATTTGGTATTCGTTCGATATTTTGATGAGATGTATGTTGTCTAGCCTCTAGTGGTGTTATGTGAACGTCAACTACAGAACACTTCACCATTATTTGGGCCTAGAGGAAGGCATTGGGAAGTAATAAGTAGATGATGGGTTGCTAGAGTGACAGAAGCTTAAACCCTAGTTTATGCGTTGCTTCGTAAGGGGTTGATTTGGATCCATATGTTTCATGCCGTGGTTAGGTTTACCTTAATACTTTTGTTGTAGTTGTGGATGCTTGCAATAGAGGTTAATCATAAGTGGGATGCTTGTCCAAGTAAGGACAGCACCCAAGCACCGGTCCACCCACATACCAAATTATCAAAGTATCGAACGCGAATCATATGAACGTGATGAAAACTAGCTTGACAATATTCCCATGTGTCCTCGGGAGCGCTTTTCCTTATATAAGAGTTTGTCCAGGCTTGTCCTTTGCTACAAAAAGGATTGGGACACCTTGCTGCACTTTATTTACTTTTGTTACTTGTTGCTCGTTACAAATTATCTTATCACAAAACTATCTGTTACCACTTATTTCAGTACTTGCAGAGAATACCTTGCTGAAAACCGCTTATCATTTCCTTCTGCTCCTCGTTGGGTTCGACACTCCTACTTATCGAAAGGACTACGATAGATCCCCTATACTTGTGGGTCATCAATGGCATGATCTAGTTTTGAGTTTTGCTTTATGATCCCTCTATGTAATCGAGTCCATGAGCTATATATATAATAAAGATTAGTGTTGAGTCAAGGGCTTGATTGTTTTGCCATGATCCTAAGATAATAAAAGAAAAGAGAAAGAATAAAAAAGGAAACAAAGAGATCACATGGATATTATGAAGAGTAATGAGCTCACATAGAAAAGGTATGATGAATAAAAGTTGTTGAGAGTTGACAAACATAGTTTTGGTCATCGTTGCAATTAATTGGAAGTAATAAAGAAAGAGAGGTCTTCACATATAAATATACTATCTTGGACATCTTTTATGATTGTGAGCACTCATTAAAATATGACATGCTAAAGAGTTGACGTTGGACAAGGAAGACAACATAATGGGTTGTGTTTTCTTACATCTGAGATAAATTATATTGTCATGGATCATCCAACATGGTTGATCTTGCCTTTCCCTCTCATGCTAGCCAATTCTTTGCTCCGAGTAGAGATACTACTTGTGCTTCCAAATATCCCTAAACCCAGTTTTGCCATGAGAGTCCACCATACCTACCTATGGATTGAGTAAGATCCTCCAAGTAAGTTGTCATCGGTGCAAGCAATAAAAATTGCTCTCTAAATATGTATGACTTATTAGTGTGGGAGAAAATAAGCTTTATACGATCATGTGATATGGAAGAAATAAAAGCGACAGACTGCATAATAAAGGTCCATATCACAAGTGGCAATATAAAGTGACATTCTTTCGCATTAAGATTTTGTACATCCAACCATAAAAGCACATGACAACCTCTGCTTCCCTCTGCGAAGGGCCTATCTTTTATTTTTATCTCCTACCATGCATAAGAGTCATGGTGATCTTCACCCTTCCTTTTTACAATTTATCCTTTGGCAAGCACAGTATATTGGAAAGATCCTAGTATATATGGCTAATTGGACGTAGGTTTTCATGAACTATTATTGTTGACATTACCCTGGAGGTAAAATGTTGGGAGGCAAAACTATAAGCCCCTATCTTTATCTGTGTCCGATTAAAACTCCATACCCATAAGTATTGCGTGAGTGTCAGCAATTGTGAAAGACTATATGATAGTTGAGTATGTGGACTTGCTGAAAAGCTCTTATATATTGACTCTTTCCTATGCTATGTTAAATTGCAATTGCTCCAATGATTGAGATTATAGTTTGTTAGTTTTCAATGAAGTTTACGATTCATACTTGAAATTGTGATTGAATTATTACTCTAGCATAAGAAATCATATGACAAGAATTATATAAGTTGTTGTTCTAAGAATGATCATGATGCCCTCATGTCCGTATTTTACTTTTATCGACACCTCTATCTCTAAACATGTGGACATATTTTTCGATTTCGGCTTTCACTGAGGACAAGCGAGGTCTAAGCTTGGGGGAGTTGATACGTCCATTTTGCATCATGCTTTTATATTGATATTTATTGCATTATGGGCTATTATTACACATTATGTCACGATACTTATGCCTATTCTCTCTTATTTTACAAGGTTTAAATAAAGAGGGAGAATGCCGGCAGCTGGGATTCTGGGCTGGAAAAGGAGCAAATATTAGAGACCTATTCTGCACAACTCCAAAAGTCCTGAAACTTCACGGAAGAAGTTCACCAGGGGGGCCACACCCTTCCCACGAGGGTGGGGGCGCGCCCTACCCCCCTAGGCGCGCCCCCTACCTCGTGGGCCCCCTGGTGGCCCTTCGATGTCCATCTTCTGCTATATGAAGTCTTTTGATGAGGAAAAAAATCATAAGCCATCTTCTCGAACGAAACTCCGCCGCCACGAGGCGGAACCTTGGCAAAACCAATCTAGGGCTCCGGAGGAGCCGTTCTGCCGGGGAAACTTCCCTCTGGGAGGGGGAAATCATCGCCATCGTCATCACCAACGCTCCTCTCATCGGGAGAGGGCAATCTCCATCAACATCTTCACCAGCACCATCTCCTCTCAAAACCCTAGTTTATCTCTTGTATCCAATTCTTGTCTGCAAGTCCGGGATTGGTACTAGTAGGTTGCTAGTAGTGTTAATTACTCCTTGTAGTTGATGCTAGTTGGTTTATTTGGTGGAAGATCATATGTTTAGATCCTATATGCATATTAATACCCCTCTAATTACGAACATGAATATGCTTTGTGAGTAGTTACGTATGTTCCTGAGGACATGGGAGAAGTCTTGCTATTAGTAGTCATGTGAATTTGGTATTCGTTCGATATTTTGATGAGATGTATGTTGTCTCTCCTCTAGTGGTGTCATGTGAGCGTCGACTACATAACACTTCACCATTATTTGGGCCTAGAGGAAGGAATTGGGAAGTAATAAGTAGATGATGGGTTGCTAGAGTGACAGAAGATTAAACCCTAATTTATGCGTTGCTTCGTAAGGGGCTGATTTGGATCCATATGTTTCATGTCGTGGTTAGGTTTACCTTAATACTTTTGTTGTAGTTGCGGATGCTTGCAATAGAGGTTAATCATAAGTGGGATGCTTGTCCAAGTAAGGACAGCACCCCAAGCACCGGTCCACCCACATACCAAATTATCAAAGTAACGAACGTGAATCATATGAACGTGATGAAAACTAGCTTGATGATATTCCCATGTGTCCTCGGGAGCGCTTTTCTCTATATAAGAGTTTTTCCTGGCTTGTCCTTTGCTACAAAAAGGATTGGGCCACCTTGCTGCACTTTATTTACTTTTGTTACTTGTTGCTCGTTACAAATTATCTTATCACAAAACTATATGTTACCACTTATTTCAGTACTTGCAGAGAATACCTTGCTGGAAACCGCTTATCATTTCCTTCTGCTCCTCGTTGGGTTCGACACTCTTACTTATCGAAAGGACTATGATAGATCCCCTATACTTGTGGGTCATCAAGCAGCGCCAGCGGGACAGGGGTGACGCCGCGCGCTGATCCCAGTTCGCGGACTCCGACGTCCTGCCGCCACACATCGTGACAGACCCAGACCTGGCGTACGCCTGGGCCCTGGACCGCTCCGTGACGACGTCGGAGACGGCTAAGCGATTTCACCGCCGCCTCAACAAGGATGGTCAGGTATGGCGAGGAATGGTCCCTCGCCGAGATCACCGCCGTCGTCGAAGACGACGCCTCCAACGACCGCCGCCCTCTCCCCTAGTCCACGTCCTCGGTGGTCGCGGCCGCACTGCGTGCGTGCAGGAGGAGGTGGAGAGGATCATCCACAAGCGCTAGGCGGCCACCGGAAAGCCCTGTCACGGCGCCACCACCTTCCGTCGTGCCAAGCCCAACGACTCCGACTCCGACGGCGGTCGGGCGATGATGATGGAGGAGGAGGAGCCGGCCAGCCCGACATTGGCTGCGAGGTCACCGTGAAGTATAGGATAGTTTAGGGTTTTAGTTCACAGAAAAAATATTGTCATGTTTTATGTATAAATTATCCTACTTTAAATGAAATGAGCCGTGTTTATATCAAAATTCATCGTGTTTGCACGAATTTCGTCCGGTTGGTTTGAGTTGCTGTCAAAATGTACGCAGCTGGCGTTGGGTGTCGACCTCCTGTATCCGTGTCCGGGGACTGCCCCCCTCCCCCCTCCCCCGGTCCGCGGATGGATGCGATACGTTTTTT
Organism: Triticum urartu; assembly: GCF_056163025.1. Taxonomy (NCBI): domain Eukaryota; kingdom Viridiplantae; phylum Streptophyta; class Magnoliopsida; order Poales; family Poaceae; genus Triticum; species Triticum urartu. The sequence continues at coordinate 575,782,262 of NC_141879.1, forward strand.
GCAGGTTGCCGTTAGAGATGCCCTAAGCCAACATCAGTTGTAGAGCAGGCGTGTCAAAAAAAATTCTTCCCTTTATTTTGGTTCTACCGGCCTTCTTTTCTCCTGAAGAAAATAGTTTGTGTTCGGTATTTCTGTATGAATTCTATGGGATATGAGATGGTATTTCATTTTCCATACATGCATAATAGTCGAAGTATTTCATTGCAAGTGAGGGCGGTACATCTAATAGTGGTTTTTTGCGTGTGTACATGCGTTGGTGTTGGTTGTGTGCATTCTAACTATGCAGAGGCCAGGTGTATGTACCCATTGTGTTTATATCGTCTTGATGCTTCATTTTCGAGTTAATAAAATTCACCCTTTGTTAAAAGAAAATCTAAGCTCCCTCAAGGTGATGCTCTGGGTTGGCCCATTTTTCGGTACTAGATGATACCCCGCACGTTGTTGCGGGAATATTTTGTAACATATCTGGATGTAATCCATTGTATAAAACATATATAAAAAGATAAAATTGAAACTACATATAATTTATTATGTTTGATCACTATATAGTTGTAAAATGTTTATTAAGTATAAATAGAATAATAGAATAGAAATCCGCATGTTGAGATATGTCTTTTTTCATGCAGGTTTCATGATGAAGTGGCGTGCTTGCATGTTCCGAGACATATGGTAGTGAGTGCGGGCCTTTTCTCGTGCATGTTGTGCGATGATGTGGCATGCTTGCATGTGAGAGAAATAGTTAGTGGGGGCTAGCTATTTAGATATAGAAGATATGCATATGGTTCTTGGATTTTTTTTTTTTGAAACTAGCATGTTTTATAGCAAATTCGGAAACTATATGACCGAACGCATAAAAATCAAATCCACGACCCCGTCGGCCTCCCGTTGGCCGAAGATGAGCTTCTCAACCAACTCCAGGCCGAAGTAGAGTCTTCGGTCTACTTGCGGCCGAAGAGTGGTGGAACAGGGCCAAAGAGCACTCTTTAGTCATCTGTAGGCCGAACAGTACACTTTAGTCATCTGTAGGCCGAGGAATCCTCTGGGATCCATCTCTTCGTGTAAACAGTAGGACGAAGTTGCATGGGTCCCAGAGGACTCTTCGGCCTACAAATGACCAAAGAGTACTCTTCGGCCTAAAGATGACCAAAGAGTGCTCTTCGACCCTGTTTCACCAATCTTCATCCGCAAGTAGACCGAAGACTCTACTTTGGCTCGGAGTTGGCCGAAAAGCTCATCTTCGGTCAGCAGGAGGCCGACGGGGTCATAGATTCGATTTTTATGCATCAGGATATATAGTTTCCGAATTTGCTATAAAAATCATCATAGTTTCAAAAAAAGCATCACCTTGATGGGCGCGCCGGCCTCGCTTGATAGATCCTATGCGGTGCTTCAGGCGCTGAAAAGGATAGCTGATGCTTGCTAGCTTTGTTCGCGAGCCGCGGCGCAATAGGCCACCTCCCTCTCCTGCCTGCTCACCTCCTCAAGTTTGCTGGTTTTTCTTTCGTTATTACCTACAGTACGATCTTCTCCTAAAAAACCCTATAGTACAACCTAGTGTACTACTCCATCCGTCCCGAATTACTCGTCGTAGCCATTTCTATGACAAGTAATTCAGGACAGAGGGAGCACTTGCCTCAAAGAAAAAAAACTGCTATACTACATGGCCAATGATTATTATCTATTGTACCACATTGCCATTGTTTTCAAAAAGTATGAAAATTTTAAATTTTACAAATAAAACTTCAGGCATTTGAAAAAAACTTCATGGATTTGAAAAAAAATCAAAATTTCGAAAAAATTATGAACTTTGAAAAAACTGACATTTCAAAATTTTCAAAAATCATATGTTCTGAAAAATGTTCATGAATTTGGAAAATGTTCGCTGATTTTATAAAGTGCTAAATTCAAAGCAAGTTCGTGAATCTGAAAAGGAAGATCACAAATTTGAATAAAATTTGCGAATTCGACAAATTTCATTAATCTGAAAATAGTTCACTAATTTTCAAAAAGTTTGTGAATCTTTAAAAGTTCTCGACATTTAAAAGTAAGCTCATGAATTTCACAAAAGTTTAAAAAAGTTAGAAAAGTTCATGACATTCGAAAAAGTCCACGACGAATGAAAAAACTTCATAGATTTTCAAAAAAAGTTCATAAGCTTGAAAAACCTTCACAGGTTTTTAAAAAAATCATAAAACTTGAAAAGTGTTTATGAGTTTGATAAGTATTCATGCTTTTCAAAAAAGTTCACAAAAAAATTAGTTCACGACTTAAAAATAAGTTCATAATTTAAAACAGGGGAAATGAAAATGAAAAAGGAAAGAGACAGGGAAAAAGAAAAATGAAGAAGAAGAAACCGGACAAAATAAAACCGAAAAAACCTGAGTCTCGAAGGCGCAGAACATGAGCAAAAGAAGTATTAGTAGGCACAGAAGGTGAGCCCTCCGAGTTGGTTAATGCGTTTGGAAGGAAACATTGATGTTCGTACTTCGAAACAACATTTTTGAAGGTTAAAAAATGGGCCAAGCCCAGGACGCAGACGGTGTGCGCCGGTTTGGTGAGTTGCCTTTTAACCGGTGCTGAGGGTGCCAAATAGGCGTCGGGGTCTTGCTTATAGCGAAACGTAGTGCAGCCTCGCCCGAAGGCCGGCCGAAACACGCGCGAAGCCAGAACTCCCTTGTTTTTTTTCATGTTTTTTTAGTTTTTTTGCTTTCTGTTTTTACTTATTTATACTCCAACTTTCCTAAAATATATATTACAAAGAAAATTTAAACTAAAAATTTGAATAAATTTTAATCAAGCATTTGAAAAATGTTAAATATGTATAGAAAAAAACTTTTCTTGTATACAAAAATATATACAATGTGTATGTAAAAAGTTGATCATGTATTTGAAACATGTCAATCAAGAATTTTAAAACACTTAATCAAATATATGAATGATGTAAATTGAGCATTTAAATAATCATAAATGTGTATAGAAACAAAGTTTGTCATGTAACAAAAAATGTATAAAAACAATGTGTATGAGAAAATGTTGATCATGTATTCAAAAAAAAATGTTCAACGGACATGAGCAAACATCAAAAACCATATATATAGAAAATATCAGTTTTCTTTACAAAATGTTAAACATGTATATAAAAATGTTCCTGATCTTATGAAAATATACACTATATGTGAATAATATTTATTACCACTAAAAAATGTTCACTAGGTATTTGAAAAATGTTGACCATATATTCAAAAAAGTAAAACTTTTATCTAGAAAAACGCACATGATGTTTTGAAAAATGTTCATTGTGTATCAATAACATGTTTCACGTGTACACTAAACCTGTACATTGTGTATTAAAAAAAGTATACATGTTGTTACAGCATATCTCTCTCAAGGTAGTTTTGGTGATTGATGACAACATGTTTGCGGACTAATCTTATGCTTTGAATAGTTCACAGATTCACCCTTGGCATGAGACGTTTTCTTTCCTTCGGAGTGTCTTTCAAGACGGTGTAGTTCTTTCGTTTCTCTCTCGGTGGACTAGTTGCGTAGAGGGCACCGTACTATCAAGAGGGGGTCCGCTGGAGTATTGCATGGGTGGAATCAACACGTACACATCAGCTTCTCACCCTACGAGCTTTTCCATTCCTTTGTAGAGATCTCTCCGCTTTTCTTTGTCCTGTCTGGGTCCCAGCGGTAGTACCGCGCAGCCCAGCCGTAGTACCGCTGAGGAGTCACAAGCGGCAGTACCGTTCCACAGCGGTAGTACCGCCCGTGACTCCACAGCAGTAGTACCGCTGGGGTGCCTGGCACCACCGCCTCGTCCTCAGCCTCTTTGGAGAGATTCTCTCTCTCTCTCTTCAATGTCCCAGCGGTAGTACGGCCGAAGGGTCACAAGCGGCAGTTCCACTCCACAGCGGTAGTACCGCCCGTGACCCCGCTGTCGTAGTACCGCTGCGCTGTCTGGCTCCTACCGCCTCGACTCGAGGGGTCTTTTTCTCGTGTCGGGTTTTGCGGCACTAGTTGCGGTTGTAGAGGCGGTAGTACCGTTTCAGGAGCGGTAGTACCGCCCCTACCACCGCGGTAGTACCGCGTTGGGTCCTATTCCCTACTAGTCTCCTCGGCGCGGCAGTGCCGCTGGCTGGTGCGGCAGTACCGCTGACCTAGCGGTAGTACCGCCCCTTCTTAGAGGTAGTACCGTCCTGTGTGGGGCTGGTTGGTGAGGGGCAACGGTTGGTTTGTTGCCCCCACTATATAAGGGGGTCCCCTTCTTCCCTTTGACCTACCTCTTCCCCTTCAAGCTCCATTTATTGCTCAAGCTCCATTAAATGATCCAAGCTCCATTTTCGCCCGATTTATCTCTCTAGCCAATCAAACTTGTTGATTTGCTCGGAAGTGGTTGAGAAGGCACCGATCTACACTTCCACCAAGGGATTTTCGATTCCCTCACTCATCCCTAGCGGATCTTGTTACTCTTGGGTGTTTGAGCACCCTAGACGGTTGAGGTCACCACGGAGCCATAGTCCATTGTGGTGAAGCTTCATGGTTTTGTTGGGAGCCTCCAATTAAGTTGTGGAGATTGCCCCAACCTTGTTTGTAAAGGTTCGGTTGCCGCCTTCAAGGGCACCAATAGTGAAATCACGGCATCTCGCATTGTGTGAGGGCGTGAGGAGAATACGGTGGCCCTAGTGGCTTCTTGGGGAGCATTGTGCCTCCACACCGCTCTAACGGAGACGTACTTCCCCTCAAAAGGAAGGAACTTCGGTAACACATCCTCGTCTTCACTGGATCCACTCTTGGTTATCTCTTACCTTTACTTGTGGAAGCTCTTTAGTGTTACTTCTCTTGCTTGCTTGTATGCTTGTTGTTATTGCATCATATAGGTTGCTCACCTAGTTGCACATATAGACAACCTACTTTGATGCAAAGTTTAATTTGGTAAAGAAAAGTAAAAATTGGTAGTTGCCTATTCACCGCCCCTCTAGTCAACCATATCGATCCTTTCAATTGGTATCAGAGCCTCGTCTCTTTATTAAGGACTTTACCGTCCAAAGAGTATGGTTGATACCATAGACGGTGTGGAGGAACACTCCGGTGTGAATCCGATCTCGTCTACGGGCGATGGGGGAACCTCGGTCTCTCGTGAGGAGTTCAATGTGGCCTTGGAGACATTGAAAACCTCCATGACAACCGAAGTTGAAAGCATGTTTACTAAATTTCTTGAGGGGCTTAAACTTTCCACCGCACCGTTGAAAGTGGGTGACCCTGCCAACAAGGTGACGGATGCTATCCCCGACAAGGGGGAAGCTAGTAGTGAAAAGGCTCCTTCTTCTAGTGGTAAGAATGGCACCGACATCTTTGCCCATGTGGAACCACCACTTGTTTATGGTGGACCGGTTCCTTCCACTCATTTGAATCATGCCGGTCCTCCCCCTAAGATTGTGAAAAATGAGGACTTTGATTCTTGGGTTTACCGCTTTAAATATCATTTAAATCATGTGAACACTAACCTTTGGAGAATCATTGAAGAAGGTTTCTATCCACATGATCCAAGCAACTTCACTCCTCGAGAAGCCGCGGACAATCAATTCAATGAGAATGCTCTCTTCATCATTCAAGATGCAATTCCACCCGAAGACCTACCTCATCTTCGTCCCTTCGCCTTGGCCAAAGATGCATGGCATTGTGTTGTCTCTCTCTACCGGGGAAGCGCAAGCATTCAACGCTCCAACTATGAAGTGGTACAAGATGAGGCCGATGAGTTTGCAATGAAAGAAGATGAAGAACCTCGTGAGCTTTATCGGAGAGTAACCAAACTCGCGGTCTCACTACGAGATCACGGGAGCAAGGACACGGATGACAATTGGATCAAGCGAAAATTCCTCAAGGCAATGATGCCCTATCACAAGGCCATGTCCTCCGTCATTCGTCAAAGACCGGACTTCCACACTTTGACCTCAAGCGAAGTGTTGAATGAGTTTGTGGCCATGAACATTTTGGACAAGACTGCCGACAATGCGGTGCTTCATTCTCAAAGGGCAAAGAGGCCTAACCTTGCATTGAAGGCCAAGCTCACCGTTGAAGAAGAAGAAGAGGAAGAAGAGGAGAGCAACCCCGAAGATACGAAGTATGCATATCATGAACACATGGCACTTGCTTCAAGGCAATTTTGGAGCAAGAAAAACTCGAGGCCAAACTTTAGCAAAAACAACTCAAGTGGCACGAAGAGCAAGCAACGTGTAAGGACTTGCTACAATTGCGGCAACGTGAGTCATTTTGTTGCGGAATGCCCATATGAGAAGAGGGAAGACAATGGTGGCAAGCTCATCCGAAAGGACAAGGCCAAGTCGTTCCCCAACAAGAGCAACTTCACCAAGAAGACTCCTCCCAAGGCTTTGGTGGTACAAGAAGAGTACAATGAGGATGATGATGATGATGATGAAAGTGATGAGTCGGTTGCCATGGCCTCCGTTGCCATTGCCACGACTCCACGGGTATCTCTCTTCGACTCACCCAATGAGAGCATCACCGCCAAGTGCCTCATGACTAAAGCCACCAACAAGGTAACCTCCAACATCAAAACTACCATCATTAATCATCCTTCTCCGGCGGATAGCATTAATGAACTTGATGAAGATAATGTGGAGGCTAATGAGTTTGAGGCCTTTATGGGCAAACTCAAGGGAAAATCCAAGAAGCACTTTGTTGCTCTCTTGGAACAACTTGGTGAAGCCAATGACATGATCGAGGCTCACGAAAACACCATCACTAAGATGGAAGGGCATAGTCGTGACTATGCCGATGAGATTTCGGATCTTTCCAATGCTCTTGAGGAAGAGTGTGGTCTTCGTTTGGCTCTTGATGAGTCACACAACGTTGATCATGCTAAGTTAAAGAAAGATTATGATCATGTCCTCATTGTTTCTCGTGTGCTAAATTTCGAGAAGGCCAAACTTGGGGTTGATCTTGCTAGACTCAAAGAGGAGTTTGATATACTTGACAAGGCCCACAAGGCCTTGAAGGGTATTCACGCTAGTCTCAAGGAGTCTCATGATCAACTCCAAGTGAAGCTAACTAAGGAGAAAGCGACTTTTCCTCATATGGTTTTAATTGACAATGCAAATGCTACTAACCCGTGTTGTGAGCATATACATCTTGTTAAGGAAAATGCTAAGTTGAAGAAGCAACTTGAGAGAGGTCTTGCGACTTGCATACAAGGCAAGAAGAACCTCAATGATCTCTTGATCAACCAAAGGGGAGTTGTGGCCAAGGAAGGGGTTGGGTACGTGCCCGACTCCAAGAACAAGAAGAAGAATGATAAGAACAAAAGACCTCCTCCTCTCATGCAAACCTTTGTGAAGGAGGGAGAGAGTGCCTCCGAGGAGAAGAAAAAGAACACTGCAAAGGGCGGCAATGTCAAGAAGGGCAATGCCACCCCTCCCAACAAAGTCGGCGATTTTAACCCCTCTTATGTGTTATGCCGTGCTAGTGATGGGCATGTTTATGCCAAATTTGTTGGTTCTCTTCATGAGTACATTGAATGGTCTATTTGGGTTCCAAAGACCCTTGTTACTAACATCAAAGGACCCATTATAAAATGGGTACCTAAAACCAAGCATTGATCTCTTGTAGGTGTTTGCTTCCGGTGGTGGATCATGGTTGCTCGATAGCGGAGCTACAAATCATATGACCGGAAGCAAGGACTTGGTGGTGGACGTGCACAAGGTTCCATCTATGCCCACCAATGTCGAGTGGGGTGACGCCTCATCTTCTAAGGTATTGGGACTTGGCAAGGTGGTCATCTCTCATGATCTCACGATCGAGAAGGTCATGCTTGTTGAGTCCCTTGCATACAATTTACTTTCCGTTCGTCAACTTGCAATCATGGGCTTTGCCACTTTCTTTGATATTGATACTGTGGCCCTCTTGTGGAGCAAGACTCTTAAAGTAGCTTTTGTTGGGCATGTCGAGAACGGTCTATACATGATTAACTTTTCGGAGCGACCCACTAAGACCGCGACGTGCCTAATGGCTAAAGTTGATGTGGGATGGCTTTGGCATCGCCGTTTAGCCCATGTCAATATGAGATCTTTGCAAAGTCTCCTCAAGGGAGACCATGTCCGTGGACTAACGAATGTTAGTTTTGCTAAAGATCGTGCTTGCAGTGCCTGTATCGAAGGAAAGCTACATGAGAAGGCTCACCTCCCACGACTATCATTTATTCGAAGAGGCCTTTGGAGCTCCTTCACATGGATCTCTTTGGGCCTCCATCCTTTGATAGTCTTGGAGGTAGGAAGTATTGCTTGGTGATTGTGGATGACTACTCAAGGTACACGTGGGTGTATTTCTTCAAGAGGAAGAGCGAGACCCAACAAACCGTCATTGACTTTGCAAATGAAGCACAACGTCAACACAATGCAAAGATCTTGACAATAAGAAGTGACAACGGCACCGAGTTCAAGAACTACACCTTGGATGAATTTCTTAGTGATGAGGGAATCAAGCATCAATATTCCGCACCATACACCCCTCAACAAAACGGTGTTGCGGAGAGGAAGAACCGGACGTTGATGGATGCGGCAAGGACCATGATGGCGGAGTTCAAGTCTCCGTACAACTTTTGGGCCGAAGCCATCAACACCGCGTGTCATGCATCCAATCGGCTCTACCTCCACAAGGGCTTGAACAAGACTCCATATGAGATACTCACCGGTAACAAGCCCAATCTCAAGTACTTCCGGGTATTCGGGTGTAAGTGTTCCATTCTCAAGAAAGGTGTTCGGTTGTCTAAATTTGAGGCTAGAGCTTATGAGGGAATATTTGTTGGTTATGCTACAAACTCTCATGCTTACTGTGTCCTCAATAAATCCACGGGACTTATTGAGGAGACGTGTAACGTGGAGTTTGATGAGAATAACGGCTCCCAAGTGGAGCAAAGTGGCACTTGTGATGTAGGTGATGAAATTCCTCCCCAAGCCATAAGAAGAATGGGTGTTGGCTTTATCCTACCCATTGAGGAACCCCTTGTGGCCGAAGGAGAAGGACAAAGCTCCACTCAAGTGGAGCCATCACCAACCCAAGGCCCACACGCTTCCGAAGAACAACATGAAGGCCCTCATCCTCAAGAACATGACCAAGGGCAAGATCACGCTCAAGACGGTGTTGACACATCAAGTGATGCCCAAGGTCAAGTTCTCTCCTCTGAGCAAGTTCAAGAACAAGAACAAGCCCAAGACGACGCTCAAGATGATCAAGTGACCACTTCTCGTCTCACCCCCGAGGAGGAATTAGAGCGTCGTGCCGCCAAGGTTGCTTCCAAGATCTCCACCAAGGATCATCTCATGACGAATGTGCTTGGAAGCTTAAGAAAGGGGGTAAGCACTCGTAGACAATTAGCAAATTATTGTGAGCATCACGCGTTTGTCTCTTGTGTGGAACCCCACAAGGTCTATGAAGCGCTAGAAGATCCGGATTGGCTCAATGCCATGCATGAAGAACTCAACAACTTCGAGCGCAACAAAGTGTGGAGATTGGTGCCAAGACCGACCGGGAATCTCAATGTCATAGGAACCAAGTGGATATTTAAGAACAAGCAAGATGCCCATGGGATTATCATTCACAACAAGGCTCGTTTGGTAGCACAAGGCTACTCCCAAGTTGAGGGTATCGACTACGGTGAAACCTTTGCTCCCGTTGCTCGTCTTGAATCCATTCGCATGTTGATTGCATATGCTTCTCATCATAACTTTAAGTTACAACAAATGGATGTGAAGAGTGCTTTTTTTAATGGTCCTATTAATGAGTTGGTTTACGTCAAGCAACCCCCCGGGTTCGAGGATCCCTACTTTCCCGATCATGTGTATCAACTTGATAAGGCACTCTATGGCCTTAAACAAGCCCCACGTGCGTGGTATGACCACCTTACCGAGTTGTTACAAGACCGTGGTTTTGAAGTTGGGCTAATCGACCCCACTCTTTTTACTAAGAAGGTCAAAGGGGAGTTATTTGTGTGCCAATTATACATTGATGATATTATCTTTGGTTCTCCTAACAAAGCTTTCAATGAGGAATTTGCCGCTCTCATGACCTCAAAGTTCGAGATGTCCTACATGGGAGAGTTGAAGTTCTTTCTAGGGTTCGAAGTGAAGCAAAGAAGAGAAGGAACCTTCATCAATCAATCCAAATACACTCAAGACATGCTCAAGAGATTCAAGCTAAGTGACGTCAAGCCGGCTTCCACTCCAATGCCCACCAAGTGCCAACTTGACTTAGATCCTAATGGTAAAGTGGTGGATCAAAAGGTATATCGTTCCATGATTGGATCCTTGCTTTACCTTTGTGCATCTAGACCGGACATCATGTTGAGTGTGGGAATTTGTGCACGGTTTCAAGCCGCACCTAAGGAAAGTCACTATGTGGCGGTCAAACGAATCTTTCGATATTTGGCTCATACCCCAAACTTTGGCTTATGGTACCCAAGAGGATCAAACTTCAAGCTTGTAGGGTACTCGGATTCCGATTGGGTGGGAGACAAAGTGGATAGGAAGTCCACTTCCGGAGGGTGCCAATTCCTTGGTTGCTCTTTGGTAAGTTGGTCTTCCAAAAAGCAAAGTTGTGTGTCTCTCTCGTCCACTGAGGCGGAGTATGTTGCCGCCAGTAGTTGTTGTGCACAACTCCTATGGATGAGGCAAACTTTAAAGGATTATGGTGTCACTTGTGACAAAGTGCCTCTTTGGTGTGACAATGAAAGTGCCATCAAGATCTCTCTCAACCCGGTGCAACACTTCAAGACGAAGCATATTGAGATTCGGTATCACTTCATCCGGGATCACATTAGGCGAGGAGAGATCGAGCTCAACTATGTCAACACTCATGACAACCTTGCAGATATTTTTACAAAGCCCTTGGATGAAGCAAGATTTCGTGAGTTAAGGCATGAGCTAAATATCATTGATTCGAGCAATGTGGCTTGAACCCTTGCACACTCCACCACGCTCAATTTGCTGTCTAGTTTAGGTGTAGGCATGGACATAGGGGGAGTGTTGTTCTCTCAATGAACTCTCCCTCCCCCCATTATGCATAAATTGATCAAGTCTTTCACTTTAGCCATTGTTGATGGTACTTGTGTTTCAAAGACGAGTTTTGGTCATGGGCCCAAGGTTAAAATCTTCGCGGCGCCATACCTCTTGACTCAAACATAGGTGGCCTCGGTCACCGCCCTCTTTTGAAGAGGTGTGTCTTGGTCGTTTGCTGGTGTGCTCTCTTTTTCTTGCCGTTCTTGTCTTTCCTTCGAGCAAAAGCCATGTTGTTTGGTTGCCGTAGCGTGCTGGGCGGTACTACCGCTGGTGGTGCGCGGTACTACCGCTCATAAGCGGTACTACCGCCCCCCATCACGGTACTACCGCTGAGGGACGGGACCAGTGGGTTATATCGGGGCAGGGGGAGGTTTCTTCTTCCCCATACCCATTCGCTTCGCCCCCTCTTTCCTCTTCCTCTCTCCAGCCTCAACTCGCCACGGGAGGGCTCTGGCGGATCTCCGTCACCGGGGCGTCCCTCTCCATTTCCTTTGGTGGAGTCGATCCCCACCCCGTTCTCTTGCCATGGATGCCGGTATTGCCCCCGTTCCTTGTCTCCTTTTGTCTCGTTTTCAGATCTTGTTTCTTAGGGGCAATGGTGGTAGCATCTCTAGATTTTTGGCTAAATCTAGGCTTGAGTTGGTTGGAGAAGGCAACTAGACTATCTTGATTAGAGTTTGGTAGGAATATTTTTGAATTTGGCAGGCCGGTAGTGCCGGATCTGACCACGGTAGTAGGGAACCGTTGTTTTCTCCGCCTCGTGCTGTAGGAAACTGCTGTTTCTCCGCCTCGAGCAGTACTACCGCTCTCGTTGGAGCGGTACTACCGCTTGACCTCGAGCGGTACTACCGCTCTCTTTGGGGCGGTACTACCGCTTGGGCGGTACTACCGGGGGCATGTCACGGTACTACCGCTGCATGCCAAATTCCATCATATTCCTGCCTTACCTTGATCCTTTTTGTGTTTGTTGGCTTATGCTTGTTCTTTCTGGTTGTTTTGCATGTTCTTGTGTTTGGCTCCAGGTGATGACCATTCTGAGCATCAAGCTCGCCGTATCAACCCCGGGCGTGCAACATCAAAACGCTACCGCACCTCTGAGCCAGCCGGTGGTTCCTCGAGCACCCAACCGCCTCCAGCAAGTGCATCCGCAAGTGTTCCTCCACCTCCTTAGCAATCGAAGAGATCCACCAACAAGCCAAAGGGGAAGACTGTGACTGAGATGACCAACAAGGAGTTTTGGGAAAAGCGTTGCTGTAATCCCTATGAGGTGGACCAAGAACCCACTTTGGTCAACCGCCCGTTCTGGAACCGTTTTCAGTTTGCCATCTATTTTGATGTGATCAAAGCCAAGAAGAATCTCTTTGTTGATGTTCGCTCCATTGACACTGATGCTATGGAGAAGGACCCGGAGTACTTTGGCGAAGCCCTTCAGATGTGCACTCAGCTGAACATTCTCAGGATCATGCAATTCAACAAGGATTTCGATGCAGATTTGGTGGCCCAATTCTTTGCACCGTTCATCTTGGGACAGATGCCGACAGAACTCTAACATGGATGACCAACGGCAAGATGCTTTCCGTCAAGTGGAAGGCTTTCATGGAGTTACTTGATGTGGTGGATCACGGGCTTGAGACTCCAGTCGGTTTCCACCCTCACTGCAATGATACGTCCGCCCACAAGCAAGCCCTTTGGCCCTACTGCACTGTGAAAGTTCACCCAGTGACTGAGAAGAAAACCTATGAGTTGTCTCCGTATCTTGACATTCTTCATCGTATCTTTCGTGAGACTCTCTTTCCTCGCATCGGAAATCTGGATATGGTCCACTCTTATCTCATGGACATGCTTCTGTTCTGTCAGCATGAGAAGGAAGCAAACACTGGAGAGAGCCTGGATATTTCTCATGTCATGTGGTCTGAACTTCTCTCTGCCGTGTCTGAGCGCAAGTGCCCGATATATGGTCCATTCATCATGAGGCTCATTGAGAGGGCCTGAGCACAGATCTATCCCAGAGTGTTGCTAGAAACTGGAGACTTGATTTCTCATGAGATCAAGCGTCTGAGAAAGAAGGACAATTGGGTCACCCCAGCGCCTCAAACAGGGGGTCCGTCTGCTGCTGCTGCTGCCATGGGGACCGAGGGTGGGGCTGCCACTGATGATCACGAGGACTTTGGGCCCTCTAGTACAGAACCATCGTGGGCACAGAAGATTAAACGCAAGACGAAGAAGCTTTTCTGCATGGAGTCTCATGGTTAGTACATGACTCATGTGGCGGAGAAGCATGCCAGGATGCGCCACAAGGAGCTCATGCGTCGGATGGGAGCGACAGTTGCCAGTGGTTCTGAGGGTCAGATCACTGAAGAGGAGGAATGGATTCATCAGCATTGCCCTTGGACCGACTCCGATGCCGAGCAGTTTTCGACCCACGATGAAGATGCAGACGATCACGCTGAGATGTGATGTTCGAGATCCTCATCTTCCCATCACCTGGAGTCGTAGCGTCACTCTTTGCCCTTTTTGGGTGTCTTGCTGCCAAAGGGGGAGAGAGCGTAGGGATTTGTGTTGTTGCCGTGCTTTGAGTGTGTGTGTCGTCTTGTGTCTTCTTGTGTGTTCTCTCGGTGTCTTTGTTTGGTTTGGTTTGGTGCCTGTGAGACCTAAGCTCTAGACATATGGTGTGAGACATATGCTCCCTATCGCTACCTTATTACTTATGTCTATTCAGTACTGTAGTTTATTATGAGTTGCATGCTTGTCCTGTTTTATACTCTTCTCTCATATATCTTGTGCTTAGAATTGTTGGACTATAAAATATAGGGGGAGTGTTGATCCGGATGTGTGTGTCTTGCTTTTCGAATGCTCCTCTAACTAGGTGCACACATTCTGGGGGAGCCCGTCTATATTTTGTAGTTCTTAGTTTTCTTACATTTATTTCTTTTCCTTGCGCAAATCCCTAGTTGTCATCAATCCACCAAAAAGGGGGAGATTGTTACGGCATATCTCTCTCAAGGTAGTTTTGGTGATTGATGACAACATGTTTGCGGACTAATCTTATGCTTTGAATAGTTCACAGATTCACCCTTGGCATGAGACGTTTTCTTCCCTTCAGAGTGTCTTTCAAGACGGTGTAGCTCTTTCGTTTCTCTCTCGGTGGACTAGTTGCGTAGAGGGCACCGTACTATCAAGAGGGGGTCCGCTGGAGTATTGCATGGGTGGAATCAACACGTACACATCAGCTTCTCACCCTACGAGCTTTTCCATTCCTTTGTAGAGATCTCTCCGCTTTTGTTTGTCCTGTCTGGGTCCCAGCGGTAGTACCGCGCAACCCAGCCGTAGTACCGCTGAGGAGTCACAAGCGGCAGTACCGTTCCACAGCGGTAGTACCGCCCGTGACTCCACAGCAGTAGTACCGCTGGGGTGCCTGGCACCACCGCCTCGTCCTCAGCCTCTTTGGAGAGATTCTCTCTCTCTCTCTTCAGTGTCCCAGCGGTAGTACCGCACTACCAGCGGTAGTACGGCCGAAGGGTCACAAGCGGCAGTTCCGCTCCACAGCGGTAGTACCGCCCGTGACCCCGCTGCCGTAGTACCGCTGGGCTGTCTGGCTCCTACCGCCTCGACTCGAGGGGTCTTTTTCTCGTGTCGGGTTTTGCGGCACTAGTTGCGGTTGTAGAGGCGGCAGTACCGTTTTAGGAGCGGTAGTACCGCCCCTACCACCGCGGTAGTACCGCGTTGGGTCCTATTCCCTACTAGTCTCCTCGGTGCGGCAGTGCCGCTGGCTGGTGCGGCAGTACCGCTGACCTAGCGGTAGTACCGCCCCCTCTTAGCGGTAGTACCATCCTGTGCGGGGCTGGTTGGTGAGGGGCAACGGTTGGTTTGTTGCCCCCACTATATAAGGGGGTCCCCTTCTTCCCTTTGACCTACCTCTTCCCCCTCAAGCTCCATTTATTGCTCAAGCTCCATTAAATGATCCAAGCTCCATTTTTGCCCGATCTATCTCTCTAGTCAATTAAATCTGTTGATTTGCTCGGGAGTGGTTGAGAAGGCCCGGATCTACATTTCCACCAAGGGATTTTCGATTCCCCCACTCATCCCTAGCAGATCTTGTTACTCTTGGGTGTTTGAGCACCCTAGACGGTTGAGGTCACCACGGAGCCATAGTCCATTGTGGTGAAGCTTCGTGGTTTTGTTGGGAGCCTCCGATTAAGTTGTGGAGATTGCCCCAACCTTGTTTGTAAAGGTTCGGTTGCCGCCTTCAAGGGCACCAATAGTGGAATCACGACATCTCGCATTGTATGAGGGCGTGAGGAGAATACGGTGGCCCTAGTGGCTTCTTGGGGAGCATTGTGCCTCCACACCGCTCTAACGGAGACGTACTTCCCCTCAAAAGGAAGGAACTTCGGTAACACATCCTTATCTTCACCGGATCCACTCTTGGTTATCTCTTACCTTTACTTGTGCAAACTCTTTAGTGTTACTTCTCTTGCTTGCTTGTATGCTTGTTGTTATTGCATCATATAGGTTGCTCACCTGGTTGCACATTTAGACAACCTAATTTGATGCAAAGTTTAATTTGGTAAAGAAAAGTAAAAATTGGTGGTTGCCTATTCAACCCCCCTCTAGTCAACCATATCGATCCTTTCACATGTGTTGAACAAAGAAATAAGCAATAAGAAAACCGACAAAGAAACAAAGAAAAACAAGGAAAGCTAACCTAAAAAATCAAGAAAGAAGCAAAGAAAAAAGTGATGAAAAAACAAGAAAAAGAAAGGAAGGCCGTTAAACTCGAGAAAAGAAACAAAGAAATCCAAAAGAAATTGTAGAAGAAGAAATAAAGAAAAATAATTAAAAGTTAAAAATGAAAAAAGAAACAAAGAAAACGGTGAAAGAAGTCAAGAAAAGAGAAGAAACGAAGAAAACCATGAAGAAACAAAGAAAAAACAAAAGAAAACCCACAGAAAACCAGAACAAAAACCAGTACAACGATCATTCTGAGTGATTGAGCAAAAGAAGCGAGCAACCAATGGGCCAGCCCAGAAAGTAAGCGTGAGGGAGTTTTTTCAAGCGAGCAGAGCGTATATCTTGATATACCTCTCACGGCGATGGATGCCCTTTTTTTCGACCCTAGTGAATTATCTTTTGTGTTTAGAAATCATCCATGCAACGTCCCAAATATTCACCCATGTGTTTACATTTTAATACTATTGTTGCTTTCTTTAAAGTTACTTGTGTTTGGCAGCTGTTGGGCATTTTTGCTGCTGTGATACTGCTTTGCCACGTACTCCACTCCATTCACCGTATTGTCATTGCTACTAATAATTCTTTCAAACAAGCATTGTTTCAAGTGTGGTTGAATTGACAACTCAATTGCTAACCGCTAAATAATTTAAATACTCTTTGGCTTCTATTGTGTTGAATTACTAAATTTTGGTTATGATACTTCTTTTAAAGACTTTTGCGACCCAGAATCATCAACTATACATTATTACGTCAATAACAAGTGAGCCACTCATGTTTTGTTGGAATCCTAAAATGCATAGTTTTTGTATTTATTGATGAAATGATTGTGAAACTACTTTAAATGGGCTATTTCTTTATATTTGTACCAAATGTAGTCTTTAAAAGAAATACTCGTACTTATAGGATGGTGAGCATTTCCAAAATCTGGAGTTTCCCTTGCAGTCTCGAGCAATATGTAAGAAGGCAAAATGCATTGTAACCCATATCGAGCGTAACATACTGGACCAAAATTCCCTTTTGTGTGCCACATCAAAGCATCTTAAGTCAAATCAATATAGTGCATTACTCACTAGGTTCTTCAGATTAAAGCTCCACGCTACATCAAGCAAGCAAAAAAGGTCGAACCTAATAATTCAGAGCGTGGAGGTCAAACAAGATGCGTAAGTTGCTCGTCCTCTCTTAATTCTATGGATCTTTTGTTGTCATCAAGATCTTCACACATGATAAATCACCGCCGGGATAAGAAAACCATCATGCAGAAATTTGATTCCACGTGATAATGAGATTTTAAGTTGATATTTATCTTGCCGGGGGCAATGTAAAAATTAGACATACTTTGTAAAGAAAAAAAATACATGCTTAATGGATAAAAAATATATTGAAAGTCCATGCTTTTGCATGTCTAGGGCACATCTGGATGTGCCTTAGTTATTGTGCATCTCAATGACTCAATCAAACATAAAAAAGAGAAAAAAAAGAAAATACCCGCATGATTCTCCACCTAAAATCAACGACCTAGGACCTAGATGTTCAATATCAGGGCACATCTAAATGTGCTTTAGCAAAATCATAAAAGATATCTCAACAGAAAAATCACATTAAAATGTGTAGTAGAGTATAAAAAAGTTTGTCACAGATATTAAAAAGTTAGTGCACAGATTGATTCTTGCTCCCCCACAAATGTTCTTGGGTAAGAGGCCTCCGAGCCACAAGGCCCAGCAAGATCTGTGACTAACTTTTGCTCCCCCACAAATGAGCTTGGGTGATAGGCTAACGCGACAAAGCCCAGCAATAGGGTTGCTAGAGCTGTCCTTTTATTTCGGTGTATGCGAACTAAATAGGGCGAGGTGGGACTAAAGTTGTGTTTGCCAACAAATTCAAGGTACTAACGGGCTAAACAAACAACAGCTTCTTCAAACTCAAAGCCCAAACAAAAAACCTCGAAGTCGGTAGCCCATCGCGGGGTGACGGCCCAAACGGCCAGACGCGGTCAAAAGGGAGAGGCAAACGAGACGAGAAGGCTTCCTCCCAAAGCCTTCCAAGCCAGACACGCGGCCGCCGCAGCCGAGATGGCCGCCGGAGATGCCACCCACGCGCCGCCGGCCGCGGAGGCGCAGTCTCTGGTGGAGTCGTTCTGCGCCGTCACCTCGGCGACCCCCGACGAGGCGGCCTTCTTCCTCGAGGGCCACAACTGGGCCCTCGAGGCCGCCGTTCGCTCCTTCTACGACAACACGGAGGTCGACGCCGATGGCCCCGATCCGGCACCCCAGCCCCCGCCACCGGTTCCAGCCGCT
Organism: Triticum urartu; assembly: GCF_056163025.1. NCBI lineage: Eukaryota > Viridiplantae > Streptophyta > Magnoliopsida > Poales > Poaceae > Triticum > Triticum urartu. Next base: position 575,800,356 of record NC_141879.1, read on the forward strand.
GTCGATGGCGCGGACTCCGAGGACGAGGACTACGTGGGCGGCGGCGACAAGGATGAGGACGACGAGGACTACGTGGGCGGCGGCGACGAGGACGACGACGAGGATGCCGCCCTCGCCGCTGCGTCTGCGGCGGCAGATGAGCGGAGGAGGAGGCCCGCGAAGAGGCAGAAGAGGAGCCACCAAGCGCGGGGCGGGAGCGGGGGTGCGAGTGGGAGGGGGACTGTGAGGACGCTCTCCGATCTCGGAGGTGGCAAGGGGCGCGCGGGGTCGGACGAAGGCGAGGACTCGGACGACGACGAGTGGGCGCCACCCCCTGAGTTGTACACCGGCGGCGAGAGGAGGTCAGTGCTACCTGCATCCCAGGATTTTGCGATGCTTGCTTCATTTCTAGCTAGATCGCAGAGGCAACCCATTTCTAGGGTTTTAGGTTGCGTTGTTTTTCGCCTAATTTTGTGATCCAGGGGGGTCGCTGCGAATTGAGGGGCCGCTGGATTTGTGGTGAGAGGGAGCTAACTAAACGTACTAAAATTGCTGGGTGCTTTCACGTTTACTCATTATTAGTATCCATACTCTTGTGAATTTCTGGATAGCGTTCGGTTCTGCTAACATTATTTTGCCGAATGCCTGGGGCCCTAGGTCTTGTATAGATACAATATTGAAATCTGTGTGAGCGCCAAATCGTTGGGATGGCATGAGAGTTAAATGTTGTTCTTCTAGACCATCTTATCTGTTCCTTAGTAGCCACAAATTGCTGATCTATGTTTGCAATCTTGCAATACTTATGCAGTGTCCCTGCATAGAGTACAGGTTTGTGTATATTGATATGGCATTACTGGTTTCAGTTTGTCAAGGTAGCGTTTCTCTAGACTTGTGATTTGTGTTCGAAGTTCAATGACTGGCGACAAAGCTCTTTAAAATTTTGCTGTATCTTCACAGCATACCAATAAGTTTAAATCCTTAGTTAGTATTGTGTGTGGATCAATTTAGTCGGTAGAGTTATCCAGCATTTGGGTATTTTAGTTGTGAGCAACTTACGTTTTACAATTGCTGGTGTGACTTTGTGGTACAGCTGTAGTCCTTAAATTTACCTGTCTGTTCTTATTATAGAAGTGCTATAGTAATCTTAGTTAGCACCATGGACAAAAAGTAAGTTCTCAAGTTCTTGGATATCTGATATAACTTGCTAGGCTACTTTCCAGTACTGTGAACTGGTTCTCCGTAATATGATATGTTCATAAAGTTGTGATAGTACGAAGTTTGTGTAATTAAGAAGGAAATCATAAGATGGGAGTTAGAAACGATTGCCCTGTTTTTATTATTATTATTATTATTATTATTATTATTATTATTATTATTATTATTATTATTATTATCAGAGATGAATCTCTGGATATTGTTATGGGGTCAGCTAGTTGGCAAGGATGTGAGAATATGCATGAGCTCTAGTAATTGGTAAACTTGTTGGTTACCTAGTTATTTTGTTTCTTATTGTTGAGTTGCCATGTTCAACTAGATTTGGGTTATTTCTGATGGGTTTTGGTTAGGCATAATCCCTATGGCCATAATTGAAGTGTTTTATCATATGTTAGCAAAGGCATATGGAATGAAAAAACAACATGGGCTTGGACTTATTCGTGGTGATTATTCATCAGCCAATTTATAGAATCTAGTGGAACCAGGTTGATTCCAGGCTAGTTAATTCTGGTAATTAGATGGAAACTTAAAATTGATTCCATGATTAGAAAAACACCTTCGATTTCACATGTTCTTTTGTACAGTATTCATAAATATATCTTCTGCAACAAACTATTCTTCGACTACTTGGAGGCCACTTCTCAGCAGGCATGGATCGTGGTTTTCCCTGCTCTTTTGTGGTGATTAGTATGTACTCCCTCCGTTTTTATTTAGTCTGCATATTAGCTTTGGTCAAAGTCAAGCTTTGTAAGTTTTGACTAAGTTTATAAACAAAAATATTAATATATACAATAAAAAATCAATACCACTAGATTCATTATTGAATGTACTTTCACATCATATAGATTTGTTATGGTAAATGTTTATATATTTTTCTATAAACTTGGTCAAACTTTGCAAAGTTTGACTTCAGTCAAACCTAATATGCAGACTAAATAAAAACAGAGGGAGTATTACGTTCTAGGCTTTATCCCAAACCTACAGAAAACTTAGGCAAGAATACATCCAGGACCCTTAAAAATCTAGGAACCACCCAAAAGAACTGTCTCAAACTAAGAATTAAATATTTATTTTTATATCTTCTGCCATGATGTTATGGAAAATGTGATTACATGGAGAACATATTTAAATTAGCCTGACTTGGTCACTTCTTGGAATAGCTTGCCACTTCCTCGTCCTTGAACTTACCAGGAAGTTAGTCCTGACTGATTGGCCTTGGGTGTCATACATATTTAGATATCATTGTATCAGTGATAACATGATTTGTAAGGATCATAGGTAGATCCACAGATGATGCAGTGAAGGCTCTTATAAATTGTATGCTGTGCAGCCTTTCTACTTCTATATTTTTAATAGGCTTCTAACTTTCATATTACTTTGTTCAGCGGAATGGTTGTTAGAGATCGATCCAAACGCAAAAATGTTGCGGATGAGGTTTTTAAGCAAGCTAAGAGGAAGGGAGCTAAGCAAGGCCCAGCTCGCCGGCAATCTTCTAGTTCAAGGAGCTTTCCTGGGGCTAGCAGACTTCTAACAGGTGAAACTGTACAGCCTGACGCACCACAGCCACCAGAGGAAATTGTTCACAACATCTACTTCTGGAGCGATGGGTTCACAGTAGACGGCGGTCCACTCAGAAGTTTCAACGACCCAGAGCATGCATCCTTTTTAGAGGTAAAAAGAACTCTGATGTGTGCAACTGAGTGTATATGCACTACTGGTTGTTATATATGTCTCGTGAATTGATATATGCTTTTTGCTATTCCTTTTACTTTTATAATGCTTTATGTTCACCCTTCTGTTTACAACATGGAGTGATAGAAGTCTTGAACCTTTTGCCGTTGCATGCTGATGATTATGTGTGCAATATAGCATAATAATGGTTAATCTTTACTCATAAGGATCTGAGTTGGCAATGGTCCATTCACAGCTTAAAAGTTAATAGGAATCACCACAGGTGTCAACCATTTTATGGAGGATGTACATATGCTTGATTTGACTAATGTATGTTTTTAGATTATGTTTATTAATTTTGTACAAATTCATGGATTATATGGCACAAGTTTTTAAACAACCGACAATATATAGCCAAAAATATATATCTGTACCAGCGCATGAGCATTTAGCTAATTGAAATAATGTCTGAGTGACCTTTTTCCATGTTGTTAGACGTAATGTTTTTGAGCTGGTACTCCCTCCAGTGTACATATAGAAATTTTAGGACAGATTACGGAGTGAAGTTAAAAAATGTTTGGGAAGTGCAAGCCACCATCTCTCTTCTCTTTAATTACCCCACCCCCAATGAGCCAAGTGCATGCAGAAAATGAGGAGACCATGTGGTGAATGTTATAGGTCTTGATTACCGCGTGATGATAGAGAAACATTTTTTTCACTTTAAAGTGCATTGGAAAGATAGAAGTACACTCTTTTGTGGACAAATTTTGAATGAAAAATGTACACTTATTCGTTGACGGAGGGAGTATTCAAGAAACTAACTCAGCTTTGCTTCAGTGATGGTGTCTCACGGCTCCTCTTATTTCTGCAATGGTCCCAGTTAATACATATAAGCTAGAGTTATGGATGTGTTAGTGGTTAGGCAATTTTTTTGCCATTAGTTACACATATTTTCTGTCCAATAACTTGTTTCGTAGCAAGTTATCATTGTATTGCAGTAGCTTGCCGAGTAAAATAATTCTGCATATCAAGGCATCCTGATTTCTTGATGAAGTACGCAAAGGGAAAAAAAATAGGTAGCTTTATCAGCTATATTTTGTTCGAACTCCTTTGTTGTTGCTTATCCCCTGATTGAATCTGTTGGTCTTACTCGTAACACTTTCTGTTCGGCTATATTATAAAGTGTGTGGAACATGCATTTCTTCTTTTATTCTGTCACATGTTGCTTGTTATATCTGTTTGTGCTGAATTGAATGCAAGTAATCCACTTATCTATCTTTTGATTTTTCTGTTTCTCTAGAGCATCATGAAGTCTGAATGCCCAACTGAGCTTGCGCCGGCTGATGGGAGGTCTAAGGTGAACGTAAATCTTATCCGTAAAGAAGAAAAATGTCCTGTAAGTATCATGTAATTTCTGTGCGCTCCATATGTTTCTTAAATGGTTGCCGGCGCAATAATCATCGATACCTGAACACAGGAGTCACTCAAGCGCCCGGCCCCATTTCAAGGAGGGGGGAGAATTCTCGCGGCACCTTCTGAAAACTCTGCTCCTTCGGATATCACTCCCGCGGCTGCTGCTTCTAGCACTGCGACCACCACCGTGCCCAAGACTATCACAGTGGATGATTCTCTGCCGTCAACCTCTCTCCAGATCAGGTTTGTAGACGGCAGCCGTGTGGTTGCGCGCTTCAACACAAGCCACACGATCAGCGACGTGCGGGCATTCATCAACACAACAAGGCCAGGAGAAACAAGCGACTACACGCTGCAGGTCGGGTTCCCCCCTAAGCCGCTCGACGACGCGACCAAGACCATTGAGGAAGCCGGCGTTGCCAACTCGGTGATCATCCAGAGAGTCTAATCTCAACAGGTTGTTGACCCCACGTCATCGAACACACCATCCATCCGTCCCAATCGTGCACATTTCCTTGCCCTTTTGTCCGTCCCTGAGCTCTCTTGGATTTTAGCCTTTGAGCCTTCCATGGCCGCACTTCACTAGCCGCCCCTCGGGTATTAAGATTTGTAAAAATCGGCGAGATCTGGGTACCCGTCCGTCTTATTCATCCTGCTATAGCGTAAGTATACTTGGCTTGCACTTGTGCTTCCTGCCCGGTCTGCATCACGTTTCGTCTGTTGGCAGTCCTTTTGTTCGTGTCTAACGTCCCCTTTGGTACGGGCGTGGGACAGGGAAGGGTAGCTGCAACGGATGCCCATTATTCATGTTTTGTTGTTTTCATCGAACCGATGTCCTGACGCGGTGACGCCGATGGCAATTTGCGAGCAACCGGGGTGAGTTGTTAGCAGGCAGCGTCTCTTTCTGACCCAGGGTTTCAAGAGTTATTACAAGAAAAATCCCGGCCTCTGAACACGGTATAACAAGGTACCAGTTCGTAACATTTTCCTGTCACGGCGACCTCACTTTTCTGTGCAAGTGTTGGCCTATGCTGGCAACGCTGGCTCATCATTTCTTGTTCGGGAACAACATTCCTGCGTTGAGAAGTCGGAGGCAAAGAATTGCTTTTCACTTCTATCTCCTATCTGAACTGAGCCAATCGAGTGATGAGAAAGGTCTACACGTAATTATCTGACCCGGTGGAGTCATCACATCACTGGATTCAGGGTCCAACCCGGCCATGATTATTGGCCTGTTGCATCGGCCGCTCTGTAACCGACGGCACGGCGCATCAGGGGGGCTCGCCGACAAAACGGACGCGCGATTTCCAGCTGTAAATCCGCGCTATTGATCCGCCCAGTCGGCGGGACGCGACACGGCGGAGCGCGACGCGGCCGCGCCGTGCCGGTGGGCGCGGGGGTCGCATGCATGGCCATTGGCCGCGAGATCAGATCCGGCTTAATAAAAAGATCCGGCTTAATAAAGTCACTTTGCTTGCTCTGGTTAATTATTGGAGAGGCTGGTTCGTTCGACCGACCGACCGATCGGCTTGACTAGTCCTTAGCCTAGTTATAGTCACGGGAGGGTGCCTCCATGCTCACAGGTCTGAATTACTGGTGATCAGTGAACCTCCTAGCACGTTCCTGTTTGGAAGCTTCTCCTGTCTGTCAATCTGATTCCGATTAGCACGACTTTTGGAGGGCAAGTTGCCCAAGGACTGTTGTTACACACGCAGACACACTGACACAGTTAACCGGCCGGGTCCAACAGTTCTTTTCTCTGTCCCTGTCAACTTTTGCTCTGCCTTTTTAGGAGACTGTTGTTCTGCTCAGTGCTCACAACATTATTCAGTTTGGTAGCACGTCACGGGTTCTTGGATGGACGCGATCCAGTGTGTTTGACTATGGGTCTCTCGAATGTTAACAACTAATAAGATGCCTACCACGGGAGGACACACTGAAAGGAACCTCTCATCACTTGTGTCTGCACTCTCGATGATAATCTCGTCGGTGTAAAGTGTTTTCTCTGCTTCTTTTTTTCTCCATGTATGTTCGACATGCCATGACAACCAATTTCTTTTTTTCCCTTTCCATAACACACAAAAGTTTCGCTTGTCGTTTTCTTTCAAGACTTGGGAGAAGAGTTATTTACAGAATTGTTGAAAACACCCAATTCTCATGTCTCCACATTTCTGTGTTTTTGGAAGAGGTCTTTTGTAATCCTTTGAATCAAAGAGGCCTTTTGCTGCTTACTAATTCTTCGTCCGTCCGGGTTTAGTATAGCGTCCTGCATATAACTAATCAGTTTCTTGCAATGTCCATGGATGCGTCTGGTCATTGTCCGCGCCATCTCAAATTTTTGATTCCATAACCAGGACCTCATTTAGCAAACCCCAATCCCATACAACCACATGCATCCTACTACATCTACGATCATCCATGACTACTACATCAATACATGTCATTGGAGTATCAAAACTTGGCATGACCTACATACATAATAAGCTATGGACAAAGATCATCCAGGGCCATTACATCAATACATTGCCATCAGACTATCAAAATTTGACATGATCTACATACATAATAAGCTATGGACAAATATCATCCACAACTGCCCTTGCCATTGCCCGCGCCCTTGGCGTCTTTGTCGCGGAAGTATCGCTCGAACACGCAAAATAGATTAAGCCGGAGTTGACCAACCTGCCACTGTCCTCCTCCTCCTCTTTGGGGGCCAGTCCGGCCATGGCACGTCTTGAACTCAAGACCTCTTGTCCATGATACCATATTGAATTCATGCTCCAACCATTTAATCCAAAAATCCGAACTGATGAAGAGATGCGAGCAATATATTTCAAAAACATAACCAGTGCATCAGGTGAACATGTCTAGGGATGCAAATTTGTAACCGTACCCTCAGACCCATGTTAGTTCAACGAAATGAAATTTTAGTTCTAAAGAGTGTCAAAAAAGACATACCCCTCCACCTCTTGCCCACACTACTAAAGTTTTTTGCCTCCTGCCAGTGCTGCTACTGCCCGGAGACATCTCCGGTGGCCTTAGGTGTTGGAGATATGCCCTAGAGGCAATAATGTACGATGATATTTTTTATATGTTTATGAATAAAGATAGTCTTTGAACGTTATCAATACTGTGTATCAACAAGTATGTGACTTATTTGTGGGACTATGCATTATATGATGACTGTCCTAAAAGGTTCCTAGTCGAAAGGGCTGCGTGGACCTGTAGCCGAATAGACTAGCATATGACATGATGGATTGCTCGGTCTCACTAGCCATGGAGCATTGGATGCTAGCTGGATAATATGGACTCGGAAGGATCTGGTCGGATATGACATAGTCGGATCCGAGTCCAGATAAGGTCCGAGTCAGGCAAACCCGACTATGAGACGCAACGATAGATCATCTGTGAGTCTCTAATAGAACATACGTTCTATGTCCTAAAACCCGAGCTGACGCATGCACTCGAGATGATGGTAGACCTTCTTTGGGCCGACCAAACGCTACTCCGTAATTGGGTAGTTATAATGGTAGGTTTCGGGCTAGTCCAGACCCATGCGGTGAGACATGGTCGAGCAAGATGAGATTTGCCCCTCCGATCAGGAGAGATATACTCTGGGACCCTCGTGTGATCTGACCAAGGTAAGGATGTCCATGCGACAAGGATTATGAGATAATCCGGTTGGTGGTCGTCATTAGTGGAGTGAGAAAGAGGCCGGGCTAGCACAAGGATGACAGACTCGCCTTGAGCCAGGCAACATATATTGTGTGGCAAAGGGAATAGAAGTGTGATGTACAAGTTTGCCTAACCAGCTTCATCGGACACTTGGAGTTGGCACGCTTTGCCAGAGGCCGCTACCGACTATCCGAGTTGGATGTGATCTGACTCACGACCAAGTGAACGAGAACCTAAGGGGTCACACGCTTAAGGGAAGGAACCTGCGAGATTGGATCCAAGAACACTGGTTGGATGTGATTCGAGCTGGACTTGGATCATGACCGAGTAAATTTTGGGCTTTAGGATTCGTGCGAGGCCCAAGAGTAGAGCCTACGACGGATGCCTATATATAGTAGAGGTGCGGCACACGTATTCAGTTGATCGCTTCGGCGCCGTCATTAGGGCTTTGTATGTGTTGCAACTAGCCACCTCCACTCGCCGCTGGCTGTGTGATCGAACCTAGCAGTTCGCCACATGATGTTCCTCCTACACGCACGAATACCATTAGAGGCGGTGCACCTGCATCGCTCCGACGAACCTGTTCATGGGATCCGGTGACTGGCTGTTCGAGGAAGATCGATGAGGAGGAGACGACTCCGGAGACGCGCTGTCTCAACTCTTTCTGCTCCACGGCACTGCGCGTCTTGCACTAACGATTCATGATCTACTTCCATAGCATGTTCCTGATTGATCTGTGCGTAGGGAAAATTTTATATTGCAGTCGATGCACTTAGCGTAACCCAACATTAGGGTCATGAAAGCACGGTGGACCTCGGCCCTTGCCCGCGAGAGAGTTCTTGCTCCGTTTTTAGGTGTTCCTTTAAGGTCTATTAGGTTTTGTCTCATGCCCAGGAAGGCGAGGCAATGACGGCTATCTGAAGATGAAATAAGGTCATGCACTCCTGCCCTTCTATCCCCCGCCCGATAGTGCGTCTAGCTCATCGAAGGGCGCGCGTCTCCGGCAGATCTCATGGGATTCAATTGGCGTTGGTCTTCCGTGGATCTTCATGGATACAATTTTCGTTCGTTTTAATTCACGTGTCTTCAGATTGCATCCTTCTAATCTATGCTTCTTTTCATCAGCGGGATTGATGTTCTGCTACGTTGGTCATTTGGGGTCTTAGCACGATGACTTATTGACCGGCTACTACAACAAGTTTTGTCCGGCTCCGATGAGGGAGGATCAGGCAATGACGGCAGCGCGCCTTCGGCTTGCTCAAGAGTTTGTAGTCGTTGCTAGATGGTCTATGGACCTGTATTTTTTTTCCAATGTTCCTTGTACTACCATGACAAATGATTAATTTTTCTCAAAAAAAAAACCCCAAAGAGGCTTTGTACACTTTTCCATTTGCCCTGAAATATGTCACCCGCACCTCGTCCTCTCTAGCCGTTAGATGGGCCGAATTTTGATTTAAAGTTTGTGGCATAATAGATGTGCCTTGTGTGTAAACTCTAAACCCATGATCATTTTTTTATCGGTGCGCCAGCTCGCCTTCCCCTCCAACAGCTCGTTGTCGTCCCCCACATTTACGAAGCCGCCCAAAAGCACGCCGCGGCGGTACCCCACACCGCGGACAACCGCAGCGAGACAAGGACCCGGGAACCCAGAGACAGGAAGCGGATGGGGGAGAGGGACCAATCCTTGCCGACGCCACACTGCATCCCCTCCCGCGCCCACTGCCTCGAGCAAGCATGGCATCGTGCACTCCTTTCTATATTAACTAGCCCCGGATAGATAGATAAGAGCGAGGCATGTGCCGTCGGGAATGGTGATCACCGCGGCCAGGTCGTGTCAGCCGAGAAGATAGCCGCGACGAGGGTTTTCCTACCGGAGGGAGGGCCAAGGATGGCGGCGCTGGCCGCCGCCGCCGCTTTTGCCGGCCTCCTCCTCGCCCTTGTTCCCGTGGTCGGGGCCGATACCGACGCCGCCGGCGGTAATGCCGCCCCCTGTCTTGGTTTCTTGGTAGGCATTCGTTGTGTGTCTGATGTTTGGTGTGCTCTGGGTTCTTGCAGTTGCGGCTCTTGGGGACCTCTACACCTCCTGGAACAGCCCGGCTCAGCTCGTCGGCTGGTCGGCGGCCGGCGGCGGCGACCCCTGCGGCGCAGCCTGGATGGGCGTCTCCTGCTCGGGCTCCGCCATCACCTCAATGTAAGGGTCTCCCTCTTGTCCTAAATCGTTTACTGATGAAGAATTGAAGAGGGCAAAGGTAGCTGCATTCTGGTTGCATGAAAGGTTTGGCATGGCAGCGTCTTGCAGGGAAAATTCTGTCAGCATTTGCATCCTTTGCAGGCATTTTGGACACCGGAAAAGTGTACGAACATTTACCATATGCGCTGGCCAGAAAAATCTCTGTTTATTTCTGGGACAAAAAGTTCTCCTTTTTCGTTCTTCTGCATGCATGCTGTGGAAAACAGAGATTTATGCAACCCTGCTCTGAAACTGACTACGTACTTTTGTTTGGCTAAGCTTTTGGTACCAAGCTTTGGAGAAACCTCTATGTATTTGTGCTTTTCAATTTAAAGTTGCTCTAGACTATCAAGATGTTACTGACAGAAGATTCTGCATATTTGTGCCAATTTTACTTTCCCCTTCATTCTGCTTTTATCTGATTTTACCGTTGTTGTCATACGAATTTCTCTGAAACGAAGTTAATCAACACTGATACACCCTGCTTCCACCCCTATTTTGCAGCAACCTTTCTGGTATGGGATTGAATGGCACTCTTGGCTACCTACTGTCCAGTCTAGTGGCACTGACAACGATGTATGAGCTAACATCAGTAGTACAAATCTTCATTGCTCTATGTTTTCCTTAAAGTTCATATTATTTTCATTTCTGTACTTGCAGGGACTTGAGTAACAACAGCTTGCATGATGTAATTCCGTATCAGCTGCCACCAAATCTTATCCATCTGTAATGCTTCTCACCTTGCCCATCTTCATTACCATTTGCAAGTAATTTGTTCTTGCTGTTTTACTCATAGCGATGATGCAGGAATTTGGCGAGAAATAATTTTTCTGGCAACATCCCATACTCTATATCCAACATCTTATCACTTGGCTACCTGTAAGTTGCTTACTACCGCAAATATGCAATTAAATTTGTGGCATTTTTTATGTGACATAGTCTAACTACAAATAACATCTGCATGCAGCAATGTCAGTCACAACTCTCTGTTCCAGGAAATCGGCGAACTATTTGGGGGCCTCAATTCGCTTTCTGTATTGTAAGGCCTACTGAGAATATATTTTTCTTTGTCCTTTTTAGAGTACATCATTCACTAAATAAGGAAAGGGGTGCCCAAACCGAAGCTATGAGCTATATCATTCTCTTTCTTCGTCTTTTTTTGCATGCCAAAGATGAATTTAATTATCCAGTTTTACCTGTGAAATGTGCGATGAAATGATGATCATCGGCACTAAGGCGGGTCACTGCATAACTGTTAGCAGTGCATATGCATTTTCCCTGTTACATGACTTCATCTTAAGCTTTTTAAAATCCTTTCAGGGATTTATCTTTCAACAACTTGTCAGGGAATCTTCCAGTTTCTTTTGTCTCTTTGTCAAATCTTTCTAGCCTGTAAGTACTAAATAGTCTTAAACTCGATCTTCTCGCTTTTGTGTTTCAGTTTCATGGTTGTTCCATAATTCTTTACTTTCATCCCATTGTGCAGCTATATGCAAAATAATCAACTATCGGGCACAGTCAGTGTCCTCAGCAACCTAAGCCTTACTACACTGTAAGTGACTTCCCATTTGCCAACATGACTGCTAATATACCTTGCCTGCTTTTTCATCTGATGTGTTCGATAATTGCGCCTTTAAACAGAAATATAGCAAACAACAACTTCAGTGGCTTGATACCCGGGGAACTCAGCTCGATTCCAGACTTGAGGTAGGCACTATAACATATTTCATTGCTATTTTACTACACAAATCATAATTTTTAGATACTAATGGGTCAGTGCAATTGCAACCATAGCGCTGGAGGGAACTCATTTATCAATATGCCTGCATCTCCACCACGGATTATCATGCCACCGTCTCAGAGTCCGGTTGCTCAGCCAGATCGTCCTCAAGTACCGACAACTTTTCCAAATGGCCCTGAGGATGATATCCCTATCGAAGAAGGTGACAAGAAGCAAGGCCGGCAAACAGGTCTGCTTGTAGGGTTGGCTGTTGGGTCAGTGGCTGCTGCTTCATGTATACTTTTCGCGCTGGTGTTCTGCCTTCACAGTGTCCATAAAAGAAAGGATGGTGGTACCAGTGAACCGAAAGACTTTGTAGGTGCTCTTGCAGTAAACATAGACAGAGGTATGCTCCTATTTCTTCGCGCATGATAGTTTCTCGTTACCATTTGAAGTAAACATAGGGATTTGTAGGTTCCCTTGCAGTAGGATTAGACCTGTTTGAGGTAAAGTGAATCAGATTTTGTTGTTTTTTCTGTTTTCAAGATGTAAAAAAAAAGGGTAAAAATTACTAGATTCTGTCTGGTTGGTAATTCAAATCCTTACAACCATCTCGTTTCTTTTTGTGTGTGCGTAGATTCTAACACCAACATCCATCAAGACTCTCCTGTCGCAGCTTCAGTGCTCCCGCGGCCTATTGGCACTCCTGAGAGGGCGTATGGTGTAAATAGTTCTCCAGCAAAGAAGATAAAAGTTCCCGGTGCGGCAACTTCTTATACTGTTGCTTCGCTCCAAGTTGCTACAAACAGCTTCTGTCAAGATACCCTACTCGGTGAGGGTTCACTTGGTCGTGTTTACAGAGCTGATTTCCCCAATGGAAAGGTAAAATTACTTATAGTCAACAGTTACTTTTAGTGCTTTTACAAGCATAGCATTGTTTACATGTTCAGGCCTTTTTATTTTGGCTTCATCATACACTAGAACTGAACTGTGTGCGCGGCCACAGGTGCTTGCGGTGAAGAAGATAGACAGTGCTTCCCTTTCCTTGTATGAAGAGGATCATTTTCTTGAGGTTGTATCAAACATTTCTCGGCTTAGGCACCCGAACATCGTGTCGCTTACGGGCTATTGCGCTGATCATGGCCAAAGGCTTCTTGTATATGAGCACATCGGAAACGGAACACTACATGAAAGGTTGCACTTCTCTGATGAGGCGAACAAGAGCCTTTCTTGGAACACCCGTGTGAGGATAGCGCTAGGCACCGCTCGAGCTTTGGAGTATGTTGTCTGAACTATCTACTGAATCTAGTGCCTTTCACTCTGCACTTTTCTGGTGAAGCGAACTTACAACAGTGTACTGCTAACCTTTGTTCAGGTACCTGCATGAGGTGTGCTTGCCCTCTGTTGTACATAGAAACCTCAAGTCATCAAATATCCTGCTTGATGAAGAGTGCAGCCCACATCTGTCTGACTCTGGGCTTGCCGCCTTCTCACCAAATCCTGAGAGAGAGGTAAGTAACATAGTAGCAACATACTGCCAACGGTGTTTTTTTCAACAGTTTCATATTTTTTTTCATTGTTAGTTGGACTAAATCAGGCATCATTTTGTTATGTTTTGCCAGGTTTCAACCGAGGTGCTTGGCTCACTTGGATACAGTGCCCCAGAATTTGCCATGTCAGGAACACATACCGTAAAGAGTGACGTGTACAGTTTTGGAGTAGTGATGTTAGAGCTACTTACGGGCCGTAAGCCGCTAGACAGGTACCATTTCTGACCTGCAAAAGCTATTGCTGTAAATTTGAACCAAAAATTACATTTTGTTCTCTTGTTGATATTTGAACCATTGTGTTGTGCAGATCCAGGGAGAGGTCAGAGCAGTCCCTTGTCGGGTGGGCAACCCCGCAGCTTCACGACATCGATGCGCTTGCCAAGATGGTTGACCCAGCAATGGAAGGGATGTACCCTGCAAAATCTCTGTCCCGTTTCGCCGACATAATCGCGTTGTCTGTCCAGGTACATCATTTTCTTTTCTCTCATGCTGCATATGGCCATCAACACCTGTCCAGCTTGCAGCTAAAATATGAACAGCATTCAGTAGCAATCTGATCATTCACCCCTGTCAATCTCAAAGTAGAAAAGTAGTGGCTATGTTGATATATGAACTGAATTATTCTCTTCAGAGAGGTAGAGTAGGATCCTAAATTTTCTGTCTGCCCTTCTGTAGCCGGAACCGGAGTTCCGTCCACCGATCTCCGAGGTCGTCCAGCAACTTGTGCGTCTGATGCAGAGGGCTAGCATGTTAAGGCGGCAATCGGGAGACGACCTAGGGTCTTCGTACCGTGCCCCGGAGCGCGAAGGAGGCGCGTGGGACGCAGTCTGAGGCCAAACCTCCTGTCACCTACAAACCAGAGCTGTATCAGAACATAGTATCATTTTGTGAGTATTAGTATGTGTTCGGTTTTTACTCCATTTTTTGTCTGGTATTTCAGGAGCTTCAGCTTATCTGTTTGTACCAAATACACTGGGAATTTTGTGAACGGCTTGTATAGATATAGGATTCTGTTGTGGTGATCAGTTGTAGATAAAAAAGGAAAGGAAAGTAAAGGGAGAGAAAAGGATTTGTGACAAGTTGAATGCGCACGCCTCTGTCAGACGGCGACTTGCGTGTGCCTTGCCAGTGTGGGAAGCCTCACTGATTGGCGGCGAAGCACACGTCGCTAGCTTGTCACGTCCTAACATATATCTTCTTTCAAACTAATTGCGTGCCATGTCAAACGTCCGAGCACATCATCCTTTTGAGTGCTTGTATATTGGTGATGTTGAAGGCTCTTTTGTTTTCATTCTTTTGTTGGGGCCTTGGGAGGATTTTCGATGTGTCGCTCAACGTTTCAAATCCTGATAACATGGTTTTTAAAACCGCACCGGACATCACGCACTCAAGCATCTTTGACCATAATTTTTTTTTGGATTTTTTTGAATTATTTTACTATTTTTGGTGAATTTACTATTCACTCCCGGGCTCAGATGAGCCCGGGAGCCAAAAGGCCCCGTCCGGCTAAAGTGGTCTTATAATCTCTTAGTTTACTTTGCTTGCTAGAAATCGGGTGTTGTGGGCTCCCCGGATTGTCTTGCGTGCATGTCCCCTCTTAGCAATCGACCAACTCCCTTTTCTCCTGCATTGATCCAATCTGTACGTGCGTGTGTCATGTGTTCACTTCGGCCCTCAGCTAGTCACCGCAGTTTCTCTTGCCTAGCCCATACGTCCATGTGCGTGTCCTCTTCTCGGTTCTTGCATATCTTTTGATACCTTGCAGATCAAGGGGGCAGGGGGAAAGTGTTGGTTGCATTTGTTGTGTCCGTCAGTTGGTGGTCCTGCTTTGCGCAGCGTTACATACTACCCTTGAGTCTTGAGCTGTAATGCCGCACGATCTACATGATGAAGCTATGTACTTAGGATAGGGTCATGGATCTGTCCAACATACCCTCCCCAAGGACATCTCTACAAAGAATCAGAAGCAGTCGAAGAGAAACCATCATCCACTCGACCGTGAAGATGTACTCATTCGACCACCTTGAAGACACTCGACCACCAGAAGATGAGAAACCTTCCACTCTGCAACGGTCAGGACTTAAACCATAGCTTTATGGGCATTTACTACACTTTACTGCAGACGTTATCAGTAACGCTCCTCCTTTATGAACATTGAACCCTGTGTAACAGAGGGGACCAGGGGTCATGGCGCACTCTATATAAGCCACCCCCCTCCTCTGGGACAAGGGTTCACATTTTCTGTAATTCACACACATATATTCAGTCGACCGCCTCAGGGCTCCGAAACGTAGGGCTGTTACTTCCTCCGAGAAGGGCCTGAACTCGTAAACTCGTGTGTACAACTCCTCCATAGCTAGGATCTTGCCTCTACATTCTTACCCCCCTATTCTACTGTCAGTCTTAGAACCACGACAGTTGACGCCCACCGTGGGGCAGGTGTCTTAGCGACTTATTGGAGAAGTTGCAATTTTTCCGATCCCCTTCATTATGGTTTCAGGCGGAGGTTTGGTTGAGGGCCGCGAGATCCGTCTCGGCGCTCTTGTGTTTGTCGCCGACGACTCCGCTTGGCTTCAGGAGGCTCCACTCTACGTCGACGCGCTCCTCGCTCGCGGGGCGATGCACTTTCGCGCGTGGGTCCGCGGCGTCCTCCCGCGGCAACCGTCGACCCAATATCAGTCGACTCCGTCAGCTTTCCCCCTCCCTGCGGCTCGCCAGAGCAAACGCTCCGGTCGGTCGAGGCTTCAGCGGTGGGTGAGGCATGCAGTGGCCCGCCAGTCGGCCACCCCTCAAGTCGCGGCGATCGAGCCCGACGAAACTCTCTACGGCCTGTTCGATCTGTCGACTGGCTCCGTAGAGACCGCATCCGAGTGCGACAGCAGCGACCCAACGGCTGAAGTTCTGATGGTCAATGGACCACGCAGCCCTCCTGGCTTCAACCGTGAAGACGGAGGCGACGGGAACGGCGATCCGTCGCGCGTTCACGAGGAGTACCGCCCCGAACCCCTCTCCTCGCAGCAGAGGGAGGAACTTCTCCGCCGGAACATGGATGCATTGCATACTCCTATAGTTGGAGAAACCCCTGAGGCCCAGGCCTTAGAGCAGGCGCGCTTGGCCAACCTGGCTGAGCGCACTCGACTGGAGAACCTCCAACGCGCACTCGACGATCGCGCTCGGCAGCGCGCTCCCGAATCCAGTCAACGCCAGCTTTTTCCTCCTCCGACTCAGGTATACCGAACCCCGATCCAGAATCTGGCTGCTGCTGCCCGGATAGCGGAGTCGATCCAACCCTCCCAGTCAGAAGCTGGTCGAGGTCTGGTGCAGATCCGAGCCTTGCTCTGGGCGGCGGGAGAACAGAATACAGTTGTATCTCAGTCGCGGGATAGGATCCACAGCAGATCCGTGATGGCAGACATAGTTCAGTCGGCCCATAGACCAAGATCGCCTCCGAGGCATGAGGGACGTGGGGATCGACGAGATCAGTACAGAAACCGAGAGTAGTATGATCGTCGAGTCGATCGTGATGATCACCGTCGAGTGCCCACGCCTCCCCAAGGAGCGGGTCGTACGTGCCTCAGCAGCATGAAGACAGACGCCCTCACAGTGTTGGGCGAGGTATTCCAATCGACCCCAGAGAGCCAGGCTTTGATGCGAGATCTATTCTCGTGCAGGGCTTGGTCGACAGAAACAGAGCTCACCGAGAGGGCCATGATAGAGGTCCACAAACCAGCAACAGGGTGCATGTCTCTGGTCCAGAGTGCTTCAGTAGAGCTATCAGAGCTGCGGTGATTCCCCCAACTTCAGGTTGGCGTCTGGAGTTAGTAAGTTCACAGGAGAGTCCAAGCCTGACACTTGGCTTGAAGACTACCGAGTGGCTGTCCAGATTGGTGGCGGCAATGATGAAGTGGCCATGAAACACCTTCCTCTGATGTTGGAGGTCTCAGCTAGAGCATGGCTGAATCAGTTAGCGCCTGGCAGCATCTATACTTGGGAAGATCTCGCCCGAGTGTTTGTTAGAACATTCGAGGGCACTTGCAAACGGCCGACAGGTTTGACAGAGTTACAATGTTGTGTTCAGAAGCCGAATGAAACTTTGAGGGATTATATCCATAGATGGATCACCCTACACCACACGGTAGAAGATGTGTCGGATCATCAGGCAATTTGTGCCTTTAAGGAAGGCGTCAAGTATCAAGAGTTGAATATGAAGTTCGGCTGGACAGGAAATATGACTCTGGCTCGGATGATGGAAATTGCCACCAAGTATGCCAATGGTGAAGAAGAAGAGCGACTCCGGAGCAGCAAGCACAAAGCAGTCGCCCACGAAGCCGGAGGAGGAAACTCCGGTCGGAAACAGAAGCGCAAGGCCGAGCCAGCTGCTCCGGGTGAAGCCTTGGCTGTGGTGCAAGGAAAGTTCAAGGGGAAGCCCAAAGGGCCGTGGAACCCCAAGAAAGTAAAAGATCAAGATGGGAATGACATGTTGGATCTGCCGTGCCATATCCACACCAAAAAAGATGAAGAAGGTAATTTCATTTACCCGAAGCACACCACTCGGCAGTGTCGGCTCCTAATCCAGCAGTTCCGAGAGAAATAGCCCAAGGAAAAGGAGAAAGAAGCAGACAAGGCTGAGGATGAGGAAGAGGATGATGATGGTTAACCCCACGTGAATTCCACTCTGATGATTTTTGCTGACGTTGAGAGCAAAAGTCGATTGAAAGTCATCAACAGGGAAGTGAACATGGTCGCTCCAGTAACACCCAGTTACTTGAAGTGGTCACAGACTGCCATTACATTCGACTAGTCTGACCATCCAGCGCACATAGCCACCCCTGGGAGGCAAGCACTGGTGGTCGACCCGGTGGTCGAAGGCACTCGACTGACAAAGGTCCCGATGGACGGTGGTAGTGGCCTGAACATACTATATGCAGAGACATTGAAGGGAATGAGCATTCCGATGTCCAGACTCAGCGAAAGCCATATGAGTTTCCATGGGGTCATCCAGGAAAGAAGGCTACATCCCTCGGTCAGATTGCACTTGACGTGGTTTTTGGTGATTCCAAAAATTACCGCAAATAAAAGTTGACATTTGAAGTTGTGGATTTCCAGAGTGCTTATCATGCAATTCTAGGCAGGCCAGCTTATGCACGATTTATGGCTCGACCATGCTACGTGTACCTCAAACTGAAGATGCCTGGTCCCAGAGGAGTGATCACTATCTCTGGTAACCGGAAGAAGGCAGAAGAATGCTTTCAGAAGGGCTCAAAGATCGCCGATGCCCAGATGGCCGTGGTAGAATTGCAAGAATACCAGAAAAATGCAGATCCGAGTGACTTGCTGCGAGCCAAGAAGCCAGCCACAGATTCAGCGTTCCAGTCGTCTGGTGAAACGAAGTCGATTCACATTCACCCGACGGATCCCAATGCAGCTCCGACTCACATTTCAACCACACTCGACTCCAAATAGGAAGAAGCGCTCATCCAGTTCCTCCGTGAGAACTGGGACATCTTTGCATGGAAGCCTTCTGACATGCCGGGTGTTCCCAGGGGACTGGCTGAGCATCATTTGCGAGTCAACCCAAAGGTGAAACCAATTAAAGAGCATCTTCGACGGTCCGCCATCCAGAAAAGAAAGGCAATCGGTGAAGAGGTGGCTCGGCTTTTGGCAGCTGAGTTTATCCGAGAGATTTATCACTCCGAGTGGTTAGCCAATGTTGTCATGGTCCCAAAGAAAGACGACTCACTTCGCATGTGTATTGATTTCAAGCATATCAACCGGGCCTGCCCGAAAGATCACTTCCGTCTCCCTCGCATCGATCAGATAGTCGACTCGACTGCAGGGTGCGAGCGTTTGTCCTTTTTGGACGCCTACTCCAGGTACCACCAGATCCGTCTGTACGGACCCGACGAGATAAAGACAGCTTTCATCACCCCGTTTGGGTGCTTCTGTTATGTTACAATGCCATTCGGTTTGAAGAACACCGGAGCCACATTCATGCGGATGATTCAGAAGTGCCTGCTCACTCAGATCAGTCGGAATGTGGAAGCATACATGGATGACATTGTGGTCAAGTCACGTAAAGGTTCCGACCTACTGACTGACCTTGCTGAAACCTTTGCCAACCTCAGAAGGTATGATATCAAGCTCAATCCATCAAAGTGCACGTTTGGAATTCCAGGCGGAAAGTTACTCGGTTTTCTTGTTTCCGAACGAGGAATCGATGCTAACCCAGAGAAAGTAGGCGCTATACTCCGAATGAAACGCCCTGTGCGTGTGCATGATGTCCAGAAGCTTACTGGTTGCTTGGCCGCCCTAAGTCGATTCATTTCTCGCCTCGGTGAAAAGGCGCTGCCTCTTTACCGACTGATGAAGAAATCAGACAAGTTCGAGTGGACCCCAGAAGCTGATGCAGCGTTTGCAGAGCTAAAAGCCCTGCTTTCCACCCAGCCGGTGCTTACTGCTCCAATCAGCAAAGAGCCTCTATTGCTTTATATAGCAGCCACTGGACAAGTCGTCAGTACAGTACTTACGGTCGAGCGGGAAGAAGAAGGAAAAGCTTATAAGGTTGAACGCACAGTTTATTATATTTCTGAAGTCCTGACCCCGTCAAAGCAGAGATATCCTTATTATCAGAAGCTTATCTATGGGATTTACATGACCACGAAGAAGGTTGCACACTATTTCTCGGATCACTCTGTTACAGTCGTCAGCGACGCTCCATTATCAGAGATTCTGCACAACAGAGATGCAACTGGTCGAGTGGCCAAATGGGCGATTGAACTCCTTCCCTTGGATATCAAGTTTGAGGCAAAGCAAGCTATCAAGTCCCAAGCAATAGCAGATTTCCTCGTTGAGTGGATCGAACAGCAACTGCCGACTCAAGTTCACTCTGAGCATTGGACCATGTTCTTTGACGGATCCAAGATGCTAAACGGTTCTGGTGCTGGAGTAGTTCTGGTATCCCCCCGAGGAGACAGGCTTAGATATGTCCTCCAGATTCACTTTGATTCCTCCAACAATGAAGCAGAATATGAAGCACTCCTGTATGGGTTGCGCATGGCCATCTCACTCGGCGTCCGTCGCCTCATGGTCTATGGCGACTCAGATTTAGTAGTTAATCAAGTGATGAAGGAGTGGGACGTCAAAAGCCCATTCATGACTGGTTACTGCAACACGGTGAGAAATCTTGAGAAGAAGTTTGAGGGGTTAGAACTCCACCACATACCCCGACTGAATAATCACACAGCCAACGATTTGGCAAAGATAGGTTCCAAGAGAGAAGCCATTCCCAGCAATGTGTTTTTGGAGCATATTCACTCGCCAACAGTTCAGGAAGATCCTTTTACTGAAGAGCCCCCGCAACCTAAGAGCGCCACAGATCTGACTGAAGTCGAGGTCCCAGCCGTGGTCGACCTGATCATGGAGGTTCTGGCCATTACTCCCGACTGGACGGTGCCCTACATTGCGTACATCCTCAGGAAAGAACTCCGAGAGGATGAAGAAGAGGCTCGACCGATCGTCCATCGATCCAAGGCCTTTACTGTGATAAGAGGGCAGCTATTCAGAGAAAGCGTGACTGGAGTCGGTCAGAAATGCATAACACCAGAAGGTCGAATGATCCTCAATGACATCCACTCGGGGACCTATGGTCATCATGCGTCCTCTCGGGCCATCGTGGCTAAAGCATACTGAGCTGGATTCTATTGGCCACGCGCAAATGAAATGGCGAAAGATATAGTCGACAGATGTGAAGGCTGCCAGTTTTACTCTGACATGTCTCACAAGCCAGCGTCAGCCCTGAAGACCATCCCCCTCATCTGGCCCTTTGCTGTTTGGGGACTGGATATGGTTGGACCACTGAAAGTGCAACTATCCCTAGGTGGTTTTGGTAATTCATAACAACATATATCTCATTGAGCTAATGCTATTCCAAGATGATTATTTCAGGAAAGCTCAATGATTGGCATGGCATGGATGTGAAAGTGGAACCCTCAAAATGCTAAGGACAAAGGATTGGCTCAAGCTCAAAAGCTCAAGACTCTTCATTTTATATTTTAGTGATCCAAGATCACATTGAGTCTTTAGGAAAAGCCAATACTATCAAGGAGGGATGAGGTGTTTCTTAATGAGCCTCTTGCTTCATGTGCTTAGTGATATGCTCCAAAACCCTCAACTACTTTCCCATATCCACATATGACCTAAACCCTAAGCCAAACTCGGTCCTACCGATTCTTTCTATCCGGCGCCACCGAGTTTCATTTGTCATAAGCCATTGCCAAACCCTAGCAATTCGGTTCTACCGATAGGGATCTCGGTCTCACCGAGATGGGATTGCAAACTCTCTGTTTCCCTTTCGTAACTTTTCGGTCTCACCAAAAGAGCGAATCGGTCCCACCGAGATTGCAATGTAAATTCAGTGTTTCCTTTTTGTAACTTTTCGGTCTCACCGAAAGAGCAAATCGGTCCCACCGAGTTTGCCTGACCAACTCTCTGGTTAGCTAATTACCAAAATCGGTCTCACTGAGTTTGTGTAATCGGTCTCACCGAGATTAAGTTATGCCCAAACCCTAACCATATCGGTCCTACCGAGTTGCATGTCAGTCCCACCGAAAATCTCTAACGGTCACTAGGTTTACCTTTTCGGTCCGACCGAGTTTTTTGATTCGGTCCCACCGAGATTGGAAAACTGTGTGTAACGGTTGGATTTTGTGTGGAGGCTATATATACCCCTCCACCTCCTCTTCATTCGTGGAGAGAGCCATCAGAACACATACACAATTCCAACTCATATGTTCTGAAAGAGAACCACCTACTCATGTGTTGAGACCAACATATTCCATTCCTACCATATGAATCTTGATCTCTAGCCTTCCCCAAGTTGCTTTCCACTCAAATCTTCTTTCCACAAAATCCAAATCCTATGAGAGAGAGTTGAGTGTTGGGGAGACTATCATTTGAAGCACAAGAGCAAGGAGTTCATCATCAACACACCATTTGTTACTTCTTGGAGAGTGGTGTCTCCTAGATTGGCTAGGTGTTACTTGGGAGCCTCCGACAAGATTGTGGAGTTGAACCAAGGAGTTTGTAAGGGCAAGGAGATCGCCTACTTCGTGAAGATCTACCGCTAGTGAGGCAAGTCCTTCGTGGGCGATGGCCATGGTGGGATAGACAAGGTTGCTTCTTCATGGACCCTTCGTGGGTGGTTGCTTCTTCGTGGACCCTTCGTGGGTGGAGCCCTCCGTGGACTCGCGCAACCATTACCCTTCGTGGGTGGAGCCCTCCGTGGACTCACGCAACCGTTACCCTTCGTGGGTTGAAGTCTCCATCAACGTGGATGTAGGATAGCACCACCTATCCAAACCATGGGAAAAACATCCGTGTCTCCAATTGCGTTTGAATTCTCCAAACCCTTCCCTTTACATTCTTGCAAGTTGCATGCTTTACTTTCCGTTGCCAATATACTCTTTGCATGCTTGCTTGAATTGTGTGATGATTGCTTGACTTGTCCTACAATAGCTAAAATCTGCCAAGAACTAAAATTGGGAAAAGGTTAAGTTTTTATTTGGTCAAGTAGTCTAATCACCCCCCCTCTAGACATACTTTCGATCCTACAAGTGGTATCAGAGCCTTGGTCTCCATTTGCTTTGATCTCCATAGCTTTTGGTGGTCATAGCCTTGGTTTCACAACCTAGGAGAGTATGGCGTCTAGCGAGGGAAATTATCACCGTAGAGGTCCTTACTTTGATGATACTAATTTTGCTAGTTGGAAGCATAAAATGAAAATGCATATTCTTGGACATAACCCCGCCGTTTGGGCTATTGTGTGTGTTGGTTTGCAAGGTGACTTCTTTGATGGAAAGAACCAAACCGTGAAGCTACCGCGGATGAGTTGAAGATGTTGCAATACAATGCTCAGGCTTGTGATATTCTCTTCAACGGATTGTGCCCCGAAGAATTCAACAAAATCAGCCGTCTTGAGAATGCAAAGGAAATTTGGGACACTTTGATTGATATGCACGAAGGTACCGACTCCGTCAAGGAATCCAAGTTGGATGTGCTTCAAAGTCAACTTGACAAGTTCAAAATGAAGGATGGTGAAGGTGTCGCTGAAATGTACTCTAGGCTTGCTCTCATCACAAATGAGATTGCCGGCTTAGGAAGTGAAGAGATGACCGATAGATTCATCATCAAGAAGATTCTAAGAGCCTTGGATGGAAAATATGATACCGTGTGCACATTGATCCAAATGATGACCAATTACAAAGATCTCAAGCCAACGGAGGTGATTGGAAGAATAGTTGCTTATGAGATGTCACTTAAGGATAAAGAGGAACTTCACAACAAATCAAGTGGTGCCTACAAAGCCTCATGTGAAGCCCCTACATTATCAAGTGAGAAACAAAACTTCAATGAAGAATTGAGCTTAATGGTGAAGAACTTCAACAAGTTCGACAAGAGTAGAAGCAAAAATAGAAGCTTCAAGTCAAGGTCCTACAATGACAAAAGATCTTCTAGTCGAGAGCGAAACTGCTATAGTTGTGGAAGACCCGGACACTATTCCAATGAGTGTACGACTCCCTACAAGAGAAGAGAAGATTCTCCAAAAAGAAGAAGCAAAGAATCACCACCAAGAGAGAGAAGGAGTAGAGATGATCGTTATGAACGAAGATACTCACGGAGAAGCAAGGATTCAGAAAGGAAGGAAAAATCATCAAGGAGCTACACAAAACGAAGACATCAAGCTCATGTTGGTGAATGGGTATCCGGCTCCGACTCCGACAGCCACTCCGAGAGAAGTTATCACTCCGACTCTGAAGATACTCAAGATGAAGGTGTTGCCGGTCTAGCACTTGTGTCAACCAACTCCTACGACATATTTGACTCACCAAATGAAGGAATTGGAAGATGCTTCATGGCCAAAGGTCCTAAGGTAACACACCCCGAGTATGTTGATTTCAATAGTGATGAAGATGACTTGTTAGGTGATGATTTGCTTGTTGACAACTCTAGTGATGAATACTATGATGAAACGTCAATTAATCATGCTAAGCAAGATAAAACGAATGACAATGATAAGGAGAAGATTGAGGCTCTAACTAAAGAACTAAACACTCTTAAGTTAGCTCATGAAACTATCTTCGAAGATCATCGAGAACTTTTAAGAGCTCATGAGAAATTACGCTTTGAAAAGCTCAATCTTGAGCAAGAGCATGAGTTCTTAAAAGCAATCAATGATGATCTCCGCAAGAAAAGTTCTTCTTACATTGCCAAGCATTTACTCTTATCCACTTACATGCCTCAAGTCAAGTCTAGTAACAAGAACAAGAAAGATTCTTCCTCTAGCAGTAACAATGATCGTGCTAAATCCAATACTGTTGCTTCTAGTAGTTCTCTTGATTCCACTAATGATTCTCTTAGCCAAGTTACACTTGAGCAAGAAAATAGCTTATTGAAGGGAATTATAGAGAAAGGAGTGTACAAAAGCCTTGCCGGGAGTAAGCAATTCGAGGAAATTGTGCGCAAGCAAGGAATGCACCGGAAGAATCAAGGTGTTGGTTTTGAACGAAAATTCAATGCCAATGGAGTTGAGTGGGAAGAAGATCAATACCCCAAGACAAAGTTTGTTCCTCAACAAGAGAAGTATGATACTTCTTTCAAGGGGACACAAGCTCAAGATGATCTTCCACCACAAGACTACAAGCAAAAAGGCAAGGACAAGCTTCAAGAGGAAATTGATGCATTTGAAGAAGCCCCTAAGACCTTAGTCAAGTGGATTCCCAAGACTACTTCAAGTTCCACTTCATCAAGTACGACTACAACTCCAAGGATTCCCATCAAGATGGTGTGGATCCAAAAGAAGAAGAACTAGAGAGTTCTTGAGGGTGACTCCGCCAACATACTTCACTCTTATCATTTTGGCAAGAACAAGTGCAATCAACTTCCACATCTTGCACTAGTTCAAGGAGTCACAAACCCTCTTGTTGGTAAGACAAGGGACAAGGTAACCTAAAAGTTTTCATGGACATCATCTTGTGTGTGCATCACTCTATGTCTATGGATATCCTTGTTTGTTCCTTGTGGGACTAACCCATGTAGGTATTGAAAGTGCAATTCACTCAAATGGATAGCTCCAAGTGATCTACATCAACATTGAGCATCCACATCTTCAACATCTACATGAAGTCATCATCGACAAAACCCGAGGTTAGTTCATCCCTCTAAGGGGGGATATCACATCTAGGGGGAGCTTTACTCTAAGACTTGAGCTAAAGCAAATCTAAAGATGTGAACACAACAATGCTTTATGTAAAAGTGGTAACCCCACTTGAGCTTAAACGATGAGTATGACCTATGATCAAGTGTTCTCACTTGACTCCTAAGTCAATATACTCATATATAGATGACCTTGTCATCGCAAATTGCTTGATAGATGCTAGAATTGGTTGTGCATGCCTTGTCACATATTTCATTTGCCATCTTATTGTGTGAGCATGCTGGTTGCATATTTTACTCATTCGAGGACATCCACTTGTTGTTTTGATTGTTTGGTTTTATTTCCTTTTGCCAAGTGGATGGACAAGAATGCCTAAGAACCTCCTCTAGCTAACTATGCTTTTCTCGTCTCAAACTCTATTCATGCTACATCACAAAATTTGATCAAGTCAGATTCGAACCACTCTGTGTGAGGAGCGCTCGGAGTCCCCGATTCGTCATAGACTTAAACTTCCAAAACCTCTTTATGATTCTCGGTCTGACCGATACCCCACTTTCGGTCCTACCGAGATCATTAAGTTGATCTAGGTTTTCGATCTCGGTGCAACCGATTTGAACCATTCGGTCACACCGAGTTGCAACAACTGTATACAGTTTTGCATCTCGGTGCCACTGAGTTGTTCCACTCGGTCACACCGACAGGGTCGGGCTATATATAGTCACGGGCAAAAATTTGGAAATTTCTCCGAACCCCTTCGCCCGCGCGATAGCCTGCTCTGCCAACTTGGTCTCCGGATCGTCTCCTCGCCGCCAGCCGCCTCCAGTCACTGGTCTCCGTCGCCGTCAACGGAAATTCAACCCCGCCGTTGCCGCCGTAGCGAGTCTCCGCCGAACTAGGGTATGGACTCGATCTTTGTGCTATTCCCCAATCCGATTCTTAGCACATTGTGATCATCATGATTCTTGCCACGTTTGTTAAACTTCTATCCAGTCAATGAACTCGTAGATTAGGTTTAATTCGAAAATTTTAGGGTTAGGTTTCCGCCGAAACCATCTCGGACCCACCGAGTTGAAAAACTCGGTCCCACCGATTTGGCTTATGCCATTGCACAAGTGAGACTCGGTCTGACCGAGAATTACTTATCGGTGTGACCGATTTTGGAACTCTGTGAAACCCTAGCAGTCTCGGTGCCACCGAACTGTGACTCGGTCTGACCGAGTTCACTAGTTTAGGTGCCAAAAGTGCTTCGGTATCACCGAGTTTAGAAATCGGTAGATCCGAGATGCTTTCAGCGGGAAACTAAAACTAAGTTTTTGAATTATTCTTTTGCAAAAATCTCTGCATTTTGTGATGCTTATCCACTCTATCTCACCTATAACCTATTCACAGGGTCATCAGTTAGAGTTTGCATCATGTCAGACCAAAGTGATAGCCAGAACTTGTCAGAGCAGCAAGTGCAGATGAGTGAGGGCACTAGTCCCTCAAGTTCCTCAAATGATGGCAGCAGGAGCACCCCTAGCAATCTGCCTAAAGCTGCCACAAGACAGAGAAAGAAGAGAACCTCAGACTCAGAAGATGAGGATTATGTGGCAGAAGAGGAAGCAACTTCCATGAGAGTTGAGCCAGCACAGGGCATAAAACCAGGGATGAAGATCAAAAGTCCAGCAGGCAGGCAGCCTATGTCAAAGGCCAGAGCTTCAACTGAGAAGCCCACTCCCATTGAGCCAGTTGCTGCTGAAGGCAAGAAGAGGAAAGAAAGGGTGAAGAAAACTATAGCCAGAGTGCTTGGCAAGGCTTCCATCATGGAAGATGAGGAGGAAGAAGAAGAGGTAGCTGCACCAACACCTAAGGCACCCAAGCTGATGGGTGATGCCATAAGAACAGGGGCAGCTGCTTCCAAGGCCAAGCCAGCTCCAAAGCCAAAGCCAAAGAGGAACACAAGAAGCATCCCAGCTACTGAGAAGAACAAGGCCCCAGTGCCTGAAGCTGCAGAAGAAGAAGAGAATGTTCTTAGAAAGCTCAAGCCCAACATCCCAGACCACAACGATGCTCATCCTGTGGCTGAGGATATGAAACTCAGAAGAGATTCAGGGCTCCGGAAGTGGAGAGAAGCAGACCTGTATGCTTCAAGGATAAGGACTGCAGTTGACTACAGGTTTCACACCAAGGAGCAGCAAGACTTTTATGAGACAGTGCTGCTAGACAAGAAGCCAATTGTCTGTGATATGAGATGGGTTGATTGGCAATACATCAAGGACAACGAAGAGTACTACCCTGGAGTGCAGGACAGCTTCAAGGCATGTGGAGTAGAGGACTTTGTTGGGCAGAAGCTCACAAAGTGGAACGAGGAACTCATCATGCAGTTCTACTCCACAGCCCATTTCTATCCAGATGGCTGGATTGTATGGATGTCAGAGGGTACGAGGTACCAGTCTACAGTTGCTGAATGGGCTCAGCTGATTAATGCCCCAGAAGAGCATGACAATGACTTGGACATTTATGCCAAGAAGAAGATGGACCACAACTCAATGTCAAACATGTACAAGGAGATTCCAAATGAAGCACTTGATACGTTCAAGTTTGGCTCAGTACACTATCTTCTGTCAGGGCTGCCAACCATCAACTGGATTCTTAGGCACACCCTATTGCCCAAGTCTGGAGATCACAAGATGATCAGGGGCCACGTGATCAACTTGCTTCATATCTTTGACGTGCCACAGAAATTCAAAGTCATGAGCCTTATGATTGAAACAATCAAGAGGACAGCAGCAGACCAGAAGAGGAGCTATGGATATGCCCCACAGATTCAGGAGCTCATCAACTCTAAGATGGGCACGGGGATATACTTATTGGACAAGGAACACCTGCCCATCCGTCCAGATTTTGAAGATAATCAAGTGGTCATGACTGAGAATGAGCCATCATCTGCCCAAGCACAAGCCAAGAAGGAGAAGGCGAGGAAGGAGAAAGCTGCCAAGATGCCTACTCAAGAGGAGGCATCTGAATATTTCCAGAAAACCAAACAAGAGCAGCTTGGTTACTTGATTGCATCCACCCTGCGGATTGAGAAAGGACTAGCTACCCTAACTCAGAACCAGGCAAGCTTAGAGAGGATCATGGAACAAAAGTTCTATGACTTGGATGTCAAAGTGACAGAGATTCAGACTGCGGTGGAGCAGCTCCAGGATGACATGCAGGAGAGGAGAGGCAAGACTACAACTGATGCCTTTGCCAGAGTGCCACGAGGTCCGAGGTCGTCTGCAGTGCCAGTTGCTGACCCCAGAGCCACCACGTCTGCACCAGCTACAGCCTCAGTTCCACCAGCTCCAGCGTCCACTTCAGCCTCGACTCCGACCACGTCTACAGAAGGCTTCATCCTTGGAGGGCTCCAGACTCCACCACCACCTGAAGATCAAGCCTGAGTGTCGACTTAGCACTATGCATTTTCTAGGAACTTTTTGGTAACTTGTTGCCAAAGGGGGAGAAAATGTATAGATCATAGGCTTCGAGAGAGTGTGTTGCTTTTATTCTCTCTTGTTTTATTTGGTGGTTTTTTTTCAAACTTTGTTTGCTTTTGTGTGAGATACTATGTCTTTGCTCGTGAGACATTGATGATCATGTGTTTGATCATAAGCTACACTTAATGTTTGCTTAATATTATCATCTTATCTATCTTATGTGATCATTCACTATTCTTGGTGATGAGTGCATGTATTTCATTCTTATCATTTTAAGCGCTCCACCAAGATGTATGTGACATGGAAGAGTAACCCATGACTCTAACTCTTTGTGCATTTGCAGTCCAAAGCAAATTTTAAATATGCACAAATTTAGGGGGAGCTCTTACTTGTCACATACTTCTCAAAGCGACGATATATTTCATGCTTATTATCATTTGTCGAAGCTTTGATCTATATGTTGTCATCAATTACCAAAAAGGGGGATATTGAAAGTGCAACTATCCCTAGGTGGTTTTGGTAATTCATAACAACATATAGCTCATTGAGCTAATGCTATTCCAAGATGATTATTTCAGGAAAGCTCAATGATTGGCATGGCATGGATGTGAAAGTGGAACCCTCAAAATGCTAAGGACAAAGGATTGGCTCAAGCTCAAAAGCTCAAGACTCTTCATTTTATATTTTAGTGATCCAAGATCACATTGAGTCTTTAGGAAAAGCCAATACTATCAAGGAGGGATGAGGTGTTGCTTAATGAGCCTCTTGCTTCATGTGCTTAGTGATATGCTCCAAAACCCTCAACTACTTTCCCATATCCACATATGACCTAAACCCTAAGCCAAACTCGGTCCTACCGATTCTTTCTATCCGGCGCCACCGAGTTTCATTTGTCATAAGCCACTGCCAAACCCTAGCAATTCGGTTCTACCGATAGGGATCTCGGTCTCACCGAGATGGGATTGCAAACTCTCTGTTTCCCTTTCGTAACTTTTCGGTCTCACCGAAAGAGCGAATCGGTCCCACCGAGATTGCAATGTAAATTCAGTGTTTCCTTTTTGTAACTTTTCGGTCTCATCGAAAGAGCAAATCGGTCCCACCGAGTTTGCCCGACCAACTCTCTGGTTAGCTAATTACCAAAATCGGTCTCACCGAGTTTGTGTAATCGGTCTCACCGAGATTACGTTATGCCCAAACCCTAACCATATCGGTCCTACCGAGTTGCATGTCAGTCCCACCGAAAATCTCTAACGGTCACTAGGTTTACCTTTTCGGTCCGACCGAGTTTTTTGATTCGGTCCCACTGAGATTGGAAAACTGTGTGTAACGGTTGGATTTTGTGTGGAGGCTATATATACCCCTCCACCTCCTCTTCATTCGTGGAGAGAGCCATCAGAACACATACACAATTCCAACTCATATGTTCTGAAAGAGAACCACCTACTCATGTGTTGAGACCAAGATATTCCATTCCTACCATATGAATCTTGATCTCTAGCCTTCCCCAAGTTGCTTTCCACTCAAATCTTCTTTCCACAAAATCCAAATCCTATGAGAGAGAGTTGAGTGTTGGGGAGACTATCATTTGAAGCACAAGAGCAAGGAGTTCATCATCAACACACCATTTGTTACTTCTTGGAGAGTGGTGTCTCCTAGATTGGCTAGGTGTCACTTGGGAGCCTCCGACAAGATTGTGGTGTTGAACCAAGGAGTTTGTAAGGGCAAGGAGATCGCCTACTTCGTGAAGATCTACCGCTAGTGAGGCAAGTCCTTCGTGGGCGATGGCCATGGTGGGATAGACAAGGTTGCTTCTTCGTGGACCCTTCGTGGGTGGTTGCTTCTTCGTGGACCCTTCGTGGGTGGAGCCCTCTGTGGACTCGCGCAACCATTACCCTTCGTGGGTGGAGCCCTCCGTGGACTCGCGCAACCGTTACCCTTCGTGGGTTGAAGTCTCCATCAACGTGGATGTAGGATAGCACCACCTATCCGAACCACGGGAAAAACATCCGTGTCTCCAATTGCGTTTGAATTCTCCAAACCCTTCCCTTTACATTCTTGCAAGTTGCATGCTTTACTTTCCGCTGCCAATATACTCTTTGCATGCTTGCTTGAATTGTGTGATGATTGCTTAACTTGTCCTACAATAGCTAAAATCTGCCAAGAACTAAAATTGGGAAAAGGTTAAGTTTTTATTTGGTCAAGTAGTCTAATCACCCCCCCTCTAGACATACTTTCGATCCTACAACCACTGAGAACTGGCAGGAGCGGCTTCACTCATGTTCTCGTTGCAGTCGACAAGTTTACCAAATGGATCGAAGCTAAACCTATCAAGAACCTTGATGCTAGCACCGCCGTTAGTTTTATCAGAGAATTGGCATTCAGATATGGAGTCCCACACAGCATCATCATAGACAATGGATCGAACTTCGATTCTGATGAGTTCAGAGCTTTCTGCGCCTCTCAGGGCACTCGAGTCGACTATGCTTTTGTCGCTCACCCGTAGTCGAACGGACAAGCAGAAAGAGCCAATGGCCTAATTCTCAAAGGACTGAAACCCCGACTGATGCGTGATCTCAAACACGCAGAAGGCGCTTGTGTTGATGAACTTCCGTCAGTTCTGTGGGGTTTGAGGACAACTCCTAATCGGTCGACTGGACGAACTCCTTTCTTCTTAGTCTATGGAGCCGAAGCTGTTCTGCCAAGTGATCTTCTCCACAATGCACCCCGAGTTGAGCTCTTCTCCGAAGAGGAAGCAGAGCAGGCCCAGCAAGATTCAGTCGATCTCTTAGAGGAGGAAAGAGAGATGACCTTGATCCGCTCGACCATTTATCAGCAAGACCTGCGTCGGTTCCACGCCAGAAATGTAAGGGGTCGAGCCTTTCGAGAAGGAGACCTGGTTCTTCGAGTGGATCAACAAAAACCACACAAGCTTTCCCTGACTTGGGAGGGCCCCTTCATCATCACCAAAGTTCTCCACAACGGAGCATACCATCTTTACAGTATTGAGCATCAGAAAGACGAGCCACGAGCTTGGAACGCGGAGCTGCTCCGCCCCTTTTATACTTAAGCACTCGTTTGAATAAAATGTAATAAGAAACACCTTTGTAATTTGTTTATCAAAGACAAGAGCTTATGGTCCTATCATTCGATTGTTGTGTTCTTATTTACTTCTGAAATCCCCCAGTGGGTGGGCTTAGTCGCGAATCCGTTTCGCCTAAGTTTGAAAGAAAATCCTACCGAGTGGAGAGCAATCCTCCCACTCGGGGGCTTAGCTGCAGTCCAGTACTCGCCTAAGTTCTCTCATAGGAGACTTAGCTGCAGTCCAGTACTCGCCTAAGTTCGAAAAAATCCTACCGAGTGGAGAGAAATCCTCCCACTCGGGGCTTAGCTGCAGTCCGGTACTCGCCTAAGTTCTCTCACTAGGAGACTTAGCTGCAGTCCAGTACTCGCCTAAGTTTGAAAAAATCCTACCGAGTGGAGAGCAATCCTCCCACTCGGGGGCTTAGCTGCAGTCCAGTACTCGCCTAAGTTCTCTCACTAGGAGACTTAGCTGCAGTCCAGTACTCGCCTAAGTTCGAAAAAATCCTACCGAGTGGAGAGCAATCCTCCCACTCGGGGGCTTAGCTGCAGTCCAGTACTCGCCTAAGTTCTCTCACTAGGAGACTTAGCTGCAGTCCAGTACTCGCCTAAGTTTGAAAAAATCCTAACGAGTGGAGAGCAATCCTCCCACTCGGGGGCTTAGCTGCAGTCCAATACTCGCCTAAGTTCTCTCACTAGGAGACTTAGCTGCAGTCCAGTACTCGCCTAAGTTCGAAAAAGTCCTACCGAGTGGAGAGCAACCCTCCCACTCGGGGGCTTAGCTGCAGTCCGGTACTTGCCTAAGTTCTCTCATTAGGAGACTTAGCTGCATTCCAGTACTCGCCTAAGTTTGAAAAAATCCTACCGAGTGGAGAGAAATCCTCCCACTCGGGGGCTTAGCTGCAGTCCGATACTTGCTTAAGTTCTCTCATTAGGAGACTTAGCTACAGTCCAGTGCTCGCCTAAGTTCGAAAATCCCTACCGAGTGGAGAGCAATCCTCCCACTCGGATGCTTAGCTGCAGTCCAGTACTCGCCTAAGTTTGAAAAATCCTACCGAGTGGAGAGCAATCCTCCCACTCGGGGGCTTAGATGCAGTTTAGTACTCGCCTAAGTACCTCTATCCGCAAGGACGACGAGGTGCAGGTCGACCGCAACCTTCTCCTTCGGAGCTATGACAAAAGTATAACATCTGCTCCATCCCTATCCGCAAGGACGACGAGGTGCAGGTCGACTGCAACCTTCTCCTTTGGAGCTACGGCACAAGTACAATGTCGGCTCCATCCCTATCCACAAGGACGACGAGGTGCAGGTCGACTGCAACCTTCTCCTTCGGAGCTACGACACAAGTACAACGTCCGCTCCATCCCTATCCGCAAGGACGACAAGGTGCAAGTTGACTGCAACCTTCTCCTTCGGGGCTACGACACAAGTACAACGTCTGCTCCATCCCTATCCGCAAGGACGACGAGGTGCAGGTCGACTGCAACCTTCTCCTTCGGAGCTACGACACAAGTACAACGTCCGCTCCATCCCTATCCGCAAGGACGACGAAGCGCAGGTCGACTGGAGCCGCCACCTTAGAGCTGCGTCTCCAGCGCAAAGACTATTCCAAGCAGTGAGCAAAGTCCATTCGAAGGCAAACGCAAGCACATTCGGAAATAAACCAAATTTAGATAAATCCTAAAAAGTCCAAGCAGCAAATCAAAAGTACTCAGGCATCAATCCCGAAGGAGTTCAACGGTTACAACAATCACTCGACATTCCGAGGCAAATTTAAAGTAGATTCAAGTTTCATAAGTTTGTTCACTCGGCCGGAGGAGGGCTGGCAGGCTCCACGAATGAGTCCAGGTCGATCCCATCAGCTATCCGAGTGGCAGCAGTAATGAAAGTCTCCATGAAGGACTGGAAGTCATGCTTTTTTGGTGTTAGCGACTTTGATCGCAGCCAGCTTGTCTTCACGAACTTCCTTGCAATGGACTCACACCAAGGACAGCGCCACGTCAGCACCACATCAGGCGAAGGATTTCTTCCATTCTTGCACTCGGTCAGGGATTTCGTTCAGTCCAGTCATCAGGGATTCCAGGTCATTCTGAAGCGTCGCCTCCGGCCAAAGCGATGAGTCGATTCGGGAGACTACCTCCTTCAGGCGCGCGAGGTAGCTTGTGGCGCTGGCGATACGGGACTCCAGTCGGAGCACGTTCATTGTAGTTTCGTCGCAGACTGGAGAAGCGATAGGGTACAGACCCGCCTCGACCCTTCCAGTTTCCTCGTCGAAGTCTTGGCAGAATTCTACAGGAAAAAATTAGTCAATCGACCGATCAAGATCCGATCGCAGGCATCAACACAGTCGGATTAAAAGAAATACCTTCCAGCGTGAGATAAAGCTTCTTGGCAAGAGTCCTCAGATAAGCTTCCGTGTCATTCCTCTTGCGGATCGCAGACTCCAACTTTTCATTCAGGACGACCTTGTCCTTCTTCAGACTGGTCACCTCGCGGTTAGCTTCATTAAGACAAGATTTCAGTTTGGTCACCTCTCCTTCCAGCGTTCCGATTGAGGCAAGCTTCTGGTCTGCGAGAGCAGTTTTGTCTTGGGCTGCTTTTTGCACGGCGGCGAGGTCCGAGTCCTTCTTCTCTAGAGCCAGCTTCATTTTCTCTGCAAAAGAAACAATCGAATCAAAGAAGAGATCAAAGGAATATATTGAAAGTCAGTCGACAGTCAGTTACCTTCCATACCAGCGGCTTCGTCTTGAGCTTTCTTCAGATTCTGCTGAGCTAATTCCAAGTCGAGGTTGAGTTGCCTCTGCTTCTCCTCAAGTTCAGCAAACTTAGAAATAAGAGTACAAGACTTCTGCAGAAGGAAAAAGACAGATCAGTCGATAAGATCAAAGGTTGTTTACTTCCGAGTGAATAAAACCTAAATAAGTTCGCTTAGACCCCAGCCGACTACACACAGTCGACTGCGGTCCCAGGGGCTACACCCAGTGGGTGCACTTGGCGTGCCCCCGCTGACTAAGACGCAAAAAAGGCTGTTCAGACCCCAGTCGACTGCCAGCAGTCGAATGCGGTCTCGGGGACTACACCCAGTGGGTGCACTTGGCGTGCCCCCACAGGTTCAGCTCCCACTCGACCGGCCCACCTGAGTCGAGTGTAAGGAGTAAAAAAGAAAAGAAAGGAGAACTCAGACCCCAGCCGACTGCCAGCAGTCGACCGCGGTCTCGGGGACTACACCCAGTGGGTGCACTTAGCGTGCCCCCACCGGTTAAGATCCCACTCGCCCAGACCGAGTGGAAAATCGAAACTACCAAAAACAACAAAACACCCAGTGGGTGCTCTAATTTGACGCAAACAACAGCAGATTATGTAGAAGAAGATTTTTTCGAGTAACACTTCCTCAGAGAGCAAAAACAGTCGGAAAGTCTACTCACTTGGACATTGGCCCGAAGGGCAGTACTGGCGTCGTAGGCAGCCTGGCTGTTCTCATGCACCGTCTTCACCCGCTCCATCATCATGTCAGCCTGTCGGATGGCTTCCGCAGCCGCTTCCGACTGGTTGTCCGGGATGGGGTAGCTGGTGAAAAAGTGAGCAGTCGACCCAGGTGCGGCGGCTTGGAGCTCCATGGTGTGGAGTTGGACGACTGAAGGAATCACAGGTGCAGTCGGCGGTGTGGGGTGCTCACTCGACAAAGGTGCAGCGAAGGTCACAGAAGCCCTGCCCGCGTCTTCAGGTTGACGGACGGGAGGTGTCGTAGTGGGTTCTTGCCGAGACATCCTACCAGCGGCTACCTTCTTGCTCTTCTTGGGCTTAAGAGCCACATCTTCATCGTCATCTGGAAGATTGATGACGTTGGGTGGAGCTGCAAGGCAGATCATTCGACCCCAAGTGAGCCACTCGAACGCGATCGACCAAAGAATCAAGAACGAAATCGCAAGAGTTTATACCTGGGTTGGAGGTTACCGCATCTTCCATTTCCTCGTCCCAGTATTGGAGAGAAGAGGTTCCTGACGTAGCAGCACTGCAAAGACCCGCACTCAATTGGTTACGTCCGGTTAATTGAGTCGACAAGAAGGACAATTCAGATGGTTACCCGGAGATAGTAGGAACGGTCACTTTGATCCTGGGCAAAGCTTTTGGCAGCTTGGAGGAGGTAGCTTTCGGCGCTGGAGGCGGCGCAACTTTGGACTGCTTTGGAGCCTTTTCAGTCGGCATCGGGGAAGACGTCCTAGGACGCTTCGAAGACTGACCAGTCGGCGCGGCCACCAAGTCCGGAGCACTTGTCGGGTCGTGAGCATGTTTGGATCTCCTTTCCCTGCGAGGAGGCGAGTCGACTTATTCGTCATCGGTCGATTCGTTGCTCTCCTCGTCCTCCTCGGCCTCTGAATGCTCCTCGCTGCTCTCGCCCCCGCTGGCTTCTTCCTCGGCGTCTTGGTCCTGCACTCCGTTGGGCATTGAGTACATGTCGATGAGGGCCTGAAATGACAACGATCAAAGGAAATTCAGTCGACCATAAACAAGATATCACACGGTGAATCGGAAAGATACTTGATAAAACAGAACTATACCTGCTCCGGCTGGTGCGAGTTGTCGAATGGAATCACCCTCCTAGACCCCCGAGGGTTGTCTTTGTTGCTGGTGATCCCCATCAACCACTTCTGTATCCTCGCTGACATCCTCCGGGTGGATCCGAGTGGAATCCTCGAGCCCAGAGTACATCAACATCGGATGATCACGCGCCTGAAGCGGTTGGATGCGTCGACCGAGAAAGACCTCCAGCAGGTCCATCCCGGTCACCCAGTCGCGGACGAGTTGGACGACCCGCTCGACCAACACCTTGACCCGCGCCTTCTCTTCTGGAACGGGTGCAGGCTTCTCCACTTGAGCCAACGAAAAGGGAGGAAGTCCAGTCGACTGACCCGGGGTCGGCTGATCCTTGCGGTAGAACCAAGTCGACTGCCAGCCCCAGACCGAGTCAGGAAGAATCATGGCTGGGAAAGTACTCTTGCTCCTCATCTGGATCCCCAGACCCTCGCACATCTGGATCACTTGTGTCTTCTCATCACTTGACTTGGCCTTTTTGACCGACTGGGAGCGGCAGGTGAAGATGTCATTGAAAAGACCCCAGTGTGGTCGACAGCCCAAGAAGTTTTCACACATCGACACGAAAGTGGCCAGATAGACTATGGTGTTTGGAGTGAAATGGTGGAATTGAGCCCCAAAGAAGTTCAAAAAACCCCGGAAGAAAGGATGGGGAGACAGTGAGAATCCACGATCTACGTGGGTCGCAAGGAGAACACACTCACCCTCCCTTGGTTGCGGCTCAGTTTCGTTCCCCGGGAGCCGTGCCGACTTGTCGGGGATCAGTCCCCCCTCCACCAGGTCGTCGAGGTCGGCCTGGGTGATTGTTGAGCGGATCCAGTCGCCCTGGATCCAGCCTAGCGGCAGGTCGGATCTCGACGAGGACCCGCCCCGGCTGGTCCGCTTGCCCTTCGCCTTCGCGGTCGCCTTCTTTGCGCGCTCCAGCGCCACCGTCTTCTCTTTCCCCATGGCGACGGAGCGAGCTTGAGCAAGAGTCCGGCAATGAGAGCAGAAGTGAGCGCGTCGGAGAGATTGGGAGAAGAAGAAGAGAGAATGGGAGCGCACGGGGCAGAGGCCTGGTCTGGGGCCTTTTATAAGGTCGTTACCTGAGTGACTGACTGGTGGACCCAGGTGATCTAAACAAATCCCGCAATAGTCGCGCGTGCAGTACGTGGCAAAAAGGTGGCGCGGGGATCGAGGAGACTTGCCTAATCCGTCCCGATAACCTCGGTTCCGTCCATCTAGCGCACTTCCCAAAATTCGAATCCCGCGAGATCCGCGGAGAGCAGAACAACCTGTCAGACTGAAGACAAACATCCTCTACATCATCATTCGGAATTCTACCATGAAAATTCACTCGACAAAAACCAAGAATGGACCAAGGCGACTGAGAAAGGAGTCGACGTCGTCACCTCAACTCATTGTTCCAGAACAAGATATACTCATAACACAAAGAATGGGTCGGAAGTGTTCCCAACTCCTTCCCCACTCAAACCCTGATCCATTCGGGGGCTAATGATGAAGCTATGTACCTAGGTCAGCCATGCTCTAGCTAAGCCCTCCGAGATCTTCCCAAGCAGAGTCGATCCAACCCTTCCTCTGATGATAAAGTGGCCATGAAACACCTTCCTCTGATGTTGGAGGGCTTAGCTAGAGCATGGCTGAATCAGTTAGTGCCTAGCATCATCTATACTTGGGAAGATATCGCCCGAGTGTTTGTCAGAACATTCGAGGGCACTTGCAAACGGCCGGCAGGTTTGACAGAGTTACAGTGTTGTGTTCAGAAGCCGAATGAAACTTTGAGGGATTATATCTAGAGATGGATCACCCTACACCACACAGTAGAAGATGTGTCGGATCATCAGGAAATTTGTGCCTTTAAGGAAGGCATCAGGTATCGAGAGTTGAATATGAAGTTCGGCCGGACAGGAAATATGACTCTGGGTCGGATGATGGAAATTGCCACCAAGTATGCCAATGGTGAAGAAGAAGAGCGACTCCGGAGCGGCAAGCACAAAGCAGTTGCCCACGAAGCCGGAGGAGGAAACTCTGGTCGGAAACAGAAGCGCAAGGCCGAGCCAGCTGCTCTGGGTGAAGCCTTGGCTGTGGTGCAAGGAAAGTTCAAGGGGAAGCCCAAAGGGCCGTGGAACCCCAAGAAAGTAAAAGATCAAGATGGGAATGATGTGTTGGATCTGTCGTGCCATATCCACACCAAAAAGATGAAGAAGGTAATTTCATTTACCCGAAGCACACCACTCGGCAGTGTTGGCTCCTAATCCAGCATTTCCGAGAGAAACAGCCCAAGGAAAAGGAGAAAGAAGCAGACAAGGCTTAGGATGAGGAAGAGGATGATGATGGTTATCCCCACGTGTATTACACTCTGATGATTTTTGCTGACGTTGAGAGCAAAAGTCGATTGAAAGTCATCAACAGGGAAGTGAACATGGTCGCTCCGGTGACACCCAGTTACTTGAAGTGGTCACAGACTGCCATTACATTTGACCAGTCTGACCATCTAGCGCACATATCCACCCCTAGGAGGCAAGCACTAGTGGTCGACCCGGTGGTCGAAGGCACTCGACTGACAAAGGTCCTAATGGACGGTGGTAGTGGCCTGAACATACTGTATGCAGAGACATTGAAGGGAATGGGCATTCTGATGTCCAGACTCAGCGAAAGCCATATGAGTTTCCATGGGGTCATTCCAGGCAAGAAGGCTGCATCCCTCGGTCAGATTGCACTCGACGTGGTTTTCGGTGATTCCAAAAATTACCGCAAAGAAAAGTTGACGTTTGAAGTTGTGGATTTCCAGAGTGCTTATCATGCAATTCTAGGCAGGCCAGCTTATGCACGATTTATGGCTCGACCATGCTACATGTACCTCAAACTGAAGATGCCTGGTCCCAGAGGAGTGATCACTATCTCTGGTAACCGGAAGAAGGCAGAAGAATGCTTCCAGAAGGGCTCAAAGATCGCCGATGCCCAGATGGCCGTGGTAGAATTGCAAGAATACCAGAAAAATGCAGATCCAAGTGACTTATTGCGAGCCAAGAAGCCAACCACAGATTCAGTGTTCCAGTCGTCTGGTGAAACGAAGTCGACTCACATTCACCTGACGGATCCCAATGCACCTCCGACTCACATTTCAACCACACTCGACTCCAAATAGGAAGAAGCGCTCATCCAGTTCCTCCATGAGAACTGGGACATCTTTGCATGGAAGCCTTCTGAGATGCCGGGTGTTGCCAGGGGACTGGCTGAGCATCGTTTGCGAGTTGACCCGAAGGTGAAACTAGTTAAAGAGCATCTTCGACGGTCTGCCGTCCAGAAAAGAAAGGCAATCGGTGAAGAGGTGGCTCGGCTTTTGGCAGCTGAGTTTATCCGAGTGATTTATCACTCCGAGTGGTTAGCCAATGTTTTCATGGTCCCAAAGAAAGACGACTCACTTCGCATGTGTATTGATTTCAAGCATATCAATCGGGCCTGCCCGAAAGATCACTTCCCTCTCCCTCGCATCGATCAGATAGTCGACTCGACTGCAGGGTGCGAGCGTTTGTCCTTTTTGGACGCCTACTCCGGGTACCACCAGATCCGTCTGTACGGACCCGACGAGATAAAGATAGCTTTCATCACCCCGTTTGGGTGCTTCTATTATGTCACAATGCCATTCGGTTTGAAGAACGCCGGAGCCACATTCATGCGGATGATTCAGAAGTGCCTGCTCACTCAGATCAGTCGGAATGTGGAAGCATACATGGATGACATTGTGGTCAAGTCACGTAAAGGTTCCGACCTACTGACCGACCTTGCTGAAACCTTTGCCAACCTCAGAAGGTATGATATCAAGCTCAATCCATCAAAGTGCACGTTTGGAATTCTAGGTGGAAAGTTACTCGGTTTTCTTGTTTCCGAACGAGGAATCGATGCTAACCCAGAGAAAGTAGGCGCTATACTCCGAATGAAAAGCCCTGTGCATGTGCATGATGTCCAAAAGCTTACTGGTTGCTTGGCCGCCCTAAGTCAATTCATTTCTCGCCTCAGTGAAAAGGCGCTGCCTCTTTACCGACTGATGAAGAGATCAGACAAGTTCGAGTGGGCCCCAGAAGCTGATGGAACGTTTGCAGAGCTAAAAGCCCTGCTTTCCACCCAGCCGGTGCTTGCTGCTCCAATCAACAAAGAGCCTCTACTGCTTTATATAGCAGCCGCTAGACAAGTCGTCAGTACAGTACTTACGGTCGAGCGGGAAGCAGAAGGAAAAGCTTATAAGGTTCAACACCCAGTTTATTATATTTCTGAAGTCCTGACCCCGTCAAAACAGAGATATCCTCATTATCAGAAGCTTGTCTATGGGATTTACATGACCACGGAGAAGGTTGCACACTATTTCTCGGATCACTCTGTTACAGTCGTCAGCGACGCTCCATTGTCAGAGATTCTGCACAACAGAGATGCAACTGGTCGAGTGGCTAAATGGGCGATTGAACTCCTTCCCTTGGATATCAAGTTTGAGGCAAAGAAAGCTATCAAGTCCCAAGCAATAGCAGATTTCCTCGTTGAGTGGATCGAACAGCAACTGCCGACTCAAGTTCACTCTGAGCACTGGACCATGTTCTTTGACGGATCCAAGATGTTGAACGGTTCTGGTGCTGGAGTAGTTCTGGTATCCCCCCGAGGAGACAGGCTCAGATATGTCCTCCAGATTCACTTTGATTCCTCCAACAATGAAGAGGTTCCTGATGTAGCAGCACTGGAAAGACCCGCACTCAATCGGCTATGTCCGGTTAATTGAGTCGACGAGAAGGACAAGTCAGATGGTTAGCCGGAGATAGTAGGAACGGTCACTTTGATCCTGGGCAAAGCTTTTGGCAGCTTGGAGGAGGTAGCTTTCGGCGCTGGAGGCGGCGCAACTTTGGACTGCTTTGGAGCCTTTTCAGTCGGCGTCGCGGAAGACGTCCTAGGACGCTTCGAAGACTGAACAGTCGGCGCGGCCACCAAGTCCGGAGCACTTGCCGGGTCGTGAGCGTGTTTGGATCTCCTTTCCCTGCGAGGAGGCGAGTCGACTTCTTCGTCATTGGTCGATTCGTCGCTCTCCTCGTCCTCCTCGGCCTCCGAATGCTCCTCGCCACTCTCGCCCCCGCTGGCTTCTTCCTCGGCGTCTTGGTCCTGCACTCCGTTGGGCATTGAGTACATGTCGGTGAGGGCCTGAAAAGACAACGATCAAAGGAAATTCAGTCGACCATAAACAAGATCTCACACGGTGAATCGGAAAGATATTTGATAAAACAGAACTATACCTGCTCCGGCTGGTGCGAGTTGTCGAATGGAATCACCCTCCTAGACCCCCGAGGGTTGTCTTTGTTGCTGGTGATCCCCATCAACCACTTCTCCAAAGTATCCTTGCTGACATCCTCCGGGTGGATCCGAGTGGAATCCTCGAGCCCAGAGTACATCCACATCGGATGATCACGCACCTGAAGCGGTTGGATGCGTCGACCGAGAAAGACCTCCAGCAGGTCCATCCCGGTCACCCAGTCACGGACGAGTTGGACGACCCACTCGACCAACACCTTGACCTGCGCCTTCTCTTCTGGAACTACCTTCAGGGGGCAGGCTTCTCCACTCGAGCCAAGGAAAAGGGAGGAAGTCCAGTCGATTGACCTGGGGTCGGCTGATCCTTGCAGCAGAACCAAGTCGACTGCCAGCCCCGGACCGAGTCAGGAAGAATCATGGCTGGGAAAGTACTCTTGCTCCTCATCTGGATCCCCAGACCCCCGCACATCTGGATCACTTGTGTCTTCTCGTCACTCGACTTGGCCTTTTTGACCGACTGGGAGCGGCAGGTGAAGATGTGTTTGAAAAGACCCCAGTGTGGTTGACAGCCCAAGAAGTTTTCACACATCGACATGAAAGCGGCCAGATAGACTATGGTGTTTGGAGTGAAATGGTGGAATTGAGCCCCAAAGAAGTTCAAAAAACCCCGGAAGAAAGGATGGGGAGACAGTGAGAATCCGCGATCTACGTGGGTCGCAAGGAGAACACACTCACCCTCCCTTGGTTGCGGCTCAGTTTCGTTCCCCGGGAGCCGTGCCGACTTGTCAGGGATCAGTCCCCCCTCCACCAGGTCATCGAGGTCGGCCTGGGTGATTGTCGAGCGGATCCAGTCGCCCTGGATCCAGCCTTGCGGCAGGTCGGATCTCGACGAGGACCCGCCCCGGCTGGTCCGCTTGCCCTTCGCCTTCGCGGTCGCCTTCTTTGCATGCTCCAGCGCCACCGTCTTCTCTTTCCCCATGGTGACGGAGC
Organism: Triticum urartu; assembly: GCF_056163025.1. Classification (NCBI taxonomy): domain Eukaryota; kingdom Viridiplantae; phylum Streptophyta; class Magnoliopsida; order Poales; family Poaceae; genus Triticum; species Triticum urartu. The sequence continues at coordinate 575,843,429 of NC_141879.1, forward strand.
GAGCTCGAGCGAGAGTCCGGCGACAAGAGCAGAAGCGATCGCGTCGGAGAGATTGGGAGAAGAAGAAGAGAGAATGGGAGCGCACGGGGCAGAGGCCTGGTCCGGGGCCTTTTATAAGGTCGTTACCCGAGTGACTGACTGGTGGACCCAGGCGATCTAAACAAATCCCGCAACAGTCGCACGCGCAGCACGTGGCAAAAAAGGTTTCGCGGGGATCGAGGAGACTTGCCTAATCCGTCCCGATACCCTTGGTTCCGTCCGTCTGGCGCACTTCCCAAAATTCGAATCCCGTGAGATCCGCGGAGAGCAGAAAACCTGTCAGACTGAAGACAAACATCCTCTACATCATCATTCGGAATTCTACCATGAAAATTTAGTCGACAAAAACCAAGAATGGACCAAGGCGACTGAGAAAGGAGTCGACGTCGTCACCTCAACTCATTGTTCCAGAACAAGATATACTCATAACACAAAGAATGGGTCGAAAGTGTTCCCAACTCCTTCCCCACTCAAACCCTGATCCATTCGGGGGCTAATGATGAAGCTATGTACCTAGGGTAGGGTTATGGATCTGTCCAACATACCCTCCCCAAGGACATCTCTACAAAGAATCAGAAGAAATCGAAGAGAAACCATCATCCACTCGACCGTGAAGATGTACTCACTCGACCACCTTGAAGACACTCGACCACTAGAGGATGAGAAACCTTCCACTCTGCAACGGTCAGGACTTAACCATAGCTTCATGGACATTCACTACACTTTACTGCAGACGTTACCAGTAACGCTCCTGCTTTATGAACATTGAACCCTGTGTAACGGAGGGGAGCAGGGGTCATGGCGCACTCTATATAAGCCACCCCCTCCTCTGGGACAAGGGTTCGCACTTTCTGTAATTCACACACATATATTCAGTCGACCGCCTCAGGGCTCTGAGACGTAGGGCTGTTACTTCCTCCGAGAAGGGCCTGAACTCGTAAAACTCGTGTGTACAACTCCTCCATAGCTAGGATCTTGCCTCTACATTCTTACTCCCCTATTCTACTGTCAGTCTTAGAACCACGACACTACCCACCTACAACACACGTTGCATAGGGAGACCACCTGAACACCACGACAGCCACAAATATGTAATGGATAGTGAAATATGGTACTTCTATGAGGTTGTGAGTGAAAAGGAGCATCTGCGTGCCTGGGAAGAATGTTAAGTGGTATAAAATTCTTGCACTTGACGTATGATCGGGGCTCACGTATTCTATATAGAAAAGAAAATAGAAGCCGGGTACCAAGGCAATTTTTGGACTCCGGATTAAATTAATTAAGATTGATTAACTAACTTAGTTCCTTTAATATATGATGATCCGGTTACTTAAGTTGTCTTAATCAACTTATTACGTCCATGTTACACTCCTCGCCTCTACAAGCGATCACGTCTAATCAATTTATATTGGTAGGCTACATGATTCTTAGCCATATTCTCTGTACGTACCCACAATTATGTAAATCAACACTTAGTGTGACGCCTCTAATAAAATCCAAATAGTAGAAAGTTTATACATGCACTGCAAAGACGACAACCAACTTATATATATTGGCCCCCCTTCTCCTACTCACGCTAAAACATTATTAAGCTCCATAGGAATAGGACCAATAGAATCAACGTCACCATGCAATCACATTCAACTAAAGTCTGTTTGATTTATACCATCAGCCCACCAGATGCTAGGTCCATTTGATTTATAACATCTGCCCACCAAATGTACTTCACCGCTACGCTGGAGACCATCTCCATCGCCTATACTTAAATACATGCATCGACCTATATAAGACACCCAATTCCATTTGCATAAGGCAAGCAGGGCACACATTGCACGCTAGTGGTAGCAAGCAATCCATCAAGCATACCATGACCATATCAAAAGCTTTGGTCCTTGGCGTCCTCAGATGCCTATACTTTTGTAGTTCGATCTTAGCAGCTCACGAGCTTGATGATGGCTTGTCGATGGTGGCAAGGCACGAGAGTTGGATGGTGCAGTACAACCGTGTGTACAAGGATGCTGTTGAGAAGGCACATCAATTTGATGTGTTCAAGGCCAATCTCGGGTTCATCGAGTCGTTTAACACTGAGAAACGGAAGATCTATTTGGGCGTCAATCAGTTCACTAACCTCACCAACGAGGAGTCAAGGATACAAAGGCTAACAAGGGGTATAAACCAAGGTTGGAGAAGGTTCCTACCGGATTCAGGTATGAGAATGTAAGTCTTGACGCACTTCCGACAACCATAGACTGGAGGACCAAAGGTTCAGTCACCCCCATCAAGGATCAGGGCCAATGTTGTAAGTATATTTAGGATAACAATGTATTGCACATACATTTCATATTTTAGAATGTCGTCTTATAGTATCTGCCAAAGTGTACCATGTGTAGGTTGTTGTTGGGAGTTTTTCGCTGTCGCTGCTACGGAGGGCATCGTTAAGCTCAAAACTGGCAAGCTTATCTCATTGTCAGAGCAAGAGTTGGTGGATTGTGATGTCCAGGGTGAAGACCAAGGCTGTGAAGGAGGGCTCATGGATGATGCATTTAAGTTCATAATCAAGAATGGCGGTCTCACCACTGAGTCCAACTACCCATATACGGCGGCAGATGACAAGTGCAAGAGTGGAACCAACGGTGTCGCAACCATCAAAAGCTATGAGGATGTTCCAACCAACAACGAGGGAGCCCTCATGCAAGCCATCAGAAGCCAACCTGTCTGAGTAGCTGTTGATGGAGGAGATATAACGTTCCAATTTTACAAAGTTGGAGAGATGACTGGCTCATGTGGCACTGACCTAGACCATGGTATTGCAGCTATTGGTTATGGCAAGACTAGCGACGGAAAAAAGTATTGGTTGTTGAAGAATTCATGGGGAACAACATGGGGTGAGAATAGATATTTAAGAATGGAGAAGGACATTCCTGACAAGAGAGGCATGTGTGGCCTTTCGATGGAGCCATCTTACCCCACTGCATAGAAAGAGTGTCATATGCCACATATCCTCCTATGCATACACATATCACATAATTGCACACATGCACTTTAATTAAGTATAGTTCACATGTGTATCTAAATTATGTACAAACTTATGTCATAGTTTCATATTCCATGAATGCAGTATATATTATGACATATATATATATATATATATATATATGTTGAAGCTGAAGGTGGAATAAATGTTGGGTGTCGATTTCTAAATCTCGAGGAATTAAATTAGGATGGGCCATTCTATCCCCCAATCGTTATCGTCATGGTCTTTCAATCCTCAACACCAGCCTCCCCTTCCAAACCCCACAATGCCAGCCGCCTGCCCCCTACATGTACTAAAATTCAACTTAACAACAAATTAAACATATTGTTTCTTTTTTAGGGTGCTCAAAAGTGAAGGAAATATGCCCTAGAGGCAATAATAAACTTTTTATTTATATTTTCTTATATCATGATAAATGTTTATTATTCATGCTAGAATTGTATTAAACAGAAACTTAGTACATGTGTGAATACATAGACAAACAGAGTGTCCCTAGTATGCCTCTACTTGACTAGCTCGTTAATCAAAGATGGTTAAGTTTCCTAACCATATACATGTGTTGTCATTTGATGAACAAGATCACTGAAGGAAATATGCCCTAGAGGCAATAATAAAGTTGTTATTTATATTTCCTTATATCATGATAAATATTTATTATTCATGCTAGAATTGTATTAACTGGAAACTTAGTACATGTGTGAATACATAGACAAACAGAGTGTCCCTAGTATGCCTCTACTTGACTAGCTCGTTAATCAAAGATTGTTAAGTTTCCTAGCCATGGACATGTGTTGTCATTTGATGAACGGGATCACATCATTAGAGAATGATGTGATGGACTAGACCCATCCGTTAGCTTAGCACTATGTGTTGGGGAATGCAGTAATTTCAAAAAAATTCCTATGCACACGCAAGATCATGGTGATGCATAGCAACGAGAGGGGAGAGAGTTGTCTACGTACCCTCGTAGAGCGTAAGCGGAAGCGTTATGTCAACACGGTTGATGTAGTCATACGTCTTCATGATCGACCAATCCTAGTACCGAAAGTACGGCACCTCCGTGATCTGCACACGTTCGGCTCGGTGAGTCCCACGAACTCACAATCCAGCAGAGTGTCGAGGGAGAGCTTCGTCGGCACGACGGCGTGATGACGGTGATGATGAAGCTACCGGAACAGGGCTTCGTCTAAGTACCGCTACAATACGATCAATGATCAACTTGTGTGTCTATGGGGTGCCCCCCTCCCCCGTATATAAAGGAGTGGAGGAGAGGGAGGGCCGACCCTCTACTATGGCGCGCCCTGGGGAGTCCTACTCCCACCGGGAGTAGGATTCCCCCCCTTCCATGTAGTAGGAGTAGTAGAGAAGGAAAGGGAAGAGAGAAGAGAAGGAAGGAGGGGGTGCCGCCCCCTTGTCCAATTCGGACTAGGCCTTGGGGGGCGCGCGTCCTGCCCTAGGCAGCCCCTCGCTCTCTCCCCTAAAGCCCATTAGGGCCCATATAATCCCCAGGGGGTTCCGGTAACCCCCCGGTACTCCGGTTAATGCCCGAACTCACCTGGAACCATTCCGATGTCCAAACATAGTCATCCAATATATCGATCTTTATGTCTCGACCATTTCGAGACTCCTCGTCATGTTCGTGATCATATCCGGGACTCCGAACAACCTTCGGTACATCAAAACATATAAACTCATAATATCGATCGTCACCGAACGTTAAGCGTGCGGACCCTACGGGTTAAAGAACTATGTAGACATGACCAAGACACGTCTCTGGTCATTAACCAATAGCGGAACCTGGATGTTCATATTGGCTCCCACATATTCTACGAAGATATTTATCGGTCAAACTGCATAACAATATACGTTGTTCCCTTTGTCATCGGTATGTTACTTGCCCGAGATTCGATCGTCGGTATCTCAATACCTAGTTCAATATCGTTACCGGCAATTCTTTTTACTCGTTTTGTAATGCATCATCCTATAACTAACTCATTAGTTACATTGCTTGCAAGGCTTATAGTGATGTGCATTACTGAGAGGGCCCAGAGATACATCTCTGACAATCGGAGTGACCAATCCTAATCTCGATCTATGCCAACTCAACAAACACCATTGGAGACACCTGTAGATGTAACGCCCCGAGACCATTGCGCCCGGTGTCTTCCAGTTATTCGCTGTCTTTGCCATGTCATTTGCTTGCGTGTTGCATTTTTCCTTGTCATCATACGCATTGCATCTGCATGTTTTCAAAAGTTGCATCCGTCCGGGTCCCCCAATTCTCCTCATTGTTCGTGATGAGCCCAGACACACTCGCACGCGCCCGCGGCACGTCCGAAATATTATTTTATAAGTGTCCAGAAAATGTTCTCAGAATGGGTTGAAAGTTGGCATGCGGTGTTTTTATGTTGTCAGTAGACCGCCTGCCAAGTTTCATCACATTCGGAGTTCGTTTGATGCCCCAGAGGATAACTATAGCGCCAATATAGTCGGTTTATTCGTCGGACGTTTTGGTCTCCGAAACTACTGCCGGGCATCTCTCTTCTCTCTCTTTTCTAAGCCCATCAAATCCCTCACCTTTGTTGACCATTCCGAGACCAACCGGGTTTTTGATTCCCTCTTGTCAAACCACCTAATCCCTCTTTGCACAGTGCTTCGACCCTCTCGTCCGTGTCCGAAACTTCCCCGAACCCAAAACCAGACTATCATTACCGTTGGGTCCGGATCAACCCCAAATATCTATAAAACATCTCCGTTTTCTTATTTGGACTCCCTAGCTATTTATTCACGACCGTCCGATTCCGATCAGAGGGACCGAGTAGCCTCTAAGCTAACCAACCTACCTATATAACAACCTAACCCTAGACCTAGCTGTCCCATCCATCATTTCCTCCCCACTGCCACAAAATACATCCACTTTGTCTCTTCCTCGTTTTCCCCTCCTAGTCCTGCCCAATCCCGAGTTCCCGACAGACTCCCACCATCCTCGGGATCCACCCCTCCCCATGGCCGCCGCCACTTGTGCAGCCATCGACGACAACAAGCTCCGCCGCCCCCGCAGCAAAAGCTCGACCCCAGCACTCGTCCCCTTCTTATTCTGTTCCTCTCTCACTCCCTTTTCTCCTTCTCTTTATCCCTTTCTTATTCAGTACATGGGATTGTGTGAAGATTACCCCTCTTGCGACAAAACCACCATGCGGTTATGCCTCTAAGTCGTGCCTCGACACGTGGGAGATATAGCCGCATCGTGGGTGTTACAAGTTGGTATCAGAGCCATCCCCGACTTAGGAGCCCCCTGCTTGATCGAATCGCTGACGTTGTTGAGTCTAGAACAAAACGTTTTGAGTCTTAGGATTATATATATCGGAGAGTAGGATTCTTTTTACTCCTCAGTCCCTTCGTCGCTCTGGTGAGGCCTCCTGACGTAGAAGTTTTGACTTTCCTCTCCTCAAATTTCACGAAAAAAAAATTTAGGATCACGCGGGTATCTTGGAATCATTTCGATATTCTTGTGACGAGAACATTGTTCTTGGTGCCTCCTGACATTTAGGGGTTGTGGCAGTGTCCCGGGGAGTTGAGCTCCGAGGTGTTGTCGACATCGGAAATCTCTGTTATGCAGTTGTTGGTGAGATAACCTCGACGCCATGCAGTACTGGGACGGGAGTTCAGGAGTATTGCCATAACTCGTATAACAGATACTTTTCGAAGGTTGAGGTACACGATTTACAAAGGTTTCTTGGTTATGTGTTGAAGGATGGATACAGCTGGATGTAGGGATTGTTAGTTTGGGTGAGATATTATGCTTCCCCTGTATCCCCAACACCAGATTGCATAACCAGAAAGTTTCGGGAGTTTATAGGTGGGTATTCAAGTAGCTCCTAGAATATCTTTCCGACAGATGCATGATATGGGATTGGGAAAATCTCTATCATATGTATTTGTTTCGGCTTATTCTGGAAGCCAAATCCTTTGTTTTGTTTTGGTTTGTGGTATTCGAGTTGCTTCAATGTCAAGTGTTGAATCCATACCTTTTCCTAAATGGTGTTCTCATATTTCTATGGGAGTGCTAATCCTTTTCGATCATCGAGATGGTCATGCCAATTCTTTTCCAACCGGCGTGTTTCTCTTCAAGTGGATCCGATCATTTCAACAATTCGCAAGATAACCCCTTAATTTTTCCCAACGGTGTTTGTTCCATCCGTCCCAAGTTGCCTTTGTTTTCCCGCCCTCCCACCCTTTTCTTCAAGGACTCAGATTTCTTTTCCGATCAAGTATCCATCTTATGGATGTGAAGTCTCTTCATTCTTTTCAATCAATGTTCTTATCCGGTGATTCTCAGGAAGATACTAAGGAAGCTTCAAGTCCATCATTCTTCATTCTTTTTCTTCTCCGGTGGATTCAATTCAAGCTTTCAGTGTTGATCATATCCTTTCCTCATTTCAAATGCTTTCTCATGCCGGTGCACCCCCCCTAATCATTCACCTCTCGCTATTCATTTGTTCTGAAGCGCTGAAGATATATCAGAAGATTCATGTTTCCATTCTTAATCCAGTCAAGCTATTTGGAGATTTTTATCTCATTCAAGTCATTTCATTCAACCGGCGCAATCTCTCTTTTAAAATCGTTCAACGGTGTTTTCTTTTAGTGGGCCCTAACCCACAGGTCTTTTCCCAGGATCTTACCTGACTCGTCTAATCTTTCCGGAGTTATTTTCAAATTCTTTCAAAGTTGACGTAAGAATGAATTATCACCAGTCATATGTCTTTCTCCAACATCTTTCAAATTCTTTTCATTGTTGATTCAACCTTTATATTCTTCATTATTCCAGAATGTCTCAACAATTCATGGTGGTGTTTCTCGTTGTCATTCTCGGGTTTGTGAAGACCGAAGAAGAGTTTCTCTTAAATCTTGCTCCATTCTCTTTAAGATTCATGGGTCTAGCTTGATGCCATCTACTCATAATTGTTTTCGATTGTGAGAATTCTTTTCAACCATTCGGAGCAATCCAGGAGTCTTTTCAGTTTGATTCTCCAGAGCCCTTCATCTCAGATTTATCCATTCTCAGCATTCATCTCTCTTTCCCCAATCTTACTGGTGCGTCATTCAAGTATTCTCTAATCAGATCATGATCTATTCGTTCTCATGTATCTAAATCCCCTCAAGTATCTCCATTCGTTTTCCAATTCTTCCTAGTGAATTGTGCTTTTGCTACTTTCATGTTCAATTCTTACGGTGGTTCATTCAAGATTTCTTTTCCTTCGTTATCATATCAATTCATTCGTTCTTTCCAATCCTACCGGTGGTTCGTTGAAGTCCTTCTCAAGTTTGCGCTATATCTCTCTTAATCCTTTCTACGAGAATAAGTAGTATGCCAAATCCGTTGCTTGTCATCAATTTAAATTGGTGAAGGATAAGCATAATGTAATTCTTATTCTTGTTTCATCGAGTAAATTCAATTCCTTCTTCCGGAGTTTGTTCACGAGGAAGAAATTCTTGTTTCCAAGTTGCTTCATCTTTTATTTTCCAGAGTTCCAAGCTTCCCGCTTTATCTCGTCGCGAAGCTCCATCTAAATCATTGCAAGGCTTCACCTTATGTTCTCAACTTCTCTTTCTTTTTATCATCCTTTTATTACCGGAGTTCTTCATGGAGGCTCTACATGGTTGTTCGTCAAGGATTCCTTTCATTCTTCAGTTGTTCTTCAAGATTTCTCTCGAAGCTAAGATCCGCCAAGCTATACTCTAAAATAAACATGGTGTTCAACACATGTCTTGGTTTGAGGAGTTCAAGCATTCTTCATCTTGCATTCCGAAGTGCAATTCTTTCTACCTTCTCATTTGAGTTGGTGTTATGTCACTCTTGACAATTTCCCTTCGTGTTTCATGATTCACAAGTTGTCTGGAATGACATATTTTAAACCCATCATTTTCAATTCATTCATGAGATCCTTTGCAACCCATCAATCTCTTCATTGGAGTTATCTTGGGTTATGTTTCACCTAAAGCTTTCCCTAAGGATTGTTACTTTTTATGGTGCTTATAAATGACCCAAGTTCTTCATTTATCCTCTCGAGGAAATAAGTTTCTCGTCTCCTTGTTGATATCAATCCAATCTACTGTTTCCGTTAGTGGCAGAATTTCACTTCATAATTTTGAGACGTTTTCCTTAAGCCCACAACAACCTTATTCTTTTGTTGTTTAATTTTCAACAACTCCATTCAATCCTTCTTTCTAAGGATGCTTTCAAATTCATTGGTGGTAGAAGTTATCATTTTCTTCTACTTTCTTTCTTCCTAACGATCGATCTTCTATTCTTTCTTCCGGAGGCATTGTGAGGTTGCTCTTTTAACTCATCATCTCGAATTGTGAGGATCGTGTTCTTTTCATGCATATCCATTTAACCGGAGTGTCGTGTCCTTCATTCAAGTTCTCTCATCTTATCAAGTTTTGCCTTGCTACCTCTTGAGCACTGCGTTGGTTTTCCCCGAAGAGGAAGGGATGATGCAGCAAAGTAGCATAAGTATTTCCCTCAGTTTTTTGAGAACCAAGGTATCAATCCAGTAGGAGGCTACGCGCGAGTCCCTCGTACCTGCACAAAACAAATAAATCCTCGCAACTAACGCAAATAGGGGTTGTCAATCCCTATAAGGCCACTTACGAGAGTGAGATCTAATAGATATGATAAGATAATATTTTTGGTATTTTTATGATAAAGATGCAAAGTAAAATAAAGGCAAAGTAAATAGCAAAGGAAATAACTAAGTAGTAGGAGATTAATATGATGAAGATAGACACGGGGGCCATAGGTTTCACTAGTGGCTTCTCTCGAGAGCATAAGTATTCTACAGTGGGTGAACAAATTACTGTTGAGCAATTGACAGAATTGAGAATAGTTATGAGAATATCTAGGTATGATCATGTATATAGGCATCACGTCCGAGATAAGTAGACCGACTCCTGCCTGCATCTACTACTATTACTCCACTCATCGACCGCTATCCAGCATGCATCTAGAGTATTAAGTTAAAAACAGAGTAACGCCTTAAGCAAGATGACATGATGTAGAGGGATAGACTCATGCAATATGAAGAAAACCCCATCTTGTTATCCTCAATGGCAAAAATACAATACGTGCCTTGCTGCCCTTACTATCACCGGGAAAGGACACCGCAAGATTGAACCCAAAGCTAAGCACTTCTCCCATTGCAAGAAAGATCAATCTAGTAGGCCAAACCAAACTGATAATTCGAAGAGACTTGTAAAGATAACCAATCATACATAAAATAACTCAGAGAAGATTCAAATATTATTCATAGATAGACTTGATCATAAACCCACAATTCATCGGTCTCAACAAACACACCGCAAAAAGAAAATTACATCGAATAGATCTCCACAAGAGAGGGGGAGAACATTGTATTGAGATCCAAAAAGAGAGAAGAAGCCATCTAGCTACTAACTATGGACCCGTAGGTCTGAGGTAAACTACTCACACTTCATCAGAGGGGCTATGGTGTTGATGTAGAAGCCCTCCGTGATCGATGCCCCCTCCGGCAGAGCTCCGGAACAGGCCCCAAGATGGGATCTCGTGGATACAAAAAGTTACGGCGATGGAATTAGGGTTTTGGCTCCGTATCTGATCGTTCGGGGGTACGTGGATATATATAGGAGGAAGGAGTACGTCGGTGGAGCAACAGGGGGCCCACGAGGGCGGAGGGCGCACCTGGGGTAGGCAGGCGCACCCCCCTACCTCATGGCCTCCTCTTTTCTTTCTTGACATAGGGTCCAAGTTTCCCGGGTCTTGTTCATTGAGAAAATCACATTCCCGAAGGTTTCATTCCGTTTGGACTCCGTTTGATATTCCTTTTCTTTGAAACCCTAAAACAGGCAAAAAACATCAATTCTGGGCTGGGCCTCCGGTTAATAGGTTAGTCCCAAAAATAATATAAAAGTGGATAATGAAGCCCAATAATGTCCAAAACAGTAGATAATATAGCATGGATCAATCAAAAATTATAGATACGTTGGAGACGAATCAAGCATCCCCAAGCTTAATTCCTGCTCGTCCTCGAGTAGGTAAATGATAAAAACAGAATTTTTGATGCGGAGTGCTACTTGGCATAATTTTAATGTAATTCTTCTTAATTGTGGTATGAATATTCAGATCCGAAAGATTCAAGACAAAAGTTCATATTGACATAAAAATAATAATACTTCAAGTATACTAACTAAGCAATTATGTCTTCTCAAAATAACATGGCCAAAGAAAGTTCATCCCTACAAAATCATATAGTTTAGTCATGTTTCATTTTCGTCACACAAGAATGCTCTCATCATGCACAACCCCGATGACAAGCCAAGCAATTGTTTCATACTTTAGTAATCTCAAACCTATAAACTTTCACGCAATATATGAGCGTGAGCCATGGACATAACACTATGGGTGGAATAGAATATAATGAGGGGGGTTATGTGGAGAAGACAAAAAGGAGAAAGTCTCACATCAATGAGGCTAATCAATGGGCTATGGATATGCCCACCGATTGATGTTAATGCAAGGAGTAGGGATTGCCATGCAACGGATGCACTAGAGCTATAAATGTATGAAAGCTCAACAAAAGAAACTAGTGGGTGTGCATCCAACTTGCTTGCTCATGAAGACCTAGGGCACTTGAGGAGGCCCATTGTTGGAATATACAAGCCAAGTTCTATAATGAAAAATTCCCACTAGTATATGAAAGTGACAAAACAAGAGACTCTCTAACATGAAGATTATGGTGCTACTTTGAAGCACAAGTGTGGCCAAGGATAGTAACATTGTCCCTTCTCTCTTTTTCTCTCTCTTTTTTTGGGCCTTTTCTTTTTAATGGCCTTTCTCTTTTTTGGGGGCCTTTTCTTTTTTATGGCCTTTCACCTTTTTTTATTCCTCACTTGGGACAATGCTCTAGAAAATGATGATCATCACACTTCTATTTATTTACAACTCAATGATTACAACTCGATACTAGAACAAATGACTCTATATGAATGCCTCCGGCGGTGTACCGGGATATGCAATGGACCAAGAGTGACATGTATGAACGAATTATGAATAGTGGCTTTGCCACAAATACTATGTCAACTACATGATCATGCTAAGAAATATGACAATAATGAATGTGTCATGATGAACGGAATGATGGAAAGTTGCATGGCAATATATCTCGGAATGGCTATGGAAATGCCATAATAGGTAGGTATGGTGGCTGTTTTGAGGAGGATATAAGGAGGTTTATGTGTGAAAGAGCATATCATATCACGGGGTTTGGATGCACCGGCGAAGTTTGCGCCAACTCTCAATGTGACAAAGGGCAATGCACGGTACCGAAGAGGCTAGCAAGGATGGAAGGGTGAGAGTGCGTATAATCCATGGACTCAACATTAGTCATAAAGAACTCACATACTTATTGCAAAAATCTACAAGTCATCAGAAACCTCGGTACTACGCGCATGCTCCTGGGGGGATAGATTGGTAGGAAAAGACCATCGCTCGTCCCCGACCGCCACTCATAAGGAAGACAATCAAATAACACCTCATGTTTCAAATTTGTTGCATAACGTTTACCATACATGCATGCTACGGGACTTGCAAACTTCAACACAAGTATTTCTAAATTTCACAATTACTCAACTAGCACGAATTTTATATTATTACCTCCATATCTCAAAACAATCATCAAGCATCAAACTTCTCTTAGTTTTCAAAACACTCTTAAGAAAATTTTACTAACTTTGAATTCCTAGCATATTAGAATTTTAGTAAATTACCATGCTATTAAGACTCTCAAAATAATCTAAGTGAAGCATTAGAGATCAATAGTTTCTATAAAACAAATCCACTACCGTGCTCTAAAAGATATAAGTGAAGTACTAGAGCAAAACTATATAACTCAAAAGATATAAGCGAAGCACATAGAGTATTCTAACAAATTCCAAATCATGTATGGCTCTCTCAAAAGGTGTGTACAGCAAGGATGATTGTGGTAAACTAAAAAGCAAATACTCAAATAATACAAGACGCTCCAAGCAAAACACATATCATGTGGTGAATAAAAATATAGCTCCAAGTAAAGTTACCGATAGAAGTAGACGAAAGAGGGGATGCCTTCCGGGGCATCGCCAAGCTTTGGCTTTTAGGTGTCCTTAGATTATCTTGGGGATTCCATGGGCATCCCCAATCTTAGGCTCTTGCCACTCCTTGTTCCATAATCCATCAAATCTTTACCCAAAACCTGAAAACTTCACAACACAAAACTTAAAGTAGAAAATGTCGTTAGCTCCGTTAGCGAAAGAAAATAAAAGACCACTTCAAGGTACTGTAATTAACTCATTATTTATTTATATTGGTGTTATACCTACTGTATTCCAACTTCTCTATGGTTTATAAAATATTTTACTAGCCATAGATTCATCAAAATAAGCAAACAACACACGAAAAACAGAATCTGTCAAAAACAGAACAGTCTGTAGTAATCTGTAGCTAGCACAAGATCTGGAACCCGAAAAATTATAAAATAAATTTCTGGACGTGAGGAATTTATCTATGAATCATCTTCAAAAAGAATTAACTAAATAGCACTCTCCAAATAAAAATGACAGCAGTTCTCGTGAGCGCTAAAGTTTCTGTTTTTTACAGCAAGTTCAACAAGACTTTCCCCAAGTCTTCCCAACGGTTCTACTTGGCACAAACACTACTTAAACAAAAAAACACAACCAAAACATAGGCTAGAAAAATTATTTATTACTAAACAGGAGCAAAAATCAAGGAATAAAAATAAAATTGGGTTGCCTCCCAACAAGCGCTATCGTTTAACGCCCCTAGCTAGGCATAACAAGCAAGAATAGATCTAGGTATTGCCATCCTTGGTTTTCAACTTTTTAGTGGAATCAAGCTCGAATCCGGGAGGTTCTTTACGTTTCCCTTCATATTCTGAAATTTTTAGATCTAATGAATCCAACTGCTTATTGCAAAGGGTAATCAACATATTCATGCGGTGAATATTTCCACTAATGTTCTTAAGAGGTTCAAGAGATTTCTGCAAGATTTTAGTAACTTCAAATTTTTTTTTCAAAAACTTGTGTCTCTTCCTAAGTAGGATGAGGCCCCTTTTGTTGAGGTAGTGTTCCCACTATACCTTCTATAATTTCAAGTGCAATATGGGGATCGATTTCAATAAAATTGCCTTTGGCAACGCAATCCAAGAGTTGTCTATGAGACATATTTAATCCAACATAAAAATTGCGAAGCAAAATTCTCAGGTTTATTTCAGAGGTACAATTACGATAAGACTCCATTATTCTCAACCAGGCATCTTTTAAGTTTTCTCCTAGTCTCTTGTTTAAAGTGAAAGATTTCGAACTCAGGAGTCAACGGAGAAGATAAGGGACTAGCCATAACGACAAGCAAACAAACTAACACACAAGCAAACAGAAAGCAAGCGGGCAAAAAGAGGCAAATAGAAAAAGAGAGGGAGGATAGAGAGAGAGATAGGGCGAATAAAATGGAAAGGCTGAAGTGGGGGAGAAGGAAACGAGAGGCAAATGGCAAATAATGTAATGCGGGAGATAAGGGTATGTGATGGGTACTTGGTATGTTAACTTTTGCGTAGACCTCCCCGGCAACGGCGCCAGAAATCCTTCTTGCTACCTCTTGAGCACTGCGTTGGTTTTCCCCGAAGAGGAAGGGATGATGCAGCAAAGTAGCGTAAGTATTTCCCTTAGTTTTTTGAGAACCAAGGTATCAATCCAGTAGGAGGCTACGCGCGAGTCCCTTGTACCTGCACAAAACAAATAAATCCTCGCAACCAACGCAAATAGGGGTTGTCAATCCCTATAAGGCCACTTACGAGAGTGAGATCTGATAGATATGATAAGATAATATTTTTGGTATTTTTATGATAAAGATGCAAAGTAAAATAAAGGAAAAGTAAATAGCAAAGGAAATAACTAAGTAGTGGCTTCTCTCGAGAGCATAAGTATTCTACGGTGGGTGAACAAATTACTGTTGAGCAATTGACAGAATTGAGCATAGTTATGAGAATATCTAGGTATGATTATGTATATAGGCATCACGTCCGAGACAAGTAGACCGACTCCTTCCTGCATCTACTACTATTACTCCACTCATCGACCGCTATCCAGCATGCATCTAGAGTATTAAGTTAAAAACAGAGTAACGCCTTAAGCAAGATGACATGATGTAGAGGGATAGACTCATGCAATATGAAGAAAACCCCATCTTGTTATCCTCGATGGCAACAATACAATACGTGCCTTGCTGCCCTTACTGTCACCGGGAAAGGACACCGCAAGATTGAACCCAAAGCTAAGCACTTCTCCCATTGCAAGAAAGATCAATCTAGTAGGCCAAACCAAACTGATAATTCGAAGAGACTTGTAAAGATAACCAATCATACATAAAATAACTCAGAGAAGATTCAAATATTATTCATAGATAGACTTGATCATAAACCCACAATTCATCGGTCTCAACAAACACACCGCAAAAAGAAGATTACATCGAATAGATCTCCATAAGAGAGGGGGAGAACATTGTATTGAGATCCAAAAAGAGAGAAGAAGCCATCTAGCTACTAACTATGGACCCGTAGGTCTGAGGTAAACTACTCACACTTCATCAGAGGGGCTATGGTGTTGATGTAGAAGCCCTCCGTGATCGATGCCCCCTCCGGCGGAGCTCCGGAACAGGCCCCAAGATGGGATCTCGTGGATACAAAAAGTTACGGCGGTGGAATTAGGGTTTTGGCTCCGTATCTGATCGTTCGGGGGTACGTGGATATATATAGGAGGAAGGAGTACGTCGGTGGAGCAACAGGGGGCCCACAAGGATGGAGGGCGCGCCTGGGGTAGGCAGGCGCGCGCCCCTACCTCGTGGCCTCCTCTTTTCTTTCTTAACGTAGGGTCCAAGTCTCCCGGGTCTTGTTCGTTGAGAAAATCACGTTCCCGAAGGTTTCATTCCGTTTGGACTCCGTTTGATATTCCTTTTCTTCGAAACCCTAAAACAGGCAAAAACAACAATTCTGGGCTGGGCCTTCGGTTAATAGGTTAGTCCCAAAAATAATATAAAAGTGGATAATAAAGCCCAATGATGTCCAAAACAGTAGATTATATAGCATGGAGCAATCAAAAATTATAGATACGTTGGAGACGTATCATGCCTCCCTTCTTAACCGGAGTGCTGTCTGAAATCTTTCTTACCCCTTGTGCCATTCTTTCAATAGTACCGGAGGCAGTGTGTTGTTGATTCCATCAAGTATCCTCTCGTCTTGTCAAGTTTATATTTTATGCCTTCCATTTCCAACCGGAGTGTTGTCGTAATCGATCTTTATCGTTCCTTGTACATCGTTTCATCTGGAGTGCTTGCATGTACTTCCTGTCCATTGGAACCCTTTTTCTTATGTCTTTCAACCTACAAGGTTCTAGTAATGTTCCTTGTTCCTCTTTTCTAACAGAGTGTTTTCAACTTTGTTCATCTTCGTTGTATTCTTTCTTTCAATTTGTTCAACCTTGCAAGGTTCTTTGGTTTCACTCATTTGTCAAAGAAGAAACTTAGTTTTACCTCTTCTCTTCCTCTACCGTTTCCCTCCGGTGCCATCCTAGATCTCGAGACGAGATCCTCTTGTAGTGGTGGAGTGTTGTAACGCCCCGAGACCGTTGCGCCGGGTGTCTTCTAGTTATTCACTGTCTTTGCCATGTCATTTGCTTGCGTGTTGCATTTTCCTTGTCATCATCTGCATTGCATCTGCATGTTTTCAAAACTTGCATCCGTTTAGGTCCCCTAGTTCTCTTCGTTGTCCGTGCTGAGCCCAGACACACTCGCACGTGCCCGCGACACATCCGAAATAGTATTTTATAAGTGGCCGGAAAATGTTCTCAGAATGGGCTAAAAGTTGGCATGCTGTGTTGTTATGTTTTCAGTAGACCACCTGCCAAGTTTCATCACATTCGGAGTTCGTTTGATGCCCCAGAGGATAACTATAGCGACAATATAGTCGGTTTATTCGTCGAACGCTTCGGTCTCTAAAACTGCTGCCGGGCATCTCTCTTCTCTCTTTTATGAGCCCATCAAACCCCTCACCTTCGTTGACCGTTCCGAGACCAACCGGATTTTCGATTCCCTCTTGTCAAACCACCTAATCCCTCTTTACATAGTGCATCGACCCTCTCGTCCGTGTCCGAAACTTCCCCAAACCCGAAACTGGACTATCGTTAATGTTGTGTCCGGATCATCCCCAAACATCTATAAAACATCTCCGTTTTCTTATTTGGACTCCCTAGCTATTTATTCGCGACCGTCCGATTCCGATCAGAGGGACCGAGTAGCCTCTAAGCTAACCAACCTACCTATATGACAACCTGGCCCTAGACCTAGCTGTCCCATCCATCATTTCCTCCCTGCCACCGCAAAAGATATCCACTTTGTCTCTTCCTCATTTTCCCCTCCTAGTCCTGCCGAATCCCGAGTTCCAGACAGACTCCCATCATCCTCGGGATCCACCCGTCCCCATGGCCGCCGCCACTTGTGCAGCCATCGATGATAGCAAGCTCGGCCGCCCCCGCAGCAAAAGCTCGACCCCGCCGCTCCTCCCCTTCTTATTCTGTTCCTCTCTCACTCCCTTTTTCTCCTTCTCTTTATCCCTTTCTTATTTAGTACATGGGATTGTGTGAAGATTACCCCTCTTGCGACAAAACCACCATGCGGTTATGCCTCTAAGTCGTGCCTCGACACGTGGGAGGTATAGCCGCATCGTGGGTGTTACAATAGAGCACCTTTATAATCACCCAGTTACGTTGTGACATTTGGTAGCACACAAAGTGTTCCTCCGATATTGGGGAGTTGCATGATCTCATAGTCATAGGAACATGTATAAGTTATGGAGAAAGCAATAGCAACAAACCAAACAATCATCGTGCTAAGCTAACGGATGGGTCAATTCAATCACATCATTCTCTAATGATGTGATCCTGTTAATCAAATGGCAACTCATGTGTATGGTCTGGAAACATAACCATCATTGATTCAACGAGCTAGTCAAGTAGAGGCGCACTAGTGACACCCTGTTTGTCTATGTATTCACACATGTACTAAGTTTCCTGTTAATACAATTTTAGCATGAATAATAAACATTTATCATGATATAAGGAAATATAAATAATAACTTTATTATTGCCTCTAGGGCATATTTCCTTCAGTCTCCCACTTGCACTAGAGTCAATAATCTAGATTACATTGTAATGATTCTAACACCCATGGAGTCTTGGTGCTGATCATGTTTTGCTCGTGAGAGAGGGTTAGTCAACGGGTCTGCAACATTCAGATCCGTATGTATCTTGCAAATCTCTATGTCTTCCTCCTTGACTTGATCGCGGATGGGATTGAAGCGTCTCTTGATGTGCTTGGTTCTCTTGTGAAATCAAGATTCCTTTGCCAAGGCAATTACACTAGTATTATCACAAAAGATTTTCATTGGACCCGATGCACTAGGTATGACACCTAGATCGGATATGAACTCCTTCATCCAGACTCCTTTAATCGCTGCTTCCGAAGCAGCTATGTACTCTGCTTCACATGTAGATCCCGCCACGATGCTCTGCTTGGAACCGCACCAACTGACAGCGCCGCCATTTAATAAAAACACGTATCCGGTTTGTGACTTAGATTCAACCAGATCAGTGTCAAAGGTTGCATCAACATAACTGTTTACGACGAGCTCTTTGTCACCTCCATATACAAGAAACATATCCTTGGTCCTTTTCAGGTATTTCAGGATGTTCTTGACCGCTGTCCAGTGATCCACTCCTGGATCACTTTGGTACCTCCCTGCTAGACTTATAGCAAGGCACACATCAGGTCTAGTACACAGCATTGCACACATGATAGAGCCTATGGCTGACGCATAGGGAACATCTTTCATTTTCTCTCTATCTTCTGCAGTGGTTGGGCATAGAGTCTGACTCAACTTCACACCTTGTAACACAGGTTGAAGCTTTTTCACATAAGCATCGCAGCCCCAAACTTTAAGAAACGACAACTTTGGTTTCTTGCCAAACCAAAGTTCATAAGGTGTCGTCTCAACAAATTTTGATGGTGCCCTATTTAACGTGAATGCGGCCGTCTCTAAAGCATAACCCCAAAATGATAGCGGTAAATTTGTAAGAGACATCATAGATCGCACCATATCCAGTAAAGTACGATTACAACGTTCGGACACACCATTACGCTGTGGTGTTCCGGGTGGCGTGAGTTGCGAAACTATTCTGCATTGTTTCAAATGAAGACCAAACTCGTAACTCAAATATTCTCCTCCATGATCGGATTGTAGAAAATTTATTTTCTTGTTACGATGATTTTCCACTTCACTCTGAAATTCTTTGAACTTTTTAAATGTTTCAGACTTATGTTTATTAAGTAGATATACCCATATCCGCTCAAATCATCTATGAAGGTGAGAAAATAACGATATCCACCGCGAGCCTCAATATTCATCGGACCACATACATCGGTATGTATGACTTCCAATAAATCTGTTGCTCGCTCCATTGTTCCGGAGAATGGCGTTTTGGTCATCTTGCCCATGAGGCATGGTTCGCAAGTACCAAGTGATTCATAATCAAGTGATTCCAAAAGTCCATTAATGGAGTTTCTTCATGTGCTTTACATCAATATGACCTAAACGGCAGTGCCACAAATAAGTTGCACTATCATTATCAACTCTGCATCTTTTGGCTTCAACATTATGAATATGTGTATCACTACTATCGAGATTCATTAAAAATAGACCACTCTTCAAGGGTGCATGACCATAAAAGATATTACTCATACAAATAGAACAACCATTATTCTCAGATTTAAATGAATAACCGTCTCACATCAAACAAGATCCAGATATAATGTTCATGCTCAACGCTGGCACCAAATAACAATTATTCAGGTCTAAAACTAATCCCGAAGGTAGATGTAGAGGTAGCGTGCCGACGGCGATCACATCGACTTTGGAACCATTTCCCACGCGTATCGTCACCTCGTCCTTAGCCAATCTTCTCTTAATCCATAGTCCCTGTTTCGAGTTGCAAATATTAGCAACAGAACCAGTATCAAATACCCAGGTGCTACTGCGAGCTTTAGTAAGGTACACATCAATAACATGTATATCACATATACCTTTGTTCACGTTGCCATCCTTCTTATCCGCCAAATACTTGGGGCAGTTCCGCTTCCAGTGACCAGTCCCTTTGCAGTAGAAGCACTGAGTTTCAGGCTTAGGTCCATACTTGGGTTTCTTCTATTGAGCAACAACTTGTTTGCTGTTCTTCTTGAAGTTCCCTTTATTCTTCCCTTTACCCTTTTTCTTGAAACTGGTGGTCTTGTTGACCATCAACACTTGATGCTCCTTCTTGATTTCTACCTCCGCAGCTTTTAGCATTGCGAAGAGCTCAGGAATGGTCTTATCAATCCCTTGCATATTATAGTTCATCATGAAGCTCTTGTAGCTTGGTGGCAGTGATTGAAGAACTATGTCAATGACACTATCAACAGGAATATTAACTCACAGTTGAGTCAAATGGTTATGGTACCCAGACATTCTGAGTATATGTTCACTGACAGAACTATTCTCCTCCATCTTGCAGCTGTAGAACTTATTGGAGACTTCATATCTCCCAATCCGAGCATTTTCTTGAAAAATTCACTTCAACTCCCGGAACATCTCATATGCTCCATGACATTCAAAACGTCGTTGAAGTCCCGGTTCTAAGCCGTAAAGCATGGCACACTGAACTATCGAGTAGTCATTAGCTTTGCTCTGCCAGACATTCATAACATCCGGCGTTGCTCCTGCAGCGGGTTTGGCACCCAGCAGTGCTTCTAAGACATAATTCTTCTGTGCAGCAATGAGGATAATCCTCAAGTTACGGACCCAGTCCGTGTAATTGCTACCATCATCTTTCAACTTTTCTTTCTCAAGGAACGCATTAAAATTTAACGGAACAACAACACGGGCCATCTATCTACAACAACATAGACAAACAAAATACTATCAGTTACTAAGTTCATGATAAATTAAAGTTCAATTAATCATATTTAAGAAATCACACTTAGATAGACATCCCTCTAATCATCTAAGTGATTACGTGATCCATATCAACTAAACCATGTCCGATCATCATGTGAGATGGAGTAGTTTTCGATGGTGAACATCACTATGCTGATCATATCTACTATATGATTCACGCTCGACCTTTCGGTCTCAGTGTTTCGAGGCCGTATCTGCATATGCTAGGCTAATCAAGTTTAACCCGAGTATTTCTGTGTGTGCAAAACTGGCTTGCACCCCTTGTATATGAACATAGAGCTTATCACACCCAATCATCACGTGGTGTCTCGGCACGACGAACTTTGGCAACAGTGCATACTCAGGGAGAACACTTGTACCTTCAAATTTAGTGAGATATCATCTTATAATGCTACCGTCAATCAAGCAGAATAAGATGCATAAAGGATACACATCACATGCAATCAATATAAGTGATATGATATGGCCATCATCATCTTATGCCTTTGATCTCCATCTCCAAAGCACCGTCATGATCACCATCGTCATCGGCGCGACACCTTGATATCCATCGTAGCATCGTTGTCGTCTCGCCAACTATTGCTTCTACGACTATTACCGCTTAGTGATAAAGTAAAGCAATTACAGGGCGATTGCATTGCAAACAATAAAGCGACAACCATATGGCTCCTGCCAGTTGCCGATAACTCCGTTACAAAACATGATCATCTCATACAATAAAATATAGCATCATGCCTTGACCATATCACATCACAACATGCCCTGCAAAAAGAAGTTAGACGTCCTCTACTTTGTTGTTGCAAGTTTTACGTGGCTGCTATGGGCTGAGCAAGAACCGTTCTTACCTACGCATCAAAACCACAATGATATTTCGTCAACTTGGTGCTGTTTTAACCTTCAACAAGGACCGGGCGTAGTCACACTCGGTTCAACTAAAGTCGGAGAAACTGACACCCGCCAGCCACCTGTGTGCAAAGCACGTCGGTAGAACCAGTCTCGCGTAAGCGTACGAGTAATGTCGGTCTGGGCCGCTTCATCCAACAATACCGCCGAACCAAAGTTTGACATGCTGGTAAGCAGTATGACTTGTATCGCCCACAACTCACTTCTGTTCTACTCGTGCATATAACAACTACGCATAACCTCGCTCGGATGCCATTGTTGGGAAACGTAGTAATTTCAACAAAATTCCTACGCACACGCAAGATCATTGTGATGCATAGCAACGAGAGGGGAGAGTGTTGTCTACATACCCTCATAGACCGTAAGCGGAAGCGTTATCACAACGCGGTTGATGTAGTCGTGCATCTTCACGATCGACCGATCCTCAGTACTGAACGTACGACACCTCCGCGTTTAGCACACGCTCAGCTCGGCGACGTCCCGCGAACTCATGATCTAGTAGAGCTTCGTCAGCACGACGGTGTGGTGACGGTGTTAATGAAGCTACTGATGCAGGGCTTCGCCTAAGCACTGCTACGATATGACCGAGGTGGATTATGGTGGAGGGGGGCACCGCACACGCCTAAGAAAGATCAATGATCAACTTGTGTGTTCTAGGGTGCCCCTACCCTCGTATATAAAGGAGCAAGGGGGAGGCCGACCGACCCTTGCAGGGAACGCCAGGAGGAGTCCTCCTCCTCCTAGTAGGAGTAGGACTCCCCTTTCCTACTCCTACTACAGGGAGAAAGGAAGGAGGAGAGGGAGAAGGAAAGGGGGCGCCGCCCCCCTTCCCTAGTCCAATTCGGACCAGAGGGGGAGGGGGCGCGCGGCCTGCCCTGGCCGGCCCTCACTCTCTCCACTAAGGCCCATGTGGCCCATTACTTGTCCCGGGGTGGGGGGGATTCTGGTAACCCTCCGGCACTCCAGTTTTCCCCGAAATCACCCGGAACACTTCCGGTATACGAATATAGTCATCCAAGATATCAATCTTTATGTATCGACCATTTAGAGACTCCTCGTCATGTCCGTGATCACATCTGGGACTCCGAACTACGTTCGGTACATCAAATCACATAAACTCATAATACCGATCGTCACAAAACTTTAAGCGTGCGGACCCTACGAGTTCGAGAACTATGTAGACATGACCGGGACATGTCTCGGGTCAATAACCAATAGCGAAACCTAGATGCTCATATTGGTTCCTACATATTCTACGAAGATCTTTATCGGTCAAACCGCATAACAACATACGTTGTTCCCTTTGTCATCGGTATGTTACTTGCCCGAGATTCAATCGTCGGTATCTCAATACCTAGCTCAATCTCGTTACCAGCAAGTCTCTTTACTCGTTCTATAATGCATCATCCCGCAACTAACTCATTAGTTGCATTGCTTGCAAGGCTTATAGTGATGTGCATTACTGAGAGGGCCCGGAGATACCTCTCCGACAATCGAAGTGAGAAGTCATAATCTCGACCTACGCCAACTCAACAAGTACCATTGGAGACACCTGTAGAGCACCTTTATGATCACCCAGTTACGTTGTGACGTTTGATAGCACACAAAGTGTTCCTCCGGTAATCGGGAGTTGCATAATCTCATAGTCATAGGAACATATATAAGTCATGAAGAAAGCAATAACAGTAAACTAAAATGATCAAGTGCTAAGCTAACGGAATGGGTCAAGTCAATCACATCATTCTCCTAATGATGTGATCCCGTATATCAAATGACAACTCATGTCTATGGTTAGGAAACATAACCATCTTTGATCAATGAGCTAGTCAAGTAGAGGCATACTAGTGACACTCTGTTTGTCTATGTATTCGCACATGTATTATGTTTCCGGTTAATACAATTCTAGCATGAATAATAAACATTTATCATGAAATAAGGAAATAAATAATAACTTTATTATTGCCTCTAGGGCATATTTCCTTCATAAAAGTCTGTCCGAATCATGTTAGCAGTTGCCGCATTTTATGAAATCTGGCAAATGGATATCAAAACTACATTCCTTAATGGATTTATTAAAAAAGAGTTGTATATGATGCAAATAGAAGGTTTTGTCAATCCTAAAGGTAAAGTGTGCAAGCTCCAGCGATCCATCTATGGACTGGTGCAAGCATCTCGGAGTTGGAATATACGCTTTGATGAGTTGATCAAAGCATATAGTTTTATACAGGCTTGCGGTGAAGCCTGTATTTACAAGAAAGTGAGTGGGAGCACTACAGCCTTTCTGATAAGTATATGTGAATGACATATTGTTGATTGGAAATGATGTAGAATTTTCTAGAAAGCATAAAGGAGAATTTGAAAGGAGTTTTTCAAAGAAAGAATTACCTGTAAAGCTACTGACATATTGGGCATCAAGATCTATAAAGATAGATCAAGACGCTTGATAAGACTTTCGATGAGTACATACCTTGATAAGATTTTGAAGGATTTCGAAATGGATCATTCAAAGAAGGAGTTCTTGCCTGAGTTATAAGGTGTGAAATTGAGTAGAGACTCAAAACCTGGCCACGGTAGAAAATAGAAAGAGAATAAAAAGTCATTCCCTATGCCTCAGTCATAGGTTCTAGAAAGTATGCTATGTTGTGTACCAGACCTATTGTATACCTTAGCATGATTTTGGCAACGGGGTAGAATAGTGATCTAGGAGTAGATCACTGGATAGTGGTCAAAATTGTCCTTAGAGGACTAAGGAAATATTTCTCAGTTACGGAGGTGATAAAAGAGTTCGTCGTAAAGAGTTACGTCGATGCAAGTTTTTTACACCGATCTAGATGACTCTAAGTCTCGATCGAAGATACATATTGAAAGTGGGAACAATTAGCTAGAGTAGCTCCATGCAGAGTATTGTAGACATAGAAATTTGCAAAATACATACAGATCTGAATGTTGTAGACCTGTAGACTAAACTTCTCTCACAAGCAAAACATGATCACTCTTTGGGTGTTAATCACATAGCGATGTGAACTAGATTATTGACTATAGTAAACCCTTTGGGTATTAGTCACATGAAGATGTGAACTAATCACATAAAGATGTGAACTATTGGTGTGAAATCACATGATGATGTGAACTAGATTATTGACTCTAGTGCAAGTGGGAGACTGAAGGAAATATGCCCTAGAGGCAATAATAAAGTTGTTATTTATATTTCTTTATATCATGATAAATGTTTATTATTCATGCTAGAATTGTATTAACCGGAAACTTAGTACATGTGTGAATACATAGACAAATAGAGTGTCCCTAGTATGCCTCTACTTGACTAGCTCGTTAATCAAAGATGGTTAAGTTTCCTAGCCATGGACATGTGTTGTCATTTGATGAACGGGATCACATCATTAGAGAATGATGTGATGGACTAGATGTTGGGAAACGTAGTGTCAAAAATTTTCCTACACACACGCAAGATCATGGTTATGCATAGCAACGAGAGGGGAGAGTGTTGTCTACATACCCTTGTAGACCGTAAGTAGAAGAGTTATGACAACGCGGTTGATGTAGTCGTACATCTTTACGATCGACCGATCCTCAGTACCGAACGTACGACACCTCCGCGTTCAGCACACGTTCAGCTCGGCGACGTCCTGCGAACTCACGATCCAGTAGAGCTTCGGGAAGAGCTTCGTCAGCACGACGACGTGGTGACGGTGTTGATGAGGCTACCGACGCAGGGCTTCGCCTAAGCACCGCTACGATATGACCGAGGTGGATTATGGTGGAGGGGGGCACCGCAAAAGGCTAAGAAAGATCAATGATCAACTTGTGTGTTCTAGGGTGCCCCCTTCCCCCGTATATAAAGGAGCAAGGGGGAGGCCGGCCGGCCCTTGCAGGGCGCGCCAGGAGGAGTCCTCCTCCTAGTAGGAGTAGGACTCCCCTTTCCTACTCCTACTTGGAGGGGGAAAGGAAGGAGGAGAGGGAGAAGGAAAGGGGGATGCCTCCCCCCTCCCTAGTCCAATTCGGACCAGAGGGGGAGGGGGCGCGCGGCCTGCCCTGGCCGGCCCTCTCTCTCTCTCTCCACTAAGGCCAATGTGGCCCATTACTTCTCCCCGGGGGGGGGGGGGGGGGTTCCGGTAACCCTCCGGCACTCCGGTTTTCTCCGAAATCACCCGGAACACTTCCGGTATCCGAATATAGTCGTCCAATATATCAATCTTTATGTCTTGACCATTTCGAGACTCCTCGTCATGTCTGTGATCACATCCGGGACTCCGAACAACCTTCGGTACATCAAATCACATAAACTCATAATACCGATCGTCACAGAACTTTAAGCGTGCGGACCCTACGGGTTTGAGAACTATGTAGACATGACCGAGACATGTCTCCGGTCAATAACCAATAGCGGAACCTGGATGCTCATATTGGTTCCTACATATTCTACGAAGATCTTTATCGGTCAAACCGCATAACAACATATGTTGTTCCCTTTGTCATCGGTATGTTACTTGCCCGAGATTCGATCGTCGGTATCTCAATACCTAGCTCAATCTCGTTACCTCTCCGACAATCGGAGTGAGAAGTCATAATCTCGACCTACGCCAACTCAACAAGTACCATTGGAGACACCTGTAGAGCACCTTTATGATCACCCAGTTACGTTGTGACGTTTGATAGCACACAAAGTGTTCCTCCGGTAATCGGGAGTTGCATAATCTCATAGTCATAGGAACATATATAAGTCATGAAGAAAGCAATAACAGTAAACTAAAATGATCAAGTGCTAAGCTAACGGAATGGGTCAAGTCAATCACATCATTCTCCTAATGATGTGATCCTGTATATCAAATGACAACTGATGTCTATGGTTAGGAAACATAACCATCTTTGATCAACGAGCTAGTCAAGTAGAGGCATACTAGTGACACTCTGTTTGTCTATGTATTCACACATGTATTATGTTTCCAGTTAATACAATTCTAGCATGAATAATAAACATTTATCATGAAATAAGGAAATAAATAATAACTTTATTATTGCCTCTAGGGCATATTTCCTTCTGTATCCCACTTGCACTAGAGTCAATAATCGAGGTTACACAATAATGATTCTAACACCCATGGAGCCTTGGTGCTGATCATGTTTTGCTCGTGAGAGAGGCTTAGTCAACGGGTCTGCAACATTCAGATCCGTATGTATCTTGTATATCTCTATGTCTCCCACCTGGACTTGATCGTGGATGGAATTGAAGTGTCTCTTGATGTGTTTGGTTCTCTTGTGAAATCTGGATTCCTTTGCCAAGGCAATTGCACCAGTATTGTCACAAAAGATTTTCATTGGACCCGATGCACTAGGTATGACACCTAGATCGGATATGAACTCCTTCATTCGCTGCTTCCGAAGCAGCTATGTACTCCGCTTCACACGTAGATCCCGCCACGACGCTTTGTTTAGAACTGCTCCAACTAACAGCTCCACCATTTAATAAAAACATGTATCCGGTTTGTGACTTAGATTCAACCAGATCAGTGCCAATGCTTGCATCAACGTAACTGTTTACGACGAGCTCTTTGTCACCTCCATATACAAGAAACATATCCTTGGTCCTTTTCAGGTATTTCAGGATGTTCTTGACCGCTGTCCAGTGATCCACTCCTGGATTACTTTGGTACCTCCCTGCTAAACTAATAGCAAGGTACACATCAGGTCTGGTACATAGCATTGCATACATGATAGAGCCTATGGTTGAAGCATAGGGAACACTTCTCATTTTCTCTCTATCTTCTGAAGTGGTCGGGCATTGAGTCTTACTCAACTTCACACCTTTTAACACAAGCAAGAACCCTTTCTTAGCTTGATCCATTTTGAACTTTTTTCAAAAGTTTATCAAGGTATGTGCTTTGTGAAAGTCTGCTACCTCTTGAGCGCTGCGTTGGTTTTCCCTTGAAGAGGAAAGGGTGATGCAGCAAAGTAGTGTAAGTATTTCTCTCAGTTTTTGAGAACCAATGTATCAATCCAGTAGGAGGCTACGCGCGAGTCCCTCGCACCTGCACAAAACAAATAAATCCTCGCAACCAACGCGATAAGGGGTTGTCAATCCCTACACGGTCACTTATGAGAGTGAGATCTGATAGATATGATAAGCTAATATTTTTGGTATTTTTATGATAAAGATGCAAAGTAAAATAAAAGCAAAGGAAAATAACTAAGTGTTGGACGATTAATATGATGAATATCGACCCGGGGGCCATAGGTTTCACTAGTGGCTTCTCTCAAGACCATAAGTATTTTACGGCGGGTGAACAAATTACTGTTGAGCAATTGACAGAATTGAGCATAGTTATAAGAATATCTAGGTATGATCATGTATATAGGCATCACGTCCGAGACAAGTAGACCGACTCCTGCCTGCATCTACTACTATTACTCCACACATCGACCGCTATCCAGCATGCATCTAGAGTATTAAGTTCATAAGAACAGAGTAATGCCTTAAGCAAGATGACATGATGTAGAGGGATAAACTCATGCAATATGATGAAAACCCCATCTTGTTATCCTCGATGGTAACAATACAATACGTGCCTTGCTGCCCCTACTGTCACTGGGAAAGGACACCGCAAGATTGAACCCAAAGCTAAGCACTTCTCCCATTGCAAGAAAGATCAATCTAGTAGGCCAAACCAAACTGATAATTCGAAGAGACTTGCAAAGATAACCAATCATACATAAAAGAATTCAGAGAAGATTCAAATATTGTTCATAGATAACTTGATCATAAACCCACAATTCATCAGTCTCAACATACACACCGCAAAAGAAGATTACATCGAATAGATCTCCACAAGAGAGGGGGAGAACTTTGTATTGAGATCCAAAAGAGAGAAGAAGCCATCTAGCTAATAACTATGGACCCGAAGGTCTGAGGTAAACTACTCACACTTCATCAGAAGGGCTATGGTGTTGATGTAGAAGCCCTCCGTGATTGATGCCCCCTCCGGCGGAGCTCCGGAACAGGCCCCAAGATGGGATCTCGTGGATACAAAAATTTACGACGGTGGAATTAGGGTTTTGGCTCCGTATCTGATCGTTTGGGGGTACGTAGGTATATATAGGAGGAAGAAGTACGTCGATGGAACAACAGGGGGCCCACGAGGGTGGAGGGCGCTCCTGGGGGGGGGTAGGCGTGCCCCCTACCTCATGGCCTCCCTGTTGGTTCCTTGACGTAGGGTCCAAGTCTCCTGGATCTTGTTCATTCCAAAAATCACGTTCCCGAAGGTTTCATTCCGTTTGGACTCCGTTTGATATTCCTTTTCTTCGAAACCGTAAAATAGGCAAAAACAACAATTCTGGGCAGGGCCTCCGGTTAATAGGTTAGTCCCAAAAATAATATAAAAGTGGATAATAATTCCCAATAATGTCCAAAATAGAAGATAATATAGCATGGAGCAATTAAAAATTATAGATACATTGGAGACGTATCAAGCATCCCCAAGCTTAATTCCTGCTCGTCCTAGAGTAGGTAAATGATAAAAACATAATTTTTGATGTGGAATGCTACTTGGCATATTTTCAATGTAATTCTTCTTAATTGTGGTATGAATATTCAGATCCGAAAGATTCAAGACAAAAGTTCAATGTTGACATAGAAATAATAATACTTCAAGCATACTAACTAAGCAATTTGTCTCTTGAAAATAACATGGCCAAAGAAAGCTATCCCTACAAAATCATATAGTCTAGCTATGCTCTATCTTCACCACACAAAGTATTTAAATCATGCACAACCCCGATGATAAGCCAAGCAATTGTTTCATACTTTTGGTGTTCTCAAACCTTTTCAATTTTCACGCAATACATGAGCGCGAGCCATGGACATAGCACTTTAGGTGGAATAGAATGGTGGTTGTGGAGAAGACAAAAAAGGAGAAGATAGTCTCATATCAACTAGGCGTATCAACGGGCTATGGAGATGCCCATCAATAGATATCAATGTGAGTGAGTAGGGATTTCCATGCAATGGATGCACTAGAGCTATAAGTATATGAAAGCTCAAAAAGAAACTAAGTGGGTGTGCATCCAACTTGCTTGCTCACGAAGACCTAGGGCATTTTGAGGAAGCCCATCATTGGAATATGCAAGCCAAGTTCTATAATGAAAAATTCCCACTAGTATATGAAAGTGACAAAACAAGAGACTCTTTATCATGAAGATCATGGTGCTACTTTGAAGCACAAGTGTGGTAAAAGGATAGTAGCATTGTCCCTTCTCTCTTTTTATCTTATTTTTTTGTTTGGGCATTTTCTCTTTTTTTATGGCCTCCTTTATTTTTATTTTTTTATTTTTTGTCCGGAGTCTCATCCCGACTTGTGGGGGAATCATAGTCTCCATCATCCTTTCCTCACTGGGACAATGCTCTAATAATGATGATCATCACACTTTTATTTTCTTACAACTCAAGAATTACAACTTGATACTTAGAACAAGATATGACTCTATATGAATGCCTCCGGCGGTGTACCAGGATATGCAATGAATCGAGAGTGACATGTATGAAAGAATTATGAACGGTGGTTTCAGCACAAATACAATGTCAACTACATGATCATGCAAAGAAATATGGCAATGATGGAGCGTGTCATAGTAAACGGAATGGTGGAAAGTTGCATGGCAATATATCTCGGAATGGCTATGGAAATGCCATGATAGGTAGGTATGGTGGCTGTTTTGAGGAAGGTATATGGTGGGTGTAGGATACCGGGGAAAGGTGTGCGGTATTAGAGAGGTTAGCAATGGTGGAAGGGTGAGAGTGCGCATAATCCATGGACTCAACATTCACTAGTGCAGAACCGGGCAATAGCACCGGTTCGTAAGGCCCTTTAGTGCCAGTTTGGTAACCGGCGCTAAAGTGTAGGCACTAAGCCCCCCCCCCCCTTTAGTACCGGTTCAGCACGAACCGGTGCTAAAGGGCAACCACGTGGCACGAGCCAGCTTCGAGGGCAGGGAGCCCTTTAGTACCGGTTGGTGTCACCAACCGGTATTGAAAGATTGGGGGGGTTGGGTTTATGATTTCTTTTTCATTTAATTTTGTGTTTTCCATTTAATTCTTTTTTGTTTGCTGGTATTTTACGATACTACATATTGTACACGTTATGCATATATATAAATAGAATTTCTAGTAGAACCGATCATAATATATATATCATCGAATGTCTCACAACCACCATTAATTAATTCACACACACACACACACACACATATATATATACACATACAATTTCTCCTAATTGGTGTCTTCGGAGCCAGTGGCATTAGCCTAATTGGTGCCTCCGGAGCACGATAAAAATTTGAAGTGGTTCATGGGGGCGGTAGCGGGTAATAGTATTCTCCTTTGGGATGTATGACCTGGTCGAGCAAAAATCCCGCTATTTCCTCTTGAATTGCTTGTATGCGCTCCGTTGGTAGGAGCTGCTCCCGCACCTCTTTGAACTGTTAAGAAGGAGATCAATATGCATGTGTATTAGTTGTGTGACTAGATATCGATAATGGTGTAAAAATTGTGAATAGTGTTATGACAAACGTACCCACTCCTGTCTTTGAGATTTGCTCCTTTCGGACGCCATCATGCGAATGTTCTCGCAAACATAGTATGCACACAAATTATTCCCCGGCGCCTGCTTCAGGGCCTTTACGAGAATGTAATTTGATCAGATAATAATTAATCAAGCATGATAATTAAAGAGATGGCAGCTAGCTAGTACTACTTAATTACTTACCTGGGGTCGATACCATTTCAGATCTTGTTTCCATGGGCCTGGAGTGGCCCTGATGAACTTTGCCCAAGCCCTGCCCACCGACAAAGAAAATGAATAAATGGGTTATTAAATAGTTGTTATTAGGAAATGACGAACTAATTAAATAGGCCGAGATATAGTTAATAATGATTGAAATTACCTGTTGACTATCCCCTTCACGATGGTGTAGTCACTTGCTTTCTTAAGTAGTGAGTCTAGTACTTCAACTGTTCCTTCATCAACTTTAGTGATTAACAAGATCCAGTGAAATCTGCATGCACACACGTTTGCATGTCTTAATTAAGTGGGCATATGTAAGCAAAAACATGTAGCTAGCTAGTAGGCAAAAACAGAATTTGTAGTACAAGACAGTGTGACTCACTCGAAGTTGTAAGGAAGTAGTATATCTTCATTGTATTTGAGGCGCTTGAAGTACTGTAGCATGCTTTCCTCTACACTTTTTTCGTGATATGGATCTAATTTCCATGTGTATTCATTAATGGTATTTGGGTCAACGAACCCAATGCCATAGCGTCCACCTTTTTTCATTTCATAAGTCTTCATCCTGCATAATACCACAGAAAAGAATATAGTGAGGATAATTACACGTAATGATTGATCAAAATGATCACTACAGCTAGCTTGGGACTTAAATTACAGAAAGAAATCACTTACAGACAATAGCAACTGACGATAGATTTGTCGAGTGCGTCTTGATTGTATAGCTGAAACAGTTCTGAATACTCAACGGCCAGAGCTTTCTCATGGTAGTAATGCTCCTCCTTGACATTCACCATGAGGGACTCTCGATTGGAAATCTTGGTAATGTCCATGTACCATCGATGCAATTCATACATTCTCGTTGGGAGGTTCTTGACCTCGTCTGGCTCGACCAAAGGTTGGCCCCGGACATATTTCGTTTTATTTCCTCCTCTCTAGTCGGAGACATGGGCTCGATATCGAGGAGTTGTCCAACAGTGATCCCGATCGCTTCGGCCTGCGCAATATGCTCCTCGGTTATTACCACATCGCCCACCTCGGGAACGTTAATGGTTTGCCCACAATAATATTGGGCGCGCCTACTCTCATGTGTTGTTGGCACAAGAAGCGGGGGGATTGATTGCGCCGCCTGTTCTCCCAGCTGGGGAACGGTTTTACCGCTCCTTTTGCCAGCTGATTTGCTCGAGCTCGAGCTCGCCTCTTTCTGTAGACGTGCTCGATTTAACTTCTTGATGTGGCACTCATAGTCTGTGTCAACAGGCTTGGGAGATGGTGCTCTAGCCATACGAATGAAGTGGTCAATCTTTTCCACAGGCACTTTCTCCCTTGGCGGCGATGGCGGTTTCGGTGCAAAATGGGCTTCCACCTCGGCCTTCGATATGGCTACGTTTTCCTCCTCGGACTTGTCGTAAGGCCTCTGTGGAAGAGGCGCGAGGCTTGGACCATATTGAAATCGCTTGCCTCCGCCTGTACCTCTAGTACTACCTCGACTTGTACCGCTACGCACCATAGCCGAGGCGGCTCTCTTCCATGATTGCTGAGGCGGCGAAGACGGCTGATGTGGCTGAGTTGGAGGAGGAGTGGCCTGAAGCTGTGCCGGACTTGGAGGAGGAGTGGCCTGACGCTTTTCCGGACTTGGAGGAGGAGGAGTGGCCTGAAGTTGTGCCGGACTTGGAGGAGGAGTGGCCTGACGTGTTGGTGGACTTGGAGGAGCGGGAGTCTGCTGACTCGGTGGCGGACTTCGACGAGGAGTCGGATGACGCGGTGTCGGTGGCCTTCGAAAGATGATGCAATCCTTTCTCCATAGGATGATATGATGGTTGGCCTCTCCCTTTGTATGAAAAACAGAAAACAGAAAAAACTAAAAACTAAAAACAGAAAAATTGTGTGTGTGTGTGCGCGTGTAGTGTGTGTGTGTGTGTGTGTGTGTGCATGTAGTGTGTGTGTGCGTGCTACGGCTGGCGTCGGTGCGCGGTGGCTTTGATCGATTGGAGGGAGGAGAGGGGCCGGGGGAGGGGCTCACAGCGTGCGCGGGCGAGGTCGAGGCGACGGCGACGGTGAGGCGAGGTCACGATCCAAGGCGACGGCGGCGAGGCGAGGGGACGGCGACGGGGGCGCCGCGAAGTCGACGGGGACGATGTGACGAGGACGCGGGCGTCGCGGAGTCGACGGGGACGGCACGACAGGGGCGGCGACGGCGCGGGACGGGGCGGCGGCAGAGAGAAGTGAGATGAGAAACTGAAATTTTTCGAAGTGTTTCTTATATAGAACCCACCTTTAGTATCGGTTGGAGCCACCAACAGGTACTAAAGGTCTGTTTTGGCCAGGCGAAGCGGCGGGAACCGCACCCCCTTTAGTACTGGGTCGTGGCACCAACCGGTACTAAAGGCCCCCCCTTTAGTACCGGTTGGAGCCATGCCCCGGTACTAAAGGGTGTGCGCTGCCAGGCGAGGGGCGCAGAAGTTTAGTCCCACCTCGCTAGCTGAGGGGCACTCGCACCTGCTTATAAGCCCCGCCGTCGCTGCTGTCTCGAGATCCTCTCTTAAGCAGGCCTTCTGGGCCTACCTCTTCTGCGATGCCCTGTTAGGCCTACTGGGCTAGCAGGCCTGCATCCTGGCCAAACTAGAATTTGGGTTTCTAGTCGTATGCAGGCCGCTATGGCCCAGTAGGTGGGCTTTTTTCTTATTTTTTGTTTTATTTATTTTAGTGTTGTTTTTTGCTGTATTTATAGTTTGTTTGTGAATATTTTTGCTTTAGGTACAAAAAATTACAAACTTTCTGTTAGTACCGGTAGTTTACAAATTTGAATAGTTTAAATTTTGAATTATTTGAAATTTGTGTGAATCACTAGTTTGTGAATAACTTAACTTTGAAAATAGATTTTTCAGTGATTCTTTTTTCTTATGTTTAATATTAGTGTGTTTTATCATTATATTCAATTTGGTAATGCTTAGGTTATTTAAAAAATGAAATGCCTTTGTAACGGATGAGTTTTCGTCCGAAACCCTGATACTTCGAAAGAGATTGTCCATTTTGTACACGAAGTGCATCCAGTTTTTGCGGTAACCCTCTCTACTTTTTTGCACATGCTATGTGGGTGAAATTATGATACCATGCCAACTTTCAACCTTTTTTGAGTTCATTTGAAATGCTTTTCAATTTCAGGTTCATTTAGCTGAAAAAAATCAATAAATGCATGAAAGAATTTGCTTGCACATAAAATTTATTCGCGTTACAAATGCCAAAACACATAACTAGCTACCCTAACTATCACAGAGATTCCCTCCTGGGTGTGAAACATAGAAGAAAGTGATGATAGTGAAGCCGATCACATCCCAGATCTTTGGGTGTGAAACTTTTTCTTCGCGTGTGTCCCTTTGTGCCGTAGCCATGGAAAATCTTCATCATTTAACTGGATGCTCGGGTCAATATTCACTGTGAATGGAGCAATTTCATCAAACTTTTCATAATCTCCTGACATGTCTGTCTTGTCATCCACTCCCACGATGTTTCTCTTCCCAGAAAGAACTATGTGCCGCTTTGGCTCATCGTACGATGCATTCGCTTCCTTATCTTTTCTTTTTCTCGGCTTGGTAGACATGTCCTTCACATAGAAAACCTGTGCCACATCATTGGCTAGGACGAATGGTTCGTCTGCATATGCAAGATTGTTGAGATCCACTGTTGTCATTCCGTACTGCGGGTCTTCCGTTACCCCGCCTCGTGTCATATTGACCCATTTGCACCGAAACAAAGGGACCTTCAAACCACGTTGATAGTCAAGTTGCCATATGTCCTGTATAAAACCATAATATGTTTCCTTTCCCGTCTTGGTTTCTACATCAAAGAGGACACCACTGTTTTGGTTGGTGCTCTTCTTATCTTGGGCGATCGTGTAAAATGTATTACCATTTATCTCGTACCCTTTGAAAGTCATTATATTCGAAGATGGTAACTGGGACAACAAGTACATGTCATCTTCAATAGAGGTGTCATGCATGGTATGTGTCTGCAACCAGCTGGCGAAACTCCTGGTTTGTTCACGTGTAATCCAGTCATCAGACTGCTCCGGGTGTTTGGAGCGTAGCAAATTCTTGTGTTCATCCATATACGGAGCCACCAAGGCGGAATTCCGTAGAACTGTGTAGTGTGCTTCAGTGAGAGAATGTCCTCCATACATATTATTTGTTCCCCTCTTAGCGTGCCTTTTCCATCCAGTCTGCCCTTATGCCGCGATTCAGGAACACCAATCGGCTTAAGGTCAGGAATAAAGTCAATACAAAACTCAATGACCTCCTCATTTTCATGGCCCTTGGAGATGCTTCCTTCTGGCCTAGCACGGTTATGAACATATTTCTTTAAGACTCCCATGAACCTCTCAAAGGGGAACATATTGTGTAGAAATACAGGACCCAAAACGTTAATCTCTTCACATAGGTGAACTAGGACATGCGTCATGATGTTGAAGAAGGATGGTGGGAACACGAACTCGAAACTGACAAGACATTGCACCAAATCATTCTCTAACCTTGGTATGATTTCTGGATCGATTACCTTCTGAGAGATTGCATTGAGGAATGCACATAGCTTCACAATGGCTAATCGAACGTTTTCCGGTAGAAGCCCCCTCAATGCAACCAGAAGCAGTTGCGTCATAATCACGTGGCAGTCATGAGACTTTAGGTTCTAGAACTTTTTTCTGCCATGTTTATTATTCCCTTTATATTCGACGAGAAGCCAGACGGTACCTTAATACTGAGCAGGCATTCAAAGAAGATTTCCTTCTCTTCTTTGGTAAGAGCGTAGCTTGCATGACCCTGATGTATGCCGTCTTTTCTGTGCATACGTTGCTGGTCCTCCCATGCCTCAGGTGTATCTTTTGTCTTCCCATACATGCCCAAGAAGCCAAGCAGGGTCACACAAAGATTCTTTGTCACGTGCATCACGTCGATTGCGGAGCGGACCTCTAGGTCTTTCCAATAGGGCAGGTCCCAAAATATAGATTTCTTCTTCCACATGGGTGCGCGTCCGTCAGCGTCATTCGGAACAGGTTGTCCACCAGGACCCTTTCCAAAGACCACCTTCAAATCCTTGACCATATCATGTACATCAGCACCAGTACGGTGGCGAGGCTTCGTCCGGTGATCCGCCTCACCTTTGAAATGCTTGCCTTTATTTCTTACGGGATGCCTGCTCGGAAGAAATCGACGATGTCCCAGGTACACATTCTTCTTACAATTAGCCAAATATATACTGTCGGTATCGTCCAAACAGTGCGTGCATGCGCGGTATCCCTTGTTTGTCTGTCCTAAAAGGTTACTGAGAGCAGGCCAATCATTGATGGTCACGAACAGCAACGCCTTTAGGTCAAATTCTTCCCCCATGTGCTCATCCCACGCACGTACACCTGTTCCATTCCACAGTTGTAAGAGTTCTTCAACTAATGGCCTTAGGCACACATCAATGTCGTTGCCGGGTTGCTTAGGGCCTTGGATGAGCACTGGCATCATAATGAACTTCCGCTTCATGCACAACCAAGGAGGAAGGTTATACAAACATAGAGTCACAGGCCAGGTGCTATGGTTGCTGCTCTGCTCCCCAAAAGGATTAATGCCATCTGCGCTTAGACCAAACCATACGTTCCTTGCGTCATCTGCAAAACTCCTTCCCGTACTTTCTTTTGATTTTTCTCCACTGCGACCCGTCAGCGGGTACTCTCAACTTTCCGTCTTTCTTACGGTCTTCTCTGTGCCATCGCATCGCCTTGGCATGCTCTTTGTTTTGGAACAAACGTTTCAACCGTGGTATTATAGGAGCATACCACATCACCTTGGCAGGAATCTTCTTCCTGGGGCGCTCGCCCTCGACATCACCAGGGTCATCGTGGCTGATCTTATAGCGCAGTGCACCGCATACTGGGCAAGCGTTCAAATCCTCGTACTCACCGCGGTAGAGGATGCAATCATTAGGGCATGCATGTATCTTCTGCACCTCTAACCCTAGAGGGCAGACAGCCTTCTTTGCTTCGTACGTACTCTCGGGCAATTCGTTGTCCTTTGGAAGCATATTCTTTATCATTACCAGCAACTTTCCAAATCCCTTGTCAGATACACCATTCTCTGCCTTCCATTGTAGCAATTCCAGTGTGGTGCCCAGCTTTTTCTTGTCACCTACGCAATTCGGGTACAACAATTTTTTGTGATCCTCTAACATGCGCTGCAACTTGTTCTTCTCCAAATCACTTGCGCAGTTTCTCTTTGCATCGGCAATGGCCTGACCTAGATCATCAACGGGATCATCCGATGCCTCTTCTTTAGCTGCTTCCCGCATTGCCGGCTCAGCTTCTTCCCGCATTACC
This sequence comes from Triticum urartu, assembly GCF_056163025.1. Lineage (NCBI taxonomy): Eukaryota > Viridiplantae > Streptophyta > Magnoliopsida > Poales > Poaceae > Triticum > Triticum urartu. The sequence continues at coordinate 575,881,682 of NC_141879.1, forward strand.
GGCTCAGCTTCTTCCCTCATTGTTGTATCATCGTATTCAGGGAACCCATGGCCAGGATAGCTGTCGTCGTCCTCTTCTTCTTCATTGTCTTCCATCATAACCCCTCTTTCTCCATGCTTGGTCCAAACATTATAGTGGGGCATGAAACCGGACTCAAACAGGTGGACGTGAATGGTTTTTGACGTAGAGTAATTGTGACCATTCTTACAGCCAGCACATGGACAAGGCATAAAACCATCCGCCCGCTTGTTTGCCTCAGCCGCAAGCAGAAAAGTACGCACGCCATTAATGAACTCGGGAGAGCATCGGTCATCGTACATCCATTGCCGGCTCATCTTCAATACACAGCACTGAAAACACCAAATTAATACAATACATAAAGTTCACACATAAAGATCATACAACACTTAAATGCAACAAACAAATAACTCTCTAGCTAAAGAATTTAAATGCAACAACAAATGCGATCAAGATCGCAACTAAGGTAACAATTGATCCAACAGCATAATGATACCAAGCCTCACTATGAATGGCATATTTTCTAATCTTTCTAATCTTCAAGTGCATTTTCTCCATCTTAATCTTGCGATCATCGACGACATCGGCAACATGCAACTCCAATTCCATCTTCTCCCCCTCAATTCTTTTCAATTTTTCCTTCAAATCCTCGTTTTCTCTTTCAACTAAATTTAACCTCTCGACAATAGGGTCGGTTGGAATTTCCGGTTCAACTACCTCCTACATACAAATATCTATGTCAACTTGATGGGCATAATTTGTCATAAACACGAAATGCAATGAATAGTTTTAAAAGAGAATATACCACATCCGAATCATAACCCGGACGAGGGCCGACGGGGACGGATATCAAAACCATGGCACTATGTATAACAAACAACGTATGGGTAAGATAATTATACGAGTAACTATACATCCAAATCACACAAACATCAATTTTTTATATAAAACTTCATGAACAAGAGGCTCACCATAAGGTGGTGCCGGCGACGGGACATTGCGAGCGATCGACGGTGGTTACGACGGAGATTTAGAAGGTACTAAGTAAACCACACCTACATATGCAAACTAAGTGTTATTTTTGACCTCAAATTGCATATAAATCAAATACTAGAAAATATATATAATTCCTCCCAAATTACTAAACTCAAAAATCAATCACTATATAAAGCATTGCACGAGCTAATCTAGCAATGAGAGATGAAAGGACAAAGTTGCTAACCTTTGTGATCATTTGAATGGATGGGGGCCTTCAAATCTTGACAAATTTTGGGCAAAATGTGATGAGCTTGAGAGGAAGAGGGAAAAGAACAGAGAGGAGAGGGGAAAGGGGAAGAACAGAGCGAGCTCGGGTGGACGAAGGGTCTATGTAGGACGACCTTTAGTACCGGTTCGTGATACGACCCGGTACTAAAGGTGCTGGAGGGGCCCCGGACTGACAACATCCTGCCACCACTCACTTTAGTACCGGTTCGTGGCACGAACCGGTGCTAAAGGTTCGCCACGAACTGGTACTAATTAATGAGAGCGGACGGCTAGCCGTTGGAACCGGCACTAATGCACACATTAATGCCGGCTCAAATTCAAACCGGCACTAATGTGCTTCATGTTTGACCCTTTTTCTACTAGTGATTAGTCATAAAGAACTCATATACTTATTGCAAAAATCTACAAGTTATCAAAGCAAGGTATTATGCGCATGCTCCTAGGGGGATAGATTGGTAGGAAAAGACCATCGCTCGTCCCCGACCGCCATTCATAAGGAAGACAATCAATAAATAAATCATGCTCCGACTTCATCACATAACGGTTCCCTGATGTCTACTATACAACCTTCTTCTTGTAGACGTTGTTGGGCCTCCAAGTGCAGAGGTTTGTAGGACAATAGCAAATTTCCCTCAAGTGGATGACCTAAGGTTTATCAATCCGTAGGAGGCGTAGGATGAAGATGGTCTCTCTCAAGCAACCCTGCAACCAAATAACAAAGAGTCTCTTGTGTCCCCAACACACCCAATACAATGGTAAATTGTACAGGTGCACTAGCTCGGCGAAGAGATGGTGATACAAGTGCAATATGGATAGTAGATAATAGTTTTTGTAATCTGAAAAATATAAAAACAGCAAGGTAACTAATGATAAAAGTGAGCATAAACGGTATTGCAATGATAGGAAAAAGGCCTAGGGTTCATACTTTCACTAGTGCAAGTCCTCTCAACAATAATAACATAATTGGATCATATAATTATCCCTCAACATGCAACAAAAAGTCACTCCAAAGTCACTAATAGCAGAGAACAAACGAAGATATTATGGTAGGGTACGAAACCACCTCAAAGTTATTCTTTCCAATCAACCCGTTGGGCTATTCCTATAGGTGTCACAAACAGCCCTAGAGTTCGTACTAGAATAACACCTTAAGACACAAATCAATCAAAACCCTAATGTCACCTAGATACTCCAATGTCACCTCAAGTATCTGTGGGCATGATTATACGATATGCATCACACAATCTCAGATTCATCTATTCAACCAACACATAGAACCTCAAAGAGTGCCCCAATAGTTTCTACCGAAGAATCACGACGAAAACATGTGCCAACCCCTATGCATAGGTTCATGGGCGGAACCCGCAAGTTGATCACCAAAACATACATCAAGTGAATCACGTGGTATCCCATTGTCACCACAGATACGCACGGCAAGACATACATCAAGTGTTCTCAAATCTTTAAACACTTAATCCGATAAGATAACTTCAAAGGGGAAACTCAATCCAATACAAGAGAGTAGAGGGGGAGAAACATCATAAGATCCAACTATAATAGCAAAGCTCGTGATACATCAAGATCGTATCACCTCAAGAACACGAGAGAGAGAGATCAAACACATAGCTACTGGTACATACCCTCAGTCCCGAGGGAGAACTACTCCATCCTCGTCATGGAGAGCACCGGGATGATGAAGATGGCCACCGGAGAGGGATTGCCCCCTCCGGTAGGTTGCCGGAACGGGTCTAGATTGGCTTTCGGTGGCTACGGAGGCTTCTTGCAGCGGAACTCCCGATCTATTGTGCTCCCAGATGTTTTTAGGGTATATGGAGATATATAGGGGGAAGAAGTACGTCGGTGGACTTCTGGGCTGCCCACGAGGTAGGGGGCGCGCCCTCCACCCTCGTGGGCAGCCCGGGACTCTCCTCGTGCAACTCCGGTACTCCGTGGGCTTCTTCTGGTCCAAAAATAAGTTCCGTGAAGTTTCAGGTCAATTGGACTCCGTTTGATTTTCCTTTTCTGCGATACTCTAAAACAAGGAAAAAACAGAAACTGGCACTGGGCTCTAGGTTAATAGGTTAGTCCCAAAAATAATATAAAAGTGTATAATAAAGCCCATAAACATCCAAAACAGATAATATAATAGCATGGAACAATAAAAAATTATAGATACGTTGGAGACGTATCAGCATCCCCAAGCTTAATTCCTGCTCGTCCTCGAGTAGGTATATGATAAAAATAGAATTTTTGATGTGGAATGCTACCTAACATATTTCTCTAATTAATTATCTTTATTGTAGCATGAATGTTCAGATCCATAAGATTCAAGACAAAAGTTTAATATTGACATAAAAATAATAATACTTCAAGCATACTAGAAAAGCAATCATGTCTTCTCAAAATAACATGGCCAAAGAAAGCTATCCCTACAAAATCATATAGTCTGGCTATGCTCTATCTTCACCACACAAAATATTTAAATCATGCACAACCCCGATGACAAGCCAAGCAATTGTTTCATACTTTTGATGTTCTCAGACTTCTTCAATCTTCACGCAATACATGAGCGTGAGCCATGGACATAGCACTATAGGTGGAATAGAATGGTGGTTGTGGAGAAGACAAAAAGGGAGAAGATAGTCTCACATCAACTAGGCGTATCAACGGGCTATGGAGATGCCCATCAATAGATATCATTGTGAGTGAGTAGGGATTGCCATGCAACGGATGCACTAGAGCTATAAATGTATGAAAGCTCATTAAAAGAAACTAGTGGGTGTGCATCCAACTCGCTTGCTCACGAAGACCTAGGGCATTTTGAGGAAGCCCATCACTGGAATATACAAGCCAAGTTCTATAATGAAACATTCCCACTAGTATATGAAAGTGACAACATAGGAGACTCTCTATCATGAAGATCATGGTGCTACTTTGAAGCACAAGTGTGGTAAATGGATAGTAGCATTGCCCCTTCTCTCTTTTTCTCTCATTTTTTATTTGGGCCTTCTCTCCTTTTTTATGGCCTCTTTTCTCTTTTTTTATTTGGGCTTCTTTGGCCTCTTTTATTTATTTATTTTCGTCCGGAGTCTCATCCCGACTTGTGGGGGAATCATAGTCTCCATCATCCTTTCCTCACTGGGACAATGCTCTAATAATGATGATCATCACACTTTTATTTTCTTACAACTCAAGAATTACAACTCGATACTTAGAACAAAATATGACTCTATATGAATGCCTTCGGCGGTGTACCGGGATGTGCAGTGACTCATGAGTGACATGTATGAAAGAATTATGAACGGTGGCTTTGCCACAAATACAATGTCAACTAAATGATCATGCATAGCAATATGACAATAATGGAGCGTATCATAATAAACGGAACGGTGGAAAGTTGCATGGCAATATATCTCAGAATGGCTATGGAAATGCCATAATAGGTAGGTATGGTGGCTGTTTTGAGGAAGGTATATGGTGGGTTTATGATGCCGGCGAAAGGTGCGCGATATTAGAGAGGCTAACAATGGTGGAAGGGTGAGAGTGCATATAATCCATGGACTCAACATTAGTCATAAAGAACTCACATACTTATTGCAAAAATTTATTAGTTATCAAAACAAAGTATTACGTGAATGCTCCTAGGGGGATAGATTGGTAGGAAAATACCATCGCTCGTCCCCGACCGCCACTCATAAGGAATACATAAGGAACTTGCCGCGACGCGCCACGCGCCCCGGCAAGGCCCGGTGAGCGGCAAGCTCCCGGGCGCGACAAGACAACGACCGCGGCAAGGCGCTTGCCGCGGCAAGCCACCACTCCGCGCCCGCGCTCCAGCACATCCACCAACGTGTCGCTCTGGGATCCTTCCAGGCGTACGTGGTGGGAGGCTGTGCAGCCAGGGGTGCGCGGTGGCAAGCGGCGCTGACAAGATTGCCATCGTGGCAAGCGGTGGCGTCCCTGACGGTCCATTTTTGCACTGTTTAGGCGACGCAGACGGGAATTTAATGCCTTTGTCCCCTGCCGTCAGGGTTAGGTATGATACACTGTAGCAGGTAGCTATACCTACCGCAGCACCTTTCCATTTTTACCCTTGTCTACGTTGCCACCTGTCGGTGACCCCTTGAGCATATAAAAGGAGGCCCATGCGCAACGTAGAGGGGGGGAGCGGCTAGCCATTTCAGAGAACACTCACGCTCGGTCTTGCTAGCTGCTGGTGTGTACTGTAGCACTCCGCGCTCCCGAGCAAGAAATCAATACAAACCACAAAGCAGGAGTAGGGTTTTACGCATCCGTGCGGCCCGAACCTGGGTAAATCGCTCGCGTGCATCGCCTCGATTTGCTCTTTGCACGATCTCCGCCCCCGCCGAACCGAAAGGGACCCGGTCCGCCGGTCCCATAGGTGCCCGTGGATCAGTACCCCGGCACCAAGCTTGGGCCTTTTCATATCATAAGCATAATCACACTCATAATTAATAGTATGGATAGCACCAATAGTATAGCAATTATCATATTCTTCCAAGAAAGTGCCAAAAAGATTTTCAAGATCATAAGAAGTATCATTATCTTCCACAATTATATTTTCATGAGGCGCAATAGTAATAGGAGCAACATTATTTGGGGGAGGTATCTTTTTACCTCTCTTCCTTTTTCTTCTCTTCTTCTTCACCACATCATGTGTGGGTTCAATCCTCTTTTTGGAGCTCCTTATTAATGAGATTGGTTGAATAGGAGGCTCCTCCTCGTTACCTAATTCATCAAAAGAAATAATAGGAGGATATTGGGAAGTCTCTTCCCTTTCATTAGTATTCTCTTCATCTTCTATTTGTTTTCTTTTCTTTATGTAGTTGGAAATATAAGGATTTTCAATACAATTCACCGCACAATAAATATAAATTTCCTCTAGATCAAAATGAAGAACTCTATCAAGGGCAAATTTTGGAATATCCTTAGTTATACGTTTCATTTCTTCATAACCCAAGAGCAAACTAAGTTCATTATGATGTGCAAGGGAAATCAAGTCATGACGATTTTTGGACACGATATGATCATGAAACAATTTGCATTGGGTATTGAAATGATCATGTTCATTGCAAAGCTCACAAGTATGGCCAAGATAATTTAAATTTTCAGCACATTCATCTAGCCTTTCTTGCAACAATTTAGTTTCTAAGTACTTATGCCTCTTGCAATATCTATATTTGGTGTGTACTTACAAACCCAATGTACTCCACAAAAATTGACATGTTTATAGGAGACATCATAACTAGTGCAATCATCATTAGTATCATGGATATTCAAAGAATTCGTACTAACAACATTGCAATCATGATCATCATTCAAAGATTTAGTGCCAAACATTTTATAGACTTCTTCCTCTAGCACTTGAGCATAATTTTCCTTTCCATCATACTCACTAAAGATATTAAAATGATGAAGCGTACTCAATTCCATATTTTTCTAATTTTCTTTTATAAAATAAACTAGTGCTAAAACAAGAAACTAAAAGACTCGATTGCAAGATCTAAAGATATACCTTCAAGAGCTAACCTCCCCGGCAACGACGCCAAAAAAGAGCTTGATGTCTACTACACAACCTTCTTCTTGTAGACGTTGTTGGGCCTCCAAGTGCAGAGGTTTGTAGGACAGTAGCAAATTTCCCTCAAGTGGATGACCTAAGGTTTATCAATCCGTAGGAGGCGTAGGATGAAGATGGTCTCTCTCAAGCAACCCTGCAACCAAATAACAAAGAGTCTCTTGTGTCCCCAACACACCCAACACAATGGTAAATTGTATAGGTGCACTAGTTCGGCGAAGAGATGGTGATACAAGTGCAATATGGATAGTAGATAATAGTTTTTGTAATCTGAAAAATATAAAAACAGCAAGGTAACTAATGATAAAAGTGAGCATAAACGGTATTGCAATGATAGGAAACAAGGCCTAGGGTTCATACTTTCACTAGTGCAAGTTCTCTCAACAATAATAACATAATTGGATCATATAACTATCCCTCAACATGCAACAAAAAGTCACTCCAAAGTCAGTAATAGCGGAGAACAAACGAAGATATTATGGTAGGGTACTAAACCACCTCAAAGTTATTCTTTCCAATCAATCTCTTGGGCTATTCCTATAGGTGTCACAAACAGCCCTAGAGTTCGTACTAGAATAACACCTTAAGACACAAATCAATCAAAACCCTAATGTCACCTAGATACTCCAATTTCACCTCAAGTATCCGTGGGCATGATTATACGATATGCATCACACAATCTCAGATTCATCTATTCAACCAACACATAGAACCTCAAAGAGTGCCCCAATAGTTTCTATCGGAGAATCACGACGAAAACGTGTGCCAACCCCTATGCATAGGTTCATGGGCGGAACCCACAAGTTGATCACCAAAACATACATCAAATGAATCACGTGGTATCCCATTGTCACCACAGATACGCACGACAAGACATACATCAAGTGTTCTCAAATCTTTAAAGAGTCAATCCAATAAGATAACTTCGAAGGGGAAACTCAATCCAATACAAGAGAGTAGAGGGGGAGAAACATCATAAGATCCAACTATAATAGCAAAGCTCGCAATACATCAAGATCGTATCACCTCAAGAACACAAGAGAGAGAGAGAGATCAAACACATAGCTACTGGTACATACCCTCAGCCCCGAGGGAGAACTACTCCCTCCTCGTCACGGAGAGCACCGGGATGATAAAGATGGCCACCGGAGAGGGATTGCCCCCTCCAGCAGGGTGCCGGAACGGGTCTAGATTGGCTTTCGGTGGCTACGGAGGCTTCTGGCGGCGGAACTCCCGATCTGTTGTGCTCCCGGATGTTTTTAGGGTATATGGAGATATATAGGGGGAAGAAGTACGTCGGTGGACTTCCAGGCTGCCCACAAGGTAGGGGAGCGCGCCAAGGGGGGTGGGCGCGCCCGGGACTCTCCTCGTGCAACTCCGGTACTCCGTGGGCTTCTTCTGGTCCAAAAATAAGTTCCGTGAAGTTTCAGGTCAATTGGACTCCGTTTGATTTTCCTTTTCTGCAATACTCTAAAACAAGGAAAAAAACAGAAACTGGCACTGGGCTCTAGGTTAATAGGTTAGTCCCAAAAATAATATAGAAGTGTATAATAAAGCCCATAAACATCCAAAACAGATAATATAATAGCATGGAACAATAAAAAATTATAGATACGTTGGAGACGTATCATTCACCATACGTGCATGCTACGGGAATCACAAACTTTAACACAAGTATTTCTCAAATTCACAACTACTCAACTAGCACAACTTTAATATCACCATCTCCATATCTCAAAACAATTATCAAGTATCAAACTTCTCTTAGTATTCAACACACTCATAAGAGAATTTTATTATTAATCTTGTATACCTAGCATATAAGGATTATTTAAGCAAATTGCCATGCTATTTAAGACTCTCAAAATAATCTAAGTGAAGCATGAGAGATCAATAGTTTCTATAAAACAAATCCACCACCGTGCTCTAAAAAGATATAAGTGAAGTACTAGAGCAAAACTATATAACTCAAAAGATTTAAGTGAAGCACATAGAGTATTCTAATAATTTCCGAATCATGTGTGTCTCTCTCAAAAGGTGTGTACAGCAAGTATGATTGTGGTAAACTAACAAATAAATACTCAAATCATACAAGACGCTCCAAGAAAAACACATATCATGTGGTGAATAAAAATATAGCTCCAAGTAAAGTTACCGATAGAAGTAGACGAAAGAGGGGATGCCATCCAGGGCATCCCCAAGATTTGGCTTTTAGGTGTACTTAGATTATCTTGGGGGTGCCAAGGGCATCCCCAAGCTTAGTCTCTTTCCACTCCTTGTTCCATAATCCCTCAAATCTTTACCCAAAACTTGAAAACTTCACAACACAAAACTTAAAGTAGAAAATCTCGTGAGCTCCGTTAGCGAAAGAAAACAAAAGACCACTTCAAGGTACTGTAATGAAGTCATTATTTGTTTATATTGGTGTTAAACCTACTGTATTCCAACTTCTCTATGGTTTATAAACTATTTTACTAGCCATAGATTCATCAAAATAATCAAACAACACACGAAAAACAGAATCTGTCAAAAACAGAACAGTCTGTAGTAATCTGTAGCTAACGCAAGATCTGGAAACCCAAAAATTCTAAAATAAATTTATGGACGTGAGGAATTTATCTATTAATCACCTTAAAAAAGAATTAACTAAATATCACTTTCCAAATAAAAATTCCAGCAGTTCTTGTGAGCGCTAAACTTTCTGTTTTTTACAGCAAGATTAACAAGACTTTCCCCAAGTCTTCCCAACGGTTCTACTTGGCACAAACACTAATTAAACACAAAAAATACAACCAAAACAGAGGCTAGATAAATTATTTATTACTAAACAGGAACAAAAAGCAAGGAATAAAAATAAAATTGGGTTGCCTCCCAACAAGCGCTATCGTTTAATGCCCCTAGCTAGGCATAAAAAGCAAGGATATATCTAGGTATTGCCATCTTTGGTTTTAGGGAAGAAAAGAGCAAACTTGCTATCTATGGGATTAATATTTCTATTTTTATAAAGCACATGGCTATTAATGGTAGAATAAATATTAAGTATGTTACGGAAATTTGTATCTAAGCTAGCCTTCATCTCTTTGATAGATTCGTTTTAGTAAGAGAGGAAAAGAGATGTAGATTCAACTTTCTCATTCATGGGGTGCCCAAATATGGTTTTCATCTTCTCATAAGTGTTTACGGCATCCCCTTCAAGAAAGCCTTCCTCAAATATAGAATCTAAGACATGCTTAAAAGAAGAAGGAAGGGCAATGTAAAAGCTTTTTAAGTAAATTTCAATTTGGTATTGAGGCACATAGCTAGCCCTGATCCTTAATAGTCTATACCAAGCATGTTTCAAAGATTCATCAAGTAAATTACAAAAAATTCCAGAATCATCTTCATCAAAATTATTAAGATTCTCATTGATAACTCCGGTAAGTTTTTCCATAGTATCCTTATTTATGAGCTTGGCGAGAATAGAAGGGTTATCCAAAGTACTAAAACTCGGGAAACAACCCCCAACCCTTTTTGATTCAGACATGGTGGAAGAAAGGCGAGCGAGAAAAAGAGAGGGCAAATAAAACGGCAAGGGTGAAGTGGGGGAGAGGAAAATGAGAGGCAAATGGCAAATAATGTAATGCGGGAGATAAGGGTTTGTGATGGGTACCTGGTATGTTTGACTTTTGCGTAGACCTCCCCGGCAATGGTGCCAGAAATCCTTCTTGCTACCTCTTGAGCACTGCGTTGGTTTTCCCTTGAAGAGGAAAGGGTGATGCAACAAATTAGCGTAAGTATTTCCCTCAGTTTTTGAGAACCAAGGTATCAATCCAGTAGGAGGCTATGCGCGAGTCCCTCGCACCTGCACAAAACAAATAAATCCTCGCAACCAACGGGATAAGGGGTTGTCAATCCCTACGCGGTCACTTACGAGAGTGAGATCTGATAGATATGATAAGATAATATTTTTGGTATTTTTATGATAAAGATGCAAAGTAAAATAAAAGCAAAGGAAAATAACTAAGTGTTGGAAGATTAATATCATGAAGATAGACCGGGGGGCCATAGGTTTCACTAGTGGCTTCTCTCAAGAGCATAAGTATTTTACGGCGGGTGAACAAATTACTGTTGAGAAATTGACAGAATTGAGCATAGTTATGAGAATATCTAGGTATGATCATGTATATAGGCATCACATCCGAGACAAGTAGACAGACTCCTGCCTGCATCTACTACTATTACTCCACACGTCGACCGCTATCCAGCATGCATCTAGAGTATTAAGTTCATAAGAGCAGAGTAATGCCTTAAGCAAGATGACATGATGTAGAGGGATAAACTCATGCAATATGATGAAAACCCCATCTTGTTATCCTCGATGGCAACAATACAATACGTGCCTTGCTGCCCCTACTGTCACTGGGAAAGGACACCGCAAGATTGAACCCAAAGCTAAGCACTTCTCCCATTGCAAGAAAGATCAATCTAGTAGGCCAAACCAAACTGATAATTCTAAGACGCTTGCAAAGATAACAAATCATATATAAAATAATTCAGAGAATATTCAAATATTGTTCATAGATAAACTTGATCATAAACCCACAATTCATCGGTCTCAACAAACACACCGCAAAAGAAGATTACATCGAATAGATCTCCACAAGAGAGGGGGAGAACTTTGTATCGAGATCCAAAAAGAGAGAAGAAGCCATCTAGCTAATAACTATAGACCCGAAGGTCTGAGGTAAACTACTCACACTTCATCGGAAGGGCTATGGTGTTGATGTATAAGCCCTCCATAATCGATGCCCCTCCGGTGGAGCTCCGGAACAGGCCCCAAGATGGGATCTCGTGGATACAGAAAGTTACGGCGGTGGAATTAGGGTTTTGGCTCCGTATCTGATCGTTTGGGGGTACGTAGGTATATATAGGAGGAAGAAGTACGTCGGTGGAGCAACAGGGGGCCCACAAGGGTGGAGGGCGCGCCCCCCTAACTCGTGGCCTCCCTGTTGGTTGCTTGACGTAGGGTCCAAGTCTCCTGGATCTTGTTCGTTCCAAAAATCATGTTCCCGAAGGTTTCATTCCGTTTGGACTCCGTTTGATATTCCTTTTCTTTGAAACCCTAAAATAGGCAAAAAAAAACAACAATTCTGGGCTGGGCCTTCGGTTAATAGATTAGTCCCAAAAATAATATAAAAGTGGATAATAAAGCCCAAGAATGTCCAAAACAGAAGATAATATAGCATGGAGCAATAAAAAATTATAGATACATTGGAGACGTATCAAAGTCCAATTAAGCGTCTTGATCTATCTCTATAGATCTTGATGCACAATATATAAGCAGCTTCACCAAGGTCTTTCATTGAAAAACTCTTATTCAAGTATCCTTTTATGCTATCCAGAAATTCTATATCATTTCCAATCAACAATATGTCATCCACATATAATATTAGAAATGCTACAGAGCTCCCACTCACTTTCTTGTAAATACAGGCTTCTCCAAAAGTTTGTATAAAACCATATGCTTTGATCACACTATCAAAATGTTTATTCCAACTTCGAGAGGCTTGCACCAGTCCATAAATGGATCAATGGAGCTTGCACACTTTCTTAGCACCCTTTGGATCGATAAAACCTTCAGGTTGCATCATATACAACTCTTCTTCCAGAATTCCATTCAGGATTGCAGTCTTCACATCCATTTGCCAAATTTCATAATCATAAAATGCGGCAATTGCTAACATGATTTGGACGGACTTAAGCATCGCTACGGGTGTGAAGGTCTCATCGTAGTCAACTCCTTGAACTTGTCGAAAACCTTTCGCAACAAGTCGAGCTTTGTAGACAGTAACGTTACCGTCAGCGTCAGTCTTCTTGCAGATCCGTTTATTCTCGATGGCTTGCCGATCATCGAGCAAGTCAACCAAAGTCCAAACTTTGTTCTCATACATGGATCCCATCTCAGATTTCATGGCCTCAAGCCATTTTGCGGAATCTGGGCTCCTCATCATTTCCTCATAGTTTGTAGGTTCGTCATGGTCAAGCAACATGACCTCCAGAACAGGATTACCGCACCACTTTGGTGCAGATCTTACTCTTGTTGACCTACGAGGTTTGGTAGTAACTTGATCTGAAGTTTCATGATCATCATCATTGGCTTCCTCACTAATTGGTGTAGGTGTCACAGGAACCGATTTCTGTGATGGACTACTTTCCAATAGGGGAGTGATAACCCACAAGTATAGGGGACCACAACAGTTTTCGATAAGTAAGAGTGTCGAACCCAATGAGGAGCTAAAGGTAGAACAAATATTCCCTCAAGTTCTATCGACCACCGATACAACTCTACGCATGCTTGATGTTCGCTTTACCTAGAACAAGTATGAAACTAGAAGTACTTTGTAGGTGTTGTTGGATAGGTTTGCAAGATAATAAATATTACGTAAATAAAAAGTAGGGGCTGTTTAGATAAAGACACAACTAAGTTAGTTTTATTAAAGAGCTTTTCATTACGAGAAAGTTATTTGTCCCTAGGCAATCGATAACTAGACCGGTAATCATTATTACAATTTTACATGAGGGAGAGGCATAAGCTAACATACTTTCTCTACTTTGATCATATGCACTTATGATTAGAACTCTAGCAAGCATCCGCAACTACTAAAGATCATTAAGGTAAAACCCAACCATATCATTAAAGTATCAAGTCCTCTTTATCCCATATGCAAACAACCTACTTACTCGGGTCTGTGCTTCTGTCACTCACGCCACCCACCATAAGCAAATCATGAACATATTGCAAACCCTACAGCGGGAATCCCTCACGCTTGCGCGACACGGAGAGCACCATAGGACAACACCAATAATGAAACATGCAACTCAAACCAATCACGATCATTAAATAACCCATAGGACAAAACAGATCTACTCAAACATCATAGGATAGCCATACATCATTGTGAAATAATATATAGCGTTGAGCACCATGTTTAAGTAGAGATTACAGCGGGTAAAAGAGGGGTTACACCGCTGCATAGAGGGGGTAAGAGTTGGTGATGATGGCGGTGAAGTTGTTGGTGAATATTGCGGTGATGATGATGGCCCCCGGTGGCACTCCGGCGCCACCGGAAGCGAGGGGGAGAGAGCCCCCCTCCTTCTTCTTCTTTCTTGACCTCCTCCCTAGATGGGAGAAGGGTTTCCCCTCTGGTCCTTGGTTTCCATGGCATGGGAGGGGCGAGAGCCCCTCCGAGATTGGATTTGTCTCTCTGTTTCTCTCTGTTTCTGCGTTCTCAGATTCTACCCTTTCACCGTTTCTTATATTCCCGGAGATCCGTAACTCCGATTGGGCTGAAATTTTAGCACGATCTCTATCCGAATATTAGCTTTCTTGCGGCGAAAGAAGGGCATCAACCGCCTTACGTGGTGGCCACGAGGGTCAGGGGCGCGCCCCCTGCCTCGTGGCCCCCTCGGGCATCGTCTCGCGTGGATTTTTCTTCCCAAAAATCACATATATTCCAAAAAAATTACGTCCATTTTTATCCCGTTTGGACTTTGTTTGATATGGATATCTGCGAAACAAAAAACATGCAACAAACAGGAACTGGTACTGGGCACTGGATCAATATGTTAGTCCCAAAAATAGTATAAAAAGTTGCCAAAAGTATATGAAAGTTGTAGAATATTGGCATGGAACAATAAAAAATTATAGATACGACGGAGACCTATTAGCATCCCCAAGCTTAATTCCTGCTCGTCCTTGAGTAGGTAAATGATAAAGAAGATATTTTTTGATGTGGAATGCTACCTAGCATAATCTTGATCATGTAATCTAATCATGGCATGAATATTAAGACACGAGTGATTCAAAGCAATAGTCTATCATTTGACATAAAAAATAATACTTCAAGCCTACTAATAAAGCAATCATGTCTTTTCAAAATATCATGGCCAAAGAAAGTTATCCCTACAAAATCATATAGTCTGGCTATGCTCCATCTTCACCACACAAAATATTCACATCATGCACAACCCTGATGACAAGCCAATCAATTGTTTCATACTTTTGACGTTCTCAAACCTTTTAAACTTTCACGCAATACATGAGCGTGAGCCATGGACATAGCACTATAGGTGGAATAGAATGGTGGTTGTGGATAAGACAAAAAGGAGAATATAGTCTCACATCAACTAGGCATATCAACGGGCTATGGAGATGCCCATCAAGAGATATCAATGTGAGTGAGTAGGGATTGCCATGCAACGGATGCACTAGAGCTATAAGTGTATGAAAGCTCAAACTGAAAACTAAGTGGGTGTGCATCCAACTTGCTTGCTCATGAAGACCTCAGGCATTTGAGGAAGCCCATCATCGGAATATACAAGCCAAGTTCTATAATGAAAATTCCTACTACTATATGAAAGTGATAACTTAAGAGACTCTCTATATGAAGAACATGGTGCTACTCTGAAGCACAAGTGTGGTAAAAGGATAGTAAAATTGCCCCTTCTCTCTTTTTCTCTCATTATATTTTCTTCTCTTTTTTGTGGGCTTCTTTGGCCTCTTTTTATTATTTGGGCTTCTTTGGCCTCTTTTATTTATTTTTAAAGTACGGAGTCTCATCCCGACTTATGGGGGAATCATAGTCTCCATCATCCTTTCCTCACTGGGCAATGCTCTAATAATGATGATCATCACACTTTTATTTACTTACAACTCAATATTACAACTCGATACTAGAACAAAAATATGACTCTATATGAATGCCTCCGGCAGTGTACCGGGATGTGCAATGATCTAGCGTAGCAATGACATCAAAAAACGGACAAGCCATGAAAACATCATGCTAGCTATCTTACGATCAAGCAAAGCAATATGACAATGAATGCTCAAGTGATGTATATGATGATGATGGAAGTTGCATGGCAATATATCTCGGAATGGCTATGGAAATGCCATGATAGGTAGGTATGGTGGCTATTTTGAGGAAGGTATATGGTGGGTTTATGGTACCGGCGAAAGTTGCGCGATACTAGAGAGGCTAGCAATGGTGGAAGGGTGAGAGTGCATATAAGCCATGGACTCAACATTAGTCATAAATAACTCACATACTTATTGCAAAAGTCTATTAGCTATCGAAACAAAGTACTACGCGCATGCTCCTAGGGGAATAGATTGGTTGGAAAAGACCATCGCTCGTCCCCGACCGCCACTCATAAGGAAGACAATCAATAAATAAATCGTGCTCCGACTTCATCACATAACGGTTCACCATACGTGCATGCTACGGGAATCACAAACTTCAACACACGTATTTATACAATCCACAACTACCCACTAGCATGACTCTAATATCACCATCTTTATATCGCAAAACTATTGCAAGGAATCAAACATATCATATTCAGTGATCTACAAGTTTTATATAGGATTTTATGACTAACCATGTGAATGACTAGTTCCTGTCATCTCTCTAAATAGATATAAGTGAAGCAAGAAAGTTTAATTCTTTCTACAAAAGATATGCCCACACTCTAACAAATATAAGTGAAGCAAAATAGCATTCTACAAATGGCGGTTTTCTATGTGAAGAGAAACAGGCAATCCAAACTTCAATAGGTATAAGTGAAACACATGAAGCATTCTATAAAGCCATACTCAAAAGATATAAGCGAAGTGCAATGAGCATTCTATAAATCAACCAAGGACTATCTCATACCAGCATGGTGCATAAAATAAAAATGAAAACTAAATGCAAAAGACGCTCCAAGATTGCACATATCGCATGAACGAAACGAATCCGAAAACATACCGATACTTGTTGAAGAAAGAGGGGATGCCTTCCGGGGTATCCCCAAGCTTAGACGCTTGAGTCTCCTTGAATATTTACTTGGGTTGCCTAGGTCATCCCCAAGCTTGAGCTCTTGCCTCTCTTCCTTCTTCTCATATCGAGACCTTCTCGATCATCGAACACTTCATCCACACAAAACTTCAACAGAAACTCGGTAATATCCATTAGTATAATAAAGCAAATCAATACTCTAAGTAATGTTGCAAACCAATTCATATTTTGTTTTTGCATTGTAGCTACTGTAATATAACTTTTGCATGGCTTAATCCACTGATATAATTTGATAGTTTCATCAAAACAAGCAAACTATGCATAAAAAACAGAATCTGTCTAAAACAAAACAGTCTGTAATAATCTGAACATTCACCATACCTCTGGTACTCCAAAATTTCTACCAAAATTGTGAAACATAAAAAATTTGTATATAAAGACATTGCAAAAATAATCAGAACCATTTGACGTTCCAGTAAAAAATGTAAAATCGCGCACTACAGCCAAAGTTTCTGTCCTGCACCGTACAAACCAACAAGCATCTAAAACATACTAAAGGCAAACCTTGGCACATTATTTTCATAATACAATGGGATTGTACAAGGGGATAATTATTTTTGTTGAAAAGTTTCTGTAATTAAGATTCACAAAGTTTCCATGGGCATGAACAAAGTTCAAGGACGTCCCCCACTTTCACAATGCTCGTCTATCTCACTTTCACTTTTCTTTTTGAAAAGTTTTGGGTTCCCCTCTTTTTTTTAAACTATATAAAAGCACTCAAAAGAAATAAATGACTCTCTAAAACTTCCGGGTTGTCTCCCTGGCAGCGCTTTCTTTAAAGCCATTAAGCTAGACATATAGTGCTCAAGTAATGAATCCACCCGGATCCCAAGGTATATCAAAGCCAATTTTAATTAACAATGATTTGGCATGTAGTAGTGAGCACAAAGTAACATATATCATGTAATGACGGAGTCTAACTCTCTTCCTATGCATGGGCATGTCATAAAAGAACGATTCATGCACACAAAGTAAAGGCCAATGCATAGTATAAATAGTTTCTTGCAATTTTTTCATGTTGGAAACATAAAGAGGCTGAGATGTAGTTCCTCTCTCATAATAATTGCAAGTAGGAGCAGAAAGCACATGCATATTATATTCATCAAAATCATCATGTGTAATAGTAAAACGCAACCCATCAATATAATCCTTAATAAGTGCAAACTTCTCCGATATAGTGTAGTCGGGAGAATTCAAAAAGACAATAGGACTATCATGCGTGGGTGCAATAGCAACAATTTCATGTTTAACATAAGGAACTATAGCAAGTTCATCTCCATAAGCATAATTCATATTGGCATCTTGCCACAAGCATAGAAAGCATCATCAAAAAGGGATATTTCAAGAGAATCAACGGGATCATAACAATCATCATAGCAATCATCCTTCTGTAAGCATGAAGGGAAATTAAACAATGTATGAGTTGAAGAGTTACTCTCATTAGAAGGTGGGCGCAGGCAGCTAATCTGCTCTTCCTCCTTTTGTTCTTCGCTCTCCTCATCATCTTTTTCATCCAATGAGCTCACAGTTTCATCAATTTCTTCCTCCATATACTGCTGCAAAATATTAGTCTTTTCTTGGACAGCGGAGGAGTCCTCAATATATGGTTTAACATAGGCATTAGAAGCATAATTATCATAACAATATTCAAGTATGGCAATATTTTCAGACTTGTAAAGAGTAGCATCATACTTTTCAATCAAAGAAGCAATTTCATAAGCACCCTTAAAAGCAACAAATTCTTGAATTTGTTGAACATCATAGTAATTATAAACACCCTTAGCATAAGAAGATACAATTCCATTATCACTAAACAAACATTGGTAGGGAAGGTGTTTCTTAGGGTCTTCAGAACAACAAGTATAATCATATATTTCGCATAAATTCCAAGCATAGCATTGCAAACGATGAATTTGGTCCAGTAAACGTTTCCCCTTTTTAGATATACGGTGTCGCACATAACAAGCATGCTCATCTAAAGATTTTCCCTCAACTAAGCTAGTTGGGGTTTCAGCACGAGCACATAGGGATCAAAGATGATCCAAGTAATAAGCTTCAGGAGTGTGATAGATTTTGAGTGGTTCTTCAACCATTGGTTCAGTAGGTACAACTATTTTTTTGGTATTTTGCATTTCCTACCCATAACTAAAGATAGAAAACAACTAAGAACAGCAAATAAAAATTACTTAGTGATAAAGCAAACAAGCACACACGAGAATATTCACCCCACGCTATGGCCCCCTGGCAACCACGCTAGAAAAGGGTCTTGATAACCCACAAGTATAGGGGATCGCAACAATTTTCGATAAGTAAGAGTGTCGAACCCAACGAGGAGCTAAAGGTAGAACAAATATTCCCTCAAGTTCTATCGACCACCGATACAACTCTACGCACGCTTGACGTTCGCTTTACCTAGAATAAGTATGAAACTAGAAGTACTTTGTAGGTGTTGTTGGATAGGCTTGCAAGATAATAAAGATTACGTAAATAAAAAGTAGGGGCTGTTTAGATAAAGACACAACTAAGTTAGTTTTAGTAAAGAGCTTTTTGTTACGAGAAAGTTATTTGTCCCTAGGCAATTGATAACTAGACCGGTAATCATTATTACAATTTTATATGAGGGAGAGGCATAAGCTTGTTGGGGAACGTAGTAATTTCAAAAAAATTCCTACGCACACCCAAGATCATGGTGATTGAGGGAGTCCTGGATTAGGGGGTGTCTGGATGGCCGGACTATACCTTCAGCCGGACTCCTGGACTATGAAGATACAAGATTGAAGACTTCGTCCCGTATCCGGAAGGGACTTTCCTTGGCGTGGAAGGCAAGCTTGGCGATACGCATATGTAGATCTCCTACCATTGTAACCGACTTTGTGTAACCCTAACCCTCTCCAGTGTCTATATAAACCGGAGGGTTTTAGTCCGTAGGACAACATAGACAACAACAATCATACCATAGGCTAGCTTATAGGGTTTAGCCTCCCCGATCTCGTGGTAGATCTACTCTTGTATTACCCATATCATCAATATTAATCAAGCAGGACGTAGGGTTTTACCTCCATCGAGAGGGCCCAAACCTGGGTAAAACTTCGTGTCCCTTGCCTCCTGTTACCATCCGGCCTAGACGCACAGTTCGGGACCCCCTACCCGAGATCCGCCGGTTTTGACACCGACATTGGTGCTTTCATTGAGAGTTCCTCTGTGTCGTCGCCGTCAGGCTTGATGGCTCCTAAGATCATCAATGGCGATGCAGTCCAGGGTGAGACCTTCGGCGGCTTCGCACTGCGGGCCAATTCACTTGGCCATCTAGAGCAGATCGGAAGCTATGCCCCTGGCCATCAGGTCAGATTTGGAAGTTTAAACTACACGGCCGACATCCGCGGGGACTTGATCTTCGACGGATTCGAGCCACTACCGAGCGCGCCACACTTTCACGACGAGCATGATCTAGCTCTGCTGCCGAACAGTGCCCTGGAGGCCGCACCTGCATCGGCTTCGACCCTTAATTCGGAGCCAACTGCGCCGATCGAGGATGGGTGGTTGGACGCCGCCTCGGGGGCTGCGATCCCAACAGCGATCGAGTCGAACACCAGCCCCGCACTCTGCGAGACTCGTGACTCCAAGGAGCCGGACTCCGAACCCTCCGCGCCCCTGCCGATCGAATCCGATTGGGCGCCGATTATGGAGTTTACTACCGCAGACATTTTTCAGCACTCGCCTTTCGGCGATATTCTGAAGACACTGAAGTCTCTCTCTTTATCAGGAGAGCCCTGGCCGGACTACGGCCAGCAAGGTTGGGATTCGGACGATGAAGAAATTCAAACCCCACGCACCACCCACTTTGTAGCCACTGTCGACGACTTAACCGACATGCTCGACTTCGACTCTGAAGACATCGACGGTATGGACGCTGATGAAGGAGACGATGAAGAACCAGCGCCTATCAGGCCCTGGAAAGCCACCTCGTCATATGACATATACATGGTGGACACCCCAAAAGAAGGAGATGGCGATGGAACAGCGGAGGATGACCCCTCCAAGAAGCAGCCTAAGCGTCGGCGTCAGCGGCGCCGCTCAAAATCTCGCCAAAACAAATACGATGATTCCACCATGGGAGATAATAATACTCCGGAAAGTGCCGAAGAAAACCCCCTCCAGCAAGATTTAGCACAGGAGGATGGAGAAACCAGCCCTCATGAGAGAGCGGCAGACAGAGAGGTCGAGGACGATAATTATATGCCTCCCTCCGAAGACGAGGCAAGCCTCGACGATGATGAATTCGTCGTGCCAGAGGATCCCGTCGAGCAAGAGCGTTTTCAATGCAGGCTTATGTCCACGGCAAGAGGCCTCAAGAAAAAACAACAACAGCTCAGAGCTGATCAAGATTTGCTAGTCGACAGATGGACTGAAGTCCTTGCAGCCGAAGAGTATAAACTCGAACGCCCCTCCAAGAGCTACCCAAAGCGCAGGTTGCTACCCCGATTAGAGGAGGAAGCACTTGATGCGGCCGACCGGCCACCTCGTGGCCGCGACAGAGAGGCCTCTCGGCCCTCCACTCAAGCCGCACCCTGTACCAAGGCACGGGAATATGCGCCGGACTTACGAGATATGTTGGAAGACAAGGCAAGGCAAAAAAGATCGATCTACGGATTGCATGGGCACCCCATGGCTCGAGATGGTAACCGTCACGCCGGTCACAAATTCGGCAGGGCCGAACACAGTAGACAATGCTCATTGGAGCTACGTCGTGATATAGCCCAGTACAGAGGGGCCGCACACCCACTATGCTTCACAGATGAAATAATGGATCATCAAATCCCCGAGGGTTTCAAACCCGTAAATATCGAATCATATGATGGCACAACAGATCCTGCGGTATGGATCGAGGATTATCTCCTTCATATCCACATGGCCCGCGGCGATGATTTCCACGCCATCAAATACATCCCACTCAAGCTTAAAGGACCAGCTCGGCATTGGCTTAACAGCTTGCCAACATGATCAATCAGTTGTTGGGAGGACCTGGAAGCCGCATTCCTCGACAATTTCCAGGGCACTTATGTGCGACCCCCAGACGCCGATGACCTAAGTCACGTAATTCAGCAGCTAGAGGAATCGGCCAGGCAATTCTGGACACGATTCCTAACAAAGAAAAATCAAATAGTCGACTGTCCGGACGCTGAGGCCCTAGCAGCCTTCAAGCACAATATTGTTGGGGAACGTTGCAGAAAAACAAAAAATTTCCTACGGTTTCACCAAGATCCATCTATGAGTTCATCTAGCAACGAGTGATTGGATTGCATCTACATACCTTTGTAGATCATGCGCGGAAGCCTTCAAAGAACGGGGATGAGGAAGTCATACTCGACGTGATCCAAATCACCGGAGATCCTAGCGCCGAACGGACGGCACCTCCGTGTTCAACACACGTACGGTCAGTGTGATGTCTCCTCCTTCTTGATCCAGCAAGGGGGGAGGAGAGGTTGATGAAGATCCAGCAGCATGACGACGTGGTGGTGGATGCAGGAGTCACCGCAGCAGGGCTTCGCCGTTCTACTACGAGAGGGAGGGGTGTAGCAGGGGAGAGGGAGGCGCCAAGAGTCAAGGGTACGGCTGCCCCTCCCTCCCCCCTTTATATAGGCTCCCCAAGGGGGGGCGCCGGCCCTAGGAGATGGGATCTCCTAGGGGGCGGCGGCCAAGGGTGGAGTGGCCCCCAAGGCAAGTGGGGCGCCACCCACCCTAGGGTTTCCAACCCTAGGCGCAGGGGGTGGGCCAAGGGGGGCGCACCATCCCACTATGGGCTGGTTCCCCTCCCCACTTCAGCCCATGGGGCCCTCCGGGATGGGTGGTCCCACCCGGTGGACCATCGGGACCCATCCGGTGGTCTCGGTACAATACCAGTGACCCTCGAAACTCTCCCGATGGCCGAAACTGCACTTCCTATATATAATTCTTCACCTCCGGACCATTCCGGAACTCCTCGTGACGTCCGGGATCTCATCCGGGACTCCGAACAACTTTCGGGTTACTGCATATTCATATCTGTACAACCCTAGCGTCATCGAACCTTAAGTGTGTAGACCCTACGGGTTCGGGAGACATGTAGACATGACCGAGATGGCTCTCCGGTCAATAACCAACAGCGGGATCTGGATACCCATGTTGGCTCCCACATGCTCCTCGATGATCTCATCGGATGAACCACGATGTCGAGGATTCAAGCAACCCCGTATACAATTCCCTTTGTCAATCGGTACGTTACTTGCCCGAGATTCGATCGTCGGTATCCCAATACCTCGTTCAATCTCGTTACCGGCAAGTCACTTTACTCGTACCGTAATGCATGATCCCGTGACCAGGCACTTGGTCACTTTGAGCTCATTATGATGATGCATTACCGAGTGGGCCCAGAGATACCTCTCCATCATACGGAGTGACAAATCCCAGTCTTGATCCGTGTCAACCCAACAGACACTTTCGGAGATACCTGTAGTATACCTTTATAGTCACCCAGTTACGTTGTGACGTTTGGTACACCCAAATCACTCCTACGGTATCTGGGAGTTACACGATCTCATGGTCTAAGGAAAAGATACTTGACATTGAAAAAACTCTAGCAAACGAACTATACGATCTTGTGCTATGTTTAGGATTGGGTCTTGTCCATCACATCATTCTCCTAATGATGTGATCTCGTTATCAATGACATCCAATGTCCATACTCAGGAAACCATGACTATCTATTGATCAACGAGCTAGTCAACTAGAGGCTTACTAGGGACATGTTGGTGTCTATGTATTCACACATGTATTACGATTTCCGTATAACACAATTATAGCATGAATAAAAGACAATTATCATGAACAAGGAAATATAATAATAATCCTTTTATTATTGCCTCTAGGGCATATTTCCAATAGTCTCCCACTTGCACTAGAGTCAATAATCTAGTTACATTGTGATGAATCGAACACCCATGGAATTCTGGTGTTGATCATGTTTTGCTCTAGGGAGAGGTTTAGTCAACGGATCTGCTACATTCAGGTCCGTATGTACTTTACAAATATCTATGTCTCCATCTTGAACATTTTCACGAATGGATTTGAAGCGACGCTTGATGTGCCTGGTCTTCTTGTGAAACCTGGGCTCCTTGGCAAGTGCAATAACTCCAGTGTTGTCATAGAAGAGTTTGATCGGCCCCGATGCATTGGGTACGACTCCTAGGTCGGTGATGAAATCCTTCACCCAAATTGCTTCATGCGCTGCCTCTGAGGCCGCCATGTACTCCGCTTCACATGTAGATCCCGCCACGACGCTCTGCTTGCAACTGCACCAGCTTACTGCCCCACCATTCAAAATATACACGTATCCGGTTTGTGACTTAGAGTCATCCAGATCTGTGTCGAAGCTAGCGTCGACGTAACCCTTTACGACGAGCTCTTCATCACCTCCATTAATGAGAAACATTTCCTTGGTCCTTTTCAGGTACTTCAGGATATTCTTGACCGCTGTCCAGTGTTCCTTGCCGGGATTACTTTGGTACCTACCTACCAAACTTACGGCAAGGTTTACATCAGGTCTGGTACACAGCATGGCATACATAATAGAACCTATGGCTGAGGCATAGGGGATGACACTCATTTCTTCTATGTCTTCTGCCGTGGTCGGACATTGAGCTGAGCTCAATTTCACACCTTGCAACACAGGTAAGAACCCCTTCTTTGACTGATCCATATTGAACTTCTTCAATATCTTATCAAGGTATGTGCTTTGTGAAAGACCTATGAGGCGTCTTGATCTATCTCTATAGATCTTGATGCCTAATATATAAGCAGCTTCTCCAAGGTCCTTCATTGAAAAACTCTTATTCAAGTAGGCCTTAATGCTGTCCAAAAGCTCTATATCATTTCCCATCAAAAGTATGTCATCTACATATAATACGAGAAATGCTACAGAGCTCCCACTCACTTTCTTGTAAACGCAGGCTTCTCCATAAGTCTTCATAAACCCAAACGCTTTGATCATCTCATCAAAGCGAATATTCCAAATCCGAGATGCTTGCACCAGCCCATAAATGGATCGCTGGAGCTTGCATACCTTGTTAGCGTTCTTAGGGTCGACAAAACCTTCCGGCTGCATCATATACAATTCTTCCTTAAGGAAACCATTAAGGAATGCCGTTTTGACGTCCATTTGCCATATCTCATAATCATAGTATGCGGCAATTGCTAACATAATTCAGACGGACTTCAGCTTCGCTACGGGAGAGAAAGTCTCATCGTAGTCAACCCCTTGAACTTGTCGATAACCCTTAGCGACAAGCCTAGCTTTATAGATGGTCACATTACCATCCGCGTCTGTCTTCTTCTTAAAGATCCATTTATTTTCTATGGCTCGCCGCTCAACGGGCAAGTCAGTCAAAGTCCATACTTCGTTTTCATACATGGATCCTATCTCGGATTTCATGGCTTCCAGCCATTTGTCGGAATCCGGGCCCGCCATCGCTTCTTCATAGTTCGAAGGTTCACCGTTGTCTAACAA
This sequence comes from Triticum urartu, assembly GCF_056163025.1. Lineage (NCBI taxonomy): Eukaryota > Viridiplantae > Streptophyta > Magnoliopsida > Poales > Poaceae > Triticum > Triticum urartu. The sequence continues at coordinate 575,906,982 of NC_141879.1, forward strand.
CATGATTTCCAAGACAGGGTTGCCATACCACTCTGGTGCGGAACGTGTCCTTGTGGACCTTCGAAGTTCAGTAGGAGCTTGATCAAAAGTATCTTGATCATCATTATTAACTTCCTCTCTAGTCGGTGCAGGCACCTCAGGAACATTTTCTTGAGTTGCGCCACTTTCCGGTTCAAGAGGTATTCATCAAGTTCTACTTTCCTCCCACTTACTTCTTTCGAGAGAAACTCCTTCTCTAGAAAGGATCCATTCTTGGCAACAAAGATCTTGCCTTCGGATCTGAGGTAGAAGGTATACCCAATAGTTTCTTTAGGGTATCCTATGAAGACGCATTTTTCCGACTTGGGTTCGAGCTTTTCAGGTTGAAGTTTCTTGACATAAGCATCGCATCCCCAAACTTTTAGAAACGACAACTTAGGTTTCTTCCCAAACCATAATTCATACGGTGTCGTCTCAACGGATTTCGATGGAGCCTATTTAAAGTGAATGCGGCAGTCTCTAAAGTATAGCCCCAAAATGATAGCGGTAAATCGGTAAGAGACACATAGATCGCACCATATCTAATAGAGTGCGATTACGACGTTCGGACACACCATTACGCTGAGGTGTTCCAGGCGGCGTGAGTTCTGAAACTATTCCACATTTTCTTAAGTGTGTGCCAAATTCGTGACTCAAGTATTCTCCTCCACGATCTGATCGCAGGAACTTGATTTTCCTGTCACGTTGATTTTCAACCTCACTCTGAAATTCCTTGAACCTTTCAAAGACTCAGACTTGTGTTTCATTAAGTAGACATACCCATATCTACTCAAGTCATCAGTGAGGGTGAGAACATAACGATAACCACCGCGAGCCTCAACACTCATTGGACCGCACACATCAGTATGTATGATTTCCAATAAGTTGGTTGCTCGCTCCATTGTTCCTGAGAACGGAGTCTTGGTCATTTTACCCATGAGGCATGGTTCGCACGTGTCAAATGATTCGTAATCAAGAGACTCTAAAAGTCCATCTACATGGAGCTTCTTCATGTGTTTGACACCTATGTGACCAAGGCGGCAGTGCCACAAGTATGTGGGACTATCATTATCAACCTTACATCTTTTGGTACTCACACTATGAATATGTGTAGTATTACGCTCGAGATTCATTAAGAATAAACCATTAACCATCGGAGCATGACCATAAAACATATCTCTCATATAAATAGAACAACCATTATTCTCAGGTTTAAATGAGTAGCCATCTCGTATTAAATGAGATCCTGATACAATGTTCATGCTCAAACTTGGCACTAAATAACAATTATTCAGGTTCAAAACTAATCCCGTAGGTAAATGTAGAGGTAGCGTGCCGAAGGCGATCACATCGAACTTGGAACCATTCCTGACGCGCATCGTCACCTCGTCCTTCGCCAGTCTCCGCTTATTCCGCAGCTCCTTCTTTGAGTTACAAATGTGAGCAACTGCACCGGTATCAAATACCCAGGAGCTACTACGAGTACTGGTAAGGTACACATCAATTACATGTATATCACATATACCTTTCGTTTTGCCGGCCTTCTTGTCCGCTAAGTATTTGGGGCAGTTCCGCTTCCAGTGACCACTTTCCTTGCAATAAAAGCACTCAGTCTCAGGTTTGGGCCCATTCTTTGGCTTCTTCCCGGCAACTTGCTTGCCGGGCGCGGCAACTCCCTTGCCGTCCTTCTTGAAGTTCTTCTTACCCTTGCCTTTCTTGAACTTAGTGGTTTTATTCACCATCAACACTTGATGTTCCTTTTTGACTTCTACCTCTGCTGATTTCAGCATTGCAAATACTTCAGGAATGGTCTTTTCCATCCCCTGCATATTGAAGTTCATCACAAAGCTCTTGTAGCTCGGTGGAAGCGACTGAAGGATTCTGTCAATGACCGCGTCATCTGGGAGATTAACTCCCAGCTGAGTCAAGCGGTTATGTAACCCAGACATAGTGAGTATGTGCTCACTGACAGAACTATTTTCCTCCATCTTACAGCTGAAGAACTTGTCGGAGACTTCATATCTCTCGACCCGGCCATGAGCTTGAAAAACCATTTTCAGCTCTTCGAACATCTCATATGCTCCGTTTCTCTCAAAACGCTTTTGGAGCCCCGGCTCTAAGCTGTAAAGCATGCCACACTGAACGAGGGAGTAGTCATCGGTACGTGTCTGCCAAGCATTCATAACGTCTTGTTCTGCAGGGAGAACAGGTGCTTCACCTAGCGGTGCTTGTAGGACATAATCTTTCTTGGCAGCTATGAGGATGATCCTCAGGTTCCGGACCCAGTCCGTATAGTTGCTGCCATCGTATTTCAGCTTGGTTTCTCTAGGAACGCGTTGAAGTTGAGGACAATGTTGGCCATTTGATCTACAATACATGTTGTAAAGATTTTAGACTAAGTTCATGATAATTAAGTTCATCTAATCAAATTATTCAATGAACTCCCACTTAGATAGACATCCCTCCAGTCATCTAAGTATAACATGATCCGAGTTAACTAGGCTGTGTCCGATCATCACGTGAGACGGACTAGTCAACATCGGTGAACATCTTCATGTTGATCGTATCTTCTATACGACTCATGCTTGACCTTTCGGTCTTCTGTGTTCCGAGGCCATGTCTGTACATGCTAGGCTCGTCAAGTCAACCTAAGTGTTTGCATGTGTAAATCTGTCTTACACCCGTTGTATGTGAACGTTGGAATCTATCACACCCGATCATCACGTGGTGCTTCGAAACAACAAACTGTCGCAACGGTGCACAGTTAGGGGGAACACTTTCTTCAAATTATTATGAGGGATCATCTTATTTACTACCGTCGTTCTAAGTAAACAAGATGCAAAAACATGATAAACATCACATGCAATCAAATAATAATAGTGACATGATATGGCCAATATCACATAGCTCCTTTGATCTCCATCTTGGGGCTCCATGATCATCTTGTCACCGGCATGACACCATGATCTCCATCATCATGATCTCCATCATCATGTCTCCATGAAGTTGCTCGCCAACTATTACTTCTACTACTATGGCTAACACGTTTAGCAATAAAGTAAAGTAATTTACATGGCGTTTCTCAATGACACGCAGGCCATACAAAAATAAAGACAACTCCTATGGCTCCTACCGGTTGTCATACTCATCGACATGCAAGTCGTGATTCCTATTACAAGAACATGATCTCATACATCACATATATATCATTCATCATTCATCACAACTTTGGCCATATCACATCACAGAACACTTGCTGCAAAAACAAGTTAGACGTCCTCTAATTGTTGTTGCAAGTTTTACGTGGCTGCAAGAGGGTTCTAGCAAGAACGTTTTCTTACCTATGTTAAAGCCACAACGTGATTTGTCAACTTCTATTTACCCTTCATAAGGACCCTTTTCATCAAATCCGCTCCAACTAAAGTGGGAGAGACAGACACCCGCCAGCCACCTTATGCAACTAGTGCATGTCAGTCGGTGGAACCGGTCTCACGTAAGCGTACATGTAAGGTTGGTCCGGGCCGCTTCATCCCACAATACCGTTGAAGCAAAATAAGACTAGTAGAGGCAAGAAAGTTGACAACATCTATGCCCACAACAAATTATGTTCTACTCGTGCAAAAGGAACTACGCATAGACCTAGCTCTGATACCACTGTTGGGGAACGTTGCAGAAAACAAAAATTTTCCTACGGTTTCACCAAGATCCATCTATGAGTTCATCTACCAACGAGTGATCGGATTGCATCTACATACCTTTGTAGATCACGCACAGAAGCGTTCAAAGAACGGGGATGAGGAAGTCGTACTCGACGTGATCCAAATCACCGGAGATCCTAGCGCCGAACGGACGGCACCTCCGTGTTCAACACACGTACGGTCAGCGTGACGTCTCCTCCTTCTTGATCCAGCAAGGGGGGAGGAGAGGTTGATGAAGATCCAGCAGCACGACGGCGTGGTGGTGGATGCAGGAGTCACCGCAGCAGGGCTTCGCCGTTCTACTACGAGAGGGAGAGGTGTAGCAGGGGAGAGGGAGGCGCCAAGAGTCAAGGGTACGGCTGCCCCTCCCTCCCCCTTTATATAGGCTCCCCAAGGGGGGGGCGCCGGTCCTAGGAGATGGGATCTCCTAGGGGGGCGGCGGCCAAGGGTGGAGTGGCCCCCAAGGCAAGTGGGGCGCCCCCCACCCTAGGGTTTCCAACCCTAGGCGCAGGGGGTGGGCCAAGGGGGGCGCACCAGCCCACTATGGGCTGGTTCCCCTCCCCACTTCAGCCCATGGAGCCCTCCGGGATGGGTGGTCCCACCTGGTGGACCGTCGGGACCCATCCGGTGGTCCCGGTACAATACCGCTGACCCCCGAAACTCTCCCGATGGCCGAAACTGCACTTCCTATATATAATTCTTCACCTCCGGACCATTCCGGAACTCCTCGTGACGTCCGGGATCTCATCCGGGACTCCGAACAACTTGCGGGTTATTGCATATTCATATCTCTACAACCCTAGCGTCACCGAACCTTAAGTGTGTAGACCCTACGGGTTCGGGAGACATGTAGACATGACCGAGATGGCTCTCCGGTCAATAACTAACAGCGGGATCTGGATACCCATGTTGGCTTCCACATGCTCCTCGATGATCTCATCGGATGAACCACGATGTCGAGGATTCAAGCAACCCCGTATACAATTCCCTTTGTCAATCTGTACGTTACTTGCCCGAGATTCGATCGTCGGTATCCCAATACCTTGTTCAATCTCGTTACCAGCAAGTCACTTTACTGTTACTGTAATGCATGATGCCGTGACCAGACACTTGGTCACTTTGAGCTCATTATGATGATGCATTACCGAGTGGGCCCAGAGATACCTCTCCGTCATACGGAGTGACAAATCCCAGTCTTGATCCGTGTCAACCCAACAGACACTTTCGGATATACCCGTAGTATACCTTTATAGTCACCCAGTTACGTTGTGACGTTTGGTACACCCAAAGCACTCCTACGGTATCCAGGAGTTACACGATCACATGGTCTAAGGAAAAGATACTTGACATTGAAAAAACTCTAGCAAACGAACTATACGATCTTGTGCTATGTTTAGGATTGGGTCTTGTCCATCACATCATTCTCCTAATGATGTGATCTTGTTATCAATGACATCCAATGTCCATAGTCAGGAAACCATGACTATCTATTGATCAACGAGCTAGTCAACTAGAGGCTTACTAGGGACATGTTGGTGTCTATGTATTCACACATGTATTATGATTTCCGGATAACACAATTATAGCATGAATAAAAGGCAATTATCATGAACAAGGAAATATAATAATAATCCTTTTATTATTGCCTCTAGGGCATATTTCCAACAAATATCCGTGACGAGTGGCTTGCCCGACACCTGGGACAGGAAAAGCTGAAGTCTATGGTAGCACTCACGACACTCATGACCCGCTTTTGCGCAGGAGAAGACAGCTGGCTTGCTCGTAGCAATAATATGACCAAGAACCCTGGTAATTCGGATACCAGGGACAGTAGTGGCAGGTCGCGTCGCAACAAGCAGAAGCACCGCATTAACGACGACAATGCTGAGGATACGGCAGTTAATGCCGGATTCAGAGGCTCTAAATCCGGTCAGCGGAAAAAGCCATTCAAAAGGAATCCTAGGGGCCCGTCCAGTTTGGACCAATACTCGACTGCTTGTGCCAGATACACGGCACCCTCGAAAAGCCGGCCAATCACACCAACAGGGATTGTTGGGTGTTCAAGCAGGCAGGCAAGTTAAATGCCGAAAATGAAGACAAGGGGCTGCATAGCGATGACGACGAGGAGCCCCAGCCGCTGAACAATAGTGGACAGAAGGGTTTTCCCCCACAAGTGCGAACGGTGAACATGATATACACAACCCACGTCCCCAAAAGGGAGCGGAAGCACGCGTTAAGGGATGTATACGCGGTAGAGCCAGTCGCCCCAAAGTTCAACCCATGGTCCTCTTGCCCGATCACTTTTGATCAAGGGACCATCCCACTAGCATCCGTCATGGTGGATTCGCCGCATTGGTTCTAGACCCAATTATTGACGGATTTCATCTCACTAGAGTCCTTATGGACGGCGGCAGCAGCCTGAACCAACTTTACCAGGATACAGTGCGGAAAATGGGCATAGATCCCTCGAGGATTAAGCCCACCAAAACGACCTTTAAAGGCGTAATACCAGGTGTAGAGGCCAACTGTACAGGCTCAGTCACACTTGAAGTGGTCTTCGGATCTCCGGATAATTTCCGAAGCGAGGAGTTAATCTTCGACATAGTCCCGTTCCGCAGTGGTTATCACGCACTGCTCGGGCGAACCACATTCGCCAAGTTCAATGCGGTACCGCACTACGCATACCTTAAGCTCAAGATGCCAGGCCCTCGAGGAGTAATTACGGTCAATGGAAACACCGAACGCTCCCTCCGAATGGAGGAGCACACGGCGGCCCTTGCAGCGGAAGTACAAAGCAGCCTCTCCAGTCAGTTCTCCAGTCCGGCCACTAAACAACCGGACACCGTCAAGCGCGCCCGGAGTAACCTACAACAAGACCGCCTGGCACGATCTGAACAGGCGTAGCAATGCGGCCCCAACCCCAATCCTCACAAAAAGGCGACACCAGTACTTCGCGTACATAACTACGCTCTAGAAATACCATGGGTACAGGGGGAGGGGCACCATCACGGCATGCCCGAAACACGGCTTAAACTGCACCAGGGGCTGCCGATTTTTTAATTTTCTCTTACTTTCAGGACTCCACTCTTCGGAAGGCTTGTTCGGCAGTTCAATTGCCGCACAAACGATGCAAGAACCAGGGAAGCAGACAAGCCACGCCGCATTACGGAACTCCCAGGTGGTCTCTATCATGAGCAGTATACCTTTTTCGTATACTATTCCGCAGCTTGCCCCTGGAACGGACATGTTACATAGTCCAACCTTTTGCTCATCGCATTATTTGTATCGTTCTGCTTTGATCGCAGCCCTTTTTAATAAACAATGCATAGCTTTTGTCTATTTTTGCATTACTCTTATATATATATATATATGTTCCTTAACGACATGTTGCACCCGTACACTTTGGTGTGAGAAGTCCGAACACTTTAACAAGTGCGGCACCCCGAACTTATAGCATTATATGCATCGGCTCCGAATCATGTCTTGGGTCAATAGTTGGGTTTGACCGGCTCCTATGTTTTGGTGCCTTACGTTCCGCTATATCGGCTAAGGTAGCACTAGGAGAACCACTGTGATTGTGCCCCAGTTGAGCTGGGTCGAGCACCTCGGTGGAGAAAGCTAAAACTGACTGTCATGATGAAGCGAGAGTTGGTCGCTGTTCGAGAGGTTTTTCGAGTCCCTAAAGACTTACGCCGCTTAGGGCGAGGAGCCGGCTCTGTCCGGCCAAGGCGTGGATAGCGCCCCGAACTCGGTCTTCTGAATACCAGGGGCTTCGCCGAAATTTAAAATTATAGAATTCTATGGCTAAGTGAGAGTGTTCATGCATTATAGTCCAATTGCCTTGTTCGTTGGGCTGAGCGCCTCCCTCGAAGGACCCAAACATGGGAAAAAGAGCGCTCGGGTTTATCCCCGAACACCCCAGCACTAGCGGCACGGGGGCAGAAGCCGACGACTTGCCATCTCTCAGAATTGATAAACAGCCACACAGAAGGTAATATTTTAAATTCCAACAGCATTGCTTAGCGCATATGAACAAGTTTTTAGCGCACATGACAAAACGAGCAAGTTTCACTCAAAAATTACATCCCTAGAACATTCATCCGCCACAAGGCAGGCACCCTTCAGAACATCCTCATAGTAATTCTCGGGCTTGCGATGCTCTTTCCCCGGCGGTGGCCCGTCCTTCACAAGCTTCTCAGCATCCAGCTTGCCCCAGTGCACCTTAGCATGGGCAAGGGCCCTGCGGGCACCTTCAATGCAGACGGAGCGCTTGATGACTTCGAGCCTTGGACAGGCCTCCACCAGCCGCCGCACCAGCCCGAAATAGCTCCCAGGCAGAGCCCCTCCAGGCCACAGCTGAACAATGAGGCCCTTCATGGCCTGTTCGGCCGCCTTGTGGAGCTCGACCAGTTGCTTCAGCTGATCGCTCAGGGGCACGGGGTGTCCGGCCTCAGCATACTGAGACCAGAACACCTTCTCTGTCGAGCTGCCCTCCTCGGCTCGATAGAATGCGGTGGCATCGGACACACTCCGGGGAAGATCTGCGAACGCTCCTGGAGAGCTCCGGATTCGGGTAAGTAACAAGTAACTCACATTTATGTGTTTGCTTTGCATAAAGAATGCCTTACCCGCCGCTATCTTCTTCACCTCATCAAACTCCTGGAGGGTCTTCTGGGATTCGGCCTTGGCAGACTTGGCATTTTCAATAGCCACCGCGAGCTCAGACGCTCGCGTCTTTGAGTCAAGCTCCAAACTCTCATGTTTTTCCATGAGAGCCTGGAGCTCTTGCCGTACCTTGCCAACCTCGGCCTCATACTTCTCCCGCTCGGTGCGCTCCGAGGCTGCCCTCTTCTCGGCCTTGACCAGCGCTTGCTTAAGGGTCGCCACCTCAGACGTGGCCCCTACAATAGCCACGATAATCCTGTCATTTTTTGCAATTGCACCTTTTTATATATATTTAAAAACAAGGTATTTCTTACCTTCATTGTCCTCGAGCTGCTTCTTGGCACGCCCGAGCTCTTGCTCGGACCGCTCGAGGTTCTGCTTTAGCGTGTCCACTTCCGCAGTCAGTGCGGCGGATGCAAGCAGAGAAGCCTGCATACGCATATTGACTCATTTTTGTTAGACTCCTGCGAATTTTATTTGATCCTCTATTCAGCTTTTCTTCCCGAACGCCAAACAAAGCATCAGGGGCTACTGTCTATGCGGTAATATTATTTACACATTCTTTACTTACCTCAAAGCCTGTTAAAAGGCTAGTACAAGCTTCAGTCAGTCCGCTCTTGGCGGACTGAACCTTTTGGACCACCGCACTCATAATAGTGCGGTGCTCCTCGTCGATGGAGGCGCCTTGGAGCGCCTCCAACATATTGTCCGGTGCCTCCGGTTGGATGGGGGCCACTGGCACGGTGGGCTTGCTCCTCTTGGAAGGAGGTCCCCCGCCGGACTCTAGAACCTTTGAAGGTTCCGGAGCGGTGTCCGGCCTAGAGCCGGACTTGGAGCCCTGGGGGGTTTCATCCCCTTTACTCCTGGAGTCCAGGAGGTCGCCTTGCGGCACCTCCAGGACCACCTCCTCCCTGCTTGGAACCTGTTGGGACAACACTTCGGTGTCATCCGTAGGGCGGGGGGAGGAAGCCGTCGGAAGCGAGTTCACATCCGACGAGTCCAGTGAGCTGCTCGATGACGCGTCGAGCCGGTCTTTGGGTGGGTTGCATAAACATATTTGACGTAAGGGAAAGCTGTGCAATAAACAAATACTATGAATTACTCTGGTATCCGGATACTTAAAATTTTGCCAGGGGCTTGGCCCTGGGTAGCCACTCCTCTCCGCCGTTGTCGGCGTCGGTGGAGTAGTCTGGAGGAAGGGTTTTCCCCTTCTTGGACCCTCCGGCCTCCCCAGAGAGGGCGGCCTTCCTTTTCTTCCCTCCTCCCGCTGGAGGGGGAGAGGTCTCTTCTTCTTCCTCCTCGTCTTCACGGGAGGAATGCGCCTCGGAACCGTCGGATGATGGATCCGACACCTCCTGGCGCCGGGCACTCTTTCGAGTCCCCGTGGCTTTTTCACGGCCTTCTTCTCAGGTGCCACATAGGGTGCCGGAACCAGCAGCTTCGCCAAGCGGGCGTCCGCTGGGCCTTCGGGCAAAGGAGCCGGACAGTTGATCTGTCCGGACGTCACCTGCCAATCCTGTCAAAGGTAAGGGAGCTTAGATCCCGCATGGAGTCAAACTATGCAAAACTGATACCCTGTAAAAGGAAAAAACAGCTTACCGCATGAGCGTGACGCTGCGTACTGAATCCGCGATCCTCGGTAGTGGATGCGGGGGCCTCGGCGCCCTTGAAAAGCACCTTCCAGGCATCTTCATACGTCGTGTCGAAGAGCCTGCTCAGAGTTTGGTGCCGCGCCGGGTCGAACTCCCACAGGTTGAAAGCCCGTTGTTGACATGGGAGGATCAGGCGGACGAGCATAACCTGGACTATGTTGACAAGTTTGAGCTTCTTGTCCACCAGGGTTTGGATGCATGTTTGTAGTCCGGTCAGCTCTCCTTTCTTACCCCACGACAGGCCCGTCTCCTTCCAGGAGGTGAGCCGCGTAGGGGGTCCGGATCAAAACACGGGGGCTACGACCCATCCAGGGTCGCGCGGCTCGGTGATGTAAAACCACCCCGATAGCCACCCCTTCAGGGTCTCCACAAAGGAGCCCTCGAGCCATAAGACGTTGGCCATCTTGCCCACCATGGCGCCTCTACACTCCGCCTGGTTGCCGCGCACCACCTTTGGCTTGACATTGAAAGTCTTGAGCCATAGGCCGAAATGGGGGCGGATGCGGAGGAAAGCCTCGCACACGACGATAAACGCTGAGATGTTGAGGACAAAGTTCGGGGCCAGATCGTGGAAATCCAGGACGTAGTAGAACATGAGCCCCCGGACAAATGGGTGGAGAGGGAAGCCCAGTCCGCGGAGGAAATGGGGGAGGAACACCACCCTCTCATGGGGCCTAGGGATGAGCTGCCCCTTTTCGGGAAGCCGGTACGCGATGTTGTTAGACAGGTATCCGGCCTTCCTCAGCTTTTTGATGTGTCCCTCCGTGATGGAGGAGACCATCCACTTGCCTCCCGCTCCGGACATGGCTGGAGAAGGTTGAGGTGGGGAGTGCGGACTTGGGCGCTGGAGCTCGAGTGCACAAGAATGGATAGGCGAAGGAGGAAGAAGGCGTGGTGAAAAGGTGGATCCTTATCCCCTTATATGGGTGGACGCAACTACATGTCCCCACCAGCCTGGTAAAACTCGCTTATCTCCAAGCGCCGTAATCAATGGCGCGGTTGGGTTACCCACGCCCGTATTGATGAGAATCCCGGAATAAGGGGACACGATCTCTGCTTTAACAAGACGTGCCAAGGAAACCGCCTCGCATGACGCGCTGAGGTGGGATAATGAAACGACTCGGATAAAGGCTTGGCCGCGGTGTGACATGCTACGGAATACGTCAGCAGATTAGATTGGTGTAAATATTATTCTCTCTATGGCAATATGTGGAAACTTATTTTGCAGAGCCGGACACTATCTTTGTGTTCAAAATCTTCTATGAAGTACTTGGAGGAGGAACCCGCCTTGCAATGCCGAAGACAATCTGCGCGCCGGACTCGTCGTCATTGAAGCCTGGTTCAGGGGCTACTGAGGGAGTCCTGGATTAGGGGGTGTCCGGATGACCGGACTATACCTTCAGTCGGACTCCTGGACTATGAAGATACAAGATTGAAGACTTCGTCCCGTGTCCGGAAGGGACTTTCCTTGGCGTGGGAGGCAAGCTTGGCGATATGGATATGTAGATCTCCTACCATTGTAACCGACTTTGTGTAACCCTAACCCTCTCTGGTGTCTATATAAACCGGAGGGTTTTAGTCCACAGGACAACATAGACAAGAACAATCATACCATAGGCTAGCTTCTAGGGTTTAGCCTCCCCGATCTCGTGGTAGATCTACTCTTGTATTACCCATATCATCAATATTAATCAAGCAGGACGTAGGGTTTTACCTCCATCGAGAGGGCCCGAACCTGGGTAAAACTTCGTGTCCCTTGCCTCCTGTTACCATCCGGTCTAGACGCACAGTTCAGGACCCCCTACCCGAGATCCGCCGGTTTTGACACCGACAGTGATGCATAGCAAAGAGAGGGGAGAGTGTTGTCTACGTACCCTCGTAGACCGGCAACGGAAGCGTTGACACAACGTAGAGGAAGTAGTCGTACGTCTTCCCGATCCGACCGATCCAAGTACCGAACGTACGACACCTCCGAGTTCTGCACACGTTCAACTCGGTGACGTCCCTCGAGCTCCGATCCAGCCGAGTGTTGAGGGAGAGTTTCGTCAACACGACGGTGTGATGACGGTGATGATGTTCTACCGACGCAGGGCTTCGCCTAAGCACCGCTACGATATGACCGAGGTGGAATATGGTGGAAGGGGGCACCACACACGGCTAAGGAACTATCACGAAGATCAACTTGTGTCCTGGGGTGCCCCCTTGCCCCTGTATATAAAGGAGGGAGAGGGGGAGGTGCGGCCGGCCCTAGGGGTGCCCCCTTCCCCGTCTTGCCTTGTTGGAGAAGGAAAGGGGAAGGGGGAAAGAGGAAAGGGGGGCGCCGCCCCCCTTTCTTGTCCTATTCGGACTAGGGGGAGGGGGCGCGTGGCCTGCCCTGGCCGGCCCTCCTCTTCTCCCTTAGGGCCTATGTAGGCCCATTAACCCCCCTGAGGGGGGGAGGGGTTCCTGTAACCCCCCGGTACTCCGGTAAAATCCCGATTTCACCCGGAACGTTTCCGATATCCAAATATAGGCTTCCAATATATCAATCTTTATGTCTCAACCATTTCGAGACTCCTCGTCATGTCCGTGATCACATCCGGGACTCCGAACAACCTTCGGTACATCAAAACACAAAAACCCTAATTATGATCGTCACCGAACTTTAAGCGTGCGGACCCTACGGGTTCAAGAACTATGTAGACCGACCGAGACACGTCTCCGGTCAATAACCAATAGCGGAACCTGGATGCTCATATTGGCTCCTACATATTATACGAAGATCTTTATCGGTCAGACCGCATAACAACATACGTTGTTCCCTTTGTCATCGGTATGTTACTTGCCCGAGATTCGACCGTCGGTATATCAATACCTAGTTCAATCTCGTTACCGGCAAGTCTCTTTACTCATTCCGTAATACATCATCCCGCAACTAACTTATTAGTTGCAAGGCTTGAGTGTTGTGTATTACCAAGAGGGCCCAGAGATACCTCTCCGACAATCGGAGTGACAAATCATAATCTCGAAATACAACAACCCAGAAAGTACCTTTGGAGACACCTGTAGAGCACCTTTATAATCACCCAGATACGTTGTGACGTTTGGTAGCACGCAAAGTGTTCCTCCGGTAAACGGGAGTTGCATAATCTCATAGTCATAGGAACATGTATAAGTTATGAAGAAAGCAATAGCAACAAACTAAACGATCAAGTGCTAAGCTAACGGAATGGGTCAAGTCAATCACATCATTCTCCTAATGATGTGATCCCGTTAATCAAATGACAACTCATGTCTATGGCTAGGAAACATAACCATCTTTGATCAATGAGCTAGTCAAGTAGAGGCATACTAGTGACACTCTGTTTGTCTATGTATTCACACATGTATTATGTTTCTGGTTAATACAATTCTAGCATGAATAATAAACATTTATCATGATATAAGGAAATATATAATAACTTTTATTATTGCCTATAGGGCATATTTCCTTCAGTCTCCCACTTGGACTAGAGTCCCGAATGGAAGTGAAGCATCTCTTGATGTGCTTGGTTCTCTTGTGAAATCTGGATTCCTTTTCCAAGGCAATTGCACCAGTATTGTCACAAAAGATTTTCATTGGACCCGATGCACTAGGTATGACACCTAGATCGAATATGAACTCCTTCATCCAAACTCCTTCATTTGCTGCTTCCGAAGCAGCTATGTACTCCGCTTCACATGTAGATCCCGCCACGACGCTTTGTTTAGAACTGCACCAACTGACAGCTCCACCGTTCAATGTGAACACGTATCCGGTTTGCGATTTAGAATCATCCGGATCAGTGTCAAAGCTTGCATCAACGTAACCATTTACGATGAGCTCTTTGTCACCTCCATATACGAGAAACATATCCTTAGTCCTTCTCAGGTACTTCAGGATGTTCTTGACCGCTGTCCAGTGATCCACTCCTGGATTACTTTGGTACCTCCCTGGTAGACTTATAGCAAGGCACACATCAGGTCTGGTACACAGCATTGCATACATGATAGAGCCTATGGCTGAAGCATAGGGAACATCTTTCATTTTCTCTCTATCTTCTGCAGTGGTCGGACATTGAGTCTTACTCAACTTCACACCTTGTAACACAGGCAAGAACCCTTTCTTTGCTTGATCCATTTTGAACTTCTTCAAAATTTTGTCAAGGTATGTGCTTTGTGAAAGTCCAATTAAGCATCTTGATCTATCTCTATAGATCTTAATGCCCAATATGTAAGCAGCTTCACCGAGGTCTTACATTGAAAAACTCATATTCAAGTATCCCTTTATGCTATCCAAAAATTGTATATCATTTCCAATCAATAATATGTCATCCACATATAATATCAGAAATGCTACAGAGCTCCCACTCACTTTCTTGTAAATACAGGCTTCTCCAAAAGTCTGTACAAAACCAAATGCTTTGATCCCACTATCAAAGCGTTTATTCCAACTCCGAGAGGCTTGCACCAGTCCATAAATGGATCACTGGAGCTTGCACACTTTGTTAGCTCCCTTTGGATCGACAAAACCTTCTGGTTGCATCATATACAACTCTTCTTCCAGAAATCCATTCAGGAATGCAGTTTTGACATCCATCTGCCAAATTTCATAATCATAAAGTGCGGCAATCGCTAACATGATTCGGACAGACTTAAGCATCGCTACAGGTGATAAGGTCTCATCGTAGTAAATCCCTTGAACTTGTCAAAAACCTTTCGCAACAAGTCAAGCTTTGTAGACAGTAACATTACCGTCAGCGTCAGTCTTCTTCTTGAAGATCCTTTTATTCTCAATTGCTTGCCGATCAACGGGCAAGTCAACCAAAGTCCACACTTTGTTCTCATACATGGATCCCATCTTAGATTTCATGGCTTCTAGCCATTTTGCAGAACCTGGGCTCACCATCGCTTCTTCATAGTTTGTAGGTTCATCATGATCTAGTAGCATGACTTCCAGAACAGGATTATCGTACCACTCTGGTGCGGATCTTACTCTGGTTGATCTACGAAGTTCGGTAGTAACTTGATCTGAAGTTTCATGATCATTATCATTAGCTTCCTCACTAATTTGTATAGGTGTCACAGAAACCGGTTTTTGTGATGTACTACTTTCCAATAAGGGAGCAGGTACAGTTACCTCATCTAGTTCTACTTTCCTCCCACTCACTTCTTTCGAGAGAAACTCCTTCTCTAGAAAAACTCCGAATTTAGCAAAAAAAAGTCTTGCCTTCGGATCTGTGATAGAAGGTGTACCCAACAGTCTCCTTTGGGTATCCTATGAAGACACATTTCTCGGATTTGGGTTCGAGCTTATCAGGTTCAAGCTTTTTCACATAAGCATCGCAGCCCCAAACTTTCAGAAATGACAACTTTGGTTTCTTGCCAAACCACGGTTCATAAGGCGTCGTCTCAACTGATTTTTATGGTGCCCTATTTAACGTGAATGCGGTCGTCTCTAAAGCATAACCCCAAAACGATAGCGGTAAATCTGTAAGAGACATCATAGATCGCACCATATCTAGTAAAGTACGATTACGACGTTCGGACACACCATTACGCTGTGGTGTTCCGGGTGGCGTGAGTTGCGAAACTATTCTTCTTTGTTTCAAATGTAGACCAAACTCGTAACTCAAATATTCTCCTCCACGATCAGATCATAGAAACTTTATTTTCTTGTTACGATGATTTTCAACTTCACTCTGAAATTCTTTGAACTTTTCAAATGTTTCAGACTTATGCTTCATTAAGTAGATATACCCATATCTGCTTAAATCATCTGTGAAGGTGAGAAAATAACGATATCCGCCACGAGCCTCAACATTCATTGGACCACATACGTCTGTATGTATGAATTCCAACAAATCTGTTGCTCTCTCCATAGTACCGGAGAACCGCGTTTTAGTCAACTTGCCCATGAGGCATGGTTCGCAAGTATCAAGTGGTTCCAAAAGTCCATTAGTATGGAGTTTCTTCATGCGCTTTACACCGATATGACCTAAACGGCAGTGCCACAAATAAGTTGCACTATCATTATCAACTCTGCATCTTTTGGTTTCAACATTATGAATGTGTGTATCACTACTATCGAGATTCATAAAAAATAGACCACTCTTCAAGGGTGCATGACCATAGAAGATATTGCTCATATAAATAGAACAACCATTATTCTCTGATTTAAATGAATAACCGTCTCGCATCAAACAAGATCCAGATATAATGATCATGCTCAACGCTGGCACCAAATAACAATTATTTAGGTCTAATACTAATCCCGAAGGTAGATGTAGAGGTAGTGTGCCAACCGCGATCACATCGACTTTGGAACCATTTCCCACGCGCATCATCACCTCGTCCTTAACCAATCTTCGCTTAATCCGTAGCCCCTGTTTCGAGTTGCAAATGTTAGCAACAGAACCAGTATCAAATACCCAGGTGCTACTATGAGCATTAGTAAGGTACACATCAATAACATGTATATCACATATACCTTTGTTCACTTTGCCATCCTTCTTATCCACCAAATACTTGGGGCAGTTCCGTTTCCAGTGACCAGTCTGCTTGCAGTAGAAGCACTCAGTCTCAGGCTTAGGTCTAGACTTGGGTTTCTTCTCCTGAGCAGCAACTTGTTTGCTGTTCTTTTTGAAGTTCCCCTTCTTCTTCCCTTTGCCCTTTTCTTGAAACTGGTGGTCTTATTGACCATCAACACTTGATCCTCCTTCTTGATTTCTACCTCCGCGGCTTTTAGCATCGCGAAGAGCTCGGGAATAGTCTTATTCATCCCTTGCATATTATAGTTCATCATGAAGCTTTTGTAGCTTGGTGGCAGTGATTGAAGAACTCTGTCAATGACACTATCAACAGGAAGATTAACTCCCAGTTGAGTCAAGTGATTATGATACCCAGACATTTTGAGTATATGTTCACTGACAGAACTATTCTGCTCCTTCTTGCAGCTATAGAACTTATTGGAGACTTCATATCTCTCAATCCGGGCATTTTCTTGAAATATTAACTTCAACTCCTGAAACATCTCATATGCTCCCTGATGTTCAAAGCGTCGTTGAAGACCCGGTTCTAAGCCGTAAAGCATGGCACACTGAACTATCGAGTAGTCATCAGCTTTGCTCTGCCAGACATTCCTAACATCTGGTGTTGCTCCTGCAGCAGGCTTGGCACGTAGCGGTGCTTCCAGGATGTAATTCTTCTGTGCAACAATGAGGATAATCCTCAAGTTACGGACCCAGCCATGTAATTGCTACCATCATCTTTCAACTTTGCTTTCTCAAGGAACGCATTAAAATTCAACGGAACAACAGCACGGGCCATCTAACTACAATCAAACATAAACAAGCAAGATACTATCAGGTACTAAGTTCATGATAAATTTAAGTTCATTTAATCATATTATTTAAGAACTCCCACTTAGAAGGATGTCCCTCTAATCCTCTAAGTGATCACGTGATCCAAATCAACTAAACCATGTTCGATCATCACGTGAGATGGAGTAGTATCAGTGGTGAACATCACTATGTTGATCATATCTACTATATGATTCACGCTCGACCTTTCGGTCTCCGTGTTCTGAGGCCATATCTGTTATATGCTAGGCTCGTCAAGTTTAACCTGAGTATTCCGCGTGTGCAACTGTTTTGCACCCGTTGTATTTGAACGTAGAGCCTATCACACCCATCATCACGTGGTGTCTCATCACGAAGAACTTTCGCAATGGTGCATACTCAGGGAGAACACTTATACTTTGATAATTTAGTGAGGGATCATCTTATAATGCTACCATCAATCAAAGCAAGATAAGATGCATAAAAGATAAACATCACATGTAATCAATATAAGTGATATGATATGGCCATCATCATCTTGTACTTGTGATCTCCATCTCCGAAGTATCGTTATGATCACCATCGTCACCGGCGCGACACCTTGATCTCCATCGTAGCATCATTGTCATCTCGCCAATCTTATGCTTCCACGACTATCGCTACCGCTTAGTGATAAAGTAAAGCATTACAGCGCTATTGCATTGCATACAATAAAGCGACAACCATATGGCTCCTGCCAGTTGCCGATAACTCGGTTACAAAACATGATCATCTCATACAATAAAATTTAGCATCATGTCTTGACCATATCACATCACAACATTCCCTCCAAAAACAAGTTAGACGTCCTCTACTTTGTTGTTGCGAGTTTTACGTGGCTGCTACGGGCTTAGCAAGAACCGTTCATACCTACGCATCAAAAACACAATGATAGTTTGTCAAGTTGGTGCTGTTTTAACCTTCGCAAGGACCGGGCGTAGCCACACTCGGTTCAACTAAAGTTGGAGAAACTGACACCCACCAGCCACCTGTGTGCAAAGCACGTCGGTAGAACCAGTCTCGCGTAAGCGTACGAGTAATGTCGGTCCGGGCCGCTTCATCCAACAATACCACCGAACCAAAGTATGACATGCTGGTAAGCAGTATCTTATATCGCCCACAACTCACTTGTGTTCTACTCGTGCATAACATCAACGCATAAAACCTGGCTCGGATGCCACTATTGGGGAACGTAGTAATTTCAAAAAAATTCCTACGCACACGCAAGATCATGGTGATGCATAGCAACAAGAGGGGAGAGTGTTGTCTACGTACCCTCATAGACCGGCAACGGAAGCGTTGACACAACGTAGAGGAAGTAGTCGTACGTCTTCCCGATCCGACCGATCCAAGTACCGAACGTACGGCACCTCCGAGTTCTGCACACGTTCAACTCGGTGACGTCCCTCGAGCTTCGATCCAGCCGAGTGTTGAGGGAGAGTTTCGTCAACACGACGGTGTGATGACGGTGATGATGTTCTACCGATGCAGGGCTTCGCCTAAGCACCGCTACGATATGACCGAGGTGGAATATGGTGGAAGGGGGCACCGCACACGGCTAAGGAACGATCACGAAGATCAACTTGTGTCCTGGGGTGCCCCCTTGCCCCCGTATATAAAGGAGGGAGAGGGGGAGGTGCGGCCGGCCCTAGGGGTGCGCTTGGAGGAGTCCTACTCCCACCGGGAGTAGGACTCCCCCCTCTTGCCTTGTTGGAGAAGGAAAGGGGAAGGGGGAAAGAGGAAAGGGGGTCGCCGCCCCCCCTTCCTTGTCCTATTCGGACTAGGGGGGAGGGGGGCGCGGCCTGCCCTGGCCGGCCCTCCTATTCTCCCTTAGGGCCCATGTAGGCCCATTAACCCCCGGGGGGGTTCCGGTAACCCCCCGGTACTCCGGTAAAATCCTGATTTCACCCGGAACATTTCCGATATCCAAATATAGGCTTCCAATATATCAATCTTTATGTCTCGACCATTTCAGGACTCCTCGTCATGTCCATGATCACATCCGGGACTCCGAACAAACTTCGGTACATCAAAACACAAAAACCCTAATTACGATCGTCACCGAACTTTAAGCGTGCGGATCCTACGGGTTCGAGAACTATGTAGACATGACCGAGACACGTCTCCGGTCAATAACCAATAGCGGAACCTGGATGCTCATATTGGCTCCTACATATTCTACGAAGATCTTTATCGGTCAGACCGCATAACAATATACGTTGTTCCCTTTGTCATCGGTATGTTACTTGCCCGAGATTTGATCGTCGGTATATCAATACCTAGTTCAATCTCGTTACTGGCAATCTCTTTACTCGTTCTGTAATACATCATCCCGCAACTAACTTATTAGTTGCAATGCTTGCAAGGCTTGAGTGATGTGTATTACCGAGAGGGCCCAGAGATACCTCTCCGACAATCGGAGTGACAAATCCTAATCTCAAAATACGCCAACCCAACAAGTACCTTTGGAGACACCTGTAGAGCACATTTATAATCACCCAGTTACATTGTGACGTTTGGTAGCACACAAAGTGTTCCTCCGGTAAACGGGAGTTGCATAATCTCATAGTCATAGGAACATGTATAAGTTATGAAGAAAGCAATAGCAACAAACTAAACGATCAAGTGCTAAGCTAACGGAATGGGTCAAGTCAATCACATCATTCTCCTAATGATGTGATCCCGTTAATCAAATGACAACTCATGTCTATGGCTAGGAAACATAACCATCTTTGATCAACGAGCTAGTCAAGTAGAGGCATACTAGTGACACTCTGTTTGTCTATGTATTCACATATGTATTATGTTTCCGGTTCATACAATTCTAGCATGAATAATAAACATTTATCATGATATAAGGAAATAAATAATAACTTTTATTATTGCCTCTAGGGCTTATTTCCTTCAAAGCTAACATACTTTCTCTACTTTGATCATAAAGATTACGTAAATAAAAAGTAGGGGCTATTTAGATAAAGACACAACTAAGTTAGTTTTATTAAAGAGCTTTTTATTACGAGAAAGTTATTTGTCCCTAGGCAATCGATAACTAGACCGGTAATCATTATTACAATTTTATATGAGGGAGAGGCATAAGCTAACATACTTTCTCTACTTTGATCATATGCACTTATGATTAGAACTCTAGCAAGCATCCGCAACTACTAAAGATCATTAAGGTAAAACCCAACCATAGCATTAAAGTATCAAGTCCTCTTTATCCCATACCCAAACAACCTACTTACTCGGGTTTGTGCTTCTGTTACTCATGCCACCCACCATAAGCAAATCATGAACATATTGCAAACCCTACAGCGGGAATCCCTCACGCTTGCGCGACACGGAGAGCACCATAGGACAACACTAATAATAAAACATGCAACTCAAACCAATCACGATCATCAAATAACCCATAGGACAAAACGGATCTACTCAAACATCATAGGGTAGCCATACATCATTGGGAAATAATATATAGCGTTGAGCACCATGTTTAAGTAGAGATTATAGCGGGTAAAAGAGGGGTCACACCGCTGCATAGAGGGGGGAAGAGTTGGTGATGATGGCGGTGAAGTTGTTGGTGAAGATTGCAGTGATGATGATGGCCCTCGGTGGCACTCCGGCGCCACCGGAAGCGAGGGGGGGAGAGCCCCCCTCCTTCTTCTTCTTCTTCTTCCTTGACCTCCTCCCTAGATGGGAGAAGGGTTTCCCCTCTGGTCCTTGGTCTCCATGGCATGGGAGTGGCGAGAGCCCCTCTGAGATTGGATTTGTCTCTCTGTCTCTCTCTGTTTCTGCGTTCTCAGATTCTACCCTTTCACTGTTTCTTATATTCCTAGAGATCCGTAACTCCGATTGGGCTGAAATGTTAGCAGGATCTCTATCCGGATATTAGCTTTCTTGCGGCGAAAGAAGGGCATCAACCGCCTTACGGGGTGCCCACGAGGGTCAGGGGCGCGCCCCCCTGCCTCAT
Organism: Triticum urartu; assembly: GCF_056163025.1. NCBI lineage: Eukaryota > Viridiplantae > Streptophyta > Magnoliopsida > Poales > Poaceae > Triticum > Triticum urartu. The sequence goes on from NC_141879.1 coordinate 575,928,361, forward strand.
GGCCCCCTCGGGCATCGTCTCGCGTGGATTTTTCTTCCCAAAAATCACATATATTCCAAAAAAAAATCTCCATCCGTTTTTATCCCGTTTGTACTCCGTTTGATATGGATATTCTACGAAACAAAAAACATGTAACAAATAGGAACTGACGTTGGGCACTGGATCAATATGTTAGTCCCAAAATAGTATAAAAAGTTGCCAAAAGTATATGAAAGTTGTAGAATATTGGCATGGAACAATCAAAAATTATAGATACGATGGAGACGTATCAGGGAGTAGGTACAGTTACCTCATCAAGTTCTACTTTCCTCCCACTCACTTCTTTCGAGAGACACTCCCTCTCTAGAAAGGATCCATTCTTGGCAACAAATGTCTTGCCTTGGGATCTGTGATAGAAGGCGTACCCAACAGTCTCCTTTGGGTATCCTATGAAGACACATTTTTTCGATTTGGGTTCGAGCTTACCAGGTTGAATCTTTTTCACATAAGCATCCCCGCCCCAAACTTTAAGAAACGACAACTTTGGTTTCTTTCCAAACAATAGTTCATAAGGCGTCGTCTCAACGGATTTAGATGGTGCCCTTTTTAACGTGAATGCAGCTGTCTCTAAAGCATAACCCCAAAATGATAGCGGTAAATCAGTAAGAGACATCATAGATCGCACCATATCTAGTAAAGTACGATTACGATGTTCGGACACCATTACGCTGTGGTGTTCCAGTTGGCGTGAGTTGTGAAACTATTCCGCATTGTTTCAAATGAAGACCAAACTCGTAACTCAAATATTCTCCTCCATGATCGGATCATAAAAACTTTATTTTCTTGTTACGATGATTTTCCACTTCACTCTGAAATTCTTTGAACTTTTCAAATGTTTCAGACTTATGTTTCATTAAGTAGATATACCCATATCTGCTCAAATCATCTGTGAAGGTGAGAAAATAATGATATCCGCCGCGAGCCTCAATATTCATCGGACCACATACATCAGTATGTATGACTTCCAATAAATCTATTGCTCGCTTCATTATTCCGAAGAATGGCGTTTTAGTCATCTTGCCCATGAGGCATGGTTCGCAAGTACCAAGTGATTCATAATCAAGTGATTCCAAAAGTCCATCAGAATGGTTTTTCTTCATGCGCTTTACACCAATATGACCTAAACGCCAGTGCCACAAATATGTTGCACTATCATTATCAACTCTGCATCTTTTGGCTTCAACATTATGAATATGTGTATCACTACTATCGAGATTCATTAAAAATAGACCACTCTTCAAGGGTGCATGACCATAAAAGATATTACTCATATAAATAGAAGAACCATTATTCTCAGATTTAAATGAATAACCGTCTCGCATGAAACTTCATGCTCAAAGCAGACACCAAATAACAATTATTCAGGTCTAAAACTAATCCCGAAGGTAGATGTAGAGGTAGCGTGCCGACGGCGATCACATCGACTTTGGAACCATTTCCCACGCGCTTCGTCACCTCGTCCTTAGCCAATCTTCGCTTAATCCGTAGTCCCTGTTTCAAATTGCAAATATTAGCAACAAAACCAATATCAAATACCCAGGTGCTACTACGAGCTTTAGTAAGGTACACATCAATAACATGTATATCACATATACCTTTGTTCACCTTGCCATCCTTCTTATCCGCCAAATACTTGGGGCAGTTCCGCTTCTAGTGACCAGTCCCTTTGCAGTAGAAGCACTCAGTCTCAGGCTTAGGTCCAGACTTGGGTTTCTTCTCTTAAGCAGCAACTTGTTTGCTCTTCTTCTTGACGTTCCATTTCTTCTTCCCTTTACCCTTTTTCTTGAAACTAGCGGTCTTGTTGACCATCAACACTTGATGCTCCTTCTTGATTTCTACCTCCGCAGCTTTTAGCATTGCGAAGAGCTCGGGAATCGTCTTATCCATCCCTTGCATATTATAGTTCATCACGAAGCTCTTGTAGCTTGGTGGCAGTGATTGAAGAACTCTGTCAATGACACTATCAACAGGATGATGAACTCCCAGTTGAGTCAAGTGGTTATGGTACCCAGACATTCTGAGTATATGTTCACTGACAGAACTATTCTCCTCCATCTTGCAGCTATAGAACTTATTGGAGACTTCATATCTCTCAATCCAGGCATTTGCTTGAAATATTAACTTCAACTCCTGGAACATCTCATATGCTCCATGACGTTCAAAACGTCGTTGAAGTCCCGGTTCTAAGCCGTAAAGCATGGCACACTGAACTATCGAGTAGTCATCAGCTTTGCTTTGCCAGACGTTCATAACATCTGGCGTTGCTCCTGCAGCAGGTTTGGCACCCAGCGGTGATTCCAGGATGTAATTCTTCTGTGCAGTAATGAGGATAATCCTCAAGTTACGGACCCAATCCATGTAATCTCTACCATCATCTTTCAACTTTGCTTTCTCAAGGAACGCATTAAAATTTAATGGAACAATAGCACGGGCCATCTATCTACAACAACATAGACAAGCAAACTACTATCATGTACTAAGTTCATGATAAATTAAAGTTCAATTAATCATATTTAAGAACTCCCACTTAGATAGACATCCATCTAATCATCTAAGTGATCACGTGATCCATATCAACTAAACCATATCCGATCATCACGTGAGATGGAGTAGTTTTCAATGGTGAACATCACTATGTTGATCATATCTACTATATGATTCACGCTCGACCTTTCGGTCTCAGTGTTCCGAGGCCATATCTGCATATTCTTGGCTCGTCAAGTTTAACCCAAGTATTTCTGCGTGTGCAAAACTGGCTTGCAGCCGTTGTATATGAACGTAGAGCTTATCACACCCGATCATCACGTGGTGTCTCAGCACGACGAACTTTGGCAACGGTGCATACTCAGGGAGAGCACTTGTACCTTGAAATTTAGTGAGAGATCATCTTATAATGCTACCGCCAATCAAGCAGAATAAGATGCATAAAGGATAAACATCACATGCAATCAATATAAGTGATATGATATGGCCATCATCATCTTGTGCCTTTGATCTCCATCTCCAAAGCACCGTCATGATCACCATCGTCACCGGTGCGACACGTTGATCTCCATCGTAGCATCGTCGTCGTCTCGCCAACTATTGCTTCTACACTATCGCTACCGCTTAGTGATAAAGTAAAGCAATTACAGGGCGATTGCATTGCATACAATAAAGCGACAACCATATGGCTCCTGCCAGTTGCCGATAACTCCGTTACAAAACATGATCATCTCATACAATAAAATATAGCATCATGCCTTGACCATATCACATCACAACATGCCCTGCAAAAAGAAGTTAGATGTCATCTACTTTGTTGTTGCAAGCTTTACGTGGCTGCTACGGGCTGAGCAAGAACCGTTCTTACCTATGCATTAAAACCACAACGATATTTCGTCAGGTTAGTTCTGTTTTAACCTTCAACAAGGACCGGGCGTAGTCACACTCGGTTCAACTAAAGTCGGAGAAACTGACACCCGCCAGCCACCTGTGTGCAAAGCACGTCGGTAGAACCAGTCTTGCGTAAGCGTACGCGTAATGTCGGTCTGGGCCGCTTCATCCAACAATACCGCCGAACAAAAGTATGACATGCTGGTAAGCAGTATGACTTGTATCGCCCACAACTCACTTGTGTTCTACTCGTGCATATAACATCTACGCATAAACCTGGCTCGGATGCCACTGTTGGGAAACGTAGTGATTTCAAAAAAATTCCTACCCACATGCAAGATCATGGTGATGCATAGCAACGAGAGGGGAGAGTGTTGTCTACATACCCTTGTAGACCGTAAGCGGAAGCGTTATGACGACACGATTGATGTAGTCGTATGTCTTTACGACTGACCCATCCTCAGTACCGAACGTACGACACCTCCGCGTTCAGCACACGTTCATCTTGGTGACGTCCCGGGAACTCACGATCCGGTAGAGCTTCGGGAAGAGCTTTGTCAGCACGACGGCGTGGTGACGGTGTTGATTAGGCTACCGACGCAGGGCTTCGCCTAAGCACCGCTATGATATGACCGAGGTGGATTATGGTGGAGGGGGGCACCGCACACGGCTAAGAAAGATCAATGATCAACTTGTGTGCTCTAGGGTGCCCCCTTCCCCCGTATATAAAGGAGCAAGGGGAGACCGGCCGGCCCTTGCAGGGCACGCCAGGAGGAGGAGTCCTCCTCCTAGTAGGAGTAGGACTCTGATACGTCTCCAAAGTATCTATAATTTTTTATTGTTCCATGCTATATTATATTCTGTTTTGGACATCATTGGGCTTTATTATACACTTTTATATTATTTTTGGGACTAACCTACTAACCGGAGGCCCAGCCCAGAATTGCTGTTTTTTTGCCTATTTTAGGGTTTCGAAGAAAAGGAATATCAAACGGAGTCCAAACGGAATGAAACCTTCGGGAACGTGATTTTTGGAACGAAAGACTTGGACCCTATATCAAGCAACCAACAGGGAATCCACGAGGTAGGGGGCACGCCTACCCCCCCACCCCCCGGCGCGCCCTCCACCCTCGTGGGCCCCCTGTTGCTCCACCGACGTACTCCTTCCTCCTATATATACCTATGTACCCCCAAACGATCAAATACAGAGCCAAAACCCTAATTCCACCGTCGTAACTTTCTGTATCGACGAGATCCCATCTTGGGGCCTGTTCCAGAGCTCCGCCGGAGGGGGCATCGATCACGGAGGGATTCTACATCAACACCATAGCCTCTCCCATGAAGTGTGAGTAGTTTACCTGAGACCTTCGGGTCCATAGTTATTAGTTAGATGGCTTCTTATCTCTTTTTGGATCTCAATACAAAATTCTCCCCCTCTCTCGTGGAGATCTATTCAATGTAATCTTCTTTTGCGGTGTGTTTGTTGAGACCGATGAATTGTGGGTTTATGATCAAGTTTATCTATGAACAATATTTGAATCTTCTCTGAATTCTTTTATGTATGATTGGTTATCTTTGCAAGTCTCTTCAAATTATCAGTTTGGTTTTGCCTACTAGATTGATCTTTCTTGCAATGGGAGAAGTGCTTAGCATTGGGTTCAATCTTGCGGTGTCCTTTCCTAGTGACAGTAGGGGCAGCAAGGCACGTATTGTATTGTTGCCATCGAGGATAACAAGATGGTTTTTTTATCATATTGGATGAATTTATCCCTCTACATCATGTCATCTTGCTTAAAGCGTTACTTTTTCTCTTGAACTTAATACTCTAGATGCATGCTGGATAGCGGTCGATGTGTGGAGTAATAGTAGTAGATGCAGGCAGGAGTCGGTCTACTTGTCTCGGACATGATGCCTATATGCATGATCATACCTAGATATTCTCATAACTATGCTCAATTCTGTCAATTGCTCAACAGTAATTTGTTCACCCACCCCAGATTACTACACACAGTTCTGTTTGTGACAGATTCTGTTTTTCTTGTGTTGTCTGCTTATTTTGATGAATTTATGCCTAGTAAAAGAGTTTATAAACCATAGAGAAGTTGGAATATAGTAGGTTTGACACCAATATAAATAAAGAATGAGTTCATTACAGTACCTTGAAGTGGTCTTTTGTTTTCTTTCGCTAACGGAGCTCACAAGATTTTCTATCTTGAGTTTTGTGTTGTGAAGTTTTCAAGTTTTGGGTAAAGATTTGATGGATTATGGAACAAAGAGTGGGAAGAGCCTAAGCTTGGGGAAGACCCGGAAGGCATCCCCTCTTTCGTCTTCGTCTATCGGTAACTTTACTTGGAGCTATATTTTTATTCACCACATGATATGTGTTTTGCTTGGAGCATCTTGAATGATTTGAGTCTTTGCTTTTTAGTTTAACACAATCATCTTTGCTGTACACACCTTTTGAGAGAGACACGCATGATTCGGAAATTATTAGAATACTCTATGTGCTTCACTTATATCTTTTGAGTTATATAGTTTTGCTCTAGTACTTCACTTATATCTTTTAGAGCGCGTCGGTGGATTTGTTTTATAGAAAATATTGTTATCTCATGCTTCACTTAGATTATTTTGAGAGTCCTACAAAACAGCATGGTAATTTGTTTTAATTATGTTAGGCATTCAAGATTAATAATAAAATTCTCTTATGAGTGTGTTGAATGCTAAGAGAAGTTTGATACTTGATAATTGTTTTGAGATATGGAGATGGTGATATTACAGTCATGCTAGTTGAGTAGTTGTAAATTTGAGAAATACTTGTGTTAAAGTTTGTGATTCCCGTAGCATGCACGTATGGTGAACCGTTATGTGATGAAGTCGGCTCATGATTTATTTATTTATTGTCTTCCTTATGAGTGGCGGTCGGGGACGAGCGATGGTCTTTTCCTACCAATCTATCCCCCTAGGAGCATGCGCGTAATACTTTGCTTTGATAACTTGTAGATTTTTGCAATAAGTATATGAGTTCTTTATGAATAATGTTGAGTCCATGGGTCATACGCACTCTCACCCTTCCACCATTGCTATCCTCTCTAATACCGCGCACCTTTCGCCGGTATCATACACCCACCATATATCTTCCTCAAAACAGCCACCATACCTACCTATCATGGCATTTCCATAGCCATTCCGAGATATATTGCCATGCAACTTTCCACCGTTCCGTTTACTATGACACGCTCCATCATTGTCATATTGCTTTGCATGATCATGTAGTTGACATAGTATTTGTGGCAAAGCCACCGTTCATCATTCTTTCATACATGTCACTCTTGATTCATTGCATATCCCGGAACACCGCCGGAGGCATTCACATAGAGTCATATTTTGCTCTAAGTATTGAGTTGTAATTGTTGAGTTGTAAGTAAATAAAAGTGTGATGATCATCATTTTTAGAGCATTGTCCCAAGTGAGGAAAGGATGATGGAGACTATGATTCCCCCACAAGTCGGGATGAGACTCCGGACGAAAAATAAAAAAAAATATATATAAAGAGGCCATAAAAAGGCCCAAATAAAAAAATGAGAGAAAAAGAGAGAAGGGACAATGCTACTATCCTTTTACCACACTTGTGCTTCAAAGTAGCACCATGATCTTCATAATAGAGAGTCTCCTATGTTATCACTTTCATATACTAGAGGGAATTATTCATTATAGAACTTGGCTTGTATATTCCAATGATGGGCCTCCTCAAATTGCCCTAGGTCTTCGTGAGCAAGCGAGTTGGATGCACACCCACTTAGTTCCTTTTGTTGAGCTTTCATATACTTATAGCTCTAGTGCATCTGTTGCATGGCAATCCCTACTCACTCACATTGATATCTATTGATGGGCATCTCCATAGCCCGTTGATACGCCTAGTTGATGTGAGACTATCTTCCCTTTTTCGTCTCCTCCACAACCACCATTCTATTCCACCTAAAGTGCCATATCCATGGCTCACGCTCATGTATTGCGTGAAGATTGAAAAAGTTTGACAACACCAAAAGTATGAAAAAATTGCTTGGCTTGTCATCGGGGTTGTGCATGATTTAAATACTTTTTGTGGTGAAGATAGAGCATAGCTAGACTATATGATTTTGTAGGGATAACTTTTTTTGGCCATGTTATTTTGAAGAGACATAATTGCTTAGTTAGTATGCTTGAAGTATTATTATTTCTATGTCAATATTGAAATTTTGTCTTGAATCTTTCGGATCTGAATATTCATACCACAATTAAGAAGAATTACATTGAAATTATGTCTAGTAGCATTCCACATCAAAAAATCTGTTTTTATCATTTACCTACTCAAGGACGAGCAGGAATTAAGCTTGGGGATGCTTGATACGTCTCCAACGTATCTATAATTTTTGATCGTTCCATGCTATATTATATTCTGTTTTGGACATTATTGGGATTTATTATACACTTCTATATTATTTTTGGGACTAACCTACTAACCGGAGGCCCAGCCCAGAATTGTTGTTTTTGCCTATTTTAGGGTTTCGAAGAAAAGGAATATCAAACGGAGTCCAAACGGAATGAAACCTTCGGGAACGTGATTTTTGGAACGAACAAGATCCAGGAGACCTGGACCCTACATCAAGCAACCAACAGGGAAGCCACGATGTAGGGGGCGCACCTACCCCCCCAAGCGCGCCCTCCACCCTCGTGGGCCCCCTGTTGCTCCACCGACGTACTCCTTCCTCCTATATATACCTACGTACCCCAAACGATCAAATACGGAGCCAAAACCCTAATTCCACCACCGTAACTTTCTGTGTCGACGAGATCCCATCTTGGGGCCTGTTCCAGAGCTCCGCCGGAGGGGGCATCGATCACGGAGGGCTTCTACATCAACACCATAGCCTCTCCCATGAAGTGTGAGTAGTTTACCTCAGACCTTCGGGTCCATAGTTATTAGTTAGATGGCTTCTTATCTCTTTTTGGATCTCAATACAAAATTCTCCCCCTCTCTCGTGGAGATCTATTCAATGTAATCTTCTTTTGCGGTGTGTTTGTTGAGACCGATGAATTGTGGGTTTATGATCAAGTTTATCTATGAACAATATTTGAATCTTCTCTGAATTCTTTTATGTATGATTGGTTATCTTTGCAAGTCTCTTCAAATTATCAGTTTGGTTTTGCCTACTAGATTGATCTTTCTTGCAATGGGAGAAGTGCTTAGCATTGGGTTCAATCTTGCGGTGTCCTTTCCTAGTGACAGTAGGGGCAGCAAGGCACGTATTGTATTGTTGCCATCGAGGATAACAAGATGGGTTTTTTTATCATATTGGATGAATTTATCCCTCTACATCATGTCATCTTGCTTAAAGCGTTACTTTTTCTCTTGAACTTAATACTCTAGATGCATGCTGGATAGCGGTCGATGTGTGGAGTAATAGTAGTAGATGCAGGCAGGAGTCGGTCTACTTGTCTCGGACGTGAAGCCTATATACATGATCATACCTAGATATTCTCAGAACTATGCTCAATTCTGTCAATTGCTCAACACTAATTTGTTCACCCACCGTAAAATACGTATTCTCTTGAGAGAAGCCACTAGTGAAACCTATGGCCCCCGGATCTATCTTCCATCATATTAATCTTCCAACACTTAGTTATTTTCATTGCCTTTTATTTTACTTTGCATCTTTATCATAAAAATACCAAAAATATTATCTTATCATATCTATCAGATCTCACTCTCGTAAGTGACCGTGTAGGGATTGACAACCCCTTATCGCATTGGTTGCGAGGATTTTTTTTGTTTTGTGTAGGTGCGAGGGACTCGCACGTAGCCTCCTAATGGATTGATACATTGGTTCTCAAAAACTGAGGGAAATACTTACGCTACTTTGCTGCATCACCCTTTCCTCTTCAATGGAAAACCAACGCCGTACTCAAGAGGTAGCAGACTCCCCTTTCCTACTCCTACTAGGAGGGGGAAAGGAAGGAGGAGAGGGAGAAGGAAAGGGGGATGCCGCCCCCCTTCCCTAGTCCAATTCGGACCAGAGGGGGGGAGGGGGCGCGCCCTACCCTGGCCGACCCTCTCTCTCTCCACTAAGGCCCATGTGGCCCATTACTTCTTCGGGGGGGTTCCGGTAACCCTCCGGCACTCCGGTTTTCTCCGAAATCACCCGGAACACTTCCGGTATCCGAATATAGTCGTCCAATATATCAATCTTTATGTCTCGACCATTTCGAGACTCCTCGTCTTGTCCGTGATCACATCCGGGACTCCAAACTACCTTCGGTACATCAAATCACATTAACTCATTATACCGATCGTCACAAATATTTAAGCGTGCGGACCCTACGGGTTCGAGAACTATGTAGACATGACCGAGACATGTCTTCGGTCAATAACCAATAGTGGAACCTAGATGCTCATATTGGTTCCTACATATTCTATGAAGATCTTTATCGGTCAAACCGCAGAACAACATGCGTTGTTCCCTTTGTCATCGGTATGTTACTTGCCTGAGATTCGATCGTCGGCATCTCAATACCTAGCTCAATCTTGTTACCGGCAAGTCTCTTTACTCGTTCTGTAATGCATCATCCCGCAACTAACTCATTAGTTGCATTGCTTGCAAGGCTTATAGTGATGTGTATTACCGAGAGGGCCTAGAGATACCTCTCCGACAATCGGAGTGACAAATCCTAATCTCGATCTATGCCAACTCAACAAGTACTGTTGGAGACACCTGTAGAGCATCTTTATAATCACCCAGTTATGTTGTGACGTTTGGTAGCACACAAAGTGTTCCTCCGGTAATCGGGAGTTGCATAATCTCATAGTCATAGGAACATGTATAAGTCATGAAGAAAGCAATAGCAGTAAACTAACATGATCAAGTGCTAAGCTAACGGAATGGGTCAAGTCAATCACATCATTATACTAATGATGTGATCCCGTATATCAAATGACAACGCATGTCTATGGTTAGGAAACATAACCATCTTTGATCAACGATCTAGTCAAGTAGAGGCATACTAGCGACACTATGTTTGTCTATGTATTCACACATGTATTATGTTTCCGGTTAATACAATTCTAGCATGAATAATAAAAATTTATCATGAAATAAGGAAATAAATAATAACTTTATTATTGCCTCTAGGGCATATTTCCTTCACTAGACCCATCCGTTAGCTTAGCACTATGATCGTTTAGTTTATTGCTATTGCTTTCTTCATGAATTATACCTGTTCCTATGACTATAAGATTATGCAACTCTCGAATACCAGAGGAACACTTAGTGTGCTATCAAACGTCACAACGTAACTGGGTGATTATAAAGATGCTCTACAGGTGTCTCCGATGGTGTTTGTTGAGTTGGCATAAATCGAGATTAGGATTCGTCATTCTGATTGTCAGAGAGGTATCTCTGAGCCCTCTCGGTAATGCACATCACTATAAGCCTTGCAATAAATGTGACTAATGAGTTAGTTGCGGGATGATGCATTACGCAACGATTAAAGAGACTTGTCGGTGATGACATTGAACTAGGTATGATGATACCGACGATCGAATCTCGGGCAAGTAACATACCGAGGACAAAGGGAACAACATATGTTGTTATGCGATTTGACCGATAAAGATCTTCGTAGAATATGTAGGAGCCAATATGAGCATCTAGGTTCTGTTATTGGTTATTGACCGGAGATGTGTCTCGGTCATGTCTACATAGTTCTCGAACCCGTAGGGTCAGCACGCTTAACGTTCGATGATGATTTGTATTATGAGTTATGTGATTTGATGACCGAAGTTTGTTCGAAGTCTCGGATGAGGTCATGGACATGACGAGGAGTCTCAAAATGGTCGCGAGGTAAAGACTCATATATTGGAAGTCTATATTCAGACATCGGAAAGGTTCCGAGTGATTCAGGTATTTTTCAGAGAATCGGGGAGTTACGGGAATTCACTGGTGGAAGTATTGGGCCTTATTGGGCTTTAGTGGAAAGGAGAGAAGGGCCACAAGGGGAGGCAGCGCGCCCCCCATGGGTTGGTCCGAATTGGACTAGGAGGGGGCGGCACCCCCCTCTTTCCTTCTCCCTCTCCCTCTCCTTCCTTCTTCTCCTACTTGGACTAGGAAAGGGGGAAACCTACTCCTACTAGGAGTAGGAATCCCCCCATTGGGCGCGCCCCTTGAGGCCGTCCCTCCTCCTCCTCTCCTCCTTTATATACGGGGAAGGGGGTACCCCATAGACACACAAGATTTGTCTTAGCCGTGTGCGGTGCCCCCCTCCATAGTTTTCCACCTCGGTCATATCGTCGTATTGCTTAGGCCAAGCCCTGCGGCCATAACTTCATCATCACCGTCACCATGCCGTCGTGCTGATGGAACTCTCCCTCGGCCTCAACTAGATCAAGAGTTCGAGGGACGTCACCGAGCTGAAAGTGTGCAGATCGCAGAGGTGTCGTGCGTTAGGTACTTGGATCGGTTGGATCGCGAAGGCGTTTGACTACATCAACTTCGTTACTAAACGCTTCCGCTTTCGGTCTACGAGGTCACGTAGACACACTCTCCCCTCTCATTGCTATGCATCTCCTAGATAGATCTTGCGTGATCGTAGGAATTTTTTTGAAATACCGCGTTCCCCAACAATCACATCATTAGAGAATGATGTGATGGACAAGACCCATCAGTTAGCTTAGCATTATGATCGTTTAGTTTTATTGCTATTGCTTTCTTCACGACTTATACATATTCCTCTGACTATGAGATTATGCAACTCCTGAATACCGGAGGAACACCTTTTGTGCTATCAGACATCACAACGTAACTAGGTGATTATAAAGATGCTATAAGGTGTCTCCGAAGGTGTTTGTTGGGTTGGCATACATCGAGACTAGGATTTGTCACTCCGTTTATCAGAGAGGTATCTCTAGGCCCTCTCGGTAATGCACATCACTATAAGCCTTGCAAGCAATGTGACTAATGAGTTAGTTGCAGGATGATGCATTACGGAACGAGTAAAGAGACTTGCCGGCAACGAGATTGAACTAGGTATGATGATATCGACGATCTCGGGCAAGTAACATACCGATGACAAAGGGAATGACGTATGTTGTTATGTGGTTTGACCGATAAACATCTTTGTAGAATATGTAGGAACCAATATGAGCATTCAGGTTCCGCTATTGGTTATTGACCGGAGATGTGTCTCGGTCATGTCTACATAGTTTTCGAACCCGCAGGGTCCGCACGCTTAACGTTCGATGACGATTTGTATTATGAGTTATGTGTTTTGGTGGCCAAAGTTTGTTCAGAGTCCTGGATGAGATCACGGACATGACGATGAGTCTCAAAATGGTCGAGAGGTTAAGATTCATATATTGAAAGGTTATATATGGACATCGGAATGGTTCCGAAGAGGTTCGGGATTTTTCGGAGTACCGGGAGGTTACCGGAACCCCCTGGGAAAGTTAATCCTAATGGGCAATAGTGGAGAGGAGGTGGCGCGCGCCCCCCAAGCCCAATCCGAATTGGACAAGGGATGGGGGCACCCCCCCCCCTTTCCTTCTCCCTCTCCCCTTGATACGTCCATTTTGCATCATGCTTTTATATCAATATTTATTGTATTATGGGCTGTTATTACACATTATGTCACAATACTTATGCCTATTATCTCTTATTTTACAAGGTTTACATAAAGAGGGAGAATGCCGGCAGCTGGGATTCTGGCTGGAAAAGGAGCAAATATTAGAGACCTATTCTGCACAGCTCCAAAACTCCTGAAACTTCACGGATGATGTTTTCCAAATATATAAAAAACATTGAGCACAAGAACTTCACCCGGGGGGCCACACCCTGCCCACGAGGGTGGGGGCGCACCCTACCCCCCTGGGCGCGTCCCCCTACCTCGTGGGCCCCCTGGTGGCCCTCCGGTGACCATCTTCTGCTATATGGAGTCTTTCGATGGAAAAAATCATAAGCCATCTTCTTGGACGAAACTCCGCCGCCACGAGGCGGAACCTTGGCGAAACCAATCTAGGGTTCTGGCGGGGCTTTTCTGCTGGGGAAACTTCCCGCCCGGAGGGGGAAATCATCGCCATCGCCATCACCAACGCTCCTCTCATCGGGAGAGGGCAATCTCCATCAACATCTTCATCAGCACCATCTCATCTCAAAACCCTAGTTTATCTCTTGTACCCAATTCTTGTCTCCAAGTCCGGGATTGGTGCTAGTAGGTTGCTAGTAGTGTTAATTACTCCTTGTAGTTGATGCTAGTTGTTTTAATTGGTGGAAGATCATATGTTCAGATCCTATATGCAAATTAATACCCCTATGATTATGAACATGCTTATGCTTTGTGAGTAGTTACTTTTGTTCCTGAGGACATGGGAGAAGTCTTGCTATCAGTAGTCATGTGAATTTGGTATTCGTTCAATATTTTGATGAGATGTATGTTGTCTCTCCTCAAGTGGTGTTATGTGAACGTCGACTACATGACACTTCACCATTGTTTGGGCCTAGAGGAAGGCATTGGGAAGTAATAAGTAGATGATGGGTTGCTAGAGTGACAGAAGCTTAAACCCTAGTTTATGCGTTGCTTCGTAAGGGGCTGATTTGGATCCATATGTTTCATGCTATGGTTAGGTTTACCCTAATACCTTTTTTGTATTTGCGGATGCTTGCAATAGAGGTTAATCATAAGTGGGATGCTTGTCCAAGTAAGGGCAGCACCCAAGCACCGGTCCACCCACATACCAAATTATCAAAGTACCGAACGCGAATCATATGAGCGTGATGAAAACTAGCTTGACGACATTCCCATGTGTCCTCGGGAGCGCTTTACTTCATATAAGAGTTTGTCCAAGCTTGTCCTTTGCTACAAAAAGATTGGGCCACCTTGGTGCACTTTATTTACTTTTGTTACTTGTTGCTCGTTACAAACTATCCTATCACAAAACTATCTGTTACCACTTATTTCAGTACTTGTAGAGAATACCTTGCTGGAAACCGCTTATCATTTCCTTCTGCTCCTCGTTGGGTTCGACACTCTTACTTATCGAAAGGACTACGATAGATCCCCTATACTTGTGGGTCATCACCCCTCTTACCCTTTCCCCCTCTCTGTTGGAAGAAGGGGGGGCAAATCCTACTAGGAGTGGAGTCCTAGTAGGACTCCCCTCTTGGCGCGCCCCTCTTAGGCCAGCCACCTCCCCCCTCCTTTATATATGGGGGCGGGGCACCCCAAAGGCACAACAGTTGTTCTCTTAGCCGTGTGCAGTGCCTCCCTCCACAGTTTACTCCTCCGGCCATAGCGTCGTAGTGCTCAGGCAAAGCCCTGCGCGGATCACATCATCGTCATCACGCCGTCGTGCTGTCAGAACTCTCCCTCAACCCTCTACTGGATCAAGAGTTCGAGGGACGTCATCGAACTGAACGTGTGTGATAACCCACAACTATAGGGGATCGCAACAGTTTTCGAGGGTAGAGTATTCAACCCAAATTTATTGATTCGACACAAGGGGAGCCAAAGAATATTCTCAAGTATTAGCAGCTGAGTTGTCAATTAAACCACACCTGGAAACTTAATATCCGCAGCAAGTGTTTAGTAGCAAAGTAATATGATAGTAGTGGTAACAGTAGCAAAAGGTAACGGTAGCAAAAGTAATAGTTTTGGTATTTTATAGTGATCGTAACAATAGCAACGGAAAAGTAAATAAGCGAAGAACAATATGTGAAAAGCTCGTAGGCATTGGATCGGTGATGGAGAATTATGACGGATGTGGTTCATCATGTAACACATAACATAGGGTGACACAGAACTAGCTCCAATTCATCAATGTAATGTAGGCATGTATTCCGAATATAGTCATACGTGCTTATGGGAAAGAACTTGCATGACATCTTTTGTCCTACCCTCCCGTGGCAGCGGGGTCCTAGCGGAAACTAAGGGATATTAAGGCCTCCTTTTAATAGAGTACCGGACCAAAGCATTAACACATAGTGAATACATGAACTCCTCAAACTACGGTCATCATCGGGAGTGGTCCCAACTGAGGGAGTCCTAGATTAGGGGGTCTCCGGACAGCCAGACTGTTGGACTATGAAGATACAAGATTGAAGACTTCGTCCCGTGTCCGGATAGGACTCTCCTTGGCGTGGAAGGCAAGCTTGGCGATACGGATATTTAGATCTCCTCCCTTGTAACCGACTCTGTATAACCCTAGCCCCCTCTGGTGTCTATATAAACCGGAGGGTTTAGTCTGTAGGACAACAACAATCATACCATAGGCTAGCTTCTAGGGTTTAGCCTCTACGATCTCGTGGTAAATCAACTCTTGTAATACTCATATCATCAAGATCAATCAAGCAGGACGTAGGTTATTACCTCCATCAAGAGGGCCCGAACCTGGGTAAACATCGTGTCCCCCGCTTCCTGTTACCATTCGCCTTAGACGCACAGTTCGGGACCCCCTACCCGAGATCCGCCGGTTTTGACACCGACATTGGTGCTTTCATTGAGAGTTCCACTGTGTCGTCATCATAAGGAGGGATGGCTCGTCTCGTTGTCAAGAACAACATCAACTCTGGGGGAGCCCTGGCTATAGGCCAAACTCTCCGACTAGGCGGCTTCTTCATGACTGCCCGCTCGGCCGCTGTGCCGACGATGACTTCTCGGGTCATCGAAAATAGCCTCCACATCGGCTCGAAATTCACCGAGCATATGGATCCAATGGAGCTCTCCTCTTTGAACGAGATCTTGGATCGCATCGCCGCTCTGGGAGTCGCTACGGACTATGATCGGATTGGGCTTAAACCCGACCAAAGGGAGATTAACTCTCCGCCGGTCACCCATCAGATAGCGGTGGTGGAAGAGCAATGCGACGAATCTTCCTCTATCCTGAGGATGAACTATGTCCGAATTCCCGAGCTCTCCGAGCCGGATACCCGTCCACGGGAGGACATCGTCCTAACCCTGAACCTAGAATCAGGCAGTATGCTGAACCTGTGGGGCAACATCCCGGAGCCCGAACTTCCTAGATCGTAAACTCCCCTGCCCCTGGGTCTCAGATTGGGTCAAGGTCTAGACTTAAATCCACCCACCCACCCAGATATAAATGATCCTTCCCACATTAGGCAAGAGCCCCAAGAGATAGTACATCACTATTGGGCCAGATTCCTCCTTGTAATGAACAAGGTCAAGGACTGTCGCAAGGAAGACACAATTTCGTTCTTTTGCAACAATTGCACGGACAAGGGAATCCTCAACGCCATAAGTCGTCGTGACATAGAACACTTCGCTGACTTGGCAGCCATAGTACAGAAGTATTGTGCGATGGAAAGCGCCTGCAAAACCCAAACAAAATTTTGGGATAATCCGGCTCTGACAAAACCCCCAGTCCGAACTAAAAGGGTGCACTCTCATAAGTCGCCCGACTCAATTACAAAGAAGCAAAAGCCCACTACAGGGCGTGGAACCGTATTGGAGGGATGGCTTAACGGGCCCTGCAAAATTCATAGTATAGCGGATACCATACCAACACACAGCCTTAGAGCATGTTGGGTACTCCGGCAGGTGGCTAAGAGCAGTGAGGATCTCCTCATTAAAACACCGCAGAGCACCATCCCATGGATAACAATACAGTATTGACGGTCTTCGAGACCGTCGCCTCAAATAGTAGGCGTAAGCAAGCACTCTGCAGCCTTGCCGAAGTCTGCCACGTGGCAGCAATAAATACATGGAGTGACACGGCTATCACCTTCAATGCCAGTGACGAACCTAAATTCCGAACAGCCCGAGCACCAGCCGCCTTGGTCCTCAGTCCAATTGTGGACGGCTTTCGGCTTACCAAAGTGCTCATGGACGGCGGCAGCGGACTAAACCTTATTTATGAGGAGACTCTTCAAAAAATGAAAATAGAGAGAAGCCGTATCGAGCAAAGCAGCACGACCTTCCGAGGAATCATCCCCAGTCGGGAGGCACGCTGCACTGGGAAAATCACACTAGATGTGGTATTCGGCACTCCGGAGAATTACAGGTCTGAAGAAATTACATTCCAAGTGGCCCCGTTCAGTAGCGGATACCACGCCCTTCTAGGGCGTGAGGCATTCACGATCTTCCAAGCCATACCCCATTACGGGTACATGAAGCTCAAAATGCCCGGGCCCAATGGAATCATCACTCTAGCTAGTGATCCGGACATAGCACTCTGCGCCGAAAACAAGACAGATGCACTGGCCCTCGAGGCATTATCCGAAGCCCTTGCGACGGAGGAATTAACTGCGTTGCGCTCCAAAGTGGACAGGGACGACGTGATACTCGACAAAAAATCCAAGTCCACCTCTTTCAAACCAGCGGATGAAATACTCAAATTCCAAGTCCATCCAACGGACCCCACAAAAACAGCATCCATCGGGGCACGGTTAAACCCCGTTGTAGACGCCGCACTACGGGAGTTCCTGCGTGAGAATTGGGACATATTCGCCTGGCATCCTTCAGACATGCCAGGAATCCCACACAGGTTGGCCGAGCATAGCCTTAACATTCTACAAGGATTCAAGCCGGTCAAGCAGGCTCTTCGGCATTTCTCTGAACCTAAGCGACAAGCCATGGGAGAGGAGCTAGCCAAGTTACTGGAGGCCGGATTCATTAGAGAAATAAAACATCCGGACTGGCTAGCAAACCTGGTGATGGTACCAAAGAAGGACAAATCATGGCGCCTATGCGTCGACTTTAAGGACCTTAATAAGGCTTGCCCAAAGGATCCCTTCCCCCTCCCTCGCATCGATCAAATTATCGATGCTACCGTAGGACACGACTCATTGTGCTTCCTCGACGCATACTCCGGTTACCAACAAATTAAGATGGCGGAGTCCGATCAAGCCGCAATGGCATTTATCACTCCATATGGCCCCTTCTGTTTTAACACAATGCCCTTTGGGCTCAAAAACGCCGGCGCAACGTATCAGCGCATGATTCAGACATGTTTGGAAAAGTAGATCGGCAAAACAGTGGAGGCATACGTAGACGATGTGGTCGTTAAAACCAGACATGTCGACTCCTTAATAGATGACTTGAGGCTCACGTTCGACAATCTCCAAACATACGACATAAAGCTCAATCCGGAAAAATGCGTTTTCGGCGTACCTGCCGGAAAGCTCCTGGGCTTCATCGTCTCCAGTAGAGGAATTGAAGCAAATCCGGCTAAAATCCGAGCCCTGTCGCAGTTGGCTATCCCAACTGACCTCAAGCAAATCCAGAAGTTAACTGGATGTGTGGTGGCCTTAAGCCGCTTTATCTCCCGATTAGGAGAAAAGGCACCCCCCTTTATCGCCTTCTTCGGCGCACCGAACACTTCGAGTGGACGAACGCAGCCACGGCCGGATTGGAAGAAATAAAAGCCATCCTGGCCACCAACCCAATCTTGGCCACGCCAAATGTCGGTGAACCAATGATGTTATATATAGAGGCAACTCACCAAGTTGTAAGCGCGGTGCTCGTTGTCGAACGAGAGACGGACAGACATAAAGTCCCACTTCAAAAGTCGGTATATTATGTATCCACTATCCTCACTCCATGCAAATCACGGTACCCACATTATCAAAAGATAGCATACGCGGTATTCATGGCATCCCGGAAATTACGACACTACTTTCAAGAGTGTTCAATTACGGTGGCCTCAGAAGTACCACTCAACGACATAATAAACAACCGCGATGCCACGGACCGGATTGCCAAATGGGCTATCGAGCTCCTCCCGTTTGACATAACATATAGACCACGGCGAGCCATTAAGTCGCAAGTACTGGCCAATTTCGTCGCCGAGTGGACAGAAGCCGAACTCCCTAAAGAGTACGGCGCATACTCCAATTGGATCATGCACTTTGACGGCTCTAAAATGTTGGCTGGTCTGGGGGCTGGCGTCGTCCTGACGCCCCCCACCGGAGATACAGTCCAATACATACTCCAAATACTATACACAGACTCCAACAACGCAGCCGAATACGAGGCCCTATTACACGGTCTCCGGATGGCAGTTTCCATGGGCATTCAACGCCTGGAGGTGTGTGGGGACTCGAACCTCGCAATATCTCAAATAAATGGAGACTTCAATGCCAAGGATGCGAAAATGGCGGCATATCGCAGCGCCGTCCTCAAAATGTCTGCTCGATTCAAGGGGCTTGAATTCCACCATGTGGCTCGGGAAAACAATCAGGCGGCGGATATCCTCGTCGTGTCGGCGCTAAGCGCGATCCTGTCCCACCTAACATCTTCTTGGAAAGGCTATTTAAGCCATCCGTGGTATGGGAAGGGGACACCGGTAACAATATCCCGGACCCGGCCAGAACACCAGATACCGAACACTCTGACACAATCGGAGGCTCTGCCATCGAAATAACACCTTCAACCCACGTGATAATGGCCGTCTTCGCCCCGTGGATAGAACCATTCCTAGCCTACCTAACCAGGCAGGAACTACCCGAGGACCAAAATAAGGGACGCTGCATAGTGCGGCGATCTAAAGCCTACAAGGTCCATGAGGGAGAGCTTTATAAGAAAAGCACTACCAGAGTCCTTCAAAGATGCATCTCCGAAGAGGAAGGGCGGAAGCTTTTGGCAGAAATCCATGCTGGACTCGGCGGCCACCACGCCGCAGCCCAGGCCCTTGTAAGCAAGGCCTTCCGTATAGGTTTCTATTGGTCGACGGCCCGAGCAGACGCACAGTATCTGGTCCAACGTTGCGTTGGTTGCCAGCTTTTTGCAAACCAAAGCCATATGCCGCCTACCGCTCTCCAAACAATCCCCATTACTTGGCCCTTTGCGGTCTGGGGGCTTGATCTGGTCGGACCCCTTAAAGGGGGAACCCATAAGAAAAAATACTTACTGGTCATGGTGGATAAATTCACCAAATGGATAGAAGCCAAACCCGTTAAAACGGCTGAATCCGGACCGGTGATAGACTTCATATCTGGGGTTGTACACCATTATGGCATCCCCCACAGCATCATCACCAACAACGGCACGAACTTTGCAGCCGACAAGGTAAAACTTTGGTGCAGCAACATGGGCATCAAGCTCAATTATGCTTCTGTCTATCACCCGCAAACTCACGGTCAAGTCGAGCGAGCAAATGGTCTTATCATGAGCGGCATCAAACCCAGATTAGTGCGGTCCTTAAAGGAATCAAACACGCATTGGGTAGAGGAGCTCGACTCCGTACTATGGGGGCTGTGGACCATGCCGAATCGCACTACCGGATACACACCGTTTTTATGGTGTACGGCACAGAGGCGGTTCTGCCTTGCGACATAATTCATGACTCAACTCGAGTGCGCATGTACGAAGAAAAAGAGGCCGAGCTCGATCGGCAGGACAGTTTGGACGCCCTGGAGGAGGAGCGCGACGTGGCGAAAGCCCGTTCAGCATTCTATCAGCAACAGGCTTGAAAGTATCAAAGCAGAGAAGTACGGGCCAAAACCTATAATGTGGGCGAACTAGTTCTACGCCTGCCGGAGAAGAAAAAGAACAAGCTCAAGCCCAAATGCGAAGGTCCCTTCATTATTGACCAAGTTCTGACCGGTGGAGCGTACCGTCTGCGGGATGCATCGGACAATCGACTCGAGCCAAACCCATGGAACGCAACCAGACTCCAAAGATTCTACGCCTAGTGCCGGACTCTATGTTCATCTCCTTACCCCCGTCAATTTTTTTGCATATCCGTTATCTATCTTTTCTCTCTTTCTCTCTTCTTTTTTTTCTTCTCCTCAAGGCCTTAAAAGGCTAACTTGTGTCTTGACTACACAATATTGACACGCTAACCGCGCTCATTATACCTGGGGGCTTCTTATACAGAAGCTTGATATAACTATTTTTCTAGGCCTTATGCCCCACACATGTGTCATTCTTCCACATGTACCTTTTTTGCCATTATATGCATCGATATGACTTAAGTTTTGGCCAAGATGGGTTGCCTGGCTCTTGTATTTATGCCCTACGTTCCCGTTAATTCGGCTAGGGCATAAGGGGAGCACCTCTGCGATTGTTACTACCGGGTCAGCCGGATGTGTACCTCGGACTGGGTGAAGCCGAAATCTAGCATTCTTAAGGGAATATTCGGTCGGTGAACAAAAGATGACTTTTATTTTTTTTGATGCATGCCCCCAGATGTTTATAGCCTACGTCTCTTTTCACAGCTTGGACATGCACATTAGGGCATGCGTACCCAGGGAAAGGAACCCTTAACGGAACTATTCTCCCTGGAAGATGTTTTTTACTATCCATGTAATATAACATAGCTAGTTGGGTACTTGTCTGTTCAAGCACTTATGACCCCTACGCCTGGTTTCCACGCATACCCCGATTTTTACATAACCGAGCGGGTATTCAGATACACTCCAGACTATCGGGTCCAGAGGTCGAAGCGAAAAGGTCCGCCATGACAAATGATTTACAATCCGGCTAGGGACATTATATATGTCACTTAAAGTACATAGTCACTAAGACTGACGAAATTCTTCTTCTATACCATCCAATAGGCTGTCTAGCCTACAATCCTATTGGGAATACTTTGCGGCTAATTCTACTTGGTCATACACCAAACTGACGGGGATCTCTTTCCCATCAGGCCCCACAGGTCCGACCTCGGCCATGTGGTTTGGGTCGGCTTTGGTATATCGCGTCTTCACCATGGCCCAGGCTTCCCTTGCACCTTGTCGGCAGGCTGATATCTTCCATAATCGGAAGCGCTGCCGTGCTGCCTTGAGCTTCTCTATAAGCTCCCCCATGCCTCCTGGTGGGGAGGCGGATGGCCACAAGGCTTGGGCAATACCCTGCATCACCTGTCGCACTTGTTCGTGCAGTTGTGAGAGCTCTGGTAGAAGATCACCCGCAGACCCGGGCATCTCCTCCGCGGGACGACCCGTCAGCATACCTGTAGACATAACTCTGTTAGCTGGCTTCTTCGCCGAACTCTTTCCAAAGTTCGTTCAAGCACTTACTGAAAATGCTGCGTCGAAGCCGCTTATTCTCCTTCACGGAGTCCGCAAGCTGGGCTTGGACATCTTTCAGTTCCATGCCCAGCTGGATATTGGCGTCCTGGATATTATTTTTCTCCTGCCTGACCCGCGTAAGCACGTGCTCGCCAGCATTTAGCTGTCGACTAGCACGTTGCGCATTCTCTGGCATGGCCTCCGGAGTCATCTGCAACATCTATTGTTAGATTTGCATGCATGTCGCATACCATCTGGTACCTGTCATTCTTTGCAATGGAAACAAGTGTTACCAGAGGGGGCCTTCTCGGACTCCTTCAACGCGGCAACTGCGGCCCGTAGCTGGGCTTTGCACTCCTCCAGCTCTTGAGACAATTGGGTATTCTTCTCTGTAAGAACCTGCACATATAATGATCCTTAAATCAATTGTGTCAACTGTTTCAAGTCTCAGGGGCTACTGATATATATAATTGTCAGATTTTGTTACCCGTATATCCTTTACATACTGGTCCGTGGCTCTGGCAAGACCGTTTTGAGCAGCACGGATGTACGCGTCTCCTGAGTTGAAGGCATCGAACGCCTCTTGGGAGAAACAAGCGTCACGAAGTACGGCCCGGCAACGCCTGTGATTCATGGCGCTCTCCACTTCGGAATTTGTAGCGGATAGTCTATCCGCATCCTCTGTGGGAGGAACATCCAGCATTCGCCCCGTGTTAGCTTCCGCCTCTATGTCCGGCCCTGGAGCCCGACTGGTGGAGGCGTGATCGGCGACCTCTCCGGATATATAGTCCGGCGAGCATTTTTCCTACAAGGAAACATGGACGTCATTATATTTTAAGAAAGACGACAACCACAGAGCGAGGTTCTGTGTCATACCTATGCGCCGGCGTCTTAATCCTGACCGCCTTCCTTTTTAGCCTACCCGGCTTCGGTGTCCCTTGTTGGCGAGTCACTGCGGGTTCAGCATGGTGTCCCGAGGGCCTTCCCTGTAAATCACCATATGTGTACGGTAGGTGAAGTGCATAAAAGGGGATCCTTCTCGGAAGTTGGGACTTCGGTTTTTCTTACATGCGATGCAGGGAGTAGCCCAGGATAGTCAGCTATGATGGCCACCATGGCATCATCGCAGCTCAATTGATAGAATGTCATGTCGATCAGCTCCACAAATATGTCCGGATCCTCTTCGAGTCCAGGATCGAGGGTCCGGTCAGGGTCCTCCGGTAGTGGAGGTGGGTTGTTGACCTCCCTTACGGCTTTTCGCAGTTCTTGCCATGAAACGGCAAGGTGAGTATTTATGACAAATAATGCAGGAAGGTTGGGAGCAAAAAGTGACAGCTCACCCAGCTTGGGGGGTTGTACATGGAGAATCCATCCCGTGGCTTAATACGGATGAACTCCTCTTCCTCTCCCTTGAAAAAATCGGACAGAATTTTTGCTAGAGCAGCAACTGAGTCCGGTCCCTTACGCCCGCAGCGGGTGGCATCGTCTTCCCCGTTAAAGCGCCACATGGGGTGCCCTCGATATTGAAGTGGCTGCACCCCCCGCATTATACATATTGACATAACCTCGATTGTTGTCAGTCCTGATTGAGCCAGCACTTTTATCCGGCCCATCAGGTAAAGGACTTCTCCGTTATCTTCCTCCTAAGGGCTCCGTGGGTGCCAGCTTCGGCGTTTCTTCAAAGGGGCATTGTCGAACTCGGGAAGACCCATCCGAATAGGATCTGGAAGGGGGACGTCCTCCATGTAAAACCACTCCAAAGGCCAGTCTTCGGATGTCTTCTTCGGGGTACCGGACAGGTATTCGGTCCCGGCGATGCGCCATATTTCGGCTCTGCCCACTTGATATATTGACCCCTCCTGTGTGCGGGGCACAAGGCAGAATAGCCTCTTCCACAGCTCGAAATGAGCTTTGCAGCCCAGAAACAGCTCACAAAGAGCAACATAACCAGCGATGTGTAATATGGAAGCGGGGGTGAAATTATGCAACTGGAGGCCATAAAACTCCAAGAGCCCGCGGAGGAACGGATGGATCGGAAATCCAAGTCCCCTTAGTAAATAAGGGACAAGGCATACTCACTCCCCCTTGGAGGGATTGGGGAAGCTCTCCGCTTGCTCCCCGCCATTATAGGTCGCGAGCCCGGCTCAAACGGGGACTGATACGTCTCCGTCGTATCTATAATTTTTTATTGTTCCATGCCAATATTATTCAACTTTCATATACTTTTGGCAACTTTTTATACTATTTTTGGGACTAACATATTGATCCAGTGCCTAGTGTCAGTTCCTGTTTGTTGCATGTTTTTTGTTTCGCGGAATATCCATCTCAAACGGAGTCCAAACGGAATAAAAACTGACGGAGATTTTTTTTGGAATATATATGATTTTTGGGAAGAAGAATCCACGCGAGACGATGCTCGAGGGGCCCACGAGGTAGGGGGCGCGCCCCAGGGTTTCAGGCGCGCCCCTAACCCTCGTGGCCACCCCATAAAGCGGTTGGTGCCCTTCTTTCGCCGCAAGAAAGCTAATTTCCGGATAGAGATCGTGTCAGAATTTCAGCCCAATCAGAGTTACGGATCTCCGGGAATATAAGAAACGGTGAAAGGGAAGAATCTGAGAACGTAGAAACAGAGAGAGACAGAGAGACAAATCCAATCTCGGAGGGGCTCTCGCCCCTCCCGTGCCATGGAGTCCATGGACCAGAGGGGAAACCCTTCTCCCATCTAGGGAGGAGGTCAAGGAAGAAGAAGAAGGAGGAGGGCTCTCTCCCCCTTGCTTCCGGTGGCACCGGAGTGCCACCGGGGGCCATCATCATCATCGTGATCTACACCAACACCTCCGCCATCTTCACCAACATCTCCATCACGTTCCCCCCTCTATCTACAGCGGTCCACTCTCCCGCAACCCGTTGTACCCTCTACTTGAACATGGTGCTTTATGCTTCATATTATTATCCAATGATGTGTTGCCATCCTATGATGTTTGAGTAGATTTTCGTTGTCCTATCGGTGGTTGATGAATTGCTATGATTGATTTAATTTTCTTGTGGTTATGTTGCTGTCCTTTGGTGCCCATCATATGATTGCGCACATGTATCACACCATAGGGTTAGTTGTATGTTGATAGGACTATGTATTGGAGGGCAAGAGTGCCAGAAGCTTCAACCTAGCATAGAAATTGATGCATACGGGATTGAAGGGGGACCAATATATCTTAATGCTATGGTTGGGTTTTACCTTAATGAACATTAGTAGTTGCGGATGCTTCCTAATAGTTCCAATCATAAGTGCATAGAATTCCAAGTCAGGGATGACATGCTAGCAGTGGCCTCTCCCACATAATACTTGCTATCGGTCTAGTAAAGTAGTCAATTGCTTAGGGACAATTTCGCAACTCCTACCATCACTTTTCCACACTCGCTATATTTACTTTATTGTTTCTTTATCTAAACAGCCCCTACTTTTTATTTACGTACTATTTATTATCTTGCAAACCTATCCAACAACACCTACAAAGTACTTCTAGTTTCATACTTGTTCTAGGTAAAGTGAACGTCAAGCGTGCGTAGAGTTGTATCGGTGGTCGATAGAACTTGAGGGAATATTTGTTCTACCTTTAGCTCCTCGTTGGGTTCGACACTCTTACTTATCGAAAACTGTTGCGATCCCCTATACCTGTGGGTTATCAAGACCTTTTTCTGGCGCGGTTGCCGGGGAGCAATAGCGTGGGGTGAATATTCTCGTGTGTGCTTGTTTGCTTTATCACTAAGTAATTTGTATTTGCTGTTCTTAGTTGTTTCCTATCTTTAGTTATGGGTAGGAAATGCAAAATACCAAAAAAATTAGTTGTACCTACTAAACCAATGGTTGAAGAACCACTCAAAATCTATCACACTGCTGAAGCTTATTACTTGGATCATCTTTGATCCCTATGTGCTCGTGCTGAAACCCCAACTAGCTTAGTTGAGGGCAAATCTTTAGATGAGCATGCTTGTTATGTGCGACACCGTATATCTGAAAAAGGGAAACTATTATGGGGTCAAATTCAACGTTTGCAATGCTATGCTTGGAATTTATGTGAAATATATGATTTGACTTGTTGTTCTGAAAACCCTAAGAAACACCTTCCCTATCAATGCGAGTTTAGTGATAATGGAATCGTATCTTCGTATGCTAAGGGTGTTTACAATTACTATGATGTTCAACAAATTGAAGAATTTGCTTTTAAGGGTGCTTTTGAAATTGCTTCTTTGATTGAAAAGTATGATGCTACTCTTTACAAATCTGAAAATTTTGCTATACTTGAATATTGTTATGAGAATTATGCTTCTAATACCTATGTTAAACAATATATTGAGGAATACTCCGCTGTCCAAGAAGAGACTAATATTTGGAAACTTATTTTGCAGAGCCGGACACTACCTTTGTGTTCAAAATCTTCTACGATGTACTTGGAGGAGGAACCTGCCTTGCAATGCCGAAGACAATCTGCGCACCGGACTCGTCGTCATTGAAGCCTGGTTCAGGGGCTACTGAGGGAGTCCTGGATTAGGGGGTGTCTGGATAGCCGTACTATACCTTCGGCCGGACCCCTGGACTATGAAGATACAAGACTGAAGACTTCGTCCCGTGTCCGGAAGGGACTTTCCTTGGCGTGGAAGGCAAGCTTGGCGATACGGATATGTAGATCTCCTACCATTGTAACCGACTCTGTGTAACCCTAGCCCTCTCTGGTGTCTATATAAACCGGAGGGTTTTAGCCCGTAGGACGAACAACAATCATACCATAGGCTAGCTTCTAGGGTTTAGCCTCTCTGCTCTCGTGGTAGATCTACTCTTGTACTACCCATATCATCAATATTAATCAAGCAGGACGTAGGGTTTTACCTCCATCAAGAGGGCCCGAACCTGGGTAAAACATTGTGTCCCCTGCCTCCTGTTACCATCCGCCTAGACGCACACTTCGGGACCCCCTACCCGAGATCCGCCGGTTTTGACACCGACACTCTTCAACTCATACATTGTTTAATTCCCCTTCGTGCTTACCGAAGGATGATTGCTATGATGACTGTTTTGATGATGCTTGCTATGCTTGTGGCCAAGATGCCAATATGAATTATGCTTATGGAGATGAACTTGCTATAGTTCCTTATGTTAAACATGAAATTGTTGCTATTGCACCCACGCATGATAGTACTATTATCTTTTTAAATTCTCCCGACTACACTATATCGGAGAATTTTGCACTTATTAAGGATTATATTGATGGGTTGCCCTTTACCGTTGCACATGATGATTTCGATAAATATAATATGCATGTGCTTGCTGCTCCTACTTGCAATTATTATGAGAGAGGAACAATATCTCCACCTCTCTATGTTTCCAATATGATAAAATTGCAAGAAACTGTTTATACTATGCATTGGCCTTTACTAGGTGTGCATGAATTATCTTTTATGACATGCCGATGCATAGGAAGAGAGTTAGACTTCGTCATTACATGATATATGTTGCTTTGTGCTAACTACTAAATTACAAATCATTGCTAATTAAAATTGGCTTTGATATACCTTGGGATCCGGGTGGATTCACTACTTGAGCACTATATGCCTAGCTTAATGGCTTATAAAGAAAGCGCTGCCAGGGAGACAACCCGGAAGTTTTAGAGAGTCATTTATTTCTGTTGAGTGCTTTCATATAGTTTAAAAACAACAAAAATAAAGAGGGGAACCCAAAACTTTTCAAAAAGGAAAGTGGAAGTGAGAAAGACAAGCATTGTTGAAGTGGGAGAGCTCCTTGAACTTTGTTCATGCTCATGGCAACTTTGTGATCTTGATTACAGAAACTTTTCAATAAAATTAATTATCCCCTTGTACAATTCCATTGTATTATAAAATAATGTTCCAAGGTTTGCCTTTAGGATGTTTACATTTGCTTGATGGTTTGTACGGTGTAGGACAGAAACTTTGGATGTAGTGCATGAATTTTAATTTTTTACTGGTATGTCAAATGGTTCTGATTATTTTTGCACTGTCTTTCTATACAAATTTTTTATTTTTCCTAATTTTGGTAGAAATTTTCAAGTATTAGAAGTATGGTCAATGTTCAGATTACTACAGACTGTTCTGTTTTAGACAGATTCTGTTTTTGATGCATAGTTTGCTTGTTTTGATGAAACTATCAATTTATATTAGTGGATTAAGCCATGAAAAAGTTATATTACAGTAGACACAATGCAAAAACAAAATATGAATTGGTTTGCAACAGTACTTAGAGTAGTGATTTGCTTTATTATACTAACGGATCTTACCGAGTTTTCTGTTGAAGTTTTGTGTGGATGAAGTGTTCGATGATCGAGAAGGTCTCGATGTGAGAAGAAGGAAGAGAGGCAAGAGCTCAAGCTTGGGGATGCCCGAGGCACCCCAAGTAAATATTCAAGGAGACTCAAGCGTCTAAGCTTGGGGATGCTGGGAAGGCATCCCCTCTTTCTTCAACAAGTATTGGTATGTTTTCGGATTCGTTTCGTTCATGCGATATGTGCAATCTTGGAGCGTCTTTTGCATTTAGTTTTCATTTTTCTTTTATGCACCATGCTGGTATGAGATAGTACTTGGTTGATTTATAGAATGCTCTATGCACTTCACTTATATCTTTTGAGTATGGGCCTTATAGAATGCTTCATGTGCTTCACTTATATCATTTGAAGTTTGGATTGCCTGTTTCTCTTTACATAGAAAACCGCCATTTGTAGAATGCTCTTTTGCTTCACTTATATTTGTTAGATCATGGGCATATCTTTTGTAGAAATAATTGAACTCTCTTGCTTCACTTATATCTGTTTAGAGAGATGACAGGAATTGGTCATTCACATGGTTAGTCATAAAATCCTACATAAAACTTGTAGATCGCCGAATATGATATGTTTGATTCCTTGCAATAGTTTTGCGATATAAAGATGGTGATATTAGAGTCGTGCTAGTTGAGTAATTGTCAAATTGAGAAATACTTGTGTTGAGGTTTGCAAGTCCCGTAGCATGCATGTATGGTGAACCGTTATGTAACGAAGTCGGAGCATGAGGTGTTTATTGATTGTCTTCCTTATGAGTGGCGGTCGGGGACGAGTGATGGTCTTTTCCTACCAATCTATCCCCCTAGGAGCATGTGCATAGTACTTTGTTTCGATGACTAATAGATTTTTGCAATAAGTATGTGAGTTCTTTATGACTAATGTTGAGTCCATGGATTATAAGCACTCTCACCCTCCCATCATTGCTAGCCTCTCTAGTACCGCGCAACTTTTGCCGGTACCATATACCTTCCTCAAAACAGCCACCATATCTACCTATCATGGCATTTCCATAGCCATTCCGAGATATATTGCCATGCAACTTCCATCATCATCATATACATGACTTGAGCATTCATTGTCATATTGCTTTGCATGATCGTAAGATAGCTAGCATGATGTTTTCATGGCTTGTCTGTTTTTTGATGTCATTGCACATCCCGGTACACCGCCGGAGGCATTCATATAGAGTCATATCTTTGTTCTAGTATCGAGTTGTAATATTGAGTTGTAAGTAAATAAAAGTGTGATGATCATCATTATTAGAGCATTGCCCAAAAAAAGAGGCCAAAGAAGCCTAAATAAAAAAAGGGGGGCCAAAGAAGCCCGCAAAAAAAGGGGGCAATGTTACTATCCTTTTACCACACTTGTGCTTCAAAGTAGGACCATGTTCTTCATATAGAGAGTCTCTTGAGTTATCACTTTCATATACTAGTGGGAATTTTCATTATAGAACTTGGCTTGTATATTCCAACGATGGGCTTCCTCAAATGCCCTAGGTCTTCATGAGCAAGCAAGTTGGATGCACACCCACTTAGTTTCAGTTTGAGCTTTCATATACTTATAGCTCTAGTGCATCCGTTGCATGGAAATCCCTACTCCTCACATTGATATCTATTAATGGGCATCTCCATAGCCCGTTGATACGCCTAGTTGATGTCAGACTTTCTCCTTTTTTGTCTTCTCCACATAACCCCCACCATCATATTCTATTCCACCTATAGTGCTATGTCCATGGCTCACGCTCATGTATTGCGTGAAAGTTGAAAAGGTTTGAGAAACATCAAAGTATGAAACAATTGCTTGGCTTGTCATCGGGGTTGTGCATGATGCGAATGCTTTGTCTGGTGAAGATGGAGCATAGCCAGACTATATGATTTTGTAGGGATGAGCTTTCTTTGGCTATGTTATTTCAATAAGACATAATTGCTTGGTTGGTATGCTTGAAGTATTATTATTTTTATGTCAAATGATAGACTATTGCTTTGAATCACTCGTATCTTAATATTCATGCCATGATTAGACATATGATCAAGATTATGCTAGGTAGCATTCCACATCAAAAATTATCTTTTTTATCATTTACCTACTCGAGGACGAGCAGGAATTAAGCTTGGGGATGCTGATACGTCTCCGTCGTATCTATAATTTTTGATTGTTCCATACCAATATTATTCAACTTTCATATACTTTTGCCAACTTTTTATACTATTTTTGGGACTAACATATTGATCCAGTGCCCAGTGCCAGTTCCTGTTTGTTGCATGTTTTTTGTTTCGCAGAATATCCATATCAAATGGAGTCCAAACGGAATAAAAACTGACGGAGATTTTTTTTGGAATACATATGATTTTTGGGAAGAAGAATCCACGTGAGACGATGCTCGAGGGGCCCACGAGGTAGGGGGCGCGCCCTAGGGTGTCAGGCGCGCCCCTGACCCTCGTGGCCACTCCGTAAGGAGGTTGGTGCCCTTCTTTCGCCGCAAGAAAGCTAATATCCGGATAGAGATCGTGTCAAAATTTCAGCCCAATCGGAGTTACGGATCTCCGGGAATATAAGAAACGGTGAAAGGGAAGAATCTGATAACGCAGAAACAGAGAGAGACAGAGAGACAGATCCAATCTTGGAGGGGATCTCCCCCCTCCCGTGCCATGGAGGCCATGGACCAGAGGGGAAACCCTTCTCCCATCTAGGGAGGAGGTCAAGGAAGAAGAAGGAGGGGGGCTCTCCCCCCCTCGCTTCCGGTGGCACCGGAGTGCCACCGGGGGCCATCATCATCATCGTGATCTACACCAACA
The DNA here is from genome assembly GCF_056163025.1 of Triticum urartu. Classification (NCBI taxonomy): domain Eukaryota; kingdom Viridiplantae; phylum Streptophyta; class Magnoliopsida; order Poales; family Poaceae; genus Triticum; species Triticum urartu. The sequence continues at coordinate 575,959,909 of NC_141879.1, forward strand.
CCTCCGCCATCTTCACCAACATCTCCATCACCTTCCCCCCTCTATCTACAGCGGTCCACTCTCCCGCAACCTGCTGTACCCTCTACTTGAACATGGTGCTTTATGCTTCATATTATTATCCAATGATGTGTTGCCATCCTATGATGTTTGAGTAGATTTTCGTTGTCCTATCGGTGGTTGATGAATTGCTATGATTGATTTAATTTTCTTGTGGCTATGTTGCTGTCCTTTGGTGCCCATCATATGATTGTGCGCGTGGATCACACCATAGGGTTAGTTGTATGTTGATAGGACTATGTATTGGAGGACAAGAGTGACAGAAGCTTCAACCTAGCATAGAAATTGATGCATACGGGATTGAAGGGGGACCAATATATCTTAATGCTATGGTTGGGTTTTACCTTAATGAACATTAGTAGTTGCGGATGCTTGCTAATAGTTCCAATCATAAGTGCATAGAATTCCAAGTCAGGGATGACATGCTAGCAGTGGCCTCTCCCACATAATACTTGCTATCGGTCTAGTAAAGTAGTTAATTGCTTAGGGACAATTTCGCAACTCCTACCACCACTTTTCCACACTCGCTATATTTACTTTATTGTTTCTTTATCTAAACAGCCCCTAATTTTTATTTACGTACTCTTTATTATCTTGCAAACCTATCCAACAACACCTACAAAGTACTTCTAGTTTCATACTTGTTCTAGGTAAAGCAAACGTCAAGCGTGCGTAGAGTTGTATCGGTGGTCGATAGAACTTGAAGGAATATTTGTTCTACCTTTAGCTCCTCGTTGGGTTCGACACTCTTACTTATCGAAAACTGTTGCGATCCCCTATACTTGTGGGTTATCAGCGACCATATACGCTGGAGGGAGAAATCCCTGGGTCTGTAACCCAGTCACTGGGCTTAGGGCTACGGGAGCGGGAGGAGGAGCTGCGGTGGCCGCCATGTTGGAATGGATTTTGCAAGCGCGCTCCGATGGATACTCGCCGTGGGAGGATGGTGTGGTATGGATCTAAGAATCCCCGTCTCTTATATAGACAGTTTAATTACATGGCTAGGGTGGCGAATGGAAAAATGTCCTGGCTCCTCGCATTCGCTTGACACGTGGAAGATAGCCCTTATTGGGCGTGGAATCCAAGAGGTGCAACATTTATAGGGAGCCGGACACTACTCAGCAGATATTCAGAATTTGGAGAAGAACCCGCCTTGCAATGCCGAAGACAAATCTGCACGCTGGACTCATCGTCATTGAAGCCCGGTTCGGGGGCTACTGAGGGAGTCCTGGATTAGGGGGTCTTCGGATAGCTGGACTATATCCTTTGGCCGGACTATTGGACTATGAAGATACAAGATTGAAGACTTCGTCCCGTGTCCGGATAGGACTCTCCTTTGTGTGGAAGGCAAGCTTGGAAATACGGATATGTAGATCTCCTCCCTTGTAACCGACTCTGTATAACTCTAGCCCCCTCCGGTGTCTATATAAACCGGAGGGTTTAGTCCGTAGGACAACAATAATCATACCATAGGCTAGCTTCTAGGGTTTAGCCTCTACGATCTCGTGGTAGATCAACTCTTGTAATACTCATATCATCAAGATCAATCAAGCAGGACGTAGGGTATTACCTCCATCAAGAGGGCTCGAACCTGGGTAAACATCGTGTCCCCCGCCTCCTGTTACCATCCGCCTTAAACACACAGTTCGGGACCCCCTACCCGAGATCCGCCGGTTTTGACACCGACACCGACTATTGTCACTTCGGGGTTGCCGGATCATAACACATAGTCGGTGACTATAGACTTGCAAGATAGGATCAAGAACTCACATATATTCATGAAAACATAATAGGCTCAGATCTAAAATCATGGCACTCGGGCCCTAGTGACAAGCATTAAGCATAGCAAAGTCATAGCAACATCAATCTCAGAACATAGTGGATACTAGGGATCAAACCCTAACAAAACTAACTCGACTACATGATAAATCTCATCCAACCCATCACCGTCCAGCAAGCCTACAATGGAATTACTCACGCACGGCGGTGAGCATCATGAAATTGGTGATGGAGGATGGTTGATGATGACGATGGTGACGGATTCCCCCCTTTGGAGCCCCGAACGACTCCAGATCAGCCCTCCCGAGAGAGTTTAGGGCTTGGCGGCGGCTCCGTATTGTAAAACATGATGAATCCTTCTCCCTGATTTTTTTCTCCCCGAACACGGATATATGGAGTTGGAGTTGAGGTCGGTGGAGCTCCAGGGGGCCCATGAGGCAGGGGGCGCGCCTAGGGGGGCAGGCACGCCCCCCACCCTCGTGGCTAGGGTGTGGGCCCCTGGCCTTGATTCTTTGCTAGTATTTTTTATTATTTCCAAAAATAATCTCCGTGGAGTTTCAGGTCATTCCGAGAACTTCTGTTTCTGCACATAAATAACACCATGGCAATTCTGCTGAAAACAGTGTCAGTCCGGGTTAGTTCCATTCAAATCATGCAAGTTAGAGTCCAAAACAAGGGCAAAAGTGTTTGGAAAAGTAGATAGGACGGAGACGTATCAACTCCCCCAAGCTTAAACCTTTGCTTGTCCTCAAGCAATTCAGTTGACAAACTGAAAGTGATAAAGAAAAACTTTTACAAACTCTGTTTGCTCTTGTTGTTGTAAATATGTAAAGCCAGCATTCAAGTTTTCAGCAAAGATTATGAACTAACCATATTCACAATAAATCTTAGGTCTCATGTTTACTCATATCAATGGCATAATCAGCTAGCGAGTAATAATAATAAATCTCGGATGACAACACTTTCTCAAAATAATCATACTATGATATAACAAGATGGTATCTCGCTAGCCCTTTCTGAGACCGCAAAACATAAATGCAGAGCACCTTTAAAGATCAAGTACTGATTAGACATTGTAATTCATGGTAAAAGAGATCCAGTCAAGTCATACTCAATGTAAACTAACAGTAATGAATGCAAATGACAGCGGTGCTCTCCAGCTAGTGCTTTTTAATAAGAGGATGATGACTCAACATAAAAGTAAATAGATAGGCCCTTCGCAGAGGGAAGCAGAGATTTGTAGAGGTGCCAGAGCTCGATTTTGAAATAGAGGTGAATAATATTTTGAGCGGTATACTTTCATTGTCAACATAACAACCAAGAGATGGCGATATCTTCCATGCTACGCACATTATAGGCGGTTCCCAAACAGAATGGTAAAGTTTATACTCCCCCTCCACCAACAAGCATCAATCCATGGCTTGCTCGAAACAACGAGTGCCTCCAACTAACAATAGTCTCGGGGAGTTTTGTTTGCAATTATTTTGATTTGCATAAAGCGTGGGACTGGGCATCCCGGTGACCAGCCATTTTCTCGTGAGTGAGGAGCGGAGTCCACTCCTCTTGAGAATAACCCGCCTAACATGGAAGATACAGACAGCCCTAGTTGATACATGAGCTATTCGAGCATACAAAATAGAATGTTTATTTGAAGGTTTAGAGTTGGGCACATACAAATTTACTTGGAACGACAGGTAGATATCGTATATATGTAGGTATGGTGGACTCATATGGAACAACTTTGGGGTTTATGGGATTGGATGGACAAGCAGTATTCCTACTTAGTACAAGTGAAAGCTAGAAAAAGACTGGGAAGCGACCAGCTAGAGAGCGACAACAGTCATGAACATGCATTAAAATTAATCAACACCGAATGCAAGCATGAGTAGGATATAATGCACCATGAACATAAATATCGTAGAGGCTATGTTGATTTTGTTTCAACTACATGCGTGAACATATGCCAAGTCAAGCCACTCGAATCGTTCAAAAGAGGATACCACCCTATCATACCACATCACAACCATTTTAATAGCATGTTGGCACGCAAGGTAAACCATTACAAGCTCCTAGCTAATTAAGCATGGCATAAGCAACTATAATATTAATTGTTATTGCAAACACGTTTATTCATAATAGGCTGAATCAGGAACGATGAACTAATCATATTCACAAAATAAGAGAGGTCGAGTTCATACCAGCTTCTCCCATCTCAATCAGTCCATCATATATCGTCATCATTGCCTTTCACTTGCACGACCAAATGATGTGAATAATAATAACAGTGCACGTGCATTGGACTAAACTAGAATCTGCAAGCATTCAATAAACAGGAGAAGATAAGGCAATATGGACTCTTGGTTAAATCAACAATAATGCATATAGGAGTCACTTCAACAATTTAATTATGGTCTTCTCCTATCGACCCCCAAACAAAAGAAAAGAAATAAAACTATTTACACGGGAAAGCTCCAAACAAGTAAAAGAAGAACAGGAAATCTTTTGGGTTTTCTTTTTAATTACTACTACAAGCATAGAAATTAAAACTAGCTAAAAGCTACAACTAATTTTTTTTGGTTTTTTCTTAAGGTTTATCAAACACACAAGAAGAAAGCATAAAAAGGAAATAAACTAGCATGGATATTACAATGAAAAAGTATGAGCACAGACATCTAGCAATGAGTGTGTGAACATGAATGTAATGTCGGTGAGAAATACGTACTCCCCCAAGCTTAGGCTTTTGGCCTAAGTGGGTTTATTGCCACGGATGGCCTGGCGGATATCCAAAGTTGTAGTTGGGGTCGTACTGAGATGCATCAGTCATTGCATCATGAGCTGCAGCTTGGAGGCGAGCTATCTCAGCCCTCCTCTTATACTCTTCCGCCTCCTCTCTAGTTATAAAAATACCTCCCTTTTGCCTGAAAGTCAAAGAAAGTAGAAGTAGGGAGAGCGACGCGATAGGTGTGTCGTCTGTCAAAGATTAGTCGGTACTGGAGGAACTGATCGTTCCTCTCAACAAAATGAGACGAACCATAGCCTCATAATCCAAATAAGCAGGAGGCAACTCAATATCATCCTCACGTATGGTTATACCAAGAAAATTAGCTATACGGGTTGCATAAATTCCACCAAAGAAATCTCCATTAAATCTATTATGATGCAACCTACGTGCAATAATGGCTCCTAAATTATAAGATTTATCTCCTAACACAGCACTCCTAAGAATACTGAGGTCGGGGACACACATGTGACATGCTTCATCCTTACCATTTATGCACCTACCTATGAAGAGAGCAAAATAATGTATAGCGGGAAAATGAAGGCTCCCTATGGTAGCTTGTGCTATATCTCTAGATTCCCCCACAGTTATATTAGCAAGAAAATCTCTAAATTCAGATTTGCGAGGTTCACTAGCACTACCCCATTGTGGAAGTTTGCAAGCAGTGGTAAAATCCTCTAAGTCCATAGTATAAGAATTTTCATAGAGATCAAATAGGACAGTTTGAGAATTGCGTGAAGATGAAAATTCAAACCTCCTCACAAAGGAACTAGTGAGATAGTGGTACTGACGGCACTTTTCTGCCTCGAAGCTCACAAGATCAGCGTTACGCAAATATGCGTTAAATTCTTCCTTAATTCCTGCTCGATCCATGAAGTCCTCTGAAGGCCATTCACAAGGCCGCGTGGGGGCGTCCCTTGGTGGTTCATCATCAGCATCACGCATTGCAAGCCTGGGTCCTTGCTTCCTTTAAGGACCACCTTGGTACATTTTCCTAAACATATTTCTTCTTCTGAAAAGTTTTTGAAATTTTTAGTAACTTCAAATAAAAGTGAACCAAACTCAACAAAATTGATAGCAACTACTCCTACAAGTACCTAGAGCCTATACCATGCATTAGAACTACTTGGAACCATATAAATTTTACATGCAAGCTCAAGAACATGGTCACCTAGGTAGCACAAATTTGCAATGAATAAAGCACTAGAACAAAAACTAATTGGACCAATGGAGGAGTCACATACCAAGGAACAATCCCCCAAAGCAGTTTTGTGAGAGGTGCTTTGAGCAAGGAGATCGAAAATCGTAGCAAAATGAGCTAGAACTCGTGCTTGAGCTGGATGGTGATTTTTTGGGAGGAAGAAGAAGTATGTGGGTGCAGGAATAAGTGGAGGGGAGCCACCGTGGGCCCACAAGGCAGGGGGCGCCCAGGGGGGTGGGCGCGCCGTGGACCCTCGTGGCCAGGTGCTTGCTCCCCCTGCTGTGTTCTCAGTGCCAGATATTCTCAAATATTCCAGAAAAAATCATATTTGATTTTCAGGGCATTTGGATAACTTTGATTTTTGGGGTATTTTTTATTGCATGGATAATTCAGAAAACAGACATAAATTACTATTTTTGCTTTATTTAATATAAATAACAGAAAGTAAAAAGAGGGTACAGAGAGTTGTGTTTTCTAAATTCATCCATCTCATGCTCATCAAAAGGAATCCACTAACAAGGTTGATCAGGCCTTGTTAACAAACTCATTCCGAGTAACATGGGACCAGAGAATTTTCGAATAACACTAGGTTACCTCAACGGGGATATGCACATCCCCAAAAATAAGAATATCATATTTCTTCTTGACAGTAGGAAGAGGAAATTCAAAACCTCCAAAAATAATCGATGGAATTTTTCCAATAGAATTTATACTATGGACTTGAGGTTGTTTCCTCGGAAAGTGTACGGTATGCTCATTACCATTAACATGAAAAGTGACATTGCCTTTGTTGCAATCAATAACAGCCCCTGCAGTATTCAAAAGGGCTCTTCCAAGAATAATAGACATACTATCATCCTCGGGAATATCAAGAATAACAAAGTCTATTAAAATAGTAGCATTTGCAACCATAACAGGCACATCCTCACAAATACCGATAGGTATAGCAGTTGATTTATCAGCCATTTGCAAAGATATTTCAGTAGGTGTCAACTTATTCAAATCAAGTCTACGATATAAAGAGAGAGGCATAACACTAACACCGGCTCCAAGATCACATAAAGCAGTTTTAACATAGTTTCTTTTAATGGAGCATGGTATAGTTGGTACCCCTGGATCTCCTAGCTTCTTAGGTATTCCACCCTTAAAAGTATAATTAGCAAGCATGGTGGAAATTTCAGCTTCCGGTATCTTTATTTTATTAGTAACAATATCTTTCATGTACTTAGCATAAGGATTCAGTTTAAGCATATCAGTCAAACGCATATGCAGAAATATAGGTCTAATCATTTCAGCAAAGCGCTCAAAATCCTCATCATCCTTTTTCTTGGATGGCTTAGGAGGAAAAGGCATGGGTTTCTGAACCCAAGGCTCTCTTTCCTTATCGTGTTTCCTAGCAACAAAGTCTCTTTTATCATAACGTTGATTCTTTGATTGTGGGTTATGAAAATCAACAGCAGGTTCAGCTTCTACATCATTATCATTGCTAGGTTGACCATCAACATGAACATTATCATTAACATTATCACTAGTTTCATGTTCATTACCATATTGTGTTTCATCATCAGAAATAGAGATATCATTGGGATTATCAGGTGTGTCAGCAATAGATTCACTAGAAGCATGCAAAGTCCTATCATTTTTCTTTTTCTTCCTTTTAGAAGGACTAGGTGCATCTATATTATTTCTTTGAGAATCTTGCTCAATTCTCTTAGGTGGCCTTTAGGGTACAAAGGTTCCTGAGTAATTTTACCACCTCTAGTCATAACTCTAACAGCATTATCATTATTCTTACTATTTAATTCATTGAGCAAATTATTCTGAGCTTTAAGTACTTGTTCTACTTGAGTGGTAACCATAGAAGCATGTTTACTAATGAGTTTAAGTTCACCTTTAACTCTAGACATATAATCACCCAAGTGTTCAATCAGATACACATTTTGTTTCAATTGTCTACCAAAGTAAGCATTGAAGTCTTCTTGCCTAACCATAAAGTTATCAAACTCATCCAAACATTGGCTAGCAAACTTAGTAGGAGGGATTTCAGCTTTATCATATCTATAGAGAGAATTTACCTTTACTACCTGTGTCGGGTTATCAAGACCATGTGTTTCTTCAATAGGTGATGGATTAAAACCATATATTTCTTCAACAGGCGGTAAATTAAGACCATGTATTTCTTCAATAGGAGGTAAAATTTTAACATCTTCAGCTTTAATACCCTTTTCTTTCATGGATTTCTTTGCCTCTTGCATATCTTCAGGACTGAGAAATAGAACACTCCTTTTCTTCGGAGTTGGTTTAGGAATAGGCTCAGGAGTTGGCTCAGGAGGTGTCCAATTATTTTCATTTGTAAACATATTATTCAATAAAATTTCAGCTTCATCCGGTGATCTTTCCCTGAAAACAGAACCAACACAACTATCCAGGTGGTCTCTGGAAGCATCGGTTAGTCCATTATAAAAGATATCAAGTATTTCATTTTTCTTAAGAGGATGATCATGCAAAGCATTAAGTAATTGGAGAATCCTCCCCCAAACTTGTGGGAGACTCTCTTCTTCAATTTGCACAAAATTATATATATCCCTTAAGGCAGCTTGTTTCTTATGAGCAGAGAAGTAATAAATCATATCCTGGGGACTACGCACACAACCAAGATCAACAGAATTAAACCATATCTTAGCATCACCCTTTAATGAGCATGGAATATTTTAAGGATATAAAAGTAGCGAGTTCTCTCATCATTAGTGAACAGGGTGGCTATATCATTTAAGTTAGTAAGATGCGCCACAACAGTTTTAGATTCATAGCCATAAAAAGGATCAGATTCAACCAAAGTAATTATATCAAGATCAATAGAGAATTCATAATCCTTATCAGTAACAAAGATAGGTGAAGTAGCATAAGCAGGATCATATTTCATTCTAGCATTCAGAGTTTTTTGTTTAAGCTTAGCTAATAATTTCTTAAGATCACTTCTACCATTGCATGCAAGAAAGTCTCTTTTAGTTTCTTCATCCATAACATAGCCCTCAGGCACAACAGGCAATTCATATTTATTAGGAGAGCCTTCATCATCACTTTCATCAATATTATCAGTTTCAATAATTTCATTCTCTCTAGCCATAGCAAGTTGTTCATCAAGAAATTCACCAAGTGGCACAATAGTATCAAGCATAGAAGTAGTTTCATCATAAGTATCATGCATAGCAGAAGTGGCATCATCAATAATATGCGACATATTAGAATTAATAGCAGAAGCAGGTTTAGGTGTCGCAAACTTACTTAAAACAGAAGGTGAATCAAGTGCAGAGCTAGATGGCAGTTCCTTACCTCCCCTCGTAGTTGAGGGATAAATTTTTGTTTTCGCGTCTTTCAAGTTCTTCATACTGACCAGCAGATATAAATCCCAAGTGACTCAAAGAATAGAGCTATGCTTCCCGGCAACGGCGCCAGAAAATAGTCTTGATAACCCACAAGTATAGGGGATTGCAACAGTTTTTGAGGGTAGAGTATTCAACCCAAATTTATTGATTCGACACAAGGGGAGCCAAAGAATATTCTCAAGTATTAGCAGCTGAGTTGTCAATTCAACCACACCTGGAAACTTAATATCTACAGCAAGTGTTTAGTAGCAAAGTAATATGATAGTAGTGCTAACGGTAGCAAAAGGTAACGGTAGAAAAAGTAATATTTTTTGTATTTTATAGTGATCGTAACAATAGCAATGGAAAAGTAAATAAGCGAAGAACAATATATGAAAAGCTTGTAGGCATTGGATCAGTGATGGAGAATTATGTCGGATGTGGTTCATCATGTAACAATCATAACATAGGGTGACATGGAACTAGCTCCAATCCATCAATCTAATGTAGGCATGTATTCTGAATATAGTCATACGTGCTTATGGAAAAGAACTTGCATGACATCTTTTGTCCTACCCTCCCGTGGCAGTGGGGTCCTAGCGGAAACTAAGGGATATTAAGGCCTCTTTTTAATAGAGTACCGGACCAAAGCATTAACACATAGTGAATACATGAACTCCTCAAACTACGGTCATCACTGGGAGTTGTCCCGACTATTGTCACTTCGGGGTTGCCGGATCATAACACATAGTAGGTGACTATAGACTTGCAAGATAGGATCAAGAACTCACATATATTCATGAAAATATAATAGTTTCAGATCTGAAATCATGGCACTCGGGCCCCAGTGACAAGCATTAAGCATAGCAAAGTCATAGCAACATCAATCTCAGAACATAGTGGATACTAGGGATCAAACCCTAACAAAACTAACTCGATTACATGATAAATCTCATCCAACTCATCACCGTCCAGCTAGCCTACGATGGAATTACTCACGCATGGTGGTGAGCATCATGAAATTGGTGATGGAGGATGGTTGGTGATGACAACGGCGATGGATTCCCCTCTCCGGAGCCCCGAACGGACTCCAGATCAGCCCTCCAGAGAGAGTTTAGGGCTTGGCGGTGGCTCCGTATCATAAAACGCGATGAATCCTTCTCCCTGATTTTTTTCTCCCCGAACACGAATATATGGAGTTGGACTTGAGGTCGGTGGAGCTCCAGGGGGCCCACTAGGCAGGGGGCATGCCCCCACCCTCGTGGCTAGGGTGTGGGACCCCTGGCCTTGATTCTTTGCCAGTATTTTTTATTATTTCCAAAAATAATCTCCGTGGAGTTTCAGGTCATTCCGAGAACTTTTGTTTCTGCACATAAATAACATCATGGCAATTCTGCTGAAAACAGCGTCAACCCGGGTTAGTTCCATTCAAATCATGCAAGTTAGAGTCCAAAACAAGGGAAAAAGTGTTTGGAAAAGTAGATACGATGAAGACGTATCAATGTGCTAAACACGGAGGTGTCGTACGTTCGGTACTTGGATCGGTTGGATCGTGAAGACGTTCGACTACATCATCCGCGTTAACGTAACACTTCCGCTTTTGGTCTACGAGGGTACGTGGACACACTCTCCCCCTCTCGTTGCTATGCATCTCCTAGATAGATCTTGCATGATCGTAGGTAATTTTTTGAAATTGCATGCTACGTTCCCAAACAGTGGTATCAGAACCAGGTCTATGCATAGATGATATGCACAAGTGGAACACAAAGAGTTCTGGGCGATAATAGTCATACTGCTTATCACCGGCGTCTTTGAGGGAGTCCTGGATTAGGGGGTGTCCGGGTAGCCGGACTATACCTTCAGCCGGACTCCAGGACTATGAAGCTACAAGATTGAAGACTTCGTCCCGTGTCCGGATGGGACTTTCCTTGGCGTGGAAGGCAAGCTTGGCGATGCGGATATTTAGATCTCCTACCATTGTAACCGACTTTGTGTAACCCTAACCCTCTCCGGTGTCTATATAAACCGGAGGGTTTTAGTCCGTAGACAACTTCATCATACAACAATCATACCATAGGCTAGCTTTTAGGGTTTAGCCTCCTTGATCTCGTGGTAGATCTACTCTTGTACTACCCATATCATCAATATTAATCAAGCAGGACGTAGGGTTTTACCTCCATCAAGAGGGACCGAACCTAGGTAAAACATCGTGTTCCTTGCCTCCTGTTACCATCCGGCCTAGACGCACAGTTCGGGACCCCCTACCCGAGATCCGCCGGTTTTGACACCGACATTGATGCTTTCATTGAGAGTTCCTCTGTGCCATCGCAATCAAGAAGGATGCATCTTCCCGTCTTTAAAGACGGCGCCGTTACTAAGGGAGCCTTGGCTGTCGGCCAAACTCTCCGGCTAGGTGGTTTTCTCATGACCGCCTGTTCGGCCATTGCGCCGACGGTGACCTCTCGGGTCATCAAAAGCAATCTTCACGTCAGCTCGGAACTCGTCGAGCAGTTAGATCCAATGGCGCTCTCTTCCGTAAACGAGCTCTTGGATCGCATCGCCGCCTTGGGGGTCACTACGGATTATGACCAGGTTGGGCTTAAACCCGATCTAAGAGAAATTAATTCTCCCCAAGTCACCCATCATGTTGCCGTGGTAGAGGCACAGTGCGGCGACTCTTCATCTATCTTAAGGACTAGCTACGTCCGGATTCCCGATCCCTCCAAGTCGGATACCCGCGGAGGGGAGGATGTAACTCAAGACCTGAACTTAGAATCAGGCAACGGGCTAGATTCACTGGACAACATCCAAGAATCCAAACTTCAGAGTTCGGAAACTCCTTGGCCTCTGAGTCTTAGATTGGGTGAAGTTCCGGATTTAATTCCACCCACCCACCCGAACATAAGCGATCTATCCCAAATCAGGCAAAAGCCCGAAGAAACAGTACATCATTACTGGTCAAGGTTCCTCCTGGTTATGAACAGGATAAAGGACTGCCGCGAGGAAGACGCAATCTCAATCTTTTGCAGTAATTGCACGGACAAGGGAATCCTCAACGCCACAGGTCGTCGTGATATTACACGCTTCTCTGACTTGGCGTCCATAGTACAAAAGTACTGTGCGATGGAAAGCGCCCGGAAAACCGAAACTAAATTTTGGGACAATCCAGCCCTGAATAGAAACCTCGTCCAAAATAAAAGGGTGCATCATCATCAAACACCCGGGTTAAAAACCAAAAAACCAAAACCCTCTACAGGGCATGGAACTGTACTGGAGGGATGGCTTAATAGACCCTGTAAAATTCATAGTACAGAGGACACCACACCAACTCATAGCCTTAGAGCATGTTGGATACTCTGGCATGTGGCCAAAAGGGGTGAAGATCTCCTAATTCCGGAGGCCGCAGAAAACCACCTCAGGGACTCTAGTACAGTCTTAACAGTCTTCGAGACTTTCGCATCAAATAATATGCGAAAAAGAACACTCCGCGGCCTTGCCGAAGTCTATCAAGTAGCAACAATAAACCCATGGAGTGACACGGCTATTACTTTTAATGCCAGTGATGAACCTAAAATCCGAACAGCTCGAGCACCAGCCGCATTGGTACTCAGTCCTATAGTGGACGGCTTTCGCCTCACCAAGGTACTCATGGATGGAGGCAGCGGATTGAACCTCATTTACGAGGAAACCCTTCAAAAAATGGAAATAGACTGGAACCGCATTGAGCGAAGCAGCACAACCTTTAGAGGAATAATCCCCAGTCGGGAAGCGCGCTGTGCAGGAAAAATCACACTAGACGTGGTGTTCGGCATGCCGGATAATTATAGGTCCGAAGAGGTCACATTCCAAGTGGCCCCGTTCAGTAGCGGATACCACGCTCTGCTGGGGCGGGAAGCGTTTACAATCTTCCAAGCAATACCCCATTACGGGTACATGAAGCTCAAGATGCCCGGGCCGAATGGAATCATCACTCTCGCTAGTGATCCGGACATAGCACTCCGCGCCGAAAACAAGACAGCCGCATTGGCCCTTGAGGCACTGTCCGAAGCCCTAGCGGCTGAGGAACTGACTATGCTGCGCTCCACGATAAACAAGGACGATGTGATACTCGATAAAAGATCCAAGTCCACCTCCTTTAAACCAGCGGATGAAATAGTCAAATTCCAGGTCCATCCAACGGACCCCAATAAAACAGCTTCCATCGGGGCACGATTAAACCCCGATGTAGACGCCACACTGCAAGAATTCCTACGGGAGAACTGGGACATTTTTGCCTGGCACCCTTCAGACATGCCAGGAATCCCACGCAGGCTGGCCGAACACAGCTTAAATATCCTAAAAGGATTCAAACCTGTCAAACAAGCCCTTCGGCGTTTCTCTAAGCCCAAGAGACAGGCAATGGGAGAGGAGCTAGCCAAACTATTGGAGGACGGATTCATCAGAGATATAAAACATCCGGACTGGCTAGCAAACTTGGTGATGGTACCAAAGAAGGAAAAATCCTGGCGCCTGTGCATTGACTTCAAAGACCTTAACAAGGCTTGCCCAAAGGATCCCTTCCCCCTCCCCCGCATCGATTAAACTATCGACGCCACTGTAGGACACGATTCGTTGTGCTTCCTCGACGCATACTCCGGTTACCATCAAATCAAGATGGCCAAGTCAGACCAAGCCGCAACGGCATTCATCACCCCATACGGCCCATTCTGCTTCAACACAATGCCTTTTGGGCTCAAAAACGCCGGCGCAACATATCAGCGCATGATTCAGACATGTATGGCAAACCAGATCGGCAAAACAGTAGAGGCATACGTGGATGATGTGGTCGTAAAAACAAGACATGTTGAATCTCTAGTGGACGACTTGAGGCTTACATTTGACAACCTCCGAGCATATGACATCAAGCTAAATCCGGAAAAATGCGTTTTCGGCGTTCCAGCCGGAAAGCTCTTGGGCTTCATTGTATCTGGTAGAGGAATCGAAGCAAATCCAGCCAAGATCCGAGCTTTGTCACAATTGGATATCCCAAAGGACCTCAAACAAATACAAAAATTAACCGGATGCGTGGCGGCTCTAAGCTGCTTTATCTCCCGGTTGGGAGAAAAGGCGCTACCCCTCTATCGCCTCCTTCGGCGCACCGAACACTTTGAGTGGACGAATGCCGCCACGGCCGGACTCGAGGAAATAAAAGCCATATTGGCAACAAACCCCGTCCTGGCCACGCCAAACATCGGCGAACCAATGCTATTGTACATTGGAGCAACCCATCAAGTTGTCAGCGCAGTACTCGTCGTTGAGCGGGAAACGGACGGACACAAATTCCCCCTTCAAAAGCCGGTTTACTATGTGTCCACTGTCCTCACCCCATGCAAATCACGGTACCCACATTATCAAAAGATTGCATATGCGGTATTCATGGCATCCCGGAAGCTACGACACTACTTTCAAGAGTGTTCAATCACAGTAGCATCGGAAGTACCACTAAACGATATTATAAACAACCGTGACGCAATGGACCGGATTTCAAAATGGGCCATCGAGCTCCTCCCGTTCGACATAACTTATAGGCCACGGCGAGCTATCAAGTCGCAAGTTTTGGCCGACTTCGTCGCAGAATGGACGGAAGCCAAACTCCCTAAATAGTACGGCACATATTCAAACTGGATCATGCACTTCGACGGTTCCAAAATGTTGGCCGGACTAGGGGCCGGCGTCGTTTTGACGTCCCCCACAGGAGACACAGTTCAATACGTACTCCAGATCATGTACACGAACTCCAACAATGCAGCCGAATATGAGGCCCTTTTACATGGTCTCCGGATGGCAGTATCCATGGGCATTCAACGCCTAGAGGTGCGTGGGGATTTGAACCTCGCGATATCCCAAATAAATGGAGACTTCGATGCCAAGGATCCAAAAATGGCAGCTTACCGCAACGCCGTCCTCAAAATGTCAGCTCGGTTCGAGGGGCTCAAATTTCACCATATAGCCTGAGAAAACAATCAGGCGGCAGACGTCCTGGCACGCATCCGCGCAAAACGCGATGCGGTCCCCCCCCCCCAACATCTTCTTGGAAAGGCTGTTCAAGCCATCCATAGTATGGGAAGGGGAACATGGCAATATTAGCCCGGACCCAACCGCACTGTCCGACGCCGAACAATCTGACATAATCGGAGGCTCTGCCAATGAAATCACAACCTCAGCCCACGTACTAATGGCCGTTATCGCCCCGTGGACAAAACCATTCCTAGCCTACCTTACTAGGCAGGAACTCCCAGAGGACCAAAACGAGGCACGCTGTATAGTGCGGCGATCTAAAGCCTATAAAGTCCATGAGGGAGAACTTTATAGGAAGAGCACTACCGGAGTCCTTCAAAGGTGCATCTTCGAAGAGGAAGGGCGGAACCTACTGGCTGAAATTCATGCCGGACTCGGTGGCCATCACGCCGCAGCTCGGTCCCTTGTAAGCAAGGCTTTCCGTATGGGCTTTTATTGGTCGACGGCCCGGGCAGACGCTCAGGACTTGGTCCAACGATGCGCCGGTTGCCAGCTTTTTGCAAACCAAAGCCATATGCCACCCACCGACCTCCAAACTATCCCCATCACTTGGCCTTTCGCGGTCTGGGGGCTTGACATGGTGGGACCCCTTAAAGGAGGAACCCACAAGAAAAAATACTTAGTGGTCATGGTGGATAAGTTCGCCAAATGGATAGAAGCCAAGCCTGTTAAGACGGCCGAATCCAGACCTATGATAGACTTTATATCCAGGGTCATACACCGTTATGGCGTCCCCCACAGCATCATCACCGATAACGGCACGAATTTTACGGCCGATGAGGTAAAACTCTGGTGCAAAAACATGGGCATCAAGCTCAATTATGCTTCCGTCTATCACCCACAAACTAACGGTCAGGTCGAACGTGCAAATGGTCTCATCATGAGCGGCATCAAACCCAGATTAGTGCGGTCCCTCAAGGAATCTAACACGCACTGGGTAGAGGAGCTCGACTCCATACTCTGGGGGCTGCGGACCATGCCGAATCGCACCACCGGATACACACCATTTTTTATGGTGTACGGCGCAGAGGCAGTCTTGCCCTGCGACATAATTCATGACTCACCTCGAGTGCGCATGTACGAAGAAAGGGAAGCCGAGCTCGATCGGCAGGACGGTTTGGACGCCTTAGAGGAGGAGCGCGACGTGGCAAAAGCCCGTTCCGCATTCTATCAACAGCAGGCTCGAAGATATCAAAGCAGAGAAGTGCGGGCCAAAAACTACAACGTTGGCGAATTAGTTCTACGCCTGCCGGACAAGAAAAAGGACAAGCTGAAGCCCAAGTGGGAAGGTCCCTTCATAATCGACCAAGTCCTGACTGGTGGAGCATACCGCCTGCGAGATGCGTCGGATAACCGACTCGAGCCGAACCCATGGAACGCAGCCCGTCTTCGAAGATTCTACGCCTAGCGCCGGACTCTGTGTTTGTCTCCTTCCTCTGTCCATTTTTTACATTTTCTGTCTTACATTTCTCTCCTTCCCCTCTTTTCTTTTATAGCCCTTGAAGGCTCCTCAAGTGACGTGCTACTCGCGCTCATTAAACCTGGGGGCTTCTTTAACAGAAGCTTATTTATACGGGCTTCACGCCCACCACATGTGTCAAACTTCCGCATGTACCTTTTCTTCACCATTATATGCATCGATATGACTTAAGTTTTGGCCAAGCTGGGTTGCCTGGCTCCTGTGCTTACCCCTACGTTCCCGATTGTTCGGCTAGGTGGTAAAGGGAGCACCTCTACGATTGTTACTGCCGGATCAGCCGGATGTGTACCTCAGACTGGGTGAAGCCGAAAGCTAGCGTTCTTAAGGGAATATTCGGTCGGTGAACTAAAAGATGAACTTTTTTACTTATTTATATATATGCCCCCAGATGATTTTCCTGCGTTTGCAGTCCGGACATGCACTTTAGGGCATGCCTCCCAGAGAAAGGAACCCCTAACGGAACTATTCTCTCTGGAAGATGTTTCTTACTAACCATGTAATATAACATAACTAGTTGGGCACTTGTCTGATAAAGCACTAATGACCCCTACGCCTGGTCTCCATGCATACCCCGGTTCTTACATAACTGATAGGGTATTCGGACACACTCCGGACCGTCAGGTCCTGAGGTTGAAGCGAAAAGGTCGGCAACGACAAACGATCTACAATCCGGCTAGAAGGCATTACACATGTCAATTAAAAATTACATAGTCACTCTGACTGATTGTATTCCTCTTCAATACCATCTAACAGGCTGTCTAACTTACAGTCCTGCTGGGAATACTTTGCGGCCAATTCTACTTGGCCATACACTAAGCTTACAGGGATCTCCTTCCCGTCAGGCCCCACAGGTCCAACCTAGGCCATGTGGTTTGGGTCAGCCTTCGTGTACCGCGTCTTCACCATGGCCCAGGCCTCCCTAGCGCCTTGTCGGCAGGCCGATATCTTCCACAACCGGAAGCGCCGACGAGCTCCCTTAAGCTTCTCCGAAAGCTCTCCAAGGCCCTCGGGCATGGAGTGGGAAGGCCATAAGGCTTGGGCAACGCCTCGCATCGCCTGCCGAACTCGCTCGTGCAGTTGCGAGAGCTCGGGAAGAAGGTCACCCATAGAACCGGGCATCTCCTCTGCAGGACGACCCGTTAGCATACCTACAGACATTACTCTGTTAGTCGACTTCCTCGCCGAACTCTTTTCTTTCAAAGATTCGCTTAAGCACTTACTAAATATGCTGCGTCGAAGCCGCTGATTCTCCTTAGTAGAGTCCGACAGCTGGCCACGAACATCTTTAAGTTCAACGTCTAGCTTGGTGTTGGCATCCTGAAGATCATTCTTCTCCCGCCTCACCCTTGTCAACATACTCTCACCGGCCTTTAGCCGGCGCAAGAGTTGTTGCCTCTCCGGATCCCGTCCGGCGACATCTGCAATATGATTTGTCAGATTTACACCCACGCCGCACTTCGCAAGATACTAATCTTTCGAAGTGTATCTTACCAGAGGGGGTCTCTTTGGGCTCCCCTGCCGCGGCTAGTGCGGCCTCCAGTTGGGCTTTGCACTCTTCCAGCTCCGGGGACAGTACGGTATTCTTCTCTGTAAGAACCTGCATAACAAATGATCCTTAAATCAGTTACTCTAACTGTTTCAAGTCTCGGGGGCTACCGGTATATATATATTTACCAAAATTTTCTTACCCGTATGTCTTTTACATATTGCTCCGTGGCTCTGGCTAAACCATTTTGAGCGGCACGGAGATACGCATCTCCCGAATTGAAGGCATCTAATGCCTCTTGGGAGAAACAAGCGTCGCGAAGAACTATCCGGCGACGCATGTGGTTCATGGCACTCTCCACCTCGGAATTGGTGGCAGACAGCCTGTCCGCATCCTCTGTCGGAGGAGCGTCCGGTGCGCGCCTTGTGTTCACTTCCGCTTTCGGGCCAGGCGTTGGAGCCTGGCTGGTGGAGGCGCGATTGGCAACCTCTCCGGATGTAGTCCGGCGAGGTCTCTTCATCCTGAAGATAGCATGAACGTTAATATGCCCTGAAGGAATAACACCAGGGAAAAAGAGGGTGCGCTATACCTTTGCGCCGGCGTCTCAGTCCGGACTACATTCCTTTTTACCCCATGGGGCCCTGCGGCCCCTCGTTGGCTAGCTGCCGCAGGTTCGGCCTCCCGCCTCGGAAACCTCCCCTGCAAAACACGGTCGTTGTCAGGAAAACTGAAATGCGTGAGAATGGATTCCTTCTCAAGGGGATGAGACTCCACTCTTTGTTACCTGGGAGGCCGGGATTAACCCTGGGTAATCAGCCGTAATGGCCACCAAGGTATTGTCCTTGCTTAGCTGATGAAACACCCCGTCAATCAGCTCCACCGATATGTCCGGATCCTCTTCGGAGTCCGGATCGAGGGACCGTTCTGGATCCTCAGGCTGTGGGGGACGGCTGTTTATATCCTTTACTTTCTGACGCAGTTCCTGCGTTGAAATCGGAAGACTACATATTTAATCATGGGAATATAAAACGGATGGGCAAGCACAATTGTCCACTTACCCAACTCGGAGGGTTGTACATAGAAAATCCGCCCTGCGGGTTGACGCGGAGGAATTCCTCCTCTTCTCCCTTGTACAAAGAGGATAAGATCTTTACTAGAGCGGCAGCTGAGGCTGGCCCCTTACGACCGTAACGGGTGGCGTCATCCTCCCCGTTAAAATCTCACATGGGGTGGCCTCTATACTGAAGCGGCTGCACCCCCTGCATAATGCATGCGGCCATGAATTCAATCATGGTTAGTCTGGAATGAGCCCATTGTCTTATCCAACCCATCAGGTGAAGGACGTCCCTGTCGCCTTCTCTCTGAGAGCTCCGCGGACGCCAGCTTAGGCGTTTCTTTAAGGGAGCACTGTTGAATTCGGGGAGACCGGCCCAGATAGGATCCGGCAGCGGGACATCATCTATATAAAACCATTCCGAAGGCCAGTCCTCGGACGCCTTCTTTGGGGTTCCGGATAGATATCCGGTCCCGGCGATACGCCACACTTCGGCTCCGCCCACTTGATATATAGACCCCTCTTGAGAGCGGGGCACCAGGCAGAATAACCTCTTCCACAGTGCGAAATGAGCCTCAACACCCAAGAATAGCTTGCAAAGGGCGACGAAGCCCGCGATATGCAATATAGAGGCGGGCGTGAGATTGTGCAGCTGGAGGCCATAGAACTCCAGAAGCCCACGGAGAAATGGATGAATTGGAAATCCAAGTCCTCTTATTAGATAAGGGACGAGGCACACCCGCTCTCCTTTGGAGGAATTGGGGGTGCTCTCCGCTTGCTCTCCGCCATTATAGGTGGCGAGTCCGGCTCGGACCGGGACCATATAGGCCTGAGGGAGAAATCCCTTGGCCTGAAGCGACACTAGCTCGCTCTGCGGGATGGAGCACCTCTCCTAGTCTCCAGGTTTAGGACTGGAAGGGCGAGAGGAGGAGCTGCAACGGCTGGCCATGTTGGAATGGACCTTTGCTGGAGGCGCTCTGATGATTACTCGCAGAGAGGAGAAGGTGTGGTTTGGATCTGAATCCCCATCCCATTAAATAGGCGGCTCGTTTATGCGGCTAGGGGTGTGAATGTAAAAACACCCCGACTTTTCGCATTCGTTTGACACGTGGAAGATGGCCATTATTGGGCATGGAAGCCAAGGTGCGCTACATTACGAAAATCGGACATTATTCAGCAGGTACACGGAATTTGGAGAAGAACCCGCCTTGCAATGCCGAAGACAATCTGTGCGCCGGACTCGTCGTCATTGAAGCCTGGTTTGGGGGCTACTGAGGGAGTCCTGGATTAGGGGGTGTCCGGGTAGCCAGACTATACCTTCATCCGGACTCCAGGACTATGAAGATACAAGATTGAAGACTTCGTCCCGTGTCCGGATGGGACTTTCCTTGGCGTGGAAGGCAAGCTTGGCGATGCGGATATTTAGATCTCCTACCATTGTAACCGACTTTGTGTAACCCTAACCCTCTCCGGTGTCTATATAAACCGGAGGGTTTTAGTCCGTAGACAACTTCATCATACAACAATCATACCATAGGCTAGCTTTTAGGGTTTAGCCTCCTTGATCTCGTGGTAGATCTACTCTTGTACTACCCATATCATCAATATTAATCAAGCAGGACGTAGGGTTTTACCTCCATCAAGAGGGCCCGAACCTGGGTAAAACATCGTGTTCCTTGCCTCCTGTTACCATCCGGCCTAGACGCACAGTTCGGGACCCCCTACCCGAGATCCGCCGGTTCTGACACCGACGATCTTACTTTGATTCGGTGGTATTGTTGGATGAAGCGGCCCGGACCAACATTACATGACCACGTTCATGAGACCGGTTCTACCGACGTGCTTTGCACACAGGTGGCTGGCGGGTGTATGTTTCTCCAACTTTAGTTGAATCAAGTTTGACTATGGCCGGTCCTTGTTGAAGGCTAAAACAGCACACTTAACGAAAAATCGTTGTGGTTTTGATGCGTAGGTAAGAACGGTTCTTGCTAGAAGCCCGTAGCAACCACGTAAAAACTTGCAACAACAAAGTAGAGGACGTCTAACTTGTTTTTGCAGGGCATGTTGTGATGTGATATGGTCAAGACATGATGAGATATAAATTGTTGTATGAGATGATCATGTTTTGTAAAAGTTATCGGCAACTGGCAGGAGCCTTATGGTTGTCGCTTTATTGTATGAAATGCAATCGCCGTGTAATTGCTTTACTTTATCACTAAGCGGTAGCGATAGTCGTAGAAGCAATAGTTGGCGAGACAACAACGATGCTACGATGAAGATCAAGGTGTCCAGGCGGTGAAGTTGGAGATCATGACGGTGCTTTGGAGATGGAGATCAAAGGCACAAGATGATGATGGCCATATCATGTCACATATTTTGATTGCATGTGATGTTTATCTTTTATGCATCTTATTTTGCTTAGTACGACGGTAGCATTATAAGATGATCCCTCACTAAATTTCAAGGTATAAGTGTTCTCCCTGAGTATGCACCGTTGCTACAGTTCGTCGTGCCGTGACACCATGTGATGATCGGGTGTGATAAGATCTACGTTCACATACAACGGGTGCAAGCCAGTTTTGCACATGCAGAATACTCGGGTTAAACTTGACGAGCCTAGCATATGCAGATATGGCCTCGAAACACTGAGACCAAAAGGTCGAACGTGAATCATATAGTAGATATGATCAACATAGTGATATTCACCATTGAAAACTACTCCATCTCACGTGATGATCGGACATGGTTAAGTTGATATGGATCCAAAAGCTTCACCATATTTGGGCCTAAGGGGATGCATTGTGGAGTAGTTATTAGATGATGGGTTGCGAGAGTGATAGAAGCTTAAACCTTAGTTTACGTGCTATTCCGTAAGGGACTAGTTTGGATCCAAAAGTTTAATTCTATGGTTAGATTTATTCTTAATACTTATCTCATAGTTGAGGATGCTTGCGAGGGGGTTAATCATAAGTAGGAGGCTTGTTCAAGTAAGATCAGCACCTAAGCACCGGTCCACCCACATATCAAATTATCAAAGTAGTGAACACAAATCAAACCAACATGATGAAAGTGACTAGATGAAATTCCCGTGTACCCTCAAGAACGCTTTGCTTATCATAAGAGACCATTTTGGCTTGTCCTTTGCCTCAAAGGGATCGAGCTACCTTGCTACACTTTTATTACCATTATTGTTACTTGCTCGATACAAATTATCTTGCTACCAAACTACTTGTTACTTATAATTTTAGTGCTTGTAGAGAATACCTTGGTGAAAATCGCTTGTTATTTCATTTTGCTCCTCGTTGGGTTCGACACTCTTACTTATCGAAAGGACTACAATTGATCCCCTATACTTGTGGGTCATCAGCGGTGTCCTGGAGGTGCAACCCTGTAGCGGGGCGACGCTGATCGTCCCATGACGCCTGGCGCACTCCAGGGACTTTGTGTAGTCACCGGTGATGGTGATGAGGCCCTTGGGGCCCGGCATCTTCACTTTCAGGTAAGTGTAGTGTGAACCGCCATGAATTTTCTAGCGCAGGCCGGCCCAGCAACACGTGGTAAGGGCTGGCCAGGTCCACCACTTCAAACCAGATGGGCTCGCGCCGGAAGTGGTCACGGGAGCCGAACAGAACGTCAAGCCGGATCCAACCGATTGAAGAGCAGGAGAGACCCGACACGATGCCGTGGAATACTGTCCAGGTCAGCTCCAGCTGCCTTGCCTCGATGCCGACTTTGGTCATGGTGTCTTGAGGACCCGCGAGAACTTGCAGGTGTACTTTTCAATGACTATGGTGGGGTCGAGGACGAGGGCGTAGCCACCCAACGTTGGCATGACGGCCAGGTGGTCGTCTCGTGTCCAGCTGACCGGGCGATCTGACCAGTGCATGTATTCGGGCATGGCTAGGACAACAGTGTTCACCTCCTGCCGAAGTAGGTGCTCGCTATGCTTTTCGCCACCCACGCTGGTGAAGATGACGCATCACGCGTTCGGTCTGGGAAGGCGTCATCGTGCATGGCGGCGGCTGCCGGGGGCGGAGGTTGCTGCCTCGCACCCGGTGCCGAAGGAGGAGGCGACGGGATGTCGCCCCTCATGATGCGCTGGGTGATGGCGCACTGCCGGAGCGTGTGCATGGAGGGCCTCGCGCCGCTATGGTAGTTGTAGGGAGCGTCGAGCATCTACTCAAAACTCATGGCAGGTTGCCAGGTGGTCTTGTCGATTCGCTGACGTCGGCCGCCACACTGCTCGGCCGCAGTGATGAGATAGTTGTCGTAACGGGGAGTCGGCTGCTCACCCTTTCGCTTGTTGCCAGGATGGTTGTTCTGCTGGCGGCTGCTCTTGCCAGCCGGCTTGGAGGGCGGTGCTGGCAGCGCCTTGCCGGCGTCGTCCACCACCACTTGGACCTTCATGGCAACGGCGTCCACCACCACTTGGACCTTCATGGCGGCGTCGGCCGTGGCCATGAGCGCGGCCATCGTGGTCGGTTCAGAGTGTAGGAGCTTGTGCTTGAGCAGGGTGCCGTCTCGGCACCCGTCCATGAAGTACTGAATGGCCTGGACCTCATGGACCCCCTTGTAGCAGTTCCAGATTTCAGTCCAGTCCGTGAGGTATTGGCGGCCGGTCTCCTCCGGCTCCTGCACGCAAATGGCAAGCTGGCGAGGCTGACTGAGCCGCTTGTAGGTGCCGGTAAAGTTGTGCATGAACCCCTACTCGAAATCGAGCCATGAGTTGATACTACCAGCCGGCAGGTTGTTCAGCCACGTCCGGGCTGAGCCCTGCAGCATAAGGGGGCGTAGCGCACGGCGAGATGCCGGTTGCCGCCCACGATGCCGATGGGGGTGGTGTAGTCGACCAGCCAGTCCTCCGGCTTGGCGGTCCCATCATACTTGGGGGTGTCGTGGGGGAGCGTGAACCCTTTGTTGAAGGGCTCGTCACGGATGCGCGGGCCGAAATAACCCGAGCCAACCGCGTCGTCCTCCTCCAGTTGCAGGGAAAGAGACAGCTACTCGATGCGGTGGCGGGCGTCGTCGTTGTTGATGTCGCATGGGCCTAGCCGGCTGGCGACTGGACAGCGGGGAGCCGGGTTGGCTGAAGCCGGCCTGGCTCGGCGGCCGGATGGTGGAGGAAGATCCTGCCGGCATCGAGTGTCGGGGGCCGGCTCGGCGCCCCGGCTGCCGGTGGCTGTCATGGCGCGGTCGCGCCGGGTTGGGCCGCTCCGGGACCTCCCGGAATGGCCCTCGCTGGGTTGCGGGGAAGACGCTGAGTACCGTTGATCAGGATCCTTGGTGCGGCGCGAGTCGGATGCCGCGAGAGCCTCCAGGAGGGAGTCGAGGCACTTCTGATGTGCGTTCGCAGTGGCAAGAAGCTCGCGAATGCGCTGCTGCCGCTGTTGCAGCTCCTCGCCCTGCAGGAGTTCTAGGCCTTCTGTGGCTGCTTCCGCGCCACGCATGTTCTTGACGGGCGTGCCATAGACTAGTGGGACAACGCCCAGCACGCGATCGAGGTCCGCAACCCTGGCACGCACCTTGATGACCCGGCTAGGCTCGGCCGCGGCCGGTGTGAAACCGTAGGCGGCATCGCGCTCCCGCTGGGCGGACTCCAGCCGGCGTTGCGTAGTAGTGAGCGTCGTGGCCTCGTCCAGCAAGCGCACACGCTCCTCGTCGAGCCACGCATGGGCCTGCATGGCGTCGACGTCAGTGGCGATGGGGATGCTGAGGTTCTGCAACGTCCCGTGCAGCGGGTCGGCCCGGCTGGCGCGAGCCGCTGCGGCCTAGGCCGCTACAGCCTTGGCTGCAGCGCTAGGCGGGGTGGAGGTAGAGCCAGTGGTCAGCACCTCCACACGGGTGCATAGGTCCACCACATCACTGGAGATGGCGCAGCCGACGGGGACGGGGGAGTCGGTGATGTCGAACACCCCGCTGGGGTACTCGTCGGGGGCGAGCGTGACGAAGACGCGCAACGTGCCGAAGGGGACAACGGAAGGCGCAGGGACCAAGCCACGCACGATGCGCTCGCCGAAGTCAGTGAAGGGCCTCGCCTGGAACTTCACTCCGGTCGGTGCCGCGAGCTGCCCCACGGTGGGCGCCAACTGTCATGGTGATCTCACGGTAGATGCCATGGGATGGCGAAAAGTGGGGATAGACACAAGGGCACCGGTGGGTTCCAAAGGCGAGATTGGCATGCGGCACGAGACGTACCCAGGTTCGGGGCTCTCTGAAGAGATAACACCCATAATCCTGCCAAATATGGTCGATCTGAAGTGGTTACAGGTTTGCTCCTGGAGCTGTTCGGGGGGGAGACATGCCAGTTCATGCTCTGCCTCTCCGATGTGGGTGGATGTGTCTCTAGGATCCTAGACCCGTCTCTCATTTTAAACCCCTTTGCATGGAGGGGCATGATACGTCCATTTTGCATCATGCTTTTATATCGATATTTATTGCATTATGGGCTGTTATTACACATTATGTCACAATACTTATGCCTATTCTCTCTTATTTTACAAGGTTTACATAAAGAGGGAGAATGCCGGCAGCTAGGATTCTGGGCTGGAAAAGGAGCAAATTAGAGACCTATTCTGCATAGCTCCAAAAGTCCTGGAACTTCACGGAAGATGTTTTCAGAATATATAAAAAATATAGAGCGTAAGAAGTTCACCAGGGGGCACACCCTGCCCACGAGGGTGGGGGGCTCGCCCTACCCCCCCTGGGCGCGCCCCCTACCTCGTGGGCCCCCTGGTGGCCCTCCGATGTCCATCTTATGCTATATGAAGTCTTTCAATGAGAAAAAAAATCATAAGCCATCTTCTCGGACGAAACTCCGCCGCCACGAGGCGGAACCTTGGCGGAACCAATCTAGGGCTCCGGTAGAGCTGTTCTGCCGGGGAAACTTCCCTCCGGGAGGGGGAAATCATCGCCATCGTCATCACCAATGCTCCTCTCATCGGGAGAGGGCAATCTCCATCAACATCTTCATCAACACCATCTCCTCTCAAAACCCTAGTTCATCTCTTGTATCCAATTCTTGTCTTCAAGTCCGAGATTGGTGCTAGTAGGTTGCTAGTAGTGTTAATTACTCCTTGTAGTTGATGCTAGTTGGTTTATTTGGTGGAAGATCATATGTTCAGATCCTATATGCATATTAATACCCCTCTGATTATGAACACGAATATGCTTTGTGAGTAGTTACGTTTTTTCCTGAGGACATGGGAGAAGTCTTGCTATTAGTAGTCATGTGAATTTGGTATTCGTTCGATATTTTGATGAGATGTATGTTGTCTCTCCTCTAGTGGTGTTATGTGAACGTCGACTACATGACACTTCACCATTATTTGGGCCTAGAGGAAGGCATTGGGAAGTAATAAGTATATGATGGGTTGCTAGAGTGACAGAAGCTTAAACCCTAGTTTATGCGTTGCTTCGTAAGGGGCTGATTTGGATCCATATGTTTCATGCTATGGTTAGGTTTACCTTAATACTTTTGTTGTAGTTGCGGATGCCTGCAATAGAGGTTAATCTTAGTGGGATGCTTGTCCAAGTAAGGACAGTACCCAAGCACCGGTCCACCCACATACCAAATTATCAAAGTACCGAACGTGAATCATACGAACGTGATGAAAACTAGCTTGACGATATTCCCATGTGTCCTCGGGAGCGCTTTTCTCTATATAAGAGTTTGTACAGGCTTGTCCTTTGCTACAAAAAGGATTGGGCCACCTTGCTGCACTTTATTTACTTTTGTTACTTATTGCTCGTTACAAATTATCCTATCACAAAACTAACTGTTACCACTTGTTTCAATACTTGTAGAGAATACCTTGCTGGAAACCGCTTATCATTTCCTTCTGCTCCTCGTTGGGTTCGACACTCTTACTTATTGAAAGGACTACGATAGATCCCCTACACCTGTGGGTCATCAAGAATCTTTTCTGGCGCCGTTGCCGGGGAGTGAAGCGCCTTTGGTAGGTGGAATTTGGTAAGGAAAATTTTATATAGTGTGGTGAAATTTACTGTCACTTGTTACTATGGAAAGTAATCCTCTGAGGGGCTTGTTCGGGGTAATTTCACCCCAACCAGTAGAGCAAAGAGTTGCTCCTCAACCTACTGAAAATGAAAATGTCTGCTTTGAAATTCCTTCGGGTATGATAGAAAAACTGCTAGCTAATCCTTTTGTAGGAGATGGAACAAAGCATCCTGATGAGCATCTAATATATGTGGATGAAGTTTGTGGATTATTTAAGCTTGCAAGTGTACCCGGAGATGTTGTTAAGAAGAAGGTCTTCCCTTTATCTTTGAAGGGAGATGCATCGACATGGTATAGGCTATGTGATGATACGGGGTCATGGAACTACAAACGATTGAAATTGGAATTTCATCAGAAGTTTTATCCTATGCATCTTGTTCATCATGATCGCAATTATATATATATATATAATTTTTGGCCTCGCGAAGGAGTAAGCATCGCTCAAGCTTGGGGGAGGCTTAAATCAATGTTATATTCATGCCCCAATCATGAGTTCTCAAGAGAAATGATTATTCAAAATTTTTATGCTCGGCTTTCTGATAGCAATCACAAAATGCTTGATACTTCTTGTGCTTGCTCTTTTATGATGAAGACTATTGAATTCAAATGGGATTTATTGGAAAGAATTAAACGCAACTCTGAAGATTGGGACCTCGACAAAGGTAAGAAGTCAGGTATGACACCTAGGTTTGATTGTGTTAAAACTTTTATGGATACTGATGTTTTCCATAAATTTAGCACTAAATATGGACTTGACTCTGAGATAGTAGCTTCTTTCTGTGAATCTTTTGCTACTTATGTTGATCTCCCCAAGGAGAAGTGATTTAAATATCATCCTCCCATAGAAGTAAAAGTAGCTGCACCTATTAAAGTTGAAGAAAAGACTATCACTTATAAGGATCCTATTGTTCCTACTTCTTATGTTGAGAAACCACCTTTCCCTGTTAGGATAAAGGATCATGCTAAAGCTTCAATTGTGCTTCGTAAAAGCAATATTAAAACTTATAACCTTCTGAGCAAATTAAAGTTTAACCTGATATTGCTATTGTTAAAGATCTCTTGGCTGATAATATTGATGGGCATGTTATTTATTTCTGTGATGAAACTGCTAGAATTGCTAAACCTTGTGCTAAAGATAAACCTAGACCTGTGGTAGGCATGCCTGTTATTTCTGTTAAAATAGGAGATCATTGTTATCATGGTTTATGTGATATGGGTGCCAGTGCTAGTGCAATACCTATTAGCCTATATAGAGAAATTATGCATGATATTGCACCTGTTGAGTTAGAAGATATTGATGTCACAATTAAACTTGCCAATAGAGATACTATTTCACCAATGGGAATTGTTAGAGATGTTGAAGTCTTGTGTGGGAAAAATAAATATCCTGCTGATTTTCTTGTTCTTGGTTCCCCACAAGATAGCTTTTGTCCCATTATATTTGGTAGACCCTTCTTGAACACTGTTAATGCTAAGATAGATTGCAAAAAGGATGTTGTTACTATCGGTTTAGATGATATGTCTCATGAATTTAATTTCTCTAAATTTAGTTGAAAGTGCGTTATATCGACTAGAGGGGGGGTGAATAGGCGATTTTTATGAAAGTCTTCAAAACATGGAAGTTATGAAGACAAATGATAGAAATAAACCTATTACCATGCAGCGGAAGGTAGACTACACTAGGCAAACCATACTCAAGTATTCAATGGAGTGAAAGCACAATGACTAATAGCAGCAATGTAGTAAGGATCAGGTAGGAAGATATTATGAAGCCAAACAGAACACGCAGTCACTCGGTGAAGATAAAAGATAGTGCAATCATACAATGACTTCACAAGGACCAACAGTAAGTAAAGGGAAGGAAAGGATGAAACCAGTGACACGTTGAAGACAATGATTTGTTGGACCAGTTCCAGTTGCTGTGACAACTGTATGTCTGGTTAGGGCATCTAGGTATTTAAACCTGAGGACACACAGTCCCGGACACCCAGTCCTGAACACGCAGCTCAGGACACCCAGTCCTCACCGTATTCCCCTTGAGCTAAGGTCACACAGACCTCGCCCAATCACTCTGGTAATTCTTCAAGGTAGACTCCCAAACCTTCACAGACTTCGTTCACCGGCGATCCACAATGTCTCTTGGATGCTCAGAACGCGACGCCTAACCGGCTGGAGGATTCACAGTCCTCAAGTGTAATAAGTCTTCAGATCACACAGACAAGAAGACTTAAGTGATGCCTAATTCTCTTTGGCTTTGGGTGGTTAGGGCTTTATCCTCGCAAGGAATTCTCTCTCAAAGGCTTCGAGGTGGGTTGCTCTCAAATGACAAAAGCCGTACACTAACTTTGAGCAGCCAACCGTTTATGGTTGTAGGGGGTGGGCTATTTATAGCCACTAGGCAACCCGACCTGATTTGTCTGAAATGACCCTGGGTCACTAAGGAACTGACACGTGTTCCAACGGTCAGATTTCAAACTCACACGACAACTTTACTTGGGCTACAAGAAAAGCTGACTTGTCTGACTCTGGACAAGATTCGCTCTCATAGTCTTCACTCAAAGACATAGGTTTTGGTTAAGCATCACTTCAGTCATTCTGACTGGTTCTCTTGGACCCCACTTAACAGTACGGTGGTTCCTATGACTCCATAAAGAAGAAAAAGAACCATGAAAGATCTAAGTCTTCGAGCTCCATAGGCTTCATGCGATGTCTTCTCTTGTCATAGTCTTCAATGTGAATATCTTCATATACCACCTTTGACATCAATGTCTTCATACATTTTGAGGGGTCATCTCTGGTAGGAAAACCGAATCAATGAGGGACTTCTACCTGTGTTATCCTGCAATTCTCACAAACACATTAGTCCCTCAACTAGGTTTGTCGTCAATACTCCAAAACCAACTAGGGGTGGCACTAGATGCACTTACAATCTCCCCCTTTTTGGTGATTGATGACAAACTAGTTGAAGTTTTCAACGGGGAATATAATATGTGAAATTGTAAAGGATAAGGAATTGTCTTCATAAGTTGCAAGGGCTCCCCCTGAAGATGTGCATACAAGTAATTTGCTTTTGGAATGCAAATGCACATGGCAGGTTGTGCTTGTGGAGATCCTCTTCAACTTATGATGACAATCCACTATGCATGTGAAGGTATGTGAATATAATGACATGCATAATGGAAAATGGACGTCTGCAAAATGATCTAAGTGCGGAATTTATCGTCGCACATGCGGAATTTATCATCGCATCACAAAATGGCAAATAAGTAGCAGACGACCATCGAGTTTAAGTGTTACAACTCAAAGAACCAAATGTATCAAAACGAGAGTTGTAAACACGAAGCAAAAATATGAAGCACCCGCCCATATGGACCCGCTTGAAGACTATCAAACTCATATGCTTCTCCCCCTTTTGTCAGTAAGGACCAAAAAGGTTTGAAGACATAGAGCATCTACTCGTTCCCATGAAGAGTAGGTGAAGCAGCAGGGTCGTCGGTGGTGTTCGGCAGTGCAGAAGAGCTTGGAGCAGTGTCGAAGCGTGCGGAAGGAGGTGGCGGTGAAGTAGCATCGTCTTCATCCTCGATCACTCTGGCATTCACAATTGCAGCAGAGGAAGAGAACTCAGAGTCTTCAAGAGATGGAGTTCGTCGCAGCACTGCCCTTCGAGGAGGTGTGGAGTCAAACTTGAAGCGCTCA
This sequence comes from Triticum urartu, assembly GCF_056163025.1. Classification (NCBI taxonomy): domain Eukaryota; kingdom Viridiplantae; phylum Streptophyta; class Magnoliopsida; order Poales; family Poaceae; genus Triticum; species Triticum urartu. Next base: position 575,990,880 of record NC_141879.1, read on the forward strand.
GAGAAGCCATCCTCTTGAAGATCATCTTCAGAACACATCAGCGTCAGCCCTTTCCATGTGCGTCGAGAGGTTTCATGAGCAACAAAGGCATTCTTGGTGGCAAGATTGCGAATGTGATTAACATCCACCAAGAGGCTTTGCATTTGACGCTTCAGCCAGTCATGATGCCTATCCTGTTTCTGATGAAGAGCCACAAGAAGCTCTCGGTCATTGAGAACACGAGTGCGCTTCTTGGGTCGTGGGGCAGTTGTACTGTTAGTGGCTTCAGTGAGAGCAGGATGCGGTGCACGTGTAGTGCCAGCCAAAGGATACACACGAGTGACTGCTTCAACTCCTTCAATGTTCTGAGAAAAACTTTGATGCTCTGCATTTTGAAGACTTAGAGGTTCCTTGGCAAGCTCAGGATAGATGGCTTCAATAGACATATCCACATCAGGCAGAAAAATCCGATGATTGCGAGCAGATGGCTGATATGAGATAGCGGAGTGAAGTTTGATCAGTCGCATTACCCATGGGGCGTAGAACTTCAAGCCAAACAGATCAGAGCCTGATGCAGCAAGTTGGCGAATGAAGAAGTCCTGTGCATTGAAGCATTTTCCATGAAGAATATAGAAGACCAAAGTCTTCATTGCACCTTCCAGCTTGGCATGTGGAGAGTGCCCTTTGATGGACCAGAGAGTTCGCCGTATGATGTGATAAATAGTCCTTGGCAGATACTCTAGGTCTTCAACAAAGAACTCTTTGGGATATTCAGCATCTTGGGGCAATGGCTTCATCATACTGAGCATCTGACTCATGTTAGGTTTAGGCTTCTGAAAGATGCTCTCCACAGCTTCACTGTGAAGTTGACAGCCAGATTCGTAGAGATCGCCGGGAGTGGGTAGACCAGTGAGCTCAATGATGTCAAAGGCTTTGGCTTCGTGATGAACATTTCCTGTCATCCACTCCAGGACCCAAGTCTTCGGATCTCTGTTATACCCGCGGATGTGAAGTGTGGCATAGAATTGGAGCAGCAACTCTTCATTCCAATGCTCTTGGTCAGTGACGAACGGCAGCAACCCAACCTCTTTGAAGCAATCCAGAGCTTCTTCCAGACAGGGCAGACCAGCTATTGCTTCAATGTCAAGACGCTTGTGTGGGAAGATGCGACCTTGATTGTAAAGAATGCAGGAGTAATAGCTTCGCTGCGGATAGCTCCAGAACCGATCAGATGATATTCTTTCCCTTGAGTAGGGGTTCCTGGAGCTATTGAAGAACGTGTTGTCTGCTCTGAAGCCATTGATATTGAAGGATCCAGGTGCTGATGCAGGACCTGGGAACCTGGGCAATCTGGGGATTGGCTTCTGTACCTGAGGCCTGTGCTCAACATGATAGTCGAACTGAGGACCGGCAATAGGTGCAGGAACAGAAGCAGTGGGAGCAGTGGCTTCGCTGACTTCTGGTGCTTTGGTTGGTGAAGGCTCCACATTAGCTTCAGCCATGACAGCGTCAGTGGCTTCAGTGGTGTTGGTGGTGGCAGCCTCAAGATTTTCAACCTCCACTTGACGAGCTGGAGGGTCGGTCACAATCACGTTCTCCTCGAGAACCGCTTCTTGGTGGGACAGGGGAGTAGCAGCTTGTGGGACTTCTTCTTCATCGGCTGATGCAGCCGGAATGTCTTCAGCAGTTTCAGCTTCAGACGCAGAGACTGGAGGCCTTGGTCCTTTGCAAAGCCTGCGCAACGCAGGCGACGCCTGTGTAGTTAGAGTTGGCTGGGCCTCAAAGTCTTCTTCCTCTTGTGGGCGATCAGCCCATGAAGCATCCTGAGCGATTGGCGTCAGAGGACGACCAATGCTGATGAGTTCGCTGTGCTCGAGCTGAGGAAGGACTGCACCATCTTCTACATGGTCATGGTGACCAATGTCTTCAGCAGCGATGGGATCAGCTGCTGGAAAGTCTTTAGCTTCATGAGCCTCTGTGAAAGCAGGCTCATGGATTGTCAGTTGGCATTCAGCGTCAGGACGAACCATGGAAATGGGTTCAACAATCAAAGGCTCTGTGGGAGCAGCCCGTTCTTTCTTGGTCTTCCTCTTCTTCTTGGAGGGGGCAGTAGGAGAGGCTTCAGGATGTTTCCTCTTCCTGGCTTCAGCCTCAGCAGTCCTCGTCTTCTTCAGCTCTGAAGCAGTTGACCGGGCTTTTGGCTTCGAGCCAGTCATTCTAGTTGGGAAGACAATGGGATCTGCTTCCTGCCTTGGTGCGAGAGGTTCGGTCACAATGGGCTTCTTCTTCTACTTAGCAGCCATCCTGGGATCAATGCCCGGACGCCCAAGGGCCTTGCGCTTCTCAGCTTCGTTGTAGCCTTGCACACACTTGTCATCCAGGCTCTTCATGCGCTCCCAAGAACCCTGAGCTTCTGCGCGTTTCTTGAGAAAGGCTTCTTTGAGCTCGTGCAGCATAATCTTGAAGTTTTTCACCTCTTGCACGCTGAGCTTGGCCATATGCTTCTTGAACTGAGCCTTTTCATAGTCAATCTTTTGCTTCAGTTCGACGATGCGCTGAGCGAGAGCTAGCTCTGAAGCAATGGCGCCATGGAAGGCGACACTGAGGCCAATGGGTAGCTGCAGATCTTCGAAGCTGATGTTTGGCGTGTCAAACCACTCATCAATGAAGTTGTGGATGATTGTCACGTCAAAGAGAGGCAGCTCATTAAAGATTTCTACTTCTTCTTTGCTCTTGATGAGTTGCTCAAGAGCGTCATCTGCAAGATCTTCATCACTTGACAGATCAATGGCGTCTTTGCGTAGAATGGCAGCAGCTGTCAGCTCGTGGCCGGTGTGTGGCAGAGGCATCTTGACCTTCTGGGGCTTGGAGATGCGTGACAAATCTTCAGACTGCACACTGTCTTCAGGAGGTGCAGTTGCCAGTGGCTTCTCCCGTGAGATTTTTGGTGCAGAGGCCGGCTTTGAAGCTTTTGGCTGCTTCAGCTTCTTTGGCTTCGGCGCTGCAGGCGCTTCATCTGATTCAGCGTCATCTACAGGCTCATTCACGGCTGTCCCTTGAACCACGATGTGAGTGATGAGACCTTCAAGATTGTAGAAGGGCCCAAGAAGATTGGGTTCAGCTTTGCGAGTTCCATCGGCACGGGGAGCAGAGGGACTAGGGTTGAAATCTAAACCCAAAGTCTTCTTGTTCTGCTTTGCTGAGTTCTGGGCAAACTGGAAGTTGCGCTTAAATAGATTGTCGTCACGACACCATAGCAGGGACGATGGGTCAGCATCCGCAGGTTGTGGTCCATGGACCATGCAGGGATAGAAGCCTTGTTCAATGGCTTCATCTCTGGTCCTGGGTTGAAGATTTTTGTAGAGGATGTCTCCCCATGGTCGCTTGATGGCATTCTTTTCAGCATATTCCTTAGTCACAAATCTGTACTTGAACCACTGTTCTGCCCAATAGCGTCGAATCCATTGGATTCGTGCCTTGCGCTGATTGTAATCCTCTTCAGGATCTGTCTTGTACAGCTCTGAGAGGTCATCGGGCAGATCTCTTAATGTTTCTCCTCGACGCTTTCTGCCACCCTTCCTTGCTGATTTTTCTGAAGCCATGAACTTTAAACTGAAAGGCTTCAATACGTTCAAAGGCTTCAAAGGTTTTCGCTTGCTGGACAAACAGGAGCTGGCTTCGGGAGAATTTATGTGATACTGTAAGAATTCTGCAAATGAATGCAGACTATGAGAACCAAGGGATTCTCCCACGGACATGTACCTGTGACAGCATTAAGGTGCGAGGGAAGGGGAAGAGGTCATATGCATTCTCAGAAGATTTTGAAGATAAATCAGTTTAGAAGACATTGACCTCATCGTGCGAAGACATTCACTCATAGATAAGGAGTTGGTTCCAGATTTGTACGAATCCACGGATCAGCACAAGTGAGGAATCTAACTACTTTGTGAAGCATAAGTGAATATAGTAGGCATGTTATGAGATGCAGTATGAAAGAGATCCAACTTGTGTGAATAGAAACTGCTTGTGGTAGAAAGTGATAAAGCTATAGGATCAAAGGGGCCGTAAAAAGGAGGTTTTATTTACCACACGAAGAACTGCTAGACGGAGTGGAAGAGGAGGCCGAGCAGTTTGATCGTCCATGCCCTAACTTGGCGATGGAGGACACCTACGGCGACGGCGGAGAAGACGATGTACGCGGTCGGCGTGAAGACGGTGTTGCAGAGGTTGCGGCAGCAAAGCGCTTCATCGACGGCGTCATCGAGGGCTAGCGGTGGCGCTAGGTTTCGTGCGAGAGTGGAAGAAGAGATAATGACTGCTGTGAGGTGTGTATTTATAGGTACAGGGGCGGCACTGCATTATTACACAGGTGCCCCTGGCGATTCACATCTGAGGAACACATGGCCATCATGCAGCATGTCGGGGGTTGTTCCACGTCCCACGCACGCCTGGATTGTCGGGTGGTCGTTCCCACTTCTCCGGGTTTCAGGTGAAGGAATGAGCATTGAAAACGGACTTAATGGTTGTCTCTGTATCTTCTGCTGACAAGGATGCAGAGAAGACATTCGACGGTTTCAATAGAATGCATATGATTTGGAGAGATAGAGTTTGAGATAGAAAGCATAGAGAGGTTAGGGTCCGATCACATTCACTTAGTTCAAAAGATTCAACAAGAAGACATATCTATAAGTGAATGCTATAGAGGACAGAACACTAGTATATATATGTATAATCAACATAGTGAAGATAATCATGAAGACATGTTGAAATTGAAGCCAAACCAAATGTGAAGACATAGCAAATGTAACGCCATGAGTGAAACACTTCAAACAGAACATTTTGGTGGTGGCGTTACCCACCATATAGGAAGTATTAGACCCAGACACGGCGCACAATTATCGTGGCGTTCCGAAGTCAAATTCCACATTAATGTATTCACACTTAGAATGTATGTCTTCATTGATTGAAGATATACTTTACTTCATGTATTGCACATCTAAGTCATCAATATGCATAAGTGTTAGGATGTGTGCCTGATCACAAGACATTTGTGGATTCCAGGATATTTAGCTCACACCGTAACTTGCAAAATCTCTTCTCATCCAAGGGCTTGGTGAAGATATCTGCCAATTGCTCTTTAGTGTTGACGTGTATCATATCAATATCTTCCTTCACAATATGATCTCTGAGAAAGTGATGACGAATTTCAATGTGCTTTGTCTTCGAGTGCTGAACTGGGTTGTTGGCAATCTTGATGGCGCTTTCGTTGTCGCAGTAAAGTGGCACTTGCTTCAGATGAATGCCATAGTCCTTGAGTGTTTGCTTCATCCACAGAAGGTGAGCGCAGCAAGATCCAGCAGCAATGTATTCAGATTTAGCAGTGGAGAGAGATACACAGTTCTGCTTCTTTGAAGACCAACATACAAGTGATCGTCCCAGAAAGTGACATGTGCCTGATGTAGACTTGCGATCCACTTTGTCACCAGCATAATCAGCATCCGAGAATCCAACCAAATCAAACTCCGAGCCCTTTGGATACCATAATCCTAGAGTTGGGGTGTGAGCCAAATATCGAAGAATTCGCTTCACAGCTAAGTGATGCGACTCCTTTGGTGCCGCTTGGAATCGAGCACACATGCAAACACTAAGCATAATATCTGGCCTAGATGCACATAGATAAAGCAAAGAACCAATCATGGAGCAGTATACCTTTTGATCGAACTCTTTACCATTGTCGTCGGGACCCAGATGATGTTTGGCTGGCATTGGCGTCGTGAAGCCTTTGCAGTCTTGCATACCGAACTTCTTCAGGCAATCTTTGAGATACTTCTCTTGAGATATGAAGATGCCGTTGCGTTGCTATCGTATTTGAAGACCGAGGAAGAACTTCAGCTCTCCCATCATGGACATCTGATATTGCTCTTGCATCATATATCCAAACTCTTCACTGTACTTCTGATTGGTGCAGCCGAAGATAATGTCATCCACATATATTTGGCACACAAACAGTTCACCATCATATGTCTTCGTGAAGAGAGTGGGGTCTAGGGAACCAGGTATCAAGACTTTGCTCTTCAGGAAGTACTTGAGTGTGTCATACCAGGCCCGAGGGGCTTGTTTGAGGCCATACAGTGCCTTGTTGAGCTTGTATACCATGTCAGGATGTTTCGGATCTTCAAAGCCAGGCGGTTGTGCAACATACACTTCTTCTTCAATCTTGCCATTGAGAAAGACGCTCTTCACATCCATTTGATATAGAAGTATGTTATGATGATTTGCATAGGCCAGCAGTATGCGTATGGCTTCAAGTCGAGCCACAGGAGCAAATGTTTCATCGAAGTCAATGCCTTACACTTGAGTATATCCTTGAGCAACGAGACGAGCTTTGTTTCTGACAACTTGACCATGCTCGTCTTGCTTGTTTCGGTATATACATTAGGTGCCTATTATATTGTGCTTCCGAGGATCAGGACGCTTAACCAGTTCCCATACATTATTCAGCTCAAACTGTTGAAGCTCTTCTTGCATAGCTTGAATCCATTCAGGTTCCATGAAGGCTTCTTCAACTTTCTTGGGTTCTGTTATTGAGACGAATGCGAAGTGCCCACAGAAATTTGCCAGCTGAGTTGCCCTTGAACGAGTGAGTGGACCGGGTGCATTGATGCTATCAATTATTCTCTCAATCTGCACTTCATTGGCAACACGAGGATGTACAGGGTGAAGGTTTTGCTTTTGCTGATCATTGTCATTGTTAGTGGAATTGTCTTCAGGCTGATCAGGTGCAGAGATGATAAGTTCCTCTTCAGGTTGAGCTTCAGAGGGTATGATTTCTCCGGTTCCCATAAGCTTGATTGATTCGCTGGATGGAACTTCATCTAGCACATTTGGGAGGTGCTCTCTTTGTGAACCATTAGTCTCATCAAACCGCACATCCACTGTTTCAACCACTTTATAATGAAAGAGATTGAAGACTCTGTAGGAGTGCGAATCCTTTCCATATCCAAGCATAAAACCCTCATGTGCTTTTGGTGCAAATTTTGAAGTGTGATGTGGATCCTTGATCCAGCACCTGGCGCCAAATACTCTGAAGTAACTGACATTTGGCTTCTTACCAGTAAGGAGCTCATAAGATGTCTTGTTCAGAAGCTTGTTAAGATAAACACGATTGATTGTATGGCATGCAGTATCAATGGCTTCAGGCCAGAATTTTCTTGGAGTCTTGTATTCATCAAGCATCGTTCGGGCCATCTCAATGAGTGTTCTGTTCTTGCGTTCGACGACGCCATTCTGCTGTGGCATGTACGGGGCTGAGAATTCATGTGTGATGCCCAAGGTATCAAGATATGTATCAAGGCCAGTGTTCTTGAATTCAGTGCCATTGTCACTTCTGATGTGCTTTATCTTGGCGCCATAGTTGTTCATTGCTCGATTGGCGAAGCGTCTGAAGACATCCTGCACTTCAGTCTTGTAGAGGATTATGTGCACCCAAGTATATCTAGAATAATCATCAACAATGACAAAGCCATAGAGACAAGCAGTAGTAGTAAGAGTTGAGTAATGAGTGGGACCGAAAAGATCCATGTGGAGCAGTTCGAAGGGTCGAGTGGTTGTCATGATTGTCTTCGAGGGATGTTTGGCCCTCGTCATCTTCCCTGCTTCACAGGCACCGCATAAGTGATCTTTCTTGAACTTGACGCCCTCGATGCCTATGACATGCTTCTTCTTTGCAAGGGTGTGGAGGTTCCTCATGCCAGCATGCCCTAGCCTCCGATGCCAGAGCCAGCATTCTGAAGCCTTTGCTAGAAGACATACGGCAAGCTGTGGTCCTGCCGAGAAATCTACTACGTACAAATCATCTTTCCGATACCCTTCAAACACTAGAGACTTGTCAGATTCCATTAGTACAAGGCAGCGATATTTTCCAAATATTACGATCATGTTCAAATCGCAAAGCATTGAGACAGACATTAAGTTGAAGCCAAGGGATTCAACAAGCATGACTTTATCCATGTGTTGATCCTTTGAGATTGCAACTCTACCTAGACCCAGTACCTTACTTTTACTAGTGTCAGCAAATGTGATGTGACTCTTGTCGGATGGACGTAAGGTTGAGTCCATAAGAAGGCTTCTTTTGCCAGTCATGTGATTGGTACACCCACTATCAATAATCCATTCTGAAGACACTGGTGTCGTACCCTACAGTGCAGTTAGGGGGATAGGCTTCACGAAGAGAATTGTGAAGCAAAAACATTTGACGAACTAGTGGGTTATGAAAGCTTAGATCCAGATTAGGACTAATAGGGAGAGTAGCAAGCGATTCAGGAACGAAGTACATAGTAAGACCATTCGGGCATTTGATCTTGCGCCCTACAAGATGTTTAAGGTCCCCAGCAATAGCGTCAGATGATTTTGGTTTTCTGCTGGAGACCTTTCCCTGCAAAAGAGAGTTAAGATTTCTTAGCCACCCACATCTTCAAGGGTGGCTTAGAAGCAATAAGTCTAAGTGCAGCGTCTGAGAACTTTGGCTTTGGAGCCCTAGCAAAAAGTCTTGCAGGCGGACAATAGTACTCATAAGAATAGGCAGAATAGTTCTTGGTCATATGAACATGGCGGTTTGATGAACCGCGCTCATATTCATAGGCCTGAGTATGGTTTCCCTGCAAAACATTTGCGTTAGTGCGACTCAGGTGAGTCCTCTGTCTGTATGATGCCTTTGGACCGTATGAAGTCTGTGGTCTGAGGTTTGTCTTCTTCACGTGTGGTGTCATGATGACATTCATAGGAAAATTCTCCAAACACTTTTTCGGAACCCAGATCTTCTTCATAGGCGGTCCATTCCTGCAGTTAGTACCAATGTACCTGGCAAACACTTCACCATTCTGATTCTTAAACAGTTTATAGTTTGCATCAAAGGATTCATCAATGACAATGGGGTTTGCATAAGAGAAGCCAGATAGATTGGATAGATCTGCTGAAGATTCCTTTGCAGCAACCCATGTGGTTTTGGGGTACTGCTCAGGTTTCCAGTAAGAGCCATCAGCATTCATTTTCCTTACAAACCCAACACCCTCTTTCCTCGGGTTTCAGTTCAAGATCTGCTTTTTGAGGACATCACATAGTGTCTGATGCCCTTTAAGACTTTTGTACATCCCTGTTTCAAGCAATGTCTTCAACCTAGAATTCTCATCAGCAATAGCAGTGGAATCCTCAGTAGAGGGGTTAGTTCCCACATCAACAGTTGAAGATATTGCAACAGTAGCAGCAGTAGAACATTCAGCAACAGTAGTAGCATTATCATGCTCAATGCACTTAAGACATGGTGGTTCAAATCCTTCCTGAGCGAAGCTGATCTGTTCGGCGCGAAGTGACTCGTTTTCCTTTTGAAGATCTTCATGAGCCGCTCTCAATTTCTCAAGATCTTGCTTCCTTTGAAGATAATCATAGGAAAGCTTTTCATGAGTTGTTGAGAGCGTTTCATGACGACTTTCAAGTTCCTCATACTTAACGTGAAGATTTTTTATGTCTTCAATTAAGGACTCAGACCAAGTCATTTCAGCGCCTAACAGATCATCGCTTTTGTCTAACAGTTTTTGAATATGTTCCATGGCTTTCTGTTGTTCAGTTGCAATTTTAGCAAGTGTTTTGTAGCTGGGTTTTGAACCACAATCAGAGCCATCGTCACCGGATGTTTGATAGTGAGTAGTGCGTGTGTTTACCTTGGCACCGCGTGCCATGAAGCAGTAGGTAGGAGCGGAGTAGTCCTTGTCATTTGCATCGGTGTCGGTGATGAGGTCATTGTCTTCAGTGTTGAAGATGGACTTGGCAACGTATGCTGTAGCCAGACTTGCGACGCCAGAATCGGACTCCTCCTCAGAATCCACCTCCGCCTCCTCAGAAGTGGACTCCTCCTCTGAATCCATTTCCTTGCCAACAAACGCACGTGCCTTGCCAGATGAGCTCTTCTTGTGTAATGAAGACTTTGAAGAAGACTTGGAAGAAGACTTTGAGTATTTCTTCTTCTTCTTGTCATCAAAGTCATATTCCTTACTCTTCTTCTTCTTTTTGTTCTCATTGTCCCACTGAGGACACTCAGAGATGAAGTGGCCAGGTTTCTTGCACTTGTGACATGTTTTCTTCTTGTAGTCATGAGCAGAAGCTTCATCATTCCTTGAGCTTGATCGTAAAGACTTTCTGAAACCTTTCTTCTTGGTGAATTTTTGGAACTTCTTCACAAGCATAGCAAGTTCCCTTCTAATGTCTTCAGGATCATCAGAACTGCTATCAGATTATTCTTCAGATGAGGAGACAGCTTTTGCCTTCAAGGCACGAGTTCACCCATAGTTAGGACCGTAGATATCTCTTTTCTTAGAAAGCTGAAACTCATGTGTGTTGAGCCTCTCAAGTATGTCAGACGGATCGAGTGTCTTGAAATCAGGACGTTCTTGAATCATCAGGGCTAGGGTGTCAAACGAACTGTCAAGTGATCTCAGTAGTGTCTTGACGACTTCATGCTTGGTGATCTCAGTAGCACCAAGGGCTTGAAGCTCATTCGTGATGTTAGTGAGTCGATAAAATGTGAGCTGGACATTCTCATTGTCATTTCTCTTGAAGCAGTTGAAGAGGTTGCGAAGGACACTGATTCTCTGATGTCTCTGGGTTGAGACGCCTTCGTTGACCTTGGAGAGCCAGTCCCAGACTAGCTTAGATGTTTCCAAAGCACTCACGCGGCCATACTGTCCTTTGGTCAGATGACCACAGATGATATTCTTGGCAGTAGAGTCCAGTTGAACGAACTTCTTGACGTCAGCAGCAGTGACACCTTCTCCAGCCTTGGGAACGCCGTTCTTGACGACATACCATAGGTCGACGTCAATGGCTTCAAGATGCATGCGCATCTTATTCTTCCAGTAGGGATATTCAGTTCCATCGAAGACGGGGCACGCAGCGGAGACTTTAATTATCCCTTCAGTCGACATAGCTAAAACTCCAAGTGGTTAAACCGAATGACACAGAACAAGGGAGTACCTTGCTCTGATACCAATTGAAAGTGCGTTATATCGACTAGAGGGGGGTGAATAGGCGATTTTTATGAAAGTCTTCAAAACGTGGAAGTTATGAAGACAAACGATAGAAATAAACCTATTACCATGCAGCAGAAGGTAGACTACACTAGGCAAACCATAGTCAAGTATTCAATGGAGTGAAAGCACAATGACTAATAGCAGCAATGTAGTAAGGATCAGGTAGGAAGATATTATGAAGTCAAAGAGAACACGCAGTCACTCAGTGAAGATAAAAGATAGTGCAATCATACAATGACTTCACAAGGACCAACAGTAAGTAAAGGGAAGGAAAGGATGAAACCAGTGACACGTTGAAGACAATGATTTGTTGGACCAGTTCCAGTTGCTGTGACAACTGTACGTCTGGTTAGGGCAGCTAGGTATTTAAACCTGAGGACACACAGTCCCGGACACCCAATCCTGAACACGCAGCTCAGGACACCCAGTCCTCACCGTATTCCCCTTAAGCTAAGGTCACACAGACCTCGCCCGATCACTCTGGTAAGTCTTCAAGGTAGACTCCCAAACCTTCACAGACTTCGTTCACCGGCGATCCACAATGTCTCTTGGATGCTCAGAACGCGACGCCTAACCGGCTGGAGGATTCACAGTCCTCAAGTGTAATAAGTCTTTAGATCACACAGACAAGAAGACTTAAGTGATGCCTAATTCTCTTTGGCTTTGGGTTCTTAGGGCTTTATCCTCGCAAGGAATTCTCTCTCAAAGGCTTCGAGGTGGGTTGCTCTCAAACGACAAAAGCCGTACACTAACTTTGAGCAGCTAACCGTTTATGGTTGTAGGGGGTGGGCTATTTATAGCCACTAGGCAACCCGACCTGATTTGTCCGAAATGACCCTGGGTCACTAAGGAACTGACACGTGTTCCAACGGTCAGATTTCAAACTCACACGGCAACTTTACTTGGGCTACAAGCAAAGCTGACTTGTCCGACTTTGGACAAGATTCGCTCTCATAGTCTTCACTCGAAGACATAGGTTTTGGTTAAGCATCACTTCAGTCATTCTAACTGGTTCTCTTGGACCCCACTTAACAGTACGGTGGTTCCTATGACTCAATAAAGAAGAAAAAGAACCACAAAAGATCTAAGTCTTCGAGCTCCATAGGCTTCATGCGATGTCTTCTCGTGTCATAGTCTTCAATGTGAATATCTTCATATACCACCTTTGACATCAATGTCTTCATACATTTTTAGGGGTCATCTCTAGTAGGAAAACCGAATCAATGAGGGACTTCTACCTGTGTTATCCTGCAATTCTCACAAACACATTAGTCCCTCAACTAGGTTTGTCGTCAATACTCCAAAACCAACTAGGGGTGGCACTAGATGCACTTACATTAGTAGACAACACCGTGAAGAAGAATTACCTAGTAAGGATGAAATTATTGGTCTTGCTTCTATTGCCGTACCTCCTAGTGATCCTTTAGAACAATATTTGCTAGACCACGAAAATGATATGTTTATGAATGAAAGAAGGGGAATAGATGAAGTATTCTTTAAATAGGAACCTATTCTGAAACACAATTTGCCTGTTGAAATCCTAGGGGATCCTCCTCCACCCAAGGGTGATCCCGTGTTTGAGCTTAAACCATTGCCTGATACTCTTAAATATGCTTATCTTGATGAGAAAAAGATGTATCCTATTATTATTAGTGCTAACCTTGCAGAGCATGAGGAAGAGAGATTATTGAAAACTCTGAAGAAGCACCGTGCTGCTATTGGTTATACTCTTGATGATCTTAAGGGCATTAGTCCCACTCTATGTCAACATAAAATAAATTTGGAAGAAGATGCTAAACCAGTTCGTGATCATCAACGACGGCTGAATCCTAAAATGAAAGAAGTGGTAAGAAAGGAAATAATAAAGCTCCTTGAGGCAGGTATAATCTATCCCGTTGCTGATAGTCAGTGGGTAAGTCCTGTCCACTGTGTCCCTAAGAAGGGAGGTATTACTTTCGTTCCTAATGATAAAGATGAATTGATTCCTCAAAGAATTATTACAGGTTATAGGATGGTTATTGATTTCCGCAAATTAAATAAGGCCACTAAAAAGGATCATTACCCCTTACCTTTTATCGATCAGATGCTAGAAAGATTATCCAAACATACACATTTTTTGCTTTCTAGATGGTTATTCTGGTTTCTCTCAAATACCTGTGTCGGCCAAGGATCAATCAAAGACTACTTTTATGTGCCATTTTGGTACTTTTGCTTATAGACGTATGCCTTTTGGTTTATGTAATGCACCTGCTACCTTTCAAATATGCATGATGGCTATATTCTCTGACTTTTGTGAAAAGATTTGTGAGGTTTTCATGGACGATTTCTCCGTCTATGGATCTTCTTTTGATGATTGCTTGAGCAACCTTGATCGAGTTTTGCAGAGATGTGAAGAAACTAATCTTGTCTTGAATTGGGAAAAGTGCCACTTTATGGTTAATGAAGGTATTGTCTTGGGGCATAAAGTTTCTGAAAGAGGTATTGAGGTTGATAAAGCCAAGGTTGATGCTATTGAAAAGATGTCATGCCCCAAGGACATCAAAGGTATAAGAAGTTTCCTTGGTCACGCTGGATTTTATAGGAGGTTCATTAAGGACTTCCCAAAAATTTCTCGGCCTCTGACTAATTTATTACAAAAAGATATGCCATTGTCTTTGATGATGATTGTGTAGAAGCATTTGAAAAACTTAAGAAAGCATTGATCTCTGCACCTATTGTTCAGCCATCTGATTGGAATTTACCATTTGAAATTATGTGTGATGCTAGTGATTATGCTGTAGGTGTTGTTCTAGGGCAAAGAGTTGATAAGAAATTAAATGTTATTCAATATGCTAGTAAAACCCTAGACAATGCTCAAAGAAATTATGCTACTACTGAAAAAGAATTCTTAGCAGTTGTATTTGCTTGTGATAAGTTCAGACCTTATATTGTTGATTCTAAAGTAACTATTCACACTGATCATGCTGCTATTAAATCTCTTATGGAAAAGAAAGATGCTAAACCTAGACTTATTAGATGGGTTCTCTTGCTACAAGAATTTTACTTACATATTGTTGATAGAAAGGGAGCTAAGAACCCCGTTGCAGACAACTTGTCTAGGTTAGAAAATGTGCTTGATGACCCACTACCTATTGATGAGAGCTTTCCTGCTGAGCAATTAAATGTCATAAATGCTTCCCATACTGCTCCATGGTATGCTGATTATGCTAATTACATTGTTGCTAAGTTTATACCACCTAGTTTCACATACCAGCAAAAGAAAAAGTTCTTCTACGATTTGAGGCATTACTTTTGGGATGACCCACATCTTTATAAAGAAGGAGTAGATAGTGTTATTAGACGTTGTGTACCTGAGCATGAACATGAACAGATCCTACGTAAGTGTCACTCCGAAGCTTATGGAGGACACCATGCTGGAGATAGGACTGCACATAAGGTATTGCAATCTGGTTTTTATTGGCCTACTCTCTTCAAGGATGCCCGTAAGTTTGTCTTATCTTGTGATGAACATCAAAGAATTGGTAATATTAGTAGATGTCAAGAAATGCCTATGAATTATTCACTCGTTATTGAACCATTTGATGTTTGGGGCTTTGACTATATGGGACCTTTTCCTTCCTCTAATGGATATACACATATTTTAGTTGATGCTGATTACGTTACTAAGTGGGTAGAAGCTATTCCAACTAGTAGTGCTGATCATAACACTTCTATTAAAATGCTTAAAGAAGTTATTTTTCCAAGATTTGGAGTCCCTAGATATTTAATGACTGATGGTGGTTCACATTTTATTCATGGTGCTTTCCGTAAAATGCTTGCTAAGTATGATGTTAATCATAGAGTTGCATCCCCTTATCACCCTCAGTCTAGTGGTCAAGTAGAATTGAGTAATAGAGAACTCAAATTAATTTTGCAAAAGACTGTCAATAGGTCTAGAAAGAATTGGTCCAAGAAACTTGATGATGCATTATGGGCCTATAGAACTGCATATAAAAATCCTATGGGTATGTCTCCATATAAAATGGTTTATGGAAAAGCATGTCACTTACCTCTCGAACTAGAACACAAGGCATATTGGGCTATTAAAGAGCTCAATTATGATTTTAAACTTGCCGGTGAGAAGAGGTTATTTGATATTAGCTCACTCGATGAATGGAGAACCCAAGCCTACGAAAATGCCAAGTTGTTTAAAGAAAAAGTTAAAAGATGGCATGATAAAAGGATACAAAAGCGTGAGTTTAATGTAGGTGATTATGTATTGCTATACAACTCTCGTTTAAGATTTTTTGCAGGAAAACTTCTCTCTAAATGGGAAGGTCCTTACATTATCGAGGAGGTCTATCGTTCCGGTGCCATAAAAATCAACAACTTCGAAGGCACAAATCCGAAGGTGGTGAACGGTCAAAGAATCAAGCATTATATCTCAGGTAATCCTATAAATATTGAAACCAATGTTATTGAAACCGTGACCCCGGAGGAATACATAAGGGACACTTTCCGGAACGTTTCAGACTCCGAAAAGGAATAGGTATGTGGTACGGTGAGTAAACCGACTCCAAAACACTTTTTATGGCAATATTTCTCCGTTTTGGAATATTTAGAAAAATAGAAAGATAAGAAGCAGTCCAGGAAGGACATGAGGCCTCCACGAGGGTGGAGGGCGCGCCCCTACCTCGTGGTCACCTCGTGTGCTCTCTGGACTCCGTTTTCTTACACGACACATATTTTGGTCGGTAAAAATTCATTATATAATCTCCCAGAGGTTTTGACCACTGTATCACGCAAAAATCTCTTGTTCTTGTTTTGAGCTGTTTTCTGCCAGGGTTGTCAAAGCTAAGCATCATGTCGTCCCCCTCCTCCTCCAACAATGAGGGCAACGATGCTTGGCTAATGAAGATAGAGCTGAAGAGAGAGGAACCCATGGAGACCAACAAGGATGAAGGGATCAAGAAGGCCACGGAGGACCAAGCTCCAGCAACAGAAGACATCCTTCAACTTGATCACAATCTCCTTACCCCAACTGAGATCGAAGCTTTCAAGATGATCGAGTTAGCTCGTATACAAAATAAGTATCTCACACGTGAAAATATTTTGTTGAAGGAGCATATCATCGCACTCAAAGGCATTATCCGCAATTTAGAAGACCTCCTACGCTCGATGTGCGACTACCCATCATCAACAACTCCACCTTCTTCACCAACAAAGGAGACATAATCACATGGGTATGCACTCCCCTTGGCAACTGCCAAGCTTGGGGGAGTGCCCCGGTATCGTATCACCATCACTTTTATCTTTACCGTTTTTCTTAGTTCGATCCTTTTGGTAATATCTTGATCTAGTAGAATAAAAGTTCTTAGTATGATCTAGTTGTGAGTTTTGCTTTATAATTCCTCTATGTAATCGAGTACGTGAGCTATATAATAAAGATTAGTGTTGAGTCAAGGGTTTGATTATTTTGCGATGATCCTAAGGGAATAAAAGAAAAGGGAAAGAAATAAAAAGAAACAAAGAGATCATATGGATCTTATGGAGAGTAATGAGCTCACATAGAAAAAGTATGATGAATAAAAGTTGTTGAGAGTTGGCAAACATAGTTTTGGTCATCGTTGCAATTAATAGGAAGTAATAAAGAAAGAGAGGTCTTCACATATAAATATACTATCTTGGACATCTTTTACGATTGTGAGCACTCATTAAAATATGACATGCTAAAGAGTTGACGTTGGACAAGGAAGACAACGTAATGGGTTATGTTTTCTTGCATCTGAGATAAATTATATTGTCATGGATCATCCTACATGGTTGAGCTTGCCTTCCCCCCTCATGCTAGCCAAATTCATCGCACCAAGTAGAGATACTACTTGTGCTTCCAAATACCCTTAAACCAGTTATGCCATGAGAGTCCACCATACCTACCTATGGATTGAGTAAGATCCTCCAAGTAAGTTGTCATCAGTGCAAGTAATAAAAATTGCTCTCTAAATATGTATGACTTATTAGTGTGGGAGAAAAATAAGCTTTATACGATTGTGTGATATGGAAGAAATAAAAGCGACAGACTGCATAATAAAGGTCCATATCACAAGTGGCAATATAAAGTGACATTCTTTCACATTAAGATTTTGTGCATCCAACCATAAAAGCGCATGACATCCTCTGCTTCCCTCTGCAAAGGGCCTATCTTTTACTTTTATCTCCTACCTTGCATAAGAGTCATGGTGATCTTCACCCTTCCTTTTTACATTTTATCCTTTGGCAAGCACAGTATGTTGGAAAGATCCTGGTATATATGGCTAATTGGATGTGAGTTTTCATGAACTATTATTGTTGACATTACCCTTGAGGTAAAACGTTGGGAGGCAAAACTATAAGCCCCTATCTTTCTCTATGTCCGATTAAAACTCCATACCCATAAGTATTGCGTGAGTGTCAGCAATTGTGAAAGACTATATGATAGTTGAGTATGTGGACTTGCTAAAAAGCACTTATACATTGACTCTTTCCTATGTTATGATAAATTGCAATTGCTCCAATGACTGAGATTATAGTTTGTTAGTTTTCAATGAAGTTTACGATTCATACTTCAAATTGTGATTGAATTATTACTCTAGCATAAGAAATCATATGACAAGAATTATATAAGTTTCTATTCTAAGAATGATCATGATGCCCTCATGTCCATATTTTATTTTTATCGACACCTCTATCTCTAAACATGTGGACATATTTTTCGATTTCGGCTTTCGCTTGAGGACAAGCGAGGTCTAAGCTTGGGGGAGTTGATACGTCCATTTTGCATCATGCTTTTATATCATATTTATTGCATTATGGGTTGTTATTACACATTATGTCACAATACTTATGCCTATTCTCTCTTATTTTATAAGGTTTACATAAAGAGGGAGAATGCCGGCAGCTGGGATTCTGGGCTGGAAAAG
Organism: Triticum urartu; assembly: GCF_056163025.1. Taxonomy (NCBI): domain Eukaryota; kingdom Viridiplantae; phylum Streptophyta; class Magnoliopsida; order Poales; family Poaceae; genus Triticum; species Triticum urartu. The sequence continues at coordinate 576,008,878 of NC_141879.1, forward strand.
GAGCAAATATTAGAGACCTATTCTGCACAGCTCCAAAAGTCCTGAAACGTCACGGAAAACGTTTTCAGAATATATAAAAAATACTGAGCGCAAGAAGTTCACCAGGGGGGCCACACCCTGTCCATGAGGGTGGGGGCGCGCCCCCTACCTCGTGGGCCCCCTAGTGGCCCTCCGATGTCCATCTTCTGCTATATGAAGTCTTTCGATGAGAAAAAAATCATAAGCCATCTTCTCGGACGAAACTCCGCCGCCATGAGGCGGAACCTTGGCGGATCCAATCTAGGGCTCCGGCAGAGCTGTTCTGCCGGGGAAACTTCCCTCTGGGAGGGGGAAATCATCGCCATCATCATCACCAACGCTCCTCTCATCGGGAGAGGGCAATCTCCATCAACATCTTCATCAGCACCATCTCCTCTCAAAACCCTAATTCATCTCTTGTATCCAATTCTTGTCTTCAAGTCCGGGATTGGTGCTAGTAGGTTGCTAGTAGTGTTAATTACTCCTTGTAGTTGATGCTAGTTGGTTTATTTGGTGGAAGATCATATGTTCAAATCCTATATGCATATTAATACCCCTCTGATTATGAACATGAATATGCTTTGTGAGTAGTTACGTTTGTTCCTGAGGACATGTGAGAAGTCTTGCTATTAGTAGTCATGTGAATTTGGTATTCGTTCGATATTTTGATGAGATGTATGTTGTCTCTCCTCTAGTGGTGTTATGTGAACGTCGACTACATGACACTTCACCATTATTTGGGCCTAGAGGAAGGCATTGGGAAGTAATAAGTAGATGATGGGTTGCTAGAGTGACAGAAGCTTAAACCCTAGTTTATGCGTTGCTTCGTAAGGGGCTGATTTGGATCCATATGTTTCATGCTATGGTTAGGTTTACCTTCATACTTTTGTTGTAGTTGCGGATGCTTGCAATAGAGGTTAATCATAAGTGGGATGCTTGTCCAAGTAAGGACAGTACCCAAGCACCGGTCCACCCACATACCAAATTATCAAAGTACCGAACGCGAATCATACAAATGTGATGAAAACTAGTTTGACGATATTCCCATGTGTCCTCGGGAGCGCTTTTCTCTATATAAGAGTTTGTCCAGGCTTGTCCTTTGCTACAAAAAGGATTGGGGCACCTTGCTGCACTTTATTTACTTTTGTTACTTGTTGCTCGTTACAAATTATCCTATCACAAAACTATCTGTTACCACTTGTCAGTACTTGCAGAGAATACCTTGCTAGAAACCGCTTATCATTTTCTTCTGCTCCTCGTTGGGTTCGACACTCTTACTTATCGAAAGGACTACGATAGATCCCCTACACTTGTGGGTCATCAGGGCACTAGGGAGGGGGTCTTATAGGCTGCCCCCTAGGGCTACAATGGTAATATTACACGAGAGCGGGGCCCTAGTGTCAGTGTCTGGGAGCTGGCAGTGGGGGCCGCCGGGCCTGCCGAGTCCATCGGGTGTGGGTCTCGTCGAGTCCATCGGGCGCGGGTATGGCCGGCTGCTGGGTACTGTGGCACGCCACGCCAGGCGTCATGGGACGGTCAGCGCTGCCCCGCTATAGGGTTGCGCCTTTAGGACACCGCCCGCCCCGGGCGGGGGCGTGGGGTGCGCCGTTGTCACGCCCGCCGTGGCTGACATAAAGGGGGACACACTATAGCCACACTTGCTTGCCGCTGGGGGTTGACTTCTTGAGGATGGCCGGCATGTGCGAGCAGGCCGGGCCGGGTCGCTTCACCCAGCCGGCTCGTGCTGGGAAGCCGGCGGGTTGGCAAGCCGGATTGAGGGGCCTAGCTTGCCTCGATGTTTTGAAAAGGATCTGGCTTCCATTGCCTGCCCGAGGGCCATCCCTCAACACCCTACCTGTTTATACTACTTGTGGACCTTACCCGTGGAGCTTCAATATATGCTAGTTTGTGCTAGTTGTTGTTTGTGCTAGCTGCCGTTTATGTTAGCTGATGGGTGCTCCGAATATTTTATCCGTTATGTGTAGATGTTATTTGATGAAATGTGTCATGAGCTTGTCAATCTATGTTAAAGTTGTCACCAATTGCCAATTTCAATTTAGATAATTGTCATGTACTCATCTATCTGTTATTGAGTTGAGATAGATGTTTTTGTGTCAAATGTGCTATGGATGAACGTAAAATTACGAATAACTTGTGTACTGTTTGATCTACCCGTTGGGTACCTGTCGGGTATAGACATGGGTAAATTTTCATACCCAAGAGTATGGGCATGGGTTGACTGCACGGACATGGGTATGACATTGCTCTACCGCCCCATACCCTACCAATTGTCATCCTAACACATCCAAATAACTGTGGTTTGCATCTGCTCATCCCAGAAGTACATATGCGGGAAATAAACACTGATACAATGCGGACAACCAAACAACATGCATATGTTAGTTTTTTTTGTCTGTTTTTGCAGAACTAGATGAAATATGCAATGCATTGATGAGTTGAATGGGTTTAGGCGCATTTTCACTCAAAATAGTGGAACCCACCTCACCTTGAAACGCCGCCGCGGCCACTCCAATCCACGCCCACCCCTGCCGGAGCGCGACAGCTCTCGCTCTGGGAGCGAATCCGGCCAAATCCCCATCGCCGCAATCCATTCCGGCCTAGCCGCCGCCTGCTCGGCCGTTCCCACCCAGCAAGCCGACGCAAGTGAAAAGCAGCGGGATCATTGCCCGTCCCGTCCCGTCCCGCACCACACGCGCCCACGCGACAAGGCCGCACCGTGTGCCGATGCCACGCCAGTGACGACGCCACCCCACCTCGGCCCTGCACAACTAGCTAGCCGAGCAGCGAGCATCATCGTTGGCGCCCGGGTCCCCGCAGTAATAAAAGGAGCGCAGGGGTGCGCCGCGTCAGATGGCCGCCCCCTCGCTCTCCACCCCCCTCACCACGCGGGCGCCTCTGCTCCGCCTCCTCCGCCGCCGCCGCGGCCTAGCCCTCTCCGCAGCGCCGCCCAGACTCCCCGTCTGCTCCGCGCCGCCTCGCCACCGTCGCAGCGCTCTCTTCCTCGGACTCGGAGGTGCGTTCTCCGCTACTCTGCCCCGCCCGCTCGATCCACCACCGCCCCCGGCCCGTGCTGGCTCGGCTCGGCTGGTGGTCGCGCGCTTAGCTCTCAGTAGACGACGTGCGGATCGATCTGGGATCATGGCGGTGTGCTCTCTTGGATTTTCTCATTCTAGCGGCGCTCGCCTCTCGCGTGGGATGTTTCTGGTGATCCGGTAAAAACTGCCGCCAGTGAAATAGGTGTGGTAGGGGTGGACAGACGTGGAGCGTCCCACTCCCAGATGCTGGGAGACCGGATCGTGAACGTAGGCCAAGGAAACGACCATGTATGCGACCAGTAAACGAGATGGCCCTGACAGGGAAAGAAAGGGGATGGTGATGGACACAGTTTTCAAAGGCTTTTAGACATAATTTCCACGGAGTTTTCACTATAATATGGTGGTTTCCACCGGATACTTTCTCACTTAATCATGAGTGGCACCACGACTCCTGCTATACCACTTTCCCTTTTGTCAATTTACCGGCCATTCTACAGTTATGGAGTACAGAGCTGAATCATTCTTCACATCGCATATCTAGTGCAGTTTTGCCTACATTTAATCCTATAAATGTGTAATCTACGTGATGACAGTCCATACATTTGCTTGCTCGAATCTACTAGGTGCGGGTGGAAGACACAGAAGTGGGCTGGTGAGCAGAACCATGTCGGCTTCCATATATTCGACAAAGGTGGACGCCGAATCGGCAATGACCACGAATGGAAGAGATATGGAGCTGCTACCATTCGTGAATGACAAACATGAAGGTGTCATTATTGAGATGACCACCCCAATGGATCCACAAGTTTTTTCAGCTTCCTTGAAATCTTTGTTGTCGAAATGGAGGGAGCAGGTAGTTTCATCGGCCATGGGGAATTTTGTAGAAATTTGACTTGTTAAAAATGACATCATACTATATGATGCATGTGTATATTGTGTTGCGCAGCATAAATATCCTAAATGCATAGATTAATATTTGATATGAATCATATCCTACAAGGTGTTTGATATACAAATGTGATCGCAAAGGTCTTTATAAGGTATAACTAGTGTTAAGTGTTTTCAGCTGCATAATGCACTCCCTAAGAAGGCCTAGATCAAATTATTTCAACAAGGGAAGACTCTTTTTTTTAGAACATTGTCCCATTCAATTTGTATTATGATTAATAAATCAGTAATTGTACCTAAGACATGTCATAGATAGGTAAAGATTAGTGTATGTGGATGCTAATATCAGATTTAATTAATCATGGCTACGTCAAGGAGATGATGTTACAACTTAGACTGCATAGCTGCTCAATTTTCTGTAGGATGTTTCCACTGATTCTATTTCAAATTTTGTGATCTCATTGTAGGGAAAAAGAGGTGTGTGGATAAAATTGCCAATCAGCCTTGCCAACCTTATCCAATCAGCTGTAGAGGTAGCTAAACTCACATATTTCCAGATTTCTTTGGTAGCACAACTAGTCAGATGACTCTGTATTCTTAGTTTAACTTGTCACTAAACTATTATTTCTGGATTGAAATACTTAGTAGAATCGTGTAGTACTTGTTAACTGGAAATAACAACTTTTCTAGGTTTTGATATCAGTTGGTATTAATTTATAACTCTGTCTGAACGCAGTCTTTCCTTTTTCCTTCTTTAAAGAAATGATAAAAGAGTATCCTTCTCTTACTATATAAAATCCCAGGCAAGGTTTATGTACAAGAAGCTGTTTGAAGTAGCTCTGAATCGCTTTTGCTTCATTTTGGTTTAGGAAGGATTCTGGTACCATCATGCAGAAGAAACTTACCTAATGCTTGCGTACTGGCTCCCGAACACGCCTCATACATTGCCTGTAAATGCTACTCATCGTGTGGGCGTTGGAGCTTTTGTAATGAATGACAAAAGAGAGGTACCAAATGACTATGAAAGCACTATTTAAAGGATTCAGATAATCATGCCTGTGTTGCTACCTATCTAGCCTTTTAAAATTGACTTTATAGGTAAATTATGTATCTTGTGTCATCGCTAAGACTCAATACTTTTTGCAGGTATTGGTTGTCCAGGAAAAAAGCGGTGTACTTAAGGGCTCTGGTATATGGAAATTTCCAACTGGAGTTGTTGAACCAGTAAAATATTCTGCTCTGGACATGTAGAGATGTTGTTCATAGATCTTTCTTTACCACCTTCTCTCGTTACAATCGTAAAGATCTTGATACATGTAGGGAGAAGATATTAACATTGGAGTTGTAAGAGAAGTGAAAGAAGAGACAGGGGTATGTACTAGCATATGGGTAAACTAATCCTGACAGAATACTATTATAGCTACTCATACTCTTCTTTTTCTTCCTGGATGATGTATTAGGTTGATGCAGAATTCGTCGAGGTACTTGCCTTCAGGTAATGACTGAACCTCATGTTCTTTTTTTTTGTTCCCCCATCTCTTGAAGATCCATAGTATTATCAGGAAACTTGTGAAAGTCAATCTGATACCAACTTAGCAGTTAATATACATTTATGTGACACCTAAGCTGGCTTCTGGTACAGCATGCAAAATATGTGCGTGAGATGATAAGGAGGTTACTGAGATCTGCTGACACGAAACTCCATAACCTTCTGCTAGCAAGAATAATATAGGCAAAAATAAAAATGGAACACGTAGTATCAGAGCAAACGGTAAATGGAAATTAAACAGTGAAACCTTTTCTTTTGATCTATTTCAATGGCTCTACAGTTTTTTGGCAAGAACTATATGTTTAGCTTTAAGTGTGAACTAACTGTTGTCTCCTCATGTGGGTAACCAATGTGCAGGCAGAGCCACAAAGCTTATTTTGAAAAATCAGATCTATTTTTTGTGTGCATCCTAAGGCCACATTCCTTCGACATTACTAAGCAAGAGTCTGAAATCGAGGATGCTCAGGTGATTCAGATCTGCATTTTCAGCATCATGTTGTTTAATGCCGCGCTCAGAAAAGGAGACATCTTCTATTGGTTTATTTCAGTATCTTCTCAACTAGTAGTACTTCTGTGTAAACACTCTGTTGATGCTTCGCTTCTCAAATGCAGTGGATGCCGGTGGAGGAATTTGCGGCACAACCATTCGTCCAGAAACATGAACTGGTGAAGTATATTCTCGAGGTTGGCCTGGCTAAGACCGACAAGGAATACGCAGGATTTTCACCAATCAGCATAAAATCGGCGTTCTCAGAGAAACAGTCCTTGTTTTACATGAACAGGAGGGACCTGGAGAAAGCCTCAGGACCCATCATCAATACACAAAAAGATAGCTGAAATTTCAGTCAGAGTTAGGAAAGGGTCGAAGCACTCGTACCCAATTACTCTGCTGTTCGATTGGTAGCTTGTACGCCTGATTTTGACAGTATGATGCCTGCCCCCTACCATTATATCGATTCAGAAAGAGATATAACCTAGCAGAAGTGCAACGGAAGTTGTTGTACTCGGACATCAAAAAGGAAGATACTATTGCGTTGCGCGTGTTGTCAAATTTGTATCGACGAGCGTACAAATAATGGAACATATAAAAGATTTTTTGTTTTTGTTTTGGTTTTTGTTTCCCTTTGTTGTGCTGCAGCGTCTGTGTAAGACACCGTTGCCGTGTTAGCCCTTTTTTGACATGTCAATGTGAGATACCGTTGTTGTGTTACGTACCTGCGTTTGGATATTTACTTAACCTATGTTTTTTTTAACACAGTACAGACAGAAACGCTCATATACACGTGCATACACTCACATCTAAAAACGCACACACGCACACCCTACCTCTGAGCATTTTCAAAAGACTGGGCCGGCATATCCCTGGTGGGTTGGGGATACCACAGTCCCTCTAACCATCCAATCATAGATTAGTTCGCTACTTAACATATGTTTGTAGTATATCTTTGTATTGGATTTTTTTTGAAACTATCACGTCTTTATAGCAAAATCGAAAACTATACCACGTAATGCCAAAAAATCAAAACTATGACTCCGTCGGCCTCGTCTAAGCTGAAGATGGGCTTTTCGGTCTAATCTCCAATCTCCTCCATTTTTCACTCATCTTCACGTCCAAACTGCAGAATAGGTAGATCGTAGCAATCCTCGGCAGCCTACGGTCATTCTTTTTTTGCTATGGAATAGGTAAAATCTTGACTGGTGTTGTGTTTTTTTCCCGACTTCGGTCCAGCTGATTTTGGTCCACATGTCAGCCAGCCTAAAGTCAGGTGAGAATCTCAAGGCCTGTTTAGTTTTTAGCCACATATTGCCACACTTTGACACACCTCACCGTAGACAAGTTTGATTAAGTTAGGTGGGTTTTTACCACATCTAACACTTTATGAGCAGTGAACCTCGCATGTCATAGACACAAAAAATGTGATAAGATTCTCTTACTCAAACCAAAGTGTAGCTACAATTTGAGTAATCAAGTTAGGCAAGTGTGGCAAAAATAATGTGGCAACATAAGGGCATGTTCAATGCAAGGCGCCTAAACAGGCACTTCAACAATAATAAAAAAAGATTTTTTATCCTAGCGCCTGTGTGGAGTCCCATCATTCAACACACTAGATTATTGATGGCGCGTGTTGCTGCGCCCATCTATTTGTATAATGAAGTGTGAGGATTTTCTGTAAATATAAGATCACATGAAACATATTAAATTGCATAAATATAATTGTACATTATTCAGTAATATCAAGAACGGTAAAAGAAAGGTTCATACATACAAATTGGCTTGTATAACAACATACAAAACTATTTAGATAGTAAATAGAACTAATCAATACCGCCAAAGAAATAATCATTAGATTGTATATATGGTGCATAAATGACATCTTCACATGCCTCTACGAAGGGCCGCCATGTTTGGAAACAAAGAAGATATAGGTGACCCTAATGCACTTGGTTATTTCTTGTGGAGCGCATCACATTTATGGGACAAAAGTGTTGTCAAAGATTATAATTTTGAAATATCAATTAACGGTATTCTACAGACTAACATACAGGCAACGTGGAGATATATAGTAATCATATATTTCATTTTTGTTTTCTTCTTTTGTTAGAGAATAACCATACTGAAAATTGTATGTAACAACGTGGCAGACCATCAATTCCATTTGATACATGAAAAGCATTACCAAAATGAACCAGCATTGAAAGGGGTGTCGTTAGACTCGCACGAATTAAATAAGGTCCAAACTGAAATGTTAACCAATCGGGAACCGCCTGCATCACAGACAGAAAAGTAGAACTGAATAAAAGTTATAACAGAAATAAATATGAACATGCGTAAAATGTCAGTGCACCTACATACTTTTAGTACCTTCTTCTTGAGCTGCTCAAGCTAGATATCATGGCTTGGTTATGCATTAGTACTAAAATAAATTTCAGCAAGGAGTCGATCAAATTTTGTTGAATGAGTACTACCTACAGAAAAGATGAAACTTGAATCCTCTTTGACAACATAACATTTGTTCAACTGGCAACAACCAAGCTTTCTGCAATTTTGTTAAAAAAGTTTGAGAATAGTCTAGCCTGATTGGCAAGCTCGCTTCTTGCGTAACTATATTTCATCTGACACAGAGCTATCCCAAGTTTGAGCTATGGCTCCCATTGCAGTGAAACCCTGTTCGACAATACAAAAAAGGTCCTAAATTTATACCTGGCTAGAGCTATTCAGAATTTATCTCTATGAATTATATACTAAGGGGAGACGTGCTAAAGAAATAGACATTTAAAGGAATCTGTAGCAAACATTGCCTTCTGCTTAAATTTTTGGCATACCTTCAATCTGTAATAAGCAACATGAGTATTTATGAGGAGTGGGAAAATGAAATGGAAGTATGGAACAGACCTTTGTGTTCTTGAGGCCAGTTTATTAAATATTATACATATTGAGTCTGTACTCTAGAGAGCAAAAAAAAACTTACCTAATTTATAATCTTCATGTAGTATTACTGCTACTCATAACTCAACAAGGTGAAAAATAAATTTTGGATGTTGACATATATTGCAACAGAATTCAAGATGCTCATAGACTCTAGTATACTGTACTTGATAATTTGCTTGCTCCGGCATATATAGCATTTGGTTTCGTTTCAGGCACTTAATCGGCTAATCTGTAGAAGAGGGGGAAACTGTAGGAAGAGCAAGTGGTAAGTACTAAATATTTCCAACTGAGAAACTTCAGAATCACGTACTAACGGTGGAACCAAGTTTGTGTTCCATTGCTATCTTAGCATCCATCTGAAACTCAATAGATGGTATACGCAAAAGTTGTTTGATTTATAAGATGGAAGGAATTGTTGAATTAGATATTAGAATTACACAAAGTAATCTGTTACCTTGATATTTAGAATAACAATATAAAACAACTGATTGCATTTAGATTAGAACATCAAAATATTTACATGTAACAAATTTATGATTTGTCAGGTAGATGATTCAAAAGTTTTGTCCATGCTCGCTTAGGCCTACTCTTAAAGTAGATAAGTTAAACTACAGTTAGAGGGCTCGCCTATTAGTTTATCCACATGCAAACAAAGTGAAGTCATTAAGAATCTAGCAAAACTACATTGTAATCTGTTTTGCCATGGTTCTCAAAGCAACTCACATGCATAGTGGGAGATGAGGTCTACCGACACACTGATACAACAAGGCATGACTTTGCTGAAGTAAACAATAATTGAACTTGAACTTATTTCATGCCTAACTCGATGGAACGAAAAGGAACAAACACACATAGAACCGATTCTACCAAAAATATGATAAATATAAACCTTCCTTGTCGTGTAATTAATCATCGTAAAATATGAACCAATGAAAGAAGCATGAAGGAATCACATAGTATAAAAAAATATGGGATCACCATAGAGTGAACATAGATAAGAAATTGATTTGGACCGAAGGGATTCCAAATGGCACACACGTCTAGAGGAAAATGCTCAGCTGACAAAAATTCCTAGCTAATAAATTATTACTGTAATCCTGCAACAGCAACCAATACTGTCTGACAGTAACACTCTCTTCCACTTGGAGCAAAGATTCAAGTCTGCTTCATAAAATAAAACTCAGAGCGGGTAACTTCTTGTGTGCAGTACTGAAACATGATCACTAAGACACACTTCCTGCCTTTTCTAGCTGGTTGTTTCCACACAAGAAAGCTACAAAGAACATGACGTGCAGAACACACCTATGAGGATGATGGCATGATATCACTAAAGTTGAAAAGAGCAAACCGTAATTATATTTTGCAACAACCAATTACCTATATTAATCAAATGACACCATAGAAAAATTATTAGAAAGAACTACCAATACCTGAACATTGAGTTCCTCCATAAATATTTCCTTTACCTCCTCATAGCACAACGTTTTGACCTGCAACTGGCTCCACCAGAACAGAGAGAAATCGTAGATTGGATGAAATATCGTACGGGGGTGAGTGGAAGACAGAGATAAAAAAGTTTGCAAAGTTGTATGAAGGTGATTGACTGGTTACCTTGGGAGGAGGGGATTTGACGACAACGTCTAGAGGAGGAGGGTGTCATGATGCATAGATAAACGCCCAAATCTAATCCTCTTGATCCAACCCAAATCCCCTTGATTCAGGGCCACAAGGCCAGTGGCGGCAACATACGGCCCTGGATGATAGCGGCGGTGGCGTTCCACATTCCGGATCTGAGCACTCAGGTAGACGGGGGGACGTGTTGTCGTGGTAAGCAAAACGACCGAGGGGGGGGGGGGTGCTGCTACTTGGAAAGCTAGCGCTTAGCGGTGGACATTGCTGCTAGTCTGCTAGAGATCAAGAAAGAGGGAGGTGCACCATTGCTTGAGGCTGTGATAGGCGACGATGCAGGGAAGGCTGTGTCGCAGTAGGCTGTAGGATTCCTGCCCAGCCACCAGGATCGCCATGGCCGTCGCTCCCGCATCGTTCGCGACCTAGCTCGGTCGTCCATGGGAAGAGCCGCCACGCGAGCGAAAGAGACCAGGCTCGCGAGCAGGCCCAGTAGGCCCAATTGAATCTCAGGTACCCAAAAAAATCACCGGAGCAGCGGCCCGAGAAGGTTAGCGATCGTCAGGAAGCCTGTACGTGTGATTTGGGCGCGATTAAGAGCGAATCGAACGGCCAGAAAAGTCTAAAAGAGATAATCCAACTGATAAAAATGCTGATGGCCTGAGAGGGCTGGAAGGGTGCTCAGTTTTAATGTATCTAAATGTACGTAGGTGCTTGCCCTCTCGTCAACTGAGTTTGTGTGGAGAAAAGAACGGAGCGCTTGGTGCCTCGGCTGGCATCGATGCCACATATTTTCCTTCAATCGACCGGGATTCTGGAATAACTACAGGGAAATCAATCCTAGCACTAATCCTAGCAATCTTTTTTAGCGTCCGCGTTGGAGGTGCCTTAAGGAAAAGATACAGTCACGATTCAAACAACCCTTCAATCCATTTCTCCGTCTACGCCGGGGGAGCAGTGAGACCGACGTCGTAAGTGGGTGAGTCCATGACTAAATGTGTAGTGTGTGGTGAAAATTTTTCCTCTCCCTGAAAGTTCGACCACGACGCTATGTTCGGTCAGAGAAACCGACGAAGAAGAACATTTTCTGCTGTTTGTCGAGTTTGCATTTCTGATTGTGGACTGATCTGTTGCTTTTTTTTCATGAACACGCAAGATTGATAGGTGGGCTGATCTGTTGCAATACTTCTCTGAATATGTAAGGGTTTTTTCCTTATAAAAAATCGGGATTAAACCAGGCGGTGAAAGGAGCGGTTCGCCACTAGTAGTTCAAAACTTCAGATAGTCTTTTGGTAACTGACGGCGCTCGGCCGGCTTTTCCACCGTCTCCGCGACTCTTTTGGCGGTGCTTGCTCGGCTGCTCCGCCGCCGGCGCCGCACGGACCGCCGTCTTGCGCCGCTGGCCTTTGCCGCTACACAGCCTTCCCATTTCCCCTGCCCATCGGACGCTGGATGCTCTGCCGTCGGGATGCCTGGACCAGTCGCCACCTCGCCGCTCTCTGCCCGCCAGACACCTGACTGGGTGGCGCTGCGCAGCCACCACAGTATCTACCGCCGGTGCTAGAGAGGGAACCAGGCGTCCGTTGGCTGGACACGGTGATCCAGCCCCATCTAGCACCGACGGGGGACTTCGCCTCCGCCATTCGCTGGTCCTCCTGTGCACACCACCTGCTCGACCAAATGCCCCGCTAGACCAGGGAAGCTGATTCCATGTCCTTCCTGGCATCTGGCCGTGCCCGCCTCCTCCGGGGCATCTCCAGTCACCGGCCACCACAGCAAGGTGCGTGACCTATCCGACATCCTAACGTCCTCTCCTGTGACATAGTAAAAATTGTGCCGCTAATGTTGCGTTTTGCATTTTTTGAACTAGGACGCTACACCACATGCTTCCGGCGTTACAAGGCGCATTTCTTGCTTGATGGAATCGAGGATGCAGCGGAGAGCGCTGCCGGATCGCAGGAACCACCGGTGTCTCTGGCGAAGAGCCTGGCCTCTCTCGCTGAGGAGTCAACCATTGCTGCTCAGAGGCAGCGGAAGCCCCTGTCCCGGATGGAGCGGAAGAGGCTGGCCGAGCTCCGGATAAAAAAGAGGGTCAAGGCGCAGTATTTGAACGGCAAGTTTTACGATCTCATGGGTAAGGTGGTGGCTAGTGCCGATACGTTGGAGGATGCTTACGACATTGTCCGGCTGAATTCTAATGTCGATCTGGCGTCTCCAAGGGACGATGTTTGCTTCATCGCATTGGCTGAGCAGCTCAGAAGCGGAGAGTTTGATATCGCTGTGAATTCTTTCTCAGTAGCTGCAAAGAGGCAAGGAGGAGAGCGCATTGTTCTTCCACGGCTCAACTTGAAAGTTATCCAGGAAGCAGTTAGGGTGGTGCTTGAGGTTGTTTACAGGCCTCAGTTCTCCAAGATATCACATGGTTGTCGGAGTGGGCGAGGATATCACTCAGCTCTGAGGTTCATATCCACTGAAATTGGGTTTCCAGATTGGTGCTTTACTGTCCCTTTGTACAAGGAGGTGGATAGTGATGTGGTCTTGAAGCTTATTTCACAAATACAGGAAAAGATTGTTGATGACCAGTTAGTGGCATTCATGCAAGATATGTTTGATGCCGAGGTGATCAATTTGGTATTTGGAGGGTTTCCCAAGGGCCATGGAGTTCCTCAAGAAGGAGTACTTGCACCAATCCTGATGAATATTTATCTTGACAGTTTTGACCATGAAGTATTTAGGATTTGCATGAAACATGAAGGCCTTTATTCAGGGGCAAAAAATGTTACAGACAACCAGGGCTCCAAGTTGCGTCACTGGTTTAGAAGTCAAATGAAGGATGGGGATCTAAATAATGAAGATCAAACAGAGGGCCAGCCAAACGTGAGATTATATGCTTGCAGATACATGGATGAGATTTTTGTTGCAGTTGTGGGGTCCAGAGACATAGCAGAAACTGTAAAGTCTGAAGTTGTTGATTACTTAAGCAAATCGCTTTACCTGAAAGTTGATGATGGATTGTGTCTTGTGCCAGTAAAAAAGGACTCTCGGGGGTTGCAGTTTGCTGGCACCGTAGTTAAGGCCGCAACAAAAGAAAGTGCTGCGCTGAAAACTGTTCACAAGCTGAAGGAGAAGGTCCGTTTATTTGCTTGTCAGAAGCAAGAGATATGGGATGCTATGAATCTTAGGTTAGGAAAGAAGTGGTTGGCATATGGTTTGAGGAGGGTAAAGGAGTCTGAGATCAAGTCACTTGGTCTCAGTACTCCGTTGCTGGATCACATTGCACAATTTAGGAAAGAGGGCATGAAGACAGATCATTGGTTCAAAACTTTACTCAAGGTATGGATGCAGGACATCAATGCCAAAAATGAAGCTAATGAGGAGGTGCTCCTGTCAAAATACATTGCTGAACCAGCACTTCCGCAGGAACTCAGAGATGCTTTTAACAACTTTCAGAAGCAAGCTAATGATTATATCTCATCAGAAACTGCTGCTACAGAAGCACTGTTGTCCAGCTTGAAGAATAAGGAATCAATGTATACCTGCCCTGATGATGCTGCCATTAAGATTTATGCGCCTCTTAGTTATATCAAGAAGTGCCTCAATCGCTATGGTGTAACTAATCTTGAAGGTTTCCCTAAACATGTTTCAGCCCTTGTTTTGCAAGATGATGAGCTAATCATAAGTTGGTTTGCAGGAATAATTCATCGTTGGGTAAGATGGTTCTCTGAGGTTGACAATTTTAAAGAGCTTCAACTTATGTTAGTTGAATGTGTCAGGAAATCTTGCATTCGGACACTATCTGCAAAGTACCGAATGTACGAAAAATTGACAGAAAAGCGGTTTGAACTTGATGATTATGGCATTCCAATGGTCGAGGACTTTGAGGCAATGATAGCACAGCTAGAACCTAGTTCTTCCTCAGTTTCCGCTGATGAAGCTCTGACGTATGGCATTTCTAGTAGTGGCTTATGTGTGCTCACCCTCTCAAGAGTTAGAGTCCCTGCTCGGAAATTCAACTGCTTTGTCATGGGCTGCCAATCTTCATCACCAAGTTTGTACATTATTCATGTGAAGGAGAAACAGCGGTTTCCAGGATGGAGGACAGGTTTCTCATCATCAATTCATGGGAGTTTAAATGGCAGACGAATTGGGTTGTGTACCCAACATGTTAAAGATCTATATCTAGGGCAAATCTCCCTTCAGTCAGTTGATTTTGGTGTGCTGATTAGATGACTATAAGATGACCCTGAGGTTTTCAGTTTGAGAATATTGTTCCCTTTTATTGTTTGCAAATTTTAGCTGCTCCCATGATTCTCTGAAATAATTTCTTTTGCAAAGTAAATTTACTGTTTTAGATTAATTGACCGTTATTTCAAGAAGCACACATGTCACATGTGCAAAGAGTATTGGAAGATTTATAAACTCTGTCCAAAATTTCAAAAGTGCCTCTACAAATTCAGAAAGTATATTTGTATTTTGAGGGAAACATTGCTTTAACCTGATGCATCTCTATTCTGAATCTCCGTAAACTAAGTTCATTAGCTGCCCTCTTCTAATCACAATGACTCTCTACTGCTATTAAGTATTAACACTTACTTGCTCGAGGCTTCCCTTCAGGAATCGGTGAGCTAGAAAACTTTGGTGCCATCGTGCAAGTCTGGCCAAGCTTTGGGTGCTCTGTATGTGTCACTTTGATGACATGAAACTTCTCATATTCTTTCTCAATGGTTTCTTCAATCAGGCTGCTCTCTAAGTTTCCTTTGTGCCTGGGGTGTTCCTGGGCTTTCTGTATCATTTACATCTTGTAGGGTCCCATGATTAAACTGTACTGAATGTTCAGTGACGATTTTAAACTTGGACTTGCTGAATTTTCCTTCAGGGTCATGGTCACGGCACTCTGATTCCAAGAGGCTGGACGTTTGCTGTTCCAAGGTCATGAATTACATGACCATCCAAGTTCAATCAATAACTATGCTGCTGGCAAAGAAGGCATCAAGGGTTCACCGCCATGAGGGTCCGCCAATTGTTTTAGTCGCTCTCAAGGATTATCAGGTTAGTTGGGGTACTGATGTTCATATATATGTTTCATATTGATTATGATCTGGTTTCATCTCCAAAGAACTGAAGGAATGATTGCAAACAATATCAGCTAATGAACATGGAGTAGTCCAGGAAATCTCATATTGTCCATTTATTTGTTCCACCTGGAAATAAAGAAGCTAAACAATTAGCAGCTCTAAGAACAAGCATAACTTAACATCACATGCACGCTCTTGCTTCTTTACCATTTGTTTTGTTACTGTCTTATAATCTATTAAAGGTTAGTGCTCTCAACTTATGTCACTGGAATGCATTTGAATCTGGTTAGTTTTAGTTATTTCATACCGTGATGGATTGCAACAGATCACATTATTAAACACCAAATCATTTCTATGTAGCCATAGCAATGCCATCCCACCTGGATAAGGACCCAGGATGTCACCAAGGCCACATAGCTAAGTGCAAAACATGTTTGGAAGAGCAAAGAGTGGGCACGCATAAATTAGATGTCACCTGGATCTGTTTAGAAGAACGATGATAAAGGAGAAGATGACAAAATAATTTCGATCACACGTACAGAGTCACAGTACAGTACACCCACGGGTCGGTGGGTGGAAATAGTCCAAATAGTGTGTCTACCACACGGTACGTCAAATAGTGCAAGTAGGACCAACCGTGTGTGTCTGTGTGGTACCAAGGCAAATACAGCTAACTGGAAAGATGCTACCTACTGGAGGTCACTTCTAATTTGGAGCGTTCTTATCGCCAATGGTTTCTTCCTCCTTCATCAGGCCTATGGAACTCTGAGCAACGCCGGCCTGAGCTGCCATCAAATTTGCAAGTTGGGCGACCTCCCGTTTGCCGGAGTGATGGATGCCGCGGTGCACGTCCTCGTGTTCCCCTGGCCAAGGCAGGGACACATCAACCCCATGCTCCATTTCGCCACCGCCCTCGTCGATGCCGGCCTCCAAGTCACCTTCCTCCACACCGAGCACAACCTCCGCCGTCTTCCCCAGGCGCCTCTGCCACCGCGCCTACGCTTGCTTTCCATCCCTGACGGACTCCCCGACGACCACCCTCGCAGCTTCTTGGAGCTTCTGGAGTCCATGCGGAAGACCAGCAGCGCCGCATACCGTGCCCTGCTCTTGTCCGCCGACGCGCCGGTGACATGCGTTGTTGCCGATGGCACCATGCCGTTCGCCATCGATGTCGCCGAGGAGCTTGGCATCCCGGCGCTCGCCTTCGCCACGCACAGCGCCTGCAGCTACCTGGCGCTCCTGTCTATGCCCAAGCTCGTTGAGCTCGGCGAGACCCCCTTCCCTGCGGACGACCTGGTGTGCGGCGTTCCGGGGATGGAGGGCTTCCTCCGGCGCCGAGATCTTCCTCGTGGACTCTACTGCACTGAACAAGGCGAGGGAGACCCCTGGATGCTCAAGCTTGCCGAGGTCACCGCTCGCTCCAGCAAGGCATGTGCGCTCATACTCAACACCACCACGTCCATGGAGCAGCCAGCGCTCGCCCACATTGCGTCGCGCACAAGTGACGTCTTCGCTGTAGGCCCACTGCATGCCAGGTCAAGGCTCACCGCAAGCGCAAGCCTGTGGCAGGAGGACGACGGGTGCATGGCGTGGCTGGACAGCCACGAGGACCAGTCCGTCGTGTACGTGAGCCTGGGGAGCCGCGCGGTGATCACGCATGAGCAGTTCACTGAGTTCCTCTCCGGCCTGGTAGCTACTGGATATGCCTTCCTCTGGGCGCTCCGGCCGGACATGGTCCAGATGACCAGCTCCACGCTCCTCCGAGAAGCCATCGGGGCAGTGGAGGGCGGCAAGGCACACGTTGTCGAGTGGGCTCCTCAGCGGGACGTGCTGCGGCACCGGGCGGTGGGCTGCTTCCTGACACACGCCGGATGGAACTCGACGCTGGAGTGCGCCATGGAAGGCGTGCCGATGGTGTGCTGGCCCTTCTTCTCCGACCAGCAGATCAACAGCCGCTTCGTGGGCGCCGTGTGGAGGACGGGGCTGGACACGAAGGACGTCTGCGACAGAGGCGTCGTTGAGAGGACGGTGAGGGAGGCCATGGTGTCCGACGAGATCAGGGGGGTGGCCCAAGCTATGGCGCAGCAGTTGAGGCTGGATGTCGCGCAGGTGGGGTCGTCGTCGTCCGAGTTGGAGCGGCTCGTCCGCTTCATCAGGGAGCTCAGCATCAGGTCCTGTTGAAGCCCAGAACTAATGAAGACTAGCACAGCCTCTCACGCACTACATGTTCAGTTTCATACTTATTCAGTCTCAGAACTTATTCTAGCATTTCCCGAACATATATATGGAAGATGAGGAAATTGTAAGAGGAACTCAGTCTGTTGAGTTGACACCATTTCAAGGCAGTTCCCCGCAATTATGTTCTTGTGATCTAAATTCAAATGTACTAATTTTTACTTTGGTAGTCACTTGGTTCTACTTTGTAAGGGGAAAATTATGCTTATTAGTACCAGCAAATCCTCATGAGAAACACAGCTTCTTATGAGCATGCATGAGCATCTTTCTATTCAAGTACGACTGGTTAAGTGCTTATGTTCTATATATAGTTAGAGGCTTAGAGCATATAGTATAAACTGCGGTTTTGAAGATGACAACCGCCAACGTTGAGCTGCTACAAAGGCAGGCTCAGAGACAGAGCAGAAGGTAACGCGCCGACGGCTCCAACTGGGGCGGAGGTTAACAGCAAAACCGGAGAGAACCCCATGGCATCGATCCGGTGGAGGGGCGAGGACAACCGGCAGCGCGGCCGACGAGCTGACGGCGGTGCGCAGCGGGGCGGAGGAGGGGAGGAGGATGCGCAGGCCTCGCGCGAGAGGAGCAGCTGCTGCCTGCTGGGCTTGGCCAGCGAACTACGTCCCGTCCATGACTCGTATCGGTCCACCCGTGTCCGACTCCGGTCGTGGCCACAAGCCCGACTTCGACTTGCTTTGCCGGTCCTGGTGTACGAGCATATATCAATTGAAGAGAGGGCCAGGCCATGGTGTACCAGCATCGCAGACAAGCGCTTTACGTTAGTTCCTGGTTTTTCGTTGGCGAAAGAGTTGGCCAGCAGTAGTAGCCGGGATCGATGAAGCTTCTTCCGGCCGCCCTCGGCCTCGTCCTCCTCCTCCTGCTCGTTCTGAATCCCAATGGCGTGGAGGCCCGGCCAGCCCCGGCCGGTGGCCATCAGAAGAAGGCGTCGAGCGCTACCTTCTTCATCTTCGGGGATGACTTCGCCGACAACGGGAACCTTCCTCTGACCGACCCAGTCACCAGGATGTCGAGGCAATGGGCCTACCCCTACGGCTCCAACTACATTGATGCCGATGGGTTTCCGCGGCCGAATACTCCGTCCGGCCGCTTCTCAAACTATAAAATCCAGTCGGATTTCATCGGTAAGTACTACTCATATTATAATCTCATGTTATGCTGTAATCTATGGTGCATCACAATTATAACCATACTCGTTGTTTTATTGATAACTTGCAGCAACAATGCTGGGATTGGAGGAAGCCCCTCCGGCGCATGCCCGCACGGCAGAGAAAACCTGCGACCCATCCGGCATGACCTTTGCTACCGGTGGTGCAGGCGTGTTGGACAGTACATCACACGAGGTCCCCGCCCTCGCCAAGCAGGTCGACACTTTTAGGAAGATGGTCAAGGACGGGACCATCACGGAGAATCAATTGAGTCGCTCCGTAGCGCTCGTGGCCTTCTTTGGCAATGACTATGCAGGCACTGGCGTCATTGGCATAAGTAGCCCCAGCGATGTGAGTATCATATCAACGCACAATGTATATATGCATACACTAATTTGATGTATCTTACTAACTTACAATTTTCATATATGCGATGTAGATTAATGCTTATATTGGAAAGGTGACAAAAGAGATTGCAGCTAATGTGGATCAATTGTTGAAGCTTGGGGTGACAAAGGTTCTTGTCAATAACTTGCACCCTATCGGTTGCACGCCATCACACACCCGAACCAACAACTACACCACGTGTGATATTTTTGAAAACTTGGGTGCATCAATCCACAACGATAATCTGAAACAAGTTATGGCATCAAAGAAGAATGTCTACATCGTCGACGTGTACACGGCCTTTGCCAATATTGTGGATCATGCGGCAGGTATGTATCTACAAGCATTCACAAGGGTCTCATTATTTTAGAATTATCTTAATCTAATTAGATGGGGTTTGATTGTGTGCTTAAAATACTTTATCTGAACATTTTCAATTTCATGTGCATTAATGTAGGCAAAGGCTCAGAGATGTCCAAACAATTCAAGCGCAAACTATTGCCGTGCTGCGAGAGTTTGAATTCGAATGGTTACTGCGGACAGCAGGGTGAGTCATCCGCGGAGCTTCTGTACACAGTGTGCGACAAGTCGAGCAAATTCTTCTATTGGGACGACATGCACCCAACACACGCAGGATGGGAAGCTGTCATGAAACAGTTGGAAAAACCCTTGAGGGAGTTTGTAAACCGAGCGTAGGCAGCTAGGCTTTATGTATTTGTGTAGATCTTTGTATCTATGCTGACAACCTTCTGATTGTATTTGATAGTTTCATGTATTTCAAAGACTGGGATTTTCCCGATTCCATGATGAATATTATACTGTATTTGCATCTTTTTTGTGAAGACTATATTTATAAGAAGTAACTATTGTCATATGTCACATCTACAATAAATATGTGTTCTAGCTATACAAATCGAGTACTTGCCTATATACGGCCCAATATATAAGCTCAAGGCAATTCCATACCGGTTGAATATTTTGTTGTCGGCTTTGTAGTCTACCGGGTTGGCGCCTTCTATAGATGACAGGTGCCTTGTCTTTGAACTCAGGACTAAGGAGGGTAAATTTGCGTATGAATATGGGTATTTGTGGGTATCCACTTCTTTATGTTCGTGTGCAGTGCTCAAACCCGCTCAACTAGTCGTGGGTATAAAAACATGGCATAACTCTATACCCGTGCAACCAGATCCAACAGTCCGATTGATGGGTTGATAGCTTTTTCTTCGAACAATCCATCGCGGTTCACTAACCTATTGCCATCTCAGAGTCCCTTTTTCCAAACATCCAAAGTTCACTAACCCAAGTCATGGCGCAGCAGCTGAGGCTGGATGTCACCGGGGTGGGGCCTTCGTCATCCGAGTTGGAACAGCTCGTCCGCTTCATCAGGGAGCTCAGCAGCATCTGGTCCTGTCTGAAGCCCAAGGTTACTGAAGACTAGCACAGGCTACGTTGGCCTCTCATGCACTACATGTAAAATAATGGCAATTCTTGAGTTGTGTGGACCGATCATGTTTTTCTCAGAAAAAACTATGCAGCGCGATCAACGTGCAATTCACTTGTGGAGATGCTTCATCAAAGAGTAATTTGATTTTTTTTTGAGAAATCTCGCCTTCTTTACTGCTCAATAATTAAAGGTACAATGTTTTGGTCATGAGGAGACCCTAACCAAACATGACGACCTATACCTAAATTACAACCAAACTTGGCGAGATTATGCGCTTCGAAATTAAAAACTCTACGTTCATGAGTGAAAGTACATGAAATCATATCATTTTTCCTAGCAATTATTTCCTGGATGATGGCACCATGATATCCTCCCGACCCTTGCTTAATGTCCTTCACCACTTTCTCACAATCTGAAGCAACGTGCATCATCTGAATTCCCAGGTCCTCTGCAAGTGCAAGAGCTTCTCTACACGCAAATGCTTCGAGAAGAGTCAGGTCAATAATACCTGCATACACAACAAGAGAAGAGCCCAGGTAAAGCCCGGTGCTATCCCTGCATACTGCTGTTGCCACTCCACAATGGCCATGCCGACCTACGGCTCCGTCGACATTGATCTTTGCTTTGTCCCCCATCGGAGGCAGCCACCTCTGGACTTCTGCCACCCTAGGACCCGAGCTCGCACCAGGAACCCTGCTTGTTGCTGGTTTAGGCAGTCCTCGCAAATCCATCAAATATGAGTTAATGAATGAATTTGTTTGACTTGGGCTCTGAAAAATAGCTTCATAGACTGCTTTCCATCTTGTGTACCAGATAGACCATAGGGTAACAACCATAGTTGTAAACTGGTCATGGCTCAACGACTCCTGCATGTCGAAGAGAAAGTTCTTGGCACCCGGCTCCTGATTATCTCCCATACGCTGCACCACCTCTGAATCTGACAAGGCCCAAATACAACGCACCATGGTGCAACTGATTAGTGCGTGTCTCCAAGAGTCTTCCCTCCCACACAAAGGGCATGCATCAACCGTAGACATGTTCCGTTTCTTTAGCACATCTGTTGTCGGCAGTGAGTGGTGTGCCAGTCTCCACAGGAATATTTTCACTTTAGATGGAACCAAGAACCTCCAAAGCGTAGTCCAATCTTCCTCCTGTCTTGAGTTATTCGACGCACCACTTCTCCCTTCAAGCCAGTCTTCCCGCTGCATTTTGGTTTTGATAATGAATTTGTATGCAGAGCTAATAGAGAAAACACCCTTCCTATCTGGGTGCCACGCCCAAAAATCCTCCATATTCCGTGTGCACACTAGAATTTTCAAAATAGTGTCCGCATCGACAGGCAGAAATACACTACAGATGTAGTTCACATTCCATTGTGCTGTAGCTGGAATTAACAACTCTGAAACTTTAGATGGAGGATCAGCCACACGACATAAAATTGGTCTTAGTGATGATTCTTTTGGTAGCCAATTATCTGTCCAAATATCCGTTGATTGCCCATTGCCAATCCTCTTGATGATACCTTGCTTCAAGATTTCTCTGCCGTCAAGAATTGCCCGCCAAATTTGAGAGGAGCGGGAACCAAGTTCTGCTGACAGAATAGACCCTTCTGGATAGTAGCTCGCCTTGAGAATCCTAGCACTCAATGATGTAGGCTCCTACAACAACCTCCACGCCTGTCGTGATAATAATGCAAGGTTAAAAAGTTCCAATTCTCGGAAACCTAGCCCTCCCAAATACTTGGGTCTCGTCATCACTTCCCAAGAAACCCATGCAGGTTTTCTTTTTCCTTTCTTACATCCCCACCAAAATTTCCTGATAATGCTGTTAATATGTTTGCATAGTCCCCGTGGCAACCTAAAACATGACATAGAATATACCGGGATCGCCTATGCAACTGATTTAATCAAAACATCTTTGCCACCTACCGATAATATCTTACCCATCCATCCTTTGACTTTATCCCAGATGCGATCACTTATATATTTGAAAGTATCCTTTTTTGAATGACCTACATCAGTGGGCATACTCAAATATTTGTCAGTTAAAGATTCATTTGGTACTTGCAAATGCCCCTTCACCGCATCACGAACAATCTGTGGACAGCCTTTACTGAAAAATATAGAAGATTTTTTCTCTATTCACCCTCTGTCCTGATGCCAAACAATATGTTTCCAGTAGGTTTGATACCTCCTCCGCTCTATTAACACTTGCCCTGAAAAACAACAGGCTGTCATCCACGAATAAAAGATGGTTCACCGACGGAGCCGATGGGGCCACCTTGATTCCACTGAGCTGTGATAACTGATTTTGAGATTTCAATAGGCATGAAAGGCCCTCCGCTGCTAACAAGAAAAGGTATGGAGAGATAGGATCTCCCTGCCGAATTCCACGAGATGGCTTAAACTCTTCTAATTTAGTTTCGTTGAACATAATAGAAAAATAAACAGAAAAAGAGTAATTTGATGTTCAACAGCACTGGCGGAGCTTAAGCAAGGCTGAATGGGCCATGGCCCGCCCAGCTCTGGACCTCCACCTCACATTTATAGCCAGACTATCCAGCCCATCAAGCCTGCTAGTAACAATCCCTTGCTGCCAGGCCAACCCAGCCCGCCCAGCTTTTCGGAGCAAGCTCCGCCACTGATATTTGCACCTATCATTTAAGCCTTGTAGGGTCCCATGATGCTTTGGCGTTAGTGTGATTGCAAGGTCTGGAGCTTCTTTTTATTTATTTGTCCTTGTTCATAGGTGTAGCATCCAAGAATATACAGATGATAAGCGGCAAAGAAGCGGTGAAATCTGAAGAGACAAATCATCATTGTAGGTGTTACTGCAGAGCAGATGTTGCTTTTTCAGAAGAAAACACATGGCCTTAACATTTCACTTTTCAATGCGGAGATTTATCTGTGGATGATAAATGTCAAAGAAAGGATTGTAGTAGTACAAAGAGGCAGACCCTCACTGGAAGTGTTAGGCCATCTTTGATGCCGATCCTTAAAATGTCCGCACACATTCGGATCATGTTGTTCGGACGTGTTATGTCATCCAATGCGAGTCTGTATCTGTTCGCAGAGCGGTCTAGACACACTTTCTCTCGCAAACCAAAGACAAATGTGGAGGCTTTGCAGGCATTTGGACCGTACCCAAGCCCGCGTCTGGCCGCCCTGGCTCAACCAAACCCCCTCCCTTACCCGCGCGCGCTTCCAGTGCGAAACGGTTAGTGCCGCATTAATTTCGGACCAGAGCGAACTTGACCTCTCACTAGCGCCGGCATTGAAGCGATGCGTCGCAGAGAGAGCGCCACCTGATGAGGACACGAACCTGGGGTAGGGTAATAGGCCTGACCTATACGTCCTACCTAAGGTCCTTGTCCTAAGAACAAAGAAGTTCAAGAATCAGAAGAAGGGATCCAGCAAAGGTGTCGAGTGAAGTCCACTCGACCTACCATTCACTCGGAGACCTCTCTTTATCCAGGTCACTCGACCATGAAACCACTCGACATATAAGAAGACCTAAAGCCGCTCTACGCAGCAATGGTCGGGTATTTACTCATATATTTAATGATCATTTGTAGCACTTCAATACAGGCGTTACCTGTAACGCAACCCCTTTATGTACATTGAATCCTATGTAACGGAGGGGAGCTGGGGTCCTGGCGCACTCTATATAAGCCACCCCCCTCCTCTGGGACAAGGGTTCGCACCCTCTGTAACACACACGCTCATAATCCAGTCGACCGCCTCCGGGCTCCGAGACGTAGGGCTATTACTTCCTCTGAGAAGGGCCTGGACTCGTTAAACCTGCGTGTATAACTCCTCCATAGCTAGGATCTCGCCTCTACATTCCTACCCCCCATTCTACTGTCAGACTTAGAACCACAACAGTTGGCGCCCACCGTGGGGCAGGTGTCTTAGCGATTTGTTGGAGAAGTTGCAATTTTTCCGATCCCCTTCATCATGGTTTTAGGCGGAGGTTTGGCTGAGGGCCGCGAGATTCGTCTCGGCGCGCTCGTGTTTGTCGCCGATGACTCCGCTTGGCTTCAGGAGGCTCCACTCTACGTCGACGCACTCCCCGTCCACGGGGTAACCCACTTTCGCGCGTGCGTCCGCGGCGTCCTCCTGCGGCAGCCGTCGACCCAGTATCGGTCGGCTCCTGTAGCTTCCCCCTCCCTGTAGCCCGCCGGAGCAAACGTTCCGATCGATCGAGGCTTCAGCGGTGGGTGAGGCATGCGGTGGCTCGCCAGTCGTCCACCCCCCAAGTCACGGCAATCGAGCCCGACGAAACTCTCTACGACCTGTTCGACTGGCTCCATAGAGACTGCATCCGAGTGCCACAGTAGCGACCCCGCGGCGGAAGTCTTGATGGTCAATGGACCACGTAGTCCTCCTGGCTTCACCCGCGAAGACGGAGGCGATGGTGGCGGTGATCCGTCGCATGTCCACGAAGAGTACCGACCCGAACCCCTCTCTTCGCAGAGGAGGGAGGAACTTCACCGCCGGAACATGGATGCACTTCACACTCCCATCATTGGAGAAACCCCTGAGGCCCAGGCCTTAGAGGAGGCGCGCCTGGCCAACTTGGTTGAGCGCAGTCGACTGGAGAACCTCCAGCGCGCACTCGACGAGCATGCTCGGCAGCGTGCTCCTGAATCTAGTCGACGTCAACTTTTTCCACCTCCGACTCAGGTATACCAAACTCCAATCCAGAATCTCGCAGCTGCGGCCCGAATAGCGGAGTCAATCCAACCTTCCCAGTCAGAAGCTGGTCGAGGTTTGGTGCAGATCCGGGCCTTGCTCCGAGCCGCGGGAGAGCAGAATACAGTTGTATCTCAGTCGCAGAATAGGATTCACAGCAGATCCGTCGTTGCAGACACAGTCCAGTCGGCTCACAGCCCAAGATCGCCCCCGAGGCGTGAGGGACATGGAGACCGACGAGATCAGTACAGAAACCGTGAGCAGTATGATCATCAACTCGATCATGATGATCGTCGTCGAGTGCCCACGCCTCCCCGAAGGAGTGGATCATACGTGCCTCGGCAGCTGGATGACAGACGCCCTCACAGTGGTGGGCGAAGAATTCCAGTCGACCCCAGGGAACCGGGCTTTGATGCGAGATCTATTCTCGTTCAGGGTCTGGTCGACAGGAACAGAGCTCACAGAGAAGGCCCCGACAGAGATTTTCCAACCAGCAGCAGAGTGCATGTCTCAGGCCCAGAGTGCTTCAGCAGAGCCATCAGGTCTGCGGTGATTCCTCCCAACTTCAGATTTGTGACTGGAGTCAGTAAGTTCACTGGTGAGTCCAAGCCAGACACTTGGCTCGAGGATTACCGAGTGGCTGTACAGATCAGTGGCGGCAACGATGAAGTGGCCATGAAGCATCTTCCTTTGATGCTAGAGGGCTCGGCCAGGGCGTGGCTGAATCAGTTAGCTCTTGGTAGTATTTATACTTGGGAAGATCTTGCTCGAGTATTTGTCAGAACATTTGAAGGTACTTGCAAGCGGCCAGTAGGGTTGACAGAATTACAATGTTGCGTTCAGAAACCGAATGAAACTTTGAGGTATTATATCCAGAGATGGATCACGTTGCACCACACAGTGGAGAATGTGTCAGATCACCAAGCAATTTGTGCCTTCAAAGAATGCGTTAAGTATCGGGAGTTGAATCTGAAATTCGGTCGGACAGGAGATGACTCTGACTCAGATGATGGATATTGCCACCAAGTACGCCAATGGTGAAGAAGAAGACCGACTCCGGAGTGGCAAGCACAAAGCAGCCACCCACGAAACCGGAGGAGGAAACTCCAGTTGAAAGCAGAAGCGCAAAGCCGAGCCA
This sequence comes from Triticum urartu, assembly GCF_056163025.1. Taxonomy (NCBI): domain Eukaryota; kingdom Viridiplantae; phylum Streptophyta; class Magnoliopsida; order Poales; family Poaceae; genus Triticum; species Triticum urartu. The sequence continues at coordinate 576,035,581 of NC_141879.1, forward strand.
GCCGCTCCTAGTGAAGCCTTAGCCGTGACTCAGGGGAAGTTCAAGGGGAAACCTAAAGGACCGTTGAACCCCAAGAAAGTAAAAGATCAAGATGGAAATGATGTGCTGGATTTACCATGCCACATTCACACCAAGAAAGATGAGGAGGGTAATTTCATTTACCCAAAGCATACCACTCGACAGTGTCGACTCCTAATCCAGCAATTCCGGGAGAAACAGCCCAAGGAAAAGGAGAAGGAAGTAGACAAAGTTGAGGATGAGGAGGAGGACGATGATGGTTACCCCCACGTCAATTCCACTCTGATGATTTTCGCTGATGTTGAGAGTAAGAGTCGACTGAAAGTCATCAACAGAGAAGTAAACATGGTAGCCCCGGTGACACCCAGTTATTTGAAGTGGTCTCAGACTGCCATTACATTCGACCAGTCTGATCACCCAGCGCACATAGCCACCCCTGGGAGGCAAGCGTTGGTGGTCGACCCAGTGGTCGAAGGCACCCGATTGACTAAGGTTTTGATGGATGGTGGCAGTGGCCTGAATATAATATATGCGGAGACGTTGAAAGGAATGGGCATTCCGATGTCCAGACACAGTGAAAGCAATATGAGTTTCCATGGAGTCATTCCAGGAAAGAAGGCTGCATCACTCGGCCAGATTGCTCTTGACGTGGTTTTCGGTGATTACAAGAATTACCGCAAAGAAAAGTTGACATTTGAAGTTGTGGATTTCCAGAGTGCTTATCACGCTATTCTGGGCAGGCCAGCTTATGCACGTTTTATGGCTCGACCATGCTATGTGTACCTCAAATTGAAGATGCCTGGTCCTAAGGGTGTGATCACTATCACTGGCAATAGAAAGAAGGCAGAAGAATGCTTCCAGAAGGGCTCGAAGATCGCCGATGCGCAAATGATAGTAGTGGAATTGCAGGAATATCAGAAAAATGCAGATCCGAGTGATTTGCTGCGAGCTAAGAAGCCTGCCACAGATTCAGCATTTCAGTCGTCCGGTGAAACGAAACCAATTCATGTTCACCCGACTGATCCCAATGCTGCTCCGACCCACATTTCAACAACACTCGACTCCAAATAGGAAGAAGCGCTCATCCAGTTCCTCCGTGAGAACTGGGACATCTTTGCATGGAAACCTTCTGACATGCCAGGTGTTCCTAAGGGAGTGGCTGAGCATCGTTTGCGAGTCGACCCAAAAGTGAAATCAGTCAAAGAACATCTTCGACGGTCCGCCATACAGAAGAGGAAGGCAATCAGTGAAGAAGTGGCTCAGCTTCTGGAAGCTGAGTTTATCCGAGAGATTTACCACTCCGAGTGGTTAGCTAATGTTGTCATGGTCCCAAAGAAGGATGACTCATTTCGCATGTGCATCGACTTCAAACATATCAATCGGGCCTGCCCGAAAGATCACTTTCCTCTCCCTCGCATCGACCAAATAGTCGACTCGACTGCGGGGTGCGAGCGTTTGTCCTTTTTGGACGCTTATTCCGGGTACCATCAGATCCGTCTGTACGGACCCGATGAGATAAAAACAGCTTTCATCACCCCATTTGGGTGCTTCTGTTATGTCACTATGCCGTTCGGTTTGAAGAACGCTGGAGCCACATTCATGTGGATGATTCAGAAGTGCCTGCTCACTCAGATCAGTCGGAATGTGGAAGCATACATGGATGACATTATGGTCAAGTCACGTAAAGGTTCCGACCTACTGGCTGACCTTGCTGAAACCTTTGCCAACCTCAGAAGGTATGATGTCAAGCTTAATCCATCAAAGTGCATGTTTGGAGTTCCAGGCGGAAAATTACTCGGTTTTCTCGTCTCCGAACAAGGGGTCGACGCTAACCCAGAGAAAGTGGGTGCCATACTCCGGATGAAACGCCCTGTGCGTGTGCATGATGTCCAGCAGCTTACTGGTTGTTTGGCCGCCCTAAGTCAATTCATTTCTCGCCTCGGTGAAAAGGCACTGCCTCCTTACCGACTGATGAAGAAGTTAGATAAGTTCGAGTGGACTCCTGAAGCTGATGCAGCATTTGCAGAGCTTAAAGCCCTGCTTTCCACCCAGCCGTGCTTGCTGCCCCAATCAGTAAAGAGCCTTTACTGCTTTACATTGCAGCCACTGGACAAGTCGTCAGTATAGTACTTACGGTCGAGCAGGAAGAAGAAGGAAAAGCTTACAAAATTCAGCGCCCAGTATACTATGTTTCTGAAGTTTTGACTCCATCAAAGCAAAGATATCCACATTATCAGAAGCTTGTTTATGGGATCTATATGACCACAAAGAAGGTTGCGCATTACTTCTCTGATCACTCCATTACAGTCATCAGCGACACTCCATTATCAGAGATTCTGAATAATAGAGATGCAACCGGTCAAGTGGCAAAGTGGGCGATTGAACTCCTTCCCTTAGTTATCAAGTTTGAGGCAAAGAAAGCTATCAAGTCCCAAGCAATAGCAGATTTCCTCGCCGAGTGGATAGAACAACAACTGCTGACTCAAGTACACTCGGAGCAATGGACCATGTTCTTTGATGGTTCCAAGATGCTGAATGGTTCCGGTGCTGGGGTAGTACTGGTATCCCCCCGAGGAGACAAGCTCAGATATGTCCTCCAGATTCACTTTGATTCCTCCAATAACGAAGCAGAATATGATGCACTCTTGTATGGGTTGCGTATGGCCATTTCACTCGGCGTCCGTCGCCTCATGGTCTATGGCGACTCAGATTTGGTAGTCAATCAAGTGATGAGGGAGTGGGACGTCAGAAGCCCAGCCATGACTGGTTACTACAACGCAGTGAGAAAGTTGGAAAAGAAGTTTGAGGGGTTAGAGCTCCATCATATCCCCTGACTGAAAAATCAAGCAACAGATGATTTAGCAAAGATAGGCTCCAAGAGAGAAGGCATTCCCAGTAATGTGTTCCTGGAGCATATTCATACACCTTCAGTTCAAGAAGATCCCTTCAATGAAGAACCCCCGCAGCCTAAGAGTGCCACAGATTCGACTGAAGTCGAGGTCCCAGCCGTGGTCGACTTGGTCATGGAGGTGTTGGTCATCACTCCCGACTGGACAGTACCATACATTGCATATATCCTTAGGAAAGAGATCCCATAAGACGAAGAAGAGGCTCGACAGATCGTCCGTCGATCCAAGGCCTTTACTGTAATAAGAGGACAACTGTTCAGAGAAAGTGCAACTGGGGTTAGCCAGAAATGCATAACACCAGAAGAAGGCTGAGTGATCCTCCACGACATCCATTCGGGGACCTGTGGTCACCATGAGTCCTCTCGGACCATTGTGTCTAAAGCATACCGAGATGGATTCTATTGGCCACGAGCAAATGAAATGGCGAAAGACATAGTCGACAGATGTGAAGGCTGCCAGTTCTACTCCAATATGTCGCACAAACCTGCATCATCCCTGAAGACCATCCCACTCGTCTGGCCCTTTGCGGTTTGGGGATTGGACATGGTTGGTCCACTGAGGACTGGTAGGAGCGGCTTCACTCATGTGCTTGTAGCAGTCGATAAGTTTACCAAATGGATTGAAGCCAAGCCTATTAAGAATCTTGAAGCTAGTACTGCTGTCAGCTTCATCAGAGAGTTGATTTTCAGATATGGGGTTCCGCACAACATCATCACTGACAATGGATCGAACTTCGATTCTGATGAGTTCAGAACCTTCTGCGCCTCACAAGGCACACGAGTCGACTATGCTTCAGTCGCCCATCCCCAGTCGAATGGACAAGCAGAAAGAGCAAATGGCCTAATTCTCAAAGGACCGAAACCCTGACTAATGCGAGATCTCAAGCACGCAGCAGGCGCCTGGGTTGATGAGCTTCCATCAGTTCTTTGGGGATTGAGGATAGCTCCTAATCGGTCGACTGGCCGAACTCCATTCTTCTTGGTCTATGGGGCTAAAGCTGTTTTACCGAGTGACTTGCTTCATAATGCACCACGAGTTGAGCTCTTCTCTGAAGATGAAGCAGAACAAGCTCGGCAAGACGCAGTCGACCTCCTGGAGGAGGAAAGAGAGATGGCCTTGATCCGGTCGACCATTTATCAACAAGACTTGCGTCGATTCCACGCTAGACATGTGAAGGGTCGAGCCTTTCAAGAGGGAGACTTGGTTCTTTGAGTGGATCAGCAGAAACCACACAAGCTCGCGCCAGCCTGGGAAGGTCCCTTCATTGTCACCAGAGTGCTCCACAATGGAGCATACCACCTTTACAGTATCGAGCATAAGAAGGATGAGCCATGGGCTTGGAACATGGAGCTGCTCCGCCCCTTTTATACTTAAGTACTCGTTCGAATAAAATGTAATAAGAAATACCTTTGTAATTTGTTTATCAAAGACAAGAGCCTTACAGTCCTCTGGCACGATTGTTGTTGCTTTTGTTTACATCTGAAAACCCCCAGTGGGTGACTTAGCTGCGAATCTGTTTCACCTAAGTTCGAAAGAAAATCCTGCCGAGTGGTGAGCCAGCCTCCCACTCGGGGGCTTAGCTGCGAACCCGTTTCGCCTAAGTTTTCAAAATCCTACTGAGTGATGAGCCAGTCTCCCACTCGGAGGCTTAGCTGCGGTCCAGTACTCGCCTAAGTTTGTAAAATCATACCGAGTGGTGAGCAATCCTCCCACTCGGGGGCTTAGCTGCAGTCCAGTACTCGCCTAAGTTTGAAAAAATCCTACCGAGTGTTGAGCAATCCTCCCACTCGGAGGCTTAGCTGCAGTCTAGTACTCGCCTAAGTTTGTAAAATCCGATCGAGTGGTGAGCAATCCTCCCACGAGGGGGCTTAGCTACAGTCCAGTACTCGCCTAAGTTTGAAAAAATCCTACCGAGTGGTGAGCAATCCTCCCACTCGGAGGCTTAGCTACAGTCCAGTACTCGCCTAAGTTTGTAAAATCCTACCGAGTGGTGAGCAATCCTCCCACTCGGGGGCTTAGCTGTAGTCCAGTACTCGCCTAAGTTTGAAAAAATCCTACCGAGTGATGAGCCAGTCTCCCACTCGGAGGCTTAGCTGCGGTCCAGTACTCGCCTAAGTTTGTAAAATCCTACCGAGTGGTGAGCAATCCTCCCACTCGGGGGCTTAGCTGCAGTCCAGTACTCACCTAAGTTTGAAAAACTCCTACCGAGTGGTGAGCAATCCTCCCACTCGGAGGCTTAGCTGCAGTCTAGTACTCGCCTAAGTTTGTAAAATCCTACCGAGTGGTGAGCAATCCTCCCACTCGGGGGCTTAGCTGCAGTCCAGTACTCGCCTAAATTTGAAAAAATCCTACCGAGTGGTGAGCAATCCTCCCACTCGGGGGCTTAGCTGCAGTCCAGTACTCGCCTAAGTTTGTCAAATCCTACCGAGTGGAGAGCAACCCTCCCACTCTGGGGCTTAGCTGCAGTCCGGTACTCGCCTAAGTTTGAAAAAATCCTACCGAGTGGAGAGCAACCCTCCCACTCGGGGGCTTAGTTGCAGTCTAGTACTCGCCTAAGTGTGAAAAATCCTACTGAGTGGAGATCAACCCTCCCACTCGGGGGCTTAGCTGTAGTCCAGTACTCGCCTAAGTTCGAAACACATCCCTATCCGCAAGGACGGCGAGGTGCAGGTCAACTGCAACCTTCTCCTTTGGAGCTAGGCCACAAGTACAATGTGCGCTCCATCCCTATCCGCAAGGACGACGAGGTGCAGGTCGATTGCAACCTTCTCCTTTGGAGCTACGCCACAAGTACAATGTGCGCTCCATCCCTATCCGCAAGGACGACGAGGTGCAGGTCGACTGCAACCTTCTCCTTCGGAGCTACGCCACAAGTACAATGTGCACTCCATCCCTATTCGCAAGGATGACGAGGTGCAGGTCGACTACAATGTGTGCTTGATACGTCTCCAACGTATCTATAATTTTTGATTGCTCCATGCTATATTATCTACTGTTTTGAATGTTTATGGGCTTTATTATACACTTTTATATCATTTTTGGGACTAACCTATTAACCCAGAGCCCAATGCCAATTTCTGTTTTTACCCTGTTTTAGGGTTTCAAAGAAAAGGAAAACCAAACGGAGTCCAATTGACCTGAAACTTCACGGAACTCATTTTTGGAAGGAAAGAAGCCCAGAAGACTTGGAGTGCACGTCAGGGGATCTGCGAGGAGGTCATGAGGCAGGGGGGCGCGCCCTCCACCCTCGTGAGCCCCTCGTGCTCCCCCTGACGTATTTCTTCCGCCTATATATCTCCATATACCCTAAAAACATCCGGGGGGCACAATAGATCGGGAGTTCCGCCGTCAGAAGCCTCCGTAGCCACCGAAAACCAATCTAGACCCGTTCCGGCACCCGGCCAGAGGGGGCAATCCTTCTACGGTGGCCATCTTCATCATCCCGGTGCTCTCCATGACGAGGAGGGAGTAGTTCTCCCTCGGGGCTGAGGGTATGTACCAGTAGCTATGTGTTTGATCTCTCTCTCTCTCTCTCTCTCTCGTGTTCTTGAGATGGTTCGATCTTGATGTATCGTGAGCTTTGCTATTATAGTTGGATCTTATGACGTTTTCTCCCCCTTCTACTCTCTTGTAATGAATTGAGTTTCCCCTTTGGAGTTATCTTATCGCAATGAGTCTTTATAGATTTGAGAACACTTGATATATGTCTTGCCGTGCGTATCTGTGGTGACAATGGGATATCACGTGATTCACTTGATGTATGTTTTGGTGACCAACTTGCGGGTTCCGCCCATGAACCTATGCATAGGGGTTGGCACACGTTTCCGTCGTGATTCTCCGGTAGAAACTTTGGGGCACTCTTTGAGGTTCTATGTGTTGGTTGAATAGATGAATCTAAGATTGTGTGATGCATATCGTATAATCATACCCACGGATACTTGAGGTGACATTGGAGTATCTAGGTGACATTAGGGTTTTGGTTGATTTGTGTCTTAAGGTGTTATTCTAGTACGAACTCTAGGGCTGTTTGTGACACTTATAGGAATAGCCCAATGGATTGATTGGAAAGAATAACTTTGAGGTGGTTTCGTACCCTACCATAATCTCTTCGTTCGTTCTCCGCTATTAGTGACTTTGGAGTGACTCTTTGTTGCATGTTGAGGGATAGTTATGTGATCCAATTATGATATTATTGTTGAGAGGACTTGCACTAGTGAAAGTATGAACCCTAGGCCTTATTTCCACACATTGCAATACCGTTTACGCTCACTTTTATCATTCGTTACCTTGCTGTTTTTATTATTTCAGATTACAAATACCTTTATCTACTATCCATATACCACTTGTTTCACCATCTCTTCGCCGAACTAGTGCACCTATACAATTTACCATTGTATTGGGTGTGTTGGGGACACAAGAGACTCTTTGTTATTTGGTTGCAGGGTTGCTTGAGAGAGACCGTCTTCATCCTACGCCTCCCATGGATTGATAAACCTTAGGTCATCCACTTGAGGGAAATTTTCTACTGTCCTACAAACCTCTGCACTTGGAGGCCCAACAACGTCTACAAGAAGAAGGTTGTGTAGTAGACATCAAGCTCTTTTCTGGTGCCGTTGCCGGGGAGGTTAGTGCTTGAAGGTATATCTTTAGATCTTGCAATCGAGTCTTTTAGTTTCTTGTTTTATCACTAGTTTAGTTTATAAAAGAAAACTAAAAAATGGAATTAAGGTTACCTCATATGCTTCATCTTTTTAATATCCATCATGAAATAAGGATTCCGATAATTGTGCTCAAGTTCTAGAAGAAGAATGCATTAGAATGTTTGGCACTAAATATTTGAATGATGAGCATGATTGCAATGTTGTTAGTATGAATTCCTTGAATATCTATGATGCTAATGATATGCAAAGCCACAAGCTTGGGGAAGCTATGTTTGATGAAGATGATATTTTTGTCCCCCAAGTTTTGATGAGCAAATTTATTATGATGAAAGCATGCCTCCTATCTATGATGATTATTGTGATGACACGTATGCTTTAAAGAATAATGATAACAATGAAACTTGTCATCTTGATTTCAATTTTCAATCCCATGATAGTTACTTTGTTGAGTTTGCTCCCACTACTATTCAAGAGAAGAATTTTGCTTATGTGGAGAGTAGTAAATTTTCTATGCTTGTAGATCATGAAAAGAATGCTTTAGGTGCTGGTTATTGTAAGGGCATAGTTATCTCTACGGTGTTTTGGTGATTGATGACAATGCATTTGCGGACTAATCGGGTGCTTTGAGTTCTTTCAGATATTCATCCTTCGGCATGAAACGATTATTTCCCCTCGGCGCTCTACTCAAGACGGTGTAGCTTCCTTCGTGACTTTGTTGGTGGACTAAGTTCCGTAGTAGTCACCGTACTATCAAGAGGGGATCTGCTTCGGTATGGTTTGGGTGGAATCAACACGTACACGTTCTTCTCTTACCCACCGTTTCTTTCCGTCTCTCTGGTGCTCCTCTTTTCTCCTCTGTGCGTGTTTTCCTGGACCCAGCGGTAGTACCGCAGGCCACAGCGGTAGTACCGCTGAGACTCACTAAGCGGCAGTACCGCTCCTCGGAGCGGTAGTACCGCTTTATGTCCTCAGCAGCAGTACCGCTGCGGCTCTATGTTCCTACCGCCTCGACTCGAGTGCGCATTTTCTCGTGTCAGGTTTTACGGCACTAGCTGCAGTATAGCGGTAGTACGGCTGAAGCTCAGTAAGCGGTAGTACCACTTCTCGGAGCGGTAGTACCGCTGCTTGGCCTCAGCCGCAGTACCATTGTAGCTCCATGCTCCTACCGCCTCGACTCGAGTGCGCATTTTCTCGTGTTGGGTTTTATGGTACTAGCTGCGGTAGTAGTGGCGGTAGTGCTGCTTGTGAGCGGTAGTACCGCCCTGCCTCCGTGGTAGTACCGCTCTGGGTCCCAGCCCCAGCCCCTTCTCTTCTAGCGCGGCAGTACCACTGAGGGGGAGCTGTAGTACCTCTTAGGAGCGGTAGTACCGCCCTGCCCCCGCGGTAGTTCCGCTCTCTGCGGGGCTGAGTGGGGGGTAACGGGTGGATTGTTCTCCCCACTATAAAAGGGTGTCTTCTTCCCCCCCTTTGACCTACCTCTTCCACCATTAAAGCTCCATTATTGCTCCAAGCTCCATTTTCGCCCGATCTCACTCCCTAGCCAACCAAACTTGTTGATTTGCTCGGGAGTGGTTGAGAAGGCCCCGATCTACACTTCCACCAAGAGATTTTTGATTCCCCCACTCATCCTTAGCGGATCTTATTACTCTTGGGTGTTTGAGCACCCTAGACGGTTGAGGTCACCTCGGAGCCATATTCCATTGTGGTGAAGCTTCGTGGTCTTGTTGGGAGCCTCCGATTAAGTTGTGGAGTTTGCCCCAACCTTGTTTGTAAAGGTTCGGTCGCCGCCTTCAAGGGCACCAATAGTGGAATCACGGCATCTCGCATTGTGTGAGGGCGTGAGGAGAATACGGTGGCCCTAGTGGCTTCTTGGGGAGCATTGTGCCTCCACACCGCTCCAACGGAGACGTACTTCCCCTCAAAAGGAAGGAACTTCGGTAACACATCCTCGTCTTCACCGAATCCACTCTTGGTTATCTCTTACCTTTACTTGTGCAAGATCTTTAGTGTTTGTTCCCTTGCTTGCTTGTGTGCTTATTGTTGTTGCATCATATAGGTTGTTCACCTAGTTGCACATCTAGACAACCTACTTTGATGCAAAGTTTAATTTGGTAAAGAAAAGCTAAAAATTGGTAGTTGCCTATTCACCCCCTCTAGTCAATCATATCGATCCTTTCAATTGGTATCAGAGCCTCGTCTCTTTATTAAGGACTTTACCGTCCAAAGAGTATGGTTGATACCGTAGATGGAGCGGAGGAATACTCCGGTGTGAATCCTATCTCGTCTACGGGCGATGGGGGAACTTCGGTCTCTCGTGAGGAGTTCAATGTAGCCTTGGAGACATTGAAAACCTCCATGACGACCGAAGTTGAAAACATGTTTACTAAATTTCTTGAGGGGCTTAAACTATCCACCGCACCGTTGAAAGTGGGGGATCCCACCAACAAGGTGTCGGATGCTATCCCCGACAAGGGGGAAGCTAGTAGTGAAAAGACTCCTTCTTCTAATGGCAAGAATGGCACCGGCATCTTTGCCCATGTGGAGCCACCACTTGTGTATGGTGGACCGGTTCCTTCTACTCATTTGAATCATGCCGGTCCTCCTCCTAAGATTGTGAAAAATGAGGATTTTGATTCTTGGGTTTACCGCTTTAAACATCATTTAAATCATGTGAACACTAATCTTTGGAGAATCATTGAAGAAGGTTTCTACCCACATGATCCAAGCAACTTCACTCCTCGAGAAGCCGCGGACAATCAGTTCAATGAGAATTCTCTCTTCATCATTCAAGATGCAATTCCACCCGAAGACCTACCTCATCTTCGTCCCTACACCTTGGCCAAAGATGCATGGCATTGTGTCGTGTCTCTCTACCAGGGAAGCGCAAGCATTCAACGCTCCAACTATGAAGTGGTACAAGATGAGGCTGATGAGTTTGCAATGAAGGAAGATGAAGAACCTCGTGAGCTTTATCGGAGAGTCACCAAACTCGCGATCTCACTACGAGATCACGGGAGTAAGGACACGGATGACAATTGGATCAAGCGCAAATTTCTCAAGGCAATGATGCCCTATCACAAGGCCATGTCCTCCGTCATTCGCCAAAGACCGGACTTCCACACTTTGACCTCAAGCGAGGTGTTGGATGAGTTTGTGGCCATGAACATTTTGGACAAGACCGCCGACAATGCCGTGCTCCGTTCTCAACGGGGAAAGAAGCCCAACCTTGCTTTGAAGGCCAAGCTCATCGTGGAAGAAGAAGAAGAGGAAGAGGAGGAGAGCAACCCCGAAGATACAAAGTATGCATATCATGAACACATGGCACTTGCTTCAAGGCAATTTTGGAGCAAGAAAACTCGAGGAACAACTGTAGCAAAAACACCTCGAGTGGCACGAGGGGCAAGCAACGTGTAAGAACGTGCTACAATTGCGGCAACGTGAGTCATTTCGTTGCGGAATGCCCGTATGAGAAGAGGGAAGACAATGGTGGCAAACTCATCCGAAAGGACAAGGCCAAGTCGTTCTCCAACAAGAACAACTTCATCAAGAAGACTCCTCCCAAGGCCTTGGTTGTACAAGAAGAGTACAATGAGGATGATGACGATGATGAAGATGATGAGTCGGTTGCCATGGCCTCCGTCGCCATTGCCACAACGTCACGGGTGTCTCTCTTCGACTCACCTAACGAGAGCATCAACGCCAAGTGCCTCATGGCGAAAGCCACCAACAAGGTAACCTCCAACATCAAAACTACCATCATTAATCATCCTTCCCCATCGGAGAGCATTAATGAAGTTGAGGGAGCTAATGTGGAGGCTAACGAGTTTGAGGCCTTTATGGGCAAACTCAAGGGAAAATCCAAGAAGCACTTTGTTGCTCTCTTGGAACAACTTGGTGAGGCCAATGACATGATCGAGGCTCACGAAGACACCATCTCAAAGATGGAAGGGCATAGTCGTGACTATGCCGATGAGATTTCGGATCTTTCCAATGCTCTTGAGGAAGAGCGTGGTCTTCGTTTGGCTCTTGAGGAGTCATACAACGTTGATCATGCTAAGTTAGAGAAAGATTATGATCATGCCCTCGTTGTTTCTCGTGTGCTAAATTCCGAGAAGGCCAAACTCGGAGTTGATCTTGCTAGACTCAAAGAGGAGTTTGATATACTTGACAAGGCCCACAAGGCCTTGAAGGGTATTCACGCTAGTCTCAAGGAGTCTCATGATCAACTCCAAGTGAAGCTAACTAAGGAGAAAGCAACTTTTCCTCATATGGTTTTAATTGATAATGCAAATGCTACTAACCCGTGTTGTGAGCATATACATCTTGTTGAGGAAAATGCTAAGTTGAAGGAGCAACTTGAGAGAGGCCTTGCGACTTCCATACAAGGCAAGAAGAACCTCAATGATCTCTTGATCAACCAAAAGGGAGGTGTGGCGAAGGAAGGGGTTGGGTACATCCCCGACTCCAAAAACAAGAAGAAGAATGACAAGACCAAACGTCCTCCTCCCCTCATGCAAACCTTTGTGAGGGCGGGAGAAAGTGTCCCCGAGGAGAAGAAGAAGAACAAAGTCAAGAAGGGCAATGTCACCTCACCCAACAAAGCCGGTGATTTTAATCCTTCTTATGTGTTGTGCCGTGCTAGTGATGGGCATGTTTATGCCAAATTTGTTGGTCCTCTTCATGAGCACATTGAATGGTCTATTTGGGTTCCTAAGACCCTTGTTACTAACATCAAAGGACCCATTACAAAATGGGTACCTAAAACCAAGCATTGATCTCTTGTAGGTGTTTGCTTCCGGTGGTGGATCATGGTTGCTCAATAGCGGAGCTACAAATCATATGACCGGAAGCAAGGACTTGGTGGTGGACGTGCACAAGGTTCCATCTATGCCCACCAATGTCGAGTGGGGTGACGCCTCATCTTCTAAGGTATTGGGACTTGGCAAGGTGGTCATCTCTCATGATCTCACGATCGAGAAGGTCATGCTTGTTGAGTCCCTTGCATACAATTTACTTTCCGTACGTCAACTTGCAATCATGGGCTTTGCCACTTTCTTTGATATCGATACCGTGGCCCTCTTGTGGAGCAAGACTTTTAAAGTAGCCTTTGTTGGGCATGTCGAGAACGGTCTATATGTGATTAACTTTTCGGAGCGACCCACTAAGACCGCGACATGCCTAATGGCTAAAGTTGATGTGGGATGGCTTTGGCATCGCCGTTTAGCCCATGCCAATATGAGATCTTTGCAAAGTCTCCTAAAGGGGGACCATGTCCGTGGACTGACGAATGTTAGTTTTGCTAAAGATCGTGCTTGCAGTGCCTGTATCGAAGGAAAGCTACATGAGAAGGCTCACCCTCGACCATCATTTATTCAAAGAGGCCTTTGGAGCTCCTTCACATGGATCTCTTTGGGCCTCCATCCTTCGATAGTCTTTGAGGTAGAAAGTATTGCTTGGTGATTGTGGATGACTACTCAAGGTACACGTGGGTGTATTTCTTTAAGAGGAAGAGCGAGACCCAACAAACCATCATTGACTTTGCCAATGAAGCACAACGTCAACACAATGCAAAGATCTTGACAATAAGAAGTGACAACGGCACCAAGTTCAAGAACTACACCTTGGATGAATTTCTTAGTGATGAGGGAATCAAGCATCAATATTCCGCACCATACACCCCTCAAAAAAACGGTGTTGCGGAGAGGAAGAACCGGACGTTGATGGATGCGGCAAGGACCATGATGGCGGAGTTCAAGTCTCCGTACAACTTTTGGGCCGAAGCCATCAACACCGCGTGTCATGCATCAAATCGGCTCTACCTCCGCAAGGGTTTGAACAAGACCCCTTATGAGATACTCACCAGTAACAAGCCCAACCTCAAGTACTTCCGGGTATTCGGGTGTAAGTGTTTCATTCTCAAGAAAGGTGTTCAGTTGTCTAAATTTGAGGCTAGAGCTTATGAGGGCATATTTGTTGGTTATGCTACAAACTCTCATGCTTACCGTGTCCTCAATAAATCCACGGGACTTATTGAGGAGACGTGTAACGTGGAGTTTGATGAGAATAATGGCTCCCAAGTGGAGCAAAGTGGCACTTGTGATGTAGGTGATGAAATTCCTCCTCAAGCCATAAGAAGAATGGGGGTTGGTTTCATCCTACCCATTGAGGAACCCCTTGTGGCCGAAGGAGAAGGACAATGCTCCACTCAAGTGGAGCCATCACCAACCCAAGGCCCACACGCTTCCGAAGAACAAAGTGAAGGCCCTCAACCTCATGAACAAGACCTAGGGCAAGATCATACTCAAGACGGTGTTGACACACCAAGTGATGCTCAAGGTCAAGTTCTCTCCCCCGAGCAAGTTCAAGACCAAGAACAAGTTCATGACGACGCTCAAGATGATCAAGTAACCGCTCCTCAACTCACCACCGAGGAGGAATTAGAGCGTAGTGCCGCCAAAGTTGCTTCCAAGCTCTCCACCAAGGATCATCTCATGACGAATGTGCTTGGAAGCTTAAGAAAGGGGATAAGCACTCGTAGACAATTAGCAAATTATTGTGAGCATCACGCGTTTGTCTCTTGTGTGGAACCTCACAAGGTCTATGAGGCGCTCGAAGATCCGGATTGGCTCAATGCCATGCATGAAGAACTCAACAACTTCGAGCGCAACAAAGTGTGGAGATTGGTGCCAAGGCCAACGGGGAACCACAATGTCATTGGAACCAAGTGGATATTCAAGAACAAGCAAGATGCCCATGGGATTATCATTCGCAACAAGGCTTGTTTGGTAGCACAAGGCTACTCCCAAGTCGAGGGTATCGACTACGGTGAAACCTTTGCTCCCGTTGCTCGTCTTGAATCCATTCGCATGTTGATTGCATATGCTTCTCATCATAACTTTAAGTTACATCAAATGGATGTGAAGAGTGCTTTTCTTAATGGTCCCATTAATGAATTGGTGTACGTCAAGCAACCCCCCGAGTTCGAGGATCCCTACTTTCCCGATCATGTGTATCAACTCGATAAGGCACTCTATGGCCTTAAACAAGCCCCACGTGCGTGGTATGACCACCTTACCGAGTTGTTACAAGACCGTGGGTTTGAAGTTGGGATAATCGACCCCACTCTTTTTACTAAGAAGGTCAAAGGGGAGTTGTTTGTGTGCCAATTATATGTTGATGATATTATCTTTGGTTCTCCTAACAAAGCTTTCAATGAGGAATTTGCCGCTCTCATGACCTCAAAGTTCGAGATGTCCTCCATGGGGGAGTTGAAGTTCTTTCTAGGGTTTGAAGTGAAGCAAAGAAGAGAAGGAACCTTCATCAATCAATCCAAATACACTCAAGACATGCTCAAGAGATTCAAGCTAAGTGACGTCAAGCCGGCTTCCACCCCAATGCCCACCAAGTGCCAACTTGATCTAGATCCCAATGGTAAAGTGGTGGATCAAAAGGTATACCGTTCCATGATTGGATCCTTGCTTTACCTTTGTGCATCTAGACTGGACATCATGTTGAGTGTGGGAATTTGTGCACAGTTTCAAGCCGCACCTAAGGAAAGTCACTATGTGGCCGTCAAACGAATCTTTCGATATTTGGCTCATACCCCAAACTTTGGCTTATGGTACCCAAGAGGATCAAACTTCAAGCTTGTAGGGTACTCGGATTCCGATTGGGCGGGAGACAAAGTGGATAGGAAGTCCACTTCCGGAGGATGCCAATTCCTTGGTTGCTCGTTGGTAAGTTGGTCTTCCAAAAAGCAAAGTTGTGTGTCTCTCTCGTCCACCGAAGCAGAATATGTTGCGGCCGGTAGTTGTTGTGCACAACTCTTATGGATGAGGCAAACTTTAAAGGATTACGGTGTCACTTGTGACAAAGTGCCTCTTTGGTGTGACAATGAAAGTGCCATCAAGATTTCTCTCAACCCGGTGCAACACTTCAAGACGAAGCATATTGAGATTCGGTATCACTTCATCCGGGATCACATTAGGCGAGGAGAGATCGAGCTCAACTATGTCAACACTCATGACAACCTTGCAGATATTTTCACGAAGCCCTTGGATGAAGCAAGATTTCGCGAGTTAAGGCATGAGCTAAATATCATTGATTCGAGCAATGTTGCTTGAACCCATGCACACCCTACCATGCTCAATTTGTTGTCTAGTTTAGGTGTAGGCATGGACATAGGGGGAGTGTTGTTCTCTCAATGAACTCTCCCTCCCCCCATTATGCATAAATTGATCAAGTCTTTCACTTTAGCCATTGTTGATGGCACGTGTGCTTAAAAGACGAGTTTTGGTCATGGGCCCAAGGTTAAAATCTTCGCGGCGCCATACCTCTTGACTCAAACATAGGTGGCTTCGCCCACCGCCCTCTCTTGAAGAGAGGTTTCTCGGCCTCTTGCTGGTGTGTTCTTTTGCTTTTCGTTGCGGGTTTTCTGTTTTTTTAGCTAAGCCATGTAGTCTAGTTGCCGCGGTGTGCTGGGCGGTACTGCCGCTGCTGGCGAGCGGTACTACCGCTGATAAGTGGTACTACTGCTGGTGATGGACGGTACTACCGTGGTAAGCGGTACTACCACCACACCAGTGCCGCTTATGAGCGGCACTACCGCTACCCAGCATGGTACTACCGCTGCGGGGCGGGGCCAGGGGTTTTTATCGGGGCAGGGGGAGGTTTTCTTCTCCCCCATACCCATTCGCTCGCCCCCTCGTGCCTCTCCCTCTCTCCAGCACCGTTCCGCCGTGGAAGGGCTCCGGTGGATCTCCTCCTCCGGGGCGTTCCTCTCCATTTCCTTCGGTGGAGTCAATCCCCACCTCGTCCTCTTGCCATGGATGCCGGTATTGCCCACGTTCCTTCTCTCTTTTGGTCTTGCTTTTAGATCTTGTGCTTAGGGGCAATGGTGGTTGCATCTCTAGATTTTTGGCTAAATCTAGGCTTGAGTTGGTTGGAGAAGGCAACTAGATCACCTAGATTGATGTTTGGTGGGAATATTTTTGAATTTGGTAGGCCGGTAGTGCCGGATCTGTCCACGGTAGTAGGAAACCACTGTTTCACCGCCTCACGCTTTGAAACTGTTGTGTATTCGCCTCAAGCCGTACTACCGCTCCCTTTGGAGCGGTACTACCGCTTGGCCTAGGGCGGTACTACCGCTCCCTTCGGGGCGGTACTACCGCTTAGGGCGGTACTACCGTGGGCTGGTCACGGTACTACCGCTGCATGCCAATTTCCATCATTCTCCTACCTTCCCTTGATCTTTTGTTGTGTTTGTTGGCTTATGCTCGTTTCTTCTGGTTGTTTTGCCTCCTTTTGTGTTTGGCTCCAGGTGATGATATTTCCGAGCAGCAAGGTCGCCGTATCAACCCCGGGCGTGCCACCTCCAAGCGCTACCGGACCTCAGAGCCTGCCGGTGGTTCCTCGAGCACCCAACCGCCTCCAGCAAGTGCTTCTGCAACTGTTCCTCCACCTCCTCAGCAATCGAAGCGAGCCGCCAACAAGCCAAAAGGGAAGGCTGTGACTGAGATGACCAGCAAGGAGTTTTGGGAGAAGCGTCGCCGCAACCCTTATACGGTGGACCAAGAACCCACTTTGGTCAACCGTCCGTTCTGGAACCATTTTCAGTTTGCCATCTACTTTGATGTGATCAAGGCCAAGAAGAATCTCTATGTTGATGTTCGCTCCATTGACACCGATGCTATGGAGAAGGATCCAGAGTACTTTGGAGAAGCCTTTCAGATGTGCACTCAGCTGAACATTCTCAGGATCATGCAGTTCAACAAGGATTTCGATGCGGATTTGTTGGCTCAATTCTATGCCACCGTCTATCTTGGAACAGATAGCGACAGGACTCTGACTTGGATGACCAATGGCAAGCGGCTTTCTGTCAAGTGGGGGGCGTTCATGGAGTTACTTGATGTGGTGGATAACGGGCTTGAGACTCCTGTCGGTTTTCGTCCTCACCGCCATGTTACTTCCACCCACAAGCAAGCCCTTTGGCCCTACTGCACTGTGAAGGTTCACCCTGTCACTGAGAAGAAGACCTACGAGCTGTGTCCGTATCTGGACATTCTTCATCGCATATTCCGTGAGACTCTCTTCCCTCGCATTGGGAATCTGGATCAGGTTCACTCCTACCTCGTGGACATGCTCCTTTTCTGTCAGCATGAGAAGGAAGCAAACACTGGAGAGAGCCTGGATATCTCTCATGTCATGTGGTCTGAACTTGTATCTGCCGTGTCTGAGCGCAAGTGTCCTATCTATGGTCCCTTCATCATGAGGCTCATTGAGAGGGCCTGGGCACAGACTTATCCCAGAGTGCTGCTAGAAACTGGAGAGTTGGTGTCACATGAGATCAAGCGTCTGAGGAAGAAGGATAACTGGTCAGTGCCTCACACAGGGGGTCCTTCTGCTACTGCTGCCACGGGGGCCCCGTCTGCTGCTGCTGCTGCCATGGGAACTGAGGGTGAGGCTGCTCCTGATGCCCACGATGAGGACGTTAGCCACTCCAGTGCAGAACCATCTTGGCCCAGAAGCTCAAGCGCAAGATGAAGAAGCTCTTCTGCATGGAGTCCCATGGTCAGTACATGACTCATGTGGCGGAGAAGAATGCCAGGACGCGCCACAAGGAGATCATGCGTCAGTTGGGAGCCACAGTTGTCAGTGGGTCTGAGGGACAGATCACTAAAGAGGAGGACTGGATTCATCAGAACTGTCACTGGACCGACTCCGATGCCGAGCACTTTTCAACCCACGATGAAGATGCAGAGATGTGATGTTCAGGACCTTCCTCGCCCATCACCTGGAGTCGTAGTGTTCCTCTCTGCCCTTTTTGGTGTCTCGATGCCAAAGGGGGAGAGAGTTTAGGGATTTGTGTTTGCGAGTGTGTCTTTGTGTCGTTCTTTTGCTTTGCTTGCTCGTTGTTGGTTTTGTTTGGTTTTGTGCTTGTGAGACCTAAGTTCCAGACATATGGTGTAAGACATATGCTACCTTTGTTATCTTATCTATGTGTTATGCACCTCGGTATCTTATAGCTTGCATGCTTATCCTATCATATATGTTGTTCTCATACATCTTGTTTAGGTTGTTGGTCTCTAAAATATAGGGGGAGCCGTGATCCTAGTATGTGTGCCGTGCAGTCCAAAGCACTTATCTAGTGTGCACAACATCTAGGGGGAGCCTGTCTATTTTTTAGAGGCGTGGGTTCTCTTGCATTCTATGTCATTACTCTTTTCTGTGCAAATCCCATATTGTCATCAATCCACCAAAAAGGGGGAGATTGTAAGGGCATAGTTATCTCTACGGTGTTTTGGTGATTGATGACAATGCATTTGCGGACTAATCGGGTGCTTTGAGTTCTTTCAGATATTCATCCTTCGGCACGAAACGATTATTTCCCCTCGGCGCTCTACTCAAGACGGTGTAGCTTCCTTCGTGACTTTGTTGGTGGACTAAGTTTCGTAGTAGTCACCGTACTATCAAGAGGGGATCTGCTTCGGTATGGTTTGGGTGGAATCAACACGTACACGTTCTTCTCTTACCCACCGTTTCTTTCCGTCTCTCTGGTGCTCCTCTTTTCTCCTCTGTGCGTGTTTTCCTGGACCCAGCGGTAGTACCGCGGGCCACAGCGGTAGTACCGCTGAGACTCACTAAGCGGCAGTACCGCTCCTCGGAGCGGTAGTACCGCTTTATGGCCTCAGCAGCAGTACCGCTGCGGCTCCGTGTTCCTACCGCCTCGACTCGAGTGCGCATTTTCTCGTGTCGGGTTTTACGGCACTAGCTGCAGTATAGCGGTAGTACGGCTGAAGCTCAGTAAGCGGTAGTACCACTTCTCGGAGCGGTAGTACCGCTGCTTGGCCTCAACCGCAGTACCGTTGTAGCTCCGTGCTCCTACTGCCTCGACTCGAGTGCGCATTTTCTCGTGTCGGGTTTTATGATACTAGCTGCGGTAGTAGTGGCGGTAGTGCTGCTTGTGAGCGGTAGTACCGCCCTGCCTCCGCGGTAGTACCGCTCTGGGTCCCAGCCCCAGCCCCTTCTCTTCTAGCGCGGTAGTACCGCTGAGGGGGAGCTGTAGTACCGCTTAGGAGCGGTAGTACCGCCCTGCCCCCGCGGTAGTTCCGCTCTCTGCGGGGCTGAGTGGGGGGTAACGGGTGGATTGTTCTCCCCACTATAAAAGGGTGTCTTCTTCCCCCCCTTTGACCTACCTCTTCCACCATTAAAGCTCCATTATTGCTCCAAGCTCCATTTTCGCCCGATCTCACTCCCTAGCCAACCAAACTTGTTGATTTGCTCGGGAGTGGTTGAGAAGGCCCCGATCTACACTTCCACCGAGAGATTTTTGATTCCCCCACTCATCCTTAGCGGATCTTGTTACTCTTGGGTGTTTGAGCACCCTAGACGGTTGAGGTCACCTCGGAGCCATATTCCATTGTGGTGAAGCTTCGTGGTCTTGTTGGGAGCCTCCGATTAAGTTGTGGAGTTTGCCCCAACCTTGTTTGTAAAGGTTCGGTCGCCGCCTTCAAGGGCACCAATAGTGGAATCACGGCATCTCGCATTGTGTGAGGGCGTGAGGAGAATACGGTGGCCCTAGTGGCTTCTTGGGGAGCATTGTGCCTCCACACCGCTCCAACGGAGACGTACTTCCCCTCAAAAGGAAGGAACTTCGGTAACACATCCTCGTCTTCACCGAATCCACTCTTGGTTATCTCTTACCTTTACTTGTGCAAGCTCTTTAGTGTTTGTTCCCTTGCTTGCTTGTGTGCTTGTTGTTGTTGCATCATATAGGTTGTTCACCTAGTTGCACATCTAGACAACCTACTTTGATGGAAAGTTTAATTTGGTAAAGAAAAGCTAAAAATTGGTAGTTGCCTATTCACCCCCCCCTCTAGTCAACCATATCAATCCTTTCAGTTATATTGTTGAATTCATTCATGATGCTACTGAAAATTATTATGAGGGAGGAATATATGCTTGTAGGAATTGCAATAATACCAAGTTTCCTTCTATGTGCTTAAAATCTTGAAGTTTTGCTTTCTTTACCTTCCTATGCTAATTGATTATTGTTTCCATAAGTTGTTTGCTCACAAAATCCCTATGCATAGGAAGTGGTTAGACTTAAATGTGTTAGTCATATTCTTCATGATGCTCTCTTTATGTTTCAATTCTTATCCTTTATGTGAGCATCATTGAAATCATCATGCCTAGCTAGGGGCGTTAAACGATAGCGCTTGTTGGGAGGCAACCCAATTTTATTTTAGTTCCTTGCTTTTTGTTCCTGTTTAGTAATAAATAATTCATCTAGCCTCTGTTTAGATGTGGTTTTATGCTTTTAATTA
Source organism: Triticum urartu (assembly GCF_056163025.1). Classification (NCBI taxonomy): domain Eukaryota; kingdom Viridiplantae; phylum Streptophyta; class Magnoliopsida; order Poales; family Poaceae; genus Triticum; species Triticum urartu. The sequence goes on from NC_141879.1 coordinate 576,056,494, forward strand.
GTGTTTGTGCCAAGTAGAACCTTTGGGAAGACTTGGGGAGAGTCTTGTTGATCATGCTGTAAAAAACAGAAACTTTAGCGCTTACGAGAATTGCTGCCATTTTTATTTGGAGAGTGATATTTAGTTAATTCTTTTTGAAGATGATTAATAGATAAATTCCTCAGGTCCATCAATTTATTTGAGAATTTTATGAGTTCAAGAAGTATATGTTTGATCCAGATTACTACAGACTGTTCTGTTTTTGACAGATTCTGTTTTTTTCATATGTTGTTTACTTATTTTGATGAATCTATGGCTAGTAAAATAGTTTATAAACCATAGAGAAATTGGAATACAGTAGGTATAACACCAATATAAATAAAGAATGATTTCATTACAGTACCTTGAAGTGGTGATTTATTTTCTTATACTAACGGAGCTTACGAGTTTTCTGTTAAGTTTTGTGTTGTGAAGTTTTCAAGTTTTGGGTAAGGATTCGATGGACTATGGAATAAGGAGTGGCAAGAGCCTAATCTTGGGGATGCCCAAGGCACCCCAAGGTAATATTCAAGGATATCCAAGAGCCAAATCTTGGGGATGCCCCGGAAGGCATCCCCTCTTTCGTCTTCGTTCATCGGTAACTTTACTTGGAGCTATATTTTTATTCACCACATGATATGTGTTTTGCTTGGAACGTCAATTTATTTTGTTAGGATTTTCTTGCTTTTATTTAGAACAATGTTTTGCATCTTTTATTTCAATAAAAGTGGCATTGATAGCCTTTACTATGCCTATGTTACAAGTCCACATGTTGCTGTTTGCAAACAGAAAGTTTACCGCTGTTGCAATAATTCCCTAGAAAAGTAAGAATTTGATAAAATGTTGAAACCTTTTTCATATTAATATCTGATAAATTTACTACAGTTGGAATTTTCTTTCATAATTTTTGGAGCTAGGGAAGTATGGATGTTGCAGCATTCTTTACAGACTGTCCTGTTTAGGCAAATTGCTGTTATGTTTGCATTGTTTGCATATGTTTGCTTCTTTAATGATTCTATTTGAGGATAGGACAATTAATTATGCAGAGGCATTTAGTATGCAATGTTGAATAATAATTTTAGTGATTTTCTACAGTAGAGTATGATAAGGTTTTGGCAATGGTTTATACTAACTTATCTCACGAGTCCTTGTTGAGTTTTGTGTGGATGAAGCTTTTGAGATTTAGGGAGACCGTGATATGAGAGGAATTAAGGAGACACAAAAGCTCAAGCTTGGAGATGCCCAAGGCACCCCAAGATAATATTTCAAGAGGTCTCAAGCGTCTAAGCTTGGGGATGCCCCGGTTGGCATCCCACCTTTTTTCTTCAACAACTATCGGTTAGTTTTGGTTGATCCTAAGTTTTTGCTTCTTCACATGATGTTTGCTATTCCTAGATGTCATTTTATTTAGTTTTGCTTTCTGTTTGAATAAAATACCAAGATCTGAAATTTTTAAATTTTAGAGAGTCTTCACATAGTTGCATAATTATTCAACTACTCATTGATCTTCACTTATATCTTTCGGGGTAGTTTGTCATTTGCTCTAGTGCTTCACTTATATCTTTTAGAGCATGGTGGTAGTTTTATTTTGAAGAAATAGATGAACTCTCATGCTTCACTTAGATTATTTTGAGAGTCTTAATAGCATGGTAATTTGCTTAAAATCCTAATATGCTAGGTATTCAAGATTAGTAAAAACTTTCATAGAGTACTGAATACTAAGAGAAGTTTGATGCTTGATGATTGTTTTGGGATATGGAGATAATAATATCAAAGTCGTGCTAGTTGAGTAGTTGTGAATTTGAGAAGTGCTTGTGTTGAAGTTTGCAAGTCCCGTAGCATGCACGTATGGTAAACGTTGTGTAACAAATTTGAAACATGAGGTGTTATTTGATTGCCCTCCTTATGAGTGGCGGTCGGGGATGAGCGATGGTCTTTTCCTACCAATCTATCCCCCTAGGAGCATGCGCGTAGTGCCGAGGTTTTTGATGACTTGTAGATTTTTGCAATAAGTATGTGAGTTCTTTATGACTAATGTTGAGTCCATGGATTATACGCACTCTCACCCTTCCATCCTTGCTAGCCTCTTCACTACCGTGCATTGCCCTTTCTCACATTGAGAGTTGGCGCAAACTTCCCCGGTGCATCCAAACCCCGTGATATGATACGCTCTTTCACACATAAACCTCCTTATATCTTCCTCAAAACAGCCACCATACCTACCTATCATGGCATTTCCATAGCTATTTCGAGATATATTGCCATGCAACTTTCCATCATTCCGTTCATCATGACACATTCATCATTGTCATATTGCTTTGCATGATCATGTAGTTGACATCGTATTTGTGGCAAAGCCACCGTACATAATTTTTCATACATGTCACACTTGATTCATCGCAATCCCGGTACACTGCCGGAGGTATTCATATAGAGTCATCTTTGTTCTAGTATCGAGTTGTAATCATTGAGTTGTAAATAAATAGAAGTGTGATGACCATCATTATTAGAGCATTGTCCCAAGTGAGGAATAAAAAAAAGAGAGAAAGGCCATAAAAAAGGAGAAGGCCCAAAAAAAGAGAAAGGCAATAAAAAAAGAGAAGGCCCAAAAAATGAGAGAAAAAGAGAGAAGGGACAATGTTACTATCCTTTTACCACACTCGTGCTTCAAAGTAGCACCATGATCTTCATAGTAGAGAGTCTCTCATGTTATCACTTTCATATACTAGTGGGAATTTTTCATTATAGAACTTGGCTTGTATATTCCAACAATGGGCCTCCTCAAGTGCCCTAGGTCTTCGTGAACAAGCAAGTTGGATGCACACCCACTTAGTTTCTTTTGTTGAGATTTCATACATTTATAGCTCTAGTGCATCCATTGCATGGCAATCTCTACTCCTTGCATTAACATCAATCGGTGGTCATCTCCATAGCCCATTGATTAGCCTCGTTGATGTGAGACTTTCTCCTTTTTTTCTTCTCCACATAACCCCCTCATTATTCTATTCCACCCATAGTGCTATATCCATGGCTCGCGCTCATATATTGCGTGAAAGTTTATAGGTTTGAGATTACTAAAGTATGAAACAATTGCTTGGCTTGTCATCGGGGTTGTGCATGATGAGAGTATTCTTGTGTGACGAAAATGAAACATGACTAAACTATATGATTTTGTAGGGATGAACTTTCTTTGGCCATGTTATTTTGAGAAGACATGATTGCTTAGCTAGTATGCTTGAAGTATTATCATTTTTATGTCAATATGAACTTTTGTCTTGAATCTTTCGGATCAGAATATTCATACCACAATTAAGAAGAATTACATTAAAATTATGCCAAGCAGCACTCCGCATCAAAAATTCTGTTTTTATCATTTACCTACTCGAGGACGAGCAAGAATTAAGCTTGGGGATGCTGATACGTCTCCAACGTATCTATAATTTTTGATTGCTCCATGCTATATTATATATTGTTTTGAATGTTTATGGGCTTTATTATACACTTTTATATCATTTTTGGGACTAACCTATTAACCCAGAGCCTAGTGCCAGTTTCTGTTTTTTTACCCTATTTTAGGGTTTCGAAGAAAAGGAAAACCAAACGGAGTCCAATTGACCTGAAACTTCACGGAACTCATTTTTGGAAGGAAAGAAGCCTAGAAGACTTGGAGTGCACGTCGGGGGATCTGCGAGGAGGTCACGAGGCAGGGGGCGCGCCCCCTGGGCGCGCCCTCCACCCTCGTGAGCCCCTCGTGGCCCCCCTGACGTACTTCTTCCGCCTATATATCTCCATATACCCTAAAAACATCCGGGGGCACAATAGATCGGGAGTTCCATCGTCAGAAGCCTCCGTAGCCACCAAAAACCAATCTAGACCCGTTCTGGCACCCGGCCGGAGGGGGCAATCCTTCTCCGGTGGCCATCTTCATCATCCCGGTGCTCTCCATGACGAGGAGGGAGTAGTTCTCCCTCGGGGCTGAGGGTATGTACCAGTAGCTATGTGTTTGATCTCTCTCTCTCTCTCTCTCTCTCTTTCTCGTGTTCTTGAGATGATTCAGTCTTGATATATCATGAGCTTTGCTATTATAGTTGGATCTTATGATGTTTTCTCCCCCCTCTACTCTCTTGTAATGAATTGAGTTTCCCCTTTGGAGTTATCTTATCGGATTGAGTCTTTATAGATTTGAGAACACTTGATGTATGTCTTGTCGTGCATATCTGTGGTGACAATGGGATATCACGTGATTCACTTGATGTATGTTTTGGTGACCAACTTGCGGGTTCCGCCCATGAACCTATGCATAGGGGTTGGCACACGTTTTTGTCCTGATTCTCCGGTAGAAACTTTGGGGCACTCTTTGAGGTTCTATTTGTTGGTTGAATAGATGAATCTGAGATTGTGTGATGCATATCATATAATCATACCCACGGATACTTGAGGTGACATTGGAGTATCTAGGAGACATTAGGGTTTTGGTTGATTTGTGTCTTAAGGTGTTATTCTAGTACGAACTCTAGGGCTGTTCGTGACACTTATAGGAATAGCCCAATGGATTGATTGGAAAGAATAACTTTGAGGTGGTTTCGTACCCTACCATAATCTCTTCGTTCATTCTCCGCTATTAGTGACTTTGGAGTGACTCTTTGTTGCATGTTGAGGGATAGTTATGTGATCCAATTATGATATTATTGTTGAGAGGACTTGCACTAGTGAAAGTATGAACCCTAGGCCTTATTTCCACACATTGCAACACCGTTTACGCTCACTTTTATCATTCGTTACCTTGCTGTTTTTATTATTTCATATTACAAATACCTTTATCTACTATCCATATACCACTTGTTTCACCATCTCTTCGCTGAACTAGTGCACCTATACAATTTACCATTGTATTGGGTGTGTTGGGGACACAAGAGACTCTTTGTTATTTGGTTGCAGGGTTGCTTGAGAGAGACCATCTTCATCCTACGCCTCCCACGGATTGATAAACCTTAGGTCGTCCACTTGAGGGAAATTTGCTACTGTCCTACAAACCTCTGCACTTGGAGGCCCAACAACGTCTACAAGAAGAAGGTTGCGTAGTAGACATCAGTGCTCCGTCCCTATCCGCAAGGACGATGAAGTGCAGGTCGAATGGAGTCACCACCTCAGAGCTGCATCTCAAGCACAAAGATTATTCCGAGCGAAGAACAAAGTCCACTCAAAGGCAAATGCAAGCATATTCAAAAATAAACCAAGTTCGGATAAATCCTAAAGTACCGGACGACAGATCAAAAGTATTCGAGCATCAAGCCCGAAGAATTTTAATGGTTACATAATCACTCAGCATTCCGAGGCAAATAAAAGTGAGGCATAATGTTTTTTCGGTCATGCATCAGGAGAAGGACTGGCTGGGTCGCAGAAACTGTCAAGGTCAATGTTGTCTGCAATGCGAGTGGCGGCATCAAGGAAGGTGTCCATGAAAGACTGGAAAGTGTGCCTCTTCGTGTTAGCAACCTTGAGTTCTGCCAGCTTGTCTTCTTTGATGTCCTTGTAGTGCACTCGGACCAAAGACAACGCGACATCAGCACCACAGCGAGCGGATGACTTCTTCCATTCTTGCACACGCTCGGGGATTTGATTCAGTCGAGTTATCAGGGACTCAAGGTCTTGAGACAGTTCCGCCTGAGGCCAGACTTCAGCATCAACCTGAGTCATCGCAGCTTTCAGGCGGGCAAGATAAGCAACCGCACTGTCCATACGAGATTCCAACCGCAGCACGTTCATCGCAACATCATCCTTGACTGGACAGTTTATGGGATCAAGATCCGTCTCGACCCGCCCAGTTTCTGCTTCAAAGTCTTGGCAAAATTCTGCACAGTCGAGTGAATGGTGAGTCGATGGTATAATTAGACTTGGCAGTCGACAGAAATAAGACAGATTAATCAGTACCTTCAAGTTTCAAAACCAGCTTTGCAGCAAGCTGGCCCAGATAAGACTCCAGTTTTCCATTCTTGGCCTTGAGACCCCCAAGCTCGTCGGTCAGTTTCTCCTTGTCCTTCTTCAGTTGCTCGACCTCCCGATTGGCGTCAGAAATAGCAGTCTTCAGCTTGGAGTTTTCTTCTTCTAACTTGCCGACTGAAGCAAGCTTCTTGTCAGCAAGTGTTGTTTTATCGCGCACCTCCTTTTGTGCTGCAGCAAGATCGAGATCCTTCTTCTCCAAAGCCTACTTCATTTTCTCTAAAGAAACAACATTCTTCAGACGGGCTTGGAGTTGGCGGTTTTCACTATGTACATCTGCTCGAGTGGAGTCACTCGGTTCAAAAAATGGAAAGCAAAAGTGCCAGTAGTGGGATATACAGTTAGCGATTGGTTACCTCCCATGGCGGCTACTTCGTCACGGGCGAGATTCTTCTTGGCCAATTCCAGATCAAGGTTGAGGCTGATTTGCTGTTTGTTCATTGCAGAAAGTTGAGCCCCAAGATCACAAGATTTCTGCAGTTAAAGCCATATCAGTCGACAGGGATAAAAGGCATCACAATGATAGCTACTCTAAGACTACCACCGAATCAAACATTCAATGGCAGTCTCGGGGACTACACCCAGTGGGTGCACTTAGCGTGCCCCCACTAATCTTGTAAAAAAAGAGAGGTTCAGATTCTCAGACCACAGTCGACTGCCCGCAGCCAACTATGGTCTCGGGGACTACACCCAGTGGGTGCACTCAGCGTGGCCCCACTGGTTTTGGTTCCACTCGGCATGGCCTGCCCAGAAAGTTCCTATTCTCAGACCACAGTCGACTGCCCGCAGTCAACTATGGTCTCGGGGATTACACCCAGTGGGTGCACTCAGCGTGCCCCCACTAGTGCAAAGATTCAGCTTGAATCGACACAAAGAGACATACAAATTTCAAACAGTCACACCCCAGTGGGTGATCATACAAGAAATACGGTCAATCAGAAAATCAACTAACCTAGACATTGGCTTGCAGAGCAGCTCCGGCGTTGAAGGCTACCTAACTAGCCTCATGCATCACTTTCATTTGCCCCATCACAAGATTCAATTGAAGAAGAGCTTCCTTGGCAGCAGCCAGTGGATCGTCCAGAGTTTGATATGCAGTAAAAAGTGATGAAGGCAGAGCAATCGAAGCAGCCGCCGGATCTGAAGCAGAGAGTTGTCTCGGTGCAGCAGAAGTCTGAGCAGCTGATCCTGAGGGGCAATCAGTCGACAGTGGAACAGCGAAGGTGACATTGGTTTGAGCCGGATCTATCGAGCGCTCGACCGTCGTCCCAGGCGTCACAGTCGACCAAAGAGCCTGGACTTCAGGCACCTTCCCACCCAGTTCCTTGTCCTTCCTCCTCCTCCCTCTTAGTGGTACTTCTTCTTCATTGTCCGAGAGCACAACAACGTCTCGTGGAACTGCAATAAACATAGAAAGCCATAAGGATAACTGACAAACCGACCAGTCAACCTAATGAATTCGAATCAGGCAGACTTACTGGCTTTGGAGGTGATGGCGTCGTCAGCTTCCTCGTTGGCTGGAGTCTTGTCAATATCAATATCAGTCGCGACAGAGGTCGGGCTATACAGGTTCATCATCCACTCAGTCAGAACAAGAAAAACCGGTCGGAACAGGAAATCGGTCGGAACAAGAAAATACGAGAAGAACGTTTACCCAGAGGCAACAGGGACGTCCATCTTGATTCTAGGCAAGGCCTTCCGAGCCTTCGAAGGATTAATTTTGGGCTGCTTGGTGACCTTCTCAGTCAATTCTGGAGTCGAGGACCGGGCGCACTTGTGAGATGGATCATTCGACGCCACAGCTTTGTCGCGCTTGCTCGCGGGATCATGGCGCAGCTTCGATCGACGTTCCGAATGAGGCGGTGAGTCGGCCACTTCCTCATCGTCCGACTCGTCGCTCTCGTCTTCATCATCGTCAGCAGGGAACTCCCACTCGCCGCTCTCCTTGGCACTGTCCTCGCCGTCGTGGTCTTGCTCCAGAGCTTGTTCACCATTGGGCATTGAATACATCTTCGTGTAGATCTGCAAAACAAGGGACCGATTATAAGTCAGTCGGATCAACAGTCAGTCGGAAAATACGTTCAAAAACTCAGTTATGATGACCAGACCTTGTCTGGCAGGTTGTTGTTGCTGAAAGGGTCGACTCTCCTAGCACCTCTGGGGTTGTCCTTGTTTCCGGTGATACCCATCAACCACTCGGCCACTGTTTTGGCCTCCACCTCCTCCAGATGAACCCGAGCAGTGTCGCCAGCCCCGGAGTACATCCACATGGAGTGGTCACGAGCTTGGAGAGGTCGGATCCGCCGACTGAGGAACACCTCGAGCAGGTCCATACCGGTGACACCTTGGTTGATCAGTTGGACTACTTTCTTGACTAGCATGCCTGTCTCCGCCTTCTCCGCGGCGGTCACTTTCAATGAAGATGGAGTTTGAACGCGGTCAAAAGAGAAAGGGGGGAGCCCGGTTGACTGGCCTGGGGTCACAATATCCTGGCAGTAGAACCAGGTCGACTGCCAGCCCCTGACCGACTCCGGAAGTGTCATCGGGGGAAAAGAACTCCTCTTCCTCTTCTGAATGCCCAGACCCCCACACATCTGGATAACATGGGTCGTCTCATCGTTCGAGTTCGCTTTCTTCACAGTTCGGGATCGAATGGTAAAAATGTGCTTGAAAAGACCCTAGTGCGGTCGGCACCCCAGGAAATTCTCACACATGGAGACGAAAGCAGCGAGATATGTGATGGTATTGGGAGTAAAATGGTGGAGTTGGGCACCAAAGAAATTTAGGAAACCTCGAAAGAAGGGGTGTGGTGGAAGTGAGAAGCCGCGGTCGACATGAGTGGCGAGCAGAACACACTCACCCGGTCGCGGCTGCGGCTCCGTTTCCCCCCTCGGCAGACGCGCAGACTTATGGACGATCAGCCCTAACTCGGCCATATCATCCAAGTCCTCCCGCTGAAGTGAAGATCGGATCCAGTCTCCTTGGATCCAACCCGACGGCAGCCCCGAGCGCGATGAAGACCCCCGATTCATCTTCTTGTTCTTCACCGCCCCCGTCGCCTTCTTCGCATGCTCTAGCGCCGCCATTTTATCCTTCCCCATCGCGGCGGAGCAGCAGCGTCAAGAGTGGTTGGGCAGGACGGAGTGGAGATGCGAGGGGAAGAAGAAGGGAAATGGACGCGCATAGTGCAAATGCCTCGGCCTCGTCGCTTTTAAAGGCCTGCTTCCGAGTGGCTGACGCATGGGCCCGAGCCATCCTGTCAAATCCCCCCAACAGTCGCACACGGGATACGTGGCGAAAAAGGTGGTGCGGAAATCGAAACGTCCTATTTATCTACTCCACTTATCGCGGAGCGCTCCGCCTGGCGCGCTTCCACCAAAATTTCGAATCCCGTAAAATTCGGGATCCTCTACAACCGATCACGCCAAAGATTTCATGTCAAAGATGTCACTCGACGGATGTCATTGTATAAGCCAGTCAGCAATTTCTGAATCGATCAAGGCGACTGAAACAAAGCCGAAGTTCTAACAACTGGCCTCCACCGGGACATGAAGACAAGGCAAAGCCAGAGCAGAAGCAAGGTCAACTCCATCCTTCTTTTTCACTCAAACCTCGATCCACTCGGGGGCTAATGATGAGGACACAAACCTGGGGTAGGGTAACAGGCCTGACCTATACGTCCTACCTAAGGTCCTTGTCCTAAGAACAAAGAAGTTCAAGAATCAGAAGAAGGGATCCAGCAAAGGTGTCGAGTGAAGTCCACTCGACCTACCATTCACTCGGAGACCTCTCTTTATCCAGGTCACTCGACCATGAAACTGTTGGGGAACGTAGTAATTTCAAAATTTTCCTACGCACACGCAAGACCATGGTGATGCATAGCAACGAGAGGGGAGAGTGTGATCTAACATACCCTTGTAGACCGACAGCGGAAGCGTTAGCACAACGCGGTTGATGTAGTCGTACGTCTTCACGGCTCGACCGATCAAGCACCGAAACTATGGCACCTCCGAGTTTTAGCACACGCTCAGCTCGATGATGATCCCCGGACCCCGATCCAGCAAAGTGTCGGGGTAGAGTTCCGTCAGCACGACAGCGTGGTGACGATCTTGATGTACTACCGTCGCAGGGCTTCGCCTAAGCACCGCTACAATATTATCGAGGATTATCGTGGAAGGGGGCACCGCACACGGCTAAGAATATGATCACGTGGATCAACTTGTGTGTCTAGGGGTGCCCCCTGCCCCCGTATATAAAGGAGCAAGGGGAGGAGGCCGGCCGGCCCCTATTGGCGCGCCAGGATGAGTCCTCCTCCTAGTAGGAGTAGGACTCCTACTAGGAGGGGGAAGGAAGTGGGGAGGGAGAAGAAAAGGGGGGCTCCGCCCTCCCTCTCCTAGTCCAATTCGGACCAGGGGGAGGAGGCACGCGGCCCACCCTGGTTGCCCCTCTCTCTCTCCACTAAGGCCCATATGGCCCATTACTTCTCCCGGTAGGGTTCCGGTAACCCTCCGGCTCTCCGGTTTTCTCTGAAATCACCCGGAACACTTCCGGTGTCCGAATATAGCCGTCTAATATATCGATCTTTATGTCTCGACCATTTCGAGACTCCTCGTTATGTCCGTGATCACATCCGGGACTCCGAACTAACTTCGGTACATCAAAACTCATAAACTCATAATATAACTGTCATCGAAACCTTAAGCGTGCGGACCCTACGGGTTCGAGAACAATGTAGACATGACCGAGACACGTCTCCGGTCAATAACCAAGAGTGGAACCTGGATGCTCATATTGGCTCCTACATATTCTACGAAGATCTTTATCGGTCAGACCGCATAACAACATACGTTGTTCCCTTTGTCATCGGTATTTTACTTGCCCGAGATTCGATCGTCGGTATCTCAATACCTAGTTCAATCTCGTTACCGGAAAGTCTCTTTACTCGTTTCGTAATACATCATCTCGCAACTAACTCATTAGTTGAAATGCTTGCAAGGCTTATGTGATGTGCATTAGCGAGAGGGCCCAGAGATACCTCTCCGACAATCGGAGTGACAAATCCTAATCTCAAAATACGCCAACCCAACATGTACCTTTGGAGACACCTGTAGAGCTCCTTTATAATCACCCAGTTACGTTGTGACGTTTGGTAGCACACAAAGTGTTCCTCCGGCAAACGGGAGTTGCATAATCTCATAGTCATAGGAACATGTATAAGTCATGAAGAAAGCAATAGCAACATACTAAACGATCGGGTGCTAAGATAATGGAATGGGTCATGTCAATCACACCATTCTCCTAATAATGCGATCCCGTTAATCAAATGACAACACATGTCTATGGTTAGGAAACATAACCATCTTTGATTAATGAGCTAGTCAAGTAGAGGCATACTAGTGACGTTTGGTTTGTCTATGTATTCACACAAGTATTATGTTTCCGGATAATACAATTCTAGCATGAATAATAAACATTTATCATGATATAAGGAAATAAAATAATAACATTATTATTGCCTCTAGGGCATATTTCCTTCAGAAACCACTCAACATATAAGAATACCTAAAGCCGCGTATGTACATTTGTCTTCAATACAGGCGTTACATGTAACGCCAACCCTTTATGTACTTCAACGGAGGGGGGCATATTTCCTTCAGAAACCACTCAACATATAAGAATACCTAAAGCCGTGTATGTACATTTGTCTTCAATACAGGCGTTACCTGTAACGCCAAGCCTTTAGCAACAACGGTCGGGTATTTACTCATATATTTAATGATCATTTGTAGCACTTCAATACAGGCGTTACCTGTAACGCCAACCCTTTATGTACATTGAATCCTATGTAACGGAGGGGGGCTGGGGTCCTGGTGCACTCTATATAAGCCACGCCCTCCTCTAGGACAAGGGTTCGCACCCTCTGTAACACACACGCTCATAATCCAGTCGACCGCCTATGGGCTTCGAGACGTAGGGCTATTACTTCCTATGAGAAGGGCCTGAACTCGTTAAACCTGCGTGTACAACTCCTCCATAGCTAGGATCTCGCCTCTACATTCCTACCCCCATTCTACTGTCAGACTTAGAACCACGACACCACCCACGCCGCTTTCCGATGCAGGCGACTGCTCCGCATTCAAACGACACAAGAGCCATTCGCCCGTCCGTCTTCCGCCCAAATTAATGACACATGGTTGCCGCGGCGTTTACTCCGGCGCCACCCGTCCGTCCTTCTTCCTTCCACCATTGCTATATAAACGGATGCCCCAGCCATAGCCGCAGTCATCCGCTTCTGATCCCTTTCTCCTCTCCGCACCACTCCCACCATGGCTTCCCCGCACTCCAAAGCTCTCTAGGACAGGTTGCCGCTAGAGCAGAAGAAGGAGATGGCTGCCATTGCTGTCGACTGGCTGGCCGACATGCAGCCGGAGGCTGGTGACGTCCTAATGGAGAACGATGCTGACGATGAGACGGCACCACCCTCCTCGTCAGTGCCACCCTCGTCTATGCATTGCACCATGACCATCGGCGAGGCACGTGTCCATTAATGGACATAGTTGATACGTCTCCAATGTATCTATCATTTTTTATTGCTCCATGCTATATTATCTACTGTTTTAGACATTATTGGGCCTTATTTTCCACTTTTATATTATTTCTGGGACTAACCTATTAACCGGAGGCCCAGCCCAGAATTGTTGTTTTTTGCCTGTTTTAGGGTTTTGAAGAAAAGGAATATCAAACGGAGTCCAAACGGAATGAAACCTTCGGAAATGTGATTTTCTCATCAGATAAGATCCAGGAGACTTGGATCCTCCGTCAAGAAAGCCACGAGGTGCTCACGAGGGTAGGGGCGCCCCCCCCCAGGCGCGCCCCCTGCCTCGTGGGCCCCTCGAAGCTCCACCGACGTACTTCTTCCTCCTATATATATATCCACGTACCCCCAAACGATCAGGGACGGAGCCAAAAACCTAATTCCACTGCCGCAACTTTCTGTATCCACGAGATCCCATCTTGGGGCCTGTTCCGGAGCTCCGCCGGAGGAGGCATCGATCACGGAGGGCTTCTACATCATCATCCAAGCCCCTCCGATGAAGTGTGAGTAGTTTACTTCAGACCTACGGGTCCATGGCTAGTAGCTAGATGGCTTCTTCTCTCTTTTTGGATCTCAATACAATGTTCTCCCCCTCTCTCGTGGAGATTTATTCGATGTAATCTTCTTTTTGCGGTGTGTTTGTTGAGACCAATTGTGGGTTTATGATCAAGTCTATCTATGAATAATATTTGAATCTTCTCTGAATTCTTTTATGTATGATTGGTTATCTTTGCAAGTCTCTTCGAATTATCAGTTTGGTTTGGCCTACTAGATTGGTTGTTCTTGCCATGGGAGAAGTGCTTAGCTTTGGGTTCAATCTTGCAGTGTCCTTTCCTAGTGACAGAAGGGGCAGCAAGGCACATATTGTATTGTTGCCATCGAGGATAACAAGATGGTTTTTTATCATATTGCATGAAACTATCCCTCTACATCATGTCATCTTGCTTAAGGCGTTACTCTGTTTTTAACTTAATACTCTAGATGCATGCTGGATAGCGGTCGATGAGTGGAGTAATAGTAGTAGATGCAGAATCATTTCGGTCTACTTGTCTCGGACGTGATGCCTATATACATTATCATACCTAGATATTCTCATAACTATGCTCAATTCTGTCAATTGCTCAACAGTAATTTGTTCACCCACCGTAGAATACTTATGCTCTTGAGAGAAGCCACTAGTGAAACCTATGGCCCCCGGGTCTCTTTCTCATCATATCAATCTCCATCACTTTACTATTGCTTTGCTTTTACTTTATTTACTTTGCATCTCTATACCAAAAATACCAAAAAATATTATTTATCATCTCTATCAGATCTCACTTTCGTAAGTGACCGTGAAGGGATTGACAACCTCTAAGCGCGTTGGTTGCATTGAGCTATTGTTTTTGTGTAGGTACGAGGGACTCGAGCGTAGCCTCCTACTGGATTGATACCTTGGTTCTCAAAAACTGAGGGAAATACTTACGCTACTTTTCTGCATCATCCCTTCCTCTTTGGGAAAATCCAACGTAGTGCTCAAGAGGTAGCAAGAAGGATTTCTGGCGCCGTTGCCCGGGAGTCTGCGCAAAAGTCAACATACCAAGTACCCATCATAATCCCTATCTCCCGCATTACATTATTTGCCATTTGCCTCTCGTTTTCCTCTCCCCCACTTCACCCTTGCCGTTTTATTTGCCCTCTCTCCCTCTATCCTCCCTCTCTATTTGCCTCTTTTGCCTGTTTGCTCTTGTTTGCTCGTGTTTTGGATTGCTTGTTTGTCGCGATGGCTCAAGATAATACTAAATTGTGTGACTTCACCAATACCAACAATAATGATTTCCTTAGCACCTCGATTGCTCCTCTTACCGATGCTGAATCTTTTGAAATTAATACTGCTTTGTTGAATCTTGTCATGAAATATCCGTTCTCCGGCCTTCCTAGTGAAGATGCCGCTACACATCTTAATAGCTTCGTTGATTTGTGTGACATGCAAAATAAAAAAGATGCCGATAATGATATTGTTAAATTGAAGCTATTTCCTTTTTCGCTTGGAGATCGTGCTAAAGCTTGGTTTTCATCTTTGCCTAAAAATAGTATTGATTCATGGAACAAGAGCAAAGATGCTTTTATCTCTAAGTATTTTCCTCCCACTAAGATCATCTCTCTTAGAAACGATATTATGAATTTTAAACAACTTGGTCATGAACATGTTGCACAAGCTTGGGAGAGAATGAAATTAATGATACGTAATTGCCCTACTCATGGTTTGAATTTGTGGATGATTATACAAAAATTTTATGCCGGAATGAATTTTGCTTCTAGAAATCTTTTAGATTCGGCCGCGGGAGGCATTTTTATGGAAATCACTTTAGGAGAAGCTACTAAACTCCTAGATAATATTATGGTTAATTATTCTCAATGGCATACTGAAAGATCTACTAAAAAGGTGCATGCGATAGAAGAAATTAATGTTTTGAGTGGAAAGATGGATGAACTTATGAAATTATTTGCTAATAAGAGTGGTTCTTCTGATCCTAATGATGTGCCCTTGTCTACTTTGATTGAGAATAATAATGAATCTATGAATGTGAATTTTGTTGGTAGGAACAATTTTGGTAACAACGCGTATAGAGGAAATTTCAATCCTAGGCCTTACCCTAGTAATCCCTCTAATAATTATGGTAATTCCTACAACAATTCTTATGGAAATTATAATAAGATGCCCTCTGATTTTGAATCTAATATTAAAGAATTTATTTCTTCGCAAAAGAATTTTAATGCTATGATCAAAGAAAAATTACTTAAGATTGATGATTTGGCTAGGAACGTTGATAGAATTGCTCTTGATGTTGATTCTTTGAAACTTAGATCTATTCCACCTAAGCATGATATAAATTAGTCTCTCAAAGCCATGATAATTTCCATTGACGAGTGCAAAGAAACAACCGCTAGGATGCGTGCTAAGAAAGATGCCTTTATAAAAGCGTGTTCTTCTAGTTCCTATGAAAATAATGATGAAGATCTAAAAGTTATTGATGTGTCCCCTATTAAATATTTGTTTTGCAATATGAATCTTGATAATGATGGGACTGAATATGATCCACCTTTACCTAGAAGGCGTTCTAAGAATTCGGAATTTGTTGATCTTGATGCTAAATTTGATAAAAGTGGGATTGAAGAAATTAAAACCCTAGATGTTGCTAAACCCACTATTACAGATTTCAAGGAATTTAACTATGAAAATTGCTCTTTGATTGATTGTATTTCCTTGTTGCAGTCCATGCTAAAATCTCCTCACGCTTATAGTCAAAATAAAGCGTTTACTAAACATATCGTTGATGCCTTGATGCAATCTTATGAAGAAAAACTTGAATTGTAAGTTTCTATCCCTAGAAAACTTTATGATGAGTGGGAACCAACTATTAAAATTAAAATTAAAAATTATGAGTTTTATGCTTTGTGTGATTTGGGTGCTAGTGTCTCTACTATTCCCAAAACTTTGTGTGATTTACTAGATTTCCGTGATTTTGATGATTTCTCTCAAAACTTGCATCTTGCGGATTCCACTATTAAGAAACCTATGGGAAGAATTAATGATGTTCTTATTGTTTCTAATAGGAATTATGTGCCCGTAGATTTTTATTGTTCTTGATATAGATTGCGATCCTCCTTGCCCTATTATTCTTGGTAGACCTTTCCTTAGAACGGTTGGTGCAATTATTGATATGAAGGCAGGGAATATTAGATTTCAATTTCCATTAAAAAAGGGCATGGAACACTTCCCTAGAAAGAAAATAAAATTACCATATGAATCTATCATGAGATCCACTTATGGATTGCCTACCAAAGATGGCAATACCTAGATCTATTCTTGATTGTTATGCCTAGCCAGGGGCGTTAAACGATAGCGCTTGTTGGGAGGCAACACAATTTTATTTTTATTCCTTGCTTTTTTCTCATGTTTAGTAATAAATAAATTATCTAGCCTCTGTTTTGGTTGTGTTTTTTGTGTTTAATTAGTGTTTGTGCCAAGTAGAACCGCTGGGAAGACTTGGGGAAAGTCTTGTTGAACTTGCTGTAAAAAACAGAAACTTTAGCGCTCACAAGAACTGCTGTCATTTTTATTTGGAAAGTGATATTTAGTTAATTATTTTTGAATATGATTAATATATAAATTCCTCAAGTCCAGAAATTTATTTTAGAATTTTTGGGGTTCCAGATCTTGCGCTAGCTACAGATTACTACAGACTGTTCTGTTTTTGACAGATTCTGTTTTTCGTGTGTTGTTTGCTTATTTTGATGAATCTATGGCTAGTAAAATAGTTTATAATCCATAGAGAAGTTGGAATACAGTAGGTTTAACACCAATACAAATAAAGAATGAGTTCATTACAGTAACTTGAAGTGGTCTTTTGTTTTCTTTCGCTAACGGAGCTCACGAGTTTTCTACCTTAAGTTTTGTGTTGTGAAGTTTTCAAGTTTTGGGTAAAGATTTGATGGATTATGGAACAAGGAGTGGAAAGAGCCTAAGATTGGGTATGCCCATGGCACCCCCAAGATAATCTAAGGACACCTAAAATCCAAAGCTTGGGGATGCCCCGGAAGGCATCCCCTCTTTCGTCTACTTCTATCGGTAACTTTCCTTGGAGCTATATTTTTATTCACCACATGATATGTGTTTTGCTTGGAGCGTATTTTATGATTTGAGTCTTTGCTTATTAGTTTACCACAATCATACTTGCTGTACACACCTTTTGAGAGAGCCATACATGATTTGGAATTTGGTAGAATACTCTAAGTACTTCACTTATATCTTTTGAGCTTTATAGTTTTGCTCTAGTGCTTCACTTATATCTTTTAGAGCACGGTGGTGGATTTGTTTTATAGAAACTATTGATCTCTCATGCTTCACTTACATTATGTTGAGAGTCTTAATATCTTGGTAATTTTCTTAAAATCCTAATATGCTTGGTATGCAAGATTAATAATAAAACTTTCGTATGAGTGTGTTGAACAGTAAGAAGAAATTGATGCTTGATAATTGTTTTGAGATATGAGGATGGTGATATTAGAGTCATGCTAGTTGAGTAGTTGTGAATTTGAGAAATTCTTGTGTTAAAGTTTGTGATTCCCGTAGCATGCACGTATGGTGAACCGTTATGTGATGAAGTCGGAGCATGATTTATTTATTGAGTGTCTTCCTTATGAGTGGCGGTCGGGGACGAGCGATGGTCTTTTCCTACCAATCTATTGAAGGGGAACGTAGTAATTTCAAAAAATTTCCTACGCACACGCAAGATCATGGTGATGCATAGCAACGAGGGGAGAGTATGATCTACGTACCCTTGTAGATCGCAACGGAAGCGTTGACACAACGTAGAGGAAGTAGTCGTACGTGTTCTTCCCGATCCGACCGATCCAAGCACCGTTACTCCGGCACCTCCGAGTTCTTAGCACACGTACAGCTCGATGACGATCCCCGGGCTCCGATCCAGCAAAGCTTCGGGGAGGAGTTCCGTCAGCACGACGGCGTGGTGACGATCTTGATGTATTACCGACGCAGGGCTTCGCCTAAGCACTACAACGATATGATCGAGGTGGAATATGGTGGCAGGGGGCACCACACACGGCTAAGGAACGATCTCAATGATCAACTTGTGTGTCTAGAGGTGCCCCCTGCCTCCGTATATAAAGGGGCCAAGGGGAAGAGGTGCGCCGGCCAGGAGGAGGGCGCAGGAGGAGTCCTACTCCTACCGGGAGTAGGACCCCCCCCCCCCAATCCTATTCCAACTAGGATTCCCAAGGGGGAAAGAGGGAGAGGGGTGGCCGGCCACCTCTCCTAGTCCTAATAGGACTAGGGGACGGGGGAGGCGCGCAGCCCTTATGGGCAGCCCTTTCACCTTTCCACTAAGGCCCACTAAGGCCCATATGATTCCCGGGGTGTTCCGGTAACCTCCCGGTACTCCGGTAAAATCCCGATTTCACCCGAAACACTTCCGATGTCCAAACATAGGCTTCCAATATATCAATCTTTATGTCTCGACCATTTCGAGACTCCTCGTCATGTCCATGATCACATCCGGGACTCCGAACAACCTTCGGTACATCAAAATGCATAAACTCATAATAACTGTCATCGTAACGTTAAGCGTGCGGACCCTACGGTTCGAGAACAATGTAGACATGACCGAGACATGTCTCCGGTCAATAACCAATAGCGGGACCTGGATGCCCATATTGGCTCCTACATATTCTACGAAGATCTTTATCGGTCAGACCGCATAACAACATACGTTGTTCCCTTTGTCATCGGTATGTTACTTGCCCGAGATTCGATCGTCGGTATCCAATACCTAGTTCAATCTCGTTACCGGAAAGTCTCTTTACTCGTTCCGTAATACATCATCTCACAACTACCATATTAGTTGTAATGCTTGCAAGGCTTATGTGATGTGCATTACCGAGAGGGCCCAGAGATACCTCTCCGACAATCGGAGTGACAAAACCTAATCTCGAAATACGCCAACCCAACATGTACCATTGGAGACACCTATAGTACTCCTTTATAATCACCCAGTTACGTTGTGACGTTTGGTAGCACCCACAGTGTTCCTCCGGCAAACGGGAGTTGCATAATCTCATAGTCATAGGAACATCTATAAGTCATGAAGGAAGCAATAGCAACATACTAAACGATCGGGTGCTAAGCTAATGGAATGGGTCATGTCAATCAGATCATTCAACTAATGATGTGACCTCGTTAATCAAATAACAACACTTCGTTCATGGTTAGGAAACATAACCATCTTTGATTAATGAGCTAGTCAAGTAGAGGCATACTAGTGACACTCTGTTTGTCTATGTATTCACACATGTATTATGTTTCCGATTAATACAATTCTAGCATGAATAATAAACATTTATCATGAAATAAGGAAATAAATAATAACTTTATTATTGCCTCTAGGGCATATTTCCTTCAGTCTCCCACTTGCACTAGAGTCAATAATCTAGATCACATCACCATGTGATTAACATCGATAGTTCACATCATCATGTGATTAACACCCATAGTTCACATCGCCATGTGACCAACACCCAAAGGGTTTACTAGATTCAGTAATCTAGTTCACATCGCTATGTGATTAACACCCAAGGAGTACTAAGGTGTGATCATGTTTTGCTTGTGAGAGAATCTTAGTCAACGGGTCTGCGACATTCAGATCCGCATGTATTTTGCAAATTTCTATGTCAACAATGCTCTGCATGGAGCTACTCTAGCTAATTGCTCCCACTTTAAATATGTATCTAGACCGAGACTTAGAGTCATCTAGATTAGTGTCAAAACTTGCATCGGCGTAACCCTTTACGACGAACCCTTTTTTTTCACTTCCATAATCGAGAAACATATCCTTATTCCACTAAGGATAATTTTGACCGCTGTCCAGTGATCTACTCCTAGATCACTATCGTACTCCCTTGCCAAACTCAGTGGTAGGGCATACAATAGATCTGGTATACAGTATGGCATACTTTATAGAACCTATGACTGAGGCATAGGGAATGACTTTCATTCTCTTTCTATCTTCTGCCGTGGTCGGGCTTTGAGTCTTACTCAACTTCACACCTTGTAACACAGGCAAGAAACCTTTTCTTTGACTGTTCCATTTTGAACTACTTCAAAATCTTGTCAAGGTATGTACTCATTGAAAAAAACTTATCAAGTGTCTTGATCTATCTCTATAGATCTTGATACTCAATATGTAAGCAGCTTCACCGAGGTCTTTCTTTGAAAAACTCCTTTCAAACACTCCTTTATGCTTTGCAGAATAATTCTGCATTATTTCCGATCAACAATATGTCATTCACATATACTTATCAGAAATGTTGTAGTGCTCCCACTCACTTTCTTGTAAATACAGGCTTCACCGCAAGTCTGTATAAAACTATATGCTTTGATCAACTTATCAAAGCGTATATTCCAACTCCGAGATTCTTGCACCAGTCCATAGATGGATCGCTGGAGCTTTCATATTTAGTTAACACCTTTAGGATCGACAAAACCTTCTAGTTGCATCGTATACAACTCTTCTTTAGTAAATCCATTAAGGAATGCAGTTTTGTTTATCCATTTGCCAGATTTCATAAAACGCGGCAATTGCTAACATGATTCGGACAGACTTAAGCATAGATACGAGTGAGAAACTCTCATCGTAGTCAACACCTTGAACTTGTCGAAAACCTTTTTGCGACAATTCTAGCTTTGTAGATAGTAACACTACTATCAGCGTCCGTCTTCCTCTTGAAGATCCATTTATTTTCTATGGCTTGCCGATCATCGAGCAAATCCATCAAAGTCCATACTTTGTTCTCATACATGGATCATATCTCAGATTTCATGGCCTCAAACCATTTCGCGGAATCTGGGCTCATCATCGCTTCCTCATAGTTCGCAAGTTCGTCATGGTCTAGTAACATGACTTCCAGAACAGGATTACCGTACCATTCTGGTGCGGATCTCACTCTAGTTTACCTACGAGATTTGGTAGTAACTTGATCATCATCATTAGCTTCCTCACTAATTGGTGTAGTAGCCACAGGAACAGATTTCTATGATGAACTACTTTCCAATAAGGGAGAAGGTACAATTACCTTATCAAGTTCTACTTTCCTTCCACTCACTTCTTTCGAGAGAAACTCCTTCTCTAGAAAAACTCCGAATTTAGCAACAAAAGTCTTGCCTTCGGATTTGTGATAGAAGGTGTACCCAACAGTCTCCTTTGGGTATCCTATGAAGACATATTTCTTCGATTTGGGTTCGAGCTTATCATGTTGAAACTTTTTCACATAAGCATCGCAGTCCCAAACTTTAAGAAACGATAGCTTAGGTTTCTTGCCAAACCATAGTTCATATGGTGTCGTCTCAATGGATTTAGATGGTGCCCTATTTGACGTGAATGCAGCTGTCTCTAATGCTTAACTCCAAAACGATAGTGGTAGATCAGTAAGAGACATCATAGATCGCACTATATCCAACAAAGTACGGTTATGACGTTCGGACACACCATTATGCTGTGGTGTTCCATGTGGCATGAGTTTGTGAAACTATTCCACATTGTTTTAATTGAAGACCAAACTCGTAACTCAAATATTTTACCTCTGCGATCATATCGTAGAAACTTTTATTTTCTTGTCACGATGATTTTCCACTTCACTCTGAAATTCTTTGAACTGTTCAAATGTTTCAGACTTATGTTTCATCAAGTAGATATCCCCATACCTGCTCAAATCATCTGTGAAGGTCAGAAAATAATGATACCTGCTGCAAGCCTTAATATTCATCGGACCACATACATCAGTATGTATGATCTCCAACAAATCTGTTGCTTGCTTCATTGTTCCGGAGAACGGCGTTTTAGTCATCTTGCCCAAAAGGCATGGTTCGCAAGCATCAAGTGATTCATAATCAAGTGATTCCAAAATCCCATCAGTATGGAGTTTCTTCATGCGCTTTACACCAATATGACCTAAACGGCAGTGCTACAAATAAGTTGCACTTATCATTATTAACTTTGCATCTTTTGGTTTCAATATTATGATTATGTGTATCACTACGATCGAGATCCAACGAACTATTTTCATTGGGTGTGTAACCATATAAGGTTTTATTCATGTAAACAGAACAACAATTTATTCTCTTACTTAAATGAATAACCGTATTACAATAAACATGATCAAATCATATTCATGCTCAACGCAAATACCAAATAACACTTATTCAGGTTCAACACTAATCCCGAAAGTATAGGGAGTGTGCGATGATGATCATATCAATCTTGGAACCACTTCCAACACACATCGTCACTTCACCCTTAACTAGTCTCTGTTTATTCTGCAACTCCCGTTTCGAGTTACTAATCTTAGTAACTGAACTAGTATCAAATACTGAGGGGTTGCTATAAACACTAGTAAAATACACATCAATAACATGTATATCAAATATACTTATGTTCACTTTGCCATCCTTCTTATCTGCCAATCACTTGGGGTAGTTCCGCTTCCGGTGACCAGTCCCTTTGCAGTAGAAACACTTAGTCTCAGGCTTAGGACCAGACTTGGGCTTCTTCACTTGAGCAGCAACTTGCTTGATGTTCTTCTTGAAGTTCCCCTTCTTCCCTCTGCCCTTTTCTTGAAACTAGTGGTCTTGTCTACCATCAACACTTGATGTTTTTCTTGATTTCTACCTTCGTCAATTTCCGCATTACGAAGAGCTTGGGAATCGTTTCCGTTATCCCTTGCATATCATAGTTCATCACGAAGTTCTACTAACTTGGTGATGGTGACTAGAGAATTCTGTCAATCACTATCTTATCTGGAAGATTAACTCCCACTTGATTCAAGCGATTGTAGTACTCAGACAATCTGGGCACATGCTCACTAGTTGAGCGATTCTCCTCCATCTTTTAGCTATAGAACTTGTTGGAGACTTCATATCTCTCAACTCGGGTATTTGCTTGAAATATTAACTTCAACTCCTGGAACATCTCATATGCTCCATGACGTTCAAAATGTCGTTGAAGCCCCGATTCTAAGCCATTAAGCATGGTGCACTAAACTATCAAGTAGTCATCATATTGAGCTAGCCAAATGTTCATAACGTCTGCATCTGCTCCTGCAATAGGTCTGTCACCTAGCGGTGCATCAAGGACATAATTCTTCTGTGCAGCAATGAGGATAAACCTCAGATCACGGATCCAATCCGCATCATTGCTACTAACATCTTTCAACACAATTTTCTCTAGGAACATATCAAAATAAACACAGGGAAGCAACAACGCGAGCTATTGATCTACAACATAATTTGCAAAATACTACCAGGACTAAGTTCATGATAAATTTAAGTTTAATTAATCATATTACTTAAGAACTCCCACTTAGATAGACATCCCTCTAATCCTCTAAGTGATCACGTGATCCAAATCAACTAAACCATAACCGATCATCACGTGAAATGGAGTAGTTTTCAATGGTGAACATCGTTATGTTGATCATATCTACTATATGATTCACGCTCGACCTTTCGGTCTCCGTGTTCCGAGGCCATATCTGCATATGCTAGGCTCGTCAAGTTTAACCCGAGTATTCTACGTGTGCAAAACTGGCTTGCACCCGTTGTAGATGGACGTAGAGCTTATCACACCCGATCATCACGTGGTGTCTGGGCACGACGAACTTTGGCAATGGTGCATACTCAGGGAGAACACTTCTTGATAATTTAGTGAGAGATCATCTTATAATGCTACCGTCAATCAAAGCAAGATAAGATGCATAAAAAAAGATAAACATCACATGCAATCAATATAAGTGATATGATATGGCCATCATCATCTTGTGCTTGTGATCTCCATCTCCGAAGCACCGTCATGATCACCATCGTGACCGGCGCGACACCTTGATCTCCATAGTAGCATCATTGTCGTCTCGCCAATCTTATGCTTCCACGACTATCACTACCGTTTAGTAATAAAGTAAAGCATTACATCGCGATTGCATTGCATACAATAAAGCGACAACCATATGGCTCCTGCCAGTTGCCGATAACTTGGTTACAAAACATGATCATCTCATACAATAAAAATCATGCCTTGACCATATCACATCACAACATGCCCTGCAAAAACAAGTTAGACGTCCTCTACTTTGTTGTTGCAAGTTTTACGTGGCTGCTACGGGCTTTAAGCAAGAACCAATCTCACCTACGCATCAAAACCACAACGATAGTTTGTCAAATAGACTCCGTTTTAACATTCGCAAGGACCGGGCGTAGCCATACTTGGTTCAACTAAAGTTGGAGAGACAGTCGCCCGCAAGCCACCTGTGTGCAAGGCACGTCGGGGGAACCGGTCTCGCGTAAGCGTACGCGTAAGGTTGGTCCGGGTCGTCTCGTCCAACAATGCCGCCGAACCAAAGTATGACATGCTGGTAGGCAGTATGACTTATATCACCCACAACTCACTTGTGTTCTACTCGTGCATATAACATCAGCATAAATAACCTAGGCTCGGATGCCACTGAAGGGGAACGTAGTAATTTCAAAAAATTTCCTACGCACACGCAAGATCATGGTGATGCATAGCAACGAGGGGAGAGTATGATCTACATACCCTTGTAGATTGCAACGGAAGCGTTGACACAACGTAGAGGAAGTAGTCGTACGTGTTCTTCCCGATCCGACCGATCCAAGCACCGTTACTCCGGCACCTCCGAGTTCTTAGCACACGTACAGCTCGATGACGATCCCCGGGCTCCGATCTAGCAAAGCTTCGGGGAGGAGTTCCGTCAGCACGACGGCGTGGTGACGATCTTGATGTATTACCGACGCAAGGCTTCGCCTAAGCACTACAACGATATGATCGAGGTGGGATATGGTGGCAGGGGGCACCGCACACGGCTAAGGAACGATCTCAATGATCAACTTGTGTGTCTAGAGGTGCCCCCTGCCTCCGTATATAAAGGAGCCAAGGGGAAGAGGTGCGCCGGCCAGGAGGAGGGCGCAGGAGGAGTCCTACTCCTACCGGGAGTAGGACTCCCCCCCCCAATCCTATTCCAACTAGGATTCCCAAGGGGGAAAGAGGGAGAGGGGTGGCCGGCCACCTATCCTAGTCCTAATAGGACTAGGGGAGGGGGGAGGCGCGCAGCCCTTATGGGCAGCCCTTTCACCTTTCCACTAAGGCCCACTAAGGCCCATATGATTCCCGGGGGGTTCCGGTAACCTCCCGGTACTCCGGTAAAATCCCGATTTCACCCGGAACACTTCCGATGTCCAAACATAGGCTTCCAATATATCAATCTTTATGTCTCGACCATTTCGAGACTCCTCGTCATGTCCGTGATCACATCCGGGACTCCGAACAACCTTCGGTACATCAAAATGCATAAACTCATAATAACTGTCATCGTAACGTTAAGCGTGCGGACCCTATGGTTCGAGAACAATGTAGACATGACCGAGACACGTCTCCGGTCAATAACCAATAGCGGGACCTGGATGCCCATATTGGCTCCTACATATTCTACGAAGATCTTTATCGGTCAGACCGCATAACAACATACGTTGTTCCCTTTGTCATCGGTATGTTACTTGCCCGAGATTTGATCGTCGGTATCCAATACCTAGTTCAATCTCGTTACCGGAAAGTCTCTTTACTCGTTCCGTAATACATCATCTCACAACTACCATATTAGTTGTAATGCTTGCAAGGCTTATGTGATGTGCATTACCGAGAGGGCCCAGAGATACCTCTCCGACAATCGGAGTGACAAAACCTAATCTCGAAATACGCCAACCCAACATGTACCATTGGAGACACCTGTAGTACTCCTTTATAATCACCCAGTTACGTTGTGACGTTTAGTAGCACCCAAAGTGTTCCTCCGGCAAACGGGAGTTGCATAATTTCATAGTCATAGGAACATCTATAAGTCATGAAGGAAGCAATAGCAACATACTAAACGATCGGGTGCTAAGCTAATGGAATGGTTCATGTCAATCAGATCATTCAACTAATGATGTGACCTCATTAATCAAATAACAACACTTTGTTCATGGTTAGGAAACATAACCATCTTTGATTAACGAGCTAGTCAAGTAGAGGCATACTAGTGACACTCTGTTTGTCTATGTATTTACACATGTATTATGTTTCTGATTAATACAATTCTAGCATGAATAATAAACATTTATCATGAAATAAGGAAATAAATAATAACTTTATTATTGCCTCTAGGGCATATTTCCTTCATCTATCCCCCTAGGAGCATGCGCGTAATACTTTGCTTTGATAACTTCTAGATTTTTGCAATAAATATATGAGTTCTTTATGACTAATGTTGAGTCCATGGATTATACGCACTTTCCTACCTTCCACCATTGCTAGCCTCTCTAAAACCGCGCACTTTTCGCCGGTATCATACACCCAACAAATACCTTCCTCAAAACAGCCACCATACCTACCTATCATGGCATTTCCATAGCCATTCCGAGATATATTGCCATGCAACTTTCCGCCGTTCCGTTCATTATGACACGCTCCATTATTGTCATATTGCTAGCATGATCATGTAGTTGACATCGTATTTGTGGCAAAGCCACCGTTCATAATTCTTTCATACATGTCACTCTTGATTCATTGCACATCCCGGTACACCGCCGGAGGCATTCATATAGAGTCATATTTTGTTCTAAGAATCGAGTTGTAGTTCATGAGTTGTAAGTAAATAAAAGTGTGATGATCATCATTATTATAGAATTGTCCCAGTGAGGAAAGGATGTTGGAGACTATGATTCCCCCACAAGTCGGGATGAGACTCCGGATGAAAAAAAAGAGGCCATAAAAAAAGGAGAAAGGCCCAAATAAAAAAATGAGAGAAAAAGAGAGAAGGGACAATGTTACTATCCTTTTACCACACTTGTGCTTCAAAGTAGCACCATGATCTTCATGATAGAGAGTCTCTCATTATGTCACTTTCATATACTAGTGGGAATTTTTCATTATAGAACTTGGCTTGTATATTCCAATGATGGGCTTCCTCAAAATGCCCTAGGTCTTCGTGAGCAAGCGAGTTGGATGCACACCCACTTAGTTTATTTTGAGCTTTCATATACTTATAGCTCTAATGCATCCGTTGCATGGCAATCCCTACTCACTCACATTGATATCTATTGATGGGCATCTCCATAGCCCGTTGATATGCCTAGTTGATGTGAGACTATCTTCTTCCTTTTTGTCTTCTCCACAACCACCATTCTATTCCACCTATAGTGCTTTATCCATGGCTCACGCTCATGTATTGCGTGAAGATCGAAAAAGTTTTGAAAATGTCAAAAGTATGAAACAATTGCTTGGCTTGTCATCGGGGTTGTGCATGATTTAAATACTTTGTGTGGTGAAGATAGAGCATAGCCAGACTATATGATTTTGAAGGGATAGCTTTCTTTGGCCAAGATATTTTGAGAAGACATAATTGCTTTGTTAGTATGGTTGAAGTATTATTATTTTTATATCAATATGAACTTTTGTCTTGAATCTTTTGAATCTGATTATTCATACCACAATTAAGAAGATTTACATTATGCCAAGTAGCACTCCGCATCAAAAATTCTGTTTTTATCATTTACCTACTCGAGGACGAGCAAGAATTAACCTTGGGGATGCTTGATACGTCTCCAACGTATCTATAATTTTTGATTGCTCCATGCTATATTATCTACTGTTTTAGACATTATTGGGCCTTATTTTACACTTTTATATTATTTTTGGGACTAACCTATTAACTGGAGGCCCAGCCCAGAATTGTTGTTTTTGCCTGTTTTAGGGTTTCGAAGAAAAGGAATATCAAACTGAGTCCAAACGGAATGAAACCTTCGGAAACGTGATTTTCATATCAGATAAGATCCAGGAGACTTGGACCCTCCATCAAGAAAGCCACGAGGTGCTCACGAGGGTAGGGGCGCCCCCCCTAGCCCCCCCCCCTCAAAGCTCCACCGACGTACTTCTTCCTCCTATATATATATATCCACGTACCCCCAAACGATCAGGGACGGAGCCAAAAACCTAATTCCACCGCCGCAACTTTCTGTATCCACGAGATCCCATCTTGGGGCCTGTTCCGGAGCTCCGCCGGAGGAGGCATCGATCACGGAGGGCTTCTACATCATCATCCAAACCCCTCCAATGAAGTGTGAGTAGTTTAGTTCAGACCTACGGGTCCATAGCTAGTAGCTAGATGGCTTCTTCTCTCTTTTTGGATCTCAATACAATGTTCTCCCCCTCTCTTGTGGAGATCTATTCGATGTAATCTTCTTTTTGCGGTGTGTTTGTTGAGATCGATGAATTGTGGGTTTATGATCAAGTCTATCTATGAATAATATTTGAATCTTCTCTGAATTCTTTTATGTATGATTGGTTATCTTTGCAAGTCTCTTCGAATTATCAGTTTGGTTTGGCCTACTAGATTGATCTTTCTTGCAATGGGAGAAGTGCTTAGCTTTGGGTTCAATCTTGCGGTGTCCTTTCCCGGTGACAGTAAGGGCAGCAAGGCACGTATTGTATTGTTGCCATCGAGGATAACAAGATGGGGTTTTCTTCATACTGCATGATTCTATCCCTCTACATCATGTCATCTTGCTTAAAGCATTACTCTGTTTTTAACTTAATACTCTAGATGCATGCTGGATAGCGGTCGATGAGTGGAGTAATAGTAGTAGATGCAGAATCGTTTCGGTCTACTTGTCTCGGACGTGATGCCTATATACATTATCATACCTAGATATTCTCATAACTATGTTCAATTCTGTCAATTGCTCAACAGTAATTTGTTCACCCACCGTAGAATACTTATGCTCTTGAGAGAAGCCACTAGTGAAACCTATGGCCCCCGGGTCTCTTTCTCATCATATCAATCTCCATCACTTTACTATTGCTTTGCTTTTACTTTGCTTTTACTTTATTTACTTTGCATCTCTATACCAAAAATACCAAAAAAATATTATTTATCATCTCTATCAGATCTCACTTTCGTAAGTGACCGTGAAGGGATTGACAACCCCTAAGCGCGTTGATTGCGTTGAGCTATTGTTTTTGTGTAGGTACGAGGGACTCGAGTGTAGACTCCTACTGGATTGATACCTTGGTTCTCAAAAACTGAGGGAAATACTTACGCTACTTTGCTGCATTATCCCTTCCTCTTCGGGGAAATCCAACGCAGTGCTCAAGAGGTAGCAATAGTGCTAGAGGAGTAGTTCCAAGAGGCGCAGACCGGTGCCGCCTACAACCACCAGCTCTTCCGGGACAACAACAGGCGAACGAGCGACTCGCCACCGGCAGGGCGATCCTGCTGGATGCGGACCTGGCGGAGCAGGCAGCGCCACTCGAGTCCTACCGCTCCGCTCGTGAGATCCGCCTCGCCGATTGGCGGTACCGCCAGCGTAAGGCGGAACTGGAGGCCGCCTACAAGGAGTTCGATGAGGCCGCGGGACAAGGTGTTGGGCAAGAACAACAACGAGGCAAAGGGCAATGTCGGCTCCATCGAGGTCACGCCCCGCCGCCAGGACCACGAAGACGGCACACTTCTCCCTTCCTGTTGAAGCCAAGCTTGATGGGATGAACATCGTCGGCCGATTAGCCGCTTGGCAGCGACGTAGAAGCGAGCAGCTTCACACCCCGGGTCTCTGGAGGCAGAGGTTATGGAGGCGGAGCTGGAGAAGGCGAAGCTTTGGTTCTCGGGGCTCATGGCCAGACATGAGGAACATGCACCGGCGATCATAGATTAGGTGTATTAATTATACCTCTAGAGCTGGACGAGCACCGCTTAGTTGATGTATGTCCGAAATGTAATGAAATCCGGCCGTGTTTGAACGAATTTCGTCCGGTTAGTTCGCATTGTTGTCCAAGTGTGTGCAGGCAGCATTGGATGGCGGCCTCTGGCATTCATGTCCACGGACTGATCCCTCTGTTCACGGACGGAAGCGGGAGGAAATTTGCGGGTCGCTAGTGATGCCCTTATTAGGGAGCAGATGTTACTTGATTGGAAGTAGACACGGATCTTTGACACTGTAATTTCTGACACTTCTTCTTCGACACATCTTCCTAAACACAAGGACTTCTCAGATTAGCCCATACCTCTATGAAAGAAAGGGCATGATAGTCATATTACCTTTCGCCTGCTGCATACGTATACGTTGTACATGGAGTAGCGTCACATAAACCGGCGCACGTACCCTTCTATCCTGGGCCTGGCCCATTTATTTTCTTCTTCTTTTTTTAACCTTCAACAAATAGGTGCATGACGTATGATTCAAACTCAAACCTCTTGGATTGCTTCAACTCGCTATAACCAACTAGGACAGCTCACTTGTTGTGTCTAGTTCCTTCTTTTATTCTTGTTGTTGTGCATCTTCTCACTCTGTTTTTTTTCTTTTGTTTGGCCTTTTTTCCTTTGGTTTTATTAGTTTTTTTCTTGTTTTTTCTTTTTTTATCTTTTATCTTTTCCTATTTTTGTAAACATTTTCTTAAATTCTTAAAAAAATTCAAATCTGAGAACTTATTTTTAATCCAGGATTGTTTTCCAAATGAATAATTTTTTCAATTTTGTGATTTTTTTTCAAATTCATAAACTTTTCTTGTCAAATTAATAACAAAATTCAAATCGATGATCCTTTTTCAATTTCACGAACATTTTCCAAATTCGTGAACTTTTTGTCAAATTCATGATTTTTTTAAAACTCGATGAACTTTTCCAATTTCATGGTTTTTTTTCATACTTTTTAAAACTTGTGAAGTTTTCTTCAATCTCAGAGTGGGAGATAGAAACCGAAAACTCAGTTTTTACCATTCAGTTTCTTTTCAATTTCGGTTAGCAAAACTATAAACCGAAATGAACATTCGGTTAACGAGCTTATTTGGTACGATGTTCAGTTTACATCATCCAGGCTTGTCAAATGTGTTGCTTTATATTATAACACCCCGTCACATTATATAGCAGAGCTCTATGCGGGGCTGGTGTTTTGGCAGTAACGCAAAAAAATATTAAATGTTTTCAAAAAATTCTGAATATTTTTGTAGATGTTTGTGTTGGTGTTGCAAGTATTCATGGCAATTTTCATGCGAAGCGGAGCGGCGGTATTTCATCGGCAAAAAAAAAACTTGGGGTGACATTTTGGGGTAATTTTTGGTGTTCAATTTGTTTTTTTTTTTTTTTGCACAAGCCGAATGCCTCAAACTTTGCAGGTGGCATTTGGATGTAACTAACTACACAAACAAATTTTGTTTTTATTTTTTTTCATTTAAATTTTTTTCTGGCCCCCAGGAGCATAGCCAAATTGACTTTCCGAGCTCTATGCCCCCGGGACTAAATTGAGTGCTATGGGCGGCTGGGCGCACATGTGGCCGAAAGGCTCGGGCAGGTTTGGGTCTTTCTGGTTGGGTCAGCCCATATGGCGTGAAGAGAGCGACTCCACTCGCTACATCCACAGTTTCCGTTTTCTCGTTCATTCTTTTTTCTCTGAATGTTATTATTCTTTCTGAAACCTGTTTAAAATTTGGAAATATTGTTTGAAATACTAAAAAAATTTGTTTTCAAATATTGTTTACAATTTTATAAAATCTTCTGAATTTAAAAAAAGTTCCAGTTTTTGAATTTTTGTTCACAAATTTTAGAAATGTTTGCGTTTCAAAAAAGTTGATAATTTTTTTAAAAAAGTATGAGGTTTTCCATTTGTGTTCACCATCAATTATTGGGAATTGGTTAACAATTTTGAAAAAAGTTTTTAAGTTTATAAAAATTTCATACACAATTTAAAATACCAAAATTGTTAACAAATTTCAAGAAATGGTTAGGATATAAAAATATGTTCAATGACGAAAAATGATAATAACAGAAGTATTCAAATTAGGAAAACGTGCATGCTCATGCACGTCCGCCCTAGTCTAGAAGACTCCTCTCAACTGGTGGTTTTTTGGACTATGGGTAAATGACCCAACTTGCATAGCTTGGCACAGACATATGAGGCATCCATGCCAGGTTTAAAGGACTTCCGACAACATTTGCATGTTGCAACATGTTGGGTCGTTTATCAAACATTTTTCACCGAGAAAACTTCAGGAAATATAAAAACTTTGGTCATAGAAGTTGTTGGGAAAATTTTGAGGCCATTTAACGGGTGTCAAAAAATAATGCGCTTTCAATCAGACCCTTCTCACCCTATCTGAATACCATTTGTTGCACATGGTCTATTTTTGAACATCATTAAAATGATCCTAACTTTTGCAAGCAGGTGGGCATGCAATGGTAGGCATCCATGCTTGATTTAAATGTCTTTCAACATCGTATGCAAGTTGCAACACCCGCGACCATTTATCGGCATTTTTTACGAAGAAAACTTCAGAAAATACAAAACTTATCAAAAACTCAAACAACTTGGCATGGTGTCTTGAATTGGTCATACAAGGCAACAAAAATAATTGGGGCCATTTAAGGATGTCGAAAAATGAGGTGCTCCCAAATGGACCCTTCTCGCCTACACGAACACCCTCCGTTGAATATGGTCTAGTTTTGGACATCATTGAAATGAACCTAACTTTTGCAGGAAGATGGGCATGCCCATGGTATAAATCGCTGCAAGGTTTAAATGATTTCCGACACCGTATACAAGTTGCGACATGTCCGACCATTTATCGGCCTTTTTTTTCACCGGAAAGCTCCAGAAAATGCAAGACTTATTAAAAACTCAAACAACTTGTCATGGTGCTCTGAATTGGTTGTACAGTACATGGAGTCATTTCAAGGATGTCGAGAAAGAACATGGTCTCACAGGGAGCCTTCTCGCCTACCCGAATACCCTCCGTTCAACATGGTCTATCTTTGGACATTCTTAAAATGACTCCAACTTTTACAAGACGGTGGGGATGACCATTGGAGGCATCCATGTCAGGTTTGAACAATTTTCGACACCATATGCAAGTTGCAACGCGTCCGACCATTTATCGGTCTTTCTTCACCCGAAAAAGTCTAAAAATGCAAAAATTGTAAAAAAAAACGAAACAACTGGGCATGGTGACTTGAATTTGTCATAGAAGGCCATGAAAAAAATTAGAGCCATTTCAAGGATGTAGAGAAACAACATGCTCTTAGACGGAACCTTCCAGCCTACCCGAACACTCTCTGTTCAACATGGCCTATTTTTGGACATCCTTGAAATGACTCCAACTTTTGCAAGTGGGTGGGCATGCACATTGTAGGCACCCATGTCATGTTTGAACAATTTCCCACACAATATGCCAGTTGCAACATGTTCGATCATTTATCAGCCTTTTTTCACGTGAAAAACTCCAGAAAATGCATAATTTACCGAAAAGCAAAACTACTTGGCATGGTGCCTTCAATTTTTCAAAAACACAATGGAAATTTTTTGGAGCCATTTGACGGATGCCGAGAAATAACATGCTCTCAGACGAAACCTTCTAGCCTACCCAAACACCCTCCGTTCAACATGGTCTATATTTGGACATCGTTAAAATGACTCCAACTTTAGCAAGCAGACAGGCATATCCATTGTAGGCATCCATGTCAGGTTTTAATGATTTTTGACACCTTATGCGAGTTGCGACACGCCCGGCCATTTATCGGTTTTTTTTCACTGGGAAACTCTAAACAATGCAAAAATTGTCAAAAACCTTTCATTCTCGCCCAACCTTTTCTTCGGGTCTCGTCTCCTTACAGAAGGTTGGCTCGATCCAGAGGGCTAAAAGAAGAAATAAGCGTTAATATATGTACATACAAATCAATTAATGCATCTAGTCAGCAAAGGCTGAATTAATATATATACCTCGCCGGACTTTGCAACAGTTAATGCTCCAACACCAGCGGAGCCATCATCTCCTCCCTCCATTCGATCACCGGAGCCTTCATCTTCTCTTCCCTCACCATCGGTGTCTTTGAGAAACTATGAGGTGATATCATTATCGTCTCCGTCGCGGATTATTTCCCCCAAGATCTCTTCTTGTTCTAAGTCTCTGTCGTGTTCCATAGTTTCTGCAAATATTACAACATGGATCTGTGAGTTGATAAGTTTTTCAGACTTAATGAAATCTGGGAATGCAAAATAGTAACATCACGATGATAACTTTAGAGCAAGATTGAGTCATGCTACAGCAACTTTAGGCGAGGACAATGCATGCCGCCGCGACCATGAAGTCGGCACATCCGCAGGGCCACTGACAGCGAGGAAGAGTATAGCATGGTAGGTCGCCACCGCTCGGGTCCTAAGAAGGCCACCGCTCCTCCCCTCTTGTTGAAGCCAAGCTTGGTGGGCTGAACATTGTCGGCCGATTAGTTGCTTGACGGCGATGTGGAGGCGGACAACTTCACTTCTCAGGTCTCCGAAGGTGGAGGTTACAGAGGCGAAGCCGGAGAGCATCGAGGTAGAGCTGGAGAAGGCAGAGCTTCAATTCTCGGGGCTCATGGCCTCACACGGGGAACATGTGCCAGCGATCATTGATTAGGTGTAATAATTATACCTCCAGAGTCGGACGAGCACCGCTTAGTCGATGTATGTCCGAAATGTAATGAAATCCGTCATGTTTATATGAAATCCGGCCATCTTTCAACGAATTTCATCCGATTAGTTCGCATTGTTGTCCAGGTCTATGCGGGTAGCGTTGGATGGCGGGCAACGTTCGTGTCTGCGGACTGGCCCCCCTGTTCATGGACGGATGCGGGAGGAAATTTGCCGGTCGCCGTTGGAGATGCGTTTACTGGGAGCAGATGTCACCTGATTGGAAGTAGATACAGATCTTTGACACTGTAGTTTCTGTTACTTCTACTTCGGTACATCCCCTAAACGCAAGGACGGAACAGATTAGCCATACTCTTCAAAAGAAAGGGCATGATAATCATATTACTCTTGGCCTGCCATATACGTATATGCTGTACATGTAGTAGTGTCACACAAACCAGCGCATGTATGTACCCCTCCTGGCCCATTTATTTACTTCTTCTTCTTCTTTTAATCTTAAAAAAATAGGTGCATGAAGTATGGTTCAAACTGCGAACCCCTTGGATTGCCTCAACTCGCTATAACCAACTAGGACAACTCACTTGTTGTGCCTAGTTGCTTCTTTTATTTTTGTTGTTGTGCATCTTCTCAGTCTATTTTTTCTTCGTCTTTTTTGCTCTTTTGGCCTTTTTTCTACAGCTTTATTAGTTTTTTAATTTTATCATTTTTTCTCATTTGCTAATTTTTTGAACATTTTCTTAAATTCGTGAACTTTTCACAAATCCATGAAGTTATTTTTAATCCATGATTTTTTTTCAAATGAGTGAAATTGTTTCAGTTTTGTAAACTTTTTTTATATTCATGAACTTTACTTGTCGAATTCATAAAAAATCAAATCGATTATCTTTTCCCAATTTCATGAAAATTTTCAAATTCACGAACCTTTTGTCAAATTCGTTAACTTCTTTGTCAAATTCATAAAGAAAAAATTAAATCAATGAACCTTTTCAATTTCATGATTTTTTTTGTCGTACTTTTTTAAACTTGTAAAGTTTTCGTTAATCTCAGGGTGGGAGGTAGAAACGGAAGACTTAGTTTTTACCATTCAGTATATTTTAAATTTTGGTTAGCAAAACGATAAACCAAAATAAACATTCGGTTAACCAGCTTATTCGGTTCGATGTTCAGTTTACATCGTGCAAACTCGCCAAATGCGTTGCTTATATTATGACACTCCGTCGCATCATATAGCAGAGCTCTATGCCCCCATATTCGTTGCTCAGTGCGGTGGGACTAAATTGAGCGTTATGGGCGGCTGGGCGTACATGTGACTGAAAGGCTCGGCAGGTTTGTGCCTTTGTGGTTGGGTCAGCCATATTGCCGTGCAAAGAGCGAGCTCCACTCGCTACTTGGCGTGGGCTGGCCGCTTGGGTCCTTAGCTCCACTCACTACAGCAGCAGTTTCTGTTTTCTCGTTCATTCATTTTTCTTTGAACTTTATTATTCTTTATGAAACCTGTTTAAAATTTTGAAAATATTATTTGAAATAATAGAAAATTTTTTGTTTTTAAAATTTTTCTACAATTTTATAAAATCTTCTAAATTTAAAAAAAGTTCCAGTTTTTGATATTTTTTAAGAAATATTTGCGTCTAAAAAAGTTGATATATTTTTTTAAAAGTATGAGTTTTGCAATTTGTGTTCACCTTCAATTATTCGGAATTTTTTAACAATTCTGAAAAAAGTGTTCAAGTTTGTAAAAAATTTATACACAATTTAAAATTCCAAAATTGTTAACAAATTTCAAGAAATGGTTAGGATATAAGAATATGTTCATGTTGATTGATAATGACGGAAATTGTGAATAACCGAAGCATTCAAATTAGGAAAACTTATATGCTCACGACAGCACCCGTCTATCCAAGTTGTAACATGCCCGGTCATTTATCGACATTTTTTTACAAAGAAAACTCTAAAAAATACAAAACTTGTCGAAGACTCAAACAACTTGGCATGGTGCCTTGAATTGGTCATACACGACAATGAAAATAATTAGGGCCATTTAAGGGATGTCGAGAAACAAAGTGCTGCCAAATAGACCCTTCTCGCATACACAAACACCCTCCGTTGAATATGTTCTAGTTTTGGTTATCCTTGAAATGAACCTAACTTTTGCAGGGAAGTGGGCATGCTCATGGTATGAATCCCTACCAGGTTTGAATGATTTCCGTCACCATACGCAAGTTGAGACATGTCTGGCCATTTATCAACTTTTTTTCATCGGGAAACTCCAGAAAATGGCTCTCCCTCGGGCGACTCGGGCGGCGACCCCAGATCCGGCCAGAGCGGCCTCTCCCTCCCCTCGCCGCCTCCTCCTCGCCGCCGCCGGCAGCCTTCGTCGGGCAAAGCCCGTGCGGAGATGGCGGCGGCGGGGCGTGTTCTTCCGGCGGCCGGTTGCCATGCGAGCAGGGGGACTCGTCGCGGCTGGCGTCCGTCCGGTGGCCTTGGCTCGTGGTGACGGCCGGCGTGGCTGCAGGAGGTGCGTGGGGGCGGATCTGGTCGGCCGCGGCGGCGGCTGGGCGCGACGCCCCGTGAAGGTGGCTGGCGGTCGTGGGGTTTCCTGCGGCTTGCTCGCCGGCGATGGAACGCTGGGGCGGCGGCCCCAGGACGTGGCGGTGTCGACGTGCTCCTCCCCCGTGGAGGTCGTCCGGCGGCAGCCCGCGAGGTGGCGGATCCGGGGCCCTAGCGCCCGGATCTGGTGGTGAGGCGGACCGTCGGCCTGTGGCGGCGGTCCGGCAGAGGCGCGCCGGCTCTGGTCCACGGGGATGGCGGGGAGGTGCGTGGGGTCAGGGCAGCGATGGTGCTGCCCTGCATGTTGGGCGGCCGCAGGTGGCCTCGGCGGCAGCTGGCGGGGGACTCCATGGTGGTGTGCTATTGTGCGGATGGCCCAGATCCGCGGCGCCGATGTGGAGGGAGATGGGCTGCAGTGGTTTCTGCAGCCGGTGGTGGTTGGCGGCGGCGTGCTGCTCTGCGTGCTTGGTCATGTGGCTTGGACGATGACGGCCGGCTTGATGCCGGAGACGGCTTGCTGGGCAGACTACGGTGAGAATGGATTTGGTGAGCTCCGGGCGAAAGCCTAGCTCGACCTCGGTCGTTGCCGACGTCGACGACGTCCTAGGACGTTGTTCCCTCCTTGGAGGCATTGTCGTGGAGCCCCTTCACCACCATTGTCGCCTCGGTCTCGGGCTCTCCAGGTGAAAACCTAAGTTTCGACCTTTGGTCGGAGCGGGCGTCGGCGGCATACTTGTCGCTTCCCTCTTGGGGGCGACGCCTTGGAGGTATGGTCCTTCGTCAGTTCGCGATGGCTCGGGTGGCTTTGCGGGTTCATCGTCGGCCAGGCGTGTGCGCGGCCTCGGGGCCGGTGAGGATGTCGGAGCGGCGGCTCCGGAAAGCTATGTTGTGGAGTGTCGGATCTGGTCGCGTGGGTGGCAACGTCGTCAGCTCAGGCGGAGCGCGGCCTCGGGGCCGGCGGGGAAGTCGGAGCGGCGGCTCCGAAGAGCACCTCTGTGCTGTGGAGTGTCGGTTTTGGTCGTGTGGGCGACAGAGTCGCCGACTCGTGTGGAGTGCGGCCTCGGGGCCGACGTGTGTGAGTTTATGTCGTTTGTAAGCTGGAGTGGCGGCTCCAGGTCGTGTGGTGGAGTGGCAACTTTGGTCGTTTGGGCAACAGGGAAGTCGGCTCGTTAGGTACGCAACCTCGGGGCTGGTGTGTATCGATGTATCGGTTTTCGGCCAGTTTTCCTAATAATCTGGCCAATTCACTTCTTTTTAATGCAAAGGCAGAGCTCCTGCTGTTTTCTCGAAAAAAAACTCCAAAAAATGAAAAACTTATTGAAAACCCAAACAACTTGGCATGGTGCTTTGAATTGGTTGTAAAAGGCCATGAAAAAATTAGAGTCATTTCAAGGATGTTGAGAAATTACGTGCTCTCACATGGAGCCTTCTCGCATACCCGAACACCCCCGTTCAACATCGTTTATTTGGACATCCTAAAATAACGTGCTCTCAGATGGAACCTTCGGCCTTTTTTCACGTGAAAAACTCCAGAAAATGCATAATTTTCCAAAAACCAAAAGTACTTGGCACGGTGCCTTCAATTTTTCGAAAACGCAATGGAATTTTTTTGAAGCCATTAGATGGATGTCGAGGAATAACGTGCTCTCAGACGGAACCTTCTAGCCTACCCAAACACCCTCCGTTCAACATGCTCTATATTTGGACATCCTTGAAATGACTCTAGCTTCTCCAAGTTGGCGGTCATGCCCATTGCAGTCATCCATGTCAGATTTGAACGATTTTCGACACCGTATGCGAGTAGCGACACGTCCAACCATTTATCAACTTTTTCGCCGGAAAAACTCCGAAAAATGCAAAATTGTCGAAAACCCAAACAACTTGGCATGGTGCCTTGAATTTTTCATACACAACCATGGAAATAGTTGGAGCCATTTCAAAGATATCCAAAAACAACATGCTCTCAGATATAACCTTCTAACCTACCCGAGCACCCTCCCTTCAAGATGGTTTATTTCTGGACATCCTTGAAATGATTTCAACTTTTGCAATCAGGTGGGCATGCGCATGTAGGCATCCATATCAGGTTTGAACAATTTCCAGCAACGTATGCAAGTCATGACACATCCGGCCATTTATCAGTCTTTTTTCACCAGGAAAACTCCAAAAATGCATAATTTGCCAAAAACCAAAACAATGCCTTCAATTTGTCAACAAGGTCATGCAAAAAAATGGATCTATTTAACGGATGTCGAGAAATAACATGCTTTCAAACGGAGCCTTTTGGCCTAGCCAAACACCTGCGTTGCACATGGTGTTTTTGAACATTCTTGAAATGAACCCTAATTTTGCAAGAACGTGGGCATGTCCATGGTAGATATCAATGTCAGGTTTTATGGGAAAAAAGTATTTAAAATGACAATTTAAACAGTAAATGTTTTAAAAGCATTTAAAATAACAATTTCAAACCATAATTTAAAAAACTTAGGCCCCGTTTGATAGCAAAGTATTTTTAAAGTATTCTGACATTACTGCAGTTTTTCTGAATACTGAAGTTTTAATTACTGTAGGTGTTTGGTTACCCATAAAAATTGCCGTATTAATACTACGGTATTTTCATAATCACAGTATATTCTCTGTTTTTAAAAAAGAACTCCAGACCTCTTTTTTTTTTCTAAACTGAACAGGGAAAAGAAACGGGTGTCCTTATCTTCTTCGCTTCACACCGCCGTCGTCCCATCGTCTCTGGAGATTTTCTTTGCCGACCATGGACAAACGAAGAGACAGCCAAGGAAAGAAAGTATGCTGGTCTTAATCTAATTGCCCCCCTCCCGTTCCTCTACGTCAGCTGGGAAGTTGGGCAACACGCTGACCTTGGTAACCCACAATATAAGCTAGCATAAGGGTTCTGATCCAGTTCACCATGCATGATTTAGCCATAAGTCATAAGTGCGCTTCCGCGTGCAGAGGTAGCTAGCCATGGGTTACTCACATGGCTACGTACCTTGCCGACTATGCTCATGGATGCAGGGCCGCAGAACGGCGCTGGAACGTCGGTGATGCAGAAGAAGGCCAAGCCATCTAGTCATGCTACAAGCCACGTGATGGCCGTGCAGTGCTGTTCAATTTGTGCATGCGGATGGTGTTAGAGATATATTTGATAATAGAGATTGCCCGAGATTAGATAGAGTTATTTCCATCTTATCTCTAGGAGGTGTCTTGTCCTTCAAATCTTATACGGAGCCCCCGCGTCGCTCCGCACGAACGACACGGGCGGCGACCCAGGCTCCCTTCGGCAGCCGGCCCCTTCGTCGTCTCCCTCCTCGCCGCCGCCGGGACGCGTCGCCGGGCAAAGCCCGTGTGGCAGAGGCGGCGGCGGGGCTTCTTCTCCAGGGTGCGGACGGCCCGTGGCTGGCTCGTGCGGCGCCGGCGCGTGGTCGTCGCGAGCTCTGCACCGGCCGGCTGGAGCTTCTCCCCTCCGGCGGGAGCGGCGGATCCGGGGCCCTCACGCCCGGATCTGGTGGTGTGCGGGCGGAGCGCGCAGGGAGGCCGCTGCGGGGGCGCGGGCGTTCAGGGAGGCCACGGCGACGGCGCATGCGTGGATGGAGCGTGGTGGGCATGGAGCTCGGGCGTGATGACGAGGCGTGCAGCCAGCAACGGGTCCGAGGCAACATGCAGCGGGCGCGACAGATCTGGTTCCTGCGGGTGCTTGGCATGCGTGGTGCTCGCCGGTGCCCCTGAGTTTGGCTGTGGCTCGGAACCTTGGTGGTTTCTGGCCTCGGGCAGCGCTCATCTGTTCCCGGCATGGTGCTCGACATGGAATGGTGGCTCGCTGCGTCCGGCGGTCATGGGTCCGGTCGGTCGCTGATGGTTCTGGTGCCTGCTGATGGAGTTTGGCTGCTGATGGAGATGCAGCGAGGGAAGGTGGGCTGCCGGATTGGCTGTCGACCGGAGGATTACGAGGGCTGGGTGAAAACCCGTCTCTGGCCATGGCCGGAGCCTGTGACGGTGGCGTCTGTGGACGCCGTAACCTTCTTGAAGGCGTCGACAGGATGCTCTCTCTTCCTCTGTGAGGGACAACTCCCGGGGAAACCCCAGACCCGGAGGGTCGGTCGTTGGCGGCGTGTTGGCGTCGTTTCCCTCTCGAGGGCATCGATTTTGGAGTTCAATCCGGTCAGAGGGACCAGCTGGTGTGTTGGGAGGTTGGTGGTATGCGTTGGTGTGGCGTCGAGACTTCTGTGGCAACGACGATAGGGCAAGTGAAGTCGGAGACATTGCAGTGGTAGTCGACTCTTCTTCGGCGTGTTCCTGGGATTACCTCGGTTTGGTTGTTGTGGTGAAGTCGGAGCTGCGGCGGCAGGCCCCCTGTGGCAACGATGACAGGCAGCATGT
Organism: Triticum urartu; assembly: GCF_056163025.1. Classification (NCBI taxonomy): domain Eukaryota; kingdom Viridiplantae; phylum Streptophyta; class Magnoliopsida; order Poales; family Poaceae; genus Triticum; species Triticum urartu. Next base: position 576,098,100 of record NC_141879.1, read on the forward strand.
GGTCCGTTCGGTGGTCTTCCACGACGTCAGTCTTGCATAGTTCTCCTTTGAATCTTTGCTTCAGAGTTGGAGCTGCATAGCCTTCAATGCGGGTGGTTGAGTTCTGGCATGGATCTTCATGTTTTCCTACTCAGCCTCTGCGGTGAGTGTTGGTTCGATGTTCGTCCACGGAGAAGTCGGAGTCGCTTGCTCGGGGATTAGGGATGGCGATGACGCCTGTTTTGGGGAGAAGTGATGACGATGACGCGTGTGTGCTAGCTTCACAAGGCACTCTTTGTAAAGGTGTGCGTGGGATATCTTGGTGTGCCGCTCAGCGGTTTGTGACGGTTTTCGCCCAGTTTTCCGTTGATTAACTGGGCAATTCTCTTCTACTTAATTAATGGATGAGGCAAATTTTTTGCCTTCGTTTCAAAAAAAATATCTTATACTCAATATATACTCGCCCTCGAGGCTCAATAATATATCCATCATATTCTGTAACAATCTCTCTCTTCCTTCTAACATGGTATCAGCCTAATCGATCTAACCTTAACCGCCGCCCACCACTTCCGCCCCGCGCACTGCCTCTGGGGCGGTCGGCCTCCATGACCACTTCCGGGGGCTGGGACGCCCGTACCTAGTGTTCGTCCGTCGCTTGTCGACCGGCTGCCCTAGAAAGTCCTTTTCTCGATCCTTTGATTCGGGCTTTTCTTTCTCTCTCTCGCTGGTCGTTTTGATCAGCGTCTACTTTTTAGTTTTCCAATCTATATTTGATCGGTTTGCGTTGCTCGTCGCCATCATCGACCCTCACGGGTCTCTACTCCGACACCAGCGTCAACTACATCGACCACTTCATCAACTGTGCGCCGATGCGGCCAGCTCCGCCGTCACCGCCCGTGATTCTCCACCGATGGCCGTCGCCTTCATCGATCTGGAATCCTCCGTCAACCCCGTCTTCGACAAGCTCGGCTGCATCACGCTTGACCCGAGCGCTGGCTGCTGATCTACGCCGTGTGGCCCCATGCACGCGTTGGATACAACGGCCTAGGCCCTCACGTCAGTGCTGTGTGGGTCTTCCCACGTCCACAAAGAGGCATGCATCCGTGTTGTTGGCCGGTCACGCCAATGCTTGGTCTCCTGGCTCAGACTCGTGCGCGTCATCCTGCATAGCGCATGTCCACGCTGGACCAATCATCGGCTCCTGTTACATCCGACGACAATGCACGGCAAGCAGCTCCTGCAACCTAGCGGGCGTTTGGACTGATCATCCGAGTGAACGCGATTCACTCCATCCACGCCGCGCGGTCGATTTGATCAATCGTTCTGCGCGCGCCTCCACGGGATTTTCGTAAAGATTATCATCGAGCATGCGCATCTCTTCATCGATTGAGCATTGGGCTGTCACTGTATCGCCCCGTTGAGCCGTAGTGCCGCCGCCCCATGGTTTTCGTGGCTGCATCGACTCGCGCGTCGCCGCTGCGTCCTGCTACGTCGTCTCTTTGGACCGTAGTGCCGCGATACGCAGTCCCCGCCGCCGCTCAAGACCGTACCCGTGGTTGCACCGACCTGCGCTTCACCGCTGCGTCGTCCCTTCGGGCTATCGTGTCGCGGCCCGCGGTCTCTGCCACTGCCCCGAGGTCTTCCCGTCGTTGCCCCGACCTACCCGCCGCCGTTGCGTCTCCCCTTCGGGTCGTAGCGTCGCGGCCCACGGTCCACTCCGCTGTTACCGCACATCGACCTTTCGTGGTATGCGCCGCACCATCTTCCTCGGCGCGGGAACGCCATCGTCCGTGCCGGTCTTCATCACGTTGGCGGGTTCCTCATCTACTTCGAGCACCGCCGCCGCGCTACTAACACCGCCACCACCGTCAGGCCGCAACCACCGCTCTTCTTCGGCCGCCGCCGCCGCCCGTCCACCCCCTTCGTCTTCGTCCAGCACCGGCCCATCGTCAACGTCGCCGTCATCTACCCCGACCACTTCGTCTACTCCGACCACCGTTGGTGACATCGGCCCCCACACCGATTGGTGCCACAACCGTCGTCGAGTCTTCTCCTCTGCTGGCCCTCCGACTCCTTGACATGGCGTACAGCTCGTGCAGGTCCCTCGTCTACGCATGCCCGGTGCTGGCAACACCGATGCGTTCCTTCATCCATGAAGTGTCCTCGGGCTGGCAAGCCTGGTGCGGCGCTTCGTCAACTTCGTCTTCGTCCGTCTACGCATGCCCGGTGCTGGCAACACCGACGCGTGCCTTCGTCCATGATGTGTCCCGGGGCTTGGCAAACCCGCTGCACGCGTCGTTAACAACGTCTTCTTTCCGACGCACCACTACTTCGACACCACTGCACCCATGACTAACTCGGCGCCTCCTTACGCCCGCGGCCCAATGGCGACGCCCTCAACACCGGCTACTCCGACTCGACATCGACCATGGCGTTCTTCGCACGGCTACCTCGACATCGGCACAAAGGGTTATCATCTGTTTGAGCAACTCGTCGGCTTCCTCTATAGTCAACGTGTCCGCAACGCGACACCGTCCGCGACGCTCCCGCTACGATTGCGGGGGGATGTCAGCCCGTCGGCTGCTATTCTCTCCAGTCTGACCGTCTGCGACGCTCCTGTTGTTCGCAACGCTACCGCTACGACTGCAGGAGATGTTAGAGATATATTTGGTAGTAGAGATTGCCCGGGTTTAGATAGATTTATTTTCATCTTATCTCTAGGAGGTGTCTTGCCCTCCAAGTCTTGTACTTAATATATACTCACCCTCGAGGCTCAATAATATATCCATCATATTCTGTAACAATCTCTCTCTCCCTTCTAACAGATAGATGGTAAATATGCATGGCTGATCGGTTGCATGAAAGGTCAAAGCTAGCTAAAACCAATTTCACATTGCTGCATACGGCACTAGCCAAACATGTCACTGTATTGTCAATACTCTAAAATAGTTTGGTATGCGAAAACCATGGTATCTTACACCAACAGGTTAAAATACTACAGTTTTTCAATACTTCGATTTTCTACTTTACTTTGCTACCAAACACGGCCTTACTTAAAAATTTTATTTTAGTATTCAAAAAAATTCTTTCAAATATCTGTACGTAATTAAAAAATAATAATAAACTCAAAAGGGAGAAACCTGAATTAACCACAAAAGGAGAAGAAAACGAAAAATAGAAAGAAAAAAATGCTCAGGCCGGCCAAGCGCTCGCAGATTTGCAAAAAGTTCAACGATTCAAAAAAAAGGTCCCTGTTTGCAAAATATGTTCACAAATTCATAGTTGTCACAAATTTAAAAACTTTCCGGGGAGGTTCAAATAATGTTTGTGCTTCCAATTTTTTTCTGGAATTTAAAAAATGTTCCTGTTTTCAAATCTATTCTACATAAATATATAAAATGTTCTTGGAAATTCAAAATTTTACGGAAAAAGCTATTCTACACAAATACATAAAATGTTCCGGCAAAATCTATTCTACAGACATAATGTCAATATTTTTATTTTCATAATTTAAAATTTGTTAATGTTTTATAAAAAAAATCAAAAACTGTTTGGGATTAAAAATTTATTTGCTTTTTTCAAACAATATTCATGTTTTGTCATTCTTAGCAATATGAAGACACGGAGATTTTATTTGGAATCTATGTACAATTTATTAAAATACAAATATTTCTTTTTTGAAATTTTTTTGAAAGGCCAAACATATTTCAAAATGATTAAAAATTTACAAAGCATGATCATATTCTGGAGAAAAAGAAACAAAAAAATTGAAAAGAACCAAAATACAAATAGAAAAAGGTAAAGGACGCAGGCTTTCTGGAAAAACAAAATCAATAATCTGAAAAGAGTTCACTAAAGTTTCAGCACAAAACTGAAAAAAAAGTTCATGGAGTTGAAAAATATTCACGTATTTGAGAAAAGTTTTGAATAATTTTTGGAAAATTTGCGCATTTGAAAAAAATCAAACAAAAAGATAAGATAAATATAAATAATATAATATAAAAACTTGAGTAAAAACAAAGCAAAACCGGCCAAAACTGCTCGATAGAAAAGGAAAACCAGAATCTTTCTTTTTAGCGTTATATTTGACATACTACAAAAAGATGGAAAAAGAAGAACTTTGACATAGGAGGTGAGGTATCCCACGTGGTTAACATGTCGGGTTATGAACCGTGAGGTTCTGAGTTTGAGGCTGACATAAAGCGCTTATTTTTTGAATGGCGCAAAAGAAATTGGGCCGAGCCCACCCCGGGGGGGGGGGGGGGGGGGGTACAACGAAGTAAATAAAGGGAAATAAAAAAACAAAACCAAAGAAAAAAATGCCAAACATAATAAAAAAGAAGAAAGACTGAGAAGATGCAAATCAAGAATAATAAAATAAGTAACGAGGCACAACAAGTCAGCTGTCCTAGTTCGTTAAAGCTGGTGGAAGTAAACTAGGTGTTTGGGAGTTCAAATCCTACCTCTCGCACCTACTTTTTGAAGGGGCATGCTACGCGTCGGCCGGCGGATCTTGTGCCAACCTCATCCTTACAATTACAACAACGAATGTGTTGCAGAACCTTCTGCAACAGAGGTCATGTTCAGAAACTTTTGCAATAGAACTCATGTTGCAGAAACTTCTGTAACAGATGTCTTGTTGCGGATTTTTTTCCCTAACAATTTTTCTTTTGCAGAATTCTTTTGCAACATAGGTTCTGTTGCAGAATCTCATTGTAACACATCACTTGTTGCAAAGCACCTTCGGTGAGTTCAAGGTGACAGTTCACAGCACTAAACACACTATGCTTAGGAGAAAAGATTGAGTGTGCACCCAGGAAGGAACGTGTCAAGTGGAGCACGGGGCGGATGCAGCCGAGTGATCCGCCGGCTGATTGGTAACATTTTCCTCTTTTGAAGCAAAGCTCGGTTTCTTAACGGTAAGATTTCTTTTCTTCATGCCTTAGTTTGGAGTAAAATACATGGTTGGTACAGAAAGTGGCCGTGGAAGTTCAGTTCATGCATCAACTTATTCTAGCATTTCCGGAACATATATATGGATGATGAGGAAATGTAAGAGGAATTCAGTCTGTTGACTCGACACCATTTCAAGGCAATACCCCGCCATTATCTTCTTCTGATCTAAATTCAAATGTACCAATTTTTACTTTGGTTCTACTTTGTCTGACGAAAATTATGCTTATTTACCAATAAGACCGAACAAGTCCTCATGCGAAACACAGTTTCTTATGAGCATTAGCGTTTTCCTGTTCAAGTATGACCGGTATAAGGTGCTGTTTTGAAGAGCCCCTTTGCAACTGTTACTGAGAAGGTGACACCCAACATCGAGGACAACGTTGAGCCGCTACAAAGACTCAAGACAGATCACAACGTAACGCAGCGATGGCTCCAACTAGGGCGGAGGTTAACAACAAAACCGGAGAGAACCCCGTCCGTGGGAAGGGCGAGGACAACCGGCAGCGCGGCCGACGAGCTGACGGCGGTGCGCAGCGGCGTGGAGGAGGTCTGATGGCCATAGGAGGGGAAAGAGGGCATGCAGAGATGAGCAGCTGGCCAGTGAACGACGACGTCCCGTCCATGACAAGCCCGATTTTAATTTGTTTTGCTGGTCAATCCGTGTCCGGCAGTGCTGTGGATCCGACTCTGATCGAGGCTGGCCGCAAGCCCGATTTCAACTTGTTTTGCTGGTCGATGATTCCATAAATTGAAGAGAGGGCCAGGCCATGATGTACGAGCATCGCAGCCAAGCGCTTTGAGTTCCTGGTTCTTCGTTGGCGAAAGAGTAGAGCGGCTGGGTGATCCTCGGGCCACCAGTAGTAGAACGATCCGCCTCATCGACGCAAAAGCGCCGCCGGGATCGATGAAGCTTCTTCCGGCCGCCCTCGGCCTCGTCCTCCTCCTCCTGCTCGTTCTGAATCCCAATGGCGTGGAGGCCCGGCCAGCCCCGGCCGTCGGCCATCAGAAGAAGGCCTCGAGCCCTACCTTCTTCGTCTTCGGGGATGACTTCGCCGACAACGGGAACCTCCCTCTGACCGACCCAGTCACCGAGATGTCGCGGCAATGGGCCTACCCCTACGGCTCCAACTACGTCGATGCCGATGGGTTTCCGCGGCCTAATACTCCGTCCGGCCGTTTCTCAAACTACAGAATCCAGTCGGATTTCATCGGTAAGTACTAGTACTATGTTGTAATGTTACACCAAAAAGGTACTCTGTTATATTTTAATCTCATGTTATACTGTAATCCATGGTGCATCACAATTAACCCTACTTGTTTGTTTTATTAATAACTTGCAGCAACAATGCTGGGATTGGAGGAAGCCCCTCCGGCGCATGCCCGCACGGCAAAGAAAACATGTGACCCATCGGGCATGACCTTTGCTACCGGTGGTGCAGGCGTGTTGGACAGTAAATCTTACGAGGTCCCCGCCCTCGCCAAGCAGGTCGACACTTTTAAGAAGATGGTCAAGGACGGGACCATCACGGAGAATCAACTAAGTCGCTCTGTAGCGCTCGTGGCCTTCTCCGGTAATGACTATGCAGGCACCGACGTCATTGGCCTAAGTAGCCCCAGCAATGTGAGTATCATATCCGCACAATGTATATATGCATACACGAATTTGAACTAATTTGTTTGTGCGTCTTACTAACTCATAATTTCCATGTATGCAATGTAGATTAATGCTTATATTGGGAAGGTGACAAAAGAGATTGCAACTAATGTGGATCAATTGTTGAAGCTTGGGGTGACAAAGGTTTTTGTCAATAACTTGCACCCTATCGGTTGCATGCCATCACACACCCGAACCAACAACTACACGACGTGTGATATTTTTGAAAACTTGGGTGCATCCATTCACAACGACAATCTGAAACAAATTATGACATCAAAGAAGAATGTCTACATCATCGACGTGTACACCGCCTTTGTCAATATTGTAGATCATGGGGCAGGTATGTATCTACATGCATTCAAAAGCGTCTCATTATTTTATAATTATCTTAATCTAGTTAGATGGGTTTGATTGTGTACATGAAATACTTTATCTGAACATTGTAAATTTCATGTGCATTAATGTAGGTAAAGGCTCGGAGTTGTCCAAACAATTTAAGCGCAAACTATCGCCGTGCTGCGAGAGTTTGAATTCGAATGGTTACTGCGGACAGCAGGACGAGTCATCCGCGGAGCTTCTGTACACTGTGTGTGACAACTCAAGCAAATTCTTCTATTGGGACGACATGCACCCAACACACCAGGATGGGAAGCTGTCATGAAACAATTGGAAAAACCCTTGAAGAAGTTTGTAGATCAACACTAGGTAGCCAGGTTTCATATGTCGTTGTAGCGATTTTCATGCATGATGACAATATTCTGATTGTATTTGTTCGATAGTTTTATAAGCATTTCAAAGACTGTACTTTCTGGATTTGAGTCTTCTTTTGTAGAAACTATACTCATAAGAAGTAATTATTGTATTCCATATGGCACATCTACAATAAAGATGTGTCCTAGCTATACAAACCGAGTGCTTAACTATATGCGGTTCAATAAGGTCGAGGCAATTTCACGCCGGTTGATTTTTTGTTGTCTGACATGGTCTACCGGGTCGGCGTGTTCTAGGGATGACAGGTATCTTGTCTCTGAACTCAGGATTAAGATAATTTTACCCATGGATGGGTATCTGTGGTACCCGACCCGAAGTATGGTTTAGATAAGTTTTTATGTTCATGTACAACGCTCAAACCCGATCAACAACTCTATACCCGCGCAACCAGACCCGATAGTCTGACTCGCAGGGTCCATAACTTTTTTTCCCAACAACCCATAGCAGTTCACTAACCTATCGCCTTTCCGTAGTGGCCTTTTTCCTCGCAGCAGTTCACTAACCCCTGACTGATGGCTACATGCGGTTGATTCGATTAGTATATCCATTGTATGGGCTTGTTTTCTAGCTGCCACCTTCCGATCCTACGAGCCTACGTACGCGACATTGATGCCTGAATGCATTCACCAAGTAATGATGTAAGTAACTGGCTTCCTTTACAAGCGCGTACATTGATGCACATAGACATAGTCAGCCTCCCTTGTTTTCAACCGCATTTCTGTCCGTGGTTGCTACATTGATGCACATACTCCATAGACATAGTCAGTAAGTAACTCGTGAGATTGGCTTAGACTCGGTCCATGCATGGTTGCTGGCTTGCTGCATTTCAGCTGCCCCCCTTGATTAGCGGCAGTAAAAAGATGCACACTTAATTACTTCGGACACACGCGAGAGACAATCTTTGATTGAACCAGTCAGATAAATTTACCATCAATCTCACGATGCTGATAAGTTGACAATCCATCCATCCATCCATCGAAGCAATCAAAACGAGACAGCTCACCGAAACGATGGCCGGAGACGGCCATCCTCTAGCTCACGTACGGCTCTACTTGCGTAGAAATTTACATGCGACCTAACAAGAATGGATGAATATGGAGCCATGGAGGATAATGTGCAGAACTAGAACATAATCACCATCATCTCCACAACCAGATCTCCCCCCTCCCCTCCGTCGCCCTCTGCGCGGGCGACCGAGGGGCCCCAACCCTAGCCGTCGGGTCACCGCTTCTTCCTCTCCCTCCCCTCCGTCGTCGCCGGTGGTCGGCGCCGGGCATAGCCTGTGCGTGAGACGACGGCGGCGGAGGCACTCCTCCCTCTCGCGGGTCATAGGGTGACGCGGGGCACCCTGGCTCGAGGGTGTGACCCCGATCTAGACTGCGGCGGCGCCGATCTGGTTCATGACAGTCCAGATCTGGACTACGGCGGAGTGGCGGCCGGCCGGCGTCCTACTGGCGGCTGTGATGGCAGCGTTCGCGACGGCGATGGCGATGGCTGTGCGTGGCGGCGTCGGAGGCGGCGCGGCGGCCTGCCCTATTTGGGCGACGGCGGCGGAGGCACTCCTCCCTCTCGCGGGTCATAGGGTGACGCGGGGCACCCTGGCTCGAGGGTGTGACCCTGATCTAGACTGCGGCGGCGCCGATCTGGTTCATGACGGTCCAGATCTGGACTACGGCGGAGTGGCGGCCGGCCGGCGTCCTACTGGCGGCTGTGATGGCAGTGTTCGCGACGACGATGGCTGTGCGTGGCGGCGTCGGAGGCGGCGTGGCGGCCTGCCCTATTTGGGCGGCAGCGGCGATGCGGTCGGCGGCGGCGTGGAGGGCCTGGTGGTCACATCAGCAGCACGTCCGGTTAGATCTGTTCTGACCGGTGCAGCCGACGATGGTGGTCACCTCTTCCGTCAGAGGTGGCCGGCCTGTGTCTGGCTGGTCGGATCTTGAGATTCATCGTCTAGTCCCGGATACGAGTCGGGGAGACATAGTTGCCGGTGAAAACCGAGCGTTGGCGGGCGATGGCGGCGTTTTCCCACCGTTACCTTGATGAATGTATCGTCATGTAACTGTTGTCGACCCGCTCGTGCTGCTTCAGGGGAAACTCTAGGATCTGATCTTCCAGACCGGACGATGGCGGTACTACAGTGTTATTTCTCTCTTGGGAGTATCGTTTGTGGAGCAGCGGTGGAAGACAGGGGCAGGAGGTGGAGCAGCTTCGTCTTGCACGGAGCTTCGGTGGAGCTGTCAAGTCATGCCTGACCGATAGGTGCTACGCTGAGTCATGCCTGGTTGGCAGGTGCTACGCACGACGGATCTTTCAGAGTCTTCATGTTTGGACGGACGAGCGCAAGACGGTGGCGTCGTTGGGTGTTGTGATGGCGTCGATGGATGTCCGGACTGGCAATGATGATGCGGATCTCTCTCCTGAAGATGGGAAGTGGTCCGATGATGACGGCGGCTTCTAAAACTTGTGCATGTGGTGTGCGCTTTAGGTAGGTTGTACCGGCTGTTGGTCCCAATACGTTATGTGGATGGATCGGCAACGACACTGATTTTAGATAGGGTTTTTATCATTTTTGCCACTAGTTGTGTCCCACTATTCAGTTTTACCATTAGAAGTTACAACTGCTCAAAAATGCCATCGATCCGTGAGATGTTTGCTCAAAAATGCCATCGTTCCGTTAGATGTTTCCTAAAAAATGCCATTAGACATTGTTATTTTCACATCAAACTCATTGACCATGTTATATGACAAAAATAAGCCTAGACCCACATGTCAGTTCTCTCTATCTCACAATAATAAGTGTGGCCCCGCTTGTCAGGAGTAACCAAGCGAATAGTTTTATAGGAAAATAAGAACATCGTTAGGATCAAGTGGGCCCCACACTTTATTGTAGTAAGATAGAAGGAGAGCTGGCATGCTGGTTCATAGGTATTTATATCATTATAACATGGCAAAAGAGATTTGAGATCACAATAATGGTGCCCAGTGGCATTTTTGAACATGTGTCTAACAAAGCAATGGTATTTTTTAGCAGTCGAAATTTCTAATGGCAAAAGTGAGTAGTGAGACACAACCGATGGCATAAATGATGAAAACCCACATTATCGTGTCTGTAGATATGAGTGATGGCTTTAGATGAATTGATGTATGTTCTTATCAGACCTTTGTGAAATAATTAATAAAGATGGCTGCCATGCATCGATTGATGCAAAAGCCAAGGATTTATTTTTTTTAAAAAAAAACTCATGGACGGCTGTACATGGCGTAGGGGCGCGCACGCCCACGCCTCGCTTTTGTCATCAACTTTGCACGGTCTCGGCGACTGCACTGGGGTGTAATTGACGATTGTATGCATCTTGTTAACTGATAAATGTTGGATAAATTAGCAATTTTTTGATTGATTTAATAAATCATGATGATAATGTTATAATATTAATCTCATACTTAAGATGTGAGCACGTATTACACATAGAGCAGATATTTTTCGACAAAGAAAATATATTAATATCACAAAGATACTAATTACACCTATCCTTCGCACCAACAAAATATCATCTAGACTTTGAGGATGCACACAGTGGTTAATCACTCACAATGGCAGTACACAAACAACCACCAAAGACAGCATACAGACTACATACGAGGTTTTTCAAAAGTGACGCCTCTAACAAAGGAACAGTACATAAGCGTCGTCGACGGCTGATCATAGTCTGAGTTCTCAAAACAATGCCTTCGACAAGGCCATTGCCAGGTACAACCAGCGAATGTCTGACCTTGGCTTTCATCCCGAGAATCGAGACCCGATACTTAAGGAGTACCACCAACATGAAGTCCTCCGGTGTTGTCGCCCCCACGCGCACGACTGGATCCCCTCCGATCCAAAAATCCAGGGGCATTTCGCAAATCCAATTAGATCTGTGATGAAGAATTCCGGAACTCGTCGGCAGCCAGATCGAGGAGGATTGACATTAGGAAGGTCGATGATTTGACCCGAGAAGAACACTAGGGCCTCCACCTTTATTGACCCAGGACATCAACCCCCACACCGTCAGCCCACGGGAACAGGCTGCCCTGATCTCCTCCATCGTCGAGTGGCAGGAGATGAGTGCCCATGCCGCCTGAGGTCTGGTCATCAAGGCCACCACAACCTCAAGCACGTCATGCCAGGCTGCCACCGCGCTGCAGATGCGAGGTTGTGCCTCCTCGCCGCCGCAGCAAGTCTACCCCAGCGCCGCCCACACGGCCACCTCAGCATCAGCACCACCAGCACCCGGGGGCACCGCCCTGGCTCTGAAGCTCCGCCGCCTAAACCGCGTCGTCTGGGGTCGACGTGCCGGCCGGAGTGCTCCCCGCGCGAGGGAACTCAACACGAGAAGACATCCCCGCCACTGCTGCCTGCCAAGTAGGCTTTACCTGACGGTGTGCGTCCTCCGACGGCTGTGGGAGAGAGGATGGAGATGACGGGGGCATCCACGTCTAGGTTTTTGCCCGAGCACCCCCCTCCCCCCAAGTGAGCGATGCGGGCGTCTGTTTAGTAGGGTTTAACTCCTCTCGAGCCGCCTCCCCGAGCAGATATATCTATATAAACAACTATTATAGCTAACAAACGAACAAATAAAAGAAGCATGAACAAATCACACCCTCCATGTGGTGGTAGCAGCGGTAGCGGCAACCTTCTTCTTGGCGACTTCGGGGTGTTTATCCATGGCGATGTCGGAGAGGTCGAGGACATATATAGTCGAAGTAGTGGAACCACATTGAGCAGTCGCGCCTGAGACACTCCCCAAAATCCTAATCGCTCTTCTCCCAGTCTAGGATCACAAAGGACGGGGTTTCGAATGCTTGATCTCTCATACAGGCCGCGTGCACGTGGTTGATGGGATGGGATCGCCGAAAGCAACAACAACGAAGGGAAAGATTGTGGATTATACACGAGGAGGTAGAGCATATGTGATTTGATCTGACGGCTAGGGTTGCCACTACCTCTAATATACTGTATATGTAATCGGGTATGGAGACCGAGTCGGCAACAGCCCACGATCCAATTAATTATTCGTTCTAACAGGCAAACATAAAGCGCATGCATGACACAAGTCTGATCTTGACTCGTTCACGAAACACGAGCACGTGCACGAGCCAGGCGGTTTGCAGGGAGGAGCGCACATATATCACTTCTCTTTTCAATCTTCAACAACATGTGGAAGAGAATTTCTTATAGAGAGGTCTTAACTTTCCTTGATTTCGTGAGATTGGCTTAGACTCAATCCATGGTTGTTGCATTTAAACTGCCCCCTTAATTAGGGGCAGTAAAAAGACGCATACTTACTTCGGACACACACGAGAAATAGTCTTCGATTGATCTAGTCATATGAATTTACCCCCAATCTCACAGTGTTGATAAGTTTATGATACATTTGATCGATCCATGGAAGCAATCAAGCTCATCCAAACGCCGGCTAGAGACGGCGATCATCGATTGATGGTTGTACTCTAAATAGATTCACATGCAACCTAAGAATGAATGGATGAATATGAAGCCGGTCTCCACACGATCTTGAAAGGCATGGAGCCATGGAGCCTTTCATGCAGGATCAGGACCTGCATGCGTTATCATCTCAACTAACGTGATCCCATCTGGTTTGGCTGTCAAGCGGCGACCGCAAACGACTGACCATGGCCTAGCGATCTTCCTTATTCAATACCAGGAAGACCCATCCCAATTCTTGTTTTTTTCTTTTCTTTTTTGAAGAAAAGAGGTTCACCCCTGTCGCATTTTATTGAAAACAAGGCAACCTGACTAAGAACTGTTCTCAGCACTCGGGCCGAGCCAAAGTAGCTGAGCCAAACTACAAACATGAGATAACCTCACAGTACAACTTAAGCAAAATAAGTCCTATGGATAGGAAGTCGCCAGAACAAGCGACAAAACATGCCCGACTTCGTTAAATATCAATCGGAAATTTAGAATAGCTACTACTACAGAAAGCTCGGCGTTGCCCTTACAGTATCTACAGCTAGGCGTCCCAAACCCTCCTTAAACGTCCTGACGGGCCACCCAATAACTAAACGGTCATGATATTTTGATCCAGACGGATACCTCAAACGGGCCTCGAACGTCCGGGCTGACCGGTACCCCTCATATCCAGCCCAAATATGAGACGGATATGGGGCGCCCTGGCACACCCGCCACGTCAAACCCGGCCCATGCTGACCTACCCGACCCCATATATATTCGTCCTCATCTGCGCATCGAAGCAAACCCTAACCACTCCCCTCCGCCACCCGAGCTCACCTCCGGTGGTCTCTGGCCTTCTCCGGCATGGCAGACAGCGGATCAGACTCCAACCAGTTCGGATCCGTCGACCGGGGTGTCATCCTGTGTGGGTTGGAGGAGGCGATGACAGTCTGCATTGCACTCCACCGCTCCCAGGCGGACAACGCCCGACCTACGGATGGATCTCACCGCCACGACTCCATAGCGTCGACTCACCAGGCGCTCAGGTCCTCCGGGGTTGGATCCTCGCGGTCCCGGCAGCCGGAATCCCTCCCCTTCCCCATCACCGGTCGGGCAGACTATGAGTCCCACCGGTACCGGGCAGCCCGCTGGGGGAAAGAGAGGATAAGGGCCGCTGAGGCCGTATCACGAAGGAAATGGCGGCGGCAGAGGCGGCTAATGCAACGCCGCAGGCGGCCACAGAGGAGGAAGCCATCCGCGCCCGCATTATGAAGAAACAGCAGCGGAGGAACACACGTGACCTTGCCCGAGAGCAGAATCGGGCAGTCCGTACCATGGCCGGACTGCCACTGAAGGAAGAGAAGGCGGACAGTGATGGTGAGGAGAGCTCATGCGACCAGCAGATTCGGCTCGATCCGTACCACGTCTTCGGTCGGTACTTCCACGAGAAGGACGGCAAGGGCGCCGGGAAGGGCAAGAGCAACCGTCGATGAACTTCACTATAGCCAAACATGCCAAATTTTAATAGTCCGATGGCATGTTTACTTAGTAGTGATGGAGTAGCCGTACAATGTGTGTGCATCGATATAGTTGCGTGAGTTTGTATCAATTTGAGATATGAAAATAGAGGTGTCCGGATATGGATTACATTATTTAAGGGGTGCCTAATCAGTGCCCGTGGACGCACCCGTCGGCGTGCGTTTCAGAGGCCGAATTTGCCAAGTCCGAGTGTAGATGTTTTTAGACCTACCCACATGATATGTCAGCTCCACGCAATTCTCAGAAGTTCTCCTTCGATGATCAAGGAGGAGCAAGCATTCCCGCATCAATACTCTGCACACAAGATTTTCCACTGGTGTAGTAGGACGCTTGTTCTTCCAAGGAGCAGTCTGACATCTTTCGAAACCAAGCCCTAAAAGCAAATATCATTGCGCAACGTCCATAAGCTCCAGATAGAAGTGGCACAGGCCATATTGATCACAAAAGTTTTAGTATCTTGAGCCCAACGTTCAGATAAGCCAATCATAGATCTCGGAGGATTAAAATTCAGAAATGACTCTCCAAAGTTCCCTGGCAACAAGGCAAACAAAGAACATGTGCTGGACATTTTCCAGCTCATTGCAGAAAAAGCAAGTTAGGTCATTAAGATGTTGTCATTTAGATATATTTTCTCTAGATAATTTTTTATTGTGAAAAGCCAACCAGAGAAAACCAAGAACCTCACAAGGATTGAGATTTTTCAGATTTTTTCCCATAAAGGGGCAGCAACCCCACCAAAATTGATCAACTTATAGAAGGAACATACACTATATACCCCAGATGCCTCCAAGGTCCACACCCGTCGGTCAACACTAGGACCCGGTACCAAAGGAGCAATTAGAGCATCTACAGCCATACTTCACAAATCGTGGACGTGTTCGCGGACAGTTACCGGTCACCTCTTATATTTTAGAATCGCAACCCGTCTTCATTTCTGGATCCTCAAATTCAAACTAGAACTTGCAATGTAATATTCATCTAGTATATAGTTAGGCTACCTACTCGTCATCGGATACGTCGATGATGTCCTTGTGGGAACCGTCAGCCTTGTGGTCATTGGCGGCGGGGCGAAACTCCTACGCGTCCTCCTCATCAACGAAGAACGCCTCACACGTCATGCCCGCCTTATAGATGTAGCGGCGGTTGGGTTGGCCTCGACCTCGAGCTCCGACTGGACTGACTCGAGGATGGCCTGCTGCTTCGCCGAGTCCACCGCTTGAGCGACCTCGAACTCCGCCGGCTTGCCCGGGCTGCTCCGGCGCCGGATCCGCCTCGCTCTCGTCCTCTTCATCCGACGACTCCACCTCCTCCATCTCCACGCCCAGCGCCTCCTGCTCCGGCGCACATCTCCTAATAGGAAGAAAGAGCGGGCGTCCGTCGGATGCACTAGCGAGGACAGGTGGCGGCGGATCACGCCGGGTACATACGCACGGGACGGGGTTTGCACTTTGCACATGGTCTTCACGAATTGTTATTTTCCGGGTGGTGCGACGGGGTCAAGCCGGATCTCCTTTTGCCCATTATTCGCCACGACTTGCTTGGCGCGGTTGGTGTGTGTGCTGCTGCATGCGCTGATGCTCGATGGCGATGGCGATTGCTTGGCGAGAGGAACTCGTGATTCGGTCGCCCGGGTCCTCTGTTTCTACAAAGAAAGAATATACCCGGTCTCCCCTCCCGTTCCCTCCTATGCCACCACAAACCAGGGGTTGGCAGTGAATAAACAAACACCGTCGGATGACCAGATCCCGCTCCCACACGGCTAAAGCGTGTTCCACACTGCGCTCTCGTTCATATTCAATTGCGCTCGGAAGCTCCCGCCCGCCTACCCCGTCTCCCCCCGCCCCGGTGAGTAGGCCATGCACGCATGGGCGCACGCGCTACCCGCCATTTTTCCTCGCCAGTCCACCTGCTCCCTCCTCGCCCCTGACCCCGATCGCCGCCGTTCAAACCCCCGGCTGCTCCCTCCACCAACCCACCCCACCCCACCCAGTAACGACCAACGAGTACCCCCTATATCTACGCGCCGGCAACTCCCCCTTTGAGCAAGCCAAGAAAGCTGGCATACAGCGTGCCACTGGACACTTGACTCGACGGTCATTGTCCCCGAACCTTGATCCGTCCTTCTTTCTGGGAGGGAGGGAGGCTGCCAGTCGGCCGGCCATGGACACTGCGGAGGCGGCGTGGGGGGTGGCGAGCCTGCGTCTAGGCTCCCGCCGGCTAGGCTCTCGCTCCTCGTACCGGGAGCGAGGGGCCGACGTCTTCTCCAGGGCGTCGTCGGCGGCCGGGGCGGGCTCCGAGGACGATGAGGAGGCGCTCATGTGGGCGGCGCTCGAGAGGCTGCCCACGCACAGCCGCGTCCGCAAGGGCTTCGTCGTCGGGGACGACGGCAGCGGGGTCGAGCTCGGACTCATCGACGTCGCCGCCCTCGGGTACCAGGAGAGGACGCGCTTGCTCGACCGCCTCGTGCGCGTCGCCGAGGAGGACCACGAGCACTTCCTGCGCAGGCTCAAGCAGAGGATAGACAGGTGGCTCCTCTCACCTGTTTGCGTTGCCCTGCTCTGCTTTGCATCCATCTCTCTGCTGTTGTCACCTATTTGCCATCAATCTCTCCACTTCATTCTGAAATATTTGAAGTTCTTCATTTGTCCTAACTCAAACTTCCATAAGTTTGACAAAATTCAGAGAATCATTTACTAATATCCACAACACCATATATATATAGTATGAAAATATTTATTCTCAGGAAAAAAAGGTATGAAAATATACCTAATGATGAATAGGTGAAAATGGTAAAAACATATTTCCTAACATATTTGAACATTTTCACCATTCATAGATCTCCTCTTGTTGTCAATCCGAAGCCCCGATCACGCGTTTGTTAGAAACTAAGCATGAAGGACGTCAACAGCAGATGATGAATTTCTTGCCTGCTCATTTGTTTCAGGGTTGGGATTGACTTTCCGACGATCCAGGTGCGATACGAGCACCTCAACATCGAGGCGCTCGCACACGTGGGGAACAGAGGCTTGCCCACCTTCATCAACACCACTCTGAATGTTCTAGAGGTACTGCCAGGAGCGCTGAAGCCACTATATGTTATCATGAATTCTAAGGAATATTCTTCAAGCCTGACCTTTTTTTTTTGTACCCGCCTTCTCTTTCAGACATTAGCCAATCTTCTTCATATTGTTCCCAACAAGAAGATACCCATCAATATCCTGCATGATGTCAACGGGATTATCAAGCCAAAGAGGTAACGCTTTTGGACGGGACCGTTATTTTTCATGTCGTTGCACGACCACCCACCAGGGTGATCAGAGTAGTCTCCAGTACTTCAGTTAGATTATATGTTCTGGAATCATGATAGCACAAAACCATATAATTTTCCAGGTGAAAAATTGTATGTTAAATGATCACCACTGTTTATGTTGTTGTAGACTTTTCTTTGTTGTGAAACATTCTTCAGTGTTGCATCACTCGTCGACTTTCCGTATTTGTGCCGTCCTTAAGCAACATATTTCAGTTGCGCTTGAGGTCTGATATCCGGTGTTCATGCAAAATTCAGGATGACGTTACTACTAGGGCCACCAGGATCAGGGAAGACTACACTGCTTCTTGCTTTGGCAGGGAAACTAGACTCTGATCTAAAGGTTAGACAGCATACTTGTTTATTAATCAACTAGACTGTGACAGCAATCTTGTTGTAAAGTTCCAGGAAACTTACTCTTGTGTGATATGATACGAATAAACCAGGTTTCAGGGAAAGTGACATACAATGGGCATGGAATGAATGAGTTTGTGGCTCAAAGATCAGCAGCTTACATATCCCAACATGACCTCCACATCGCTGAGATGACGGTACGGGAAACCTTGGCCTTCTCAGCCAGATGCCAGGGGATTGGAAGTAGATATGGTGAGCTCAAAATCCAATGACTTTATGGGAGACAATTTACTCCTCTCTATAATTGTGTGCTAATTCTTGGTGAACTTGTCCTAGACATGCTAACTGAGCTATCAAGAAGGGAGAAGGCTGCAAATATCAAACCAGACCCAGATCTTGATGTATACATGAAGGCAATATCAGTGGGCGGTCAGGATACAAATATCATCACTGATTACATCCTCAAGGTACTGAATCCAACAACAATATCTTGTTCTTGAATCCAACAACAATATCTTGTTCTTCAATGTGCTAAGCTCTGAATGTTATGCTGAACCCTGCAGATTTTAGGTCTTGACATTTGCGCTGACACCATGGTCGGAGATGATATGCTGAGAGGAATCTCAGGGGGGCAACGCAAACGTGTCACAACTGGTATGTCTGGTATTGCAAAATTGTCATGGATGCATAATTCTAAAAAAAAATTGTAGAACAAAAATGCCAAATTTCTTGAACATATCATTGCCAAGAGTTTTTCTGGAACCACAACATATACTTCTCATGCTTATCCTGTTGTACACTATACAAATTTCCATGAACATCTCATCTCGTTATCATAGCAGAATATGAGATCTGAGCATTTGCTGACCCTTGGTTACTTGAAATTTTCTGAAGGCGAGATGATGGTCGGGGCGGAAAGAGCACTGTTCATGGATGAAATCTCCACTGGCCTAGATAGCTCTACCACATACCAGATAGTGAAATCACTTGGACTAATCACCAACATCCTCGGTGGCACGACTGTCATTTCCTTGCTGCAACCTGCACCAGAAACATATAATTTGTTTGATGACATAATCCTCTTGTCGGATGGTCACATTGTGTATCAAGGGCCACGTGAACATGTGCTTGAGTTCTTCGAACTCATGGGCTTCAAATGTCCCGACCGGAAGGGGGTCGCCGACTTTTTGCAAGAAGTAAGTCAGCTCAAATGCTTTGTCAAAGTTTACTAATTTCCAAGCCTCATGATGTTGGTCATTTCACAATTTTGGTTACTGACACCAGCGAAATTAACTTACAGGTGACATCAAGAAAAGATCAGCCACAATACTGGGCAAGGAATGACCGGAGATACCAATACGTCCCAGTCAAGGAGTTTGCTCGTGCATTCCAGGCATTTCATGTTGGCCAAAGTCTATCTGCGGAGCTGTCTCGTCCTTTTGACAGGAGCCAGTGCCACCCTGCTTCACTGACGACCAAGCCGTACGGTGCCAGCAAGATGGAGCTGCTGCGCGCATGCGTCGAGAGGGAGTGGTTGCTCATGAAAAGGAATATGTTTGTCTACCGTTTCCGGGCTTTCCAGGTAAAGCCTCCCATTTCAGTTCAGGCAAATCTTCATACTTATAAGAGATTGATTGATTGATGGCACTACCTCTGCAGCTTCTGGTGATGACAACAATCGTGATGACACTGTTCCTGCGCACAAACATGCACCATGGTAAGGTTAACGACGGCATTGTCTTCATGGGTGCTCTGTTCTTTGCTCTAGTTGCCCACATGTTCAACGGTTTCTCCGAGCTCGCTATGGCCACCATAAAATTGCCGGTCTTCTTCAAGCAAAGAGATTACCTCTTCTTCCCTGCATGGGCTTACGCCATACCAACTTGGATTCTCAAGATACCGATATCTTGTGTCGAGGTCTCCATCACAGTATTCCTGGGTTACTACGTCATTGGGTTTGACCCAGATGTTGGAAGGTACGCGTCAAATATCCTCTTACTGTGGCAGACTAACAGTTAAACCATACGTCTTGCTGTCCTAGTTCTGGAGGAAGAAAAAGAACATCACAGACAAGTAGGTACCAATATTAATTATCTTGTTGTTTTCTTGCAGGCTGTTCAAGCAGTACTTGCTTCTGTTGCTTGTCAACCAGATGGCTGCAGCAATGTTCAGGTTTATCGCAGCACTGGGCCGGACCATGGTTGTTGCAAATACGCTGGCGTCCTTTGCACTTTTTGTGATGCTGGTGCTCAGTGGATTCGTCCTGTCACATCGTAATGCCCCTGAAAAACATTTTTCACTTGGTAGTTGAAATGTAAATTTCAGAGAGAAGATTAGTGACACCAGTTTCGTTTGCTTGTTCATGACAGATGATGTGAAGAAATGGTGGATCTGGGGCTACTGGGTGTCACCGCTTCAGTATGCCATGAGCGCCATTGCCGTAAACGAGTTCCTTGGACAAAAATGGCAACGGGTATGTAGCTGTTGTTTCCGCCGTGACAACAGTATTGGTCATTCGCATAACATGGTACTGTAGTTCTGACTGTCAAAACCATTTTGCAGGTTCTCCAGGGCTCCAACAATATCTTAGGAATTGATGTGCTCAAGTCCAGGGGCATGTTCACTGAGGCAAAATGGTACTGGATTGGCGTTGGGGCACTCCTGGGATACGTTGTCCTGTTCAACATCCTCTTCACCTTCGCTCTAAGCTACCTCAAACGTACGTAATTCAAAGCTTCTAAATGGAATTTTGCAATGCACATTTTGATCAAGCACTTGATCTGAGACCATTACTTGTATAACATGCAGCGTTGGGGAAGTCTCAGCAAATTCTTTCAGAGGATGCACTGAAGGAGAAGCATGCCAGTATCACCGGCGAAACTCCTGTTGGCTCTGTCTCTGCAGCTGCAGGTAAGGCCAGTTGCAGTAATGGTTGGATTTGGACATGATCATGGCAACATGTCATCTAAATGGCCAAACTTCTCTTGTAGGGAACATCAACAACTCGAGGTCAAGGAGAAATTCTGCCGCCCCAGGCGACAGTGGTAGGAAGGGAATGGTCCTCCCTTTTGCACCGCTTGCTGTTGCCTTCAACAACATGAGATACTCTGTTGACATGCCTGCGGTAATGCCAAAATTAGCTTTCGGTTTTCAAAGAATAAGAACATCATGTGAAGTACTAGTACTAATTAACTTGATTTTGTTGCATAACAGGAAATGAAAGCACAAGGTGTTGATGAAGATAGGCTGCTTCTGCTGAAGGGAGTGAGTGGCAGTTTCAAGCCGGGAGTCCTGACAGCACTGATGGGGGTCAGCGGCGCCGGCAAGACCACGCTGATGGACGTGTTGGCTGGCAGGAAGACTGGAGGCTACATCGAAGGTGACATCTCAATCTCCGGCTACCCGAAGAAGCAGGAGACCTTCGCTCGTATCTCTGGTTACTGTGAGCAGAATGACATCCACTCACCAAACGTGACGGTGTATGAGTCCCTGGTCTACTCTGCATGGCTCCGCCTGCCTTCTGATGTCGAGTCGGAAACAAGAAAGGTATATATATGCGTCCTTGTTCAGCTGGGGCACACAGGCCAGGGATACATTACACTTGTTCTGATCTGAACAATGCCATTTCATCATATTTCACAGATGTTCATAGAGCAAGTGATGGAGCTGGTGGAACTGAATACACTGAGGGATGCCCTTGTTGGACTACCTGGAGTGAACGGCCTGTCGACAGAGCAAAGGAAGAGACTGACGATCGCAGTCGAGCTCGTCGCTAACCCCTCCATAATATTCATGGATGAGCCTACCTCTGGCCTTGATGCCAGGGCCGCGGCTATTGTCATGAGGACAGTGAGGAACACCGTCGACACAGGCAGGACTGTTGTTTGCACCATCCACCAGCCTAGCATCGACATTTTCGAAGCCTTCGATGAGGTAATTGTTTATACTAGAAAATTCCTTTTTCATGCATGTTTCCAAAATTATCGTGATCCTGACATTCTTTTGGCCTTGCAGCTATTCCTGATGAAGAGAGGAGGGGAGGAGATATATGTGGGTCCTCTAGGGCACCAGTCGTGCGATCTCATCCAATACTTTGAGGTAACTTTGCCGTCCTTCTCATCCAATAATTTCCTCCTTAATTTCCTAGGTAGTTTTTTGGCTTTGATTGATAGTAACAGTTTGCTGGTATTAATTTTATCAGGGAATCGAACATGTCAGCAAGATCAAACCAGGGTACAATCCGGCAACTTGGATGCTGGAAGTGACCTCACAAGCACAAGAAGATATACTAGGTGTCAGTTTCGCGGAAGTCTACAAGAACTCAGACCTCTACCAGTAAGTAGTCATTAATTTTGCATGTTTGCCAAAGAAAAAACGAAAGGCCTGATGGACTGACAAACACGATGTACTATGTATTTTGCAGGAGAAACCAGAGTGTGATCAGGGACATCAGCAGGGCCCCTGCTGGCTCCAAGGATCTCTACTTCCCGACGCAGTACTCGCAAAGCTCTGTCACCCAATGCACGGCATGCCTGTGGAAACAACACCTGTCCTACTGGAGGAACCCTCAGTACACAGTGGTCCGCTTCTTCTTCTCCCTCGTGGTGGCGCTCATGTTCGGCACCATATTCTGGCAGCTCGGGGGCAAGACATCAAGGACACAGGACCTGTTCAATGCGATGGGGTCCATGTACGCTGCGGTGCTCTTCATGGGGATCTCCTATGCCTCGTCGGTGCAGCCTGTGGTGGCCGTGGAGCGGACGGTGTTCTACAGGGAGCGGGCAGCTGGGATGTACTCAGCGCTTCCGTACGCATTCGGGCAGGTGGTGGTGGAGCTCCCCTACGTGCTGGTGCAGTCGCTGGCGTATGGGGTGATCGTCTACGCCATGATCGGCTTCCAGTGGGACACCAAGAAGTTCTGCTGGTACCTCTACTTCATGTACTTCACTCTGCTCTACTTCACCTACTACGGCATGCTCGCCGTGGGGCTCACCCCCAGCTACAACATCGCCTCCATCGTCTCCTCCTTCTTCTACGGCGTGTGGAACCTCTTCTCGGGCTTCGTCATCTCACAGCCGACAATGCCGGTGTGGTGGAGGTGGTACTCGTGGGTGTGCCCGGTGTCATGGACGCTCTACGGGCTGGTGGCCTCGCAGTTCGGCGACCTCACGGAGCCACTCCAAGACACCGGCGAGCCCATCAACGTCTTCCTCAAGAACTTCTTTGGATTCCGCCACGACTTCCTGGGTGTCGTCGCCATCGTCACCGCCGCGTTCGCCATCTTCTTCGCTGTCGCCTTCGGCCTCTCCATCAAGGTGCTCAACTTCCAGAGAAGATGATCCATCACAGAGTGCACAGATGGACCAACAGGTCAATCTGATCTGCACATGTATACATATAAACCCTTGCGTAGCAATAGTATACTCAGTACCAAGGAAATTGTACTAGTATATAGATAGTGAAGATATTTTTTTGGGTAAATTCGATAAACCAGAATGGCTGTTTAAGCGGCTAGCGGCTCTTGTTTCCCCTTCCTCTTTTCTCTCCAGCCCCTCCTTTGAGAGTTGTTTGTGATGACTCGGCTCGTGCCCCCTCCCTCTCCGCCGGCGCCGCCGGCCAGAGCAGGTATGGGAGAGGACTGCGGGTAGGTCCTGTGCATAAGTCTAGGGTTTACCACAGGGGTGTGAGCGCTATGCCAGCTAGGAGAAGGCCACTGTCGCATGCAAGCGGTGGCCAGTGCATGACGGCGATGCTCCTCCTACTCGCGGTGCTCCACTGGTGGGAGCAAGATGCAGTGGGAGACTGCAAAGCTGACGCCTCCATGAATAAGATCGAAGGCTACCTTTTCAAGAAGGGGAAAGTCCTCAGCCAACCTATTACTAATTATTCTATTGTAAACAAGGTCCAAGTATCACAAGGTTCAACGAAGTAAATAAAAGCCACATATATACCGCCCAAAGAGCAATGGGAAAAAAGGTAGAAATAAGTGAACCTTCATGCATCACCAATCATACTAATAGGCTGCTAACCAAATCGGTTGAATAAATCACAAGCGACCATCACCCATTAGTTGCATCCAAAGACCGTGGGCGCCCGCTCCTCCCCGCGAAGCAAGGGCTAAGGACCACGTCTAGGTCCTTCATTTCTAGCTCATTTGCTTGAAGGCTACCAAGATCTAGAGCTTGTTTATTTGCCATGTTTGCTCTCTTAGTCACCATGGTGGAGAAGGGGGAAGGTGGAGGGGGAAGATCGAACGTCCGACAGGTTTTGAAGCCAATTTGTTCGTGGAGCTCATTCTCAGTGGCGTGTGTGCGCTGCCCACCGAAGCTTTCCTCCCCTAGTCCTAAAGGATTCACTTTGGTGGTTGATGGCTGGCCTCCGACACCCTGTTGATGTATCCTCTGGTTGAATGACGACCGTGTGGAACTTTTGGCTACTTTTCTTCCCCTCGGCCTGAAGAGCCTATAGGGAGGGAGTTCGGCCTCCGCCACACGTCGACATCCTCTTACTCCGGCAAGCTGCCGGCGGTGGTCCTGCGGCGGATGTAGTGCTCCAATTGATTTTGTCCCTGGTGACACTAGGTTTGGTTATGTGTCAAAGCCTACAAGTCAGGACCAAATTACAATCTAGTTCTGTGATCTGGGGTCTTTCCTATAAGATGCAACTTTCCTTATGGGTCCTTGTGCAAAATACGGTTGTAATGTATAGCTTCTAATATCTAGTGCAGTCTAGGTCCTTCTGGACCCTTCCCCTACTAGAAAAAGATAAACCAAAAAGCCATTGTTGCATGTCAAACCTTAGGAATATGTACCATTGTAATATTGCACTAGCCAATATGATTTGTGTTTGTAAATGCCACCCACCCCAGCTATGTATTATACTTTCGTGGGGCCAGAACGATCTTTCATTCCACCCTTCTATTTCTTCCTCTTGCCCCATCGATAGGCCCTTGACAAACTAGAGCCGAGCTTGTCATCAAGCTCCTGCTCCTACCTACGATCTTCTAAATTTCTTTTTGTGGGGAGAACGATATTGTCAGTAACTGCAACAGTTGAGTTTTTATATTCTACTAGCACAACGCATGTGCTTCGCTATAGCGCAGACACCAGTTGCCAGGAACCAGGGCCGGCCGATTGTCTAGACATATTTATGACATATCATATAGTGTGCTTAGTGCCAGATGAATTCATGTATCAAATAAACAGGGAAGGTGGGAATTACTTGAGGCGAGGGGCTTCGCTGGAAGGAAGGAATCGAGCCAATCCACCACCTCACGGCGCAACTGCAACTTTCATGCAAACATCACCTGCCCAGTGCCCACCATCAACACCACAGCATCCCTGCAGCCCATGGAAGTCCTTTGACACGCCTAGAGCATGTGACTCAACCTCCGCTCCGTACCCATAACCCGTGGCATCTTCCAGTAGTAATGCACAATGCGGCTGCCCCTCTCCTGCGAAAGGAATTCCTCCCACCAACCTCACAAGCTTTGAACTGTCCTCCCTCTCCATCCTTATAGCAATACCAACAGGACGCATCCCAACACATAGAATGCCAAGGAGACTTGGGGGAATTCTTGATGACTAGTACGGCTTGAATCGGAGGCCAAACAGAGTAGCGCATTAGTAATTATAATGTGACAAGATGGATTCATTCCGTCCAGAAAAGAGAATTCCAACTAACCTTGATGCACATGTGGATCTGAAAACAATGCCAGCCCATATTGTTAAGGAGCATCCATGTCAATTGGATCAATGTTGGCAAATCCACAATATGGAAGATTACCAATAGGCTGAAGGTGACAGAAAAAAACAGTGTTATTGGCACTGACTTTTATATTACCGTTGATCTCTTTATTAGTTCAAATAAATTACACCTCCTTAGATGGAAATACGCATATGACATGGATCAAACAAATTCCTGTCATCCAGATACATCACTTTTATCAAATATCAGATGCATCATGCCATGCTTTACGCAGTTTTTCTACATCTCTGTAAAACAATGAAGTGTTCAAACGTACAGGATATGTAGAAATTACAGGAAATCCATCAATATCCAGCAATCAGGCGTATGGTGAGGGATCGTGCTGGCAACTTATCTGGAAAGCTAAGGTTCCACCAATGTTTCGATTTTTTGCTTGGCAACTGGCGCAGAACGCTTTGGGGACGCGGGATAACAGACTGAAGGAGAATCCTGATTTACATTACATGCTCTATATGTGGGAGTAATAACGAGGATGGGCGACACACAGTTCTGTTTTGACCAAAGCAGGAGCCCTACGTGATCCCATGCACATGCGCTGGAGCTTACCTCCAGAGCATGTGTTGCTGCACCCAGGGCCGGATTGGCTATTGTTGGTCCCAGGTCATCTGTCAGACCAGGAACAAGCCCATATCTTCCTTGTACTGTCGAGATTAATTATGGCATTAGCGAAATGACTTCCTTCATGCAGAGGGCAAGGCGAAGGTGGAATACTCGGTCCATTTTTTGATCAATCTTTGGGTATCTATGTGGAACATAAAAGAAGAATACATGCGTGGATAACTGGATATCAAAGGGAAAGCACTATGTCCTGAATTTGTGGTTCCGGTGGAGAAGAAGGCTAGGGAGACCTAATGGATTGCCTGGTGCCCTCCACCGGAGGGATGGGCAAAGTTAACCAGTGATTTAAGATTTAATCCATCCACACATGAGGCGGCATTTGGTGTGGTAGCGCGTAATTGCAGAGGGAAAGTATTACTGCAGCGACAATACCAAGTGGTCGGTGTCATGATTCAGAGGAAGCAGACTATTTGGCATGTGTGATAGGGATCTAACTATTCATCGACAATACTCTTAACAGAGCAGAGCAGGAGGAGATAGATCGATCTCGTGCCACCAGCAGCACAAGATTTGGAGGCTGCCGTCGGCGCTTCAGGATGTTAGTTATCGGCATACTCGGAGGGGGCGAACAAAGTTGCACATGTTGCTGCTAGGGCCTAGGAGTGCGAACAAACCCGTCTGGATCCTGGATGCACCACCTGTTATTTTTAAGCTTTTCTTGCATGATTGTGAAGACATTATAATTAAGTAATGAAAGCCCCTTTCACTGAAAGAAAAAAGAAAGAAATGAATCAACAGAATCACAGAAGAAAATGCACTTCCTGGAAAATTCAAGCATTTTCTGGTTGGTCATGACAAGAAATGTCAAACAGTTTCCAAAAAAAGGGAAACATCAAAGGATGCCAAAACTTTCTATGTTCTTGTTGTGTCCCGCTGGAGACCATACCGGAATTTGTTGCACTCTACAAGTGAATTTCAGGACGGATTTTATCAATTGCTTTTGGTGCCCCGATACAAATCTGATGCTTGATTTCTATAACCAAAGTACCATAGTCCCATTCCTTATTTTAAACTTGGAAGTTCCAAATGATCTTTTCCTTGGAAAAAATCTCAGTCAACTCATTTTTCTAACCTGTACAAACTGGGAGATATTAACCATGGGAATACACATTCGCCAAGATTATTAGCCATTGCTGGGCTAATAAAAGATGATAAGACCCTGATGGTGTAGGGTGTCCTAGTTCAGAGGCTGCGGCTGGTCATATCCATGCATCACAGCTGGGGCAGATGAGGGCGACGAACTGAAGGCGGTGCAGCGGACGAAGGAGGCAGTGGCAGGCCACGAGAATGGAGACGGAGAGCTCGGAAACAGCAGAGCTAGGACGCATGCTGCAGTGCGGCCAGTCGGGACGCAAGGGGCTAGCGCTGCTGCAAGAACAAAGGCATTTGAGGGGTGGCGGGTTTGGCTAGTGAACGGTGTCCAGTACAAGAATCCAGTGGTGAATTCAGGAAGAAAATGGAGGGTGGGCTCAAAGTTAACGGTGAGAAAATTAAAACACCCTTCAGATGAAGAACACATTATCTGCAAATCCTTTTGTCCAAACAAGCTGAATTTTTCCCAGATTACTACTGGAAACATATAGTATTTACTTTATTTTTTTCAAAAATATCAATTTTTGAACGAAAATTTGAAACTGTCTAGATAAATAGCCATTATCTCCTAACCATTTTGTCCAAGTAAGCTCAAAACTTTCCCAGATTAATAATGGAAATATGCAGTATTTGCTAGAAATTTTCTGGATGTTTTGCAAAATATCAAATTTTGAATCTATATTTAGAAAAGCAGCCATTATCTCATAGCTCGTTTGCCCAAATAAGCTCTAAATTCCTCAGATTACTACTGAAAACATGTACTAGTATTTACTGGAAGTTTTCTGAATTTTTTGAAAAATATCAATTTTTGTACTAAAAAATTGGTACTGCCAATTTAAACAGACGATATAAGTACAACTAGCTACTGACTAGAAAACTAAACTAGTTAGTATTATTTCTCTTCAATTTTCCATATAAACAACGAAACAAGAATAGAGATTAGTTCAAGGATAATAATTATAAATACAACTAGCTAGGAACTGGCTAGAACTGAACTAGCTAAAAAAAGAGACGGCCTACAGGACTAGGCTAGCTACCTTCTCCATATGCTCCAGGAAGAAAGTATATGGAGGCAAGTGAGTACACAACTTTTGCAAAGCATGTGTGCTTTCATAGTCGAAAGAAGTCCACATCACCCCCTGTGGTTTCAGAAACCGGCTAACCTACCCACCCCCCAACTCTGAAACCAGTTAACTAATCCCCTCAGATATCTAATACCAGCCAGACTGATAGAGGACTATCTAGTTGGCGTCTGACATCTAAATTCAGCAAGGGTCGTTACAGCCTTGCAGGTGTGCAAGTTTCAATGCGTAGTCAACACAGAGTACGAGTGTGCTGCCGTGCTGGGCATGGAAGAGCTGAGCGCCTAACCTGAACTCCTGGAGTCGTCGCGCCGCTACCTTCAAGCGGCGATCATCACGTCTTGCCCCGCCGCCGTCTCGTCGAAACAAACCGGAGGAGCAGTTAACTAAGTTAAGTCTCAGACCCACCCTACCAAGCCGACATGGCCATCCTGTAGAGCCACGCAAGCAAAACCACCGGCAGATACCACTTTAACTTGGATTAGGGGGTGCCTTGGCTGGTTTTCCCTTCGTTCGGAATTATTTGTCACAGAAATGGATGTATCTAGACGTATTTTAGTTCTAGATACATCCATTTTCGAGACAAGTAATTCCGAACGGAGGGAGTAGTATTGATATATCAGGGGATTAGTTAACTGGTTTCAGGGTTGGGGGGCTGGGTTAGCCGGTTTCTGAAACCACAGCGGGTGATGTGGACTTCTTTCTTCATAGTCTCATCTCATCTCTAATCAACGGACAGAGAAGAAAACGACCTTGTCCGGCGGAAGTCCGCGCGCTCGCTGCAGTCGGCGTGGATCCGCGGAGTGCCTCCTGGACAGGCGACGGGAGAGGGAGGAGCCGACGAGAGGCGGAGGACCGTCGCGACGGGCGACGACGGATGGCCTCCCGCGGTGGGCGGCTGGGGGCAGTCTCGCCAGCGTGCCGCAGTGCGCCCGTGTCGGCGTAGCCTCCTCCTTCCGATCCGGCGGCGTGGCGACCGAAGAGCTCCGGCCGTCCGGTGGCGGCTAGGTTTGGCGCAGGGGTGCGGGCGTGTGGCTGGCGACCAGCCGCGCGAGCGTCGAGGGGAGGTCCTCTACAACGTTTTTTTCTTTTGGAACGGGAGGTCCTCCATCAATAATCTCCCGCAAATTCAAAAATAAAACATGAATTTGAAAAAATGTTCACGAACTTGAAAATGTTTCTAATTTTTTTAAAAGGCCACAACATTTGAAAAAAGTTCATGGATTCCAAAAATATTCTCAGATTTTAAAAATGTTCACTAATTTTTTTAAAAAGTTCATGAATTTAAAAACTTTACATGTATTTGAAAGAATGATCAAGGATTTTCTTTTAAATTATGCATTTAGAAAAACTTCATGGATTTTGAAAGAGTAAAATACACTAGAGGTCCTACAAGTATTACAAGTTCAATCTTATATATGTATTTTTGTGGCGACTTTTAGGACCTAATTGATACACTTGGAATACTTTTAGGACTCGCGGTGAACAACTTATACACATTTAGGACTCACGGTGAATGATTTCAAACTTTTAGGGCATACTTGACACAATTGGAATACTTGTACGGCCTCCGGCGTATTTTACTCATTTTGAAATATGTACATGAATTTGAAAATTGTTCATAAATTTTTAAAAAGTCATGATAAAAAATAAAACTATAAAACAATGAAAAAAAACTGAATAGAAACGGCCAGAGAAACATACGGAAAACCAAGGTTCCCAAAACTGGTGAGAATAAATCTACATGGGCCGGCCCATATAGGAACTACGGTAGAGGGGGGTGTGAGCACTACTCGTACCAAATGGCTACTATTTGGGCTCAAGTGGTCGATCTTTATTGGGTTGGGCCTGCCAAATGTGTTGATGTTCGGTAGTAAGAATAATGTCGCAAATTTGGAGGGTAGGCTTTAGCCTATCGAAGCCTCACCTTAGATTCGTCGTTGCGAGAATCCGTGTCTGACAATAGTAACCGTACCAAATGAAGTCCAAACACGGTGAAAATTTACAATATTTTTTCTAGAACATAAGAGACCTTAGAAGTTTTGAAGAGACACCAGAAGACACATGAGGGAGCCACAAGCTCACATGGCGTGCCCAGGCGGTAGGCGCACCAGGCAAGCTTGTTGGCCCTGGCTCCGCTTGCCCTAATACCTGGCCTATAAATTCTCTAATATTTCAAAAACTCTGAAGCGAGACCCGAAACAATTCTTCTGCCGTCGCAAGTCTCTGTTCTTCCATGATTCCATCTGGAGGCCTTTTCTGGTACTCTGCCGGAGGGGGAAACCATTGGGGGAGGCAATCTTCATCAACCTTCCTGCCTCCATGATGATGTGTGAGTAATTCCTACAGGATCTACGGGTCCATAATAGTAGCTAAATCGCTTCCTCTCTCTCTGTATCTCTCTCTCTCTCTATCTTCAATACAATGATCTCTTCTGATATCAATCCGATGTAATATTTTGCCATGTGTTTGTTAGGATCTGAAAAATTATGGGTTTATAATCAGATTATTCATTGATATTATTTTGAGTTCTTGAGCTTTCATTATTGTGTAATTTTATAGCCTTGTATTTTTCTGCGATCTATTCGTCTTCTTTGGCCAAGTAGATTGATTTACCTTCAGCGTGGGAGGTGCTTGGTAGTAGGTTCGATCTTGTGGTGACCTTGCTCTATGACAAGAGGAGTGATAAGGCACGTATTGTATTGTTGCTGCTAAGGATAAAAAGGCAGGGTTTGGTCATACTAATTGATCTTATTGTGTCTACATTATGTCATCTTGATTAATGTGTTACTCTGTTTATCATGAACTTAATACTTTGAGATGCATGATGGATAGCGGTTTTGGGGTGGAGTAATAGTAGTAGACATCGGTAAGTTTAACAGTCTACTTGTCACGGATGCAATGCCTATATAATGATTATGCTTGGATGATCTTCATATTCATGCGCAGGTTTGTCAATTGCCCAAAAATAATTTGTTTACCCTTCGCCATTATGCTTTCAAGAGAGATGCCTCTAGTGAACCTATGGCCCCGAGGTCCATTCTCCTTATATTTACAAGTTCCTACAATTGCTATCAATTTACTATTAATATTTACCACCATCCTTTGCTATCTTTATTATTATTTGCTTTTAACCTCGTGGCTAGCAAGAACTAGGGGAGTGACAACCCCCTTGCCTTTGTTGGGTGCAAGCAATTATTTTGTTTGTGTGCAGGTGATGCTAACGTTGTACGTGTGTTGCCTCCTACTGGTTCGATAAATCTTGGTTCTTAACTAAGGGAAATACTTTTTACTGTTGTGCTACATCACCCTTCCTCTTTAGGGAAATCCAACAACTCCTATGGAAGTAGCAGAAGAATTTCTGGCACCGTTGCCGGGGAGGCTTCACCTTACAAATCAGGTGCATTCACACAGACACTTTCTTTTTTTTGCTTTATTTTCCTGCTCTTTGTCTTTTGCCTTGTATTTGCCTCCTTCTTTTTTTTGTTTGCAAAAAATTGAAAATACCAAAGTACCCTTTTTGTCGCTATGTCTTCTTTTGAGGAAGTCCTTGTTGAGACTGCCAGTGACAGTTCTCCTAGTACTCATGAGGAAACACCTAAAAAGGCTACTCATGCTAATGAACCTCGTGCTAATGAAACTTCTTCAATTTGGAAAACAAAAAAATCATTTGGGAAGTGGAAATGTCATTGGAAAAAGTGTTATCCAAGAGTTCTTCACTTGTATGGGAGTTATGCCATCAAGTGGGGGGTGTCTATTCTTAAAAGAATAAACAGTTATGCAAATGCTATTGCTATCTTGTGGTTAAACTAGAAAAAAAAATGTGCATAGTCATCCCACTTTGCAAAGTTTTTTTTGAGCTTCCTATTATTGATGATCCTAGGGCTAAGAAGTTGGCTACTATTGTCCTTATGAATGATTCTGATTACATAATTCAAGAAGATAGAGATATCTTTGATTTTTATGAAATAAACCGTGAATGCCCTCTGATAGAAGAAATTCTTCATGATCAAGATGCCATGTGTAGATTAGCATCTAAGGATTATCATCCTTTGGGGGAGAATGCTAGAAATGTTGGGAACGTAGCATGCAATTTCAAAAAAATTCCTACGATCACGCAAGATCTATATAGGAGATGCATAGCAACGAGAGGGGAAGAGTGTGTCCACGTACCCTCGTAGACCGAAAGCGGAAGCGTTAGGATAACGCAGTTGATGTAGTCGAACGTCTTCACGATCCAACCGATCAATCACCAAACATACGGCACCTCTGAGTTCAGTACACGTTTAACTCAATGACGTCCCTCGAACTCTTGATCCAGCAAAGTGTTGAGGGAGAGTTTTGTCAGCACGACGGCGTGGTGACGGTGATGGTGATGTGACCCGCGCAGGGCTTCACCTAAGCACTACGTGAACATGACCAGAGGAGTAAACCGTGGAGGGAGACGCCGCACATGGCTTGGAACAATTGGTGTCTCTCCAAGGGGTGCCCTTCCCACATATATAAAGGAGGGAGAGGGAGGAGGACGGCCCTAGTGGGAGCGCCGAGTGGGGGGGTCCTACTAGGACTCCCAGTCCTAGTAGGATTCGGCCCCCGGGCCCTCTTATTCCTTCTCATGGAGGGGGAAAGGGGGAAGGAGAGGGAGGAGGAGAAGGAAAGGGGGGCGCCGCCCCCTCCCCTAGTCCAATTCGAACTCCCATGGGAGGGGGCGCGCGAACACCCCTTGTGGGCTGCCTCCTCTCTCGCCTATGGCCCATATTGGCCCATTACTTTCCCCCCGGGGGGGGGGAGGGGGGTTACTCGAAAAAATACCCGAAACGGTCCGGAACCATTCCGGTGTCCGAATACTATCGTCCAATATATCAATCGTTACCTCTCGACCATTTTGAGACTCCTCGTCATGTCCGTGATCTCATCCAGGACTCCGAACAATCTTCGGTCACCAAAACGCATAACTCATAATACAAATCGTCATCGAATGTTAAGCGTGCGGATCCTACCGGTTCGAGAACTATGTAGACATGACCGAGACATATCTCCGGTCAATAACCAACAACGGAACCTAGATGCTCATATTGGTTCCTACATATTCTACGAAGATCTTTATCGGTCAAACCGCAATGACAACATACGTCATTCCCTTTGTCATCGGTATGTTACTTGCCCAAGATTCATTCATCGGTATCCTCATACCTAGTTCAATCTCGTTACTGGCAAGTCTCTTTACTCGTTTCTTAATACATCATCCCGCAACTAAGTCATTAGTCACATTGCTTGCAAGGCTTATCGTGATGTGCATTACCGAGAGGGCCCAGAGATACCTCTCCAATACTCGGAGTGACAAATCCTAATCTCGATCTATGCTAACCCAACAAACACCTTCGGAGACACCTGTAGAGCATATTTATAGTCACCCAGTTACGTTGTGACGTTTGATAGCACACAAGGTGTTCCTCCGGTATTCGGGAGTTGCATAATCTCATAGTCAAAGGAATATGTATAAGTCATGAAGAAAGCAATAGCAATAAAATTCAACGATCATTATGCTAAGCTAATGGGTGGGTCTTGTCCATCACATCATTCTCCTAATGATGTGATCCCGTTCATCAAATGGCAACACATGTCTATGGTCAGGAAACTTAACCATCTTTGATTAACGAGCTAGTCTAGTAGAGGCATACTGGGGACACTTTGTTTTGTCTATGTATTCACACATGTATCAAGTTTCTGATTAAAACAATTCTAGCATGAATAATAAACAGTTATCATGATATAAGGAAATATAAATAACAACTTTATTATTGCCTCTAGGGCATATTTCCTTCAGTCTCCCATTTGCACTAGGGTCAATAATCTAGATTACATTGTAATGATTCTAACACCCATGGAGTCTTGGTGTTGACCATGTTTTACTCATGGAAGAGGCTTAGTCAAGGGTTTGCAATATTCAGATCCGTGTGTATTCTGCAAATCTCTATGTCTCCCTCCTTGACTTGATCGTGGATGGAGTTGAAGCGTCTCTCGATGTGTTTGGTTCTCTTGTGGAATCTGGATTCCTTCGCTAAGGCAATTGCTCCAGTATTGTCACAAAAGATTTTCATTGGACCCGATGCAGTAGGTATTACACCTATATCGGATATGAACTTCTTCATCCAGACTCCTTCATTTGTTGCTTCCGAAGCAGCTATTTACTCTGATACGTCTCCAACGTATCTACTTTTTCTCACGTTTTTCCTCTTGTTTTGGACTCTAATTGCATGATTTGAATGAAACTAACCCCGGACTGACACTATTTCCAGCAGAACTACCATGGTGTTGTTTTTGTGCAGAAATAGAAATTCTCAGAATGGAACGAAACTTTGCGAGGAATTTTTATATAATATATAAGAATTTCTGGACCCAAGACCTACCGGAGAGGGGCCCCTGGGTGGGCACAACCCACCAGGGCATGCCCCCCTCTCCTGGCACGCCCAGGTGGGTTGTACCCACCTGGTGGCCCCGCAAACCTCAACCCTGACACTATAAATTCCTATTTTCAGAGAAAAAATCAGGGAGAAAGAATTATCACGATCCACGAGACGGAGCCGCTGCCAAGCCCCGTTCTTCCTCGGGAAGGCAGATCTGGAGTCCGTTTGGGGCTCCGGAGAGGGGATCTTCGTTCTTCGTCATCACCAACCCTTCTCCATTGCCAATTCCATGATGCTCCCCACCGGGAGTGAGTAATTCCTTCGTAGGCTCGTTAGTCGGTGAGGAGTTGGATGAGTTTCATCATGTAATCGAGTTAGTTTTGTTAGGGCCTGATCCCTAGTATCCACTATATTCTCAGATTGATGTTGCTATGACTTTGCTATGCTTAATGCTTGTCACTTTGGGCCCGGGTGCCATGATTTCATATCTGAACCGTTTATGTTATCATCATTATATCCATGTTCTAGATCCGATCTTGCAAGTTATAGTCACCTACTACGAGTTATGATCCGGCAACCCCGGAGTGACAACACCCGGGCCCACTCCCGGTGATGACCGTAGTTTGAGGAGTTCATGTATTCACTATGTGTTAATGCTTTGTTCTGGTTCTCTATTAAAAGGAGGCCCTAATATCCCTTAGTTTCCAATATGGACCCCGCTGCCACGGGAAGGTAGGACAAAAGATGTCATGCAAGTTCTTTTAATAAAGCACGTATGACTATTTACGGAATACATGCCTACATTATATCGATGAACTGGAGCTAGTGCCGTATCGCCCTAGGTTATAACTATCACATGATGAATATCATCCAACAAGTCACCGATCCAATGCCTACGAACTTTTCCATATTGTTTCTGCTATCATCACTGTTACACTTGCTACAAAATTACTGCTATCACTGTTAATGTTACTATTGCTGCTGTCACTACTATCAAAACTATCAAACTATTTTGCTATTGATCACTTTGCTGTAGATAATTAATCTCCAGGTGTGGTTGAATTGACAACTCAACTGCTAATACCTTCAAATATTCTTTGGCTCCCCTTGTGTCGAATCTATAAATTTGGGTTGAATACTCTACCCTCGAAAACTGTTGCGATCCCCTATACTTGTGGGTTATCAAGACCTTTTTCTGGCGCCGTTGCCGGGGAGCATAGCTATATTTGTTGAGTCACTTGGGCTTATTATCATATTATCACTATGAAGAATCTGAAGGATGCTAAGACTAAGATATTTCCCTCAAAGATGAGGGGAGGTAAGGAACTTCCATCCAGTTCTGCTTTAGATTCACCTTCTCTTATAAGCAAACTTGCAACAACACCACATGCTATTAATTCTGATATGTCGCAAGTTATTGATGATGCTACTTCTGCTATGGATAATGCTTATGATGATGCTAGTACCTTACTTGATAATGATGATGTGCCACTTGGTGAATTTCTTGACAAACAAATTGCTAGAGTAATACAACATGATGTTGTTGAATCTGATGATGAGCTTGAAACAGAAACTCCTGAAACACCTGCTAGAACTAGCCTTCCTATATATGAATTGCCTAAGGTATCGAAAGGTTATGTTATGAGTGAAGAAACAACTAGAGATATTCTTGCTTGCAATGATAAAGATGATCTAGAGAAATTATTACACAAGTATAAAGAAAAATCTCTGAATGCTAGAATGAAATGTGATCCTAAGTTTGCTACTTCACCTATCTTTATTGATGATAAGGATTATGAATTCTCTATCGACCCAGAGTTAATTACTTTGGTTGAATCTGATCCTTTCCATGGTTATGAAACTGAAACTGTTGTGGCACATCTTACTAAGTTGAATGACATAGCCACCCTTTTTACTCATGATGAGAAAACTCGCCAATACTTTATTCTCAAATTATTTCCTTTCTCATTAAAGGGTGATGCTAAAGCTTGGTACAATACTCTTGCTCCTGGTTGTGTGCGTAGTCCCCATGATATGATTTACTACTTCTCTGAAAAACATTTCCCTGCTCATAAGAAACAAGCTGCCTTATAGGAAATATTTAACTTTGCTCAAACTACAGAAGAGAGTCTCCCACAAGCCTGGGGGAGGCTTTGCCAGTTACTTAATGCTTTGCCTGATCATCCTCTTAAGAAAAAATAAATACTTGATATCTTCTATAATGGACTAACCGATACTTCTAGGGACTTCCTAGATAGTTGTGCTGGTTGTGTTTTTAGGGAATGAACTGTTGGACAAGCTGAAGAATTATTGAACAATATATTGAAAAATTATGATGATTGGACTATTACTGAACCACCGGCTAAACCCACTCCGAAGAAGAGGGGTATATTATATCTTAGTCCTGAAGATATGCAAGAGGCAAAGAAATCTATGAAGGAAAAGGGTATTAAAGCTGAGGATGTTAAAAATTCACCTCCTATTGAAGAATTACATGGGCTTAATTGTAACAGCCACGATGCGGCTATATCTCCCACGTGTCGGAGCACGACTTAGAGGCATAACCACATTGTAGGCAATGTCGCAAGAGGGGTAATCTTTACACATCCCATGTACTGAATAAGAAAGAGGTACATAGTTGGCTTACAATCGCCACTTCACACAATAACATAAATATAGCATTACAATCATCCAGATACACTCAAGGTCCGACTACGGAACCAAAATAAAGACAACCCCAAATGCATAATGTCCCCGATCGCCCCAACTGGGCTCCACTACTAACCGTCTGGAAAAGAAACGTAGTATCGTCCTGAGTCCTCATCGAACTCCCACTTGAGCTCAGTCGCATCTCCTGGAATGGTATCATCGGCACCTGCATTTGGTTTTGGAAGTAATTTGTGAGTCACGGGGGACTCAGCAATCTCACACCCTCGCGATCAAGACTATTTAAGCTTATGGGTAGGTAAAAGGTATGAGGTGGAGCTATAGCAAGCACTAGCATATATGATGTCTAGCATACACAAATGAGAGCGAGAAGAGAAGGCAAAGCACATTCGAGAATCTATGATCAAGAAGTGATCCTAGAAATACTTACATTCAAGCATAACCCGAGACCGTGTTCTCTTCCCGGACTCCGCCGAAAAGAGACCATCACGGCACACACGTTGTTGATCCATTTTAATTAAGTTAAGTTTCAGGTTATCTACAATCGGACATTAACAAATTCCCATCTGCCCATAACCGCGAGCACGGCTTTCGAAAGTTCAAATCCCTGCAGGGGTGTCCCAACTTAGCCCATCACAAGCTCTCACGGTCAACGAAGGATATTCCTCCTCCCAGGACGAACCGATCAGATTCGGAATCCCGGTTACAAGACATCTCGACAATGGTAAAACTAAACCAGCAAAGTCGCCCGAATGTGCCGACAAATCCCGATAGGAGCTATACATATCTCGTTCTCAGGGCACACCGGATGAACACTACGTACAACTAAAACCAACCCTCAAGTTTCCCCGAGGTGGCGCTGCAAGTGGCTCTGTTTTGGACCAACACTCAGAGGAGCACTGGCCCGGGGGTTTAAAATAAAGATGACCCTTGAGTCCGCGGAACCCAAGGGAAAAAGGCTAGGTGGCAAATGGTAAAACCAAGGGTGGACCTTGCTGGAGGAGTTTTATTCAAGGCGAACTGTCAAGGGGTTCCCATTATAACCCAACCGCATAAGGAATGCAAAATCAAGGAACATAACACCGGTATGACGGAAACTAGGGTGACAAGAGTGGAACAAAACACCAGGCATAAGGCCGAGCCTTCCACCCTTTACCAAGTATATAGATGCATTAAAGTAGACAAGATATAAAAGTGATATCCCAACAATAATCATGTTCCAACAAGGAACAAACTCCAATCTTCACCTGCAACTAACAACGCTATAAGAGGGGCTGAGCAAAGCGGTAACATAGCCAAACAGTAGCTCGCCGGAGTGGGCTGAGCAAAGCGGTAACATAGACAAGATATGAAGTATGCTAAAATAATGCAAACTTAGGGCAAAACGAGGTCAACCCTAATTTTTTGGATCTGGATCTGGGGCACTCTTTCCGAGGATGAACGGAACAGTAGCTCGCCGGAGTGGTCGGATCTTGAACGCCGACGACGAGGAGGAGGCAGTGGCGCGGAGCCGGTGAGGGGGCGTCGGGGCTCGCCGGCGACGAGGGCAGGACGAGGCGGCGGAGTCGGATCCGGTGGTGGTGGCCGGCATCGATGGCGGGGTGGCGCAGCGAGTCGGCGGCGAAGGCTCGGGCGGCGGGGCGTGGCGCAGGCGGCGGAGGCGCGCGGCGGTTGGCGGGCGCCGGCGACGCAGGGGAGCGGGCTCGTGGGGGCCGACCACGGGCCAGGCGGGCTGGCGGCGCGGGGGCGGCGGGCGTGCCATGTGGCGGCTCCTGGTTGGACGCGGGCGGTGGCGGACGCGTCTGGCCGGCGGCGGACGTGTCCGGTGGCGCGGAGGAGCGGGTTAGGGTTTGGACTGCGCGAAAATCCGGCGGGAGACACATATTTATATGTAGAGGGAGTTAGGAGACTCCAAATGAGGTGCGATTTTCGGCCACACGATCGTGATCGAATGACCCAGAGGATGAAGGGGGTTTAGGTGGGTTTTAGGCCACTTTGGAGGGGTGTTGGGCTGCAACACACACACACGAGGCCTTTACGGTTCCTCGGTTAACCGTTGGAGTATCAAACGAAGTCCAAATGGTAAGAAACTTGACAGGAGGTCTACCGGTAGTGAACCAAGGCCGCTTGGCAAGTCTCGGTCCAATCCGAGAACTAACACCCGCACACGAAAAGAGGCAAAAGGGGACACCGGCGGACGTAGGAGTGCCGGAATGCAAAACGGACAACGGGGAAAATGCTCGGATGCATGAGACGAACACGTATGCAAATGCGATGCACATGATGACATGATATGAGGTGCATGACAAGGATAAAAACAAAACGAAGACAAAACCCAACAACGAGGAATATCATAACTCAGTGCCGAAAATGGCAAGAGTTGGAATACAAATGTGGCAAGTTACATACGGGGCGTTACAACACTCCACCACTACGAAAGGATCTCGTCCCCGAGATCTAGGACTGGAAAAACTCCAAATATTCGAAACGGAGGTGGTCCTCGCATTCTCAGGTGGCTTCTGTTGGGGAACGTAGCAATAATTCAAAATCTTCCTACGTATCACCAAGATCTATCTATGGAGAAACCAGCAACGAGTGGAAGAAGAGGATCTACATACCCTTGTAGATCGCGCGCGGAAGCGTTCAAGAGAACGGGGTTGATGGAGTCGTACTCGTCGTGATTCAAATCACCGATGATCCTAGCGCCGAACGGACGGCACCTCTGCGTTCAACACACGTACGGAATGGAGACGTCTCCCATGCCTTGATCCAGCAAGGAGGAGGGAGAGGTTGATGGAGATCCAGCAGCACGACGGCGTGGTGGAAGTAGCGGGATTCCAACAGGGCTTCGCTAAGCGCTGCGGGAGGAGGAAGATGTGTCACGGGAGGGAGAGGGAGGCGCCAGGCCTTAGATTGGTTTGCTCCTCCTTTTCCCCACTATATATAGGGCCAAGGGAGAGGGGGGAGGCGCAGCCCTTGCCCCTTCCTCCAAGGAAGGGTGCGGCCAAGGGTGGGGAGGAGTCCATCCTCCCCAAGGCACCTCGGAGGTGCCTTCCCCCTTTAGGACTCTCCCCTTTTTTCTCTCTCTTGGCGCATGGGCCTGTTGGGGCTGGTGCCCTTGGCCCATATAGGCCAAGGCACACCCCCTACAGCCCATGTGGCCCCCCGGGCAGGTGGACCCACCCGGTGGACCCCCGGGACCCTTCCGGTGGTCCCGGTACAATACCGGTGACCCCGAAACTTGTCCCGATGGCCGAAATAGCACTTCCTATATATAATTCTTTACCTCCGGACCATTCCGGAACTCCTCGTGACGTCCGGGATCTCATCTGGGACTCCGAACAACTTTCGGTTTACCGCACACTAATATCTCTATAACCCTAGCGTCACCGAACCTTAAGTGTGTAGACCCTACGGGTTCGGGAGACATGCAGACATGACCGAGACGTTCTCCGGTCAATAACCAACAGCGGGATCTGGATACCCATGTTGGCTCCCACATGTTCCACGATGATCTCATCGGATGAACCACGATGTCAAGGACTTAATCAATCCCGTATACAATTCCCTTTGTCTATCGGTATGTTACTTGCCCGAGATTCGATCGTCGGTATCCAATACCTAGTTCAATCTCGTTACCGGCAAGTCTCTTTACTCGTTCCGTAACACATCATCCCGTGATCAACTCCTTGGTCACATTGCGCATATGATGATGTCCTACCGAGTGGGCCCAGAGATACCTCTCCGCTTACACGGAGTGACAAATCCCAGTCTCGATTCGTGCCAACCCAACAGACACTTTCAGAGATACCTGTAATGCACCTTTATAGCCACCCAGTTACGTTGTGACGTTTGATACACCCAAAGCATTCCTACGGTATCCGGGAGTTGCACAATCTCATGGTCTAAGGAAATGATACTTGACATTAGAAAAGCTTTAGCATACGAACTACACGATCTTTGTGCTAGGCTTAGGATTGGGTCTTGTCCATCACATCATTCTCCTAATGATGTGATCCCGTTATCAACGACATCCAATGTCCATGGTTAGGAAACCGTAACCATCTATTGATCAACGAGCTAGTCAACTAGAGGCTTACTAGGGACATGGTGTTGTCTATGTATCCACACATGTATCTGAGTTTCCTATCAATACAATTATAGCATGGATAATAAACGATTATCATGAACAAGGAAATATAATAATAACTAATTTATTATTGCCTCTAGGGCATATTTCCAACAGCTTCATGGTCAGAATGATGTGACCACTTCACTTTCAGGAATTTGATAGACTTGTTGCGAGTCTTGCACTCAGTTTCTTCAAGAATAGCAACGGGATGCTCATGATGAGACAGGTCTTCTTGGAGATCAATCTCTTCAAAGTTGATGGTGTGGTCAGGAGTCTTGAAACACTTGCGAAGCTGAGACACGTGAAACACATCGTGCACGTTTGCGAAGTTGGATGGAAACTCAAGTTGATAGGCGAGATCGCCTCTTTTGCCAATGATCTTGAAAGGACCCACGTATCTAGGGGCAAGCTTCCCTTTGATACCGAAGCGATGAGTACCTTTCATTGGAGAGACACGGAGGTAGACATGGTCTCCGATCTCGAAAGCCAAGTCACGATGCTTGCTATCATAGTAACTCTTCTGGCGCGATTGCGCGACTTTGAGATTTTCAGGAATGACTTTGCACATTTCTTCAGCCTCTGTGATCAAGTCATTGCCAAGAAGTTGGCGTTCACCAGTCTCTGACCAGTTAAGAGGAGTACGACACTTTCTGCCATAGAGAATCTCGAATGGGGCCTTGCCCGAACTCGCTTGTTAGCTGTTGTTGTAGGAGAACTCGGCATATGGAAGACAATCTTCCCACTTCATACCGAAAGAAATGATACATGCCCTGAGCATATCTTCAAGAATTTGATTGACTCACTCGACTTGGCCACTAGTTTGAGGATGAAAGGCTGTGCTGAAGCGAATGCTGGTGCCCATAGCCTTCTGAAAGGAGTCCCGGAACTTGGAGGTAAAGATGCTACCATGATCTGAAGATATCAACTGCAGAATGTCATGCAAAGAGACAATCCTGGAGGTATATAGCTCTGCCAACTGAGCTGCTGTGATAGATTCTTTGATAGAAAGAAAATGAGCCACTTTAGTGAGCTTGTCGATGACAACGAAGATAGCATCATTGCCACGCTTGGACTTGGGAAATT
Source organism: Triticum urartu (assembly GCF_056163025.1). Taxonomy (NCBI): domain Eukaryota; kingdom Viridiplantae; phylum Streptophyta; class Magnoliopsida; order Poales; family Poaceae; genus Triticum; species Triticum urartu. The sequence continues at coordinate 576,140,963 of NC_141879.1, forward strand.
CAGTCACAAAGTCCATCTCAATATGGTCAAACTTCCATTCTGGAATGGCAAGAGGTTGGAGGAGACCAGCTGGCCGTTGGTGTTCTGCTTTCACTCTTTTGCAGACATCACATTCATTCACGAACTGAGCAATCTCGCGCTTCATTCGAGTCCACCAATACGATTGCTTGAGGTCATGGTACATCTTTGTACTTCCAGGGTGAATAGAGAGGAGTGAATTGTGAGCCTCGTTCATAATGACTTTACGAAGGTCACCCTTAGGCACAACAATGCGATCCTCGAAGAATAGAGTAACCTTGTCATCAAGGCGATAGCACTTGTACTTGGGTTGGCTCTTGGCAATCCCAATCTTCACCTTCTTCACCATAGCATCAAGAAGCTGGGCCTCACGAATCTGATCTTCCAAAGTAGGAGAGACTTGGAGGTTGGCAAGGAATCCTTGAGGAACAACTTGGAGATTAAGTTTGCGGAAAGCTTCACAAAGATCCGGTTGGTAGGGCTTGAGACTCAAACTGTTGTAGTAAGCCTTCCTGCTCAATGCGTCAGCAATGACATTGGCCTTGCCAGGAGTATATTCAATACTCGGATTATACTCTTGAATCATTTCGACCCAACGAGTCTGCCTGAGGTTGAGATTGGGCTGAGTGAAGATGTACTTGAGACTCTTATGATCAGTGAAGATGTCCACTTTCCTTCCCAACAAGAGATGTCTCCATGTTAAAAGAGCATGGACAACTGCCGCCAACTCGAGGTCATGAGTGGGGTAGTTCTTTTCGTTGGGCTTCAACTGGCGAGAGGTATAGGCCATAACTTTCTTCTCTTGCATTAACACAGCACCGAGACCTTGAAGGGAAGCATCACAGAAAATCTCGAATGGTTTGGATTCATCAGGAGGAGTCAGAACTGGAGCTGTGACTAACTTCTCTTTGAGGGTGTTGAAAACGATGTCACATTCAGGCGACCAGACGTACATCACATGCTTCTGGAGAAGGTTGGAAAGAGGCTTCGCGATCTTAGAGAAATTCTCAACGAACCTTTGACAATAGCTTGCGAGCCCAAGGAAGCTGCGGAGTCGCTTCACATTCTGAGGCGGTTCCCAATTCACAATTGTAGACACCTTCTCAGGATTAACAGCTATTCCCTTGGCGGAGATGATATGCCCAAGGTAGAGAACCTCATCAAGCCAAAACTCGCACTTTGAAAACTTCGCATAGAACTGATGTTCTCTGAGTTTGTCCAGCACCAATCTCAAGTGCTTGGCATGATCCTCCTTGTTCTTGGAAAAGACCAAAATGTCATCGAGATAGACCAAGATGAAGTCATTTGTGTAGGGGTTGAAGATGAAGTTCATCATGCAAGAGAATGTTGGAGTATTGACAAGGCCGAAAGACATGACAGTGTATTCATATGAACCATAGCTTGTTCTGAAAGCTGTCTTGGGGATGTCTTGTTCACGAATGCGAATCTGATGATAGCCCATACGAAGGTCAAGCTTGGAGAATACTTGAGCACCTTTGAGTTGTTCGAAAAGCTCATTGATGTTGGGAAGTGGGTACTTGTTCTTTATGGTCTTCTTATTCAATGGACGGTAGTCGACACAAAGTCGGTCCGTTCCATCCTTCTTTTTGACAAAAAGAACACCACAACCCCATGGAGAAGAACTTGGTCGGATGAGACCCATACACTCTTGTATATCGAGTTGTTTCTTCAGCTCCTTCAACTCTTTAGGTCCAAGCTTGTAAGGGCGTTTGCAAATAGGTTCCGTGCCAGGCTCAAGATCGATGACGAATTCAACTGGCCGGTGAGGAGGCATTCCTGGAAGCTCTTCTGGAAAGATGTCTTGATATTCACAAACGACTGGAATCTGAGAAATGGCATCCAACTCGCCCTTCTCATTGAGAGAAAATAGTCGAATGGTATCATCACGAGTGTCGGGGATATACCCCGCGGTATGACCCGGCTGGGACTTGGTAAACCGGCGGATGGTAAACCGACGGAGAGTTAAGACAGAGAGTCAAGACAGATGGCTAAGACAGACGGTAAACCGGCTGGTATTAAACCGGCAGACAATGTTAAACCGGCAGACAATGTTAAACCGGCAGACGTTAAGAAGCCCAGGAAGGGAAGTCAAAATAGTTTAAGTTAAAGTCCGAGTTGGACTCCACATGTAACCAGCCCCTTCAACATATATAAGGAAGGGCAGGGCTTCTCAAAGGGGGACAAGAAAACAACAATCTCTAGGGCTAGACACAATGAGAGGAGAGCCGGTTTACGGCGACTCCCTCGTGATGATAATGAGATCTAGTCTCAAACAGCATGTAGGGTTGTTACCGGATGATGTTTCCCGGGGCCCGAAGCTGTCTAAATCCCTGTCTTGTGTTGCGTCTCTCGATTTCGCTCAACCCCTATCAAGCTACCACATAGATGCGTTGGCCTCACGACTAAGTCCTCACCCTAGGACATCTGCCGTGACAATTCCACAACAGTCGGCGCCCACCATGGGGCACTACGGATGGTGGTGTTGAGTTCTTGAAGGGATCTCACACAAGGATCGAGAAGTTCACAAATTTCCAAATGAAGAAGAACCAATTGAAAGGACCTGCATCAACTCCCGAGAGGATTGAATCATTGCTGCTGCTACACTCACGTTAATTACGGTCAAGTACTAGTAGTTGTGCGGTTTACAAGATCTGATTGATTTTGGAATAATACTATGTACTACTTCTAGTACGAGAGTTCTAATCAGGAAAAGTTTTTGATCAAGTCAACTCCGATGCATCACGAGAAGACTCAAGAAGCATCAAAGAGAGATTCCAGCATAACAATATGGTGTAAGCCGGTCTTGGAAAAACTGGTCTAGACAAGACCGGGTCTCAGAACGAATATGGCATGTCTTGTACGATTAGTTGAAAAAACAAATATCCAATCTGAGCCGGTTTACCTACCTATGTGTCTTGTCCGGTTTAAAAAACAAAGGATAGTACCACGACCTGGGCGAGAGTTAATCTATTAGTCAATCACCACAACCCAGAGGATGAATCTGGGGTACCTCTGACTCGCCCCCAGACAGCTATAGCTGCGGCCTCGCTTGTGATTCGCCTGTCCTGACCGAGGGATTCTTGAGTTGCCCGTCTCCGCCGTGTCTACGATGGTCAAACCATTGCCTGGTCAGCTCGCGTCTGCAGCCCAGCGTCAAATCGCCCTCCGCTGGCCTCGCTCGCTGCTGCTCTATTGCCGGCCGTTCCTCGCCGGCTCGTCATGGCTGGACCCTTACTCCATTGAACCGTAGCCGCGGTTACTGCCTCTGCAGCGCCCTCGCTACTATTGCTGGTTGCACTTGAGCTACCTCTGACTGTGCCGCGTCAGAGTCGCCCCGTGACGACCACCGCGCCGCAACAACTGCAGCAGGAGAGCCGCCGACCATCGTGCTCAACTTACATGTCCGCTCTGCTCAGACCCTGTCATCGCGCCTTCCCACATGAGCCGCCGCCTCCAGGGCCGGCCTCGCTGTCACAGTTGCAGCCCGACGCCCTCGACCCGGTTGCGCCTTCCAATTTGCTGCGTGAGTCGCCAACGTGCCTCTGCCTGTTTCCAAACCGCCGAGCACGCCTTTGAGTCGCCACCGGGCGGCCTCCGCTGGTCGATCCGTTGCTGACGAGCTGCCTGCAGTTTTTCTTCACTTGACAAAAATATCCGTTTCTAACGCGGCCTTCTGCCGGTTTAGATCACGAGCCGCAGGTCCTGGTCAAACCGCGCGGTCGCCGGAGGGACGCATTTCTTCGCCGCCGGTTCACTGGCAGGCCCTCATGGCTAAATGCCTCAAGCTGAGCCGCTGGGTGTAATCGCTGTCTCCGCCTCGTCAAATCTGAGGCCCTGCTTCGCTGGGAAGCCGCGGGCTGCCATCTGTTCTACGCCGCTTCAACAACCGCAGCCCAGAGCCGGCCTTGCCTCGCTTTCAACATGGCCAATAAGCCGCCGTCCCCTCCACAACGATAAAGGCTTTCTCTTTCGCGTTCCGTTCACAGAGGCTATCCCAGCCGCTCGCGAGCGCATGTAGATCCACACCAGCCGGACCCGCAGCCCATGTGGCATTTCACTCCGACCCCACCTCGCTTCCCTTTCTAGACCAATACGTGATGAATACAGAGGCCAATCCTCCCATACGTAGAGACAAGCGGCTACCCATACCTATACTGTGGTCACGAGCCCGCCATGTGGGAGGAGCAAACCATTCAAAATTTGAATCGGCTCCCAGTTCCTGACCGCAGCTCCGAGAGCTTGGAGAGAAATCCCCAAAAGATCTTCCGTCCGTCGATGGAGCAGCCGCCGCCAGGGATGTACCTCGCGTTGGAATCCTTTACAACTTTAGACACTGACGGTGCAAAGTTGAGAGTGTATTTAACTCTTTATATATATTATGATAGCAGTACTTTAGGCCATATAGCTGCAACACTTTATGCATGCCTCGTCCACCGCACACCATTATTCTTTTTTTTAGGGAACGAACACCATTATTCTTGAGTGCTAGTACTGCCATGCCTGCCATCCGGTCGACTCGATGCAGCTCCGTGTAGCATTCATGCATTGGACGAGTAGTACCACGCTCATGCACCTCTGACAGGAATATTGCAGTACGCCTGTCATCTGAGAGGGATGGGGCTTCAAAGAGAGAGGTGGGTCCTATCATGTGTCAATCGTGCGTCTGTCAGGAGGGTCCACCGGTAGTAATACGACCACAGCATGACACGGTGAAATCAAATACGCAGCAATACGAGCAGTCTCCGTGGTCCCATGCTGTGTTGGCCTGCATGCAGCGTTGATCCACACGCGTGCGCGAGCGGACGGGATTGCCGCTGTGAATGGAACGCGAATGGAGAAAACCGTGTCCTACAACGATAAAGGCTTTCTCTTTCGCGTTCCGTTCACAGCGGCTATCCCAGCCGCTCGCGAGCGCATGTAGATCCACACCAGCCGGACCCGCAGCCCATGTGGCATTTCACTCCGACCCCACCTCGCTTCCCTTTCTAGACCAATACGTGATGAATACAGAGACCAATCCTCCCATACGTATTCAGAGACAAGCGGCTACCCATACCTATACTGTGGTCACGACCCCGCCATGGGAGGAGCAAACCATTCAAAATTTGAATCGGCTCCCAGTTCCTGACCGCAGCTCTAAGAGCTCGGAGAGAAATCCCCAAAAGATCTTCCGTCCGTCGATGGAGCGGCCGCCGCCAGGGATGTACCCCGCGCCGGAATCCTTCACCCAAATTCCTTCTAAGGTATGCTCAAACCCATGTTCAATCCATTCAATTCGTTCTTCAAGGATTCATCTCACATTCCCTCCGGCGGCCAGCTTCTCCTCCATCCCTTCCCAAGATCCAAATTTCGGTTGGACCCAGCTAGAAGAACAAGAGGAGGTGGGTGTGGCAGATTTGACGGATAGCGGAAACCATTGCGGGGGCGGGATCGACACCGAGCATCAATTCCAGTTCTCTGCCACAAGACCAGATCCAACTTCCTCGATTGCTGAGGCCGACGGCGAGGTGAGTTGTGAGAACTACGATCTCCAGCTCCGCTCGCCACCGCGAGATTTCCATGGATACACTTGGCCAGGAGATGGATGCTTGGAGTCGCCGCTGTCAGAGATTCAGACACCTTAGTCTCCTGTCGAAGAACAGCAAACCACCACGCTTGACAGTAGCTCAATCAGACCAATCTGATCCTGACCAATGTCCATGGAAGAGAAGGTAACCACATGCGCGTTAGAACTCTCTATGTGTTGGTCTTTGCCTCCTGTTGAATGGTTTGTGGTTTCGGTTATTTGAAGGAGTTGACTACATGTGTGGCTACAGTCAACTGAGTTGTTTTTCTGTTAATATGTTCCAGTCTGGTACTGTGTATATATGACACCTAGTTTCCCTCTATATTTACATTACAGTATAGAAAGCTGGGACTGAAATATTTTGGATTAATCTCCCAGCTATTTAAGAGTACCGATCCATTCGAAAACCTTTACTGAATTGTTAGGTCTTAGGTGTCATATATATTTTGCCTCTATTTCGTTAAGTGAATTATATACTGAACTGTTAGGTGTGAACCACAATAAGCTTTTTCGTATAATTAAGTAACAATGATCTCTCAAAAAGTGCTGAACTCCATGAACTGGTTTCTGCTGTAAGTGCAATCTGGTTAGTTCTATATGTGAACAATCTGATAGTGTGACAGATTTTGAAAATGCAGATAAGCTTATTCACAGAACCGAGGCTTTCCCTGAGAAGATTACCTTCTCTTTTTGCAGGATACATCGTGGGAAAATACCAGATCAGCGTCAGCCTAAACAGGGAAGTGTATGTGCGCTTGAAAAAGCAATGCGTAGCTTTGTTCAAAGGAAGTCTGGACAAGTGGTTTCCCCTGAGATTGAAAGAGAGTGTGACTCATTTGCAGAGGCATTTGAATTTTACAACCTTTATTCCTGGGAGATTGGGTTTGGCATCCGATATGGTCAATCTAGGACAAATGCACAGAAAAGCAAAACCAGTCAAGACATCGTTTGCGGTTGTGCGGTGAGTATAATCAACATCAAGTGCATCTTTTGCTGTTTTTTCGTTATTTCAAGATACTAATCTTGGAGTCGCGTTATAATTTCAGGGAAGGCCAAAGAAAGAAAACACCAAGTCAGTAGCCTATACCCTTACCGTCGCGATTTGAAGGCCTCCGACCAGATCTTCCTCCCAACCACGACTTGGGTTGCGCGGCCCCGGGCTTTGCTGGCGTGCTGGCAGTCGAGCGAGCCCCACCACGGCGACAAGCCGACGACCACCACATTCTCCTTCGCGTCCTACGGCCGGATCCACCCGGTGCGATTACCTACAGGCCGTTGTGGTGGATCTTATTTACGTTTACGTTACCACTGGACGAAACGAACAACTCCGGATCATGTATAACTCGAGACATGCAATTTTGTTGTCGGTGTCATGGATTTTTCATAATTTGTTTGTTTCTTCCAGCTCTCCTTTCTACCTGCATACTTCTGTCTTCTTCTTTTTATATAAAACTCCAGTGCTACAACGATGGATCTTGGATCTTGTAGAATGCCATCACTTGCGACTTTTGTTGCCAGTCGTTAGGTGATATGGATTTGTGCTACAGGTACAGGCCGGAGACCTCAGATCTTATTTTCTGGTCTGACTTCGTATTCTCATGTGTGCATCCCTCCGGCCGCTGCTGTCCAAGAAAATTGATGCATGTATGCGCTCTCATGTGTGCATATCCATATTCTTGTATGCCTAGTATATCTTTCTTTTAAGTTGAAGTGAACAACTTTTTAGTCATCTAATTCAAATGTTATTCCACTGTGAGGACTATTTATCTTTTGTCTTCAACTATTGAAGAAAATGTATCAGAACTGGACCAAACTTTTTGTAAACATATGTGCAGTACTTTTTAGTGTGTTGCTCTGCACTTTGGGATAATAGTATGTGACTGGGATTTGCTTCGAAGCACTTTTTCTGATAATAGAGAACTAACCAACCCAGTGCTAGCAGATCCCCTTAATATTCAGGAAGAAATTGAGCCCGTTGGAGACTAAAAAAAAATGAGCCCCTTATATTATTTAAGTTCTTGCTAAAGCACAATTTCAGAAAATACAGTGTCTTTCAGTTTTCCAATAAAGTACAATATATTCATTAAGAAATTTCTAAGGAATTGTCCACTAAGTTAATTAAACATGATATGTTTTTTAATAATTAACCACAGTTTGGCATATTTAATCAAACACATAATAAATTCATTAATTAATCTTTATCTTTAATTATTGGTGCTCCCTCGTTAGATGGCATGTCGAAAGGTTACATAGTTTGAAATTCGAAATTACTTCCTTGCACGATCCTTGCACGAGCGATGATCCAAAGGTGCAAATACATGCATCAAACGTGATGAAAGGCTCAGCTGATGATGCCGTCCATAAATCGTGCAAGGAATTTCGTGTGTGTAGCAATGCTCTTTGAAATTTGAATCACATGACCAAGTAGTAGGGCAGTGTGATACGTCTCCAAAATATCTATAATTTTTTATTTGTTTCATGCTATTATATTATCTGTTTTGGATGTTTAATGGATTTTATTATGCATTTTTATATTATTTTTAGGACTAACCTATTAACCGAAGGCCCAGTGCAAATTGTTTTTTTGCCTATTTCAATGTTTCGCAGAAAATGAATATCAAACGGAGTCCAAACAACCTTCGAGAGAGTTATTTTTGAAACAAACGTGATCCAGTAGACTTGGAGTGGACGTCAAGAAAGAAGCGATGAGGCCACGAGGCAGGAGGACGCGTCCAGGAGGGTAGGCGCGCCCCTCACCCTCATGGGCCCCTCGTGGCTCCACCGACCTACTTCTTCCTCCTATATATACTCATATACTCTGAAAACATCAGAGAGCACCACAAAACCCTATTTCCACCGCCGCAACCTTCTGTACCCGTGAGATCCCATCTTGGGGCCTTTACCGGCGCTCCGCCGGAGGGGGAATCGATCACGGAGGGCTTCTACATCAACACCATAGCCTCTCCGATGATGTGTGAGTAGTTTACCACAGACCTTCGGGTCCATAGTTATTAGCTAGATGGCTTCTTCTCTCTCTTTGGATCTTAATACAAAGTTCTCCTCGATCTTCTTGGAGATCTATTCGATGTAATTCTTTTTGCGGTGTGTTTGTCGAGATTCGATGAATTGTGGGTTTATGATCAAGATTATCTATGAACAATATTTGATTCTCCTCTGAATTGTTATATGTATGATTTGTTATCTTTGCAAGTCTCTTCGAATTATCAGTTTGGTTTGGCCTACTAGATTGATCTTTCTTGCAATGGGAGAAGTGCTTAGCTTAGGGTTCAATCTTGTGGTGTCCTTTCCCAGTGACAGCAGGGGCAGCAATGCACGTATTGTATTGTTGCCATCGAGGATAAAAAGATGGGGTTTATATCATATTGCTTGAGTTTATCCCTCTACATCATGTCATCTTGCTTAATGCGTTACTCTGTTCTTATGAACTTAATACTCTAGATGCATGTTGGATAGCGGTCGATGTGTGGAGTAATAATAGTAGATGCAGAATCGTTTCGGTCTACTTGTCGCGGACATGATGCCTATATACATGACCATGACTAGATATTCTCATAACTATGCACTTTTCTATCAATTGCTTGACAGTAATTCGTTCACCCATCGTAAATTATGCTATCTTGAGAGAAGACACTAGTGAAACCTATGGCCCCCGGGTCTATATTCCATCATATTGCTTTACTATCAATTTACTATTTCCGCTATCTTTTACTTTGCAATCTTTACTTTCCAATCTATATCATAAAAATACCAAAAATATTTATCTTATTATCTTTATCAGGTCTCACTTTTGCAAGTGGCCATGAAGGGATTGACAACCCTTTTATCGCGTTGGTTGCAAGGTTCTTATTTGTTTGTGTAGGTACGAGGTGATTTGTGTGTAATCTCCTACTGGATTGATAGATTGGTTCTCAAAAACTGAGGGGGATACTTATGCTACTTTGCTGCATCACCCTTTCCTCTTTAAGGAAAAACCAACACATGCTCAAGAGGTAGCACAGTGTAATATGAGGAAAGTTTTATAATATCAACTTTCAAAAAACAACTTACATGACCGAGTAGTAGTGCAGTATTAGGATATCAAACTCCGCACTTTCTTGAGTTAGATGAAGGTTTTTTCCTTCACGCTGACTTTTTGTTTACATCAGCCACACTCGTTGGTGGAGCCAGAACTTCAGACCTAAATTTCTAATTACACATGCTCGAGTTTGGATATCAACAATGGATTTTAATGAACAACCTAGGGAGGATAGGAAGTAGAACAATCGATTCCTATTTCTTCTCATCTGCGGACTACTGCTACAACGGGATTTAAATGGGTTGGGCATTACACGTGCCTAGTAGTTAAGTCATCTAACCTGAAGGACCTTAAGGTATAGGGCATGAAGGACTTATCAAAATTTTATCCCTTATGATACGAACTTTGTTCATGCACGTTACGCACTTGAGAGAGCGATTCGGAAGAACTTCACTGTCATCCATAACAATTTAAGAATTTTGCTCAAGCGTGTGGCACACTTAAGGTATAGGGCATGAAATAATTATCAAAATTCTACCTCCTATGATACAAACTTTCTTTATACATGTTGCGCACTTGAGAGATCTATCCGTCAGAACTTTACTATCATCCATAATAATTTAAGAATTTTGCTCACCCGTGTGGTGCACTTAAGATATAGGGCATAAAGGACTTATCAAAATTCTATCTCTTATAATAAAAACTTTGTTCATGCATGCTGCACACTTGAGAGATGGACTCTGAAGAACGATAACGTCATCCACAACAATTTAAGAACTTTGCTCAAGCGTGTTGCGCACTTAAGGTATAGGGCACGAAGGACTTATCAAAAATTTATCTCTTATGATGAAAATTTTGTCCATACACGTTGCGCACTTGAGAGGTCGATACGGAAGAACTTTACCATCATACACAATAATTTAAGAACTTTGCTCATGCGTGTAGCGCACTTAAGGTTTATGGAACGAAGGACTTATCAAATTTTTATCTCTTATGATAAAACTTTGTTCATACACGTTGCGCACTTGAGAGATCGACGCGGATGAACTTTAATGTCATCCATAATAATTTAAGAACTTTTCTCAAGCGTGTGGCACAGTTAAGGTATAGGGCACGAAGGGCTTATTAAAATTTTATCTCTTATGATGAAAACTTGACTCATACATATGGCGCACTTGAGAGATCGGTCCGGAAGAACTTTACCAGTATCCATGACAATTTAAGAACTTTGCTAAAGTTTGTGGGAACTTAAGATATAGGGCACGAAGGACTTATCAAAATTTTATCTTATATGATGAAAACTTTGTTCATACACGTTGCGTACTTGAGAGATCGATTCAAAAGATTTTTACGGTCATCCATCTGAGACCAGTTAGCAATCTTACATTATTATACAGACCAGAACTTTGCTCAAGAGCGTGGCGCACTTAAGGTATAGGGCACGAAGGTTTTTTCGCTCGCGATGACTTTTTGTTTGCATCAGCCACACTCGTTGGTGGAGCCAGAACTTCAGATCCTAAATGTCTAATTACACATACTCGAGTTTGGATATCAACAATGGATTTTGATGAACAACCTAGGGAGGATAGGAGGTAGAACAATCGGTTCCTATTTCTTCTCATCTACACTACTGCTACAGCGGGATTTAAATGGATTGGGCATTACACGTGCCTAGTAGTTATGTCATCTAATCCGAAGGACCTTAAGGTATAGGGCAGAAGGGACTTATCAAAAAATTACCCCTTATGATACAAACTTTATTCATGCATGTTACGCACTTGAGAGAGCGATTCGGAAGAACTTCACTGTCATCCATAACAATTTAAGAATTTTGCTCAAGCTTGTGGCACACTTAAGGTATAGGGCATGAATGACTTATAAAAATTCTACCTCTGATGATACAAACTTTCTTCATACATGCTGCACACTTGAGAGATCGATCTGTCAGAACTTTACTGTCATCCATAACAATTTAAGAACTTTGCTCACCCGTGTGGTGCAGTTAAGGTATAGGGCACAAAGGACTTATCAAAATTATATCTCTTATAATAAAAACTTTGTTCATGTATGTTGCGCACTTGAGAGATCGACTCTGAAGAACTTTAACGTCATGCACAACAATTTAAGAACTTTGCTCAAGCGTGTTGCGCACTTAAGGTATAGGGCACGAAGGACTTATCAAAAATTTATCTCTTATGATGAAAACTTTGTTCATACACGTTGCGCACTTGAGAGATCGACACGGAAGAACTTTATCATCATACACAATAATTTAAGAATTTTGCTCATGCGTGTAGCGCACGTAAGGTTTAGGGAACGAAGGACTTATGAAAATTTTATCTCTTATGATAAAAACTTCGTTCATACACGCTGCACACTTGAGAGATCGACGCGGAAGAACTTTACTGTCATCCATCATAATTTAAGAACTTTGCTCAAGCGTGTGGCGCACTTAAGGTATAGGGCACAAAGGGACTTATCAAAATTTAAAATTTTATCTCTTATGATGAAAACCTGATTCATACATGTGGCGCACTAGAGAGATCGATCCGGAAGAACTTTACCAGTATCCATAACAATTTAAGAACTTTGCTCAAGTGTGTGGGCACTTAAGGTATAGGGCACGAAGGACTTGTCAAAATTTTATCGCGTATGATGAAAACTTTATTCATACACATTGCGCACTTGAGAGATCGATCTGTAAGAGCTTTACCGTTAACCATAACAATTTAAGAACAATGCTCAAGCATGTGGTTCACTTAAGGTATAAGGCACTCCCTCCTAGGCTACTTCCCTTCTTACCGTCGATGAAACCGAGCACCAACATGCTGTCGATTCCTCTCCTCCAAGGCTGCTGCCATGTTATCGAGGAAGCCCAACATGGCGACGACCATCACCGTCTTCCGGCCAGATCCACCCGTCCCTTCCGATGACCATGAAGGCCATATCCACCCTGAGCAAGCACTGATGACTTCCTTGATGGTCTTCCTTTTCTTCTTTCTTCTTGGTTGTTTACTGAATCATTCAAAGTTCCAAAGGGAAATAAGATCTGAAGCACACACTGCTCTCCTCAAAGCCTAAGCATGCAATAATGATGAATTTTTGTGCACTTCTGAGATTGATTTTCCTATTTTAATGAATCTAGGATCATCGCAGCAGCTCCATTAATAGGCTTGATATCAGAATTTTTTTCTTGATAGCCTTCCTTCTCCTTTTCTCTCTGAAGCCGGTGATTTACTTGTTTGTTTTAATGGTTGTCTGAAACCATTTGTTGATGTTCATATAAATTAGTTTGAACGAATTGTTTTATAATGTGACGGATTTTGCATCATGCACGCATATGGACATAATGAGATTTTGTTTTTCTTTTCTCCATCTTGTGTGGATTTGATAATTTTTTTACTTGCACAACACCACCAGCAGCCCGTTGTTGGTCCTGAAATTGAAACTGAGTAACTTGTACTGTTGTAGTTTTGGAGTTGATGTGAGGTGGGATTTGGAATAGGGCTGGATCTCTCTTGATTTATGTTTTTATACTGGGTACGGTTCCTAGAGCTTGTGATTGTTTTGTTGCTCTGTGATTTTCCGGCTGTTTCACTCAAGGATTTTATGTGTGGGGCTACACTGTCACTTGTTAGAAAGTGATTTCTTTGAGAGGTGATTGATTTTTTTCTTGGTTATATTTGCTTCATCCCGGTATAGGAGACAAAGCAGGTAATGCGCAACGTGACAATGCGTTTCAAGTTAGATCCAGATGTTGCACACTCAAAAGAAAAAAAATCCGCACTCTGCTGACCTTGCTGTACTCTGTTCTTTTTTACTTTTTCTTCTTCTAATATGTGAGCTTGATATCTTCTTGTCCACCGCACATATGAATTAGTTCAGGATCTAAATGCATTGTTCTATTCAGATTCTTATACAAGGGTTTATTTTTGATAAATACTTACTCCATGCAACTATGTAATTTCTCTAGGACTTTACTAAACCATTGTACGCACTGTGTCACATTATGAATTACTTTATGTTAATAACTTAAGGACGCCATGTTCTACTCTGGTACTTTTTTGTTGTGTGGCCAAAGAGTCTGAATTACATTATGTGCATACCTCGAGGACTTCAAGTTCTTCCGTAGTTCTGTGTGGTACTTTTTTGGTTCCCAGCGGAATGTTATCATGCTTGACCTTGAGCCATACTTTTTCATGCATATCAAACTATTTCTAAATTATTGAAGAACTTTTTTTTGTAAATTATATAATCGAAACACTATAGAACTGTTTGCTACCTTGATCAAACTTCTCGTAATACTGCATGATTTCCTACAACGTCATAAGGACTCTGTGGCTAATTTTCATATTTTTTTACAAACAAGCAAGAACACGCACTTCAATTTTACATAAACTTGTTTGTTTGCTCCCTCGCGACATCGTCAACACGGACCCCAAAACGGATGTTTTGGACATATTATTTTGGACGAGAACAAACGTGAATACAATTCATGAAAACGCGATGGAATTTATGCAAACGGACATAATTTTGATATAATTTTCATAAACGGAATGATATTTCATGCATTCAAGGAAAACTTGAAAAAAACTAATTTGTAGCGGATGTTGACCACGCATACCTCGTCATAAGGACTTTGTGGTCGTTCGTGCTATCGTCGACGTGGTCCTTCCAGCAGCGAAGGAGCGTGACGGCCATGCCTGAAGGACTTTAGCCACATTTAGATGATATTTACTGGTGCACTTTCTTTTCACTTGCCCGATACTTAGGATATCGAAACAAAAGAACTTTTATCAGGATTCATACACTAAACACTGAGTTCTAGACATAACACTTGACATGAAGTTATTTCTTCACACAAATTGTAAGGGCAAACTACGAAGGTCTACCATCTAGTTGGGCACTTTGATCTCACATGACCTGTACTCAGTGAGTACGAAACAAAGTACTTTAACGAGTATAGTCAATTACAACTAGTTTGTAAGGCATTATTTCTCCTAAATGTTTTCTATTAGACTTTGTTGCAACATTCCAGATGACTTGATGATGGAGGCAGAAAAACACCGAGTTATGGACTCTGGATAAATTGTGCACTTTACTAACATTTCTCGGGTACTTGATCCAACGAGATCAAATGACTTAGAAACTTACGTATACTAAACACTCTCTCTAGCATGCAAGTGGGCCTTTGATTCAGCGCGACAAATACTTAATCAGTACAATGACATTTATTGAGCACTTTGTCTCTACATGTGGCATACTTAAGCGATCGAACCCAAAAGACTTTTGCCTCCTTTAGATGTTATTTACTGGTGCACTTTCTTTTCGCTTGCATGGTACTTAGGGTATCGAGCCGGAAGGACTTTTGTCAAGATTTATACACTAAACACTGGGTTCTCGACATAGCACTCATATGATGTTGTTTGTTCACAAAAATTGTAAGAGAAAACCACAGCTAGTTCATAAGGCATCATTTTTCGTAGATGTATTTAGTGCTTTGTTGCAATATTCCATATGACA
The DNA here is from genome assembly GCF_056163025.1 of Triticum urartu. NCBI lineage: Eukaryota > Viridiplantae > Streptophyta > Magnoliopsida > Poales > Poaceae > Triticum > Triticum urartu. The sequence goes on from NC_141879.1 coordinate 576,156,127, forward strand.
TTACTATGGAGGTATAAAATTCCCGAGTTATGGACTATAACTCAATTGTGCACTTTACTACCATTTCTCAGGTACTTGATCCAACGAGACTGTAGGACTTAGACATTTTCGGGTACTTGATCCAACACTTTCATCTAGTATTCAAGTGGGTTGATTCAGCGGGTCTGATACTTGATTAATCAACAACGAGGGAAACAAAACTAGATGGGCATATTATTTATTGAGCACTTTGTTTCCGCGTGCGGCGTACTCAAGCAATCAAACCCGAAGCATCCAACAATCCCCACAACCATCTAACATATGCGTTGGAGTTAGTCGGGAAGCATACAATAATGGTCATATCTAACTAGTCGGGCAATTCATATTGGAGGCACTATCTCGTCCGGATTTATTAGTCCTCTCATACTTTGAACATAAAGCTAACTACTAAATACAAGTTATATGTAGCAAAGGTAATATCCTTGGAAACTACATTTAAATACGAATATAATAATATAATTTTTGATGATATGCATCATTAATTTGTTAGTTAAATATATGGTCAAACTTTGACACGTAACATGATGGGGACTAAGGGCAACTCCAATGACCGAACCAAACTGACACAAAATGTGTTCGCCTTTTGTCTGTTTAGGTGGCCAGTGCACCCAACTTGTGAAACACATTTAAAGGGACACAGAGCTAGTCGTTGGGTGGCTGCCGCATGGGCAAGTGGTTGAAACCGAGCAGATGCGCGGCACGTCCGTCAATCCACGTGGACATGACACAGACAGAAACACAAAATGTGTCGCCACATCGGGCCATGATTTCTGTCCACAAGGACGCGAGCGGATGAAATTCGACCCCACGTGAAGTAGCCCTAATAAACCTGGATGTACATAACTTGCGATTAACCGCGTCAAATTCTTCTTTAGTTTATATAAGAGCTAAATACATTGGAGGTGCCTTAATTTGTCCTGGACGATCAGTTTGGTACCTAAAGTTGCAAAATACATAAAATTGGTGCTCGAACTTGACCGTTGATGCAAATACAGTGCCTTGTTCCATATCCTAACGTATGTCCAGTCTGTGTGGCATGCCTGAGTGACGGTGACCCAACCGTAAGTGGTTGAGAGCGGGAAAAGCGCCGGGTATTCTGAGCGTGGGATTTTTTTACAGAAAACCTATATATTTTTTTAATCACTAGGAAAGACCTCAAATATAGTGTATGCTAGCGAGAAATAACATAAGAAAAAATCGTTATGAAGGGAATTAAAACCTGGTACCTCCTGGTCAACTACGGCCGATATGTCTACTCGGCCGAAATATGCATTGCCTTCACCTCTTAGCTAGAAAGCTATGTAGACGCATGTATCACTCTTTAATTTTCCTAATGCGCTATCTATTAGGTTATTTTCAAGTTCTTGTTCAGTTTTATGGGATGTAAATTTTTCCATATAAAATATACAATATGCAATTGTTTTTTATTATAAATATTTTTCCCTGATTGCGTACTTTGAAGAGGTAGACATGAACTTTTCCAAAAATCTATGAGGATCGAAATAGTTCAAACTATATTAGAAATTAATGTGTAAATTTATGTATGTTCATTCTGGACCACAAGCACACACAATTATTGTTTATCTACATTGTATTTCTAAAATACCCAATTATTAACATATTGACAACATTGTATTTTGTAAACTATTCAACATGATTAAAAAGTATTGTGTTGAGCTTTTTAATACAACTATTCAAAATGTTACAGAATACTTTTTATTTTTTAATACACATTGCACTTTTTGTAAATACACATTGCCAATTTTTTAATGCAAGACGAACATTTTTTAAACACACGCGCTATAATTCCTTAATACAAGTTAAACATTTTTCAAAAACAAGTTAAACATTTTTCGAATGCAATAACACTTTCTTTAAGTTTATGCCACGCGCTGGACATACGTTTGGATACGGATGAAGAAATTGTATTTGCATGTCCGATCAAGTTTGATCATCAGTTTCATGTATTTTACAACTTTAGACACTGACGGTGCAAAGTTGAGAGTGTATTTAACTCTTTATATATATTATGATAGCAGTACTTTAGGCCATATAGCTGCAGCACTTTATGCATGCCTCGTCCACCGCACACCATTATTCTTTTTTTTGAGGGAACGAACACCATTATTCTTGAGTGCTAGTACTGCCATGCCTGCCATCCGGTCGACTCGATGCAGCTCCGTGTAGCATTCATGCATTGGACGAGTAGTACCACGCTCATGCACCTCTGACAGGAATATTGCAGTACGCCTGTCATCTGAGAGGGATGGGGCTTCGAAGAGAGAGGTGGGTCCTATCATGTGTCAATCGTGCGTCTGTCAGGAGGGTCCACCGGTAGTAATACGGCCACAGCATGACATGGTGAAATCGAATACGCAGCAATACGAGCAGTCTCCGTGGTCCCATGCTGTGTTGGCCTGCATGCAGCGTTGATCCACACGCGTGCGCGAGCGGACGGGATTGCCGCTGTGAATGGAACGCGAATGGAGAAAACCGCGTCCCACAACGATAAAGGCTTTCTCTTTCGCGTTCCGTTCACAGCGGCTATCCCAGCCGCTCGCGAGCGCATGTAGATCCACACCAGCCGGACCCACAGCCCATGTGGCATTTCACTCCGACCCCACCTCGCTTTCCTTTCTGGACCAATATGTGATGAATACAGAGACCAATCCTCCCATACGTATTCAGAGACAAGCGGCTATCCATACCTGTACTGTGGTCACGACCCCGCCATGTGGGAGGAGCAAACTATTCAAAATTTGAATCGGCTCCCAGTTTCTGACCGCAGCTCCGAGAGCTCGGAGAGAAATCCCCAAAAGATCTTCCGTCCGTCGATGGAGCCAGGGATGTACCTCGCGCCGGAATCCTTTACAACTTTAGACACTGACGGCAATGTTGAGAGTGTATTTAACTCTTTATATATATTATGATAGCAGTACTTTAGGCCATATTGCTGCAGCACTTTACGCATGCCTCGTCCACCGCACACCATTATTCTTTTTTTTTGAGGGAACGAACATCATTATTCTTGAGTGCTAGTACTGCCATGCCTGCCATCCGGTCGACTCGATGCAGCTCCGTGTAGCATTCATGCATTGGACGAGTAGTACCACGCTCATGCACCTCTAACAGGAATATTGCAGTACGCCTGTCATCTGAGAGGGATGGGGCTTCGAAGAGAGAGGTGGGTCCTATCATGTGTCAATCGTGCGTCTGTCAGGAGGGTCCACCGGTAGTAATACGGCCACAGCATGACACGGTGAAATTGAATGCGCAGCAATACGAGCAGTCTCCGTGGTCCCATGCTGTGTTGGCCTGCATGCAGCGTTGATCCACACGCGTGCGTGAGCGGACGGGATTGCCGCTGTGAATAGAACGCGAATGGAGAAAACCGCGTCCCCTCCACAAGCCACTAAAGAAATCTTTCCTTAGGTTCAAGCCGCGGCTGCAGATGTACTTCGAGGCCATCACTGGACCACGCCAAGCTGCCCCATCGTCGCGGATTGACTCTGCCTCTCGCACTTTGTCGATCCGTCGCAATCTCCCGCCGCTTTAAAGTCGCCATCGTCTGGGCAATGACCTACCTCGGCGTCGAAAGCCTTAACCCGCTGGGCGCCCTTCCGAGTTGTACCTCCGAGACACTGCCGGATTACTTCTTATACAAGCCGCCTTGTGCTACCTCGAGATGCCGCGGACGCCGTTCACCTCCGCCGTGACCCGGCCTCTGCTGCTATTAAACCGGCCTCTGCTACTGTTGACCCGGTCTCTACTGCTGCTGCGAGTCGTCATGGCCCTAAGCCGGTACCTCCGTGAGCCGCCGCCGTCTCACCAGTGCCTTGCCTCTACTACTGCTACGCGGTTACAGGCGAGTGTCAAGCCGCCGTTGTAAGAGGATGACTCGGCCATGGTTCATAGGTGCCTCGGAGACCTGCCTCTAAATCGCCAGCACCGGCCCTACGCGTCGCTAAGCCCGCCGCCGGTTTATCACGCGGTGAGCCACTGTTGAATCGCCGGCCCCGAGCCGTCCGGATCACCCCCGTCTCAGCCGAGTTACCTTGCACCGCTAACTCGCCGCTGCAAATTGCCTTTGTTGTTTTGACTTCAAACCGGCCGCGCCTCTGTGATCCTAACTCCATGGCCGCGCCTCCGCCTGAAGCCGACGCGCGCTAAGCCACCACCGCCTAGCGCTTCGCTGAGCCGCCGTATTGAGCTACCGTCGTTCGCCGCCAGGTCTCTACTATGGCCAGGAGCTGCCTTCAAGTCGCCATTGACATGGCCTCGCCTCCGCTGCAAGACGCCCGCTGTCGGTTTCCCTTGATAGCAGTTTTGATCAAGTCAAACAGTCAACTATATTATCAGGACATGTGCGTTGGCAGTTTGGATGGAATGATCACATGCATGGCTACTAAGTACTGTGTCAGGGGAGGATAGCCGCCGAAGACATTCAGATAAACTGCTATCAACATACAGTTTTTGCAGTACTACCACAGGCATCTACTAAAAAAAAGAGGGGTTGCCACTATCCGGAAACGGATTAGAACACGCGCTCAGATTCTGCTACTGAACTGTGCATCCGCCTCGTTAATGGATCGCCTCCGAGTTGCCGCCGACCTCAAATCGCCGTCTTTGCAGAGCTGCTACGAGCCGTTGTGCCAACTCATCTCCGCCACCGGGCTGCCCACACCAAGACGCCCTTGTGTGATACTGTTCGTGTGAAAACTGAAGCTAAAATCGGCTACCATGAGTGCCAGTTGCAAGTGCTGCTGCTCCCACTTACGTGGTTTACAACAAAAAGGGGAGAAAGGCAAAGGAAGGTCACGTGGGTGTTGTTCTATATAACATCAGTGAAGATCAATGTGCATATACTATTAAACATTATCTGGCACCAGCATCCGCATTCATCTGACAAAAAACAAAATCAGGTGATATCCGTCTATTTTATTAGCAAAACATTGTTTTTGTCAAAGAAACAATTACTTTGATCTGTATCTTTTTTGTATGCAGGGCAATTATTTATTTCCAAATGATGATATATCGCGGAAATTTGTCCTTGTTGTGCCACTCAATAGAAGCACCCAAGTTGCTGCCCTGGCAGACCAATCCATATCGGCATATCAGGATCACACCCGTTCATACAAAGCTGCTCAATGGGCGTGCGCAAGACACCACCCCTGTGGCCCAAACTACTCGGACTCACCCCAGATTGATCTCAGCTTCGCTGAAGTAATTATTAAGCTCCATGGCGGATAAAATCCGGCTTAACATATCAGGTGAAATCTATCCAATATTTTTTTATAATACATATTGCTTTCTTTAAAAGAGCAATTACTCCGGCTTGCAAAGATATTTAATGCAGGACCTTAAACTGCCATATTGGTGTAAATTTAAAGGCCGATAATTTTCGGCTTAAAAAGAAGGATTCCGGTTTACTATCCGGCTTACGGGAAAGTTATCTCCCACAAAGCTTTGAAGCTCTCGATAGCCGGTTCAAAATACCGGATCAAGAAGAATTTATCTCTTACAAAAAATTAAAGGTTGTCAAAGAGAACTTGCTGCCATGATGCGCCATTCAAACATGGGTGTCCTGCCTTATGGGCTCATCTTCATATGATTACTTGGGGGCTTCCTGTTCAAACATAGGTGTATTCACCAAAAATAACATGGCGTCACTACCCTCTTGATGCGGCTATCAAGACAATATTATCATCAGGGGCCAAAGAGAGTTTGTTGCACAGCACAACTCAAACATAGGCACCCGACGAGCATAGCTCAAAAATATAGCACATGGGGGCTTCAGCTGACAAAGCGGAGTCCTATCCATTAATCCGGCTATCACGCCACAACAAAGCTCGGGAGCTTCACACCCAAGGGGCCAAAGAGAGTATTGTTGCTATGCACAGCTCAAACATAGGCACCCATTGAGCACAGCTCACAAAGTTACTTGGGGGCTCTTTGTGTAAAGTAACAAAGAGCTTGAAAGGACCCTTGTAATTGGGTATCGACCCACGGCTTGGAAGCCTGGTGTATTCATCTAAAATCCCGGATTAACCTGCCTTCATCAAGTAAGCCACTCCTATCCACGTAATCCTGGCATGACCCGCCGAACGTTTGACAGTTACTCTCATTGAGACCCTGAACTTGTCAAAGTTAAAATGACGATTGGTTAGTTGGAGGCCCATATTAAAGGCTTTGTCAAATGGTTTAACTCAGCGGCCTGACAGCCCATGAAAAACCTCGAATTTGGGCCTGGCGGCCCTTGAAAAGCCTCGACTACACGGTTTTATTTGCCTTTGTCAAGATTTTTCTCTTTTGATAAATTTTATGTTGAACCGGTGTCTATTGACCCGGCATGACTACCAGTCATCAAATTAACCCGGTGTTCGTTAACCCGACTCGACTTTCAACTACAAGTTGTCAGTACATAATCACTTATAATTCGGTGTTTATTGACCTGGCCTGGCTTTGGACTATAAGTCGCCAGTATATATTTGGATTGCGCCATTGGAATTATGCGCTTATAAATCATTGGGTATATTATTCAAATAGCCAACCTGGCTGGATTTTTATTATGGTTATTAATAACCAGTATTATGATTAAGGTTTTCAAAGTCGCTTTAGCGCAAATGGCTATCATATTATCAATAGATATGATTTATTCTACAATTGAAGGAATAGTCCCGAGTTGCTGCAGGCTTACGACCCGACACTAGGGGGCTACATTATTTCAGTTGAAATTACATTAAATACACAAGTCTCATGTCGCTGCAAGCATGCACCATGACACTTGGGGGCTAATGCAAAGTCATTTTTTTGCTCACCTTATTGAAGACCCGACTCATCACATGGTAATGAGCCGGCCCTTGGGGGCTACCAATTGCCTCTGTCAACAATTTAAGGTACAAAGCTTTTTATCCATTACATTGAAGGGTCCACTGCTCAGTTGGTAAAGCACAAGGCTCTTAACCTTGTGGACGTGAATTCAAGCCCCATGATGGGGGTTACATCATATGATGTTATTTTCATTGAAGAATATATCAAAGTCCCAGCTCAATATTATCTTACTGAGCCGACCCTTGGGGACTACACATTGATGATCAAAGTTTACAAGATTATATTTACAAAGTCCCTGCTCATTATTGCATAATGACCCAGCCCTTGGGGGCTACACTGGTTGAAGAGTTTATGAGAATAAGGCACTTTCAAGTCCCAGGTTGCTGCAAGCATGACAACCCGGCACTTGGGGGCTACATATGTAGAATACTCAATTCTGACTAGTGATTGATGAACAACCTGGATTTCTGCAAGATTGTGATATTCATATTGAAGCAAGTCTTAACCTGTTGCTATGCTACCTTCTTAAGACTTGGGGGCTACAAGTGATAGGCATATAAGAGGTATATTTTCAAGCTTCATGTTAACTACAATTATGACCTGGTGCCATCAATATTTGTAAACTGTCAATGATAAACCGGCAAGTTCAAGTCTTAAACCGGCACAGTTCTACATTCTCAAACCGGCAAGTTCTACATTCTTAAACCGGCTGAAGATCAAACGAGTATTTCAAAGGCCAATATTTTTGTTAAGCATTGGGAGCTAAAGTCAAAGGAGTTATTCTTCACAATATTTCTCTATGACAAACCGATGTCAGCAAATTGATTATGAAGCTGGTCTATTGACTCGGATTTTATAGAAGAAGGAAGTGACAAGGACTTAAGGATAATCAAGATCAGCTTAACATGGATAAATCCAAATTAAACTGGGGGCTAATGTCGGGGATATACCCCGCGGTATGACCCGGCTGGGACTTGGTAAACCGGCGGATGGTAAACCGACGGAGAGTTAAGACAGAGAGTCAAGACAGATGGCTAAGACAGACGGTAAACCGGCTGGTATTAAACCGACAGACAATGTTAAACCGGCAGACAATGTTAAACCGACAGACGTTAAGAAGCCCAGGAAGGGAAGTCAAAATAGTTTAAGTTAAAGTCCGAGTTGGACTCCACATGTAACCAGCCCCTTCAACATATATAAGGAGGGGCAGGGCTCCTCAAAGGGGGACAAGAAAACAACAATCTCTAGGGCTAGACACAATGAGAGGAGAGCCGGTTTACGGCGACTCCCTCGTGATGATAATGAGATCTAGCCTCAAACAGCATGTAGGGTTGTTACCGGATGATGTTTCCCGGGGCCCGAAGCTGTCTAAATCCCTGTCTTGTGTTGCGTCTCTCGATTCCGCTCAACCCCTATCAAGCTACCACATAGATGCGTTAGCCTCACGACTAAGTCCTCACCCTAGGACATCTGTTGTGACAATTCCACGACAACGAGCGGCAAAGACAATCACATCCTCAGACGAGTGTGTCAATTGAATCTACCTGGCAGCACAATCAAGCTGAGCCTTGTGCTTAGAAAGGCAGTCCATTCCGAGAATTAGATCAATATCCGAGTTACCAAGAACAATTGGAGAGGACAGAAACTTATAGTCGCCCAACGTGATAGTAACATCCGGGATGCAATTGTTAGATGTCATTTGCTTACCCGGAGACACAATCTTCAATGGGAAAGGAATATTTTCAATCACAAACTCATGCTTGGCAACAAAAGGTCTTGAAATGAAAGAAAGCGATGCACCAGTATCAAAAAAAAACTTTTGCAGGAATATCATTAACAGGAAGGTTACCCATGATCACTTCTGACGAGTCCTCTGCCTGAGCTGCGTTCAACAAGTTGACCTTAGCATGCTTGGGATTATGCTTGAGCACTGCATTGCTAGCAGATCTCATAGGAGGAGGAGGAGGAAGACGCCTCTGGTTGAAGCATTTGTTTGCATAGTGACCCTTCTGCTGACACTTGTTGCACGTGACCTCTGAAAGCGGACGGTGATACGGAGCACTTGACCTTGGAGCATGAGACGAAGTCTTGTTCTGAAAGCCTGGGTTGGGTGGGTGGGAAGATCCATTGCCACCTTTGCTCTTCTGCCGATAAGGCTGAAAGAGCGGAGGAGGAGGAGGCAACCAATACTTTTGCTGCTTAGCTGCCACTTGAGTTGAGGAAGAAGAAGGAGTTGCATCCCTGACTCTCTTCTTGGAAGCATCGCACTTGAGCTGAGCAGCCTCTTGCTTTAGTGCCATATTGTAGAACTCATCGTACTTCTTCGGCTCAAAAAGCACAAGAGCTAGTTGCAGATCTTCTCTGAGGCCACCTCTGAACTGGTAAATCATGCTCTTCTCGTCAGGGACGTCTTGCTTGGTGAAACGAGCGAGCTTCTGGAACATGATGTTCTATTGGTAAACAGACAAGCTGCCTTGCTTTAGATTGCGGAACTCCTCACGCTTGCTCTCAACAACACTCTGAGGAATGTGGTGAGCTCTGAAGTCTTGGCGGAATTCATCCCAGGTAATCACACGACCTCCTCTGGAATCTTTATATTGCTGATACCACTCTGCAGCTTGGTCTTTGAGTTGGAACGAGGCAAACTTGACAAAGTCCTCAGGCCTGACGTTGCTGCACTCGAAATGTTTGCAGATATCCACGAGCCAATCATCAACGTCTGTGGCCTCGACACAGTTACTGAAGGTCTTCGGCTGGTTTGCGAGGAACTGGTTGAGTGTAGCAAACTGATTTTGATTGTTGCCATTGCCTTGATTTCCTTGGTTGCGCTCTTGCAGAAGTTGCATAATCAGCTGCGTGTTGGCGTTGGTAGCGGCCATCACAGCTTGCCATGCCTCCGGAGGTGGAGGTGGTGGCGGCAGTTCCTGATTCTGACGCGTTGGAGGAGCCATCCTGAAGAGGGTGACATCCGTTAGCATCTTAAAAGACAAATATTTAGCTGAATCAAATGGATCGAAACTGCAACATATAGCCTTAACATTCGAACAAGAATGGACGAATGAATTCCAAAATAAATGGTCACACTTCCATAAATTGAGAAGCCACTTAGATAGAGGTAGATGAATAAAACAACAAGGTACGGACATGAACAAATACTTGGTAAGGATTACCCAATCACAAACCAAATATCTGCGGAAGAAATACTAGAGCTACATGAATTCCCACATATGAAACTCCCGAAATTTTCCGGTTATGCAATCAGGTGTTGGGGATACAGGGGAAGCATAATATCTCACCCAAAACTAGCAAATCCTACATCCAGTTGTATCCATCCTTCAACACATAACCAAGAAACCTTCGGAAATCATTTACCTCAACCTTCGAAAAGCATCCGTTATACGAGTTATGGCAATACTCCCAAACTCCCGCCCCAGTACTGGGTGGCGTCGAGGTTATCTCACCAACAACTGCATAAAAGAGATTTTCGATGTCGGCAAAACTCAGGTATTCCAGAATTGCAACGATAAAATTGTGACGACAACACCTCGGAGCTCAACTCCCTGGGACACCGCCACAACCCCTAAATGTCAGGAGGCACCAAGAACAATGTTCTCGTCACAAAACCATCGGAATGATTCCAAGATACCTGCGTGATCCTAAATTTTTTTAGTGAAATTTGAGAAGAGAAGAGTCAAAACTCTATGTTATGATGCCTCACCAGAGCGACGAAGGGACTGAGGAGTAAAAAGAATCCTACTCTCCGATATATATAATCCTAAAAGACTCAAAACATTTTTCTAGACTCAACAACGTCAGTGATTCGATCAAGCAGGGGGCTCCTAAGTCGGGGAAGGCTCTGATTACCAACTTGTAACACCCACGATGCGGCTATATCTCCCACGTGTCGGAGCATGACTTAGAGGCGTAACCGCATTGTAGGCAATGTCGCAAGAGGGGTAATCTTTACACATCCCATGTACTAAATAAGAAAGAGGTACATAGTTGGCTTAAAATCGCCACTTCACACAATAACATAAATATAGCATTACAATCATCCAGATACACTCAAGGTCCGACTGCGGAACCAAAATAAAGACAACCCCAAATGCATAATGTCCCCGATCGCCCCAACTGGGCTCCACTACTAATCGTCTGGAAAAGAAACGTAGTATAGTCCCGAGTCCTCATTGAACTCCCACTTGAGCTCAGTCGCATCTCCTGGAATGGTATCATCGGCACCTGCATCTGGTTTTGGAAGTAATATGTGAGTCACGGGGGACTCAGCAATCTCACACCCTCGCGATCAAGACTATTTAAGCTTATGGGTAGGTAAAAGGTATGAGGTGGAGCTGCAACAAGCACTAGCATATATGGTGTCTAGCATACGCCAATGAGAGCGAGAAGAGAAGGCAAAGCATGTTCGAGAATCTATGATCAAGAAGTGATCCTAGAAATACTTACGTTCAAGCATAACCCGAGATCGTGTTCTCTTCCCGAACTCCGCCGAAAAGAGACCATCACGGCTACACACGTTGTTGATCCATTTTAATTAAGTTAAGTTTCAGGTTATCTACAACCGGACATTAACAAATTCCCATCTGCCCATAACCGCGGGCACGGCTTTCGAAAGTTCAAATCCCTGCAGGGGTGTCCCAACTTAGCCCATCACAAGCTCTCACGGTCAACGAAGGATATTCCTCCTCCCACGACGAACCGATCAGACTCGAAATCCCGGTTACAAGACATCTCGACAATGGTAAAACTAAACCAGCAAAGTCGCCCGAATGTGCCGACAAATCCCGATAGGAGCTGCACATATCTCGTTCTCAGGGCACACCGGATGAACACTACGTACAACTAAAACTAACCCTCAAGTTTCCCTGAGGTGGCGCTGCAAGTGGCCCTATTTTGGACCAACACTCAGAGGAGCACTGGCCCGGGGGTTTAAAATAAAGATGACCCTTGAGTCCGCGGAACCCAAGGGAAAAAGGCTAGGTGGCAAATGGTAAAACCAAGGTTGGAACTTGCTGGAGGAGTTTTATTCAAGGCGAACTATCAAGGGGTTCCCATTATAACCCAACCGCGTAAGGAACGCAAAATCAAGGAACATAACACTGGTATGACGGAAACTAGGGCGGCAAGAGTGGAACAAAACACCAGGCATAAGGCCGAGCCTTCCACCCTTTACCAAGTATATAGATGAATTAAAGTAGACAAGATATAAAAGTGATATCCCAACAATAATCATGTTCCAACAAGGAACAAACTCCAATCTTCACCTGCAACTAACAATGCTATAAGAGGGGCTGAGCGAAGCGGTAACATAGCCAAACAACGGTTTGCTAGGACAAGGTGGGTTAGAGGTTTGACATGGCAATATGGTAGGCATGATAAAGCATGTGGTAGGTATCGTAGCATATGCATAGCAATAGAGCGAGCAACTAGCAAGCAAAGATAGAAGTGATTTCGAGGGTATGGTCATCTTGCCTGCAAAGTTCTCCGAGTTGACGTAAGCTTGATCCTCGTAAGCGTACTCAACGGGTTCCTCGATCACGTACTTGTCTCCCGGCTCTACCCAAAGCAAGAACACAAGCAAAGGGAACCACGATCAACCACGGTGCAATGCGCAAGCAACATGATGCAAAACATGGTATGATATGCGGGATGTGATATGCAATGCATATGCATGCTCCAGAAGGAAAAGATTGAACCAGGCCTCAACTTGGAAATCCAAGAGCGCCGCTGGAAAGATGAGTTGATTTCGGTCGAAATCGATATAAAGATCACTGGAATCGGATGCACGGTTTGCAAATGTCAAGCAAAAAAATAATGGCACAAAACTGCGATTAACAGCATGATGCCATCTAAATGCATCAAGGAAAATAAGCTACTGCACTCTAACATAGCAACAAAGCACATCGCAGTGATCCACTCAAGATGCTTGACAAAAGATGAACACTGAGCTACGGCTAAATCACACAATAGCAGGTTCAAACAAGCATGGAAAAAGTGCAAAAGATATCAGGTTCACAGACTTAGTGAAAATAACATGTCAGGATTTAACATGAGGAAGCAATGTTTAGAGCAAGATAACAACATGCTACAGGAACATATCATGGCAAAGCAAGGCATGGCATGAAACTACTCAAAGCATATAACAAAAGTCCCTTACTGACCATAAGCCAAAAGGGATCAGAAAATACAATGGCAACCATGTAAACATAGCAAGTTCCGTCAACAGATTCAGACTTAGCAGAAAACTGGACATGGCAAAAAAAACAGTTACGTAGGCATGTTTGCGAGCTCGATGCACTCACCACAAGGCATTGCATGACAAACTAAGCATACACCCAGCAAGAAGACATGTTCAATAAGCTAACCATGGCAAGAACAACCTCATAGCATGCAAGGATAAACTACAACAACCTCGGCAAAATTGATTAACACATAAACAATCTGCCAGGAACATTTTATAGCAAAAGTAGAGCAAGATTGAGTCATGATAGGGTACTCCATAATTGCAAACAAAGACATGGATGGATAGAGCATAACAATATCTCAAAATCATCCTTACTGAACATGCTCAAAAGAGGCATGGATCACTTTGTAGCAACATGAATACATGGCATAAAAAATATCATCAGGGAAATGACTTAGAAGAATTCTAAGTCCCTGAAATCAGCAACATCACGAGAGCTACTTTGCATGCTTGTGCTAGTCACCATATTGATCACAAAAATACATGGCATACACCCCTGTAAAGATGGCATGGCATAGCCCAAAACACATGTAGGGCTCAAGTTCATAGGAGGCACACATTAAACATGGCAAAAATGACAAATGACCATAATCTGTTAAGAATCAGAAACTAACATTACATAGCACTCTTGCAATAGCATTTAGAGCATCAAGATGAACTCAACTGAACATGGTGCAATGGAATGAAATGAAGTGTACATCCAGACAAACAATTTGATATGCTACCGCCCAAAACGGATCTACGGATGCAAAGATATGACATGATGAAGTATGCTAAAAATAATGCAAACTTAGGGCAAAACGAGGTCAACCCTAATTTTTCGGATCTGGATCTGGGGCACTCTTCCTGAGGATGAACGGAACAGTAGCTCACCGGAGTGGTCGGATCTTGAACGCCGGCGACGAGGAGGAGGCGGTGGCGCGGAGCCGGTGAGGGGGCGCCGGGGCTCGCCGGCGACGAGGGCAAGACGAGGCGGCGGAGTCGGATCCGGTGGCGGCAGCCGGCGGCGATGGTGGGGCGGCGAGGCAGCGCGACGGCGCAGCGAGTCAGCGGCGAAGGCTCGGGCGGCGGGGCGCGGCGCAGGCGGCGGAGGCGCGCGGCGGCTCGCGGGCGCGGGCGGCGCAGGGGAGCGGGCTCGCGGAGGCCGACCACGGGCCAGGCGGCCCGGCGGCGCGGGGGCGGCGGGCATGCCACGTGGCGGCTCCTGGTTGGACGCGGGCGGTGGCGGACGCGTCTGGCCGGCGGCGGACGTGTCCGGTGGCGCGGAGGAGCGGGTTAGGGTTTGGACTGCGCGAAAATTCGGGGGGAGACACATATTTATAGGTAGAGGGAGCTAGGAGACTCCAAATGAGGTGCGGTTTTCGGCCACACGATCGTGATGGAACGACCGAGAGGATGGAGGGGGTTTAGGTGGGTTTTGGGCCACTTTGGAGGGGTGTTGGGCTGCAACACACACGAGGCCTTTACGGTTCCTCGGTTAACCGTTGGAGTATCAAACGAAGTCCAAATGGTACGAAACTTGACAGGCTGTCTACTGGTAGTGAACCAAGGCCGCTTGGCAAGTCTCGGTCCAATCCGAGAACTTTTAACACCCGCACACGAAAAGAGGCAAAAGGGGACACCGGAGGACGTAGGAGTGCCGGAATGCAAAACGGACAACGGGGAAAATGCTCGGATGCATGAGACGAACACGTATGCAAATGCGATGCACATGATGACATGATATGAGATGCATGACAAGGATAAAAAAACAAAGACAAAACCCAACAACGAGGAATATCATAACTTAGTGCTGAAAATGGCAAGAGTTGGAATACAAATGTGGCAAGTTACATACGGGGCGTTACATTAATACACCACCACTGCCTATGGCGGTAGAGGTAAGTTCTCTTATAAAGTTCAATGATAATGACAATCCTCACAATATGCATCCTAGCCAATGCCTTTATGAGTTTGAAAACTATATTAGAAAACAAGATCACTTCAATGCAAATGTTATGAAACAATTGAAATATAATTCTGATATGATTGATCGCTTGAGTGACTTGTTATTTAGAATATCAAATGATGTTAGAGGTGTTGGAAAACATGCTTCTATGGTTCAACTCAGTTAGAACAAGTTTCTAAATCACAAAGAGAATTGCTTGATGAAATGATAATATGCATGACTTTGCTATTAGAGTTGCAACTAGAGGATGTAAAATGACTCAGGAACCACTCTATCCCGAGGGACACCCAAAAAGAATTGAACAAGATTCACAAAGAGCTAACACTAATGCACCTAGTTCTTCTAGAAAGAAAAAGAAAAATGATAGGACCTTGCATATTTCTAGTGAACCTGAAATAGAAAAACCTCCTGATAATGAAAATAATACTTCTATCTCTGATGCTGAAACTCAATCTGGTAATGAACACTCACCTAGTGTTGGGGATATTACTGCTGGGCGTAAACCGGCCTATCTGGGCCGGGTCAACTTCATCAGTAGTTCAAGAGTGCTAAAGCCCAAGAAGGCAGATGAGGGCCTAAGGCCCGTAGTCGGTTTAAGACTTGTATCTGTAAACCGGTATTTGTATATAGACTTGTATTGTAAGTTAGGAATAAGGAGAGACCAACCCGGATACGAATATGGACCGGTGTTGGGACTTTGTGAACCGACGGGCGTCACCCGTGTATATAAGGGGACGACCCGGCGGTGGTTCAAGGACAACAGACAACAATTCGAGACTTAGGCGAAGCTTGTTGGCTCCCTAGTCATCGAAACCCCATAAATTCCATCACAACTAGACGTAGGCTTTTACCTTCATCGAAGGGGCCGAACTAGTATAAACTCTCTTGAGTCCCTGTGTCTACTTTAACCCCTTCAAGCTAACCCGTCGCGATGGCTCCACGACTAAGTCCTTTCTCTAGGACATCTGCCGTGACAAAACCACGACAGTTGGCGCCCACCGTGGGGCTATCGCATGATGGTTTCAGGTTCTTGGAGGGCCGCTTTGAAGGACTCGAGGGCTACGCTGTAGGCCGGATGACTAAGAGTCGTCGCGGCAAGCTCTACATCGACGACGCAGGCTGGGGCCCCGAGGCCGGCTCAGTTGAGTATGGGTACCGGGTCCCCTTTGGTGGCATTCACGTTTTCATTGGCAAGATCGGTGAACCGGGCCCTGAGCCGGACATCTGCACCGACCTCGTTGAGACGGCTCAGCGTGCGCGATCCGCCCGGGTTAAACCGGCCATGAAGCGTGCCTTCGTGGGAGTCATCCATGGAGGAAGTTATGAGGGTGGATCGGAATCTCGCGGCGATACCGTCGTTTGTTCCGATGACGAGTCATCGACCGGAGAAACCGAATCTCTTTATCAGCTACAAGACGGCCGGATTGGGGGCTGTTCCGATGGCGACAGTATTCCGGACCCCTCTGATCTGCCCAACTGGGTTGGAATATTCATGGACGACATGCAAGCAGCGCTTCATTCTTCGACCGCTGCGGCAACAACCTCCGGTTCAGCAGTGGCGACGGCCGCCGGGGCAGGAGGCCCTGTGCGCCCGCCGGCTCAAGTTCTATCAGAGCTATTTGATGCATTGGCTGTGCTTATGGCGGAAGCTAATCCGGCGGATCAGGGCGTTCACAACGCGGAGATTGCAAAGGTGAAGGAACAGATCACCCAGGCCAAGGCAGATCTGGCAGCTGAGGACACCAGGATGTCCATAGAGCAGGCCGCTTTAGACGCACAAGCCTACAGGCTCATGTTGGACCAGAGCGCGTCGCAGGAAGTCATGAGGAGGAAGTACCGATCCCGTTTGCCTCCGGTTTTCGAGGCCAGAGACCTTTTCAACACTCTAGGAGCAGGAACCGGCAATCTGCTGGAGGGAAACCGGGCGGAAGCTCCTGGGACTGGTGCACCGGTTCAGCCTCGTCAGATGGACCCGCCTCGTCAAAACACCGTGATACCTCAGGCTGTTTTAACACCTCCGGGTCATTACTCCAACCCAATGGAAAATCTCGTCGCCGCTGCTGCACGGCTGGAGGCCATTCCAATTGAAGGTGACTCGCCGCAGGCGGTAGAAACGCGACGGGTCAAGGAGCTTCTGAGGACAGCTTTGGTCCAACAGGAAGCATACTCGTACAGCCGCGACCGGATCCACTCGACCCCCCGTCCAAGCCGGAGCTATAGCAGACATATGGATGAACCGGCAGTGTCGAATAATGAACGACGTGGAGCACCCCGTGGCAACAAGCCGACGGGTGGTGCTGATAACGCTCAGGAAGTGGTGGACCGGGCCCAAGCGCGCAGGGAGGCCGAGTTAGCTGCACAGCATCAGGCTCGGCAGCTCACACCGGTTCGTCCAACTATCTCGATCAAACCTGGTGTTACTTCTAGTTCTTTGGGGGTGCCTTGCCTTGTCCCCGCTTTATGTAATGTGCGCCTGCCCAAGGATTTCAAAGGCCCGCGCAAAGTACCAAATTACACGGCGGATCAACCTCCAGAGACATGGGTGGAGAGCTATGAGATGGCCATGGAGATGCTTGATGTGGATGACGCGGCGTGTGCAAAATACTTCACCATGATGCTTGAAGGAACGGTCTGTACTTGGTTAAAAAGCTTGTCAGCTAATTCTATCAGTTCATGGGCCCAATTACGAGCCCGATTTATCAGCAATTTCAAGGATACATGTAAACAGCCTATGTCGATAGTGGACTTAGCTGCCTGCATCCAGGAGGAAGGAGAATCGACGACTCATTGGGTGCACCGGGTTTCACAAGTGTTGCATTCATCAGACCGCATCAACGCTGACACCGCTGTATTAACCCTAGAAGGCAACTGCCGGTTTGGGCCCCTAAAGCTGAAGTTGGGACGGATGAAGCGTCATTGCACTGACATGGGAACCCTCATGGCTGCTTTGGTAAAGTATGCTGATTCTGATAGTACCAAGGATCCCGAATCTGATGATGACAAGGCAGGGAAGGGAAAGAGGAACAACAACTCCAAAGGCCAGCAGCATCACTGGGCAGGCAATGGTGGTGGAGGCAAGCGTAAAGCGGATGGTAACATGGACTTTGTGGCTAATACCAACACGCAGGACAATGGCCAGCGACGCAAGGGTAAACCGAAAAATTGCAATGGGGCACCCAACCCTAACCTGGACCGCCTAAACTATCTACTGAGCCAGCCCTGTCCAAGACATGGGACGAAGGAGGCGCCAGCAAACCGCCTTTGGAAGGATTGCTTCATTATGCAGGAGTTCAAGAATTCTAATGCTTTCCGGTATGATCACGGATCCGGCGGTGGCTCAGGGTCTGGGCCGGGTTACGGTGGAGGAAATTCTGGTTTAGGATTTAATGGTAATCCGGGCGGACATAATGGTCAAAATAATCAGAACAACCAGGGTGGTTACAACCAACAGCAGCAACAGTCAGGTTACCAGAGCAACCAAAAGCAGTTGAGTAGTGGGCAGTACCATGTCTTCACCACTAGCTTGGACAAGCGAGACCGGAAGGTTCAGAGGCGGGCGGTCAACTCTGTTGAACCGGCCATACCCCATTATCTACGCTGGTCTGAACAGCCAATCATATGGAGCAGAGAGGATCACCCTCCCCAGGTTGATAATTCGGGTCAGTTGGCCCTGGTGGTGGCGCCTCAGGTGGGAGGTTACAAGTTCACCAAGGTGCTCATGGATGGAGGGAGCAGCATTAATATCTTGTACTATGAGACCTTCCGTCGTATGGGACTAACAGATAAAAATCTCAAACCGTCTAATACGGTGTTCCACGGTGTAGTACCTGGCAGATCAGCATATCCTGTTGGTAAGATAGCTCTAGAAGTGGCCTTTGGGGATGATCATGATTCCAGGTCGGAGACATTGACGTTTGAAGTGGTGAAAATCCAAAGTCCATATCACGCCCTGTTTGGGCGACCGGCCTACGCCAAATTTATGGCACGACCCTGTTATGTGTATTTGCAGGTCAAGATGCCGGGTCACAAGGGGACAATAACGGTTCACGGAAGCCGCAAAATCGCTTTGGAGTGCGAGGAAGGAGATGCGGCCTATGCAGAGTCGGTTTGTGCCACCGAGGAGTTGAAGTATTATAAGGACAATGTTGATCCGGCGGACATGACTCCATTAAAAAAGCCAACTACGGAGCATGATCTGGCCCTGAAGTTCAAATCGGCAGCAGAAACTAAGCTTGTTGACCTTGTACCTGGCGATTCGTCCAAGCAGTTCAGCATCAGTGCCAACTTGGATCCAAAATAGGAAGGCGTGCTCATCGAGTTCATCCGTGAGAATCGGGACATTTTTGCATGGAAGCCCTCTAACATGCCAGGTGTACCGAGGCAACTCGCTGAGCACACCCTTAATGTGGATCCTAAATACAAACCGGTGAAACAGTTCCTCCGCCGGTTTAACGAAGAAGACGCAAGGCGATTGGAGAAGAGGTAGCCAGGCTCTTAGCAGCTGGCTTTATTGTTGAAGTTTTTCACCTTGAGTGGCTTGCCAATCCGGTGCTGGTCCTTAAGAAAAACGGCACCTGGCGCATGTGTGTGGATACACAGATCTTAATAAGGCTTGTCCAGCGGATCCTTTTGCCCTCCCCCGTATTGATCAAATTATTGATGCTACGGCGGGTTGTGAGCGTTTAAGTTTTTTGGATGCATATTCTGGCTATCATCAGATCAAAATGGCAGTTAAGGACCAGGAGAAGACGGCATTCATAACTCCCTTTGGAGCCTTCTGCTATGTGTCTATGCCCTTTGGGCTCAAGAGTGCCCAGGCAACTTATCAACGGTGTGTACAAAATTGTCTTCACAAGCAGATTGGCCGTAATGTACATGCTTACGTGGATGATATCATGGTTAAGTCCAGGGAGAAGGAGACTCTGATTGATGATTTGAAGGAAACCTTTGATAACCTGAGGACATACAAGATGATGCTTAATCCGGACAAGTGTGTCTTTGGTGTACCGGCGGGCAAGTTATTGGGTTTTCTGGTGTCCAACAGGGGAATTGAGGCTAATCCGGAGAAGATCACAACCATCACCTCCTTGGCTAAACTGAAGTGTATCAATGATGTTCAACGCCTGGCAGGCCGGATTGCCGCGTTAAGCCGGTTTATCAGTCGTCTTGGTGAGAAGGCAATCCCTTTGTATCAGATGTTGAAGAAGATGGATCAGTTTGTCTGGAGTTCCGCTGCTGATGAAGCATTTGAGGACTTAAAGCGGCAATTGGCCAATCCGCCTGTGCTCGCCGCTCCCATTGACAAGGAGCCGTTACTGCTATATGTTGCTGCTAATGCTCAGGCGGTCAGCGTGGCTATTGTGGTGGAGCGAAAGGAGGCAGGTAAGGAGCATCCGGTTCAACGTCCAGTCTATTATATCAGCGAGGTACTCATTGATTCCAAGCAAAGGTATCCGCATTGGCAGAAGCTGGTGTATGGAGTTTTTATGGAAAGCCGGAAGCTTAAGCAATACTTCCAAGGGCACCCAATTACGGTGGTCAGTTCTACTCCTTTGGGGGATATCATCCAGAACCAGGAAGCAACTGGCCGGATTGCCAAGTGGGCTATAGAGCTTGGGCCGCACGGTTTGAAGTATGTGCCTCGGACGGCGGTTAAGTCTCAAGCACTTGTTGATTTCATCAATGATTGGACGGAAATGCAAGCACCTGAAGAAAATACGGATCACACATATTGGACCATCCATTTTGATGGATCCAGGCAATTGGAAGGCTCGGGGGCTGGAGTCGTATTAACTTCCCCACGAGGTGATAAGTTTTGTTATGTTCTCCGTTTAATGTTCCCTTGTACTAACAATGCAGCTGAGTATGAAGCCTTGCTCCATGGTCTCCGGATGGCTAAGGAGATGAATCTAAGTCGAGTTAAGTGCTTCGGTGACTCGGACCTCGTGGCTCAGCAAGTGTCTGGCACTTGGGACTCCAAGGACCCACTCATGGCAGCATAGCGTCGTGAGGTGGATATTGTTGCAGGTCATTTTAAAGGCTATCAGGTGGACCACGTGGACCGGCAGAAAAATGAAGCAGCGGACGCTTTAAGCCGGCTGGGCTCTTAGCGCAAACCGGTCCCGCCCAATGTTTTTCTAGATGTGCTGCACAACCCGTCGGTCAAGATCCCTGGTGAAGCGGATTTGGCTATTCCTGATCCGGAGGCTCAATTGGTGGCAGCCCTTCATGTTATTCCGGATTGGACGCTTCCTTACCTGGCGTACAAGAACCGGGGCGAGTTACCAGAGGATGAGACTCTGGCCCTACAGATAATCCGGCGATCCAAGTCCATGACTATTATCAACGGCGAGTTGCATCATTGTAGTGTGTCAGGAGCATTTCAACGCTGTGTGTCTCCTGAAGAAGGCCGTGAAATTTTGCGTGAGATCCACGAAGGAGATTGTGGTCACCACGCCGGTTCAAAATCTCTGGTGGCTAAAGCATTTCGCCATGGCTTCTATTGGTTAACTGCTCATGCTGATGCGGAGGATCTGGTCAGACGATGTGATGGTTGCCAAAGGTTTTCAAGACGTGCTCATGTACTGGCTCAAGAATTGAGAATGATTCCAATTACTTGGCCGTTTGCGACTTGGGGGCTGGATATGGTTGGGCCTTTCAAAAGGTCCAAAGATAAGAAGACCCACCTCCTGGTGGCGGTTGACAAGTTTACAAAGTGGGTGGAGGCAGAACCTGTTAGCAAGTATGATGCGGCCATGGCGGTTCAGTTCATTAAAAAGTGATTTTCCGGTTTGGCTTTCCGCACAATATCATGACAGATAATGGTACCAATTTGTCCAAAGGTGCCATGAAGGAGTTCTGTGAACGGGAGCACATCCGGCTCGACGTTTCATCAGTGGCACACCCACAGTCCAATGGTTAAGCAGAAAGAGCTAATCAAGAGATCTTGAGAGGCATCAAGCCCCGGCTCATGGTTCCTTTGCAGAGAACGCCGGGTTGTTGGGTAGAAGAATTACCATCTGTGTTATGGAGCATCAGTACAACACCCAACAAATCAACAGGACACACACCGTTCTTCATGGTTTATGGAGCGGAGGCGGTTCTCCCCAGTGATATCCGTCATGATTCACCTCGTGTGACGGCTTATATTGAAGCGGACAACGAGACAGCATGGCAAGATGCTTTGGACCGGTTGGATGAAGAGCGTGACATAGCAGCCGCCCGATCGGCGATTTACCAACAGGATCTTCGTCGTTATCACAGTCGCCGAGTCAGAACCAGAACCTTTCAGGAAGGAGATTTGGTGCTTCGGCTCATCCAAGATCAGACTGATATGCATAAGCTATCCCCACCTTGGGAGGGGCCTTTCGTGGTCAGCAAGAATCTGCACAACGGGTCATACTATCTAATCGATATTCGAGAGCATAAGGACTCACGTACATCAGAGGAGGAGACCAACAGGCCGTGGAACATAGCTCATCTTCGGCCTTACTATACCTGAGCCATTGGCTATACTTATGTACATATTACGACGATGTATATATTATGATTAAATATAATAAACCGGAACCTCAGCTAAAGCGGGGTATTTGTTCTTTTACATCATGTGTGGTTACACGGAGTTGTTCTAAAGCGGCCTCCGGTTTACCCCTTGAGTTAGCTTTTTAAAAAAGCATCATGTTATATCACTTGGGGGTTTGGTCGTGTCCGAACCAATACAATACCTCTTGATAGGCGAGAGCCACCAGATAACTTGGGGACTTGGTCACGTCTGAACCAGTCATGCCTCTTGATTGGCCTAAGGCCACAAAATCACTTGGGGGCTTGGTCGAACCCGAACCATTGCCATGCCACTTGATCGGCATAAATGCCACGGTTTCATTTGGGGACCTGGCTGACTAGAACCATAGTTACACCTATCGGGAGCTTGGTCGTGTTCGGCCATGGTAACACCATCTGATCAGCTCAAATAAACCTTTTTTTGCAAACAGTTTTGTCATTGCATTTGCTTCACACTTTTCTTTGAAAGGTTTTTCTTTCTTTTTATTGCATTTTTAAACCGACAAAGTTTTCAACTGGTTCACACTGTCAATTGACGGAACACGGTTCATTTCAATCCGGAGACTATTTGCCCGGTTTGATCTTTTTTGTTAACATCCTCCTATGGAGTAACACGGTGTTTATTATAACCCGGCACGGTTTACATGGTAAACCGGCGTAATATATATATGGGAGCTGCTATCTCCGCCAACAGTGTGGGTTTATAAAACTCTGCTTCAAGATTGGCCAAGCCAACTTCACGCTCAATGGTGGCAGGTATTATGTATCTCAAAAATTGGTCATATACTTAAAAAAATTCGGATGTTTTGATTTCATGTATGCAGACATCATATTCCGCCTGACGGTACAACCGCGGTGGCACTTGAAGATTTTTTTATTGCAGAAAGTACTTTGGAAAGTTCATCACCCAAAGGAAGAGCAAGTGGCAGCAATTATGCACGAAGGCATATCAACATCAAAGGTATCAACTAGCCTATTACAAGGCAACACGGTGCCCACAATAAGATCATTGTTTTTCGCAAAGGAGAAGCAGTTTTAAACCGGCTTCCGGTTCAAGCTTGGTCACCAGCCTGGCCTGATGGTTGTGGGTCATCCTGCGCCGCTTCAGCTCCAGTTTCTCTACCCAGCGGCTGGAAATCAACAGTTGTCCAGTCGATTCCCATTAATGCTTGAAAAACAGCTTCATCATGGATCAGCAACGATGGGTCAATATCGGGAGCGTAAGTATGCTTACGGATTGGAGGGATAAGATTTTCCGCTTCATGAATTGCTGCAGCTATTCGCTTGTTTTGATTGTCATATTGGGCTTGATAATGAGACAAGTCTGCTTCTTCAGCCAATTGACAAGCTAGCGGATGCACCTCCCGGTTTATTGCTCGCGGATCCGCTTCACCAAATTCTGACCCGTCTTCCTTCAAGATGGGATAGCCCTGAGCCGCTTCAATAGGATCAAAATCCGGCACCCAAGCTTTTGCCCGGATTAAGGCATTGATCGCACCGGTTCGAGCAGTAGATTTCTTCAGCTCTTCAACCCGGGCAGGAAGCACCGACAGTTTCATCAGAGTGTCCTGAATCAAGGTGGGCGCCGGCTTGTTGTGGGATGCGGTACAGATGATCCGCTGTGCACCAGTGTACAGTTGTTCGACCAACGTATAGGCGGCTTTCAATTTCTTCCGCACATCTGACCCCAAGTGACCAATGCGTGTCCCTGAAATATCATAAAGGGTTAACAAACCGGCAACTCTGTAAGAAGGCAGAATCAATTCAGAAGTCAAACTGGCTTACCAAAGATAGAAGTGGTCATGGCATGCACGTGCCGCTTTATGCTGGTCAGTTCATCCGCCACCAGTTTTAGTGCAGCCTCGGCATCCTCTGCTCGTTTGATTAAAGCAGACTTTTCAGTGGCCCAATCCGCCCACTTCTTCTTGAAGCTCTCTTTAAGCTGTTCCATGGCGCTTAAAGCGCTGGCTAATTCCTCTTTTGCTTTGGAGGTTTCAGCTTGTTGGGTTTTTCAGGTTTTCTTGGAGATCGGCGACTTGGCTTTCTTTCGTCTTCAGCCCAGCCTGCATGCAGACAGTTATATGCTTCAACAAAATGGTACAAGGATTGAAGTACCAACCACATAACAAGTTATGCATTTGGTACTTGGGGGCTAATGCATATTCGATCTTCATCTTTCAATTGCTTACAAAGTCCCAAGATCAATACAAGTATTCAACTTGGCACTTGGGGGCTAATGGCTATTTGCTCGTATATATTCTGATGCGGCAATCTCAATTACTTAAAGTACCGGTTTAACTACGCTAAGTTGAACCGGCCCTTGGGGGCTACATCAGCGAATTTCAAAGCATTAAGATTTATATTAGTAAGTCCCGGTTTGAAATAAGATTACAAATCGGCCCTTGGGGGCTAGGAGAGTCAGCAAGAATTGAAGCGTACAAGCAGGAAAGAGCATATGGAAGTTACCTCATATTTATCTTTCATCATATTAACCAGACCGGCTTCATAGTCACGACCGGTATACAGCCGGTTCAGGTAGCCGGAATGGATATCTTGGGCGTTTAGAGCAGCGTAAGTCGCCAGATCAGCATTTCACTTGCCTTTGCCAAAGGCAGCAAATTCTTCCTTGGCAGAATGTTTGGACAAAGCGACAGGATTGCTTGGCTCGGTATGGCCAGTGCCAGTAATGACAACCTCATCATCCTTGATATTGCCGGTTTGCACTGGGGCTGTTGGCTTGTCAGTAGGTTTTGTTGGACCGGTGGATTTCTCAATCCGGATGGAGCTTGCGGGCTGATTGACAGGATTTGAGGTATCAATAGGTCTCTCTTCAGCAATAAGATCATCGTCTTGCTGCGGTGGATCATTGGGTATATCCTCAGGAATAGCCGCTTCAAGGTCTGGTGTTTTGCCCGGTTCAAGGACGGCATCCTCTTCGGCCGCTTTGTCCAGGCGAGCCTTCTTGCTTGGCCTAGGCTTGGCCCTGAAAGGAATAACAAAATCAAATACAACATATGTTCCAAGGTGATGTGCTGCAAATATTATGATAAATATAGCTTACCCAAGCACCGTTTTGAGCGGTGGCAGCTGAGTAGCCGATGACTCGCCAGAAGATGAGTGGGAAGTAACCTGGTAATCGGAGTCAGATGGATTAAGAGGTTGACGAAAGCAGCCCGCTTTAGGACAAGCACTGACAAGAAAATTAGAGACCTCTGAACGGCGTTTCCGAACCGGACTGTTCGGTAAACCGGCAGAGGTAACTACCTGGCCGTTGTGCCGGGTTGTGCGACGAGCTTCGTGCTGTTGGGTCTTCATAAGAAATTTGGGATCCAAATAAGCAAGAGGATGAGAAAATTTAACTTTTCGGTTTGCTTGATGGATTTTTAGTGAAGGCAAAGGTTCTGAATCGGAAGAGAATAATTACCTCTGCAGCATCTGCGTGGCTGGCTTCGGCATCATCCTGACAAATATCATCATCAATAAGACGCATGAAAAATAAGCCAAGTGAGTCAAGCCCTACCTCAAGGTCCGGATTATCCACATCATCATCAGGGGCCGGATTAGAGGATGCAGTGGTTCTTTTCCTGTGGGCAGTCTTCTTCACAGCTTTAGTCTTTTGCCGGGTTGCTCTTTCCGGTTTGTCTGGTTTTTCTAGTTTCTCCTGTGGCAGTTTCTTGCTCCAAAACGAATCATTGCCCTGGTTACACAGGCACTAATATTAAACAATGACCAGATATATCAATAACAAATTCAGCAAAAAGAAAAATCAAAGTCTTACAGCTGGCGGTTTGTTGGTGGCACAGAAGGGAAGCAGGCCGTTTTTAGCACAGATGTGCTCCGGTTCATTCAGCATCTTATTCACCGCCTCTGTGATTTCTTCATCAGTGAGCTGGATGTTGGAATGTCGCAGTGGGTCATCAACACTGCCAGTATACTCGCACTTCAAACCGGAGCGCTGACTCAGAGGTAGTATGCTCCATGATATCCAACAGCGAGCGAGATCAACCCATGTTAAACCGTTGGCCATAAAGGCTCTGAGCTTCGATAGTTGAGGAGCATATTTGCTTCTCTCCTGGGCAGTCAGCCTTTTTGGAAAGGGGTGTGTATTGCTGAGCCGCTCCGGACGAAAGCCAGACAAGGGATTCTCACCAGCAGGGGAGGTGTCTTTGCAATAGAACCATGTCTGATTCCACTCTTTGGGGTGGCTGTGCAGTTTGGCATGAGGGTATGTGACCTCTTTCATTTTCTGAATCGCCACGCCACCCAACTCCGTATTGGAGCCGTCAGTAAACTCAGTACGGTGGTTTAGATGGAAAAGGTCTCTGAACAATTCCACTGTGGGCTCCTCTTGAAAGAACGCCTCACAGAGCACTTGGAAGTGACACATATTGGTAACAGAGTTGGGGCCAGTGTCTTGTGGATGGAGTTGGAAATCGGCTAAAACATCCCGGTAAAATTTAGAACCGGGCGGCTTAAAGCCCCGGGCTAAGTGATCTACGAAAACAACGACCTCTCCTTCTTGAGGTGTGGGAGGGCATTCTTTGCCAGGAGCCCTCCAATGGATGGTATCTTTGCTGCCTAAAGCACCGATCAGGACTAAATCGTCCAGCTGAGCCTCTGTGACGCGAGAAGGAACCCAATTGCTCTCATATACTTGCTTGGCCATGATGAAATCTACAAGGTAGAAGATCCCGGTTCAAAAATGCATTGATTAAGGTACATCGGTATGTGCAATGTTAAACCGGAGACAGATCTATCTAAACCGGAGTTTTATGAAGCAACAACATCTGGCGGTTCAACAAGGGGACTAATGGTATATACCGGTTTGGCAATTTTTTCTACAAGGTTAAACCGCCTGATCTAAGCATTGAAACAGCTGAGATTGCGGATGGATAAGTATGCAGAAACAGATTTCACAAGATTTCTCTACAGTGTTGGATCTGAAGCAAGTTCAGAAAATAAGAAAAATATTCAAAAGCTCAAAGCAGAACAGTATTGAATCAATGGGCAGAAATATATGTGAGATCTATGGTCTTGGGCATGAAACTAAAGGCGGATACTAAAAGCCACCGCTACATAGAGCAGGGGTCCACAGATGCATCCAGGAGCTAGTATATGAACACAAACAGGTGATGAACACTGCAAGAACACGAAACCCTAAAACAGATCTGTGTTGAGAAGAGCAGAAGGCTTACCAGAGTTGAGGAAGACGCGGAAGTTTGCCGCGGTGCTCTGGTGCGTTCAGGTTGATGCAGCGGCCAAGGTTGGTGCAGAAGTTGACGGCGGCGGCGGAGCTCCGAGGCTGGCGACGCGAGGAAGACGAAGAAGAAAGGAACGAAGGGGAGAAAAGAAATGACCCTTTGGTCTTATTTATAAGGCAAAAGGACATGTGTCAGGCACGACAATCAATGGGCCACGAAACAGAGCTGTCGCCTCGATTTCCGTAGATCTATTAAACAAGGAAGCATAATGGATAGCTTCGTTATGACAGGTGACGTCACTCCGGTTTACAGCAATCAGATAAGATGACATCATGGCGGTTTACCAATTTATGAGAAGATGTTGAAGATGAAGTTTTTGTTAAAGGATTGACATGAACCCGTTCAAATCAATCTGGGGCCTAATGTTGGGGATATTACTGCTGGGCGTAAACCGGCCTATCTGGGCCGGGTCAACTTCATCAGTAGTTCAAGAGTGCTAAAGCCCAAGAAGGCAGATGAGGGCCTAAGGCCCGTACTCGGTTTAAGACTTGTAGCTGTAAACCGGTATTTGTATATAGACTTGTATTGTAAGTTAGGAATAAGGAGAGACCAACCCGGATACGAATATGGACCGGTGTTGGGACTTTGTGAACCGACGGGCGTCACCCGTGTATATAAGGGGACGACCCGGCGGTGGTTCAAGGACAACAGACAACAACTCGAGACTTAGGCGAAGCTTGTTTGCTCCCTAGTCATCGAAACCCCATCAATTCCATCACAACTAGACGTAGGCTTTTTCCTTCATCGAAGGGGCCGAACTAGTATAAACTCTCTTGCATCCCTGTGTCCGCTTTAACCCCTTCAAGCTAACCCGTCGCGATGGCACCACGACTAAGTCCTTTCTCTAGGACATCTGCCGTGACAAAACCACGACACCTAGTGATAATGAAAAAGATAATGCTGAGGTTCATAAAGACACTCAACCAAGTAATGAAAAGGAACCAGATAATGATGTTGAGATAGAGCCACCTGTTGATCTTGATAACCCACAACCTAAAAATAAAAGATATGACAAAAGAGACTTTGTTGCTAGAAAACATGGTAAAGAAAGAGAACCGTGGGTTCAAAAACCTATGCCTTTTCCACCCAAGTCAACTAAAAAGAATGATGATGAAGAATTTGAACGCTTTGCTGAAATGCTGAGGCCAGTATTTTTGCGTACTTGCTTAACTGATATCTTGAAAATGCCTCCTTATGCATAGTATATGAAAGACATCATCACAGATAAGAGAAAAATACCGGAAGCTCAAATCTCCACTATGCTTGCTAATTACACTTTTAAAGATGGAGTACCTAAAAAACTTGGAGATCCGGGAATACCAACTATACCTTGCTCTATTAAAAAGAATTATGTGAAAACTGCTTTGTGTGATTTAGGAGCTGGTGTTAGTGTTATGCCTTTCTCTTTATATAAAAGACTTGACTTGAATAAACTCACACCTACTGAAATATCTTTGCAAATGGCTGAAAAATCAACAGCCATACCCATCGGTATCTATGGGGATGTGCCCGTTCACTACTGCAGGTTGCTCCTAACGCGACACTACGATCAGAGACCATTCGACGAAACTGTGTGTGATGCCATAATCGCAAACGGTGGTGTAAAAACCGTCAAAAATGTGCAAAACGTTTGCGATGATGCATCAAACACGGTTCAGATTTTAGTTACGTGTGCGATGCAGGGCATATGGTTCAGCTCAATTACCTGTTTGCGATGAGGAGGAACAAAAGAAACGGGCAGCCAGATGAAGGTGTGTGCGATGTACAACATACGGTTCACTCGGATGAACTGTTTGTGAATAGGCAACTGTCGGTGTACAAAAAGAGGGGTACACTTTTTGTACCCCTATAACTATGCACGGGCAGTCTGAGCCATGGGCACCACCACACCAAGCAAGGCAAGGGAGGTGAGCCAGGGTAAGACCGAAGCTCAAGAGAACTACGACACCAAGGCCAAGACCACGAAGAGCAAAGGGGACGAAGCGGACTCCCCCGGCAAGATCCTTGCCGGGAGACAGTTCTAGCAGCCCCGGCAAGACCCTTGCCGCGGCGACTCGTCCCGCGCCTACGGAGCAAATCACCGTTGAGTCCACTGCCCCCAAAGGGCAAGGATTCGGGAGACATCCCCGTGGAGACATGCAGATCTTTGTGAAGACATTCAAGATCAGATACGCACTAAGGAGACGACAACCCTTGGCGGGATCCCAGCCGAGGAAGACCACAAGGCCCCCAGCAAGCTCCTTGCCGGGGATGACAGCAGGCGCCCCGGCAAGACCCTTGCCGGGGCCCCGGCAAGGCCCTTACCGAGGACACCCGCAAAGCCACCATCAGGCCCACGCTGACTAAACCTCCACCACCGCATGCATGCAGCTGCCGACCCAACCAGCTGGGCAGGCACCTACGTGGCGGCATGCAGATCTTCGTGAAGACCCACCACTGCGCCACCTCAGCTGCCTGCCTACCTACGTGGCACTGCAGGCGTCGCTGGCCAGGGCGCGTGTCGACACAAGAAGGAGCGGCGACGGACGAGACAGGTTTCTCCCCCATCCCCGATAAAGCAAGGACACCTAAGCAAGACGCATTAAATGCGCCTTGTCATGTAATGCGAGGGATAACCTCGCATCACTGTACCCTTTCCACCTCCTGTGTGCCACTGTGGCAACCCCTTTTTCTATAAAAGGAGGCTCGAGGCGACCAGGAGGGGGATTCGGCTTTTTGGAGCTCCTCACGCCCCATAGCTAGTTGAAGAACACAGATATATAATCCACCAAAGCAAGAGTAGGGTTTTACGCATCCTCGCGGCCCGAACCTGGATAAACGAACCGTGTGCTACCTGTTAGATCCGCTCTTCTCACGACCCCGTGCCCCGCTAACCATAGTAGGGATTCTTGTGATCCCATAGGTGTCGTTCCCGCCGACATCTCTGGCGCGCCAGGTAGGGGGCGCAGTTGTGAGAATCGTCTCTAGCAATCAGCCCAGCACTCCTTCGTCTTCGTGGCTCTTGGAGAAGAAAGGAGGCTAGAGGATCGACACTCGAGCGATTGCAAACAGAAGCTAAGTTGCACTGAACCCTTATTTGTTCTATCCTTTTTATATGAGGTTATCCCCCCCGGAGATGTCACGCCTTTGTATGAGAAACCTGCACGCCAGGGGGCTCTCCCACGATCGGCAACGCCCTTGCCCTGTTTCGAGTCCGCTCAACAGTTCAAGTGGCTGCGTCGAGAATGGCAGAGTAGTCTTCTGCGATCAACAACGCTCTCGATTCTGACTCGAGTCAAGCTCAACAGTTCGAGCGGCTGCGTTCAGAACGGAAAGGTGGCTCGTGCGGCAGCACGCGTACCCAGCAGGCCCATGGGGATCCGTCCCCAAAACACCGGTAGGGGCTTCCGCGCCAGCGAGCCTACCCAATCGATGTAGGGCGCGCATAGAAAGAGGAATTGAACGGGGAAATAACATGCATGAAATTAAAAGTACTGCAAAGTTATATTACATCACATCATTGCTGCGGTTCTAACTAAAGATGAAATTTGTCTTGGTCGTGAACCTGCAGCGGCGGTGAAGAACAGGATGCCTAATCCCGGCGCTGGCCTTCCACCCTCTTGATTTCGTCGATGCTGCTGATGACTGGCTTGATGCGCTCCTTGAGCACCGTGAGGTCAATACCGTCCGGCAAGCTATCCATCGCGACACCGAAGTCGAGGTCGGGGTTCCAGTACGCCATCTTGGTGAGGACCTTGGTCATGACCCCCCGGCAAAGTCGCCGGGCTTCCCCGGCCAACATGGCCGCTTTGCTGGAGTGAAGATAAGCCAAGGCTCCAAGGACGCCCTCGAAGAATAGAGTCAGCTTGGTGTTGACGGTCCCGCTGCGCTCAGGGGCATACCTCACGTTTGGCATCCCCATGGTGGCCAACTGCGAGGTGACCCTGCCGGCGACGTCCTCCAGACGGCTGATCCATCTGTTCTCGCCCGCCACATAATCCTGGTGGGAGGTGGCCTCGTTCGCCCATAGCTGCTTCTCCTCCTCCAGACTCCTGGTCAAGGTCTCCTCCCGAGCCCTGCTCTCCGACAACATCTTCTCGAGATCCTCCAACTTTAGCTTGAGATCTCTGACGGAGTTTTGCGCTTCGGAGAGCTCCCCAGCCCTGCTGATGACCGCTCCTTGCGCCTCCACCAAGGCGCTGTTGAGCGTGCTCTTCTCGTTGGACAGCTTGAGGGCCTGCTCCTTCAGCTCGTCCTGCTCCACCTCCAACTCCCTTACTTTGCCGGCATGGGCCAGAGCCTGGGCATCGAGTACCTCCTTGTGCCTCTGCTCCAGCTCGCGAGTCCGCCGCGTGACAAGGGATTCGAGCTCCTCATCCTTGCCACGGAGCGCTGCGGCAAGCTTCGCCTCACGCACGGTGAGGTCCTCTTCCTAGGAATCCAGTGCGGCTTGATGCTGGTTTCGGACGGCCTCGGCCGCGGCGGCCAAGTTCGCCGTCTTTTCCTGGGCCTTCTCGATGTCAGCCATCTTCATGGTGAGCTCGACATTGCACTTGGCCAATTCCTCCTGAAAGGCCCTCTGCTCCTCACGAATCTGGTGGAACCAGGTCTGTGTCTCAGCAACGCGCGCCTTGAAATCCACCTCCGCCTGGTCCACCGTTGCCGTCCTGGACTTAACCTTGTCCAGACGGACACAGTAGAGCGCCTGGAGTTTTCGGAAGTTTGCCCCCATAGCACGGAAAAGCTGCTCTTCTAGAGAACCATCACCGCCAATGCCCAGCTCACCGACAACCTCGAGCCCGGTGGCGGCAAGCACCTCGCCGTCAAAGACTTCCCCTTCGGCGGGCGCCCGGGAACTTGACGCCCCTGGGAGATGGACAAAAAGATCGTTGCCCACCTTCAGATATCTGCCGGGGCCCGAGGTTGAGGAGGAGGGAGGCTGATCATCAGCCACCTCTTCCTCGGCAGTGGCCTTGCGGGCTTCCCCGGCAGGCCCACCGTTGGCGCCCTCGGCAGAAGCCTCGCCGGTCGCCTTGGCGGCCCCCGCAGCGGTGTCCTCGGCAGCATCCTTGGCAGCCTCATCAGCGGCGACCTCGTCAGCATCCCTGGCGGCCTCCTCAGCAATGTTCCCAACAACAGTATCCACGTCCTCCATACCTATTGAAGGAGGGCCTGGGTAGTAATGGGAGCATTGAAGCCAAGAAAAAGAATAAGGGAAAAACAGAGACGGAGGATAGGCGACTCACCAGTGCCAGGCTGTGAAGCAGAAGTCCCCTCCCCGCCAGCATCCGGCGCCGTGGCAGAGTCACCAGCGCCCAAGTTCCCCTCTTCCTCCATGGGTGTGGGCTCCGTGCTTGATGCCCTTGCCGGGGACGCCCCTCGCGGTGGCGTAGTCGATGGGGGTGGTGTGTTGGGGGTAGCCCTCTGCGGCTCCTCCTGCTGCCGCTCCCCTCCTACAAACCCGACAAGGTCAACACCATAGCATCGAACACCTACCACATGTCGAATAAGAGGAGGGTGACGAACTTACGCTGGGGGCTGTGCCGGGGGCTGCTGTCCGGGCTGCTCAACACCACCAGTGGCGTCTTTGAAGCCCCAGCTGGGGGCTGACTGCTCGCCGAGGCCTTCGCCCTCTTCACCCTCTGGGCCAACGTCTCTGCATCCCTGCAAAAGCAAAAACGGATCAAGATGAGTGACTTAATTTAGAGGAATGGAAATGGCAGTAAGGAACGTAGTACTTACTCGTTATCCACCACCTCCTCTTCCACCACTTTCCTTTTCCTCTTCGGGCTGAGAGGCCCGAGATCAAAAGTGACCTCCGCGTCAACACCCGAGTCGACATCTGCCGGAGGAGGCGATGACGGCGGGGTTTGTGCGCGCCCAGATGAGGAAGGGGCTGTTGTCTTCTTCTTCTCAGCGGCCTTCGTCAGCCTCTTGGCTGCCGTGGCCCTCGTGTGACGTCCAGACCCCTCCAGGGTCAATTGAGGCCGCGTAGCCCTACCGGGCCGGACCGGCTCGCCGGAGCCAACCCGCCGCAGGATTCGACCTCTTCCCCTGGTTGGCGTCGAGCCTGCCGCCACATCCTCCTCCGATGACGACTCGTCGTCCGCGTCTTCGACGAGCGGAGCTCTAGTGTCGGCGCTGCTGACCTCCCCGGAGGCCGCCGCCCACTGGGTGAGCTCCTCTTCCTCCGCAGCTTTTGCGGCCTTGTCCTCCACACCCCCGGCGCTGCCGGCCTCGATGGCAAGCTCTGCCTCCCTCGCCCTAGTGGCGATGTAGTGCAGCTCTGCCTGGGTGGTGTCCATGACAAGCCACCGCTCGGTGTCAGCATTGACATACACCTCAACCAGGGTGTCAAAGAATTGCTGCACATCCGCGTCCTTCGGCTCCTTCCAGCTCGAGACAGGGCCGTGCGCATTACAGTCTGGCATCATGGCGATGATCTCGGACCGACGTGAATTGTTGCACAACGGGACCACCCCCGCTGGCAGCTTGAAAAACGGCCCCTTGAGGGCCTTGCCAACCTTTGCGGCAGCCCTCGCGGCCTTGCCGGTCCGTTCAACCTCGCCATCGTGACCCACATCAAGCTGGAAAAGCCGATGTCAGAAGTGGGCATGCGCCAGCACTGTGAAGTTCTGGTCGAGGCCGGGGCGGAGTCGCATAATGTCAGCCGGATTCGTAAAGAGCCAAGCTGGCCTCCCCTTGTTGTGCAACGGGGCGATCCGGCGGCGAATGAAGTCCGCCCCGATCATCTCAAGGGTGTGTCCAGCCCAGGTGAGCCGGAGAATCCTGGTGGTGGCGACAGTGAGCCTCCCGTCGGCAACGTCGACATCACTCCAATCGCTGCCACGGACCGTCGGCACTCGACGGACCTTGCAGAATTCCGGCGGGTCTTCATCTTTAATCCAGCACCACCGGCCACGCCATTCCTCCCACCTCTCCTTCACGGCACCGTCCGGGTACGCCCCCTTGGATCTTGGGATCCAAGTGACGCAACCAGAGACGGCACCTCCTGGCTGGATCCGAAGGAAGAAGTAATGGCGGAAGAGCGCCGTGTCGGGCTGCACCCTGGCAAAGCCTTCGCAAAGATGCGCGAAGAAAGCCATGCACGCCACCGCATTCAGAGTAAAATCCAAGAGGAGAAAACCAAAGGTGTGCATAATGTCGCAGAAGAAATCGGAGAAAGGGGGGCATAACCCGCAAGAAAGATAATCGACGAAAAAGGGATACTGATTTGGAGCAGGATCGGCGCAAGCAGCAGGAATGACGCGCGTTGCCGGGTGTCCCGAATTCTCTCCCCCTGTCTTCGCTCCCCATAGGGGCCTGGAGGAGGCCCGGAGCTCTTGAACATCAACCGTCGAGGGGAAGAAAAAGGCGGACTTCGTCCGGTCCCCCGACAGCGCTCTCTCCGGCGGCTCCACAGTCCCAGCGCCCTTAGCCACCCCCTTGCCCTTGATGGATTTGGGCGCCATGGCGACCAAGAAGTTTAGAGGGCTGAGGAAGGGGGATGGCGAAGCAACGACGACGGGCGACAACGGAAGCTTAGGAAGGAAGGAAGAGAGGAAACGGCGGCTCTGAGATTGGAAAAGGCACGAGGAAAGAGGAGAAAGTGAGCAGCGCGCCCGCGGTTATTCCTTTCTTATGGGGGAAAACACGGGCCGCCTCCTTTCACATTAACTATGGTGTGACGCATGCGTGCGGGAACCAACCCCACGCATTCCGCCTACGTCACATGCGCCTCCCCACGCCGCGCCACGCGCGGGAGTCGTGGGAAGCGCAGCGCGCGAAGAATCTTACCGCGGTAAAAACCGCCCCGCCTGCCCGCGCACCGTTTTTGGGCCTAGCCCAACAACGCAGTCCTTTTCCTCCTCCGGTCGTCTTCCTTCATGGAGACGCTCGCTCCCTCGGTTAGAATGGGCAGCGTTGGGGGCCCGCGTCCGCCCGTATTATCCTTCCCAGTATCTTCCTTCAAGGGCTCCGGGTAAGGTGCGACCTGGAGCATCTCTTCCAATACCGGATTGTCCAAACCCTCAGGGAGGGGGGCCGAACACCGAATCAACTTCGCCTTTGTTAGCCAGTCCTGGTCAAAAAGCGAACTCTCAGAAATAACTTCGTAACAAATGAGAGATAGTATGTTCGGCCGGAAGATTCCTTACCTGTTCAGCGGCACGGTTACTGCTCAAGCCCACGTCCTCGGTGATTTCCGGACACTCTACCTGCGGTCCGAAGAATGACTTGTACATCTCCTCGTGCGTCAGGCCGAGGAAATTTTGGATGACATGCGGTCCCTCGGGATTGAACTCCCACAAGCGAAGGGGCCGGCATTTGCAAGGCTGGACTTGACGAACCAGCATAACTTGTATTACCGCAACCAAACTAAAATTTCCATTGAAGAGATCTCGAATGCGGCTTTGCAGTATAGGCACATCCTTGGCTGGACCCCATCTCAGACAAAGCTGATCCATGACATCAGTTGTGGTGGAGGGCCCGAGCAGAAAATAGGGGCGGCCGCCCACTTGGCACTTCTAGGAGCCGTGATGTAGAACCACTCCTGTTGCCACAATTCAGATACCTCTGGAATGGAACCTTTGGGCCATGGAGCTCCCGTCATCTTACATATTGAGGCACCTCCACACGCTGCATGTTGCCCCTCGATCATCTTCGGCTTAACTTCAAAGGTCTTGAGCCACAAGCCAAAGTGAGGGGTAACCTGGAGCAAGGCCTCACACACGACAATAAATGTCGTGATATGAAGGAAGGATTCCGGAGCTAGATCATGGAAGTCTAGCCCATAATAAAACATGAAACCCCTGACGAAAGGATCCAGAGCAAGGCCTAGACCTCCGAGGAAGTGGGAGACGAACACGATGCTCTTGTTGGGTTTGGGGGAGGGGACGGCCTGCCCTCGGGCAGGCAGCCGATGCACAACCTCGGCGGTCAGATATCTGGCCTCCCTCAACTTTTTGATGTCTTCTTCCGTGATGGAGGAAGGCACCCATCGGCCTTGAAGGCTAGATCCGAACATGATTGAAGGTTCGGAGCACCTGACCTAAACTTTGGGTGTTTGAGCTTGAGGTGGGGGAAGGATTCGATTGAGCACGGGAGGGAAAAAATAAAAGCCTTGTCCCTTTATAAAGAGGGTGAATATCAAGCGTCCTCTCCGTGGCCGTTTGGACTTGCCTATAGTCTAGGAGCCCTAGAAGCGGTTGGTTTACCCACGCCCGTATTGATGAGAATCCCTGAATAAGGGGACACGATCTTTGCTTTAACAAGACGTGCCAAGGAAACCGCCTCGCATGACGCGCTGAGGTGGGATAGTAAAACGATTTGAATAAAGGCTTGGCCGTGGTGCGTCACACTACGGAATACGTCAGTAGATTAGATTTGTGTAAATATTATTCTCTCTATGGCAATATGTGGAAACTTATTTTGCAGAGCCGGACACTATCTTTGTGTTCAAAATCTTCTATGAAGTACTTGGAGGAGGAACCCGCCTTGCAATGCCGAAGACAATCTGCGCGCCGGACTCGTCGTCATTGAAGCCTGGTTCAGGGGCTACTGAGGGAGTCCTGGATTAGGGGGTGTCTGGATGGCCAGACTATACCTTCAGCCGGACTCCTGGACTATGAAGATACAAGATTGAAGACTTCGTCTCGTGTCCGGAAGGGACTTTCCTTGGCATGGAAGGCAAGCTTGGCGATACGGATATGCAGATCTCCTACCATTGTAACCGACTTTGTGTAACCCTAACCCTCTCCGGTGTCTATATAAACCGGAGGGTTTTAGTCCGTAGGACAACACACAGAACAACAATCATACCATAGGCTAGCTTCTAGGGTTTAGCCTCTCCGATCTCGTGGTAGATCTACTCTTGTACTACCCATATCATCAATATTAATCAAGCAGGACGTAGGGTTTTACCTCCATCAAGAGGGCCCAAACCTGGGTAAAACTTCGTGTCCCTTGCCTCCTGTTACCATCCGGCCTAGACGCACAGTTCGGGACCCCCTACCCGAGATCCGCCGGTTTTGACACCGACAGCAGGCGCTCCATGTCACCGTTTGAGAGGCAGACGATGCCGAGCTCGAGGTGCTTCAGTCGTGGTAGAATAAGAGCGGGCACGTCATTAAAGGGGGGAAATGGCATTTCCTGAACTTGGCGATGCGCAGCGTGGGCGCGAGGCGGAGTGCGGACATTGGCAGCGATCGCATAAGCCCATCATCAAAAGTGAGCTCCTCGAGCTGATCTAGGGTGGGGGATCGGAACCAGTCGTCAAGCTTGGCTCGGTCCTTGCCATTGGAACGGAACTTGCCCATTCTAAGGCCATTGGTTGGGCCAAGGTGACTACCGAGGATCTTGGAGAACGCATCCAAGCTTTTGCGATACCATGGCAGAGCTTGTGGGTGTCGATGAG
This sequence comes from Triticum urartu, assembly GCF_056163025.1. NCBI lineage: Eukaryota > Viridiplantae > Streptophyta > Magnoliopsida > Poales > Poaceae > Triticum > Triticum urartu. Next base: position 576,194,418 of record NC_141879.1, read on the forward strand.
GTCGAGAGGGCTGGAGTTCCATAGGGGCCACCACCGCCGGGAAAGGACGGTTGTCCGCGCCCCATATTTGATTGGGAGGAGGGAGATGATGACTCTCAACATATCATCAGGGAGGCTGCTGATGAAGTCTAGGCCTGCTGGAGTCGCTTGCGGTTCGAGCTTGCCCCGCCCCCGCTTGTTGGCAGCCCCGTTCTCCACCTCTGGAGTCTCCTTGTCAGCGGCGCTTTCTGATAGAAATGGGAGTACATGGAATATTTAGTTAAAACTGGGCAATAGAAAATTGTATTGGTAACTAGAAGTTATTAGGTAGGAATATAGTAAGAAAAGGGATAACAATTGGTTGCTTAAATACTACACAATTCATTTGACATTGCTGGGTAAGTCAACATGCAGATAGTTGAAAAGAAAACTTACTTCGAACAAAGTCTGGACGGATGATTTTGTCGGGGAAGTTAGCATATATCTCATGACCAGGCCCTTTTATGTGTAGTGCAATTTTAGTGCCATCTTTCAGTACATAAAACTTTGCAATTTCTTTCCAAAAGCCAGTGCCAAAATAGGAGTCACCACGTTCATCAAGTCTTGCAGTAGCAACGATTGTAAATCCATGGTTTGTGTGCAGTATGACATCCGTGGAGCCTTGATCTATGTAAAGGGGAAAATTGTGCACTACATAATCTGTTGCATAGCAAGGGATGTTCTGCAGAAAATGGTAGGATTGTTAAAGAAAATATGGTAACATGCAAATATGGGCCCAAATTGAAAGAACTGTACAACAGTTGAAATCGAAGGACAAAAATCTATAATTAAACAGATAGGTAAACATGGTGTCGTGGAAATATGAGAGTAATTGAAAGAACAATACATCATCAATTTGCCTAATATAGAAAGAAGAGGGGGAAACATCCCCTTTGACGTATATGGTGCATGTGGCCCCTTTTATCCAAATGTAGCAATATTTAGAATATGTTTAGGAAAGTAGGCCATGCCAACCGATTTAGGGTGAGATTGAACATATCGCATGCGTCCTCAAGTTATCTGGTATGGTGAATCTCTGGTGGAGGTCGCAAAGTACTGAAGTGTCGGCGCACTGTACATTCTATGAATGAAAGAAAACCCTCAAATCATCTCAAATAAAAACGAATTCACGGCGATTTCTGCCGGGTGATTAAAGGAGGCAGATGAACTGGGATAAGAGATGAGATAATATCTCGTTAAATTAGTTACCTTGCCATCCATGAGAAAGAACCCTCAGTACGGCAGATTCCCCAACCGAGCAGAGCTGGGTCGACCGCGCGCAGTGATACATCTCCGTTGTATATACTTTTCCAAACACTTTTTCCCTTGCTTTGGACTCTAACTTGCATGATTTGAATGGAACTAACCCGGACTAACACTGTTTTCAGCAGAATTGCCATGGTGTTATTTTTGTGCAGAAATAAAAGTTCTCGGAATGACCTGAAAATCAACAAAGATTATTTTTGGAATATACAAAAAATACCGAAGAAGAATCCACGTCAGGGGGCCCACACCCTGTCCACGAGGGTGGGGACGCGCCCCCTGCCTTGTGGGCCCCCTGACGCTCCACCGACCTCAACTCCAACTCCATATATTCGTGTTCGGGGAGAAAAAAGTAAGAGAGAAGGATTCATCACGTTTTACGATACGGAGCCGCCGCCAAGCCCTAAACTCTCTCGGGAGGGCTGATCTGGAGTCCGTTCGGGGCTCCGGAGAGGGGAATCCGTCACCATCTTCATCATCAACCTTCCTCCATCACCAATTTCATGATGCTCACCGCCGTGCGTGAGTAATTCCATCATATGCTTGCTGGACGGTGATGTGTTGGATGAGATTTATCATGTAATCGAGTTAGTTTTGTTAGGGTTTGATCCCTAGTATCCACTATGTTCTAAGATTGATGTTGCTATGACTTTGCTATGCTTAATGCTTGTCACTAGGGCCCGAGTGCGATGATTTCAGATCTGAACCTATTATGTTTTCATGAATATATGTGAGTTCTTGATCCTATCTTGCAAGTCTATAGTCACCTACTATGTGTTATGATCCGGCAACCCCGAAGTGACAGTAATCAGGACCACTCCCGGTGATGACCGTAGTTTGAGGAGTTCATGTATTCACTATGTGTTAATGCTTTGGTCTGGTACTCTATTAAAAGGAGGCCTTAATATCCCTTAGTTTCCAATAGGACCCCACTGCCACGGGAGGGTAGGACAAAAGATGTCATGCAAGTTCTTTTCCATAAGCACGTATGACTATATTCAGAATACATGCCTACATTACATTGATGAATTGGAGCTAGTTCTGTGTCACCCTATGTTATAACTGTTGCATGAATAATCACATCCGACATAATTCTCCATCACCGATCCATTGCCTACGAGCTTTTCATATATTGTTCTTCGCTTATTTACTTTTCCGTTGCTACTGTTACAATCACTATAAAACCCAAAAATATTATGTTTGCTACCGTTACCACTACTATCATATTACTTTGCTACTAAATACTTTGCTGCAGATATTAAGTTTCTAGGTGTGGTTGAATTGACAACTCAGCTGCTAATACTTGAGAATATTCTTTGGATCCCCTTGTGTCGAATCAATAAATTTGGGTTGAATACTCTACCCTCGAAAACTGTTGCGTTCCCCTATACTCGTGGGTTATCAAGACCATTTTCTGGCACCATTGCCGGGGAGCATAGCTCTATTCTTTGAGTCACTTGGGATTTATATCTGCTGGTCACTATGAAGAACTTGAAAGATCAAAGAACCAAGATTTTTCCCTCAACTATGAGGGGAGGTAAGGAACTGCCATCTAGCTCTGCACTTGATTCACCTTCTGTTATGAGTAAACTTGCGACACCTACTGCAGTTATTGATTCCGATAGGTCGCATGTTATTGATGATGCCACTTCTGCTATGCATGATACTTATGATGAAACTACTTCTATGCTTGATACTACTGTGCCACTTGGTGAATTTCTTGATGAACAACTTGCTAGGGCTAGAGAGAATGAAATTATTGAAACTGATAATATTGATGGAAGTGATGATGAAGATTCTCCCCTAGATATGAATTGCTTGTTGTGCCTGAGGGTTATGTTATGGATGAAGAAACTGGTAGAGACTTTCTTGCCTGCAATGATAGAAGTGATCTTAAGAAACTATTAGCTAAGCTGAAAGAAAAATCTCTGAATGCTAGAATGAAATATGATCCTGCTTATGCTACTTCACCTATCTTTATTACTGATAAGGATTATGATTTCTCAGTTGATCCTGATATAATTACTTTGGTTGAATCTGATCCTTTCTATGGCTATGAGTCTGAACTGTTGTGACACATCTTACTAAATTAAATGATATAGCTACCCTGTTCACTAATGATGAGAAAACTCGCTATTATTATATCCTTAAGTTATTTCCGTTCTCATTAAAGGGTGATTAAACGGTTTAATTCTCTTGATCCTGGTTGTGTGTGTAGTCCCCAGGATATGATTTACTACTTCTCTACTAAATATTTCTCCGCTCATAAGAAATAAGCTGCCTTAAGGGAAACATATAATTTTGTGTAAATTGAAGAAGAGAGTCTCCCACAAGCTTGGGGGAGGCTTATCCAATTACTTAATGCTTTGCCTCATCATCCTCTCAAGAAAAATGAAATACTTGATATCTTTTATAATGGACTAACCGATGCTTCCAGAGACCACCTGCATAGTTGTGCTGGTAGTGTTTTCAGGGAATGAACAATTGATTAAGCTGAAATTCTATTGAATAATATGTTTACTAATGAAAATAATTGGACACTTCCTGAACCAACTCCTAAGCCAACTCCGAAGAAAAGGGGTATTCTATTTCTCAGTCTTGAAGATATGCAAGAGGCAAAGAAATCTATGAAAGAAAAATGTATAAAAGCTGAAGATGTTAAGAATTTACCTCCTATTGAAGAAATACATGGTCTTAATTCATCACCTATTGAAGAAACACACAGTCTTGATAACCCGACACAGGTAGTAAAGGTAAACTCTCCCTATAGATATGATAAAGCTGAAATCCCTCCTACTAAGTTTGCTAGCCAGTGTTTGGATGAATTTGATAACTTTATGGTTAAGCAAGAATATTTTAATGCTTATTTTGGTAGACAACTGAAACGCAATGCTTATATGATTGAACACTTGGGTGATTATATGTATAGAGTTAAAGGTGAACTTAAACTCATTAGTAAACATGCTTCTATGGTTACCACTCAAGAAGAACAAGTACTTAAAGCTCAGACTGATTCGCTCAATGAATTAAATAGTAAGAATAATGATAATGTTGTTAGAGTTATGACTAGAGGTGGTAAAATGACTTAGGAACCTTTGTATCCTGAGGGCCACCCTAAGAGAATCGAGCAGGATTCTCAGAGAAATAACATTGATGCACCTAGTCCTTCTAAGAGGAAGAAAAAGAAAAATGACAGGACTTTGCATGATTTTAGTGAACCTATTGTAGACACACCTAAGAATCCTAATGATATTTCTATCTCTGATGCTGAAACACAATCTGGTAATGAACATGAACCTAGTGATAATGTTAATGATGATGTTCATGTTGATGCTCAACCTAGCAATAATAATGATGTAGAAATTGAACCTGCTGTTTATCTTGATAACCCACAATCAAAGAATCAACGTTATGATAAGAGAGACTTTGTTGCTAGGAAGCACGGTAAAGAAAGAGAACCATGGGTTCAGAAACCCATGCCTTTTCCTCTTAAACCATCCAAGAAAAAGGATGATGAGGATTTTGAGCGCTTTGCTAAAATGATTAGACCTATCTTTTTGCGTATGCGTTTGACCGATATGCTTAAAATGAATCCTTATGCTAAGTATATGAAGGATATTGTTACAAATAAGAGAAAGATACCGAAGCTGAAATTTCCACCATGCTTGCTAATTATACTTTTAAGGGTGGAATACCAAAGAAACTTGGAGATCCAGGAGTACCAACTATACCATGCTCCATAAAAAGACAATATGTTAAAACTGCTTTATGTGATCTTGGAGCCGGTGTTAGTGTTATGCCTCTCTCTTTATATCGTAGACTTGATTTGAATAAGTTGACACCTACTGAAATATCTTTGCAAATGTGTCGTGGAATTGTCACGGCAGATGTCCTAGCAAAAGGACTTAGTCGTAGGGCCATCGCAACTAGGAAGCTTAAAGGGGTTAATCGGGACAAAGGACACGAGAGATTTTATACTAGTTCGGCCCCTTACGATGAAGGTAAAAGCCTACGTCTGGTTGTGTTGATATTGCTGGGGTTTCGATCACCAAGAGGCTAGTTCGCCGGCTTGGTTATCGATCTCTTGTTTCTTACCCTAAACCGCCACCGGGTCGTCCCCTTATATACACGGGTTGACGCCTGGCGGCCTACGGAGTCCCGGCCGGCTCATAAAGCGTGTCCGGCTCGGTGACTTCTTTTATACGCCTTTCCTTACAAGTCTTTCCTTACATATGGCAGTTTACAATATTGGGCCTCACGCCGCCTCTGGGCTTAGGCCTTCTATAAGCTTTAATAAACTATCGCCTTGAATCTTTACTGGGCTTCCATTGTGACCCGCCATTGGGGCTGACCCGGCCCCTCCTGAGCGGGTCATAACTGATAGCTATATCCCCAACATTAGGCCCCATGTTGACTTTGAACTTTGTTCTTTGTCAATCTTCAACACTTAAACAAAAATCCATCTTCCTATCCTCGCAGAAGTTTTTGTAACCCGCCATGACGTCATCCCATGAAAACACGAAAAACTTTTATGACGTCATCTCTCAAAGGATTTTCATCTTTAATGCCTTCCGAGAATCAAGGCGTCCGTTTAGTTGGATAACCATTATTCGGGTCTTCCTCGATTTTCACGCCCGCCTATTCGCTTATCCCCTTATAAATAGGAACGCCCCGGTCTTCTCATTCTTCTCTCTTCTTCGTCTTCTTCCTCTCACAACCCCTGCTGCTGCTCGAGCTCCGCCGCCGTCAGAGAGCACCTCACCTCCGTCGACTTTGGCCGCTGCATCGACCGAAATCAGTCCAGAGAACGGCGGCGACTTTCCGCGGAAGATCTATGGCTGCAAGCATTTCTCTTCTTGCTCCTCAGATCTGCATTAGGACTTTCTAGGTTTTCCGCATGTTCTTCGTAGTTCATCGCAATTTCTTCGTAGTTCTTCCACTGCAGCCTCTTCTTGATCCAAAAAGAGATATATGCTTGTGCGGTAGCTGTTTGGTGCTTACTCTTGACACTAGTAGATCCCTTTTCCCAGTATAAAGGCCTCATTAGGACTCACAAACTCATCTGCGCTAAACTTTTAGGTCTAGAATTTTTTCCATTTTGAATAGCCATTTGATCTGGAATAATATCAAGCAATTAGGAAACTTGTTTGTCTCAACACTTAGCCGAATATGCTTTCTCAAATATCTGTAGTCATGGCGGCTTATTGCGCCGGCTTACTTTTCCTTATATGACATTAGCCCTTACTTGAGCCGCCATTACTCCCCTGTACCATTATCACTTAATTTCGTCATGATCATTGAATTGAACTGGCATGTTGCTTTCCTTTCAATTCGTCTTTTGAACATCATGCCGTCCAAAGCACTGACTGTCTGCAATTGGGTCCCTTCGACAGTAACTGAGGACAATCTGAAGGAGTTCTTTGCCATAGGTTTTTTGCCAGGGAAGAATGTTATGTCTTACCGTGCACCTGACCCGGACAAGGAACGGCCCAATCCAAAAGAAGGTGAAGTTATCGTCTTTTCTAACCACATGAACCGTGGTTTTCCCCACCCGGCTCAAAGTTCTTTAGATATGTCCTCCATTTTTTCAAACTCCACCCTCAAGATATCGGGCCCAATTTCATATCCAATATCTGCAACTTCCAAGTGCTCTGTGAGGTGTACCTTCAAGAAGAACCGACTGTGGAACTCTTTAGAGAGTATTTTTATCTGAACCGGCAGAATGAGTGCACCAATGGCCCTAGCTTGGAACTTGGAGGCATCTCAATTCAGCATCGACAGGGCGCCGTCTTCCCCCTAATAGTATTGCCAAGTCATCCCAAGGACTGGAATCAGACTTGGTTCTATTGTCAAGACACTTCACCAGCAAATGAGAAGCCCCTGCCGGGTTATCGCGCAGAGCGTCTTGACTCCAAGTTTGCACTCCCTGACAAACTCACTGACACCGAACGCAAGAAACTGATTCCATCCATTAAAAGAATCAATGCTTTATTGGGGAATGGCTTAACCAGAGTTGACTTGACCCGTTGCTGGGTTGCGTGGTGGGTCATCCCTCTAAGCCGCCGGTCGAAATTGATGTATGAATATGGTGGAGGCCCAGACGACTCTCTTCGTCACAGCTCCATTCAATTAACCAAAGAAGATATTGTTTCAATGTTAACCCTTCTGGTAAACGGCAAATATGAAGACTGCAGTAAAGTCGGGTTAAACCCTTTCTGCAAACTTAACCCGGCGCCAGAGGTAAAGAACCTCTGATCTCTTTCTCTTTTGTATTTTTCTCAGTTGTTTTAAATACCTGCATGACCTTTCATCTTGTTTATTTCTTTATAGGCCAAATCTGATTTCTGGAAAGCCAAGTATGACCATGAAGCTGCCAAGAAAGCTAGAGCCCCCGCCATAACAGCCAACAAGACGACCCGGAGATCTAAGAAGAAGAAGAAGAGCACCGCTGAAGACCTGCTGAAGCTTGACGATGATACTTCTGAGTCGGAGGTAGCCCTTGATTCCCTTGGCCAGCTTTTTAATAATCTTATTAACACTGATCATTGCCAGGACGACACAGGGGCTAGTCAGGCCGTGGAAGAAGAGGTAAGTATTTCCTCCGACTCAGCCCATTTTGCCAAGATAGAAACTTCGAGTCGTAACCCGGAAAGTAAGGTTTTCATACCCTTTGGCTTATCTGGACCCTCATTTTCTTTTGAAAAAGCAGCAACATGAGAGCCGCCATCAGGCCCGGAACGACGATGAACTGCCTGCTGTTCTTTAACAAACTCCTCAAAAATGCCAGAATGAGGTTTATTTCTTCGCCTTTTACTTTCCATTAATAGATCTTCTCCCTTGCATTATTAACTTTATTTTATCTTTGCAGGAGGTGTCTCGCTCTTCTGGTGACTCATCTCAAACTCAATTCTCGGCCTTTAAGACTGCCCCTGGGTAAGGAAGAAGTCATCTTTCCTCCGTGCTTTTCAAACTGCTTCTTTATACTAACTATTTCATAATATCTTTCTTAGTGGCCAAGCCAAGTCCAAGAAGGCCAAGATGACTAGGCCGGCGGAAGACCTGCCAGTCCTTGCACCCGAATCGGCCATGCCACCTTCTCCTCCTCAAACTGAAGCACCAGAAGACCTGGCTGCCAATGCTGAAGTAGATCCTCCTGAGCCGTTAGCTGACGATACCATCGTTAACCCTTCTGCTACCGGACCATCTAGCTCGGCCAACCCGCCATCACCGTCTACCCAGGACGTTCTAATCACTAGAAGCCATTTTGTTGAGCCGGGGAATCCGACTGTGTTGGCTCGGCACACCGCTAAACAAGAGGCCCTGGAAAGACAGAAAGTGTGATTTGATATTCCTCATTATAGCCATCTAAACACCAATGATATATTATCCAGCTATCTCAGCCATGTGCACTCCAGCCGTGACTCAGAAATTGAAATGGTCAAGCAGTTGCAGCTGAAGTTGAGGTATGGTCTCCCGTCTTACTTATATTCTGCCAGCCCCCAAGTCTGTAGATTATGATAAAATCTGAATGATCTGTAGACTTATAATATAGGCTAAAGCTTTACCTTTAGATATTTCTTAAGTCCAATAAAGTAGAATAAACTTCATCGGTAGTCCCTAAGGATCGGTTCACTTGATCATAAATGAGCCGGTACTTTTAATTTCATAATTGTCTAGTACCGAACCCAATGAATAATGTAATCCGGCTTAATCTTGATAGACTTTCTGAATATTATGAATTAGCCCCCAAGTGCCAAGTGCTGTTACTTTGTAAGGTACTTGGGACTTGAAATATATTAGAGTCATAAGAAATTGTTTTGGCATACATTAGCCCCCAAGTGTCAAGTGGTTTTGCAGTGAAAAGTACTTGAGACTTGAATCCTGACTCTTGAATTCTAATTTAAACCTTAACACACCTGTGTATGTTTTGTAGAATGCCCTATCTGAATTGGGTTCACAATTAACTGACGCCAAGACCCGGCTGGCGGAGCAGGAGGCAGAAATCAGGTCTACTAATTCTAAACTTCAATTAAGTCTGGCTGAGACGGAAAAATTGAGAACCAGCTTGACTGCCAAGAAGAAAACCTGGGCTGAAGGGAAGACGCTGCTGACACAACGCGCCGAAAAAGCTGAAGCAGCTCTTGAGGAGGTTACTATGGAGCTGACCGGATTAAAGGACCGGATGTCTCAGATGGTTTCCGCCATCTTTGGTACGCCATCTGTACTGATCTTTTGTACCTTCTTTTGACCCAGAATACAAATCGCTAGCTGACCCTTTGTTTACAAAATATGTGCAGGTCCACGAAGCAAGAATCTGAGCCAAGCCAACGTGACTAAACTGAAGGCGGTCTATACCTTAGTGGAGCAGTTGTACATTGGCGCACAACGGGCACTTGTCGCTATCTCTCCTGCCAATCAAGGACCCAAGCGGCTCAGTGATGTCTTGAAAAAGCTGTCAATCTTACCCGCCAAGTTCCAAGAAGTCAAACGATCCTGTGCCAGAGCCAGAGCTTTGACTTCCCTAAGCCGCTCCAAAGCCTGGGTGCCAGATCTTGACCCGACGGATGTAGCCAGGGGGTACCCCACCGTGAAGGAAGACGGGTATCCATTTGACCAGGATGATTTCATTGCTTGTGTGAGAGGAGTTCGACCTCAGGCTACGATTCTTGGAGATGAAACCAGTATTGACAAATATCAGCCGGGTTTTGATTTGGAAAATAAGAAGATGGCAACTCCCTCGTACAAGGTGATATATTTAATCCCGCTGGTTCGTAAACATACATTTGCTCCGGAAGTTGATCCAACTGGCCTGATTGACGAAGAAGCAGAATTTATTGCCGTGAACGGTTTTGACTAGTCAAAACCCAGCTTCCAATCAGCAGAAAGAGGTGAACCGGCGAGGGAAGAGTGAGGATCATCTTCATGGGCTCTTTAGAGCCTTGTAAGAGATATAGTTTAAAACAACCGCATATTTTGCCTATGCCATCATGCATAAGATGCTGTGTGTGACTCTTTGCTTCTTGATGTCAATATATGCATCATATTTATGGTTATTTCTGTAATATTTCAGCTCTGTTCCTGTAGAAAAAGGGAAAAACTAGCTTGGCGGTTTAGTACTGAACGGATCAGAACACCCGGTTTATAACCAATATTTTATTATAGTACAGAAAACAGATGCGAAAATAACTAAGGTTGAAACAACCTTTGATGAATATAGAAAACAACTATTCTTAAATAATAGTCATACCTATATTTTTTACCTCTGGACCACCAGTTATGATCCAGGTGATGAGGTTGATGATCCAATCCTTTCGAGAAGTCAATGCTTCTGTACGACTGATGACTATAATGCCTTGGCGGCTTATTGTCAAATAGTTAAGCCGATAAAAAGATCATGTTGATTTGTTTAAAATTGAAACAATAAAGACCAATAAGACAAATAAGACCAATAACAGTTGGTAATCAATATAAATTAACCTTGAAGTTAAAGGTTGGGGGCTTCTGATTCGAATACGATCAGTAAATTGGACCAAAGGGGTTAAGCTAAGATTCGAATACGACCATATAGCCAACAGTGGCTTTGACATTGCGCCGATCAGGAGGGTACCGACAGCTATGTTCTCTTTGGTTTGAATTGTTGGAAATATGCCCTAGAGGTAATAATAAAATGGTTATTATTATATTTCTTTGTTCATGATAATTGTCTATTGTTCATGCTATAATTGTGTTATCCGGAAATCGTAATACCTGTGTGAATACATAGACCACAACACGTCCCTAGTGAGCCGCTAGTTGACTAGCTCGTTGATCAAAGGATAGTCATGGTTTCCTGACTATGGACATTGGATGTCATTGATAACGGGATCACATCATTAGGAGAATGATGTGATGGACAAGACCCAATCCTAAGCATAGCTTAAAGATCGTGTAGTTCGTTTGCTATAGCTTTTCCGAATGTCAAGTATCATTTCCTTAGACCATGAGATTGTGCAACTCCCGGATACCGTAAGAGTGCTTTGGGTGTGCCAAACGTCACAACGTAACTGGGTGACTATAAAGGTGCACTACGGGTACCTCCGAAAGTGTCTGTTGGGTTGGCACGAATCGAGACTGGGATTTGTCACTCCGTATGATGGAGAGGTATCTCTGGGCCCACTCGGTAATGCATCATCATAATGAGCTCAATGTGACCACGTGATTGATCATGGGATCATGAATTACGGTACGAGTAAAGTGACTTGCTGGTAACGAGATTGAACGAGGTATTGGGATACCGACGATCGAGTCTCGGGCAAGTAACGTACCGATTGACAAAGGGAATTATATACGGGATTGATTGAATCCTCGACATCGTGGTTCATCTGATGAGAACATCGAGGAGCATGTGGGAGCCAACATGGGTATCTAGATCCCGCTGTTGGATATTGACCAGAGAGTCGTCTCGATCATGTCTGCGTGTCTCCCGAACTCGTAGAGTCTACACACTTAAGGTTCAGTGATGCTAGGATTGTTGAGATATTAGTATATGGTAACCCGAAAGTTGTTCGGTGTCCCGAATGAGGTCCCGGACGTCACGAGGAGTTCCGAAATGGTCCGGAGGTGAAGATTTATATATAGGAAGTCAAGTTTCAGCCATCGAGAAAGTTTCGGGGGTAATCGGCATTGTACCGGGACCACCGGAAGGGTCCCGGGGGTCCACCGGGTGGGGCCACCTATCCCGAAGGGCCCCATGGGCTGAAGTGGGAGGGGAACCAGCCCCTAGTGGGCTGGTGCGCCCCCCATGGGCCTCCCCTGCGCCTAGGGTTGGAAACCCTAGGGGTGGGGGGCGCCCCACTTGGCTTGGGGGGCACTCCAGCCCCTTTGGCCGCCGCCCCCCTTGGAGATTGCATCTCCTAGGGCCGGTGCCCCCTAGGGGTCCTATATATAGTGGGGGGGAGGGAGGGCAGCCGCGCCCTAGCCCCGGGCGCCTCCCTCTCCCTCCCGTGACACCTCTCCCTCTCCCTGAGCTTGGCGAAGCCCTGCCAAGATCACCGTTGCTTCCACCACCACGCCGTCGTGCTACTGGATCTTCATCAACCTCTCCTTCCCCCTTGCTGGATCAAGTTGGAGGAGACATCTTCCCAACCATACGTGTGTTGAACGCGGAGGTGCCGTCCGTTCGGCGCTAGGTCATCGGTGATTTGGATCACGACGAGTACGACTCCGTCAACCCCATTCTCTTGAACGCTTCCGCTCGTGATCTACAAGGGTATGTAGATGCACTCCCCTCTCCCTCGTTGCTAGATGACTCCATAGATTGATCTTGGTGATGCGTAGAAAATTTTAAAATTCTGCTACGTTCCCCAACAGTGGCATTATGAGCTAGGTCTATGCGTAGTTTCTATGCACGAGTAGAACACAAAGAAGTTGTGGGCGTCGATATTGTCAATTTGCTTGCCGTTACTAGTCTTATCTTGATTCGGTGGCATCGTGGGATGAAGCGGCCTGGACCGACCTTACACGTACGCTTACGTGAGACTGGTTCCACCGATTGACATGCACTAGTTGCATAAGGTGGCTGGCGGGTGTTTGTCTCTCCCACTTTAGTCGGATCGGATTCGATGAAAAGGGTCCTTATGAAGGGTAAATAGAAGTTGGCATATCACGTTGTGGTTTTGGCGTAGGTAAGAAACGTTCTTGATAGAAACCTATAGCAGCCACGTAAAAACTTGCAACAACAATTAGAGGACGTCTAACTTGTTTTTGCAGCATGTGCCATGTGATGTGATATGGCCAAAAGGATGTGATGAATGATATATGTGATGTATGAGATTGATCATGTTCTTGTAATAGGAATCACGACTTACATGTTGATGAGTATGACAACCGGAAGGAGCCATAGGAGTTGTCTTTATTTATTTATGACCTGCGTGTCAACATAAACGTCATGTAATTACTTTACTTTATTACTAAAGCGTTAGCCATAGTAGTAGAAGTAATAGATGACGAGACAACTTCAAGAAGACACGATGAAGGATATCATGATGATGGAGATCATGGTGTCATGCTGGTGACAACGATGATCATGGAGCCCCGAAGATGGAGATCAAAAGGAGCAAATGATATTGGCCATATCATGTCACTATTTGATTGCATGTGATGTTTATCATGTTTTACATCTTATTTGCTTAGAACGACGGTAGCTTAAATAAGATGATCCCTCGTAATAATTTCAAGAAAGTGTTCCCCCTAATTGTGCACCGTTGTGAAGGTTCGTTGTTTCGAAGCACCACGTGATGATCGGGTATGATAGATTCTAACGTTCGAATACAACGGGTGTAAGCCAGATTTACACACGCAATACACTTAGGTTGACTTGATGAGCCTAGCATGTATAGACATGGCCTCGGAACACGGAAGACCGAAAGGTCGAGCATGAGTCGTATAGAATATATGATCAACATGAAGATGTTCACCGATGTTGACTAGTCCGTCTCACGTGATGATCGGACATGGCCTAGTTGACTCGGATCATGTTTCACTTAGATGACTAGAGGGATGTCTATCTGAGTGGGAGTTCATTGAATAATTTGATTAGATGAACTTAATTATCATGAACTTAGTCTAAAATCTTTACAATATGTCTTGTAGAAAAAATAGCCCATGTTGTCCTCAACTTCAACGCATTCCTAGAGAAAACCAAGCTGAAAGATGATGGAAACAACTATACGGACTGGGTCCGGAACCTGAGGATCATCCTCATAGCTGCCAAGAAAGATTATGTCCTAGAAGCACCGCTAGGTGATGCACCCATCCCAGAGAACCAAGACGTTATGAACGCTTGGCAGTCACGTGCTAATGATTACTCCCTCGTTCAGTGCGGCATGCTTTACAGCTTAGAACAGGGGCTCCAAAAGCGTTTTGAGCAACATGGAGCATATGAGATGTTCGAAGAGCTGAAAATGGTTTTCCAAGCTCATGCCCGGGTCGAGAGATATGAAGTCTCTGACAAGTTCTTCAGTTGTAAGATGGAGGAAAATAGTTCTGTCAGTGAGCACATACTCAAAATGCCTAGGTTGCATAACCGCTTGACTCAGTTGGGAGTTAATCTCCCGGATGACGCAGTCATTGACAGAATCCTTCAGTCGCTTCCACCAAGCTACAAGAGCTTTGTGATGAACTTCAATATGCAGGGGATGGAAAAGACCATTCCTGAGGTATATTCAATGCTGAAATCAGCGGAGGTGGAAATCAAAAAGGAACATCAAGTGTTGATGGTTAATAAAACCACTAAGTTTAAGAAAGGCAAGGGTAAGAAGAACTTCAAGAAGGACGGCAAGGGGGTTGCCGCGCCCGGTAAGCAAGCTGCCTGGAAGAAGCCAAAGAATGGACCCAAGCCCGAGACTGAGTGTTTTTATTGCAAGGGAAGTGTTCACTGGAAGCGGAACTGCCCCAAATACTTAGCGGACAAGAAGGCCGGCAACAGTAAAGGTATATGTGATATACATGTAATTGATTTGTACCTTACGAGTACTCGTAGTAGCTCCTGGGTATTTGATACCGGTGCGGTTGCTCACATTTGTAACTCAAAGCAGGAGCTGCGGAATAAGCGGAGACTGGCGAAGGACGAGGTGACGATGTGTGTCGGGAATGGTTCGAAGGTCAATGTGATCGCCGTCGGCACGCTACCTCTACATTTACCTACAGGATTAGTTTTAAACCTCAATAATTGTTATTTAGTGCCAGCTTTGAGCATGAACATTGTATCAGGATCTCGTTTAATTCGAGATGGCTACTCATTTAAATCCGAGAATAATGGTTGTTCTATTTATATGAGAGATATGTTTTATGGTCATGCTCCGCTGGTGAATGGTTTATTCTTAATGAATCTCGAGCGTAATGTTACACATATTCATAGTGTGAATATCAAAAGATGTAAGGTTGATAATGATAGTCCCACATACTTGTGGCACTGCCGCCTTGGTCACATAGGTGTCAAACGCATGAAGAAGCTCCATGCGGATGGACTTTTGGAGTCTCTTGATTACGAATCATTTGACATGTGTGAACCATGCCTCATGGGTAAAATGACCAAGACTCCGTTCTCAGGAACAACGGAGCGAGCAACCAACTTATTGGAAATCATACATACTGATGTGTGCGGTCCAATGAGTGTTGAGGCTCGCGGTGGCTATCGTTATGTTCTCACCCTCACTGATGACTTGAGTAGATATGGGTATGTCTACTTAATGAAACACAAGTCTGAGACCTTTGAAAAGTTCAAGGAATTTCAGAGTGAGGTTGAGAATCAACGTGACAGAAAAATCAAGTTCTTGCGATCAGATCATGGGGGAGAATACTTGAGTCACGAATTTGGCACACACTTAAGGAAATGTGGAATAGTTTCACAACTCACGCCGCCTGGAACACCTCAGCGTAATGGTGTGTCCGAACGTCGTAATCGCACTCTATTGGATATGGTGCGATCTATGATGTCTCTTACCGACCTACCGCTGTCATTTTGGGGCTATGCTTTAGAGACTGCCACATTCCCTATTACTTTAAATAGGGCTCCGTCGAAATCCGTTGAGACGACACCGTATGAATTATGGTTTGGGAAGAAACCTAAGCTGTCGTTTCCAGAAGTTTGGGGATGCGATGCTTATGTCAAGAAACTTCAACCTGAAAAGCTCGAACCCAAATCGGAAAAATGCGTCTTCATAGGATACCCTAAAGAAACTATTGGGTATACCTTCTACCTTAGATCCGAAGGCAAGATCTTTGTTGCCAAGAATGGATCCTCTCTAGATAAAGAGTTTCTCTCGAAAGAAGTAAGTGGGAGGAAAGTAGAACTTGATGAAGTATTGCCTGTTGAACCGGAGAGTGGCGCAGCTTAGGAAATTGTTCCTGAGGTGCCTGCACCGACTAGAGAGGAAGTTAATGATGATGATCATGAAACTTCAGATCAAGTTGCTACTGAACTTCATAGGTCCACAAGGACACGTTCCGCACCAGAGTGGTACGGTAACCCTGTCTTGGAAATCATGTTGTTAGACAACGGTGAACCTTCGAACTATGAAGAAGAGATGGCGGGCCTAGATTCCGACAAATGGCTGGAAGCCATGAAATCCAAGATAGGATCCATGTATGAAAACGAAGTATGGACTTTGACTGACTTGCGCAATGATCAGCGAGCCATAGAAAATAAATGGATCTTTAAGAAGAAGATAGACGCGGATGGTAATGTAACCATCTATAAAGCTCGGCTTGTCGCTAAGGGTTATCGACAAGTTCAAGGGGTTGACCACGATGAGACTTTCTCACCCGTAGTGAAGCTGAAGTCCGTCCAAATCATGTTAGCAATTGCCACATTCTATGATTATGAGATATGGCAAATGGACGTCAAAACGGCATTCCTTAATGGTTTCCTTAAGGAAGAATTGTATATGATGCAGCCGGAAGGTTTTGTCGATCCTAAGAATGCTGACAAGGTGTGCAAGCTCCAACGCTCGATCTATGGGCTGGTGCAAGCATCTCGGAGTTGGAACATTCGTTTTGATGAGATGATCAAAGCGTTTGGGTTTACGCAGACTTATGGAGAAGCCTGCATTTACAAGAAAGTGAGTGGGAGCTCTATGGCATTTCTCATATTGTATGTGGATGACATACTGTTGATGGGAAATGATATAGAATTCTTGGAAAGAATAAAGGCCTACTTGAACAAGTGTTTTTCAATGAAGGATCTTGGAGAAGCTGCTTACATATTGGGCATCAAGATCTATAGAGATAGATTGAGACGCCTCATTGGTCTTTCACAGAGTACGTACCTTGACAAGATATTGAAGAAGTTCAATATGGATCAGTCAAAGAAGGGGTTCTTGCCTGTATTGCAAGGTACGAGATTGAGCACGGCTCAATTCCCGACCATGGCAGAAGATAGAGAAAAGATGAGTGTCGACCCTATGCCTCGGCCATAGGGTCTATCATGTATGCTATGCTGTGTACCAGACCTGATGTAAACCTTGCCATAAGTTTGGTAGGAAGGTACCAAAGTAATCCCAACATGGAACACTGGACAGCGGTCAAGAATATCCTGAAGTACCTGAAGAGGACTAAGGATATGTTTCTCGTTTATGGAGGTGACGAAGAGCTCGTCGTAAAGGGTTACGTCGACGCTAGCTTAGACACAGATCTGGATGACTCTAAGTCACAAACCGGATATGTGTATATTTTGAATGGTGGGGCAGTAAGCTGGTGTATTTGCAAGCAAAGCGTTGTGGCGGGATCTACATGTGAAGTGGAGTACATGGCAGCCTCGGAGGCAGCACAAGAAGCAATCTGGGTGAAGGAGTTCATTACCGACCTAGGAGTCATACCCAATGCGTCGGGCCCGATGACTCTCTTCTGTGACAACACTGGAGCTATTGCCCTTGCCAAGGAGCCCAGGTTTCACAGGAAGACCAGGCATATCAAGCGTCACTTCAACTCCATTCGTGAAAGTGTTCAAAATGGAGACATAGATATTTGTAAAGTACATACGGACCTGAATGTGGCAGATCCGTTGACTAAACCTCTCCCTAGAGCAAAACATGATCAACACCAGAACTCTATGGGTGTTCGATTCATCACAATGTAACTAGACTATTGACTCTAGTGCAAGTGGGAGACTGTTGGAAATATGCCCTAGAGGCAATAATAAAATGGTAATTATTATATTTCTTTGTTCATGATAATTGTCTATTGTTCATGCTATAATTGTGTTATCCGGAAATCGTAATACATGTGTGAATACATAGACCACAACACGTCCCTAGTGAGCCTCTAGTTGACTAGCTCGTTGATCAAAGGATAGTCATGGTTTCCTGACTATGGACATTGGATGTCATTGATAACGGGATCACATCATTAGGAGAATGATGTGATGGACAAGACCCCATCCTAAGCATAGCTTAAAGATCGTGTAGTTCGTTTGCTATAGCTTTTCCGAATGTCAAGTATCATTTCCTTAGACCATGAGATTGTGCAACTCCCGGATACCATAAGAGTGCTTTGGGTGTGCCAAACATCACAACGTAACTGGGTGACTATAAAGGTGCACTACGGGTACCTCCGAAAGTGTCTGTTGGGTTGGCACGAATCGAGACTGGGATTTGTCACTCCGTATGACGGAGAGGTATCTCCGGGCCCACTCGGTAATGCATCATCATAATGAGCTCAATGTGACCAAGTGGTTGATCACGGGATCATGAATTACGGTACGAGTAAAGTGACTTGCTGGTAACGAGATTGAACGAGGTATTGGGATACCGACGATCGAGTCTCAGGCAAGTAACGTACCGATTGACAAAGGGAATTGTATACGGGATTGATTGAATCCTCGACATCGTGGTTCATCCGATGAGAACATCGAGGAGCATGTGGGAGCCAACATGGGTATCCAGATCCCGCTGTTGGATATTGACCAGAGAGTCGTCTCGGTCATGTCTGCGTGTCTCCCGAACCCGTAGGGTCTACACACTTAAGGTTCAGTGATGCTAGGGTTGTTGAGATATTAGTATATGGTAACCCGAAAGTTGTTCGGAGTCCCGGATGAGGTCCCGGACGTCACGAGGAGTTCCGGAATGGTCCGGAGGTGAAGATTTATATATAGGAAGTCAAGTTTCAGCCATCGGGAAAGTTTCGGGGGTAATCGGTATTGTACCGGGACCACCGGAAGGGTCCCGGGGGTCCACCAGGTGGGGCCACCTATCCCGGAGGGCCCCATGGGATGAAGTGGGAGGGGAACCAGCCCCTAGTGGGCTGGTGCTACCCCCATGGGCCTCCCCCTACGCCTAGGGTTGGAAACCCTAGGGGTGGGGGCGCCCCACTTGGCTTGGGGGGCACTCCAGCCCCTTTGGCCGCCGCCCCCCTTGGAGATTGCATCTCCTAGGGCCGGCCCCCCTCCCAGGGGTCCTATGTATAGTGGGGGGAGGGAGGGAAGCCGCACCCTAGCCCCTGGCGCCTCCCTCTCCCTCCCGTGACACCTCTCCCTCTCCCTGAGCTTGGTGAATCCCTGCCAAGATCACCGTTGCTTCCACCACCACGCCGTCGTGCTGCTGGATCTTCATCAACCTCTTCTTCCCCCTTGCTGGATCAAGTTGGAGGAGACGTCTTCCCAACCATACGTGTGTTGAACGCGGAGGTGCCGTCCGTTCGGCACTAGGTCATCAGTGATTTGGATCACGACGAGTACGACTCCATCAACCCCGTTCTCTTGAACGCTTCCGCTCATGATCTACAAGGGTATGTAGATGCACTCCCCTCTCCCTCATTTCTAGATGACTCCATAGATTGATCTTGGTGATGCATAGAAAATTTTAAAATTCTGCTATGTTCCCCAACACGAATACGACCTATGTTTGAACAGGAAGCCCCCAAATGACCTTCAGAGGTTTTTAACGACCCTGATTCGTATACGATCCAAGTCGGACCCAAAAGGGGATAATCTATGATTCGAATACGATCAAGAAGCCCCCTAGTGAGTTTGGCTTTTGAGCCGATCAAGAGGGTTACGACAGCTATGTTCTCTTTGGTTCGAATACGACCTATGTTTGAACAAGAAGCCCCCAAGTGACCATGATAGTTTATAGCTAGATTCGAATACGATCATAAGATGGACCAAAAAATAAGGTTAGACTTGATTCAGATATGATCAGCTCCTTAATAGTCATTTTAAATAGTGAAAAACAGTAAAGATATGTAAACTGTGAAAAGGACAAAGACCGAGGTCCTGCTTTATTACTTATCATAGTATATACAACATCAAAGTATGTACATGATGAGAGCCGGTGGCTCAGGTGTAGTATGGCCGAAGTTGAGCAATGTTCCACGTCCGGCGGGTCTCCTCCTCCGACTTACGTGAGTCTTTATGCTCTCGAACGTCAATGAGGTAATATGACCCGTTGTTTAAGTTCTTGCTGACCACAAAGGGTCCTTCCCAAGGCGGGGATAGCTTGTGTGCATCTGACAGATCCTGGATGAGCCGGAGCACCAGGTCACCTTCTTGAAAAGTCCTGGACTTAACCCGGTGGCTGTGATAGCGGCGCAAGTCCTGTTGATAAATTGCTGACCGAGCCGCTGCTAAGTCTCTTTCCTCGTCTAACAAGTCAAGTGCATCCTGTCTGGCTTGTTCATTATTAGCTTCAACATAAGCCGCCACACGAGGTGAGTCATGATGGATGTCACTAGGCAGCACTGCTTCCGCTCCATAAACCATGAAGAAGGGTGTATAACCCGTAGATCTGTTAGGGGTGGTGTTAATACTCCATAATACCGAGGGCAACTCCTCTACCCAGCAACCCGGTGTCCGTTGTAAGGGAACCATGAGCCGGGGCTTGAGACCTTTTAAGATTTCCTGATTTGCTCTCTCAGCCTGCCCATTAGACTGAGGGTGTGCTACAGAAGAAACATCAAGCCGGATATGCCATTGACAGAACTTCTCCATAGCCCCTTGGGATAAATTAGTGCCATTGTCAGTGATAATGCTGTGTGGAAAACCAAAACGAAAGATCACCTTTTTCATGAACTGAACCGATGTGGCTGCATCACACTTACTCACTGGCTCCGCGTCAACCCACTTTGTGAATTTGTCAACGGCTACTAAAAGATTTGTCTTTTTATCCTTAGACCTTTTGAAAGGTCCAACCATGTCAAGCCCCCAGACCGCAAATGGCCAGGTGATTGGAATCATCCACAACTCTTGAGCCGGCACATGTGCTCGCCGTGCGAATTTTTGACATCCATCACACCTACTGACTAGATCTTCTGCATCAGCATGAGTCGTCAACCAATAAAAACCATGACGAAAAGCTTTGGCCACAAGAGACTTTGACCCGGCGTGATGACCACAATCACCTTCATGGATCTCACAAAGTATTTCTTGGCCTTCTTCAGGAGAAACACACCGCTAAAACGCTCTGGAGACGCTGCGATGGTATAATTCTCCATCAGAAATCGTCATTGATTTGGACCGCCGGGTTATCTGTCGAGCCAGGGTCTCATCCTCTGGCAACTCGCCCCGGGTCATGTAAGCCAAGAACGGGACTGTCCAATATGGGATGACGTGAAGAGCCGCCAACAACTATGCCTCCGGGTCAGGAACGACTAGATCTTCTTCTGTAGGTAACTTAACAGACGAGTTATGCAAAACATCCAAAAAGGTGTTAGGTGGTACCGGCTTACGCTGAGATCCCAACCGGCTTAAAGCATCGGCCACTTCGTTCTTTCTACGGTCAATGTGTTCCACCTGATAACCTTTAAAATGTCCTAAAACAACATCAACTTCACGGCGATAAGCCGCCATGAGAGGGTCCTTGGAATCCCACTTGCCTGACACCCGCTAAGCCACCAAATCCGAGTCGCCAAGGCACCGGACCTGGCTTAGACTCATTTCTTTCACCATTCGGAGACCATGGAGCAAGGCTTCATATTCTGTGCGTTGTTAGTACAAGGAAACATCAAGAGCAACACATAACAAAACTTGTCACCTCGAGGGGAGGTTAAAACAACTCCAGCCCCCGAGTCTTCCAATTGTCTGGACCCATCAAAGTGAATCGTCCAATACGTGTTGTCTGGTTTCTCTTCTGGCATCTGCATCTCTGTCCAGTCATTAATAAAGTCAACCAACGCTTGAGATTTGATCACAGTACATGGCACATACTTCAACCCATGATATCCAAGTTCAATGGCCCATTTGGTGACTCGTCCAGTAGCTTCTCTATTTTGGATGATGTCTCCAAAAGGAGCAGAGCTAACCACAGTGACTGGGTGACCCTGAAAGTAAGGTTTGAGCTTCCGGCTTGCCATGAACACCCCGTACACAAGCTTCTGCCAATGTGGATATCTTTGTTTAGATTCAATCAGCACCTCACTGACGTAGTAAACCGGCCGTTGAACCAGATGTTCCTTGCTAGTCTCCTTGCATTCCACGACAATTGCCACACTAACAGCTCGTGAGTTAGCAGCTACATATAACAATAGTGGCTCTTTCTCAACTGGAGCAGCAAGAACCGGCGGCTCAGGAAGCTGTTTCTTCAGATCCTCAAAAGCAGAGTTTGCAGCATCGCTCCAAACGAAATCATCCGTTTCTTCATCATCTGATACAAATGCATCGCCTTCTCCCCTAACTGGCTTATGAATCGGCTCAAAGCAGCAACACGACCCGCCAGCCGTTGAACGTCATTGATGCATGTTGGTTTGTCCAGCGATGTGATTGCCTTAATGTTCTCCGGGTTAGCTTCAATACCTCGGTTGGATACCAAAAAACTCAAGAGTTTGCCAGCTGGGACTCCAAAAACACACTTGGCTGGGTTAAGCATCATTTTGTAGACCCGGAGGTTATCAAAGGCCTCCTTCAGATCTGTTACCAAGGTTTCCTCTTTCCTGGACTTCACCATTATATCATCCACATAAGCATGAACATTACGCCCAATCTGATTGTGAAGGCAATTCTGCATACACCGTTGATAAGTTGCCTGGGCGCTCTTGAGCCCAAAAGGCATAGACACACAACAGAAGGCTCCAAACGGAGTGATGAAAGCTGTTTTCTCGAGGTCCTTGACTGCCATCTTGATTTGATGATAACCTGAATAAGCATCCAGAAAACTCAAACGCGCGCAACCCGCCGTAGCATCAATGATCTGATCAATACGGGGGAGAGCAAAAGGGTCAGCTGGACAAGCCTTGTTTAAATCGGTGTAATCCACACACATACGCCAGGTGCCGTTCTTCTTGAGTACAAGCACCGGGTTGGCCAACCACTCGGGGTGAAAAACTTCCACAATGAACCCGACCGCCAAGAGCCGGGCCACCTCTTCTCCAATGGCCTTGCGCCTTTCCTCGTTAAACCGTCGGAGAAATTGCCTGACCAGCTTAAACTTCGGATCAATATTGAGAGTGTGCTCAGCGAGTTCTCTCGGGACACCCGACATGTCGGAAGGTTTCCATGCAAAGATGTCCCTGTTCTCACGGATGAACCTGATGAGCGCGCTTTCCTATTTCGGATCCAAGTTGGCACTGATGATGAACTGCTTGGATGAGTCACCGGGCACAAAATCAACCATCTTGGTGTCATCAGCTGACTTGAATTTCAACACCGGTTCATGCTCCGTCGTTGTTTTCTTTAAAGACGTCATGTCTTCCGGGTCAACATTATCCTTATAAAATTTTAACTCCTCTGTTGCACAGACTCAGCATATGCAGCATCTCCTTCACACTCCAGGGCTATTTCTGGCTTCCATGTACTGTAATGGTGCCCTTATAACCCAGCATCTTGAGCTGCATATACACATAACACGGCCGAGCCATGAACTTGGCGTAAGCCACCCTTCCAAACATAGCATGATATGGGCTTTTGATCTTAACCACCTCAAAGGCTAATTTCTCTGCTCTGGAATCATATTCATCCCCAAAGGCTACTTTCAGTTCAATCTTACCAACTGGGTATGCCGACTTGCCAGGTACCACACCGTGAAAAACAGTGTTGGATTGCTTAAGACTCTTATCAGTCAACCCCATCCAACGGAACGTCTCATAGTAGAGGATGTTGATGCTACTGCCTCCATCCATGAGCACTTTGGTGAATTTATATCCACCAACCTGAGGTGCTACTACCAAGGCCAAGTGACCCGGGGAGGATGATCCTCTCTGCTCCACACAATAGGCTGTTCTGACCACCGTAAGTAACGTGGAATCGCCGGCTCAACGACATTGACAGCCCTCTCGCGAAGCTTCTGGTCCCTCTTGCATAAGCTAGTGGTAAACACATGATATTGCCCACTATTCAACTGTTTTGGGTTGCTCTGATATCCGGACTGTTGCTGCTGATTACCTTGGCCGGGTTGTGGATTATAAACTCCCTGGTTACCCGTATGTCCCTGCCCGTGAAAGCCGCCTCCACCTGAACCGGCGCCCAGGCCATGAAAACCGCCTCCACCTGAACCGCCGCCAGGGCCGTGACTTCCATCAAATGCATTTGAATTTTTAGACGCCTTCATGATTGTACAGTCCTTCCACAGATGGGTGACTGGCTTCTCTCGGGTGCCGTGTCTTGGACAAGGTTCATTCAATAGTTGCTCGAGGGTGGGACCTGACCCGCCCAACTGAGGGGGTTGCCTACCCTTGCGCCGTTGATTGTTGCCCTGTGCATTGGTGTTAGCCACAAATTCGCCAGTCTTATGTTTATTATCTCCTTGATTTGACGAGTTATGCTGGTGACCCTTGGCGTTGCCGTTCTTCTTTCCCTTCCCTGTCTTTTCTTCATCAGATACAGGGTCCTTGGTACTATCAGAATCAACATACTTGACGAGAGCCGCCATCAACTAGCCCATGTCATTGCAGTCACACTTAAGCCGCCCCAATTTCTGCTTCAGAGGTTCAAAACGGCAATTTTTCTCCAACATTAAGACTGCTGAGCCGGCATCCATCTTATCAGATGAATGAATTATCTCCTTGACCCGGCACACCCAATGGGTTGTGGACTCACCTTCCTCTTGTTTACAATTATTCAGGACCACGATTGACATAGGTTGTTTGCATGTGTCCTTGAAGTTCTGAATGGTCCGGGCTTTTAACTCCGCCCATGAGCCGATGGAATTGGGGGGCAATCCTTTTAGCCAAGTGCGAGCTGTTCCATCCAACATCATAGTGAAATACTTAGCCATTGCCGCATCGCTGACCTCCAACAACTCCATTGCCATCTCATAACTCTCAATCCAGGCCCCAGGCTGCAAGTCGGCCGTGTAATTAGGCACCTTACGAGGCCCCTTGAAGTCTTTTGGCAAGTGCTCATTACGTATATATGGCCGATACCATGCAAGGGACACCTCCGGTTCTTGTGGCCACTCCTGCCTCAACCGAGGTTGCTGGATAAGCCGGAAAAGTTTGATGAGCTGCCTACTCAGCTGCCAGTTAAACCACACGCTCAGCTTCTTGTCGGATCCTCTCCTGATCCGCTAAGTTAAAGGCTCTAGCCTGTCCTGGCTCATGCCTGTGCGGCTGGTTGCGGCGTTGAGCATTGCTTGACATATCAGCCGAGTCCATATGCCTGCTGTAGCTCGGGCTCCGGCTCGGGCGAGGGGTTGAATGGATTCTGTCTCGGCTATAAGAGTACGCATCCTGCTGCACCAGAGCCGTCTGAAGAAGTTCTCTCACCCTTCGTGTTTTGATTGCTGTCGGAGAGTCACCTTCCATCAGGAGAGCCGCCAAACGAGCCGACGCAACAATGAGGTTTTCCAAAGGATTGGAGAAGTGACCCGGTGGTGTTGGCGTATAATGAGGCGGAGCGGTATACATGCGAGGTGGCTCCATGGTCCGCGGCTGAACCGGTGCCCCGGGCGTCGTGATACGATTTGCCTCCGGCGGGTTACTTGGCCCGGCCTCGGGTGTATGGAAAAGGGTTCCTAGGATCAAGCGTCAGAGGTAGCCGTGACAGAGTTTTCTGATGCCTTCTCCTCATGACCTCGTTTGACGCATTCAGATCCACTGATAGCCGGAAGGTCTCCGCTTGAAGCTGCTGAGCACGAGCGTTCAAAGCCGCCCGTTCCGCGGCCATCCTAACCTCTTCTTCTGCTAAATTGTCCGTGGCTTGTACCATCTCTTCGCGTACCCGTGCTACCTCCGCGTCATGCTAAAATTTATCAGCCGGCCACACCACGGTTGTCAACAGAGCTGTCAGCTTATCCGTGAGGTCCATTAGTATCTGAGTCGGGGGGCGCGCGGGGTCTCCTGACCCGGCCGCTGTTGACCCGGTGGTTGTTGCTGCTGCAGCCGTGGAGTTCTACCCAGGCTGAGTGCCTGCCATGCAGACTCCGGCTTGATTCGGCGGCTCAAAGGGGTCCGAAATACTGCTGCCATCGGAACAGCCCCCAAGCATGCCATCCTGCAGCTGATACAAAGAATCCGTCTCGCCTATTGATGATGTAGCGTCGAAACAGATGGCCGTCTCACCGCCATCCACTGATTCTTCCGAGTATTCACCTCCATGGATGCATCCCACAAAAGCACGCTTTATGGCGGGTCGGGCCCGGGCGGGCCTCGCGAGCTAAGCCATCTCGATGATGTTGGTGGAGACGTCCGGCTTAGGGCCCGATTCACCGATCCGGCCAATGAAGACATGAATCCCGCTGAAGTGGACCCGGTACCCGTACTCTATTGAGTCGGCCTCGGGGCCCCAGCCTTCGTCATCGATGTAGATCTTGCTGCGATGACTCTTGGTCATCCGGCCCACAACGTATCCCTTGAGCCCTTCGAAGTTGCCCTTCAAGAACTCAAATCCACTATGCGCTAGCCCCACGGTGGGCGCCAACTGTCGTGGAATTGTCACAACAGATGTCCTAGCAAAAGGACTTAGTCGTAGGGCCATCGCAACTAGGAAGCTTAAAGGGGTTAATCGAGACAAAGGACACGAGAGATTTTATACTAGTTCGGCCCCTTACGATGAAGGTAACTGCCTACGTCTAGTTGTGTTGATATTGCTGGGGTTTCGATCACCAAGAGGCTAGTTCGCCGGCTTGGTTATCGATCTCTTGTTTCTTACCCTAAACCGCCACCGGGTCATCCCCTTATATACACGGGTTGACGCCTGGCGGCCTACGGAGTCCCAACCGGCTCATAAAGCGTGTCCAGCTCGGTGACTTCTTTTATATGCCTTTCCTTACAAGTCTTTCCTTACATATGGCAGTTTACAATATTGGGCCTCACGCCGTCTCTGGGCTTAGGCCTTCTATAAGCTTTAATAAACTATCGCCTTGAATGTTTACTAGGCTTCCTTTGTGACCCGCCATTGGGGCTGACCCGGCCCCTCCTGGGCGGGTCATAAATGATAGCTATATCCCCGAAAAATTGGCTGACAAATCAACTGCTATACCTGTCGGTATTTGTGAGGATGTGCCTGTTGTGGTTGCAAACGCTACTATTTTAATGGACTTTGTTATTCTTGATATTCCCGAGGACGATAATATGTCTATTATTCTTGGAAGGCCCTTTTTGAATACTGCAGGGGCTGTTATTGATTGCACCAAAGGCAATGTCACTTTTCATGTTAATGGTAATGAGCATATGGTACACTTTCTGAGGAAACAACCTCAAGTCCACAATATCAATTCTATTGGAAAAATTTCAACAATCACTATTGGAGGTTTTGAATTCCCTCTTCCTACTGTGAAGAAGAAATATGATATTCTTATTGTTGGGGACATGCATATCCCCGTTGAGGTAACATAGTGTTATTCAAAATTTCTCAGGTTCCATGTTATTCGTAATGAGTTTGTTAACAAGACTTGATCAACCTAGTTAGTGGATTCCTTTTGATGAGCACGAGATGGGTGAAGTTAGAAAACACAACTCTCTGTACCCACTTTTTACTTTTTGTTATTTATATTAAATAAAGCAAAAATGGTATTTTCTGTCTATTTTCTGAATTATCCTTGCAATAAAAAATACCTCGAAAATAAAAGTTCTCCAAATGCCCTAAAAATTAAATATGATTTTTTCTGGAATATTTGAGAATATCTGGCACTGAGAACACATCAGGGGAGCCAGCACCTGGCCACGAGGGTCCAGGGCGCGCCCTACCCCCTGGCGCGCCCCCTACCTCATGGGCCCCTGGTGGCCCCCTCCACTTATTCCAGCCACCACACACTTCTTCTTCCTCCCAAAAAAATCACCAACCAGCTCAAGCACGAGTTCTAGCTCATCTTGCTGCCATTTTCGATCTCCTAGCTCAAAGCTCCTTTGGTATGTGACTCCTCCAATGGTCCAATTAGTTTTTGTTCTAGTGCTTTATTTATTGCAATTTTTTGCTGCTTAGGTGACCCTGTTCTTGAGCTTGCATGCCAAATTTATGTGGTCAAAAGTAGTTTTAATGCATGATATGGCCTCTAGGCACTTGTAGGAGTAGTTGCTATCAATTTTGTTGAGTTTGGCTCACTTTTATTTTAAGTTACTAAAAATTTCAGAAATTTTTCGAGGAAGAAATATGTTTAGGAAAATGTACCAAGGTGGTTCTTCAAAGAAGCAAGGACCCAGGCCCGCAGTGCGTGAGCCAGCCGATGAACCACCGAGGGACGCTCAAGTGCGGCCTTGTGAATGGTCGTTAGAAGATTTCATGGTCCAAGCAGGAATCAAGGAGGAATTTGATGCATATGTGCGTAAAGCCGATCTTGAGAGCTTCGTGGAAGATAAGTGCCGTCAGTACCACTACCTCACTGATTCCTTTGTGAGAAGGTTTGAATTTTCATCATCATGCAATTCTCAAACTATCCTGTTTGATCTTTATGATAAATCTTATACCATGGACTTAGAAGATTTTAACACTGCTTGTAAACTCCCACAGTGGGGTAATGTTAGTGAACCTCGCAAATCTGAATATAGAGACTTTCTTGCTAGTATAATTGTGGGGGAATCTAGGGAAATCACGCAAGCTACCATAGGGAGCATTCATTTTCCTGCTATACATTATTTTGCTCTCTTTATAGGTAGATGCATAAGTGGTAATGATGAGGCTTGTCACATGTGTGTGCCAGATCTTAGTGTTCTCAAGAATGTTGTATTAGGAGATAGACAATATAACTTGGGGGCCATTGTTGCACGCAGGTTGCATAATAAGAAAATTAATGGAGACTTCTTTGGTGGAATTAACGCAACCCGTTTACTTGATTTTCTTGAGATACCCACATATGGAGATGATATTGAGTTGCCTCCTTATTTAGATTATAATGCCATGGTTTGCCATCAGTTTGTTGAGAGGAACAATCAGTTCCTCCAGTACTGACTAATGTTTGACAGACGACGCACCTATCACGTCGCTCTCCCTACTCCTGCCTTCTTTGACTTTCAAGCAATAGGGAGATATGTTATAACCATGGAGGAGGCGACCGAGTACAAGAGGAGGACGGAGGCAGCTCGCCTCCAAGATGTAGCTTGTCAGGCAATAACTGATGCATCTCAGTACGACCCCAGCTTCAACTTCGGATATCCACCAGGCCATCCATGGGCATAGACCAACTTAGGCTAAAAGCCTAAGCTTGGGGGAGTACATATTTCTCACCGACATTACATTCATGTTCACACACTCATGCTAGTTGTCGGTGCTCATACTTTTGTTGGAAATATGCCCTAGAGGCAATAATAAATTAGTTATTATTATTATATTTCATTGTTCATGATAATCGTTTATTATCCATGCTAGAATTGTATTGATAGGAAACTCAGATACATGTGTGGATACATAGACAACACCATGTCCCTTGTAAGCCTCTAGTTGACTAGCTCGTTGATCAATAGATGGTTATGGTTTCCTGACCATGGACATTGGATGTCGTTGATAACGGGATCACATCATTAGGAGAATGATGTGATGGACAAGACCCAATCCTAAGCCTAGCACAAAGATCGTGTAGTTCGTTTGCTAAAGCTTTTCTAATGTCAAGTATCATTTCCTTAGACCATGAGATTGTGCAACTCCCGGATACCATAGGAGTGATTTGGGTGTGCCAAAGGTCACAACGTAAATGGGTGGCTATAAAGGTACTCTACAGGTATCTCCGAAAGTGTCTGTTGGGTTGGCATGAATCGAGACTGGGATTTGTCACTCCGTGTAAACGGAGAGGTATCTCTGGGCCCACTCGGTAGGACATCATCATAATGTGCACAATGTGATCAAGGAGTTGATCACGGGATGATGTGTTACGGAACAAGTAAAGAGACTTTCCGGTAACGAGATTGAACAAGGTATCGGGATACCGACGATCGAATCTCGGGCAAGTATCGTACCGATAGACAAAGGGAATTGTATACGGGATTGATTGAATCCTTGACATCATGGTTCATCCGATGAGATCATCGTGGAGCATGTGGGAGCCAACATGGGTATCTAGATCCCGCTGTTGGTTATTGACCGGAGAGTTGTCTCGGCCATGTCTGCATGACTCCCGAGCCCGTAGGGTCTACACACTTAAGGTTCGATGACGCTAGGGTTATAGGGAATAGATATACGTGGTTACCGAATGTTGTTCGGAGTCCCGGATGAGATCCCGGACGTCATGAGGAGTTCCGGAATGGTCCGGAGGTAAATATTTATATATGGGAAGTCATCATACGGTCACCGGAATAATTCAGGGGTTACCGGTATCGTACCGGGACCAGTGGAGGGGTTCCAGGGGTCCACCGGGAGAGTCCACCTGCCCCGGAGGGCCCTATGGGCTGTGTGTGGAGAGAGGACCAGCCCCTTAGTGGGCTGGGCGCCTCCCCCCTAGGGCCAATGCGCCTAGGGTTTGGGGGAACCCTAAAGGGGGGGCGCCCCCTTGCCTTGGGGGGCAAGGCAACCCCCCTTGGCCGCCGCCCCCTCCTCAGATTGGATCTGAGGGGCCGGCCCCCTCTCCCTTGCCCCTATATATATGTGGGAGGTGGGAGGGCAGCCGCACCCAAGTTCTGGCGCAGCCCTTCCCCTCTCCCAAGTCCTCCTCTTCTCCCGCGGTGCTTGGCGAAGCCCTGCAGGATTGCCACGCTCCTCCTTCACCACCATGCCGTCGTGCTGCTGCTGGATGGAGTCTTCCCCAACCTCTCCTTCTCCCCTTGCTGGATCAAGGTATAGGAGATGTCACCGGGCTGCACGTGTGTTGAACGCGGAGGCGCCGTGGTTCGGCGCTTAGATCGGAATCAACCGCGATCTGAATCGCTACGAGTACGACTCCTTTATCCGCGTTCTTGCAACGCTTCCGCTTAGCGATCTACAAGGGTATGTAGATGCACTCTCCTTCCCCTTGTTGCTAGACTACTCCATAGATTGATCTTGGTGATGCGTAGAAAATTTTAAATTTCTGCTATGATCCCCAACAGTGGCATCAGAGCTAGGTCTATGCGTAGTTTCTATGCACGAGTAGAACACAAAGCAGTTTTGGGCGTCGATATTGTCAATTTACTTGCCGTTACTAGTCTTATCTTGATTCGGCGGCATCGTGGGATGAAGCGGCCCGGACCGACCTTACACGTACGCTTACGTGAGACTGGTTCCACCGACTGACATGCACTAGTTGCATAAGGTGGCTAGCGGGTGTCTGTCTCTCCCACTTTAGTCGGATCGGATTCGATGAAAAGGGTCCTTATGAAGGGTAAATAGAAATTGGCATATCACGTTGTGGTTTTCGCGTAGGTAAGAAACGTTCTTGCTAGAAACCTATAGCAGCCACGTAAAAACTTGCAACAACAATTAGAGGACGTCTAACTTGTTTTTGTAGCATATGCCTTGTGATGTGATATGGCCAAAAGGATGTGATGAATGATATATGTGATGTATAAGATTGATCATGTTCTTGTAATAGGAATCACGACTTGCATGTCAATGAGTATGACAACCGACAGGAGCCATAGGAGTTGTCTTAATTTATTTATGACCTGCGTGTCAACATAAACGTCATGTAATTACTTTACTTTATTGCTAAAGCGTTAGCCATATTAGTAGAAGTAATAGATGACGAGACAACTTCAAGAAGACACGATGATGGAGATCATGGTGTCATGCCGGTGACAACGATGATCATGGAGCCCCGAAGATGGAGATCAAAAGGAGCAAAATGATATTGGCCATATCATGTCACTATTTGATTGCATGTGATGATTATCATGTTTTACATCTTATTTGCTTAGAACGACGGTAGCTTAAATAAGATGATCCCTCACTAAAATTTCAAGAAAAGTGTTCCCCCTAACTATGCACCGTTGCGAAGGTTCGTTGTTTCGAAGCACCACGTGATGATCGGGTGTGATAGATTCTAACGTTCGAATACAACGGGTGTAAGCCAGATTTACACACGCAATACACTTAGGTTGACTTGACGAGCCTAGCATGTACAGACATGGCCTCGGAACACGGAAGACCGAAAGGTCAAGCATGAGTCGTATAGAAGATACGATCAACATGAGATGTTCACCGTTGATGACTAGTCCGTCTCACGTGATGATCGGACACGGCCTAGTCGATTCGGATCATGTTTCACTTAGATGACTAGAGGGATGTCTATCTGAGTGGGAGTTCATTAAATAATTTGATTAGATGAACTTAATTATCATGAACATAGTCTAAATTGTCTTTGCAAATATGTTGTAGATAAATAGCTCACATTGTAGCACCCTATTTCAATACGTTCCTAGAGAAAGACCAAGTTGAAAGATATTGTAAGCAATGATGCAGACTAGGTCCGTAGTCCGAGAAGTGTCCTCACTACTACACAGAAGGCTTACGTCTTTGATGCACCGCTCGATGTGCAAACCCCTACAACGTCGTCTGAGGATGTTGTGAACACCTGACAGACACGTCCTGATGACTACTTGATAGTTTAGTGCACCATACTTTACGGCTTAGAATCGGGATTCCAATGACGTTTTGAACGCCATATGAGATGTTCCAAGAGCTGAAATTGGGATTTCAGGCTCATGCCCGTGTTGAGAGGTATGAGACCTCTGACAAGTTCTTTTTCCAACAAGATGGAGGAGAATAGCTCGGCTAGTGGGCATGTGCTCAGAATGTCTGGGTGCTACAATCATTTAAATCAAGCGGGAGTTAAACTTCCAGATAAGATAGTGATTGATAGAGTTCTCTAGCCACTATCACTAAGCTACTAGATCTTCGTGATGAACTATGACATGCAAGGGATGGAGTTGATCCCGGAGCTGCTCGCGGTGCTTAAGACCGCAAAAGGTAGAAATCAAGAGGAGCATCAACTGTTGATGGTTTAACAAGACCACTGATTTCAAGAAGGGCAAGGGCTAGAAGGGAAACTTCATGGATGGCAAACTAGTTGCCGCTCCAGTGAAGGAACCCAAGGTTGAACCCAAACCCGAGACTAAGTGCTTCTATTGTAAGGGGAACGGTCACTGGTAGCGGAATTACCCCAAATGCATGGTAGATAAGAAGGCTGGCAACTTCAACAAAGTATATACGTGTTATTAATGTGTACCTCGCTAGTACTCCTGGTAGCACCTGGGTATTGGATACCGGTTCAGTTGCTATTACTAGTGACTTGAAGCAAAAGCTACGGACTAAACGGAGACAGGCTAAGGGCGAGGTGACGATGTGTGTTGGAAGTGTTTCCAAAGTTGATGAGATCACCATCGCATGCTCCATCTGCCTTCGGGATTAGTATTGAACCTAGATAAATTTTATCAGGTGTCTACGTTGAGCATGAATATGATTAGATCATGTTCATTGCAATACGGTTATTCATTTAAGTTAGAGAATAATTGTTATTCTGTTTACCTGAATAATACCTTCCATGGTCATGCACCCTATGTGAATGGTTCATTGAATCTCGGTCGTAGTAATACACATGTTCACGCCAAAAGATGTAGAGTTAATAATGATAGTACCACTTTCTTGTGGCACTGCCGCTTAGGTCATATTGGCGGAAGATGCATGAATAAACTCCATGTCGATGGATGTTTGGAGTCACTTGATTTTGAATCGCTTGACACATGCGAGCCATGCTTCATGGGTAGGATGACTAAGACCCCATTTTCAGGTACAATGAAACGGGCAAGTGACTTGTTGGAAATCATGCATGCTGATGCGTGTGATCCAATGAGAATTGAAGCGTGCGGTGGATATCGCTATTTTCTCATCTTCACTGATGATTTGGGTAGATATAGGTATATCTACTTAATGAAGCACAATTCTGAAACGTTTGAAAAGTTCAAGTGATTTCAGAGTGAAGTGAAGAATCATCATAACAATAAGATCATGTTCCTACGATCTGATCAAAAGGGGATTTTCTGAGTTATGAGTTTGGCAATCACTTAAGACATTGTGGAATAGTTTCACAGTTGAAGCCACCTGGAACACCACAAGGTAATGGTGTGTCCGGACGTCGTAATCGAACCCTATGAGATATGGTGCGATCTATGATGTCTCTTACCAATCTACCGTTTTCATTTTGAGGTTATGAATTAGAGACAGCTGCATTCACTTTAGATAGGACACCATATAAGTCTATTGAAACGACGCCGTATGAACATTGGTTTGGCAAGAAACCAAAGTTGTTGTTTCATAATGTTTGGGGCTGCGATGCTTAAGGCTTCAGCCGGAGAAGCTCGAACCCAAAGCGGACAAACACATCTTCATAGGATACCCAAAGGTACACCTTCTATCTCACATCCGAGGGCAAATTGTTTGTCGCTAAGAACGGGTCCTTTCTCGAGAAGGAGTTTCTCTCGAAAGAATTGAGTGGGAGGAAGATAGAACTTGATGAGGTTGTCGAACCTTTACTTCAACCAGAGAGTGATGCAACACAGAGAGATGTTTTCTGTGGCGCCTACGTCTGTTGAATAGGAAGTTAATGATAGTGATCATGAAGCTTCGGATCAAGTTGCTATCGAACCTCGTAGGTCGACAATGATATGTACTACTCCTGAGTGGTATGATAATCCTGTCTTAGATATCATGTTGTTAGACAACAATTTGAACCTACGAGCTATGGAGAAGCAATGATGGGCCCGTATTCCGACAAATGGTTAGAATCCATGAAATCCGAGATAGGATCCATATATCAGAACAAAGTATGGACTTTGGTGGACTTGCCCGATGATCGGCAAGCCATTGAGATAAATGGATCTTTAAGAAGAAGACAGACGTGGGCGGTAATGTTACCCTCTATGAAGCTCGACTTGTGGGAAAGAGTCTTCTCACAAGTTCAAGGAGTTGACTACGATGAGAATTTCTCACCCGTAGCGATGCTTAAGTCCGTCGGAATCATGTTAGCATTAGCTTATTTTTTGATTATGAAATCTTACAGATGGATTTCTAAACAAGTTTTCTTACCAGTTTTCGTAAGAAAAGTTGTATGTGATACAATCAAAGTTTTGTCGATCCTAAGGATGCTAAAAAGTATGCTGGCTCCAGCAATCCTTCTATGGACTAGAGCAAGCATCTCGGAATCGGAATATATGTTTTGATGGAGTGATCAAAGCTTTTAGGTTTATACAATGTTTGTTAGAAACTTGTATTTACAAGAAAGTGAGTGGGAGCACTACAACATTTCTGATAGGTATATGTGGATGACATATTGTAGATCCGAAATAATGTAGAATTTCTGGATAGCATAAACGGTTGTTTGAAGAGTGTTTTTCAAAGGAATACCTGGATAAAGCTGCTTACAAATTGGGCATCAAGATCTATAGAGATAGATCAAGATGCCTGATGATACTTTCAAAGAACGCACACCTTGACATGTTTTTGAAGGAGTTCAAAATAGATCGGTCAAAGAAGGGGTTCTTACCTGAGTTGTAAGGTGTGAAGTTGAGTAAGACTCAAAGCTTGACCACGGCAGAAGAAAGAGGAAGGACGAAGGTCATCCCCTATGCTTTTGTCATAGGCTCTATACAGTATGCCATGCTAAGTACCGCACCTGATGTGTGCCTTGCCACATGTCTGGCAAGAGGGTACAAAGGTGATCTAGGAGTGGATCACCGGATAGCGGTCAAAAATTATCCTTAGAGGAATAAGGAAATGTTTCTCGGTTATGGAGGTGATAAAGAGTTCAACGTAAAGAGTTATGTCGATGCAAGCTTAACGCCTATCCGGATAGCTCTAAGTAGAGATACCGGATACGTATAATGGAGCAACAATTTGGAATAGCTCCAAGTGGAACGTGGTAGCAGCATCTACGATATGACATAAAGTTTTGCGAAATACATAGCGATCTAAATATGGCAAGACCCGTTGACTACAACCTCTCTCACAAGCATAACATGATAAAACCCAGAACTCATTGAGTGTTAATCACATAGTGATGTGAACTAGATTATTCAGTCTAGTAAACTCTTTGGATGTTGGTCACATGGCGATGTGACCTGTGAGTGTTAATCACATGGCGATCTGAACTAGATTATTGACTCTAGTGCAAGTGGGAGACTGTTGGAAATATTCCCTAGAGGAAATAATAAATTAGTTATTATTATTATATTTCATTGTTCATGATAATCGTTTATTATCCATGCTAGAATTGTATTGATAGGAAACTCAGATACATGTGTGGATACATAGACAACACCATGTCCCTAGTAAGCCTCTAGTTGACTAGCTCGTTGATCAATAGATGGTTATGGTTTCCTGACCATGGACATTGGATGTCGTTGATAACGGGATCACATCATTAGGAGAATGATGTGATGGACAAGACCCAGTCCTAAGCCTAGCACAAAGATCGTGTAGTTCGTTTGCTAAAGCTTTTCTAATGTCAAGTATCATTTCCTTAGACCATGAGATTGTGCAACTCCCGGATACCATATGAGTGATTTGGGTGTGCCAAAGGTCACAACGTAACTGGGTGGCTATAAAGGTACTCTACAGGTATCTCCGAAAGTGTCTGTTGGCTTGGCACGAATCGAGACTGGGATTTGTCACTCCGTGTAAACGGAGAGGTATCTCTGGGCCCACTCGGTAGGACATCATCATAATGTGCACAATGTGATCAAGGAGTTGATCACGGGATGATGTGTTACGGAACAAGTAAAGAGACTTTCCGGTAACGAGATTGAACAAGGTATCGGGATACCGACGACCGAATCTCGGGCAAGTATCGTACCGATAGACAAAGGGAATTGTATACGGGATTGATTGAATCCTTGACATCATGGTTCATCCGATGAGATCATCGTGGAGCATGTGGGAGCCAACATGGGTATCTAGATCCCGCTGTTGGTTATTGACCGGAGAGTTGTCTCGGCCATGTCTGCATGACTCCCGAGCCCGTAGGGTCTACACACTTAAGGTTTGATGATGCTAGGGTTATAGGGAATAGATATACGTGGTTACCAAATGTTGTTCGGAGTCTCGGATGAGATCCCGGACGTCACGAGGAGTTCCGGAATGGTCCGGAGGTAAAGATTTATATATGGGAAGTCGTCATACGGTCACCGGAATAATTCGGGGGTTAACAGTATCGTACCGGGACCACTAGAGGGGTTCCGGTGGTCCACCTAGAGAGTCCACCTGCCCCGGAGGGCCCTATGGGCTGTGTGTGGAGAGGGGACCAGCCCCTTAGTGGGCTGGGTGCCTCCCCCCTAGGGCCCATGCGCCTAGGTTTTGGGGGAACCCTAAAGGGGGGGCGCCCTCCTTGCCTTGGGGGGCAAGGCAACCCCCCTTGGCCGTCGCCCCCTCCTCAGATTGGATCTGAGGGGGCCGGCCCCCCTCTCCCTTGCCCCTATATATATGTGGGAGGTGGGAGGGCAGCCGCACCCAAGTTCAGGCGCAGCCCTCCCCCTCTCCCAAGTCCTCCTCTTCTCCCGCGGTGCTTGGTGAAGCCGTGCAGGATTGCCATGCTCCTCCTTCACCACCATGCCGTCGTGTTGCTGCTGGATGGAGTCTTCCCCAACCTCTCCTTCTCCCCTTGCTGGATCAAGGCGTAGGAGACGTCACCAGGCTGCACGTGTGTTGAACACGGAGGCGCCGTGGTTCGGCACTTAGATCGGAATCAACCGCGATCTGAATCGCTACGAGTACGACTCCTTTATCCGCGTTCTTGCAACGCTTCCGCTTAGCGATCTACAAGGGTATGTAGATGCACTCTCCTTCCCCTCGTTGCTAGACTACTCCATAGATTGATCTTGGTGATGCGTAGGAAATTTTAAATTTCTGCTACGATCCCCAACAACTTTTTCACTGTATCATCCATGATAGTCTATTTCCTTTTTAGCTTTCTTCTAGTGTGCCTTAATAAACCTTAAGAAAAACCCAAAAAGCGCATATTAGTTTTAGCTTTCTTCTAGCGGTAGCTTTTATTTAGTTTACTTTCCATGCATGTAGTAGTAGTAATTAAAGAAAACCCAAAAAGCTTTCTCGTTCTTCTTTTTCTTGTTGGGAGCTTTCCCGTGTAAATAGTTTTGTTTTTTTTCTTTCTTTCCTTTGGGGGTCGAGAGGAGAAGACCATGATGAAAATGTTGAGTGGTTCTCATATGCATTATTGTTGATCTAACAAAGAGCGCAAATTACCTTGTCTTCTCTCTTGAATTGAATGCTTGCAGATTCCAGCTTAGTCCAATGCACGTGCACTATTATTATTATCCACACCATTCGGTCGTGCAAGTGAAAGGCAATAATGATGATTATATGATGAACTTATTGAGACAAGAAAAGCTGGTATGAACTCGACCTCTCTTGTTTTTGTAAATATGATTAGTTCATCGTTCCTGATTCATCCTATTATGAAAGAAACATGTTTGCAATGATAATTAGAGATTGTAGTTGCTTATGCCATGCTTAATTAGCTAGGAGTTTATAATGGTTTACCTTGTGTGCCAACATGCTATTAAAATGGTTGTGATGTGGTATGATAGGGTGGTATCCTCCTTTGAACGATTCGAGTGGCTTGACTTGGCACATGTTCACGCATGTAGTTGAAACAAAATCAACATAGCCTCTATGATATTTATGTTCATGGTGCATTATATCCTACTCATATTTGCATTCGGTGTCGATTAATTTTAATGCATGTTCATGAGTGTTGTCGCTCTCTAGCTCGTCGCTTCCCAGTCTTTTTTCTAGCCTTCACTTGTACTAAGCGGGAATACTGCTTGTGCATCCAACTCCATAAGCCCGAAAGTTATTCCATATGAGTCCACCATACCTACCTATATACGGTATCTACCTGCCGTTCCAAGTAAATTTGTATGTGCCAAACTCTAAACCTTCAAATAAACATTCTGTTTTGTATGCTCGAATAGCTCATGTATCAACTAGGGTTGTCTCCATCCTCCATGCTAGGCGGGTTATTCTCAAGAGGAGTGGAATCCGCTCCTCACTCATGAGAAAATGGCTGGTCACCGGGATGCCCAGTCCCATGCTTTATGCAAATCAAATCAAAATAACTGCAAACAAAACTCCCCTGGGACTCTTGTTAGTTGGAGGCACTCGTTGTTTCGAGCAAGCCATGGATTGATGCTTGTTGGTGGAGGGGGAGTATAAACTTTACCATTTTGTTTGGGAACCGCCTATAATGTTTGTAGCATGGAAGATATCGAGATCTCTCAGTTGTTATGTTGACAATGAAAGTATACCGCTCAAAATATTATTCATATATATATATATATATATATTTCCAAACCGAGCTGTGGCACCTCTACAAATCCCTGCTTCCCTCTGCGAAGGGCCTATCTATTTACTTTTATGTTGAGTCATCATCCTCTAATTAAAAAGCACCAGTTGGAGAGCACCGCTGTCATTTGCATCCATTACTATTAGTTTACATTGAGTATGACTTACTGGATCTCTTTTACCATGAATTACAATGTCTAGTCAGTCCTTGATCTTTAAAGGTGCTCTGCATTTATGTTTTGCGGTCTCAGAAAGGGCTAGCGAGATACCATATTGTTATATCATATTAGGATTGTTTTGAGAAAGTGTTGTCATCCGAGATTTATTATTATTGCTCACTAGTTAATTAAGCCATTGATATGAGTAAACATGAGACCTAAATGTTATTGCGAATGTGGTTAGTTCATAATCTTTGCTGAAAACTTGAATGATGGCTTTACATTTTTACAACAACAAGAGCAAACAGAGTTTGTAAAAGTTTTTTCTTTATCACTTTCACTTTATCAACAGAATTGCTTGAGGACAACAAATGTTTAAGCTTGGGGGAGTTGATACGTCTTTGTCATATATACTTTTCCAAACACTTTTGCCCTTGTTTTGGACTCTAACTTGCATGATTTGAATGGAACTAACCCGGACTAACGCTATTTTCAGCAGAATTGCCATGTGTTATTTTTGTACAGAAATAAAAGTTCTCGGAATGACCTAAAAATCAACGGAGATTATTTTTGGAATATATAAAAAATATTGGAAGAAGAATCCACGTCAAGGGGCCAACACCCTGTCCACGAGGGTGGGGGCGTGCCTACCCCCTGGGCTCGACCCCTGCCTCGTGGGCACCCTGATGCTCCACCGACCTCAACTCCAACTCCATATATTCGTGTTCAGGGATAAAAAATAGGAGATAAGGATTCATCACGTTTTACGACACGAAGCCGCCGCCAAGCCCTAAACTCTCTCGGGAGGGCTGATCTAGAGTCCCTCGGGGCTCCGGATTGGGGAATCCATCGCCATCGTCATCATCAACCTTCCTCCATCACCAATTTCATGATGCTCACCGCCGTGCGTGAGTAATTCCATCGTAGGCTTGCTATCGGTGATGGGTTGGATGAGATTTATCATGTAATCGAGTTATTTTTGTTAGGGTTTGATCCCTAGTATCCACTATGTTCTAAGATTGATGTTGCTATGACTTTGCTATGCTTAATGCTTGTCACTAGGGCCCCAGTGCCATGATTTCAGATCTGAACCTATTATGTTTTCATGAATATATGTGAGTTCTTGATCCTATCTTGCGAGTCTATAGTCACCTACCATGTGTTATGATCCGGCAAGCCTGAAGTGACAATAATCGGGACCACTCCCGGTGATGACCGTAGTTTGAGGGGTTCATGTATTCACTATGTGTTAATGCTTTGGTCCGGTACTCTATTAAAAGGAGGCCTTAATATCCCTTAGTTTCCAATAGGACCCCGCTGCCACGGGAGGGTAGGACAAAATATGTCATGCAAGTTCTTTTCCATAAGCACGTATGACTATATTCGGAATACATGCCTACATTACATTGATGAATTGGAGCTAGTTCTGTGTCACCCTTTGTTATAACTGTTGCATGAATAATCGCATCCGACATAATTCTCCATCACCGATCCATTGCCTACGAGCTTTTCATATATTGTTCTTCGCTTATTTACTTTTCCGTTGCTACTGTTACAATCACTATAAAACCCCAAAATATTACTTTTTCTACCGTTACCAGTACTATCATATTACTTTGCTACTAAATACTTTGCTGAAGGTATTAAGTTTGCAGGTGTGGTTGAATTGACAACTCAGCTGCTAATACTTGAGAATATTCTTTGGCTCCCCTTGTGTCGAATCAATAAATTTGGGTTGAATACTCTACCCTCGAAAACTGTTGCGATCCCCTATACTTGTGGGTTATCAAGCAGAATCAAGAAAGTCGATGGCGATAGGCGGCGGCAAGCGGAAGTGGCGAAATGCGTTGGGCTTTGCCGGCAGCCTGGCGGTGACGGGCATCGAGATAAGTGTTTACCACCGTGATAGGCAGTGCCATGGCATAGACACGGAGGAGCTTGTACATGTGTGAACGGGGAACGTACTAGAGGGCCCGAGGGGGTGGCGGGCGGGGTGAGGGTTTTTATGATGTGGGGATGGTGAGGGTTTTCCTTTTTCTTTTTTGAATTGGGTGGTGATGGTTTTCTGTCCCACAAATAATTTTGGGGGCGAAAGTTTGCTAGAGCGAACCGTGTGTGATTGACGCAGCAGGCAAAATGAAAGTCATTGCACACGGTTCTAATTTTGGGAACCGTGTGTAATTGATGTACTACCTTCGTCCTGGTTTATTGGTCCCCCTTTGTAATTTTTACCAAAATTTGGCAAAATATTTAACATACTCAGACATAAATAGTAAGCGTACACGTACATAAGCATTATTGAACCATAAGTACATCGTTAAACCGTCATTAAGCATACTCAAGTGTACATAGTTCGATCCACCCCACATCTCATCTCACATGCGACCGGCACAATCCTGAAGCTTCTCCAGGTACTCGGCGTACGCGCCGTGCGCCACCCTATGAGAATACTTCTTCTTGAAGGAGCCAACGGTCCGTCCTCTTGCATGCGCCAGAACACTTAGATACGCGTCATGAAACTTCTGGTTGCAAAATGGGCGTCCATAGCCGCCATTCCAGGTCCTAATACGTCTGTTATGCATTCCCGCATAAAGCTCCCTCAGGATTTGCCTCTTGTACCTCCTTTGGCCATCTTCATCCTCACTGTCCACATCGTCAGACAGCACCTATATAAATAGTAAAACAAATTTGGCATCAAGTCAATGACTACATGCCGTGAAGTAGGATTATAAATTTATGGCTATTTATTTATACATATCCAGAGATCATGGTTCGTTTTTTAAGCACACTCGTCTATGTACAGACCAATCTTGAAGAAAATAATGGCACAAACATATGTAGGTCATTCAAAATCAATTGTCAAGCCCTGGCTAGGAATTATAAGCACGAACACTAGCCCTAGTCGGATTACTAGTAGAAATCATTTGCAGAGATGAATCAACTAATCACTTATCACCTGTACCATTCAAATAATCAATACACTACATGGATCTAACGAAACTTACTTAGATTTCATGGATTGGGAGAACATAACCATAGAATTTCTATTCCAAAAAGGGGAAGCAGGAGTAACCAGAGAAACCCTATGATCTATTTGACACATAAATGGGTATAGATGACTAACTAGCTGTCCGTCGTTGTCAGAGTTGTCGCCGGAGTGGTCGTCGGAGTCGTTGCCAGAGTGGTCGTCGGAGTCGGTGTGGAACCCCTCCTCCGGCTGTGGAAGCTCGACGATGTCAGGGTGTAGCGATAGCTCACTGGCGGTGACGGCAACCTCTGTCTCCATCTCCACGCCGTGCTCCGGTGCTTTAGCAGCCCCGGCGTCGCCACTCCCTCCGATGGGGTGCTCCGACGGCATCCTCATACACTGAAAGCTTTGAGGACTGAGAGCGGCGTCGAGGATGCAAGCAGAGAGAGAGGATTGTGTGTGTGTAGCGAGGATGGGGGTGCGGCCGCTCGGGCGCACCATTAATATGGAGTTGTGGGAGAGAGGCGGGCGACGGTCAAACCGATGGCTCGCCTCCCGGTGAGCATGTGCACCGGACTGCTGGCATGCCTACCAAAGTTTCACACAGCTACTCGCATGCCTCCCGATGACACTGCACGGCGAGCACGCCTCCATCAATTCACACACCTGCACGCACGCCTCCCCGTCTGCCTGCGTGACGGACTGCTCGCATGCATCCCGTCAACTCACGCCTGCTCGCACGGCGCACGGGTCGCGCGGCGACACGTATATTGTTTTTCTATTTGGATGATTAATGTTGTCACTTTATTGCTTAACCGAAGCATGGCATGTATACATTGTTGGTATAACGCTCACGGTTCAAATAAATAATCCGTTTAGGATATTGGTTCCCAATTATTATTAATAATCTCCCGTCTGTAATTAGATAAATATTACATCAAAACTTGTCTCAAATTTGACAAAAAGTACAATGCCACTTTATATTGGTGTCCATATGACAACATGATAAGTTTCATGAACTTCAAATAAGTTTTGGATGTACTAGAATTTAAAAATCAAGATTCTCAATGCTTGAAATTTGTTACACGGGGAGTAAACATGCACCCAGTGAGACACATGTGTTTTTGCAATCCATTTAGGTGCACTGTCACGTGTGCATGTAGCTCAAATTTGATTTTTGCACATTATACCCATAGAAAATCAATCAATCGATGTACTAAAACGCCTTAATGATCTCTGTGATTTTTCTGAAATTAAAA
Source organism: Triticum urartu (assembly GCF_056163025.1). Taxonomy (NCBI): domain Eukaryota; kingdom Viridiplantae; phylum Streptophyta; class Magnoliopsida; order Poales; family Poaceae; genus Triticum; species Triticum urartu. The sequence goes on from NC_141879.1 coordinate 576,238,182, forward strand.
CGTCGCTCCTTTGGGTGTGTGCATCTGGGGGTGGCGGGTGGCTCGCAGTACACTACGAGTTGTAAGCCACTATGTGGGTTGGCCGTTTTGTTAGGCAGGCCGATGCCACATCAGAGTCGTGAAATCGTTATTTAAAATATTACACAACCCTTTCATACATAAATGTTTTGGCCACATGCAGTCGATGGTTGTCCTACATAACACTCGATACTCACGTGTGACGCTTTCTATGGGCCCGCGAGGTCATCCCGGTAGTGAGGTTAATTTGACCAGCAAGGTAGAATCTCTTTTGTTTGTGTTATGGTGGTATATAGTACGTGTCGAAGAGGTGGGAGGGGACTAGTATATATACTATACGCATTAATTCGTGAACAAGTACACCTCACTCGGTGTCGGGACTTTTTGGTTTCTGAGGCACGTGCCACATCAAAATTGTGAAATTGGTTATTCAAACATCACACAACACCTTTTCGGGCCACATGCATATCCTAGCTAGGACACTCACGTGTGACGCTTCCATCTGTGGGCCCACGAGGCCATCGTCGATGCATGCATGCATCACTTTGACCTACATCGGGAGAGGTTAATTAATTTCACCATCGATGAGGATTATTTTGGGTTGTACATATATTACGTCATGAGCATATAGTATGCGGTGAAGAGGGGGAAGGGGACCATCATATGTAGTACGCTTGATATGAACCTCGCTCTGTGTGGGTGCATGGTTTACGGGTTTTGAGGCATGTGGCACATTAAAGTTGGGCATTTTGGGTATTCAACATATATATGTTTGGCCCACATGCAAAGCGGTGGTGGTTGTCCTCTCGCACCCACTTAAGCGATTATCAGCGACATCGATGCTCTCCATCTGTGGGCCCGCTTGGTCCACCACTACCTTTTGCCTGACAACAACAAAGGTTAATTTGACTTAGGAGGGGATTATTATTTTTTCTCTGGGATGACATGCATGATACTGTTTGAGCACACACACATGCATGTGTATGTATGAATCCCTCCCATCGAGTCGAAGTGGCTAGTACAACGACACATCATGAACTGATCTTGCTCTGTGTGGGGAGCTAGTGTATGATTTTTGACGCACGCGCCACATCAATGTTGTGTATTCAAACATGCATGCACGCATCACCTCCATACATATGCATGTAGTGGTTTCCTTCGAACGATACACTCCCTCGCGTGGTTATCAGCGACAAGCCTATATATTCATGGGCCTGCGTGGACATCCATGATCACCTTGACCAACAACAAGATAGGTTACCATGGCGGATTCTTCATTTGGTTGATGTTAACGTAGTATAGGTCATGGTGAGATTCAGACCTTAAGTTTGAGCACATATACTATGCACGCATGCATGCATGAATCCCTGTCGTTGGCTTGAAGTGTGGTGTAACATACATATGCATCGTCAACCTAACCCTCACTCAGTGTGGGGATTTCTAGTTCGAAATCACGGTGCCACATCAAAGTTGTTCCATTGTTACTCAAAAACAAACCTCTCCATACATATGTTTGGGCCACACACATGCAGTGGTTGTCTTCGGGGACTAGCTACTTGCGTGATTATTGTCGAGCTAACCCATCTCCAGGGTCGCATAGAGGGCCATCACTTTGACCAACAACAAGAGAGAGGTTGTACGACCAAGGTGGATTATTGTTGGTCCGTTTTACGATCCATCTTGGTGAGATATATGCCTCTCTGGCCTGCCGATTGAAAGTGTGTGTGTGTGTGTGGGGGGGGGGGGGGGGTTGCTACTTCACACTTTGCTAGGGTGAACCTCGGTTGGGGGGGGCATGCATTCATAGCTTAGGATTCCCTTCGTGGTGACACGAGGGGGGTGGGGAGCTGATACGTCCATTTTGCATCATGCTTTTATATCGATATTTATTTCATTATGGGTTGTTATTACACATTATGTCACAATACTTATGCCTATTTTCTCTTATTTTACAAGGTTTAATAAAGAGGGAGAATGCCGGCAGCTGGGATTTAGGGCTGGAAAAGGAGCAAATATTAGAGACCTATTCTGCACAGCTCCAAAAGTCCTGAAACTTCACGGAAGCTATTTCCAGAATATATAAAAAATACTGAGCGCAAGAAGTTCCAGAGGGGGGCCACACCCTGGCCACGAGGGTGGGGGCGCGCCCTACCCCCTGGGCGTGCCCCCTGCCTCGTGGGCCCCCTAGTGGCCCTCCGATGCCCATCTTCTGCTATATGGAGTCTTTCGTCGAGGAAAAAATCATAAGCCAGCTTCCGGGACGAGACTCCGCCGCCACGAGGCAGAACCTTGGCGGAATCAATCTAGGGCTCCAGCGGAGCTATTCTGCCGGGGAAACTTCCCTCCGGGAGGGGGAAATCATCACCATCGTCATCACCAACGATCCTCTCATCGGGAGGGGGTCAATCTCCATCAACATCTTCACCAGCACCATCTCCTCTCAAACCCTAGATCATCTCTTGTATCCAATCTTTGTATCCAAACCTTAGATTGGTACCCGTGGGTTGCTAGTAGTGTTGATTACTCGTAGTTGATGCTAGTTGGTTTACTTGGTGGAAGATCATATGTTCAGATCCATTATGCATATTAATACCCCTCTGATTATGAACATGAATATGCTTTGTGAGTAGTTATGTTTGTTCCTGAGGACATGGGAGAAGTCTTGCTATTAGTAGTCATGTGAATTTGGTATTCGTTCGATATTTTGATGAGATGTATGTTGTCATCCCTCTAGTAGTGTCAAGTGAACGTCGACTACATGACACTTCACCATTGTTTGGGCCTAGAGGGAGGCATTGGGAAGTAATAAGTAGATGATGGGTTGCTAGAGTGACAGAAGCTTAAACCCTAGTTTATGCGTTGCTTCGTAAGGGGCTGATTTGCATCCATATGTTTCATGCTATGGTTAGGTTTACCTTAATGCTTCTGTTGTAGTTGCGGATGATTGCAATAGAGCTTAATCATAAGTGGGATGCTTGTCCAAGTAAGGACAGTACCCAAGCACCGGGCCACCCACATATCAAATTATCAAAGTACGGAACGCAAATCATATGATCGTGATGAAAACTAGCTTGACGATAATTCCCATGTGTCCTCGGGAGTGCTTTACATCATATAAAAGTTTGTCCAGGCTTGTCCTTTGCTACAAAAAGGATTGGGCCATCTTGCTGCACCTTACTTACTTTTATTACTTCCTACTCGTTACAAATTACCTTATCACAAAACTATCTGTTACCGATAATTTCAGTGCTTGCAGAGAATACCTTACTGAAAACTGCTTATCATTTCCTTCTGCTCCTCGTTGGGTTCGACACTCTTACTTATCGAAAAGCTATGATAGATCCCCTACACTTGAGGGTCATCAAGACTCTTTTCTGGCGCCATTGCCGGGGAGTGAAGCGCCTTTGGTAGGTGGAATTTGGTAAGGAAAAATTTATATAGTGTGCTAAAATTTACTGTCACTTGTTACTATGGAAAGCAATCCTTTGAGGGGCTTGTTCGGGGTATCTTCACCCCGGCCGGTAGAGCAAATAGTTGCTCCTCAACCTACTGAAAATGAAAATGTTTACTTTGAAATTCCTTCGGGTATGCTAGAGAAACTGCTAGCTAATCCTTTTGCAGGAGATGGAACATTGCATCCCGACTTACACTTACTCTATGTGGATGAAGTTTGTGGATTATTTAAGCTTGCAGGTATGCCCAATGATGTTATCAAGAAGAAGGTCTTCCCTTTATCTTTGAAGGGAGATGCATTGACATGGTATAGGCTATGTGATGATATGGGATCATGGGACTACAAACGGTTGAAATTGGAATTCCATCAGAAGTTTTATCCTATGCATCTTGTTTATCGTGATCGTAATTATATATATAATTTTTGGCCTCGCGAAGGAGAAAGCATCGCTCAAGCTTGGGGAGGCTTAAGTCAATGTTATATTCATGGCCCAATCATGAGCTCTCAAGAGAAATGATTATTCTAAATTTTTATGCTTAGCTTTTTGACAACAATCGCTCCATGCTCGATACTTCTTGTACTGATTCCTTTATGATGAGGACTATTGAATACAAATGGAATTTATTGGAGAGAATTAAATGCAACTCTGAAGATTGGGATCTCGACGAAGGTAAGGAGTCAGGTATAACACCTAAGTTTGATTGTGTTAAATCTTTTATGGATACCAATGTTTTCCGTAAATATAGCACTAAATATGGACTTGACTCTGAGATAGTAGCTTCTTTCTGTGAATCCTTTGCTACTCATGTTGATCTCCCTAAGGAGAAGTGGTTTAAATATAATCCTCCCATTGAAGTAAAAGTAGTTGCACCTATTAAAGTTGAAGAAAAGACTATCACTTATAACGATCCTATTGTTCCTACTGCTTATGTTGAGAAACCACCTTTCCCTGTTAGAATAAAGAATCATGCTAAAGCTTCAACTGTGGTCAACAAAAGCAATATTAAGACACCTAAACCCCCCGATCAAGTTAAAGTTGAACCTAATGTTGCTATGGTTAAAGATCTCTTGGTCGATAATATTAATGGGCAGGTTATTTACTTCTGTGATGAGACTGCTAGAATTGCTAAACCTGGTGCTAAGGATAAGCATAGACCTGTGGTAGGCATGCCTGTTATTTCTGGTAAAATAGGAGATCATTGTTATCATGGCTTGTGTGATATTAGTGCTAGTGCGAGTGCAATGCCTATTTCCTTATACAAAGATATTATGCATGGTATTGCACCAGCTAAGATAGAAGGTATTGATGTTACCATTAAGCTTGCTAATAGAGATACTATTTCACCAATTGGGGTTGTTAGAGATGTTGAAGTCTTGTGTGGGAAGGCTAAATATCCTGCTGATTTTCTTGTTCTTGGTTCCCCTCAAGATAGCTTTTGTCCCATTATATTTGGTAGACCCTTCTTGAATACTGTTAATGCTAAGATAGACTGCAATAAGGATATTGTCTATGTTGGTTTAGGGGATATGTATCATGAGTATAATTTTTCCAAATTTCATAGACAACCCCATGATAAATAATTGCCTAGTAAAGATGAAATTATTGGTCTTGCTTCTATCGTCGTGCCTCCTACTGATCCATTAGAACAATATTTGCTAGACCATGAAAATGATATGTTCATGAATGAAAGAAGGGAAATAGATGAAGTATTCTTTAAATAGGGTCCTATTTTGAAACACAATTTGCCTGTTGAAATCCTAGGGGATCCTCCTCCACCCAAGGGTGATCCCGTGTTTGAGCTTAAACCATTACCTGATACTCTTAAATATGCTTATCTTGATGAAAAGAAAATATATCTTGTTATTATTAGTGCTAACCTTCCAGAGAAGGAAGAAGAGAGATTATGGAAAACACTGAAGAAGCATCGTGCTGCTATTGGATATACTCTTGATGATCTTAAGGGCATTAGTCCCACTCTATGTCAACACAATAAATTTGGAGGAAGACGCCAAACCAGTTATTGATCATTAACGACGGCTGAATCCTAAGATGAAAGAAGTGGTAAGAAAGGAAATATTAAAGCTCCTTGAGGCAGGTATAATTTATCCCATTGCTGATAGTCAGTGGGTAAGTCCTGTCCATTGTGTCCCTAAGAAGGGAGGTATTACCGTTGTTCCTAATGATAAAGATGAATTGATCCCACAAAGAATTATTACAGGCTATAGGATGGTAATTGATTTCTGCAAATCAAATAAGGCTACTAAAAATATCATTACCCTTTGCCTTTCATTGATCAAATGCTAGAAAGATTATCCAAAAATACATATTTTTGCTTTCTAGATGGTTACTCTGGCTTCTCTCAAATACCTGTGTCAGCTGATGATCAATCAAAGGCCACTTTTACTTGCCCTTTCGGTACTTTTGCTTATAGACGTATGCCTTTGGTTTATGTAATGCACCTGCTACCTTTCAAAGATGCATGATGGCTATATTCTCTGACTTTTATGAAAAGATATGTGAGGTTTTCATGGACGATTTCCCCGTTTATGGATCCTCTTTTGATGATTGCTTAAGCAACCTTGATTGAGTTTTGCAGAGATGTGAAGAACCTAATCTTGTCTTGAATTGGGAGAAATGCCAATTTATGGTTAATGAAGGTATTGTCTTGGGGAATAAAATTTCTGAAAAAGGTATTGAAGTTGATAAGGCTAAAGTTGATGCTATTGAAAAGATGCCGTGTCCGAAGGACATTAAAGTTATAAGAAGCTTCCTCGGCCACGCCAGTTTTTATAGGAGGTTCATTAAGGACTTCTCAAAAATTTCTCGGCCTCTGACTAATCTATTACAAAAAGATATTCCTTTTGTCTTTGATGATGATTGCGTAGAAGCATTTGAAATACTTAAGAAAGCATTGATTTCTACACCTATTGTTCAGCCACCTGATTGGAATTTACCCTTTGAAATTATGTGTGATGCTAGTGATTATGATGTAGGTGCTGTTCTAGGGCAAAGAGTTGATAAGAAATTAAATGTTATTCAATATGCTAGTAAAACTCTAGACAACGCCCAGAGAAATTATGCTACCACTAAAAAGGAATTCTTAGCAGTTGTATTTGCTTGTGATAAGTTTAGACATTATATTGTTGATTCTAAAGCGACTATTCATAATGATCATGCTGCTATTAAATACCTTATGGAAAATAAAGATGCTAAACCTAGACTTATTAGATGGGTTCTATTCCTACAAGAATTTGATTTGCATATTATTGATAGAAAGGGAGCTGAGAACCCCGTTGCAGACAACTTGTCCAGGTTAGAAAATGTTCTTGATGACCCACTACCTATTGATGATAGCTTTCCTGATTAACAATTAAATGTCATAAATGCCTCTTGAACTACTCCATGGTATGCTGATTATGCTAATTATATTGTTGCTAAATTTATACCACCTAGTTTCACATACCAGTAAAAGAAAAAGTTCTTCTATGATTTGAGACATTACTTTTGGGATGACCCACATCTTTATAAAGAAGGAGTAGATGGTGTTATTAGACATTGTGTACCTGAGCATGAATAGGAATAGATCCGACGCAAGTGTCACTTCGAGGCTTATGGAGGACACCATGCTGGAGATAGAACTGCACACAAGGTATTGAAATCCGGTTTTTATTGGCCTACTCGCTTCAAGGATGCCCGTAAGTTTGTCTTGTCTTGTGATGAATGTCAAAGAATTGGTAATATTAGTAGACGTCAAGAAATGCCTATGAATTATTCACTTGTTATTGATCCATTTGATGTTTGGGGCTTGGATTATATGGGACCTTTTCCTTCCTCTAATGGGTATACACATGTTTTAGTCGCTGTTGATTACGTTACTAAGTGGGTAGAAGCTATTCCAACTAGTAGTACTGATCATAACACCTCTATTAATATGCTTAAAGAAGTTATTTTCCCGAGGTTTGGAGTCCCTAGATATTTAATGACTGATGGTGGTTCACATTTTATTCATGGTGCCTTTCGTAAAATGCTTGCTAAGTATGACGTTAATCATAGAATTGCATCTCCTTATCACCCACAGTCTAGTGGTCAAGTAGAATTGAGTAACAGAGAGATCAAATTAATTTTGCAAAAGACTGTTAATAGATCTAGAAAGAATTGGTCCAAGAAACTTGATGATGCACTATGGGCCTATAGAACTGCATATAAAAATCCTATGGGTATGTCTCCGTATAAAATGGTTTATGGTAAAGCATGTCACTTACCTCTTGAATTAGAACATAAAGCATATTGGGCCATTAAAGAGCTCAACTATGACTTCAAACTTGCCGGTGAGAAGAGGTTATTTCACATTAGCTCACTTGATGAATGGAGAACCCAGGTTTATGAAAATGCCAAGCCATTTAAAGAAAAAGTTAAAAGATGGCACGACAAAAGGATACAAAAGCGTGAGTTCAATGTAGATGATTATGTATTGCTATACAACTCTCATTTAAGATTTTTTGCAGGAGAACTTCTCTCTAAATGGGAAGGTCCTTACGTTATCGAGGAGGTCTATCGTTCCAGTGCCATAAAAATCAACAACTTTGAAGACACAAATCCGAGGGTGGTAAACAGTCAAAGAATCAAACATTATATCTCAGGTAATCCCATAAATATTGAAACTAATATTATTGAAACCATAACCCCAGAGGAATACATAAGGGACACTTTCCGGAACGTTTCAGACTCCGAAAAGGAATAGGTACGTGGTACGGTAAGTAAACCGACTCCAAAACAGTTCTAATGGCAATATTTCTTCATTTTGGAATATTTAGAAAAATAGGAAAATAAGCAACAGACCAGAAAGGACACGAAGCTCCCATGAGGGTGGGAGGTGCGCCCTACCCCCTGGGCACGCTCCCTGCCTCGTGGGCACCTCGCGTGCTCTCCGGACTCGGTTTTCTTGCACGATACTTCTTTTGGTCGGTAAAAATTCATTATATAATCTCCCGAAGGTTTTGACCACCGTATCACACAAATATCTCTTGTCTTTGTTTCGAGCTATTTTCTGTCAGGGTTGTCAAGGCCAGGCATTATGTCGTCTCCCTCCTCCAACAATGGTGACAACGATGCTTGGCTAATGAAGATAGAGCTGAAGAGGGAAGAACCTATGGAGATCAACAAGGATGAAGGGATCAAGAAGACCACGGAGGACCTAGTTCCGGCAGCAGAAGACATCCTTCAACTTGATCACAATCTTCTTACCCCAACTGAGATCGAGGCTTTCAAGATGATTGAGTTAGCCCGTATACAAAACAAGTATCTCACACGTGAAAATATTTTGTTGAAGGAGCATATCATCGCACTCAACGGCATTATCCGCAAGTTGGAGGACCTCCTACGCTCGATGTGCGACTATCCATCATCAACAACTCCACCTTCTTCACCAACAAAGAAGAACTGAGTATCTGGTATGGGCACTCCCCTTGGCAACTGCCAAGCTCGGGGGAGTGCCCTGGTATGGTATCACCATCACTTTTATCTTTACCGTTTTTGTTAGTTAGATCCTTTTGGTAATATCTTGATCTAGCAGAATAAAGTTTTAGTATGATCTAGTTGTGAGTTTTTGCTTTATGATCCCTCTATGTAATCGAGTCAGTGAGCTATATAATAAAGATTAGCATCCAGTCAAGGGCTTGATTATTTTGCTATGATCTCGAGGGAATAAAATAAAAGAGAAGAAATAAAAAGAAGTAAATAGATCATATGGATCTTATGGAGAGTAATGAGCTCACATATAAAGAGTGTGATGAATAAAAGTTGTTGAGAGTTGACAAACATAGTTTTGGTGATCGTTGCAATTCATAGGAAGTAATAAATAAAGAGAGGTTCACATATAAATATACTATCTTGAACATCTTTTGTGATTGTGAGCACTCATTAAAGTATGACATGCTAAGAGTTGATGTTGGACAAGGAAGACAATGTAATGGGTTATGTTTTCTTACATCTGAGATAAATTATATTGTCATGGATCATCCAACATGTTGATCTTGCCTTTCCCTCTCATGCTAGCCAATTTCTATGCACCAAGTAGAGATACTACTTGTGCTTCCAAATATCCCTAAACCCAGTTTTGCCATGAGAGTCCACCATATCTACCTATGGATTGAGTAAGATCCTTCAAGTAAGTTGTCATCGGTGCAAGCAACAAAAATTGCTCTCTAAATATGTATGACTTATTAGTGCGGAGAAAATAAGCTTTATACGATCTTGTGATATGGAAGAAATAAAAGCGACGGACTGCATAATAAAGGTCCATATCACAAGTGGCAATATAAAGTGACGTTCTTTTGAATTAAGATTTTGTGCATCCAACCATAAAAGCGCATGACAACCTCTTCTTCCCTCTGCGAAGGGTCTATCTTTTCCTTTTATCTTCTACCTTGCACAAGAATCATGGTGATCTTCACCTTTCCTTTTTACGTTTTATCCTTTGGCAAGCACAATATGTTGGAAAGATCCTGATATATATAGCTAATTGGGTGTGAGTCTTCATGAACTATTATTGTTGACGTTACCCTTGAGGTAAAACGTTGGGAGGTAAAACTATAAGCCCCTATATTTCTTTGTGTCCGACTAAAACTTCATACCCATAAATATTGCGTGAGTGTTAGCAATTGTGAAAGACTAAAAGATAGTTGAGCATGTGGACTTGCAGAAAAGCTCTTATATTGACTCTTTCCTATATTATGATAAATTGCAATTGCCTCAATGACTGAGATTAGAGTTTGTTGGTTCTCAATGAAGTTTATGATTCATACTTGAAATTGTGATTGAATTGTTACTTTAGCATAAGAGATCATATGACAATATATATATATATATATATATATGTGTTGCTGTTCTAAAAATGATCATGATGTCCTCATGTTCGTATTTTATTTTTATCGACACCTCTATCTCTAAACATGTGGACATATTTTTCGATTTCGGCTTTCGCTTGAGGACAAGCGAGGTCTAAGCTTGGGGGAGTTGATACGTCCATTTTGCATCATGCTTTTATATCGATATTTATTGCATTATGGGCTGTTATTATACATTATGTCACAATACTTATGCCTATTCTCTCTTATTTTACAAGGTTTAAATAAAGAGGGAGAATGCCGGCAGCTGGGATTCAGGGTTGGAAAAGGAGCAAATATTACAGACCTATTCTGCACAGCTTCAAAAGTCCTGAAACTTCACGGAAGCTATTTCCAGAATACATAAAAAATATTGAGCGCAAGAAGTTCCAGAGGGGGGCCACACCCTGGCCACGAGGGTGGGGGCCGCGCCCTACCCCCGTGGGCACGCCCCCTGCCTCGTGGGCCCCCTGGTGGCCCTCCGAAGCCCATCTTATGCTATATGGAGTCTTTCGTCGAGGAAAAAAAATCATAAGCCAGCTTTCGGGATGAGACTCCGCCGCCACGAGGTGGAACCTTGGTGGAACCAATCTAGGGCTCCAGCGGAGCTATTCTGCCAGGGAAACTTCCCTCCGGGACAGGGAAATCATCACCATCGTCATCACCAACGATCCTCTCATTGGGAGGGGGTTAATCTCCATCAACATCTTCATTAGCACTGTAACATCCCAAAATTTCAATTTGGAATGTTATACATAGATCATTCTTGCATATCATATTTTATTGCATTTCGTCTCGCGATCCTTGAAATCCTAAGCAATTCAAGGACCCTCGGAGAGAGTTGGGGATTTCCCCGGTTTCCAAATTTGATTTTATCAAATTTTAAAGCGAGGATTTTGGTTTTAATTATTTTTCTCTCCGAAAATATTTAATATTAAAGTATATGAGAAGAGATAATATGACTTCTCCAAAATAAATGAAATATTGGAGGAAAAATATTAAAATCAATATTTGTTTTTATTTGGATTTTATTGCAATTTTGTTTGCATTAGAAAAATTGCACATTTTCAAAATTGCATTTTAGGGCCAAGAAAATGTTCATCTCGTTCTAAATATTTCATTTAGACGGCGAAAATTTGTTTTGGCATTTTTAGATTTTGATTTTATTTTCTAGGATTTTACTTAGTTTCGGCGGAATTATTTAAAAAAACAAAAAAAGTTTCCGGACCTAGCTGGGCCGAAGCCCAGCCGGCCCGTCCCGCCGCCGTCTCCCTCGCGTGCGCCGCCGTGCGCAGCATGGACGCCGAGGGGAGTCTGAGCCGGACTCCTACCCGGACGCCCCCTTGCCCAAGCCACGCTGCGCCTCCCCCCTTTAAATACCACCGCCCCCACCCCGCCTCGCCGCGCCTCCCCCCTTTAAATACCGCCGCCACCACCCCACCCCGCCTCGCCACCACCACCGCCGCTAGCTCCGCCACCCGCAGCCCGCGCCGCCGCCGAGCCGCCTCGCCGCCGCCGCCTGATCCCTGCCGGAGCCGCACCCCGCCGAATCCGACGAGGTAGCGCGCCGTCGCCATCGGTTTTTTTAGAAAACCGATTTGGTTTTAAAAAAACCCTAGCTCGTTTTTTCGGTTCGTCGGTTCTTCCCGGTTTTTCTTTTTAGCGGACGTTCGTCCGGACGTTCCTTTTAACGAACGATTTTCGCCCGTTAGTTACAGATAACGAACGCTCGTTCGTTAGCCTGTTCGTCAGTTTTCTTTTATCGGATTTTTCCGCGATTATTCCTGATCCGATCTTTGTTCTAGTTTATCTTTTCGCTCGTTAGTCGGAATCAGGCGATTCAAGCGCCTAGATCTTTGTCTCGAGACCCTCTTTCCGCTTAACCAACTTGCACAAGTTTTTGCTGCTGTAAAATTTGACCTATGTCCAGATTAGTAAACGGATCTTGTTTCTTTCGCCGTTTGAGTTTCGTTGCTCCGTTTGATTTGATTCTTTTTGCAAACCGGAGCTCTTAAGTTGAACTTTCTGGTTAGATCTTCTTATTTGAGTTTTACCCATGCTTCTTATCTTGATTGCTTATGTATGCTATTGTTTGTTTGTGATAGAATTCCCGGAGTGCGAAGCGTGTTATTTGGAGTCTCTAGGTTACGCGGATCGTCATCAAGGCAAGTAACACTTTGATCATACCCCTTTATCACCCAGTTTTTATGCATTAGTTCCAATCCTCAAACATTGCATGGTTAGGATGTCATTAACATGTGGGTTGGGAAGTAGTTGATGAGGTAGAACCTATTATCCTGTTACATTCAAACCCTTGGGAGTTACTCTTACAAATTGCTTATATTGCTATGCTATGCTCGTAGACGAGGTTTGGGTGAGTGAAATCCATGATAGATGTGAGATTGTTAATTAATGGTTCAACTTAAGGTGGCAACTTAAATACACATCTGGGTGGATTGAGGCACCTGGAGTACCCAATGTTGCCTGTATTTTTTTGGAAATCCCGGAGTACCCGTGTGATGTTCCTATGGACCGCCACCAAGGATCAAAGGGAACTGAGATTATTCATGCTAGAAACTTCAGTGTGCAGCCACAAGCTATTATGGGCTCTAGCATAGTTGAGTAAGTTATGTGAAGCTCTTGAAGAGGTGGATCAGCAGGTAGTGGGATTGTAGGTTTGGTATGGTCTGCCCGGAGTAGAGAGTTAATGTTTCTGAAAGACTGTGTCTCGGTTATCCATTTCTCAAACACCATGTAGTGCGAGAAATCCAATGGAGGCGATCGAGTCTTGTGGGGGAAAGTGCGCAAACCTCTGCAGAGTGTACAAACTAATCATGGTTAGCCGTGTCCTCGGTTATGGACAATCTTGAGTATCTAGTACTTGGAGTATCTTAAGTATCTCATCACTCTAAAAGTAATATTGTTGGGTTGTTAATTACCTTAATTGGGATTGAGTTGGAGGAACCTTCTCAATGATGTTTCAACTACCATGATAGTTAAATTAAAATCTATTCCTTTGTTGCAGGGAAAAATTGGCTTTTCGCAAAAACTGTAGCCATAGAGCTTTCCACCAGCCAAATATGCATGTAGTGATAGCATTATTATGTTCTTGCTCTACTGTGTTACTTTGCCAGCATATTCCATATGTTGACCCGTTTTCGGGCTGCAACGTATTATGTTGCAGACTTTTCAGACAAGGAGTAAGGTTCGTTAGGTCATTGCCGTGCAGCTCAGCTATGCCTTTGGAATTGATGTACTCACTTTATCTTTCAAGCCTTGCGCTGTTATCGTATTAGATGGCCTTAAGCCATATTTATTGTAATAAGTTCTCTTTGGAGACATTCGATGTAATAAGTGTGTGATTGCTACTCTGTTATAAATCCTCGAGTACTGTGTGTGTCAGCATTACCGATCCAGGGATGACACTGAAGCACAGAGACTTGACCATTTGAGGTCGGGTCTCTACAAGATGGTATCAGAGCACACGATGAGTGTAGGACACGACCACTAAGCTAAAACCATAGATCACTATTCTCTTCTCATTTCTGACTCCTCTCCATTTTCTACTCTTTAAGATGGCAGACACAAGGAACAAGTTTGCACAACCGGATGAAGAAGCACCTTTTGGATGACACTTGAAGGAAGTCACTAGGTACCTGAACATACGAATACCAAGCTTCACCGCGACCTACAACGCCACTTTACCAGAAGAGGATCGATGGATGATTCAAGTTCAAATTCTAGGAAGGACCTTCACGCCAGTCACTAAACCCATAGAGTTTTCCTTTGATGCACCAACCTGGAGTCTAGGAAAGAGTATGGCAGCTCACATCACCATAGGACGCATTGGAGAAGTTTATCACAAGGAGCATAAGGATACTATCTACCAGATCTGTGGGCGCCGAGATGAGAAATGGGAGATGATCAGCACCAGGAAGGATAGATCAATTGCAGCTTTCATCCAGGAACTAAACCAACACATTCGACGCCAGGAGAAGCAGATGTGCGCAGGCATGATAGATCTGAAGAAGGCAATGACTAGGATCGTGGAACTTGAGGAAGAACTCAAGGCTACACGTGAAGATTATGAGGAGGAAACCGTCGTACTAGTGGAGAAGAATGACGACCTGATTAAAAAGATCGGAATATTCATGGGAGACCCCACACCAGTAGAAGAAGATGAAGAACCCAAGGAGATTCGCCCGGAGGACTACATCATCATCGACGACACCGACTCCGACCTTAGCGATGATGACTTTGAAGACGAAGCTGGAGCAGATATCATGGAGTTTGCAACCAAGGAATATTTTTAGTAGACCACCACATCAGTAGTAGTATTCCACCATGTAAATAGTATAGTCCGAGCACTTTTACGATAGTTAGACCGATTGTATGCCTTGCTTGATTGATTGAGTGAAATGTTTGTGTTTGTCTCATGTGCATATGGGTAGTGCTTTCTCATTAGACCTCATTCTATTCTAATCTCTCCCCTCTAAACCCATCAGATGCCTCCGAGACGTGACCCTAGATTTGCTTTCCCACCGGAGCTCACTCAGTTGATCCAACAGCAGAATACCCTGATGCAGTTGTTAGTTCAGAACCAAGGCAACAACAACAACAACAACAACAATCCACCACCACCACCACCAGTTGAAAACTTAGCCCGTTTTTTGAGGTTGCAGCCGCCGGTGTTTTCTAGTAGCACCGAGCCTATAGTAGCAGATGATTGGCTCCGCAGGATTGGAAGGGAGTTAACCACTGCATGATGTACTAATGCTGAGAAGGTGCGTTTTGCTGCACATCAGTTGGATGGACCAGCAACCTCATGGTGGGAGAATTACACTGTCACCTACCCTATATCCACGGCGACATGGGACCAGTTTCAGCAAGCATTCCGTATAGCCCATGTCGCAACTGGAGCCATGAATTTGAAGAAGCGTGAGTTTCGCAACCTACGCCAGGGGAACTGTACTATGGCTCAGTACGCAGATGAGTGTAGCAAGTTATCTCGCTATGCCCCTGATGATGTGGCCACAGATGCCGCAAAGCAGGAGAAGTTTATGGAAGGGCTGAATGATGAGATGAGTATGCAGTTGATGGTGGAAACATTCACCAACTACCAGGAGTTGGTAGATAAGGCTCTTATGATTGAAGGGAAGCAGCAGCAGATTGAGAGCCGTAAGAGGAAGTATGGACAAGGGAGGTATAACTCAGGAGCTCAGCAGAAGCCTCGCCTAACCCCGAACTCGGGAGGACTTGTCCATAACATGGAGGCCACACCCATAATGGAGGAAGTAACCATAATCATACTGGCCCTAGGAATGGGAATGGGAATGGAGCAAGTAACAATCAAAACCGCCCCAATCCAGCCACACCCACCAAGAGAGACCTAAGCCATGTTACTTGTTTCAAGTACGGGAAGACTGGACACTATGCCACAGAGTGCCCTGAAGGGAAGAATGGAAACGGAAATGGGAGTGCTGGGAAGAAGCCCAATCCATTCAACAAAGGACAAGTGAACCACGTTAACATGGAGGAGGTTGAAGAGCAGCCAGACGCGGTTATAGGTAAGTTTTTGGTTAAGTCATTTACCGCTCTTGTTCTTTTTGATACTGGTGCATCGCATTCATACATATCAAGGGAATTCGTGGATAAATTTAAACTACTGACCCAAACCCTTAGGACCCCTCTGTTAGTAAGCTCACCTGGAGCAGAGTATATGGCTAGTTGATGCTGCGACCAGATACCCTTGACCATTAGCAACCATGTTTTTCTGTCCGACCTAATTATCTTGGAGTCACAAGGATTGGATGTGATATTAGGAATGGACTGGATGTCAAAGTACGGAGGAAGCATTGGCTGTGCTAGTAAGTCAATTTGTCTCACCACCCCGTAGGGAAAAAGGATCGAGTATGTATCCAGGCATGCGCTAAGAAGTAGCCAAGTAAATACCCTCACGGGAGCTATTCAGGAGGAAGTGCCTGTAGTAAAGGATTACCTGGATGTTTTTCCAGAGGAGTTGCCAGGCATGCCACCGGACCGAGATATTGAGTTTTTGATAGAGCTATTGCCAGGCATAGGACCAATATCCAAGAGACCCTATAGGATGCCCGCGAATGATCTGGAGGAGATTAAGAAACAGATCAAGGAGTTATTGGAGAAAGGTTACATTTGATGGAGTGCATCACCATGGGGAACCCCGGTGCTTTTGGTTGAGAAGAAGGATAAATCCATAAGAATGGTTGTTGATTATCGAGCCTTGAATGAAGTGACGATTAAGAACAAGTACCCATTGCCGATGATCAATGATCTGTTTGACCAGTTGCAAGGAGCTAAGGTGTTTTCGAAGATCAATCTGCGATCAGGATATCATTAGTTGAAGATATGAGAAAAGGATATACCAAAGACAGCCTTCACCACATGGTACGGGCTATACGAATATACGGTCATGTCATTTGGATTGACTAACGCCCCTGCCTATTTCATGAGCATGATGAACAAAGTATTCATGGAATATTCGAATAAGTTTGTTGTGGTGTTCATTGATGATATAATGGTATATTCGAAGAACGAAGAGGAACACAAGGAGCATTTGCGTTTAGTTCTCGAGAAACTCAGGGAACATCAGTTGTATGCCAAGTTCAGCAAATGCGAGTTTTGGTTGAAGGAAGTCCGATTCCTTGGACATGTTATATAGGGAGAAGGTATAGCAGTAGATCCCACAAAGATTCAGTCAGTCACTGAATGGTTGGCACCCACTTCAGTTAGCGAGATCCGCAGTTCTCTTGGACTCGCAGGATACTACCATAGATTTATTGAGAATTTTTCCAAGATCGCGAAGCCCATGATAGAATTATTGAAGAAGGATACCAAGTTTAAATGGACGGAAGATTGTGAGGCAAGTTTCCAGGAGCTGAAGAAACGTTTGACTACAGCCCCAGTGCTGACACTGCCAGATATACGTAAGGATTTTCAAGTGTATTGCGACGCCTCTCGCTTAGGACTTGGAAGTGTGCTTATGTAGGACGGAAGAGTTGTTTCGTATACCTCACGACAACTAAAACCACACGAGTTAAATTATGCCACGCATGATTTGGAACTAGCAGCTATAGTGCATGCGTTGAAGACTTGGAGACATTACCTTATTGGAAACCATTGTGATGTGTACACGGATCATAAGAGTTTGAAGTACATTTTCACCCAGAAGGAACTGAACCTTAGGCAGAGAAGATGGTTGGAGCTTATAAAGGATTATGACATGAAGCTTCATTATCATATAGGCAAGGCCAATGTCGTAGCTGACGCTTTGAGCCGGAAGAGCTATGCTAATACCCTAATAAGCACGGGATTGCCGAAGGAGTTAGCAAAGGATCTGCGGGAATTTCGATTGGAGATTGTTCCTAGAGGTTTTGTTGCAACAATGGAGGTGCAGTCTACATTGTTGGAAAAAAATCGAGAAGCTCAGAAGGATGACAAAGAGATTGCCGAGATAAAGGAGAAAATGAGCAAAGGAAACGCCAAAGGTTTTCGTGAGGATGAGCACGACACCCTGTGGTTTGAGGACCGTGTTTATGTGCCCAATAACACAGAGATCAGGAAGTTAATACTTCAGGAGGCTCATGACTCACCATACTCGATACACCCCGGAAACACCAAGATGTATTTGGATTTGAAGGAACGTTTCTGGTGGACAGGGATGAAGAAGGATATCGCTGAGTATGTGGCTGTATGTGATGTATGTCAGAGAGTGAAGGCAGAGTATCAAAAGCCAACAGGATTGTTACAGCCTATGCCGATACCCGAATGGAAGTGGGATAAACTAGGCATGGATTTTATCACTGGATTGCCCAGGACCAAATCAGGATATGATTCTATATGGGTAGTAGTAGACCGTTTGACCAAAGTGGCACACTTTATCCCAGTGAAAACAACTTATACCAATGCCAAGTTGGCCAAGATATATATGATCAGGATCGTATGTCTGCATGGAGTTCCGAGGACCATCGTATCGGATAGAGGAGCACAGTTTACTTCAAAGTTTTGGCATCAGCTGCACCAGACTCTGGGAACGTGAATGGAGTTCAGTACAGCATTTCACCCGCAGACGGATGGACAGACCGAGAGAGTCAACCAGATTCTGGAAGACATGTTGAGAGCCTGTGCGCTAGATTATGGATCTAGTTGGGATGACAATCTGCCTTGCGCAGAGTTCTCATAAAACAATAGTTACCAAGCCAGTTTGAAAATGGCACTATTTGAAGCCTTGTACGGCCGAAGGTGCAGAACACCATTGATGTGGGATGAAGTTGGAGACCGACATTTATTTGGACCAGACTTGATCAAAGAGTCTGAGGAGAAGGTTAAACTAATTCGGGATAGACTGAAGATAGCTCAGTCTAGACAGAATAGTTATGCAGATTCGAAACGCAAGGAGCTAACCTATGAAATTGGAGACAAAGCATATCTGCGAGTATCACCTTTGCGAGGAGTGAAACGTTTTGGAGTTAAGGGAAAGTTAGCCCCGAGATTTGTAGGACCGTATCGTGTTTTGGAACGGATGGGAGAAGTGGCCTACAAGTGGAGTTACCTGAAGGACTGTCAGGAGTTCACGATGTGTTTCACGTTTCCCAGTTGAAGAAATGCCATGCTGAGATGGCCGACATACCGCTAAGAGATACCGTACCCTTGGAGGTGATTCGGTTGGACAATGACTTGACTTATGAGGAGAAGTCAGTCAAGATTTTGGAGTTTGCCAGTCGAGTCACCCGCAGCAAGGTTATTAAGTTTTGCAAAGTTCAGTGGAGCCACCATACCGAGGACGAAGCCATGTGGGAACAAGAGGATGATCTTCACAAAGACCACCCACACCTATTTTCTAGCCAACCCGAATCTCGAGGTCGAGATTCATCTTAAGGGGGTAGGTTTGTAACATCCCAAATTTTCAATTTGGAATGTTATACATAGATCATTCTTGCATATCATATTTCATTGCATTTCGTCTCGCGATCCTCGAAATCCTAAGCAACTCAAGGACCCTCGAAGAGAGTTGGGGATTTCCCCGATTTTCAAATTTGATTTTATCAAATTTTGAAACGAGGATTTTGGTTTTAATTATTTTTCTCTCTGAAAATATTTCATATTAAAATATATGAGAGGAGATAATATGACTTCTCCAAAATAAATGAAATATTGGAGGAAAAATACTAAAATCAATATTTGTTTTTATTTGGATTTTATTGCAATTTTGTTTGCATTAGAAAAATTGCTAGTTTTCAAAATTGCATTTTAGGGCCAAGAAAATGTTCATCTCGTTCTAAATATTTCATTTAGACGGCGAAAATTTGTTTTGGCATTTTTAGATTTTGATTTTATTTTCTAGGATTTTACTTAGTTTCGGCGGAATTATTTAAAAAAACAAAAAAAGTTTCCGGACCTAGCTGGGCCGAAGCCCAGCCGGCCCGTCCCGCCGCCGTCTCCCTCGCGCGTGCCGCCGTGCGCAGCAGGGACGCCGAGGGGAGTCCGAGCCGGACTCCTCCCCAGGCGCCCCCTCGCCCAAGCCACGCCGCCCCTCGCCCCCTTTAAATATCGCCGCCCCCACCCCGCCTCGCCACCACCACCGCCGCCAGCCCCGCCGCCTGCCGCCGCCTACGCCGCCGCCGCCTGAGCCCCGCCGGAGCCGCACCCCGCCGGATCCGACGAGGTAGCACGCCGTCGCCGTCGTTTTTTTTAAAACCGATTTGTTTTTTAAAACCCCTAGCTCGTTTTTTTGGTTCGCCGGTTTTCCCGGTTTTTCTTTTTAGCAGACGTTCATCCGGACGTTCATTTTAACGAACGGTTTTCTCCCATTAGTTACAGATAACGAACGCTCATTCGTTAGCCTGTTCGTCAGTTTTCTTTTATCAGATTTTTCCGTGATTATTCCTGATCGCGATTCCTGATCCGATTTTCGTTCTAGTTTATCTTTTAGCTTGTTCGTCGGAATCAGGCGATTCAAGCGCCTAGATCTTTGTCTCGAGACCCTCTTTCCGCTTAACCAACTTGCACAAGTTTTTGCTACTGTAAAATTTGACCTAGGTCCAGATTAGTATACGGATCTTGTTTCTTTCGCTGTTTGAGTTTCGTTGCTCCATTTGATTTGATTCTTTTTGCAAACCGGAGTTCTTAAGTTGAACTTTCTAGTTAGATCTTCTTATTTGAGTTTTACCCATGCTTGTTAGCTTGATTGCTTATGTATGCTATTATTTGTTTGCGAAAGAATTCCTGGAGTGCTAAGCGTGTTATTTGGAGTCTCTAGGTTACGCGGATCGTCAGCAAGGCAAGTAACACTTTGATCATACCCCTTTATCACCCACTTTTATGCATTAGTCCCAATAATCAAACATTGCATGGTTAGGATGTCATTAACATGTGGGTTGGGAAGTAGTTGATGAGGTAGAACCTATTACCCTGTTACATTCAAACCCTTGGGAGTTAATCTTACGAATTGCTTATATTGCTATGCTATGCTCGTAGACGAGGTTTGGGTGAGTGAAATCCATGACAGATGTGAGATTGTTAATTAATGGTTCAACTTAAGGTGGCAACTTAAATGCACATCTGGGTGGATTGAGGCACCTGGAGTACCCAGTGTTGCCTGTATTTTTTGGAAATCCCGGAGTACCCGTGTGATCTTCCTATGGACCGCCACCCAGGCTCAAAGGGAACTGAGATTAATCATGCTAGAAACTTCCATGTGCAGCCACAAGCCATCTAGCTACTAACTATGGACCCGAAGGTCTGAGGTAAACTACTCACACTTCATCGGAGGGGCTAGGATGATGTAGAAGCCCTCCGTGATGACGGCCCTCTTCCGGCGGAGCTTGGGAATAGGCCCCAAGATGGGATCGCATGGATACAGAAAGTTGCGGCGGTGGAATTAGGGTTTTGGCTCCTGTTCTGATTGTTTGGGGGTACGTGTGTATATATAGGAGGAAGGAGTACGTCGGTGGAGCACCGAGGGGCCCACGAGGTAGGGGGCGTGCCCTAGGGGGGCGCCCCCCACCCTCGTGACCACCTCTTTGATCCCTTGCAGTAGGGTCCAAGTCTCCTGGATCACGTTCGGCGAGAAAATCACGTTTCCGAAGATTTTATTTCGTTTGGACTCCGTTTGATATTCTGTTTATCCGAAACACTGAAATAGGCAAAAAACAGCAATTCTGGGCTGGGCCTCCGATTAATAGGTTAGTCCCAAAAATAATATAAAAGTGGAAAATAAAGCCTAATATAGTCCAAAACAGTAGATGATATAGCATGGAGCGATCAAAAATTGTAGATACGTTGGAGACGTATCAGGCATCCCCAAGCTTAATTCCTGCTCGTCCCAGAGTAGGTAAATGATAAAAAGAGAATTTTTGATGCGGAGTGCTACTTGGCATAATTTCAATGCAAATCTTCTTAATTGTGGTATGAATATTCAGATTAGAAAGATTCAAGACAAAAGTTTACATTGACATAGAAAATAATAATACTTCAAGCATAGTAACAAAGCAATTATGTCTTCTCAAAATAACATGGCCAAAGAAAGTTATCCCTACAAAATCATATAGTCTGGCTATGCTCCATCTTCCCCACACAAAGTATTTAAATCATGCACAACCCCGATGACAAGCCAAGCAATTGTTTCATACTCTAACTTCTTCAAAACTTTTTCAATCTTCATGCAATACATGAGCGTGAGCCATGGATATAGCACTATAGGTGGAATAGAATGGTGGTTGTGGAGAAGATAAAAAAGAGAAGATAGTCTCACATCGACTAGGCGTATCAACGGGCTATGGAGATGCCCATCAATAGATATCAATGTGAGTGAGTAGGGATTGCCATGCAACGGATGCACTAGAGCTATAAATGTATGAAAGCTCAGCAAAAGGAACTAGTGGGTGTGCATCCAACTTGCTTGATCACGAAGACCTAGGGCAATTTGAGGAAGCCCATCATTGGAATATACAAGCCAAGTTCTATAACGTAAAATTCCCACTAGTATATGAAAGTGACAACATATGAGACTCTCTATATGAAGAACATGGTGCTACTTTGAAGCACAATATATGAGACTCGCTATATCATGGTGCTACTTTGAAGTACAAGTGTGGAAAAAAGGATAGTAGCATTGCCCCTTATTTATTTATTTATTTATTATTTTTTTGGGCCTTCTCTTTTTTTTCTTTGGCCTTGCTTTTTTTGGGGACAATGCTCTATTGAATGATGATCATCACACTTCTATTTATTTACAACTCAATGATTACAACTCGATACTAAAACAAAGTATGACTCTATATGAATGCCTCCGGCGGTGTACCGGGATATGCAATGAATCACGAGTGACAAGTATGAAATAATTATGAACGGTGGCTTTGCCACAAATACTATGTCAACTACATGATCATGCTAAGCAATATGACAATGGTGGATGTGTCATGATGCACTAGATGGTGGAAAGTTGCATGGCAATATATCTCGGAATGGCTATGGAAATGCCATAATAGGTAGGTATGGTGGCTGTTTTGAGGAAGGTATATGGTAGGTGTATGATACTGGCGAAAGTTGCGCGGTATTAGAGAGGCTAGCAAGGGTGGAAGGGTGAGAGTGCATATAATCCATGCACTCAACATTAGTCATAAAGAACTCATATACTTATTGCAAAAATTTAGAAGTTAACAAAGCAAAGTATTACGCGCATGCTCCTAGGGGGATAGATTGGTAGGAAAAGACCATCGCTCGTCCCCGACCGCCACTCATAAGGAAGACAATCAATAAATAAATCATGCTCCGACTTCATCACATAACGGTTCACCATACGTGCATGCTACGGGAATCACAAACTTCAACACAAGTATTCTTTACATTCACAACTACTCAACTAGCATGACTTTAATATTATCACCTCCATATCTCAAAACAATTATCATGCTTCAATCTTTTCTTAGTATTCAACACACTCAAAAGAAAGTTTCACAAATCTTGAATACCAAGCATATTATTATTAGGCAAATTACCATGCTATTAAGAGACTCTCAAATTAATTTAAGTGAAGCATGAGAGATCAATGGTTTCTTCAAAACGAATCCACCACCGTGCTCTAAAAGATCCAAGTGAAGCACATAGAGCAAAATTATAACGCTCAAAAGATATAAGTGAAGCACATAGAGCAAAATTATCTAGCTCAAAAGATATAAGTGAAGCACATAGAGCAAAATTATCTTGCTCAAAAAGATATAAGTGAAGCACATAGAGTATTCTATAAAATTTTAATTCATGTATGGCTCTCTCAAAAGGTGTGTACAGGAAATATGATTGTGGCATACTAACAAACAAAGACACAAATAATACAAGACGCTCCAAGCAAAACACATATCATGTTGGTGAATAAAAATATAGCTCCAAGTAAATTACCGATGGAAGTGGACGAAAGAGGGGATGCCTTCCGGGGGCATCCCCAAGCTTTGACTTTTTGGTGTCCTTGGATTATCTTGGGGGTGCCACGGGCATCCCCAAGCTTAGGCTCTTGCAACTCCTTGTTCCATGATCCATCAAAAGAATTCACCCAAAACTTGAAAACTTCACAACACAAAACTCAAAATAGAAAACTCGTGAGCTTCGTTAGCGAAAGAAAACAAAAGACCACTTCAAGGTACTGTAATGAACTCATTCTTTATTTATATTGGTGTTAAACCTACTGTATTACAACTTCTATATGGATTATAAACTATTTTACTAGCCATAGATTCATCAAAATAAGCAAACAACACACGAAAAACAGAATCTGTCAAAAACAGAACAGTCTGTAGTAATCTGTAGCTAGCGCAAGATCTGGAATCCCAAAAATTCTAAAATAAATTTCTGGACGTGAGGAATTTATCTATTAATAATCTGAAAAAAGAATTATCTAAATAGCACTCTTCAAATAAAAATGACAGCAGTTCTCGTGAGCGCTAAAGTTTCTGTTTTTTACAGCAAGTTCAACAAGACTTCCCCCAAGTCTTCCCAACGGTTCTACTTGGCACAAACACTAATTAAACAGCAAAAACACAACCAAAACATAGGCTAAATTAATTTATGTATTAATAAACAGGAGCAAAAAGCAAGGAATAAAAATAAAATTGGGTTGCCTCCCAACAAGCGCTATCGTTTAACGCCCCTAGCTAGGCATAACAAGCAAGAATAGATCTAGGTATTGCCATCTTTGGTAGGCCATCCATAAGTGGTTCTCATGATAGTTTCATAAGGTAATTTTATTTTCTTTCTTGGAAAGTGTTACATGCCCTTTTGAATGGAAATTTAAATCTAATATTCCCTTCCTTCATATCAATAATCACACCAACCGTTCTAAGGAAAGGTCTACCAAAAATAATAGGGCAAGAAGGATTGCAATCTATATCAAGAACAATGAAATCTACGGGCACATAATTACTATTTGCAACAATAAGAACATCATTAATTCTTCCCATAGGTTTCTTAATAGTGGAATCCGCAAGATGCAAGTTTAGAGAGCAATCATCAAGATTACGGAAATCTAGTAAATCACACCAAGTCTTGGGAATAGTAGAGACACTAGCACCCAAATCACACAAAGCATAAAACTCATGATATTTAATTTTAATTTTAATAGTTGGTTCCCACTCATCATAGAGTTTTCTAGGGATAGAAACTTTCAACTCAAGTTTTTCTTCATAAGATTGCATCAAGGCATCAACAATATGTTCGGTGAAGGCTTTATTTCGACTATAAGCATGTGGAGAATTTAGCACAAATTGCAACAAGGAAATACAATCAATCAAAGAGCAATTTTCATAATTAAATTCCTTGAAATCCAATATAGTGGGTTTAGCAACATCTATATTTTTATTTCTTTCAATCCCACTTTCATCAATTTCATCATTAAGATCTAAACACTCTGAATTTTTAGAACGCCTTCTAGGTAAAGGAAGATCATATTCAGTTTCATCAAGATTCATATTTCAAAATAAAGATTTAATAGGAGACACATCAATAACTTTTAGATCTTCATCTTGATTTTCATAGGAATTGGAAGAACATGCTTTAATAAAGGCATCTTTGGAAGCACACATCCTAGCGGTTCTTTCTTTACACTCATCAATTGAAATTCTCATGGCTTTTAGAGACTCATTAATATCATGCTTAGGTGGAATAGATCTAAGTTTCAAAGCATCAAGATCAAGAGCAATTCTATCAATGTTCCTAGCCAAATCATCAATCTTAAGCAATTTTTCTTCAATCATAGCATTAAAATTCTTTTGCGAAGAAATAAATTCTTTAATGTTAGATTCAAAATCAGAGGACATCTTATTATAATTTCCATAAGAGTTGTTGTAGGAATTCCCATAATTATTAGAAGGATTACTAGGATATGGCCTAGGATTAAAATTCCCTCTATAAGCGTTGTTACCAAAATTATTCCTACCAACAAAATTCACATCCATAGATTCATTGTTATTCTCAATCAAAGTAGACAAAGGCATATCATTAGGATCAGAAGAAACACTCTTAGTAGCAAATAATTTCATAAGTTCATCCATCTTTCCACTCAACACATTAATTTCTTCTATCGCATGCACTTTTTTATTAGAAGTTCTTTCAGTATGCCATCGAGAATAATTAACCATAATATTATCGAGGAGTTTAGTAGCATCTCCTAAAGTGATTTCCATAAAAGTGCCTCCCGCGGCCGAATCTAAAAGTTTTGTAGAAGAAAAATTCAATCCAACATAAAAAATTTGTATAATCATCCACAAATTCAAACCGTGAGTAGGGCAATTACGTATCATTAATTTCATTCTCTACCAAGCTTGTGCAACATGTTCATGATCAAGTTGTTTAAAGTTCATTATATCGTTTCTAAGAGAGATGATCTTAGCGGGAGGAAAATACTTAGAGATAAAAGCATCTTTGCACTTGTTCCATGAATCAATACTATTCTTGGGCAAAGACGAAAACCAAGCTTTAGCACGATCTCTAAGCGAAAAAGGAAATAGCTTCAATTTAACGACATCATTATTGGCATATTTTTTCTTTTGCATATCACATAAATCAACAAAGCTATTCAGATGAGTAGCGGCATCTTCACTAGGAAGGGCGGCGAATTGATCTTTCATAACAAGATTCAACAAAGCAGTATTAATTTCACAAGATTTAGCATCGGTAAGAGGAGCAATCGGAGTGCTAAGTAAATCATTATTATTGGTATTGGTGAAGTCACACAATTTGGTAGCATCTTGATCCATCGCGACAAACAAGCAATCTAACACACGGGCAAACAAAAAGCAAGCGGACAAAAAGAGGCAAATAGAGAGGGAGGATAGAGAGAGAGGGCGAATAAAACGGCAAGGGTGAATTGGGGGGGAGAGGAAAACGAGAGGCAAATGGCAAATAATGTAATGCGAGAGATAGGGATTGTGATGGGTACTTGGTATGTTGACTTTTTGCGTAGACTCCCCGGCAACGGCGCCAGAAATCCTTCTTGCTACGTCTTGAGCTTGCGTTGGTTTTCCCTGAAGAGGAAGGGATGATGCAACAGAGTAGCGTAAGTATTTCCCTCAGTTTTTGAGAACCAAGGTATCAATCCAGTAGGAGCCCATGCTCAAGTCCCTCGTACCTGCACAAAACGATAGCTACTCGCAACCAACGCGATTAGGGGTTGTCAAGCCCTTCACGATCACTTACGAGAGTGAGATCTGATAGATAGAATATTTTTGGCATTTTTGATATAAAGATGCAAAGTAAAAAGTAAAAGCAAAGTAAATAGCAAAAACAATATAAAAGCGATGGAGATTGATATGATGAGAATAGACCCGGGGCCATAGGTTTCACTAGTGGCTTCTCTCAAGAGAATAAGTATTCTACGGTGGGTGAACAAATTACTGTTGAGCAATTGATAGAATTGTGCATAATTATGAGAATATCTAGGCATGATCATGTATATAGGCATCACGTCCGTGACAAGTAGATCGAAACAATTCTGCATCTACTACTATTACTCCACTCATCGACCGCTATCCAGCATGCATCTAGAGTATTAAGTTAAAAACAGAGTAACGCCTTAAGCAAGATGACATGATGTAGAGAGATAAATTCATGCAATATGAAATAAACCCCATCTTGTTATCCTCGATGGCAACGATACAATACGTGCCTTGCTGCCCCTTCTGTCATTGGGTAAGGACACCGCAAGATCGAACCCAAAGCTAAGCACTTCTCCCATGGCAAGAACTACCAATCTAGTTGGCCAAACCAAATAGATAATTCGAAGAGACTTGCAAAGATAACCAATCATGCATAAAATAATTCAGAGAAGATTCAAATATTATTCATAGATAGACTTGATCATAAACCCATAATTCATCGATCTCAACAAACACACCGCAAAAAGAAGATTACATCGAATAGATCTCCACGAGAGAGGGGGAGAACTTTGTATTGAGATTCAAAGAGAGAGAAGAAGCCATCTAGCTACTAACTATGGACCCAAAGGTCTGAGGTAAACTACTCACACTTCATCGGAGGGGCTAGGATGATGTAGAAGCCCTCCGTGATGACAGCCCTCTTCCGGCGGAGCTCCGGAACAGGCCCCAAGATGGGATCTCATGGATACAGAAAGTTGCGGCGGTGGAATTAGGTTTTTGGCTCCTGTTCTGGTCGTTTGGGGGTACGTGTGTATATATAGGAGGAAGGAGTACGTCGGTGGAGCACCGAGGGGCCCATGAGGCAGGGGGCGCGCCCTAGAGGGGCGCCCCCCACCCTCGTGACCACCTCTTTGATCCCTTGTAGTAGGGTCCATGTCTCCTGGATCACGTTCGGCGAGAAAATCACGTTTCCGAAGATTTTGTTCCGTTTGGACTCCGTTAGATATTCTGTTTATCTGAAACACTGAAATAGGCAAAAAACAGCAATTCTGGGCTGGGCCTCCGGTTAATAGGTTAGTCCCAAAAATAATATAGAAGTGGAAAATAAAGCCCAATATAGTCCAAAACAGTAGATAATATAGCATGGAGCAATAAAAAATTATAGATACGTTGGAGACGTATCACTGACCCCTTTTTTGGGCTGCAACGTATTATGTTGCAGACTTTTCAGACAAGGAGTAAGGTTCGTTAGGTCATTGTCGTGCAGCTCAGCTATGTCGTTGGAGTTGATGGACTCACTTTATCTTCCAAGCCTTCCGCTGTTATCGTATTAGATGGCCTTAAGCCATATTTATTGTAATAAGTTCTCTTTGGAGAGATTCGATGTAATAAGTGAGTGATTGCTACTCTGTTATAAATCCTCGAGTACTGTGTGTGTCAGCATTACCGATCCAGGGATGACACTGAAGCACTGATACGTCTACAACGTATCTATAATTTTTGATTCCTCCATGCTATATTATCTACTGTTTTGAATGTTTATGGGCTTTATTGTACACTTTTATATCATTTTTGGGACTAACCTATTAACCCAGAGCCCAGTGCCAGTTTCTGTTTTTACCCTGTTTTAGGGTTTTGAAGAAAAGGAAAATCAAACGAAGTCCAATTGACTTGAAACATCATGGAACTCATTTTTGGAAGGAAAGAAGCCCAGAAGAATTGGAGTGCATGTCGGGAGATCTGCGAGGTGGTCACGAGGCAGGGGGGGCGCCCACCCCCCTGGGAGCGCCCTCCACCCTCGTGAGCCCCTTATGGCCCCCCTGACGTACTTCTTCCGCCTATATATCTCCATATACCCTAAAAACATCCGAGAGCACAATAGATCGGGAGTTCCGCCGCCAGAAGCCTCCGTAGCCACCGAAAGCCAATCTAGACCCGTTCCGGCACCCTGCCGGAGGGGGAAATCCTTCTCCGGTGGCCATCTTCATCATCCCGGTGCTCTCCATGACAAGGAGTGAGTAGTTCTCACTCGGGGCTGAGGGTATGTACCAGTAGCTATGTGTTTGATCTCTCTCTCCCTCTCTCGTGTTCTTGAGATGATACGATCTTGATGTATCGCGAGCTTTGCTATTATAGTTGGATCCTATGATGTTTCTTCCCCCTCTACTCTCTTGTAATGAATTGAGTTTCCCCTTTGAAGTAATCTTATCGGATTGAGTCTTTAAAGATTTGAGAACACTTGATGTATGTCTTACCGTGCGTATCTGTGGTGACAATGGGATACCACGTGATTCACTTGATGTATGTTTTGGTGATCAACTTGCGGGTTCCACCCATGAACCTATGCATAGGGGTTGACACATGTTTTCGTCGTGATTCTCCGGTAGGAACTTTGGGGCACTCTTTGAGGTCCTTTGTGTTGGTTGAATAGATGAATCTGAGATTGTGTGATGCATATAGTATAATCATACCCACGGATACTTGAGGTGACATTGGAGTATCTAGGTGATATAAGGGTTTTGGTTGATTTGTGTCTTAAGGTGTTATTCTAGTACGAACTCTAGGGCTGTTTGTGACACTTATAGGAATAGCCCAACGGATTGATTGGAAAGAATAAATTTGAGGTGGTTTCGTACCCTACCATAATCTCTTCATTTGTTCTTCGCTATTAGTGACTTTGGAGTGACTCTTTGTTGCATGTCGAGGGATAGTTATGTGATCCAATTATGTTTGTATTGTTGAGGGAACTTGCACTAGTGAAAGTATGAACCCCAGGCCTTGTTTCAACGCATTGCAATACCGTTTACACTCACTTTTATCTTTAGTTACCTTGCTGTTTTTATATTTTCAGATTACAAATACCTTTATCTACTATCCATATACCACTTGTATCACCATCTCTTCGCCGAACTAGTGCACCTATACAATTTACCATTGTATTGGGTGTGTTGGGGACACAAGAGTATCTTTGTTATTTGGTTGCAGGGTTGCTTAAGAGAGACCATCTTCATCCTACACCTCCTACGGATTGATAAACCTTAGGTCATCCACTTGAGGGAAATTTGCTACTATCCTACAAACCTCTGCACTTGGAGGCCCATCAACGTCTACAAGAAGAAGGTTGTGTAGTAGACATCAAGCTCTTTTCTGGCGCCATTGCCGGGGAGGTGAGTGCTTGAAGGTATATCTTTAGATCTTGCAATCGAGTCTTTTAGTTTCTTGTTTTATCACTAGTTTAGTATATAAAAGAAAACTATAAAAAATGGAATTGAGTTTGTCTCATACGCTTCATCTTTTTAATATCTTTCGTGAGTATGATGGAAAGGATAATTGTGCTCAAGTGCTAGAAGAAGAAATCTACAAAATGTTTGGCACTAAATATTTGAATGATGAGCATGATTGCAATGTTGTTAGTATGAATTCCTTGAATATCCATGATGCTAATGATATGCAAAGCCACAAGCTTGGGGAAGCTATGTTTGATGAAGATGATATTTTTTGTCCCCCAAGTTTTGATGAGCAGATTTATTATGATAAAAGCATGCCTCCTATCTATGATGATTATTGTGATGACACGTATGCTTTAAGGAATAATGATAACCATGAAACTTGTCATCTTGATCTTAATTTTCAATCACATGATAGTTATTTTGTTGAGTTTGCTCCCACTATTATTCATGAGAAGAATTTTGCTTGTGTGAAGAGTAGTAAATTTTCTATGCTTGTAGATCATGAGAAGAACGCTTTAGTTGCTGTTTATATTGTTGAATTCATTCATGATGCTACTGAAAATTATTATGAGGGAGGAATATATGCTTGTAGGAATTGCAATATTATCAAGTTTCCTCTCTATGTGCTTAAAGTTCTGAAGTTATGCTTGTTTTACCTTCCTATGCAAGTTGATTCTTGTTCCCACAAGTTGTTTTCTCACAAAATCCCAATTCATAAGAAATGGGTTAGACCTAAATGTGCTACTCATATTCTTCATGATGCTCTCTTTATGTTTCAATTCTTATCCTTTATGTGAGCATCATTGAAATCATCATGCCTAGCTAGGGGTGTTAAACGACAGCGCTTGTTGGGAGGCCACCCAATTTTATTCTTGTCCCTTGACTTTTGCTCCTGTTTAGTAATAAATAATTTATCTAGCCTCTGTTATGATTGATTTTTTATGTTTTAATTAGTGTTTGTGCCAAGTAGAACCGTTGGGAAGACTTGGGGAAAGTCTTGTTGATCTTGCTGTAAAAAATAGAAACTTTAGCGCTCACGAGAATTGCTGCCATTTTTATTGGAGAGTGATATTTAGTTAATTATTTTTCCAGATGATTAATAGATAAATTCCTCAGGTCTAGCAATTTATTTTAGAATTTTTGGGGTTCCATAAGTATACGTTTGATCCAGATTACTACAGACTGTTCTGTTTTTGACAGATTCTGTTTTCCGTGTGTTGTTTGCTTATTTTGATGAATCTATGGCTAGTAAAATAGTTTATAAACCATAGAGAAGTTGGAATACATTAGGTTTAACACCAATATAAATAAATAATGTGTTCATTACAGTACCTTGAAGTGGTGATTTGTTTTCTTATACTAACGGAACTCACGAGTTTCTAGTTTAAGTTTTCTGTTGTGAAGTTTTCAAGTTTTGGGTAATGATTCGATGGACTATGGAATAAGGAGTGGAAAGAGCCTAAGCTTGGGATGCCCAAGCACCCCAAGGTAATATTCAGGGACAACCAAAAGCCTAAGCTTGGGGATTCCCCGGAAGGCATCCCCTCTTTCGTCTTCGTTCATCGGTAACTTTACTTGGAGCTATATTTTTATTCGCCACATGATATGTGTTTTGCTTGGAGCATCATTTTATTTCATTTTATTTTGCTTGCTGTTTGAATAAAGTATCAAGATCTGAAATTCTTAAATGTTAGAGAGTCTTCACATAGTTGCATAATTATTCGACTACTCATTGATCTTCACTTATATCTTTCGGAGTAGTTTGTCATTTGCTCTAGTGCTTCACTTATATCTTTTAGAGCATGGTGGTAGTTTTATTTTGAAGAAATAGATGAACTCTCATGCTTCACTTAGATTATTTTGAGAGTCTTAAATAGCATGGTAATTTTCTTAAAATCCTAATATGCTAGGTATATAAGATTAGTAAAAACTTCCTTATGAGTGTGTTGAATACTAAGAAAAGTTTGATGCTTGATGATTGTTTTGACATATGGAGGTAATAATATCAAAGTCATGCTAGTTTAGTAGTTGTGAAATTGAGAAATACTTATGTTGAAGTTTGCAAGTCACGTAGCATGCACGTATGGTAAACGTTATGCAACAAATTTGAAACATGAGGTGTTATTTGATTGTCTTCCTTATGAGTGGCGGTCGGGGACGAGTGATGGTCTTTTCCTACAAATCTATCCCCCTAGGATCATGCGCGTAGTGCTGAGGTTTTTGATGACTTGTAGATTTTTGCAATATGTATGTGAGTTCTTTATGATTAATGTTGAGTCCATGGATTATACGCACTCTCACCCTTCCATCCTTGCTAGCCTCTTCACTACCGTGCATTGCCCTTTCTCACATTGAGAGTTGGCGCAAACTTCACCGGTGCATCCAAACCCCGTGATATGATACGCTCTATCACACATAAACCCCCTTATATCTTCCTCAAAATAGCCACCATACCTACCTATTATGGCATTTCCATAGCCATTCCGAGAAATATTGCCATGCAACTTTCCATCATTCCGTTCATCATGACACATTCATCATTGTCATATTGCTTAGCATGATCATGTAGTTGACGTAGTATTTGTGGCAAAGCCACTGTTCATAATTATTTCATACATGTCACTCTTGATTCATTGCACATCCCGGTACACCGCCGGAGGCATTCATATAGAGTCATCTTTGTTCTAGTATCGAGTTGTAATAATTGAGTTGTAAATAAATAGAAGTGTGATGATCATCATTATTAGAGCATTGTCCCAAGTGAGGAATAGAAAAAAGGGGAGAAGGCCCCCCAAAAAAGAGAAAGGCCATAAAAAAGGCCCAAAAAATGAGAGAAAAAGAGAGAAGGGACAATGTTACTATCCTTTTACCACACTTGTGCTTCAAAGTAGCACCATGATCTTCATAGTAGAGATTCTCTCATGTTATTACTTTCATATACTAGTGGGAATTTTTCATTATAGAACTTGGCTTGTATATTCCAACAATGGGCCTCCTCAAGTGCCTAGGTCTTCGTGAGCAAGCAAGTTGGATGCACACCCACTTAGTTTCTTTTGTTGAGCTTTCATACATTTATAGCTCTAGTGCATCTGTTGCATGGCAATCCCTATTCCTTGCATTAACATCAATCGGTGGGCATCTCCATAGCCCATTGATTAGCCTCGTTGCTGTGAGACTTTCTCCTTTTTGTCCTCTCCACATTGTTGGGGAACGTAGCAGAAATTCAAAATTTTCTACGCATCACCAAGATCAATCTATGGAGTAATCTAGCAACGAGGGAAGGAGAGTGCATCTATATACCCTTGTAGATCGCTAAGCGGAAGCGTTCAAGTGAATGGGGTTGATGGAGTCGTACTCGTCGTGATCCAAATCACCGATGATCCTAGTGCCGAACGGACGGCACCTCCGTGTTCAACACACGTACAGCCCGGTGACGTCTCCTACGCCTTGATCCAGCAAGGGGAGAAGGAGAGGTTGGGGAAGACTCCATCCAGCAGCAGCACGACGGCATGGTGGTGGTGGAGGAGCGCGGGACTCCAGCAGGGCTTCGCCAAGCACTACGAGAGACGAGGAGGAAGAGGGGTAGGGCTGCGCCAACAGGGAGATTGAATCGTGTGTTGGGCTGCCCCTTTGCTCAAGTATATATAGGGGGAGGGGAGGGGCTGCGCCCCCACCTAGGGTTCCCTCCCTAGGGGTGGTGACAGCCCCCAGATCCCATCTGGTAGGCGGCCAAGGGGGAGAGAGAGGGGGTGCACCTAGGGTGGGCCTTAGGGCCCATCTGCGCCTAGGGTTTGCCCCCTCTCCTCTTGAGGACGCCTTGGGCCTTGGTGGGAGGCGCCCCAGCCCACCTAGGGGCTGGTCCCTTCCCACTATTGGCCCATGTAAGCCTCCGGGGCTGGTGGCCCCACCTGGTGGACCCCCGGACCCCTCCGGTGGTCCCGGTACACTACCGGTGATGCCCGGAACACTTCCGGTGGCCAAAACCAAGACTTCCCATATATAAATCTTTACCTTCGGACCATTCCGGAACTCCTCATGACGTCCGGGATCTCATCCGAGACTCCGAACAAC
The DNA here is from genome assembly GCF_056163025.1 of Triticum urartu. Lineage (NCBI taxonomy): Eukaryota > Viridiplantae > Streptophyta > Magnoliopsida > Poales > Poaceae > Triticum > Triticum urartu. Next base: position 576,272,738 of record NC_141879.1, read on the forward strand.
ATTCAGTAACCACGTATATCTATTCCCTATAACCCTAGCGTCATCGAACCTTAAGTGTGTAGACCCTGCGGGTTCGGGAACCATGTAGACATGACCGAGACAACTCTCCGGCCAATAACCAACAGCGGGATCTGGATACCCATGTTGGCTCCTACATGTTCCACGATGATCTCATCGGATGAACCACGATGTCGAGGATTCAATCAATCCCGTATACAATTCCCTTTGTCTTATCGGTATGATACTTGCCCGAGATTCGATCGTCGGTATCCCGATACCTTGTTCAATCTCGTTACCGGCAAGTCTCTTTACTCGTTCCGTAACACATCATCCCGTGATCAACTCCTTGGTCACATTGTGCACATTAGGATGATGTCCTACCGAGTGGGCCCAGAGATACCTTTCCGTTACACGGAGTGACAAATCCCAGTCTCGATTCGTGCCAACCCAACAGACACTTTCGGAGATACCTGTAGTGAACCTTTATAGCCACCCAGTTATGTTGTGACGTTTGGCACACCCAAAGCACTCCTACGGTATCCGGGAGTTGCACAATCTCATGGTCTAAGGAAATGATACTTGACATTAGAAAAGCTTTAGCATACGAACTACACGATCTTTGTGCCAGGCTTAGGATTGGGTCTTGTCCATCACATCATTCTCCTAATGATGTGATCCCGTTATCAACGACATCCAATGTCCATGGTCAGGAAACCGTAACCATCTATTAATCAACGAGCTAGTCAACTAGAGGCTTACTAGGGACATGGTGTTGTCTATGTATCCACACATGTATCTGAGTTTCCTATCAATACAATTCTAGAATGGATAATAAACGATTATCATGAACAATGAAATATAATAATAACTAATTTATTATTGCCTCTAGGGCATATTTCCAACAGTCTCCCACTTGCACTAGAGTCAATAATCTATTTCACATCGCCATGTGATTAACACTTACAGGTCACATCGCCATGTGACCAACATCCAAGAGTCTACTAGACTCAATGATCTAGTTCATATCACTATGTGATTAATACTCAATGAGTTCTAGGTTTGATCATGTTATGCTTGTGAGAGAGGTTGTAGTCAACGGGTCTTGCCATATTCAGATCCCTATGTATTTCGCAAAACTTTATATCATAGATGCTGCTACCACGTTCCACTTGTAGCTATTCCAAATTGTTGCTCCATTATACGTATCCGGTATCTCTACTCAGAGCTATCCGGATAGGTGTCAAGCTTGCATCGACGTAACTCTTTATGTCAAACTCTTTATCACCTCCATAACCGAGAAACATTTCCTTATTCCTCTAAGGACAATTTTGACCGCTATCTGGTGATCTACTCCTAGATCACCTTTGTACCCTCTTGCCAGACATGTGGCAAGGCACACATCAGGTGTGGTACTCAGCATGGCATACCGTATAGAGCCTATGACAAGATCATAGGGGACGACCTTCGTTCTTCCTCTTTCTTCTGCCATGGTCAATCTTTGAGTCTTACTCAACTTCACACCTTACAACTCAGGTAAGAACCCCTTCTTCGACTGATCTATTTTGAACTCCTTCAAAAACATGTCAAGGTGTGCATTCTTTGAAAGTACCATTAGGCGTCTTGATCCATCTCTATAGATCTTGATGCCCAATATGTAAGCAGCTTTATCCAGGTCTTCCTTTGAAAAACACTCTTCAAACAATCGTTTATGCTTTCCAGAAATTCTACATTATTTCGGATCAACAATATGTCATCCACATATACATATCAGAAATATTGTAGTGCTCCCACTCACTTTCTTGTAAATACAAGTTTCTAACAAACATTGTATAAACCTAAAAGCTTTGATCACTCCATCAAAACATATATTCCGATTCTGAGATGCTTGCTCTAGTACATAGAAGGATTGCTGGAGCCAGCATACCTTTTAGCATCCTTAGGATCGACAAAACCTTTTATTGTATCACATACAACTTTTCGTACGAAAACTGGTAAGAAAACTTGTTTTGACATCCATCTGTAAGATTTCATAATAGAAAAATATAGCTAATGCTAACATGATTCCGACGGACTTAAGAATCGCTATGGGTGAGAAATTCTCATTGTAGTCAACTCCTTGAACTTGTGAAAAGACTCTTTCCCACAAGTCGAGCTTCATAGATGGTAACATTACCGCCCACATCCATCTTCTTCTCAAAGATCCATTTATCTCAATGGCTTGCCGATCATCGGGCAAGTCCACCAAAGTCCATACTTTGTTCTGATATATGAATCCTATCTCGGATTCCATGGCTTCTAACCATTTGTCGGAATATGGGCCCACCATCTCTTCTCCATAGATCGTAGGTTCATTGTTGTCTAACAACATGATGTCTAAGACAGGATTACCGTACCACTTAGGAGTAGTACATATCCTTGTCGACCTACGAGGTTCGATAGCAACTTGATCCGAAGCTTCATGATCACTATCATTAACTTCCTATTCAACAGACGTAGGTGCCACAGAAAACATCTTTCTGTGTTGCATCATTCTCTGGTTGAAATAAAGGTTCGACAACCTCATCAAGTTCTATCTTCCTCCCACTCAATTCTTTCGAGAGAAACTCCTTCTCGAGAAAGGACCCGTTCTTAGCGACAAACAATTTGCCCTCGGATCTGAGATAGAAGGTATACCCAACTGTCACCTTTGGGTATCCTATGAAGATGTGTTTGTCCGCTTTGGGTTCGAGCTTCTCCGGCTAAAGCCTTAAGCATCGCAGCCCCAAACATTAAGAAACGACAACTTTGGTTTCTTGCCAAACCAATGTTCATACGACGTCGTCTCAACGGACTTAGATGGTGTCCTATCTAAAGTGAATGCAGTTGTCTCTAACGCATAACCTCAAAATGAAAACGTTAGATTGGTATGAGACATCATAGATCGCGCCATATCTCATAGGGTTCGATTACGACGTCCGGACACACCATTACCTTGTGGTGTTCCAGGTGGCTTCAACTGTGAAACAATTCCACAATGTCTTAAGTGATTGCCAAACTCATAACTCAGAATATCCCCTTTTGATCAGATTGTAGGAACATGATCTTTTTGTTATGATGATTCTTAACTTCACTCTGAAATCGCTTAAACTTTTCAAACGTTTCAGACTTGTGCTTCATTAGGTAGATATACCTATATCTACTCAAGTCGTCAGTGAAGATGAGAAAATAGCAATATCCACCGCACGCTTCAATTCTCATTGGATCACACACATCAACATGCATGATTTCCAACAAGTCACTTGCCCGTTTCATTGTAACTGAAAACGGGGTCTTAGTCATCCTGCCCATGAGGCATGGCTCGCATGTGTCAAGCGACTCAAAATCAAGTGACTCCAAACATCCATCGACATGGAGTTTCTTCATGCATCTTACGCCAATATGACCTAAGCGGCAGTCCCACAAGAAAGTGGTACTATCTACATCTTTTGGCGTGAACATGTGTATTACTACGACCGAGATTCACTGAACCATTCACATAGGGTGCATGACCATGGAAGGTATTATTCAGGTAAACAGAATAACAATTATTCTCTAACTTAAATGAATAACCGTATTGCAATGAACATGATCTAATCATATTCATGCTCAACGTAGACACCTGATAAAATTTATCTAGGTTCAATACTAACCCCGAAGGCAGATGGAGCATGCGATGGTGATCTCATCAACTTTGGAAACACTTCCAACACACATCGTCACCTCGCCCTTAGCCTGTCTCCGTTTAGTCCGTAGCTTTTGCTTCAAGTCACTAGTAATAGCAACTGAACCGGTATCCAATACCCAGGTGCTACCAGGAGTACTAGCGAGGTACACATTAATAACACGTATATACTTTGTTGAAGTTGCCAGCCTTCTTATCTACCATGCATTTGGGGTAATTCCGCTACCAGTGACCGTTCCCCTTACAATAGAAGCACTCAGTCTCGGGTTTGGGTTCAACCTTGGGTTCCTTCACTGGAGCGGCAACTGGTTTGCCATCCATGAAGTTTCCCTTCTAGCCCTTGCCCTTCTTGAAACCAGTGGTCTTGTTAAACCATCAACACTTGATGCTCCTTCTTCATTTCTACCTTTGCGGTCTTAAGCACCGCGAACAGATCCGGGATCAACTCCATCCCTTGCATGTCATAGTTCATCACGAAGATCTAGTAGCTTAGTGATAGTGTCTAGAGAACTCTATCAATCACTATCTTATCTGGAAGTTTAACTCCCACTTGATTTAAGTGATTGTAGTACCCAGACATTCTGAGCACATGCTCACTTGCTGTGCTATTCTCCTCCATCTTGTTGGCAAAAGAACTTGTCAGAGGTCTCACACATCTCAACATGGGCATGAGCCTGGAATCCCAATTTCAGCTCTTGGAACATCTCATATGTTCTATGGCGTTCAAAACGTCATTGGAATCCCGATTCTAAGCCATAAAGTATGGTGCACTAAACTATCAAGTAGTCATCAGGATGTGTCTGTCAGATGTTCACAACATCCACAGACGACTTTGTAGGGGTTTGCACATCGAGCGGTGCATCAAAGACGTAAGCCTTCTGCGTAGCACTGAGGACACTCCTTGGACTACGGACCTAGTCCGCATCATTGCTTACAATATCTTTCAACTAAATCTTTCTCTAGGAACGTATTGAAACAAGGAGCTACAACGTGAGCTATTTATCTACAACATATTTGCGAAGACAATTCAGACTATGTTCATGATAATTGAGTTCATCTAATAAACTCCCACTCAGATAGACATCCCTCTAGTCATCTAAGTGAAACATGATCCGAGTCAACTAGGCCGTGTCCGATCATCACGTGAGACAGACTAGTCAACATCGGTGAACATCTTCATGTTGATCATATCTTCTATACGACTCATGCTCGACCTTTCGGTCTTTCGTGTTCCGAGGCCATGTCTGTACATGCTAGGCTCGTCAAGTCAACCTAAGTGTTTTTGTTGTGTAAATCTGGCTTACACCCGTTGTATTCGAACGTTAGAATCTATCACACCCGATCATCACGTGGTGCTTCGAAACAACGAACCTTCGCAATGGTGCACAGTTAGGGGGAACACTTTTCTTGAAATTTTAGTGAGGGATCATCTTAATTAAGCTACCGTCGTTCTAAGAAAATAAGATGTAAAACATGATAAACATCACATGCAATCAAATAGTGACATGATATGGCCAATATCATTTTGCTCCTTATGATCTCCATCTTCGGGGCTCGATGATCATCGTTGTCACCGGCGTGACACCATGATCTCCATCATCGTGTCTTATTGAAGTTGTCTCATCATCTATTACTTCTACTACTATGGCTAACGCTTTAGCAATAAAGTAAAGTAATTACATGACGTTTATGTTGACTCGCAGGTCATAAATAAATAAAGACAACTCCTATGGCTCCTGCTGGTTGTCATACTCATCGACATGCAAGTCGTGATTCCTATTACAAGAACATGATCAATCTCATACATCACATATATCATTCATCACATCCTTTTGGCCATATCACATCACAAGGCATATGCTGCAAAAACAAGTTAGACGTCCTCTACTTGTTGTTGCAAGTTTTTACGTGGCTGCTATAGGTTTCTAGCAAGAACGTTTCTTACCTACGCGAAAACCACAACGTGATATGCCAATTTCTATTTACCCTTCATAAGGACCCTTTTCATCGAATCCGATCCGACTAAAGTGGGAGAGACAGACACCCGCTAGCCACCTTATGCAACTAGTGCATGTCAGTCGGTGGAACCAGTCTCACGTAAGCGTACGTGTAAGGTCGGTCCGGGCCGCTTCATCCCATGATGCCACCGAATCAAGATAAGACTAGTAACGGCAAGTAAATTGACAATATCGATGCCCAGAACTACTTTGTGTTCTACTCGTGCATAGAAACTACGCATAGACCTAGCTCATGACGCCACTGTTGGGGAACGTAGCAGAAATTCAAAATTTTCTACGCATCACCAAGATCAATCTATGGAGTAATCTAGCAACAAGGGAAGAAGAGTGCATCTACATACCCTTGTAGATCGCTAAGCGGAAGCGTTCAAGTGAACGGGGTTGATGGAGTCGTGCTCGTCGTGATCCAAATCACCGATGATCCTAGTGCCGAACGGACGGCACCTCCGTGTTCAACACACGTACAGCCCGGTGACGTCTCCTACGCCTTGATCCAGCAAGGGGAGAAGGAGAGGTTGGGGAAGACTCCATCCAGCAGCAGCACGACGGCATGGTGGTGGTGGAGGAGCGCGGGACTCCAGCAGGGCTTCGCCAAGCACTACGAGAGACGAGGAGGAAGAGGGGTAGGGCTGCGCCAACAGGGAGATTGAATCGTGTGTTGGGCTGCCCCTTTGCTCAAGTATATATAGGGGGAGGGGAGGGGCTGCGCCCCCACCTAGGGTTCCCTCCCTAGGGGTGGTGGCAGCCCCCAGATCCCATCTGGGTGGCGGCCAAGGGGGAGAGAGAGAGGGGCGCACCTAGGGTGGGCCTTAGGGCCCATCTGCGCCTAGGGTTTGCCCCCTCTCCTCTTGAGGACGCCTTGGGCCTTGGTGGGAAGCGCCCCAGCTCACCTAGGGGCTGGTCCCTTCCCACTATTGGCCCATGTAAGCCTCCGGGGCTGGTGGCCCCACCTGGTGGACCCCCGGACCCCTCCGGTGGTCCCTGTACACTACCGGTGATGCCCGGAACACTTCCGGTGGCCAAAACCAGGACTTCCCATATATAAATCTTTACCTCCAGACCATTCCGGAACTCCTCATGACTTCCGGGATCTCATTCTGGACTCGGAACAACATTCGGTAACCACGTATATCTATTCCCTATAACCCTAGCGTCATCGAACCTTAAGTGTGTAGACCCTACGGGTTCGGGAACCATGCAGACATGACCGAGACAACTCTCCGGCCAATAACCAACAGCGGGACATGGATACCCATGTTGGCTCCCACATGTTCCACGATGATCTCATCGGATGAACCACGATGTCGAGGATTCAATCAATCCCGTATACAATTCCCTTTGTCTTACCGGTATGATACTTGCCCGAGATTCGATCGTCGGTATCCCGATACCTTGTTCAATCTCGTTACCGGCAAGTATATTTACTCGTTCCGTAACACATCATCCCGTGATCAACTCCTTGGTCACATTGTGCACATTATGATGATGTCCTACCGAGTGGGCCCAGAGATACCTTTCCGTTACACGGAGTGACAAATCCCAGTCTCGATTCGTGCCAACCCAACAGACACTTTCGGAGATACCTGTAGTGAACCTTTATAGCCACCCAGTTATGTTGTGACGTTTGGCACACCCAAAGCACTCCTCCGGTATCCGGGAGTTGCACAATCTCATGGTCTAAGGAAATGATACTTGACATTAGAAAAGCTTTAGCATACGAACTACACGATCTTTGTGCCAGGCTTAGGATTGGGTCTTGTCCATCACATCATTCTCCTAATGATGTGATCCCGTTATCAACGACATCCAATGTCCATGGTCAGGAAACCGTAACCATCTATTAATCAACGAGCTAGTCAACTAGAGGCTTACTAGGGACATGGTGTTGTCTATGTATCCACACATGTATCTGAGTTTCCTATCAATACAATTCTAGAATGGATAATAAACGATTATCATGAACAATGAAATATAATAATAACTAATTTATTATTGCCTCTAGGGCATATTTCCAACACACATAACCCCCTCATTATTCTATTCCACCCATAGTGCTATGTCCATGGCTCGCGCTCATATATTGCGTGAAAGTTTATAGGTTTGAGATTACAAAAGTATGGAACAATTTCTTGGCTTGTCATCGGGGTTGTGCATGATGAGAGCATTCTTGTGTGATGAAAATGAAACATGACTAAACTATATGATTTTGTAGGGATGAACTTTCTTTGGCCATGTTATTTTGAGAAGACATAATTTCTTAGTTAGTATGCTTGAAGTATTATCATTTTTATGTCAATATGAACTTTTGTCTTGAATCTTATGGATCTGAATATTCATACCACAATTAAGAAGAATCACATTGAAATTATGCCAAGTAGCACTCCACATCAAAAATTCTGTTTTTATCCTTTACCTACTCGAGGACGAGCTGGAATTAAGCTTGGGGATGCTGATACGTCTCCAACGTATCTATAATTTTTGATTGCTCCATGCTATATTATCTACTGTTTTGAATGTTTATGGGCTTTGTTATACACTTTTATATCACTTTTGGGACTAACCTATTAACCCAGAGCCCAGTGCCAGTTTCTGTTTTTACCCTGTTTTAGGGTTTCAAAGAAAAGGAAAATCATACGGAGTCCGATTGACCTGAAACTTCACGGAACTCATTTTTGGAAGGAAAGAAGCCCAGAAGACTTGGAGTGCATGTCGGGGGATCTGCGAGGAGGTCACGAGGCAGGGGGGCGCGCCCACCCCCCTGGGCGCGCCCTCCACCCTCGTGAGCCCCTCGTGGCCCCCCTGACGTACTTCTTTCGCCTATATATCTCCATGTACCCTAAAAACATCCGAGAGCACAATAGATCGGGAGTTCCGCCGCCAGAATCCTTCGTAGCCACCGAAAGCCAATCTAGAACCGTTCTGGCACCCTGCCGGAGGGGGCAATCCTTCTCCGGTGGCCATCTTCATCATCCCGGTGCTCTCCATGACGAGGAGGGAGTAGTTCTCCCTCGGGGCTGAGGGTATGTACCAGTAGCTATGTTTTTGATCTCTCTCTCTCTCTCTCTCTCTCTCTCGTGTTCTTGAGATGATACGATCTTGATGTATCGCGAGCTTTGCTATTATAGTTGGATCCTATGTTGTTTCTTCCCCCTCTACTCTCCTGTAATGAATTGAGTTTCCCCTTTGAAGTAATCTTATCGGATTGAGTCTTTAAAGATTTGAGAACACTTGATGTATGTCTTGCCGTGCGTATCTGTGGTGACAATGGGATACCACGTGATTCACTTGATGTATGTTTTGGTGATCAACTTGTGGGTTCCGCCCATGAACCTATGCATAGGGGTTGGCACATTTTTTCGTCGTGATTCTCCGGTAGGAACTTTGGGGCACTCTTTGAGGTCCTTTGTGTTGGTTGAATACATGAATCTGAGATTGTGTGATGCATATCGTATAATCATACCCACGGATACTTGAGGTGACATTGGAGTATCTAGGTGACATTAGGGTTTTGGTTGATTTGTGTCTTAAGGTGTTATTCTAGTACGAACTCTAGGGCTGTTTGTGACACTTATAGGAATAGCCCAACAGATTGATAGGAAAGAATAACTTTGAGGTGGTTTCGTACCCTATCATAATATCTTCGTTTGTTCTCCGCTATTAGTGACTTTGGAGTGACTCTTTGTTGCATGTTGAGGGATAGTTATGTGATCCAATTATGTTAGTATTGTTGAGGGAACTTGCACTAGCGAAAGTATGAACCCTAGGCCTTGTTTCAACGCATTGCAATACCGTTTATGCTCACTTTTATCATTAGTTACCTTGCTGTTTTTATATTTTCAGATTACAAATACCTTTATCTACTATCCATATACCACTTGTATCACCATCTCTTCGCGGAACTAGTGCACCTATACAATTTACCATTGTATTTGGTGTGTTGGGGACACAAGAGACTCTTTGTTATTTGGTTGCAGGGTTGCTTGAGAGAGACCATCTTCATCCTACGCCTCCTATGTTGGAAATATGCCCTAGAGGCAATAATGAATTAGTTATTATTATATTTCCTTGTTCATGATAATCGTTTATTATCCATGCTAGAATTGTATTGATAGGAAACTCAGATACATGTGTGGATACATAGACAACACCATGTCCCTAGTAAGCCTCTAGTTGACTAGCTCGTTGATCAATAGATGGTTACGGTTTCCTGACCATGGACATTGGATGTCACTGATAACGGGATCACATCATTAGGAGAATGATGTGATGGTCAAGACCCAATCCTAAGCCTAGCACAAGATCATGTAGTTCGTATGCTAAAGCTTTTCTAATGTCAAGTATCATTTCCTTAGACCATGAGATTGTGCAACTCCCGGATACCGTAGGAGTGCTTTGGGTGTGCCAAACGTCACAACGTAACTGGGTGGCTATAAAGGTACATTACAGGTATCTCCGAAAGTGTCTGTTGGGTTGGCACGAATCGAGACTGGGATTTGTCACTCCGTGTAAACGGAGAGGTATCTCTGGGCCCACTCGGTAGGACATCATCATAATGTGCACAATGTGATCAAGGAGTTGATCACGGGATGATGTGTTACGGAACGAGTAAAAGAGACTTTCCAGTAACGAGATTGAACAAGGTATCGGGATACCGACGATCGAATCTCGGGCAAGTATCGTACCGCTAGACAAAGGGAATTGTATACGGGATTGATTAAGTCCTTGACATCGTGGTTCATCCGATGAGATCATCCTGGAGCATGTGGGAGCCAACATGGGTATCCAGATCCCGCTGTTGGTTATTGACCGGAGAGTTATCTCGGTCATGTCTGCATGTTTCCCGAACCCGTAGGGTCTACACACTTAAGGTTGGATGACGCTAGGGTTATAGGGAATAGATATACGTGGTTACCGAATGTTGTTCGGAGTCCCGGATAAGATCCCGGACGCCACAAGGAGTTCCGGAATGGTCCGGAGGTAAAGATTTATATATGGGAAGTCCTGTTTTGGTCACCGGAAAAGTTTTGGGGTTTATCGGTAACGTACCGGGACCACCAGGAGGGTCCCGGGGGTCCACCAAGTGGGGCCACCGGCCCCGGAGGGCTGCATGGGCCAATTGTGGGAGGGGACCAGCCCCAGGTGGGCTGGTGTGCCCCCCACAAGGGCCCAAGGCGCCTAATGGGAGGAGGGGGGGCAAACCCTAAGGGCAGATGGGCCTTAGGGCCCATGCCTGGTGCGCCTCCCTCTCCTCCTCCACCTGGCCGCCACCCAGATGGGATCTGGGGGCTTCCGCCACCCCTAGGGAGGGAACCCTAGGTGGGGGCGCAGCCCCTCCCCTCCCCCTATATATACTTGAGGTTTGGGCTGCCCAAGACACACGTGATTCAATCTCCATCTTGGTGCAGCCCTACCCCTCTCCCTCCTCGTCTCTTGCGGTGCTTGGCGAAGCCCTGCTGGAGTACCACGCTCCTCCACCACCACCACGCCGTCGTGCTCCTGCTGGATGGAGTCTTCCCCAACCTCTCCTTCTCCCCTTGCTGGATCAAGGTGTAGGAGACGTCACCGGGCTGTACGTGTGTTGAACGCGGAGGTGCCGTCCGTTCGGCACTAGGATCATCGGTGATTTGAATCACGATGAGTACGACTCCATCAATCCAGTTCACTTGAACGCTTCCGCTTAGCAATCTACAAGGGTATGTAGATGCACTCTCCTTCCCCTCGTTGCTGGTTTCTCCATAGATAGATCTTGGTGACAGGTAGGAAAAATTTGAATTTCTACTACGTTCCCCAACAGTGGCATCATGAGCTAGGTTTATGCGTAGTTTCTATGCACGAGTAGAACACAAAGTAGTTGTGGGCGTTGATTTTGTTCAATATGCTTACCGTTACTAGTCCAATCTTGATTCGGCGGCATCGTGGGATGAAGCGGCCCGGACCGACCTTACACGTACTCTTACGTGAGACTGGTTCCACTGACTGACATGCACTAGTTGCATAAGGTGGCTAGCGGGTGTCTGTCTCTCCCACTTTAGTCGGATCGGATTCGATGAAAAGGGTCCTTATGAAGGGTAAATAGCAATTGGCATATCACGTTGTGGTTTTTGCGTAGGTAAGAAACGTTCTTGCTAGAAACCCATAGTAGCCACGTAAAACATGCAAACAACAATTAGAGGACGTCTAACTTGTTTTTGCGGGGTATGCTATGTGATGTGATATGGCCAAGAAGAATGTGATGAATGATATGTGATGTATGAGATTGATCATGTTCTTGTAATAGGAATCACGACTTACATGTCGAGGAGTATGACAACCGGCAGGAGCCATAGGAGTTGTCTTTATTTATTGTATGACCTGCGTGTCATTGAACAACGCCATGTAATTACTTTACTTTATTGCTAACCGGTAGCCATAGTAGTAGAAGTAATAAGTTGGCGAGACAAGTTCATGGAGACACGATGATGGAGATCATGATGATGGAGATCATGGTGTCGTGCCGGTGACGATGATGATCATGGAGCCCCGAAGATGGAGATCAAAAGGAGCAATATGATATTGGCCATATCATGTCACTATTTGATTGCATATGATGTTTATCATGTTTATATATCTTATTTGCTTAGAACGACGGTAGCTTAAATAAGATGATCCCTCACTAAAATTTCAAGAGAAGTGTTCTCCCTAACTGTGCACCCTTGCGAAAGTTCGTCGTTTCGAAGCACCACGTGATGATCGGGTGTGATAGATTCTTACGTTCACATACAACGGGTGTAAGACAGATTTACACACGCGAAACACTTAGGTTGACTTGACGAGCCTAGCATGTACAGACATGGCCTCGGAACACAGAAGACCGAAAGGTCAAGCATGAGTCGTATGGTAGATACGATCAACATGAAGATGTTCACCGATGTTGACTAGTCCGTCTCACGTGATGATCGGACACGGCCTAGTTGACTTGGATCATGTAATCACTTAGATGACTAGAGGGATGTCTATCTGAGTGGGAGTTCATAAGATGAACTTGATTATCCTAAACATAGTCAAAAGTTCTTCGCAAATTATGTCGTAGCTCGCGCTTCAGTTCTACTATTTAGATATGTTCCTAGAGAAAATTTAGTTGAAAGTTGATAGTAGCAATTATGCGGACTAGGTCCGTAAACTGAGGATTGTCCTCATTGCTTCATAGAAGGCTTATGTCCTTAATGCACCGCTCAGTGTGCTGAACCTCCAATGTCGTTTGTGGATGTTGCAAACATCTGACATACACATTTTGATAACTACGTGATAGTTCAGTTAAACGGTTTAGAGTTGAGGCACCGAAGACGTTTTAAAACGTCGCGAAACATATGAGATGTTTCGAGGGTTGAAATTGGGATTTCAGGCTCGTGCCCACGTCAAGAGGTATAAGACCTCCGACAATTTTTCTTAGCCTGCAAACTAAGGGAGAAAAGCTCAATTGTTGAGCTTGTGCTCAGATTGTCTGAGTACAACAATCATTTGAATCAAGTGGGAGTTGATCTTCCAGATGAGATAGTGATGTTTCTCCGAAGTCATTACCACCAAGCTGCTAGAGCTTCGTGATGAACTATAATATATCAGGGACATATGTGATGATCCTTGAGATATTCGTGATGTTTGACACCATAAAAGTAGAAATCAAGAAGGAGCATCAATTGTTGATGGTTGGTGAAACCACTAGTTTCAAGAAGGGCAAGGGCAAGAAGGGATACTTCATGAAACGGCAAATCAGCTGTTGCTCTAGTGAAGAAACCCAAGGTTGAAACCAAACCCGAGACTAAGTGCTTCTGTAATAAGGGGAACAACCACTGGAGCAGAATTACCCTAGATACTTGGTAGATGAGAAGGCTGGCAAGGTCGATAGAAGTATATTGGATATACATTGTGTACTTTACTAGTACTCCTAGTAGCACCATGGTATTGGATACCGGTTCGGTTGCTAAGTGTTAGTAAACTCGAAATAAAAGGTTGCGGAGTAAACGGAGACTAGCTAAAGGTGAGCTGGCGATATGTGTTGGAAGTTTTTCCCAAGCTTGATGTGATCAAGCATCGCACGCTCCCTCTACCATCGAGATTGGTGTTTGCGTTGAGCATAGAGATGATTGCACTATGTCTATCGCAATGCGGTTATTCATTTAAGGAGAATAATGGTTACTCTGTTTATTTGAATAATACCTTCAATGGTCTTGCACCTAAAATGAATGGTTTATTGAATCTCGATCGTAGTGATACACATGTTCATGCCAAAAAATATAAGATAGTAATGATAGTACCACCTACTTGTGGCACTGCCACGTAAGTCATATCGGTATAAAATGCATGAAGAAGCTCCATGTTCATGGATCTTTGGGCTCACTCGTTTTGAAAAGTTTGAGACATGCGAACCATGTCTATTGGTGTATATGCATGAAAAAACTCCATGCAAATGGACCGTTTGGACTCACTTGATTTTGAATCACTTGAGACATGCAAATCATACCACATGGGCAAGATGACTGAAAGCCTCGTTTTCAGTAAAATGGAACTAGAAAGCAACTTGTTGGAAGTAATACATTTTGATGTGTGCAGTCCAATGAGTGCTGAGGCGTGTAGTGGATATCGCTATGTTCTTACTTCACAGATGATTTGAGTAGATGTTGAGTATATTTACTTGATGAATCACGAGTCTGAATTATTGAAAGGTTCAAGTAATTTCAGGGTGAAGTTGAAAGATCGCCGTGACAAGAGGATAAAAGATCTATGATATGATCATAGAGATGAATATCTGAATTACGAGTTTGGCACAAAATTAAGACATTGTGGAAATCGTTTCACAACTAATACAACCTGGAACACCATAGTGTGATGATGTGTCCGAACATCATAACTGCACCCTATTGGATATGATGCATACCATGATGTCTCTTATTGAATTACCATGATAGTTTATGGGTTAGGCATTAGAGACAATCACATTCACTTTAATAGGGCACCACGTAATTCCGATGAGATGACACCGAATGAACTATGGTTTAGAGAAACCTAAGCTGTCATTTCTTAAAAGTTTCGGGCTGCGACGCTTATGTGAAAAGTTTCAGGCTGATAAGCTCGAACCCAAAGCGGATAAAATGCATCTTCATAGGACACCCAAAACAGTTGGGTATACCTCCTAATTCAGATCCGAAAGCAATAGTGATTGTTTCTAGAATCGGGTCCTTTCTCGAGGAAAGGTTTCTCTCGAAAGAATTGAGTGGGAGGATGGTGGAGACTTGATGAGGTTATTGGACCGTCTCTTCAACTAGTGTGTGGCAGGGCACAGGGAGTTGTTCCTGTGGCACCTACACCAATTGAAGTGGAAGCTTATGATAGTGATCATGAAACTTCAGATCAAGTCACTCCCAAACCTCGTAGGACGACACGGATGCGTACTACTTCAGAGTGGTACGTAATCCTGTCTTGGAAGTCATGTTGCTAGACAACAATGAACCTACGAACTATGGAGAAGCAATGGTGGGCCCGGATTCTGATAAATGGCTCGAGGCCATAAAATCCGAGAGAGGATCCATGTATGAAAACAAAGTGTAGACTTTGGCAGAACGGCTCGATGGTCGTAAGGCTGCTGAGTACAGATGGAGTTTAAAAGGAAGACGGACAATGATGGTAAATGTCACCATTAAGAAAGCTCGACTTGTCGTTAAGATGTTTCCCGACAAGTTCAAGGAGTTGACTACGATGAGACTTTCTCACTCGTAGCGATGCTAAGAGTCTGTTGGAATTATATTAGCGATTTATGCATTATTTATGAAATCTTGCAGATAGGATGTCAAAAACCATTGTTTGCTCGACAATTTTCTTGAGGAAAGGTTGTATGTGATACAACCGGGAGGTTTTGTCAATCCTGAAAGATGCTAACAAGTATGCAAAGCTCCAGCAATCCTTCTAAGGACTGGAGTAAGCATCTCGGAATTGGAATGTATGCTTTGATGAGATGATCAAAGTTTTGGGTGTATACAAAGTTTATGAGAAATTTGTATTTCCAAAGAAGTGAGTGGGAGCACTATAGAATTTCCGATGAGTATATGTTGTTAACATATTGTTGATCGGAAATGATGTATAATTTCTAGAAAGCATGCAGAGTTATTTGAAAAGTGTTTTTCAATGGAAAACCTGGATTAGGCTACTTGAGTATTGAGCATTAAGATCTATAAGGATAGATCAAAACGCTTAATAGTACTTTCAAATGAATACATACTGTGACAAGATTTTGAAGGAGTTCAAAATGGATCGGCAAAGAAGGAGTTCTTGGCTGTGTTATAAGGTGTGAACATTGAGTAAGACTCGAAACCTGACCGCGGCAGAATAGAGAGAAAGGACGAAGGTCGTCCCCTATGCTTTAGACATAGGCTCTATAGTATGCTATGCTGTGTACCGCACCTGAAGTGTGCCTTGCCATGAGTCAGTCAAGGGGTACAAGAGTGATCCAAGAATGGATCACAGGACAGCGGTCAAAGTTATCCTTAGTAACTAGTGGACTAAGGAATTTTCTCGATTATGGAGGTGGTAAAAGAGTTCGTCGTAAAGGGTTACACCGATGCAAACTTTGACACTAATCCAGATTATTCTGAGTAGTAAACTGGATTCGTATAGTAGAACAGTTATTTGGAATAGCTCCAAATAGAACGTGGTAGCTGCATCTGGGAGATGACATAGATGACATAGAGATTTGTAAAGCACACACGGATCTGAAAGATTCAGACCCGTTGACTATAACATCTCTCACAAGCATAACATGATCAAACCCAGAACTCATCGAGTGTTAATCACATGGTAATGTGAACTAGATTATTGACTCTAGTAAACTCTTTGGGTGTTAGTCACATGGGGATGTGACATTGAGTGTTAATCACATAGTGATGTGAACTGGATTATTGACTCTAGTGCAAGTGGGAGACTGTTGGAAATATGCCCTAGAGGCAATAATAAATTAGTTATTATTATATTTCCTTGTTCATGATAATTGTTTATTATCCATGCTAGAATTGTATTGATAGGAAACTCAAATACATGTGTGGATACATAGACAACACCATGTCCCTAGTAAGCCTCTAGTTGACTAGCTCGTTGATCAATAGATGGTTACGGTTTCCTGACCATGGACATTGGATGTCATTGATAACGGGATCACATCATTAGGAGAATGATGTGATGGACAAGACCCAATCCTAAGCCTAGCACAAGATCATGTAGTTCGTATGCTAAAGCTCTTCTAATGTCAAGTATCATTTCCTTAGACCATGAGATTGTGCAACTCCCGGATACCGTAGGAGTGCTTTGGGTGTGCCAAATGTCACAACGTAACTGGGTGGCTATAAAGGTACATTACAGGTATCTCCGAAAGTGTCTGTTGGGTTGGCACGATCAAGACTGGGATTTGTCACTCCGTGTAAACGGAGAGGTATCTCTGGGCCCACTCGGTAGGACATCATTATAATGTGCACAATGTGATCAAGGAGTTGATCACGGGATGATGTGTTACGGAACGAGTAAAAGAGACTTGCCAGTAACGAGATTGAACAATGTATCGGGATATCGACGATCGAATCACGGGCAAGTATCGTACCGCTAGACAAAGGGAATTGTATACGGGATTGATTAAGTCCTTGACATCGTGGTTCATCCGATGAGATCATCATGGAGCATGTGGGAGCCAACATGGGTATCCAGATCCAGCTGTTGGTTATTGACCGGAGAGTTGTCTCGGTCATGTCTGCATGTTTCCCGAACCCGTAGGGTCTACACACTTAAGGTTGGATGACGCTAGGGTTATAGGGAATAGATATACGTGGTTACCGAATGTTGTTCGGAGTCCCGGATAAGATCCCGGACGTCACGAGGAGTTCCGGAAGTAAAGATTTATATATGGGAAGTCCTGTTTTGGTCACCGGAAAAGTTTCGGGGTTTATCGGTAACGTACCGGGACCACCAAGAGGGTCTCGGGGGTCCACCAAGTGGGGCCACCGGCCCCGGAGGGCTGCATGGGCCAAGTGTGGGAGGGGACCAGCCCCAGGTGGGCTGGTGCGCCTCCCCACAAGGGCCCAAGGCGCCTAAGGGGAGGAGGGGGGAAAACCCTAAGGGCAGATGGGCCTTAGGGCCCATCCCTGGTGCGCCTCCCTCTCCCCCTCCACCTGGCCGCCACCCAGATGGGATCTGGGGGCTGCCGCTACCCCTAGGGAGGGAAGCCTAGGTGGGGGCGCAGCCCCTCCCCTCCCCCTATATATACTTGAGGTTTGGGCTGCCCAAGACACACGTGATTCAATCTCCTTCTTGGCGCAGCCCTACCCCTCTCCCTCCTTGTCTCTTGCGGTGCTTGGCGAAGCCCTGCTGGAGTACCACGCTCCTCCACCACCACCACGCCGTCGTGCTGCTACTGGATGGAGTCTTCCCCAACCTCTCCTTCTCCCCTTGCTGGATCAAGGCGTAGGAGACGTCACCGGGCTGTACGTGTGTTGAACACGGAGGTGCCGTCCGTTCAGCACTAGGATCATCGGTGATTTGAATCACGACGAGTACGACTCCATCAACCCCGTTCACTTGAACGCTTCCGCTTAGCAATCTACAAGGGTATGTAGATGCACTCTCCTTCCCCTCGTTGCTGGTTTCTCCATAGATCGATCTTGGTGACACGTAGGAAAATTTTGAATTTCTGCTACGTTCCCCAACATCCTACGGATTGATAAACCTTAGGTCATCCACTTGAGGGAAATTTGCTACTGTCCTACAAACCTCTGCACTTGGAGGCCCAACAACGTCTACAAGAAGAAGGTTGTGTAGTAGACGTCAAGCACAGAGACTTGACCGTTTGAGGTCGGGTCGCTACAAGCACCATCTCCTCTCAAAGCCTAGTTCATCTCTTGTATCCAATCTTTGTATCCAAACCTCAGATTGGTACCCGTGGGTTGCTAGTAGTGTTGATTACTCCTTGTAGTTGATGCTAGTTGGTTTACTTGGGGGAAGATCATATGTTCAGATCCATTATGCATATTAATACCCCTCTGATTATGAACATGAATATGCTTTGTGAGTAGTTACCTTTGTTCCTGAGGACATGTGAGAAATCTTGCTATTAGTAGTCATGTGAATTTGGTATTCGTTCGATATTTTGATGAGATGTATGTTGTCATCCCTCTAGTGGTGTCATGTGAATGTCGACTACATGACACTTCACCATTGTTTGGGCCTAGAGGGAGGCATTGGGAAGTAATAAGTAGATGATGGGTTGCTAGAGTGACAAAAGCTTAAACCCTAGTTTATGCGTTGCTTCGTAAGGGGCTGATTTGGATCCATATGTTTCATGCTATGGTTAGGTTTTCCTTAATACTTCTGTTGTAGTTGCGGATGCTTGCAATAGGGGTTAATCATAAGTGGGGTGCTTGTCCAAGTAAGTACAGTACCCAAGCACCGGTCCACCCACATATCAGATTATCAAAGTACCGAACGCGAATCATATGATCGTGATGAAAACTAGCTTGACGATAATTCCCATGTGTCCTCGTGAGCGCTTTACATCATATAAGAGTTTGTCCAGGCTTGTCCTTTGCTACAAAAAGGATTGGGCCATCTTGCTGCACCTTATTTACTTTTATTACTTGCTACTCGCTACAAATTACCTTATCACAAAACTATCTGTTACTGATAATTTCAGTGCTTGCAGAGAATACCTTACTGAAACTGCTTATCATTTCCTTCTGCTCCTCGTTGGGTTCAAAACTCTTACTTATCGAAAAGCTATGATAGATCCCCTACACTTGTGGGTCATCAGGGGCTGCTAGCTACTTCTCACTTTGTTAGGTGAACCTTGGTTGGGGGGAGGGGCATGCATTCATAGCTTAGGATCCCCTTCGTGCTGACACGAGGGGGGGCTGCTAGCTACTTCGCACTTTGCTAGGTGAACCTCGGTTGAGAAAAGGGGGGCGGGCATTCATAGCTTAGGATTCCCTTTGTGCCAACACGAGGGAGGGGTGGCTGCTAGCTACTTCGCACTTTGCTAGGGTGAACCTCAGTTGGGGGGGGGGAGGGCATGCATTCATAGCTTAGGATTCCCTTCGTGTCGTGGCTGCTAGCTACTTTGCACTTTGCTAGGTGAATCTCGGTTGGGGGGCATGCATTCATAGCTTAGGATTCCCTTCGTGCCGACACGAGGGAGGGGGGCTGCTAGCTACTTCACACTTTGCTAGGTGAACCTCGGTTGGGGTGGCATGCATTCATAGCTTAGGATTCCCTTCGTGCCGACATGAGGGAGGGGGCTGCTAGCTACTTCGCACTTTGCTAGGGTGAACCCTGGTTGGGGGGGCATGCATTCATAGCTTAGGATTCCCTTCGCGCCGACATGAGGGAGGGGGGCTGCTAGATACTTCGCACTTTGCTAGGGTGAACCTCGGTTGGGGCGGGGGCATGCATTCATAGCTTAGGATTCCCTTCGTGCCGACACGAGGGAGGGGGCTGCTAGCTACTTCGCACTTTGCTAGGTGAATGAATCTCGGTTTGGGGGCATGCATTCATAGCTTAGGATTCCCTTCGTGCCGACATGAGGGAGGAGGGGGGCTACTAGCTACTTCGCACTTTCCTAGGTGAACCTCGGTTGGGGGGGAGGGGGCATGCATTCATAGCTTAGGATTCCCTTCTTGCCGACACGAGGGGGGGGGCAAGTAATACTGTGCGCTTTGCGAGAGAGGTTCCACATTGAAGTTGCATTTGGTATTTGAAAATCAAACCACCCTTTTGATACATAAATTTTGTGCACATGCAAGTGTGTTCGTGTTCTGACCCTCTCTCGCGTCATTTTTCGCCAAATTTATGAACATTAGACAAGTCGGATGACGCAACAGACACGGTTCACTCAAACTAACCATGTGCCCCGCCGGTGTACCTGTCACGCACACATCCGCACAATACATTCGGCTCCACGAGGCTCCCCCTCTCAAAAATATCTGCCCGCCTCAAGGGTTTTCTGTTTCATAACACATGTTGTTATCTCCGGACCGTGTGCGATCTTTCTTCTTCCCAATCCCGCCTGCATCCTTAGAAAATATCTACCCGCCTCGAGGGTTTTTCTGTTTCATAACACACGGTTGTTATCTCCAGACCGTGTGCGATGTTTCTTGTTCCCAATCCCGCATGCATCCCTAGAAAATATCTGCCCGCCTCAAGGGTTTTTCTGTTTCATAACACGCAGTTGTTATCTCTGGACCGTGTGCGATGCAATATCATCAGAATTTTCAATAGCCTGGCATTTCACTACTCCCACGTAGTAAAATTTTCAGTACCCGCGTCATTCCCTCAAACACCCCGCGCCCCCTCCACACGCACACACACACACACACAACAAAACCTCCTCAGGCGTGTGCGCACACACACACACACACACTCCCTCGCTCGAAACCCTAGCAAGGTCCCCGTCGCCGCAAGGCCTCCATTGTCAACATCTGCCTGTTTGCCCATGCAGCTTACCCACCGATCTCCATACCCAGGCCGCCCTGAGTTTCTTAGATGACGCCTGTCAAACGCCCCCTTTCCCGTAGATCCCCATCCCCCACTCTAGAGTGTCGCAACCTAAGCCCGGATACGCTACCCGTCGAGCTCGAGCAGTGACTGGCCCAAAAGAGGTGTATAGCGATCTCTTCGCCCGATGTCGCCGAGGAAGCCGACGACCATTACTGGCGGCAGGCACTCAAGTAGCGGGCTAGAGTATGCGGGCATGTCTCGGCCGCCGGCTACGACATCAAGGTCATCGACAACGATGGCCTGAGGCGGGCTATGTCACAGGTTAAGTGGCCCACCCCAACCCCCGGGTTCAACCGATGTCGATCTTGTCCATGGCCCCGCCGCTGAACTCCTCTGGCTCGCTGTCAACAATTTGCCATTCTGCATCGCCATCGAGCCCCTTTTGTCATTTCTGAAGGACACGTTCTACGATGCTGGCTTGGGATCCACAGCTTCCAAGTCAGACCTCATCGATGGCGACCACGAGGAGGGCACCCTCTCTGCCTCTTCCAAGGGGAAAGAGCCCATCTGCTCTTCCAAGGGGAAAGCGCCCGTCTGCGACATCAGGGAGGGCACCCTACAGCCGTGCTCTTCCAAGGGGAAGGAGCCCATCTGCGAGAACATGGAGTGCATCCAGGGGCCATGCTCTTCCCACGGGAACGAGCCCATCTGTCACAAGTGAGGAAACCCATGATTTGTTTTGCTGTGCCTCTTCACAGGGGGAAACCCATGATTTGTTTTGTCGAGTCCCTTTTGTAGTGTAGTGAGAATATGTCCAGTTTTAATTGCTATATCTGGTTGTCAGTATGCCTTGTTTATTTCAGTTGTTCAAAATGTGATGCTCTATAGTGCAATTATTTACTGTGCAGTACATTTCATCAATCCAGTTTTAAACATACCGATAGGAATGCATATATTTGCTTGTTGTTAAGCCTGTTATAGCTAGCATATGCCTCTTTTAAAGTTTTTTTATTGTTCGGTTGTTTATAGTTAGCATATGTCCAGTTTCGAATGCTATCTTTGGTTGTTTGTAGATGCCTTGTTTATTCCAGTTATTCACAACGTGATGTTCTATATGTGCAAGTATGAACTGTGCCGTTCAATTTCATCAGTACCAGTTTCAACAATACCACTATGAATGACTACATTTGGTTGCTGCATCTTGTTGTTAGCACGCTTTTCCATTTTTAATTAACAATAACCAGTGTACTTAGACTGGCACAATACCAGTTTGAATGACTATGTTTGCTTGCTGTTAAATGTTAGGCCTGTTGCAGTTAGCACACCTTTCCACTTGTTTTGCTTTACTAGCATGCTTAAACCGGCACACTGAAGCTATCTTTTGGAGGTTATTTTGTCTGCCATGTATAATTTTGGTTGATGTTTAGCCTGTTGGGCTTAACATGCTTCTCGATGTACCTACACAGGAAAATTTTGGGAACAACTGCTGTTTTCCGTCAAGGTTAGTTTCATCCCATGGCTTATATCTGCTCACTGTTCAGGATATCAGTAGTTGGTACCATATAGGCCGGCGGCTGATAAGGGACTAATCGGTGAATCAGACTTTTAACTGAATATATCTGCAACCCATTTATCGTTAGGTTAACTAGGGCCATATTTAATATATCTAAGGCTACATAGCAACATGCACTATACTTAATGTCTAAATATGCAATCCTAGGCTACATAGCAACAAGGAAGAGTGTTACATTAATGTTCTAATGATGTCTAGATATACATAGAAGAGCAGCAGCAACAACAAAAACAACACAACCCAGTTTGGATACTCAACTTAGCTAGAGGTTAGAGTTAGCTTCTAGCTCTTTACTAACCCTGAACTAACTCCATCCAAAGAGTTATTTGGATGGCAGGGTTAGATTGACAATAAATGCACTAGGAGAACTAGCTCCAATTAGCACCTCTTGGGTTGGCTAGTTTTTTTGAGTGCGTTATAGATGCAACTAGCTCAAACTAGCCCTCATGTTTAGATATAATTTAGGGCTATTTGAGCCCGAACTAGCTCAAACTAACTGTAACCCATGGATACAGCAGTAGTTAATCAGCCGATAATTTGTAAGAATGCACTAAACTCCTTCCGGCCCATAATATAATATGTTAATTCATCTAATATGCGAGTATATTGGATGTTATAAGATACTCCCTCCATTCCTAAATATTTGTCTTTTTAGAGATTTCAAATGGACTACCACATAAGGATGTATATAGGCATATTATAAAAGAGTGTTGTACTACATCATTGTGCAATTGTTGTTTAGCTTCTAATATTAACTTGGTGCTTTTAGGTACATATGTCATTGGTAAAGATTCGCGCTTCGACCCATTCTGCATATGGGGCAATGAGATATCGATGAACCAGCATCAAGTGAGGAAGCTGATAAAGATTGTTAGTAAAATGGATCCAAAGATGGCAATTAAACTATTTGTTTACACTTTATCCAAGACAACAACGAACTGCAGGATGGTAAGTAAGAACTATGCAGCGTTCTTTTTACTACCCATAATGAGTTGTGTTAGATGACAATGTCTGAATCTTTTTCCTTTGCAGTGGTTGCCAAAGCAGTTTACTCAAGATTACCTCTCAAACTACATGGTTGGTGGGCATGCAAAGGTTGAAGTATTTCTACCAGAACACGATGATTATCTAGATGTTTTCATGAAGACCATGAAGGATGGGCGGTCGGCCATCACAAGGGGTTGGACTAGAGTCGTGCATGCCTTTTGCATGGAGGAGGGCACAATATGGGCATTCCGCTTCACCTTGTTCAGCAACCAGAATATATTTCGCTTCTTTCTTTACCGTCTTTAATAGTACAAGTATACAACTGTGGTTCATCATTCTTTATTTGGTTCTTATGTAATTCTTGAACATATGTGCCTATGAATCGAATAATGCATTGGTTATTTGAACATGATGGATATGAATAAAGAAGTAACACACATTCAAATTCAAATCCAAATCCGGTAAAATTTGGAAAAGCATCAATTAAATTACGATGAAATTACGCTCTCCAGGTTGTTACGGCACACATGGTTGGTAAAACACAAATGTTTGCGATATGCACCATAATCCGAGACGGTTCACAGAGAGGAAACGTGTGCAAGCATGCACAGAGTTGCCATTTGCAAAGCGTGTGGGATGTTAGAGAATATCACAAACGATGCAGGCAAACTGAACATTTTTGTTAGTTGCCTTATCGTACATGATTCACAACCATGAACTGTTTCTGATGAAGTATGCATCATAAATGTTGCACCACAGAATAGCATGTGCGATAGTTGTCGTGTACGACGATGTTACGACGGTCCTACGTTTTGTAATCCTGCCCGACACTCGTACGACGATTAGCTAATCTTCTTAACAGTGAACCGTTTTTTGATGGGCTGTGCATCATACACATTCTATAATAGTGAACCGTTTGTGATGGGCCACACATCGTAAACGTAGAACCACAGAATACCGACTGCGATGGCAATGCGAGCAGAAACGAGTAGGAGTACTGTAGGGGACCTATCCCCGACGGTTTCTGGGTCGTGTGGGAAGGACCCCTCTATTGCCCACACTCACTTGGCGATGGTTCCAAATGCCATCGCGAAAAGGGGTTAAAAACCGTTTGTATAGCACCGACACGCACCAGTGGTTGTTGTTGCTAATGTTACTATTTTGACTGCCTTTGTTATACTTGAGATGCCCGAGGACGACAACATGTCGATTATCCTTGGTGGACCCTTCTTGAATACTGCAGGGGCTGTTATTGATTGCAATAAAAGCAAGGTCACTTTTCATATCAATGGTAATGAGCACATGGTGCACTTTCCGAAGAAACAATTTCAAGTGAATGGTATTAATGTTATTGAAAAATCTCCGACAATCACTATTGGAAGTTTTCAAATACCTCTACCGACTGTCAAAAAGAAATATGAGATGCTTATTGTTGGGGAAATGCATATCCACATTGAGGTAACTTAGTGATTTACGAAAGTTCTTTGGTTTCATGCTAATCGAAAGTGGTTGTTAATAAGACCTGATCAACCTTATTAATGAATCATTTTTGGACGGTATGAAGTTGATGAATTTAGTAAGAACTACTTTCTGTCCCTATGTTTTGTTTTCTGTTTTTATTAGTTAAATAAAATAAAATGCCATGTTTTGTCTGTTTTCTGATGTTCCCGAGCAATAAAAAATGACCAAAAATTAAAGTTCTCAGAATGCCCTGAAAATTTTATACGATTTTTTTTCTAATTACTTGAGAATTTTTGGTGCAATAAACATCAGAGGGAGGTGCACCAGGTGGGCACAACCCGCTGATACATCTCCAACGTATCTACTTTTCCAAACACGTTTGCCCTTGTTTTGGATTCTAACTTGCATGATTTGAATGGAACTAAACCGGACTGACGCTGTTTTTAGCAGAACTGCCATGGTGTTAGTTTTGTGCTGAAATAAAAGTTCTCAGAATGACCTGAAAATCAGCGGAGACATGTTTTGAAATTAATAAAAAATACTGGCGAAAGAATCAGCATCAGGGGGCCCACACCCTGTCCACGAGGGTGCAGGGCGCCCCCCTGGGGCGCACCTCCTACCTCGTGGGCTCCATGGGACTCCACCGACCTCAACCCCAACTCCATATATTCATGTTCGGGGAGGTAAAAAATTAGAGAGAAGGATTCATCATGTTTTACGATACAGAGCCACCGCAAGCCCTAATCTTCCTCGGGAGGGCTGATCTGGAGTCCGTTCGGGGCTCCGGAGAGGGGAATCCGTCGCCATCGTCATCATCAACCATCCTCCATCACCAATGTCATGATGCTGACCACCGTGCGTGAGTAATTCCATTGTAGGCTTGCTGGACGATGATGGGTTGGATGATATTTACCATGTAATCGAGTTAGTTTTGTTAGGGTTTGATCCCTAGTATCCATTATGTTCTGAGATTGATGTTGCTATGACTTTGCTATGCTTAATGCTTGTCACTAGGGCCCGAGTGCCAAGATTTCAGATCTGAACCTATTATGTTTTCATGAATATATGTGAGTTCTTGATCATATCTTGCAATTCAATAGTCACCTACTATGTGTTATGATCGGGCAACCCCGAAGTGACAATAATCGGGACCACTCCCGGTGATGACCGTAGTTTGAGGAGTTTATGTATTCACTAAGTGGTAATGTTTTGGTCCAGTACTCTATTAAAAGGAGGCCTTAATATCCCTTAGTTTCCAATAGGACCCCGCTTCCATGGGAGGGTAGGACAAAAGATGTCATGCAAGTTCTTTTCCATAAGCACGTATGACTATATTCGGAATACATGCCTACATTACATTGATGAGCTGGAGCTAGTTCAGTGTCACCCTATGTTATAACTGCTGCATGAGGAATCGCATCCGACATAATTATCCATCATTGATCCATTGCCTACGAGCTTTTCACATATTGATCTTTGCTTGGTTACTTGTCCGTTGCCACTGTTACGATTGCTACAAAAACTACTACTGTTACTTTTGCCACCGTTACCTTTACTTCCATACTACTTTAGTACTAAATATTTTGCTGCAAATATTAAGTCTTTCAGGTGTGGTTGAATTGAAAACTCAACTGCTAATACTTGAGAATATTCTTTGGCTCCCCTTGTGTTGAATCAATAAATTTGGGTTGAATACTCTACCCTCGAAAACTGTTGTGATCCCCTATACTTGTGGGTTATCAAGACTATTTTCTGGCACCATTGCCAGGGAGCATAGCTCTATTCTTTGAGTCACTTGGGATTTATATCTGTTGATCACTATGAGGAACTTGAAAGATGAACCAAGATTTTTCCCTCAACTACGAGGGGAGGTAAGGAACTGCCATCTAGCTCTGCACTTGATTCACCTTCTGTTACGAGTAAATTTGCGACACCTACACCTGTTATTGATTCTGATATGTCGCATGTTATTGATGATGCCACTTCTGCTATGCATGATGCTTATGATGAAACTACTTCTATGCTTGATAATACTGTGCCATTAGGTGAATTTCTTGATGATCAACTTGCTAGGGTTAGAGAGAATGAAATTATTGAAACAGATAATATTGATGAAAGTGATGATGAAGATTCTCCCCCTAGATATGAATTGCCTGATGTGCCTACGGGTTATGTTATGGATGAAGAAACCGCTAGAGACCTTTTTGCTTGCAAAGATAGATATGATCTTAAGAAACTATTAGCTAAGCTAAAAGAAAAGTCTTTGAATGCTAGAATGAAATATGACCATGCTTTTGCTACTTAACCTATCTGTACTTATGATAAGGATTATGATTTCTGTGTCGATCCTGAGTTAATTACTTTGGTTGAATCTAATCCTTTTTATGGCTATGAATCTGAAACTGTTGTGGCACATCTTACTAAATTGAATGATATAGCCACCCTATTCACTTATGAGGAAAAAATTTGTTACTACTATATCCTTAAGTTGTTTCCGTTCTCATTAAAGGGTGATGCTAAAACATGGTTTAATTCTCTTGCTCCTGGTTGTGTGTGTAGTCCCAGGATATGATTTATTACATCTCTGCTTAATATTTCCCCGCTCATAAGAAACAAGATGCCTTAAGGGAAATATATAATTTTGTGCAAATTGAAGAAGAGAGGCTCCCACAAGCTTGGGGGAGGCTTCTCCGATTACTTAATGCTTTGCCTGATCATCCTCTCAAGAAAAATGAAATACTTGATATCTTTTATAATGGACTAACCGATGCTTCCAGAGACCACCTAGATAGTTGTGGTGGTTGTGTTTTTAGGGAAAGAACTGTTGAGCAAGCTGAATTTCTATTGAATAATATATTGAGTAATGATAATGATTGGACACTTCCAGAACCAACTCCTAATCCAACTCCGAAGAAAAGGGGTATTCTATTTCTCAGTCCTGAAGATATGCAAGAGACAAAGAAATCTATGAAAGAAAAGGGTATTAAAGCTGAAGATGTTAAGAATTTACCACCTATTGAAGAAATACATGGTCTTAATAAACCGACACAGGTAGTAAAGGTAAATTCTCTCTATAGATTTGATGAAGGTGATATTCCTTGTAATAAGTCTGCTAGCCAATTCTTGGATGAGTTTGATAATTTTATTGTTAAACAAGAAAACTCCAATGCTTATGTTGGTAGACAATTGGAACGTAATGCTTATATGGTTGAATATTTTGAGTGATTATATGTCTAGAGTTAAAGGTGACCTTAAAGTTATTAGTAAACATGCTTCTATGGTTACCACTCAAGTAGAACAAGTGCTAAAGGCTTAAGATGATTTGCTCAATGAATTGAATAATAAGAAAAATGATAATGTTGTTAGAGTTATGACTAGAGGGGGTAAAATGACTCAGGAACCTTTGTATCCTGAGGGCCACCCTAAGAGATTTGAGCAAGATTCTCAGAGAACTAATGTTGATGCACCTAGTCCTTCTAAGAAGAAGAAAAAGAAAAATGATAGAACTTTGCATGATTTTAGTGAACCTGTTGTTGACACACCTGAGAATCCCAATGATATTTCTATTTCTGATGCTGAAACACAATCTGGTAATGAACATGAACCTAGTGATAATGTTAATGATGATGTTCATGTTGATGCTCAACCTAGCAATAACAATGATGTAGAGATTGAATCTGCTGTTGATCTTGATAACCCACAATCAAAGAATCAACGTTATGATAAGAGAGAATTCGTTGCTAGGAATCACGGTAAAGAAAGAGAACCATGGGTTCAGAAACCCATGCATTTTCCTCCTAAACCATCCAAGAAAAAAGATGATGAGGATTTTGAGCGCTTTGATGAAATGATTAGACCTATCTTTTTGCGTATGCGTTTGACTGATATGCTTAAAATGAATCCTTATCCTAAGTATATGAAAGATATTGTTACAAATAAAAGAAAGATACCGGAAGCTGAAATTTCCACCATGCTTGCCAATTATACTTTTAAATGTGGAATATCATAGACACTAGGAGATCCCGGAGTACCAACTATACCATGATCCATTAAAAGAAACTATGTTAGAACTGCTTTATGTGATCTTGGATCTGGTGTTAGTGTTATGCCTCTTTCTTTATATCATAGACTTGATTTGAATAAGTTGACACCTACTGAAATATCCTTGCAAATGGCCGATAAACAACTGCTATACCTGTCGGTATCTGTGAGGATGTGCCTATTGTAGTTGCAAACATGTAACACCCACAATGCGGCTATATCTCCCACGTGTCAGGGCATGATTTAGAAGCATAGCCGCATGGTAGGCATGTCGCAAGAGGGGTAATCTTTACACATCCCATGTACTGAATAAGAAAGGGATAAAGAGTCGGCTTACAATCGCCACTTCACAAAGTACATAAATAATCCATACATCATCCAAGGTACAATCAAAGGTCCGACTATGGAACCAAAATAAAAAGGAAGACAACCCTAAATGCTAGATCCCCGATCGTCCCAGCTGGGCTCCACTACTGATCATCAGGAAAGGAAACATAATAGCGACACAAGTCTTCGTCGAATTCCCACTTGAGTTCGGTAGCGTCGCCTGCACTGGTATCGTCGGCACCTGCAACTGTTTGGAAATATCTGTGAGTCACGAGGACTCAGCAATCTCACACCCGTGCGATCAAGACTATTTAAGCTTATGGGTAGGAGAAGGTAGTGAGGTGGAGCTGCAGCAAGCACTAAGCATATATGGTGGCTAACATACGCAAAAGAGAGCGAGAAGAGAAGCAACGCACGGTCGAGAAGCTATAAGTGATCAAGAAGTGATCCTGAAACTACTTACGTTCAAGCATAACACAAGACCGTGTTCTCTTCCCGGATCCCGCCGAAAAGAGACCATCACGGCAACAC
Organism: Triticum urartu; assembly: GCF_056163025.1. Classification (NCBI taxonomy): domain Eukaryota; kingdom Viridiplantae; phylum Streptophyta; class Magnoliopsida; order Poales; family Poaceae; genus Triticum; species Triticum urartu. Next base: position 576,302,874 of record NC_141879.1, read on the forward strand.
ACGTGGTTGATTCATTTTAATTAAGTTAAGTGTCAAGTTCTCTATAACTGGATATTAACAAATTCCCATCTGCCACATAACCATGGGCACGGCTTTCGAAAGTTCAAGACCCTGCAGGGGTGTCCCAACTTAGCCCATCACAAGCTCTCACAGTCAACGAAGGATATTCCTTCTCCCAGGAAGACCTGATCAGGCTCGGAATCCTGGTTACAAGACATTTCGACAATGGTAAAACAAGACCAGCAAAGCCGCCCGAATGTGCCGACAGCATCGGGAAGCAATGTTTAGAGCTAGCAAACAACATGCTACAGGAACATATCATAGCACACGAAGGCATGGCATGATTCTACTAAATGCATAGATCAAAAGTCCCTTACTGATCATGAGCCAAAAAGGCACATAAGATAAGATGGCACCCATGTAAACATAGCAAGTTTTATTAACATATTCAGACTTACCAGAAAATAGAGCATGGCATAAACAGAATTATGAAGGCAACTTTGCAAGCTGATGCCACTCACCACAAAGTATTGCATGAAAAAACAAGCATACCGATAGCAAGATGACATGTTCATGATGCTAACCATGGCAAGAGCAAGTTAATAGGATGCATGGATCACTAGCAACAACTATGGCAATATTGATTAACATGTTAACATTCTGCCAGGAACATTTTGTAGCAGCAGTAAATCAAGAACAAGACATGCTAGAGCACTCCACAATAGCAAACAGGGACTTGGATGGATAGAGCATAACCACATGTTCAAAACACCCTTAGTGAAGTATCTCAAAATAAGCATGGATCTCACTATAGCATCAAGTTTACATGGCATCAAAATAACAGCAAGCAAAAGACAACTTATGTCCCTGAAAACAGCAACATCACAAAGCCTAGTTTGCATGCTTGTGCTAGTCACCACATCGATCACAAAAATGCAAGACAAGCACCCCTGTAAAGATGGCATGTCGTAGTTCAAAACACATGTAGAGCTCATGCTCACAAGATGCACACATCAAATGCAACAAAAAATGACAAATCATCATAATCTGATAAGTAGCAGCAGTAAACATTTTATAGCACTCTAGAATCAATTAAAAAGGCATCATAATGGACATGAACATGCATGGAAAATCTACTGGCATGAAGAGCTCGACGATACAAACAATTCGATATATCATATGCATGAAACAGATCTACGGTCATGGCGATACGACGCTATGAACAGGGCATGAAATTAACACAGAAAAAGACTTAGACGAAATCGAGGGGGGGTTTCGACCTCCAGATCTAGGGCACGGGACCCGAGGTTCAACAGAGCTCGAACTCGCCGGAGATGGAGCGGGAAGGTGGCCGGAGTCGTTGGAGGAGCCGGATCTGGGCGCGGGGTCGCCGGAGTTGCGGCTGAAGCTGCGTGCGGTGGATTCGGGCGACGGCGACTGGCGCGTGGAGGCGGCGGCCGGCGTGGAGGAGCAGGGCGGTCGGCGGTGGAGGCGTCCGCGACAGCAGGGACGCGCGGGGGAGGCGGTCGGGCGGCACGGGCTTCGGGGGCCCGCCGTGGGCTCGGGCGGGCCGGCGGCGGTGGGCGGTGCGCTGCCACGTGGTGGCGCCTGATTGGTGCGGGCGGCGGCGATTCGTCCGGTGCGGACCGGACGTGTCCGGCGGCGGAGAGGGCTAGGTTAGGGTTTTATGTGCGCGAGAATTTCGGGGAGGGCACATATTTGTAGATAGGAGGAGGTAGGAGTGTCCAAATGAGGTGTAGTTTTCGCCCACACAATCGTGATCCGACGATGGAGGACATGGAAGTGGTTTAGATGGGTTATTGGGTTGTTTTGGAGGGGTGTTGGGGTGCAACACACATGAGGCTTTCACGGTAACCCGGTTAACCATTAGAGCATCAAACGGACTCCAAATGGAACGAAATTTGATAGGCAGTCTACCGGTGGTGTACCAAGACCACTTGGCAAATCTTGGTCCATTCCGAGAATGTTTAACACCCGCTCATGAAAAGAGACAAGAGGGGGGCGCCGGTGCATGTGGGAGTGTCGGATTGCAAAACGTACAACGGGGAAAATGCTTGGATGCATGAGACGAACACGTATGCAAATGCGATGCACATGATAAGATGATATGAAATGCATGACATGAACAAAATGCAAAACAAAGACAAAAACCCAACCACGAAGGGAATCTCATAACTTAAAGACAAAAATGGCAAGAGTTGGAGTTACAAATATGGCAAGTTACATCCGGGGTGTTAGAATACTCCACCACTACTTGAGGATCTCGTCCCGAGATCTAGGACTGAAAGAACTCCGGATATTCGGAACGGAGGTGATCCTCGCGCTCCCAGGTGGCTTCTCGGTTGGAATGGTGTGACCACTTCACTTTCAGGAATTTGATAGACTTGTTGCGAGTCTTGCGCTCAGTTTCTTCAAGAATAGGAACGGGATCGAGGGGGGTTTGACCTCCAGATCTAGGACACGGGACTTGAGGTTCGACAGAGCTCGAACTCGCCGGAGATGGAGCGGGAAGGCGGCTGGAGGTGAGGAGGTGGCCGAAGTCGTTGGGGGCACCGAATCTGGGCGCAGGGCCGCCGGAGTTGCGGGCGCGGCCAGAGTTGCGGCCGGAGCGGCGCGCGGTGGATTCAGGCGGCGACGAGTGGCGCGTGGATGCGGTGGCCGGCGTGGAGGATCAGGGCGGTCGGCGGCGGAGGCGTCCACCGTGGCGGGGACGCGTTGGGGAGGCGGCCGGGCGGCGCGGGCTTCGGGGGCCCGCCGTGGGCTCGGGCGGGCCGGCGGCAGTGGGCAATGCGCTGCCACATGCCGGCACCTGATTGTTGCGGGCGGCGGCGGCGATTCGTTTGTTGCGGACCGGACGTGTCCGGCGGTGGAGAGGGCTAGGTTAGGGTTTTATCTGCGTGAGAATTTCGTGGAGGGCACATATTTATAGATAGGAGGAGGTAGGAGTGTCCAAAAGAGGTGTAGTTTTCGCCCACACAATCATGATCTGATGACGGAGGACATGGAAGTAGTTTAGATGGGTTATTGGGCTGTTTTGGAGGGGTGTTGGGCTGCAACACACATGAGGCTTTCGCGGTAACCCGGTTAACCGTTGGAGCATCAAACGGACTCCAAATGGAACGAAATTTGACAGGCGGTCTACCGGTGGTGTACCAAGACCACTTGGCAAATCTCGGTCCATTCCGAGAAAGTTTAACACCAGCTCATGAAAAGAGACAAGAGGGGGGCGCCGGTGCATGTGGGAGTGTCGGATTGCAAAACGGACAACGGGGAAAATGCTCGGATGCATGAGACGAACACGTATGCAAATGCGATGCACATGATGACATGATATGAAATGCATGACATGAAAAAATGCAAAACGATGACAAAAACCCAACCACGAAGGGAATCTCGTAACTTATAGCCGAAAATGGAGAGAGTTGGAGTTACAAATATGGCAAGTTACATCCGGGGTGTTACAAAACGTTATATTTTAATAGACTTCGTTATTCTTGATATTCCCAAGGACGATAGTATGTTGATTATCCTTGGTAGACCCTTTTTGATTACTGCAGGGGCTGTTATTGATTGCAACAAAGGCAATGTCACTTTTCATGTTAATGGTAATGAGCATACGGTACACTTTCCGAGGAAACAACCTCAAGTCCACAGTATCAATGCTATTGGAAAAATTTCAACAATTACTATTGGAGGTTTTGAATTCCCTCTTCCTACTGTCAAGAAGAAATATGATATTCTTATTGTTGGGGACATGCATATCCCCTTTGAGGTAACCTAGTGTTATTCGAAAATTCTCCGGTTTCATGCGGTTCGGAAAGATTTTGTTAACAAGACTTGATCGACCTTGTTAGTGGATTCCTTTTGATGAGCATGAGATGGATGAAGTTAGAAAGCACAACTCTCTGTACCCTCCTTTTACTTTCTGTTATTTAGATTAAATAAAGCAAAAATAGTATTTTTTTTATCTGTTTTCTGAATTATCCTTGCAATAAAAATAACCTGAAAATAAAAGTTTTCTAAATGTCCTGAAAATGAAATACGATTTTTGTAGAATATTTAAGAATTTCTGGCACTGAGAGCACACCAGGGGGGCCACCATTTTGCCACGAGGGCACATGGCGTGCCCACCCCCCTAGGGCGTGCCCCCTGCCTCGTGGGCCCCACGTGAACCCCCTCCACTTATTCTAGCACCCACTCACTTCGTCTTCCTCTAGAAAAAAATCCTCCCATAGCTCAAACCCGTGTTCTAGCTCATCTTGCTGCCATTTTCGATCTCTTTGCTCAAAGCTCCATTCACAAAACTGTTTGGAGGGATTGTTCTTCGGTATGTGACTCCTCCAATGGTCCAATTATTTTTTGTTCTAGTGCTTTATTTATTGCAATTTTTTTCTGCTAAGGTGACCCTGTTCTTGAGCTTGCATGTCAAATTTATATGGTCCAAAGTAGTTTTAATGCATGATATAGCCTCTAGGCACTTGTGGGAGTAGTTGCTATCAATCTTGTTGAGTTTAGTTCACTTTTATTTTGAGTCACTAAAATTTCAGAAATTTTACAGAGAAAGAAAATGATGAAGAGATTGTTGAGGGGCTCTTCGAGCCGAAGCTCGAAGGATAAGCAGAATGAGGAGAATAAAAAGCCCAAATACAATCTTCCTCGCACTACGGAGGTTCGGCCATGCGAATGGCCTTATGATGCGTTCTTGAGAGCCGCCGAAATTTACGATGACTTTTATTACTTGGCTGAGAATGCAGGCCTCACCGATTTCCTCCACGACTAGCGTGAATAGTATCTCCTACTCACTAATATTTTCATGCAAATTTTTTATTTCCATGCTAAGAAATCACCACCTTCAATGGAGTTTCATTTATATGATGAGGTTAAGGAGATATCACTCCATGATTTTGGTCGGGTCTGCAAGATACCCTTTGTGGTCAGCATCGAGGAACCACACTGTAGTGATGTGGATGGATTTATTGATAGAATTTTTGTAGGAGAAACGAGGAAAGTTTCCGATGCAAGAATTACTAGTATACATTTTCTTGGTCTACGTTACTTTGCGATATTTGCGAGTAGATGCTTAATTGGTCGCGGGAACAGTGGAAATCTTAGTGCTCCTGATCTTGTCATTTTGCGCCATGCTTTATTTCGTGATACAACTTTCAGCCTAGGCGCTATTGTTGCTAAACGATTAAGTCTAAACCGTACAAAGGGCCCCATCTTCGGAGGCATCTTTGCTTCACACCTTGCTAAACACTTTGGGATACCTATTAGGCATTATGAGAAAGAGGAAAAGTTGCTGCCCCCTATTTCTCTAGATTATAAGAGTATGGTAGCACATGAATTTATTGTTAAAAATAAGAAGAAGATGCTTAAGTATAATTTGATATTTGATAAAACTCACTGTGATATTATTACCTTGCCTGCACTCTTTGTTTAACATACTTTAAGGCACGTACCTCATCTTGCCAGAGGCCATTTATGCATACTGGAGGCTGACACAAGTCCCAGAGCCTGATCCTTAGCCACCACTAAACCCTTATCGACAGTCCGTTTATCAGTGGGATCCGGAGGAGATCGCCAACCAGTGGCACCTTGAGGACCCTCCTCAGTACATCGAAGAGAGTAGCTTTGATCCATGGGCATAGACCAACTTAGGCCAAAAACCTAAGCTTGGGGGAGTGCGTATTTCTCACCAACATTACATTCATGTTCACACACTCATTCTAGTTGTCGGTGCTCATACTTTTTTATTGTATTATCCATGCTAGTTTATTTTTAATTTTCTAAGCCTTCTTCTTGTGTGTTTGAAAAACCTTAAGAAAAACCCAAAAAAATAGTTGTAGCTTTTAGCTAGTTTACTTTCCATGCCTGTAGTAGTAGTAATTAAAAGAAAACCCAAAAAGATTTCTCGTCCTTCTTTTGCTTGTTTGGAGCTTTCCCGTGTAAATAGTTTTATTTCTTTTCTTATTCTTTGGGGGTCGAGAGGAGAAGACCATGATGAAAATGTTGAGTGGCTCTCATTTGCATTATTGTTGATTTAACCAAGAGCCCATATTACCTTGTCTTCTCCCCTGTATTAAATGCTTGCAGATTCCAGCTTAATCCAATGACGTGCACTATTATTATTATCCACACCATTCGGTCATGCGAGTGAAAGGCAATAATGATGATATACGATGGACTAAATGAGATGAGAGAAGCTGGTATGAACTGGACCTATCTTATTTTTGTAAATATGATTAGTTCATCGTTCCTGGTTCAACCTATTATGAATGAAACATGTTTGCAATGACAATTAGAGATTATAGTTGCCCATGCCATGCTTAATTAGCTAGGATTTTATAATGGTTTACCTTGCGTGCCAACATGCTATTAAAATGGTTGTGATGTGGTATGATAGGATGGTATCCTCCTTTGAACGATTCGAGTGGCTTGACTTGGCACATGTTCACGCATGTAGTTGAAACAAATTCAACATAGCCTCCACAATACTTATGTTCACGGTGATTTATATCCTACTCATGCTTGCACTCATTGTTGATTAATCTTAATGCACGTTCATGACTGTTGTCGCTCTCTAGTTGGTCGCTTCCCAGTCTCTTTCTAGCCTTCACTTGCACTAAGCGGGAATACTGCTTGTGCATCCACTTCCATAAACCCCAAAGTTATTCCATATGAGTCCACCGTACCTTCCTATATGCAGTATTTACCTGCCGTTCCAAGTAAATTTGTATGTGCCAACTCTAAACCTTCAAATGAAATTATGTTTTGTATGCACGAATAGCTCATGTATCAACTAGGGCCGTCTATATCTTCCATTCTAGGTGGGTTATTCTCATGATGAGTGGACTCCGCTCATCACTCGCGAGAAAATGGTCGGTAACTGGGATGCCCAGTCCCATGCTCAAATCAAAATAATTGCAAACAAAACTCCCCCAGGATTATTGTTAGTTGGAGGCACCCATTGTTTCGGACAAGCCTTGGATTGATGTTTTTTGGTGGTGGGGGAGTATAAACTTTACCATTCTGTTTGGGAACCGCCTATAATGTGTGTAGCATGGAAGATATCAAGATCTCTTGGTTGTTACATTGACAATGAAAGTATGCCACTCAAAATATTATTTTTCTCTGTTTCAAAATTCAAGCTCCGGCACCTCTGCAAAACCCTGCTTCCCTCTGCGAAGGGCCTATCTATTTACTTTTATGTTGAGTCATCATCCTCTTATTAAAAAGCACCAATTGGAGAGCACCGCTGTCATTCGCATGCACTGCTATTAATTTACATTGAGTATGACTGTGACTGGATCTCTTTTACCATGAATTACAATGTCTAGCCAGTCCTTGATCTTCAGGGTGCTCTAAATTTATGTTTTGCGGTCTCAGAAAGGGATAGCGAGATACCATCTTGTTATATCATGTTATGATTGTTTTGATAAAGTGTTGTCATCCGAGATTTATTATTATTTCTCGCTAGTTGATTATGCCATTGATATGAGTAAACATGAAACCTAAATGTTATTGTGAATATGGTTAGTTCATAATCTTTGCTGAAAACTTGAATGCTGGCTTTACATATTTGCAACAAGATCAAACAGAGTTTGTAAAAAAATTTCTTTATCACTTTCAGTTTGTCAACTGAATTGCTTGAGGACAAGCAAAGGTTTAATCTTGGGGGAGTTGATACGTCTCCAATGTATCTAGTTTTCCAAACACTTTTGCCCTTGTTTTGGACTCTAACTTGCATGATTTGAATGGAACTAACCCGGACTGATGTTGTTTTCAGCAGAACTGCCATGGTGTTATTTTTATGTAGAAATAAAAGTTCTTGGAATGACCTGAAAATCCACGAAGACACGTTTTGGAATTAATAAAAATACTGGTGAAAGAATCAGCATCAGGGGGGCCACACCCTGTCCACGAGGGTGTAGGGCACGCCCCCCCCTGCCTCGTGGGCCCCCTGGGACTCCACCGACCTCAACCCCAACTCCATATATTCACGTTCGGGGAGAAAAAAATTAGAGAGAAGGATTCATTGCATTTTACTATACGGAGCAGCCGCCAAGCCCTAATCTTCCTCGGGAGGGCTGATCTGGAGTCCGTTTGGGGCTCCGTAGAGGGGAATCCGTCGCCATCGTCATCATCAACCATCCTCCATCACCAATTTCATGATGCTCACTACTGTGCGTGAGTAATTCCATCGTAGGCTTGCTGGACGATGATGGGTTGGATGAGATTTACCATATAATCGAGTTAGTTTTGTTAGGGTTTGATCCCTAGTATCCATTATGTTCTAAGATTGATGTTGCTATGACTTTGCTATGCTTAATGCTTGTCACTAGGGCCTGAGTGCCATGATTTGAGATCTGAACCTATTATGTTTTCATGAATATATGTGAGGTGTTGATCTTATCTTGCAAGTCAATAGTCACCTACTATGTTTTATGATCCGGCAACCCCGAAGTGACAATAATTGGGACCACTCCCGGTGATGACCGTAGTTTGAGGAGTTCATGTATTCAGTAATTGTTAATGCTTTGGTCCGGTACTCTATTAAAAGGAGGCCTTAATATCCCTTAGTTTCCAATAGGACCCAACTACCACGGGGGGCTAGGACAAAAGATGTCATGCAAGTTCTTTTCCATAAGCACATATGACTATATTCGGAATACATGCCTACCTTACATTGATGAACTTGAGCTAGTTCTGTGTCACCTTATGTTATAACTGTTGTATGAGGAATCGCATTCGACATAATTATCCATCATTGAACCATTGCCTACTAGCTTTTCACATATTGATCTTTGCTTAGTTACTTTTCCGTTGCCACTGTTATGATTGCTACAAAAACTACTACTGTTACTTTTGCCACCGTTACCGTTACTTCCATACTACTTTGCTACTAAATATTGTGCTGCAGATATTAAGTCTTTCGGGTGTGGTTGAATTGACAACTCAACTGCTAATACTCGAGAATATTTTTTGGCTCCCCTTGTGTCGAATCAATAAATTTGGGCTGAATACTCTACCCTAAAAAATTATTCCAATCCCCTATACTTGTGGGTTATCACCCACCTGGGCGCGCCACGACTCCCAGGCGCGCCTTGGTGGGTTGTGGTCCCCACATGGGCCCCCTCACTTACCTCTTCATCCCACATCATCACTTACCTCCGGAAAAAAATCCCCATTGCTCTCTCTCCCGTGTTCTTGAGCTCAAACCCGCGAATTTCGATCTCTGCTCGAAGCTCCGTTTCCGAAACTGTTTCGGGGGATTGTTGCTTGGTATGTGACTCCACCATTTGTCCAATTAGTTTTTGTTTTAGTGGCTTATACTTTGAATAATTAGCTACTCTTGGTGCTGCTGTAGATGTGCTTGCATGTTGAATTCTTAGTGTTCTAAGTAGTTTGAATGCTTGCTATGGCTTCTATGTGTCCCTATGAGTAGTTGCTATCAATTTTGTGAAGTTTTGTTGAGAAAATTTTGTGGACGAAAAATTCAGATTTTTGTTCATAGGAAAAATTGTACGCGGACATGAATATCTTCAAGAAGTTTGGCTCTAAGAAGAACTCGACGGGTGTTATTGGGGAGTCTTCTGACAGTGATCTCCTCCCTCGGAGGTCGGTGGAGGTACAGCCGTGCGAATGGCCGCACACCCCGTTCCTGCAAGAGGCTGGAATTCTTGAGGAGTTCATGCAATGTATTGCTAATGTCGGCCTCACCGACTTCATCGCAGATGAGTGTGACCAGCACCAAATCCTCACAAACATCTTTGTTCAGAGCTTTACTTTCTTGCCTAGAAATAATCCTCCTGAAGTTAGCTTTGATTTATATGCTGAAAACCATCAGATACCACTTACTGAATTTTGTGACATATGCATGATCCCTTCTGACGGGAGTTTAGCTAAGCTTAGACCGGCTGGGTTTGAGGCATTTTATCGTACTTTGATAGTGGGAGACGAGAGGGGTGTCAGCCACTACGGCTGTCAGCTTACGCTTTCGTGTTGTCCATTATTTTGCTTTATTTTTTGCTAAGTGCCTGCTTGCTAGAAAGAAAGTAGGTGCGCTCAGCGCACCAGACTTTGTTGCTTTACGTCGAGCACTAGAGGGTGACAACACTTATAGCTTGGGAGCTATTGTGGCTTGTCGCCTCCATCTTAATAAATCCTAGGGTGAAATACATGATGGGATTTTTGCTACGCTCAGCGCACCAGACTTTGTTGCTTTACGCCGAGCACTAGAGGGTGACAACACTTATAGCTTGGGAGCTATTGTGGCTTGTCGCCTCCATCTTAATAAATCCTAGGGTGAAATACATGATGGGATTTTTGCTACTCATTTGGCGACTCATTTCAAGGATGCAATATGCCCTCATGATTACCCTCTTACCAAGGTTTACCTAGACCGTGCAGCCATGGAACACCATCACTTTCTTGCACATGATTGTCCTAATATTGCCATTCCTTATAACCTGGTCTTTAGCGTTAAAACTCGTGATGTTACCCCATTGCCTACACCTGCTTTGTTTGATTCTGCTGCCAGGGGCGGATACCGGATTATGCCTGCGGACATTGTAAGTGCATCTAGTGCCACCCCTAGTTGGTTTTGGAGTATTGACGACAAACCTAGCTGAGGGACTAATGTGTTTGTGAGAATTGCAGGAAAACACAGGTAGAAGTCCCTCATTGATTCGGTTTTACTACCAGAGATGACCCCTAAAAATGTACGAAGACATTGAAGACAATGGTGGTTTATGAAGATATTCATATTGAAGACAATGACATGAGAAGACTCCCTATGAAGCTTTTGGAACTCGAAGACCTAGATCCTTCGTAGTTTTATTTCATTCATGTTGTGTCATAGGAACCACCGTACTGTTAAGTGGGGTCGAAGAGAACCAGTCAGAATGACTGAAGTGATGCCTAATTCAAATCCTATGTCTTCGAGCGAAGACTTTGAGTGAAAATCTTGTCCAGAGTCAGACAAGTCAGCTTTACTTGTAGCCCAAGTAAAGTTACCGTGTGAGTTCAAAATTCGACCGTTGGTACACGTGTCAGTTCCTTAGTGACCCAGGGTCATTTCGGACAGATCAAGTCGGGTTGCCAAGTGGCTATAAATAGTCCACCCCCCACAACCATAAACGGTTGGCTGCTCAGATTTCAGTACACGGCTTTTGTCGTTTGAGAGCAACCCACCTCGAAGCCTTTGAAAGAAAAATTCCCAGTGAGGAGAAAAGCCCTAACCACCCAGAGCCAGAGTAAATTGGGCATCACTTAAGTCTTCGTGTCTGTGTGATTTGAAGACTTATTACACTTGAGGACTGTGCATCCTCCAGACGGTTAGGCGTCGCGTTCTGAGCATCCAAGAGAAATTGTGGATTGTCAGTGAACGAAGTCTGTGAAGGTTTGGGAGTCTACCTTGAAGACTTACCTGAGTGATTGGGCGAGGTCTGTGTGACCTTAGCTCAAGGAGAAAACGGTGAGGACTGGGTGTCTTGGACTAAGTGTCCTCTACTGGGTGTCCGGGACTGTGTGTCCTTTGGTTTAAATACCTAGCCGCTCCAACCAGACGTACAGTTGTCACAGCAACTGGAACTGGTCCAACAAATCATTGTCTTCAACGTGTCACTGGTTTCATCTTCACTTCCTTTCGCTTACAGTTATTCTTTGTGAAGCCATTGCATGCTTGCTTTATCTTTTGTCTTCACAACATGAATGTATGATCTGTTCGGCTTCATAACTTCTTCCTACCTGATCCTTATTACACTGAAGCTGTTTGTCATTGCGCTTTCACTCTATTGAATACATGACCATGGCTGGCCTAGTGTAATCTAACTTCCGCTCCATAGTAATAGGCATGATCTTAACTGTTTGTCTTCACAACTCTCACGTTTTGAAGACTTTCATAAAAATCGCCTATTCACCCCCCCTCTAGTCGATATAACGCACTTTCAGACATCATCGCCTACCGGAACGCTCAAGCTGCTGAGGAGGCAGCACAGGAGGAGCCTCCACAGTGGGATGAGTGGATGCCCGCTCCTCAGGATCCCTACTACCCTCCAGGAAAAGCCTAAGCTTAGGGAAGTACGTGTTCTCACCGACATTACATTCATGCCTACATATCATTCTATTTGTCAGTGTTCACACTTCTTCATTGTATCATCCATGCTTAGATTCATTTTTCTTGCTTTCTTCTGGTGTCTTTGAAAAACTTTAGAAAAAACCAAAAAAATTAGTTATAGTTAATTGACTTGATATGCATGCTTAGTAGTAATATTAAAAAGAGAAAATCCAAAAAGATTTCCTTGTTCTTCTTTTGCTTGTTGGGAGCTTTCCCGTGTAAATAGTTTTCTCTTTTTTGCTTTTCCCTTATTTTCTTGCTAAAGAAAACGAAAAACTCCAAAAACATTTCAGTGTGTTTCTCTGAATTTCTTTTTTCTTTTTATTCGAGTTGTACCGAGGAGAAGACCACGATGAAAATGTTGAGTGGCTCTCATATGAATAATTATTGTACTAATAAAGAGCCCATTTTACCTTGTCTTCTCCTATTGAATAAAATGTTTGTAGATTCCAGCTTAGTCCATGGCACTCTTGCACTATTATTTTTTATATATCATTCGGTCATGCAAGTGAAAGGCAATAATGACAACATCCGATGAACTGGCCGTGGCAAAGAGAAACTGGTATGAACTTGACTTGTTATGTTTGTGTAAATATGTTTAACCTACTATGCATGCTTCAACCCATTATGATTAAACACATTTGCAATGAGAATTAGAGGTTATAGTTTCTCATGCCATGCATAAGTAACTGGGAGTTGATAATGATTTATCTTGGATATCAAGATAGCGTTAAAATGATTGTGATGTAGTATGATGATATGGTATCCTTCTTTGAATGTTCAAGTGGCTTGACTTGGTACATGTTCATGCATGTAGTTGAATCAAAACCAACATAGCCTCTATGATATTCATGTTCATGGTGTTCATATCCTACTCATGCTAGTGTCCAATGTTACTTATGCATAATGCGTGGTTATGATCGTTGTTGCTCTCTAGTTGGCCGCTTCTCAATCTAAATTTCTAGCCTTCACTTGTACTAAGTGGGGATTCTTCTTATACATCAAAACCTTGAACCCAAAGTTATTCTAGATGAGTCCACCATACCTACCTATATACGGTATTACCCTGCCGTCCTAAGTAAATTTGCATGTGCCACCTCTAAAAAATTCTAAAAAAATTATCCGTTTTGTGTGCCTGGATCGTTCATGGAACGATAGGAGGTGGTCGGTATCTTCCATGCTAAGCGGGTTATTCTCAGGTCGAGTGTTTATTCACTCGCCATCGCACGAGAAAAGGGAGGTAATAGGGATTCCCAGTCCCGAACTCAAAAATGCAAATAATTAAATAAAACTCCCACGGGACTATTGTTGGTTTGGACGACACCCGTTGTTTCGGACAAGCCGTGGAATGTGATTGTTGGTGGAGGGGGAGTAAACCTTTACTTTTATCACTTGGGAACCGCCACTGGCCTGTTTATCATGGGAGATATTGATAACTGATGGTCGTGAAGTAAATGAGAAAGGTGCATGTCTCAAAATACCATTTATCTCTGTTTTAAAAATTGAGCTCTGGCACCTCTTCAAATCACTGCTTCCCTCTACGAAGGGACTTTCTACTTACTTTTATGTTGTGTCACCACCTTCTAAAACAAGTGCCAGAAACTAAGTAGAGCACAACTATCATGATTTGTGCATTGTGTGTAGCTAATGTTGGGTGCATCATGACTGGATCTTTTCTACCATGAATTATAATGTTTAGTCGCTGCTTGAACTTTGGAGGTTCTCTGCATTTATGTTTTGCAGTCTGGGAAAGGGCTAGCGAGATACCACTATTGTCATATTATATCATGGTTGTTTTGACAACGTGTTGCCGTTTGAGATATCTTATTATTGCTCCCTAGCTGATTATGTCATTGATATGAGTCATTATAATCTTTAAGAGTTATTGTTGACATGGTTAGTTATAATGTTGGCTGGAAACATGGATGTTGTTTAAGCTTATTTATGCAAACAAGAGCAAAAGAGTTCGTAAAAGTTTTTTTTTCTCACTTTCAGTTTATCAACTGAATTGCTTGAGGACAAGCAAAGGTTTAAGCTTGGGGGAGTTGATACGCCTCCAACGTATCTACTTTTTCTCACGCTTTATCTCTTGTTTTGGACTCTAATTTGCATGATTTGAACGAAACTAACCCCGGACTAACGCTGCTTTCAGCAGAACTACCATGGTGTTGTTTTTGTGCAGAAATAAAAGTTCTCAAAATGGAACAAAACTTTGCGAGGAATTTTTATATAATATATAAGAACTTTTGGAGCCAATACCTATCGGAGAGGGGCCCCTGGGTGGGCACAACCCACCAGGGCGCGCCCCCTCTCCTGGCGCGCCCAGGTGGGTTGTACCCACCTGGTGGCCCCGCAGACCTCAACCCTGACACTATAAATTCCTATTTTCGGAGAAAAATCGGGGAGAAAGAATTATCGTGATCCACGAGATGGAGCCGCCGCCAAGCCCTGTTCTTCCTCGGGAAGGTAGATCTGGAGTCTGTTTGGGGCTCTGGAGAGGGGGATCTTCATTGTTCGTCATCACCAACCCTTCTCCATCGCCAATTCCATGATGCTCCCCATCGGGAGTGAGTAATTCCTTCATAGGCTCGCTGGTCGGTGAGGAGTTGGATGAGATTGATCATGTAATCGATTTAGTTTGTTAGGGCCTGATCCCTAGTATCTACTATGTTCTTAGATTGATATTGCTATGAATTTGCTATGCTTAATGCTTGTCACTTTGGGCCCAGGTGCCATGATTTAAAATCTGAACCGTTTATGTTATCATAATTATATCCATGTTCTAGATCCGATCTTGCTAGTTATAGTCACCTACTACGTGTTATGATCTGGCAAACCGGAGTGACAACAACCGGGCCCACTCCCGGTGATGACTGTAGTTTGAGGAGTTCATGTATTCACTATGTGCTAATGCTTTGTCCCGGTTCTCTATTAAAAGGAGGCCTTAATATCCCTTAGTTTCCAATATGGACCCCGCTGCGACGGGAGGGTAGGACAAAAGATGTCATGCAAGTTCTTTTAATAAAGCACGTATGACTATTTATGGAATACATGCCTACATTATATCGATGAACTGGAGCTAGTGCCGTATCGCCCTAGGTTATAACTATCACATGATGAATATCATCCAACAAGTCACCGATCCAATGCCTATGAACTTTTCCATATTGTTCTTGCTAAGTTACTACTACTATCATCATTGTTACACTTGCTACAAAATTACTGCTATCATTGTTACTGTTACTATTGCTGCTGTCACTACTATCAAAACTATCAAACTACTTTGCTACTGATCACTTTGCTGCAGATAATTAATCTCCAGGTGTGGTTGAATTGACAACTCAGCCGCTAATACCTTCAAATATTCTTTGGCTCCCCTTGTATCGAATCTATAAATTTGGGTTGAATACTCTACCCTTGAAAACTGTTGCGATCCCCTATACTTGTGGGTTATCATACTCCGCTTCACACGTAGATCCCGCCATGATGCTCTCCTTGGAACTGCACCAACTGACAGCTCCACCATTCAATATAAATACATATCCGGTTTGTGACTTAGAGTCATCTGGATCAGTGTCAAAGCTAGCATCGATGTAACCATTTACGACAAGCTCTTTGTCACCTCCATAAACGAGAAACATATCCTTAGTCCTTTTCAGGTATTTCAGAATGTTTTTGACCGTTGTCCAGTGATCCACTCCTAGATTACTTTGGAACCTCCCTATTAAACTTATAGCAAGGCACACATCAGGTCTGGTACACAGCATTGCAAACATGATAGAACCTATGGCTGAAGCATAGGGAATGACTTTCATTCTCTCTATCTTCTGCAGTGGTCGGGCATTGAGTCTGACTCAACTTCACACCTTGTAACACAGGCAAGAACCCTTTCTTTGACTGATCCATTTTGAACTTCTTCAAAACTTTATCAAGGTATGTGCTTTGTGAAAGTCCAATTAAGCATCTTGATCTATCTCTATAGTTCTTGATGCCCAATATATAAGCAGCTTCACCAAGGTCTTTCATTGAAAAATTCTAATTCAAATATCCTTTTATGCTTTCCAAAAATCCTATATCATTTCCAATCAACAATATGTCATCCGCATATAATATTAGAAATGCTACAGGGCTCCCACTCACTTTCTTGTAAATACGGGCTTCTCCAAAAGTCTGTATAAAACCATATGCTTTGATCACACTATCAAAGCGTATATTCCAACTCCGAGAGGCTTGCACTAGTCCATAAATGGGTCTCTAGAGCTTGCACACTTTGTTAGCACCATTAGGATCGACAAAACCTTCTGGTTGCATCATATACAACTCTTCTTCAAGAAATCCATTAAGGAATGCAGTTTTGACATCCATTTGCCAAATTTCATAATCATAAAATGCGGCAATTGCTAACATCATTCGGACGGACTTAAGTATCGCTACTAGTGAGAAGGTCTCATCGTAGTCAACCCCTTGAACTTGTCGAAAACCTTTCGCAACAAGTCGAGCTTTGTAGACAGTAACATTACCATCAGTGTCAGTCTTCTTCTTGAAGATCCATTTATTCTCTATGGCTTGCCGATCATCGGGCAAGTCAACCAAAGTCCATACTTTGTTCTCATACATGGATCCCATCTCAGATTTCATGGCCTCAAGCCATTTTGCTGAATCTGGGCTCATCATCACTTCCTCATAGTTCGTAGGTTCGTCATGGTCTAGTAACATGACTTCCAGAATAGGATTACCGTACCACTCTGGTGCGGAACATACTCTGGTTGACCTATGAGGTTCGGTAGTAACTTGATATGAAGTTTCATGATCATCATCATTAACTTCCTCACTAATTGGTGTAGGCATCACTGGAACTAATTTTTGTGATGAACTACTTTCCAATTCAAGAGAAAGTACAACTACCTCATCAAGTTCTACTTTCCTCCCACTCACTTCTTTCGAGAGAAACTCCTTCTCTAGAAAGGATCCATTCTTAGCAACAAATATCTTGCCTTCGGATCTGTGATAGAAGGTATACCCGACAATTTATTTTGGGCATCCTATGAAGACGCATTTCTCTGATTTGGGTTCAAGCTTATCAGGTTGAAGCTTTCTCACATAAGCATCCCAACCCCAAACTTTAAGAAACGACAGGTTAGGTTTCTTGCTAAACCACAGTTACATATGGTGTCATCTCAACGGATTTAGATGGTGCCCTATTTAACGTGAATGCAGCCGTCTCTAAAGCATAACCCCAAAATGACAGTGGTAAATCGGTAAGAGACATCATAGATCGCACCATATCTAATAAAGTACGGTTACGACGTTCGGATACACCATTATATATGTTGTGGTGTTCCAGGTGGCGTGAGTTGCGAAACTATTCCACATTGTTTCAAATGAAGACCAAACTCGTAATTCAAATATTTGCCTCCGTGATCAGATCGTAGAAAGTTTATTTTCTTGTTACAATGATTTTCCACTTCACTCTGAAATTCTTTGAACTTTTTAAATGTTTCAGACTTATGTTTCATTAAGTAGATATACCCATATCTGCTTAAATCATCCGTGAAGGTGAGAAAATAACGATACCCACCGCGAGCCTCAATATTCATCGGACCACACACATCTGTATGTATGATTTCCAACAAATATGTTGCTCGCTCCATAGTTCCGGAGAACGGCGTTTTAGTCATCTTGCCCATGAGGCACGGTTCTCAAGTACCAAGTGAATCATAATCAAGTGGTTCCAAAAATCCATCAGTATGGAGTTTCTTCATGCGCTTTACACCGATATGACCTAAACGGCAGTGCCAAAAATAAGTTGCACTATCATTATTAACTTTGCATCTTTTGGCATCAATATTATGAATATGTGTATCCCTACGATCGAGATTCAACAAAAACAGATCACTCATCAAGGGTGCATGACCATAAAAGATATTACTCATATAAATAGAATAACCATTATTCTCTGATTTAAATGAATAACCATCTCGCATCAAACAAGATCCAGATATAATGTTCATGCTCAACGCTGGCACCAAATAATAATTATTCAGGTCTAAAACTAATCCCGAAGGTAGATGTAGAGGTAGCATGCCGACGGCAATCACATCGACCTTGGAAATATTTCCGACGCACATCGTCACCTCGTCCTTAGCCAATCTTTGTTTAATTCGTAGCCCCCGTTTCGAGTTGCAAATATGAGCAACAGAACCATTATCAAATACCCAGGCACTACTACGAGCATTAGTAAGGTACACATCAATAACATGTATATCAAATATACCTTTCACTTTGCCAGCCTTCTTATCCGCCAAATACTTGGGACAGTTCCGCTTCTAGAAAACAGTCCCTTTGCAGTAGAAGCACGTAGTTTCAGGCTTAGGTCCATAATTGGTCTTCTTCCCGGGAGCGGCAACTTGCTTGCCATTCTTCTTGGAGTTTCCCTTCTTCCCTTTACCCTTTTTATTGAAACTAGTGGTCTTCTTAACCATCAACACTTGATGCTCCTTCTTGATTTCTACCTCCGCAGCTTTGAGCATTGCATAGAGCTCGGGAATAGTCCTTTCCATCCCTTGCATATTATAGTTCATCATGAAGCCTTTGTAGCTTGGTGGCAGTGATTGAAGAACTCTGTCAATAACACTATCATACGGAAGATTAACTCCCAGCTGAGTCAAGTGGTTATGGTACCCAGACATTCTAAGTATGTGTTCACTGACAGAACTGTTCTCCTCCACCTTGCAGCTATAGAACTTGTTGGAGACTTCATATCTCTTAACTCGGGCATTTGCTTGAAATATTAACTTCAACTCCTGGAACATCTCATATGCTCCATCACGCTCAAAATGTCTTTGAAGTCCTGATTCTAAGCCATAAAGCATGGCACACTAAACTATCGAGTAGTCATGAGATTTAGCTTGCCAGATGTTCATAACATTTGGAGTTGCTCCTGTAGCAAGCCTTGAACCTAGCGGTGCTTCAAGGACGTAATTCTTCTGTGCAGCAATAAGGATAATCCTCAAGTTACGGACCCAGTCCGTGTAGTTGCTACCATCATCTTTCAACTTAGCTTTCTCTAGGAACGCTTTAAAATTCAAGGGAACGGTAGCATGGGCCATTGATCGACAACATAGATATGCGAAAACTATCGGGACTAAGTTCATGATAAATTTAAGTTCAATTAATCATATTACTTAAGAACTCCCACTTAGATAGACATCCCTCGAGTCATCTAAATGATCATGTCATCCATATCAACTATACCATGTTCGATCATCACGTGAGATGGAGTAGTTTTCAATGGTGAACATCTCGATGTTGATCATATCTACTATATGATTCACGTTCGACCTTTCGGTCACAATGTTCCGAGGCCATGTCTGTACATGCTAGGCTCGTCAAGTTTAACCGAGTATTCTGCACGTGCAAAACTGTCTTGCACCCATTGTATGTGAACGTAGAGCTTATCACACCTGATCATCACGTGGTGTCTCGGCACGACGAACTGTCGCAACGGTGCATACTCAAAGAGAACACTGATACCTTGAAATTTAGTGAGAGATCATCTTATAATGCTATCGTCGAACTAAGCAAAATAAGATGCATAAAAGATAAGCATCACATGCAATCAAAATATGTGACATGCTGATACGTCTCCAACGTATCTATAATTTATGAAGTATTCATTCCAATATATTATCATTATTGGATGTTTTACAATCATTTTATAGCAACTTTATATCATTTTTGGGGACTAACCTATTGACCCAGTGCCCAGTGCTAGTTGTTGTTTTTGCTTGTTTTTTACATCGCAGCAAATCAGTATCAAACGGAGTCCAAACACCGCGAAACTTTTTGTGAATTTTTTATGGGCCAGAAGACTCCCGATGGGCAAAAGCAGCACCTGGGGGTGCCCCGAGGGTGGCACAACCCACCAGGGCGCACCAGGGCCCCCTGGCGTGCCCAAGTGGGTCGTGCCCACCTCGGTGGCCTCCCGTACCCCTTCTTTGCACTATAAATTCCCAAATATTCCGAAACCCCTCGGGGTTAACCTTGATCAGAAGTTCCACCGCTGCAAGGCTCCGTAGCCACCGAAAACCAATCTAGACCCGTTCCGGCACCCTGTCGAAGGGGGGAATCATCTCCGGTGGCCATCTTCATCATCTCGGTGGCCACCACGATGAGGAGAGAGTAATCCACCCTCAGGGCTGAGGGTTTGTACCAGTAGCTATGTGTTTAATCTCTCTCTCTCGTGATCTATATCATGGGCTTTGTTAATGTAGATGGATCATATGATGTTTCTCCCCTCTATACTCTTGTTGTGATGAATTGAATCTTTACCCTTTGAAGTTTTTTCATGTCATATTGAATGTTCAGATTTGAGAACACATGATGTATGTCTTGCGGTATGAATACTTGAGGTGACAATGGGGTATCTTATTTATTCACTTGATATACGTTATGGCACTCAACTTGCAGATTCTCACGGTGATATTGGGGTAATCTATGCATAGGGGTTGATGCACATTTTTATTATCTTTTCTCTGATAGAAACTTTGGGGTCTCTTTATAGTTCTTTGTGTGGATTGAGTATTATGAATATGAATATGCTTTGGTGTTATTCTAGTACGAACTCTAGGATAGATCGAACGGAAAAAATAGCTTTGCGTTATTTTAGTACGAACTCTTGAATAGATCTAGCGGAAAGAATAGCTTTGAGGTGGTTTCGTACCCTACAAACAATTCCTATATTTTGTTCTCCACGGAAAGAATAGGAACTCGGGAGTGATTCTTTGTTGCACTTTGAGGGATAATTATATGATCCAATTATGTTAGCATGGTTGAGAGATTGCACTAGCGAAAGTACGGACCCTAGGCCTTGTTTTTAAGCATTGCAACATCATTTTTGTGCCTGTTTACTATTTTCTACCTTGTTGTTTCTATTTATTCAGATCATAAAAATATATTTCTACCATCCGTATTACACTTTTATCACCATTTCTTCGCCGAACTAGTGCACCTATACAATTTGCCATTGTATTGGGTTTTTTCGGGACACAAGAGATTTCTTGTATTTGATTGCAGGGTCGTTTGAGAGAGACCATCTTCATCCTACATCTCTCACGGATTGATAAACCTTAGGTCATCCACTTGAGGGAAAATTGCTATTTTCCTACAAAACTCTACGCTTGGAGGCCCAACACGTGTCTACAAGAATAAAGTTGCGTAGTAGACATCAAGGTCTTTTCTGGCGCCGTTGCCGGGGAGGTGAGTGCTTGAAGGTATATCTTTAGATCTTGCAACTGAATCTTTTAGTTTCTTGTTTTATCACTAGTTTGGTTTATAAAAAGAAAACTACAACAAAATGGAATTGAGGTTGCATCATATTATTGATCATCTTTATAATATCTTTCTTGAAAATGATGGTTCGGAAAATTGTGCTCAACTGTTAGAAGAAGTCAATAAAATGTTTGGCACAAAATATTTGAATGATGAGCATGATTGCAATGTTGTTAGTATGAATTGTTTGAATATCCATGATGCTAATGATATGCAAAGCTACAAGCTTGGGGGTGCTATGTTTGATGAAGATGATATTTTTTGTCCCACAAATTTTGATGTGAAAATTTATTATGATGAAAGCATGCCTCCTATTTATGATGATTATATTGATGAAAGTGGGTTTGGAAGAGTGTCAACTTTAGGAAGTAATGATCCCACTATTTTAGAGGGTGTTGAATCTTATTGTGATAATTATGAAAGTGGATTTGGAGAGGTCATGACTTTATTTAGTGATGAATCCACTATTTCGGAAGAGGTTCCAATTGATTATGAGAACAAAGTTGCTATTTATGATGATTATGGTGATGACATGTAAGCTATAAATAATAATGATAACCATGAAACTTGTCATCATGATTTTCATTTTCAATCACATGATAGTTATTTTGTTGAGTTTGCTCCCACTACTATTCATGAGAATAAATTTGCTTATGTGGAGAGTAATAAAATTTCTATGCTTATGCATCATGAAAAGAGTGCTTTATGTGATTTTTATATTGTTGAATTCATTCCTGATGCTACTGAAAATTATTATGAGAGGGGAAGATATGCTCATATATATATTTCAATAATATCAAGTTTCCTCTCCATGTGTTGAAAATCTTGAAGTTTTGCTTGTTTTGCCTTCCTATGCTAGTTGATTCTTGTTCCCATAAGTTGTTTGCTCACAAAATCCCTATGCATAGGAAGTGGGTTCGGCTTAAATGTGCTTGCCATGTGTTTCATGATGCTCTTGTTATGTTTCAATTCTTATCTTTTACGCGAGCATCATTGAAATCATCATGCCTAGCTAAAAGGCATTAAAGAAAAGCGCTTGTTGGGAGACAACCCAACACTTTTACCTACTGTTTTTGTGTGTTCAGATGATTAGGCTACTGTACTAATCATGTTTTATTGCTTTCGTTTAAATAAAGTGCCAAGTAAGACCTTTGGGATGGCTTACGATGATAGATGATTTGATCTTACTGAAAAACAGAAACTTTTGCGCTCAGGAAAAAAATTCTAATTTTTAACAGAAGCATGATAAAAATGTTGACTCTTTTTGCAGAAGATTCATAGACAAATTTCACAGCTTTTCCTAATTTTTCAATTTTTTTGAAATAGCAGAAGTATGGTTGTAGTACAAATTACTACACACTGTTCTGTTTTTGACAGATTTTGTTTTCAATGCATAGTTTGCTTGTTTTCTAGTTTCCATGGTTTATATTGCTCAATATAAATTGTAGAAATGATATGCTATAGTAATCATTGTGTGAAAACAATTATGAATCTTGTCTTTGACAGTACCAAAGTGAAATGGTTTGCTCTTTATCATACTAACCTATCTCATGAAGTTCCGTTAAGTTTTGTGTGACTGAAGTTCTCAAGTTTTGGGTGAGATGTCGATATGAGGAGAATAAGGAGTGACAAGACCCTAAGATTGGGGATGTCCAAGGCACCCCAAGTTATTATCTAAGGAATATCCAAGCAACTAAGCTTGGGGATGCCCCGGAAGGCATCCCCTCTTTCATCTCCAACATTATCGGTAACCTCACTTGGAGCTATGCTTCCATTTGTCACATGATATGATTTTTACTTGGAGCATCATTTTATTTTGTTAGGATTTGCTTGCTATTATTTATAATAATGTTTTGCATCTTTTATTGCAACAAAAGTGGCAATGATAGCCTTTGCCATGCTTATTTTGCAAGTATACATGTTGCTGTTTGAAAAAAGAAAGTTTACCACTGTTGCAAAAATTCCCTACAAAAGTCAGATGTGATAAATGTTGAAACTTTTTGCAAAATAAGCTCTGATAAATTTTCTACAGTGTGGTAAATTTTCATAATTTTTGGAGTTAGGGAAGTATTGATACTCTTGCATTCTTTACAGACTGTACTATTTTGGCAGATTGCTGTTATGTTTGCATTGTTTGCATATGTTTGCTTGTTTAATGATTCTATTTGACGATAGGAGTATTAAATATGCAGAGACATATAGTATGCAATGTTGAATAATAATTTTAGTGATTTGCTACAGTAGAGAATGATAAGGTTTTTGCATTGGTTTATACTAACTTATCTCACGAGTTCTTGTTGAGTTTTGTGTGGATGAAGTTTTAAGATTTAGGGAAACCGCGATATGAGAGGAATTAAGGAGACACAAAAGCTCAAGCTTGGGGATTCCCAAGGCACCCCAAGATAATATTTCGAGAGGTCTCAAGCATCTAATCTTGGGGGTGCCCCGGTAGGCATCCCACCTTTTTTCTTCAACAATTATCGGTTAGTATTGGTTGAGCCTAAGTTTTAGCTTCTTCACATGATGTGTGCTATTCTTGGAATGTCATTTTTTTTTCTTGTTGTTTTAATAAAGTACTTAGATCTTAAAGTTTTTTAATAAAATAGAGTCCTAAAATAGTTGCCAGAGAGGCTGAGTAAGCGGCATTCACATCCCGTCAACGAAGTTCTTTTCTATGTCATTTACTCTTGTGCTTCACTTATATCCTATGAGTAAATTGTTCAAGAAATTGAATGTTATGAAGTTGAAATCATATCATGCCTAGTGGTAGCTTCACATTGGGTTTATAAAGTGAAATCTTTTGAGGCTTGACAATCAGAATATTGGTCATACAAGCAATTCATAAATAATTAGTATAAGGAAGAGAATTTTCACATATAAATACACTATCATGCATGGAAATCTTTTGTGATTGTGAGCCCCCAACAAAATATTATATGCCAAAAAAAATTATGTTGGACAAGGAAGACAACTTAATGGTTTATGTTTGTTCATATTCACATAGAATTTATATTGTCATAGATCCTTCAACATGTCTTGCCCCCATCTTTGCTAGCCAAAAATTCTGCACCAAGTAGAGATACTACTTGTAAATAAAAAAACCCTTAAACCCAAATCTTATTTTCAAGAGTCCACCATACCTACCTAAGGATGGAGCAAGATCCTTCAAGTAAGTTGTCATCAGTGCAATAAGGCAATAAAAATTGCTTCTAAAAGTGTAAGATCATTTAGTGCAAGAGAAAATTGAGCGTTGTACGAACTTGTGATGGTAAAACAACAAAAGTGACAGACTGCATAATGAAGGTTGCTATCACAAGGGGAAATATAACGTGACGTTCTTTTGCACTAAGGGATTGAGCATACAAACAAATAAGCGCATGACAACCTCTGCTTCCCACTGCGAAGGGCCTATCTTTTACTTTTCAGTATTTACTTTTATGCAAAGAGTCAAAGTATTCCTCCCTATTCCTTTTTATTTTCTCTTTTGGTAAGCATCATGTGGTGAGGAAAGATCTAGGCACATATGTCCAGTTGAATATGGGTAGCATGAGTTATTATTGTTGACATCACCCTTGAGGTGAATACGTTCGGAGGCAAAACAATAAGCCCCTATCTTTCTATGTGTCCAGTTGAAACATTTTGCTCATGTGTATGGGGTGAGTGTTAGCAATCATAGAAGACTATATGACGGTTGAGTATGTGGAGCTTTTACTTAAACTCTGCTGAATAAGTTGAATTGCAATTGCTTGGTGACTAAGAACATAGGTTGTTGGGTTTCAAGAGAATTCATTGTTTGAACCTTAACATGTGAATTGGTTGCCACGATAACATGATAAGTTTTATAAGAAAGAATTGCTGTTATGATGCTAGGAAAAGTGATTGAAATTATCATTGATCAAACTTACGCACTTTGCTAGCATTCACACTTCATAAATTATTTCTTTTATCATTTACCTACTCGAGGACGAGTAGGAATTAAGCTTGGGGATGCTGATATGTCTCCAATGTATCTATAATTTATGAAGTATTCATGCCAATATATTATCATTCTTGGATGTTTTACAATCATTTTATAGCAACTTTATATCATTTTTTGGGACTAACCTATTGACCCAGTGCCTAGTGCCAGTTGATGTTTTTGCTTGTTTTTTACATCGCGGGAAATCAATATCAAACGGAGTCCAAACACCACAAAACTTTTTGTGGATTTTTTTTATGGGCCAGAAGACTCCCGATGGGCCAAAGCAACACCTGGGGGGTGCCCCGAGGGGGGTGTCGTTGTCAAAACCGGCAGATCTCGGGTAGGGGGTCCCAAACTGTGCATCTAAGGATCGATGGTAACATGAGACAAGGGGCACGATGTTTTACCCAGGTCCGAGCCCTCTTGATGGAGGTAATACCCTATGTCCTGATTGATTGACTTTGATGAGTATAGGGGTTATAAGAGTTGATCTACCACAAGATCGTAATGGCTAAACCCTAGATGTCTAGCCTATATGATTATGATTGTGATTGCCTCTACGGACTAAACCCTTCGGTTTATATAGACACCGGAGGGGGCTAGGGTTGTACAGAGTCGGTTTACAGAGAAAGGAATATTCATATCCGCATGCTAAGCTTGCCTTCCATGCAAAGGAGAGTCCCATCCGAACACGGGGAAAGTCTTCTATCTTGTATCTTCACGGCCTATTAGTCCGGCCCATGTTGCATAGCCTGGGCGCCCGAGGACCCCGTAATCTAGGACTCCCTCAGTAGCCCCTGAACCAGTCTTCAATGATGATGTGTCCGGCGCGCAGATTGTCTTCGGCATTGCAAGGCGGTGTGACGCCCCAAGACCGGAGCTCCAGTTGCCTTCCAGGGTTTCCGGGTTTTCGTTGTGTGATTTGTTTAGCTTGTTGCATTCATCATTGCATATTTTTGCATTGCATCATTTCATGCATTACATTTTGTTGCATGCCCCATGTGAGATCCATGCATCACCACCTTCCTTCCTTCTCTTTTCTTTCTTTTTGCAAGTGCCATCTTGCCCTCCTCCTTCCTTCTTATTTCTTTCATTTTGGCAAGTGTCCTTTTCCTCCTCCTCCATTAATGCTCATTCTTTTCCTGGTGCTAGTTCTCCATGCCTAAACCCTGTCTGTCAAATTTCAAATTCTTTGGAGTTGTTTTGGTTAGGTTCAAAAATGCCTCAAGTTTGAACATAATTAAACTTGTTTTATTTTTCTACCTCTAAAAATGTCCAAACCAATTTTATCAAATAGGGCATGAATTCAGGGTCATAAGGATATTTTTATAATTCTCATACACATCTCCTTTTCCCCTGCTCTTTTCTTTTGTATTTCTGTCTGAAGAAATGTAAAAGAAAAGAGACAACAGTAGCAGCGCTAGGCCAGCCAACCAACAGCCTTCCCGCTACCAGCCAAGGCCTTCCCCACGAGCTCTCTAGGCCCATTTTCTTCCTCGCGGCCCACCTGGATCCAGCCGGCCTCTAAGCCTAAGGCCCAGCCAAGGCCATCTCTAATCCTAACCCTAGCCCGCTCGATCCCTCATTCTCCTCTCGATTTCCCTCTCCCTCGTCTCCCTCCGCGTCAAACATCGCCAGGAGCGGACCCCCTCGCTCGCCCCCGCGCTCGGTTTTCCCCTGCATCGCCAGCACGCCCTATCGCCCTCACCGGACCCAGCAGGCCGCCGCCCAGCTCCCTCGCACCCCCGCCGGATCTCCTCCCTCGCCACGAGCCTGCAGCGCCGCCGCTCCTCCTCCACCTCGCGTCACCCTCCGCCGTCAAGTGCCGCCTCGCCGCCGGCCATCCTCGTCGCCGCCCGGGTTCCTCCTGCACCTCAAGCCCGGTGCTCGATCCCGTGACCTCCGCCACCTCGACATCCCAAGGCACCTCACCGGCCGATCTGGCCCCACCAACCCGACCCTCTCCATGCGCCGACGAGGTCTCGCCTCCTCCCTGTGGCATCGCACACCCGAAGTCCAGGACCTCTCCAGTCTCCAGATGCTCTGTTTCCCATGCTTCACGCCAAGTCCGACGCCGACCTCACTTCGTCTTGCTGCCGCTTCACCTTTCGACCTCCTATTGCTGCAGGACCCTCCCATTGTGCACCGTCGCTATTCGGTTTCTTTTCTCTCAAGGTCGAAGGACGCCAGGTACCAAGACGTCGAATACCCGGCAAGTTCATCTACGGGCATGTACAGCTACCTTCACCAAAGACCTGTCTATGCTTACACAACGAACCTTGGAGTTACATGAGAGACCAAGTACTCCGATGACATGTGTACCATTACGCCCGACGACCTTAGATGCACCAAGTTCCACTACCGCCGACTAGTATGACTACCGTCGCAAAACGAGACCGTCAAGACCGGACCGACAAGTACCCCAAGAACGTCTGTACCTCTACCGCCGACGTGCTTTTCGTCAAGTCCCTCTACGAAAACGTGTCCCACTACCGCCGCCCGAACGTCTACGAAACATGTACCACGACCATCGCTGAAGACCCCGTGTACGTCAAGTTCCGTGTCGTGACCCCGAACACCTACAAAACGAGAACAACTACTTCGACTACCATCGCGGAACGTCTACTTCCCCTACACCGCATCAAACTCGAACCCCTCCGATAATGCACGCTTCGAAGGTATAACCCCGAGACGACATTCGTGATCGAATGCTTGCGATGTTTGAGATGCTCATGTTCGAACCGTGTTTGAATTGTCCCTCTTTTGCCTTGTTACCGTCGTCTCGTGGGACACCCGGAATCCGGGAGCGCCCCACCATCTTTTGCACGCATCCGCACACTTCTCCTTTGCATCGGTATCTCACTCGAGTTACCGGAACCAGAACGTTGTCGTGGCACCGTTTCGTTATCGTTGCTGTGGCACCCCTTTTGTTTCCGCCACGATGACAAATGCTTCTTAATGCTCTTGTCAACTTTTAATAAAATTGCATAAACTTGAACATGCCATCCGCATCATGATAACAACATTTAATACGTTTAAAATTGTTGTTGCACCAAATTGCTAAATGCATATGGGGATTTACCAGAATTGTTGTTTGATGGTTTCGGCCCCATTTAAATTTCTTAGATGGTGTAGTTTTGTTATGCCTCACTTCTTGCCATGTTTAACAACATTGAATATTGGTGAGTACATAACCGAGAGAGAACTAAATAATTGATGTGGTGTTCCGTCAATATGCAACCCGTTGCATATTGAGCTCCATTTAATTTGTAGTGTTATTTGTTTCACTTTGCCATGCCATGCTTCTTCAAACCGGACATGCATCATACTTGTTTGTGCATCATTCCATGATTATGTGGTGGTTGTTTACTATGTTGTGTGCTTCTTTCCGGTGTTGCTTCTTCAGGTTGGTTCCGGTAACATCGTGATTGTGAGGACCCGTTCGACTACGTCTGTTTGTCTTCTTCATGGACTCGTTCTTCTTCCTTGCGGGATTTCAGGCACGATGACCATACCCTCGAAATCACTTCTATCTTTGCTTGCTAGTTGCTCGCTCTTTTGCTATGCCTATGCTACGATGCCTACCACTTGCTTATTATGCCTCCCATGTTGTTAAACCAAGCCTCTAACCCACCTTGTCCTAGCAAACCGTTGTTTGGCTATGTTACTGCTTTGCTCAGCCCCTCTTATAGCGTTTTTAGTTGCAGGTGAATATTGAAGTTTGTTCCTTGTTGGAACATGGAGATGTTGTTCCTTATTGGAACATGTTTACTTGTTGGGATATCACAATATCTTTTACTTAATTAATGCATCTATATACTTGGTAAAGGGTGGAAGGCTCGGCCTTATGCCTGGTGTTTTGTTCCACTCTTGCCGCCCTAGTTTCCATCATATCGGTGTTATGTTCCCGGATTTTCCGTTCCTTACGCGGTTGGGTGATAATGGAAACCCCTTGACAGTTCGCCTTGAATAAAACTCCTCCAGCAATGCCCAACCTTGGTTTTACCATTTGCCACCTAGCCTTTTCTTTCCCTTGGGTTCTGCAGACTCAAGGGTCATCATTATTTTAACCCCCCCCCCCCGGGCCAGTGCTCCTCTGAGTGTTGGTCCAAACTGTCAGCCGCCGGTGGCCACCAGGGGCAACTCTGGGCTGGCCTACCAGAAGTTTAGACAATCTGAGTGTGCCCTGAGAAAGAGATATGTGCAGCTCCTATCGGGATTTGTCGGCACATTCGGGCGGTGTTGCTGGTTTAGCTTTACCTTGTCGAAATGTCTTGTAACCGGGATTCCGAGTCTGATCGGGTCTTCCCGCTAGAAGGTCTATTCCTTCGTTGACCGTGAGAGCTTGTCATGGGCTAAGTTGGGACTCCCCTACAGGGATTTGAACTTTTGAAAGCCGTGCCCGCGGTTATGGGCAGATGGGAATTTGTTAATGTCTGGTTGTAGACAACTTGAACCTTAACTTAATTAAAATGAGTCAACTGCGTGTGTAACCGTGATGGTCTCTTTCCGGCGGAGTCCGGGAAGTGAACACGGTGTTGGAGTTATGCTTGACGCAGGTTGTTCTAGGATCACTTCTTGATCATAGCTTCTCGGTCGTGCTTTGCCTTCTCTTCTCGCTCTCATTTGCGTATGTTAGCCACCATATTATGCTAGTCGCTTGCTGCAGCTCCACCGCATACCTTTTACCTTACCCATAAGCTTAAATAGTCTTGATCGCGAGGGTGTGAGATTGGTGAGTCCCCGTGACTCACAGATACTTCCAAAACCATCTTGCAGGTGCCGATGAGTCTGTGCAGATGACGCAACCAAGCTCAGGAGGAGCTCGATGAAGATCTTGTCCTTTGTGTCGTTTCGTTCTAGTTGATCAGTAGTGGAGCCCAGTTGGGGTCGATCGGGGACCGTGTCGCATTTGGGGTTCTTCTTTTATTTTGGTTCCGTAGTCGGACCTTGATTGTATCTGGTTGATGTAATGCTTTATTCATGTAATTGTTTGAAGTGGCGATTGTAAGCCAACTATGTATCTCTTTCCCTTATGTATTACATGGGTTGTGTGAAGATTACCTCACTTGCGACATTGCTTTCAATGCGGTTATGCCTCTAAGTCGTGCTTCGAGATGTGGGAGATATAGCCGCATCGAGGGCGTTACAGGCGGGTTCCTCCCCCGAACACTTCAAAATAGTTGACCACCAGCACTATATCCGGCTTTGTACAATAGTCACAATCCTCAAATATAAAGGTAAAATACAGATAGGTTCCATCTTCTAATGATTTCACGGACGAGACGTTACATCCAGCCGTTTTATCACTTCGAACCATTTTTCGGCCTCCCGTTTCGCGCTTCGAGACGCAACCTTCGGTGACACGTCTTGTCAAAGCAGAGATCGTGCCCCCTTATTACGGGATTCTCATATATACGAGTTTTGGTAACCTAACCGTACGGTTCGCGTGACCCCTTGGGAACATGCGAGTTTTAAGGCTCAAGGGAGGGGACGCTTGATATTCGCAGTCCATATAAGTGGATAGAACCCATCTGTTCCACCCAATGCCTCATTCTCTTTGCCTCTCCATCCCTGAGCTCCAGTGCCCAAACTCCTAGCTCTTCCCTTCCCAACAACTCCTCCGACCATGGCCGGTTCTCAAGGCAAGTGGGTTCCCTCCTCCGTCACAGAGGAGAACATCAAGGAGCTGCGGGAAGCGCGATATTTGACCGCGGAAATCAAGCACAGGCTACCCGATCCGGCACAGATCATCCCCACTCCGGGGCCCGGTGAGAGGGTGGTGTTTATCCCCCACTTCCTTCGTGGACTCGGATTCACCCTCCAACCATTTGTAAGGGGTCTCATGTTCTACTATGGGATGGATTTCACGATCCGGCCCCAAATTCGTTGCTTCACATCTCTGCGTTTATCATCGTGTGCGAAGCCTTCCTCCGTGTCCCTCCACACTTCGGCTCATGGCTCAAGATCTTTAATGTGAAACCGAAGGTGGTCAATGAGGAAGACGCGGACTATGGTGGCACCATGGTGAGCAAGCTCCCCAAAGTCAATTGGCCAAAGGGAGTCTTTGTGGACACCATCAAAATATGGCAACATGAATGGTTCTATATCACAGAACCCCACGGCTCCAAGTGGGCAGCTGTGCCAGCCTTTAGATCCGGACCCCCACTGAGGCTTACATCCTGGACCGACAAGGGTCTGGACTGGGGGTCGGTCTCTGAGGTGTTGCGGCTACAGACACGCGTCAAGAGCATGATAGCGAAGCACGTTACCCTTGCCGACGTAATCCAAGTGATGCTGATCCGCTGAGCACTTCCCTGCCAGAGGTGGCCCC
Source organism: Triticum urartu (assembly GCF_056163025.1). NCBI lineage: Eukaryota > Viridiplantae > Streptophyta > Magnoliopsida > Poales > Poaceae > Triticum > Triticum urartu. The sequence goes on from NC_141879.1 coordinate 576,334,638, forward strand.
TCAAGATGTGGGAGTTCAATCCGAAAGGGCCATGGACTCTACAATGGTTCTACGGCACAATGCATAAGGGGATCTGGAAATTGCTTTTTAAGAAGCAGAAATCATGGCCAAGGTCCTCATACGACACCAGCCTCGACTGCAACCATCCATCCTCTGAGGTAAATTCTAAGAACTCCGAACACCAATATGCTTTGTTTAACCCGAAGTGCTAAGTAATCCCTCCCCAAACAGGTCTGGATCAAGAAGGCGGAGTAGATCCGGTGTCCGACTCTACTCCCCGAAGACGCAACCAATCCCCTTCTAATGAGGATGCTGGTCCCAGTGCCATACCAGGCGCCGAAAAAGAAGGACAAGAAGAAGAAAAAAGAGGAGGGCACTTCGGACGCAGTGTCCGGAGACGCTGATGCCCAGTCCTCTCAGGAAGGTGATGACGACGAGGAGGAGGAGGAAGAAGAAGATCCTCCCTGCAAGGCCAAAAAGAGGGCGGCCTCCGATGACCTGGAAGATGAAGCGTCCAAGAGGGACAAAATTACCCTCCCCGATGACTCGGAGTCAGACGCCGAGGCCTTCCCGATGCAACGTCACCGGACCAGGCCTAAAGCCTACTCGTAAGCAGCTCGGGATGCCTCACATATTATCCAATTCTTTATGAACCGTTATGATAACTCTAGGTTCTATATTTTCTAGTCCGGCACGTAGTCTCCCCCAACTATCTTCTTCCTCGGGGGATCTGCCATCGGAGATGATGGAGAGCGGGTCGCCTCCATTAGCCTCCTCGCCGCCTAAGGCAGATGATGCCGAGGTGTCGTCTCATAGGCCCTCCCCAAGCCTTGAAGAGACGCGTGAGGGGGGCGATCTAACAGCGCCAGAGGGTAATACCTTGGCTGCCGGAGGGCCGGGGAGGACGGTCCTTATGGAGACCGACGACGAGCGCCCCGGTCAATCCATCCCCCAGCCGCAAACTGCTCCGGAGACCAGTACGGCCCCGAATTCTAGTGAACGACCCCCTGCGGGAGAGAAGGGAGCGGCGACCTCTGCTAATACGGAGGTGCCGAATACCACGACAGACACTCTTCAAAGTGCATCTGTCCTAGACGAGCACCGCATCCTAATGGGTGTGGTGTCTGAGAACATTCTGTCCGCCAAGAGCGGACTGAACGAAGCCTTCTCCAGTCTGCTAGCAAGCTTCGAGGTGCGCAATGTAATGTTTTTTGATCTTTTTATGAGAAGTATGCCTGTATATAGATAGTAGCCCCTGAGACTCTGTTCGGTTTTCTAAAAGAAAAGCGAGCAGAGGATCGATAATCAGTTGTCAGGTGGTAACATGCTTGTCGGTGTCAAAACCGGCGGATCTCGGGTAGGGGGTCCCGAACTATGCGTCTAGGCAGATGGTAACAGGAGGCAGGGGACGCAATGTTTTACCCAGGTTCGGGCCCTCTTGATGGAGGTAAAACCCTATGTCCTGCTTGATTGATATTGATGATATGGGTAGTACAAGAGTAGATCTACCACGAGATCAGAGAGGCTAAACCCTAGAAGCTAGCCTATGGTATGGTTGTTGTTAGTCCTATGGACTAAAACCCTCCGGTTTATATAGAAACCGGAGAGGGCTAGGGTTACACAGAGTTGGTTACAATGGTAGGAGATCTACATATCCGTATCACCAAGCTTGCCTTCCACGCCAAGGAAAGTCCCTTCCGGACATGGGACGAAGTCTTCAATCTTGTATCTTCATAGTCCAGGAGTTCGGCCGAAGGTATAGTCCGGCTATCCGGACACCCCCTAATCCAGGACTCCCTCAATGCTATTTTATTTGAATTTCAAAATAGGCCTCTCTGTTACCAGGCTTCAATGACGACGAGTCCAGCGCGCAAATTGTCTTCGGCATTGCAAGGCGGGTTCTCCTCCAAATTCCGTGTACCTGTTGAATAGTGTCCAGTTTCTTGTAAATGTAGTGCTCCTTGGCTTCTACGCCCAATAATGGCCGTCTTCCATGTGTCAGACGAATACGAAAAGTCAGGGTGTTTTCTTTATATTTACACCCCTAGTCGTGTGAATGAGCCGCCTATTTAAGGGGACGGGGATTTAGATCCAAACCACACCTTCTCCCATCCATGAGTATTCATCAGAGCGTATCCGACAGAGGTCCATTCTATCATGGCCGGCTGCCGCAGCTACTCCTGTCGCCCTTCCAGCCCTCATCCTGGAGATTGGAAGAGGTGCTCCATCCCGCACAGCGAGCTAGCGACGCTCCAGACCAAGGGATTTCTCCCCCCGACCTATATGGTCCCGGTTCGAGCCGAACTTGCCACCTATAATGGCGGAGAGCAAGCGGAGAGCGCCCCCAATCCCTCCAAAGGAGAGCGGGTGTGCCTTGTCCCTTACTTAATAAGAGGGCTCGGATTTCCAATTCATCCGTTTCTCTGAGGGCTCCTGGAGTTCTATGGCCTTCAGCTGCACAACCTCACGCCTGCCTCCATATTGCATATCGCGGGCTTTGTAGCCCTTTGCGAGCTGTTTTTGGGCTGTGAGGCTCATTTCGCGCTGTGGAAAAGGCTATTCTACCTTGTGCCCCGTTCTCGGAAGGGGTCAATATATCAAGTGGGCAGAGCCGAAGTGTGGCGCATCGCTGGGACCGGATATCTATCCGGAACCCCAAAGAAGGCGTCCGAGGACTGGCCTTCGGAATGGTTTTATATAGAGGACGTCCCGCTGCCGGATCCTATCTGGATCGGCCTCCCTTAGTTCTACAGTGCTCCCCTAAAGAAGCGCCTAAGCTGGCATCCACAGAGCCCTTAGAGGGAAAGCGACAAGGACGTTCTTTACCTGATGGGCCGGATAAGATTGTTAGCTCATTCCGGACTGACCATGATCGGGGTCATGGCCGCATGCATCATGCGAGGCGTGCAGCCGCTCCAGTATAGAGGCCACCCCATGTGGGACTTCAACGGGGAGGACGACGCCACCCGCCACAGCTGTAAGGGGCCGGATTCGGCTGCCGCTCTAATAAAGACCTTGTCCGCTTTGTACAAGGGAGAAGAGGACGAATTCCTCCGCGTCAACCCATAGGGTGGATTTTCTATGTATAATCCCCCAAGTTGGGTAAGTGGACACTTTTACTTGCCCATCCGTTTTATATTCCCATCATTAAATATTCAGTCTAACGACTTCAACGCAGGAACTGCGCCAGGCTGTTAAAGAAATAAACAACCCTCCTCCACAAGGATCCGGGACGGTCCCTCGACCTGGCCTCTCAAGAGGATCCAGACTTATCTGTGGAGCTGATTGATGGGGTGTTTCATCAATTGATCAAGGACAACGCCTTGGTGGCCATCACGGCCGATTACCCAGGGCTACTCCCAGCCTCACAGGTAACTGAGACCGAAGTCCCAGCACTTTGAAAAGGGATCTATCCTCGCGCATTTTCGATTGCCGTATGACAACCGTGTTTTGCAGGGGAGGTCCTTGAGACGGGTGGCCGAGCCTGCGGTGACTAGTCAACGAGGGGCGGCAAGGCCCCACGGGCTGAAAAGAAGTGCGGTCCGGACTGAGACGCCGGCGCAAAGGTATAGCGCGCCATCTTATTCCCGGGTGTTATTCCTTCAAGGCATACTAACGCTCGTGCTCTCTTCAGGACGAAGAGGCCTCGCCGGACTATATCCGGAGAGGTTGCCAATCGCGCCTCCACCAGCCAGGCTCCAAAGCCTGGTCCGGAAGCGGAGGCGAACACGAGGCGCGCACCGGACGCTCCTCCGACAAAGGATGCGGACAGGCTGTCTGCCACCAATTCCGAGGTGGAGAGTGCCATGAACCACAGGCGTCGCCGGACAGTTCTTCGCGACGCTTGTTTCTCCCAAGAGGCATTGGATGCCTTCAATTCGGGAGATGCGTACCTCCGTGCCGCTCAAAATGGTCTAGCCAGAGCCACGGAGCAATATGTAAAAGACATACGGGTAAGAAAATTTTGGTAATTATATATATACCAGTAGCCCCCAAGACTTGAAACAGTTAGAATAACTGATTTAAGGATCATTTGTTAATGCAGGTTCTTACAGAAAAGAATACCCTATTGTCCCAGGAGCTGGAAGAGTGCAAAGCCCAACTTGAGGCCGCACTAGCCGCGGCAGGGGAGCCCAAGGAGACCCCCTCTGGTAATATACGCTTTGAAAGGTAAGTATTTTGCGAAGTGCGGCATGGGTGCAAATCTGACAAATGAAATTGCAGATGGCGCCGGATTAAATCCTGAAGAGCAACAACTCCGACGCCAGCTGAAGGCTGGTGAGAGCGTGCTGACAAAGGTGAGGTGAGAGAAGAACAATCTCCAAGATTCCAACACGAAGCTGGGCGTTGAACTGAAGGATGTTCGTGCCCAGCTGTTGGACTCCGTGAAGGAGAACCAGCGGCTTCGACGCGGCATATATAGTAAGTGCTTAAACGAACTTTGAAAAAAGAGTTCGGCGAGGAAGTCGACTAACACAGTAATGTCTGTAGGTATGCTAACAGGTCGTCCTGCAGAGGAAATACCCTGTTCTATGGGTGACCTTCTTCCCGAGCTCTGACAACTGCACGAGCATGTTCGGCAGGTGATGCAAAGCGTCGCCCAGGCCTTGTGGCCATCCGTCTCCATGCCCGAAGGCCTTGGAGAGCTTGTAGAGAAGCTGAAGGGAGCGCGGCGGCACTTCCGATTGTGGAAGATGTCGGCCTACCGTCAAGGCGCCAGGGAGGCCTGGGCCATGGTGAAGACGCGGTACACGAAGGCTGACCCAAACCACATGGCCAAGGTCGGACCCGTGGGGCCCGGTGGGAAGGAGACCCCTTTGAGCTTAGTATACAGCCAAGTAGAATTGGCCGCAAAGTACTCCCAACAGGACTGTAAACTAGACAGCCTGTTAGATGGTATTGAAGAGGAATACAATCAGTCAGATTGACTATGTAATTATAATTGACATGTGTAATGCCTTCTAGCCGGATTATAGATTGTTTGTCATGGCCGACCTTTTCGCTTCAACCTCGGGACCTGGCGGTCCAGAGTGTGTCCGAATACCCTCGCGGTTATATAAGAACCGGGGTATGCATGGAGACCAGGCGTAGGGGTCATTAGTGCTTGAACAGACAAGTGCCCAACTAGTTATGTTATATTACATGGTTAGTAAGAAACATCTTCCAGGGAGAATAGTTCCGTTAGGGGTTCCTTTCCCTGGGAGGCATGCCCTAAAGTGCATGTCCATTCTGCGAAAAGAGACGCAGGAAAAACATTTGGGGGCGTATAGATAAATAAGTGAAAAAAAGATCATCTTTAGTTCACCGACCGAATATTCCCTTAAGAACGCTAGCTTTCGGCTTCACCCAGTCTGAGGTACACATCCGGCTGACCCGGCAGTAACAATTGCAGAGGTGCTCCCTTTACCACCTAGCCGAACAATCGGGAACGTAGGGTTAAGCACAGGAGCCAGGCAACCCAGCTTGGCCAAAACATAAGTCATATCGATGCATAGAATGGTGAGTAAAAGGTACATGCGGAAGTGTGACACATGTGTTGGGCATGAAGCCCATATAAATAAGCTTCTATTTAGAGAAGCCCCCAGGTTTAACGAGCGCGGATAGCGCATCACTGTATGAGCCTTTAAAGGCTATAAGAGAGAGAGAGGGGAGAAGGAGAGAAATGTAAGACAGAAAGTATATAAAAAATGGACAGAGGAAGGAGACGAACACAGAGTCCGGCGCTAGGCGTAGAATCTTCGGAGACGGGCTGCGTTCCATGGGTTCGGCTCGAGTCGGTTATCCTATGCATCTCGCAGGCGGTACGCTCCACCAGTCAGGACTTGGTCAATTATGAAGGGGCCTTCCCACTTGGGCTTGAGTTTGTCCTTTTTCTTATCCGGCAGGCGTAGAACAAATTCGCCAACGTTGTAATTTTTGGCCCGTACTTCTCTGCTTTGGTATCTTCGAGCATGCTGTTGATAGAATGTGGAACGGGCTTTTGCCACGTCACGCTCTTCCTCCAAGGCATACAAACTGTCCTGCCAATCGAGCTCGGCTTCTCTTTCTTCGTACATGCGCACTCGAGGTGAGTCATGAATTATGTCGCGGGGAAAAACTGCCTCTCCGCCGTACACCATGAAGAATGGTGTGTATCCGGTGGTGCAATTCGGCGTGGTCCGCAGCCCCCAGAGTACGGAGTCGAGCTCCTCTACCCAGTGCGTATTAGATTCCTTAAGGGACCGCACTAATCTGGGTTTGATGCCGCTCATGATAAGACCATTTGCATGTTCGACCTGGCCGTTAGTTTGTGGGTGATAGACGGAAGCATAATCGAGCTTGATGCCCATGTTTTTGCACTAGAGTTTTACCTCATCGGCCGTAAAGTTCGTGCCGTTATCAGTGATGATGATGTGGGGGACGCCGTAACAGTGTACAACCCCGGATATAAAGTCTATCACCGGTCCGGATTCGGCTGTCTTAACAGGCTTGGCTTCTATCCATTTGGTGAACTTATCCACCATGACCAGTAAGTATTTTTTCTTGTGGGTTCCGCCTTTAAGGGGTCCAACCATGTCAAGCCCCCAGACCGCGAAGGGCCAAGTGATGGGGATAGTTTGGAGGGCGGTGGGTGGCATATGGCTTTGGTTTGCAAAAAGATGGCAACCGACGCATCGTTGGACTAAGTCCTGGGCGTCTGCCTGGGCCATCGGCCAATAAAAGCCTGTACGGAAGGCCTTGCTTACAAGGGACCGAGCTGCAGCATGATGACCGTCGAGTCCGGCATGAATTTCAGCCAGGAGGTTCCGCCCTTCCTCTTCGGAGATGCACCTTTGAAGGACTCCGGTAGTGCTTTTCTTATAAAGCTCTCCCTCATGGACTTTATAGGCTTTAGATCGCCGCAGTATGCAGCGTGCCTCATTTTGGTCCTCGGGGAGTTCCTCCCTGGTAAGGTAGGCGAGGAATGGTTCTATCCACGGGGCGATGACGGCCATTATTACGTGGGCTGAAGGTGTTATTTCATTGGCAGAGCCTCCAATTATGTCAGAGTGTTTGGTGTCGGGCATTGCGGTTAGGTCCGGGCTGTTATTGCCAGATTCCCCTTCCCATACTACGGACGGCTTGAACAGCCTTTCCAAGAAGATGTTGGGGGGACTACATCGCGTTTTGCGCCGATGCGTGCCAGGACATCTGCCGCCTGATTATTTTCCCGGGCTATATGGTGAAATTCGAGCCCTTCGAACTGAGCTGACATTTTTGGGACGGCGTTGTGATAAGCTGCCATTTTTGGATCCTTGGCATCAAAGTCTCCATTTATTTGGGATATTGCGAGGTTCGAGTCCCCGCGCACCTCTAGGCGTTGAATGCCCATGGATACTGCCATCCGGAGACCATGTAAAAGGGCCTCATATTCGGCTGTGTTGTTGGAGTCTGTGTACATTATCTGGAGTACGCATTGAACTATGTCTCCTGTGGGGGACGTCCAAAACGATGTTAGCCCCTAGACCGGCCAACATTTTGGAGCCGTCGAAGTGCATGACCTAGTTTGAATATGTGTCGTACTCTTTAGGGAGTTCGGCCTCCGTCCATTCTGCGACAAAGTCGTCCAAGACTTGCGACTTGATAGCTCGCCGTGGCTGGTAAGTTATGACAAATGGGAGGAGCTCAATGGCCCATTTTGCAATCCGGCCCGTCGCGTCGCGGTTGTTTATAATATCGTTAAGTGGCACTTCCGAGGCTACTGTTATTGAACACTCTTGAAAGTAATGTCGCAGCTTCCGGGATGCGATAAATACTGCGTATGCAATCTTTTGATAATGCGGGTACCGTGACTTGCACGGAGTAAGGACAGTGGACACATAGTAGACCGGCTTTTGAAGGGGGGATTTGGGTCCGTCCGTTTCTCATTTGACGACGAGCACTGCGCTTACGACCTGATGGGTTGATGCAATGTATAATAGCATTGGTTCGCTAATGTTTGGCGCGGCCAGGACTGGGTTTGTTGCCAAGATGGCTTTTATTTCGTCGAGTCTGGCTGTGGCTGCATCCGTCCACTCGAAGTGCTCGGTGCGCCGAAGGAGGCGGTAAAGGGGTAGGGCCTTTTCTCCCAAGCGGGAGATAAAGCGGCTTAGAGCCGCCACGCATCCGGTTAATTTTTGTATTTGTTTGAGGTCCTTCGGGATATCCAATTGTGACAGAGCTCGGATCTTGGCTGGATTTACTTCAATTCCTCTACCGGATACAATGAAGCCCAAGAGCTTTCCGGCTGGAACGCTGAAAACGCATTTTTCCGGGTTGAGCTTGATGTCGTATGTTCGGAGGTTACCAAATGTTAGCCTCAAGTCGTCTACTAGAGATTCGACATGTCTTGTTTTAACGACCACATCATCTATGTATGCCTCCACTGTTTTGCCGATCCAGTTTGCCAGACATGTCTGAATCATGCGCTGATATGTTGCGCCGGCGTTTTTGAGCCCGAAGGGCATTGTGTTGAAGCAGAATGGGCCGTATGGTGTGATGAATGCCGTTGCGGCTTGGTCTGACTCTGCCATCTTTATTTGATGGTAGCCGGAGTATGCGTCGAGGAAACACAACGAATCGTGTCCTGCGGTAGCGTCGATAATTTGATCGATGCGGGGGAGAGGGAAGGGATCCTTTGGGCAAGCCTTGTTAAGGTCTTTAAAATCAACGCACAGGCGCCAGGATTTGTCCTTCTTTGGTACCATCACCAGGTTTGCTAGCTAGTCCGGGTGTTTTATTTCTTTGATGAATCCGGCCTCCAATAGCTTGGCTAGTTCCTCTCCCATGGTCTGTATCTTAGGTTCGGAAAAACACTGAAGAGCCTTTTTGACTGGCTTGAATCCTTTTAGGATATTTAAGCTGTGTTCGGCCAGCCTGCGTGGGATTCCTGGCATGTCTGAAGGGTGCTAGGCGAAAATGTCCCAGTTCTCTCGTAGGAACTCTCGCAGTGCGGCGTCTACATCAGGGTTTAACTGTGCCCCGATGGAAGCTGTTTTATTGGGGTCCGTTGGATGGACCTGGAATTTGACTATTTCATCCGCCGGTTTAAAGGAGGTGGACTTGGATCTTTTGTTGAGTATCACATCGTCCCTATTCACCGTGGAGCGCAGCGCAGTCAGTTCCTCAGCCGCTAGGGCTTCGGATAGCGCCTCGAGGGCCAGTGCGGCTGTCTTGTTTTCGGGGCGGAGTGCTATGTCCGGATCACTAGCGAGAGTGATGATTCCGTTAGGCCCGGGCATCTTGAGCTTCATGTACCCGTAATGGGGTATTGCTTGGAAGATTGTAAACGCTTTCCGCCCTAGGAGAGTGTGATATCCGCTACTGAACGGGGCCACTTGGAACGTGACCTCTTCGGACCTGTAATTATCCGGCGTGCCGAACACCACATCTAGTGTGATTTTTCCTGTATAGCGCGCTTCCCGACTGGGGATTATTCCTCTAAAGGTTGTGCTGCTTCGCTCAATGTGGTTCCAGTCTATTTCCATTTTTTGAAGGGTTTCCTCATAAATGAGGTTCAATCCGCTGCCGCCATCCATAAGTACCTTGGTAAGACGAAAGCCGTCCACTATTGGACTGAGGACCAATGCGGCTGGTGCTCGGGCTGTTCGGAATTTAGGTTCATCACTGGCGTTAAAAGTAATAGTCGTGTCACTCCATGGGTTTATTGTTGCTACTTGGTCGACTTCGGCAAGGCTGCGGAGTGTTCTTTTTTGCATATTATTTGATGCGAAAGTCTCGAAGAATGTTAATATCGTACTGGTGTCTCTGGGGTGGCTTTCTGTGGCTTCTGGAATTAGAAGATCTTCGCCAATTTTTGCCACCTACCGGAGTATCCAACATGCTCTAAGGCTGTGAGTTGGTGTGGCGCCTTATGCACTGTGAATTTTACAGGGTCCTTTAAGCCATCCTTCCAGTACGGTTCCGTGCCCAGTAGAGGGCTTTTGCTTTTTGGTACTGAACCTGGGTGTCTGGCGATGATGCACCCTTTTATTTCGGACTGGGTTTGTATTCAGGGCCGGATTGTCCCAAAATTTTATTTCGGTTTTCCAGGCGCTTTCCATCGCACAGTACTTTCGTACTATGGACGCCAAGTCAGTGAAGCGTGTAATATCACGGGGACTTATGGCGTTGAGGATTCCCTTGTCCGTGCAATTATTGCAGAAGAATGAAATTGCGTCTTCCTCACGGTAGTCCTTTATCCTGTTCATAACTAGGAGGAATCTGGCCCAGTAATGATGTACTGTTTCTTCGGGCTCTTGTATAATTTGGGATAGATCGCTTATGTACGGGTGGGTGGGTGGAATCAAATCTAAAACCTCACCCAATCTGAGACCCAGGGGCCAAGGAGTTTCTGAACTCGGAAGTTTGGATTCTTGGATGCTGTTCAATGACGGGATGAGGCATCCTTCCTAATGGCGACGACATAGAGGTACTCTCAATGAAAGCACCAATGTCGGTGTCAAAACCGGCGGATCTCGGGTAGGGGGTCCCGAACTATGCGTCTAGGCGGATGGTAACAGGAGGCAGGGGCCACAATGTTTTACCCAGGTTCGGGCCCTCTTGATGGAGGTAAAACCCTACATCCTGCTTGATTAATATTGATGATATGGGTAGTACAAGAGTAGATCTACCACGAGATCAGAGAGGCTAAACCCTAGAAGCTAGCCTATGGTATGGTTGTTGTTCGTCCTATGGACTAAAACCCTCCGGTTTATATAGACACCGGAGAGGGCTAGGGTTACACAGAGTCGGTTACAATGGTAGGAGATCTACATATCCGTATCGCCAAGCTTGCCTTCCACGCCAAGGAAAGTCCCTTCCGGACACGGGACGAAGTCTTCAATCTTGTATCTTCATAGTCCAGGAGTCCGGCCGAAGGTATAGTCCAGCTATCTGGACACCCCCTAATCCAGGACTCCCTCAATGCTATTTTATTTGAATTTCAAAACAGGCCTCTTTGTTAGCAGCGATTGCCCAGTCAGTGGAGATTTCCGAACTCAAACAGAAACTAGAGCGAGCCGATGTGGATCTAGTCCTTGTTAACACGCGGCTCAACCAAGCGCAAGGTATAAGATACATCTTGTTGTATGCCTGTTTATTTTTGTGCTTTTGTGGAAGTTGAAGAGCTTTACTGTGCATGATTGTACAGATGGTGCCGCCGCGGTGGAGACCCTTAGGGGTGAGCTTGCTCAAGCCAAGGAGCAGGCAAGGGTAAGCCAGGCGGCTGCTGACAAGGCGGCTGTGGACTTAATGGCCAAACAGGCCGCTCGACGCCGTTTAGAGGAACGGGTGACTGAGGTGGAGGAGAAGCTCAAGGAGACTGCCGCCAATTGCGAGTCCCTGGAAACGGAAAACAAAGCGAAGGTGACAGAACTCGCCAAGGCCCTTCAAGATGCTTCGGAAGCATGGTCTGAATCCCGCGCGGCGCGCGAGGAAATCTGTCAAGCCAGTCAGATAGCGGCTGGTAAGCCTTTTCTTTTACAGGCTAAATTTGGGGACCGGAAGTATGCCTTGCTTAATCGACTGTGGAGTTCTCCAAACACATATGCGGATCTGCCGACGAGTACTATGGACGCCGCCCAATTCTTCCAGGCCCAGGAGGGGTACGAGTCGGAGAAGCTCTTCTGGTCGCAGTTTGTGGAGCAGGAGCATCCCCTACTGCTAAATGACCAGATGGCACAATGGGCCGAGCTGCATAAGATGTCCAACGCGGCCATGAAGGACGTCGTAGTCCGGTTGTGGCCTGCTAAAGCCATTCCGGGCAGCTACTTCGGCCTCGTGCGGTGTCTCGTCGATGCGCTGCCCCGGATTGACACTGTCATGAGGTGGTCCTGCATGGAAGGAGCGCGTATGGCTTTCGCCCGTGTCAAGATGCACTGGGTGAAAATGAATGCTGAAAAGGTGGAGGTCAAGGGACCTCCCGAAAGCAAGGCCCACCGTACACCGGAGCGCTATTTTGAGGACGTGCTAAAAGGTGCTTGCCTTATAGAGGGTCAGTGCTCTAAGGACGTAGTGTTCGAATAAAATAGTTCAAACTGTCCGGGGATTTGTTTTATAAACTAAGTCTTTTGTAAGATATTCATTCATTGATGAAAAGTTTTTATCCTCCTATGCGGCCGTTTATTTTATCTGAGAGTTCCCAGTCGTCGGCTTCAGCCCCCATGTAGATGCTACTAGGGTGTTCGGAATTGCACATAACTACACTTGACCCAACGTCTTGGTCCTCGAAGGAGGTGTTAGTGCGGCGAACCAGGCAATCAGACTATTCGGTTTTATTGCTCTCACTTAGCTATAGGAGTTTGACAATGGGTCTATTAGGTAGCCCCTAGTATGTACGCGGCTACCCTAATATGATGCATTACATATGTGACCGGGAAATGGTCCTTCATGTAATACGGAAAAATACGGAAAAATGGTCCTTCATGATAGTCAGTTTTCTTCTTTCTCTATTGAGATGATTAACCAGACGAACCAGAAACACAATCGCAGTAGTTCTCCCTTTACTACCCTAGCTGATCAGACGTAATGTAAGGTAGCAAGCACAGGAGCCGAGCAACCCAACTATTAATCAAAGACATGATTCGGAGCCGATGCATATAATGCCGAACTCGGGACACCAAATTGGGTTGTAAAGCTGTTCAAACTTTTGTTTGGCAACACATATGTTGCCTTATAGAGCCCCTGACAATTTTTGTGCCGAGATGTGTACATGGGACCACTTAACAGGTGGAATAAAAAGCGATATCGAGTAAGAATTTTAGTTTACTGAAATCTAATTGATACGTCAAAACGTAATCTTACAGAAGGTACCATAATCACCAAGGCCATTTTACAAGCCGGGAGTCTAGGGCTAAGGGAAAAGCTCTATACAGGTTCCTGAGCAAAGTTGTTGTCTTCCTACCACACGTCTACGCTGCTTTTCGCCCAGATAAGAAAGATTTCTTTAAAGGAATGGTCTTCGGCCATGTATACGGAACCGGGCTCGAAAAGAGTCCTCGTGGGTCCGAAGGATGAGTAGGTTTTGATTCACCTGTGGTAAAAAGGAAAGGATGATTAAAGAAAGGGCAAGGCCGTATAAGCTCGAACCTTTGTATAGGCCTGTCCGTATATTTCCTCCGCCGATGCCCAAGGTATTTTGAGTACATAATTGTGCACGCGCAGTACGAATTCTGTTGATGTACGTGGCGGTCGACGAAGGCTAGGCTGCTAATCCTGGCCTGAAGTTCCCAGACTGCCGGTATGTAGAACTGATCGGTCCTTCGTGGGGAAGTCTGATGGCCTAATAGCCAAGGGGCTGTGCCGCTTGATAGGGCCGCTTTATACTTCGACCGCAATGGCCGATGTATGCTCCTCAGTACGGACGGAGTGCTCCATGTTTCCATTAATTGTAATGACACCATGTGGATTGGGCATCTTGAGTTTAAATACGCGTAATGCAGGACCGCATTGAAGCGGACAAAAGCAGTTCGTCCAAGCAGTGCGTGATAGCCGTTGCAGAAGGGGACGATGTTGAAGATCAAGTCTTCGCTTCGAAAGTTGTCTGGAGAGCCGAAGACTACTTCCAGCGTGATTGCGCCCGTACAGCGGGCCTCTTTTCCAGGTATTACTCCTTTGAAGGTAGTTCTGGTGGGTTTATTCTTGACGGATCAATACCCATTTTGCGGACACTGTCTTGATAAAGTAGATTGAGACTGTTGCCGCCATCCATGAGGACTTGCGTCAGATGGAATCTGCCGATGATTGGATCGAGGACCAAAGCTGCCGAACCTCTGTGACGGATACTGGTTGAGTGGTCCTTTTGATCGAAGGTGATTGGACAAGCGGACCATGGGTTAAGTTTGGGGGCAACTGGCTCCATGGCGTTGACGTCCCGTAGTGCGCGTTTGTGCTCCCTCCTAGGGATATGCGTGACATATATCATATTCACTGTTTTTACCTCGGAGGGAAATTGCTTCTGTCCCCCTGTGTTCGGCTAACGAGGCTCTTGGCCATCGTTGTCGCTTGCCGGCCCCTTTCCCTTGTGTTCGGCGTTAAGCTTGCCGACTTGTTTGAATACCCAACAATTTGTATGATTGGCGGGTTTATCGGGGGTACCATGAATCTGGCAAGGCCAATCAAGTATTTTGTCTAGAGTGGATGGGCCATCTCTATTTGCCTCGAATGGATTTTTCCTTTGACCGGGTTTCGAGCTGCTTAATCCGGCATTAACTGTCGTGTCTTGTGTTCCTTCATTGTTGTTTCGATGCTTATGCTTGTTGCATTGTGGCTTGCCATTGTCGTCCCTGGTTTCAAAGGTACTAGGGTCGCTGGTGCTATTGCTTCTACGAGCGAGCCAGCTGTCTTCTCCCGCGCAAAAACGGGTCATAAGTGTGGTGAGGGATGCCATGGACTTTGGCCTTTCTTGGCCGAGGTGTCGGGCGAGCCACTCGTCTCGGACGCTATGTTTGAAGGCTGTGAGGGCCTATGCATCCGGAAAATCCACAATCTGGTTCTTTTTTATCAGGAACCTTGTCCAAAGTTGTAGGGCTGATTCCCCGGGTTGCTGGATTATGTGGCTAAGGTAATCGGCATCTGGGGGCCGAACATAGGTACCTTGGAAGTTGTCTCTGAATGCATCCTCCAGGTCCTCCCAGCTACCAATAGAATTTTCTGGTAGACTGTTCAGCCAGTGACGTGCAGGTCCCTTAAGTTTGAGGGGAAGGTATTTGATGGCATGTATATCGTCACCGCGAGTCATGTGAATGTGGAGAAGAAAGTCTTCAATCCATACTGCGGGATCTATTGTGTCGTCGTATGATTTGATGTTCATGGGTTTGAACCCTTCAGGGAACTCGTGCTCCATTACCTCATTGGTGAAGCATATGGGGTGTGCGGCGCCTCTGTATCGAGCCATGTCACGATGTAGTTTGGATGGAGTCTGTGTGCGGTTTTCAGCCCGAGGTTCGTTATGTTTATCGCACCAAGCTTGATAGCCCTTCTCTCGCGCCGGAGCACGCCCCCGCGGTCCGTAGATTGACCTGGTCTGACCTGCCCTATTTTCCAGGTCCTGTCATAGGTCGTATGTGTGTCCCCGAGCTGTTGTCTCTCTGCTTTTACAGCGAGGTGGTGTTTGGCTTGAGTTGTCGTTCTGCCCTGGCCACGTGGTGGTCGGTTGGGTCCGGCAGCCGCATTGCGGGCATGCGGTATGGGCTCCAGCACCTCATCGTCGAATTGGGGTAGCAGCTTACGCTTCGGGTGACTCTTCGTTGGGCGTCCGAGTCCGTACTCTTCGGCAGCCAGGACATTAGTCCATCTATCATTGAGCAGATCTTGGTCAGCATGAAGCAGTTGTTGTTTCTTTTTTAGGCTTCTAGCCGTAGCTATTAGCCGGCGCTTGAAGCGGTCTTGTTCGAGGGGTTCCTTTGGCACAATAAAATCTTCGTTGCCGAGGCTCACGTCGTCCTCGGAGAGTGGCAGATAGTTGCTGTCCTCCGAGTCTTCGTTCCTTCCTTGCTCGTCGGGATCAATTTGCCCGTCCTCCCGATCATCCTGTTCGGATGTTGGTTCGATGGGGTCTTATTGGTCTTCGGCGTTCTCCAGAGTATCGTTGTCCTCGGTGCCGGTATTTCTGTTCTTGCTGCGACGCGATTTAGAGCAGCGCTGCTAACGTCGATGTTTCGGCGGTATCTTAGGAGGTTCATCATCGACTGTGTTTTTCTCATCATCGTCGTCGCCGTCTTTAGGTGTATCCACCATGTATATGTCATACGAGGCGGTGGCCGTCCAACGTCTGGTGATCGGCGGGTTTTGGGCCTGCTCCTCTCCGGCATCGTGTCCATACCATCGATGTCTTCGGAGGCCTAATCAAGCATTTCGGTTAGGTCCTCGACAGTGGCTATGAAGTGGGTGGTCGGTGGGAAGTAAAATTCCCTATTTCCAGCCCCTAGTCCGGGCTGGGCGTGATTCAGAAGCAGTTCCTCTATGATGACGAGGGGTCGCATTAGGTCCAAAGCCTCGTTTAAGAGCGGGGTTTGGATAGGGTCAGAAGTTTCTGGACCGAGCTCGCATCGGGCCTCCAGGGTTCGGAAGTAGTATCCGAAGAAGATTTTGGCCTGGCGATGATTGCCGGAGATGCTATTCTCTCGGTGTTGAGCTCTAAGGCCGCAGAGAGTCCAGCGGGCTCTAGACTCCCATCTTCGGACATGATGACGCGCTCCGAATCTAAGGCCGGAGCAGTGGTTAAAGCCGCGAACACTTGGAAGATCAAGTCTCCTACACAACCTTCTTATTGTAGATGTTGTTGGGTCTCCATGTGTAGAGGTTTGTAGGACAGTAGCAAATTTCCCTCAAGTAGATGACCTAAGGTTTATCAATCCGTGGGAGGCGTAGGATGAAGATGGTCTCTCTCAAGCAACCCTACAACCAAATAGCAAAGAGTCTCTTGTGTCCCCAACACACCCAATACAATGGTAAATTGTATAGGTGCACTAGTTCGGTGAAGAGATGGTGATACAAGTGCAATATGGATGGTAGATATAGGTTTTTTACAATCTGGAAATATAAAAACAGCAAGGTAACTAATGATAAAAGTGAGCACAAACGGTATTGCAATGCGTTGGAACAAGGCCTAGGATTCATACTTTCACTAGTGCAAGTTCTCTCAACAATAATAACATAATTGGATCATATAACTATCCCTCAACATGCAACAAAGAGTCACTCCAAAGTCACTAATAGCGGAGAACAAACGAAGAGATTATTGTAGGGTACGAAACTACCTCAAAGTTATCCTTTCTGATCGATCTATTCAAGAGTCCGTAGTAAAATAACACGAAGCTATTCTTTCCGTTCGATCTATCCTAGAGTTCGTACTAGAATAACACCTTAAGATACAAATCAACCAAAACCCTAATGTCACCTAGATACTCCAATGTCACCTCAAGTATCCATGGGTATGATTATACGATATGCATCACACAATCTCAGATTCATCTATTCAACCAACACAAAGAACTTCAAAGAGTGCCCCAAAGTTTCTACCGGAGAGTCAAGACGAAAACGTGTGCCAACCCCTATGCATAAGTTCACGAGGTCACAGAACTCGCAAGTTGATCACCAAAACATACATCAAGTGGATCACGTGAATATCCCATTGTCACCACAGATAAGCACATGCAAGACATACATCAAGTGTTCTCAAATCCTTAAAGACTCAATCCGATAAGATAACTTCAAAGGGAAAACTCAATCCACTACAAGAGAGTAGAGGGGGAGAGACATCATAAGATCCAACTATAATAGCAAAGGTCGCGATACATCAAGATCGTGCCGAATCAAGAACACGAGAGAGAGAGAGAGAGAGATCAAACACATAGCTACCGGTACATACCCTCAGCCCCGAGGGTGAACTACCCCCTCCTCGTCATGGAGAGCGCTGGGATGATGAAGATGGCCACCGGAGAGGGATTCCCCCCTCCGGCAGGGTGCTGGAACGGGTCTAGATTGGTTTTCGGTGGCTACAGAGGCTTGCGGCGGCGGAACTCCCGATCTAGGTTATTTTCTGGAGGTTTGGGTATTTATAGGAATTTTTGGCTCGGTCTCAAGTCAGGGGGGTCTCCGAGTCGTCCACGAGATAGGGGGACGCACCCGGAGGGCTAGGGCGCGCCCCCACCCTCGTGGACGGCCCGGGACTCTTCTGGCCCAACTCTTTTACTCCGGGGGCTTCTTTTGGTCCATAAAAAATCATCAAAAATTGGCACGTCAATTGGACTCCGTTTGGTATTCCTTTCTGTAAAACTCAAAAACAAGGAAAAAACAGAAACTGGCACTGGCACTGGGCTCTAGGTCAATAGGTTAGTCCCAAAAATCATATAAAATAGCATATAAATGCATATAAAACATCCTAGATGGATAATATAATAGCATGGAACAATCAAAAATTATAGATACGTTGGAGACGTATCAAGAATCCCCAAGCTTAATTCCTGCTCGTCCTCGAGTAGGTAAATGATAAAAACAGAATTTTTGATGTGGAATGCTACCTAACATATTCATCAATGTAATCTTCTCTATTGTGGCAAGAATATTCAGATCCATAAGATTCAAGACAAAAGTTTAATATTGACATAAAAACAATAATACTTCAAGAATACTAACCAAGCAATTATGTCCTCTCAAAATAACATAGCCAAAGAAAGCTCATCCCTACAAAATCATATAGTTTGGCCATGCTTCATTTTCGTCACACAAAATGCTCCCATCATGCACAACCCCAATGACAAGCCAAGCAATTGTTTCATACTTTAGTATTCTCAACCTTTTTCAACTTTCACGCAATGCATGAGCACAAGCCATGGACATAGCACTATAGGTGGAACAGAATATGATGATGGAGGTTGTGTGGACAAGACAAAAAAGGAGAAAGTCTCACATCGACGCGGCTAATCAACAGGCTATGGATATGCCCATCGATTGATGTCAATGCGAGGAGTAGGGATTGCCATGCAATGGATGCACTAGAGCTATAAATGTATGAAAGCTCAACAAAAGAAACTAAGTGGGTGTGCATCCAACTTGCTTGCTCACAAAGACCTAGGGCATTTTGAGGAAGCCCATTGTTAGAATATACAAGCCAAGTTCTATAATGAAAATTCCCACTAGTATATGAAAATGACAAAATAAGAGACTCTCTATCATGAAGACCATGGTGCTACTTTGAAGCACAAGTGTGGTAAAAGGATAGTAGCATTGCCCCTTCTCTCTTTTTCTCTCATTTTTTTGTTTTTTTCCTTTCTCTTTTTTTCCTCACACGGGGCAATGCTCTAATAATGATGATCATCACACTTCTATTTATTTACAACTCAAAAATTACAACTCGATACTATAACAAAATATGACTCTATATGAATGCCTCCAGCGGTGTACCGGGATGTGCAATGATTCAAGAGTGACATGTATAAAAATTATGAGCGGTGGCTTTGCCACAAATATGATGTCAACTACATGATCATGCAAGGCAATATGACAATGATGGTGCGTGTCATAAAAAACAGAAGAGTGGAAAGTTGCATGGCAATATATCTCGGAATGGCTATGGAAATGCCATAATAGGTAGGTATGGTGGCTATTTTGAGGAAGATATAAGGAGGTTTATGTGTGAAAGAGCGTATCATATCATGGGGTTTGGATCACCGGCGAAGTTTGCACCAACTCTTGAGGTGAGAAAGGGCAATGCACGGTACTGAAGAGGCTAGCAATGATGGAAGGGTGAGAGTGAGTATAATCCATGGACTCAACATTAGTCATAAAGAACTCACATACTTATTGCAAAATCTACAAGTCATCAAAACCAAAGCACTACGCGCATGCTCCTAGGGGGATAGATCGGTAGGAAAAGACCATCGCTCGTCCCCAACCGCCACTCATAAGGAAAGCAATCAAAGAACACCCCATGCTTCAAATTTGTCACACAACGGTTACCATACGTGCATGTTACGGGACTTGCAAACCTAAACACAAGTATTTCTCAATTTCACAATTACTCAACTAGCACGACTCTAATATTACCATCTTTATATCTCAAAACAATTATCAAGTATCAAACTTCTCATAGCATTTAATGCACTCTATATGAAAGTTTTTATTATACCCATCTTGGATGCCCATCATATTAGGACTAGTTTCATAACCAAAGCAAATTACCATGCTGTTTAGGACTCTCAAAATAATATAAGTGAAGCATGAGAGATCAATAATTTCTATAAAATAAAACCACCACCATGCTCTAAAAAGATATAAGTGAAGCACTAGAGCAAATGACAAACTACTCCGAAAGATATAAGTGAAGATCAATGAGTAGTCGAATAATTATGTAACTATGTGAAGACTCTCTAACATTTAAGAATTTAAGATCATGGGATATTATTCAAACAGCAAGCAAAACTAAATAAAATAAAATGACGCTCCAAGCAAAACACATATCATGTGGTGAATAAAAATATAGCCTCAAGTAAAGTTACCGATGAACAAAGACAAAAGAGGGGATGCCTTCCGGGGCATCCCCAAGCTTAGGCTTTTGGTTGTCCTTGAATTTTACCTTGGGTGCCATGGGCATCTCCAAGCTTAGGATATTGCCACTCCTTGTTCCAAAATCCATCAAATATTTACCCAAAAACTTGAAAACTTCACAACACAAAACTCAACAGAAAAGTCGTAAGCTCCGTTAGTATAAGAAAATAAATCACCACTTAGGGTACTGTAGTGAACTCATTCTAAATTCATATTGGTGTAGTATCTACTGTATTCCAATTTCTCTATGGTTCATAGCCTCCGATACTACTCATAGATTCATCAAAATAAGCAAAGAACACATAGAAAACAGAATCTGTGAAAAACAGAACAGTTTGTAGAAATCTAGAGGTTTCGAATACTTATGTAACTCCAAAAATTATGAAAAAATAGGACGACCAGGAAAATTTGTATATTGATCTACTTCAGTTGGAATTGGTATTTTGTTTCTCTCTGTTAAAAATGAAAATTATCTTCGTGAGTGCATACTTTTTGTTTTTATCAGCAAGATCAAACAACAATCACCCAAGAAGATCCTGAAGGCTTTACTTGGCACTTTATTGAAACAAAAGCTATAAAACATGATTACTATAGTATCTTAATCATGAGGGCACACAAAAACAGTAGGGGTAAATGTTGGGTTGTCTCCCAACAAGTGCTTTTCTTTATTGCCTTTTAGCTAGGCATGATAATTTCAATGATGCTCACATCAAAGATAAGATATGAAACATAACCGGAGCATCATGAAGCACATGAAAAGCACATTTAAGTCTAACCCACTTCCTATGCATAGGGATTTTTTGAGCAAACAACTTGTGGGAACAAGAATCAACTTGCATAGGAAGGTAAAATAAGGATAACTTCAAGATTTTCAACACATAGAGAGGAAACTTGATATTATTGCAATATGTAAAAGCATATGTTCCTCTCTCATAATAATTTTCAGTAGCATCATGAATGAATTCAACAATATAACCATCACATAAAGTATTATTTTCATGATGCACAAGCATAGAAATTTTACTACTCTCCACATAAGCAAAATTCTTCTCATTCGGAATAGTGAGAGAAAACTCAACAAAATAACTATCATATGAGGCATAATCCAATTGAAAATTAAAATCATGATGACAAGTTTCATGATTATCATTATTCTTTATAGCATACATATCATCACAATAATCATCATAGATAGCAGCTTTGTTCTCATAATCAATTGGAACCTCTTCCAAAATAGTGGATTCATCACTAAATAAAGTCATGACCTCTCCAAATCCACTTTCATAATTATCACAATAAGATTCAACACCCTCCAAAATAGTGGGATCATTACTTCCTAAAGTTGGCACTCTTCCAAACCCACTTTCCTCAATATAATCATCATAAATAGGAGGCATGTTTTCATCATAATAAATATTCTCATCAAAACTTGGAGGACTAAAAATATCATATTCATCAAACATAGCAACCCCAAGCGTGTGGCTTTGCATATCATTAGCATCATATATATCCAAGGAATTCATACTAACAACATTGAAATCATGCTCATCATACAAAGGTTTAGTGCCAAACATTCTAATGCATTCTTCTTCTAACACTTTAGCACAATTATCGGAATCCTTATTTTCATGGAAGACATTAAAAAGATGAAGCATATGAGGTATCCTCAATTCCATTTTTTTGTAGTTTTCTTTTATAGAGTAAACTAGTGATAAAACAAGACACAAAAAGATTCGGCTGCAAGATCTAAAGATATACCTTCGAGCGCTAACCTCCCCGGCAACGGCGCCAGAAAAGAGCTTGATGTCTACTACACAACCTTCTTCTTGTAGACGTTGTTGGGCCTCCATGTGCAGAGGTTTGTAGGACAGTATCAAATTTCCCTCAAGTGGATGACCTAAGGTTTGTCAATCCATGGGAGGCGTAGTATGAAGATGGTCTCTCTCAAGCAACCCTGCAACCAAATAGCAAAGAGTCTCTTGTGTCCCCAACACACCCAATACAATGGTAAATTGTATAGGTGCACTAGTTCGGCGAAGAGATGGTGATACAAGTGCAATATGGATGGTAGATATAGGTTTTTGCAAAAGGTTTCAACATTTTATCACATTCTGACTTTTCTAGGGAATTATTGCAACAGCGGTAAACTTTCTGTTTTCAAACAGCAACATGTATACTTGTAACATAGGCATAGTAAAGGCTATCAATGCCACTTTTATTGAAATAAAAGATGCAAAACATTTTTATAAATAACAGCAAGCAAATCTTAACAAAATAAATTGACGCTCCAAGCAAAACACATATCATGTGGTAAATAAAAATATAGCTCCAAGTAAAGTTAACGATGGAAGTGGACGAAAGAGGGGATGCCTTCCGGGGCATCCCAAAGCTTAGGCTCTTGGCTATCCTTGAATATTACCTTGGGGTGCCTTGGGAATCCCCAAGATTAGGATCTTGCCACTCCTTATTCCATAGTCCATCAAATCCTTACCCAAAACTTGAAAACTTCACAACACAAAACTTAACAGAAAAATCGTAAGCTCCGTTAGCGAAAGAAAACAAAACACCACTTCAAGGTACTGTAATGAACTCATTATTTATTTATATTGGTGTTAACCCTACTGTATTCCAACTTCTATATGGTTTATAAACTATTTTACTAGCCATAGATTCATCAAAATAAGCAAAAAACACACGAAAAACAAAATCTGTCAAAAACAGAACAGTCTATAGTAATCTGGATCAAACTTATACTTCTGGAACTCATAAAATTCTCAAATAAATTTCTGGACCTGAGGAATTTATCTATTAATCATGTGCAAAAATAATTAACTAAATATCACTTTCCAAATAAAAATGGCAGCAATTCTCGTGAGCGCTAAAAGGTTTCAACATTTTATCACATTCTGACTTTTCTAGGGAATTATTGCAACAGAGGTAAACTTTCTGTTTTCAAACAGCAACATGTATACTTGTAACATAGGCATAGTAAAGGCTATCAATGCCATTTTTATTGAAATAAAAGATGCAAAACATTTTTATCAATAACATCAAGAAAATACTAACAAAATAAATTGACGCTCCAAGCAAAACACATATCATGTGGTAAATAAAAATATAGCTCCAAGTAAAGTTACCGATGGAAGTGGACGAAAGAGGGGATGCCTTCCTGGGCATCCCCAAGCTTAGGCTCTTGGATATCCTTGAATAGTACCTTGGGGTGCCTTGGGCATCCCCAAGCTTAGGCTCTTGCCACTCCTTATTCCATAGTCCATCGAATCCTTACCCAAAACTTGAAAACTTCACAACACAAAACTTAACAGAAAACTCGTAAGCTCCATTAGCGAAAGAAAAGAAAACACCACTTCAAGGTACTTTAATGAACTCATTATTTATTTATATTGGAGTTAACCCTACTGTATACAACTTATCTATGGTTTATAAACTATTTTACTAGCCATAGATTCATCAAAATAAGCAAAAAACACACGAAAAACAAAATCTGTCAAAAACAGAACAGTCTATAGTAATCTGGATCAAACTTATACTTCTGGAACTCATAAAATTCTCAAATAAATTTCTGGACCTGAGGAATTTATCTATTAATCATGTGAAAAAATAATTAACTAAATATCACTTTCCAAATAAAAATGGCAGCAATTCTCGTGAGCGCTAAAGTTTCTGTTTTTTACAGCATGATCATAAAGACTTCACCCAAGTCTTCCCAAAGGTTCTACTTGGCACAAACAATAATTAAAAGCATAAAACCACATATAAACAGAGGCTATATGAATTATGTATTACTAAACAGGAACAAAAAGCAAGGAACTAAAATAAAATTGGGTTGCCTCCCAACAAGCGCTATCGTTTAACGCCCCTAGCTATGCATGATGATTTCAACGATGCTCACATAAAACATAAGAATTGTAACATAAAGAGAGCATATTGAATAATATGACTAGCACATTTAAGTCTAACCCACTTCCTATGCATAGGGATTTTGTGAGCAAACAACTTATGGGAGCAATAATCAACTAGCATAGGAAGGTAAAGCAAGCAAAACTTCAAAATTTTAAGCACATAGAGAGGAAACTTGATACTATTGCAATTCCTACAAGCATATGTTCCTCCCTCTTAATAATTTACAGTAGCATCATGAATGAATTCAACAATATAACCAGCACCTAAAGCATACTTTTCATGATCTACAAGCATAGAAATTTTACTACTCTCCACACAAGCAAAATTCTTCTCATGAATAATAGTGGGAGCAAACTCAACGAAATAACTATCATGTGATTGAAAATTAAGATCAAGATGACAAGTTCCATGGTTATCATTATTCTTTATAGCATACGTGTCATCACAATAATCATCATAGATAGGAGGCAGGCTTTTATCATAATAAATTTGCTCATCAAAACTTGGGGGACAAAAAATATCATCTTTATCAAACATAGCTTCCCCAAGCTTGTGGCTTTGCATATCATTATCATCATGGATATTCAAGGAATTCATACTAACAACATTGCAATAATGCTCATCATTAAAATATTTAGTGCCAAATATTTTATAGATTTCTTCTTCTAGCACTTGAGCACAATTTTCCTTTCCATCATACTCATGAAAGATATTAAAAAGGTGAAGCGTATGAGACAAACTCAATTCCATTTTTTTTATAGTTTTCTTTTATAAACTAAACTAGTGATAAAACAAGAAACTAAAAGACTCGATTGCAAGATCTAAAGATATACCTTCAAGCACTAACCTCCCTGGCAATGGCGCCAGAAAAGAGCTTGATGTCTACTACACAACCTTCTTCTTGTAGACGTTGTTGGGCCTCCAAGTGCAGAGGTTTGTAGGACAGTAGCAAATTTCCCTCAAGTGGATGACCTAAGGTTTATCAATCCATAGGAGGCGTAGGATGAATATGGTCTCTCTCAAGCAACCCTACAACCAAATAACAAAGAGTCTCTTGTGTCCCCAACAGACCCAATACAACGGTAAATTGTATAGGTGCACTAGTTCGGCGAAGAGATGGTGATACAAGTGCAATATGGATGGTAGATAAAGGTATTTGTAATCTGAAATTATAAAAACAGCAAGGTAACTAATGGTAAAAAGTGAGCGTAAACGGTATTGCAATGATGGTAAACAAGGCCTAGGGTTCATACTTTCACTAGTGCAAGTTCCCTCAACAATACTAACATAATTGGATCACATAACAATCCCTCAACATGCAACAAAGAGTCACTCCAAAGTCACTAATAGCGGACAACAAATGAAGAGATTATGGTAGGGTACGAAACCACCTCAAAGTTATTCTTTCCAATCAATCCGTTGGGCTATTCCTATAAGTGTCACAAACAGCCCTAGAGTTCGTACTAGAATAACACCTTAAGACACAAATCAATCAAAACCCTAATGTCACCTAGATACTCCAATGTCACCTCAAGTATCCGTGGGTATGATTATACAATATGCATCACACAATCTCAGATTCATCTATTCAACCAACACATAGGACCTCAAAGAGTGCCCCAAAGTTCTACCGGAGAATCACGACGAAAACGTGTGCCAACCCCTATGCATAGGTTCATGGGCGGAACCCGCAAGTTGATCACCAAAACATACATCAAGTGAATCATGTGGTATCCCATTGTCACCACAGATACGCACGGCAAGACATACATCAAGTGTTCTCAAATCTTTAAAGACTCAATCCGATAAGATAACTTCAAAGGGGAAAACTCAATCCATTACAAGAGAGTAGAGGGGGAGAACTGGAGAAGAAACATAAGATCCAACTATAATAGCAAAGCTCGCGATACATCAAGATTGTGCCAAATCAAGAACACGAGAGAGAGAGAGATCAAACACATAGCTACTGGTACATACCCTCAGCCCCGAGGGAGAACTACTCCCTCCTCGTCATGGAGAGCACCGGGATGATGAAGATGGCCACCAGAGAAGGATTCCCCGTCCAGCAGGGCGTCAGAACGGGTCTAGATTGACTTCCAGTGGCTACGGAGGCTTCTGGCGGCGGAACTCCCGATCTATTGTGCTCCTGGATGTTTTTAGGGTATATGGAGATATATAGGCGGAAGAAGTACGTCAGGGGGGGCACGAGGGGCCCACGAGGGTGGAGGGCGCGCCCCCTGCCTCGTGGCCTCCTCGTAGGTCCCCCGACGTGCACTCCAAGTCTTCTGGGCTTCTTTCCTTCCAAAAATGAGTTCTGTGAAGTTTCAGGTCAATTGGACTCCGTTTGATTTTCCTTTTCTTCGAAACCCTAAAACAGGGTAAAAACAGAAACTGGCACTGGGCTGTGGGTTAATAGGTTAGTCCCAAAATGATATAAAAGTGTATAATAAAGCCCATAAACATACAAAACAGTAGATAATATGGCATGGAGCAATCAAAAATTATAGATACGTTGGAGACGTATCAGCATCCCCAAGCTTAATTCCTGCTCGTCCTCGAGTAGGTAAATGATAAAAACAGATTTTTTGATGCGGAGTGCTACTTGGCACAATTTCAATGTAAGTCTTCTTAATTGTGGTATGAATATTCAGGTCCATAAGATTCAAGACAAAAGTTCATATTGGCATAAAAATGATAATACTTCAAGCATACTAACTCAGCAATTATGTCTTCTCAAAATAACATGGCCAAAGAAAGTTCATCCCTACAAAATCATATAGTTTAGTCATGCTCCATTTTTGTCACACAAGAATGCTCTCATCATGCACAACCCCGATGACAAGCCCAGCAATTGTTTCATACTTTAGTAATCTCAAACCTATAAACTTTCACGCAATACATGAGCGCGAGCCATGGATATAGCACTATGGGTGGAATAGAATATAATGAGGGGGGTTATGTGGAGAAGACAAAAAAGGAGAAAGTCTCACATCAATGAGGCTAATCAATGGGCTATGGAGATGCCCACCGATTGATGTTAATGCAAGGAGTAGGGATTGCCATGCAACAGATGCACTAGAGCTATAAATGTATGAAAGCTCAACAAAAGAAACTAGTGGGTGTGCATCCAACTTGCTTGCTCACAAGACCTAGGGCACTTGAGGAGGCCCATTGTTGGAATATACAAGCCAAGTTCTATAATGAATAATTCCCACTAGTATATGAAAGTGATAACATGAGAGACTCTCTACTATGAAGATCATGGTGCTACTTTGAAGCACAAGTGTGGTAAAAGGATAGTAGCATTGTCCCTTCTCTCTTTTTCTCTCATTTTTTGGGCCTTTTCTTTTTTTTATGGCCTTTCTCTTTTTTTGGGCCTTCTCTTTTTTTATGGCCTTTATCTTTTTTTTTGTTCCTCACTTGGGACAATGCTCTAGAAAATTATGATCATCACACTTCTATTTATTTACAACTCAATAATTACAACTCGATACTAGAACAAGGTATGACTCTATATGAATGCCTCCGGCGGTGTACCAGGATATGCGATGAATCAAGAGTGACAAGTATGAAAAAAAATTATGAACGGTGGCTTTGCCACAAATACTATGTCAACTACATGATCATGCTAAGCAATATGACAATGATGAATGTGTCATGATAAACTGGATGGTGGAAAGTTGCATGGCAATATATCTCGGAATGGCTATGGAAATGCCATAATAGGTAGGTATGGTGGCTGTTTTGAGGAAGATATAAGGAGGTTTATGTGTGAAAGAGCGTATCATATCACGGGGTTTGGATGCACCGGCGATGTTTGCACCAACTCTCGATGTGAGAAAGGGCAATGCACGGTACCGTAGAGGCTAGCAATGATGGAAGGGTGAGAGTGCGTATAATCCATGGACTCAACATTAGTCATAAAGAACTCATATACTTATTGCAAAAATCTACAAGCCATCAAAAACCAAAGTATTACGCGCATGCTCCTAGGGGGGTAGATTGGTAGGAAAAGACCATCACTCGTCCCCGACCGCCACTCGTAAGGAGGACAATCAAATAACACCTGATGTTTCAAATTTGTTGCATAATGTTTACCATACGTGCATGCTATGGGACTTGCACACTTTAACTCAAGCACTTCTCAAATTCACAATTACTCTACTAGCATGACTTTGATATTACTACCTCTATATCTCAAAACAATTATCAAGCATCGAACTTTTCTTAGTATTCAACACACTCAAAAGAAAGTTTCACAAATCTTGAATACCAAGCATGTTATTATTAAGCAAATTACCATGCTATTAAGACTCTCAAAATAATTTAAGTGAAGCATGAGAGATCAATAGTTTCTTTAAAACAAATCCACCACCGCCCTCTAAAAAGATAAAAGTGAAGCACTAGAGCAAATGACAAACTACTCCGAAAGATATAAGTGAAGATCAATGAGTAGTTGAATAATTATGCAACTATGTGAAGACTCTCTAACATTTAAGAATTTCAGATCTTGATACTTCATTCAAACAGCAAGCAAAAAATAAAATAAAATTCTAAGAATAGCAAACATCATGTGAGGAAGCAAAAACTTAGGATCAACCGAAACTAACCGATAGTTGTTGAAGAAGAAAGGTGGGATGACAACCGGGGCATCCCCAAGCTTAGATGCTTGAGACTTCTTGAAATATTATCTTGGGGTGCCTTGGGCATCCCCAAGCTTAGATGCTTGAGACTTCTTGAAATATTATCTTGGGGTGCCTTGGGCATCCCCAAGCTTGATATTTTGTGTCTCCTTAATTCCTCTCATATCAAGGTCTCCCTAAATCTCAAAAGCTTCATCCACACAAAACTCAACAAGGACTTGTGAGATAAGTTAGTATAAACCATTGCCAAAACCTTATCATACTCTACTGTAGCAAATCCCTAAAATTATTATTAAACATTGAATACTAAATGCCTCTGGATATTTAATAGTCCTATCCTCAAATAGAATCATTAAAGAAGCAAACATATGCAAACAATGCAAACATAACAGTAATCTGCCTAAACAGGACAGTCTGTAAATAATGCAGCAACATCCATACTTCCCTAGATCCAAAAATCATGAAAGAAAATTCCCACTGTAGTAAATTCATTAGAGCTTAATATTCAAAAGGTTTTAACATTTTATCACATTCTGACTTTTCTAGGGAATTATTGCAACAGAGGTAAACTTTCTGTTTTCAAACAGCAACATGTATACTTGTAACATAGGCATAGTAAAGGCTATCAATGCCATTTTTATTGAAATAAAAGATGCAAAACATTTTTATCAATAACATCAAGAAAATACTAACAAAATAAATTGACGCTCCAAGCAAAACACATATCATGTGGTAAATAAAAATATAGCTCCAAGTAAAGTTACCGATGGAAGTGGACGAAAGAGGGGATGCCTTCCTGGGCATCCCCAAGCTTAGGCTCTTGGATATCCTTGAATAGTACCTTGGGGTGCCTTGGGCATCCCCAAGCTTAGGCTCTTGCCACTCCTTATTCCATAGTCCATCGAATCCTTACCCAAAACTTGAAAACTTCACAACACAAAACTTAACAGAAAACTCGTAAGCTCCGTTAGCGAAAGAAAAGAAAACACCACTTCAAGGTACTTTAATGAACTCATTATTTATTTATATTGGTGTTAACCCTACTGTATACAACTTATCTATGGTTTATAAACTATTTTACTAGCCATAGATTCATCAAAATAAGCAAACAACACAGGAAAAAACAGAATCTGTCAAAAACAGAACAGTCTGTAGTAATCTGGATCAAACGTATACTTATGGAACTCATAAAATTCTCAAATAAACTTCTGTACCTGAGGAATTTATCTATTAATCATGTGCAAAAAGAATTAACTAAATAGAACTTTCCAAATAAAAATGGAAGAAATTCTCGTGAGCGCTAAAGTTTCTGTTTTTTACAGCATGATCATAAAGACTTCACCCAAGTCTTCCCAAAGGTTCTACTTGGCACAAACACTAATTAAAAGCATAAAACCACATATAAACAGAGGCTAGATGAATTATTTATTACTAAACAGGAACAAAAAGAAAGGAACTAAAATAAAATTGGGTTGCCTCCCAACAAGCGCTATCGTTTAACGCCCCTAGCTATGCATGATGATTTCAACGATGCTCACATAAAAGATAAGAATTGTAACATAAAGAGAGCATATGGAATAATATGACTAGCACATTTAAGTCTAACCCGCTTCCTATGCATAGGGATTTTGTGAGCAAACAACTTATGGGAGTAATAATCAACTAGCATAGGAAGGTAAAGCAAACAAAACTTCAAAATTTTAAGCACATAGAGAGGAAACTTGATACTATTGCAATTCCTACAAGCATATGTTCCTCCCTCATAATAATTTTCAGTAGCATCATGACTGAATTAAACAATATAACCAGCACCTAAAGCATTATTTTCATGATCTACAAGCATAGAAATTTTACTACTCTCCACACAAGCAAAATTCTTCTCATGAATAATAGTGGGAGCAAACTCAACGAAATAAATATCATGTGATTGAAAATTAAGATCAAGATGACAAGTTCCATGGTTATTATTATTCTTTAGAGCATACGCGTCATCACAATAATCATCATATATAGGAGGCATGCTTTCATCATAATAAATTTGCTCATCAAAACTTGGGGGACAACAAATATTATCTTTATCAAACATAGCTTCCCCAAGCTTGTGGCTATGCATATCATTAGCATCATGGATATTCAAGTAATTCATACTAACAACATTGCAATCATGCTCATCATTAAAATATTTAGTGCCAAATATTCTATAGATTTCTTCTTCTAGCACTTGAGCACAATTTTCCTTTCCATCATACTCACGAAAGATATTAAAAAGGTGAAGCGTATGAGACAAACTCAATTCCATTTTTTTATAGTTTTATTTTATAAACTAAACTAGTGATAAAACAAGAAACTAAAAGACTCGATTGCAAGATCTAAAGATATACCTTCAAGCACTAACCTCCCTGGCAACGGCGCTAGAAAAGAGCTTGATGTCTACTACACAATCTTCTTCTTGTAGACGTTGTTGGGCCTCCAATTGCAGAGGTTTGTAGGACAGTAGCAAATTTCCCTCAAGTGGATGACCTAAGGTTTATCAATCCGTAGGAGGCGTAGGATGAAGATGGTCTCTCTCAAGCAACCCTGCAACCAAATAACAAAGAGTCTCTTGTGTCCCCAACACACCCTATACAACGGTAAATTGTATAGGTGCACTAGTTCGGCGAAGAGATGGTGATACAAGTGCAATATGGATGGTAGATAAAGGTATTTGTAATCTGAAATTATAAAAACAGCAAGGTAACTAATGGTAAAAAGTGAGCGTAAACGGTATTGCAATGATGGTAAACAAGGCCAAGGTTTCATACTTTCACTAGTGCAAGTTCCCTCAACAATACTAACATAATTGGATCACATAACTATCCCTCAACATGCAACAAAGAGTCACTCCAAAGTCACTGATAGCGGAGAACAAACGAAGAGATTATGGTAGGGTCCAAAACCACCTCAAAGTTATTCTTTCCAATCAATCCGTTGGGCTATTCCTATAAGTGTCACAAATAGCCCTAGAGTTCGTACGAGAATAACACCTTAAGACACAAAACAATCAAAACCCTAATGTCACCTAGATACTCCAATGTCACCTCAAGTATCCATGGGTATGATTATACGATATGCATCACACAATCTTAGATTCATCTATTCAACCAACACATAGGACCTCAAAGAGTGCCCCAAAGTTCTACCGGAGAATCACGACAAAAACGTGTGCCAACCCCTATAAATAGGTTCATGGGCGGAACCCGCAAGTTGATCACCAAAACATACATCAAGTGAATCACGTGGTATCCCATTGTCACCACAGATACGCACGGCAAGACATACATCAAGTGTTCTCAAATTTTTAAAGACTCAATCTGATAAGATAACTTCAAAGGGGAAAACTCAATCCATTACAAGAGAGTAGAGGGGGAGAACTGGAGAAGAAACATAAGATCCAACTATAATAGCAAAGCTCGCGATACATCAAGATCGTGCCAAATCAAGAACACGAGAGAGAGAGAGAGAGAGATCAAACACATAGCTACTGGTACATACCCTCAGCCCCGAGGGAGAATTACTCCCTCCTCGTCATGGAGAGCACCGGGATGATGAAGATGGCCACCGGAGAATGATTCCCCCTCCGGCAGGGCACCGGAACGGGTCTAGATTGACTTTCGGTGGCTACGAAGGCTTCTGGCGGCGGAACTCCCGATCTATTGTGCTCCTGGATGTTTTTAGGGTATATGGAGATATATAGGCGGAAGAAATACGTAAGGTGGGCCACGAGGGGCTCACGAGGGTGGAGCGCGCGCCCCCTGCCTCGTGGCCTCCTCGTAGGTCCCCCGACGTGCACTCCAAGTCTTCTGGGCTTCTTTCCCTGCAAAAAAGAGTTCCGTGAAGTTTCAGGTCAATTGGACTCCGTTTGATTTTCCTTTTCTTCGAAACCCTAAAACAGGGTAAAAACAGAAACTGGCACTGGGCTCCGTGTATAATAAAGCCCATAAACATACAAAACAGTAGATAATATAGCATGGAGCAATCAAAAATTATAGATACGTTGGAGACGTATCAGTAACTAATGATAAAAGTGAGCACAAAGGTATTGCAATGCGTTGAAACAAGGCCTAGGGTTAATACTTTCACTAGTGCAAGTTCTCTAAACAATAATAACATAATTGGATCATATAACTATCCTTCAACATGCAACAAAGAGTCACTCCAAAGTCACTAATAGCGGAGAACAAATGAAGAAATTATTGTAGGGTACGAAACCACTTAAAAGTTATTGAGGGAGTCCTGGATTAGGGGGTCTCTGGACAGCCGGACTATCTCCATTGGCCGGACTGTTAGACTATGAAGATACAAGATTGAAGACTTCGTCTCGTGTCCGGATGGGACTCTACTTGGCGTGGAAGGCAAGCTAGGCAATACGGATATGGATATCTCCTCCTTTGTAACCGACCTTGTGTAATCCTAACCCTCTTCGATGTCTATATAAACCGAAGGGTTTTAGTCCGTAGGACAACAACCATAACATACAATCATACCATAGGCTAGCTTTTAGGGTTTAGCCTCTCTGATCTCGTGGTAGATCTACTCTTGTACTACACATATCATCAATATTAATCAAGCAGGACGTAGGGTTTTACCTCCATCAAGAGGGCCCGAACCTGGGTAAAACATCGTGTCCCCTGCCTCCTGTTACCATCCGGCCTAGACGCACAGTTCGGGACCCCCTACCCGAGATCCGCCGGTTTTGACCCCGACATTGGTGCTTTCATTGAGAGTTCCTCTATGCCGTCACTGTTAGGCTTGATGGCTCCTACTATCATCAATAGCGATGCGGTCCAGGGTGAGACTTTTCTCCCCGGACAAATCTTTGTATTCGGCGGCTTTGCACTGCGAGCTAATCCGCTTGGCCATCTGGAGCAAATTGAAAGCTACGCCCCTGGCCGTCAGGTCAGATTTGGAAGTTTGAACTACACGGCCAACATCCGCGATGGGTATTGAAGGAAATATGCCCTAGAGGCAATAATAAAGTTATTATTTATTTCCTTATATCATGATAAATGTTTATTATTCATGCTAGAATTGTATTAACCGGAAACATGATACATGTGTGAATACGTAGACAAACAGAGTGTCACTAGTATGCCTCTACTTGACTAGCTCATTAATCAAAGATGGTTATGTTTCCTAACCATGGACAAAGAGTTGTTATTTGATTAACAGGATCACATCATTGGATGAATGACCTGATTGACATGACCCATTCCATTAGCTTAGCACCCCGATCGTTTAGTATGTTGCTATTGCTTTCTTCATGACTTATACATGTTCCTATGACTATGAGATTATGCAACTCCCGTTTGCCGGAGGAACACTTTGTGTGCTACCAAACGTCACAACGTAACTGGGTGATTATAAAGGTGCTCTACAGGTGTCTCCAAAGGTACATGTTGGGTTGGCGTATTTCGAGATTAGGATTTGTCACTCCGATTGTCAGAGAGGTATCTCTGGGCCCTCTTGGTAATGCACATCACATAAGCCTTGCAAGCATTTCAACTAATGAGTTAGTTGTGAGATAATGTATTACGGAACGAGTAAATAGACTTGCCGGTAACGAGATTGAACTAGGTATTGAGATACCGACGATCGAATCTCGGGTAAGTAACATACCGATGACAAAGGGAACAACGTATGTTGTTATGCGGTCTGACCGATAAAGATCTTCGTAGAATATGTGGGAGCCAATATGAGCATCCAGGTTCCGCTATTGGTTATTGACCGGAGACGTGTCTCGGTTTCGGTCATGTCTACATTGTTCTCGAACCCATAGGGTCCGCACGCTTAAGGTTTCGATGACAGTTATATTATGAGTTTATGCATTTTGATGTACCGAAGTTTGTTCGGAGTCCCGGATGTGATCACGGACATGACGAGAAGTCTCGAAATGGTCGAGACATAAAGATTGATATATTGGAAGCCTATATTTGGATATCGGAAGTGTTCCGGGTGAAATCGAGATTTTACCGGAGTACCAGGAGGTTACCGGAACCCCCCGGGAGGTATATGGGCCTTAGTGGGCTTTAGTGGAAGAGAGGAGAGGTGGCCAGGGCTGGGCCGCGCGCCCCTCCCCCCTAGTCCGAATAGGACAAGGAGAGGGGGTCGGCGCCCCCCCTTCCTTCTCTCTCTCCTCTTTCCCCCCTCCCGAATCCTATTCCAACTAGGAAAGGGGGAATCCTACTCCCGGAGGGAGTAGGACTCCTCCTGGCGCGCCCTCTCCTGGCCGGCCGCACCCCCCCCTTTGATCCTTTATATACGAAGGCAGAGGGCACCCCTAGACACAAGTTGATCCACGTGATCATATTCTTAGCCGTGTGAAGTGCCCCCTTCCACCATAGTCCTCGATAATATTGTAGTGGTGCTTAGGCGAAGCCCTGCGATGGTAGTACATCAAGATCGTCACCACGCCGTCGTGCTGACGGAACTCTTCCCCGACACTTTGCTGGATCGGAGTCCGGGGATCATCATCGAGCTGAACGTGTGCTAGAACTCGGAGGTGCCGTAGTTTCGGTGCTTGATCGGTCGGGCCATGAAGACGTACGACTACATCAACCACGTTGTGCTAACGCTTCCATTGTCGATCTACAAGGGTACGTAGATCACACTCTCCCCTCTCGTTGCTATGCATCACCATGATCTTGCGTGTGCGTAGGAATTTTTTTGAAATTACTACGTTCCCCAACAGTGGCATCCGACCCTAGGTTTTATGTGTTGATGTTATATGCACGAGTAGAACACAAGTGAGTTGTGGGCGATATAAGTCATACTGCTTACCAGCATGTCATACTTTGGTTCAGTGGTATTGTTGGACGAAGCGGCCCGGACTGACATTACGCGTACGCTTACGCGAGACCGGTTCTCCCGACGTGCTTTGCACAAAGGTGGCTAGCGAGTGACAGTTTCTCTAACTTTAGTTGAACCGAGTGTGGCTATGCCCGGTCCTTGCGAAGGTTAAAACAGCACCAACTTGACAAACTATCGTTGTGGTTTTGATGCGTAGGTAAGATTGGTTCTTGCTTAAGCCCGTAGCAGCCACGTAAAACTTGCAACAACAAAGTAGAGGACGTCTAACTTGTTTTTGCAAGGCATGTTGTGATGTGATATGGTCAAGACATGATGCTAAATTTTATTGTATGAGATGATCATGTTTTGTAACCGAGTTATCGGCAACTGGCAAGAGCCATATGGTTGTCGCTTTATTGTATGCAATACAATCGCGCTGTAATGCTTTACTTTATCACTAAGCGGTAGCGATAGTCGTGGAAGCATAAGATTGGCGAGACGACAACGATGCTACGATGGAGATCAAGGTGTCGCGCCAGTGACGATGGTGATCACGACGGTGCTTCGAAGATGGAGATCACAAGCACAAGATGATGATGGCCATATCATATCACTTATATTGATTGCATGTGATGTTTATCTTTTATGCATCTTATCTTGCTTTGATTGACGGTAGCATTATAAGATGATCTCTCACTAATTACCAAGAAGTGTTCTCCCTGAGTATGCACCGTTGCGAAAGTTCTTCGTGCTGAGACACCATGTGATGATCGGGTGTGATAGGCTCTACGTTCAAATACAACGGGTGCAAAACAGTTGCACACGCGGAATACTCAGGTTATACCTGACGAGCCAAGCATATACAGATATGGCCTCGGAACACAGAGAACGAAAGGTCGAGCGTGAATCATATAGTAGATATGATCAACATAGTGATGTTCACCAATGAAACTACTCCATCTCACGTGATGATCGGACATGGTTTAGTTGATTTGGATCACGTAATCACTTAGAGGATTAGAGGGATATCTATCTAAGTGGGAGTTCTTTAAGTAATATGATTAATTGAACCTAAATTTATCATGAACTTAGTACCTGATAGTATCTTGCTTATCTATGTTTGATTGTAGATAAATGGCCCGTGTTGTTGTTCCGTTGAATTTTAATGCGTTCCTTGAGAAAGCAAAGTTGAAAGATGATGGTAGCAATTACACGGACTGGGTCCATAACTTGAGGATTATCCTCATTGCTGCACAGAAGAATTACGTCCTGGAAGCACCGCTGGGTGCCAGGCCTGCTGCTGAAGCAACACCAGATGTTATGAACGTCTGGCAGAGCAAAGCTGATGACTACTCGATAGTTCAGTGTGCCATGCTTTACGGCTTCGAATCGGGACTTCAACGATGTTTTGAACGTCATGGAGCATATGAGATGTTCCAGGAGTTGAAGTTAATATTTCAAGCAAATGCCCGGATTGAGAGATATGAAGTCTCCAATAAGTTCTATAGCTGCAAGATGGAGGAGAACAGTTCTGTCAGTGAGCATATACTCAAAATGTCTGGGTATAATAATCACTTGATTCAATTGGGAGTTAATCTTCCAGATGATTGCGTCATTGACAGAATTCTCCAATCACTACCACCAAGCTACAAGAGCTTCGTGATGAACTATAATATGCAAGGGATGAATAAGACTATTCCCGAGCTCTTCGCAATGCTGAAAGCTGCGGAGGTAGAAATCAAAAAGGAGTATCAAGTGTTGATGGTCAACAAGACCACTAGTTTCAAGAAAAAGGGCAAAGGAAAGAAGAAGGGAACTTCAAAAAGAATAGCAAGCAAGTTGCTACTCAAGAGAAGAAACCCAAACCTGGACCTAAGCCTGAAACTGAGTGCTTCTACTGCAAGTAGACTAGTCACTGGAAGCGGAACTGCCTCAAGTATTTGGCGGATAAGAAGGATGGCAAGGTGAACAAAGGTATATGTGATATACATGTTATTGATGTCTACCTTACTAATGCTCGCAGTAGCACCTGGTTATTTGATACTGGTTCTGTTGCTAATATTTGCAACTCGAAACAGGGACTACGGATTAAGCGAAGATTGGCTAAGGACGAGGTGACAATGCGCGTGGGAAATGGTTCCAAAGTCGATGTGATCGCAGTCGGCACGCTACCTCTACATCTACCTTCGGGATTAATATTAGACCTAAATAATTGTTATTTGGTGCCAGCGTTAAGCATGAACATTATATCTGGATCTTGTTTGATGCGAGACGGTTATTCATTTAAATCAGAGAATAATGGTTGTTCTGTTTACATGAGTAATATCTTTTATGGTCATGCACCCTTAAGGAGTGGTCTATTCTTATTAAATCTCGATAGTAGTGACACACATATTCATAGTGTTGAAACCAAAAGATGCAGAGTTGATAATGATAGTGCAACTTATTTGTGGCACTGCCGTTTGGGTCATATCGGTATAAAGCGCATGAAGAAACTCCATACTGATGGGCTTTTGGAACCACTTGATTATGAATCACTTGGTACTTGCGAACCGTGCCTTATGGGTAAGATGACAAAAACACCGTTCTCCGGTACTATGGAGAGAGCAACAGATTTGTTAGAAATCATACATACAGATGTATGTGGTCCGATGAATGTTGAGGCTTGTGGCGGATATCGTTATTTTCTCACCTTCACAGATGACTTAAGCAGATATGGGTATATCTACTTAATGAAACACAAGTCTGAAACGTCTGAAAAGTTCAAAGAATTTCAGAGTGAAGTTGAAAATCATCGTAACAAGAAAATAAAATTCCTGCGTTCTGATCTTGGAGGAGAATATTTGAGTTACGAGTTTGGTGTACATTTGAAACAATGTGGAATAGTTTCGCAACTCACGCCACCCGGAACACCACAGCGTAATGGTGTGTCCGAACGTCGTAATCGTACTTTACTAGATATGGTGCAATCTATGATGTCTCTTACTGATTTACCGCTATCGTTTTGGGGATACGCTCTAGAGACGGCGGCATTCACGTTAAATAGGGCACCATCAAAATCCGTTGAGACGACGCCTTATGAATTGTGGTTTGGCAAGAAACCAAAGTTGTCGTTTCTGAAAGTTTGGGGCTGCGATGCTTATGTGAAAAAGCTTCAACCTGATAAGCTCGAACCCAAATCGGAGAAATGTGTCTTCATAGGATATCCAAAGGAAACTATTGGATGCACCTTCTATCACAGATCCGAAGGCAAGACTTTTGTTGCTAAATTCAGAAACTTTCTGGAGAAGGAGTTTCTCTCGAAAGAAGTGAGTGGGAGGAAAGTAGGTAACTGTACCTACTCCCTTATTGGAAAGTAGTACATCACAGAAACCTGTTTCTGTGACACCTACACCAATTAGTGAGGAAGCTAATGATAATGATCATGAAACTTCAGAACAAGATACTACTGAACCTCGTAGATCAACCAGAGTGAGATCCGCGCCAGAGTGGTACGGTAATCCTGTTCTGGAAGTCATGCTACTAGATCATGATGAACCTACGAACTATGAAGAAGCGATGGTGAGCCCAGATTCCGCAAAATGGCTTGAAGCCATGAAATCTGAGATAGGATCCATGTATGAGAACAAAGTATGGACTTTGGTTGACTTGCCCAATGATCGGCAAGCAATTGGAATAAATGGATCTTCAAGAAGAAGACTGACGCTGACGGTAATATTACTGTATACAAAGCTCGACTTGTCGCAAAAGGTTTTTGACAAGTTCAAGGGATTGACTACGATGAGACCTTCTCACCCGTCGCGATGCTTAAGTCTGTCCGAATCATGTTAGCAATTGCCGCATTTTATGATTATGAAATTTGGCAGATGGATGTCAAAACTGCATTCCTGAATGGATTTCTGGAAGAAGAGTTGTATATGATGCAACCAGAAGGTTTTGTCGATCCAAAGGGAGCTGACAAAGTGTGCAAGCTCCAGCGATCCGTTTATGGACTGGTGCAAGCCTCTCGGAGTTGGAATAAACGTTTTGATAGTGTGATCAAAGCATTTGGTTTTATACAGACTTTTGGAGAAGCCTGTATTTACAAGAAAGTGAGTGGGAGCTCTGTAGCATTTCTGATATTATATGTGGATGACATATTACTAATTGGAAATGATATAGAATTTCTGGATAGCATAAAGGGATATCTGAATAAGAGTTTTTCAATGAAAGACCTCGGTGAAGCTGCTTACATATTAGGCATTAAGATCTATAGATATAGATCAAGACGCTTAATTGGACTTTCACAAAGCACATACCTTGACAAAGTTTTGAAGAAGTTCAAAATGGATCAAGCAAAGAAAGGGTTCTTGCCTGTGTTACAAGGTGTGAAGTTGAGTAAGACTCAATGCCCGACCACTGCAGAAGATAGAGAGAAAATGAAAGATGTTCCCTATGCTTCAACCATAGGCTCTATCATGTATGCAATGCTGTGTACCAGACCTGATGTGTGCCTTGCTATAAGTCTAGCAGGGAGGTACCAAAGTAATCCAGGAGTGGATCACTGGACCGCGGTCAAGAACATCCTGAAATACCTGAAAAGGACTAAGGATATGTTTCTCATTTATGGAGGTGACAAAGAGCTCATCGTAAATGGTTACGTTGATGCGAGCTTTGACACTGATCCGGACAATTCTAAATCGCAAACCGGATATGTGTTTACATTAAACGGTGGAGCTGTCAGTTGGTGCAGTTCTAAACAAAGCGTCATGGCGGGATCTACGTGTGAAGCGGAATACATAGCTACTTCGGAAGCAGCAAATGAAGGAGTCTGGATGAAGGAGTTCATATTCGATCTAGGTGTCATACCTAGTGCATCGGGTCCAATGAAAATCTTTTGTGACAATACTGGTGCAATTGCCTTGGCAAAGGAATCCAGATTTCACAAGAGAACCAAGCACATCAAGAGACGCTTCAATTCCATCCGGGATCAAGTCCAGGTGGGAGACATAGAGATTTGCAAGATACATGCGGATCTGAATGTAGCAGATCCATTGACTAAGCCTCTTCCACGAGCAAAACATGATCAGCACCAAGGCTCCATGGGTGTTAGAATCATTACTGTGTAATCTAGATTATTGACTCTAGTGCAAGTGGGAGACTGGAGGAAATATGCCCTAGAGGCAATAATAAAGTTATTATTTATTTCCTTATATCATGATAAATGTTTATTATTCATGCTAGAATTGTATTAACCGGAAACATAATACATGTGTGAATACATAGACAAACAGAGTGTCACTAGTATGCCTCTACTTGACTAGCTCGTTAATCAAAGATGGTTATGTTTCCTAACCATGGACAAAGATTTGTTATTTGATTAACGGGATCACATCATTGGATGAATGATCTGATTGACATGACCCATTCCATTAGCTTAGCACCTGATCGTTTAGTATGTTGCTATTGCTTTCTTCATGACTAATACATGTTCCTATGACTATGACATTATGCAACTCCCGTTTGCCGGAGGAACACTTTGTGTGCTACCAAACGTCACAACGTAACTGGGTGATTATAAAGGTGCTCTACAGGTGTCTCCAAAGGTACATGTTGGGTTGGCGTATTTCGAGATTAGGATTTGTCACTCCGATTGTCGGAGAGGTATCTCTGGGCCCTCTCGGTAATGCACATCACATAAGCCTTGCAAGCATTTCAACTAATGAGTTAGTTGTGAGATAATGTATTACAGAACGAGTAAAGAGACTTGCCGGTAACGAGATTGAACTAGGTATTGAGATACCGACGATCGAATCTCAGGTAAGTAACATACCGATGACAAAGGGAACAACGTATGTTGTTATGCGGTCTGACCGATAAAGATCTTCGTAGAATATGTGGGAGCCAATATGAGCATCCAGGTTCCGCTATTGGTTATTGACCGGAGACGTGTCTCGGTTTCGGTCATGTCTACATTGTTCTCGAACCCGTAGGGTCCGCACGCTTAAGGTTTCGATGACAGTTATATTATGAGTTTATGCATTTTGATGTACCGAAGTTTGTTCGGAGTCCCGGATGTGATGGACATGACGAGGAGTCTTGAAATGGTCGAGACATAAAGATTGATATATTGGAAGCCTATATTTGGATATCGGAAGTGTTCCGGGTGAAATCGGGATTTTACCGGAGTACCGGGAGGTTACCGGAACCCCCCGGGAGGTATATGGGCCTTAGTGGGCTTTAGTGGAAGAGAGGAGAGGTTGCCAGGGCTGGGCCGCGCGCCCCTCCCCCCCTAGTCCGAATAGGACAAGGAGAGGGGGCCGCCCCCCCCCCTTCCTTCTCTCTCTCCTCTTTCCCCCCTCCCGAATCCTATTCCAACTAGGAAAGGGGGGAATCCTACTCCCGGAGGGAGTAGGACTCCTCCTGGCGCGCCCTCTCCTGGCCGGCCGCACCCCCCCCCTTTGATCCTTTATATACGGAGGCAGAGGGCACCCCTAGACACAAGTTGATCCACGTGATCATATTCTTAGCCGTGTGCGGTGCCCCCTTCCACCATAGTCCTCGATAATATTGTAGCGGTGCTTAGGCGAAGCCCTGCGACGGTAGTACATCAAGATCGTCACCACGCCGTCGTGCTGACGGAACTCTTCCCCGACACTTTGCTGGATCGGAGTCCGGGGATCGTCATCGAGCTGAACGTGTGCTAGAACTCGGAGGTGCCGTAGTTTCGGTGCTTGATCGGTCGGGCCGTGAAGACGTACGACTACATCAACCACATTGTGCTAACGCTTCCGTTGTCGATCTACAAGGGTACGTAGATCACACTCTCCCCTCTCGTTGCTATGCATCACCATGATCTTGCGTGTGCATAGGAAATTTTTTGAAATTACTATGTTCCCCAACAGGTATGACCTAGCTCTGCCGCCGAACAGTACCCCAGAGGCCGCGCCCGCATCAGCTCCGACCCTTAGCTCGGAGCCAATTGCGCCAATCGTGGACGGGTGGTTAGACATCGCCTCAGGGGCTGTAGTCTCAACAGTGACCGAGCCAAACACCAGCATAACTCTCTGCGCAGCCCGTGACTCCAAGGTGCTGGACTCTTTTCCGGACTCCGAACCATCTGTGCCCCTGCCAATCGAATCCGATTGGGCACCGATCATGGAACTCACCGCCGCGGATATCTTTTAGCACTCGCCATTCGGCGACATTCTTAATTCACTAAGATCTCTCTCTTTGTCAGGAGAGCCCTTGCCGGATTATGGCCAACAGGATTGGGATGCGGACGACGAAGAAATTCGACGCCCACCCACCACCCACTTCGTCGCCACTGTCGATGATTTAACCGACATGCTCGATTTCGACTCCGAAGACATCGACGGTATGGACGACGATGTAGGAGACGAACATGAACCAACACCTATAGGGCACTGGAAAGCCACCTCGTCATATGACATATACATGGTGGATACACCCAACGAAGGCAATGGCGACGAGATAGCGGAGGATGAACCCTCCAAGAAGCAACCCAAGCGCCGACGTCAGCGGCGCCGCTCTAAGTCCCGCCAATGCAAAAGTGGTGATACCGGCACAGGAGATAATAACAATCCGGACAATGCCGAGGACAACAACAATCCCCTCCAGCAAGATTTAGAGCAGGAGGATGAAGGAGCCAGCTCTCCTGAGAGAGCGGCAAACGGAGAGGAGGAGGATGACAATTACATCCCCCCATCCGAAGATGAGGCAAGCCTCGGCGACGATGAATTCGCCGTACCAGAGGATCTCGTCGAACAAGAGGACTTCAGGCGCCGGCTTATGGCCACGGCAAATAGCCTAAAGAAAAAGCAGCAGCAGCTTCAAGCTAATCAAGATCTGCTAGCTGACAAATGGACTGAAGTCCTCACGGCCGAGGAATATAAACTCGAGCGCCCCTCCAAGAGCTACCCAAGGCGTAGGTTACTACCCCGACTGGAGGAAGAAGCATATGATACGAATGATCGGCCACCTCGTGGCCACGATAGAGTGGCATTCCAGCCAAAAGCTCAGCCTCCACCCCAACACCATTCAAATAAAAAGGCATGGGGAGATACGCCAGACCTGCGAGACATATTGGAGGACAAGGCAAAACATTAAACATCAATCTACGGATCACGAGGGTGCACCACTCTGCGAGACGACAAACGTCACGCCGGATACAGTAAAAGCAAATCCGGTCGGGCCGAACACAGCGGGCAAGACCCATTCAAGCTGCATCACGATATAGCCCAATACAGAGGCGCCGCACACCCCTTATGCTTCACAGACGAAGTAATGGAACATCAATTCCCAGAAGGTTTCAAACCTGTAAATATTGAATCATACGACGGCACAACAGATCCCACAGTATGGATTGAGGACTTCCTCCTCCACATCCACATGGCCCGCGGCGATGACTTACACGCCATCAAATACCTCCCACTAAAGCTCAAAGGACCAGCGCGGCATTGGCTTAACAGCTTGCCAGCAGATTCCATTAGCTATTGGGAAGATCTGGAAGCCGCATTCCTCGACAACTTTTCGGGCACTTATGTGCGACCACCAGATGCCGATGATTTGAGCCACATAATTCAGCAGCCAGAAGAGTCGGCCAGACAATTCTGGACTCGGTTCCTTACAAAGAAAAATCAAATCGTCGATTGTCCGGATGCGGAGGCCTTAGCGGCTTTCAAGCACAACAACCGAGACGAGTGGCTAGCCCGGCACCTTGGTCAGGAAAAGCCGAAATCTATGGAAGCTCTCACAACGCTCATGACCCGCTTTTATGCGGGAGAAGACAGCTGGCTGGCTCGCAGTAATAACATATCAAAGAAACATGGTACCTCAGATACCAAGGACGGCAATAGCAGGTCACGTCGCAACAAGCATAAGCGCCGCATTAACAGCGAAAATACTGAGGATACGGCAGTCAATGCCGGATTCAAAGGCTCTAAACCCGGTCAGCGGAAAAAGCCATTCAAACAAAGTACGCCGGGTCCGTCCAGCTTGGACCGTA
This sequence comes from Triticum urartu, assembly GCF_056163025.1. NCBI lineage: Eukaryota > Viridiplantae > Streptophyta > Magnoliopsida > Poales > Poaceae > Triticum > Triticum urartu. The sequence goes on from NC_141879.1 coordinate 576,379,080, forward strand.
TACTCGATCGCTCGTGTCCAATACACGGCACCCCAGACAAGCCAGCCAATCACACCAACAGGAATTGTTGGGTGTTCAAGCAGGCCGACAAGTTAATTGCCGAAAACAAGGACAAGGGGCCGCATAGCGACGACGAGGAGAAGCCCCGGCAGCCGCACACTGGAGGACAGAAGAGGTTTCCCCCGCAAGTGCGGACGGTGAACATGATATACGCAACCCACATCCCCAAGAGGGAGCGGAAGCATGCGCTCAGGGACATATATGCGTTGGAGCCGGTCGCCCCAAAGTTCAACCCTTGGTCCTCCTGTCCGATCACCTTCGATCGCAGGGACCACCCCACTAGTATCCGTCATGGCGGATTCGCCGCACTGGTCCTAGACCCAATCATTGACAGATTTCACCTCACTCGAGTCCTTATGGATGGCGGCAGCAGCCTGAACCTGCTTTATCAGGACACAGTGCGCAAAATGGGTATAGACCCCTCAAGGATCAAACCCACAAAAACGACCTTTAAGGGCGTCATTCCAGGCGTAGAGGCCCATTGCACAGGCTCAATTACACTGGAAGTGGTCTTCGGATCACCGGATAACTTCCGAAGCGAAGAGTTAATCTTCGATATAGTCCCGTTCCGCAGTGGTTATCACGCACTGCTCGGGCGAACTGCATTTGCTAGATTCAATGCGGTACCGCATTATGCATACCTCAAGCTCAAGATGCCAGGACCTCGCGGAGTTATTACAGTCAATGGAAACACAGAGCGCTCTCTCCGAACAGAGGAGCACACCGCGGCCCTCGTAGCAGAAGCGCAAAGCATCCTCTCAAGGCAATCAACCAGTTCGACGCTTCAAAGCCCGGACACCTTCAAGTGCGCTCGGGGCAGTCGGCAAATAGACCGCCTGGCGCGATCTAAGCTCGCGTAGCAATACGGCGGCCACCCCAATCCCAGCCCAACGGCGATATTCGTGCCGCGCGTACATAATTACGCATTAAAAATACCATGGGCACAGGTGGGGAGGGGGGCACAACTGTGGCACGCCCCAAAACGCGGCCTAAACCGCACTAGGGGCTTCCCATTTGGTTATTTTTCTTTTTCTTTCAGGACCTTAATATCTGGAAACACTGTCAGGCAGCACTATTGTCGAACACATGATGCAGCAACCAAGGAGGCAGACAGCTACGTTATACCACGGAATTCCCAGGTTGATTACAGTAACGAGTGAAATATTCAATTTAATATCATTCCTCAGCTTGCCCTTGGAAGGGACATAGTCCTACTCTTTGCTTATCGCACTATCTGTATCACTCTGCTTTAATGCAATTTTTTAATAAACAATGCATGACATTACGACTATTATTGAATTTTTGTTATATATATATGTGTGTGTGTGTGTGTTCATTAATGACGCCTTGCAACCGTACACTCTGGTACGGCCAATACACCAGGGGCTTACGTACCCCACAATGCGGTGTGAAAAGTCCGAACACTTTCACAAGTGCGGCACCCCGAACTTATAGCATTATATGCATCAGCTCCAAATCATGTCTTTGGTCAAATGTTGGGTTTGCCCGGCTCCTATGTTTTGGTACCTTACGTTCCGCTCTATCGGCTAAGGTAGTGCTAGGAGAACTACTGCGATTGTGCCCCGGTTCTGCCGGGTTTAGCACCTCAGTAGAGAAAGCTAAAACTGACTGTCATGATAAGGCAAGCGACTGGTCGCTGTTCGGTGAGGTTTTTCGAGTCCCTAAAGACTTATGCCGCTTAGGAGCGAGGGGCCGGCCCTGTCTGGCTTACAGGCATGTATCGCGCCCCGAATTCGGCCTTCCGAATACCAGGGGCTTCGCTGAAATTTAAAATTATAGAATTCTATGGCTAAGTGAGAGTGATAAAGCATTATTAGTCTGGTTGCCTTGTTCGTTGTGTTGAGAACCTCCCTCGAAGGACCCAAATATGGGAACAAGAGTGCTCAGGTTTATCCCGGACACCCCAGCACTCGTGGCATGGGGGCAGAAGCCGAGGACTAGCCATCTCTCAGATTGGATAAATGGCTAAACAGAAGGAATATTTTAAATTCACACAAGCGTTGCATAGCGCATATGAAACAAGTTTTCATACATACAGGATAAAACGAGCAAGTCTCATTCAAATATTACATCTTTCGAACACTCGTCCGCGATGAGACGGGCGCCCGACAGAACACCCTCGTAGTACATCTCGGGGTGGCGGTGCTCCTTGCCCTCTGGTGGCCCCTCCTTGATCAGCTTCACGGCTTCTAGCTTGACCCACTGCAATTTCACATGGGTGAAAGCCCGGCGTGCACCTTCAATGCAGACAGATAGCTTGACGACCTCCAGCCGCGGGCAGGCATCCACGAGCCGCCTCACCAGGCCGAAGAAGCTGTTTGGAAGGGCGTCGCCAGGCCACAACCGGACTATAAAGCTCTTCATGGCCTGATCGGCCGCCTTATGTAGCTCGACTATCTGCTTCAGCTGGTCGCTCATTGGCACCGGATGTTCGGCCTCAGCATATTGAGACCAGAACAACTTCTCCGTCGAGCTTCCATCCTTGGCCTGGTAAAATTGTGCGGCATCGGACACACTGCGGGGCAAATCTGCGAATGCTCCTGAAGAGCTCCGGATCCGGGTAAGTAATTGGTAATTTACTTTTACATTCTTGCTTTGCATATAGAAAGCCTTACCCGCCGCTATCTTCTTCATCGCGTCGATCTCTTGGAGGGCCTTTTGGGCTTCGACCTTGGCACTTTTTACACTCTCAAGGGCCGCGGCAAGCTCAAACTCTCGCGTCTTCGAGTCAAGCTCCAACGCCTCGTGCTTTGTCACGAGAGCCTGGAGCTCTTGCTGCACCTCGCCCACCCGAGCCTCGTGCTTCTCCCGCTCGATGCGCTCCTTGGCCGCTGTATCTTCGGCCTTGGTTAGCGCTTTCTTCAGGGTCGCCACCTCGGTTGTGGCCCCTGGCAAACATACGATGATCCTATCATTTTGCAATCGCGCCCTTATATATATATACATATGACTGGGTATTACTTACCCTTGTTCTCCTCGAGCTGCCTCTTGGCAAAGCCGAGCTCTTTCCTGGACCCCTCAAGGTCCTGTGTCAGTATGGCGACCTCCGCAGTCAGTGCGGCAGACGCCAGCAGCGAAGCCTGCATATGCATATTGACATACTTATATTAGACTCCTGCGATATTATTTGATCCTCTGTTCGGTTTTTCTTTGTGAACACCGAACAAAGCATTAGGGGCTACTGTCTATGCGGTAATATTCCTACTACATTTTAAAACACTTACCTCGAAGCCTGTTAGAAGGCTGGCACAGGCTTCAGTCAATCCGCTCTTGGCGGACTGAACCTTCTGGATCACCGCATTCATGATAGCGTGGTGCTCCTCGTCGATGGAAGCGCTGCGAAGCGCTTCCAGCAGATTGTCCGGCGCCTCTGGATGGACAGAGGTCACCGGAACAGGCGTCTTGCCCCTCTTAGAAGGAGATAGCCTGCCCGAGCCTGGAACCGCTGGAGGTTCCGGCGCGGTGTTCGGCTGAGGGCCGAACTCGGAGCTCTCAGGGGCCCCGTCCCCTCGGCTCCCGGAGTCCGGAAGGTCGCCTTGAGGCGCCTCCAGGACTGTCTCCCCTCGATCCGGTGCCTCTTGAGACAACACCTCGGCGTCGTCAGCAGGATGAGGGGAGGTGGCGGTCGGGACTGGATCGTTATCCATGTCCGACAAGACAAAGGAGCCAGCCGATGATACATCGATACTGGATCGTGGCGGCCTGCATAATTGCGTTCGCCGTTAGGGAAAGCAGTGCGACAAAGGAATCCTATGAGTTACTCTGGTATCCGAATACTTACGACCTCCCCTGGGGCTTGACCCTGGGGAACCACTCGTCTTCGCCTTCGTCGGCGGCGGTGGAACTGTCCGGAAGGAGAGTCCTTCCCTTCTTGGACCCTCCGGCCTCCCCGGTTGGGGCGGCCTTCCTTTTCATGTCTCCCCCAGTCGGTGGGGGAGCATCTTCTTCTTCTTCCTCATCTTCGGGGGAAGAGTGCACCGCAGAGTCATCGGACGGTGAGTCTGACGACGCCTGGTGTCGGGAACTCTTTCGGGTTCCCTTGGCCTTCTTGGTCTTCTCCGGCACCTTATAAGGGGCCGGAGTCAGCATCTTCATCAGAAGAGCGTCTACGGGGCCTTCGGGCAAAGGAGCCGGACAGTCGATCTGTTCGGCCATCTTTTGCCAGTCATGTCAAAGGTATGGGAGTTTAGATCCCGCATAGAGTCAATCTATATAAAAATAATTATCCTGTGAAAGGTAAAGCAGCTTACCGCACTGGCTTGGCGCTTCGCGTTGAATCTGCGATCCTGAGTAATAGGTGGGGGGACCTCGGCACAGCACCCTCCAGGCGTCTTCATGAGTCGTGTCGAAGAGCCTGTTCAGAGTTTGGTGTTGTGTTGGATTGAACTCCCACAAGTTGAACTCCCGTTGTTGGCATGGAAGTATCCGGCGGATGAGCATAACTTGGACTATGTTGACAAGCTTGAGCTTCTTGTCCACCATTTTTTGAATACATGTTTGGAGTCCGGTCAGCTCTTTCGAATTACCCCAGGATAGGCCCTTCTCTTTCCAGGAGGTGAGCCGCATGGGGATGCCAGATCGGAACTCGGGGGCCACTACCCATGCAGGGTCGCGTGGCTCGATGATATAGAACCACCCCGATTGCCACCCCTTTATGGTTTCCACAAAGGAGCCCTCGAGCCATGTTATGTTGGGCATCTTGCCCACCATGGAGCCTCCGCACTCCGCCTGGCGGCGCCCACCACCTTTGGCTTGATATTCAAGGTCTTCAGCCATAAGCCGAAGTGAGGCTTGATGCGGAGGAAGGCCTCACATACGACGATGAACGCCGAGATGTTGAGGATGAAGTTCGGGGCCAGATCGTGGAAATCCAGGCCGTAATAAAACATGAGCCCCCGGACGAAGGGATGGAGAGGGAATCCCAGTCCGCGGAGGAAATGGGTGAGGAATAGTACCCTCTCATGGGGCCTGGGGGTGGGGATGAGCTGCCCCTCATCGGGGAGCCGGTGCGCGATGTCGTCGGTAGGTATCCGGCTCTCCTCAGTTTCTTGATGTCTCCCTCCGTGACGGAGGAGACCATCCATCTGCCTCCCGCTCCGGACATGATTGGAGAAGGTCGAGGTGGGAAGTGCGGACTTGGGTGCTAGAGCTCGAGTGTGCGAAAACGGATGGGTAAGGGAGGAAGGAGGCATGGATAGAAAGGTGGATCCTTATCCCTTATATGGGCGGACGAAACTAAGCGTCCCCACTTGCCTGGTAAAACTCGCTTATCCCCCAAGCTCCGCGATTGATGGCGCGGTTGGGTTACCCACACCCGTATTGATGAGAATCCCGTAATAAGGGGACATGATCTCTGCTTTGACAAGACGTGTCTAAAAACTGCCTCGCGTTATGTGCGGGGCAGGTTAAAAGAAACGGTTCGAATAATCACCGGGCCATGACATAACATCATGCTGCCAAAACAAGCCAGCAAGTTAGATCTACGAAAATATTATTCTCTCTATGGTGCAATGTGGAACTTATTTTGTAGGGTCGAACACTATCCTCGTATACAAATTCTTTCGTGGTGTATTCGGAGAAGGAACCCGCCTTGCAATGCCAAAGACAATACTGCGTGCCGGACTCATCGTCATTGAATCCTGGTTCAGGGGCTACTGAGGGAGTCCTGGATTAGGGGGTCTCCGGACAGCCGGACTATCTCCATTGGCCGGACTGTTAGACTATGAAGATACAAGATTGAAGACTTCGTCTCGTGTCCGGATGGGACTCTACTTGGCGTGGAAGGCAAGCTAGGCAATACGGATATGGATATCTCCTTCTTTGTAACCGACCTTGTGTAACCCTAACCCTCTCTGGTGTCTATATAAACCGAAGGGTTTTAGTCCGTAGGACAACAACCATAACATAAAATCATACCATAGGCTAGCTTTTAGGGTTTAGCCTCTCTGATCTCGTGGTAGATCTACTCTTGTACTACACATATCATGAATATTAATCAAGCAGGACGTAGGGTTTTACCTCCATCAAGAGGGCCTGAACCTGGGTAAAACATCATGTCCCCTGCCTCCTGTTACCATCCGGCCTAAACGCACAGTTTGGGACCCCCTACCCGAGATCCGCCGGTTTTGACACCGACAGTTATCCTTTCTGATCGATCTATTCAAGAGCCCATAGTAAAATAACACAAAGCTATTCTTTCCGTTCGATCTATCCTATAATTCGTACTAGAATAACACCTTAAGACACAAATCAACCAAAACCCTAATGTCACCTAGATACTCCAATGTCACCTCAAGTATTCGTGGGTATGATTATACGATATGCATCACACAATCTCAGATTCATCTATTCAACCAACACAAAGTACTTCAAAGAGTGCCCCAAAGTTTCTACCGGAGAGTCAAGACGAAAATGTGTTCCAACCCCTATGCATAAGTTCACGAGGTCACGGAACTCGCAAGTTGATCACCAAAACATACATCAAGTGGATCACGTGAATATCCCATTGTCACCACAGATAAGCACATGCAAGATATACATCAAGTGTTCTCAAATCCTTAAAGACTCAATCCGATAAGATAACTTCAAAGGGAAAACTCAATCCATTACAAGAGAGTAGAGGGCGAGAAACATCATAAGATCCAACTATAATAGCAAATATCGCGATACATCAAGATCGTGCCGAATCAAGAACACGGGAGAGAGAGAGAGAGAGACATCAAACACATAGCTACTAGTACATACCCTCAGCCTCGAGGGTGAACTACTCCCTCCTCGTCATGGGGAGCGCCGGGATGATGAAGATGGCCACCGGAGAGGGATTCCCCCCCTCCAGTAGGGTGCCGGAACGGGTCTAGATTGGTTTTCGGTGGCTACAGAGGCTTGCGGCGACGGAACTCCCGATCTAGGTTATTTTCTGGAGGTTTGGGTATTTATAGGAATTTTTGGTGTCGGCCTCAAGTCAGGGGGGTCTCCGAGTCGTCCACGAGATAGGGGGACGCGCCCCCACCCTCGTGGACGGCCCGGGACTCTTCTGGCCCAACTCTTTTACTCCAGGGGCTTCTTTTGTTCCATAAAAAATCATCAAAAATTGGCACGTCAATTGGACTCCATTTGGTATTCCTTTTCTGTAAAACTCAAAAACAAGGAAAAAAACAAAAACTGACACTAGGCTCTAGGTCAATAGGTTAGTCCCACAAATCATATAAAATAGCATATAAATGCATATAAAACATCCTAGATGGATAATATAATAGCATGGAACAATAAAAAATCATAGATACATTGGAGACGTATCAGGGGCGTAGCTGTCGATCTGCTCCAGATGGCCAACTGAGTTAGCCCGCAGTGCGAAGCCGCCAAATACAAAGATCTGGCCCGGGAGGAAAGTCTCCTCCGCGGCAGCAATGCTGTAGATGATTGATGGAGCCATCGATCCTTTCGACGATGGCACAGTGGGACTCTCAATGAAAGCACCAATGTCGGTGTCAAAACTGGCAGATCTCGGGTCGGGGGTCCCGAACTGTGCGTCTAAGGATCAATGGTAACAGGAGACAAGGGACATGATGTTTTACCCAGGTTAGGGCCCTCTTGATGGAGGTAATACCCTACGCCCTGCTTGATTGACTTTGATGAGTATAGGGGTTAGAAGAGTTGATCTACCATAAGATCGTAATGGCTAAACCCTAGATGTCTAGCCTATATGATTATGATTGCGATTGCCTTGATGGACTAAACCCTCCGGTTTATATAGACATCGGAGGGGGCTAGGGTTGTACAGAGTCGGTTTACAGAGAAAGGAATATTCATATGCGCATGCCAAACTTGCCTTTCACACAAAGGAGAGTCCCATCCAGACACGGGGAAAGTCTTATATCTTTTATCTTCACGGCCTATTAGTCCGGCGCATGTTGCATAGCCCAGACGCCCGAGGACCCCGTAATCCAGGACTCCCTCAGGGGGCACAACCCACTAGGGCGTGCCAGGGCCCCCTGGTGCGCCCAGGTGGGTTGTGCCCACCTCGGTGGCCTCTCGTACCCCTTCTTTGCACTATAAATTCCCAAATACGTTGAAACCCCTCGGGGTAACCTAGATCAGAAGTTCCGCCGCTGCAGGGCTCCGTAGCCACCGAAAACCAATCTAGACCCGTTCCGGCACCCTGCTGGAGGGGGGAATCATCTCCTGTGGCCATCTTCATCATCCCGGCGGCCACCACGATGAGGAGGGAGTAGTCCACCCTCGGGGCTGAGGGTTTGTACAAGTAGCTATGTGTTTAATCTCTCTCTCTCTCTCGTGATCTATATCATGGGCTTTGTTAATATAGATGGATCATATGATGTTTCTCCCCTCTATACTCTTGTTGTGATGAATTGAGTCTTTACCATTTGAAGTTTTGTCATGTCAGATTGAATGTTTAGATTTGAGAACGCATGATGTATGTCTTGAGGTATGAATACTTGAGGTGACAATGGGGTATCTTATTGATTCACTTGATATACGTTATGGCACTCAACTTGCAGATTCTCGCGGTGATATTGGGGTAATCTATGCATAGGGATTGATGCACATTTTTATTATCTTTTCTCTGATAGAAACTTTGGGGTCTCTTTGTAGTTCTTTGTGTGGATTGAGTATTATGAATATGAATATGCTTTGGTGTTATTCTAGTACGAACTCTAGGATAGATCGAACGGAAAAAATAGCTTTGCGTTATTTTAGTACGAACTCTTGAATAGATCGAGCGGAAAGAATAGCTTTGATGTGGTTTTGTACCCTACAAACAATTCCTATCTTTTGTTCTCCGCTAATAGGAACTCAGGAGTGATTCTTTGTTGCACTTTGAGGGATAATTATATGATCCAACTATGTTAGCACTGTTCAGAGATTGCACTAGCGAAAGTATGGACCCTAGGTCTTGTTTTGAAGCATTGCAACATCGTTTGTGTGCCCGTTTACTATTTGCTACCTTGATGTTTTTATTTATTCAGATTACAAAAATATATTTCTACCATTCGTATTACACTTTTATCACCATTTCTTCGACGAACTAGTGCACCTATACAATTTGCCATTGTATTGGGTGTGTTGGGGACATAAGTATTTGGTTGCAGGGTCGTTTGAGAGAGACTATCTTCATCCTACACCTCTCACGGATTGATAAACCTTAGGTCATCCACTTGAGGGAAAATTGCTATTGTCCTACAAAACTCTGCGCTTGGAGGCCCAACACGTGTCTACAAGAATAAAGTTGCGTAGTAGACATCACATGATATGGTCATCATCATCTTGTGCCTTTGATCTCCATCTCCAAAGCACCGTCATGATCTCCACTGTCGCCGGCTTGACACCTTGATCTCCATCATAGCGTCGTTGTCGTCTCGCCAACTATTGCTTCTACGACTATCGCTACCGCATAGTGATAAAGTAAAGCAATTACATGGTGATTGCATTTCATACAATAAAGCGACAACCATAAGGCTCCTGCCAGTTGTCGATAACTTCTACAAAACATGATAATCTCATACAATAACTTATATCACATCATGTCTTGACCATATCACATCACAACATGCCCTGCAAAAACAAGTTAGACGCCCTCTACTTTGTTATTGCAAGTTTTACGTGGCTGCTATGGGATTCTAGTAATAACCGTTCTTACCTACGCATCAAAACCACAATGATTTTTCATCAAGTGTGTTGTTTTAACCTTCAACAAGGACCGGCCGTAGTCAAATTCGATTTAACTAAAGTTGGAGAAACAGACACCCGCTAGCCACCTTTATGCAAAACAAGTTGTATGTCTGTCGGTGGAACCTGTCTCATGAACATGGTCATGTAAGGTTGGTCTGGGCCGCTTCATCCAACAATACCACTGAATCAAAATAAGACATTGGTGGTAAGAAGTATGAGTATGATCGCCCACAACTCTTTGTGTTCTACTCGTGCATATCATCTACACATAGACCTGGCTCGGATGCCACTATTGGGAATGTAGCATGCAATTTCAAAAAAAATCCTACGATCACGAAACATCTATATAGGAGATGCATAGCAACGAGAGGGGAAGAGTGTATCCACGTACCCTCGTAGACCGAAAGCGGAAGCGTTAGGTTAACGCGGTTGATGTAGTCGAACGTCTTCACGATCCAACCGATCAAGCACCGAACGTATGGCACCTCTGAGTTCGGCACACGTTCAGCTCGATGACGTCCCTTGAACTCTTGATCCAGCAAAGTGTCGAGGGAGTGTTTCGTCAGCACAACGGCGTGGTAACGGTGATGGTGATGTGATCCGCGCAGGGCTTCGCCTAAGCACTACGTGAATATAACCGAAGGAGTAAACCGTGGAGGGAGATGCCGCACACAGCTTGGAACAATTGGTGTGTCTCCAAGAGGTGTCCTGCCCATGTATATAAAGGAGGGAGGAGGTCGGCCCTAGGGGGCACGCCAAGTGGGGGGAGTCCTACTAGGACTCCCAGTCCTAGTAGGATTCGGCCCCCCTCTTATTCCTTCTCATGGAAGGGGAAAAAGGGGGAAGGAGAGGGAGGAGGAGAAGGAAAGGGGCGCGTCGCCCCCTCCCCAAGTCCAATTCGGACTCCCATGGGGGGCACCCCTTGTGGGCTGCCTCCTCTCTCCCCTATGGCCCATAGTGGCCCATTACTTTTCCCGGCGGGTTCCAGTAACCCCCCGGTACTCCGAAAAATACTCGAAACGATCCAGAACTGTTTCGGTGTCCGAATACCATCATGCAATATATCAATATTTACCTCTCGACCATTTCGAGACTCCTCGTCATGTCCGTGTTCTCATCCGGGACTCCGAACAATCTTCGGTCACCAAAACACATAACTCATAATACAAATCGTCATCAAACATTAAGCGTGCAGACCCTATAGGTTCGAGAACTATGTAGACATGCTCGAGACATATCTCTGGTCAATAACCAATAGCATAACCTGGATGCTCATATTGGTTCCTACATATTCTACGGAGATCTTTATCGGTCAAACCACAATGACAACATACGTTATTCCATTTGTCATCAATATGTTATTTGCCTGAGATTCGATCGTCGGTATCCTCATACCTAGTTCAGTCTCGTTACTAGCAAGTCTCTTTACTTGTTCCATAATACATCATCTTGTAACTAACTCATTTGTCACATTGCTTGCAAGGCTTCTCATGATGTGCTTTACTGAGAGGGCCCAGAGATACCTCTCTGATACTCAGAGTGACAAATCCTAATCTCGATCTATGCCAACCCAACAAACACCTTCGGAGACACCTATAGAGCATCTTTATAATCACCCAGTTACGTTGTGATGTTTGATAGCACACCAGGTGTTCCTCCGGTATTCGGGAGTTGCATAATCTCATAGTCAAAGGAATATGTATAAGTCATGAAGAAAGCAATAGCAATAAAACTTAACGATCATTATGCTAGGCTAACAGGTGGGTCTTGTCCATCACATCATTCTCCTAATGATGTGATCCTGTTCATCAAATGACAACACATGTCTATGGTCAGGAAACTTAACCATCTTTAATTAACGAGCTAGTCTAGTAGAGGCATACTACGGACACTTTGTTTTGTCTATGTATTCACACATGTATCAAGTTTCTGGTTAATACAATAGCATGAATAATAAACATTCATCATGATATAAGGAAATATAAATAACAACTTTATTATTGCCTCTAGGGCATATTTCCTTCAAGAAAGAGAGCCCCAAATTTGTCCTTGATTCAACATTTGTTTAATAGCACTAATGGTCAATATGATTGGATTTTTAGAGGGAATCATCAAGGATTTAATGAGGAATGGTTTATATACTTCTAGAATCCCTATAGATGATGAATTTAATGTTAAGTATGAAAGGTCTCATGAGGATGACCCGATTCCACAAGAGTTTGAACTTATGGATGTTAAAATTGCTAAGAATAGTCCCTTTCATTATTTAATATCTCCAACTAGAAAATCCACTACTAAAAAGGGATTTCCTAATGAGGGTTTATGATGATATTATTTATAAGGAATTGAACAAAGATGATGGTGACCCATAAGTATATGGGATCAATTGTAGCTATTTTTGATAAGTAAGAGTGTCGAACACAACGAGGAGCAGAAGGAAATGACAAGTGGTTTTCATCAAGGTAATATCTGCAAGTGCTTAAATTGTAAGTAACATAATAGTTTGATAGCAAGATAATTTGTAATGAGCAAGTAATGATAATGGTAACAAAAGTGCAACAAGGTAGCCCAATCCTTTTGAGGCAAAGGAAAGGCCAAAACGGTATCTTATAGTAAGCAAAGCGTTCTTGAGGGTACATGGGAATTTCATCTAGTCACTTTCATCATGTTTATTCGATTTTGTTCGCTACTTTGATAATTTGATATGTGGGTAGACCGGTGTTTAGGTGTTGTTCTTACTTGAGAAAACCTCCTACTTATGATTAACCCTCTCTCAAGCATCCGCAACTACGAGAAAAGTATTAAAAATAAATTCTAACCATCGCATTAAACTTTTGAATCCAATCGGTCCCTTACAGAATAGCGCATAAACTAGAGTTTAAGCTTCTGTCACTCTCGCAACCCATCATCTAATAACTACTCCACAATGCATTCCCTTAGGCCCAAATATGGTGAAGTGTCATGTAGTCAACGTTCACATGACACCACTAAGGGAATCACAACATACATACTATCAAAATATTGAACACATATCAAGTTCACATGATTACTTGCAACATGATTTCTCCTGTGACCTCAAGAACAAAGGTAACTACTCACAAATGATAATAATGCTCAAGATCAGAGGGGTATTAAATAGCATATTGGATCTGAACATATAATCTTCCACCAACTAAACCATATAGCAATCAACTACAAGATGTAATCAGCACTACTAGTCACCCACAAGCACCAATCTATAGTTCCGGTACAAAGATTGAACACAAGAGATGAGCTAGGGTTTGAGAGGAGATGGTCCTGTTGAAGATGTTGATGGAGATCTCCCTCCCCAAGATGGGAGAGTTTTTGGTGATGATGATGATGATGATTTCCCCCTCCAGGAGGGAAGTTCGCCCGGCAGAATTGCTCCGCCGGAGGGCAAAAGTGCTCCTGCCCAAGTTCCACCATGAGACGGCAGCGCTCTGTCCCAAAAGTCCTCTCCTTATTTTTCCTAGGTCAAAATGACTTATATACCAGAAGATGGGCACCGGAGGTGGGCCGAGGGGAGCACAACCCACCAGGGCGCGCCTGGGATCCCTGGCGCGCCCAGGTGGGTTGTGCCCACCTGGTGGGCCCCCTCTGGTACTTATTGGCTCCAATATTCCTCATATATTCCATAAAATATCTCCATAAAGTTTTAGCTTGTTTGGAGTTGTGCAGAATAGGTGGACTGACATAGCTTTTTCAGGTCCAGATTTCCAGCTGCCGGAATTCTCCCTCTTTGTGTGTACCTTGCATATTATGAGAGAAAAGGCATTAGAATTACTCCAAAAAGCATTAAATAAAAACATCATAAATAACAATAGGAAAACATGATGCAAAATGGACGTATCACATGATAATACTTGATACCATGCATTATGCCTAGCTAGGAACATTAAACAAAAACGCTTGTGGGAGGCAACCCAATAGTTATCCTTTATTTTTATTTTGTTTTAGTGAGTCTACATGATTATTACTACTATATTAATTATGTTTGTATCTTTCATTTTGTTTTTTGTGCCAAGTAAAGCCTTTGGGGTAGTTTGGATGCTTGTTGATTTGATCCTGTGTAGAAACAGAAAGTTTTGCGTCTAGTAATTGAATTTTTTTATCTATACCAAAGCGTGATAAAATGCTGATTTTTTTAAAGTATTGGTTTACAATTTTTCTGTGTTGTCTAATGTTTCGGAATTTTTTGAACTTAAGGAAGTATGATTAAAAATTGCATCTTTACATGTTGTTCTGTTTTTCACAGATTCTATTTTTATTGCATAGTTTGCTTATTTTAAAGTTTCTATGGCTTATATTGGGGGTATAAATTGTAGAAATGATAGAATATAGTAGGTATTATGTGGGAACAGTTGTGAGTCTTGTCTTGACAGTACCCAAGTTAAGGATTTTTTTATACACGAGTTCCGCTAAGTTTTGTGTGAATGAAGTTTTCAAGCCTTGGGTGAGATGGAGATATGAAGAAGAACAAGGAGCGGAAAGAGCTTAAGCTTGGGGATGCCCAAGGCACCCCAAGTTAATATTCAAGTAAGACTCAAGCATCTAAGCTTGGGGATGCACCAGAAGGCATCCCCTCTTTCATCTTTGATACTATCAGTAAACCTTACTTGGAGCTATATTTTTATTCTTCACATGATATGTGTTTTGCTTGGAGTGTCTTCTCTTCTCTTTTTGTTTTGTTTGTTGTTTTTCACAATTATCTTTTCCTGGAAACATTCATTATGATAAGCCACACATTTATCTAATTTATAGAATGCTCATCCGTACTTAACTTATATCTTTTTGAGTTGAGGCAAACGCTCTAGTACTTCACTTATACTTGTTTGAGCACGACGGTATGTTTTATAGAAATTATTTGCACTCCCTTGCTTCATTTATATCTTTTTGAGAGTTGAATAGGACGTGGTAATTTGAATAGTTATATGTTTGATCCAAAAATGATAGGTATACAAAGGTGGTATAATAAAAACTTGCATGGACATGTAGATCATTGAATATGATATTGTTGATTCCTTGCAATAATTTTGAGATATGAAAGTAGTACTATGTAAGTGTGTTAGTGGATAATTAAAGCTAAGTATTCACATTGGTATTAAAGTTCATGAGTCTTTATGCATGGAAAGGTGGCCACTGGCATTAGCGGTGAGATCCGGGTATAATTTATCATTGATTGAATTAACCTTTGTGTGTTCGGGTCGAGGGGGGCGCGATGGTTAACTCCTCCCAACCTCCCAATCACGCCATGACTTTCGTGCCTTCTCTCACATTGAGACTTTGTGAAAACTTCGCCGGTGCATCCAACTCCGTGAAATGATACGCTCTTTCACACAAAAGCCACCTTATATCATTCCTTAAAACAGCTACCATACTTTACCTTCATGACATTTCCATAGCCATTCCGAGATATATTGCCATGCAACTTCCATTGTTAATTTAAATTGTCATATTGCTTTGCATGATCATATAGAGCTGACATGATATTTTGTGCAAGGAACAATCTGGCATGGTGGTTGCTGCCGGCGCCTTCCATCCCCATGCCTCCACCCAGTCCGACCACCAGTCACCACCATGCCCCATTCCTCCTCAGCTTATGTCTCATCTTTTTCGAGATATCATTTTTCGATGAAATTCACGAGATACCATTTTTTGATAAAATTCTCGAGATATCATTAGTTTTTACACATGGTATTACTCCTGCATGGGTCAATCACAACATGTGTTTTGTAAAAAAATGCATCTTGATGTTCCGTGCAATGCACGGGCATCTTGCTAGTAGAATGAAAAATATTTACCCATGCATGGTTGCATGTGGTGATTGGTTGCATGAAACACGAATATGTATAGTAACAATATGAGAAATAAAACTAAAAAATGATTTGTGGTGTTTGGTTATTAATTGTATAATATAAGTATATATCCAGTGAGAATTGGTTGTATGAAACATGAATATGTATGGTAATAATATGAGAACTAAAACTAAAAAATGATTTTGCGATGTTTGGCTATTAATTGTATAATGTTAATAGTATTTAAATTCTCATGCATGTTTGCATGTTGAGGTGCCTTTTTATTATGCATGGTTGCGGTGGGCCTTTCTCCATGCATGTTGAATGATGAGGTGGCATACTTAGTGGGGGCTAGCTATATATTTAGATATAGAAGATTTTAATGTGGTTCCCACTGAAGAGCCAAATTTATAACTTGGTTATGCACCTTTTTATCAAGATTTTCAATATGTTCGATAGTCGGCATTTATTCTCAATAATTTCTAACCTTCGCATAACATGTTCCAAAGTCAATGTCGTTTCATTAATAGTGATAGGTGGTGATCCCATTAAATTTTCCACGGCATTGAAAGCATCCATAGGGTGACTACTTAGAAAATTTTCTCCAAATAATGGTATCAACCACAAATCTAGACCAAGTAGTAACACCCACATAAAAAGTTGCAAAGAAGAACCGTGGTGGATTGCTAACGAGTAGATCTAGTTTGAGCATCGCAAATCCTATACCAATCATCTTTTAAACTCTCTCATCCCCTTTGTTTAAAATTAAGCACTTCATTTTCAGGGGTACAAGCAACAAGCGAAGAACTAGCCATAGCAAAGAGCAAATAAAGCACACAAGATATTTTTGGTATTTTTGATTTGTTAACGAGACTAATAAAGGAAACTAGAAGTGGAACAAGTAAATGATAAATGTGTATGAAGAGACCTTTAGTTGTTTGATCAAGTCTCTTTGTAGCGGCACCAAAAATTATTCTTGCTACTTGTGATAGGCGTTGGGATTTCCCTGGAGAGGAAGGGTGAAATAGTATAGTAGCAGAAAGTATTTCCCTCAGTAAATAATCAAGGTTTGTCAAACTAATAGGAGATTCACACAAATGACTGTCAACAGTACTTGCACACACACAAATTAATACTTGCATCCAATGCGGGCAAGAGGGTTGTCAATCCCCTTGTACTCGTTAATTGCAAAGATTAATTCTGATAGTGGTAAATATATAAAGTGAAAAAGTAAATAAATTGCAGCAAGGTTTTAGGGTTTTAGTAATATGAGGTGAATGGACCTAGGGGCCATAGCTTTCACTAGAGGCATCTCTCAAGAACATAGCAAACGGTGGGTACATAAAAATTATTGTTGGGAAATTGACAGAAAAGCGCATAGTTATGATGTTATTCATGGCATGATTGATACATAGGCATTAAGTCCGTGACAAGTAGACCGTTAAAGTTATTGACGCATACTACTATTACTTCACTTCGAGAGTGCTACTATGGTTGCCTCTCTAGGTATTAAGTTCATGACAAACATAGCAAAGCTTTAAGCATGATGTCATATTGTAGACAGAATAAAACCAAGCAATATGATCAAACCCGGTTGTTTTATCCTTAGTAGCAACAATACAAATACGTGACTCACTACCCCTTCTATCACGAGGTGAGCACACTGCAAGATTGAACCTACCACAAAGCACCTCTCCCACTGAAGATAAGTCAATCTAGTTGGCCAAACTAAATGAATAGATTGAAGAAAAATACAAAGCTATAAATAATCACACGCAATAAAGTTTAGAAATAACTCAATTACTTTCAATGAACAATTTGATCATAAACCAACAATTCATCGGATCCCAACAAACACACCGCTAAAGATTACATCATATAGATCTCCGAAGAGAACATTGTATTGAAGATCAAAAATAGAGAGAGAGAGAGAGAGCATCTAGCTACTACTATGGACCCATAGGTCAGGTGAGGAACTACTCATGCATCATCAGAGTGGCAGCAAGGTTGATGTAGAAGCCCTCCATGATCAATTTCCCCTCCGGCAGAGTACCAGCGGAGGCCTCCAGATGGGGTCGCGGAAGAACAGAGACTTGTGGCGGCGAAATAATTGTTTTGAGTCTTGCTCTGGGGGTTTCAGAATATTTGAGAATTAAAGCGCTCGAATTAGGTTAGACGAAACCACGAGGGGCCCAGAAGACATCAGGGTGCGCCCTGATGCCTTGTCGTCTCCTCGTCTGGCTTCTGGTCCTCCTCCTAAGCTTCTAGGGTCCCTCCTTGTCCAGAAAAAATCATCAAAAAATTTCATCGCGTTTGGACTTCGTTTGGTAGGAATTTTCTGTAAAACCAAAAAATATGCAAAAAAAATAGCAATTGACACTAGGCACTGGGTTAATAGGTTAGTTCGCAAAAATGATGTAAAATTACATATAAGCATACAAGATTGATGATATAATGGTATGAAACAATAAAAAATTATAGATACATTGAAGATGTATCAGGCTGCGGTTGTTGAGCATGGTGAAGGTGTGAAGCGACTTGTAAGTGCATCTAGTGCCCCTTAGTGATTTTGGTGTATTGAAGACTTATAGGTTAAGCGACTAATGCGTTTGTGAGTGTACACAGGTCTATAAGTCTATGAGGAGTTCGATATTTACAGAGAAAGTCCACCCCTAAAAATAAAGTTCTTCGACTGAAGAGTTTGAATTTCTGAAGACTTTCTGAAGACTTTGAAAGTGAAGAAATTGGTGTGACCTTGAAGACTTGGCATTCATTCAAGGAACATGAAGCGTGAAGACTTTCTGTTTTCGTAGTTTCTTTTTCTATTTCTTGAGTCATAGGAAACACCGTACTGTTAAAGGGGGTCAAGGAAATACTAAGGAAAAATTTCCATGTGATGCTCAACTCAAAATCCTACACCTACCAATCCCTTTGAGTGAAGCCATTGGAAATCTCATACAGTTCAGTCATATTCTTCAGTGATAGAGACGAAGTTCTTCTTGTCTCTGAGGAATTTGTTCTGACTGAGGAGTTAGGAATTTGCCAATGCGGATTGCCTACACAGTGAGGAACATGATAGCCCTGAGGAATTTGATTCTCACAATTCCGACCATTGTTGTGCTATGCACCAGCTGTCCCAGAATATCTACCCACCTAACGGTCATATCATTGAAGGGCATTTATGTCTTATCATGTCGGGCTGCTCCCTAGGCTATAAAAAGCCGCACCCTACAACCACTAGCCGGTTGGCTGCTCCGAGAGAAACTGACACTTGTCATTTGAGAGCATCCCATCCTCCGAGGACTTTGAGCGAAAATCATCAAGTGAGGAAAACCCAAACCCAAACACCTACAAACCCCAAGTGATTGAGCATCACTGAAGGGATTGATCCTGCGTGGATCCGACGCTTGTTACCTTTGAAGACTGTGCTTCTTCCAGATGGTTAGGCGTCAAGGTCGAGAGCATCCAAGAGAAATTGTGGATCGCCGAGTGACCAAGTTTGTGAAGGTTCGGAAGTCACCTGAAGACTTACCACGAGTGATTGGGCGAGGTCTGTGTGACCTTAGCTCAAGGAGAATACGGTGAGGACTGTGTGTCCTCAGGTTTAAATACCTAGCCGCTCCAACCAGATGCACAACTAAGACAGCAGTTGGAACTGGTCTACCAAATCATTGTCTTCACCAAGCTCACTGGTTCTATTTCATCAACTCTTTCATTTCCTCATATCTATGTTTGAAGACATTGACTGAAGACTTTCTCAATTTCCTCAGTTCATTTTCTTCAGTCGGTTTGTCTTCATCCTGTGTTATCCTGTGCTTATGATTTCTGTACTCTATGTCTGTCTTCATTTCATCATGATGACTATGCTTGTGTTCTATTATGTTTACTTTTGAGTACTTATTTCGCTGCTAGTAGTTCTTCGCTAAGAAATTTCCTCTCCTGCAAATTCCTTAGTGAAGAATTCATAAAAATCGCCTATTCACCCCCCTCTAGTCGATATAACGCACTTTCAATTGGTATCAGAGCAAGGTACTCCCTTGTTCTGTGTGATTTTGGTTTAACCGCCTAGAGTTTTAGTTATGTCGACCGCATGTATGATCAAGGTCTTTGCTGGGTGTCCTACCTTCGATGGGACGGACTACCCCTACTGGAAGAATATGATGCAAATGCATCTTGAGACAATTGATAACGATCTCTGGTATGTTGTGGAAAATGGTGTTCCCTCAGTCACACCTTCTCTGAATGCTGCTGATGTGAAGATATTCAAGAAACTCGATTCTCAAGCGAAGAATATCATATGTGGCCATCTGAGCAAAGGACAGTATGGAAGAGTGAGTGCTTTGGAAACTGCTAAGCTTATCTGGGATAGGTTGTCCAAGGTGAGTGAAGGAGTCTCAACACAGCGTGACTCTCAAGTTGATGTTCTTCGCAATCTCTTCAACCGCTTCAAAAGACTCAACAATGAAAATGTTCAACAAACCTTCGATCGCCTCACTGACATCTCAAATGAGCTTCAAGCACTTGGTGCCACTAACATCACCGACCATGAGGTGGTGAAGAAATTGCTGAGATCGCTTGATTCCTCATTTGATACTCTGGCATTGATGATACAAGAACGTTCTGATTACAAGTCACTTGATCCCGCTGATATCCTCGAGAGGCTAAATACTCATGAGTTCCAGCTTTCTGAAAAGAGAGATCTCTATGGTTCGAGTTATGGCAGATTACGTGCACTGAAGGCCAAGGCAGTATCTGAGTCCGAAGATGAAGACTCTGGTAGCAGCCTTGGTGATCCTGAAGAACTAAGCCATGAGCTAGCACTACTCGTGAAGAAATTCCAGAAGTTCTCAAGACGTGGTCGCTTTGGAAGACCCTCAAGGAGCAATGATTCCTCATCCAGTGACTACAAGAAGAGGCTTTGTCACAAATGCAAGAAACCTGGACATTACATTCAGGATTGTCCTCAGTGGGAAAAGGAATCAAAGAAGAAGAAATACAAGGATTACAGTTCTGATGATGCGAAGAAAAAGAAGAAATCCTCAAAATCTTCATCATCAAAATCCTCAAAGTCTTCGTCTCACAAGAAGAGCAGCTCCAAGAAGGCTCGGGCATTCATTGGCATGGAAATGGACTCTGAGGCTGAATCTGAAGAAAATGAGGAAGAGGAGGCATCTGAGGAGTCCGAATCCGGTGTGGCGAGCCTAGCCCTCGCTACTGCATTCATCAGCAAGTCTATCTTCAACACTGAAGAAAATGACCTCACCAACAAGGCTGGTGAAGGCAATGATGACTATGCTCCCACCTATTGCTTCATGGCAAAGGGTGCCAAGGTACTCAAATATACCTCCTCTGAATCAAGTGAGAATAAATCTTATGAAAACCTCAAGCCCAACTATTCTAAACTTGCTAAGATTGCTGTAAAACAACGAAGGGCTTTTGAAAAGGTTCAAAACATGCTAGACAAAAGTGATGATATGTTGGGTGAAGAAATGGATCGCACTAAAGCCTTGACTGAAAATCTTCAGAGACTTCAGACTAGGTTTGACAACCTTCAAGGTCATCATAACACTCTCTTATCTGATCATGAGAAGCTTTCTTATGAATTTCTTCAAAGAAAGCAAGATCTTGAAAAGCTAAGAGTGAGTTATGAAGATCTTCAGAAGGAGGGTGATTCATTACTTGCTCAACAGATCAGCGCTGCTCAGGAAGAATTTGTTCCTCCTTGTTTGAAATGCATTGAACGTGAATCTACTAATTCTTCAGCTGAATGTTCAAATGCTTCTAATGCTACAAATTTTTCACCTGCCTCTGCTATCACTAATTCCTCATCTGAGGACACTGCTAGTATCACTGACGATGCAGGGCTGAAGGAATTGTACATGACAGGCATGTACAAAAGCCTCAAAGGGCATCAGACTCTTTGTGATGTGCTTAAAAAGCATATCCTCAACAGGAACCCTAGGAAAGAGGGTACTGCCTTTGAGAGGAAACTCAATGCTGATGGTACATATTGGAAGCCTGAGCAGTGCCCCAAAACCTCATGGGTTTCTGCAAAGGGACCTCCAGTTGATCCATCTAAGTTATCTGGCTTTGCATGTGAATCTCCTCGTTCTGATGATGAGTCATTTGACTCCAACTATAAACTGTTCAAAAATCAGAATGGTGAAATATTTGCTAGATATGTTGGCACTAACTGCAGGAACGGTCCTCCTATGAAGAAAATCTGGGTTCCCAAAAGGTGCCTTGAAAGTCTTCAGGTGAATGTCCTCAGGACACCACCTGTGAAGAATAGGAACCCCGGATCAAATTCTTCATATGGACCAAATTCCTCAAAAGGATCAAAGTCCTCACATGAATATCATCGTGCTAACAACTCTGTTTCGCGGGAAGAGCTAAGGGCTATGAATATGAGCATTATTCTTCTAATCATCATGTTCATAAGTCCTCGAAGAATTTCTCTGCTTATTCGTATGCTTATCCTAACCCCTCTTATGTGAAACGAAATGGACTGGCTTCTATGCCACCTTTCTCGTATGGAGCTCGCAGAGTGATGAACTCTTTGCCACCCCTTCAGATGTGGGTGGTGAAGAAAAAGAACTAATCTCTTCTGCAGGCTCAGGTCTCCAGACGTACGTAATCGTTTGAAGAATTTGCTGCAGACTTGAATGTGTGTGATAAGACGCAGGCTAACCATGAAGAAATGAACTTTCATTTCTCACGTCCTCATACTGCTTTATCTGTTCTATTGCTTGATGAAATTGATCTAATGAATTGATGTCATATTCTTCACTAATGAAGTATATGAGTTCGTAAGCTGCACTAATTCATCTGCAGGATGATCAACCCAAAGCCACTGAGTGGGTCCTCGATAGTGGATGTACAAATCACATGACTGGTGACAAGAATCTATTGATGGATTCTCCATTATCTCCGTCGCATCTGAAGCATATCATCTTTGCTGACAAAGGCAAAAGTAAGGTATTGGGTCTAGGTAAGGTTGCGATCACAAAGGATCAACGCATGGACAAAGTCATGCTTGTCGAGTCCTTAGGATACAACCTCATGTCTATCTCAATGCTTTGCGATCTTGATATGGTTGTTGTCTTTGGCAAGTACCGTTGTGTTGTGGTTATGGAAGCTGGCAATTCCAAAGTCTTCGAAGGCTTTAGGAGAGGAGACCTGTATATTGTTGATTTCTCTATAGGACCACCGCCAGCCGTGTGCCTACTTGCAAAAGCTTCAGAAGGTTGGCTCTGGCATCAACGACTTGGTCATGCAGGCATGAGGAATTTGCACACGCTTGCGAAGAAGAAGCATGTCATTGGCATCGAGAATGTCAAATTCCTCAAGGATCGCTTATGTGGAGCCTGTGAAGCTGGGAAGATGACAAAGGCTAAGCATCCAGCGAAGACTATCATGACCACCACTCATCCATTTGAATTGCTTCACATGGATCTCTTCGGTCCTAAACATTATTCTGCAGTCTCAAATGAGGCATCTCAATATGGCTTTGTTATTGTTGATGATTACTCTCGATACACATGGGTACACATTGTTACTTACAAACATGAAGTGCAGGAAGTCTTGAAACGATTTTCCTCGAGGGCTTCAACCAACTTTGGTGTGAAGATCAAGCACATCAGAAGTGACAATGGAACTGAGTTCAAGAATTCTGGTCTTGATGACTATCTTGATGAACTTGGTATTACTCATGAGTTATCTGCTCCTTATACTCCTCAGCAGAATGGCGTCATGGAACGCAAGAACAGGACTCTTGCTGAGATGGCTCGCACTATGCTTGATGAATACAAAACGCCTCGTCGTTTCTGGATTGAGACAATTGATACTGCGTGCCACATCATCAACAGAGTATATCTTCACAAATTCTTCAAGAAGACTGCCTATGAACTCCTCACTGATAAGAAACCCAATGTAAGTTATTTCGAAGTCTTCGGTGCTAAATGTTGGATTAGAGATCCTCATCACAACTCAAAATTTGCACCGAAAGCATATAAAGGCTTTATGCTTGGTTACGGAAAGGACTCGCACACCTACAGAGTCTTCAACAACGTTCTTCACAAGGTTGTTGAAACTATAGATGTGCGGTTCGATGAAACTAATGGCTCGCAAAGAGAGCACCTACCTACTATGATAGATGAACCAGCACCTAAGGAAACTATCAAGTTCAAGGCTACTGAGGATGTCATTCCTACTGAAGAATCTGCTGAAGAATTCATTCCAGAACATAAAGAACATCGAGCTAATGCACCTGAAGAAAATACTGAAGAAAATGGTGCTGAAGAAAATGCTGATCAAATTCATCAACGACAACCAGCTCATCCTCGCATTGCAAAAGAAGTGCAAGTTGAAAAGATCATCAATGACATTAAAGCGTCAGGTCCTCTCACACGCTCAAAAGCTTCACATTTATCTAACTTTTGTGGGCACTATGCTTTTGTCTCTATCACAGAGCCCACTAAGGTAGATGAAGCATTTCTGGAGCCTGAGTGGATTCAGGCCATGCAAGAAGAATTACATTAGTTCGAGCTCAAGAACGTCTGGGAACTGGTCAAACGTCCAGATCCTCGCAAGCACAATATCATTGGCACAAAGTGGATCTATCGCAACAAGCAAGACAAAAATGGCCTTGTGGTAAGGAATAAGGCAAGGCTTGTAGCTCAAGGCTACACACAGGTTGAAGGAATTGATTTCGATGAAACTTTTGCACCTGTTGCTAGACTTGAGGCTATTCGCATATTACTTGCTTATGCTAACCATCATGATATCACTCTATATCAAATGGATGTGAAAAGTGCATTTTATCAATGGTAAGCTTGAGGAAGAAGTATATGTTGCTCAACCCCCAGGTTTTGAAGATCCAAAGAATCCTGACAAAGTCTTCAGACTCAATAAGGCCCTCTATGGCCTCAAGCAGGCCCCACGGGCGTGGTATGATACTTTGAAGGAATTCCTTATGAAGAAAGGCTTCAAACCCGGTTCACTCGACCCTACTCTTTTCACTAAATCTTATGATGGTGAATTGTTTGTGTGCCAAATATATGTTGATGATATTATCTTTGGCTGTACTGACCAATGTTATAGTGATGAATTTGCCTATATGATGAGTGAAGAATATCAAATTTCTATGATGGGAGAATTGAAATTCTTCTTAGGTCTTCAAATTCGTCAACAACGCAATGGCATATTCTTTTCTCAGGAGAAATACCTCAAGGATGTAGTGAGGAAATTCGGCATGCAAGATTGCAAAGGCGTCAAAATTCCTATGCCCACAAATGGCCATTTGTGCACTAATGAAAATGGTATTGACTTCGATCATAAGGTATACCGCTCCATGATTGGTTCTTTATTGTACTTATGTGCATCTAGGCCAGATATAATGCTTAGTGTTTGCATGTGTGCCCGATTTCAAGCTACACCGAAGGAATCACACCATAAGGTTGTGAAGCATATTCTTCGATATCTAGCACACACACCAACACTTGGATTATGGTACCCCAAGGGCTCGGATTTTGATCTCATCGGATATTCTGACTCTGACTATGCTGGTGCTCATGTGGACCGCAAGTCAACATCTGGTACATGTCATTTCCTTGGACGATCTTTGGTCTGTTGGTCCTCGAAGAAACAGAACTGTGTATCACTATCTACTGCTGAAGCTGAGTACATTGCCGTTGGTTCTTGTTGTGCTCAATTGCTATGGATGAAGCAAAGTCTCAAGGACTACGGCATCAACATGAAGAATGTGCCTCTCTTCTGTGACAATGAGAGTTCCATCAAGATTGCTCACAACCCAGTTCAGCACTCGAAGACAAAGCACGTTTAGATTCGTCATCATTTTCTTCGTGATCATGTGTTGAAGGGCGACATTTCTATTGAGCATATGAAGACTGAAGAACAGCTAGCCGATATCTTCACAAAACCCTTGGATGAGAAGAGATTTAGCAAGTTGCGGTGTGAGCTAAATATCCTAGAATCTTTGAATGTTCTCTGAAAAGGACACTTATCCTAACACTTATGCAAAATTGATAACTTAGATGTGCAACACATGAAGAAACGTTTTCCTTCAATCAATGAAGAATAACACTCTACGTGTGAAGAAATTAACGAAGAATTTGATTCTCAGAACCCTACGACAATTGTACGCGGTGTCTGAAATCATCATTCTTATGCAGTGGGTCATGCCTCCACCAAAATTTGAAATTCCTCAGTTGTTCAATTTTTTTTCAACTTTGCATTGTCTTCACTATTTCCGTCGTTTTTCTTCATTGGCTATATATATATGAGTTTATGTCCTCTACAGCATTCACTTATTGCTAATTCTTCAAGTTGGTTTTTCTGCTAATTGAATGTGATCGGACCCTTCCCCCTCTATGCTAAACTCAACCCAATCTATTCACAAATTCTTCATGTGCGTTCTATTTGAAACTCGTTCAAAATCTTCACTGTGTCCTTGTCAGCTGAAGAATTTGCGAACGGAACATTAAAACTTATCTTATCTAAATTTTCGGCTTTGCCGCTCAAACCGTTCCGCATCCCACGATATACTTATCCATTCACCCACGATCGCACACGATCTCCACTTCTCAGTACGTGGGTGATACATGTCAAGCGAATGAGAAGGGTCAGGGGCATGTTCGTCCAAATTCTTGGGGTGAACAGTTTTCACCGTGGCTATAAATACCCCTTCCCCTTCCTCACTTCCTTTACTCCGCTCGACCTCTCTCCAGCTCGAGCTTCTCAAACCCTAGCGCCGCCGCTACTTCATCGTCTCCGGTGAGGAAGAGCTTCACTACCTCGACCTCGTCACCGCCGTACTCGCGGCGGCCGCGGAAATCTTCACTCCGCCGCCACCGTAGCTGTCTTCCTCCGTTGAGTTAGGGCATGGAAGATCTGCACAGACGAACTTCACTTCTCCACCCCACAGTTCATCGCGTTCTTCGTTCAGGGTAATTAAAAGATACTTTTACTGCCCTCTGTGATTCAAATGATTATCTACAAAATCTTCAAAGGTGTTTTTCTTCAAATCTTCACACACTAAACACCTCACATGTCATCTGTTCTTGATTCATTTCTCTAAGCTGCAAATTTCTCTTCAAGATTCCTCAATTGTGCGGATTTCTGATCTGTACAACTCTGGAACCTAAGACTAAGAACGCTGAGTGAAATTCTTCAAGACTCGTCTGGTCAAATTCCTCAAACTTGTTCTTTTTACAAAACCTTCTGAGAATGCATATGACCTCTCCAAATTCCTCGCAACTATACTCTGTTCACAAGTACTCATGTCCACTGCTGAATCACTAGGTTCTCATCAACTTAACTCATTTGCAGCGTTCCTCGTAGAAAAATTGCATACTTCTTTAGAGAATTCGATTGTTCAAATTCCCCATCTGAAGAAAATGGCTGACGGTAAGAAGCCACGGAAAGGAGGAAAGAAGCCAGAGGTCAACACAGCGTTTGAAATCCCTGATGACATCTATGTTGGGTACTGCACACCTCCTGAGGAAGATAAAAATCAGCGCAAGGTGCGCATTCAGAAGATAGAAAGGAGATGGGCTAGAGAGTGGAGGGAGTACAGATATGTTACTCCCAAATACATGAAGAAATTCGTTGTTACCCCTCCATGCTCAAGACCTCCATTGGCACCTGGCCAAGAAGCGGATCCCACCAGCGTCAAGCGCGGTGAGGACTTTCCTGAAGAATGGGCCAAGTGCCAGGCCGAGTTGGCCAAACAAGCAAAAGAAGCAGTGAGGAAATTTAATGAAGACTCTGCTGCGGCCGCTGCCACTGAGGCCTCTGTCAAGCCGAAGAAATCTATGGCAAAGAAGCCTGCACGTAAGCCAAGTGCTTCACCTTCAGTGCCCTCAAGGCCAAGTTCCTCAGCAATGCCCTCTTGGCCAGAATCTTCAAAGCCCTCAAGGCCAATTCCTCATGCTGCTCCTGCTCCTCCAAAACCCTCAGCTCCTCCAAAGTCCTCAGCTGCTCCGACAAAGTCCTCTGCGCCTATGCATCTTGCCACGTGCCAAAGGACTACATGCATCTATATTGCCTCAGGAGCTTCAGCTAGTTCCTCAGCTGCACCCAATTCTTCAACGGGACCCTCTCTGCTGAAGACAAAGGCCACTGCTGGACGAGGTCCTCGCCCTAGTCCTCAGAAGAAGCATGTCGCCTTCCAAGTGCCATCTGAAGACAAAGCTGATGACGAAGAACTTGCTGAGATCACTAGAGATAGGCAAGTTAGGGCCGCTAGAGCCAAAGGCACAAATGTGTCACTGCTTTTGGATCCAAGGTTGATCCTCGATTATATTGATCTCTGGCACAAGGACCTAAACACTCCTATGCTTGATTTCAATCTGACTCCTGGCCGAAGTCACATGCTGACCCATTTCATCCAAGAAGAAAAATGGAAATATGAGAAGGCCAGGCAGATCAAGAAAGCGCAATATAAGGAGAAATTTCTGAAGAACAGCGTTGTCACTATGACAACTGATGAACTTGTAGAAATCCAGTGTGAAATCAAAACCCTCAGCGATGACTTCAAAGCCTACTATGCTGATTGGCAAGGATCCAAGGTCAGCTTTGTTAAACTGACTGAGAAGTTCACCTCAAATGTTGCAGCTCCATCGCAACAGGAAATTCCTTAGGCTAAAGCATCTGCTCAGCTGACTGAATAACATGCCAGCACCGCTGATGACTTTCAGGCTGCTGAAGAAAATGTGAGTTCCAGGGCTGATGACTGCATTCCAGCCGCTGAAGAAATTGCCAGGGCATCCACTAGTGGTGCGCCTGAAGAAAATGAAGAAGTCAGGGCAACTGCATCAGTTGTGCCTGAAGAAAATCAACCAGATTCCTCTTCTCCTCTTGCGCCTACACCAACTCCAATCCTTCCATCTGCATCAGATGTGAAGAAGACCAAGGCTGCAGAGCATGCAGCTGTGAAGAAAAGGAAAGCATCAGCTACTTCAGATTCTTCAGCTCCGAAGAAAATGAAGTCTATGACAAGTTCGTTCACAAATCCCATTGATGATGTTTCGATCTCAACCATGCCATCAAAGGACCTTGTTCCTTTTGATGAAGAATATGTGATCCCTAGCGGATCTGATGAAGAAAATCCTTCTGCTGCTTCGTCAGAGCAGATGGATGAAGAAATTGAAGCGGATCAAATCCCTTCAACACCAGTTGTTTCCTCGCCTATGCCTCAGTTCACAGCTGAAGAGGCTGGCGTTGAAGAAATAGAAGATGAAGATGTGGACATTGGCTGCACCACACCAGTGATGAATGATGACTTTTGGGAAAGTCAGCATCCCAACTCTCCACTGTTCACACCTTTACAGCAAATACCTCAGTCCCCTGCACAAACTGTTCAAATGGGCTCTGAAAAAACTCACCCCACTTCATCTGTACGTGAAGAAATTCTAGCCACTAGTGCTGAAGAAACTGCTGCTGCTGAACATCTAAAGACGCAGGCTGCCACTGAAGAGGAACCAGAAATTCCTCAGCCTGACCTGAGATTGCGATTCCTGAGGTTGTGATGCAACTCACTGACACTCCTCTACCCAAGCCAAAGGATCCATTCTCCAGGAAGCAAAAATTCAAGGCTGATGATTTCTTCGGGGAGCACGTATTCTTCACAGACTACAACCCCTATGACTCTGCTCACATTAGGAAATGGCGTTTCTGGACTGCCAGCCAGACTAATTTCTATTCCTCGGTGTTGTTCAACAAAGACAAAATCTTCTACCATGAGCACAATCCTCACGTGGATATGGAATCTCTGCCATGCTTCGTGCCAGTCCTCAGTGTTCTTCACGATGATGGACTATTAAATTTCTGCACTGACATCTGTGATTGGAATGAAGAACTCATTCTTCAATTTTATGCGACGCTACACACCAAGGAGATTCTGAAGATGTGAATTCATGGGTGCTGGACTGGATGTCTGAAAATACTCACTACACGGCACCAGGTACTAAATTGCTTCGTGCTTTACCACTCAGTCCTCCCCTTGAAGCTGCTCATTGCATCTACAGTGAACCTGAGCTTACAAATCACTACATGCAAGTTCTGATGAAGCCTTTGAAGCCAGGTCAGGCCCCATGAACCAAATTCCTCGTGAAGGAATTACTATATGTGCCTCGGACTGTCTATCGCATTCTGACGAGGACAATGAGTCCCATCAAAGGCCACGACTCATCTGATGAGGAAATAGTTGGCATCATGAAGAATCTACTATTCAACATCATACATAGCATTCCTATCAACTATCACGATTTCTTCATGAGGACTCTGGCAATGAGCTGAAATCTTATGCACCTTGGATTATGAGATTCCTTAGGACAAGGTATTCACTCAACTACAAGGCTGATTTTCATAATCACCTTAGCTATCTGCCCCCGATTGAAGTCCTCAAGCAGGCTTTTGCTTCAACTGATGAAAAGGGCAAGGCTCCTGCTGTCATTAATGAAGGCATTCGTCCATTGGATGGTCAGTTTCGTAAAGCTGCATCTTATTCCACCAATGATGACTCTGCCACACATGACTCTGCTGCCAATGCACCCAAGTCTACTCCCCAAGCCACTGCTCCTCGTGTGATGACTGGCCATGAGCTTCTGCTTAGTCTTCACCATAAGGTGGACCGAAACCATAAATGGGTTAAGCGTCAGTTTGGTTCATTTCTTCACAACATGACTACTACACACAATGCAGTGAAGAAAAACCATTACTACCTCCATGAAGTTTTCGGTCGCACCTGGGCCATTCTGTCACATCTGTATGGTGAAGAAGATCTCAAGAAAATGGGTCTCAAGGAAGATTTTGACTGGTCCGCACCTCCACCGAAGCAATACAAGAAGGTCAAGGTTCCTCCTTTGGTGTCCAGCTGTTGGGGAACGTAGTAATTTCAAAAAAATTCCTACGCACACGCAAGATCTTGGTGATGCATAGCAACGAGAGGAGAGTGTGATCTACGTACCCTTGTAGACCGACAGCGGAAGCGTTATGACAACGCGGTTGATGTAGTCATACGTCTTCACGGCCCGACCGATCAAGCACCGAAACTATGGCACCTCCGAGTTCTAGCACACCTTCAGCTCGATGACGATCCCCGGACTCCGATCCAGCAAAGTGTCGGGGAAGAGTTCCTTCAGCATGACGGCGTGGTGACGATCTTGATGTTCAACTGTCGGAGGGCTTCGCCTAAGCACCACTACAATATTATCGAGGTATATGGTGGAAGGGGGCACCGCACACGGCTAAGAATATGATCACGTGGATCAACTTGTGTGTCTATGGGGTGCCCCCTGCCCCCGTATATAAAGGAGTGGAGGAGGGGAGGGCCGGCCCTCTCTATGGCGCGCCCTAGGGGAGTCCTACTCCCACCGGGAGTAGGATTCCCCCTTTCCTAGTCCAACTAGGAGTCCTTCCATGTACTAGGAGTAGGAGACAAGGAAGGGGAAGAGGGAAGAGAAGGAAGGAGGGGGCGCAGCCCCTTCCCCTAGTCCAATTCGGACTAGGCCTTGGGGGGGCGCGCGGCCTGCCTCTCCCTCTCCCCTAAAGCCCAATAAGGCCCATATACTTCTTCTCCCGTATTCCCGTAACTCCCCGGTACTCCGAAAAATACCCGAACCACTCGGAACCTTTCCGATGTCCGAATATAGTCGTCCAATATATCAATCTTTATGTCTCAACCATTTCGAGACTCCTCGTCATGTCCCCGATCTCATCCGGGACTCCGAACTCCTTCGGTACATCAAAACTCATAAACTCATAATATAACTGTCATCGAAACCTTAAGCATGCGGACCCTACGGGTTCGAGAACAATGTAGATATGACCGAGACACGTCTCCGGTCAATAACCAATAGCGGAACCTGGATGCTCATATTGGCTCCTACATATTCTACGAAGATCTTTATCGGTCAGACCGCATAACAACATACGTTGTTCCCTTTGTCATCGGTATGTTACTTGCCCAAGATTCGATCGTCGGTATCTCAATACCTAGTTCAATCTCGTTACCGGCAAGTCTCTTTACTCGTTTCGTAATACATCATCTCGCAACTAACTCATTAGTTGCAATGCTTGCAAGGCTTATGTGATGTGCATTACCGAGAGGGCCCAGAGATACCTCTCCGACAATCGGAGTGACAAATCCTAATCTCAAAATACGCCAACCCAACATGTACCTTTGGAGACACCTGTAGAGCTCCTTTATAATCACCCAGTTACGTCATGACGTTTGGTAGCACACAAAGTGTTCCTCCGGCAAACGGGAGTTGCATAATCTCATAGTCATAGGAACATGTATAAGTCATGAAGAAAGCAATAGCAACATACTAAACGATCGGGTGCTAAGCTAATGGAATGGGTCATGTCAATCACATCATTCTTCTAATGATGTGATCCCGTTAATCAAATAACAACTCTTTTGTTCATGGTTAGGAAACATAACCATCTTCGATTAACGAGCTAGTCAAGTAGAGGCATACTAGTGACACTCTGTTTGTCTATGTATTCACACATGTATTATGTTTCCTGTTAATACAATTCTAGCATGAATAATAAACATTTATCATGATATAAGGAAATAAATAATAACTTTATTATTGCCTCTAGGGCATATTTCCTTCAGTCTCCCACTTGCACTAGAGTCAATAATCTAGTTCACATCGCCATGTGATTCAACACTAATAGTTCACATCACCATGTGATTAACACCCATAGTTCACATTGTCATGTGACCTATACCCAAAGGGTTTACTAGAGTCAGTAATCTAGTTCACATCGTTTATGTTATTAACACCCAAAGAGTACTAAGGTGTGATCATGTTTTGCTTGTGAGATAATTTTAGTCAACGGGTCTGTCACATACAGATCCGTAAGTATTTTGCGAATTCTATGTCTACAATGCTCTGCACGGAGCTACTCTAGCTAATTGCTCCCACTTTCAATATGTATCTAGATCGAGACTTAGAGTCATCCAAATCTGTGTCAAAACTTGCATCGACGTAACTTTTTACGACGAACCTTTTTGTCACCTCCATAATTGAGAAATATTTCCTTATTCCACTAAGGATAATTTTGACCGCTGTCCTGTGATCTACTCTTAGATCACTATTGTAATCCCTTGCTTAACACAGTGTCGAGTATACAATAGATCTGGTACACAGCATGGCATACTTTATAGAACCTATGGCTGAGGCATAGGGAATGACTTTCATTCTCTTTCTATCTTCTGCCGTGGTTGGGCTTTGAGTCTTACTCAATTTCACACCTTGTAACACAGCCAAGAACTCTTTCTTTGACCGTTCCAATTTTTGAACTACTTCAAAATATTGTCAAGGTATGTACTCATTGAAAAAAACTTATCAAGCGTCTTGATCTATCTCTATAGATCTTGATGCTTAATATGTAAGCAGCTTCACTGAGGTCTTTCTTTGAAAAACTTCTTTCAAAACACTCCTTTATGCTTTGCAGAATAATTCTACATTATTTCCGATCAACAATATGTCATTCACATATACTTATCAGAAATGTTGTAGTGCTCCCACTCACTTTCTTGTAAATACAGGCTTCCCAGCAAGTCTGTATAAAACTATATGCTTTGATCATCTCATCAAAGCGCATATTCCAACTTCGAGATGCTTGCACCAGTCCATAGATGGATCGCTGGAGCTTGCACATTTTGTTAGCACCTTTAGGATTGACAAAACCTTCTGGTTGTATCATATACAACTCTTCTTTAATAAATCCATTAAGGAATGCAGTTTTGTTTATTCATTTGCCGGATTTCATAAACTGCGGCAATTGCTAACATGATTCGGACAGACTTAAGCATAGATACGAGTGAGAAACTCTCATCATAGTCAACACCTTGAACTTGTAAAAAACCTTTTGCGACAATTCTAGCTTTGTAGATAGTAACTCTACTATCAACGTCCGTCTTCCTCTTGAAGATCCATTTAATCTCAATGGCTCGCCAATCATTGGGCAAGTCAATTAAAGTCCATACTTTGTTCTCATACATGGATCTCATCTCAGATTTCATGGCCTCAAGCCATTTCGCGGAATCTGGGCTCATCATCGCTTCCTCATAGTTCGTAGGCTCGTCATGGTCAAGTAACATGACCTCCAGAACTGGATTACCATACCACTCTGGTGCGGATCTCACTCTATTTTTTCCTATGAGGTTCGGTAGTAACTTGATCTGAAGTTACATGATCATCATCATTAGCTTCCTCACTAATCGGTCTAGTAGTCACAGGAACAGATTTCTGTGATGAACTACTTTCCAATAAGGGAGCAGGTACAGCTACCTCATCAAGTTCTACTTTCCTCCCACTCACTTCTTTCGAGAGAAATTCCTTCTCTAGAAAGGATCCATTCAAAGCAACGAATATCTTGCCTTCAGATCTGTGATAGAAGTATCCTATGAAGACGCACTTCTCCGATTTGGGTTTGAGCTTATCAGGTTGAAACTTTTTCACATAAGCATTGCAACCTCAAACTTTAAGAAATGACAGCTTAGGTTTCTTGCCAAACCATAGTTCATACGGTGTCATTTCAATGGATTTAGATGGTGCCCTATTTAACGTGAATGCAGCTGTCTCTAATGCATAACCCCAAAACGATAATGGTAGATCGGTAACAGACATCATAGATCGCACCATATCTAATAAAGTATGGTTATGATGTTCGGACACACCATTACATTGTGGTGTTCCAGGTGGCGTGAGTAGTGAAACTATTTCACATTGTTTTTAACTGAAGGCCAAACTCGTAACTCAAATACTCTTCTCTACGATCAGATCGTAGAAACTTTATTTTCTTGTTACGATTATTTTTCACTTCACTCTGAAATTCTTTGAACTTTTCAAATGTTTCAGACTTATGTTTCATCAAGTAGATATACTCATATCTGCTCAAATCATCTGTGAAGATCAGAAAATAATGATACTTGTCGCGAGCCTCAATATTCATCGGACCACATACATCAGTATGTATGATTTCCAACAAATTTGTTGCTCGCTCCATTGTTCCGAAGAACAGAGTCCTAGTCATCTTGCCCATGAGGCATGGTTCGCAAGCATCAACTGATTCATAATCAAGTGATTCCAAAAGCCCATCAGCATGGAGTTTCTTCATGCGCTTTACACCAATATGACCTAAACGGTAGTGCCACAAATAAGTTGCACTATCATTATTAACTTTGCATCTTTTGGTTTCAATATTATGATTATGTGTATCACTATGATCGAGATCCAACGAACTATTTTCATTGGGTGTGTAACCATATAAGGTTTTATTCATGTAAACAGAACAACAATTTATTCTCTTACTTAAATGAGTAATCGTATTACAATAAACATGATCAAATAATATTCATGCTCAACGCAAACACCAAATAACACTTATTTAGGTTCAACACTAATCCCGAAATTATAGGGAGTGTGCGATGATGATCATATCAATCTTGGAACCACTTCCAACATACATCGTCACTTCACCCTTAACTAGTCTCTGTTTATTCTGCAACTCCCGTTTCGAGTTACTAATCTTAGCAACTGAACTAGTATCAAATACTGAGGGGTTGCTATAAACACTAGTAAAGTACACATCAATAACATGTATATCAAATATACTTATTTTCACTTTGCCATCCTTCTTATCCGCCAATCACTTGGGGTAGTTCCGCTTCCAGTGACCAGTCCCTTTGCAGTAGAAGCACTTAGTCTTAGGCTTAGGACCAGACTTGGGCTTCTTCACTTGAGCAGCAACTTGCTTGCTGTTCTTCTTGAAGTTCCCCTTCTTCCCTCTGCCCTTTTCTTGAAACTAGTGGTCTTGTCTACCATCAACACTTGATGTTTTTCTCGATTTCTACCTTCGTCAATTTCAGCATTACGAAGAGCTTGGGAATCGTTTCCGTTATCCCTTGCATATTATAGTTCATCACGAAGTTCTACTAACTTGGTGATGGTGACTAGAGAATTCTGTCAATCACTATCTTATCTGGAAGATTAACTCCCACTTGATTCAAGCGATTGTAGTACCCAGACAATCTGAGCACATGCTCACTAGTTGAGCGATTCTCCTCCATCTTTTAGCTATAGAACTTGTTGGAGACTTCATATCTCTCAACTCGGGTATTTGCTTGAAATATTAACTTCAACTCCTGGAACATCTTATATGGTCCATGACGTTCAAAACGTCTTTGAAGTCCCGATTCTAAGCCATTTAAGCATGGTGCACTAAACTATCAAGTAGTCATCATATTGAGCTAGCCAAACGTTCATAACGTCTGCATCTGCTCCTGCAATAGGTCTATCACCTAGCGGTGCATCAAGGACATAATTCTTCTGTGCAGCAATGAGGATAAACCTTAGATCATGGATCCAATCCGCATCATTGCTACTAACATCTTTCAACACAATTTTCTCTAGGAACATATCAAAAATAAAACAGGGGAGCTAAACGCGAGCTATTGATCTACAACATAGATATGCTAATACTACCAGGACTAAGTTCATGATAAATTAAAGTTCAATTAATCATATTACTTAAGAACTCCCACTTAGACAGACATCCCTCTAATCCTCTAAGTGATCACGTGATCCAAATCAACTAAATCATGTCCGATCATCACGTGAGATGAAGTAGTTTCATTGGTGAACATCACTATGTCAATCATATCTACTATATGATTCACGCTCGACCTTTCGGTCTCTGTGTTCCGAGGCCATATCTGTATATGCTTGGCTCGTCAAGTATAACCTGAGTATTCTGCGTGTGCAACTGTTTTGCACCCGTTGTATTTGAACGTAGAGCCTATCACACCCGATCATCATGTGGTGTCTCAGCACGAAGAACTTTCGCAATGGTGCATACTCAGGGAGAACACTTCTTGATAATTAGTGAGATGTCATCTTAAAATGCTACCGTCAATCAAAGCAAGATAAGATGCATAAAAGATAAACATCACATGCAATCAATATAAGTGATATGATATGGCCATCATCATCTTGTGCTTGTGATCTCCATCTTCGAAGCACCGTCGTGATCACCATCATCACCGGTGCGACACCTTGATCACCATCGTAGCATCGTTGTCGTCTCGCCAATCTTATGCTTCCACGACTATCGCTACCGCTTAGTGATAAAGTAAAGCATTACAGCGCAATTGCATTGCATACAATAAAGCGACAACCATATGGCTCCTGCCAGTTGCCGATAACTTGGTTACAAAACATGATCATCTCATACAATAAAATTTAGCATCATGTCTTGACCATATCACATCACAACATGCCCTGCAAAAACAAGTTAGACGTCCTCTACTTTGTTGTTGCAAGTTTTACGTGGCTGCTACGGGCTTAAGTAAGAACCAATCTTACCTACGCATCAAAACCACAATGATAGTTTGTCAAGTTGGTGCTGTTTTAACCTTCGCAAGGACCGGGCGTAGCCACACTCGGTTCAACTAAAGTTGGAGAAACTGTCACCCGCTAGCCACCTTTGTGCAAAGCACGTCGGGAGAACCGGTCTCGCATAAGCGTACGCGTAATGTCGGTCCGGGCCGCTTCGTTCAACAATACCGCCAAACCAAAGTATGACATGCTGGTAAGCAGTATGACTTATATCGCCCACAACTCACTTGTGTTCTACTCGTGCATATAACATCAACACATAAAACCTAGGCTCGGATGCCACTGTTGGGGAACGTAGTAATTTCAAAAAAATTCCTACGCACACGCAAGATCATGGTGATGCATAGCAACGAGAGGAGAGTGTGATCTACGTACCCTTGTAGACCGACAGCGGAAGCGTTATGACAACGCGGTTGATGTAGTCGTATGTCTTCACGGCCCGACCGATCAAGCACCGAAACTACGGCACCTCCAAGTTCTAGCACACGTTCAGCTCGATGACGATCCCCGGACTCTGATCCAGCAAAGTGTCGGGGAAGAGTTCCGTCAGCACGACGGCGTGGTGATGATCTTGATGTTCAACTGTTGCAGGGCTTCGCCTAAGCACCACTAAAATATTATCGAGGTATATGGTGGAAGGGGGCACCGCACACGGCTAAGAATATGATCACGTGGATCAACTTGTGTGTCTATGGGGTGCCCCCTGCCCCCGTATATAAAGGAGTGGAGGAGGGGAGGGCCGGCCCTCTCTATGGCGCGCCCTAGGGGAGTCCTACTCCCACTAGGAGTAGGATTCCCCCTTTCCTAGTCCAACTAGGAGTCCTTCCATGTAGTAGGAGTAGGAGACAAGGAAGGGGAAGAGGGAAGAGAAGGAAGGAGGGGGCGCAGCCCCTTCCCCTAGTCCAATTCGGACTAGGCCTTGGGGGGCGCGCGGTCTGCCTCTCCCTCTCCCCTAAAGCCCAATAAGGCCCATATACTTCTTCTCCCGTATTCCCGTAACTCCCCGGTACTCCAAAAAATACCCGAACCACTCGGAACCTTTCCGATGTCCGAATATAGTCGTACAATATATCGATCTTTACGTCTCGACCATTTCGAGACTCCTCGTCATGTCCCCGATCTCATCCAGGACTCCGAACTCCTACGGTACATCAAAACTCATAAACTCATAATATAACTGTCATCGAAACCTTAAGCGTGCGGACCCTACGGGTTCGAGAACAATGTAGACATGACCGAGACACGTCTCCGATCAATAACCAATAGCGGAACCTGGATGCTCATATTGGCTCCTACATATTCTACGAAGATCTTTATCGGTCAGACCGCATAACAACATACGTTGTTCCCTTTGTCATCGGTATGTTACTTGCCCGAGATTCGATCATCGGTATCTCAATACCTAGTTCAATCTCGTTACCGGCAAGTCTCTTTACTCGTTTCATAATACATCATCTCGCAACTAACTCATTAGTTGCAATGCTTGCAAGGCTTATGTGATGTGCATTACCGAGAGGGCCCAGAGATACCTCTCCGACAATCGGAGTGACAAATCCTAATCTCGAAATACGCCAACCCAACATGTACCTTTGGAGACACCTGTAGAGCTCCTTTATAATCACCCAGTTACGTTGTGACGTTTGGTAGCACACAAAGTGTTCCTCCGGCAAACGGGAGTTGCATAATCTCATAGTCATAGGAACATGTATAAGTCATGAAGAAAGCAATAGCAACATACTAAACGATCGGGTGCTAAGCTAATGGAATGGGTCATGTCAATCACATCATTCTTCTAATGATGTGATCCCGTTAATCAAATAACAACTCTTTTGTTCATGGTTAGGAAACATAACCATCTTCGATTAACGAGCTAGTCAAGTAGAGGCATACTAGTGACACTCTGTTTGTCTATGTATTCACACATGTATTATGTTTCCGGTTAATACAATTCTAGCATGAATAATAAACATTTATCATGATAAAAGGAAATAAATAATAACTTTATTATTGCCTCTAGGGCATATTTCCTTCACCAGCTCCTATTCTTCATCGCGCGACACCGACGAGCATGAAGACTTGGACGACACTACAGCAGGCCCTTCCACGACAAACGACCCCAATAACGTTGGCGCTCCTTCATCAACTTGATATTCTTCAGGGGTGTTAGTCCTTATTTTTGATCATTTTGGTCATTCGATGACAAAGGGGGAGAATTTTGAGTTAGTCTTCAAGCGGGTTTGTGTATATGGGCGTTTTTTTGCTAAGTTACAACTCTCGTTCTTCTGAAACTTTATTGGATCGAGTTGTAAAATTAAACTCGATGGTGCTCTGATACTTTTGATGTGTTTTTCTGCATGCTTATTTCTCATATATGTTAATGCACGCATGGTGAATTACATCAGTCACCATATTTCATCATGCATTCCAAATTCTTCATTGTGATATGTCAAATACGTGTATGAATTACAAGATATAGGGGGAGATCTCCATGATTCAACTCTTCAAGTGTGCATTGCTTCAAATGCAAATTCCTCACTATGCACATCTTCAGGGGGAGTTCTTCTATATCTTGCAATCAAATTCCTCAATATCAGTATTCACACTTCATATGTTTATCCCCGTTGAAAACTTAACCTATATTTTCATCAATCACCAAAAAGGGGGAGATTGTAAGTGCATCTAGTGCCCCTTAGTGATTTTGGTGTATTGAAGACTTATAGGTTAAGGGACTAATATATTTGTGAGTGTACACAGGTCTATAAATCTATGAGGAGTTTGATATTTACAGAGAAAGTCGACCCCTAAAAATTTTCTTCGACTGAAGACTTTGAAAGTGAATAGATTGGTGTGACCTTGAAGACTTGGCATTCATTCGAGGAACATGAAGCGTGAAGACT
Organism: Triticum urartu; assembly: GCF_056163025.1. NCBI lineage: Eukaryota > Viridiplantae > Streptophyta > Magnoliopsida > Poales > Poaceae > Triticum > Triticum urartu. The sequence continues at coordinate 576,419,004 of NC_141879.1, forward strand.
TTTTGTTTTCGTAGTTTCTTTTTCTCTTTCTTGAGTCATAGGAAACACCGTACTGTTAAAGGGGGTCGAGGAAATACTAAGGAAAAATTTCCATGTGATGCTCAACTCAAAATCCTACACCTACCAATCCCTTCGAGTGAAGCCATTGGAAATCTCATACAGTTCAGTCATATTCTTCAGTGACAGAGACGAAGTTCTTCTTGTCTCTGAGGAATTTGTTCTGACTGAGGAGTTAGGAATTTGCTAGTGCGGATTGCCTACACAGTGAGGAACATGATAGCCCTGAGGAATTTGATTCTCACAATTCTGACCGTTGTTGTGCTATGCGCCAGCTTTCCCAGAATATCTACCCACCTAACGGTCATATCATTGAAGGGCATTTATGTCTTATCATGTCAGGCTGCTCCCTAGGCTATAAATAGCCGCCCCCTACAACCACTAGCCGGTGGGCTGCTCCGAGAGAAACTGACACTTGTCATTTGAGAGCATCCCATCCTCCGAGGACTTTGAGTGAAAATTATCAAGTGAGGAAAACCCAAACCCAAACACCTTCAAACCCCAAGTGATTGAGCATCACTGAAGAGATTGATCCTGCGTGGATCCGACGCTTGTTACCTTTGAAGACTATGCTTCTTCCAGACGGTTAGGCGTCAAGGTCTAGAGCATCCAAGAGAAATTGTGGATCACCGAGTGACCAAGTTTGTGAAGGTTCGGAAGTCACCTGAAGACTTACCACGAGTGATTGGGCGAGGTCTGTGTGACCTTAGCTCAAGGAGAATACGGTGAGGACTGTGTGTCCGAGACTATGTGTCTTCAGGCTTAAATACCTAGCCGCTCCAACCAGTTGTACAACTGAGACAACAGTTGGAACTGGTCTACCAAATCATTGTCTTCACCAAGCTCACTGGTTCTATTTCCTCAACTCTTTCATTTCCTCATATCTGTGTTTGAAGACTTTGACTGAAGACTTTCTCAATTTCCTCAGTTCAATTTCTTCAGTCGGTTTGTCTTCATCCTGTGTTATCCTGTGCTTACGCTTTCTGTATTCTATGTGTGTCTTCATTTCATCATGATGACTATGCTTGTGTTTTGTTATGTTTACTTTTGAGTACTTATTCCGCTGCTAGTAGTTCTTCGCTAAGGAATTACCTCTCCTGCTAATTCCTCGATGAAGAATTCATAAAAATCGCCTATTCACCCCCCCCCCCTCTAGTTGATATAATGCACTTTCACGACTGAGGGGGAAGACCGGTAGACGACAAGCGTGGCGGTGAGACTCTCCTTTCAAGAACCTTTGAAGGGGTTCATGAACCAAAAGGAAGCGATGGAGGAGAGGAAGCACCAAGAGCAGGAGGAGCAAATGAAGGCCTACATGGATATACAAAAGAAGAAGCTCGAGATCGAGGAGAACATCCAAAAGAAGAAGGTTGAGATCGAGGCAAGCATCACAAAGACAAAAGCAAACGAGGTGAAGCCCTCTCTAATGGTGAAGGAAGTGGAGATCATGACAATCGATTTTTTTCAAAAAGGAGGATGACCCCCGGCCTCTGAATTAGGGTGATGCATACAACCATTTTATTAATTATTCATCAAGACCTTACAAATAAATACATCAATAAGTCTGAAGCCACCTAATTCTTTGGCAACAACAGCCGCTACCCTATCAAATGGTGAAGGGGTGCACATGATCAGGGCCACCTGCCCTGACCTCACACCAATGCCCAACATCAAAACCGGAGGCCCCAACCAAGCCGTCCAACGGCGGGTCGAGGGAACAAACCAGTCTCAGGGGGCACCGCATGCGCACGCTCCAGAGGCTGCCGCCACCATCTTCCGTCGCCCTTCTCCGACCCTTACTGCCCAACCGAAGAGCGGACGGCTAATGTGTTCCACTTATTGAACAGGGTCTATGGTCTGTCCGTGTTATGTATCCTTAAATGATATAGGGTTAGATGTTAAATGGGGGTTCTTATGTCCCATAAAAATGGTTTGTTATGTCAGAATCTGAAAGAAACTAATTCTGTATGGAGAAACAAAAAATCCCTCTTCAGAATTGGTATCAACGTATTGACCTTGCCAGGCCTACCGTCAACGGCACCATCTCCCTACGCATGTCGATCGTCCCGCATCCATCGTCGAGACCCTGCAGCACCACGCCACCGAGACTCCACGTTGTCGATGCGTCACAAGCAACACTGCTCCACGAAAGAAACAGTCCACCGGTCCCTCAAGTCGATGAACATCTTCAAGAATGACGCGCCCACGAGAGGAATGACTAAGCGCCGCCATCATCCGATCAACCGATCAAGGGTTTCCCCTGGAGGTAGCGGAAGGAAGTGTGTGAAGGAAATATGCCCTAGAGGCAATAATAAAGTTATTATTTATTTCCTTATATCATGATAAATGTTTATTATGCATGTTAGAATTGTATTAACCAGAAACATAATACATGTGTGAATACATAGACAAACAGAGTGTCACTAGTATGCCTCTACTTGACTAGATCGTTAATCAAAGATGGTTATGTTTCCTAGCCATAGACAAAGAGTTGTCATTTAATTAACGGGATCACATCATTAGGAGAATGATGTGATTGACTTGACCCATTCCGTTAGGTTAGCACTTGATCGTTTAGTTTGTTGCTATTGCTTTCTTCATGACTTATACATGTTCCTATGACTATGAGATTAAGCAACTCCCGTTTGCCGGAGGAACACTTTGTGTGCTACCAAACATCACAATGTAACTGGGTGATTATAAAGGTGCTCTATAGGTGTCTCCAAAGGTACTTGTTGGGTTGGCGTATTTCGAGATTAGGATTTGTCACTCTGATTGTCAGAGAGGTATCTCTGGGCCCACTCGGTAATGCACATCACTATAAGCCTTGCAAGCAATGCAACTAATGAGTTAGTTGCAGGATGATGTATTACGGAACGAGTAAAGAGACTTGCCAGTAACGAGATTGAACTAGGTATTGAGATACCGACGATCGAATCTCGGGCAAGTAACATACCGATGACAAAGGGAACAACGTATGTTGTTATGCGGTTTCACCGATAAAGATCTTCGTAGAATATGTAGGTGCCAATATGAGCATCCAGGTTCCGCTATTGGTTATTGACCGGAGACGTGTCTCGGTCATGTCTACATAGTTCTCGAACCCGTAGGGTCCGCACGCTTAAAGTTAGATGATAGTTATATTATGAGTTTATATGTTTTGATGTACCGAAGGTAGTTTGGAGTCCCGGATGTGATCAAAGACATGACGAGGAGTCTCGAAATGGTCGAGACGTAAAGATCGATATATTGGACGACTATGTTTGGACACCGGAAAGGTTTCGGAAGGTTTCGGACATTTATCGGAGTACCGGGGGTTACCGGACCCCCTCTGGGAACTAATGGGCCTTGTTGGGCCTTAGTGGAGAGAGAGAGGGGCCGGCTAGGGCAAGAGGCACGCCCCCTCCCCTTGAGTCCGAATAGGACAAGGAACGGGGGGTAGCGCCCCCCTTGCCTTTCCCCTCTCCCACTCCTTCCTTCCCCCTCCTTGTTGGACTAGTAAAGGGAGGGGCAAACCTACTTGGAGTAGGTTTCCCCCTCCTAGGGCGCGCCACCCCCTTGGCCAGCCCTCTCCTTCTCCCCCCTTTATATACGGAGGAGGGGGCATCCCATAGACACAACAATTGATCTCTTGATCTCTTAGCCGTGTGCGGTGCCCCCCTCCACCATAAGCCACCTCGATCATATCATAGCGGTGCTTAGGCGAAGCCCTGCGTCGGTAGAACATCATCATCGTCACCACGCCGTCATGCTGACGAAACTCTCCCTCAACACTCGGCTGGATCGGAGTTCGAGGGACGTCATCGAGTTGAACGTGTGCAGAACTCGAAGGTGTCGTGCGTTCGGTACTTGATCGGTTGGATCGTGAAGACGTACGACTACATCAACCGCGTTGTGCTAACGCTTCCGCTTTCGGTCTACTAGGGTACGTGGACACATTCTCCCCACTCGTTGCTATGCATCACCATGTTCTTGCATGTGCATAGGATTTTTTTTTAAATTACTACGTTCCCCAACAGTGGCATCTGAACCAGGTTTTATGCGTAGATGTCATATGCACGAGTAGAACACAAGTGAGTTGTGGGCGATACAAGTCATAGTGCTTACCAGCATGTCATACTTTGGTTCGGCGGTATTGTTGGATGAAGCGGCCCTGACCAACATTACGCGTACGCTTACGCGAGACTGGTTCTACTGACGTGCTTTGCACACAAGTGGCTGGCGGGTGTCAGTTTCTCCAACTTTAGTTGAACCAAGTGTGGCTATGCCCGGTCCTTGAGAAGGTTAAAACAGCACTAACTTGACGAACTATCGCTGTGGTTTTGATGCGTAGGTAAGAACGGTTTTTGCTCAGCCCGTAGCAGCCACGTAAAACTCTGCAACAACAAAGTAGAGGACGTCTAACTTATTGTATGCAATGCAGTCGCCCTGTAATGCTTTACTTTATCACTAAGCGGTAGCGATAGTGAAGGAAATATGCCCTAGAGGCAATAATAAAGTTATTATTTATTTCCTTATTTCATGATAAATGTTTATTATTCATGCTAGAATTGTATTAACTGGAAACATAATACATGTGTGAATACATAGACAAACAGAGTGTCACTAGTATGCCTCTACTTGACTAGCTCATTAATCAAAGATGGTTATGTTTCCTAACCATAGACAAAGAGTTGTTATTTGATTAATGGGATCACATCATTAGATGAATGATCTGATTGACATGACCCATTCCATTAGCTTAGCACCCAATCATTTAGTATGTTGCTATTGCTTTCTTCATGACTTATACATGTTCCTATGACTATGAGATTATGCAACTCGCGTTTGCCGGAGGAACACTTTGTGTGCTACCAAACGTCACAACATAACTGGATGATTATAAAGGTGCTCTATAGGTGTCTCCAAAGGTACATGTTGGGTTGGCGTATTTCGAGATTAGGATTTGTCACTCCGATTGTCGGAGAGGTATCTCTGGGCCCTCTCGGTAATGCACATCACATAAGCCTTGCAAGCATTGCAACTAATGAGTTAGTTGTTAGATGATGTATTACGGAACGAGTAAAGAGACTTGCCGGTAACGAGATTGAACTAGGTATTGAGATACCGACGATCGAATCTCGGGAAATTAACATACCGATGACAAAGGGAACAAACGTATGTTGTTATGCGGTCTGACCGATAAAAGATCTTCGTAGAATATGTAGGAGCCAATATGAGCATCCAGGTTCCGCTATTGGTTATTGACCGGAGACGTGTCTCGGTCATGTCTACATTGTTCTCGAACCCGTAGGGTCCGCACGCTTAAGGTTTCGATGACAGTTATATTATGAGTTTATGCATTTTGATGTACCGAAGTTTGTTCGGAGTCCCGGATGTGATCACGGACATGACAAGGAGTCTCGAAATGGTCGAGACATAAAGATTGATATATTGGAAGCCTATATTTGGATATCGGAAGTGTTCCGGGTGAAATCGGGATTTTACCGGAGTACCGGGAGGTTACTGGAACCCCCCGGGAGGTATATGGGCCTTAGTGGGCTTTAGTGGAAGAGAGGAGAGGTGGCTAGGGCTTGGCCGCGCGCCCCTCCCCCCCTAGTCCGAATAGGACAAGGAGAGGGGGCGGCGCCCCCCTTCCTTCTCTCTCTCCTCTTTCCCCCTCCCGAATCCTATTCCAACTAGGAAAGGGGGGAATCCTACTCCCGGTGGGAGTAGGACTCCTCCTGGCACGCCCTCCTCCTGGCCGGCCGCACCCCCTACTTGATCCTTTATATACGGGGGCAGGGGTCACCCCTAGATAGACAAGTTGATCCACGTGATCATATTCTTAGCCGTGTGCGGTGCCCCCTTCCACCATAATCCTCGATAATATTGTAACGGTGCTTAGGCAAAGCCCTGCGACGGTAGTACATCAAGATCGTCACCACGCCGTCGTGCTGACGGAACTCTTCCCCGACGCTTTGCTGGATCAGAGTCCGGGGATCGTCATCGAGCTGAACGTGTGCTAAAACTCGGAGGTGCCGTAGTTTCGGTGCTTGATCGGTCGGGCCGTGAAGACGTACGACTACATCAACCGCGTTGTGCTAACGCTTCCGCTGTCGGTCTACAAGGGTACGTAGATCACACTCTCCCCTCTCGTTGCTATGCATCACCATGATCTTGCGTGTGCGTTGGAAAACTTTTGAAATTACTACGTTCCCCAACAGTGGCATCCGAGCCTAGGTTTTATGTGTTGATGTTATATGCACGAGTAGAACACAAGTGAGTTGTGGGCGAAATAAGTCATACTGCTTACCAGCATGTCATACTTTGGTTCGGCGGTATTGTTGGACGAAGCGGCCCGGACCGACATTACGCGTACGCTTACGCGAGACCGGTTCTCCCGACGTGCTTTGCACAAAGGTGGCTAGCGGGTTACAGTTTCTCCAACTTTAGTTGAACCGAGTGTGGCTACGCCCGGTCCTTGCGAAGGTTAAAACAGCACCAACTTGACAAACTATCGTTGTGGTTTTGATGCGTAGGTAAGATTGGTTCTTGCTTAAGCCCATAGCAGCCACGTAAAACTTGCAACAAACAAAGTAGAGGACGTCTAACTTGTTTTTGCAGGGCATGTTGTGATGTGATATGGTCAAGACATGGTGCTAAATTTTATTGTATGAGATGATCATGTTTTGTAACCAAGTTATCGGCAACTGGCAGGAGCCATATGGTTGTCGCTTTATTGTATGCAATGCAATTGCGCTGTAATGCTTTACTTTTTCACTAAGCGGTAGCGATAGTCGTGGAAGCATAAGATTGGCGAGACGACAACGATGCTACGATGGTGATGAAGGTGTCGCGCCGGTGACGATGGTGATCACGACGGTGCTTCGAAGATGGAGATCACAAGCAGAAGATGATGATGGCCATATCATATCACTTATATTGATTGCATGTGATGTTTATCTTTTATGCATCTTATCTTGCTTTGATTGACGGTAGCATTATAAGATGATCTCTCACTAATTATCAAGAAGTGTTCTCCCTGAGTATGCACCGTTGCGAAAGTTCTTCGTGCTGAGACACCACGTGATGATCGGGTGTGATAGGCTCTACGTTCAAATACAACGGGTGCAAAACAGTTGCACACGCAAAATACTCAGGTTATACTTGACGAGCCAAGCATATACAGATATGGCCTCAGAACACGGAGACCAAAAGGTTGAGCGTGAATCATATAGTAGATATGATCAACATAATGATGTTCACCAATGAAACTACTCCATCTCACGTGATGATCGGACATGGTTTAGTTGATTTGGATCACGTAATCACTTAGAGGATTAGAGGGATGTCTATCTAAGTGGGAGTTCTTAAGTAATATGATTAATTGAACTTTAATTTATCATGAACTTAGTCCTGGTAGTATTAGCATATCTATGTTGTAGATCAATAGCTCGCGTTGTTGCTTTCATAGGTTTATTTTGATATGTTCCTAGAGAAAATTGTGTTGAAAGATGTTAGTGGCAATGATGCGGATTGGATCTGTGATCTGAGGTTTATCCTCATTGCTGCACAGAAGAATTATGTCCTTGATGCACCGCTAGGTGATAGACCTATTGCAGGAGCAGATGTAGACGTTATGAACGTTTGGCTAGCTCAATATGATGACTACTTGATAGTTTAGTGCACCATGCTTAATGGCTTAGAATCGGGACTTCAAAGACGTTTTGAACGTCATGGACCATATGAGATGTTCCAGGAGTTGAAGTTAATATTTCAAGCAAATACCCGAGTTGAGAGATATGAAGTCTCCAACAAGTTCTATAGCTAAAAGATGGAGGAGAATCGCTCAACTAGTGAGCATGTGCTCAGATTGTCTGGGTACTACAATTGCTTGAATCAAGTAGGAGTTAATCTTCCAGATAAAATAGTGATTGACAGAATTCTCTAGTCACCATCACCAAGTTAGTAGAACTTCGTGATGAACCATGATATGCAAGGGATAACGGAAACAATTCCCAAGCTCTTCATAATGCTGAAATTGACGAAGGTAGAAATCGAGAAAAACATCAAGTGTTGATGGTTGACAAGATCACTAGTTTCAAGAAAAGGGCAAAGGGAAGAAAGGGGAACTTCAAGAAGAACGGCAAACAAGTTGCTGCTCAAGTGAAGAAGCCCAAGTCTGGTCCTAAGCCTAAGACTAAGTGTTTCTACTGCAAAGGGACTGGTCACTGGAAGCGGAACTACCCCAAGTGATTGGCAGATAAGAAGGATGGCAAAGTGAACATAAGTATATTTAATATACATGTTATTGATGTGTACTTTACTAGTGTTTATAGCAACCCCTCAGTATTTTATACTAGTTCAGTTGCTAAGATTACTAACTCGAAACGGGAGTTGCAGAATAAACAGAGACTAGTTAAGGGTGAAGTGACGATGTGTGTTGGAAGTGGTTCCAAGATTGATATGATCATCATCGCACACTCCCTATACTTTCGGGATTAGTGTTGAACCTGAATAAGTATTATTTGGTGTTTGCGTTGAGCATGAATATGATTTGATCATGTCTATTGTAATACGGTTATTCATTTAAGTAAGAGAATAAATTGTTGTTCTGTTTACATGAATAAAACCTTATATGGTTACACACCCAATGAAAATAGTTCGTTGGATCTCGATCGTACTGATACACATAATCATAATATTGAAACCAAAAGATGCAAAGTTAATAATGATAGTGCAACTTATTTGTGGCACTGTCGTTTAGGTCATATTGGTGTAAAGTGCATGAAGAAACTCCATGCTAATGGGTTTTTGGAATCACTTGATTATGAATCAGTTGATGCTTGCGAACCATGCCTCATGGGCAAGATGACTAAAATGCCGTTCTCCGGAACTATGGAGCGAGCAACTGACTTATTGGAAATAATACATACTGATGTATGAGATCCGATGAGTGTTAAGGCTCGTGGCGGGTATCATTATTTTCTGACCTTCACATATGATTTGAGCAGATATGGGTATATCTACTTAATGAAACACAAGTCTGAAATACTTGAAAAGTTCAAAGAATTTCAGAGTGAAGTGGAGAATCATCGTAACAAGAAAATAAAAGTTTCTATGATATGATCGCAGAGGTAAAATATTTGAGTTACGAGTCTGGCCTTCAGTTAAAACAATGTGAAATAGTTTCACTACTCACGCCACCTGGAACACCACAGCATAATGGTGTGTCCAAACATCATAACCATACTTTATTAGATATGGTGCGATCTATGATGTCTCTTACCGATCTACCACTATCGTTTTGGGGTTATGCATTAAAGACAGCTGCATTCACGTTTAAAAGGGCACCATCTAAGTCCGTTGAGATGACACAATCTGAACTGTGATTTGGCAAGAAACCAAAGTTGTCATTTCTTAAAGTTTGGGATTGTGATGCTTATATGAAAAAGTTTCATCCTGATAAGCTCAAACCCAAATCGGAGAAATATGTCTTCATAGGATACCCAAAGGAGACTATTGGGTACACCTTCTATCACAGATCCGAAGGCAAGACATTCGTTGCTAAGAATGGATCCTTTCTAGAGAAGGAGTTTCTCTTGAAAGAAGTGAGTGGGAGGAAAGTAGAACTTGATAAGGTAATTGTACCTTCTCCCTTATTGAAAAGTAGTTCATCACAAGAAATCTGTTCCTGTGACTACTACACCAATTAGTGAGGAAGACTAATGATGATGATAATGTAACTTCAGATCAAGTTAATACCGAATCTCGTAGGTAAACCAGAGTGAGATCCGCACCAAAGTGGTACGGTAATCCTGTTCTGGAAGTCATGTTACTAGACCATGACGAACTTGCGAACTATGAGGAAGCGATGATGAGCCTAGATTCCGCGAAATGGCTTGAGGCCATGAAATCTGAGATGAGATCCATGTATGAGAACAAAGTATGGACTTTGATTGACTTGCCCAATGATTGGCGAGCCATTGAGATTAAATGGATCTTCAAGAGGAAGACGGACGTTGATAGTAGTGTTACTATCTACAAAGCTAGAATTGTCGCAAAAAGGTTTTCGACAAGTTCAAGGTGTTGACTATGATGAGAGTTTCTCACTCGTATCTATGCTTAAGTCTGTCCGAATCATGTTAGCAATTGCCGCATTTTATGAAATCCAGCAAATGGATGTCAAAACTGCATTCCTGAATGGATTTCTGGAAGAAGAGTTGTATATGATGCAGCCGGAAGGTTTTGTCGATCCAAAAGGAGCTAACAAAGTGTGCAAGCTCCAGCGATCCATTTATGAACTGGTGCAAGCCTCTCGGAGTTGGAATAAACGCTTTGATAGTATGATCAAAGCATATAGTTTTATACAGACTTGCGGTGAAGCCTGTATTTACAAGAAAGTGAGTGGGAGCACTACAGCATTTCTGATAAGTATATGTGAATGACATATTGTTGATCGGAAATAATGTAGAATTATTCTGCAAAGCATAAAGGAGTGTTTTGAAAGAAGTTTTTCAAAGAAAGACCTCAGTGAAGCTGCTTACATATTAAGCATCAAGATCTATAGAGATAGATCAAGACGCTTGATAAGTTTTTTTCAATGAGTACATACCTTGACAAGATTTTGAAGTAGTTCAAAAATTGGAACGGTCAAAGAAAGAGTTCTTGCCTGTGTTACAAGGTGTGAAATTGAGTAAGACTCAAAACCCGACCACGGCAGAAGATAGAAAGAGAATGAAAGTCATTCCCTATGCCTCAGCCATAGGTTCTATAAAGTATGCCATGCTGTGTACCAGATCTATTGTATACCCTACACTGATTTTGGCAAGGGAGTACAATAGTGATCTAGGAGTAGATCACTGGACAGCGGTCAAAATTATCCTTAGTTGAATAAGGATATGTTTCTCGATTATGGAGGTGACAAAAGGTTCGTCGTAAAGGGTTACGTCGATGCAAGTTTTGACACTAATCTAGATGACTCTAAGTCTCAATCTAGATACATATTGAAAGTGGGAGCAATTAGCTAGAGTAGCTCCGAGCAGAGTATTGTTGACATAGAAATTTGCAAAATACATATGGATCTGAATGTGGCAGACCCGTTGACTAAAATTATCTCACAAGCAAAACATGATCACACCTTAGTACTCTTTGGGTATTAATCACATAGCGATATGAACTAGATTACTGAATCTAGTAAACCCTTTGGGTGTTGGTCACATGGCGATGTGAACTATGGGTGTTAATCACATGATGATGTGAACTATCGATGTTAATCACATGGTGATGTGATCTAGATTATTGACTCTAGTGCAAGTAGAAGACTGAAGGAAATATGCCCTAGAGGCAATAATAAAGTTATTATTTATTTCCTTATTTCATGATAAATGTTTATTATTCATGCTAGAATTGTATCAACCGGAAACATAATACATGTGTGAATACATAGACAAACAGAGTGTCACTAGTATGCCTCTACTTGACTAGCTCATTAATCAAAGATGGTTATGTTTCCTAACCATAGACAAAGAGTTGTTATTTGATTAATGGGATCACATCATTAGATGAATGATCTGATTGACATGACCCATTCCATTAGCTTAGCACCCGATCGTTTAGTATGTTGCTATTGCTTTCTTCATGACTTATACATGTTCCTATGACTATGAGATTATGCAACTCCCGTTTGTCGGAGGAACACTTTGTGTGCTACCAAACGTCACAACGTAACTGGGTGATTATAAAGGTTCTCTACAGGTGTCTCCAAAGGTACATGTTGGGTTGGCGTATTTCGAGATTAGGATTTGTCACTCCGATTGTCGGAGAGGTATCTCTGGGCCCTCTCGGTAATGCACATCACATAAGCCTTGCAAGCATTGCAAATAATGAGTTAGTTGTGAGATGATGTATTACGGAACGAGTAAAGAGACTTGACAGTAACGAGATTGAACTAGATATTGAGATACCGACGATCGAATCTCGGGCAAGTAACATACCGATGACAAAGGGAACAAACGTATGTTGTTATGCGGTCTGACCGATAAAAGATCTTCGTAGAATATGTAGGAGCCAATATGAGCATCCAGGTTCCGCTATTGGTTATTGACCGGAGACGTGTCTCGGTCATGTCTACATTGTTCTCGAACCCGTAGGGTCCGCACACTTAAGGTTTCGATGACAGTTATATTATGAGTTTATGCATTTTGATGTACCGAAGTTTGTTTGGAGTCCCGGATGTGATCACAGACATGACGAGGAGTCTCGAAATGGTCGAGACATAAATATTGATATATTGGAAGCCTATATTTGGATATCGGAAGTGTTCCGGGAGAAATCGGGATTTTACCGGAGTACTGGGAGGTTACCGGAACCCCCCGGGAGGTATATGGGCCTTAGTGGGCTTTAGTGGAAGAGAGGAGAGGTGGCCAGGGCTGGGCTGCGTGCCCCTCCCCCCCCTAGTCCGAATAGGACAAGGAGAGGGGGGCGGCGCCCCCCTTCCTTCTCTCTCTCCTCTTTCCCCCTCCCGAATCCTATTCCAACTAGGAAAGGGGGGGATCCTACTCCTGGTGGGAGTAGGACTCCTCCTGGCGCGCCCTCCTCCTTGCCGGCCACACCCCCTCCTTGATCCTTTATAGACGGGGGCAAGGGTCACCCCTAGATACACAAGTTGATCCACGTGATCATATTCTTAGCCGTGTGCGGTGCCCCCTTCCACCATAATCCTCGATAATATTGTAGCGGTGCTTAGGCGAAGCCCTGCGATGGTAGTACATCAAGATCGTCACCACGCCGTCGTGCTGATGGAACTCTTCCCCGACGCTTTGCTGGATTGGAGTCCGGGGATCGTCATCGAGCTGAACGTGTGCTAAAACTCGGAGGTGCCGCAGTTTCGGTGCTTGATCGGTCGGGCCGTGAAGACGTACGACTACATCAACCGCGTTGTGCTAACGCTTCCGCTGTCGGTCTACAAGGGTACGTAGATCACACTCTCCCCTCTCATTGCTATGCATCACCATGATCTTGCGTGTGCGTAGGAAAACTTTTGAAATTACTACGTTCCCCAACAGATAGTCATAGAAGCATAAGTTGGCGAGATGACAACAATGTTATGATGGAGATCAAGGTGTCGCACCGGTGATGATGGTGATCATGACGGTGCTTCGGAGATGGAGATCACAAGCACAAGATGATGATGGACATATCATATCACTTATATTGATTGCATGTGATGTTTATCTTTTATGCATCTTATCTTGCTTTGATTGACGGTAGCATTATAAGATGATCTCTCACTAAATTATCAAGATATAAGTGTTCTCCCTGAGTATGCACCGTTGCGAAAGTTCTTCGTGCTAAGACACCACGTGATGATCGGGTGTGATAGGCTCTACGTTCAAATACAATGGGTGCAAAACAGTTGCACACGCGAAATACTCAGGTTAAACTTGACGAGCCTAGCATATAACAGATATGGCCTCGGAACACTGAGACCAAAAGGTCGAGCGTGAATCATATAGTAGATATGATCAACATAGTGATGTTCACCATTGAAACTACTCCATCTCACGTGATGATCGGACATGGTTTAGTTGATTTGGATCATGTGGACACTTAGAGGATTAGAGGGATGTCTATCTAAGTGGGAGTTCTTAAGTAATATGATTAATTGAACTTAAATTTATCATGAACTTAGTACCTGATAGTTTCTTGCTTGTCTATGTTGATTGTAGATAGATGGCTTGTGTTGTTGTTCCGTTGAATTTTAATGCGTTCCTTGAGAAAGCAAAGTTGAAAGATGATGGTAGCAATTACACGGACTGAGTCCGTAACTTGAGGATTATCCTCATTGCTGCACAGAAGAATTACGTCCTGGAAGCACCGCTGGGTGCCAGGCCTACTGCAGATGCTGCTGACAACGTTAAGAACGTTTGGCAGAGTAAAGCTGATGACTACTCGATAGTTCAGTGTGCCATGCTTTACGGCTTAGAACCGGGACTTCAACGATGTTTTGAACGTCATGGAGCATATGAGATGTTCCAGGAAATGAAGTTAATATTTCAAGAAAATGCCCGGATTGAGAGATATGAAGTCTCCAATAATTTCTATAGCTGCAAAATGGAGGAGAATAGTTCTGTCAGTGAACATATACTCAAAATGTCTGGGTATCATAATCACTTGACTCAACTGGGAGTTAATCTTCCTGTTGATAGTGTCATTGACAGAGTTCTTCAGTCACTGCCACCAAGCTACAAAAGCTTCATGATGAACTATAATATGCAAGGGATGAATAAGACGATTCCCGAGCTCTTCGCGATGCTAAAGGCTGCGGAGGTAGAAATCAAGAAGGAGCATCAAGTGTTGATGGTCAATAAGACCAGTAGTTTCAACAAAAAGGGCAAAGGGAAGAAGAAGGGGAACTTCAAGAAGAACGGAAAACAAGTTGCTGCTCAAGAGAAGAAACCCAAGTCCGGACCTAAGCCTGAGACTGAGTGCTTCTACTGCAAGCAGACTGGTCACTGGAAGTGGAACTGTCCCAAGTATTTGGCGGATAAGAAGGATGGCAAGGTGAACAAAGGTATATGTGATATACATGTTATTGATGTGTACCTTACTAATGCTCGCAGTAGCACCTGGGTATTTGATACTGGTTCTGTTGCTAACATTTGTAACTCGAAACAGGGGCTACGGATTAAGCGAAGATTGGCTAAGGACGAGGTGACGATGCGCGTGGGAAATGGTTCCAAAGTCGATGTGATCGCGGTCGGCACGCTACCTCTACATCTACCTTCAGGATTAGTTTTAGACCTGAATAATTGTTATTTGGTGCCAGCGTTGAGCATGAACATTATATCTGGATCTTGTTTGATGCGAGACGGTTATTCATTTAAATCAGAGAAAAATGGTTGTTCTATTTATATGAGTAATATCTATTATGGTCATGCACCCTTGAAGAGTGGTCTATTTTTGTTAAATCTCGATAGTAGTGATACACATATTCATAATATTGAAGCCAAAAGATGCAGAGTTGATAATGATAGTGCAACTTATTTGTGGCACTGCCGTTTAGGTCATATCGGTGTAAAGCACATGAAGAAACTCCATACTGATGAATTTTTGGAACCACTTGATTATGAATCACTTGGTACTTGAGAACCGTGCCTCATGGGCAAGATGACTAAAACGCGTTCTCCGGAACTATGGAGCAAGCAACAGATTTGTTGGAAATCATACATATAGATGTGTGTGGTCCAATGAATATTGAGGCTCGCGGCGGGTATCGTTATTTTCTCACCTTCACAGATGATTTAAGCAGATATGGGTATATCTACTTAATGAAACATAAGTCTGAAACATCTAAAAAGTTCATAGAATTTCAGAGTGAAGTTGAAAATCATCGTAACAAGAAAATAAATTTTCTACGATCTGATCGTGGAGGAGAATATTTGAGTTACGAGTATGGTCTTCATTTGAAACAATGCGGAATAGTTTTGCAACTCACGCCACCCAGAACACCACAACGTAATGGTGTGTCCTATTGGAAATATGCCCCAGAGGCAATAATAAATTAGTTATTATTATATTTACTTGTTCATGATAATCGTTTATTATCCATGCTAGAATTGTGTTGATAGGAAACTCAGATACATGTGTGGATACATAGACAACACCATGTCCCTAGTAAGCCTCTAGTTAACTAGCTCATTGATCAATAGATGATTACGGTTTCCTGACCATGGACATTGGATGTCATTGATAACGGGATCACATCATTAGGAGAATGATGTGATGGACAAGACCCAATCCTAAGCCTAGCACAAGATCATGTAGTTCGTATGCTAAAGCTTTTCTAATGTCAAGTATCATTTCCTTAGACCATGAGATTGTGCAACTCCCGGACACCGTAGGAGTGCTTTGGGTGTGCCAAACGTCACAACGTAACTGGGTGGCTATAAAGGTACATTACAGGTATCTCCGAAAGTGTCTGTTGGGTTGGCACGAATCGAGACTGGGATTTGTCACTCCGTGTAAACGGAGAGGTATCTCTGGGCCCACTCGGTAGGACATCATCATAATGTGCACAATGTGATCAAGGAGTTGATCACAGGATGATGTGTTACGGAACGAGTAAAGAGACTTGCCGGTAACAAGATTGAACAAGGTATCGGGATACCGACGATCCAATCTCGGGCAAGTATCGTACCGCTAGACAAAGGGAATTGTATACGGGATTGATTAAGTCCTTGACATCGTAGTTCATCCGATGAGATCATCGTGGAGCATGTGGGAGCCAACATGGGTATCCAGATCCCGCTGTTGGTTGACCGGAGAGTTATCTCGGTCATGTCTGCATGGTTCCCGAACCCGTAGGGTCTACACACTTAAGGTTCGATGACGCTAGGGTTATAGGGAAAGTATGTACGCGGTTACCGAATGTTGTTCGGAGTCCCAGATGAGATCCCGGACGTCACGAGGAGTTCCGGAATGGTCCGGAGGTAAAGATTTATATATGGGAAGTCCTGTTTTGGTCAACGGAAAAGTTTCGGGTTTTATCGGTAACGTACCGGGACCACCGGGAGGGTCCCGGGGGTCCACCAAGTGGGGCCACAAGTCCCGGAGGGATGCATGGGCCAAGTGTGGGAGGGGACCAGCCCCAAGTGGGCTGGTGCGCCCCCCCACAAGGGCCCAAGGCGCCTAAAGGGGAGGAGGGGGCAAACCCTAAGGGCAGATGGGCCTTAGGGCCCATGCCTGGTGCGCCTCCCTCTCCCCCTCCCCTTGGCCGCCCCCTAGATGGGATCTAGGGGCTGCCGCCACCCTAGGGAGGGAACCCTAGGTGGGGGCGCAGCCCCTCCCCTCCCCCTATATATACTTGAGGTTTGGGGCTGCCCAACACGTGTGAATTCTCTCCCAGTTGGCGCAGTCCTACCCCTCTCCCTCCTCGTCTCTCGTAGTGCTTAGCGAAGCCCTGCTGGAGTCCCGCGCTCCTCCACCACCACCACGCCGCCATGCTGCTGCTGGATGGAGTCTTCCCCAACCTCTCCTTCTCCCCTTGCTGGATCAAGGCATAGGAGACGTCACTGGGCTGTACGTGTGTTGAACACGGAGGTGCCGTCCATTCGGCACTAGGATCATCGGTGATTTGAATCACGACGAGTACGACTCCATCAAGCCCGTTCACTTGAACGCTTCCGCTTAGTGATCTACAAGGGTATGTAGATGCACTCTCCTTCCCTTCGTTGCTGGTTTCTCCATAGATGGATCTTGGTGACACGTAGGAAAATTTTGAATTTCTGTTACATTCCCCAACAGTGGCATCATGAGCCAGGTTTATGCGTAGTTTCTATGCACGAGTAGAACACAAAGTAGTTGTGGGCGTTGATTTTGTTCAATATGCTTACCGTTACTAGTCCAATCTTGATTCGGCGGCATTGTGGGATGAAGCGGCCCGGACCGACCTTACACGCACTCTTACGTGAGACTGGTTCCACCGACTGACATGCACTAGTTGCATAAGGTGGCTAGCGGGTGTCTGTCTCTCCCACTTTAGTCGGATCGGATTCGATGAAAAGGGTCCTTATGAAGGGTAAATAGCAATTGGCATATCACGTTGTGGTTTTGCGTAGGTAAGAAAAGTTCTTGCTAGAAACCCATAGCAGCTACGTAAAACATGCAAACAACAATTAGAGGACGTCTAACTTGTTTTTGCAGGGTATGCTATGTGATGTGATATGGCCAAGAAGAATGTGATGAATGATATGTGATGTATGAGATTGATCATGTTCTTGTAATAGGAATCACGACTTGCATGTCGATGAGTATGACAACCGACAGGAGCCATAGGAGCTGTCTTTATTTATTGTATGACCTGCGTGTCATTGAACAACGCCATGTAATTACTTTAGTTTATTGCTAACCGGTAGCCATAGTAGTAGAAGTAATAAGTTGGCGAGGCAACTTCATGGAGACACAATGATGGAGATCATGATGATGGAGATCATGGTGTCATGCCGGTGACGATGATGATCATGGAGCCCCGAAGATAGAGATCAAAAGGAGCAATATGATATTGGCCATATCATGTCACTATTTGATTGCATGTGATGTTTATCATGTTTATACATCTTATTTGCTTAGAACGACGGTGGCTTAAATAAGATGATCCCTCACTAAAATTTCAAGAGAAGTGTTCTCCCTAACTGTGCACCGTTGCGAAAGTTCGTCGTTTCGAAGCACCACGTGATGATCGGGTGTGATAGATTCTTACGTTCACATACAACGGGTGTAAGACAGATTTACACATGCGAAACACTTAGGTTGACTTGACGAGCCTAGCATGTACATACATGGCCTCGGAACACAGAAGACCGAAAGGTCGAGCATGAGTCGTATGGTAGATACGATCAACATGAAGATGTTCACCGATGTTGACTAGTCCGTCTCACGTGATGATCGGACACGGCCTAGTTGACTCGGATCATGTAATCACTTAGATGACTAGAGGGATGTCTATCTGAGTGGGAGTTCATAAGATGAACTTGATTATCCTGAACATAGTCAAAAGGTCTTCGCAAATTATGTCATAGCTCGTGCTTCAGTTCTACTGTTTAGATATGTTCCTAGAGAAAATTTAGTTGAAAGTAGATAGTAGCAATTATGCGGACTAGGTCCGTAAACTGAGGATTGTCCTCATTGCTTCATAGAAGGCTTATGTCCTTAATGCACCGCTCAGTGTGCTGAACCTCGAACGTCGTCTGTGGATGTTGCGAACATCTGACATACACGTTTTGATAACTACGTGATAGTTCAGTTAAACGGTTTAGAGTTGAGGCACCGAAGACGTTTTGAAACGTCGCGAAACATATGAGATGTTTTGAGGGCTGAAATTGGGATTTCAGGCTCGTGCCCACATCAAGAGGTATAAGACCTCCAACGATTTTCTTAGCCTGCAAACTAAGGGAGAAAAGCTCAATTGTTGAGCTTGTGCTCAGATTGTCTGAGTACAACAATCATTTGAATCGAGTGGGAGTTGATCTTCCAGATGAAATAGTGATGGTTCTCCAAAGTCACTGCCACCAAGCTGCTAGAGCTTCGTGATGAACTATAATATATCAGGGACATATATGATGATCCTTGAGATATTTGCGATGTTTGACACCACAAAAATAGAAATCAAGAAGGAGCATCAATTGTTGATGGTTGGTGAAACCACTAGTTTCAAGAAGGGCAAGGGCAAGAAGGGATACTTCATGAAACGGCAAATCAGCTGCTGCTCTAGTGAAGAAACCCAAGGTTGAACCCAAACCCGAGACTAAGTGCTTCTGTAATAAGGGGAACATCCACTGGAGCAGAATTACCCTAGATACTTGGTAGATGAGAAGGCTGGCAAGGTCGATAGAAGTATATTGGATATACATTGTGTACTTTACTAGTACTCCTAGTAGAACCATGGTATTGGATACCGGTTCGGTTGCTAAGTGTTAGTAAACTCGAAATAAAAGGTTGCGGAGTAAACGGAGACTAGCTAAAGGTGAGCTGGCGATATGTGTTGGAAGTTTTTCCCAAGCTTGATGTGATCAAGCATCGCGCGCTCCCTCTACCATCGAGATTGGTGTTTGCGTTGAGCGTAGACATGATTGGATTATGTCTATCGCAATACAGTTATTCATTTAAGGAGAATAATGGTTACTCTGTTTATTTGATTAATACCTTCAATGGTCTTGCACCTAAAATGAATGGTTTATTGAATCTCGATCGTAGTGATACACATGTTCATGCCAAAAGATAGTAATGATAGTACCACCTACTTGTGGCACTGCCACGTAAGTCATATCGGTATAAAACGCATGAAGAAGCTCCATGTTGATGGATCTTTGGGCTCACTCATTTTTGAAAAGTTTGAGACATGCGAACCATGTCTATTGGTGTATATGCATGAAGAAACTCCATGCAAATGGACCGTTTGGACTCACTTGTTTTTGAATAACTTGAGACATGCAAATCATACCACATGGGCAAGATGACTGAAAGCCTCGTTTTCAGTAAAATGGAACTAGAAAGCAACTTGTTGGAAGTAATACATTTTGATGTGTGCAGTCCAATGAGTGCTGAGGCGTGTATTGGATATCGTTATGTTCTTACTTCACAGATGATTTGAGTAGATGTTGAGTATATTTACTTGATGAATCACGAGTCTGAATTATTGAAAGGTTCAAGTAATTTCAAGGTGAAGTTGAAAGATCATCATGACAAGAGGATAAAAGATCTATGATATGATCATAGAGATGAATATCTGAATTACGAGTTTGGCACAGAATTAAGACATTGTGGAAATCGTTTCACAACTAATACAGCCTGGAACACCATAGTGTGATGATGTGTCCGAACATCATAACTGCACCCTATTGGATATGATGCATACCATGATGTCTCTTATCGAATTACCAAGATAGTTTATGGGTTAGGCATTAGAGACAACCACATTCACTTTAAATAGGGCACCACGTAATTCCGATGAGATGACACCGTATGAACTATGGTTTAGAGAAACCTAAGCTGTCATTTCTTAAAAGTTTGGGGCTGCGATGCTTATGTGAAAAAGTTTCAGGCTGATAAGCTCGAACCCAAAGTGGATAAATGTATCTTCATAGGACACCCAAGACAGTTGGGTATACCTCCTGTCTCAGATCCGAAAGCAATAAGGGATTGTTTCTAGAATCGGGTCCTTTATCGAGGAAAAGTTTCTCTCGAAAGAATTGAGTGGGAGGATGGTGGAGACTTGATGAGGTTATTGAACCGTCTCTTCAACTAGTGTGTGGCAGGGCATAGGGAGTTGTTCCTGTGGCACCTACACCAATTGAAGTGGAAGCTTATGATAGTGATCATGAAACTTCAGATCAAGTCACTACCAAACCTCGTGGGATGACAAGGATGCGTACTACTTCAGAGTGGTACGTAATCCTGTCTTGGAAGTCATGTTGCTAGACAACAATGAACCTACGAACTATGGAGAAGCAATGGTGGGCCCGGATTCCAATAAATGGCTCGAGGCCATAAAATCCGAGAGAGGATCCATGTATGAAAACAAAGTGTAGACTTTGGCAGAACGGCTCGATGGTCGTAAGGCTGTTGAGTACAGATGGATTTTTAAAAGGAAGATGGACAATGATGGTAAATGTCACCATTAAGAAAGCTTGACTTGTCGTTAAGATGTTTTCCGACAAGTTCAAGGAGTTGACTACGATGAGACTTTCTCACTCGTAGCGATGCTAAGAGTCTGTTGGAATTATATTAGCGATTACTGCATTATTTATGAAATCTTGCAGATAGGATGTCAAAAACCATTGTTTCCTCACGATTTTTTGAGGAAAGGTTGTATGTGATACAACCGGAAGGTTTTGTCAATCCTGAAAGATGCTAGTAAGTATGCAAAGCTCCAGCAATCCTTCTAAGGACTGGAGTAAGCATCTCGGAGTTGGAATGTATGCTTTGATGAGATGATCAAAGATTTTGGGTGTATACAAAGTTTATGAGAAACTTGTATTTCCAAAGAAGTGAGTGGGAGCACTATAGAATTTCTGATGAGTATATGTTGTTGACATATTGTTGATCGGAAATGATGTAGAATTTCTGGAAAGCATATAGGGTTATTTGGAAAGTGTTTTTCAATGGAAAGCCTGAATTAAGCTACTTGAACATTGAGCATCAAGATCTATAAGGATAGATCAAAACGCTTAATGGTACTTTCAAATGAGCACATACCTTGACATGATCTTGAAGGTGTTCAAGATGGATCAGTCAAAGAAGGAGTTCTTGCCTGAGTTGTAAGGTATGAAGTTAAGACTTAAAGCTCGACCATGGCAGAAGAAAGAGGAAGGACGAAGGTCGTCCCCTATGCTTTTGTCATAGGCTCTCTACAGTATGCTATGCTATGTACCGCACCTGAAGTGTGCCTTGCCATGAGTCAGTCAAGGGGTACAAGAGTGATCCATGAATGGATCACAGGACAGCGGTCAAAGTTATCCTTAGCAACTAGTGGACTAAGGAATTTTCTCGATTATGGAGGTGGTAAAAGAGTTCGTCGTAAAGGGTTACGCCGATGCAAACTTTGACACTAATCCAGATTATTCTAAGTAGTAAACTGGATTCGTATAGTAGAACAGTTATTTGGAATAGCTCCAAATAGAACGTGATAGCTGCATCTGGGAGATGACATGGATATTTGTAAAGCACACACGGATCTGAAAGATTCAGACCCGTTGACTATAACATCTCTCACAAGCATAACATGATCAAACCCAGAACTCATCTAGTGTTAATCACATGGTAATGTGAACTAGATTATTGACTCTAGTAAACTCTTTGGGTGTTAGTCACATGGGGATGTGACATTGAGTGTTAATCACATAGTGATGTGAACTGGATTATTGACTCTAGTACAAGTGGGAGACTGTTGGAAATATGCCCTAGAGGCAATAATAAATTAGTTATTATTATATTTCCTTGTTCATGATAATCATTTATTATCCATGCTAGAATTGTGTTGATAGGAAACTCAGATACATGTGTGGATACATAGACAACACCATGTCCCTAGTAAGCCTCTAGTTGACTAGCTCGTTGATCAATAGATGGTTACGGTTTCCTGACCATGGACATTGGATGTCATTGATAACGGGATCACATCATTAGGAGAATGATGTGATGGACAAGACCCAATCCTAAGCCTAGCACAAGATCATGTAGTTCGTATGCTAAAGATTTTCTAATGTCAAGTATCATTTCCTTAGACCATGAGATTGTGCAACTCCCGGACACCGTAGGAGTGCTTTGGGTGTGCCAAACGTCACAACGTAACTGGGTGTCTATAAAGGTACATTACAGGTATCTCCGAAAGTGTCTGTTGGGTTGGCACGAATCGAGACTGGGATTTGTCACTCCGTGTAAACGGAGAGGTATCTCTGGGCCCACTCGGTAGGACATCATCATAATGTGCACAATGTGATCAAGGAGTTGATCATGGGATGATGTGTTACGGAACGAGTAAAGAGACTTGCCGGTAACAAGATTGAACAAGGTATCGGGATACCTACGATCGAATCTCGGGCAAGTATCGTACCGCTAGACAAAGGGAATTGTATACGGGATTGATTAAGTCCTTGACATCGTGGTTCATCCGATGAGATCATCGTGGAGCATGTGGGAGCCAACATGGGTATCCAGATCCCGTTGTTGGTTATTGACCGGAGAGTTATCTCAGTCATGTCTGCATGGTTCCCGAACCCGTAGGGTCTACACACTTAAGGTTTGATGACGCTAGGGTTATAGGGAAAGTATGTACGCGGTTACCGAATGTTGTTCGGAGTCCCCTCATCTCGGATGTCACGAGGAGTTCCGGAATGGTCCGGAGGTAAAGATTTATATACGGGAAGTCCTGTTTTGGTCACCGGAAAAGTTTCGGGTTTTATCGGTAACGTACCGGGACCACCGGGAGGGTCCCGGAGGTCCACCAAGTGGGGCCACAAGTCCCGGAGGGCTGCATGGGCCAAGTGTGGGAGGGGACCAGCCCCAGGTGGGCTGGTGCGCCCCCCCCCCCACAAGGGCCCAAGGCGCCTAAAGGGGAGGAGGGGGGCAAACCCTAAGGGCAGATGGGCCTTAGGGCCCATGCCTGGTGCGCCTCCCTCTCCCCCTCCCCTTGGCCGCCCCCTAGATGGGATCTAGGGGCTGCCGCCACCCCTAGGGAGGGAACCCTAGGTGGGGGCGCAGCCCCTCCCCCTATATATACTTGAGGTTTGGGCTGCCCAACACGTGTGAATTCTCTCCCAGTTGGCGCAGTCCTACCCCTCTCCCTCCTCGTCTCTCGTAGTGCTTAGCGAAGCCCTGCTGGAGTCCCGCGCTCCTCCACCACCACGCCGTCGTGCTGCTGCTGGATGGAGTCTTCCCCAACCTCTCCTTCTCCCCTTGCTGGATCAAGGCGTAGGAGACGTCACTGGGCTGTACGTGTGTTGAACATGGAGGTGCCGTCCGTTCGGCACTAGGATCATCGGTGATTTGAATCACGACGAGTACGACTCCATCAACCTCGTTCACTTGAACGCTTCCGCTTAGCGATCTACAAGGGTATGTAGATGCACTCTCCTTCCCTTCGTTGCTGGTTTCTCCATAGATGGATCTTGGTGACACGTAGGAAAATTTTGAATTTCTGCTACGTTTCCCAACATGTCCGAACGTCGTAATCATACTTTACTGGATATGGTGCGATCTATGATGTCTCTTACTGATTTACCGCTATCGTTTTGGGGTTATGCTCTAGAGACAACTGCATTCACGTTAAATAGGGCACCATCTAAATCCGTTGAGACGACGCCTTATGAACTATGGTTTGGCAAGAAACCAAAGTTGTCGTTTCTTAAAGTTTGGGGCTGCAATGCTTATGTGAAAAAGCTTCAACCTGATAAGCTCGAACCCAAATCGGAGAAATGTGTCTTCATAGGATACCCAAAAAGAGACTGTTGGGTACACCTTCTATCACAGATCCGAAGGCAAGACTTTTGTTGCTAAATTTGGAATCTTTCTAGAGAAGGAGTTTCTCTCGAAAGAAGTGAGTGGGAGTAAAGTAGAACTTGATGACGTAACTGTACCTGCTCCCTTATTGGAAAGTAGTTTATCACAGAAACCGGTTCCTGTGACACCTACACCAATTAGTGAGGAAGTTAATGATGATGATCATGAAACTTCAGATCAAGTTGTTACTGAACCTCGTAGGTCAACCAGAGTAAGATCCGCACCAGAGTGGTACGGTAATCCTGTTCTGGAGGTTATGTTACTAGACCATGACGAACCTACGAACTATGAAGAAGCGATGGTAAGCCCAGATTCCGCAAAATGGCTTGAGGCCATGAAATCCGAGATGGGATCCATGTATGAGAACAAAGTGTGGACTTTGGTTTACTTACCCAATGATCGGCAAGCCATTGAAAATAAATGGATCTTCAAGAAGACTGATGCTGACGGTAATGTTACTGTCTATAAAGCTCGACTTGTTGCAAAAGGTTTTCGACAAGTTCAAGGGATTGACTACGATGAGACTTTCTCACCCGTAGTGATGCTTAAGACTGTCCGAATCATGTTAGCAATTGCTGCATTTTATGATTATGAACTTTGGCAAATGGATGTCAAAACTGCATTCCTGAACGGATTTCTGGAAGAAGAGTTGTATATGATGCAACCGGAAGGTTTTGTCGATCCAAAGGGAGCTAACAAAGTGTGCAAGCTCTAGCGATCCATTAATGGACTGGTGCAAGCCTCTCAGAGTTGGAATAAACGTTTTGATAGTGTGATCAAAGCTTATGGTTTTATACAGACTTTTGGAGAAGCCTGTATTTACAAGAAAGTGAGTGGGAGCTCTGTAGCATTTTTGATATTATATGTGGATGACATATTACTAATTGGAAATGATATAGAATTTCTGGATAGCATAAAAGGATATCTGAATAAGAGTTTTTCAATGAAATATCTCGGAGAAGCTGCTTATATATTGGGCATCAAGATCTATAGAGATATATCGAGACGCTTAATTGGACTTTCACAAAGCACATACCTTGAAAAAGTTTTGAAGAAGTTCAAAATGGGTCAAGCAAAGAAAGGGTTCTTGCATGTGTTACAAGGTGTGAAGTTGAGTAAGACTCAATGCCCGACCATTGCAGAAGATAGAGAGAAAATGAAAGATGTTCCCTATGCTTCAACCACAGGCTCTATCATGTATGCAATGCTGTGTACCAGACCTGATGTGTGCCTTGCTATTAGTTTAGCAGGGAGGTACCAAAGTAATCCAGGAGTGGATCACTGGACAGCGGTCAAGAACATCCTGAAATACCTGAAAAGGATGAAGGATATGTTTCTCATTTATGGAGGTGACAAAGAACTCGTCGTAAATGGTTACGTTGATGCAAGCTTTGACACTGATCCGGACGATTCTAAATCGCAAACCGGATACGTGTTTTTATTAAACGGTGGGGCTGTCAGTTGGTGCAGTTCTAAACAAAGCGTCGTAGCAGGATCTACATGTGAAGCGGAGTACATAGCTGCTTCGGAAGCAGCAAATGAAGGAGTCTAGACGAAGGAGTTCATATCCGATCTAGGTGTCATACCTAGTGCATCGGGTCCAATGAAAATCTTTCGTGACAATACTAGTGCAATTGCTTTGGCAAAGGAATCCAGATTTCACAAGAGAACCAAGCACATCAAGAGACGCTTCAACTCCATCCGGGATCAAGTCCAGGTGGGAGACATAAAGATTTACAAGATACATACGGATCTGAATGTTGCAGACCCGTTGACTAAGCCTCTTCCACGAGCAAAACATGATCAACACCAAGGCTCCATGGGTGTTAGAATCATTACTGTGTAATCTAGATTATTGACTCTAGTGCAAGTGGGAGACTGAAGGAAATATGCCCTAGAGGCAATAATAAAGTTATTATTTATTTCCTTATATCATGATAAATGTTTATTATTCATGCTAGAATTGTATTAACCAGAAACATAATACATGTGTGAATACATAGACAAACAGAGTGTCACTAGTATGCCTCTACTTGACTAGCTCGTTAATCAAAGATGGTTATGTTTCCTAGCCATAGACAAAGAGTTGTCATTTAATTAACGGGATCACACCATTAGGAGAATGATGTGATTGACTTGACCCATTCCGTTAGGTTAGCACTTGATCGTTTAGTTTGTGGATATTGCTTTCTTCATGACTTATACATGTTCCTATGACTATGAGATTATGCAACTCCCGTTTACCGAAGGAACACTTTGTGTGCTACCAAACGTCACAACGTAACTGGGTAATTATAAAGGTGCTCTATAGGTGTCTCCAAAGGTACTTGTTGGGTTGGCGTATTTCGAGATTAGGATTTGTCACTTCGATTGTCGGAGAGGTATCTCTGGGCCCACTCGGTAATGCACATCACTATAAGCCTTGCAAGCAATGCAACTAATGAGTTAGTTGCGGGATGATGTATTACGGAACGAGTAAAGAGACTTGCCGGTAACGAGATTGAACTAGGTATTGAGATACCGACGATCGAATCTCGGGCAAGTAACATACCGATGACAAAGGGAACAACGTATGTTGTTATGCGGTTTGACCGATAAAGATCTTCGTAGAATATGTAGGAGCCAATATGAGCATCCAGGTTCCGCTATTGGTTATTGACCGGAGACATGTCTCGGTCATGTCTACATAGTTCTCAAACCCGTAGGGTCCGCACGCTTAAAGTTAGATGACGGTTATATTATGAGTTTATATGTTTTGATGTACCGAAGGTAGTTCGGAGTCCCGGATGTGATCACGGACATGACGAGGAGTCTCGAAATGGTTGAGACTTAAAGATCGATATATTGGACAACTATGTTTGGACACCGGAAAGGTTTCGGACATTTATCGGAGTACCGGGGGTTACCCCCCCCCCCCCCCCGGAACTAATGGGCCTTGTTGGGCCTTAGTGGAGAGAGAGAGAGAGGGGCCGGCCAGGGCAAGAGGCGCGCCCCCTTCCCTTGAGTCCGAATAGGACAAGGAAAGGGGGGCGGCGCCCCCCTTGCCTTTCCCCTCTCCCACTCCTTCCTTCCCCCTCCTTCTTGGACTAGGAAAGGGAGGGGCAAACCTACTTGGAGTAAGTTTCCCCCTCCTAGGGCACGCCACCCCCTTGGCCGGCCCTCTCCTCCTCCCCCCTTTATATACGGAGGAGGGTGGCACCCCATAGACACAACAATTGATCTCTTGATCTCTTAGCCGTGTGCGGTGCCCCCCTCCACCATAATCCACCTCGATCATATCATAGCGGTGCTTAGGCGAAGCCCTGCGTCGGTAGAACATCATCATCGTCACCACGCCGTCGTGCTGACGAAACTCTCCCTCAACACTCGGCTGGATCGGAGTTCGAGGGACGTCATCGAGTTGAACATGTGCAGAACTCGGAGGTGTCGTGCGTTCGGTACTTGATCGGTCGGATCGTGAAGACGTACGACTACATCAACCGTGTTGTGCTAACGCTTCCGCTTTCGATATACGAGGGTACGTGGACACACTCTCCCCTCTCGTTGCTATGCATCACCATGTTCTTGCGTGTGCGTAGGAAATTTTTTGAAATTACTACGTTCCCCAACAGTGTGAGCTTCACCTCGTTGATGCCTTCAAGAACGAAACGACGCCAAGGGCGTCGCCATCACCGGCTCCAGCCACTGGCCGGAGACAGGGTCTTCACTCGGATCTGCCGCACTAGATTCCAACCGACATCTTGTGCATCGGCCAAGCTACCTTCAAAGCTCCAGATCTGCCCCCTCCCCCAGATCCAGCGACTACCCACAACAACACTACCACTTCGGGATCCCTGACGCTCCGACCACTGCCAAAACGCCACCACTGGAGCATGGGGCGGGCTGCCACCCCACCTCGCCAAACTGAGAGAGCCGGTGGGAAAGATCCCGGCCCCGCTCGTCATCGTCGTTTATCCGAACCAACCGGAGTCAAAGCCACCAGATCGTCGGTGCAACTCTGCCTTGGACATGGGCACCACCACATCGTGTTGCCGAGGGCCGCCTGAGATTCATCCGCTGCCGCCGACCGGGGCCGGTGCCACGGGTTCCAGGCTAGACGTCGTTGCCGCCACCAGCCATGCTCTACCACACCCCCGTACCTCTGGCCGAACCCCACCAATAGCACACCAAGCGTCCCCAAGGAAAAAGGGTTTGGTTCAAGAAGAGGCAAAGGGAGATGCTCAAACTAGATGGATGAATTGTAGCTGAGGGCATGATGATTTCATATGCCAGCTGCATGAACCATGACCGAGATGCATGAACTATGGCCTTTATTTTTGTGGGCTGGCAGGTATGCCGGCTGCTGGCAAGTGTGCCGGCATGAATTATGTTGGTTTTTTTGTAGACTGGCATGTATACCAGCCGCTGGCACATATGCTAGCATAAACTATGGCCGCTAGCCTGAATTAGTGACGAAAATATATGTTTGTTGCAAAACATTTGGCTGGGTTGACGAAATGGGTCGGTTGGTTAGGCACACTGGACAGACTGGGTGGACGTGGGCGAATGACGCGCCTTCAGCCGACCCAAACAGACAAAAAACTGATCAAATCTGTGTTTGTTTGGGTCGAGGCATTGAAGTTGGTCTTAGGCCCTGTTTGGTTCGGCTGTGGATTTCTAAAAGTAGCTGTGAAAAATCTGATGTGAAAAAGATGTAGATCATTCGGCAAACCAGCTGATACAGCTTTTTCAGATTTTGATCCGCAGCGAAATCAGATTTTGGAAAACACGTCTTGGGTTGCTTCCGCTTTTGGTTCAGATTTTGGCAGCGGATTTCTGAAATCTGATTCTGCTGGGTTTACCCTTTAATTCAAATTCTGCTGCGCGGCAGCGGAATCCGTCGATAAAAGCTGAACTAAACAGGGCCTTAGAGATGCATATCTATAAAATATCTGCTAGAGATGCTCCTCGGATAGAATAAACGAAGTCACGTGCGCGCGTACGTGCTAGCAGTATCAGTCGGCGCCGTGTATGCGGGTCATGGACTCATGGCTGTGGCCAAGTGCACGTCTCCGCGAGAGTTCATAACGGCTAAATCACGTCACTATGGAAGAGTTATCAGGTACATCAACGTGCGCGAAGACAAGATGGCAATGATGGCTTTACGCGAGTCTCAACGAGAAGGTCAAGCCCGGCGTGTCACGGGACAACGACCAGTTTCGTTCGTTGATTTTCCACGTAAGACCGATACACTAAGCAAGTTGCATCATGCCGTTCCCACGCCACGAGCAGCCGCGAAAATGGGAAAGGAAAGATGACTTGCAGCCACAGTAGCTTCTAGAACGTCTCAGTCTCCTTCCCTGTTTCCTCTATGAGAAAAGAGAAGTTGGCACCCACTAGAAAAGCAAGAGATCTCAAAAAGCAACGTCGGCTGACCCAGAGGGATTCCTCTCCCACACACACGGCCAAAGTGTGTTCCGCATTCCGGTTTTCAACTGCGTGCGCCGGGGAAAGCACGGACACGCGCCCGCCCGCCCTTTTCGTCCGGAAGCTTCCCGCCTTTCTTCCTCCGCCCCGGCGCCGGTGGGCCACTACTAGAGCACAGGATCCATTGCACCCTCACTTGACCGCCGCCGTGGAATGGAATTGAAACCCCCGCTGCCGCTGCCTCCACCAACCCGGTCGCCGCCCAGCCAGCCCGCCCGCTATATATCTTCTTGCCCCGCAACCACCTTTCAGCGAACCAAGAAGCTGGCATACAGCCTGGTATTGGATTCGTGATCCGTCAGGCGTCAACGATCACGAACGTCGAACGGACCGCATTGTCCTGCACGAACCTTGATCCGTAGACACTTCTTTCTGGGAGGAGGAGGGAGCTCGCCGGCCGGCCATGGACACGGGGGAGGCGGCGTTCGGGGTGGCGAGCCTGCGGCTGGGCTCCTCGTACCGGGAGCGCGGCGGCGGCGACGTCTTCTCCCGGGCGTCGTCGTCGAGGGCGGGCGACGATGACGACGAGGAGGCGCTCATGTGGGCGTCGCTAGAGCGGCTGCCCACGCACGCCCGCGTCCGCAAGGGCATCGTCGTCCGGGACGACGGTGGTGGCGGTGGTGGCGGGTTCGTCGACGTCGCCGGCCTCGGGTTCCAGGAGCGGACGCGCTTGCTCGACCGGCTTGTCCGCGTCGCCGAGGAGGACCACGAGCGCTTCTTGCTCAGGCTCAAGCAGAGAATCGACAGGTGGCTCTCACTCACCTGCTTGCTCTGCTCTTCTCTGCTCTGCTTTGCATATCTCTTTCTACTGTCCTCACCTATATTTGCTAAAAAAAATCTATATTCCCCAACACATTTGAACATTTGCACCGTTCAAAGATTTTCTCTTGTCAATCCAAGGCCCCAATCCCGTTATAGTTGGAAATTAAGCACAACAAGGATGCTGAATTTCTCCCCTATTTATTTGTTTCAGAGTTGGGATCGACTTTCCGACGATCGAAGTGCGATACGATCACCTCAACATCGAGGCGCTCGCACATGTGGGGAACAGAGGCTTGCCCACCTTCATCAACACCACTCTGAATTCTCTAGAGGTACTGCCAAGAGTGCTGAAACTACTATATATTCTCATGAATTCTACGGAATGTTCTTCAAGCCTGACCATGTTCTGTTTGTGCCTGCCTTCTCCTTCAGACATTAGCCAATTTTCTTCGTATAATTCCCAACAAGAAGATACCCATCAACATCCTGCATGATGTCAATGGAATTATCAAGCCAAAGAGGTACTGTTTATGTTGTTGTAGGCTTTACTTTGCTGTCAAACATTCTTCAGCACTCGTTGATTTTCTGTATTTATGCCGTCTTCTATGAACATATTTCAATTGCACTTGCTGGTCTGATGTCCGGTGTTCATGTAAAATTCAGGATGACGTTACTATTAGGGCCACCAGGATCAGGGAAGACTACACTGCTTCTCGCTTTGGCAGGGAAACTAGGCTCTGATCTAAAGGTTAATCAACTTGACTGATTACAGCGATCTTTCTTTTTTCTGAAGTTCAAGGAAACTTACTTTTGTGTGATACGATATAAACCAAGCAGGTTTCAGGAAAAGTAACATACAATGGGCATGGAATGAATGAGTTTGTGGCTCAGAGATCAGCAGCTTACATATCCCAACATGACCTCCACATCGCCGAGATGACGGTACGGGAAACCTTAGCCTTCTCAGCCAGATGCCAAGGGGTTGGAAGTAGATACGGTGAGCTCAAAATTAATCACACTATGGGAGATAATTAATCCTCTCACTTCATAATTGTGTGCTAATTTCTGATGAACTTGTCCTAGACATGCTTACTGAGCTATCAAGGAGGGAGAAAGCTGCAAATATCAAACCAGACCCAGATCTCGATGTCTACATGAAGGCAATATCAGTGGGCGGCCAGGATACAAATATCATCACCGATTACATCCTCAAGGTACTGGATCCAACAACAAAACCTTGTTCTTCAATGTGCAAACTTCTGACTGACTGTTATGTTGAACCCTGCAGATTTTAGGGCTTGACATTTGCGCTGACACCATGGTCGGAGATGATATGCTGAGAGGAATCTCAGGGGGGCAACGCAAACGTGTCACAACTGGTAAGTCTGGTACAAAATTAGGAGCCACAACATATAATTCGCATGATTATTCTGTTGTACACCATACGATCTCCATGAACATCTCATCTGGTTGTCATAGCAGAATCTGAGATCTGAGCATTTGCTGAACCTTGGTTGCTTGAATTTTTCTGAAGGTGAGATGATGGTCGGAGCGGAAAGAGCACTGTTCATGGATGAAATCTCCACTGGCCTGGATAGCTCTACCACATACCAGATAGTGAAATCACTTGGACTAATCACCAACATCCTCAGTGGCACAACTGTCATTTCCTTGTTGCAACCTGCACCAGAAACATATAATTTGTTTGATGACATAATCCTCTTGTCGGATGGTCACATTGTGTATCAAGGACCACGTGAACATGTGCTTGAATTCTTCGAATCCATGGGTTTCAAATGTCCTGACCGGAAAGGCGTCGCTGACTTTTTGCAAGAAGTAAGTCAGCTTAAATGCTTAAAAATATATCAATATCAAAATATATTTTCGTACTACGTATATTTAATGTTGTAGATCTTACCATATTTTCCTATAAACTCGGTCAAACTTAAATAGGTTTGACTTAGGACAAATCTAGAACTTGAGCTAATTTGGAATGGATGGAGTCATAAGTATATGTTTTGAATTGATGTTTAGTTACTAACATCAGCCCTTTGTAAAACTTATAGGTGACATCAAGGAAAGATCAGCAACAATACTGGGCAAGGAGTAACCGAAGATACCAATACGTCCCAGTCAAGGAGTTTGCTCGTGCATTCCAGGCATTTCATGTTGGCCAGAGTTTATCTGTGGAGCTCTCTCGCCCTTTCGACAGGAGCCAGTGTCACCCTGCTTCACTAACGACCTCAACGTACGGCGCCAGCAAGACAGAGCTGCTGCGTGCGTGCATCGAGAGGGAGTGGCTGCTCATGAAAAGGAATATGTTTGTCTACCGCTTCCGGGCTTTTCAGGTAAAGCTAATTTTCTTTAGCCTCCCATTTCAGTTCAGGCATATGTTCATACATTTAAGAGATTGATTGATGAACTAATGGAAATACCTGATATCCATCTGCAGCTTCTGGTGATGACAGTAATCGTGATGACACTGTTCCTGCGCACAAACATGCACCATCGTACAGTTAACGACGGCATTGTCTACCTGGGTGCTCTGTTCTTCGCTATAGTTGCCCACATGTTCAACGGTTTCTCTGAGCTAGCTTTGGCCACCATAAAGTTGCCGGTCTTCTTCAAGCAAAGAGATTACCTCTTCTTCCCTGCATGGGCTTACGCCATACCAACCTGGATCCTCAAGATACCGATATCTTGCGTCGAGGTCGCCATCACAGTATTCTTGGGTTACTACGTCATTGGGTTCGATCCAGATGTTGGAAGGTACGCTTCAAATATCAATCATTTTGCTGTGGCAGACTACCAAGAAGAACATGACAAGACAACTCATGATCCTACAAGTAGCACGTACCATTATTAATCATCTGGTTGTTTTCTTGCATGCAGACTGTTCAAGCAGTACTTGCTGCTGTTGTTTGTCAACCAGATGGCTGCAGGATTGTTCAGGTTTATCGCAGCATTGGGCAGGACCATGGTTGTTGCAAATACACTGGCATCCTTTGCACTTCTTGTGCTGCTCGTGCTCAGTGGATTCGTCCTGTCGCATCGTAATGCTCCTCTTCTGGAACAAAATAAATAAATTATTTACTAGGTCATTGAAATGTAAATTTCAGAGACAGGATTTTCATATTTGCTTGTTTATGACAGATGATGTGAAGAAATGGTGGATCTGGGGCTACTGGATGTCACCTCTTCAGTACGCCATGAGTGCTATTGCTGTAAACGAGTTCCTTGGGGATAAATGGCAACGGGTATGTCATGTTGTTTCCAATTCCACCGTGACAACAAAAATATTGGTCGCTGACATAACATAATACTATCGACAGTTCTGATCGTCAAAACCATTTTGCAGGTTCTCCAGGGGTCCAACAGAACTCTAGGAATAGATGTGCTCAAGTCCAGGGGCTTTTTCACTGAGGCAAAATGGTACTGGATTGGCGTTGGGGCACTCCTGGGATACGTCATTGTGTTCAACATCCTCTTCACCCTCGCTCTAAGCTACCTTAAACGTAATCCAAAGCTTCTAGAATGGAATTTTGCAATGCGTATTTTGTTAAAGCACTTGATCTGAGACTATTTCTTCTAAATCATGCAGCGTTGGGGAAATCTCAGCAAATTCTTTCAGAGGATGCACTAAAGGAGAAGCATGCCAGTATCACTGGCGAAACTCCTGATGGCTCTATCTCTGCGGTCTCAGGTAAGGCTACTTGCAGTAGCAATTGGGACATGAATGAACATGGTAACATGTCATTTAAAAAAAAGAAAAGGAGATAAACCCCGGCCTCTGCATCATTGCGATGCACACAGCCATGGCAAAATGTCATCTAAGGGGTCAAACTTCTCTTATGTAGGGAACATCAACAACTCAAGGAGAAATTCTGCCGCCCCAGAAGACAGTGGTAGGAGGGGAATGGTCCTGCCATTTGCACCGCTTGCTGTTGCCTTCAACAACATGAGATATTCTGTTGACATGCCTGCGGTAATGCCCTTCAACAATTTCCCAACTCCCTTCAATGGTTCTAATGGCATCCTATCATTAGACCTTAATCTGCGCACTGAAACTCGACCATATCAATTATTATTTGATTGAGTTCTAAAGCTTTCAGTTTCCAACTAATTAACTTGCTGACACAAAAATCCTTTTGCATAACAGGAAATGAAAGCACAAGGTGTTGATGAAGATAGGCTGCTTCTGCTGAAGGGAGTCAGTGGCAGTTTCAAGCCCGGAGTCCTGACAGCGCTGATGGGGGTCAGCGGCGCCGGCAAGACCACGCTGATGGATGTGTTGGCGGGCAGGAAGACTGGAGGCTACATTGAAGGTGACATCTCAATCTCCGGCTACCCGAAGAAGCAGGAGACCTTTGCTCGTATCTCGGGTTACTGTGAGCAGAATGACATCCACTCACCAAATGTGACCGTGTATGAGTCCCTGGTCTACTCCGCATGGCTCAGATTGCCTTCCGATGTCGAGTCGGAAACAAGAAAGGTATGTATATATGCGTCCTTGACTCCTTGTTCTGGGAACTCAAGCCAGGGATACATACACTTGTTCTGATCTGAACAACTCCATTTCATCATTTTTAACAGATGTTCATAGAGCAAGTGATGGAGCTGGTAGAACTGAATTCACTGAGGGATGCGCTTGTTGGACTACCTGGAGTGAACGGCCTATCAACGGAGCAGAGGAAGAGGCTGACGATCGCGGTCGAGCTTGTCGCTAACCCCTCTATAATATTCATGGATGAGCCTACCTCTGGCCTTGATGCCAGGGCCGCGGCTATTGTCATGAGGACGGTGAGGAACACCGTCGACACGGGCAGGACAGTTGTTTGCACCATCCACCAGCCTAGCATCGACATTTTCGAAGCCTTCGATGAGGTAATTATGATTATATTAGAAATTTCCTTTTTCATGCATGTTTCCAAAATTAACATTTTTCTGTCTCGCAGCTGTTCCTGATGAAGAGAGGAGGGGAGGAGATATATGTGGGTCCTCTAGGGCACCAGTCGTGCGACCTCATCCAATACTTTGAGGTAACTTTGCCTTCTCCTCCTTTTCAAGTTCTTTTTAGGTGTTGCATTGCATGACTTTGAGTGATAGTAACGATTTGCTGGCATCAATTTTATCAGGGAATCGAACGGGTCAGCAAGATCAAACCAGGGTACAATCCGGCAACTTGGATGCTGGAAGTGACCTCACAGGCACAAGAAGACATACTAGGTGTCAGTTTCGCAGAAGTCTACAAGAACTCAGACCTGTACCAGTAAGTCATTAATTTTGCTCAAGGATTGACTAATGGAAGGCCTGCCTGATATGATCGACGGACATTGACAAACAATATGTGGTATTTATATTTTGCAGGAGAAACCAGAGCATGATCAGGGACATCAGCAGGGCCCCTGCTGGCTCCAAGGATCTCTACTTCCCGACGCAGTACTCGCAGAGCTCCATCACCCAATGCATGGCGTGTCTGTGGAAGCAGCACCTGTCCTACTGGAGGAACCCTCAGTACACCGTGGTCCGCTTCTTCTTCTCCCTCGTCGTCGCGCTCATGTTCGGCACCATATTCTGGCAGCTTGGGGGCAAGAGGTCGAGGACGCAGGACCTGTTCAACGCGATGGGGTCCATGTACGCGGCGGTGCTCTTCATGGGGATCTCCTACTCGTCGTCGGTGCAGCCCGTGGTGGCGGTGGAGCGGACGGTGTTCTACCGAGAGCGGGCCGCCGGGATGTACTCAGCGCTGCCATACGCGTTCGGACAGGTGGTGGTGGAGCTCCCCTACGTGCTGGTGCAGTCGTTGGCGTACGGGGTGATCGTCTACGCCATGATCGGCTTCCAGTGGGACGTCAAGAAGTTCTGCTGGTACCTCTACTTCATGTACTTCACGCTGCTCTACTTCACCTACTACGGAATGCTCGCCGTGGGGCTCACCCCCAGCTACAACATCGCCTCCATCGTCTCGTCCTTCTTCTACGGCGTGTGGAACCTCTTCTCGGGCTTCGTCATCTCGCGGCCAACGATGCCCGTGTGGTGGAGGTGGTACTCGTGGGTGTGCCCGGTGTCATGGACTCTCTACGGGCTGGTGGCCTCACAGTTCGGCGACCTCACGGAGCCTCTCCAGGACAGCGGCGTGCCCATCGACGCCTTCCTCAAGAGCTTCTTCGGATTCCAGCACGACTTCCTGGGTGTCGTCGCTGTCGTCACTGCCGGGTTCGCCGTCCTGTTCGCTGTCGCATTCGGTCTCTCCATCAAGGTGCTCAACTTCCAGAGAAGGTGATTCATCATGCAGTGGCAGTGCACGGACCAACGGCTCAATTTCAACCAGCCGGAAGCGAATGCTCCGCATGTGTTTGTAGTTTGTACTAGTAGTTCCTAAGTAGGAGTACATATGTGCTCGGCACGTCGCATATTCTTTTTCTCTCGGTTCCATTGATTTGTTTTCCTTAGTTTTTTTTCGCTTAGTTGATCAATCTGATCTGCACATGTATACATAAACATTGCATAGCAATGGTTTACTCAGTAGCAAGAAAGTTATACAAGTATATAGATAATGAAGAGAATTTTTTGGCTGAATTCGATGAACCAGAAGGCTGCTGAGTGGCTCTCATTTTCCCGGTCCTCTTCTACTGAAAAATTACCCCATAACTATCATGAAAATACTCCATGCGAGAGCACACAAAATAAAGCTCAATTGCACAATCAGTGTGGAATTTAAACACAATGCTTATAATGATCTAAAAATAGATAGACGGAAATAACAATACATGGATACAAAAGTGTACCAAATCAATAGTTTGGGTTTACTTCATCTGTGCCTCCCATTTTCGCAGTTGTTTGCCGGTGAAGAAAAGGACCCTTCATCGTCTACTTATATGATATGAAATGGAATTGATATGAAATGCATCAATTGAGCTCAACACACGGTACATTTCAATTCAATTTCAGTTCAATCTCGGTGGAAAAAACTTACCCAGTGTTGGGGACTGGAGTGCCCGGCGGCAGCAACAGCTGCACTACGACAGTGCAGCATGGCGGCCGGGGGTCGGCGGCAGCGCAGCAGCACGGCGGCCGGGGGGCCCGGGTGGAACGGCGAGGAGCCGCCGTTCGGCTCGTGGATCGCGCAGAGCAGGCAGCAGGTGGAGCAGCCCGCCGGGGAGGGGGGACGGCGGCGCGAGCGTCGGTGCGTGCGTGCGTGCGAGCTCTATAGGTCGGGAGTTCGGGCCCAAATTGGACTTCCTCGGCCTTGTGTGCCTACGTTCTGCTGGACTGCGCCCAAGGCCCACTATGAAATATGCATGTAAGGCCGAGTCATTTCCTATTCGGCGCTTTAACGAGATCACTGCTCTTTTGCACAAGGGTCACTCCCACCTTCCTAGATTACGGATTTTCGAAAGAAAAACCTTTCAAGATTATAAGAAGTGGCGCACTGCATACACACCACTCTTCGTAAACTGAAAGTTTTTCCTTTTTTTCATATATTTCTTTATTCAAAACATTTTACCTCTTAAACCGTGCGTCAAAATCTCAAACATTTTTGTCGTTAGATACCTCGCGTCGAAATCTTTAAAATTACTCCTATATTGATATTGAAAGATTTTGACAAAAAAATCATGAAAAAAACTGAACCTGGAACATGTTTAAAAAAACTGAAATCTGTGCCTCCACGAGAAAAAATCCCATGCCTCTCGCGGAACGAAAAGAAAAGAAAAAATGTTTTTTTTTCTCTTACCAGAGGGCGCGGAAGCACATCCATGCCTCCACGAGAAGTAAATCTTTTTCTCTAATGAAAGAAGAAAAAATGTCTTTTTTCCTTTCTGAGAGGCACGCCTCACGGAAGGAAAAGAAAAGAAAACACTATTTTTCTCTTTCCAGAGGGCGCGGAAGCACATCCATGCCTCCACGAGAAGTAAATCCTTGTCTCTCGCGGAAGAAGAAAAGAAACGTCTTTTTTCTTTGTGAGAGGCACGCCTGTGCCTCTCGCAGAAGGAAAAGAGAAAAAAGCACGTTTTTCCCTTTCCGAGAGGGCGCGAAAGCACATCCATACCTCCACGAGAAGTAAATCCTTGCCTCTTGTGGAAGAAAAAAACATCTTTTTCCTTTCTAAGAGGCACGTGTGTGCCTCTCGAGAAAGAAAATACATGCCTCCACGAGAAGTAAATTCATGCCTCTCGCGGAAGAAAAAAACACATTTTTCGTGTCAAAAAATCATTTTTTTTCTAAAACCTAAGAAAACCTGAAAAGAAAAAAAGACAAAAATAATAATTTAAAAGCCAAAAACGCGCCCAGAAAATAAATAAACAAAATCCGAAGGGAGCGTTCAGACCGCAACATGTGGCGTCGGCTACACCCATGTGAGTTTTCTGCTGGGCGGCCATTATATTCCTCCAGACGGTTTTTTCTGTTTTGCTCCGTTGGCTTCTAAGAGAGCAACTAGCTTTTTTTCGACAAAGAGAGAGCAACTAGCTGAAGATAACCCTTTCGAGGGCAACCGCAACGAGCGTCTTTCTGGCACCTGGAGTGGGCCAAGTGGTGCATCTAGATGTCGCCATGTGTCATGTTTTGGACGCACCCTCCGAAGCATGATTTTGGTTTCATTTTTCTACACACGTTTTTATTTTTTCGCTTTTCGGCTAACTCTCCCTAGGTTTTCTTCAATTTTTAATTTTTTTATGAAGCACAATTGAGGTTCTGAAGAAACATAATATATGCTTCTACAAGTAGCACATCTTTACTAAGCGTGGCAATACATATTTGCTTCTGCGAGAAGCATATGCTTCCGCCAGAAGCACAACCTGTGCTTCCACGAGTTGTGATTCTTAAAAAGAAAAATTACAGTTGTGCTTCTTGAAAAGGTTGTGCTTTCCAAAATAACAGAAAAAATACAATCTATGCTTTCACGAGATGTACAACTTTGCTTCCATGAGAAGCACAACCAGTGTCCCCCCCCCCCCCCCCCCCCCCCCAAAAAAAGGGAAAATCACAACCTATGTTTCCCAAAAAAAATGTAAGCGTACTTCTGGGCTTCGATTTATTTCAAATCTATGAAATCCATGAGCCTTTTTCAACTTCATTGATGTTCTTCATATCCATGAAAGCTTTTCAAATTAGTGAACGTTTTTTAAATTCACTAACTTTTTCAAATTCTTGAACTTTTTTCATCTATAAATTTTTCCCAATTTCGTGAAACCTTTTAATTTCATAATTTTTTTTCCCGAATTTTGTGACCATTCTACAAATTTGTGAAAAAAAAATCAAATTTTGTGAATGTGAAAATTTTCGTTGATTTGAAAAAGCTTCACTAATTTGGTTTAGGGATTTAGAAAATATTTAAAATTCATGAACTTTTGCAAATTCGCAAAATTTTTTATATTTGTGATTTTTTAATTCCATAAACTTTTTAAAAAAACTCATCATGTTTTTTTACATATTTCCAACTTTTTTTTCTAAATTTGTGATTTTTCTATGAAAGCGCGAACATTTTTTAAAATTCTTGAACTTTTTTGAATCCATGAAGTTTTTAAAGTCCACGGCCAATGGTCAATGGTCAATGGACAAGTGGCAAAACGTCGAGCAAATGAAGAAAATACCTAGCTAATAGGCTGCGGCCCACCAAAAACGTGCGTGAGCGCTAGTTTGCTTCGAGGTTCTATGAGCGCTGATTAGGAGGTCTTGATGGGTAAAATAATTCCACATCCCAGATGGGCCTTGTTACACTTTTGTATCCATGTGGTGCCGTGTTGGCCCGAGAAGGCCACTGTACATGCAAGCAGCGACCAATGCATGACAATGGTGCTCCTCCGAGTCGTGGTGCTCCATCCACCATTAGTGAGAGGTTGCAGAGCAAGCATCTTCATACCATATATAACTCTAAGGTTATCTAGATTTACAGCTTGGAGTGGAAGGAGGTGCCTTCCACTCTTCCTATCATGATTGTTGTTGTGCTGTGATGTAGATGGTTGGCAGTGTCTTGGGAGATGGATGGGGGGTGATGGCCTTGGGGTGGCAGTTCACATGGTTGGCTCTCCAGCTAGCACCAAGGATGGCGGTGGTGGCTATGCCTCTTGGTCGCATAGGCGGCGAGGGGTGTAGTGGTGGGTGGCTCAAGCTCGCGGTTGTCGTTGGCAGCGGCAACACCTAGATCCCGATCTAAAGTCTTGTGTGTGTATTGGTTCATGAGTACCTTGTGATGGCATTAGTGAGCTGAGTTGTCGAGCAAAAACTCTACACTTTGGCGCAAACGGCGGCGACACCTGTGAGTGCCGCTTTCCTCTTAAGGGCGTCGTTGTGGTTCTCTTCGTGCTAGGGTCCCGGTGAAGACCCATGTCCATCTTGGACTCGGCAGCTACGCACTTAGCATTGTTCCTCTCCCTGATGGCGTTGTTCTGGAACTTACGTGTCCTAGCTTGTGTCATGGCATACTTATTGGCCATTAATAGGCGTCGGCGCGCCAGCCGAAATTTCGGTCGGTCCCACGTGGGCCGCACGATCTAGCTTTTCTAAACCGTACAATTCCTTCGTCAAGCTTCCAGAAAACGCTGCAGCAAAAAAAAGCAGAGGAGAAAAAAGAAAGGGGAAAAAGACCAGCACCCCGCTCGTCCTTGACCGCGACGACCCGTGCTCACCGAACCTTGCCCGTTTGCCTCGCCTCAGACACTCACCGCCAATGCTCGCCGCCGTCGCTCGCAACAAAAAGGCCGTTGACCGTAGCAGCTTTTTCTCTTGCCTCTGTGTTGCATCCATGGTAGCTTTGCGGCGCCGACCGCAACACCGTCCCTCGTTGGTGCTGCCCACCGCCGTCGCAGCATCAATGGTGACGGCGGTGTCTCTTCCAGACAAAGTTGATGGTAGCAAAGAACGGATTGCTAGTTCCAGCAAAAGTCGATGGCGGTGGAAGCAAAATTGGGGCTGGTTCCAACAAAAACAAAAGATAGTGGTAGAAAAAAAATATTGCTGGTTCCAGCAAAAATCGAAGGCGATGGAAGCAAAATTGGGTCTGGTTCCAGCAAAAACAAAAGATAGTGGTAACAAAAAGATTGATGGTTCCAACAAAAATTGAAGGCGGTGGTAGAAAAATTCGGTTGGTCAGCAAAACCAAGATAGTAGTAGCAAAAAAAGATGCTAGTTCCAGCTTTCGTATGCATCGTTTTCAGCACCGATAGACACCGGTTCCAGCATCGCTAGCTGCCCATCACAGCACAACTCTCTAGCACATAGCAGCACTCGATGCCGGAGTTAGAACCGGCTTGTGGAGGAGCTGCAGCCGGCAGGGGGCCAAGCTGCATCCGGCAAGGGCTAAGATGGAACCCGCGAGCGCCGAAGCTGCGGTGCGGTCGGTTGCAGCTCCCCGCGGTGCTGGTTCCAGCAAAAATGATGCGTGATTCCAGCACGCGCTGCAGTGGCTGGGGTCGTCTGAGACATGGCGTACGCGGTGGCTGTTGGTAGCCCACGCCCGCGACGCTGGCAAGCCCCTTACATCAACTCCACTCACCAGGGGCGCCTGAAAATAGTGCTTGGTCTTTGGGAGGTCCGATGCCAGGCGGTACGCGCATTGGGATGAACTACGTCATGGCATCTGAGGCCAGAGGGAGGAGGGTGCGCGCGTGGCCATGAATCGGCAGCGGTGGCCGGAACAGCTCACGGGATAGTTTAGCTGAGAGATGAGAAGGAGAAAATAGATAAGAGGAGAAACGAATGGCTGTGAGAGACGGAAGAGATAAGGCAAAAAAAATAAGGAAAGCGGTGCGTGCGTAGAAGCTACTAGTAGAACCGAGCGAAGCCTGTGTCCGGCGCAATATTGAGCCGGTCCGCCGAGTACAAGGCTTCCCATAGTTTTTAAGCCTACCTGGGTTATCTTTCAGCAATGTAGTCGCGGGCGTTTGTATTGACTGATTATCCTGAAATCTACTTTATAAAAGGGTTTCCTTATTATTTTTTATTGTTTGGCTATGTATAGCTTGATGTGTGTTTTATCCATAAAGCGGGGCAAAATCTATTTCGAAAGAAGGCCGGGACGCATGCGCTGGATGACAACGAAGGCTAACTATGTTTTCTTTAACATCTAGCAATTACTGGCGCTCATTGATCAAAGCAAGGCGAATATTTACATGATCGCTGACGTGACAAGGATCAAAGTAAGAGATAAAAAAATGCACAGCCAAAGAAATCTGAAGCATCAACCTGCTGGATCCAGAGGCGTTTCCAAGCATCACTCTCAGGCCAGCACGATCAAGAGGGACTTGCTACCTCCGTTTTTTTGAACACTTATTTTTTTTACATCGACTTGGTACCTCCGATGTCCGACTCCGACTGTGGTGTAGACCTGTAGTGTACTCCGTACGTATACCCGAGTGGGTTTCCGACTCCGACCGAGGGTTGAGCCGCTTCTTCTCTATTATCTATCTCTAAATTATTAGTAGAATGTATGTGCGTTGCTACGAGCTATAATACATATAAATAAATCAAACAAATGATTAAAGTTATCATCAAGGTCG
This sequence comes from Triticum urartu, assembly GCF_056163025.1. Taxonomy (NCBI): domain Eukaryota; kingdom Viridiplantae; phylum Streptophyta; class Magnoliopsida; order Poales; family Poaceae; genus Triticum; species Triticum urartu. The sequence goes on from NC_141879.1 coordinate 576,462,326, forward strand.
AAGCTCATTTCTTCTTCACACGTATGAACGTGTTCGGACATCAAACGGGCGCTTAATAGGCTCCCTAAAATTTAACCGTCCGACAGTTCAAGCTCCCCAAATCCAGGCCATATGTGAAGGAGAAATATTGTTGTTCAGACTATTCATCATGTTATCTCAAACACGTGGGCCTAACACAAAAACCCCATCTGACGACACACCCATCCCTTTTCCTTCCACAACCTCCCCTTCCCACTTGATTTTCGTCATAGCCGAACATTTCTAACTGGAGCCCTGTTTTGTAAAACCAGATGACACCCACCTCACCTCCTTCATGGTACCCTATGTTCTTCACCCTTTAAAACCGGATGATGCCCACCTCACCTTCAACATGGTGCCCTATGTTCTTTACCCTTTAAAACCAGATGACGCCCACCTCACCTTCGCCACGGCGCCCTATGTTCTTCGCCCCGCCATCGCCCGACTCTCCGCCCTAATCCCCTCCCCACATGTGTTGTGCTGATCCACCACTGCCATAAGGGGGAGGAGGCGTACACCGACTGTGACGCCCTCCCCCCTTCGAGCCAAGAAGGCAGATCCAATGCCTCTTGAGCCACAGATCTCCCGAGCCAAGGAAGCAGAGCCAATATGCAATGGGGACATAAATATTACCAGTGAAATCAATTTACTTGTAGCAAATCCTATGGAGAAGATTAAAGAAAAGATCATGCCGAGTTTACAACTCCAAAATGAACTTTTAAAATAACCAATGGAGGAACAATACACATGACTTATCATTGCATGTATGTGTTGAAACAAGCTAGTTCACTCTTGTTAGATTCTTGCTGAAAAAGTCACTCGCTGGAACTTCCAGCACCAGCTTTTTATGCTCTTGCAACAATAATCTTCTTAGGAACAATGCTGGATTAGAAGGCTACGTGTTGCTGCCACTACCTTATGCATCCTCCTTTCGATGGTCTTCCTCTACTCTTCCCTGATGGATCCATGTCTTCTAGTTGCTTCTGGCGAGTTCATGAGCATGCAGTTGGTGATGGATCCATGTCTTCTGAATAATTTGATACCAAATCTATCTGACCGCATGCCCTCTGTTTTGTATTTCAGTCCAAACATCAATTAGACATATGGAAGGGTGATATTACAACAAAAACATAAATTAAACAACAAAAATTTGACAACATACTACACAATTAAAAGAATCGATGATCCAAACATGAAGCTAGCAACTTACATTATTTTTAAGAGAAGCAAATACTCTTGTATAACGATAAAAAAAACAAAATGCAATTCATTGGTCTTTGATATGGACAATAGAGTATTGTTACTTGATTCAAATATTCACCTCTACGATCAAATCATAGAAACTTAATTTTCTTGTTACGATAATTTTCCACTTCACTCTGAAATTCTTTAAACTTTTCAAATGTTTCAGACTTATGTTTCATCAAGTAAACATACCCATATTTGCTCAAATCATCTGTGAAGGCCAGAAAATAATGATACCCGCCACAAGCATCAACACTCATCAGACCGCATACATCAGTATGTATTATTTCCAATAAGTCTGTTGCTCATTCCATTGTTCCGGAGAACAGAGTCTTAGTCATCTTGCCCATAAGACATGGTTCGCAAGCATCAAGTGATTCATAATCAAATGATTTCAAAAGCCTATCAGCATGGAGTTTCTTCATGCGTTTTACACCAATATGACCTAAATGGCAATGCCACAAATAAGTTGCATTATCATTATTAAACGTATATCTTTTGGCTTCAATACTATGATATGTGTATCACTACTATCAAGATTTAGTAAAAATAGACCACTCATCAAGGGTGCATGACCATAAAAGATATTACTCATATAAATAGAACAACCATTATTCTCTGATTTAAATAAATAATCGTCTCGCATCAAACAAGATCCAGATATGATGTTCATGCTTAACGCTGGCACCAAATAACAATTATTCAGGTCTAAAACTAATCCCGAAGGTAGATGTAGAGGTAGCGTGCCGACGACGATCACATCGACTTTGGAACCATTTCCCACGCGCATCGTCACCTCGTTCTTAGCCAATCTTTGCTTAATCCGTAGCACATGTTTCGAGTTGCAAATATTAGCAACAAAACCAGTATTAACCCAGGCGCTACTGCGAGCATTAGTAAGGTATACATCAATAACATGTATATGAAATATACCTTTCACTTTGTCATTCTTCTTATCCACCAAATACTTGGAACAGTTCCGCTTCCAGTGACCAGTCCCTTTGCAGTAGAAGCACTCAGTCTCAGGCTTAGGTCCAGACTTGGGCTTCTTCACTTGAGCAGCAACTTGCTTGTCTTTCTTCTTGAAGTTCCCCTTCTTCCCTTTGCCCTTCTTCTTGAAAACTGGTGGTCTTGTTGACCATCAACACTTGATGCTCCTTGATTTCTACCTCTACGGCCTTTAGCATTGCGAAGAGCTCGGGAATTGTCTTATCCATCCCTTGCATATTATAGTTCATCATGAAGCTTTTGAAGCTTGATGGCAGTGATTGAAGAACTCTGTCAACAACACTATCAAACGGAAGATTAACTCCCAGCTGAGTCAAGTGATTGTGGTACCCAGACATTCTGAGTATGCGTTCACTGACAGAACTATTCTCCTCCATTTTGCAGCTGTAGAACTTATTGGAGACTTCATATCTCTCAACCCGGGCATTTTCTTGAAATATTAACTTCAACTCCTGGAACATCCCATATGCTCCATGACCTTCAATACGTCGTTGAAGTCCCGGTTCTAAGCCGTAAAGCATGGCACACTGAACTATCGAGTAGTCATCAAATTTGCTCTGCCAGGTGTTCATAACATCTGGAGTTGCTCCTGCAGCGAGTTTGGCACCCAGCGGTGCTTTCAGGACGTAATTCTTCTGTGCAGCAATGAGGATAATCCTCAGGTTACGGACCCAGTCCGTGTAGTTGCTACCATCATCTTTCAACTTAGCTTTCTCTAGGAACACATTAAAATTCAACGGAACAACAACACGGGCCATTTATCTACAACAACACAGACATGCAAAATACTATCAGGTACTAAGTTCATGATAAATTAAAGTTCAATTAATCATATTACTTAAGAACTCCCACTTAGATATACATCCCTCTAATCATCTAAGTGATCACGTGATCCATATCAACTAAACCATGTCCGATCATCACGTGAGATGGAGTAGTTTTCAATAGTGAACATCACTATGTTGATCATATCTACTATATGATTCACGCTTGACCTTTCGGTCTCAGTGTTCCGAGGCCATATCTGCATATGTATGACGCCCAGATAATTAGGCTACAGTAATCCCGTGTTAATGATGCCTCGTCACCTCGGTTACTGCTGATAATCTCACGTTAGTTCGAAACGGTTTCAAATTCAAAATTTGAATTAAAGTTAAAACAATTAAAGTTTTCAAAAGTCAAAACTAAAATGTTCGATGTGTTGAAAATATTCCCTAACTATTTGTCATGTAGAAACCATGTTTTTATATAAGTCCTAAATATTTAAAATGAGCAAAAACAGAAAAAAGAAAAAAAAATAAAAAGAGAAAAAAAAGGGAAAACCCCCTGCTGGGCCATGGCCCAGCTGGCCACCGGTCCAACCAGGCCGGCCCAGCCGTGCCCCATCCCACTCTCCATAACCTCCCCCACTCTGGTCAAACCCTAGCGCACCCCACCCCACTTTCCCCACTCCTCCCTCTTCTCCCCCCCCCCGATCCCGATCGCATCGGGCGCTCGAAGGCGCCTGTAACACCCTCGATGCGACTATAGCTCCCACGTCTCGAGGCACGACTTAGAGACATAATCGCATTGAAGGCATATGTCGCAAGTAAGGTAATCTTTACAACATCCCATGTAATATAATAATAAAGGGGAGAACATAGTTGGCTTACACTCGCCACGTCAATCAAGGTACATAAATAACATTACATTAACCAAACACTCATGGCCCGACTACGGCGCCAAAATAAAAGATAACCTAACATGCGACATGGTCCCGATCACCCCCAACTGGGCACCACTACTGATCATCAGGAAAAGAAACATAGTATCATTGAGAGTCTTCGTCGAACTCCCACTTGAGCTCAAGCGCGTCACCTGGAGCGGAATCATCAGGCCCTGCATCTGGTGTAATAGTAATCTGTGAGCCACAGGGACTCAGCAATCTCGCACCCTCGCGATCAAGACTATTTAAGCTTATAGGTAAGGCAAGGTAAAAATATATGTGGAGCTGCATCAAGCGACTAGCATATATGGTGGCTATCCTGTTCGCAAAAGAGAGCAAGAAGAGGATGCAAAGCGCGAGCGAGAAACTAGAGGGCAACCTGCGCAAGCATTACTCCAACACCGTGTCCACTTCCCGGACTCCGCCGAGAAGAGGCCATCACGGTAACACACTCAGTTGATTCGTTTTAATTAAGTTAAGGTTCAAGTTATCTACAACCGGACATTAACAAATTCCCATCTGCCCATAACCGCGGGCACGGCTTTCGAAAGTTCAAATCCCTGCAGGGGAGTCCCAACTTAGCCCATGACAAGCTCTCACGGTCAACGAAGGAATAGACCTCCTCCCGAGACGTTCCAATCAGACTCGGTATCTCGGTTCTTCAAGACACTTCGACAGGTTAAAACAAGACCAGCAACACCGCCCGAATGTGCCGACAAATCCCGATAGGAGCTGCACATATCTCTTTCTCAGGGCACACTCAGATTGTCTTAGGTACGGGTAGGCCAGCCCAGAGTTGCCCCTGGTGGCCACCGGCAGCTGACAGGTGGACCAACACTCAGAGGAGCACTGGCCCGGGGGGGTTAAAATAAGATGACCCTCGGGCTCCGGAAACCCAAGGGAAAGAAAAGGCTAGGTGGCAAATGGTAAAACCAAGGTTGGGCATTGCTGGAGGAGTTTTATTCAAGGCGAACTGTCAAGGGGTTCCCATTATCACCCAACCGCGTAAGGAACGCAAAATCCGGGAACATAACACCGATATGACGGAAACTAGGGCGGCAAGAGTGGAACAAAACACCAGGCGAGAGGCCAAGCCTTCCACCCTTTACCAAGTATATAGATGCATTAAAATAACAATATAATATAATGATATCCCAACAAGTAAATAAATGTTCCAACAAGGAACGGCCTTCAATCTTCACCTGCAACTAGCAACGCTATAAGAGGGGCTGAGCAAAGCGGTAACATAGCCAATCAACGGTTTGCTAGGATATGGTGGGTTAGAGGTTTGACATGGCAATTTGGGAGGCTTGAAAGCAAGTGGTAGGCATCGTAGCATTGGCATAGCAAAAGAGCGACCAATCTAGCATAGCAAAGATAGTAGTGATTTCGAGGGTATGATCATCTTGCCTGCAAAGTTGTCAGAGTTGACTGGATCCTCGAAAGCAAACTCAACGGGCTCCTTGTTAGAGAACTCGTCTCCCGGCTCTACCCAAAAAAGACAAACAAGCAACAAGGACACAATCAACCACGTGCAAAGATCAAACAATATGATGCAAGGATGGTATGCTATGCGGGATGCAATGCGGGATGCATATGCAAGATATGACAAGTAATGCATGAACCTGGCCTCAACCTGGAAAACCAAGTGTGCCACTGGAAAGATGAGATGAAATCGCTTGAAAACGATATAAAGAACGCCAGAATCGGAGTTACAGTTTGGAAATGGCAAGCGAAACAAATATGACACTGGTCTGCGATATACAGCAAGTAGCCATCTAAATGCAAAGAGATGAACATGCTACAACACCCAAACATGACAACAAAATACATGGAAGGGATGCACTCAAGATTCTTAACAAAAGTCTAGCACTGAGCTATGGCCAATTCATCCATTAACAGGTGCAAACAAGCATGGCAAAAATGCATATGGTAAAACAGATCTCAGACTTAGTGAAATTAACACTTGTCTGAAATTTCAGATCAGGTAGCCCTCTTCGGAGCAACAAAACTACATGCTACAGGACCTGAACATGGCAAAGTAAAGCATGGCATGGAGCTACTCAAAGAGCTTAACAAAATTCCCTTACTGACCTTGAGCCAAAAGGGATCAGAAAATACAATTGCAAGCATGTGAACATGGCAAAAACATAATCAGTTCTCAGACTTAGTGAAAACTGGAGCATGCCGAAAACAGATATCAAGTAGGCATGTTTATGAGCTCGATGCACTCACTACGGTGCAAGTCATGACAAGATAAGCATACATCTATCAAGAACACACAAAATGCAAGCTAGACATGGCAAGAACAATAGCATAGCATGCACGGATCAACTACAACATCATCGGCAAAATTGCAAACAAGTTGACAATCTGCCCAGATTCACAAAGTAGCAAAAGTAGAGCTTAATTGACTCAAGCTAGGGTGCTCCATAATTGCAAACAAAGACATGGATGGATAGAGTACTACAAGATTAACAAAACATCCTTACTGACCATCCTCAAAAGAGGCACGGATCACTAGTAAACAACATGAACATATGACAACATGAGATAAATAGCTCAAGGACTTAGTGGAAATGCTAAGTCCCTGAAAACAGAATTACCAAGTGCCTCACTTGGCAAGCTTGCACTAGACACCACACACATCACAAAAATAAATGGGTTGCACCTCTGGAAAGATGGCAAAACCCTTAACAAAACATATGTAGAACTCATGGGCATATCATGCACACAATAATCACGGCAAAAATGACAAAACTCTAAATGGAGCAGCAGATCTGACAATTAACTCAAGTAGCCCTCTTCTAACAGCATTTAGGGCATCAAAATGAACTCAAATTAAAATGATGCAATGGAATGAAATGATGTACTCTCTGAGATGAACATTTTGATATGCTATATGCCAAAAACGGAGCTACGGATGCAAAGTTACGAGGCTATGAACATGAGCACTTGGACCAGATCTAGGGTTTCGGTGGCACGCGAACCGAGGTGGCTCCGGCGAGGACTGTAGCTCCGGCGAGGTCGGCTCATCGGCGGGGAGAAGAAAGGGAGACGAGGCCGGGCTCTCCCCGGCCGGTGCTGACGGCGGCGGCGGCGGCGGGCTTCGAGGAGCGGCGGGGCGGCGACGACCGCGCGGCGGGGCGGCGACGACCGCGGTGGCCGGAGCGGGCGGAGGGGAGCTCCGTTCGCCGGCGTTGGCGAGGGAGGCGGCGATGCAGCAGCGGGGAGCAGGGAGGCGCGGGGTGGCGGATGGGCCTCGGGGGCTCGATCTGGGCCTCCCGGGCCGGCGGCGGCGACGAAGTGGGGCGGCAGCGCGGACCAGTGAGGAGGCAACACGTGGCGGCGGCGGGTCGATCCGGACGTGTCCGGCCCGTGGGAAATTGTCCGGCGGCGCGTGGAGACGACGGAGACTAGGGTTTCGGGAAGGGGATCCGAGATTTGGAATGGGGGTTCTTTAAATAGGCATAGAGGGGGCTAGGAGAGTCCAAATGAGGTGCGGTTTTCGGCCACGCGATCGTGATCGAACGCTCTAGATGATAGAGCAGGTTTATGTGGGTTTTGGGCCGAATTGGAGGGGTGTTGGGCTGCAACACACATGAGGCCTTTTCGGTCCCTCGGTTAACCGTTGGAGTATCAAACGAAGTCCAAATGATACGAAACTTGACAGGCGGTCTACCGGTAGTAAACCAAGGCCGCATGGCAAGTCTCGGTCCAATCCGGAAATGTTTAATCCCCACACACGAAAGAAAGTTAGAAATGACCACCGGAGGGGAACGGAGCGCCGGAATGCAAAACGGACAACGGGGAAAATGCTCGGATGCATGAGATGAACACGTATGCAAATGCAATGCACATGATGACATGATATGAGATGCATGACAACGATAACAACACATGGAGACAAAAACCCGAACCCGAGAAAATAAAATAACTTAATGCCGGAAACGGCAAGAGTTGGAGTACAAATTGGGAAAGTTACATCCGGGGTGTTACAGCGCTCCTCACCGCGCCGATCGCGTCGCCATCGCCCCTAACGCCCCTGGACATCGACGACCGCCCCGACGCTGCTGGACCGTGCCATCGCCCGGAGCTCCACGGGCCTCGCTGGAGCCACCCCATCGCCCCCGACCTCGTCGCCTCGTCCCCGTCGTCGCTCGTCGTCGTCTCCCACCACCACCCCGACCACCGCTGCCACGAACCCTACGACCCCGCCGTGAGCACCGCTCCTTCTCCTTTGCCCTGCTCCGCCGCACATGCGTTCGGCTGCCCGCACCGCTCGCCTCATGCAGCCATGGCCATCCGCCGCTGCCCTCGCGCGCCCGCCTCTGCCTGGCGCTGCGGCCTCGCGCGCCTGCTGCTCCCGCTGGCTCTGCTCGCCGCGACCGCGCCTCTCCCTCACCCCGCGGTCACCGTGCTCCACCTCCGTGCCCGCGCCGCTGGCTCGCCGGCCGCGCCCTCGCCCCTGCTGCTTGCGCGCTGCACTGCTGCTGCGGTTGCGGCGGCGGCTACTACGACCCCGCTCTGCCTTGTCGCCTGCATCCCCCTACTGCAGTTACGCCCGCACCACCGCGCCCTTGGCCGCGCCGCCCGGGCCTCGCCTCCGCCGCCCTGCTTCCACTCCGCCACGACCTCCCCCCTGTCCACGGCCACCAGCGCCAAGCCGCGCGCCCGCCTCCGCGTGCCCGTAACCACTGCCTGGTGCCCGCTAAGGCCTCTAGGCCACAGACGAACGGGGCCCACGCCTAGAATGAAAATGATTAAAAAAAGAAATTTTAAAAAATAAATAAATAATAAAAAATATTAATTAATTAATTAATTAAAGAAGTAGTTAACTTAATTAATTCTGTTAACTAACTATTAAACCTAATTAACCTACTAATTAATCTAACTAAACAGTTAGTTAGTTAGTAAGTCAATGATAGTGGGACCCACACGTCACTTTGACCGGTCACAGTTGACTGCTGACGTCATGCTGACGTCAGCAATCACTATTCTGGATAATGTTGATTTAAAATAATTAAATAAATCCTAAAAATGATTTAAATCTTTTATAAATTAATATAAAATAAACCATAGCTCGGATGAAAAAACTTTGTACATGAAAGTTGCTCAGAACGACGAGACGAATTCGGATACGCAGCCCGTTCGTCCGCCACGCATCCCTAGCATAGCGAACACGCAACTTTCCCCCTCCGGCTCATTTGCCGAAAACGTGAAACACCGGGGATACTTTCCCGGATGTTTCCTCCCTTCGCCGGTATCACCACATACTGCGTTAGGGCACACCTAGCACCGCTACTTGTCTTGTCAAGCATCGTTATGCATCTGTTTGCATTGTATTCATTGTTTCTTCCCCCTCTTCTCTCCGGTAGACTACGAGACCGACGCCACTGCTACCCAGTACGACTACGGTGTTGACGACCCCTCTCTCTTGCCAGAGCAACCAGGCAAGCCCCCCCCCCTTGATCACCAGATATCGCCTATTCTTCTCTCTACTGCTTGCATTAGAGTAGTGTAGCATGTTACTGCTTTCGGTTAATCCTATTCTGTTGCATAGCCTGTCATTGTTGCTACAGTTGTTGATACCTTACCAGCATTCCTAAACGCTTAGTATAGGATGCTAGTTTATCATCAGTGGCCTTACATTCTTGTCCGTCTGCCGTGCTATACTATCGGGCCGTGATCACTAGGGAGGTGATCACGGGTATATACTTATATACATATACATGATACATGTGATGACTAAAGACGGGTCGGCTCGTAGAGTACCCGCAAGTGATTCCGATGTGGGGGGCTGAAGAGGCAGGTGGCTCCATCCAGGTAGTGGTGGGCCTGAGTTCCCGACGGCCCCCAACTGTTACTTTGTGGCGGAGCGACAGGGCAGGTTGAGACCACCTAGGAGAGAGGTGGGCCTGGCCCTGGTCGGCGTCCGTAGTTACTTCAAAATAACACGCTTAACGAGATCTTGGTATTTGATCTGAGTCTGGCCACTGGCCTATACGCACTAACCAACTACGCGGGAATAGTTATGAGCACTCGACGTCATGGTATCAGCCGAAGCCTTCGTGACGTCAGTGACTGAGCAGCGCGCGCCGGGTTGGACCGCGTAACGCAACTTCCTTTGTAATGCAGGTTGCTATGTCTGCTCACCGGCCGCGTACGCAACGTGCAGGTGTGCAATGGACGATGGGCCCAGACCCCTACGCGCATAGGATTTAAACCTATTCTATTGCATAGACTGTCATTGTTACTATAGTCGTTGATACCTTACATGCATTCCTAAATGCTTAGTATAGAATGCTAGTTTATCATCAGTGGCTCTACATTCTTGTCCGTCTGCCGTGCTATACTATCGGGCCGTGATCACTAGGGTGGTGATCACGGGTATATACTTATATACATATACATGATACATGTGATGACTAAAGACGGGTCGGCTCGTAGAGTACCCGCAAGTGATTCCGATGTGGGGGCTGAAGGGGCAGGTGGCTCCATCCAGGTAGTGGTGGGCCTGAGTTCCTGATGGCCCCCAACTGTTACTTTGTGGCGGAGCGACAGGGCAGGTTGAGACCACCTAGGAGAGAGGTGGGCCTGGCCCTGGTCGGCGTCCGTAGTTACTTTAAAATAACACGCTTAATGAGATCTTGGTATTTGATCTGAGTATGGCCACTAGCCTATATGCACTAACCAACTACGCAGGAACTTATGGGCACTCGACATCGTGGTATCAGCCGATGCCTTCGTGACGTCAGCGACTGAGCAGCGCGCGACGGGTTGGACCGCATAACGCAACTTCCTTTGTAATGGAGGTTGCTAGGTCTGCTCACCGGCCGCGTACGCAACGTGCAGGTGTGCAATGGGCGATGGGCCCAGACCCCTGCGTGCATAGGATTTAGACCGGCGTGCTGACCTCTCTGTTGTGCCTAGGTAGGGTTGCGACGTGTTGATCTTCCGAGGCCGGGCATGACCCAGACAAGTGTGTCCAGACAAAGGGGATCGAGCGTGTTGGGAAATGTGGTGCACCCCTGCAGGGAAGTTAATCTATTCCAATAGCCGTGATCTTTGGTAACAGGACGACTTGGAGTTGTACCTTGACCTTATGACAACTAGAACCGGATACTTAATAAAATACACCCTTCCAAGTGCCAGATACAACCCGGTGGTCGCTCTCTAACAGGGCGACGAGGAGAGGATCGCCGGGTAGGATTATGCTACACGATGCTACTTGGTGAACTTACCATCTACTCTCTTCTACATGCTGCAAGATGGAGGTGGCTAGAAGCGTAGTCTTCGATAGGACTACCTATCCCCCTCTTATTCCGGCATTCTGTAGTTCAGTCCACATATGGTATCCTTATTCCATTTGATACCAATGCATACATATGTAGTGTAGCTCCTTGCTTGCAAGTACTTTGGATGAGTACTCATGGTTGCTTTGCTCCCCCTTTTCCCTTTCTATACCCGATTGCTGCGACCAGACGATGGAGCCCAGGAGCCAGACACCACCGTCGACGATGACTCCTACTACACTAGAGGTGCCTACTACTACGTGCAACCCGCTGACGATGACCAGGAGTAGTTTAGGAGGATCCCAGGCAGGAGGCCTGCGCCTCTTTCGATCTGTATCCTAGTTTGTGCTAGCCTTCTTATGGCAAACTTGTTTAACTTATGTCTGTACTCAGATATTGTTGCTTCCGCTGACTCGTCTATGATCGAGCTCTTGTATTCGAGCCCTCGAGGCCCCTGGCTTGTAATATGATGCTTGTATGACTTATTTTATTTGTAGAGTTGTGTTGTGATATCTTCCCGTGAGTTCCTGATCTTGATCGTACACGTTTGCGTATATGCTTAGTGTACGGTCAAATTGGGGGCGTCACAAGTTGGCATCAGAGCCGACTGCCTGTAGGAATCCCCCTTCCACACTCCTTGGCTGAAGTCGAGTCTAGTCATTGCTAAACTTTTACTAACATGGCTCTGTGGCTTACGGGCCCACGTCGCCATTGGGTGGTATTAGGATCTTTTACTCCTCGTCTATACTCTGGGACTCTGATCTCTCTTCTATTCGGGTTAAATGATTTTACTAAATCTAACTCTAGATTCTCGTAACTACTTCCTCCCGGAGAGCCACTCGATACATGTGATCGCCTGATGCACTAGAAGATTCCGGAGTTACTCTCCGATGTTCTCCCGAGACTTTGTGTCATCGCTTTTACAATTCCCTTCCATCGATAAACCCTATGGATAACCACATACATTTGCCATCCATACAATCATTCCTCGTTGATCTTGTTATTACAAGATACCTCGAAATTCTCTCGATTGTTCCGAGAATCCTTGTGCCTACTGCCTTGCAGTTCCTTGACACCTGCACACACCTACAAATTAATCCGCACACACACACCGAGGATTTGTTTCTCCCCGGTTGTTCATGTGTTTCACCAAAGTCTTCGAAATACTATTTGATCTTCCGAAAATCCTCAACAACTTGTTGCTCTTGAAATTCTTGCTTGCTTGCATTATGATTAACCTCATAAAGTCCGGCAATCTTATTGGCATCCTTAGTCATTATCAGTTCGAGTCTGTTGAATCAATATGTTGCGAATGCTCACAATCCTTAATCAGATCCTTCATTTCGTCCTTCCGGCTCAGACGTCATTGTGAACAGGAACTGGTTCTCGACCAATCAAATTGCCGTCGATTGTAACTCTAAGGCTATTCAACTTATCCATCCCTAATTAGAGTGTTGCTTCTGATCCCTTGATTTGGAATGCATAATTCCTTTGCATTTGGGCTTTGAGTTAGTCAGTCATTTCTATAATATGACCTCCTTGCATTCTTTCTTCCTCTGGTTGAGTACCGATGCTCACATCAGATCCCTTGTGGACCACCAGATCCTTTGTTGGATTTTATCCGACAGCGTCCTTCATATTCTATAAGCTTGTGAGCCTTTCCTTGGATACATAATGCCTTTGGTAAATTGTATCCTCTGCTTTGTGAACCATGCTCTACTTTCGCACTTGTATTATTTACTCCGAAGTTTGTGGTATATGTTCCTAAGATGCCCTGATGGGTTGAACCTACGCCTTCCCTAATCTGTGCAAACCCGGAAGATTTCATGGGTCATACTTATCTGGTATTGCACCAGGTAAAACTTTCAACAACTAAATGTCATTTTCAAAATACGGGAGGTGAATGAAAGGTTATGCGTTGAACAAGTGGGAGTCGACCTTGAACCCTGTGTTCATGCCCATGGAAACGATGTATACCTTATCATGGAAGCTTCTCTTAAAATAATTATCCCCTTGTTATAAGTTCATATTGTATCTGTGGACGTGGTTCCGACCATGTTTCTCCTTGATTCCATTTCTCGTGCAAGTTTGAGCACTTGTCTTCTGCAGAGCATTACCCTAGTCCAACCTCTACTTTGATCTATCGTCGAGTATTACCCCCCGGTATCTCGAGATTATCATGGAACTGCATACTTGTTATGAGTTTTTCATCGAGTGCTACATTCTCACTGATTCCAATATTTCACGGGCTCTGAGTTATTAAACACTCAAAGACACCGATAACTGACTCAAGTCCACATCGCGATTAAACAAATCCTGGTAACCTTCATTACTTACGAGTTTGTACCTGATCACGTCCTTCCTACCCGATTTGGCTATATAATTATTGTGATGATTTTAACTGTGCTACCTGGTCCTTATTCCCGGAGCACAACTTTCGACGATGAGCTAAGCTTACGTCGATCTTCCTCATCATACCATTTCACCTTAAACAACGAGCTTGGTTTCGAGTTTATGTCATACCCTTGGTTTTAGTAACCTTTCGCTGCATCATTCCTTTGGCTTGATGTCATCGCCGACCGATTACATCTTCATGAAATCCCTCAACAATTGTGTCGTGATCATCATCGGCATTCTGAGCTCTTCCAGGATGTCAATTCAGTTCATGATGAGAAATACCATCCTTGCCCTCGATGATCTGTATTATTGTCGACCACTTTATTGATTTCCCTCCAACACAAACTTGTTCGTGTTTTGTGTTATACCTTGAGATCCTTGCTATCCGGCAATTATTCTTCTTTACCTTGGGGTATTACTATCTTATATGTCAAGAATGTCGTGAGAATTTCACCACCTCTTATGAATTCTTGGTACAAGTGATACTTCTTGCCATTTCCGTTCATTCCTTGGTCCCTGTGTTGTTTCTAACCAAAAAACCGATAATTGAACTTGAGGTGTGAATTCAAAACTTCTAGCAACCCTATTGCTTTGAAGTGAATGATCGATAGTTTCATTCTAATTCTTTTGTTCATTAAGTCACCATTCTAACATTGATTATGCTACCTAAGACCGTATTTCGGGTGCACCTTCTACCAATGTTTAATTGTGTATGTTTTCCTCGAGCATACCTCATTATATCATTTGATCTGACAAATGGTATCTCCTTGTTCACATAATTGTGGAAATCCATCTTTTAGTAAAACTCGAGGAATTGTCACTGAGTCCATCAGCCACCTCCTCGTCCTCTCCTTGGTTTAATGATGAACTCTTGTTTTGGAACTTGTTTCCGTAGTTCATTTCCCAAGAATCTTACATTATCATCTCGTCAATTTGTGTTGCACCTTTCCTTCTCAGCCATCATGAGTCTGAGGTATCCTGACACCAAACAGAATTGAACCTCGGTCAGATATGATGGTTGGGACTTATTTTCAGGAGTTATAACATTGGTCCTTATATATCGATAAGGTGATGTCATGCCTATCACCCCTGGCTGGAGGACCTATTGTTATAGTTCCCTTTTTAGCAAGCTTAGTGATTCTTCCATGAGGAAATCGTAAGACTTATTCTATAAGTTGTTCCAGATGGATCCTTTGCGTATCCAAAGTCTGACCTTTGCCTAAAGTGAAGGAAATATGCCCTAGAGGCAATAATAAAGTTATTATTTATTTCCTTATATCATGATAAATGTTTATTATTCATGCTAGAACTGTATTAACCGGAAACATAATACATGTGTGAATACATAGACAAACAGAGTGTCACTAGTATGCCTCTACTTGACTAGCTCGTTAATCAAAGATGGTTATGTTTCCTAACCATGAACAAGGAGTTGTTATTTGATTAACGAGATCACATCATTAGGTGAATGATCTGATTGACATGACCCATTTCATTAGCTTAGCACCCGATCGTTTAGTATGTTGCTATTGCTTTCTTCATGACTTATACATGTTCCTATGACTATGAGATTATGCAACTCCCGTTTGCCGGAGGAACACTTTGTGTGCTACCAAATGTCACAACGTAAATGGGTGATTATAGAGGTGCTCTACAGGTGTCTCCAAAGGTACATGTTGGGTTGGCGTATTTCGAGATTAGGATTTGTCACTCCAATTGTCGGAGAGGTATCTCTGGGCCCTCTCGGTAATGCACATCACATAAGCCTTGCAAGCATTGCAACTAATAAGTTAGTTGCGAGATGATGTATTACGAAACGAGTAAAGAGACTTGTCGGTAACGAGATTGAACTAGGTATTGAGATACCGACGATCGAATCTCGGGCAAGTAACATACCGATGACAAAGGGAACAACGTATGTTGTTATGCGGTCTGACCGATAAAGATCTTCGTAGAATATGTAGGAGCCAATATGAGCATCCAGGTTCCGCTATTGGTTATTGACCGGAGACGTGTCTCGGTCATGTCTACATTGTTCTCGAACCCGTAGGGTCCGCATGCTTAAGGTTTCGATGACAGTTATATTATGAGTTTATGAGTTTTGATGTACCGAAGTTAGTTCGGAGTCCCGGATGTGATCACGGACATGACGAGGAGTCTCGAAATGATCGATACATAAAGATTGATATATTGGATGGCTATATTCGGACACCGGAAGTGTTCTGGGTGATTTCGGAGAAAACCGGAGAGCCGGAGGGTTACCGGAACCCCCCGGGAGAAGTAATGGGCCATATGGGCCTTAGTGGAGAGAGAGAGGGGCAGCCAGAGGTGGGCTGCGCGCCTCCTCCCCCTGGTCCGAATTGGACTAGGAGAGGGGGGCGGCGCCCCCCCTTTCCCTCTCCCTCCCCACTTCTTTCCCCCTCCTAGTAGGAGTCCTACTCCTACTAGGAGGACTCCTCCTGGCGCGCCTATAGGGGCCGGCCGGCCTCCTCCCCTTGCTCCTTTATATACGGGGGCAGGGGGCACCCCTAGACACAAGTTGATCTTCGTGATCGTTCCTTAGCCGTGTGCGGTGCCCCCCTCCACCATATTCCACCTCGGTCATATTGCAGTGGTGCTTAGGCGAAGCCCTGCGACGGTAGTACATCAAGATCGTCACCACGCTGTCGTGCTGACGGAACTCTTCCCCGATGCTTTGCTGGATCGGAGCCCGGGGATCGTCATCGAGCTGAACGTGTGCTAGAACTCGGAAGTGCCGTAGTTTCGGTGCTTGATCGGTCGGACCGTGGAGACGTACGACTACATCAACCAAACGCTTCCGTTGTCGATCTACAAGGGTACGTAGATCACACTCTCCCCTCTCGTTGCTATCCATCACCATGATCTTGCGTGTGCGTAGGAATTTTTTTGAAATTACTACGTTCCCCAACAGTGGCATCCGAGCCTGGTTTTATATGTTGATGTTATATGCACGAGTAGATCACAAGTGAGTTGTGGGCGATATAAGTCATACTTCTTACCAGCATGTCATACTTTGGTTCGGCGGTATTGTTGGACGAAACGGCCCGGACCGACATTACGCGTGCGCTTATGCGAGACCGGTTCTCCCGACGTGCTTTGCACATAGGTGGCTTGCGGGTGACAGTTTCTCCAACTTTATTTGAACCGAGTGTGGCTACGCCCGGTCCTTGCGAAGGTTAAAACAGCACCAACTTGACAAACTATCGTTGTGGTTTTGATGCGTAGGTAAGATTGGTTCTTGCTTAAGCCCGTAGCAGCCACGTAAAACTTGCAACAACAAAGTAGAGGACGTCTAACTTGTTTTTGCAGGGCATGTTGTGATGTGATATGGTCAAGACATGATGCTAAATTTTATTGTATGAGATGATCATGTTTTGTAACCGAGTTATCGGCAACTGGCAGGAGCCATATGGTTGTCGCTTTATTGTATGCAATGCAATCGCGCTGTAATGCTTTACTTTATCACTAAGCGGTAGCGATAGTCGTGGAAGCATAAGATTGGCGTGACGACAATGATGCTACGATGGAGATCAAGGTGTCGCGCCGGTGACGATGGTGATCACGACGGTGCTTCGATGGAGATCACAAGCACAAGATGATGATGGCCATATCATATCACTTATATTGATTGCATGTGATGTTTATCTTTTATGCATCTTATCTTGCTTTGATTGACGGTAGCATTATAAGATGATCTCTCACTAATTATCAAGAAGTGTTCTCCCTGAGTATGCACCGTTGCGAAAGTTCTTCGTGCTGAGACACCACGTGATGATCGGGTGTGATAGGCTCTACGTTCAAATACAACGGGTGCAAAACAGTTGCACACGCGAAATACTCAGGTTATACTTGACGAGCCAAGCATATACAGATATGGCCTCGGAACACGGAGACCGAAAGGTCGAGCGTGAATCATATAGTAGATATGATCAACATAATGATGTTCACCAATGAAACTACTCCATATCACGTGATGATCGGACATGGTTTAGTTGATTTGGATCACGCAATCACTTAGAGGATTAGAGGGATGTCTATCTAAGTGGTAGTTCTTTTAAGTAAATTAATTGAACCTAAATTTATCATGAAACTTAGTACCTGATAGTATCTTGCTTGTTTATGCTTGATTGTAGATAGATGGTTCGTGCTGTTGTTCCGTTGAATTTTAATGCGTTCCTTGAGAAAGCAAAGTTGAAAGATGATGGTAGCAATTACACGGACTGGGTCTATAACTTGAGGATTATCCTCATTGCTGCACAGAAGAACTACGTCCTGGAAGCACCGCTGGGTGCCAGGCCTGCTGCTGGAGCAGCACCGGATGTTATGAACGTCTGGCAGAGCAAAGCTGATGACTACTCGATAGTTCAGTGTGCCATGCTTTACGGCTTAGAATCAGGACTTCAACGACGTTTTGAACGTCATGGAGCATATGAGATGTTCCAGGAGTTGAAGTTAATATTTCAAGCAAATGCCCAGATTGAGAGATATGAAGTCTCCAATAAGTTCTATAGCTGCAAGATGGAGGAGAACAGTTCTGTCAGTGAGCATATACTCAAAATGTCTGGGTATAATAATCACTTGATTCAATTGGGAGTTAATATTCCAGATGATTGCATCATTGACAGAATTCTCCAATCACTGCCACCAAGCTACAAGAGCTTCGTGATGAACTATAATATGCAAGGGATGAATAGGACTATTCCCGAGCTCTTCGCAATGCTAAAAGCTGCGGAGGTAGAAATCAAGAAGGAGCATCAAGTGTTGATGGTCAACAAGACCACTAGTTTCAAGAAAAAGGGCAAAGGGAAGAAGAAGGGGAACTTCAAAAGGAACGGCAAGCAAGTTGCTACTCAAGAGAAGAAACCCAAACCTGGACCTAAGCCTGAAACTGAGTGCTTCTACTGCAAGCAGACTGGTCACTGGAAGCGGAACTGCCCCAAGTATTTGGCGGATAAGAAGGATGGCAAGGTGAACAAAGGTATATGTGATATACATGTTATTGATGTGTACCTTACTAATGCTCGCAGTAGCACCTGGTTATTTGATACTGGTTCTGTTGCTAATATTTGCAACTCGAAACAGGGACTACGGATTAAGCGAAGATTGGCTAAGGACGAGGTGACGATGCGCGTGGGAAACGGTTCCAAAGTCGATGTGATCGCAGTCGGCACGCTACCTCTACATCTACCTTCGGGATTAATATTAGACCTAAATAATTGTTATTTGGTGCCAGCGTTAAGCATGAACATTATATCTGGATCTTGTTTGATGCGAGACGGTTATTCATTTAAATCAGAGAATAATGGTTGTTCTATTTATATGAGTAATATCTTTTATGGTCATGCACCCTTAAAGAGTGGTCTATTTTTATTGAATCTCGATAGTAGTGACACACATATTCATAGTGTTGAAGCCAAAAGATGCAGAGTTGATAATGATAGTGCAACTTATTTGTGGCACTGCCGTTTAGGTCATATCGGTGTAAAGCGCATGAAGAAACTCCATACTGACAGACTTTTGGAACCATTTGATTATGAATCACTTGGTACTTGCGAACCGTGCCTCATGGGCAAGATGACTAAAACACCGTTCTCCGGTACTATGGAGAGAGCAACAGATTTATTGGAAATCATACATACAGATGTATGTGGTCCGATGAATATTGAGGCTCGTGGCGGATATCGTTATTTTCTCACCTTCACAGATGACTTAAGCAGATATGGGTATATCTACTTAATGAAACATAAGTCTGAAACATTTGAAAAGTTCAAAGAATTTCAGAGTGAAGTAGAAAATCATCGTAACAAGAAAATAAAATTCCTACGATCTGATCGTGGAGGAGAATATTTGAGTTACGAGTTTGGTGTACATTTGAAAAATTGTGGAATAGTTTCGCAACTCACGCCACCCGGAACACCACAGCGTAATGGTGTGTCCGAACGTCGTAATCGTACTTTACTAGATATGGTGCGATCTATGATGTCTCTTACTAATTTACCGCTATTGTTTTGGGGACACGCTCTAGAGACGGCCGCATTCACGTTAAATAGGGCACCATCAAAATCCGTTGAGATGACGCCTTATGAACTGTGGTTTGGCAAGAAACCAAAGTTGTCGTTTCTGAAAGTTTGGGGCTGCGATGCTTATGTGAAAAAGCTTCAACCTGATAAGCTCGAACCCAAATCGGAGAAATGTGTCTTCATAGGATATCCAAAGGAAACTATTGGATACACCTTCTATCACAGATCCGAAGGCAAAACTTTTGTTGCTAAGTTCGGAAACTTTCTAGAGAAGGAGTTTCTCTCGAAAGAAGTGAGTGGGAGGAAAGTAGAACTTGACGAGGTAACTGTACCTGCTCCCTTATTGGAAAGTAGTGCATCACAGAAAACTGTTTCTGTGACACCTACACCAGTTAGTGAGGAAGCTAATGATGATGATCATGAAACTTCAGAACAAGATACTACTGAACCTCGTAGATCAACCAGAGTGAGATCCGCGCCAGAGTGGTACGGTAATCCTATTCTGGAAGTCATGCTACTAGATCATGATGAACCTACGAACTATGAAGAAGCGATGGTGAGCCCAGATTCCGCAAAATGGCTTGAAGCCATGAAATCTGAGATGGGATCCATGTATGAGAACAAATTATGGACTTTGGTTGACTTGCCCGATGATCGGCAAGCAATTGAGAATAAATGGATCTTCAAGAAGAAGACTGACGCTGACGGTAATATTACTGTCTACAAAGCTCGACTTGTCGCAAAAGGTTTTTGGCAAGTTCAAGGGATTGACTACAATGAGACCTTCTCACCCGTAGCGATGCTTAAGTCTGTCTGAATCATGTTAGCAATTGCCACATTTTATGATTATGAAATTTGGCAGATGGAGGTCAAAACTGCATTCCTGAATGGATTTCTGGAAGAAGAGTTGTATATGATGCAACCAGAAGGTTTTGTCGATCCAAAGGGAGCTAACAAAGTGTGCAAGCTCCAGCGATCCATTTATGGACTGGTGCAAGCCTCTCGGAGTTGGAATAAACGCTTTGATAGTGTGATCAAAGCATTTGGTTTTATATAGACTTTTGGAGAAGCCTGTATTTACAAGAAAGTGAATGGGAGCTCTGTAGCATTTCTGATATTATATGTAGATGACATATTACTAATTGGAAATGATATAGAATTTCTGGATAGCATAAAGGGATACTTGAATAAAAGTTTTTCAATGAAAGACCTCGGTGAAGCTGCTTACATATTAGGCATTAAGATCTATAGAGATAGATCAAGACGCTTAATTGGACTTTCACAAAGCACATACCTTGAGAAAGTTTTGAAGAAGTTCAAAATAGATGAAGCAAAGAAAGGGTTCTTGCCTGTGTTACAAGGTGTGAAGTTGAGTAAGACTCAATGCCCGACCACTGCAGAAGATAGAGAGAATATGAAAGATGTTCCCTATGCTTCAGCCATAGGCTCTATCATGTATGCAATGCTGTGTACCAGACCTGATGTGTGTCTTGCAATAAGTCTAGCAGGGAGGTACCAAAGTGATCCAGGAGTGGATCACTGGACAGCGGTCAAGAACATCCTGAAATACCTGAAAAGGACTAAGGATATGTTTCTCATATATGGAGGTGACAAAGAGCTCATCGTAAAAGGTTACGTTGATGCAAGCTTTGACACTGATCCGGACGATTCTAAATGCAAATCGGATACGTGTTTATATTAAACAGTGGAGCTGTCAGTTGGTGCAGTTCTAAACAAAGCGTTGTAGCGGGATCTACATGTGAAGCGGAGTACATAGCTGCTTCAGAAGCAGCAAATGAAGGAGTCTGGATGAAGGAGTTCATATCCGATCTAGGTGTCATACCTAGTGCATCGGGTCCAATGAAAATCTTTTGTGACAATACTGGTGCAATTGCCTTGGCAAAGGAATCCAGATTTCAGAAGAGAACCAAGCACATCAAGAGACGCTTCAATTCCATCAAGGATTTAGTCCAGATGGGAGACATAGATATTTGCAAGATACATACGGATCTGAATGTTGCATACCCGTTGACTAAGCCTCTTCCACGAGCAAAACATGATCAGCACCAAGGCTCCATGGGTGTTAGAATCATTACCGTGTAATCTAGATTATTGACTCTAGTGCAAGTGGGAGACTGAAGGAAATATGCCCTAGAGGCAATAATAAAGTTATTATTTATTTCCTTATATCATGATAAATGTTTATTATTCATGCTAGAACTGTATTAACCGGAAACATAATACATGTGTGAATACATAGACAAACAGAGTGTCACTAGTATGCCTCTACTTGACTAGCTCGTTAATCAAAGATGGTTATGTTTCCTAACCATGAACAAGGAGTTGTTATTTGATTAACGAGATCACATCATTAGGTGAATGATCTGATTGACATGACCCATTTCATTAGCTTAGCACCCGATTGTTTAGTATGTTGCTATTGCTTTCTTCATGACTTATACATGTTCCTATGACTATGAGATTATGCAACTCCCGTTTGCCGGAGGAACACTTTGTGTGCTACCAAACGTCACAACGTAAATGGGTGATTATAAAGGTGCTCTACAGGTGTCTCCAAAGGTACATGTTGGGTTGGCGTATTTCGAGATTAGGATTTGTCACTCCGATTGTCGGAGAGGTATCTCTGGGCCCTCTCGGTAATGCACATCACATAAGCCTTGCAAGTATTGCAACTAATAAGTTAGTTGCGAGATGATGTATTACGAAACGAGTAAAGAGACTTGCCGGTAACAAGATTGAACTAGGTATTGAGATACCGACGATCGAATCTCGGGCAAGTAACATACCGATGACAAAGGGAACAACGTATGTTGTTATGCGGTCTGACCGATAAAGATCTTCGTAGAATATGTAGGAGCCAATATGAGCATCCAGGTTCCGCTATTGGTTATTGACTGGAGACGTGTCTCGGTCATGTCTACATTGTTCTCGAACCCGTAGGGTCCGCACGCTTAAGGTTTCGATGATAGTTATATTATGAGTTTATGAGTTTTGATGTACCGAAGTTAGTTTGGAGTCCCGGATGTGATCACGGACATGAATAGGAGTCTCGAAATGATCGAGACATAAAGATTGATATATTGGACGGCTATATTCGGACACCGAAAGTGTTCCGGGTGATTTCGGAGAAAACGGGAGAGCCGGAGGGTTACCGGAACCCCCCCCCCCCCCGGGAGAAGTAATGGGCCATATGGGCCTTAGTGGAGAGAGAGGGGGGCAGCTAGAGGTGGGCTGCGCGCCTCCTCCCCCTGGTCCGAATTGGACTAGGAGAGGGGGCGGCGCGCCCCCTTTCCCTCTCCCTCCCCACTTCTTTCCCCCTCCTACTCCTACTAGGAGGAGGAGTCCTCCTGGCGCGCCTATAGGGGCCGGCCGGTCTCCTCCCCTTGCTCCTTTATATACGGGGCAGGGGGGCACCCCTAGACACAAGTTGATCTTTGTGATCGTTCCTTAGCCGTGTGCGGTGCCCCCCTCCACCATATTCCACCTCGGTCATATTGCAGCGGTGCTTAGGCGAAGCCCTGCGACGGTAGTACATCAAGATCGTCACCACGCCGTCGTGCTGACGGAACTCTTCCCCGACGCTTTGCTGGATCGGAGCCCGGGGATCGTCATCGAGCTGAACGTGTGCTAGAACTCGGAGGTGCCGTAGTTTCGGTGCTTGATCGGTCGGACCGTGGAGACGTATGACTACATCAACCAAATGCTTCCGTTGTCGATCTACAAGGGTACGTAGATCACACTCTCCCCTCTTGTGGCTATGCGTCACCATGATCTTGCGTGTGCGTAGGAAATTTTTGGAAATTACTACGTTCCCCAACATAAAGACCATGTCAACGCTATCTCGAAGCATGTATGTGGTACTCCGATTTTCAATATGAACATTTGAAGCACAATGCTAAAATTTCTTTATAAATTACCCCAAGCACCGTTGTATGGGTAATGTCATCAAATTTCTCTCCCTTTTCCTAAAGGGTTTTCTACGATATATCCTATCATGGTTATCATACTCCGCTTGTCCTTGGGAAGGATATACCCTTGAAATATGTGTTTAAACACATTTTCCTTTCCATTGTTCTGTTTAATCTGATAATCATATTTTCCTTTTCATTGGTTGGGTTAATGTTTCTTGTGATCTAAATGATCTAAGCAGTAATATTCTCCTGCTTATGTAAACACCTCGGTGTACAATTCTGTCAGCAAGACCCTGTTACTATTGTTGATGACATTCCGGTAACCACCGATGGATGAGAACCTTGCCTATTGGTTCGCCTCGTTTCAACGAGTAGGGAAATGATTCTCTTTGTCCCTCGCCCTTGGTACCAATGTTGTTGCCAACATAACTGACAGGCTATCCTCTAACATACCTTGCTATCTTGACCGTGCACGTGATAGCGCTTTCCTGCTTTTAACCCACATGGTGGGCCCATAACCCACAGTTCCACAGGATCGAAACCTGACTCTCCTATACACCCCCTGTTCTTAAGGTTATTCCTCGCGCGTGGCCTCATACGTAATTCATGGGCCACCTTTAGAAAGATCACCAATTCTGGTATCAGACACAATACTTATTCCCATTGCTATGAACCCTATCACGTTTTGTTTCAAGCTATGAACGATTGCCTATCCTCTCAAAACTTCTTATTGCACCGTCTTACTTGCTCTCAGTGTTTTCTTAAGTTCCAATTCGAGAGTTACTTTCCGCCACCTTCCCCGATGTTATCGACCAGATAGTCAACCTTGTGGAGGTCCATTCTCCTGGAATACCCACCCCTTTATTCTTTCGTAAGTACGATAGAGTTCCCGAAGAAAGGATGACGACTTCATCATGATGACCTCAAATAGAGAAATGAAGACATCAACGTAATGGATCGACCTCTTCGAGAAGAGCAACCAAGACCAATGACACTCGTCAAAATTTCGTAACCAAATCCATTCCCCCTTACTTCCGCCCCTAAATCTCGGGACGAGATTTCTTGTAGTGGAGGAGATTTGTGACGCCCGGATAATTAGGCTATAGTGATCCCGCGTTAATGATGCCTCGTCACCTCGGTTACTACTGATAATCTCGCGTTAGTTCGAAACGGTTTCAAATTCAAATTTTGAATTAAAGTTAAAACAATTAAAGTTTTCAAAAGTCAAAACTAGATTGTTTGATGTGTTGAAAATATTCCCTAACTATTTGTCATGTAGAAACCATGTTTTTATATAAGGCCTAAATATTTAAAATGAGCAAAAACAGAAAAAAGAAAAATAAATAAAAAGAGAAAAAAGGAAAACCCCCCTGCTGGGCCATGGCCCAGCTGGCCACCGGGCCAACCAGGCCAGCCCAGCCGCGCCCCATCCCACTCTCCATAACCTCCCCCACTCTGGTCAAACCCTAGCGCACCCCACCCCACTTTCTCCACTCCCTCTGCTCCCCCCGATCCCGATCGTATCGGGCGCTCGAAGGCGCCCCTCACCGCGCCGACCACGTCGCCATCGCCCCTGACGCCCCTGGACATCGACGACCGCCCCGACGCCGCTAGACCGCGCCGTCGCCCGGAGCTCCACGGGCCTCGCCGGAGCCACCCCATCGCCCCCGACCTCGTCGCCTCGTCCCCATCGTCGCTCGTCGTCATCTCCGACCACCACCCCGACCACCGCTGCCACGAACCCTACGACCCCGCCGTGAGCACCGCTCCTTCTCCTCTGCCCCGCTCCGCCGCACATGCGTTCGGCTGCCCGCACCGCTCGCCTCCCGCAGCCACGGCCATCCGCCGCTGCCCTCGCGTGCCCGCCTCTGCATGGCGCTGCGGCCTCGCGCGCCTGCTGCTCCCGCTGGCCCTGCTCGCCACGACCGCGCCTCTTCCTCACCCCGCGGTCACCGCGCTCCGCCTCCTTCGTGCCCGCGCCGCTGGCTCGCCGGTCGCGCCGGCCCTCGCCTCTGCTGCGGTTGCGGCGGCGGCTGCTACGGCCCCACTCCGCCCTGTTGCCTGCATCCCCCTGCTGCAGCTACGCCCGCACCACCGCGCCCTTGGCCGCGTCGCCCGGGCCTCGCCTCCGTCGCCCTGCTTCCACTCTGCCACGGCCTCCCCCCCCCCCCGTCCACGGCCACCGGCGCCAAGCCGCGCGCCCCGCCTCCGCCGCTCGCCTGCGCAGCTTCCCCTACCCGCGCCTAGTGCCCACGGGCCCATACCCGTAACCACTGCCTGCTGCCCGCTAAGGCCTCTGGGCCACAGACGAATGGGGCCCACGCCCAGAACGAAAACGATTTAAAAAAAGGAATTAAAAAAATAAATAAATCATAAATAAAAATATTAATTAATTAATTAATTAAAGAAGTAATTAACTTAATTAATTCTGTTAACTAACTATTAAACCTAATTAACCTGCTAATTAATCTAACTAAACAGTTAGTTAGTTAGTCAATGACATTGGGACCCACACGTCACTTTGACCGGTCAACGGACACAGTTGACTGCTGACATCATGCTGACGTCAGCAATCACTATTCTAGATAATGTTGATTTAAAATAATTAAATAAATCCTAAAAATGATTTAAATCTTTTATAAATTAATATAAAATAAACCATAGCTTGGATGAAAAAACTTTGTACATGAAAGTTGCTCAGAACGACGAGACGAATCCGAATACGCAGCCCTTTCGTCCGCCACGCATCCCTAGCATAGCGAACACGCAACTTTCCCCCTCTGGCCCATCTGTCCGAAAACGCGAAACACCGGGGATACTTTCCCGGATATTTTCTCCCCTCGCCGGTATCACCTCATACTGCGTTAGGGCACACCTAGCACCGCTACTTGTCTTGTCAAGCATCGTTATGCATCTGTTTGCATTGTATTCATTGTTTCTTCCCCCTCTTCTCTCCAGTAGACTACGAGACCGACGCCGCTGCTACCCAGTACGACTACGGTGTTGACGACCCCTCTCTCTTGCCAGAGCAACCAGGCAAGCCCCCCCCCCTTGATCACCAGATATCGCCTATTCTTCTCTCTACTGCTTGCATTAGAGTAGTGTAGCATGTTACTGCTTTCGGTTAATCCTATTCTGTTGCATAGCCTGTCATTGTTGCTACAGTTGTTGATACCTTACCAGCATTCCTAAACGCTTAGTATAGGATGCTAGTTTATCATCAGTGGCCTTACATTCTTGTCCGTCTGCCGTGCTATACTATCGGGCCGTGATCACTAGGGAGGTGATCACGGGTATATACTTATATACATATACATGATACATGTGATGACTAAAGACGGGTCGGCTCGTAGAGTACCCGCAAGTGATTCCGATGTGGGGGGCTGAAGAGGCAGGTGGCTCCATCCAGGTAGTGGTGGGCCTGAGTTCCCGACGGCCCCCAACTGTTACTTTGTGGCGGAGCGACAGGGCAGGTTGAGACCACCTAGGAGAGAGGTGGGCCTGGCCCTGGTCGGCGTCCGTAGTTACTTCAAAATAACACGCTTAACGAGATCTTGGTATTTGATCTGAGTCTGGCCACTGGCCTATACGCACTAACCAACTACGCGGGAATAGTTATGAGCACTCGACGTCATGGTATCAGCCGAAGCCTTCGTGACGTCAGCGACTGAGCAGCGCGCGCCGGGTTGGACCGCGTAACGCAACTTCCTTTGTAATGCAGGTTGCTAGGTCTGCTCACCGGCCGCGTACGCAACGTGCAGGTGTGCAATGGACGATGGGCCCAGACCCCTACGCGCATAGGATTTAAACCGGCGTGCTGACCTCTCTGTTGTGCCTAGGTAGGGCTGCGACGTGTTGATCTTCCGAGGCCGGGCATGACCCAGACAAGTGTGTCCGGACAAAGGGGATCGAGCGTGTTGGGAAATGTGGTGCACCCCTGCAGGGAAGTTAATCTATTCGAATAGCCATGATCTTCGGTAACAGGACGACTTGGAGTTGTACCTTGACCTTATGACATCTAGAACCGGATACTTAATAAAATACACCCTTCCAAGTGCCAGATACAACCCGGTGGTCGCTCTCTAATAGGGCGACGAGGAGAGGATCGCCGGGTAGGATTATGCTACACGATGCTACTTGGTGAACTTACCATCTACTCTCTTCTACATGCTGCAAGATGGAGGTGGCTAGAAGCGTAGTCTTCGATAGGACTAGCTATCCCCCTCTTATTCCGACATTCTGCAGTTCAGTCTACATATGATACCCTTATTCCATTTGATACCAATGCATACATATGTAGTGTAGCTCGTTTCTTGCGAGTACTTTGGATGAGTACTCACGGTTGCTTTGCTCCCCCCCCTTTTCCCTTTCTATACCCGATTGCTGCGACCAGACGATGGAGCCCAGGAGCCAGACGCCACCGTCGACGACGACTCCTACTACACTGGAGGTGCCTACTACTACGTGCAACCCGCTAACGATGACCATGAGTAGTTTAGGAGGATCCCAGGCAGGAGGCCTGCGCCTCTTTCGATCTGTATCCTAATTTGTGCTAGCCTTCTTAAGGCAAACTTGTTTAACTTATGTCTATACTCAGATATTGTTGCTTCCGCTGACTCGTCTATGATCGAGCTCTTGTATTCGAGCCCTCGAGGCCCTTGGCTTGTAATATGATGCTTGTATAACTTATTTTATTTGTAGAGTTGTGTTGTGATATCTTCCCATGAGTCCCTGATCTTGATCGTACACGTTTGCGTGTATGATTAGTGTACGGTGAAATTAGGGGCGTCACAATATGCTAGGCTCATCAAGTTTAACCTGAGTATTCTGCGTGTGCAAAACTGGCTTGCACCCGTTGTATGTGAACGTAGAGCTTATCACACCTGATCATCACGTGGTGTCTCGGCACGACGAACTATAGCAACGGTGCATACTCAGGGAGAACACATAACTTGAAATTTAGTGAGAGATCATCTTATAATTCTACCACCATACTAAGCAAAATAAGATGCATAAAGGATAAACATCACATGCAATCAATATAAGTGATATGATATGGCCATCATCATCTTGTGCCTTTGATCTCCATCTCCAAAGCACCGTCATGATCATCATCGTCACCGGCTTGACACCTTGATCTCCATCATAGCATCATTGTCGTCTCGCCAACTATTGCTTCCACGACCATCGCGACCGCTTAATGATAAAGTAAAGCAATTACATGGCGATTGCATTTCATACAATAAAGCAACAACCATATGGCTCATGCCAGTTGACGATAACTATGTTACAAAACATGATCATCTCATACAACAATTTATATAGTCACGTCTTGACCATATCACATCACAACATGCCCTGCAAAAACAAGTTAGACGTCCTCTACTTTGTTGTTGCAAGTTTTATGTGGCTGCTACGGGCTTCTAGTAAGAACCGTTCTTACCTACGCATCAAAAACCACAACGCGGTATAGTGATTGCTTTTTGATCTTCAGAAAGAACCCTGTTCATTGAATCCGATTCAACTAAAGTTGGAGAAACAGACACCCGCCAGCCACCTGTGTGCAAAGCACGTCGGTAGAACCAGTCTCATGAACGCGGTCATGTAATGTCGGTCCGGGCCGCTTCATCCAATAATACCGCCGAATTAAGAAACAACTAGTGACAGCAAGAAATATGTATATACCCACGCCCACAACTCTTTTGTGTTCTACTCGTGCATATAACATCTACACATTAACCTGGCTCTGATACCACTATTGGGGAACGCAGTATTTTAAAAAAAACTCATATGATCACGCAAGATCTATCTAGGAGATGCATAGCAACGAGAGGGGAGAGTGTGTCTACGTAACCTCGTAGACCGAAAGCGGAATCATTGAGTAATGCAGTTGATGTAGTCGAACGTCTTCGCGATCCAACCGATCAAGTACCGAACGCACGGCACCTCCGCGATCTACACACATTCAGCTCGGTGACGTCCCTCGAACTCTAGATCCAGCTGAGGCCGAGGGAGAGTTTTGTTAGCACGATGGCGTGTTGATGGTGATGATGAAGTTACCGACGCAGGGCTTCGCCTAAGCACTACGACAATATGATCGAGGTGGAAATCTGTGGAGGGGGGCACCGCACACGACTAAGAATCAACTTGTGTGTCTATGGGGTGCCCCCTCCCCCGTATATAAAGGAGTGGAAAGGAAGGGAAGAGGGGAAGAAGGAAAGGGGGGCCGACCCCCTTCCCCAATTCGGATTGGGCTTGGGGGAGGGGCGCCCCTTCTCTTGGCCGCCTCCTCTCTCTTCCACTAAAGCCCATGAAGGCCCATTAACCCCTCGGGGGGTTCCGGTAACCCCCCGGTACTCCGGAAAATGCCCGAACCTATCCAAAACCTTTCCGGTGTCCAAACATAACCTTCCAATATATCAATCATCATGTCTCGGCCATTTTGAGACTCCTTGTCATGTCTGTGATCACATCCGGAACTCTGAACAACCTTCGGTACATCAAATCACATAACTCATAATACATATCGTCATCGAACGTTGAGCGTGCGGACCCTTCGGGTTCGAGAACTATGTAGACATGACCGAGACTCATCTCCGGTCAATAACCAATAGCGGAACCTGGATGCTCATATTGGTTCCTACATATTCTATGAAGATCTTTATCGATCAAACCGCATAACAACATACGTTGTTCCCTTTGTCATCGGTATGTTACTTGCCCGAGATTCGATCGTCTGTATCATCATACCTAGTTCAATCTCGTTACCGGGAAGTCTCTTTACTTGTTCCGTAATGCAACATCCCGCAACTAACTCATTAGTCACATTGCTTGCAAGGCTTATAGTGATGTGCATTACTGAGAGGGCCCAGAGATACCTCTCCGACAATCGGAGTGACAAATCCTAATCTCGATCTATGCTAACTCAACAAACACCATCACAGACACCTGTAGAGCATCTTTATAATCACCCAGTTACGTTGTGATGTTTGATAGCACACTAAGTGTTCCTCCAGTATTCGGGAGTTGCATAATCTCATAGTCATAGAAACATGTATAAGTTATGGAGAAAGCAATAGCAATAAACTAAACGATCATAGTGCTAAGCTAACGGATGAAGTCATGTCAATCACATCATTCTCTAATGATGTGATCCCGTTTATCAAATGACAACCCGTGTCTATGGTTAGGAAACTTAACCATCTTTGATTAACGAGCTAGTCAAGTAGAGGCATACTAGTGACACTTCGTTTGTCTATGTATTCACACATGTACTAAGTTTCCTGTTAATACAATTCTAGCATGAATAATAAACATTTATCATGATATAAGGAAATATAAATAACAACTTTATTATTGCCTCTAGGGCATATTTCCTTCACGAAGGTGGTTGCAGCAATCAACAGTGAGGCAAGGGATCTCTCTGCCATCGGCCCTCATGTCCAGGATGTTAAAAACCCGCTCCTTCCCTTCTTGGAAGTTAAAGTCTTGTGGAATGGTCGTGATGCCAATAGAGCCGCTGATAAGCTAGCTAAGTTAGGTTTAGGTGAGAGTTTTTGTAAAGTTTGGTTTTCTGTACCCTCAGAGCACATTCTGGAGGTTCTTTTGGACGACATTCTTAGTTTCGTTTAAGGTGAAATAAAGCGGCGGCATTGATCCTAAAAAAAACATGCAACATGATAGTCTAGCCTCATTGTTTTACGGCGCCGGCGCACGATGCGTGGGCTCTTTTAAGCATC
Organism: Triticum urartu; assembly: GCF_056163025.1. Classification (NCBI taxonomy): domain Eukaryota; kingdom Viridiplantae; phylum Streptophyta; class Magnoliopsida; order Poales; family Poaceae; genus Triticum; species Triticum urartu. The sequence goes on from NC_141879.1 coordinate 576,493,706, forward strand.
TCTAACGGACGCGCGGGTGCGCGACGCGCTAAATTATTTTGCAATGTTAAAATAGCATTTTTTTGCGCGTAGGAGGGTGCTTGCTCCAGCAGGCGCTGCAAAATATGGCGTGCCGCTATAGCTCTAGCAGCTGCTGCAAAATTCAGCACACGAGCAGCCGACATTTGGCAAATATGAACAACATGTATCAATTTGACAAACAAATGCCACATCATCTTCCTCCTCCTCTTCCTTCTCTTCCGAAATCACAACTAAACTGGGCCTTTCTGGCGAACACTGCCCATGCCACATATAACAAGTTTCGACGTGTATGTGTCACCACGCGGACCTATCTCAACTGACGGGGCGGCACTCAAGTCTTCACAGGTGTGATTTTATGTTCTTAAACCTACTTTTCTAGAAAGAGGCGGGTGGGTGTGGGTATATGCCTTTTTTATTAGCTAAGTGTGTGATGAGTGTTGATCAAAGTCATTCAATAACCGTTTTATTACTCGAGAGTATATGCCATAAAATCATGTGATCATTCAATTTCCATGTTTTGTCTCCCCTTTCAAAAGGAGAAGAAAAGGGTGAATTGAAAACTTCATGCAATGAGTAGTTCAATGTCAATTACATGAGGAACAGTAAGAATCTCATGACCATGATGTCCAACTTATAAATACTCATGTTCAGGTCTAGCTTGTTCAAGACTTGCTCACGAATGCCAAATCAACCAACCTAGAACTCTGGAATATTGGAGAAAAACAAGAGATGAGGAGCTATCATTCAAAATAGGCTTTCCCGATGAGGAGCTATCCAAGCAATTCAATCGCGGGATGTTGTCACCGTGCTACGAGTGTTTGGATTCAAAGGGTTACTGCGGACAACAAGGCGAGTCTTCATTGGAGCTTCGTCACACTGTGTGCGACAAGTCTAATATTTTTTTCTTTTGTGGGACGACATGCACCCGACGGATGCAAGGCGGTGCTAGAAAAGCCCTTGAGAGAGTTTATAGATCAAGAGTAGCTTAGGCTTCATATCATCTTCATAGAGCCATTATCCTTGGAATTAGTAATGCCTTTCATTTGTCATTGTATGTCTACAACAAAGGTGTCTTTCATGTGAGTCGATGTACAACTTCACCATGATCATGGGTAGTGATGACGCACAGCGCAAAGGACTTTCGTGTGAATCCACCTCAGTTTTCGCAAACATTGACTGCTGCGTATATTTCCCCTGCTGCATGTTCCTCCTCCACGTCGTCTTCACTGCTTGTGGCCGCCGTTTCCGTGCCGACGCTGCCTACACGACAGCCTTATGTTTAATCATGGGTCATGCCAGTGTGGGTGCTTCCATGGTCTGGCCGGTGTGTCCCTCGCGCACGTGCAATTGGCATCACGGTGGACCATGGTGACATTGTACTAAGACGAAGATAGCCCCTGTGGGCCGTGGCCATTAATTCTTGTATGCAGAAGCAAATTCTGCTATCACAAGAAGCAAACACTATTTGTAGCTGTTGGAAGCATTGTTTCGTTGGAAGAAAGAAATCAACAATGTTTTATTCGGTAATCAATTTTTTTCTCTTTTTGGAGGCACTGTAGATCTGAGAAAATATTTGTAACTTGGGAACCAAACACTAATCTTTTTCGGAAGCAGATTAACTTCCCTCTTTGGAAGCACCGTTGATGGAAGCAAATATATTTCTTTTCTAGTATATCTTGTGAACTAACTACTCAGCTGTCTTGGAAGCAATCTCGTTGAACAAGGGAAACAAAATAGTCTAGGTAGGAAGCAAATTAATTTACATTGCACTGGGTTCACCACAATTGGAAATATTTTTCTCTCATATGGAAGCAAAGTGCATGGCCCATAATTAGATGTGGCACTAGCAGTAAGAATAGCCTAGATTATTGGAAGCATTATCAGGAATGTTTCCTAAAAAAACAGTGCTTCCATCGGTACAAAATACATGATTAACATTGTTTCAAAAATATATGTTCACGTAAACTTTCTTTCATACATGTATTACATTTTTCTTACACACCAGGAACATTTTTATATACATGTTTAACATTTTTCAGATGCATTTTAGAAATATATTTTCCATGTCTACTTGTCATACATATTGTACATTTGTTTCTTACACCAGGAACATTGTTTTAAACATGTTTAACTTTTTAAATTCATAATTAACATATTTTCAAATATATGGTTGTGATGTGTGCTTTTTTCATACACATTATACTTTTTTGTATACATCTGGAACATGTTTTATAGATATTTAACATTTTTAAATATATTTTGTATTTTTTTAATATGCATTCAAAACATTTTTAATAGGTGTTAAACATTTTTAATGTTATCAACACTTTTTAAAAGGAAGTTGAAATTTTTTCTCCGTGTTACCATTTTTCGAATTCATGATTTTTAAGAAATTTTTGGTAGGTTTAAGTTTTGCAATTTTTTTATTTACAATATTTTTCAAAAATATAAACAAATGTTAAAAAGAGAACGTGCGAACAATAATTTAAAGAGACGTTTGACTCGCTACTGGGTTGGCCCATTACATGCGTCCTTGACGTGATGCTGCCTTCCATCCCTCATCCACACTAGTCCTGGCCATCTCAGGCCCGGCCCTGTCGGCCCACCCAGGCCCGGCCCTAAAATCCAGGGCCTAGGCCCGATGGGCTTGACAGTGGGCCAGGCTTGGGCCTGAGTTTTGAGCCCACCAACAGGGCCTGGGCGGGCTTGGGCTTAGCATATTGACATTTTAAGGAAGAGGCCCAGCCCACAGCCCTAAGCCCTAAGGGCTTTTCAGGGCTTTTTACCAGATGGGCCGGGCTTGGGCTTGAAAAGTGGGCCCAATGGTAGGGTCTGGGAGGGCCTGGGCCTCAGTTTTCTGCCATGGGCTTTTTTAGGCCCGGCACTGCCCATGGCCAGATATAATCCACACTGACATGTTTTTCCTGGGATGACCTGCACTTGCACATGAAAATTACAGCAAAACTGGGCCTTTCTGGTGAGCACGGCCTATGCCACATAACAATTTCGACTTGTATGTGTCAGCAAGCGGTCCTATGTCAGGTGACGGGGCAGCACTCAAGTCTTCACATATGTGATTTTATGTTCTTGAACCTGGGTTTTTTTTAGAAAGAGGGAGGTGGTTGTGGGTATATGCATTTTTTTTTGTTAGCTAAGTGTGCGACGAGTGTAGATCAAGTAGTTTAAGAACCTTCTTATCATTGTTTTATCACGTGAGAGTATAGGCCCTAAAATCATGTGTTCATTGAATTTCCATGCTTTGTCTCCCCTTCCAAAAGGAGAAGAAAAAGATGAACTGCAAACTTCATGCAATGAGTAGTTCAATGTCAATTACATGAGGAAAAATTAAGAATCTCATGACCATGATGTCCAACTTATAAATACTCCCGTTCAGGTCTAGCTTGTTCAAGACTTGCTCGCGAATGCCAAAAAGAAAAAAAAACAACTGCGAACCCTGAAATATTGGAGGAAAACAAGAGACGAGGAGCTATCCAAGCAAGTGCAAGATGTCGCCGTGCTGCGAGAGCTTGGATTCAATTGGTTAGTGTGGACAGCAAGACGAATCTTCATCGGAGTTTCCTTACACTATGTGCGACAAGGCCAACCATTTTTTCTATTGGGACGACTTCCACCCGATGCATGCAGGGTGGAAGGCTGTGATGAAGTAGCTAGAAAAGCCCCAGAAGAGTTTATAGATCAAGACTAGCTTAGGCTTCACATGATCTTCATGGAGCCTATATATCTTCAAGTATTTTAGAGGCTACAACTTTCCTAGATTCTCAAAATATTTATTATATATTTGCATCCTTTTGTGAAAGTTATCTTTAGAACTAGTAATACCTTTCATCTGTCACGTACGTGTAATGTCTTTCATCCATCTTGATGTACCATCTTCGGCTGGCTCCTCTGCCGTGACAGGCTAAGCACGATGGCGAACTTACATCGCAAGACCATTACCTCGGGATCGTCTTGCCCTCGATGTGACTTGTCTTCTGAGGATGCGGCGCACCTCGCTCTACTCTGCCCATGCACGGGCTAGGTCTGGTCCATACTGGGACTCCAGGCCCCTAACCGCATCGACCTCATCTGGGATACTCCTACTCCGGTAGGCCTCGGCATCAACATTTGGCCTACTGTCGCCCTTGTCGTCCTCTGGAAGCTCTAGGATTCCAGAAACGCTCGTGTGTTCCGTAACGAGATACACTCCCCCCTAGATACTATTCGGAACATTATCTCCGATTTCACGCTTTGGTCCTTCAGATTTAATGACCACATTAGTAGGGAGGCTGCCGTGTCTTGGCGCCTGTACCTCTCCTCTCGCTGTAATCTATAATGTATTATGTAATTTGCCCTCGGGCACCTTTGAGTAATATATTCAGGTGGGGATCCCCCCCCCCCCCCCCCCGGTGATTGTTCAAAAAAAAAAAACCTTGATGTACCCAACCTCACAATGATCATGGGTAGTCGAAGACACACAACACAACGCAAAGGACAACGCACGGTGGGGAGATTAATTCTCCCCGGCCAGCCTCGACTGAATCCACCTTCAATTTGGCACACGTAGACTACTATGTGTATTTCCACATGAAGGTGGAGGTGTAATTTCATACTGACCTTTATCTATACCTACTAAATAAAGGAATGACAGTGTGTTTCTCTGAAAATTTCTTTCGTACATACCATAAGTGAAAGGCAAGATTTCTGCAAAAAAAAAAAGTGAAAGGCAAGATGATACTAATTTTCTACGTCGTTGTTCAACCCTCCTATATGACAGGTCACCTCCGCTCCCCAATACTTAACCACCAGATTATTATTCAGCCCTCCAATGTTTCTACGCTATAAGATGGTCCGCCTCCAGCTCAAGATCTTTGATGGCAATGTATTTCTTTAGTACCGTATCACCTATTTGAGTGAGAGGTCTCGAAGCAGCGACGTTAGAAAGGGTCAGGTTTGGCCAGTCGATAGCAAGAAGATGAACGGTTCAGAAAAGAAAAATTACAAGTAGATGCACGATGAGCACATAGCAATCTATTTTTCCATATCTGTTGACGGCACGCTCGACTTGGCCCGAGGATCACGACCCACAGAGGCGCGGCAGATCTCCTACGTGCGGTCGGCGTCGGACGCAGCTACGCCAACCAACACGCAACATGATAGTCTAGCCTCATTGTTTTACGGCGCCGGCGCGCACGATGCGCGGGCTCTTTTAAGCATCTCTAATGGACGCGCGGGTGCGCGATGCGCTAAATTATTTTTTCAACGTTAGAATAGCATATATATATTTTTTTACGCGTAGGAGGGTGCTTGCTCCAGCAGGCGCTGTAAAATATGGCACGCCGCTATAGCTCTAGCAGCTGCTACAAAATTCAGCACACGCGAGCAGCCGGCATTTGGCAAATATGAATAACATGTATCAATTTGACAAACAAATGCCACATCATCTTCCTCCTCTTCTTCCTTCTCTTCTGAAATCACAACTAAACTGGGCCTTTCTGGCGAACACGACCCATGCCACATATAACAAATTTCGACGTGTATGTGTCAGCACGCGGACCTATCTCAACTGACGGAGCGGCACTCAAGTCTTCACAGCTGTGATTTTATGTTCTTAAACCTGTTTTTCTAGAAAGAGGCGGGTGGGTGTGGGTATATGCCTTTTTTATTAGCTAAGTGCGTGATGAGTGTTGATCAAAGTCATTCAATAACTGTTTTATCATCGTTTTATTACTCGAGAGTATATGCCGTAAAATCATGTGATCATTCAATTTCCATGCTTTGTCTCCCCTTCCAAAAGGAGAAGAAAAGGGTGAATTGAAAACTTCATGCAATGAGTAGTTCAATGTCAATTACATGAGGAATAGTAAGAATCTCATGACCATGATATCCAACTTATAAATACTCCTATTCAGGTCTAGCTTGTTCAAGAATTGCTCACGAATGCCAAATCAACCGACCTAGAACTCTGGAATATTGGAGAAAAACAAGAGATGAGGAGCTATCATTCGAAATAGGCTTTCCCGATGAGCAGCTATCGAAGCAATTCAATCGCGGGATGTTGTCACCGTGCTACGAGAGTTTGGATTCAAAGGGTTACTGCGGACAACAAGGTGAGTCTTCATTGGAGCTCCGTCGCACTGTGTGCGACAAGTCTAACATTTTTTTCTATTGTGGGACGACATGCACCCGACGGATGCAAGGCGGTGCTAGAAAAGCCCTCAAGAGAGTTTATAGATCAAGAGTAGCTTAGGCTTCATATCATCTTCATAGAGCCATTATCCTTAGAATTAGTAATGCCTTTCATTTGTCATTGTATGTCTACAACAAAGGTGTCTTTCATGTGGCTCGATGTACAACTTCACCATGATCATGGGTAGTGATGACGCACAACACAAAGGAGAACGCACGACGGGGAGAGTCTCCTGGCCAGCCTAGACTGAATCCACCTCGAATTTGACATGCATTGACCATTGTGTTTTTTAGGGAAGCTATGTAGTGTGCAGTGGCGGAGCTATGTAGGGGCAAAAGTGTGCTATGGCCCGCCCAATCCAAACAGGAAATAGTGTAGCGTTAGGGTAAACTGGGGTCATGAGGGCAAATTTTATGTAATTTCTTCTATCTTGGCGGGCACTGGCCCGCCTAACTATTCCTAGCTAGCTCCGCCACTGGCAGTGTGGGAGGCGGTGATGAAGCAGCTCAAAAAGCCTTTGAAAAAGTTTATAGATCAAGACTAGCTTAGGCTCCATATAATCCAGACTAGCTTAGGCTCCATATAATCCAGACTAGCTTAGGCCCTACAGCCATGGACAAACTCAATTCGTTCACCGAGACCTCCATGCATGGGACCGCCGAGTCTTGAAAAAACCACAGGCAAAACTAAAGAGGGCTCGACGGGAACTTGAGGCGCTAATGAGGGAACCGTTTTCGGATGATGTGAAGATGAGGCAAAAAGAACTATCAGTTTTGATTGAAAACTTGCTTGAACAGGATGAGATCTATTGGGCCTAGAGGGGTCGAGTTAATTGGTTAAAGAAGGGAGACCGGAATTCTTCATATTTTCAGCATTCAGCAACAGCAAGAAGGCGAAGGAACCTGATAAAAAAACTTAAAGATGAAAGCCAGAATTGGGTGGAAGGCAATGTCAATCTCAGTCCGCTAGTTCGTGACTATTTTCGTAATCTCTTCACCTCAAGTTCTGTTGAGATTGACCATGGTTTGTTATCTTCTATTAAACCTGTTGTAACAAATAATATGAATGAGTTTCTTGTTGCCTACTGGGAGGATGTGCGCAAAGCTCTTTTTCAAATAGGTGATATGAAGGCGCCGGGCCCCGACGGGTTACATGCAATCTTTTTTAAGAGGTTTTGGCACATTGTGGGAGAGGAGCTAACAGATGAGGTGTTGGATGCAATAAACAAAAGAAAAATACCGGCTGGATGGAATTCAACAAATATCGTTTTGATCCCCAAGGTTGACAGTCCAGAGGTAATAAGTCAGTACAGGCCAATCAGTCTATGTAATGTCATATATAAGATTATTTTAAAGATGATTGCTAATAGACTAAAGAGAATTCTTCCAGAAGTTATTTCTCCAACGCAGAGTGCTTTTGTACCAGGTAGATTAATTACTGATAATGTCCTGGTTGCCTATGAATGTTTCCACACCATAAAAAAGAAGACCCATGGGTCTTCGGGGTACTGTGCGGTAAAGCTTGATATGATGAAAGCATATGATAGAGTGGAATGGAGATTTCTGGAAAAGATGATGCTGAAGATGGGGTTTCATGGGCAGTGGGTCCAAATGATAATGGAATGTGTTTCTTCTGTGAGCTATAGAGTCCGTTTCAATGATACAAAAACGGAAGAATTTCTACCCACTAGAGGCCTCAGACAGGGGGGGTCCCCTCTCCCCTTATTTATTTTTGTTATGCTCGGAAGGACTTTCTAGCATGCTTGCTCGTGAGGAAGAGATTGGAAATCTGGAAGGTGTCAAGGTATGTAGGAATGCACCTACTATCTCTCATCTTCTTTTTGCGGACGACTCATTGATTTTAATGAAAGCAAACATGCAATGGGCAAACACATTGAAAAGGATTTTGGGCGTTTATTGTGGTAGTTCAGGACAACTGGTTAGCAACGCCAAATCTAGCATATTTTTTAGTCCTAATTCCCCTGTTGGTGTACGAGAGAATATTTACAGGGAACTTAATATTGTTACTGAAGCACTATCAGACAAATATTTGGGGCTGCCCACTATGGTGGGGGTTGATAAAAGTGACTGTTTCCAACAACTCATTGACCGGGTATGCCAGCGTCTGAAGGGTTGGAAGGAAAATTTTCTCTCGATGCAGGGTAAGGAAATTCTGGTAAAATCAGTAGCTCAAGCAATTCCCTCGTATGCTATGTCAGTGTTCAAGTTACCTAAAGGAATATGCAAAACAATCACGGATGAAATAGCTGGCTTTTGGTGGGGTGATGGTGAGGTAAAAAAGAAAATGCATTGGTTTGCATGGTGGAAGATGTGTGTACCAAAGAAGAAAGGGGGCTTGGGGTTTAGAGACCTTCACTGTTTCAACCTTGCTATGTTAGCAAAACAGTGCTGGCGACTAATCCAAAACCCGGACTCTTTATGTGCACGTGTGCTGAGTGCAAAATACTACCCCAATGAAAATATTTTGAAGGCAGGACCAAAGAAGGGATCGTCATTTACTTGGCAGAGTATCTGTGCAGGCATCCAAACCTTCCAAAGGGGGTGCATTTGGCGTATGGGATCAGGAGCACAAATAAACATATGGCATGACCCTTGGATTCCATCAAGTCCTTCAAGGAAAGTAATCACCCCGAGAGGTGCAACGATGCTAACATATGTGGAAGAACTTATTGATCCATATACTGGCAGGTGGGATGAAGTCTTAATCAGAGATGTGTTTTCACCGGTGGACGCTTATAGGATTCTACAAATTCCTTTGAATATTCAGTTAATGGAGGACTTTGTAGCTTGGAATTACACACGATCAGGGACCTTTTCGGTCCAGTCGGCATACCATAGGGAATTTGAACATCAATACGGTCAGCGACTTGTTTGTTCAGATGGACAAGGGAACACACATATTAATACTATCTGGAAGGAGGTATGGAAACTTAAACTCCCAGGGAAGATCAAACATTTTGTGTGGAAGGCTCTCAATGGATCACTACCCTGTCTTGGGATATTAGCAAATAGACACATACCACTTGTTCCCCAATGTTCGTTCTGTGCAGTGGGGATCGAGGACATTCTACATATTTTGTTCACTTGCAAGAGGGCGAAGGAAGTGTGGTCAGAATTGAAGCTACGTAACATTATCGCAGAAGCAACTGAGCAGGATAGGTCGGGTTCAATCACTGTAGAAATCTTGTGCCGCAATAACTCTGTTACAGAGGGGCTACCGACGGCAGAGCTCATAGCAGTGGCCGCTTGGTTTCTTTGGTGGCAGCGCCGCCAACATGTCAAGGGGGAGGCGATCGAGACCCCTGATAGGGCTGCTGTTTCTATAAGAGTCTTAGCCACCAACTTCATTCGAGCCTACACAACTAAGCAGCCAGTGAGAAGCTATGAACGCATGTGGAAACGACCACCTATGGACGTGGTAAAAATTAATCTTGATGCCGCCTTTAAGCCTGAAACCTTGTCAGGTGCAACGGGAGCTATTGCTCATGACGGACGAGGAAAATTTATTGCAGCGGCAACATGGTATACACCTCAAGTCGGCAGTGTTGATTCAGCGGAGATGACAGCGATCAGGAATGGGCTATACTTAGCTGGGAAAATTGGATGCAACAAAGTGTTGGTGGAGTCGGATAATAGCTTTGTGGTGGAACTAGTGCAAAATCCAGATGCATATGTGGGGCGTGACGTTGTTACTGTACTGGAATGCAAGCAATTATCTTTGGACTTTGCGATTGTGGAGTATTCTCACTGCCTACGTGAAGCAAATATGGTGGCTCGTGAGTTAGCACAATGTTCCTTTAGAGAATATGCTTCTATGTTTTGGGATTCTGTCATCCCTGACTTTATTTCTCACTCTTATGTAAACGATCTCGCTATTATTTGAGGAATAAAGTCAATTATGTTTAAAAAAATCCAGACTAGCAATTCATAGAGGCATTAATTCATACATGGTGCCTATATATCTTACGATTGTTTCTTTTTTTTCTTTGGATGGTTTCAAGTACTTTCGAGGCTATATCATTTCTGGATCCTCAAAATGTATGTGATATATTCATTTTTCGAGATATATTTACATCTTGTTATGTGGAAATTATCTTAGAAGTAGTAATGTCTTTCATCTGCCACTTATGTGTGCACAAAGATGTGGTTTAGCTTTTCGGAAATTCTGCTAAAAAACAGAACAATACTTGGAGCTTCAAACCAATTGACCTCGTTGGGTTTCCTCAAAAAATAGTGAGCATATCTGTTCACCTCGACGGCGCCGGGCAAAGTAGCCTCCTGCCGCCTCCTACCGAAGTCAATGTAGGAGACCGGCGGGCGGCGGGGTGCCACCGTGTTGTGGCGGGGAGAGTCTCCCTGGCCAGCCTCCACTGAATCCACCTCAATTTTGACACACGTTGGCTGCTATGTATAGTTCCTTGTGAATGTGGAGGTGGAATTTCATGCTGAGGGAATAAACTGAGATCGATCAATTCAAATTGGACAAATTTCAGAGTCTCATTCATACCTACCTTTATCCATCTCAACCGCTAATCGTGTTTTTTTTCTATCTCGTGCATTATTTAGAACGAGGGAATATTCAAATCCATCAGAAAATGTTAGTGTGTCAGTTCATGAATTCTTCCATTTCGTTGCTGAGAATGATTTCTGTTAGGAAATTAAAAGCTGCCAACATAAGCTTCACCCTTTCTAAAGTAAAAGCACTGATATTACTATTATGCCACAGGAGAAACACAACGTCACTAAACACCTATATCTAACAAGAAGGAAGGCCATATCTGACAAATAGAATGGCCAGCCAAAAGAAAAAGAAAAAAGGCAAGGGAAACAAGCTAGCTATACCCTACCCACTCCTAGTTGTTCTTGGGCGGGTGGTTCCGTGGTCTACGGTAATCAGCGGTGAAGGGTATGTGGCCATCGAAGTAAGCCCCTGGATGAAGTTTCCTGCTCCTAAAATAACAGTCCATACTCAGATCCTTCCCTCCTCCATGCCCACATTGTCCAACAGAATGTTTTGCAGCTGAGCTTGCCGTGCTTCTATCATCCGTCTTCTCCATGGCTGCATCTCCAAGAACCATCTCTCCTCTTGTCAGTGCATTGCTTCTGCTTCCCTCGTCTGTGATGGTTTTGTCGACAGTGGGCTCCTGCATATCAAGACTAACTTTAGTTATACATTATCCCCGGCGGATAGTGCATTTCATCGAAACACCTATAAGTTTTTGACAACCCCTTGCAGTACTTACCTGCAGCCTGGTTTCCGGTCCTCTCACGCTGTCGGTTGCCGTCAGCAACTCTGAGAACAAAGAGTAAGCATGTCAGAGTTTTGTTCAAAATCATAAATGATCATGCCTGTGCCAGTGTGAACTATAAGAAAGAAAAGAGCAGTCGGATGAAAGGCCTTATATAGCTCTAGCATGAACACTCAGAAGCACCGGTGTATACCTCTGTGCGCAATGGCGACGAAGGGCTCAAGGGTGGCCCATAGGACGGCCACCCCAAGCAAGAAGCTTGCACAGCTCAACGGCTGCATAACTAACCGTGGCCCTGTTCGTCGAGTATGTCGGTCGTGTAACTAACGAACAGGAAAGGGAAGGAGAGAAGCAGGACGCTGAGAGGGTGGATTTATAGGGACATTCGACACCTCATTGGTCAAAGCCCGACCTTGTGGCACGTATCTCCTGCGCGTGGAATGCCGCATCTGTACTTGCAGGCCATATAGTAGTCTGATCCCTCGGCATTTTCTTATTGGCTTGAGTATATTCACGTCCTTGGAAGTGCTCAAAGCTTGTCCCTTGCCGTTTGGCAAGCAGTAGTTTCCGATGATCTCTTGTGAACTGTGAATTAAAACTGCTCCAAGGATCTGCCATTGCTTACGGCTGAAGATTTTGGGTGCATTGGGCATTCTGCCCATGGATGCATGCAACGAGCAAAGTGTAGTGGCCAACTAGAAAGGATTTCGGTGACCAAGGCCAGAACCTAGGGCTTCGACCTCACCTCCATTTGATCTATAGTAATGGTTCCCGTGTTCTCCCAACACGTACCTTCAAACCATATTTACGCATCAGAGTCCCAGACGATGACCAAAAACAACCGGTGGCGAGCGTGAATCAGATGGCCGCGCATGGAAGATCACACGCACCAGTGTTACACCACCGCCGTTGTCGGTGCCATTGAATTTCAGGAGCTTAGGAGTGAACGCTCGTCGTCGGCAAAACCGTTCGCAGTCGGTTGAATTTGGTCAGTTTTCAGAGGTGGATTAGACTTTCGAGCGTCAACTGTTGCAGTTGGTTGGGTTTGGCCGGTACATTGATTCGGCTTTCGAGCGTCGACTGACTTGACGGTTCCTCTTTTCAGCTGCTGGCCATTGCCGATGGCTCTTAAAGCACGAGCAAGATGCCGAATGAGAGCTTCGGTACTGCTGCTTTGGGGAACAGGCGCTGGGCCCGGAATGCGTTCTTGGAGACAGTCAACTCGGTCTCCTGGGGCTTCAAGCTGTACCAGATGCGCCCGTGTGCGTCCTCACGATTCACACTTGGCCGAGAGGTTCATGGAACTGAATTTCTTCCGTTCGCCTTTTCGCTGAACCTACCAAAAATATGTATAATCTCTCAGGCGAGACAGGTTTAATGTCCATTCTGCTGGAAGCTTTTGTGGAGAAGCAGCAGTCAGGCGACTTCGGAACGCACTCGTACGCCAGCAGCAAAAGGCAGCTCTTGCGTTTACCGTGTGAGCTGCTAGCACGTGCAACGCCGCGTCGGGCTCCGGCGACGGCATCATTTGCGCGCACTGGGAGTGGCCGGAGCACGAGGGCGCGACCTCCTAGCCGAGTGGGCGGGCGGGCCCGTCGCTTCTCGCTTCTCGGCGCGTCCCTGGTCCTGGACGGAGGCAGCAGCGACACATTGTCTTCCTTGCAGGGGCAGCAAAGCGGCTCGAACCCAGAGCTCATGTAGTACCAGCGAGCACTCTACCTTTTCACAACTTCCGTGGATTAACTTTTCCATCGTCCTAACTGTTGTTGTAGGCTGCTTTGTGGTGGATCTGGACACGCTGCCAGCGCTAACGTGCGACAAGGCAATCTAATAGGTGTAGTTTTTCGTTAGGCCACGTCCATTGCAGGGGTGCTTTGCCTAGACGCATGTGTGAGAACAAAGGTACACATGATCGCACAGCATTTCTGTAGGAGTCTTTATTTCCAATGTTAAGTAGGAGTACTACCTTCTCTCGGGTTTACAAGGCTCGGATACATTTTTTGACACTCACTTTCAGCATCAAATTAACTAACAAAATATTAACTATATGTTATAAAAACATACTCCGTCCGTATTAAAATATAAGACATTTTTTGCTCTAAATTTAGGCCAAAAACGTCTTATATTTTGAAACAGATTGAGTGTCATTTACTTTGTCTTGGAAAAATGTTGTCAATGATATTATTTTTCATTCTCAACTCATTGTGTTGTACAACACATGGTTAAAGTTGGCAAATTCGAATCGTTCCTGCAGCTGGAATTAATGTCCTTCAAATCAAAGGACAAAGCTTATGAGATGCACAACACCTATGCCATTAAGGTTAGGTTCAGTATTAGAAACAGTCAGACAAAGCACCTATCAGATAAATTGCAATAACCGAGGACATTGAGAACCGAGTCATCAAAGGACACTACAATGACGGGTTGCGATGCTTGTGGTCAGTTGAGTGTCAGCAAATAGGGGATTCGGACAGCGCAAAAGGTTGTATCGATCACAATCATTATCTTGTTAGTCCACATAAGTTGCATATAAGCTTGAGATCCCAAAGATGTGTTAGAGAAGTGGACAGGATGCTAATTCACCGGATACAGGAAGTCGGGATGGTGCCAGATGTATTCATGGAGTTTCACACATGAGTGGAGAAAGTGTCATTCTCAAGGATGGATTGCAATAATGAGATTGGTCGCAAACGCAATAAGTATTCAGAATCCAGTGATGCGCAAACAGTTAGAATACTTGAGTAATAAGCATACAGAGGATTTCTATATATTTTTATGCCATTCAGATAGATGAGGAAGGTGGTCAAATAGCTAATTTCATTTGGGCATACGTTAGTCTATCATGGATCATGCATGCTTTGGTGATTTTATATCATTTGACACCACATTTGAGACTAGTAAAGAGTGAAATGGCCTTTGCTCCACTCCTTGGAACCAACCATCACAAGTAGACAATAACTTTTGGGTATGCTCTATTATTTAATGAGACAACTAAATCATTTATTTGGCTCTTTGAGACCTTTATAATGGCAATATCAAGCAAGCGTTCAAGCACAATTTTACTAATCAAGACGCGACCATGGCATCAATAATTGCTTATGTATTCTGAAATACAAGCCATCTTCTTTGTTTGTGGCACATTATTTATGTTAATGCTGCTAAATTTCTCGAGCATATAATTCATAAGCATCTTGAGAAGTTACCACCTGATTTTAAAAGATGTGTGTAGAAAGACATATCCTAGTTTCATGTAAAAAAGAAGCGGCTTGAACTTTGAGGACAACAAATAGATGGAAAATTTATATGGCCTCAGGAAAAGGTGGATGCTATCTACTGTGTCTCTTTTAAAGTCGATATGACCTCGAATAATCTCTTGAAGAAAAATATTTCGTATGAAAATCAGTCTTTCATAACTCCTTGTAGAATGTGAGAAGGTTTCTGTTAGTCTTCGTAAAAATGAGTTGGTAAAGATTTTAATTCACATGTAAAGAAACGGATTTATTGCATCCCAAATTTCTCTTTCTTGAAGACCACAGCTGAATCATATACAAGTAGGGTGTACTCAGAGTTTGAGAAACAATTTAAAAGAAATTTGTCATTGTATTGTAAATTGATACAAATTGAGTGCTCAGTATTGACATATGACCATTACATGTTTTGCAGAAAATACGAATTCATATGTATGTATACATGTTTTAAATTGCAAATGTGGTTTCGTAAAATATGGCATCCATATGTTATAAGTATATTGTGCGAGCATGTCTTCAAAGTCTTCAATACTTAGCCGCCCTCGAGACCGGGACGCCATCTCCGCCTTCATCGCCAACCTTCGCTCGATGGTTGTCCGCCTATCGCCGCCGCCACCGCCGCCTCCTCCAGAGCCTGACTAGATGCTTGGTGTTCCTCTTCGGCTTTGGCTCCGACCTTGGCCGTGCAGCTTTCTTTGTTGTTTCTTAGGGCTTGTTGAGCTGTGCCCTCAGCAGAACCCTTTGGTTATCTTGTTGTGTTTTGTGGGTGCGTGTGTCCTGGACTGGTACTTGTATGTGTGCTCTTGGCGGTTTGCTTTATCTATAAAGCGGGCGAAAGCCTTTTTCGGTAAGCCTTCAATACGAATGATGTTTTCATTTTGCCATCATAATATACACTAAACAGAAGGACAAAATATGCAAAAAGAGAATTTTATATTAAGAAACAATTGAAACTGCATGTTACACGTATCTCATTCTCATGAAAGATGGCATCCGCTACAATGAAGTGATCACTATCAAAAGAACTTATGAATGATTTGGAGAACTTCATTGAAGTTGGACTTGGAAGCACATAATCATTTAAGCGAAGATGCAAGAAAATTTGGTTTAGAGTTCCTCGGGCGATAAAAGGCGCCAACGGTAAACAACCATGGTCAAAGGTTGCCATACACATCATTTTCGAAGGTTGACATCACAGGATTAGCATATCCTCCGTGTATATAGATAGTTTGCCATTTGCCTTTTTATCACCCAAGGACCCGAAACGATATTGTACCTTTTAAAGTGCCTGTAGCACATTCAGTCAAAACTAGCAGAACCTCATGGGTTCTTTCTTGCATCTTACATATAGAATTATCGAATGTACAACTTATCAATGGCCTTTTTTGAAATCGTCAAGTTCTTTTGATAACAAACACTTCAATGAATGGATGCCACCCTTCATGAGATACATGCAACATGTGTTTTCAAACTTACCTTCCTACTTGTTTCTCAATTAAAAAAAAATTGCACATGTTGCCCTTCTCTTCATTATATGTTGTGATGGCAAAACGAAACATTATTGATATTGAAAACTTCAAAGGCACACTTGCACAATATACCTAGATATGGATGCATATTTTATCATTTTGGTATAAAATGTGTATGCATAACTATGAATTGGTACTTTGTGCAAGAACTTGTAATGGTCATATCTGCACTGCTGAATACAACCATTGCTCCATGATCATTGCACTTTTGCATAACTATATATGTCAAGATTGGCATTGGTTTGTACTCCCTCCGTCCTATAATGTAAGACGTTTTTTGATACTAGGACAGAGGGAGTGACAGTTTACAAGACAATGAAAATTGTCTTTTAAAATTCTTCCTCAAATTCTAAATGCACTCTCTTTGTATATGTTCAGCTACATTCTTCAGCATAATTTGGAATATTTTTTCACGTGAATTCAAATCTTCATCAAACTTAATTTCACAAAGATTAATGAAAACCCTCTCACATTCTACAGGGAGAAGCAGGACCTCATCGACGCGTTCCAGCAGCTCTACGCGCTCCGGGGCCGTGGTTTCAGCTGCCTTAACCAGGCGCTTCTCACGCTGCTGCCCAAGCGCGCGGACGCTCGCTGTCTCGGAGACTACAGGCCGATAAGCCTCATCCACCTCGTCGCCAAGATCTTCGCGAAGGTCCTCTCGCTGCGTCTCGCGCCCAAGCTCAATGCCCTCGTCAGCGCGAACCAGAACGCGTTCATCCCTGGACGCTCGTTGCATGACAACTTCGTCCTCGTCCGACAGTCCACGCGCCTACTCCATCAGCTCAAGGCCCCCTGCTTGCTGTTGAAGCTCGACTTGGCACGGGCCTTCGACTCGATCAGCTGGCCGTTCCTCTTCGAGGTATTGCGCCAATACGGATTCGGCAACCATTTCCTGGACTGGCTGGCCATTCTGCTTTCGTCGGCCAGCACCAAGGTGCTCCTGAACGGCAAGCCCGGCCCGACCATTTGGCATCGCTGCGGGTTTCGACAGGGCGATCCCCTCTCGCCCCAGCTATTTGTCCTCGCGGTCGACACGCTTAGCCGTCTCCTTCGCCGAGCCACCGAGACGGGCATCTTGCAGCAGCTTCACCCGCGGCGCCCGATCCTGACCGTCTTGCTATATGCGGACGATGTGATCCTATTTTGCCACTCCACTCCGGGCGGCACCATGGCAGTGAAAGGAGTCCTGCAGCTCTTCGGACGCGCGTCGGGCCTCCAGGTGAACTTCCTGAAGAGCTCTGCCACACTCATCTACTGCGACGCCGACGACATGGCGCCTATCATCGACGCACTTGGCTGCCCCATCGTGGACCTGCCTATCACATATCTTGGCATCCCGCTCACGATCAAGCGCCCATCCGCTGCCCTGCTCCAACCCGTGGTTGACAAAATTGCTGGCATGCTGCCTACCTGGAAGGCGCGCCTCATGAACAAGGCTGGCCGCCTTGCTTTTGTCAAGGCCGTGCTCAGCGCCATCCCCATCCACCAGCTGCTGGCGCTAGCACCACCGAAGCGGATCATCAAGGCGCTGGAGAAGATACAGAGGGGATTCCTTTGGGCCGGACGCGCCGAAGCCAACGGCGGCCACTGCCATGTCAACTGGCGGCGCGTCGCACGGCCAATCTCGCTTGGAGGACTTGGTGTCCACAACCTCGAGCGCACAGGCCTCGCCCTCCGCACATGTTGGCTGTGGCTAAGCCGCACCGACAGCGCCAGGGCTTGGAGTGGTCTTGACCTGCAGTTCTTCGCCGACAAGCGCGCCTTTTTCTTTGCCTCGACCACCATGCAGATAGGCAACGGCCAGCTCGCCTTGTTCTGGGAGGACCGCTGGATTGACGGACGCTCCGTCAGCGAGATCGCGCCGGCGTTATACTCTTGCATCCCCAAGAGACGCCGCAAGCTGCGGACGGTGGCGGATGGCCTTCAGGCCAACAATTGGGCGCGCGACATACAGGGCAACGTTGGGATTCAAGAGATCAGTGAGTACCTGCAACTCTGGCACATGATTGAGCACACAACGCTCTCCGCCGAGCCAGATCATCTACTCTGGAAGTGGAGCTCCAAAGGCACCTACACCGCGCAGTCCGCCTACCTTGCCATGTTCCACGAATCCACCGCATGTGATGCTTGGAAGCTCACTTGGAAATGTTGGGCGTCGCCCCGGGTACGCTTCTTCCATTGGCTCGCCTACTTAGAGCGGTGTTGGACTGCTGACCGCCTCGCCCGTCGCGGCTTGCAGCACCCCGCGTGCTGCCCACTTTGTGACCAGGCGCCGGAGACCCTCTAGCATCTCCTCCTCGCCTGCCCGTTCTCCCGGCAGGTATGGTATGAAATCCTGAGCTGGCTAAGGGTTCCCTGCACCCCACCTGATGGCGAGCCATCAACCAACACCTAGTGGCTCTCCGTGCGGCAGCACACGCCCAAGCCTATGTGCAAGGGCCTCGCCTTGGCGACACTACTCATTCCTTGGATGCTATGGAAGCATCGGAACGACTGCGTCTTCGACAGAGCCAGCCCTTCTATAGCTACGCTACTGGATAAAATCAAGGAGGAGGCGACCCTTTGGGCCAGAGCCGGCGCGTTGGGCCTGCGTGCCCTCATTCCCCAAACCTAGGATGTACATTAATTGCAGCACCCTCACCCTGTATAACTGCCTCCTAGGAGGATGTAACTGAAACCCCTTCCTTTTCAATGCAATGAAATGCAAATCTTCTGCGTTTTCTCGAAAAAAAAACATTCTACAGGGAGTTCTGAAAGACTAAGTTTCCCAGAAAATCTTTTCTTGACGACATTATGCATTCCTTTGGTCCTTTCGAGTAGAGGTCGTATCAATTGTGTAAAATAATCATGATAGGTAGCATTCCATTTTTTCCAAAAAACTTATAGGTTTACCATCCGTTGTCCTCAAGATTGTACTCGCACAACAAGTCAAGCCACTTGTTGTTGAAGTAAAACTCTTCGTACACGCATCTTTAAAATCAGGTACAAACTTCTCATGATGCTTATGATACATGTGCATTAAGATAAATGTGTCACAAATAAAGACGATGGTTTGTATTTCAGAATATATAAGTTGTTGCCCATGCCATGGCCGCATCTTGATTAATGAAAATATGTTTGGATGTTTGCTTGACATTGACAAAAGGTCTCAGGTAGACAAACATAACAGAGCAGACCCAAAAGTTATTGTCAGTTTATGTTGGAACAAAATTTCGTTCTTTATGCAGTGGTTAAATGCCCCAATCGATTTTGTCATCGATAATTGAAACAATGGGAAGTACATACAAGCCACAAAGAATTTAACACAAATAGTAGAAATAACTGAAGAAGACATCATGTCCAACGGGCTTCTGAGTTTCTATTCACTACCTACTATCTAACAAGGAACCAGCTAAAACTCTTGAAATGTACTACAAATTAGAAGGAAAAAATGACCCATTCACACTAACGCATGGAGGTAGATACAAAAGAAGCCCATTGGAATTGGATAAACTACTTTGGAAAAAGGCGACGACTAAGTGATGTTGTACAACTACTTCAAAATTCATTTGTTTTTCCCCGAAATAGGATGTTTTGTACCTAAATTTCCTAAAAACTATGATGTCAAGCGATGTTAGCTTCAATTATGATAGCTTACAAATTTCTTGTTCATAATTTCAATCATTTTGCAATTGTCTACAATGATCCTTAAGTCGAACTTTATAGTTTTGACCAAATTATAGAAAGAAGTATCAACATCTACAACACCAAATCAATATCATTAGATACACCATGAAATATATTTTCACACTATTTATTTGGTACAGTATAATTTGATATATTTTTATATGAAGATGGTGAAATATTATGAGTTTAGACTTAGGACAAAATATATCTGAGAGAGTAATAACCAGCCACAACAATTAACATGCAAGCTGTTCTTGCATGATTCTCTAGCAAGTATGTGTCCGTCCTAGTTTACATGTCATCCTTGTATTTCGAGTTTTAATTACATTGACAGTGACCCACATTTCATTGGTCAGACTGATGGTCATACTTGAACCTCAAATGTGCAGGCACCATGTAAACTGCGACGGAGGGAGTATATATTGTATTAATAGAGAAACAGGATAGCTAGAACATGAGCGTTGAACTGAACAAAGATGATGATTACATTGAATGATCCAGTGATTCGTTTCAAGCTCAAGCTCTATGACAAAGCAATCAAGTGACATAAATCCATATTTGAAGAGAACTTTCCAGAGGGAAGACACAAATTCCCAGTTTAGTTATCTATCAAATGTTTCTATGAAAAAGAAAAACTACGACAGTGTAATGATACAACTACTTATGTACAGTGTAACAATGGTGTTGCTTCATACTCCGTGGGAGTAGCATTGTTGATGTGCCAAATGAATGGCTTTGAAAACTCAGGGGGTCGGGAATGAATGATCATTTCTTCTCACGAAACAATTCAGTGTGCATAACCCTCACCCAAACCAATACACCTTCCACAGCAAAACTAAAAACACCCAATGGAATAGATTATACAGATGAAATAAATACAGATACTATCAAAACTAACCTTCCACTATTTTCAGCTCCCGGAAGTGGAAGTTACTTTGAAGCAGTCAATATTGCACAATTTAACCGACCTCATCATCCCTCCAAAGCTGTCACACAATTCATTGCAAGAGTCAAGAAGACAAGACAAGCATATGTCCTGTAACAGGAATCCACATTAAACAGTAAAACAAACAGAGTGCATGTAAGAATATACAGACCGGTCAATGCTTTTCCGTGGCTTATCAGATTGATCCACACTAGCCCGTGGTTTGTCAGGATGATCTACACTCTTTCTGCCTTTATCCTTCCTATCTATGCTGCTCCTTGGTTTCTCCCGTCGGTCTGTACTCCGCCTGTGATCAGTGCTTGACCTTGATTTGTCCCTCACATCCGTGCTTTTTCTTGAACTCTCCATACTTTCAGATCCTGTTTCAAGATCTGAAGGGCCTGAACTTTCTGGAGATTCATCTTTCAGTGGTGGGGACTTCTCTATGGCTGTGATGAACTTCTTTAGGTGCTTAATGTATTCGGGATAGAGTTCCAAATTACAATGGTTCCCACCTTTGACCCACAAAGGCTCATACTTCACTTTGGACAGTTCCCACAGTGCTCTCCCATGAGAACAGTCAACAACATCATCAGCCGTACCCTGCAGATGAAATAGTTTTAATGCCATAAATAGGTGAGGGAATATTGATGTTGCTATGGAACAGGCATCTCTTCCCAAAACACCATAATCAGAAATTGTTAAATTTCCGTCCAAGGAAAGAGTTGTACTCTTCAAAAGGAAAGGACAGTCACATAGGCATTACAACAGTACAGCTATGTTGAACTTAATCTATCGCTTTACATGTGATTGTTTTACTAATTACATTATATGATGCCAAATGAATATTCTTAAAACTTATAAGACCGGTGAGTGAATAGGTGAACTGGCTGTTGGACAGGCAAACCAGCAGGTTGACCGATGAACCAACAGCCTGGCGGCTGGGGTCATCGGTTCGGTTTTTAGAACTGTGCTAGAAGCATCTAACTTGAAACATATTTGAAGAGAATGGAGAAAACAATATAGAGATAATCAAATCTAAAAAGGGCTCCAATCCATCCCCGCGCCACCAAACTGGTACGGGACCAACTATTGATTTCCTTTTCATAGGAGGAAAGAACACCACCAAAATTAAAATACAAAAGCATTTCATGTCATATGGAGTTTTAAGACCTTTAGGGAATCTTGCTGTCACTAGAATACTCACATGGATTACTAACACGGGGCATTTGACCAATGCAACTTTGTCAATGTTCTGCAAACAAAAATATAGGGATCAGATCAAGGAAAAGATGAAACTGAAAGAAACAAAGTAAAATAATCACCTTATATATGTCAAACCAGTATGTATGTTTCACAGGATACATTACTCTCAAGCCAGACGAAATTGGACTATGTAGAACCACTGCTCTCAAATGAGGCAAACGAGATGCCAAATCTAAAGTAGGGCCACTGCCAACTGATTGACCATACAGAATGATGTTTTCCTCGGAGGCCCCATAAGTTTCTATGAGACACCTATAAGCGGCCTCTATGTCTGCATAAGTGTTCTGCTCACTTGGCTGCAGAATCAAATAGAAATAAATCAAGTCAGCTATGCAAACCGATGGTAGCTGAACATCTTAAAACAGAAAGCAAAGGGGAAGAGGAGAGGAAAAGTACTTTCCTAGAAAAAGATTGAGTCTATACCTTCCCAGATGATTGCCCATATCCAGAATAATCATAACTGTAAAAGTGGGAAAGAATATACTTCATTAGTTACTGTGTGAAGCCAAAATGGGTATTAGGATCAGTGAAATATATGTGACACTGCCAGCAGGATCATGACTGGTAAGTATCAACTATCAACAGTATCAAATGGAAGAACATACATATCATAAACACAAACACAGAGCTTAAATCAAGTACAGTAATATATAAGAATTCTCCTTGAAATTTGCATGACCTATTGTAGCTGCCACGCGTCAAAGCAACAACTGGTCTACTCTATATTATAAGGTCAAGGAAACTAGAGATAGACCCTTTGGAAAGTCAAATATGCAAACAGATGAAAGAAAGGACAAACTGGCATTGGAGCTATAAGACAGATACAAATGGTGTTCACTACTCAACTGAAAAAAAAATGGCTACTCAAACAAGAAGCTGGAGACACGATAGAGCAATTGTTCATTGCTCCACACCACACGATTTGAAACTGGGTATGCCTAATATCAACTGGACAACTCAATTAATCTAACCAGTAAACAGCTCATCTGGCAGTCTATCAATTATAAACATAGTAACTGATCAGGAGTGCCCAATTCCCTCATCAAAAGCCTGACCCACTCAAATGAGTAGATGGAACAGAAGCTACCAACAAAAGCTCCTTCATTTATTCACTACTACCTACAATAGTTCTAATCAAAGTGCCCAAGTGGGATTTCATTACTTTATCAAGAACAAACCAAATTATCCCCCCGGGGGGGGGGGGGGGGGGGGTATCCATTAAACAGAAGAACGAAACAAATCTATAGCTAAAACTTCTAGACAAACCTAACCAATTTTGCAGGTACAACAGAAACGATAACTATAATAATTATACAAGAATCTAATTAGAAGTGAAGTAAAAAGAAAGTAAAAACCCTGTCCTCATCGTTAACAGTATAAGATCCCTATACTAGGAAAAATAAATATCCAAACGGAGCAAACAACAATGATGCAAACCTTTTGTTTGTTTATTTTTCCGCACGGCAAGAAACTTAATATTGGTAATAAAAAAGAACATATGAATGTGCCAATGAGGCATTCAGATTGTGGCCAAAAATGGCGACCACCAAACTACATTCCGACACAATGGATCTTCAGTCCTTACCAACTGAATTATTTAAGGTAGGATCAGAAGATTCACAATTCAACACTAGAATCCAAATGTTTCATTTTGCGTGCACAGATACGAGAATTTTCAAACGACTCTAGCAGTGACAATGACATAAAGTAGACGTTCCCACCACTGACTAGCACAGCACACTAACATCCAAACTTTCCAATCAGTCCTAAATCCTCTAACATTTATTAGAAAAATAATGATCCACTTCAATCAAATCAACCAATTATTGACCAGACTGGCCTAGTCTTCGGACCACCCAGCCGATAACAACGGCCTCGCAGACATTCCCATGGGTTCAACAACCTCAATCAAATCACAAAAGTATCTAACGACTAATACTACTTTCCATGAAGGCGTGGATGCACAACCAACCGCCAGCACGACCTTGAAGATTGAACTTCCATCGACGTTTTACGGAACAACAGGGCCCAAACGTTCCTAAGCATACCCCAACAAGCAAAACCCAAGCAGTCAAGTTCTACTAAATCCAATTCCTTCCACCCTACTAATCGAGCAACCTGACAGTAGCAGCACCGTAATTCATAGCGAAACGTTACTAACAGATGGGAGACGTACGCACCCCATGAGGTTGACGTTGAGGTGTGAGCTGAGCTCGACGAAGAGCTCGTACATCTGGCCCAGGTCGGCGGCGTTGCCGTGGGAGTAGAGCAGCGTGAGGCGCGCCCCGGGCTGGCGCACGTACATGGCCACCACCTCCGAGCCGCGCTTGGTCGGCAGCCGCCGCGCCTCCACGCCGCCCCGCCGGGGCACCCCGCTGAGCTCCACCACCGCGCCGTCCGCGGCCGCGGCCGCCGGCGAGGGCGGGGGCTCGACGCCGTACGACGGCGGGGAGGGCGGGAAGAAGGCGAAGCGCGCCGCCACCGTGGAGGCGACGGCGCCCATCGCCGCGCTCGCCGGCCGCTAGGGCTGGGATTCGGGGAGGCGGGGGCGGGGGCGGCGGAGGCCGAGGAGGAGGAGCGGGGAGGGTGGAGAGATGCGGGGGCGTGGCGAGTTCGGTATTTTAATGGGGGCGGCTCCGTCTTCGCGGAAGCTGCTGCGATCGGAGGGGAAAAGGGAACGGGGACAGCGGCGGAGGTGGTTTTGTTAAGCTGCGGGTGGGGCCTCCCGGTCGAGTGGTGGTTAGAGTGGCTAATGATCCCAGCCAGATCAAGGGTTATCATTAGGGCTTTGGAAAAAAAAGTTGTCATTGGGCTCTTGAGTGGTGGATCATGTGTGTTTGTGGCTAATTTGGAAGAGTTTAGGGCGTGTAACAAAAATTTGGTCACCATGCGATGTAGCCAAGACGTTCCCGGTGAGTCGACGCATCCCCTCGCCTCCGATCACCGATCCGACGGTCGGGTGGCGCGGACCTTATTTTTCCCTCTCGGTGTTTGTTTGCTTTCTTGTGTTTTTCGCCGCTTTCTTTCTAGAGAGCGGCAGCATGGTGGTGAAGAGGTAGGCGTCTTTTTTCAACGTCGATGTGGAGCCAGTGAAGGTGCCTTATGGCGGGTCTGGTTGTCTAGATTCCATGAGGTTTTGTGTTCCTACTCTATCTTCAACCATGTATGTCAAGTTTGGAGTACGTCTCTAGTCGATGTTTAAATGGCTAAGCCTTTGTCTCATCATTGTAATTGAGTTTCTAATGCATTGTGTAAAGCCTATCGGTGGCGATTCAAGTATGTGTAGTTCATATTGGTAGCTAATATCTTTTTTTTGAGAATCACCGGGGGGAGCTCCCCACCTGAATATATTGCTCAAAACGACTGCCGGAGCAGCAGAAACAATTTACAAAGGCACGGTGCATCGTGCAGAGAGGTAGGTACGCCACGAGGAGACGTCCTCCTTGTCACCCGTATCAACAAGACGATGTGACCAAAGATCTAAGTCTGCTACTAGGTTCCTAACAGTTATTACAGAACATTGATCAGCATTTCTAAAGAGCATATCATTTCTCGCGGCCCATATGGAGGAGAGTAGTGCAAGAAGGACGAAAGGCCATGCGTTCTTGGGCAGGTGGTGAGGCAGTGGAACGTCCCAAAGTTCATTGAGGTCTTCATCTTGAGGCAGAATGCCAACTCTCTGCCAGATTCTGTTGGCGAGGGGGCAAGAGATGAAGAGGTGAATGGAGTCTTCCGGTAGCGTGGCACACCGTGTGCATAAGTCCGACGGGATTATGTTCTTGTGGGTAAGGTTCACGGCGGTGTTTAGGCGATCCTTAAAGA
This sequence comes from Triticum urartu, assembly GCF_056163025.1. Taxonomy (NCBI): domain Eukaryota; kingdom Viridiplantae; phylum Streptophyta; class Magnoliopsida; order Poales; family Poaceae; genus Triticum; species Triticum urartu. Next base: position 576,519,642 of record NC_141879.1, read on the forward strand.
GTAGCCAAGCGAAGATCTTGATCTTGCGTGAAGCCTTGGTGTTCCAGATGAGGGGAGCAATGAGGTCCGTTTCTGGCCTTGCCATAATGGTGCCGTAAGCTTGCTTGGTGGAGAATGTTGGAAATATGCCCTAGAGGCAATAATAAAAGGATTATTATTATATTTCCTTGTTCATGATAATTGTCTTTTATTCATGCTATAATTGTGTTATCCGGAAATCGTAATACATGTGTGAATACATAGACACCAACATGTCCCTAGTAAGCCTCTAGTTGACTAGCTCGTTGATCAACAGATAGTCATGGTTTCCTGACTATGGACATTGGATGTCATTGATAACGAGATCACATCATTAGGAGAATGATGTGATGGACAAGACCCAATCCTAAACATAGCACAAGATCGTATAGTTCGTTTGCTAGAGTTTTTCCAATGTCAAGTATCTTTTCCTTAGACCATGAGATCGTGTAACTCCCGGATACCGTAGGAGTGCTTTGGGTGTACCAAACATCACAACGTAACTGGGTGACTATAAAGGTATACTACGGGTATCTCCGAAAGTGTCTGTTGGGTTGACACGGATCAAGACTGGGATTTGTCACTCCGTATGACGGAGAGGTATCTCTGGGCCCACTCGGTAATGCATCATCATAATGAGCTCAAAGTGACCAAGTGTCTGGTCACGGGATCATGCATTACGGTACGAGTAAAGTGACTTGCCGGTAACGAGATTGAACGAGGTATTGGGATACCGACGATCGAATCTTGGGCAAGTAACATACCGATTGACAAAGGGAATTGTATACGGGGTTGCTTGAATCCTCGACATCGTGGTTCATCCGATGAGATCATCGAGGAGCATGTGGGAGCCAACATGGGTATCCAGATCCCGCTGTTGGTTATTGACCGGAGATCCATCTCGGTCATGTCTACATGTCTCCCGAACCCGTAGGGTCTACACACTTAAGGTTCGGTGACGCTAGGGTTGTAGAGATATGAATATGCAGTAACCCAAAAGTTGTTCGGAGTCCCGGATGAGATCCCAGACGTCACGAGGAGTTTTGGAATGGTCCGGAGGTGAAGAATTATATATAGGAAGTGTTGTTTCGGCCATCGAGAGAGTTTCGGGGGTCACCGGTATTGTACCGGGACCACCGGATGGGTCCGGGGGGTCCACCGGGTGGGACCACCCATCCCGGAGGGCCCCATGGGCTAAAGTGGGGAGGGGAACCAGCCCATAGTGGGCTGGTGCGCCCCCTTGGCCCACCCCCTACGCCTAGGGTTGGAAACCCTAGGGTGGGGGGGGGGCGCCCCACTTGTCTTGGGGGCCACTCCACCCTTGGCCACCGCCCCCCTAGGAGATCCCATCTCCTAGGGCCGGTGCCCCCCCTTGGGGAGCCTATATAAAGGGGGGGAGGGAGGGGCAGCCGCACCCTTGACTCTTGGCGCCTCCCTCTCCCCTGCTACACCTCTCCCTCTCGCAGAAGAACGACGAAGCCCTGCTGCGGTGACTGCTGCATCCACCACCACGCCGTCGTGCTGCTGGATCTTCATCAACCTCTCCTCCCCCCTTGCTGGATCAAGAAGGAGGAGACGTCACGCTGACCGTACGTGTGTTGAACACGGAGGTGTCGTCCGTTCGGCGCTAGCATCTCCGGTGATTCGGATCACATCGAGTACGACTTCCTCATCCCCGTTCTTTGAACGCTTCCGTGCGTGATCTACAAAGGTATGTAGATGCAATCCGATCACTCGTTGCTAGATGAACTCATAGATGGATCTTGGTGAAACCGTAGGAAATTTTTTGTTTTCTGCAACGTTCCCCAACAGAGAAGTCATGACCCTTAAGGAGGAACCGTTGATCTTCCTCTGCCGAAGGCGCAAAGTCCTGCAAAATAGCCAGAAGCGAAACCAGCTCTGTCTCTGCAGAAAGGGAGAGACGATTACGGAGGTTTGTTTCGATACTGAAACGCAAGATGTTAGCCACTTTCACCAGCTGCAGTGTTGAGTGTGAGAAGAGGTGTGGGTAGGTGGTAGCTAGGGGTTTTGGGGTGAGCCAGGTGTCTAACCAGAAGTAAGTGTGTGTTCCATTGTTTGTTAAAACGAAGGAAATTGACCGTAGGGTTGGGATTTGTTGAGCAATCTTGCGGCATAGGAAAGAGGTTTGGGGGGCCGAAGAGACTAGGGCATTGGGGTGTTGGAGCTCTAGCCAATCGAGCCACGGTGATGGTGTGGATGAGAGGGCTTTGACGGCAAACTTCATTAGGAGGCAATTATTTTGAACCTGTAGATTTTTCAGCCCTAACCCACCGAAGTTTTTAGGCGTGCAAACGTTTTTCCACGCAATCAGGCATTTGGCTCCCGAGCATTCATCCTCACCAGCCCAGAAAAAGGATCTTCTCAGGGAATCAATGATTTTGAGGGTTTTTTTGGGATGCGAAAGACAGAAATGAAGTATGTAAGCAAGGAGTCAAGAACAACCGAGATGAGGATGAGTCAATCGCCTCTGTCTAGGAGCTTGGCACGCCAACCAGTGAGAAGTTTTCGGGGTCATTCGATTAATGGGGCGAAGGCAGTGGATGGAGGCTTGGTCGGAGCGAGGGGAAGTCCAAGATAGGTTTGGGGAAGGAGGGCACGCATGCAGTCCATGGCAAGGGCAGTGGTGACAGCTAGACTTTCATTTACGTGCAAGGTTGCTAGGGTTGTTTTGGAGAAGTTTATGGTGAGGCCAGTAGCTTGAGCGAAGTTCTGAAGGATTTTTTTGAGTGTGGCAGCTGCGGCGGGAGAGGCGGCTGCGATGATCAACGTATCGTCTGCGTATTGGAGGATGGTAGGGGGCAGGTGGGTAAAGATGGGGTGATGGAGATCGGGATCGGTGCTTTGTAGAATAAGTTGCTGGAGCAGATCAACTACTATTAGGAAGAGATAGGGGGAGGCCGGGTCGCCCTGACGCAAACCATTCTTGCATGGGATCCAACGACCTGGAATGCCGTTGAGGAGGATGGCAGTCTTGCCAGTATGGAGGATATTTTGAATCCAACCACGGAAAGTTTGGGAGAAGCCACGGACAGCCAGTATTCTGTCTAGGGCATTCCAGGCAACCGAATCAAATGCTTTTCTGAAGTCAAGTTTGAAGATCATGGTTGGGCGTTTGCGAGAGTGACAAGAGGTGATAAGATCTGCTGCGAAGACGTAGTTTTCAGCAATGTTCCTACCAGTGATGAAGCCAGTCTGATTACCATGGACGAGCTGAGAGATGAAGGGTTTGAGGCGCGAAGTTAGAACCTTGGCGACAGCTTTGATCGGGCAGTTTTGCAGGGAAATTGGTCTGAAGGCGTCAGGTGAGGGTGAGGAGGCAGATTTTGGAAGTAGAGCAATATGGGCCCGATTTAGACGCTCTGTGTCTGCCACACCTTGGTGAAACTATGCGAAGAAGGAGAGTATTACCTGCTTGATAGAGGGCCAGAAGGTTTTATAGAAAGATGGGCCGAAGCCATCGGGGCCGGGGCTCGCTTGTGGGTTCATTTGGAAGAAGGCCAATTTGATCTCATCTTCAGTGAAAAGTGCGTCAAGGGCATGAAGACCAGGTATGGGATGAGGGTAGATCGTTGCGAGATCAAAAGGCCAAGTTGTGGAGACAGTGGAGCCAATGAGCTTGACAAAAAATCTCGTAGGATGTCAGCTTTTTGGTGATGCAAGGTAAAAACTGAGCCGTCTCGAGTGAGGGAGAAGATTTTGTTTTTTCTAAGCCGTTGGGAGGCGGACATGTGGAAGAACTTGGAGTTTTCACCGCCATGAATTGCTATGGACACTTTGGCACGCCATTTCCAGTAGGACATTTTTTCTAGAATAGTGCTTTTTAGGAGAGAAACGATGATCTGACGTGTGAGTTGTTCTGGTGGGGAGAGAGGCCTAGATTCTTCTACGTGGTCGAGAGCAGAGATGGCAAATTTGCAGCGCGATTCGCGGAGGGGGCGGGAAGGCGCGAGTGGGCCCATTTTTTAAGCACGGCCCGGGTTTGCTTGAGCAGAGTGGCGAGGGAGGCGGCAGAGTTGGGCGGAGAAGTGGGCCGATGTGAGGCCCAAACCGAGGAGATGATATCTTGGCAGGGCTGCAAATTGGCCCAGGAAGATTCGAATTTAAAGAAGTTTGAGCGCGGGATAGTTGTGGTGACGTGTATGATGAGGGGGACGTGATCAGACGTGAAGCGCGTGAGGGATGTGAGTGAGGAGTTGGGGAAAGCATCAGCCCAGGCTAAGTTGAAGAAGGCGCGGTCGATGCGTTCTATGGTGGGTGTTGTTCTGTTGTTAGACCAAGTAAATTGGCGGTCTAGAAGTGGTAACTCGATGAGAGCAAGTGTATCAATTATTTGATTGAAAGTGTTGGCCTCTGTGTGTCTGAAAGCATCGTTATTTTTGTCTGAGGAAAACCGTAGGAGGTTGAAGTCACCTACGAGTAGCCAGGGCGAACCATCTGGTTGGGCGATAGCTAGAAGTTCATCGAAGAATTGTTGCTTGAGCACGCGTGAGGAGGGGGTGTAAATGTTAGTGATGGCTATGTTACGGTCAGTTGCCGTTGATTGCAGAAGCAGAGTTGAGGAAGAAGAGAGGTAAGAGAAGGAGATCACTTGAAAGAAGGTAGAGTTAACGACAGAGATGGTGCCACCCGCAGTGCCTACAGCAGGTAAGTTAAAAACTTGATCAAGCTGACGGGGCATGAATGAGCTTAGTTTTGGATCCGGTAGCGTGTCAAATTTGGATTCTTGTAGTAGGGCGATATGTGGATTGATAGAGATTAGTTCAGAGAGGACGTCAGAGCATTTATCATGGTCACCAAGTCCACGTACATTCCATGAACATATAGAGAAGGTTGCATTACTTATGAGAAGGTTGCGTACACCTGGGTTTTTAAGTCCGAACTACAACAGGTACACGGTAGCAAAAGGTACATCGCGTCATTAGAGCAGTACATGGTCTGGCGATCACATTTGAGGGTCCAAAAGTACAGAGACACTACTAACGAGAGTAAGGTGCGGGCAGTTGGCAGCGGCGTGGAGTCGCCCCCCCGCAGAGCAGAGCAGAGCTGGCGTGCTGATCATGGAGAATCTTCAGCACCGGAGGCCGAGTCGTCAGCTTGGAGGATGGCGTCGACCTGGCCATCATCCGCCCCGCAAAGCAGGGCGATGGCAGTAAGATCTTCAGCTGAGGCCGGTGGGCCATCGGAGACGTCAAGGCGAGCCTCATGGATGGCGCGGTCGATAGCCGTGCCCACGTCCGCGGCAGATAGGCGAGCTGCCTTGGCCTTGACCGCCTTGGCGAGCATAGGCAAGTATCGGGCCTCCTTGCCGACGAGCCATGCGCTGTGGTGCAGCTTTTCCTTAGAGCAGGACTGGGCACGGGCCGTCTTACGGCGTTCCTTGAGTATGGTACACTCATGGGTGTCCAGATCATGGACAGGCAGCGCTGCATCAGGGTTTTTATGGGTCAGGGTGGTTGAGGTAGTATGTATAGGAAGTGATTGAGTGGGAGACTGGGGGAGTGGGACATTACCAGCAGAACGGGACGATTCGCCAGCCGAAAAGGTGAAGTTGGGGACGGTATCCATGTTAGAAGCCTCCGACACAACCGCCGTAAAGGCAGAGGTGTCAGAGGGAGTGAGCAGTCGAGCAGGCGGTGTAGCGTCTGCATGGATCAAGGGCGGTGGTGGCGGGTCCATAGCCCCGACCAGCGGCGAAGGCCGGATGACAAGAGGGCCCGAAGAGCCCCCCACTGGTGCATGCACCACGTCCATGGACCTTGGCAGGTCTGCATGCAGGAGCGGAGCATGCATGTCCTCGGAGCCGGCAGAATCGTCGTCGGAGATGACAAGGGGCTGGTGCACAGAGCCAGGTGGAGGCGAAGGAAGGGGAAGGGCAGAAGCAATGGTGGCATGGCCAGATGGGTCCGGTGCCGCAGGTGCGGCGCCACTGACAGCCACAGGTCGTGTCCCACCGTACGTGGGATCGGCACGCCAGCCAGCACGAATGACAGAGATGATGGGGGTGAGATGCTCTGGGGAGGCGGGTCGTGGGGAAGCATGCCGAGAGAGAGGGGCGGAGTCTCCATCAGAAGAGTCGCCACCGAAAGGATTGGCGCCATCGCCGTGGTGCCAACATGAGATTTCAACTACTTTGGCTATCTTGATTTCGTTGATGGGAGGGAGCTGGATGACGATGCCGGGCGGGGCTGGCTTGCCGGACTGGAGCAGGACCAAGGCGAGAATAGAAGTGTAATCAATGCCATGCAGGCAGAAGTCATCAACGGCACATACGTCGCCGAGGAAGGCTAAGGCAAAGCGAATGCCGTTGTTGTGCCAAAGCTCGTGCGGGAACTCGGATACCTCAATTTCGGCTAGGTCAGTGAAGATAGCAATGGAGCGGTCGACGTGCTCGACCGGCTCGATGGTGATGGAGTTACCCTCGAAGTCTATAGGGCTGCGGTGAACGACATCATTGCGGGCAGAAGGGGTGTGGAAGGTGAGGCAAGCAACCCAACGCCATGAGCCACCTATGATGAAGGTGGGGTTGCCGCACGTAAGCTGGATGGCACGGCGGATGAGTGGAGTGGGGTTGGGGTCAGGTGTTCGGAGGTGGGCAAAGGCGAAGCGGCGTGGGCAGTGCACTAGGCAGGGTGGCGTGGCGGCGAGAGGCATGTCTCCATAGGGAGGCATCGGTCCGGCGTCGCGGAAAGGATGAGGCAACTCATCATTAGAGTCAGACTCAGATACATAGGATGCGGCTGTGGTGTGCTGGGAGGCAATGAACACGTTGGCAAGGTGATCTCTGAGTTCCTGGGTGTCGAAGGGGGGGGAGTGTGCGTGCATGGGGTCGTGGGGTGGGGTGGTGGGAGTGGGGGGAGGTGCTGATCGAGGAGCGTGGCGGCGAGTTGGGAGGGAGTGGGACGCCATTGGCGCCAACAGGGACGCCGTGGAGGATGAAGGGGGACGACACACATACAACGAGGAAAGGCTCGGAGAGGATGATGGGGATCTTCCCGATCATGAGGGTGCGTGGATCGGCGGCCGTAGCGGACAATGAGCTGCCGGGCTCCATACTACGTAGGCAGAAGGCTGGGTTAGGGACGGAAATAAAAGTATTTGGTAGGGGAGGGAAGAAGGGCCAGATCCATCGGTACCTGCAGTCGCGGCTACGGTGGTCGTTCCGCCAGCAGCGGGCGCAGCGGACGGGATCACGGCAGAGCTCAACACAGTGGTCTAGGGCGAGGCAGCGGAAGCAGCAGCGTCTCTTTTTGGCAGATGGAGGTGGGAGGGAGTGAGGATGAGGAGGGAAGAGTCGTCGTGGAGATATATAGGGGGGCGAGGCAGCGGCGCACTGTGGCTATGTGGACCGGAGAGCAGCACGTCTCGATATGTGGGCGTCGTGGAGCGGGTGGACCGAGCATGCAGCGTATCCGTTGTCAGAGCGGCGAGATCGTTTGCGTGTGTCAGCGGTTGAGGCGACGGGGGGGGTGAGGCGTGGTGATGGAGGGCTTAGGTAGGGTTTAGAGGCGATGATTATGGCTAGATGCTGGTCAGGGATAGAGGGAGGTGCAGCAGAGGTGCGGTAATGCAGGCGAGCACGTGAGGCCGCGTGAGATCGTTGGTTCCCAATGCGAGATTCTCTCTTGGCTCAATCGCCCGGGCGGCGCGTTGGCGCCCGGATTAGACGCACGTGGGTCAGGTGGGGTGTCCAATTTTGGCACAGACAGAGAGACCAATGGGGGTGTATTGGTTCCTGTGCGCAGCTCGCCCGCATGCGCGGCATCAATTGGTACGTACGGATCTTTTGTAGGATTTGCTCTGTCGGGGGACGCAGCAGCCCCATCATTGTGCATGCTGCGGGGCCGCAATGCATGCAGGGTAGACCGGCCGTGCAGCGATGCCGTGGACACGAGGGTCGGTCGTATCAGTGCATGGGGTGGCTAGTGGTGATGGGTGTAAGGCCCAAGTATGGACCCAGGGCGTGTGGGCAGCGAGGAGAAGGAGAGGGAAAAATAAGATTGTGGGAAGCGGCTGCAGTGGGCAACGGCTAGATCGAGCTGGTCAAAAAGAAAAAGACGAAACCCGTCAAAGTCAAGAGACCCCAACTTGAGAATTTCAAATTTGACTGGGCGGGAGGAGACGCTAGATTTAAAAATTAGATCATGAACCTTGATTGCGTGGAAATCTTGTTGAACGGAGAAACAGTGGTTTAGGGCTGATTCCACTAGTAGTTCATTAGATTTGACAGTGATTGGCATGAAAGTAATCTAGAACGGATGTGTATGGTGAGTGTAGTGCACATGAGGTGGAAGCTGATTAAAGCAACTAACATTTAGCATGCGGTAAAAGAAACTAATACCTGGCCGTTTGCATCTCACCTTAGGCAGATCCAGAGTTGAAGGCGCTGGTGGCAGTGATGCAGAGACGACCGACAACGAAGAGGAAGACGTGGAACCAAGCGACAGGGGCATGGCATCATCACTAAGAAGGTGTCGGGCACCACTCATGAGCATAGGCCAGGGGAAGCGGATCAGCATTCTCCTCTTGCGGTAGTCACCCATGGAGGCGATCAGTTTGGCTACTGCGGGCGATGCAACGGTGAAGGAGAAGCAGGAGTCTCCGTTGTCAGTGACCTCGAAATGGAAGTAGGAGTCCCCAAACAGATGAGCGAGGACAAGGGCCATGATCGTGGCATTGAGAGTGAAGGGAAATTGTATTACACACGCGTACATTCGGCAGCCATGAGGCTGATAGCATGAACGGGCGGTAACATGGGAACGTAGTTGTGACCAAGTCACAGCTTCGAACTGAAGACCCAGGTCATCTGGGATTTGGAGCAACTGGGCAAGCGTCATGCATGTAGCGGCAGAGTGTGGTGGAGACGGGAAGGAGGGCAGAGTCCTAGCAAAAGAGAAGGAATAATTGCGGAAGTGAAGAGTGGTTTGAGCGAGGATGATCTCAGCCACGCGCGCAGACGCGACGTGGAAACGGAAGACCAGAGGAGAGCATTGCGCAACGAAGAAGTGAGCAGTAGAGCCACCCAGGACAGCCTGGAGCAGCGCAGCAACAACAATGGCGTTGAGGTGTCGGTTGGAATGGCCGAAGGCGGTGTATAGGGGTGAGGCGAGGTGGAGGGCCGGTGTGGTGATGGCGAGGCGGAGGTAGTAGGAGCAGTCATCTTCAAACTCTAAGCCCATGGCATTGCCGCAGCCGAGGAAGCAGTGGAGTGCTACCTGCCCAGCCTTGACATAGGGTAGGTCGAAGAATGGCGAAGGTGGTGGAGCCACAGATGATATGAGCTCGTCTAGGAGGTTTGTGGAAAGGGATAGATCAGGAGCAGGGGTGCCCGGCGCGTTTTTGGTGGCCGGGGCATCGCCGGGGGCCGGCGGCGTGACCGGCAGGGAGGGTGGAGCGGGTGCGGGAGCGGGAGCGAGAGCGAGAGCCATATATGGTTACTAGTAAGCTTGCACATGTAACACACGTAGTCTCAGGAATTTCATTAATGTTATGATTATCCAACCTTGGACCTGAGCAAGAAAGGCATACCAAACATGCTCTTTTTGTCAACATTGGTTAGATGTTCAAAACATCATAAGCAACTTGACAAATCATAGCAGAAAATAAAAACATACTCCCTTCGTAAAGAAATATAAGAGCATTTAGATCACTATATTTCTTTACAGAGGGAGTACTATCTTAAACTAAAAAGCTATATGTGAGGCGATGCCCAGTTTCACCAGTTAGTTTCTTATCATGTGTCTTGAAGATTGAAAACATCACTGTTCCAAAATATCCTTCACTATTTAACAAAATATTCAGGAGATCACAAGTACAATGACATGTGTAAAAAGCACAGGGCACTACCACCCTTGACTCATACATTTGCACTTCAGCAACATGAAAAAACCGTAAAAGATCAAGAAGGCGGTAGTCCATCCCACCACATCATGCATAATTGCTATTTTTTGATAGTATTTGATGATAGCATCTCCTCCAGATTCACACCAGCCTTGCTGCAAAAAAGCGGAAAGAGTTTTACTTTTCAAATACCAAGCCATCTACACAAAGCCAAACTAATAGACAAATAACAATATATTCGTACATTGCAATTCACCTTGCTACTGTTGCTATCTCAATCAAAGAGTTTTTGCACATGATAATAACCGTGCTCCTTAGGTTTCTTCTATGCACGGTATCAACCCTGTAAACATTTGTCGCTCCTTGCTGCTCTAAATGCTGAAGCTAATCCCATACTCAGCTCTAATATGCTTTCTACAAGCCCTATGAATCTGTATGTGTTGACATATAACTACAAGATAAAACGGTACTCAGTCAAGTCACATTAAGATGCAATTCATTCTGCAAGATTGTTTAGTGAACTGCTCCTAGCAGTCTATTCTACATGCATTTACAAGCAACCCTAAGGGATCAATAAGTCCACAACCTAAATATAGCATACACTACGAAGGTGGTTAACAAAATAAGTAGATACAATTACTCACTCAAGCTCAATAAAAATCTCCTCGTGATTCTCAGTATGGAACACATCATATCAGTATCTTCACAATATTGGTAGTCAGTAGCAGCCACTAATTCAACAATACCAGCCTGCAACTCAACAAGTGTTTACTCATGACATCTATCTATTTGAGAAAATACAATGACGTCAGCACAAAAATGACTTCAAAATATGGATAATCTTGCATTGCAAGAGGGCGTGAGCTGATAGTGCCAACGAAAAAAGGAGGACACAATCTGAAATCTTCCTGCACTTGAATATAAAGCAGATTGCACTTGAATATAAAGAAGATTGAAGTGTCACCTGCAGAAATAGCAACATGTTGATCAGTAAAAATAACTTCAACAGAAATCAAATGTGAGGAACTGAAAATGGCTAAAACAAAAATGAACAGTCCCAACATATATAACTAACAAAGAAAATGGCGGTGGAAAATAATAATAATAGGTAAGTCGTGCGTTAACACTGCAAAAAGAAATTTACAAGATAAAAGAAGAAGTATCAAAGGCTTCATAGAATTTAAAGGTTGCGCGATTTTGTTCCCGAATGCACAAGAGAATTGCACCTCGTTCCACAAAGATAGAAAGAGACAATCCAGCATACATCGAGAATTACATGAGAACGCGTCGGTCTAGCCGCGGAAAAATTAAATCCGTAAATGGGTTCCCTTTACTCCATGTTAGATCAGGGACCATTATGTCTGAGTCCAACATTCTTCCAAATGATGTTCGTGACCAGTTTTCACTTTCTTCCATCCACTTCGAAAGAATCGACGAAGATATACTACAAGTCATCCATCATAGGTCATGATTAAAAACAACAGAGTATATATTGAATGCGCATCACTGGAAATCCTAAAATAAATCCAGTAATAAATGTTGGTTGGTGTGATGTATTGAACAAAGGGAAGAACAATTAAGGACAAAGCACCTGGCCTTGAAATAACTGCAATATTTAAGTTGCACTGGCTGACAGAAGCAATATAACCTAATTGGTGTTAGAATTAGTCATAAGGGCGGCATAGTGCATTCACCGTGTCAACCTATTATGAAATAGATTGTCCAAGACAATCAGAAGATACATGTATAGTCTGATAACATCATACCTCTTGCCATCAAATATGATTATGCACCACATGATACTTCTATAAACATGCCTGTTGCCCTCAAAATATTACACAGTCGATTCTAGAAACACAACCTTTTTGAATTACAGTGCCCATTACTAAAACATCCATGGAAAGACACATTATTGTTTCAAAGGGTGTCATGTTGGTGTCTAATCTATATAGTGAGAAAATGTAAGCAAGATCATGAAAATCAACCAATTAGAGCTAGGATGATGACCTAAAATTTACCCGTGACTTACACCATGTTTTAGTACCAAATTTAGTTGCAAAGTTCAAAAGTTAATACATGCATGCCATATGATTTCCAAGAGATACCTTATTAAAATGGATGCCATGAGTAAGTGCATCCTGGAAGGAAATACAAATTAAATTCATGCTCCATAAGTATGATATATTTAGTTTGGATTGTACAAATGCGAATATGTTCACTCCAGTGTCCTACAAAATTGTTAACCAAACATTAAAACTTGATGCTCTTGTAGCATTGCCTATATCTATCTCCCTTCTGATTACAAGGTGAGATTAATGTCACAGATTTTTTAAAAAAATTTGAGAAAAATCAACCATGTTTAATTTGAGAACCAGAAGTACATAATATCATACTAATCTCGAAAACACTGTAAAAATGCTAAAGATCCAGTTGCATCAAAGATAAGAGAAATGACCATGAACTAAATTTTCATACCGCGCCAACATAAATTGTTAATCCACTGAAAGCAAAAATAATAACCTTGGCCGCTTATATGTGAATGTTCTAAATATACTTTTGTTATATAACATAATAATGTAAAGAACATGGTAAGTTCTAAATATCATATGCACTATCCACGGTCTAATGGAGGCACTGGCAAGCATCTTTAGACAGATGCACCAAGTCTTCACGGAGGATACACCAACAATTAAGTGCTATTTTAGACTAGTTTGCACTAAATCATTTTTCCAGCAGACCATGACTTATCAACAACTAATATAGTTACTGCAACTCGACAACTATTCACCTTAATAACATGTTAAGATAATCACATTAGTGCGTCTCCGGTAATTCCACCTCTTATAGTTACCTAGATCACTCGACTTTGAGAGAAAAATTCCTCACTTAAAACCTGAAACAAAAGGAAAAGAAATAAATCTGTTTTGACGCAAATTCATGCATAACAATGGCAGGAGTTGCATGTAAAATAGCAGCTAATTCATTATAGTTTGATGGAGTATGTAAAATAGAAGGAATTTTGCTCTTCTTTGATCATAGCAGAAGCGCATATACAAGGGGAAAAAGGCCAGATCTGTACAATAACAGTTAGTACAAACATACAGGAGTCTTTTGATTTTTCATAGTACTGTCAACAATCACACATGGAAGGTTCCTACAAAAATGTCACAGAGGAAGTACTCAAGAGATAAGAACCAAAGGATAAAACAAATGTTTTCTAATATTGAGCAAAATAAAAACTCACCCATATATCCATCCTGAACCTGAGCATTTGCGTCTGCAGCAGCCAGCGACAACAGGAAATTCAATTTGCGTCTGCAGCAGCCAGCAACAACACGAAATTCAGTTTGCGTCTGCAGCAGCCAGCAACAGCAGGATATTCAGTTTGCTTTTGCAGCAACCAGCAGCAGCAGGTCGCAAGGCATCGACAGCAACCCTAGGGCATCCGGCAACCACATGGTGGGAGGCGTCCGCGTCAGAGGCGTGCTACTGCCCCTGCCGAGCAGAAAATAGGAGGGACGGTTCAAATCGTCCAGGGCCGGAGGCGTCCACGTCGGGGGCGTGCTGCTAGTGCCCCTACCAAGCGGCGCCAACCCCTGGTCGGCCGGATCGAGGGCGTGTGCGGCCTCCCTGCTCACCATGTCGTCTCCACTACAGTCACTCTGCGCCTCCTCGGCGTCGCCCTTTTTCTTCTTCTCGTCATTGATGCGTAGGGGTTCGTCGGGGCGGCGCAGAGTGTGCGGCGGGGCTGGGTGGGTGGCTTCGAGAAGAGGTTGTGGGGCTGCGCGGCGGGTGTGGAGGGGCAGAGCAGTTGGCTGAGCGAAGGGCGGCGGGGCGAGCGGTGGACGCGGAAGGGCGGCGACGTGAAGGGGGCCGGGGCAAGCGCCTGGCGGCAATGGCGTGATGGGGAGTTGGGGCGAAGCCGCTGGCGGCGGCGGCTGCGTGAAGGGGGCCGGGGCGATCGGCGTGAGCGTGAAGGTGAGTCGGGGCGAAGCCGCTGGCGGCGGCCGCTGCGTGAAGGAGGCCGGGGCGAGCGGCGTGAGCGTGAAGGTGAGTCGGGGCGAAGCCGCTGGCGGCGGCGGCGGCGTGAAGGGGGCCGGGGCGAGCGGTGTGAAGGGAAGGTGGGGCGAAGTGGCGAACGCGGAGCGGTTGTTGAACAGAGGACGTGCGGGGTGAGACGAAGCGGGGGATTAGCGTTTCGTTAACGAAGACTATTTCGTTAACGATGTATTTAGGCCGTTGATGATGTGATTAGACGGTTCAGATTATAAGTTGGATCTGGCTTCTCTTCCTTTTATAGTAATGGCATGGTGGGTAATTAAAGCGTAAAATACATTTAGTATGCTGGAGGGATGTAGACCATCAGATTGCAGCTTCGATTGATAGGATGATCTGATTCTCCGCCCTCTCTTTCTTTTATAGTGGTAGTAGATTCGCAAAATAGGCTTATATGGTTGTAAAATGGGCAAATTTAGCTGTGAACCTGGGTACCGCTCCTTCGGAGCAAAAAATATTGTGAATCAGCAACCAAAGAAAATAACTACAACGTTGTTGATGAATTATGAGTTTAGGAGAACAAGGACGTGGTGGGAGAGCTTCCCTCTCTCTGAACCTAGAGGGATCGCCGTGGAAAATATCCATCCGACGGTGGAAATGACTGCTTAAAACATGATGGTACACACTAGAAGAACTAAAGGAGGCGATCCTCACCGGGAAGGAGCCTGGTGAGCAAAACAACCATTTTACAGTAAACTAACATCGGGGGCATGTTTTTTTAGTTCTTTTTTAGTTTTCTTTCCAGTTTGAATTGTGTGTTTAGTGTTCTGTTCAGCAGCGGCAAGCAAGAGAAATTAAAAACACTATAATAGCAAAATAAAAAAGCCTTGAACTTTGGGAGCATTATTAGAAAAGGTGTTCCAACGGAAAAGAGAAAATGCTGAGGCGTCAAGCCATCAACTTCTGCGACAAAACCTCCATAAGGTGCGGAAAGCTAACATGTGAAGCAACTTAAAATGCTCGACATGGCTTGGATGGAGAGGATACGCTATTGCTTTTCTGATTAGGGTTTGGTGGTCACGCTTAGGGCTAATAACATTTGTCACTCACCTGTAGGTCAGGGTCTAACACTCTGGGCGGTATATATCGTCCGTCACTTACTATGGACTCTGTACACTATCAATGACTTTGTTTAATTAGCAGTCAAATCATACCCCGATTAATTAGCAGTCTGAATTTGGTGACATACACACTTGCAGACCATATTTAAAGTTTTCTCTAGGATTTCTGACTAGACATGTTACTGGTTTGGTCTTTGTGGGTTATGTTATGGTGTACCCTGCTTCAGGTTAAACTCGTCTCATCTCATCCAGACAAAGGTTAATCTGTTTGCTTCAGAAATCAAATAAGGCATACATTTACAAGGAAATCATTCTAGGCTATGTATGTTTCCAAACATTGACTGTTTACTAAGAACAGGTCGAAATAGTATGAAACATTGACTGTTTACTGAGAACAAGGAGAAATAGTATCCATACACCAAATGTATCACACACCAACTCATTCATATGCCCACACATGATAGCCAAGCCAATACATACAGTTATTACCCACACCGAAAAAGGATTCCCCCCCGCTTTGTATTCCAAAGCACCAACACCGATTATAGAGCAAACGCTGGGGCGAGCAGCACAACAAACCAAAGAAAAAGAAAAAGAAACAATGCCAGCACCGGCAGCTCGACAGACGCAAATGACCTACAACCGCTGCGCCCTCCGAAATCTACCCACCACGATCCTAGGCTCCGATCCTCCGTGTACCAAGCAGCACCTCCAGGAAGGAAACGACGCCGACGACGCTGCTGCCCGGACGTATCCTAGGGTTTCCCCCGGCACACGGAGGGAAGAGGGGAATGAAGACCACCGACACCCTCCAGGAAGGAATGGTGGCACCCGCAGGCGTCACCGCACCGGAGCCGGAAGATCCGGCAAGGATTTCTCCCAACTCCAAACCCCACCGCCCAACCGGATCGAAGCCAACCAACCGGCTCGCCGCCCACCGCCCACCAGCATGCGCCACCGCGGTTGCAACGCCACCCACGCCGCCTCACTGAGATCGCCACCACGAGGCCAAGAGAACGAGGAGGAGGCGTTGGACGATGGGAGCAGCAGCGCCGTAGCCGCGCGGGAGGGAACCACCTCCTCCGCCGTCGTGCAGGAGGCTTGAGCCTCCGGCACCGTCGCGGTCGCCGTCCGGACGCAGCAGCAGGGCATACCAGGCCACCCCTGGCCCGGCCAGGCCCGAATCGGGCCCGCTAAGCCCCGCCGGCCACGCTGCAGCAAGGCAGCGCCAGCACCCCAACGCCCATCGCTGCTCCCCCGCCTCCTGGGAGCCACGCCGTCGACCCGCCCCGCCGTCGAAGGGCCCAGATCTGGGCCGAGCGGGCGCCGCCTGGCCGCGCCGCCGCGCCACCCCGCCGCCAACGGCGACGCCGCCGTCCAGCCGATCTCCCGCACCGCGCTAGGAAGCCCCGCCGCCACGCCGGACCGTCGCCGCCTAGGGAACACCCCCCGGCGTCCTCCGCCCCGCGTCGGAGAGCAACCGAGAGGGGAATGGCCGGGGGCCGCCGCCACCAGCGTCGCCCGGGCTAGGCCCAGCGGCGAACGCCGGCGACGGCGGCGAGGAGGGGGAAAGAGGGGGAGCTGGCGGAGGAGGAGCCGGGGCGCGGCCGGTCGCCCGCGGGGGCGACGCGGTCGCGAGAGCCCGAGGGGAGGGGGGGGGGGCGTTATTACCCACACACCAACTCATTATTCTTAATCAAGCCACACGCCTTAAATTATTATCCACACAGCAACTCATATACATATGTCCATACACAATGAAGAAGCCACACACACACACATTAAAATGGGCATTTGTCAAGGGGCCATATCTCGACACACTGTAAAAACCCATTGAACCTGTAAACGTGACCAGCTTCCGCTGTGGCTTCGGCAACTTGCCCGCCATAATGCAACCGTAAAGCTGAATTGTTTCTGTTGTTAAACCACAGCACTGCTTCCTGGAGCTCCCCTTTCTCCCAGAAGATGCCGACAGTGGTGTCACCCCGGGCCCTCAGCCCTTTGACACACCCTTCAGGCCACTTGTCGCGTGGAAGCGCGGGCAGTAGATGCAGGTCAGTGGGAGAGCTCTGAAGCAACATTTCAGCGATCGCAGCTGCGAATCTGCAAGACAGTACAGAATTGGAGATGCTAATGTTACTTTCAGAGTTGGTTAATTGGTAATTACGCAACCCGGAAACTGTCAAACTGATCAGACAGAATGAAGCATATATCGTATACTGAAAAAGTAAGAACATTTCGTACCCAAAGTTTCCATCGATCTGGAATGGTGGGTGTGCTGTCCACAGATTGGTGTACAGTCCTCCTTCGAACCCAACTTTTTCACCAGGTGGAGCCAACGTGATTAACTTTAGGATCATTCTGTATGCATTTTCGCTGTTAAGAAGGCGCGCCCACAAAGCCATCTTCCACGTGCTTGACCATCCAGGTCCATCTTCCCCTAGTAAGAAACAACGATGTATTAACTTCCGATTTGAGGAGAAATGTCCCTTTATTAGTAAGTGTTATGCAAACCTCGTTTGTGAAGACTATTAGAAATAGCTTCGCAAATCTCAGGATTTCTCTGCATGGTTATAGTATGACCAGGATAAAGACCGAAGAGATGTGACAGGTGCCGATGGGTAACTTCAGGGTCCTTAAAATCTTGTGCCTCCGTGAAAAAAACCAAGATGTGAGTCGAATTATAATAGAAATAAATCCAAACCCAAGCAGAGCTTGAGCATTTACCCATTCCATGAGTGTTTGATCTTCAGCAATCGTATTCTGAGGGAGCCTTGGAAGCGCTTCCTTGATCTTCTGGACCAGAGGAGTATCAGATTTTCCTAAAATCTGTTGCGTAGTAGCATCAAAATATTATGTTTGAGAGATGATCGAGTCAACACACATTTCACAAACAAAAACAAAAAAAACTACACCAGCATATATTTTTATCTTTCTGATTACATTTTACATTGTTATAACCAGTTAGGGCATCAATTGTTACCTCTGCAGAAGAAATGACTGCCGAGAATATCTCTCGGATGATTGCGATATCCATTGTAGTTGAATAGCTTACACTAGCTTGCTGACCACCACTCCCTGGAGCAATGAAAACATGCTCGGGAGAAGTAGAGGGGTTTGTTTCCAAAAGACCTCGAGGTCCCTCAATCAACCAATCAGTCAGAAACAGCGCACATCCTTCCAACAATGGATATGCAGTGTTCTTCAAAAAGTCCTAGAAGAAACATAAAAGAATAACAAGAATTTCAAAACTGTGAGATGCCAAATGATACTGCTGTAGGAACACTGGGACATCCTTGATACAGTTTTAACAAGAAATATAGTTTCAGAAAACACTCCAGTGTTGCAGAACCCCATAATTATGTGAGTATCAAGGTAGTAACGAATCGAAGACAAGTTGCACAATAAGAGAATAACAATGTGGTAACATAAAACTTGCAAAACATTGAGACGTTGTAACCAGACTATATTTGCAAAATAATATGAGGTAGTAAGAATATTTATATGAGCTAACAACATTAAAGCATATCTGTTTCTTACTTTGTCCAATAAATACTGGTAGTGCTCCCAAAGATGCGTACAAAGCCAGGCACCCCCCATTGGCCACACTGAGAACCT
The DNA here is from genome assembly GCF_056163025.1 of Triticum urartu. Taxonomy (NCBI): domain Eukaryota; kingdom Viridiplantae; phylum Streptophyta; class Magnoliopsida; order Poales; family Poaceae; genus Triticum; species Triticum urartu. The sequence continues at coordinate 576,538,253 of NC_141879.1, forward strand.
GGCATCTTCATTGTAAGCTGATGATTTTGCCCATATGTCTGAGACGTGGTGAGTTACCCAGCCACTTGCTTGGTAATTGATCTGTCACAAACAAAGAATTCCCCCAGCAATCAGATGTTTTGATTCTTCTACACGTTAAGGATGTTATGAATGGAAGAAAGACACTGATCTCGTCTAGGTAACTTCGCCTCAGTTTAGAGTTAACAAGTATAAGCACAATTATCATAAACAAACATACTGTTTGCAGGACTTAGCAGTCAGAACAAAATCTAAAGTTCAGTGACTACCTGTCTACCTTTGTGTCATGGATCTAAATCAGATAGTCTACTGTCAACCTATTTTTATTTTTGTGTGCGACATGCAGATGTGTGTATGTGTGTGTGTGTGTTTAGCTCCCGCGGCGAGATAACACACCTCTAGCAACTGTCGTGGGACCTAAGAAATTAAACTGTTCAGTAAGTAGATTTCAGTGATGCCTTTACAAAGTTGGCCATGTGTTGTCTGGTGGCATATGGCATATTTTCCCCTAGTATAACTCCGCAAGGTATTACAATTCTATTCTCATGCTACTCATATTTGTGGTAACCTCACTGTTTCACTAAAATCAAATATTGAAAGCAGTAGAACTTACTTTTGCAGTCTTAGTTCCGTTAACTGCAAGAGATGCTATGAAATCAAGTAGTGGTTCTTGGCATTCAGTAAGGTTGCAAGGAAGTGTTGGCCAATAATTCATCTGAAGATTTATGTTGAGGTGCGGAGCACACCTGCAAAATTAAAACAGTATGGATCACAAACAAAAAAGAGAAAATGCAGCCCCTAGCAATATCTCCCAGTTGCCTTAGTTAGCAAGTCAGATATTTTAATAGTCAATTCATCATCAAGTGCATGTATTAGAGTAGGTAGTTACTGCCTCACATATAAAAAACAGATAAGGGAAATGAAAAATAAAGGATATCGATGCAATAACTTTAGACATAAGAATAACTTACTCCCATCCAGGAAAGAGATCTTGATTCCAAATTCCTTGCAGATTAGATATCTGTGTTCCAGGTCGAGAGCATGAAATAAGCAGATATCGACCATATTGGAAGAGAAGTTCAACCAAAGAAGAATCCTCGTCGCTTCGAAAACCATTCACTCTTTCTGCTGTAGTCTTGACGGCATCACCAACTTCTTTCATGTTTATTTTTTCTATAGCTGCTGCTTGTGATAGCCGCAGACTAACACGGTGAAAAAGACCCTGGTAATCTTTCAAATGAGCAGCTTTGAGCTGATCAAATGTGAGATTCCTAATCATATTCATGACCTTCAGAGCAGCTGATTCAGGATCCAGTTTTGAGTCTGACGGATTCACAAGAGGCCCATTGAATGAGGAAGCAGCTGTAACCCGCAAAAGCACCCAATCTGCATTGTCAATTCTCAAACTTTGATCATTTAGAACTGCTACTTTTGCAGCAGTGCCGCTCATCTGCAGGCTAAGGACAGCTGCAAACCCGATACCAGTAGCATCGTTGGCTTCATTTTCTTGTAGCTTGTGTCCTTGTACTGGACAGGTGCCATCCATGATCATCTCATTTGCATTCATTACACGAACTCTGTGGTTTAACTTACTATTTAACGATAAAGTCAATGATACATGTTCTGGTTTGTTTGCTGAAATCTTGGTAACAATGACCTGGTGTGGATTTGAGCAGAAGTGCTCCCTTGTGTACTGAACTTCTCCAATGTTGTACGTGATAATTGTGGTAGCAATATGCAGATCAAGCTCCCTTTTGTAGGAACTATACTCCTGATTGGATGTGTCAAACTCTAGATTCATATCTCCAAGAGGTTTGTAGACCTTCATAGCATCAAGATAAGATAGTGTTATGAACTTCTATTGCAGATGTGTAATACTGCATCTTGCAACAATAACTTTCAACTTGAAAATCAATGGTAAGTTTAGTTCAATTTCTTTGGCTAGGATATGCTATTTTTGGAAATAAGCATGCTACTTTTCAACTTATAACAGGTTAACGAAACAATGACCTTTTACCTTAAGTGGTTTTTACAAGTAAGAAAAAAAAGGTCTCTTCCAACATTTTTTTTGCCGACGGACCATACAGCCATGGTGCAGTAAAGGCTAAAATGTTGCATATATCGTCAACCAAAGGCCCAACCATAACAAAGTAAAGCACACATTTAATGTGCAGTAAGATGCATCATATCATAATTCGGAACAATACTCAACGACGGCAAGGATCAAGGAATTCATGGTGCTAGGTCTGGCCTCACCGCGACACGACAATCAATAGCATGCTCCGACGTGCAAAGCAGAACACCGTGGCATATAGCATACCTCTGTTAGACCACCGAAAAGGCCCGAAGCCGCGCTGGTGGCATCCACAAACCGTCCTTCATCGACGAGCTTCCTGACGGCGGCAAGGGCGGCAGGTGCTTTCGGGTCGGTGTAATCTCCCGGCACACCGCTCCAGAGAGTGTCAACTGCAAAAACAATTATGGTTACTTTTATCATCCTTTCACTTGCCAAGTTGCCATGATACATAATCATATAAGGGAGGGTGGTTTGGTTAGGGAGTTTCATCGAACACCCTCCAGGTGCCGTTCTTGGACGAGTCACGAGTCACAACACTCTGTTTGCTGATTCCAGTACGTGCTCCGTTTGAAACAACCGTCATGAACAGGGAAAGGAATGGCAAAAGCTTAGGCAACGGGGGAGGCAGCTGGTACGTACGGTTGAGCTGGAGCTTCTCGGAGGCGACGCCGCCCCAAACCATGGCGCCGAGGCTGCCGTTCCCGATCGGCGCCGAGTCCGTGAAGTGCTCCGCCGGCGACGCGAACACCACCTTCAGCGGCCGCTCCTCCGCCTCCTCGTCCGCCCACCGGCGCGCCCGGACCCGGTCGCCGTCCATGAGTGGAGCGGTGGTCAGCGGTGGAAGAGGGAGGAGGAAATCTTGGACAAGCGGCGCGGGGCGAGCGAGTGCTTTGGCAGGGGAGGGGGCCTGCGGGGCTTTTTCAGGGTGGCAGAGCTTCCATTTTCGCAGTGGCGTGTACTGTATTTGGCGCCAACGGAGAGGACGAAGCGCATCGTGCAGCGTAGCTTCAAAATGGCAGTGTGCGCCTTGCAAGGCTGGCTGGCTGATCCGTCTGCGTGATCGATGGATGCGGCCATTGCGTGGCACTGTGCGCGCGCTGGTGGAGTGCACGGCATGCCATGCCGATCCTGATATGGCGAGCGTCGTGTCGTGCACCGGCAAGGCTTTCCTTTCTTCATAGGGAGGCTTTTGGTTTCATGTCGCGTTGTGGCGGTATTGCTCGCACCGCATTTTAAGCCCGGCCTCTTTTCTGATCATTATACATCTGGCAACAATATTGCTAATCTGTTCTCGTGTGATCATGGTATGGAGGGTGGAGTGCACGGCACATCCATATGATTATTGTTATATATGGACTAAGCAAAAGAACTCGTGCGTTGCAACGGGAGCAAAAAAGAATCGTAATCGCCAATGACTAGGACCGCATTTTGCTGCATCATCGAGATACTCTGTCTCTTCCTTTTGAATTAGTTAACCAAGTGTAAGGAGTTATTACCTTCATTAGTTGGTATATTATTGAGAACCCAAAATCATGAGGATCATACATTTACACACACAAACTAAAAAAATTAAATGAATACAAAATTGGTGTTTAATTGGTAATTAAGTTACCAAATGTACATTAGTGATTACAAAATTCTTTCCGACCTTTAGAAACATGCTAAGAGAGTTTGCACGTAACATGAAGAATATTTTTTCTCTCTCTAAGGAGTGTGCAAAGAAGATTACCCTAGTTATATCAGCTCGGTTGAATAACAGTTGTTGAGCTTAATCAAATATCAAGGTTTCATGTTTGGACGGTAAAGAGAGGCAAAGGATTTTCAGGCTCTATGCCAACAATGGGATTGCTCCTATTGTCGAGAGGTTACAACCATGGAAAAAGATGCAACCAGCGGGTGGCCTAATGATGATGGCGACATGGCGGCTGTTAGCGGTGAGGAGTCTATAGAGAAAGGCAACATGAGCGATCACGAGAGACAGGGCATGAGATGTGGTTGTAAAGGGCTTAGGTGTTGAAGTATGTCTTTGTCACATCGTCTCCGTCGCCGCACACTGCGGTCACGTTGTTGGCTAGGATCAAGGAGAGAGTTGCACCACTGGCGGCCATGCGGAGGTGAGCCTGCATCGCCGAGCAGTTACGTTGTCGGGGGGCCATCTGTGGCCAAGGTGCCGTGATGGTGCTCCTTGGATAGGTGGAATTGCGCAGTGAGCTTCTCCTTGAGGTCTTGCACCTCGGCTGACTTTCCCAGAAGCTACCTGTGGATGTCATCGAGCACGGCCTCGCGATGCAGTGGCATGGGAGGCAACGGGGTGTGGTGTGGTGAAGGGAATCGGAAGGTACGAGAGGGGTTCGCTTTTTCTTAGAACAATGAGACGGGTTCGAGGGCGGAAAATCCTATAAGACGCTCTCTGTGTCAAGGAGTTGACCAAACACACACAGAGCACACCAAGCGATCTAAAATGGGCTGGCCTTTTTGTCCATAAATTTAAATAATTGTTTGGAAATTTTAAGATTTATTAAAAATTTCAAAAAATGTATGTGTTTTTCAAAAGTGTTCGGAATTTTCAAAAATGATGCTTTACAAAAGAATTTTTAAAAAATGTTCATGTTTTCAAAAAAAATCACAAAATAAAAAATGTACAGGAATATAAAAAAGTTCAACTGTTTAAATAATTATTCTATTTTTAAAAAAATATCAGAATTTCAAAAAAATGTTCTTGATTTCAAATTTTGTCCAAAAATTCAAAGAAATGTTCCCGTTTTCAAACTTTTGTCCAAGAATGAGAAAAATGTTCCCATCTTACAAAACTTGTTCACAAATGAAAAAAAGTTCCCATAGTTTAAATTTATGCACAATTGAAACATTGTTCACATTTTTTAAAATTGGGTTTGTAAAAAATTGTTCAGAATTAAAAAGAATTATTCTGAATTTCAAGAAGTGTTTTGAAAAAAGTCAAATAATATTCCAGTCTGCCCCTGCAGTTAATTCTTAAACTTTTGCATGGCATAATAGTCACAAATATGCATAGGCTTCACTGGCTAGCAATATGCCTCCGCAAGGTGTTGGTTGCGAGTTAAATTCCTCAATATTGCACCAAAAATATTTATATTTATCTAGTACTTGTGGGCTGGCCCAGACGGGTCTCCCCTTGCGAAACGAAGCATTTTTTTTCCATCAAAGGGAATGTTTTTTTTGTCACTTACTGGTGGCATCGATGGGTGATATTTTACAACTTTGAGGGCAATTTATGTGACGGGCAAACACAAATGTTTGTCCATATTTTAGTAGATAAAGATATAGATAAAGATAAAAATATGTATGGATATAGATTTCAGGTGGGCTGGGTACGCCGTGCGTCCGTGCAGTCGTTCAACTAATATATTTTTTTACCCCCTCTAAAAAGAAAGCTAATGTTTTTTCAGGTGGGCTGGATACATACCCGGTGCATCTGTGTGTCCAGCTAATGTTTTGCTTTGTTTGCATAATCTTGGAGTGTCCTTTTTATATCCATTTCAACAACTATTATATGACCCCCCCCCCCCCCCCCCCCTATCTAGTTTTGCTTTGTTTGCATAATCTTAGAGTGTCCTTTTCTTATTTTGAATAAATGTAATCATCACCCCTGTTCGTTTGCATCTTTATGAAGGTGCTTGGCTTTGCTATTTTACTTGTTGTGCTTCACTTTTATCTGTTGGAGTAACAAAATTGGTGATATGCGGCTATAACTTTCTGTGCTTCACTTATATTTTGTTAGAAGTTATAGGATCTGGGTGGCACTTGTTTCAATGATGTATCTTGAGGATATTATCTTTGGTTTAGTACCGGAAATTGATGGAAACACTGAAGGAGAGTCTATTTCAATAGCTGTGATTTTTTGGCTTCAGTTTTAGGTCATTCTTGTCACTAAGGATTTGCATGCAAAGTAGCTATTGCTATTTGAAGATAGGATAATGTACTCATTGTTTAAAACGAACCTTTGGCTTTCTTTCACCACACGTGTGGCATAAATAGGTATTCGCCCACACACCGTGTGTGGCATGAGTAAGGGGCAGCCCACACGGGCTGTGTGTGGGCGAACAGTAGAATTGCCCACACGTGTGGACGCAGCTACTTTGTATCACACGGCCAACAAGTACTACGCATCCCCACCCTGCGCGTGTGGCACGAAGTAAAATATGCCCACACTTTCTGACGCAGATACAATAGGTACCCGCGGGTTGATGATTTAGTTGCCATCCGGGATGGCAGATGTAGTTATCCGGGATGATAAATATGGTTGTAAAAGCATGGCAACTCTCTCTGTTTTGGTTAACTATAGTTGCCATGTCTAATTTATGGTAGTTGCCGCGTGTAATCAAACCATAGTTGTCGTGTGTGATTAACGAATTGCCACATATGGTCAAACAATAGTTGTCGTGTGTGTTTACCTAGTTGCCACGTGTGGTTAATCATAATTGCCATGTATGCTTACCTGATTGCCACGTACGCGCAACTGTAGTTGCCGTCTAGCAAACGAATCATAATTGCCATGTGTGTTTACCTAGTTGTCATGTACGCGCAACTGCAGTTGCCATCCAACAACGTACGATTGTCGTGTGGGCGAAAAGCAGTTCGCCCACACGCACGTGGACTAGGTGGTGGCTGTGTGGGCAGAAACTAGTTCGCCCACACAGCGCAGCTGGCAACCGCGTGCTGTGAGGCGTGTGGGCGACCTCTCCAACGCCCACACACCAGCCTTGTCCTACGTGACACACGAAAATTGCCTTGGTGTGACAAGATTCGTGCAAACTTAACTGTACGGTGATTCAGACATGTGGGTGAGTTGGAATGTTGTCACACGTGTGGACGTTAGTGTTTTCGTAACTTTTTGGAGGGATTCTAATTAGAAGATGAAACTGATTAGTTTTATTCTCATGTAACCATTATAGACTAGCGTCATTGATGCGGCCGGGTGCGAACGATGGTCTTGAACCTACCATTCAAACTCCATGGGATACTTGGCTTGTTGTACTATGCTCTAGTAATGTCGTGAGCCACTACTTAGTTGATGAGTTTTTTATGATTAATGCAAGTCTTTGAGCTTTGTGCTTGAACCACATGAAAATTTACACACATACAGTATACATCTACAAGTACTTGTGTATTTATTTTCAAAAAAAATGGAACTTAAAAAATACTTTGAAAATTCTGGGCTCCATGGAGCCCAAGAGCCAAAAAGCCTCACTCCAACATCTGCCCTCTAAATTAATGAGGCAACGGACTTATAGAAAATAGAGTACAATTCTGTAAGGAATAAGTTGCACATTTCTATCAAGATCCTGAATCTATACAAAGTTGCATTAGTAAATAAAAATAGCTGCTCCTCGCTTGGTTCACTAAACTCCAGCTATACAGGGTTTTGCATGAAGCTATTTGCATATAGTGATATCACTTTACTGGACAAATATTGTGAACCGGCAAGATATGATGTTTGCCATAAGAATGGATATGCAGCTCAGCTGAGATGAGCAATGTCGATCTCATCAGGGAGCTTGAAGGTTTCCGCGGCCCCAAACTTCCTCCTGCCATCCTCCCACTCCTCGTCATCCACGTCGTTCTTGTGTTCGTCACTGTGGTCGCTGTGGCCGTGTGACGACAACGGGTCACTGAGGCTCATTGACTTGCAGGGTTCGTTTGCTAGCATGGTCACCTGGCCTTGGTGTGAGATCTCAATGACAATAGTGTCATCGTCCTTTGGGAGGGGCTGCTTCCACGGCTCCCCATCGACCCTCATGAACGTGTGGTCCACCACGCCTTTGTGGAACTCGAAGCGGATCCTGTGGGTCTGGTTTTGCAAGATGTCAGCATGATATTGCAGGATGGGAAGAAGAGAGTTTTGATGCATGAAGTTGCAAAACGCATTAATGCACTGCAGCAAGCAATCTCGTCCAATATTCAGTTGTGAGATGCCAACGGGACAGGAGGGACAAAAGAAACACTTCATACCTGTGCAAGGCGATGGCCGTGCCCATTAGGAGCCAACAGAACCAGCCCGTGCCAAGCATCGCGGAACCCGACAACCTCAATAAGGCCATCATCGACGTAAGGCATCGTGAACTCCGTCTGCACATTGCCACGGAAAACATGTGAGTCATGTCAACATGCAGCTCAAACAAAAATTGATGTTGATGGGGCATGGCGCATCGGAACTCACATTTATTCTCCTTGCGCCAGGTTCGCCCCATGGATTCAAACCTCCAGAAAAACTAGGTAGGTTCACACAGACGATTGATCGAATGCTGCAAGAGGTAAAGTAGCATAGATTACAACTCCATCTACTACCCAAGAATATTACAGAAATGGTGCCATGATATAAGTAGACCACAAAGAGTATGTTGCAAAACAGAACAGAAGAACAGGGTGACCAAAAACTCCCATCATGCTTGTAAGCATGTAGGCTTAAATTACAGTATACAAGAATAGAATAAAATGCACTGTGGTGAACTGGAAGACATCAAAGTTCACCTGTGATGAATCTGTAGTTCTTCCCAGTGGCCACCAGGCTTTTTCATAACCTTCACCTTTGCAAAGTGAGGAATATTCCTGGAACAAAACATTCAGCTTATCAACAAAGGAGTTGAAGATACCAACTTCACAAATATGTATTGTATGAAGGATTCCCCTCCCCCTCGCCCAACCCGCTCCCACGAGGGGGGGGGGGGGGGGGGGCGATTCCCTCGATCGACCGCAAATAGCCCCCTCCCCCCTCGATCTCCTCCCGTCGCGCAGGGACGGCTGGCGCGGGGCAGCCTCCTCGCGTGTTTGCGCGGCGCTGGGCAGGGCACGGCGGCGCGGTGTTGAAGGCTGTTCCGGCGACGGCGGGGGCTGCTGGCGATGCGCGGTGGGCTGCTGGGCGGCGGTGTGTCCCGTCGCGGCCGCGGCGGCATGATCCGGCTCGGCCCTGACCAGATCCTGCCCGTGGCGGGCGGTGGCGCAGTGGTTGTGCCTGCTGGAGTCGGGGGCGGCGGCTGGCGAGGCGCAGCTCGGCCAGATCTGACCTCCCGCCGGGCGGGTCGTGGACGGCGCGGGTCAAGGAGGGCGGTAGTGGTGCGAGCCTGGGGTCGGGGACGGCGGCAAGCGGCCCGGCTAGATCTGACCTCACGGCGGCGCAGGCCGCATTCGGCTAGGGCTGCGGGCGGCTGCCTCGACCGGGGCCATCTCGGCTGGTCGGGGTGGCGGCGCAGTGGCGGTGGGAGCGGCTCTGCCCACGGCAGCAGCCAGCTTCTCCGGCGTCGGCTCGTCTGCATTCAGACCGTCTCGACCTTCGCCCCATCTCCTCATCATCCGGGCGCTACTCCCATCAAAAAGGGCTGGTCCTCACCCAGCTGCGGTCCACTGCTCGTCTCGCGTCCGGTGCTGCAGGACCGAGCTCGTCTCGCGCACGGTGCAGCGGGATCGAGCTCGTCTCGCGCATGGTGCAGCAGGATTGACCTCGTCCCCCTCTCGGTGCTGCAGGACCGAGCTCGTCCCGAGCTCGGGGCAGCAGGACGAGTCGGTGGATGCCAGTTCTGGCTGGCCTATCGGGTCTCGGCACTGGGGGTCGCCCAGGGGTGCGAAAGGTGGGACCTTTCCGCTCGTCTCTTTCGTTTGGGTGGAGGCGGGTCTCGTGTGAGGTGGTGTCAAGGTCTTGGATGCCGGGGCGGCGGACTTGGTGGTGGTAGCATGGTGCTTTTGGGCAGAGCCCGTGCTGTGGCGCTGCCCGGTCACCATGGCCGTGTGGGCGGCGTGGTTGCCGGGATGTGGCGTCCGGTGGCGGTGAGTGTTGGCCGAGGTGAAAACCTGTTCTATCTTCGGACGGACCGGCGGCGGCGAAGATCGTTCCCTTCCTGAAGGCGTCGTCGCGGCTCTCATTGCCCGTCATGCGGCTTCAGGGGAAACTCTGATCCTTGGATCGGGCGGTGGCGGTGCTCCGGTGCCGTACCCTTCCCGAAGGCGCCACCTTGGAGCACATGGTTCGTCATATGTAGATTCATCTCTTCGTGGTGGTAGTGCTAGGAATGGTGTTGCTGCGCTCAGCGCCTATGTATCCTGCCTTGGGTGTGTGTGTGTGTTGCGGTGGCGTGTGTTTGTACTAGATGCTTCATGGTCGGTGCTTTATATATAAAGCGGGGTGAAAGCCTTTTTCGGTAATATGTAATGTATAACCTTTTGTAACCTAAAATAGTCAAGAAATAAGCTGAAGACTTGATCTAAATTATAAATAAATAAATTAGCCTTGAAATGTGGCTTGTAAAGTACACTCCCTCCCCTTCCACTTTATTGGCAGGGCTCTTGGAGTTTTGTGTTCTGTTTTTCGGATAAAATTAGGGGTTGGATCCAATCAACAAACTACCTCGAAGACGGATGACTTAGAGAAGCGCAAAACCATCCTTGTTTAAGTCCGAGCTTAGCATATTGTCCCTGTATAGATGATTGCATTAACAATTCACAAGGCTCGGCATAACTTGAAAAGCACTATCTGGTCATTTGTCTAATCGACAACACGGGATGGCAAGGAGATTGTGTCCCGAAGAATACAAAAAAAGATACCTGATTTGTCAGCTGATTTTTGAATTTCTCTGGATTTCTCTTCCTTTCGGAATGAAATGCATAAGATATTTCTGCATCCATCCCTGCAACATGCAAAAACATGATCATCATGTCTGACAACCCAGGTTTTTCACAGAAATATATGCTCGAGGGTTCATGAAAGGAACTTGGGATTTTTAATCTGCTATGGAATTAAACAGTTAGACAGTGTAGGGTACATACATAAAGTTCATTCATAAACAGTTAAACAGGTAGAAAGTGTATGGTATGTGGTTCATGTTGGCAATAAATTAGGTAGATACATAGGGAAACCCTTACCCATACTAAAGTAATTCCAAAATCCTCCGCGGAATGTGTGGTAACCTTCCTGGAGAAACAAGGAAAAATAAAAATGGAAACTTTGAATTAGATTTGGTAACTACTTGTCTTACTTTGATGGAACGTATTTATCAAGAAACATAATACCATAAGAAATACTTGCGTAAAGATATATTTTTTCTCGACATGCATGTTGGGATCCACCTTATGTGAGATGTGAGGAGATGACCATTTGAAGACTCTAGTCAGTCCAAAGTTGTGCAAGAGCCCACTACCAATTATTGTTGTGACCTAAGGACATTTTTAGACTTTGAACAAGGGGAAAGCAGGTGTCTAGCCTCCCATACAGAAGCCACCAACACAAGCAACAAATTTCAGGTTAGCCTCCATTGGAGAAGAGAAGAGAAAGCCAAGAGATAAAGGAAGGAGAGGAAGATTGAAGAAATAAGCTTGCCATCAAGCAAAGGTATCTCTCATCTGGTAGGAACCGGATCCCTACCAGGGCGTGGTCTCGGGTTGTAGGGGTGGAAGGAGGGATGATGTGAGGAAGGCGTGGTCGCCGGCGCTGGGGCGCCGTCGTTGCATGCGCGTGCGAGAGAGAGAGAGAGAGAGAGAGAGAGAGAGAGAGAGAGAGAGCAGGGGCGGTGGCTAGGGTTAGGTCTCCCGGCTCCCTAAGGAAGCCTAGCAAATATGATTGCTTCTTGCTTAATCCCAAAATGGGTCCTTACACGAGTTTATATAATCCTCCTAATAAGGTAATTGGGCTAAGCCCCTAATAACGATAAGATAAACTGGGCCACAACTAACTGGGCTAAGCCCCTAATATGCCGGTCATAACATCTCTCCTCGCCTGCACAAACAGCTCGTCCTTGAGATGGAAGGCGGGGAAGATCAACGGTCGCCAAACACCTCTGCGTCAACTCGGGCGGGTTGGTCGCCGAGCCCGGCGGCGGCGGGGTCCTCCTCAATGTAGTCTGCAACCTCCAAGTAGAAGAGTCATGGGCAGACGTGGCCCGGTACGTAGGGCTCGTCGCGGTTGAAGCACAACCCTTGGCGGCGACGCTCGAGTTGCTCGGACGGGGTGAGCTGGCGGAACGGGCGTGCTGCAGCCGCGGCGAGGGGCGCCGCGGAAGTCTGGGCAGGCCGACCCTGCGTAGAAACTTCCGGCCAAAGTGGTGGCCCAGCGGCCCGGGGCGGTGGCGCCTGCTGGATGGCCACCGCACGATGCTCGAAAACACGGGCGTAGTACATGGCCGTCTGGAGGTCTTGTGGCCCGCGCATCTCCATGTCCACGCGGATGTGGTCCGTTAGGCCGCCGACGAAGAGCTCAGCCCACTGACGAGCCGAAACGCCGGGGGCGTGGCACGCCAGTGCCTGGAAGCGGTCGGCGAAGCCTTGCACCGAGGTGAGGAACGGAAGACGCCCAAGCTCCGCCAGACGGTTCCCGCGTATAGGCGGACCGAAGCACAAGAGGCACAAATCATGGAAGCGCTCCCATGGTGGCATGCCGCCCTCGTCCTGTTCGAGGGCGTAGTACCACATCTGCGCGACTCCTCGAAGATGATACGAGGCGATCCAGGTGCGGTCAGACGCGAGCGTGCGCTGTCCCCTGAAAAATTGGTCGCGTTGGTTGAGCCAATTCAAGGGGTCGACGGTGTCGTCGTAGGTCGCGAACTCCAGCTTGGAGAATCTCGGCGGCGTCTGGACGTGGACGACGGGCAAGTGCACCTCGTCAGCATGGAGCAGCGAGGATGATGGGGCGAAGTAGGTGGGCATCAGGGTGCCGCCCTGGGACAGGGGCCTGTCGACACTGGTGAAGGGCTCGGCGGAGCCCGAGGACCCGCCAAACTACATGGCCGGGTGCGTCACCGGTGGGGGTAGCACGTGCGGCCTGACCGAGGTTGTCGTGTAGACCTGCTCAAGGGACCCAGCGAGCCAGGCCGGTAACGGAGACGGCGACGGGGGAAACCGGACCTGGTGGATGGGCACCCCCCGGCCCGTCGCCGGGATGCCCAGGGCCGCGGTCGCCGGTGGCGGCAGGTGCAGTTGTTGCCCCTGCTACATGGTGGAGGCGCAGGGGTTCGTCAGTGGTGGCGGCTGCCACGGCAGCTGCTGCATGGCGGCGGCGACGGGGGTCGGCGAGGATGGCGGCTGCCACGGCGGGGTGGTGGCGAAGGGCACCGGCGGCTGCAACCCATAGGATCTCACAAGGAACGTGTAGATGCCCGTGACCGCCTGGGTGAGATCCCAGATGGCAGTCGTCATCTCCTCCGGGGTGAAGACGACGGGGACGGGCGCGGCGGAGGTGACCGGCACCGGCAAGAGCGGGGCGCTGGCCATGGTGGCCATCGGGGCGGTCGTCGCGGTCGGCAGTGGGAGGGTCAGGGTGGGCGGCGGCGAGGACATGATCGCACCAAAGCTATCTGATACCAAATTGGTACGGACCGGATCCCTACCAGGGCGTGGTCTCAGGTTGTAGGGGTGGAAGGAGGGATGACGTGGAGGAAGGCATGGTCGCAGGCGCTGGGGCGCCATCGTTGTGTGCGAGCGCGCGCGAGAGAGAGCGCAGGGGCGGCAGCTAGGGTTAGGTCTCCCGGCTCCCTAAGGAAGCCGAGCAAATATGATTGCTTCTTACTTAATCCCAAAACGGGTCCTTACATGAGTTTATATAATCCTCCTAATAAGATAATTGGGCTAAGCCCCTAATAACAATAAGATAAACTGGGCCACAACTAACTGGGCTAAGCCCCTAATATGCCGGTCATAACATCATCCCCAAAGGTTTTTATTCTTCAAGTTGTCGTTCCAATATGTTGGTTAGACGGTTTCAATCCCTAGCTCTTGCAGCCACAAATCTTATTGTCATCCAAGATAGAGAAATCTCGAGACAACCTATAATGCTACATAGAGAAGAACTTGTGTCCCACATTTGATAATAGTGATAGAAGATTAGGGTGGCTTCGGCTCATGATTTTTACCCCAACTTGGGTTTTTTGTGTAAATATCTGGTGTCTCGATGTGTTGATATTGCTATTGCAGTTCAGAGGTTCTCTTGACTTGGACAATGATTAATTGTTGTGTGGGTTGCTTCCTCCGTATAGGTTGTTGCATATGTTTCCTTCCGTGCTGAGCAACGACCCTTGAGTTAGTACATTAAGTGGTGCAGAGATTATTTTGTTTCTGTTGCAGTTTTAAACCATAAGTATGCTAATTCACAACAAAGTGCTATCAGAAATAGGTTTCCCAGGAGGTTTGCTTATCCCGGTTGCTTGGTTGTTATTGGAGTTGCTGCTCACAATGTCCATGGAATAAGGTGCCACAAAAAGTGGCATGATAAAACTCGGTTCTTCTGAGTACTCTCTAGGGAAGCCCATGATGTAAGACATCCTTTACTGGAAGGATTTGTATGAGCCAATTGTGAAAGATAATATACCTACCGGTGTCATGGAAGAAGAATGGAGAGTGTTGAACCGAAAAGTGGTATATATGATTCGTTTGTACATCAATTGTAATATATTCCACCATGTTGAAAATCAAACAAACATGTATGAGATGTGGCAGAAGTCGGAATCCATGTATGAGAAGAAGAATCCATGAAGGCCTCGGTAGTCAAAATACTTGCAAAGATTGAGTGCCGAGATGGCAGCAGTGTGATTGAGCACTTGAATGTCTTCCAATGCCATATAAATCAACTCTCAGCCATGAAGATCAACTTTGAGGACGAGGCGCAATCATTATTGTTGCTGAGTTCCATACATGATAGTTGGAACAACCTCATCATGTCACTTGGCAATTGAGCTCCGGATGGTAAGGTGGTATTGGAAATGGTGAAGAATAGTATGTTGAATGAAGAAGACAAAAAGAAGGAAAAGGGTGAGAATGACGCCTCTTCTGCTGATGCGTATTTGGCTAAAAGCCATGGGAAGAAGGAGAACTGTGAACGCAGTCATGCACGATTTCAGCAAGCCATGGGTTAATCTAGGGTGATCAAAGTCAAGATAGAGAAAAGAGTTCACTTCCTTTCATTGGGGTAATCTCGGAACACAAGAGTGGTTGCAAGAAATACAAAAAAGAGCTTGCAGAGGGTAAACATGCAAACAAAATCGAGCAAAAAGCTAAGAATAACTCGACCATGATTGTACAAGATAAGGACTATTTAGTTATTGAAGATGAAGAATTTTATAATGTTGTTCGTGATGATGCAATGAGTCGTGGATTCAGGTGCGTCCTTTCACATTACATCACACAAAGAGTAATTCAAATCCTACACTAGTGGCATTACTAGCCAAGTGAGGATGGGAAATAATGGTTCGTCCACCATTCGTCAACACAGGATGCAGGTTGGTGCTCGATGACGTGAGACATGTTCCAGATATAAAGTAGAATCTATTATCTGTGGGCAAGTTTGATTGTGTCAACATAGGGTTGTTGGAGACATGCCCTAAAGGCAATCTGATGATGATTATTTACTTATGTATTCATGAGTTATTTGTATTTTCCTTGAACAACATCACTGATATGTATCAATAAGTATGTGACTTGTTTGTGAGACTATATATTATATGATGCTTTTTTTAATGGTCCATGGTCAATAAGGTTATGCAGACACACACCCTTTGACTAGTATATGATTCGGTTGATGACTATGTTTCACAAGTCATGGGCATAGAGATGCCAACCCGATAGTATGGACTCACGGATGCAGATCACCGAGCGGACAAACCCACTATGAGACGCAATGAGACCCACTACGAGACGCAATGAGATCAGGGGCAGAGCCAGGAATTAGACATAGGGGGCGAGTCGGAAATTTAAATTTTCACAGCCCGCGACGAGTTATAAATGACTTCCTTAAACAATTATTTTCACAAATAGAATCTAAAGCTTAGCTCGTAAAATATTGTACTGAAGATAGATCAAACATACAACTAATAAATTTAATTATAAAATAGAAGGATATCAATAAGCAGCAATGTTTATTGGGTTTTTAAAGGAACTTCTAACCGGTAAAAATTAACATATCGTCTTACATGCTTGACTAATATGCTGCTAGGTAGTAATCCATAAAAGAGACTGAACTAGGTACGAGTATAGCGTACGCCAGCGTACCTTTCAAGCCTTAGATCATGCTCATATACTCGATGGAATCAATGACATGGCTAGATGGCTGAATCAACAGAGCGGTTAATTACATGGAAGCAACTTGCGTCTTTGCCTTAGTAGTCTCCTAGCGTCGGCAGCACCAGCGAACGGGAGCAACGCCTGGCTGTTGGCGAGCGGGACTGGGGTGTAGCGAGCCATTGAGCGGTGGCAAGAAACCCTAGCAATTAGCGAATTGGGAGATAGATTTTGGATCAGATAAACACACAGACTTAAAGAAATATCAAACTTGTAGGCCTCTTGCCTCTAAACCAATGGTTAGAATGGGTGGATGGGCTACTTTTGGGGCTTTAGTTTGCATGGCCATACATTAGCATAATTTGACTTGAGGACCTCACATGTTCTCGGGATGAGGATCGACTCACTTAGGGTCTATCAAACACTACTCCGCAACTGAGTAGTTATAAAGGTAGCTTTTGGGTGAGTCGTGAGATATGCAACGAGACATGGTTGACCAACATGGGATTTACCCCTCCGATACGGAGAGATATTCTCCGGGGCCTCTCAATTGATCAGATTCAGAAAGCATGGCCATGTGACTTGGGTTAAGTGTCAACCCGGTTCGGGAATCTGTATCACGGTTTCGAGGAGAAGTTGAGCTACCACAAGGGTGACAAGTACTCGCCTTGAGCTCTGCTCGATAACATATATTGTGAGGCAAAAGGAATGTTGCATATGACATATTGTCGAGGTTCGTGAACCAACTTTATGCACACATGGGAGTTGGCATGTTCTGCTAGGAGCCACTATCAACTATCGACTCGGGTGGTGTCCATGTGTAGGTGAACCTATAGGGCCGCACACTTAAGGGGCAGGAGCCATTCGGATTGGATCTGAGTGGAAATTGGGTGTGGACTCCTAGCGAGCCTCAAGTGTTCAGCCCACGTCGGGATCTATATAAAGGGGAGTGGGCACACCTTTTAGGGTCGATCTTTTTTCTCTCACCACAGCCACTGCTGCCGCCACTTCCCACGGCCCTATGTCACGTGACCGGACCGAGCAGTAGCTGCCCGACGCTACTCCTCGTATGTGTGGATACCTTGGAGGCATACCATATATGTGCTTGGACGAACCGTTCACGTGAACTGCAAGGAGTTATTCGAGGGATCCGGGAGGAACTATTCACGAGAGATCGGCTATACGAGGAGGTGACTAGGTTGATCGGCCACACGCACCACCAATTGTACTTTCGCTACTATGACTGTGTCTAATAGTAAAACCTGATCTATGATCTATCCCTAGCACTATGATCTTGGTTGCGCGGTAGAAATTTTTATTTTGTGCTAGCATAGTGTTCCGCGTGCCTCAACAAGGGTTACATTTCGTACACTCCCGCCAAACTATGCGGATAATGCTCTTGATATTATGCACACTCATGTTTGCTCTATGACTGAAAGAATGCCTTCATGGAGCATTATAATTTGTGACTTTCATTGATGACCATTCCAGAAAAGTTTTTGTATATGTGATGAAAAACAAGTATCATTTGCTTGAAGCCTTCAAGGTGTTCCATGTGAAAGTTAAAAGAAGTGTGTGAGATAAGACAATGGTGGTGAATATGAAGGTCCTTTTGAGAGGTATCACAGAAAGTATGCATCAGGCTAGAGAAGAGTAGTATGGCATCAGGCTAGAGAAGAGTTCACCAAAGACACCTTAGCTCAATGGACTTGCAGAGATAATGAACAGGTCAATCAAAGAGATGGTCACAACAATACTCTCTCATGCTAATTTACCCAATCCATTCAGGTTGAAGCATTAATGAATGATGTGTATGTTTTATCTATCTCCCTCACTTCATGTTGCACATGATATTACTCAGAGAGTTTGGTCAGGGAAAGAGGTGTCATACAAGAACTTAAAGGTTTTTGGCTGCAGTGCATGTCCCAATGGACGAGGGGTCGAAGGTTGATAGCAACACAAAATAGTGCATCTAACTCATCCAACCAAATGAAGAGTTTGGTCATAGATTGTGTGATCCAACCAATAGGAAGATTGCGAGAAGCCAAATGCGTTGTTCGTCAAAGATGAAACAATTGAAAATATTGGGAAACTAGAGAAGCCGAAGACCATCACACCTCAGATTGACATGTATCCTCCCCCCCCCCCCCTCATGCATGACAATCATGGGGGAGATGTTGACACTGAACACATGGAGATGCAATTGTCTAAGGAAGTACATGTGGAGGTGATGAGCAGCCTTATAATGATGATGCCAATGATGGTCCACCTGATTCAACACAGGTGCAACAACAAAGAAGCAGAAGAGGTATATTACCTTCCATCAAGTATCCACCACATCAATATGTGTTGAGTGATGCACGTGAGTCCTCATGCTATGAGAAGGCAATGCCTGGTGAGTATAAGAATGAATAGTTGGAAGCCATGCATGAAGGATGGTATGAAGTCCTTGTATGAGAATGGCACCTTTGAGTTGGTGAGTTTACCGAAGGGAAGACACCTCACATCCAAGGTACAAGGCTAGATTGGTCCTGAAAGGTTTTAAATAGAAAAAGGGTATTGATTACGATGCTCTGGTGGTCACCTTAGATTGGAAATTGAGTAACTTGATGTGAATAAAGCATTCCTACATGATGAATTGATGATCTAGAGGAGGAGATATATATGGAGAACCTAAAGGAATTTATGGTTTTAGGCAAGGTGCACTTAGTTTGCAAATTGAATAAGAGCTTGTATGGTTTGAAGCAAGCTTCTCGACAATGGTACAAGAAGTTTGAGTCTATTATGACTGGGCTTGGTTACATAAAGCACAACCTGATCATTGTGTCCTTATGAAGAGGTACGCCGAGGGTGATTTCATTATTCTCTTGCTTTATTTTGATGATATGTTGATTGTTTGTAATGGTACAAAGATGATTGCTCTCCTCAAGAATTCATTGAGTAAATCATTTGCCATGAAGGATTTGGGACCAACTAAGCAAATGCTTGACATGAAAATCTCCGTGATAGATCAAACAAGTTGTTTTGGCTCCCACTGGAAAGATACATTGAGAAGGTACTTAAAATTTTCAACAAGGATGCAACACCTTCTAACTCTCTGTTTGCAGGTCATCACCAACTGGCTGCTAAACAATGTCTTACAAGGAAGAAGGAGAAAGAAGAAATAAGTTTAGTACCATACCAATGTGTTTTGGGCAGTTTGATGTATGCCATGGTGTGATATGCACTAGGCCTGATATTGCCTATGCATTTGGAGTTGTTAATCGGTTCATGAAAAATTCAGGCGAATCCTGTTGGAATGCAGTGAAATGTTCTAGGTATCTCAAGTGAATTCAAAATCATGTTTATGATTTGGAAGTAGTGATCATGTATTGCATTGCTATACAGATGCAGATTATGATGGTGACATTGACCGTAGGAAGTCAACCTCACGATACCTGATGACTTATGCAGGGGGCGGTGTCATGGAAATTAAGATTGCAAAAATGTGTTTTGACGTTGATCATAGAAGTTGCGTACATAGTTTTGGCTGATGCATGCAAGGAAATGTTGTGGATAAAGAACTTTTTGCGGTAGATAAGCATGAAGCAAGAGAAGTATGTTGTGTTTGCAACAGTCAAAGTGTTATTCACCTTGCCAAGAATTCAAGCTATCACTCTTGTATAATTGGATTTGAGATATCATGAATTCCAAGTTGCTACAACTTGAAAGATCCTTACTGATAAGAATGATTCGGATATGATGACTAGGATATTGCCAAGTGAGAAGCTACAAGCATGTTGCAGGATAAAGGGCATGACGGGCCCACCTCATGGGTCAGAGGGGGGGATTTGTTGACATGTCCTCATGTGGGTTGTGAGGAGATGAACCTTTGAAGCCTTTAGGCAGGACAAAGTTGTGCAAGTGCCCACTACCGATTAGGGTTAATGACCTAAAGACATTTGACTTCGCACAAGGGAAAGGGGCCTCCCATCCAACAGCCAACAACAAGTGACAAATTTCACGTTAGCCTCCATTGGAGAAGAGAAGAGAAAATCAACAGTTAAAGGGAAGGAGAGGAAAATTGAAGGAAAAAACTTGCCATCGAGCGAAGGGGTCTCACCCTAAAGTTTTGAAGTTCAGATCAACCACCTTGTCTCCTTCAAGTTGTGGTTCCACCATGTTTGGTGAGATTGTTCCGACCACTAGCTCTTGCAACCACAAATCTTGTTGTCATCCAAGATATAGAAATCTTGATGTATGAGAGTCTATAGTGCTACCTAGAGAAAAACTTGTTATATCTCATATATGATAATAAAGAAAGAAGATTTGGATGGCTCCGTACTATGGTTTATACAGGGCCGACCGGGGGGGGGGGGGGGGCGCTCCAGGCCCCCGCAGACAAGGGGGGCCCGCCCAGGTATGTGTGAGCACCTGTACTACAATCGGCAACCACTCCTGGAGGCGCTATTAAAGGTCGAGAAGCTATTCAGCATCTCCACATAAAAGACTGAAACGTTATTTCTTCCCATGAACAGACTGGGCCTTGGGCCTTTTTCTTACTTTACTATGGTCGTGGGTCAGTTCCAAAAAGAATAAGATGGTGGTGGATCATTCCTCAAAAAAATGGTGGTGGGTCAGGCTGGGGCAGATGGCACACTAGTTCAGTAAAATTAGCCATTCCTTTCTGGAAGATGGAATTAGGTATCAATTGATCCTTCCCTTTAAAAAATGCTATCAATTGATCATTGTCTAAAAAACTATTAATTGATCCTAAAAAAATCGATACTAGGGAATAGGGAATAGGGACGACACTCTCGGTACTCTTGTCCTCCCTACTTTGAATCAATACTTATTCATATATATTTTTCAAATTGATTTCATGTTATAAATTGTCGGCTCACTGTTGTATTAACTTTATTTAGTGAAGCATATTTTATATATCAAATATTACCTTCATATGTTCATATAGGCCCATTCTATTTCTTATCTTGCTGATTATGCATTTTAATTCATAGAAATCTCTTTGCTAACGGTTTTACCATACCAAATTGCAACATCGCAAGTGTAATTTGGCTCATAAGATGGTAGCCGCAATTTGGCTTGATATCATGTGCTACCTCTAGTGGCGAACGCTTGATCTTCTATGACCAATGCTTTGATCTCGTGCGTCTTGGCTGATGATGCCCCCATCATCGCCTCCACATGGCCACATCGAGAGGCGGAGTCACCAGGAGGAAACTACACCGCACTCACCAATCACTATGACCGCTACAATTTAGATCAAGTATGTATCTTGGTAACATTTATAAATTACTTAACATGGATATTGTTTTTGATGCATTTTAAATGTTTATTGATAACATTGTATATAGGCATATATTGATTATTTTGATGTTTATATTAAAGGGCCCTTGTTCTAGTTTGACCCTAGGCACCCAAAATCTCAGGACCGGGCCTGGGTTTATACCCCAACTTGAGTGTTTTCCACATAAAAATTCGGTGTCTCGATGTGTCTATATTGCTACTGCTAGAGTTATATTAAGTGATGTCTTTTGGCCTTTTGCATTCTGGTCTTTTGGCATTCTCTTGTAGCCTTTTAGCATCCTCATGTATGTGTATATATATTGGCATTGGCCTCCTAATAATTTAAGTTGCTACTCTCAACATGGTATTAGAGCTCTAGGTGTTTATTTTTCCGCACGCGCAACTTGTGCCGCTCCCCATCCAATCTCCTACAGGACTTCCCATCCAAGCTAGCTAGTTGATCCAGCCGCTCGCTAGTTGTTGCCCTCCCGTGAAATCCACTGTGAATCGATTTGGTCCCAATCGATTTGGCCCTCGCGTAGAATCCGCTAGCTAATATTGGATCCGATCGGACTTGGTCTCAATTGATCCAGCCACTGGCCGCTCGTCCTCCTCCAAGGTCGCTGCCGACCGTGGGCCTCGTCCGCGCCGCTACTGCTTTCTGCTTTCTGCGACTGCCGGCATCCGGCCTCGTCCGCGCCGCTACTGCCTTCTGCGGCGCCACCGGCCGCCGGCCCCGTCTGCGCCGCTGCTGCCGGTCGCTGGCCCAGTCTGCGCCGCTGCCGCTGGCCTCGTCCCGCCACTGTTGCCTTCTGCGGCGCCACCTGTCGCCGACCCCGTCCTCCGCGACGCTGCTGTCTTTCGCGGCTGCCTGCGGGGCGCTCGCGTGGTTACGTGAGTAGCTGCTATCGTTTCTTGTCCAGGTGTCTACTGCTGCAGATCGCGACTCTGTCTAATCAATTTGGTCCTCGTTCGGCTGGCTTTTCGTCTGATCTGCTGCTGGTTCTGGCCCTTCTCACCTTTGCCAGTTGAGTCTTGGTGACAGAAAAGGAGCACCATTTCTTTCGCGTCATCTGGCTATGTTGCCATCCCGCGCTGCCCGGTGATATTCGATGGGGCTAATTATGCTGAGTTCGTTGCCTTTATGTGCATTCACATGTGTGGCATTCGTTTGTGGGGTGTTTTTTCTGGTGAGGTCCTCTGTCCTCCGCGCTCAGTTCCTCCTGTGGCTCCTACCCCACCGCCGACGCCACCGGCTCTTGATGCAGATGCTTCTGATGCTGATCGGGCTGCAGCCACGGTTGCTGCTGATGATGCGGCTGCCGCTTATGACCAGGAGGTCTTGGATTATTCAAATGCTCTTTCTGTTTATCGTGACGATCTGGCTGCTTACACTCAATGGTGTGATGATGATGCTCGTGCTGCAACTATCCTCACTTCCAGTGTTTTGCCTTAGTTTGCTTCTGAGTTTATAGGCCTCGGTATTGTCTTTAAGATGTGGACTCATCTTCGTCAGCGCTATCAGCCCTCTGGTGATGCTTTCTACTTGTCTGTGGTCCGTCGGGAGCATGCTCTTTAACAAGGAGACTCCACTATTGATGAGTTCTACACTCAGAGTTCTGCTATCTGGCGCCAACTTGACTCCCTTCGCACTACTGTTTGTGGCACTTGCCCGTGTTGCCAGACTGTGAGGTCAGACTTGGAGTTTCAGCGCGTCTATGAGTTCTTGTCACGGCTCCGTGGGGAGTTTGAGCCTCGACGTGCTCAGTTGTTTGCTCGTGGCCGTGTTCCTATTTCTGAGGTGCTTTTTGAGCTCTGTGCTGAGGAGACTCGCCTCCGTGGTGCTGGTTTGCTTCAGGTTCCCTCCATGCTTGCTGCTCGAGTTGCTACTCCACCAGTGTCTTCTCGCTCCAGTGCTCCGCCGCTACTGCCCACTCCTCCGGGTAGTGAGGCCCGCTCTCGTGAAGGCCGCTCTCGTCCTCGTACTCATTGTGACTACTGCAACAAGGATGGTCACCCCGAGTCTGATTGCTTCAAGAAGAAGCATGATATGCGTAATAGGGGGCGCAATTCTTCTTCTGGGGCTCGTGCTTCTTCCTCGACGCCGTCTACTGTCTCCTTGACTGAGCAAGATATTGTGAAGCTCAAACGTCTACTTGCTGCTTCAGGTTCTTCGACAGGTACTGCAGGCTCTGTGACTGGTGCTTCTAGTGTTGAGCGACCATTGTCTACACAGTCAGGTACATCCCCATGGGTTCTGGATTCTGGAGCTTCATTTCATATGTCCTCCGATTCTTCTATCTTGTCCTCTCGTAGATCTCTCGATTTTCCTATTAACGTTCTTACTGTTGATGGTACTCCTCTTCCTGTTGCGAGTCGAGGCACTCTTGCCACCTCTTCCTTTTATGTTCCAGATGTTTCTCATGTGCCTCGCCTTACCATGAACCTATTTTCTGCGGGTCAGCTTACTGATTCTGGTTGTCGTGTCATTCTTGACGTTGATTCTTGCACTATCCAGGATCGCCACACGAAGGCTCTGGTTGGGGCTGGCCCGCGCCGCCATGATTCTCAGGGGCTTTGGGAGTTGGACTGGCTTAATGTTCCAGTCCATCTGCCTCTGTCGCTTCAGCTACCAACTCCTTCCAGCAGTGGCATCATCGACTTGGTCACCTTTGTGGTTCTCAACTATCGTCTTTAGGGCCTGTCTCAGGAGATGTCTCCTTACAGTGTCAGGGTTGTAGGCTTGGTAAACAAGTTCAGTTACCTTATCCTACTAGCGAGTCAGTGTCTCAACGCCCTTTTGATTTAGTACATTTAGTTGTGTGGGGTCCGGCTCCCTTCTCTTCCAAAGGGGGCCATCGCTACTATATTATTTTTATAGATGATTTCTCTCGCTACACTTGGCTTTACTTCATGTCTTCTCGTAGCGAGGTTCTCTCTACTTATAAGTGTTTTGCCGCCATGGTCCACACTCAGTTCTCTACACCTATTCGCGTGTTTCGTGCTGATTCTGCTGGCGAATATATCTCCAAAATGTTGCGTGGTTTTCTTGTTGAGCAGGGTACTCTTGCTCAATTCTCTTGTCCCGGTGCTCACGCTCGGAATGGCATGGCTGAGCGCAAGCATCGTCACCTTCTTGAGACAACTCGTGTGATGATGATTGTCGCCTCTCTTCCACCTCATTTCTGGGCTGAGTCTGTCTTCACTGCCACATATCTCATAAACATTCAACCCTCATCTGCTCTATAGGGAGGTATTCCTCTAGAGCGTCTTTCTGATCATTCTCCTGATTATTCTACTCTTCGGTTGTTTGGTTGTGTTTGTTATGTTCTCCTTGCCCCCCGAGAACGCACCAAACTAACCGCTTAGTCTGTCGAGTGTTTTTCTGGGCTACAGTGATGAACATAAGGGTTATCGGTGTTGGGATCCTGTCGGTCGACGGATGCATATTTCTAGGGATGTGACTTTTGACGAGTCTTGTCCATTCTGCCCACAACCATCCTCTTCTACCTTTTCAGCAGAGGATATCTCTTTTCTCACATTTCCTGATACACCTCCCTCTATGCCTCATATTCCTACTCCTCCTTCTCCCCACTATTGCAGATCCGACACCATCTTCTCCTATCATTTCTTCTCCTTCCTTATTGCATGACACTCCACCTTCATCACCGATGTCTTCTCCATCTCCATCACCTCCGCTGGTTCCTTCTCATCCCACTTTTCCTTTTCATTATACCCGTCGTCGACGTGTTATGGATGAATCTACTGACGTGCCATCTACTTCTGGTGCACCATCTTCCTCGTCCCAGCCGACTTATGGTCTTCGGGCTCGACCTTGCCCTCCTCTTGACCACTATTCTCCTAGCCGATATGGCCTTTCGGTTGTACTTGATCCTACCTCTTATTGTGATGTTGTTGTTCATCCTGAATGGCAGTTTGCGATGGCATAGGAGATTGCCGCACTTGAGCGCAACGGCACATGGGATCTGGTTTTTGTGTTCGTCCCATCACTTGTAAGTGGGTCTATAAGATTAAGACTCGCTCTGATGGTTCTCTCGAGCGTTATAAAGCTCATCTTGTGGCTCGCGGCTTTTAGCAGGAGCATGGTCGTGGTTATGATGAGACATTTGCTCCTATAGCCTATATGACCATTGTCCGCACACTTCTCGCCGTGGCCTCTGTTCGCCACTGGTCCGTGTCACAGCTTGATGTTAAAAATGCTTTTCTTAATGGTGACTTCATGAGGAGGTTTATATGTAGCCACCACCTGGGTATTCAGTTCCCGATGGCATGGTTTGTCGTCTTTGTCGCTCTCTCTATGGCCTTAAGCAAGCCCATCGCGCTTGGTTTGAGCGTTTTGCCTCTGTGGTCACTGCTGCTGGTTTTTCACCCAGTGATCACGATCCAGCGTCGTTTGTCCACCTTTCTGCTCGTGGTTGCACTCTTCTTCTTCTATATGTTGATGACGTGATCATCACTGGCGACGATTCTGAGTACATTGCCTTTGTCAAAGCCCATCTTAATGAGCAGTTCCTTATGTCTGATCTTGGTCCTCTTCGTTACTTTCTTGGGATTGAGGTTTCCTCCACCTCTGCTGCCTTTTTTATTTCCCAAGAAAAGTATATCCAGGGCCTTCTTACTCGTGCGGCTCTTAGTGATGAGCGCACTGCTGAGACTCCTATGGAGCTCAATGTTCACCTTCGTGCTTCTGATGGTGAGCCCTTGTCTAATCCGACACGTTATCGTCATCTTGTTGGGAGTCTTGTGTATCATGTCCATATTCTGAGCCATTTTGTTTCTGCTCCCACTTTAGTTCACTATAGTCACCTTCTTCGCATTCTACGATATGTTCATGGCACGATCTCTCATCGTCTCTTTTTCCCCGTTACAGCTCGTTACAGCTCCAGGCCTATTCGGATGCTACATGGACTAGTGATCCTACGGATCGCCGTTCACTTTCTACCTACTGTGTCTTTCTTGGTGGTTCTCTCATTTCCTGGAAGACGAAGAAACAGACTGCAGTTTCTCGTTCAAGTGCAAAGGCCGAGTTGCGAGCTATGGCTCTTCTGACGGCTGAGGTGACTTGGTTATGATGGTTACTGGAGGATTTTGGTGTTTCTGTTACTACACCTACCACCCTCCTGTCAGACAGCACAGGTGCTATTAGTATTGCGCGGGACCCCGTGAAGCATGAGCTTACCAAACACATTGGTGTTGATGCTTCTTATGTGCGCGCTGTTGTGCAGGATCATGTTGCTCTTCAGTATGTGTCTTCTGAGTTACAGCTAGCGGACTTCTTCACGAAGGCTCAGACTAGAGCGTAACATGGATTTCACCTCTCCAAACTCAGTGTTGTGGATCCACCATGAGTTTGAGGGGGGGGGGGGGGTGTTAAGAGTTATATTAAGTGATGTCTTTTGGCCTTTTGCATTCTAGTCTCTTGGCATCCTCTTGTAGCCTTTTGGCATCCTCATATATGTGTATATATGCTGGCGTTGGCCTCCTAATAATAATATAAGTTGCTATTCTCAACAGCTACTACAGTTCAGAGATTCTCTTGCAGTGAAGAGATGCTGTCTCGGTGTGTTGATATTGCTACTATAGTTCAGAGATTCTCTTGCAGTGAAGAGATGTTGTCTCGGGGTGTTGCGTGGGTTGTTCCCTTCATATATGGTATAGTATATGTTTCCTTCCGTGTTGGGCAACGATCCTTGAATTACATGAAGTGGTGATGAGATAACTTTATTTTCACTGTGGTTTTAGACCAAAAGTGTGCTAATTCAGAAGAATGTGCATCAACATGTGACATCATTACTTGGCCCACGCCCAAACGTGTGACGTCATTACTTGCATAAATACATGCTTACCACATCGTGGGAGTCACCGCTTGACACACGGTGGAACGCATGAAGTGAATGAGGCAACTCTAAGGGAGCAATGGGTTCACACGGACCTTCTTTTGGAGCTTTCATCCTCAAAATTAGATGCCAGCTGAAACATTAAAGTGGGCTTCAGATTAGTACCTTGCGCATGCATGAAATACACATATGAAGCATGAGGAGATAAAATTAGCACTGAAGCATATACGTTGTTGTTAATGTTGACAAGGTAACCATTTTTAAATCTTTCGAGCAAGCCTTACATGCATCAAATAAATTGAATAAGAAAATATTAAAGCGGCACCTATCAATTTTAATCTCTTTTGCATGCTTCACAAGCCCAAGGAATATTTTTACAGCCTCTTGGTCTGTAGAAGGATTCTTCTTTCCCTGCGATGTAGAATTCAGGATAAGTAATAATACTTCCCTACATACAGAAGAAGTGTGAAAGAAAGAGCTAAATTTGTCAGCCGATAGCATTGGCATCCAACCTGCAAGAAACCAACAGACATTAAAGAACTTCTACATGTACCGCAGTTTAAAGTTTAAACCAAATAAAACAGTAAAACATAACGGCTTCACGCCATGCACAGTACTAGTTCATGCATTGGCACAGACTTCAGTTGAATCACCTCTTTTCTGCTACCTTTCACCATGGAGAATAAAGAAATTTGTTTTACATGCATACTGTACACACTAGTTGATCACCTACCCATCCAAATGAAAATGGGAGGTTGTTTCCAGTTCCCAGAGGTACGGTGGCAATTGGAGGTGGGTGGGAAAGCTTAAGATCACTGACGACCCCAAGCAACCAACTCGCTGTACCATCGCCACCTGCAACCTATCCAAATCTATTCAGTCAAGAGCATGAAATGGAAAGCCAAGAAAGGCATCATCTTCGCATAATATAACTTGAAGATGGTATCACTTACAATTAATCTCATAGTCCTCCAAATTTGAACGGCAAGAATGTCTCCTTCAATCTTGAGCCTTTCAACATTCACATATAAACGGTGCAAAACCTTATCCGGAGTCTCTTCTGAGAGATCAATAACCTGAAAAAGAACTCAGTGGCTCTGACAACAATTTCAAATTCAAAATCCAAAGACAGAATAAGTACCTGTGCTTCACTCAGAAGTTCACGGTATGTTTTGATCAAACTACTTCCAAGTTGACCGCCAGATTTAGAATTGATGAACACTATTACAGGACACTGTGGAGCATGATCAACAAGTACTTGTTGGGCATCTGGTCTCAAGACGTAATCTGGAATGCGGTACTCCTCCAAAGGCCCACATGGCTTCAAATCTCTAGGGGTTTCTATCTCCTCTTCCATCCTGAAGAACAGGTGCACACATTTTAATGATTTAGTTTAACTCAGCAAACTACAATGTCAATGTATAATGATATTTGTTGTATTTAGCATCACATAGAAAACGAATCAAACATATTGACGTCGAAGAGGGTAAATAAAACCCCAAGGGTATAATGAAAAGGGGAATTGAGTTAACCATGAAATAAAAACCTAGGTAAGGCCTTAAATTATCCGCGATCATGAGATTTATGTTTTTTTAGTTCCTCCAAAAGAATAGGAGATTTCAATATTATGTAAGAATTAGAAATCCACTAGATCTTATATTATGTAAGAATTAGCAATCAACCAGATCTATATTGATATAAGAAACATGAGTGTGGGAGATCTGGAGCATTTCGGTCTTCCATCTTCCTAATCTTCAAGTATCACGTAAGATTATAATCCTAAATATCATATAATAATTTAAAAAAAGCATAAGAGGGGAACATTCCACCCTTTTTCTTAGGAAAAGCATAAATAATATGCAGCAAGATATGCAATAATCTTGTCACAACATTGCAGATGAAGATAACCCATTTAACATGCAGATAACAATCGGTGCTTCAAAATGAAAATATGCAGTTCTGATTGTTGCTAGAATATACTGTATTTAACGTTGGTTTTTGTACGATCGTTCCTAAATCAATAAAAATACAGCCTTAACCTGTGTATACAAAAGAAGCCAAAACTATAGGGTCGCAACTTGTTGGTTTACCTGATTAACATGTGTAACCAATTTCTCTCAAGAACACGGATGCATGCATCTATCACTGCAAATCATTCACAAACCGGCTATACAGAACGTATTCTGATCACCAAGGTGCTCGCTAAACAGGGAATTCCCGAATCATGATGCCTAGATAAGAGTAATTTAGCGCGCGCCGCGTCGGCCGTGTGATTGCGTACCTGAGATCCCGAGGTGCGCCCTGTACGGACTCCGCGCGGCCGAGATCTGGCGTGTGTGGTTGATCCGATGCTCCGATTTGGAGGGGAATGAATGGGAGCAGGACGAGGGGTATGGTGGGGGAGCGATGAAGAGGGAGGATCGGAGGCGCTCCGGTTCTGGATTCACCCGCTCTTTCTCAATCGTTTTGGGCCAGCATGTGCACTGTTCCTTACTCCAAAAATACACAAAGAAGAAATATGTCCAGTCAAAATATAAATAAAGCCAAACCAAATATAGGGTGATTCATAGCACACCTAACAAACACTATGATGCGCGAATCAACCTGTGGTTGAGTTGGTTAGGTGGACAGTGGTATTCCCAACCCACCAGGGTTCAAATCCTGGTGATCGCATTATTCCTGGATTTATTTCTGGATTTCCGGTGATGCGCTTTCAGTGGGAGGAGACGTTCCCGTCGACGATGAGGCGCCTACGGTGACTTTGTGGATGCCAGTGAGGGGTCGGCGCATCAGGGCCAACGCGGAGGCCGCCGGACATGGCCACGCCCTCTTGGTCGAAGTGGCGGTGCACGATGCTAGCAGACCCATGTCTTGGCGGGGATCTCTGGGCTCAAGGCACCAACAACGCCGCCCAACGCGCGAGCCAGTCCCCCACAATTGCTTAGCAGCCAAATCCATGCGGGAGCACATCACCTTGGTTACCACCACGGAATACTCGGCGGCATGAGAGGAGAGGCATGGAGGGGTATGGGGGCGGCCGGTGTAATCTTAGTTCACGGAGTCATCCTCGAAGGGACAATGCGAGGATTGGAGGGCACATTTCATGCTCACAATCAGCACACGCTCGTTGCCCCACCACTTGTTGTATTACCTCAAAAGCACGGCGAGCCGTCGAATGCACAGTACAGTTGAGAGCTACAAAAAGGGAGGGGGAGGATAGACCACATGTTAGACAGACGATATAACACAATTCCGCAAGGCCGCAATGCCCTCCTTAACCTGATCGCTATGAAACTATTGAATTCATGCTTCAGTCGGTTGCTCCGAAAATCCGAATTGGTGAAGAGAGGCAGGAAATATATGTCAATACTCCGCCTCACATCTAAGCTATTCTAATCCTTAGACGTGGGATCGACGTAGGCAGCGGAATCTTTTTTTTTTAATACTAAGGTGCTAGAATCTTGAACTCAAGACCTCTTAATCTGATATCGTACTGAATTCATGCTCCAGCCAGTTGCTCCTAATGTCTAAACTGATGAGAGACCCGGGCAATATATTTCAACGGAAACCTATAGTTTCACGGGTTGTTTTTCGTAACCACACGTTAAAAGCAAGGCTTCCACAGTGCATGACCTGGAGTTGAACACCATGTCGTTGCAAGCTTTCCAAATGTGCTAGAGGATAATGCTTCTCACAGCATCCCACGCCTCCGCGACGACCTTGATGAAGGGAGGAGACGCAAGTAGAGCAACGGTAGAAGAAATAGACATGGCAAGCCCCAATCACCCGTTAAACCACCCCGGTAACTGAACAGAAGAGGAATAGATGATCCTCGTCCTTAATAATGCCACACCTTTCACATAGAGGTGTGTGTGTGTGTGTGTGTGGGGGGGGGGGGGGGGTGTAATTCTCGTGGTGCAAGTTCTTCCGGGTGCTGAGCCGATCCGACACTAGAAGGAGTATACAGATTTTGAGCTTGTTGGGATGGCGCGCCCTCCAGATCATGCCAGCCCACGCGGACTCGACGCCATGGGAAGAAGTGTATCCCCTCCCCCCCCCCACCCCCACCCACCCATCATAGAGCGAGCATCAATAATCCTACACGAGCGCTGCCAATTATCTACTCGTCGGCCCGGTCTTTTTGTTCGTGTATGTCGGCTTGTCTGCCGTTTGAGCGAGACAATGTTCAGCAGTTTCCGTCATTCGTTAGTTTTTTTGTTTCATTACTTTTAATCAAAACAATTAATGAAATGTGTTTTAATTAAATTTTGAAAATGCCCATCACACATTTAAAAATGGTTCATGCAGTGCACAATTTTTTAAAAATGTTGTGTCATTAAAAAATTGTAACATTTAAAAATGTTAATGAATTTAGAAAATATTTGTGTAATTTAGAATATTTTTATAAATGTAAAAGTTTTATTGGAATTTAAAATATGTTTTCTTCGATTCAAAAAAGTGCCCGTGAAAATTGGAAAAAATGTTCATACATTTCAAAAATATGTTCATGACATTTTCATACAATATTTATAAAATGTAAAAAAATTCAAAATATTTTATATAATGTTTTGCACCATTAAAATCCTAACTCTTAACAAATGTCTTGCACGTTTAAAAAAATCTTCATGTTATTTATGAAAAATGTCCAATGTGTGTTCACAAAATGTTCACCGTGTATTAAAAAAAATGCTCAGTGATTTGACAAATGTTCAAAGTATATTTCATAAAAAATCAATGTGTATTTGGAAAATATTTAACTTATACCTGAAAAATCGTAAATGTTTTTATGAAAAGGTCTACATGTGTTAGGGATTTTTTTGAAAGAAAACCCAAAAAACATTGAAAACCGATATAAAAATACATATATAGAAGATAAAGAAAACAAAAAAACACAGACGGAAGCTTCTAAAATTGATCCGAACCGGTCAATAGATACTTTTCAAAATCGCTCCAGAAGCTACAACGTTGGGCTTGCTCATTAGCTGAGCGCCAAAGACAAGAAGTGGGGATGCCTCACAGTAACTGAAACATAATCATCGCGGTCTGAGCGTCACACTGTGTTTGGTATTAGGGACAGTGAGAGACACACTGTGCCAGGCGTGAAGCGGTACAAAGAGAGGGCACACCCAATAAATAAGTCTTTACTATTAAAGGGGATCGAACGTCGTGATGGTTCAACCTCTTTCAATGATTCAACCTCCTTCAATACCCCCACCTTGTTCGATCCACCTCTCTCTCGTACGTGAAAAAAAGAACCTCCTCACACGAAAGAAAAATCAAAAAGAAAATAAAACAGCTCACGTATGCACGTCGTCCCACCTCCAAGGCCCACGCGCCCCTTCCCCCAATTCCATCGCTCTCGATCTCGTGGCTCTATCGCCGTCGCTGACCTCCTCCTGCCTATGACAACTTCGAGCGGCAGCACGCTGCAGCGGATCCACCAGCCCCGAAGGAAGCGATGCAGCAGGAGGGCTACCATCTAATCCGATGGTGCCTTACCCGCCGTGATTGATGCAGCATGATTGATGCAGGAGGAGGGTGCCTTACCCGCCGTCGATGCCGGCGAGCGGCGTGCGGTTCACGTACCAATTCGTCAAGTGGATCATCGCCATGTGACGAAGCGGTTCTTGGTTCGAGCCATGGTGAGGGTGGTGCTGGCAGATGTGGCCTCCCGTGCTTCTGCGTGATCGTAGGCCTGGCTAGCATCTCGAGTTCTCGACTTCAGCAACTGCCCGGCTGCCCCCCAGCTCCTCGAGTGCACGTACAGTCTTACACTCGCCATCGCTGCCCTCCACTTTTCCAATTGCTCGGGCAACTAATTTTCTGCATAATCTGTAGATGAAATCTTGTGTTGACGGCCTTCAAGTCAAGAACTCATGATGCACTTCTATTCAAAGGGAATCAACCCCTGCAAGCTTGCAGCCACATGCACAAGTCCTCCCAGCAACATTACCGAGGTCAACTACTTGCAACTACAGCACTCAATTTCAAATCACTGAATGTGTGTGCAGAGTGGCCATTGTTGCTGTACAATTTGCAATATATTTTTATTTGCGGGAAAAAAACATGTTATATTCAGTGGATTATAACATATATCAAATGATCTCAATGAGATTTGCATTGATGCTTTTGACAAAAAGCATGTTATATTCAGTGGATTATTTCTGAAACTTAAGTCAGAGAAAAGTGATGGTAGTATATATTAGTTGGACTAGGACAAATTAGTGGCACTCAAGTGAAGTATTATAACTTCTTTCAATTATAATTGTACTTTGATAAATAAATTTCTTGCAATTTCATTTCTACTTGAGCAAATATGGTTTCAGCAAGGAAATTGACGTCAGTTTTTTATATTCTATAGTTCATAGAATGAGTGTTTTTAACACTATGTATGTACGTACTCTGGAATAAAATGGCAGGTTATATCTGCCTTCCAATGTATTAGATGTTTTCTGGCTTTAAGTTTATTCCTATGGCCTAGCAATTTTAGGGGGAGTTATTGCTGGAGATGTCAATTCTCCATTTGACAGTATGCAGATCATGATGGCTTGGAACACTTCATCATGGGAAGTTTTTATTTATCTTTACCTATATATATTGGATTAGGTTCCATTGGCAGGTGAGATTCATATTTGTTGCAATAGAATTACAGGATCTCTAAACATTTTGGTTCATAATACCAGTCTGCTGCATCATGGGGTTTGTTAGAAATCCTAAAGCATTTCTAATCAGGACTGTTTCTGACGGTGATTAAAGTTGTCATAGTGTCAACATGTTAAAGACAATGTACCCTTTTCTTGTTTGGATACCAGCCATTCGATTCAGCAGTCAGATCTATTGCTTCTTTACTTGCAGAATCAAGTGAGTTGAGGCATCTGCTTTTAACAATTTACGGAACTCCCCTTTTCAATAAGACACTCTTTTCTTCTTTGGGTCAGTACTACTTGTTCACCTTTTGTACCTCATCGTCGTAGCATCTGGTTTCTAAAATGAATGACTACTTGCGAAGATACTGTTTTTAATTTCTTATTTTTGGTTCGGCTTGTTTGGTTTTCAGTAGCTTTGCTTCTTCTGAAATTAAATCTCAAGCAGCAGTAATTGCTCGCCAACTTGCTTCTAAGGTGTGTTTTCTCTACAACTATTGTATCCATAATATTGGTCACTTTTGTTTTATAGGCGCTGAAAGCAAACAATTGCTCCCATTGATATCATTCTAGGATTGGATTGGAAAGCCCTCGAGATCTTTACGGAGAAAGTGTTGCCTTAGAATAAAAATTGTGCAGCAAGAATACTTCTTTCTCTAATCTGAAATCAGAGCTTCACTTATACTTACTGATCCAGACTTGAGTTATTTTGTGATTTTTTTGGACGTTGAATTGTGGCATGCGTCAGGAAGTTGATATCGGTTGTCTACAATTTGTGACTGATTTAGATTGTCCCACTTACTTTTATTCTCTCTCCGTAAAATTCCTTTTGGGTAACTACATGGATAAAAAAATGGCAATGTACAACACTCCTACATTAATCAGTCTGAACAAAGTCATGTTGAGGTACCTACAGAATTTTTTGCAGCTTCTGTGAACTCTTGTATTATGAGAAATTAGATCAACGTTGGTGGGTAAGAAGTTTCAATTTTCTTTTCCAATTTTATGGATGATTGATTAGTTATTGGTCATGGTCTCGAAGGAGATGCTGATGGATAGCTGGGGTGTCATTGTCCTTTCTCTATCTGGGCTTATGTGCCGACAGTTTCAGATTCCATTGCCTAGAGAAACAACATGGATTGTCTGCTATCTATGACTCATTTATGTGCTACAGGGCCAACTTACATTTTCGTGTCAAGCTGGGACGATTATCGGAGGGCTAGGAAAGATGGAACATGAGCGGGAGCATCAACTACAATGAGTTCATCAGGCCGACAGTGCACAACACAAGCTGTAGCGGGAGGAGCACCTGCTGGCTGCCTTCGCCTACTTCGACAAGGACGACACCGGGTACATCACCGTTGAGGAGGTTGAAGAGGCCTGTCGGGAGTACAACTGTTAGGAGCTAGGTTCGGGCTCCTCTGGGTCGTAGGTGGTAGGGAAAAGAGGGAGCTGGGCGTGGGCTAGAACGCGGCGGCCGGCGGCGAGGCGCCGTTCTTGCGGCTGGGCGGCGGCGGCGCAGGAGAGAGACGGCTAGGGTTTTAGGGTTCCGGCTCCTCTGGGAGCCGGGCAATAGAATAGTCTTATTGCTTAATCCTCAAAATAGTCTTACAACTTGTATATATAACCATAATCTGAAAATAAACTAAGATAACTTGGGCCTTAAGCCTGCCCAATGGGCCCCCGGCGGCCATAGACCTGGCCGGTCATAACATCTCTCCCTGCCTGCGCAAACAGTTCGTCCTCGAGCTGAAAGTCGGGGTAGTGCTGGCGGAACTCCTCGCGTTGCTCCCAAGTAGCGTCCTCCTCTGGTAGTCCAGCCCACCGAATCAATAAGTACCAGGAGCCTCGGCGCAGTTGAGCCTTCAGCGCCTTCTCCGGTGCAGGAAAGAGACGCCCGTCCGTGAGCGGCAGAAGCGCCGGCGATGCCGCGGGTGGATCGCCGCGGAATGGCTTGAGCAGCCCGACATGGAAGACATCATGGATCCGTGCGCCTGCCGGAAGCTGAAGACGGTACGCCACCTTGCCAATGCGTTCCAGGATAGCAAAGGGACCGACATAGCGAGGACCGAGCTTCTTCCTCGCGCGTGGGTCCAACGACTGCGTAGAGCGGTGAAGTGGACGCAGCCAGACCCAATCACCCACCGTGAACTCCGCCTCGCGATGGTGGCCATCATAGTATCGTTTGGCCAACTGCTGGGCCTGGAGGAGTCGTTGCTGGACCTCCGCGAGCATCTCATCACGGCTCCTGAAAAGAGCCCCGGCTGCCTCGGTCCGCGCCGAGGCCGGATCAACCGGCAGAATCGGCGGGGGCGGCCTGCCATACACCACCTCAAAGGGCGTAGCACGGAGGGCGGAGTGGTAAGAGGTGTTGTAGCAGTACTCCGCCCACGAGAGCCAGTCCACCCATGCGCGAGGGCGATCACCTGTAACACAACGCAAATACATGGCAATCACCTTGTTAACGATCTCAGACTGGCCGTCTGTCTGAGGGTGGAAGGCGGTACTCAGGCGGAGCTTCACGCCCGCCAGTCGGAAGAGGTCGCGCCATACATGGCCCGTGAACACAGGATCCCGATCACTGACGATCGAAGAAGGGAACCCGTGGAGACGGACAATGCCATCGAAGAAGGCCCACGCGACAAATGCCGCTGGATATGGATGGCCAAGGGCGATGAAATGAGCATACTTGGAGAAGCGGTCGACCACCGTGAGAATGGCGGATTTGCCGCCCACCTTGGGAAGGCCCTCGATGAAGTCCATGGAGATGTCCGCCCAAACCTGAGACGGGACCTCCAAGGGCTGAAGTGTTGGGGAACGTAGCAGAAATTCAAAATTTTCCTACGTGTCACCAAGATCAATCTATGGAGTCATCTAGCAACGAGGGAGGATTGGATCTACATACCCTTGTAGATCGCGCGCGGAAGCGTTCAAGAGAACGGGGTTGATGGAGTCGTACTCGTCGTGATCCAAATCACCGATGATCCTAGCGCCGAACGGACGGCACCTCCGCGTTCAACACACGTACGGAACGGAGACGTCTCCCACGCCTTGATCCAGCAAGGAGGAGAGAGAGGTTGATGGAGATCCAGCAGCACGACGGCATGGTGGAAGTAGCGGGATTCCAACAGGGCTTCGCTAAGCGCTGCGGGAGGAGGGAGATGTGTCACGGGAGGGAGAGGGAGGCGCCAGGCCTTAGGTCTGGTTGCTCCTCCTTTTCCCCACTATATATAGGGCCAAGGGAGAGGGGGGAGGCGCAGCCCTTGCCCCTTCCTCCAAGGAAGGGTGCGGCCAAGGGGGGAGGAGTCCATCCTCCCCAAGGCACCTCGGAGGTGCCTTCCCCCTTTAGGACTCTCCCTTTTTTTTTCTCTCTTGGCGCATGGGCCTCTTGGGGCTGGTGCCCTTGGCCCATATAGGCCAAGGCACACCCCCTACAGCCCATGTGGCCCCCCGGGGCAGGTGGACCCACCCGGTGGACCCCCAGGACCCTTCCGGTGGTCCCGGTACAATACCGGTGACCCCGAAACTTGTCCCGATGGCCGAAATAGCACTTCCTATATATAATTCTTTACCTCCGGACCATTCCGGAACTCCTCGTGACGTCCGGGATCTCATCCGGGACTCCGAAAAACTTTCGGGTTACCGCATACTAATATCTCTATAACCCTAGCGTCACCGAACCTTAAGTGTGTAGACCCTACGGGTTCGGGAGACATGCAGACATGACCGAGACGTTCTCCGGTCAATAACCAACAGCGGGATCTGGATACCCATGTTGGCTCCCACATGTTCCACGATGATCTCATCGGATGAACCACGATGTCAAGGACTTAATCAATCCCGTATACAATTCCCTTTGTCTATCGGTATGTTACTTGCCCGAGATTCGATCGTCGGAATCCAATACCTAGTTCAATCTCGTTACCGGCAAGTCTCTTTACTCGTTCCGTAACACATCATCCCGTGATCAACTCTTTGGTCACATTGCGCATATGATGATGTCCTACCGAGTGGGCCCAGAGATACCTCTCCGCTTACACGGAGTGACAAATCCCAGTCTCGATTCGTGCCAACCCAACAGACACTTTCAGAGATACCTGTAATGCACCTTTATAGCCACCCAGTTACGTTGTGACGTTTGGTACACCCAAAGCACTCCTACGGTATCCGGGAGTTGCACAATCTCATGGTCTAAGGAAATGATACTTGACATTAGAAAAGCTTTAGCATACGAACTACATGATCTAGTGCTATGCTTAGGATTGGGTCTTGTCCATCACATCATTCTCCTAATGATGTGATCCCGTTATCAACGACATCCAATGTCCATGGTTAGGAAACCGTAACCATCTATTGATCAACGA
Source organism: Triticum urartu (assembly GCF_056163025.1). Classification (NCBI taxonomy): domain Eukaryota; kingdom Viridiplantae; phylum Streptophyta; class Magnoliopsida; order Poales; family Poaceae; genus Triticum; species Triticum urartu. Next base: position 576,576,507 of record NC_141879.1, read on the forward strand.
GCTAGTCAGCTAGAGGCTTACTAGGGACATGGTGTTGTCTATGTATCCACACATGTATCTGAGTTTCCTATCAATACAATTATAGCATAGATAATAAACGATTATCATGAACAAGGAAATATAATAATAACCAATTTATTATTGCCTCTAGGGCATATTTCCAACAGTCTCCCACTTGCACTAGAGTCAATAATCTAGTTCACATCGCCATGTGATTAACACTCACAGGTCACATCGCCATGTGACTAACACCCAAGAGTTTACTAGAGTCAGTAGTCTAGCTCACATCACTATGTGATTAACACTCAATGAGTTCTAGGTTTGATCATGTTGCTTGTGAGAGAGGTTTTAGTCAACGGGTATGAACCTTTCAGATCCGTGTGTGCTTTACAAATCTCTATGTCATCTCCTAGATGTAGCTACCACGTTCTATTTGGAGCTATTCCAAATAACTGTTCTACTTGGAGCTATTCTAAATTGTTGCTCCATTATACGTATCCGGTATCTCTACTCAGAGCTATCCGGATAGGTGTTAAGCTTGCATCGACGTAACCCTTTACGACGAACTCTTTTTACCACCTCCATAACCGAGAAACTTCCTTAGTCCACTAGTTACTAAGGATAACTTTGACCGCTGTCCTGTGATCCATTCATGGATCACTCTTGTACCCCTTGACTGACTCATGGCAAGGCACACTTCAGGTGCGGTACACAGCATAGCATACTGTAGAGCCTACGTCTTAAGAATAGGGGACGACCTTCGTCTTTTCTCTCTATTCTGCCGTGGTCGAGCTTTAAGTCTTAACTTCATACCTTATAACTCAGGCAAGAACTCCTTCTTTGACTGATCCATCTTGAACACCTTCAAGATCATGTCAAGGTATGTGCTCATTTGAAAGTACCATTATGCGTTTTGATCTATCCTTATAGATCTTGATGCTCAATGTTCAAGTAGCTTAATCCAGGCTTTCCATTGAAAAACACTTTCCCAATAACCCTATATGCTTTCCAGAAATTCTACATCATTTCTGATCAACAATGTGTCAACAACATATACTCATCAGAAATTCTATAGTGCTCCCACTCACTTCTTTGGAAATACAAGTTTCTCATAAACTTTGTATAAACCCAAAATCTTTGATCATCTCATCAAAGTGTACATTCCAACTCCGAGATGCTCACTCCAGTCCTCAGAAGGATTGCTGGAGCTTTGCATCCTTATTAGCATCTTTTCAGGATTGACAAAACCTTTCGGTTGTATCACATACAACCTTTCCTCAAGAAAATTGTCGAGGAAACAATGTTTTTGACATCCTATCTGCAAGATTTCATAAATAATGCAGTGACTGATAATATAATTCCAACAGACTCTTAGCATCGCTACGAGTGAGAAAATCTCACCGTAGTCAACTCCTTGAACTTGTCAGAAAACATCTTAACGACAAGTCGAGCTTTCTTAATGGTGACATTTACCATCATTGTCCGTCTTCCTTTTAAAATCCATCTATACTCAACAGCCTCACGACCATCGAGCTGTTCTGTCAAAGTCTACACTTTGTTTCCATACATGGATCCTCTCTCGGATTTTATGGCCTTGAGCCATTTATCGGAATCCAGGCCCACCATCGCTTCTCCATAGCTCGTAGGTTCATTTTTGTCCAGCAACATGACTTCTAAGACAGGATTATGTACCACTCTGAAGTAGTACGCATCCTTGTCATCCTACGAGGTTTGGTAGTGACTTGATCTAAAGTTTCATGATCACTATCATAAGCTTCCACTTCAATTGGTGTAGGTGCCACAGGAACAACTCCTGTGCCCTGCCACACACTAGTTGAAGAGACGGTTCAATAACCTCATCAAGTCTCCACCATCCTCCCACTCAATTCTTTCGAGAGAAACTTTTCCTCGAGAAAGGACCCGATTCTAGAAACAATCCCTTATTGCTTTCGGATCTGAGACAGGAGGTATACCCAACTGTTTTGGGTGTCCTATGAAGATGCATTTATCCGCTTTGGGTTCGAGCTTATCAGCCTGAAACTTTTTCACATAAGCGTCGCAGCCCCAAACTTCTAAGAAATGACAGCTTAGGTTTCTCTAAACCATAGTTCATATGGTGTCATCTTATTGGAATTACGTGGTGCCCTATTTAAAGTGAATGTGGTTGTCTTTAATGCCTAACCCATAAATTATCGTGGTAATTCGATAAGAGACATCATGGTATGCATCATATCCAATAGGGTGCAGTTATGATGTTCGGACACACCATCACACTATGGTGTTCCAGGCTGTATTAGTTGTGAAACAATTTCCACAATGTCTTAATTCTGTGCCAAACTCGTAATTCAGATATTCATCTCTATGATCATATCATAGATATTTTATCCTCTTGTCACGACGATCTTTCAACTTCACCCTGAAATTACTTGAACCTTTCAATAATTCAGACTCGTGATTCATCAAGTAAATATACTCAACATCTATTCAAATCATCTGTGAAGTAAGAACATAACGATATCCACTACATGCCTCGGCACTCATTGGATTGCACACATCAAAATGTATTACTTCCAACAAGTTGCTTTCTAGTTCCATTTTACTGAAAACGAGGCTTTCAGTCATCTTGCCCATGTGGTATGATTTGCATGTCTCAAGTGATTCAAAATCAAGTGAGTCCAAATGGTCCATTTGCATGGAGTTTCTTCATGCATATACACCAATAGACATGGTTCGCATGCCTCAAACTTTTCAAAAACGAGTGAGCCCAAAGATCCATCAACATGGAGCTTCTTCATGCGTTTTATACCGATATGACTTACGTGGCAGTGCCACAAGTAGGTGGTACTATCATTACTATCTTTTGGCATGAACATGTGTATCACTACGATCGAGATTCAATAAACCATTCATTTTAGGTGTAAGACCATTGAAGGTATTATTCAAATAAACAGAGTAACCATTATTCTCTTTAAATGAATAACCGCATTGCGATAGACATAATCCAATCATGTCTATGCTCAATGCAAGCACCAATCTCGATGGTAGAGGGAGCGTACGATATTTGATCAACCTTGGAAATACTTCCAACACATATCGTCATCTCACCTTTAGCTAGTCTCCGTTTATTCCGTAGCTTTTATTTCGAGTTACTAACACTTAGCAACCGAACCGGTATCTAATACCCTGGTGCTACTAGGAGTACTAGTAAAGTACACATTAACATAATACATCCAATATACTTCTATCGACCTTGCCAGCCTTCTTATCTACCAAGTATCTAGGGTAATTCTGCTCCAGTGGCTGTTCCCTTTATTACAGAAGCACTTAGTCTCGGGTTTGGGTTCAACCTTGGGTTTCTTCACTAGAGCAGCAGCTGATTTGCCATTTCATGAAGCATCCCTTTTTTCTTCCTTGCCCTTCTTGAAACTAGTGGTTTCACCAACCATCAACAATTGATGCTCCTTCTTGATCTCTACTTTTGCGGTGTCAAACATCGCGAATATCTCAAGGGTCATCATATATGTCCTTGATATATTATAGTTCATCACGAAGCTCTAGCAGCTTGGTGGTAATGACTTCGGAGAAACATCACTATCTCATCTGGAAGATCAACTCCCACACGATTCAAATGATTGTTGTACTCAGACAATCTGAGCACAAGCTCAACAATTGAGCTTTTCTCCCTTAGTTTGCAGGCTAAGAAAATCGTCGGAGGTCTTATACCTCTTGACGTGGGCACGAGCCTGAAATCCCAATTTCATCCCTCAAAACATCTCATATGTTTTGCGACGTTTCAAAAACGTCTTCGGTGCCTTAAGTCTAAACCGTTCAACTGAACTATCACGTAGTTATCAAAACGTGTATGTCAGATGTTCGCAACATCCACAGACGACGCTCGAGGTTCAACACACCGAGCGATGCATTAAGGACATAAGCCTTCTATGAAGCAATGAGGACAATCCTCAGTTTATGGACCTAGTCCGCATAATTGCTACTATCAACTTTCAACTAATTTTTCTCTAGGAACAAATCTAAACAGTAGAACTATAACGCGAGCTACGACATAATTTGCGAATTCCTTTTGACTATGTTCAGGATAATTAAGTTCATCTTATGAACTCCCACTTAGATAGACATCCCTCTAGTCATCTAAGTGATTACATGATCCGAGTCAACTAGGCCGTGTCCGATCATCACGTGAGACGGACTAGTCAACGTCGGTGAACATCTTCATGTTGATCGTATCTTCTATACGACTCATGCTCGACCTTTCGGTCTTCTGTGTTCCGAGGCCATGTCTGTACATGCTAGGCTCGTCAAGTTAACCCTAAGTGTTTTGCATGTGTAAAACTGTCTTACACCCGTTGTATGTGAACGTAAGGATCCATCACACCCGATCATCACGGCGTGCTTAGAAACGACGAACTGTAGCAACGGTGCACAGTTAGGGGAGAACACTTCTTGAAATTTTAATGAGGGATCATCTTATTTAGTACCGTCTTTCTAAGCAAATAAGATGTATAAACATGATAAACATCACATGCAATCAAATAGTGACATGATATGGCCAATATCATATAGCTCCTTTGATCTCCATCTTGGGGCTCCATGATCATCTTGTCACCGGCATGACACCATGATCTCCATCATCATGATCTCCATCATCGTGTCTTCTTGAAGTTGTCACGTCATCTATTACTTCTACTACTACAGCTAACGGTTAGCAATAAAGTAAAGTAATTACATGACGTTTAAGTTGACACGCAGGTCATAAATAAATAAACACAACTCCTATGGCTCCTGCCGGTTGTCATACTCATCGACATGCAAGTCGTGATTCCTATTACAAGAACATGATCAATCTCATACATCACATATATCATTCATCACATCCTTTGGCCATATCACATCACATAGCATACCCTGCAAAAACAAGTTAGACGTCCTCTAATTGTTGTTTGCATGTTTTACGTGGCTGCTATGGGTTTCTAGCAAGAACGTTTCTTACCTACGCAAAGACCACAACGTGATATGCCAATTGCTATTTACCCTTCATAAGGACCCTGTTCATCGAATCCGATCCGACTAAAGTGGGAGAGACAGACACCCGCCAGCCACCTTATGCAACTAGTGCATGTTTGTCGGTGGAACCGGTCTCACGTAAGAGTACGTGTAAGGTTGGTCCGGGCCGCTTCATCCCACGATGCCGCCGAATCAAGATAAGACTAGTAACGGCAAGCATATTGAACAAAATCAACGCCCACAACTACTTTGTGTTCTACTCGTGCATAGAAACTACGCAATAGACCTAGCTCATGATGCCACTGTTGGGGAACGTAGCAGAAATTCAAAATTTTCCTACGTGTCACCAAGATCAATCTATGGAGTCATCTAGCAACGAGGGAGGATTGGATCTACATACCCTTGTAGATCGCGCGCGGAAGCGTTCAAGAGAACGGGGTTGATGGAGTCGTACTCGTCGTGATCCAAATCACCGATGATCCTAGCGCCGAACGGACGGCACCTCCGCGTTCAACACACGTACGGAACGGATACGTCTCCCACGCCTTGATCCAGCAAGGAGGAGGGAGAGGTTGATGGAGATCCAGCAGCACGACGGCATGGTGGAAGTAGCGGGATTCCAACAGGGCTTCGCTAAGCGCTGCGGGAGGAGGGAGATGTGTCACGGGAGGGAGAGGGAGGCGCCAGGCCTTAGGTTTGGTTGCTCCTCCTTTTCCCCACTATATATAGGGCCAAGGGAGAGGGGGGAGGCGCAGCCCTTGCCCCTTCCTCCAAGGAAGGGTGCGGCCAAGGGGGGGAGGAGTCCATCCTCCCCAAGGCACCTCGGAGGTGCCTTCCCCCTTTAGGACTCTCCCCTTTTTTTTCTCTCTTGGCGCATGGGCCTCTTGGGGCTGGTGCCCTTGGCCCATATAGGCCAAGGCACACCCCCTACAGCCCATGTGGCCCCCCGGGGCAGGTGGACCCACCCGGTGGACCCCCAGGACCCTTCCGGTGGTCCCGGTACAATACCGGTGACCCCGAAACTTGTCCCGATGGCCGAAATAGCACTTCCTATATATAATTCTTTACCTCCGGACCATTCCGGAACTCCTCGTGACGTCCGGGATCTCATCCGGGACTCCGAACAACTTTCGGGTTACCGCATACTAATATCTCTATAACCCTAGCGTCACCGAACCTTAAGTGTGTAGACCCTACGGGTTCGGGAGACATGCAGACATGACCGAGACGTTCTCCGGTCAATAACCAACAGCGGGATCTGGATACCCATGTTGGCTCCCACATGTTCCACGATGATCTCATCGGATGAACCACGATGTCAAGGACTTAATCAATCCCGTATACAATTCCCTTTGTCTATCGGTATGTTACTTGCCCGAGATTCGATCGTCGGAATCCAATACCTAGTTCAATCTCGTTACCGGCAAGTCTCTTTACTCGTTCCGTAACACATCATCCCGTGATCAACTCTTTGGTCACATTGCGCATATGATGATGTCCTACCGAGTGGGCCCAGAGATACCTCTCCGCTTACACGGAGTGACAAATCCCAGTCTCGATTCGTGCCAACCCAACAGACACTTTCAGAGATACCTGTAATGCACCTTTATAGCCACCCAGTTACGTTGTGACGTTTGGTACACCCAAAGCACTCCTACGGTATCCGGGAGTTGCACAATCTCATGGTCTAAGGAAATGATACTTGACATTAGAAAAGCTTTAGCATACGAACTACATGATCTAGTGCTATGCTTAGGATTGGGTCTTGTCCATCACATCATTCTCCTAATGATGTGATCCCGTTATCAACGACATCCAATGTCCATGGTTAGGAAACCGTAACCATCTATTGATCAACGAGCTAGTCAACTAGAGGCTTACTAGGGACATGGTGTTGTCTATGTATCCACACATGTATCTGAGTTTCCTATCAATACAATTATAGCATAGATAATAAACGATTATCATGAACAAGGAAATATAATAATAACCAATTTATTATTGCCTCTAGGGCATATTTCCAACATGAAGCATACTGTAACGCCCTCGATGCGGCTATAGCTCCCACGTGTCGAGGCACGACTTAGAGACATAACCGCATTGAAAGCAATGTCGCAAGTTAGGCAATCATCACAACATCCCATGTAATATAGATAATAAAAGGGGAGATACATAGTTGGCTTACACTCGCCACATTAATTAAAGTACATAAATAGCATTACAACATTCAAACACTCATGGCCCGACTACGGCGCCAAAATAAAAGATAACCCAACATGCGACACGGTCCCGATCACCCCCAACTGGGCACCACTACTGATCATCAGGGAAAGACATGTAGTATCGTTGAGAGTCCTCGTCGAACTCCCACTTGAGCTCAAGCGCGCCATCTGGAGCGGAATCATCAGGCCCTGCATCTGGTTTGGAAGTAATCTGTGAGCCACAGGGACTCAGCAATCTTGCACCCTCGCGATCAAGACTATTTAAGCTTATAGGTAAGGCAGGGTAAATATGTGGAGCTGCAGCAAGCGACTAACATATATAGTGGCTAACCTATTCGCAAAAGAGAGCGAGAAGAGAAGGCAAAGCACGGTCGAATAACAAGAGGACAACCTGTGCCAAACATTACTCCAACACCGTGTTCACTTCCCGGACTCCGCCGAGAAGAGACCATCACGGTAAGTCACACTGTTGGTTCATTTTATTTAAGTTAAGGTTCAAGTTATCTACAACCGGACATTAACAAATTCCCATCTGCCCATAACCGTGGGCACGGCTTTCGAAAGTTCAAATCCCTGCAGGGGAGTCCCAACTTAGCCCATGACAAGCTCTCACGGTCAACGAAGGAATAGACCTCCTCCCGAGACATTCCGATCAGACTCGGTATCCCGGTTCTACAAGACAACTCCGACAATGGTAAAACAAGTCCAGCAACACCACCCGTTGTGCCGACAAATCCCGATAGGAGCTGCACATATCTCGTTCTCAGGGCACACCGGATAAGCTAAGCGTACAGGAGCCAACGTAACCCAAGTTGCCAAGGGACGGCCCCGCACGGTGCTCTAGGTTGGACCAACGCTCAGAGGAGCACTGGCCCGGGGGTTGAAAATAAGATGACCCTTGAGTCCGTGAAACCCAAGGGAAAAAGGCTAGGTGGAAAATGGTAAAACCAAGGTTGGGCATTGCTGGAGGAGTTTTATTCAAGGCGGACTGTCAAGGGGTTCCCATTATAACCCAACCGCGTAAGGAACGCAAAATCCGGGAACATAACACCGATATGACGGAAACTAGGGCGGCAAGAGTGGAACAAAACACTAGGCGAGAGGCCGAGCCTTCCACCCTTTACCAAGTATATAGATGCATTAAGATAACATGGCAATATAATGATATCCCAACAAGTAAATAATGTTCCAACAAGGAACGGTCTCCAATCTTCACCTGCAACTAGCAACGCTATAAGAGGGGCTGAGCAAAGCGGTAACATAGCCAATCAACGGTTTGCTAGGACATGGTGGGTTAGAGGTTTGACATGGCAATTTGGGAGGCATGATAAGCAAGTGGTAGGTATCGTAGCATAGGCATAGCAAAAGAGCGAGCATCTAGCAAAGCAAAGATAGTAGTGATTTCGAGGGTATGATCATCTTGCCTACAAAGTTGTCAGAGTTGACTGGATCCTCAAAAGCAAACTTAACGGGCTCCTCGTTAGCGAACTCGTCTCCCGGCTCTACCCAAACAAGACAGACAAGCAACAAGGACACAATCAACCACGTGCAAACTCAAACAACATGATGCAAAGATGGTATGCTATGCGGGATGCATATGCAAGATTTGACAAGGAATGAATGAACCTGGCCTCAACTTGGAAATCCAAGTGTGCCACTGGAAAGATGAGATGAAATCGCTTAAAAACAATATAAAGAACACCGGAATCGGAGCTACGGTTTGGAAATGGCAAGCAATTCAAATATGACCACGTTCTGCGATTTACAGCAAGTAGCCATCTAAATGCAACAAGATGAACATGCTACAGCACCCAAACATGGCATCAAAATACATGGAAGGAATCCATTCATGAAGCTTAACAAAAGTCTAGCACTGAGCTACGGCCAATTCATCCATTAACAGGTTCAAACAAGCATGGCAAAAATGCATTTGGCAAACAGATTTCAGACTTAGTGAAATTAACACTTGTCTGGAATTTCAGATCAGATAGCATTCTTTGTAGCATGAAAACAATAAGATACAGGACCTGAACATGGCAAAGTAAAGCATGGCATGGAGCTACTCAAAGAGCTTAACAAAAGTCCCTTAGTGACCTTGAGCCAAAAGGGATTATAAAATACATTTGCAAGCATGTGAACATGGCAAAAACATAATCAATTCTCAGACTTAGTGAAAACTGGAGCATGCTGAAACAGATATCCAGTAGGCATGTTTACGAGCTCGATGCACTCACTACAGAGAAAGTCATGATAATCTAAGCATACACCCATCAAGAATACACAAAATACAAGCTAGGCATGGCAAGAACAATAACATAGCATGCACAGATCAACTACAACATCCTCGGCAAAATTGCTAACAAGTAGACAATCTGCCCAGATTCACGAAATGACAAAAGTAGAGCTCGATTGACTCAAGCTAGGGTGCTCCATAATTGCCAACAAGGACATGGATGGATAGGGCACTACAAGATTAACAAAACATCCTTACTGATCATCCTCAAGAGAGGCACGGATCACTAGGAAACAACATGAACATATGACATATTGAGATAAACAACTAAGGACTTAGTGGAAATGCTAAGTCTCTGAAATCAGCATTATCGAATGCCCCACTTTGCAAGCTTGTGCTAGTCACCACACACATCAAAAAAATACATGGATTGCACCTCTGGATAGATGGAAAAACATATAACAAAACTCATGAAGACCTCAGGGGCATATCATGCACACAATAATCATGGCAAAAATGACAAATATCTAATTGGAGCAGCAGATCTGACAATTAACTCAAATAGCATTCTTCTAGCAGCATTTCGGGCATCAAGATGAACTCAAATGAAAATGATGCAATGAGATGAAATGATGTACTCTCTGAGACGAACATTTTGATATGCTATATGCCCAAAACGGAGCTACGGATGAGGAGTTACGGCACGATGAAGTATGCAAAAATTACTGGAAATGAGGGCAAAAGTCAACCCAAAATATCCGGATCTGGATCTGAGGCGTGGTTCCCGAGGTTCGCCGGGGGATCTTCGTCGGAGTTGGACGGGGAGACCACCGGAGTTCGAGCTCGAGGCCGCCGGGGAAGGGCCGGCCGGGTCTTGGGGAGGCGGACGCCGGCGAGGTGAGCCACGGCGGCGGTCGGCGTCGAGGACGGCGGGCGAGCGAAGAGGCGGCGGGCGGCGCGGGTCGGGTGGGCGGCGCCGGCGGCGACCTTGGACGGCGGCGGGGCGGCGGATCCGCGGCAGAGGTGGATCGGGCGAGGCGACGGGAGGCGATGGCGAAGGAGAAGGGCGATGGTGGCCGCGATGGGCCTCGGGGGCCCGGTTCGGGCCTCCCGGGCCGGCGGCGGAGGAAGGCGGCGATGGCCACGTGGCGCGCCCTGGTTGGCCGGAGGCGGCGGCGGACTCTGTCCGGCCGGGGACGGACGTGTCCGGCCGGCGCGAGGTGGTTTTTTTTAGGGTTTGGACGGGGAGATCCGAAATTTGGAATGGGGGAGGTATATATAGGCATAGAGGGAGCTAGGAGTGTCCAAATGAGGTGCGGTTTTCGGCCACGCGATCGTGATCGAACGCTCTAGATGATGGAGAGGCTTTTGGTGGGTTTTGGACCAAATTGGAGGGGTATTGGGCTGCAACACACACGAAGCCTTTTCGGTCCCTCGGTTAACTGTTGGAGCATCAAACGGAGTCCAAATGGTACGAAACTTGACAGGCGGTCTACCGGTAGTAAACCTAGGCCGCTTGGCAAGTCTCGGTCCAATCCAGAAATGTTTAATCCCCACACACGAAAGAAAGGTAGAATTGGCCACCGGAGGAGAATGAAGCGCCGGAATGCAAAACGGACAACGGGGAAAATGCTCGAATGCATGAGATGAACACGTATGCAAATGCAATGCACATGATGACATGATATGAGATGCATGACAACGATAACAACACACGGAGACAAAAACCCGAACCCGAGAAAATAAAATAACTTAAGGCCGGAAACGGCAAGAGTTGGAGTACAAATTGGGTAAATCACATCCGGGGTGTTACAACACTCCACCACTACGAAAGGATCTCGTCCCGAGATCTAGGACCGAAAGAACGCCGGGTATTCAGAACGGAGGTGATCCTCGCGTTCCCAGGTAGCTTCACGGTCGGAATGGTGTGACCACTTGACTTTGAGGAATTTGATTGACTTGTTGCGATGCTTGCGTTCAGTCTCTTCAAGAATAGCAACGGGGTGCTCATGATAAGAGAGATCTTCTTGGAGCTCAATGTCCTCGAAGTTGACGGTGCGGTCAGGAGTCTTGAAGCACTTTCGGAGCTGAGAGACATGGAAGACGTCATGAACATTTGCAAAGTTTGAAGGAAGCTCAAGTTGATAGGCGAGGTCGCCTCTCTTGCTGACAATCTTGAAAGGTCCCACGTATCTTGGGGCAAGCTTCCCTTTGATACCGAAGCGACGGGTACCTTTCATTGGAGAGACGCGGAGGTAAACATGATCTCCGATCTCGAAAGCCAAATCACGATGCTTACTATCATAGTAGCTCTTCTGGCGGGATTGGGCTGCTTTGAGGTTATCTCGAATGACTTTGCACATTTCCTCTGCCTCTGTGATTAAGTCATTTCCGAGAAGCTGACGTTCACCGGTTTCAGACCAGTTAAGAGGGGTACGACACTTCCTGCCATACAGAATTTCAAATGGGGCCTTGCCCGAACTTGCTTGAAAACTGTTGTTGTAGGAGAATTCAGCATAAGGAAGACAATCCTCCCACTTCATGCCAAAAGAGATCACACAAGCCCTGAGCATATCTTCAAGAATCTGGTTGACACGCTCGACTTGACCGCTAGTTTGAGGATGGAAAGCTGTGCTGAAGCGGATGTTGGTGCCCATGGCCTTCTGAAAAGAATCCCAAAACTTGGAGGTAAAGATGCTGCCACGGTCTGAAGATATCACTTGTGGAATACCGTGCAGAGAGACAATTCGAGAGGTATAGAGCTCCGCCAATTGAGCTGCAGTGATTGACTCTTTGATAGGCAGAAAGTGAGCCACTTTAGTGAGTTTGTCAATGACAACGAATATAGCATCATTGCCACGTTTGGACTTTGGAAACCCAGTCACGAAGTCCATCTCAATGTGGTCAAACTTCCATTCTGGAATGGCAAGAGGTTGGAGGAGACCAGCTGGCCTTTGGTGTTCCGCCTTCACTCTTCTACAGACATCACATTCATTCACGAATTGAGCAATCTCGCGCTTCATTCGAGTCCACCAATAAGCCTGCTTGAGGTCCTGATACATCTTCGTGCTCCCAGGGTGGATGGAGAGGAGAGAATTGTGAGCCTCATTCATGATCACTTTACGAAGGTCACCTTTGGGCACAACAATAAGATCCTCAAACAATAGAGTATCCTTGTCATCAAGGCGGGAGCACTTGTACTTGGGTTGACTCTTGGCAATCCCAATCTTCACCTTTTTCACCATAGCATCCAGAAGTTGAGCTTGGCGAATCTGGTCTTCCAAGGTAGGAGAGACTTGAAGGTTTGCGAGGAAACCTTGAGGAACAACTTGCAGATTAAGTTTGCGGAAAGCTTCACAAATCTCGGGTTGATAAGGCTTGAGAATCAGACTGTTGCAATAAGCCTTTCTGCTCAAAGCGTCAGCAATCACATTGGCCTTGCCTGGAGTATACTCGATACTCGGATTATACTCTTGAATCATTTTGACCCATCGAGTTTGCCTGAGGTTGAGATTAGGCTGAGTGAAGATGTACTTGAGACTCTTGTGATCAGTGAAAATGTCCACTTTCCTTCCCAATAAGAGATGTCTCCAAGTCAAAAGAGCATGCACAACTGCCGCCAACTCGAGATCATGAGTGGGGTAGTTCTTCTCGTTGGGCTTCAACTGGCGAGAGGTATAAGCAACAACTTTCTTCTCTTGCATCAACACTGCGCCAAGACCTTGGAGAGAGGCATCACAAAAGACCTCGTACGACTTGGATTCATCAGGCGGAGTCAGAACTGGAGCAGTAACCAATTTCTCTTTCAAAGTGTTGAAAGCAATGTCACACTCCGGAGACCAAACGTACTTGACGTGCTTCTGAAGAAGATTTGAGAGAGGCTTCGCGATCTTAGAAAAGTTTTCAATGAATCTTCGGCAGTAGCTTGCGAGACCGAGGAAGCTACGGAGTTGCTTCACGTTCCGAGGAGGTTCCCAATTCACAATTGCAGACACCTTCTCAGGATTCACCGCAATGCCCTTGGCAGAGATGATATGACCAAGATAAAGAACCTCATCGAGCCAAAATTCGCACTTGGAGAACTTGGCGTAGAACTTGTGTTCCCTCAGCTTATCGAGTACCAAACGCAAGTGCTTGGCATGATCTTCCTTGTTCTTCGAGAAAACCAGAATGTCGTCGAGATAGACCAAGACGAAGTCATTGGTGTAGGCGTTGAAGATGAAGTTCATAATGCGAGAGAATGTCGGAGGAGCGTTGACAAGGCCAAAAGACATGACAGTGTATTCATATGAACCATAGCTTGTCCTAAAAGCCGTCTTGGGAAAATCTTGCTCACGGATTCGAATCTGATGATAACCCATACGGAGATCAAGCTTGGAGAATACTTGGGCACCTTTGAGTTGTTCGAACAACTCGTTGATGTTGGGAAGTGGGTATTTGTTCTTGATGGTCTTCTTGTTCAATGGACGGTAGTCAACACAAAGTCAGTCCGTTCCATCCTTCTTCTTCACAAAAACAACACCACAACCCCACGGAGAAGAACTAGGCCGGATGAGACCCATTCTTTCTTGAATATCGAGTTGCTTCTTCAGCTCCTTCAACTCTTCAGGTCCGAGCTTGTAAGGACGCTTGCACACAGGTTCCGTGCCAGGCTCAAGATCGATGACGAATTCAACTGGCCGGTGCGGAGGCATTCCTTGAAGCTCTTCTGGAAAGACGTCTTGATATTCGCAAACGACTGGAATTTGCGAGATGGCATCCAGTTCACCCTTCTCATTGAGAGAAAACAGACGGATGGTATCGTCATTCGCGGCAAAGACAATTACATCCTCAGACGAATGAGTCAATTGAATCTGCCTGGCTGCACAATCAAGTTGAGCCTTGTGCTTAGAAAGCCAATCCATCCCGAGAATAAGATCAATATCCGAGTTACCAAGAACCATTGGAGAAGCCAGAAACTTGAAATCACCCATCATGATAGAAACATCCGAGACTATTGAAGTAGCCCTCATAGACTTAGCCGGAGAAACCACTCCCATAGGTTTACCCAACATTTGTGAAACGAAGTCATGCTTGGAAACAAAAGATCTTGACATGAAACAATGCGATGCACCCGTGTCAAAAAGAACTTTTGCGGGAAAAGAGTTAACTGGAAAGTTACCCATGATGACATCTGACGAGTCCTCTGCCTGAGCTGCATTCAGCAAGTTGACCTTGGCGTGCTCGGGGTTATGCTTGACTACAGCTGTACTTGCCGATCTCACAGGAGGAGGAGGAGGAAGACGCCTCTGGTTGAAGCATTTGTTGGCATAGTGACCCTTCTGTTGGCACTTGTTGCACGTGACCTCTGAAAGCGGACGGTGATACGGAGCACTTGATCTTGGAGCTTGAGACGAAGTCTTGTCCTGAAAGCCAGGGTTGGGTGGGTGGGAAGATCCACTGCCACCTTTGCTCTTCTGCTGATACGGCTGACGAAACGGAGGATGAGGAAGCCAATACTTCTGCTGCTTGGCCACTTGAGTAGAGGAAGAAGGAGTAGCACCTCTGACTTGCTTCTTGGAAGCATCACACCTCAGTTGAGCGGCCTCTTGCTTTAAAGCCATGTTGTAGAACTCATCGTACCTCAAGGGCTCAAAGAGAACAAGAGCTAGCTGAGACCACCCCTGAACTGGTATATCATGCTCTTCTCATCAGGGACATCCTGCTTGGCAAAGCGGGCGAGCTTCTGGAACAACTTGTTGTAGTCATAGACAGACAAAGAGCCTTGCTTCAGGTTGCGGAATTCCTCACGCTTGCTTTCAACCACGCTCTGAGGAATATGATGAGCTTTGAAATCTTGACGGAATTCATCCCAGGTAATAACACGTCCACCTCTGGAATCCTTGTACTGCTGGAACCATTCTGCAGCTTGATCTTTGAGTTGGAAGGATGCGAACTTGAAGAAGTCCTCAGGCCTGATGTTACTGCACTCAAAATGCTTGCACAGATCCATGAGCCAATCGTCAACATTAGTTGCCTCAACACAATTGCTGAAAGTCTTTGGCCCGTTAGCAAGGAACTGGTTGAGTGTAGCAAAGTGATTCTGATTGTTGCCTTGGTTGCCTTGGTTCGCTTGATTGCGCTCTTGAAGAATTTGCATGATCAATTGTGTGTTTGCATTGGTTGCGGCCATCACAGCTTGCCATGCCTCCGGAGGAGGTGGAGGTGGTGGCGGATCTTGATTCTGATTCTGATTGGTGCTCTTGGCGGGAGCCATCCTGAAGAGGTTGACCACCGTTAGCACATTGATAGATAAAATGAAGCTGAATCCAACGGAATGAAAATTGCAACATAAAGTCTTCACATCCGAACAAAATGAACGAATGCATTCCTCTTGAAATGGTCACATATCCATAAATTGAGAAGCCACTTAGAATTTAGGTAGAGAAATAAATCAACAAGGTACGGATCAAGAACGAATACTCGGTAAGAAATCCCAATCTCAAACCAAATATTCGTGGAAGAAGAACTAGAGCTACAAGAATTCCCACCTATGAAACTCCCGAACCTTTCCGGTTATGCAATCAGGTGTTGGGGATACAAGGGAAGCATAATATCACCCAATTCTAGCAAATCCTACATCCAGCTATATCCGTCCTTCAACACATAACCGAGAAAACTTCGGAAACCATCTACCTCAACCTTCGAAAAGCATCCGTTATACAAGTTATGGCGATACTCCCGAACTCCCGCCCCAGTACTGGGTGGCGTCGAGGTTATCTCACCAACGAACTGCATAAAAGAGATTTTCGATGTCGACGTACTAAACTCAGGTATTCCAGAACTGCAACGATAAAATTGTGACGACAACACCTCGGAGCTCAATTCCCCGGGACACTGCCACAAAACCCCTGACAGGAGGCACCAAGACAATGTTCTCGTCACAAAACCATCAGAACGATTCCAAGATACCCGCGTGATCCTCAATTTTTTTTAGTGAAATTTGAGAAGAGAAGAGTCAAAACTCTACGTCAGGATGCCTTACCAGAGCGATGAGGAGACTGGGAAGTAAACAGAATTCCTAAACTCTCCGATATATAATTCCTAAATGACTCAAAACATTTTTCTAGACACAACTCGGCCGCTAAAAATGATCAAGCAATGGGGCTCCTAAGGTCGGGGAAGGCTCTGATTACCAACTTGTAACACCCTCGATGCGGCTATAGCTCCCACGTGTCGAGGCACGACTTAGAGACATAACCGCATTGAAAGCAATGTCACAAGTTAGGCAATCATCACAACATCCCATGTAATAATCACAACATCCCATGTAATATAGATAATAAAAGGGGAGATACATAGTTGGCTTACACTCGCCACGTCAATCAAAGTACATAAATAGCATTACAACATTCAAACACTCATGGCCCGACTACGGCGCCAAAATAAAAGATAACCCAACATGCGACACGGTCCCGATCACCCCCAACTGGGCACCACTACTGATCATCAGGGAAACACACGTAGTATCGTTGAGAGTCCTCGTCGAACTCCCACTTGAGCTCAAGCGCGCCATCTGGAGCGGAATCATCAGGCCCTGCATCTGGTTTGGAAGTAATCTGTGAGCCACAGGGACTCAGCAATCTCGCACCCTCGCGATCAAGACTATTTAAACTTATAGGTAAGGGAGGGTAAATATGTGGAGCTGCAGCAAGCGACTAGCATATATGGTGGCTAACCTATTCGCAAAAGAGAGCGAGAAGAGAAGGCAAAGCACGGTCGAATAACAAGAGGACAACCTGCGCCAAACATTACTCCAACACCGTGTTCACTTCCCGGACTCTGCCGAGAAGAGACCATCACGGTAACTCACACTGTTGGTTCATTTTATTTAAGTTAAGGTTCAAGTTATCTACAACCGGGCATTAACAAATTCCCATCTGCCCATAACCGCGGGCACGGCTTTCGAAAGTTCAAATCCCTGCAGGGGAGTCCCAACTTAGCCCATGACAAGCTCTCACGGTCAACGAAGGAATAGACCTCCTCCCGAGACATTTCGATCAGACTCGGTATCCCGGTTCTACAAGACAACTCCGACAATGGTAAAACAAGTCCAGCAACACCACCCACTGTGCCGACAAATCCTGATAGGAGCTGCACATATCTCGTTCTCAGGGCACACCGGATAAGCTAAGCGTACGGGAGCCAACGTAACCCAAGTTGCCAAGGGACGGCCCCGCACGGTGCTCTAGGTTGGACCAACGCTCAGAGGAGCACTAGCCCGGGGGTTGAAAATAAGATGACCCTTGAGTCCGCGAAACCCAAGGGAAAAGGCTAGGTGGCAAATGGTAAAACCAAGGTTGGGCATTGCTGGAGGAGTTTTATTCAAGGCGGACTGTCAAGGGGTTCCCATTATAACCCAACCGCGTAAGGAACGCAAAATCCGGGAACATAACACCGATATGACGGAAACTAGGGCGGCAAGAGTGGAACAAAACACTAGGCGAGAGGCCGAGCCTTCCACCCTTTACCAAGTATATAGATGCATTAAGATAACATGGCAATATAATGATATCCCAACAAGTAAATAATGTTCCAACAAGGAACGGTCTCCAATCTTCACCTGCAACTAGCAACGCTATAAGAGGGGCTGAGCAAAGCGGTAACATAGCCAATCAACGGTTTGCTAGGACATGGTGGGTTAGAGGTTTGACATGGCAATTTGGGAGGCATGATAAGCAAGTGGTAGGTATCGTAGCATAGGCATAGCAAAAGAGCGAGCATCTAGCAAAGCAAAGATAGTAGTGATTTCGATGGTATGATCATCTTGCCTGCAAAGTTGTCAGAGTTGACTGGATCCTCGAAAGCAAACTCAACGGGCTCCTCGTTAGCGAACTCATCTCCCGGCTCTACCCAAACAAGACAGACAAGCAACAAGGACACAATCAACCACGTGCAAACTCAAACAACATGATGCAAAGATGGTGTGCTATGCGGGATGCATATGCAAGATTTGACAAGGAATGAATGAACCTGGCCTCAACTTGGAAATCCAAGTGTGCCACTGGAAAGATGAGATGAAATCTCTTGAAAACGATATAAAGAACACCGGAATCGGAGCTACGGTTTGGAAACGGCAAGCAATTCAAATATGACCACGTTCTGCGATTTACAGCAAGTAGCCATCTAAATGCAACAAGATGAACATGCTACAGCACCCAAACATGGCATCAAAATACATGGCAGGAATCCATTCATGAAGCTTAACAAAAGTCTAGCACTGAGCTACAGCCAATTCATCCATTAACAGGTTCAAACAAGCATGGCAAAAATGCATTTGGCAAACAGATTTCAGACTTAGTGAAATTAACACTTGTCTGGAATTTCAGATCAGATAGCACTCTTTGTAGCATGAAAACAATAAGCTACAGGACCTGAACATGCCAAAGTAAAGCATGGCATGGAGCTACACAAAGATCTTAAGAAAAGTCCCTTAGTGACCTTGAGCCAAAAGGGATTAGAAAATACATTTGCAAGCTTGTGAACATGGCAAAAACATAATCAGTTCTCAGACTTAGTGAAAACTGGAGCATGCTGAAACAGATATCCAGTAGGCATGTTTACGAGCTCGATGCACTCACTACAGAGCAAGTCATGATAATCTAAGCATACACCCATCAAGAATACACAAAATATAAGCTAGGCATGGCAAGAACAATAACATAGCATGCACGGATCAACTACAACATCCTCGGCAAAATTGCTAACAAGTAGACAATCTGCCCAGATTCACGAAATGACAAAAGTAGAGCTCGATTGACTCAAGCTAGGGTGCTCCATAATTGCCAACAAGGACATGGATGGATAGAGCACTACAAGATTAACAAAACATCCTTACTGATCATCCTCAAGAGAGGCACGGATCACTAGGAAACAACATGAACATATGACATATTGAGATAAACAGCTAAGGACTTAGTGGAAATGCTAAGTCCCTGAAATCAGCATTATCGAATGCCCCACTTTGCAAGCTTGTGCTAGTCACCACACACATCAAAAAAATACATGGATTGCACCTCTGGATAGATGGAAAAACATATAACAAAACTCATGAAGACCTCAGGGGCATATCATGCACACAATAATC
Organism: Triticum urartu; assembly: GCF_056163025.1. Lineage (NCBI taxonomy): Eukaryota > Viridiplantae > Streptophyta > Magnoliopsida > Poales > Poaceae > Triticum > Triticum urartu. The sequence goes on from NC_141879.1 coordinate 576,596,110, forward strand.
ATGGCAAAAATGACAAATATCTAATTGGAGCAGCAGATCTGACAATTAACTCAAATAGCATTCTTCTAGCAGCATTTCGGACATCAAGATGAACTCAAATGAAAATGATGCAATGAGATGAAATGATGTACTCTCTGAGATGAACATTTTGATATGCCATATGCCCAAAACGGAGCTACGGATGAGGAGTTACGGCACGATGAAGTATGCAAAAATTACTGGAAACGGGGGCAAAAGTCAACCCAAAATATCCGGATCTGGATCTGAGGCGTGGTTCCCGAGGTTCGCCGGGGGATCTTCGTCGGAGTTGGACGGGGAGACCACCGGAGTTCGAGCTCGAGGCCGCCGGGGAAGGGCCGGCCGGGTCTTGGGGAGGCGGACGCCGGAGAGGTGAGCCGCGGCGGCGGTCGGCGTCGAGGACGACGGACGAGCGAAGAGGCGGCGGGCGGCGCCGGTCGGTCGGGCGGCGCCGGCGGCGACCTTGGACGGAGGCCGGGCGGCGGATCCGCGGCAGAGGTGGATCGGGCGAGGCGACGGGAGGCGATGGCGAAGGAGAAGGGCGGCGGCGGCCGCGATGGGCCTCGGGGGCCCGGTTCGGGCCTCTCGGGCCGGCGGCGGAGGAAGGCGGCGATGGCCACGTGGCGCGCCCCGGTTGGCCGGAGGCGGCGGCGGACGCTGTCCGGCCGGCGTGAGGTGGTTTTTTTTTAGGGTTTGGACGGGGAGATCCGGAATTTGGAATGGGGGAGGTATATATAGGCATAGAGGGAGCTAGGAGTGTCCAAATGAGGTGCGGTTTTCGGCCACACGATCTTGATCGAACGCTCTAGATGATGGAGAGGCTTTTGGTGGGTTTTGGGCCAAATTGGAGGGGTGTTGGGCTGCAACACACACGAGGCCTTTTCGGTCCCTCGGTTAACCGTTGGAGCATCAAACAGAGTCCAAATGGTACGAAACTTGACAGGCGGTCTACCGGTAGTAAACCAAGGCCGCTTGGCAAGTCTCGGTCCAATCCAGAAATTTTTAGTCCCCACACACGAAAGAAAGGTAAAATTGGCCACCGAAGGAGAACGAAGCGCCGGAATGCAAAACGGACAACGGGGAAAATGCTCGAATGCATGAGATGAACACGTATGCAAATGCAATGCACATGATGACATGATATGAGATGCATGACAACGATAACAACACACGGAGACAAAACCCGAACCCGAGAAAATAAAATAACTTAAGGCCGGAAACGGCAAGAGTTGGAGTACAAATTGGGTAAATCACATCCGGGGTGTTACACATACCATCTGGTCGCAGTGTCTCCGTTTTGTTGCGCTGGCACGTCACACAAGACCGTACCCAGTCACGGACCAGGGTACGATCACCTTGAATGTAGAAGTCAGCGCGGAGGCGATGGAGCGTCTTCTGCGCGCCCTCATGGCCCGCCGAGTGGGCGAGACGCAGCACCTGCTGACGAAGATCGTCGTGTGCTGGAACGAAGACGCGACGCCCGTGGAGAAGCAGGCCGTCGGCTAGACGCCACGGCTCCTCCAGCTCGCTCGCCGCCAGCTGCTGCTGCAGGAGGAGGGCGTCGGCCATGGCAGCGGTCGCTCGGCGGATGTCGGTGTAGAGGGCGAAAGAGGGCCCGGTGATGATGCAGAAGGCAGCCCCTTCCGCTGCACCGTCGTCCACATCGGCGTCACACCGAGACAGGGCGTCGGCGACAGTGTTGAGGCGACCCGGCCGGTACTCGACGGTGAAATCAAAGCCAAAGAGTTTACTGATCCACTGGTGCTGGGGAACCGTCGAGAGCCTCTGATCCAGCATGAACTTGAGGCTGTAGTGGTCCGTGCAGATCCGGAAGGAACGGCCCCAAAGATAGGGCCGCCAATGGCATACTGCCTGCACCAACCCAATGAGCTCACGCTCATACGCCGCCAATTTAAGATGGCGAGCAGCAAAGGGGCGGCTGAAGAAGGCGAGGGGTCCATCGCCCTGGTGCAGGACCGCACCAAACCCCGCACCGAAAGCGTCGCAGTCGATGGTGAAGGGGAGGTCGAAGTCCGGCATCTGCAGTACGGGTCCTGTCGTGAGGGCCCCCTTGAGGGCCTCGAATGCTGAAGTGGCCTCCGCATCCTAAGAGAAGGCGTCGCGACGGAGGAGACGCATGAGCGGGGCCGCGATAAGGCCAAACTCCCGGATGAACTTCTGGTAGTACCCGGCAAGACCAAGGAACCTGCGAAGAGCCCGCGGAGACTGCGGAATGGGCCAGGCGGCGACGGCCGCCACCTTGTCGGCGTCCATGGCCACACCCTCGGCCGAGATGACGTGGCCGAGGTAAGCGACCGAAGGTGTCCCGAACGAGCACTTCGAGCGCTTAAGATGAAGATGATGCGCCCGAAGCTCATTGAAGACGATGGCCACATGCTGGAGGTGCTCTGCCCAAGAGGCGCTGTAGATAAGAATGTCATCAAAGAAAACGAGCACAAACCGACGTAAGTAGGGCCGGAGGACATCGTTCATCAAGGCCTGAAATATCGCCGGGGCGTTGGAGAGGCCAAAGGGCATCACCAAGAACTCGAAGTGGCCGTGATGGGTTCGGAACGCCGTCTTGGCGATGTCGTTGGGATGCATGCGCACCTGATGATACCCCGACTGGAGGTCCAGTTTGGTGAAGAAGCGCGCCCCATGTAGCTCATCCAGGAGTTCATCGACCACCGGAATAGGAAACTTATCCTTAAGTGTGAGAGCATTAAGGGCGCGGTAGTCGATGCAGAAGCGCCAAGTGCCGTACGACTTACGTACGAGGAGGACCGGCGCCGTAAAGGGTGATGTAGAGATACGGATAATGTCCGCGGCAAGCATGATGGCGCATTGCCGCTCCAACTCGTCCTTCTGCAACTGAGGGTACCGGTAGGGCCGTACTGCCACCGGAGCCGAGCCCGGCAGGAGATGAATACGGTGGTCGTAGACCCGGGCCGGCGGAAGGCCCTGGGGTTCCGCAAAAAGATCACCGTGCTGCTGCAGGAGGTGATCCAGCAGCGGATGCTCGGCCTCCGTGGTGGCCGCGGCTAGCTGGAGTGGGGGCGACGCCGGGGTGCCGCCAACGCCCTCCCACCGGATGCGGCGGCCGAGGCGCCAGAAGGTCATCGTCAGGGCGTCGAAGTCCCAAAGAATGGGACCGAGAGTCCGCAAAAAGTCGACGCCGAGGATGAAGTCGAAGCAGCCCAAGTCGATGTCGGCACACGTGATGGTGAAGTGCTTGTTGCCGATAGTAATGGGAACGTCCCGAGCGAGCCCATAGCATCGGAGGCGGTCTCCATTAGCGACGGTGACCCGCAGCTGCTCCCCTCCCGTCGGCTGTAGTGCAAGGCGCCGCATAGTAGCCTCCGGAAGGAAGTTATGTGTAGAGCCCATGTCTAAGAGAGCCACCAGAGTCTCGCCGTGGATCGTGACCGGTATAAGCATAGTCCGCTCATTGCGGATGCCGGCCAACACGTGGAGGGAGACGACAAGGGCCGTAGCCGGCGCGGGCGCGGGTGCCGGCGCAACCTCGGCGGCGGCTGGGTCACCGAGTCCATCGTCGGTGGCAGCGTCTTCTGTCTCGTCGACTGTCTCCAAGTAGAAGAGGCGTGGGCAGACATGGCCCGGGGCATAGGGCGCATCACAGTTAAAGCACAGCCCCAGGCGGCGGCGCTCGAGCTGCTCGGCCTGCGAGAGGCGCCGGAAAGGCCGCGTCACGGCCGGAGTGGCCGTCGGTGAGGCGGCTGAAGAAGCTGGCGCGGCCGGCGGTGGTCGTGTAGGCACCCGGCTCCCTCGAGGTGGTGCGGGCCGTGTTAAGGCCTGGGCGCGCTGCTCGAACGCCGAGCGTAGTACATGGCCGTCTACAGGTCTTGGGGTCCCTTCATCTCGACGTCCACGCGGATGTGGTCGGGAAGGCCGCCGACGAAGAGCTCGGCCTGCTGTAGTGCCGTCACCCCCGGTGGGTGACACGCCAGAGCCTGGAAGTGGTCGGCGAAATCCTGGACCGTGGAGGTGAAGGGTAGGCGGCCCAGCTCGAACAAGCGGCTGTCGCGCCGTGGTGGTCCGAAGCGAAGGAGACACAGCTCGCGAAAACGATCCCAGGGGGGCATGCCGCCCTCGTCCTGCTCGAGGGCGTAGTACCATGTCTGGGCGGCACCCCGGAGGTGGTATGACGCGAGCCAAGTGCGCTCGGACGCAGGTGTGCGCTGCCCCCGGAAGAACTGATCACACTGGTTTAACCAGTTAAGAGGGTCCTCCGAGCCATCATACGTGGCAAAGTCGATCCGGGCGAAGCGAGGTGGTGTCAGGGTCGATGCGCCAGTGCCCACCAGTTCGTCGATGCGAAGGGCCGAGGACGGCGCGCCGAACTGTAGCGTGGGCACCGCCGGGTCGCCGGCCTCCGTGTAGACCGGCGGTGGCGGCGTTCCGGTGAGCCAAGCCGGAATCGGAGAGGGCGACGGTGGAAACCGCACCTGCTGGATCGGAAGCCCCCAGAAGGGCCCTGACTCAGGCCGGCGCTAGGCGGTGGAGACGGCGTGGGGGCTGGCGCAGCCGGCGCGGAGGGGGCCGGGGCAGACCAGACCGGCCACGGGGTTGGGGCGGACGCAGCCGATGCCGCGGGTGCTGGCGCGGGCCAGTGTGGCCAGGCCGGCGCTGGAGCGGCCGACTGCTGTAGCGCCGGGTAGCCGCTGGCGAGCGCGGCGGGCACCAAGTACCATGGGAGCGTCGGCGGCCCAGAGGGCGCATGCGGCGGGGGCGGCTGTGGCGGTCCGTACGAGCTGGCCAGGAAGAGCCGGATGCCCTGGACCGCGACAACCAAGTCGTTGAGGACCCCCGCCATGGCCTCCGGGGTGTAGCGGGCCAGTAGGGTTGATGGCGACGGCGGCGTAACGGTGATGGGGGCCGGCGGATGGCCGGTTGACGCGCCGGGGATGAGGTCCAGCGGCGCGGACGGGAGGACCAGCGACCCCGTGGCGAGGGGCGCTGACGCGGCGGTGGTGGTCACGGGCAACGAGGGCGATGGTGGTGAGGATGACATGGTCGAACCAGAGCTGGCTGATACCAAGGTGTTAGGAGTTAGGGTTCGGGCTCCTCTGGGTCGTAGGTGGTAGGGAAAAGAGGGAGCTGGGCGTGGGCTAGAACGCGGCGGCCGGCGGCGAGGCGCCGTCCTTGCGGCTGGGCGGCGGCGGCGCAGGAGAGAGACGGCTAGGGTTTTAGGGTTCCGGCTCCTCTGGGAGCCGGGCAATAGAATAGTCTTATTGCTTAATCCTCAAAATAGTCTTACAACTTATATATAACCATAATCTGAAAAAAAAAACTAAGATAACTTGGACCTTAAGCCTGCCCAATGGGCCCCTGGCGGCCATAGACCTGGCCGGTCATAACAACAACATACAAGCTGTGGTCGGTATCAACGCATCATCAGGGAGGTCGACAATGACAACATGTGTATGTTTATTCACTACAGTCTCTGCCTCGAACTAATAATTAATTGGTTTCAGTTAATTCTGTTGATTAGTCTGTACTATTACGCTAATGATTACAAATCTGAAATCCAAATTTACCATGGCCTTGATATATAATACATTTGATTAGGTTGGTCGAATCGACGACAGGGAGTTCGTTGTGATGGTGAAGAAGGGGATCGTTGGGAACATATATATAAGGTTGACCCAGAGGCACAGCTCCCACGCGATCATCTTCCATGGAGCGGACGTCCTCAGTTGCATTGTGGCTCTTCCCCCAATCAATCACCTTTGTGCCAATTTCATATCATATACTTGAGTTTTAAATGATCGGAGTTATGAAGAATAAAGCAGATTAATCATGTTGTACTTGTTGTATACAAGCTAGCCCCCCACATTATTTATTTCCTATGCAAGATATAGGACATGAAAAGAGTGATTGTCGTGGTACCAGTAAGAACCCATGTTGCTTTAGGTAGTTATATCTTTTGGCCGAAATTTTCATATACCTTTGTTCCTGTTGTGATATCAATATTTTTAACCAAGTCATTATTAATGTTCGTGTAAACTGATGGAGATAAAAAATTGTTTGCATCATCTATGTGACCTGCATCCCTATGATATTTAATTTGACATCTTTTTTAGATGTTATTTTGTATTCCTGGATTAGTATGGTTACATGAGAAACTGAATTTTTCGTTCTATAGGAAATTTGGATTCACTGAGACAAGGTCATCAAAATCACGATGATCGATATGCGGTAGTACAGGCATCAACACTGTCCATCTAGGTTCAGAACCAAGCATGAAGGTTAGGATTAATTGTTCTTCATACCAAGTTAAATTCAAGATGCAAAAATACTGATAGGTCCTCATTTTATACTTGCGAGTTATGATTTCCAGATTATATTGTTTCAATGATGTGCCCTTCTACCATATAATGTCATTCAAGAAATTTATTTGTAAAATTTGAAGCGCAAAATGGTACCCCCCCCCCTCCCCCCCCCCCCCCCCCCCCCCCAAGTATAAAATGAGGACCTATTGTGAATCGTACATCTTTTTAATCCAATGAAACAAATTATTCTATTCCCCAAAGTAAGCACATCAAACATTGAAGATTACCATGATTAATAAGTAAAATCATTATTTTTTCTAATCCGTGGCAAAGCACGGGCATTCAACTAATAATTCTAACGGTGCTACAGTAGTATTTACCCGTGAAACATCTACCATCCATTCTTTATATTGGGATTAGTGCCAAAAAACGTCTTATATTATAGGACTGGGAGAGTAGCATTGTAAGTATAACACAAAGTTCGAGAGAGTAATACAAATGTGTGTGTCAGCTTGTGTCAGCGTCTGTTGGCTCGTAAATACGCGTAAAATGGGTAGGTTATTCCAGGAGAGAGAGAGAGTCAAAGAGTGGAGAGAAGGACCATTGCACCATGTAAAAGACGGGTACTTTATTTTGTTGTCATATACTGAATGATCGATATATTTAGAACAAAATCTTCATTTTTGGAACTTTATATATATTTGAATGTAGCGAGTAGACCTTTAAAACAATATCAATCTTGGATGTATTTGGATTATTTTCCATTTCATTGTTTCACATTTGTGAAATATCAAATATCACATATTTTCACATTGATGTGTGCCTCAATATATATATGAAAAGTTGATTTCACCCATTTTGAAATTGATTTTAGTCAACGCAAAAAACTAAGTTCAATTATTTCAAAATCTGATTTAACCCATTTAAAAAAAATCTCAGTTTAAAAAACAATTTCACTCGCTTCATAAAACAAGTTTCTCTTATTTAAAAAAATATATTTTAAATAATCTGTTTCACATTTTTCAAAATAACTAGTTTCAAAATTTTGAAATAACAAGTTTCATGTATTTTACACTGAAATTTCTGTCATGTGTATGAAATATACATTTCCCTCATTAAAAAAATTAGCACTAGCAATTAACTACTCGTAGGCCCGGTCTTTTTGTTCGCGTCTGTCGGCTCGTCCAGTGGCCAGCCCAGTAGTAAATACATTAGTTACCTTCATTCGTTAGTTTTTTCTGTTTTATTACATTATTTAATTTTTAAAATTAAAAACCGTTAATTGTGCATTTAGAAAGGATTTATGCAGTGCACAATTCTAAAAATTGTCAGTATCATTAAAAAATAGTGACATTTAAAAACATTCATGCATTAAAAAAAGATATTTTTCTAATTTTAGGATTTTTCTATAAATTAAAAAAAGTTTTTTAATTTTTTTTAAAAAAATCAATCAAAAAAGTATTTGTGATATTGGAAAAATGTTAGACTGTTTCAAACTATGTTCGTGACATTTTTATCTAATAATTAGAAAATGTAAAAAAAGTTACCCGTAATTTGAAAAAAATGTTTTGTACCATTAAAATTCTAACACTTAATAAATCTCTTCCACGTCTTAAAAAATGTTCATGTTATTTATGAAAAGTGTTAATGTGTGTACACAAAATGTTCACTATGTATTCAGAAAAAATGCTCACTGCGCATTTGACAAATGTTTAAAGTGTATTTCAAAAAAATGTTCAATGTGTTCTCAAAAATGTCCGCATGTGTTTGGACAAAGGAAAAGGGAAAAATGAATAGAAAATGAAAGAAGAAAGAAAAATAAAATAATTCTGAAAACCGATATAAAACACATAGAAGACGAAAACAAAAACACACACGAAAGTTTTTAAAACCGGTCCGAAGCGGTCAATAGAAACTTCCCGAAATCGCTGCAAGAAGCTACAGTGTTGGGCTTGGCCATTAGCCGAACGCCAAAGACAAGATGAGGGGATGCCTCGCAGTAAGTGAGATATAGCCATCACGGTCCGAAAGTCACACTGTGCTTGGTATTAGGGACAGAGACGCATTGTCTTAGGCGTGAAGCGGTACAGAGAGAGGGCACGCCAAGGAAATAAGCAATTCTAACAGTGCTAGTATTAACCGGTGAAACGTCTACCATCCTTTGGCCTTTGGCTATATTGGCATCCGTGCTACCATTATAGGTATAACACAAGTTTGAAGATAGAGATACAAATGTATGTGTCAGCTATAACGGGAGAGAGAGAGAGTCAAAGAGTGGAGAGAAGGACCATTGCACCATGTAAGAGATGGGTATTTTTTTGCTGTCATATTTTGAAGGGAGAAGTATATTTTTCGTCCCTTAACTCTTTCAAGAGTATAGAAATGGTCCCTCAACTAGATAACCAGCAAAATTTGGTCTCTTAACTATTCAAACCGGATAAGTTTAGTCCCTCATACCGCTTTGACTGTTTTTTTTGACGTGGAGTGGTTTTGACTAAAACTAGATACATCCTATAGGCTGGGCCGTCACATCAGCGTGTACAAATGTGCAGGGTCCCACATGTCAGCCTCAAGAAGAAAGAATAATAGCTTAAAATAAAATGTATGCCATATGTTTCGAACTTAATACCGGAAGCAAGCCAGATCAGTAGGTAACCACCATACCACGGATACTATGTAGTATTACACAAACAAGTATAAAATCTTTTGTAGTTTTGCAGATATTAAGCATGTTCGTTGTACAATGATATTAACTCATTTAAAAGTGATTTATTTTTTTCAGTTTCAGTCCTCTGCACATATGTTTTTTTTGTACTCATGTGCACAATGAAATAGCTATATTTTCTGCGTGTCTTTTATTTTTTTACACCACATACTGTTCAAATTTCGACCACTAACAGGCTGGTCCCACAGTTCCAAACAACAACCAGTCCACGTCAGCAAAAAATCAACCAAAGTGGTATGAGGGACTAAACTTATTCAGTTTTAAAAATTGAGGGACTACAGTTTGCTGGTTTTGGAGTTGAGGGACCATTTCTATACTTTCGAAAAAATTGAGGGATAAAAAATATACTTAGGCCTTGTTTGGATGTGCGGGCAGGTATTTCTATGGAGAAGACACCCCGGGCAGAACATTATGGGCAAAACAAAAGCCCCGTGGAAAATCAATATGGCCCTTTGGAAGGTCCACGAGGCTAGCGGAGGGGAGAGAAATGCTCGAAGGATCGCGAGCAGCACGTCGGGAGAAGAAACAGGGAGAATTCTCCCGACGTTAGAAGGCGAGGGACTCCTACCCAGGGAATCGGGGTGGGTCGGGGACAAAAACACCTCCCGCGCTCGACACCAAACGGGCCTTTGAGAAAACTGGGGAGAAATTTACGCGGGTTGTTCCCACCCAGGGAAAGGACGGGGATCCCGGGAGGATACCCTGCTACCAAATGAGGCCTTATTGTAAGGGCACATTTATCCCTAAGGTGTTTCGGTGATTGATGACAATGCATTTGCGGACTAATCGTGTGCCTCAAGTATTTCAGGTATTTCATCACTAGGCACAAGACGGTTAAGAACCCCCTCGAAGATTATTGAAGACGGTGCTTTTTCTACGTTCCTTTTTCGGTGGATTTGAGTCGTAAGAAAGCCGTACTATTAAGAGGGGGTCCGCTTTGGAAAGGTTTGGGTGGAATCGTCACATACACGTTTACTCCTCTTTGCACCGCCTTTCCCTTAGCACTTTGGAGCATCCTCCGTTTCTTCGTGTTTGTGCAAAAAGAAGAATTCCTAAGAGCAACTCCAACGGGGCGACCCAAACGGACACCGATTTTGTCCGCTTTTTGTCCGTCGTTTGGGTCGCCCGTCCACGCATCCGCGTCCGCTTTTCCATTTGGGTCTGCGTGTGCGCCCAACGGCAGCCAGACCCATTTTCAACATGTCCGCCATGACATTTTCTCAAACACGTAGCAGGCAGGGCAGGGGAGCTCGCAACGCGGGGGAGGCTGATGGGCGAGCTCGAACCCCACGGTAGGGGCGACACGATGAGCACCACGAGCATGGCGCGGCGAGCGCGAGGGTGTGGTGGGGCGAGGCCAGGCGCTGTCGGGCGTGGCCGGGCGCACGACCAGGAGGGGCGGGGTGGCGCGGGGACGGTGGAGGTGGGGGCGACCAGCAGCGGTGTAGGGCATGAGGTCGGGCCGGGCACGCGAGCTGCAGCGCGTGGGAGGCAAGGCCGGCGTCCACTCTGTGTAGTCGCGGAGCCGCCTCGCTCACTTCCTCGGTGCCGGACCCTCGCGCCAGATCGGGGAGCGGCGAGCAGTGGAGGAGGAGGGGCATGAAGCGCAGGAGGAGGGGCACGACGCTCACCTCCGTCCGGATCCAGCCCGCGGCGGGCGCGCGACCAGGGGCGGTGGCCGGGCGCCCGACCAGTGGCGAGCGCCGGGCGAGCGGCATGATGCGGCGCGGCGAGGCGCGAGCGACGAGGGCGAGCGGCGAGGGTGAGCGGCGGCGCGCAGCGAGGGTGAGCGGCGCGGCGAGGGGCGAGCGACGAGGGCGAGTGGCGCGGCGAGGGGTGAGCGACGCGGCGTGGGCGGCGAGCGAGGTGGAGCAGGGGCGCATCGAGCGGTGGGGTGGGCCAGCTAATAAAAGTAGAGAGAGAGGGGATGGGTGGGTGACATGCGGGCCAGCCCCGAACGCACATGGACGAGAGAGCCAAAGAAAGCGTTCGTTTTGTGTCCGCCCGCGACCCAAATGTGGCTCAAATTTGGGACGGAAATGGGTCCGCGTGGACACTAAGCGGACACAAAATAGAAATGGGTCGCTGCGTTGGGCCACCTTTTTTGTCCGCGGTGACCCAAACGGACGCAGCCGGCCGAAATGGGTCGCCCCTTTGGAGTTGCTCTAATGTTGGTGTTCTGAGTCTTGCGGTAGTACTGCTCTTCGGAGCGGTAGTACCGCAGGCCCCTGCGGTAGTACCGCAGGCCTTTGCGGTAGTACCGCAGGTGGTCATGGTAGTACCGCTCCTTAGGAGCCGTAGTACCGTGAGTCCTGATCCGGCACAACACCATTAGCGGAAGTAGGGGCGGATGTAATTTTTTACATCCACTCCCTGCGTGGTAGTACCGTTTGCCTTCAGCGGTAGTATCGTGTCGGATTTTTACACTATCTGAAAATCAGTGGAAGTTGCCACGGGCGTTTCTTTATTTGTCCACGGCCTTCCCAGGCTGGTCCAACCCTGCCTTGTGGTAGTACCGCAAGGGGGTGCGGTAGTACCGCGCGAGCGGCAGTACCGCTCCAGCTTCATTACTACAGGCCTGGTCTAGCTCCTGTCGTGGCCACGGTAGTATCGCGGTCTATTGCGGTAGTACCGTGAGCCCTTGCGGTAGTACCGCTTGGCTGGCGTGGTAGTACCACATGTCGCGGGCTGGTTAAGTGGATAACGGTTGGATTTGTCTCTCCACTATATAAGGGGTATCTTCTTCTTCGAGTTGACTACCTCTTCCAACTCTAAGCTCCATTGTTGCTCCAAGATTCATTTTCGTCCGAACTCTCTCCCTAGCCAATCAAACTTGTTGATTTTCTAGGGATTGGTTGAGAAGGCCTCGATCTACACTTCCACCAAGAGAAATTCGATTCCCCCCACTAATCCCTTGCGGATCTTATTACTCTTGGGTGTTTGAGCACCCTAGACGGTTGAGGTCACCGCGGAGCCATATTCCATTGTGATGAAGCTTCGTGGTGTTGTTGGGAGCCTCCGATTAAGTTGTGGAGATTTCCCCAACCTTGTTTCTAAAGGTCCGGTCGCCGCCTCCAAGGGAACCAATAGTGAAATCACAGCATCTCACATTGTGTGAGGGCGTGAGGAGAATACGGTGGCCCTAGTGGCTTCTTGGGGAGCATTGTGCCTCCACACCGCTCCAACGGAGACGTACTTCCCCTCAAAAGGAAGGAACTTCGGTAACACATCCTCGTCTTCACCGGCTCCACTCTTGGTTATCTCGTACCTGTAGTTGTGCAAGCTTATTTGTGTTATTTACCTTGCTTGCTTGTGTGCTTGTTGTTGTTGCATCATGTAGGTTGCTCACATAGTTGCATGTCTAGACAACCTACTTTGATGCAAAGTTTAATTTGGTAAAGAAAAGTTAAAAATTGTTAGTTTCCTATTCACCCCCCCTCTAGTCAACTATATCAATCCTTTTAATTGGTATCAGAGCCTCGTCTCTTTACTAAGGACTTTGCCATCCGAAGAGTATGGTTGACACCGTAGACGGTGTGGAGGAGCACTCCGGTGTGAATCTGATCTCGTCTATGGGCGATGGGAGAACCGCGGTCTCTCGTGAGGAATTCAATGTGGCTTTGGAAACATTGAAAACCTCCATGACGACCGAGGTTGAAAGCATGTTTAATAAATTCATAGAAGGGCTTAAACTTTCCACCGCACCGTTGAAAGTGAGTGATCCCGCTAACAAGGTGACGGATGCTAACTCCGATAAGGGGGAAGCTACGAGTGAAAAGGCTCCTTCTTCTAGTGGTAAAAATGGCACCGGCATCTTTGCCCATGTGGAACCTCCACTTGTTTATGGTGGACCGATTCCTTCCACTCATTTGAATCATGCCGGTCCTCCCCCTAAGATTGTGAAAAATGAGGACTTTGATGCTTGGGTCTATCGTTTCAAGCGTCATTTAAATCATGTGAATACTAATCTTTGGAGAATCATTGAAGAAGGTTTCTATCCGCATGACCGAAGCAACTTCACTCCTAGAGAAGCCGTGGATAATCAATTCAATGAGAATGCTCTCTTCATCATCCAAGATGCAATTCCACCCGAAGATCTTCCTCACCTCCGGCCCTTCGCCATGGCCAAAGATGCATGGCACCAAGTTGTTTCCCTCTACAGGGGAAGCACAAGCATTCAACGCTCCAACTATGAAGTGGTGCAAGATGAAGCCGATGAGTTTGCAATGAAAGAAGATGAAGAACCTCGTGAGATTTATCGGAGAGTAACCAAACTCGCGGTCTCACTCCGAGATCATGGGAGCAAGATACGGATGGCAATTGGATCAAGCGCAAATTCCTCAAGGCAATGATGCCTTACCACAAGGTCATGTCCTCTGTCATTCGTCAAAGGCCGGACTTCCACACCTTGTCCTCAAGTGAAGTGTTGTATGAGTTTTTGGCTATGAGCATCTTGGACAAAACCTCCGACAATGCGGTGCTACGTTCTCAAAGAGCAAAGAAGCCCGACCTTGCATTAAAAGCCAAGGTTAGGGTGGAAGAAGAGGACGAAGAGGAAGAAGAGGAGAGAAACCCCGAAGATACAAAGTATGCCTATCATGAACACATGGCTCTTGCTTCAAGGCAATTTTGGAGCAAGAAGAACTCAAGGCCCAACTTCAACAAGAACAACTCAAGTGGCGCGAAGGTCAAGCAACGTATGAGGACTTGCTATAATTGTGGCAATGTGAGTCATTTCGTTGCGGAATGCCCTTCTGATAAGAGGGAAGACAATGGTGGCAAGCTCATCCGAAAGGACAAAGTCAAGTCTTTCCCCAACAAGAGAAACTTCAGCAAGAAGACTCCTCCCAAGGCGTTGGTGGTACAAGAAGAGTACAATGAGGATGATGATGATGATGAAGATGGTGAGTCGGTTGCCATGACCTCCGTTGCCATTGCGACAACTCCACGGGTGTCACTCTTTGACTCACCCAATGAGAACATCACCGCCAAGTGCCTCATGGCTAAAGCCACCAACAAGGTAACCCTCAACATCAAAACTACCATCATTAGTAATCCTTCTTTGACGGATTGCATTGATGAATATGAGGGATCTAATGTGGAGGAGAATGAGTTTGAGTCCTTTATGGGTAACTCAAGGGTAAATCCAAGAAGCATTTCGTTGCTCTCTTGGAACAACTTGGTGAAGCCAATGACATGATCGAGGCTCACGAAGATACTATCTCCAAGATGGAGGGGCATAGTCGTGACTATGCCGATGAGATTTCGGATGTTTCCAATGCTCTTGAGGAAGAGCGTGGTCTTCGTTTGGCTCTTGAGGAGTCACACAACGTTGATCATGCTAACTTAAAGAAAGATTTTGATCATGCTCTTGTTGTTTCTCGTGTGCTAAACTCCGAGAAGGCCAAGCTTGGGGTTGATCTTGCTAGACTCAAAGAGGAGCTTGAATTACTTGATAAGGCTCACAAGGTCTTGAAGGGTGCTCACGCTAGCCTCAAAGAGTCTCATGATCAACTTCAAGTAAAGCTAACCAAGAAGAAAGCCACTTTTCCTCGTATGATGTTAATTGATAATGCAAATGCTACTAACCCATGTTGTGAGCATGTGCATCTTGTTGAGGAGGATGCTAAGTTGAAGGAGCAACTTGAGAAAGGTCTTGTGTCTTGCATACAAGGCGAGAAGAACCTCAATGCTCTTTTGAGCAACCAAAAGGAAGTTGTGGCCAAAGAAGGGATTGGGTACGTGCCCAAGTCCAAGAACAAGAAGAAGAATGACAAGGCCAAATGACCTCCTCCTCTCAAGCAAACCTTTGTGAAGGAGGGAGAGGGTGCTACTAAGGAGAAGGAGAAGAACACCGTGAGGGGTAGTGATGCCAAGAAGGGCAACGCTTCCCTTCCCAACAAAGTCGGCGGCTTTAACCCTTCTTATGTGTTGTGTCGTGCTAGTGATGGGCATGTTTATGCCAAATTTGTTGGTTCTCCTTATGAGTACATTGAATGGTCTATTTGGGTTCCTAAGACCCTTGTTACTAACATCAAAGGACCCATTACAAAATGGGTACCTAAAACCAAGCATTGATCTCTTGTAGGTGTTTGCTTCTGGTGGAGGATCATGGTTCCTCGATAGTGGAGCTACTAATCATATGACCGGAAGCAAGGACTTGGTGGTGGTCGTGCAAAAGATTCCATCCATGCCCACCAACGTCAAGTGGGGTGACGCCTCGTCCTCTAAGGTATTGGGACTCGGCAAGGTTGTCATTTCTCATGATCTTACGATCGAGAAGGTCATGCTTGTTGAGTCCCTTGCATACAATTTACTTTCCGTTCGTCAACTAGCACTCATGGGTTTTTCCACCTTCTTTGATGTTGATACCGTGGCCCTCTTGTGGAGCAAGACTCTTAAAGTAGCCTTTGTTGGGCATGTTGAAAACGGTCTCTATGTGATTAAATTTTCGGAGCGACTCACTAAGACCGCGATATGCCTAATGGCTAAAGTTGGCATGGATGGCTTTGGCATCGCCGTCTAGCCCATGTCAATATGAGATCTTTGCAAAGTCTTCTCAAGGGGGACCATGTCCGTGGACTAACAGGATGGCTTTGGCATCACCGTCTAGCCCATGTCAATATGAGATCTTTGTAAAGTCTTCTCAAAGGGGACCATGTCCGTGGACTAACAGATGTTAGTTTTGCCAAAGATCGTGCTTGCAGTGCTTGTATCGAAGGAAAGCTACATGAAAAGGCTCACCCTCCCACGACTATCATTTACTCGAAGAGGCCTTTGGAGCTCCTTCACATGGATCTCTTTGGGCCTCCATCTTTTGATAGTCTTGGGGGTAGGAAGTATTGCTTGGTGATTGTGGATGATTATTCAAGATACACTTGGGTATATTTATTCAAGAGGAAGAGTGAGACCCAACAAACCGTCATTGACTTTGCAAATGAAGCTCACCGTCAACACAATGCAAAGATCTTGACAATAAGAAGTGACAGCGGCACCGAGTTCAAGAACTACACCTTGGATGAGATTCTTAGTGATGATGGGATCAAGCATCAATATTCCGCACCTTACACCCCTCAACAAAATGGTGTAGCGGAGAGGAAGAACCGGACGTTGATGGATGCGGCAAGGACCATGATGGCGGAGTTCAAGTCTCCATACAACTTTTGGGCTGAAGCCATCAACACAACGTGTCATGCATCAAATCGGCTCTACCTCCGCAAAGGCTTGAACAAGACTCCATATGAGATACTCACCGGGAACAAGCCCAACCTTAAGTACTTGTGGGTGTTCGGGTGTAAGTGTTTCATTCTCAAGAAACGTGTTTGTTTGTCTAAATTTGAGGCTAGAGCTCATGAGGGCATATTTGTTGGTTATGCTACAAACTCCCATGCTTACCGTGTCCTCAATAAGTCCACGGGACTTATAGAGGAGACATGTAACGTGGAGTTTGATGAGAATAACGGCTCCCAAGTGGAGCAAAGTGGCACTCGTGATGTAGGTGATGAAATTCCCCTACAAGCCATAAGAAGAATGGGTGTTGGTTTTATCCTACCCATTGAGGAACCCCTTGTGGCCGAAGGAGAAGGACAATTGTCGGTGTCAAAACCGGCGGATCTCGGGTAGGGGGTCCCGAACTGTGCGTCTAGGCCGGATGGTAACAAGAGGCAAGGAACACGATGTTTTACCCAGGTTCGGGCCCTCTTGATGGAGGTAAAACCCTACGTCCTGCTTGATTAATATTGATGATATGGGTAGTACAAGAGTAGATCTACCATAAGATCAAGGAGGCTAAACCCTAGAAGCTAGCCTATGGTATGATTGTTGTATGATGAAGTTGTCCTACAGACTAAAACCCTCCGGTTTATATAGACACCGGAGAGGGTTAGGGTTACACAAAGTCGGTTACAATGGTAGGAGATCTTGAATATCCGCATCGCCAAGCTTGCCTTCCACGCCAAGGAAAGTCCCATCCGGACACGGGACGAAGTCTTCAATCTTGTATCTTCATAGTCCTGGAGTCCGGCTGAAGGTATAGTCCGGCTACCCGAACACCCCCTAATCCAGGACTCCCTCAGTAGCCCCTGAACCAGGCTTCAATGACGACGAGTCCGGCGCGTAGATTGTCTTCGGCATTGCAAGGTGGGTTCCTCCTCCAAATTCTTCATAAAAGTTTGTAAACACCAAGAGTAGTGTCCGACTCTGCAAAATAAGTTTCCACATATTGCCACAGAGAGAATAATATTAACACAAATCTAATCTGTTGACGTATTCCGCAGCGTGACATCACACTACGGCCAAGCCTTTATTCGAATCATTTTCACTTTTCCACCTCAGCGTGTTTTGCGAGGCGGTTTCCTTGGCACGTCTTGTCAAAGCAGAGATCGTGTCCCCCATTTACGGGATTCTCATCAATACGGACGTGGGTAACCCAACCACGCCATTTATCACGGCGCTTGGGAGGCAAGCAAGTTTTACTAGGCTGGTGGGGACGCATAGTCGCATCCGCCCATATAAGGGGATAAGGATCCACCTTTTTACCTACGCCTTCTTCCTCCTTTGCCTATCCATCTTCTCTGCACCCGAGCTCCAGCGCCCAAGCCCGCACTTCCTACCTCAACCTTCTCCAACAATGTCCGGAGCGGGAGGCAAGTGGATGGTCTCCTCCATCACAGAGGGCCATGTCAAAAAGCTAAGGAAGGCCGGATACCTGTCCAAAGACATCGCGCACCGGCTTCTTGAGGAGGGGCAGCTTCTCCCCACCCCAAAGCCCCATGAGAGGGTAGTATTTCTTCCCCACTTCCTCCGCGGACTGGGTTTTCCTCTCCACCCATTTGTCCGCGGGCTCATGTTCTACTATGGCCTAGATTTCCATGATCTGGCCCCGAACTTCATCCTCAATATCTCGGCGTTTATCGTCGTGTGCGAGGCTTTCCTCTGCATCCGCCCCCATTTCGGCCTCTGGCTCAAGACCTTCAACGTCAAGCCAAAGGTGGTGCGCGGCAACCAGGCGGAGTGTGGAGGTGCCATGGCGGGCAAAATAGCCAACGTCCTATGGCTCGAGGGCTCCTTTGTGGAGACCTTGAAGGGGTGGCAGTCAGGGTGGTTTTACATCACCGAGCCACGCAATCCGAAGTGGATCACAGCCCCTGAATTCCGATCCGGACCCCCTACGCGGCTCACGTCCTGGAAGGAGACGGGCTTGTCGTGGGGCGACGAAGAAGAGGTGACCGGACTGCAAAAATGCATCCAGTCCCTGGTGAACAAGCAGCTCAAGCTTGTCAACGTAGTCCAGGTCATGCTCGTCCGCTGGATCCTTCCGTGTCAGGAACATGACTTCAATTTGTGGGAGTTCAACCCGGCGCAGCACCGAACTCTGAGCAGGCTCTTCGACACGACGTACGAAGATGTCTGCAAGGGGTTAACCAAAGGCGCCGAGGCTCCCACATCCGCCTCCGAAGACCGCGAATTCAGCTCGCAGCGTCCTGCTGGCGAGGTAAGATATTTTCATCTCTTACAGGATGTTAAGTTTTCTTCATAGTTTGACTCTATGCGGGATCTAAACTCCCTCACCTTTGACAGGATTGGCAGGCGAAGTCTGGACTGATTAACTGTCCGGCTCCCTTGCCTGAAGACCCAGCCCCTGCTCTCCTAGTGAAGCTGCTGGTTCCGGCACCTTATGTGGTGCCGGAGAAGAAGGCCAAGAATAAGAAGGCCACGGGGACTCAAAAGAGTTCCCGACATATGGTGGTGTCGGACTCGTCGTCCGATGAGTCCGAGACGCACTCCTCCCGTGAAGACGAGGAGGAGGAAGAAGAGACCTCTCCCCCTCCAGCGGGGGGAGGAAAGAAGAGGAAGGCCGCCCCAGTAGGGGAGGCCGAAGGGTCCAAGAAGAGGAAA
Organism: Triticum urartu; assembly: GCF_056163025.1. NCBI lineage: Eukaryota > Viridiplantae > Streptophyta > Magnoliopsida > Poales > Poaceae > Triticum > Triticum urartu. The sequence goes on from NC_141879.1 coordinate 576,615,043, forward strand.
ACCCCTCCGTCGGACTACGCCCCCGACACCGACGAGGACGAAGAGGAGTGGCCGGACAGGGCCAAGCGTCCGGCGAAATCATAAGTGTTCGGATACCAGAGTAACTCATGATATTCCTTTTGTTGCGCAGCTTTCCCTAATGTCGAATATAATCATGCAGCCCGCCCAAGGACGGGCTCGACGAGTCATCGAGCGGCTCCCTGGATTCATCAGACGTGAATTCAGTTCCGCCCGCTGCCTCCCCCTATGCTGCGGATGACGCCGAAGTAGCGTCGCGACAAGCTTCGGGGCAAGAGGAGGTGGTCCAGGAGGAGCCGTGAGGCGACCTCCCGGACTCCAGGAGTAAAGGGGACAAGACCCCCCAGGGCTCCAAGTCCGGCTTTAAGCCGGACACCGCGCCGGAATCATCAACGGTTCCGGACCGCGGCAGGCGAACTCCTGCCAAGAGGAGCAAGCCTATTGAGCCGGCGTCCTCCGTCCAACCGGAGGCGCCGGACAATCTGCTGGAGGTGCTTAAGGGCGCCTCCATCGACGAGGAGCACCGTACCATCATGAGTACGGTGGTCCAGAAGGTTCGGTCCGCCAAAAGTGGACTGACTGAAGCTTGTGCTAGCCTTCTAACAGGCTTCGAGGTAAGTAAAAAATATGTAAAAATATTACCACATAGACAGTAGCCCCTGATGCTCTATTTGGCGTTCGGAAAGAAAAGCCGACTAGAGGATCTATTAAATATCGCAGGTGTCTAACTAAAAAGAGTCAATATACGTATGCAGGCTTCGCTGCTGGCCACCACCGCACTGACTGCGGAGGTGGGTGCCTTGAAGCAGGGCCTCGAGCGGACCGAGCAAGAGCTCGGCCTTGCCAAACGGCAGCTCGAGGAGAAAGAAGGTAAGAGATACCTTATAGAAAAAATGCCTATAAGAAGACGCAATTGCAAAAAATGACAGGAGTACACTGCTTATTGTAGGGGCCACAACTGAGGTGGCGACCCTCAAGCATGCGCTGTCCGAGGCCGAGAAGAAAGCGGCCATGGAGCGCATCGAGCGGGAGAAATTTGAGGTGCAGGTCGGCGAGGTGCAGCAAGAGCTTCAGGCTCTCATGAAAAAACATGAGAGTTTGGAGCTCGACTCGAAAACGCGAGCGTCCGAGCTTGCTGCGGCCCTTAAAACTGCCAAATCTGCCAAGGCCGAAGCCCAGAAGGCCCTCCAGGAATTGGATGCGGTGAAAAAGATAGCGGCGGGTAAGGCATTCTCTATGCAAAGTAGACATATAAAAGTAAACTACTTGTTACTTACCCGAATCCGGAGCTCTCCAGGGGCATTCGCAGATCTTCCCCGCAGCGTATCCGATGCCGCCGCATTCTACCAAGCCGAGGAAGGCAGCTCGACGGAGAAGGTGTTCTGGTCTCAGTACGCTGAGGCCGGACACCCTATGCCCTTGAGCGACCAGCTGAAGCAGCTGGTCGAGCTCCACAAGGCGGCCAAACAAGCCCTGAAGGGCTTCATAGTTCGGCCGTGGCCTGGAGAGGCCCTGCCTGGGAGCTACTTCGGACTGGTGCGGCAGCTGGTGGAGGCTTGTCCAAGGCTCGAGGTCATCAAGCGCTCCGTCTGCATCGAAGGTGCCCGTAGGGCCCTTGCCCGTGCAAAGGTGCACTGGGGTAAGCTGGACGGTGAGAAGCTTGTGAGGGACGGGCCGCCGCCGGGGAAGGAGCATCGCAAGCCCGAGAACTATTACAAGGATGTTCTGGCGGGTGCCCGCCTTAGGGCGGATGAATGTACCAAGGATGTAATTTTTGAATGAACTCGCTCGTGTTATCCTGTGCGCTGAAAACTTGTTCATATGCACTAAGTAATGCTTGTTGAATTTAAAATATTACTTTCTGTGCGGCCGTTTATCGAAAAATTGAGAGATGGCCAGTCGCCGGCTTCTGCCCCCATGCCACTAGTGCTGGGGTGTTCGGGATAAACCTGAGCGCTCTTTTTCCCATGATTGGATCCGTCGAGGGAGGCGCTCAGCACAACGAACAAGGCAATCAGACTATAATGCTTGAACACTCTCACTTAGCCATAGAACTCTATAATTTTAAATTTCGGTGAAGCCCCTACTATTCGGAAGACCGAGTTTGGGGCGCTATCCACGCCTTGGCCGGACAAAGCTGGTTCCTCGCTCGAAGCGGCATAAGTCTTTAAGGACTCGAAAAACCTCTCGAACAGCGACCGGTCTCTCGCCTCATCATGACAGTCAGTTTTAGCTTTCTCTACTGAGGTGCTCAGCCCAGCTCAACTGGGGCACAATCGCAGTAGTTCTCCTAGTGCTACCTTAGCCGATATAGCGGAACATAAGGCACCAAAACATAGGAGCTGGGCAAACCCAACTATTGACCCAAATCATGATTCGGAGCCGATGCATATAGTGCTATAAGTTCGGGGTGTCGCACTTGTGAAAGTGTACGGACTTCTCACTCCATATTGATGGGTACTGAAGCCCCTGGCGTATTTTTGCCGTACCACAGTGTATGGATGCAACATGTTATTAATAAACATATATATAAAAAGAGGATAATGCAAAAAATAGACAAAAAACTATGCATTGTTTATAGAAAGGCTGCTATGAAAGCGGAACGATACAAATAGTGCGATAAGCAAAAGAAATTGGACTATTTAACATGTCCTGGCCAGGGGCAGGCCGCGGAATTGTATTAAAAAACAGGTATACTGCTCGCAATAGAGACCACCTGGGAGTTCCATAATGCGGCTTGGCTTGTCTGCTTTCCTGAATCTTGCATCGTTTGTGCGGCAGTTGAATTGCCGAACGGGTCATCCAAAGTATGGAGTCCTGAGAGTAAGAGAAAAAAAAGAAAGAAAAGGAATCCGGCAGCCCCTGGTGCGATTTAAGCCGTATTTCGGGCGTGCCGTGATAGTGCCCCTTCCCCTGTGCCCATGGTATTTCAAGAGCGTAGTTATGTACGCGAAGCACTGGTTTCGCTATATCGCGAGGGCTAGGGTTGGGGCCGCATTGCTACGCTAGCTTAGAACATGCCCGGCGGTCTTGTTGTAGGGTACTCCGGGCGCGCTTGACAGTGTCCGGCTTTTTGAAGGCCAAACTGGAGAACTGCCTAGAGAGGCTGCTTTGTACTTCTGCTGCGAGCGCTGCCGTGTGCTCCTCCGTTCGGAGGGAGCGTTTAGTGTTCCCATTGACCGTGATTACTCCTCTAGGGCCTGGCATCTTGAGCTTGAGGTATGCCTAGTGCGGTACCGCGTTGAATTTTGCGAATGCGGTTCGCGCGAGCAGTGCGTGATAGCCACTACGGAACGGGACTATGTCGAAGATTAACTCCTCGCTTCAGAAGTTATCCGGAGATCCGAAGACCACTTCCAGTGTGACTGAGCCTGTACAGTTGGCTTCTACACCTGGTATGACGCCTTTAAAGGTCGTTTTGGTGGGCTTGATCCTCGAGGGATCTATGCCCATTTTTCGCACTGTATCCTGGTAAAGCAGGTTCAGGCTGCTGCCGCCGTCCATGAGGACTCTTGTGAGATGAAATCTGTCAATGATTGGGTCTAGAACCAATGCGGCGAAGCCGCCGTGACGGATGCTAGTGGGGTGGTCCCTTCGATCAAAGGTGATCGGGCAGGAGGACCATGGGTTGAACTTTGGGGCGACTGGCTCCATCGCATATATGTCCTGTAACGCACGCTTCCGCTCCCTCTTGGGGATGTGGGTTGCGCATATCATGTTCACCGTCCGCACTTGCGGGGGAAATCTCTTCTGTCCACCGTTGTTCGGCGGCCTGGGCTCCTCCTCGTTGTCGCTATACAACCCCTTGTCTTTGTTTTCGGCTCTTAACTTGCCTGCCTGCTTGAACACCCAACAATCCCTGTTGGTGTGATTGGCTGGCTTTTCGAGGGTGCCATGTATCTGGCAGAAGCGGTCGAGTATTCGGTCCAAACTGGACGGGCCCTGAGTATTTCTTTTGAATGGCTTTTTCGTTGACCGGATTTGTAGCCTCGGAATCCGGCATTAACTGCCGTATCCTCGTTGCTGTCGCTGTTAACGCGGCGCTTTTGTTTGTTCCGACATGACCTGTCGCTTTTGTCCTTGGTATTCGAATTACCAGGGTTCTTGGTTAAATTGTTGCTGCGAGCTAGCCAGCTGTCTTCTCCCGCGCAAAAGCGGGTCATGAGTGTCGTGAGGGCTGCCATAGATTTCGGCTTTTCCTGTCCCAGGTGCCGGGCAAGCCACTCATCACGGATATTATGCTTGAAGGCCTCTGAGGCCTCTGCGTCCGGACAGTCGACTATCTAGTTTTTCTTTGTTAGGAACCGTGTCCAAAATTGCCTGGCCGATTCCTCTGGCTGCTGAATTATGTGGCTTAGGTCATCAGCGTCCGGTGGTCGCACATAAGTGCCCTGGAAGTTGTCAAGGAATGCGGCTTCCAGGTCCTCCCAAGAACTGATTGAGTCTGCTGGCAAGCTGTTAAGCCAATGCCGGGCCGGTCCCTTAAGTTTGAGTGGGAGGTATTTGATGGCGTGTAGATCATCACCGCGGGCCATGTGGATATGAAGGAGATAATCCTCGATCCATACCGCAGGATCTGTTGTGCCATCGTATGATTCGATGTTTACGGGTTTGAAGCCCTTAGGGATTTTATGATCCATTACTTCATCTGTGAAGCATAGTGGGTGTGCGGCGCCTCTGTATTGGGCTATATCACGACGTAGCTCGAAGGAGCTTTGTCTGTTGAGTTCGGCCCGACCGGATTTATTGCATCCGGAGTGACGATCACCGTCACGTGCCGTGGGGTGCCTGCGCGATCCGTAGATCGATCTTGTTTGCCTTGCCTTGTCCTCCAGTATGTCGCGCAGGTCGGGCGCATTTTCCCGTGCCTTAGTATGCTTGACGCGGCGTCGGGGCATGGCTTGAGTGGAGGGCCAAGAGGCCTCTCTGTCGCGGCCACGAGGTGGCCGGTCGGCCATGTCATGCGCTGGTGATGTAGGTGCTTCCTCCTCTAGTCGGGGTAGCAGCCTGCGCTTTGGGTAACTCTTGGAGGGGCGTTCGAGTTCATACTCTTCGGCCGCATGGACTTCAGTCCATCTGTCAGCTAGCAAATCCTGTTCAGCTCTAAGCTGTTGCTGCTTTTTCTTGAGGCTGCTTGCCGTGGCCATAAGCCTGCGTTTAAAACGCTCTTGTTCGGCGAGATCCTCTGGCACGATGAACTCGTCGTCATCGAGGCTTGCCTCGTCTTCGGAGGGAGGCGTATAATTATCGTCCTCAACCTCTTGGTCCGCCGCCCTCTCATGAGGGCTGGCTTCTCTGTCCTCCTGTGCTGAATCTTGCTGGAGGGGGTGTTCTTCGGTGCTATCCGGAGTAGTAGTATCTCCCATGTCGGAATCACCGTTTTTGCTTTGGCGGGATTTAGAGCGGCGCCGCTGACGCCGGCGCTTGGGCTGTTTCTTAGAGGTATCGTCCCCCGCTGTTCCATCGCCATCTCCATCCTTTGGAGTGTCCACCATATATATGTCATATGACGAGGTGGCCTTCCAGCGCCCTACAGGTGCTGGTTCTTGTTCGTCTCCTGCATCGTCGTCCATGCCGTTGATGTCTTCGGAGTCGAAGTCAAGCATGTCGGTTAAGTCGTCGACAGTCGCTACGAAGTGGGTGGTGGGTGGGTTTTGAATTTCTTCATCGTCCGTATCCCAACCTTGCTGACCGTAGTCCGGCCAGGGCTCTCCTGATAAAGAGAGAGACTTTAGAGAATTCAGGATGTCGCCGAAGGGCGAGTGCTGAAAGATGTCTGCGGCGGTGAACTCCATTATCGGTTCCCAATCGGATTCGATCGGCAGGGGCGCGGGGGGCTCGGAGTTCGGAGAGGAATCTGGCTCCTCGGAGTCACGGGCCATGCGGAGCGCGGGGCTGGAGTTCGGCTCGATCGCCTCTGAGATCGCAGCCCCTGAGGCAGCGTCCAACCGCTGATCCTCGATCGGCACAGTAGGCTCCGAATCAATGGTCGGAACCGATGCGTGTGCGGCCTTCAAGGCGCTGTTCGACGGCAGAGCTATATCATGCCCATCGAGACAGTGAGGCGCGCTTGGCTGTGGCTCGAATCCGTCGAAGATCAAGTCCCCGCGGATGTCAGCCGTGTAGTTTAGGCTTCCAAACCTGACCTGATGGCCAGGGGCGTAGCTTTCGATCTGCTCAAGGTGGCCAAGCGAATTGGCCCGCAGTGCGAAGCCGCCGGAGACGAAGATCTGTCCGGGGAGAAAAGTCTCACCCTGGACTGCATCGTTGTTGATGATCGAAGGAGCCATCGGGCCTAAAAGCGACGACACAGAGGAACTCTTAATGAAAACACCAATTTCGGTGTCAAAACCGGCGGATCTCGGGTAGGGGGTCCCGAACTGTGCATCTAGGCCGGATGGTAACAGGAGGCAAGGAACACGATGTTTTACCCAGGTTCGGGCCCTCTTGATGGAGGTAAAACCCTACGTCCTGCTTGATTAATATTGATGATATGGGTAGTACAAGAGTAGATCTACCACGAGATTAAGGAGGCTAAACCCTAGAAGCTAGCCTATGGTATGATTGTTGTATGATGAAGTTGTCCTACGGACTAAAACCCTCAGGTTTATATAGACACCGGAGAGGGTTAGGGTTACACAAAGTCGGTTACAATGGTAGGAGATCTTGAATATCCGCATCGCCAAGCTTGCCTTCCACGCCAAGGAAAGTCCCATCCGGACACGGGACGAAGTCTTCAATCTTGTATCTTCATAGTCCTGGAGTTCGGCTGAAGGTATAGTCCGGCTACCCGAACACCCCCTAATCCAGGACTCCCTCAACAATACTCCACTCAAGTGGAGCCATCACCAACCCAAGGCCCACACGCTTCCGAAGAACAAAGTGAAGGCCCTCAACCTCAAGAACAAGAACAAGGGCAAGGTCAATCTCAAGATGGTGTTGTAACACCGAGTGATGCCCAAGGTCGAGTTCTCTCCTCCGAGCAAGTTCAAGATCAAGAGTTTCCTCGAGATCAAGAACAAGCTCAAGACGGCGCTCAAGATGATCAAGTGACCGCTCCTTGACTCACCCTCGAGGAGGAATTGGAGCATCGTGCCGCCAAGATTGCTTCCAAGCTCTCCACCAAAGATCATCTCATGTCAAATGTGCTTGGGAGCTTAAGAAAGGGGGTAAGCACTCCTAGACAATTAGCAAACTATTGTGAACACCACACATTTGTCTCTTGTGTTGAACCCCAAAAGGTCTATGAGGTGCTAGAAGATCCGGATTGGCTCAATGCCATGCATGAAGAACTCAACAACTTCGAGCACAACAAGGTGTGGAGATTGGTGCCAAGGCCAACGGGGAACCATAATGTCATTGGAACCAAGTGGATATTCAAGAACAAGCAAGATGCTCATGGGATTATCATTCACAACAAGGCTCGTTTGGTAGCACAAGGCTACTCCCAAGTCGAGGGTATCGACTACGGTGAAACCTTTGCTCCCGTTGCTCGCCTTGAATCCATTCGCATGTTGATTGCATATGCTTCTCATCATAACTTTAAGTTACAACAAATGGATGTGAAGAGTGCTTTTATTAATGGTCCTATTAATGAGTTGGTATATGTCAAGCACCCCCCCGGGTTCGAGGATCCCTACTTTCCTGATCATGTGTATCAACTCGATAAGGCACTCTATGGCCTTAAGCAAGCCCCACGTGAGTGGTATGACCACCTTACCGAGTTGTTGCAAGATCGTGGTTTTGAAATTGGGAAAATCGACCCCACTCTTTTTACTATGAAGGTCAAAAGGGAGTTGTTTGTGTGCCAACTATATGTTGATGATATTATCTTTGGTTCCCCTAACAAAGCTTTCAATGAGGAATTTGCCGCGCTCATGACCTTCAAGTTCAAGATGTCCATGATGGGAGAGTTGAAGTTCTTTCTCGGGTTCGAAGTCAAGCAACAAAGAGAAGGAACCTTCATCAACCAAGCCAAATACACTCAAGACATGCTTAAGAGATTCAAGCTAATTGATGTCAAGCCGGCGTCCACTCCTATGCCCGTCAAATGCCAACTTGACATAGATCCCAATGGTAAAGCAGTGGATCAAAAGGTATATCGCTCCATGATTGGCTCCTTGCTTTACCTTTGTGCATCTAGACTGGATATCATGTTTGAGTGTGGGAATTTGTGCACGGTGTCAAGCCGCACCTAAGGAAAGTCACTTTGTGGCGGTCAAGCGACTCTTTCAACATTTGGCTCATACCCCCAATTTTGGCTTATGGCACCCAAGAGGAGCAAACTTCAAGCTTGTAGGTTATTCGGACTCGGATTGGGCGGGAGACAAAGTGGATAGGAAGTCCACTTCCGGAGGGTGCCAATTTCTTGGTTGCTCTTTGGTGAGTTGGTCTTCCAAGAAGAAAAGTTGCGTGTCTCTTTTGTCCAGGGAAGCGGAGTATGTGGCTGTGCTACCTCTTGAGCACTTGCGTTGGTTTTCCCTTGAAGAGGAAAGGGTGATGCAGCAAAGTAGTGTAAGTATTTCCCTCAGTTTTTGAGAACCAAGGTATCAATCCAGTAGGAGGCCGTGCACAAGTCCCTCGCACCTACACAAACAAATAAATCCTCGCAACCAATGCGATAAGGGGTTGTCAATCCCTACACGATCACTTACGAGAGTGAGATCTGATAGATATGATAGGATAATATTTTTTGTATTTTTATGATAAAGAGAAATAAAAGATGCAAAGCAAAATAAATGTCAAAGGAAATAACTAAGTATTGGAAGAATAATATGATGGAAGATAGACCTGGGGGCCATAGGTTTCACTAGTGGCTTCTCTCAAGAGCATACGTATTTACGGTGGGTGAACAAATTACTGTTGAGCAATTGACAGAATTGAGCATAGTTATGAGAATATCTAGGTATGATCATGTATATAGTCATCACGTCCGAGACAAGTAGACCGACTCCTGCCTGCATCTACTACTATTACTCCACACATCGACCGCTATCCAGCATGCATCTAGAGTATTAAGTTCAAGAGAACAGAGTAACCCTTTAAGCAAGATGACATGATGTAGAGGGATAAACTCATGCAATATGATGTAAACCCCATCTTGTTATCCTCGATGGCAACAATACAATACGTGCCTTGCTGCCCCTACTGTCACTGGGAAAGGACACCGCAAGATTGAACCCAAAGCTAAGCACTTCTCCCATTGCAAGAAAGATCAATCCAGTAGGCCAAACCAAACTGATAATTCAAAGAGACTTGCAAAGATAACCAATCATACATAAAAGAATTCAGAGAAGAATCAAATATTGTTCATAGCTAAACTTGATCATAAACCCACAATTCATCGGTCTCAACAAACACACCGCCAAAGAAGATTACATCGAATAGATCTCCACAAGAGAGGGGGAGAACTTTGTATTGAGATCCAAAAAGAGAGAAGAAGCCATCTAGCTAATAACTATGGACCCGTAGGTCTGAAGTAAACTACTCACACTTCATCGGAGAGGCTATGGTGTTGATGTAGAAGCCCTCCGTGATCGATGCCCCTCCGGCGGAGCTCCGGAAAAGGCCCCAAGATGGGATCTCGTGGATACAGAAAGTTACGGCGGTGGAATTAGGGTTTTGGCTCTGTATCTGGTAGTTTGGGGGTACGTAGGTATATATAGGAGGAAGGAGTACGTCGGTGGAGCAACAGGGGGCCCACGAGGATGGAGGGTGCGCCTGGGGGGGGGGGGGGGTAGGCGCGCCCCCTACCTCGTGCCTTCCTCATTGATTGCTTGATGTAGGGTCCAAGTCCTCTGGATCATGTTCATTCCGAAAATCACGTTCCCGAAGGTTTCATTCCGTTTGGACTCCGTTTGATATTCTTTTTCTGCGAAACCCTAAAATAGGCAAAAAAACAGCAATTCTGGGCTGGGCCTCCGGTTAATAGGTTAGTCCCAAAAATAATATAAAAGTGTATAATAAAGCCCAATAATGTCCAAAATAGAATATAATATAGCATGGAACAATCAAAAATTATAGATACGTTGGAGACGTATCAAGCATCCCCAAGCTTAATTCCTGCTCGTTCTCGAGTAGGTAAATGATAAAAACAGAATTTTTGATGTGGAATGCTACTTGGCATAATTTCAATGTAATTCTTCTTAATTGTGGTATGAATATTCAGATCCGAAAGATTCAAGACAAAAGTTCAATATTGACATAGAAATAATAATACTTCAAGCATACTAACTAAGCAATTATGTCTCTTCAAAATAACATGGCCAAAGAAAGTTATCCCTACAAAATCATATAGTCTGGCTATGCTCTATCTTCACCACACAAAGTATTTAAATCATGCACAACCCCGATGACAAGCCAAGCAATTGTTTCATACTTTTGATGTTCTCAAACTTTTTCACTCTTCACGCAATACATGAGCGTGAGCCATGGACATACTCCCTCCTTCCATCTATATAGGGCCTAATGCGTTTTTTAAGACAACATTTGACTTTTGACAAGATTAATAGTACATGACATGCATAATGTGAAAATTATATCAACGAAAGCTCCTTTCACATACGAATTTGACGGTATACTTTGTGTAAGTTGCATGTCATATTTTATTGCTCTAACATTTGGTCAAAGTTAGCCTCGAAAAACGTATTAGGCCCTATATAGATGGAAGGAGGGAGTAGCACTTTAGGTGGAATAGAATGGTGGTTTAGGAGGAGACAAAAAAGGGGGAAGATAGTCTCACATCAACTAGGCGTATCAATGGGCTATGGAGATGCCCATCAATAGATACCAATGTGAGTGAGTAGGGATTGCCATGCAACGGATGCACTAGAGCTATAAGTATATGAAAGCTCAACAAAAAGAACTAAGTGGGTGTGCATCCAACTCGCTTGCTCACGAAGACCTAGGGCATTTTGAGGAAGCCCATCATTGGAATATACAAGCCATGTTCTATAATGAAAAATTCCCACTAGTATATGAAAGTGATAACATAGGAGACTCTCTATTATGAAGATCATGGCGCTACTTTGAAGCACAAGTGTGGTAAAAGGATAGTAGCATTGTCCCTTCTCTCTTATTCTCTCTCATATATATATATATATATATATATTAGATTTGGGCCTTTTTTATGGCCTCTTTTTTTGTCTGGAGTCTCATCCCGACTTGTGGGGGAATCATAGTCTCCATCAACCTTTCCTCACTTGGGACAATGCTCTAAAAATGATGATCATCACACTTTTATTTACTTACAACTCAACAATTACAACTCAATACTTAGAACAAAATATGACTCTATGTGAATGCCTCCGGCGGTGTACCGGGATATGCAATGAGTCAAGAGTGACATGTATGAAAGAATTATGAATGGTGGCTTTGCCACAAATACAATGTAAACTACATGATCATGCAAAGCAATATGACAATGATGGAGCATGTCATAGTAAACGGAACGGTGGAAAGTTGCATGGCAATATATCTCGGAATGGCCATGGAAATGCCATGATAGGTAGGTATGGTGGCTGTTTTGAGGAAGGTATATGGTGGGTGTATGATACCGGCGAAAGGTGCGCGGTATTAGAGAGGCTAGCAATGGTGGAAGGGTGAGAGTGCGTATGATCCATGGACTCAACATTAGATATAAAGAACTCATATACTTATTGCAAAAATATACAAGTTATCAAAGCAAAGTATTACGCGCATGCTCCTAGGGGGATAGATTGGTACGAAAAGACCATCGCTCGTCCCCGACCGCCACTCATAAGGAAGACAATCAATAAATAAATCATGCTCTGACTTCATCACATAACGGTTCACCCTACGTGCATGCTACGAGAATCACAAACTTTAACACAAGTATTTCTCAAATTCACAACTACTCGACTAGCATGACTCTAATATTACCATCTCCATATCTCAAAACAATTATCAAGTATCAAACTTCTCATAGTATTCAACACACTCATAAGAAAAAATTTATTAATCTTGAATGCCTAACATAATTAAAGCAAATTACCATGCTGTTTTGTAGGACTCTCAAAATAATCTAAGTGAAGCATGAGAGAACAATAGTTTCTATAAAACAAATCCACCGACGTGCTCTAAAAGATATAAGTGAAGCACTAGAGCAAAAACCATATAACTCAAAAGATATAAGTGAAGCACATAGAGTATTCTAACAATTTCCGAATCATGTCTGTCTCTCTCAAAAGGTGTGTACAGCAAGGATGATTGTGTAAAACTAACAAATAAAGACTCAAATAATACAAGATGCTCCAAGCAAAACACATATCATGTGGTAAATAAAAATATAGCTCCAAGTAAAGTTACCGATGGAAGTAGACGAAAGAGGGGATGCCTTCCGGGGCATCCCCAAGCTTTGGCTTTTAGGTGTCCTTAGATTATCTTGGGGGTGCCATGGGCATCCCTAAGCTTAGTATCTTGCCACTCCTTGTTCCATAATCCATCAAATCTTTACCCAAAACTTGAAAACTTCACAACACAAAACTTAAAGTAGAAAATCTCGTGAGCTCCGTTAGCGAAAGAAAACAAAACACCACTTCAAGGTACTGCAATGAACACATTTTTTATTTATATTGGTGTTAAACCTACTGTATTCCAACTCCTCTATGGTTTATAAACTATTTTACTAGCCATAGATTCATCAAAATAAGCAAACAACACACGAAAAACAGAATCTGTCAAAAACAGAACAGTCTGTAGTAATCTGTAGCTAACGCAAGATCTGGAACCCTAAAAATTCTAAAATAAATTTCTGGACGTGAGGAATTTATCTATTAATCATGTGCAAAAATAATTAACTAAATAGCACTTTCCAAATAAAAATGGCTGCAATTATCGTGAGCGCTAAAGTTTCTGTTTTTTTACAACAAGATTAAAAAGACTTTCCCCAAGTCTTCCCAACGGTTCTACTTGGCACAAACACTAACTAAAACACAAAAAACACAACCAAAACAGAGGCTAGATAAATTATTTATTACTAAACAGGATCAAAAAGCAAGGAATAAAAATAAAATTGGGTTGCCTCCCAACAAGCGCTATCGTTTAACGCCCCTAGCTAGGCATAAAAGCAAGGATAGATCTAGGTATTGCCATATTTGGTAGGCAATCCATAAGTGGCTCTCATAATAGGTTCATAAGTTAATTTAATTTTCTTTCTAGGGAAGTGTTCCATGCCTCTCCTTAACATAAATTGGAATCTAATATTCCCTTCCTTCATATCAATAATTGCACCAATCGTTCTAAGGAAAGGTCTACCAAGAATAATAGGACATGAAGGATTGCAATCTATGTCAAGAACAATAAAATCTATGGGCACATAATTTCTACTTGCAACAATAAGAACATCATTAATTCTTCCCATAGGTTTCTTAATAGTGGAATTCGCAAGGTGCAAGTTTAAAGAGCAATCATCAAAATCACAGAAACCTAGCAAATCACACAAAGTCTTTGGAATCATGGAAACACTAGCACCCAAATCACACAAAGCATAGCATTCATGATCTTTAATTTTAATTTTAATAGTAGGTTCCCACCCATCATAAAGTTTTCTTGGGATAAAAACTTCCAACTCAAGTTTTTCTTCATAAGATTGCATCAAAGCATCAACGATATGTTTAGTGAAAGCTTTATTTTGACTATAAGCATGAGGAGAATTTAGCATGGATTGCAAAAAGGAAATAAAATCTATCAAAGAGCAATTATCATAATTAAAATCCTTGAAATCCAAAATAGTGGGTTCATTACTATTTAAAGTTTTGACTTCTTCAATCCCACTTTTAACAATTTTAGCATCAAGATCTAAAGACTCCGAATTTTTGGAACGCCATCTAGGTAAAGGCGGATCATATTCAATCCCATCATTATCAAGATTCATATTGCAAAAAAAAGATTTAATAGGGGACACATCAATAACTTTTAGATCTTCATCTTTATTATCATGGAAACTAGAAGAACACGCTTTTATAAAGCAATCTTTCTTAGCACGCATCCTAGCGGTTCTTTCTTTGCACTCATCAATGGAAATTCTCATGGCTTTGAGAGACTCATTGATATCATGCTTAGGTGGAATAGATCTAAGTTTCAAAGAATCAACATCAAGAGAAATTCTATCAACGTTCCTAGCCAACTCATCAATCTTAAGCAATTTTTCTTTAATCAAAGCATTGAAATTCTTTTGCGAAGTAATAAATTCTTTAATATTAGATTCAAAATCAGAGGGCATCTTATTATAATTTCCATAAGAATTGTTGTAGGAATTACCATAATTATTAGAGGAATTACTAGGATACGGCCTAGGATTAAAGTTTCCTCTATACGCGTTGTTACCAAAATTATTCCTACCAACAAAATTCACATCCATAGATTCATTATTATTCTCAATCAAAGTAGACAAAGGTATATCATCAGGATCAGAAAAAACACTTTTATTAGCAAATAATTTCATAAGTCCATCCATCTTTCCACTCAAAACATTAATTTCTTCTATCGCATGCACTTTCTTATTAGTAGATCTTTCAGTGTGCCATTGAGAATAATTAACCATAATATTATCTAGGAGTTTAGTAGCTTCTCCTAAAGTGATTTCCATAAAAGTGCCTCCCGCGGCCGAATCTAAAAAATTTCTAGAAGCAAAATTCAATTCGGCATAAATTTTTTGTATAATCATCCATAAATTCAAACCATGTGTAGGGCAATTACGTATCATTAATTTCATCCTCTCCCAAGCTTGTGCAACATGTTCATGATCAAGTTGCTTAAAATTCATAATACCATTTCTAAGAGAGATGATCTTAGCAGGAGGAAAATACTTAGAGATAAAAGCATCTTTGCACTTATTCCAATAATCAATACTATTTTTAGGCAAAGACGAAAACCAAGCTTTAGCACGATCTCTAAGCGAAAAAGGAAATAGCTTCAATTTAACAATATCATTATCCACATCTTCCTTCTTTTGCATATCACATAAATCAATGAAGCTATTCAGATGGGTAGCGGCATCTTCACTAGGAAGGCCGGAGAATTGATCTTTCATGACAAGATTCAACAAAGCAACATTGATTTCAAAAGATTCAGTATCGGTAAGAGGAGCAATCGGAGTGCTAAGGAAATCATTGTTGTTGGTATTGGTGAAGTCACACAATTTAGTATTATCTTGAGCCATCATGACAAGCAAGCAATCTAACACACAAGCAAACAAAAAATGGGCAAAAAGAGGCAAATAGAGAAAGAGAGGGAGGATGGAGAGAGAGAGAGGGCGAATAAAACGACAAGGGTGAAGTGGGGGAGAGGAAAATGAGAGGCAAATGGCAAATAATGTAATGCGGGAGATAAGGGTTTGTGATGGGTACTTGGTATGTCTTGACTTGCAACGACGCCACAAGTGACTCGTTGTCGGGAGTCAAATCTTGACTTGTCTTGCGCGAACCTCCCCGGCAACGGCGCCAGAAATCCTTCTTGCTACCTCTTGAGCACTTGCGTTGGTTTTCCCTTGAAGAGGAAAGGGTGATGCGGCAAAGTAGCATAAGTATTTCCCTCAGTTTTTGAGAACCAAGGTATCAATCCAGTAGGAGGCCGCGCACAAGTCCCTCGCACCTACACAAACAAATAAGTCCTTGCAACCACCGCATTAAGGGGTTGTCAATCCCTACACGGTCACTTACGAGAGTGAGATCTGATAGATATGATAGGATAATATTTTTGGTATTTTTATGATAAAGAGAAATAAAAGATGCAAAGCAAAATAAATGGCAAAGGAAATAACTAAGTATTGGAGGATTAATATGATGGAAGATAGACCCGGGGGCCATAGGTTTCACTAGTGGCTTCTCTCAAGAGCATAAGTATTTACGGTGGGTGAACAAATTACTGTTGAGCAATTGACAGAATTGAGCATAGTTATGAGAATATCTAGGTATGATCATGTATATAGGCATCACGTCCGAGACAAGTAGACCGACTCCTGCCTGCATCTACTACTATTACTCCACACATCGACCGCTATCCAGCATGCATCTAGAGTATTAAGTTCAAGAGAACAGAATAACGCTTTAAGCAAGATGACATGATGTAGAGGGATAAACTCATGCAATATGATGTAAACCCCATCTTGTTATCCTCGATGGCAACAATACAATACGTGCCTTGCTGCCCCTACTGTCACTGGGAAAGGACACCGCAAGATTGAACCCAAAGCTAAGCACTTCTCCCATTGCAAGAAAGATCAATCCAGTAGAAGAGAGAGAAGAAGCCATCTAGCTAATAACTATGGACACGTAGGTCTGAAGTAAACTACTCACACTTCATCGGAGAGGCTACGGTGTTGATGTAGAAGCCCTCCGTGATCGATGCCCCCTCCGGCGGAGCTCCGGAAAAGGCCCCAAGATGGGATCTCGTGGATACAGAAAGTTACAGCGGTGGAATTAGGGTTTTGGCTCCGTATCTGGTAGTTTGGGGGTACTTAGGTATATATAGGAGGAAGGAGTACGTCGGTGGAGCAACAGGGGGCCCATGAGGGTGGAGGGCGCGCCTTGGGGGGGGGGGGGTAGGCGCGCCCCCTACCTCGTGCCTTCCTCGTTGATTGCTTGACGTAGGGTCCAAGTCCTCTGGATCATGTTCGTTCCGAAAATCACGTTCCCGAAGGTTTCATTCCGTTTGGACTCCGTTTGATATTCTTTTTCTGCGAAACCCTAAAATAGGCAAAAAACAGCAATTCTGGGCTGGGCCTCCGGTTAATAGGTTAGTCCCAAAAATAATATAAAAGTGTATAATAAAGCCCAATAATATCCAAAACAGAATATAATATAGCATGGAACAATAAAAAATTATAGATACGTTGGAGACGTATCAGGCTGCCGGTAGTTGTTGCGCACAACTTTTATGGATAGGGCAAACTTTAAAGGATTACGATGTCATTTGTGACAAAGTGCCTCTTTGGTGTGACAATGAAAGCGCAATCAAGATTTCTCTCAACCCGGTGCAACACTTCAAGATGAAGCATATTGAGATCCGGTATCACTTCATCCGGGATCATATTACGCGAGGGGATATCGAGCTCAACTTTGTCAACAGTCTTGATAACCTTGCAGATATCTTCACGTAGCCCTTGGATGAAGCAAGATTTCACGAGTTGAGGCATGAGTTAAATATCATTTATTCGAGTAATGTTGCATGAACCCGTGCACACCCCACCATACTCAACTTGTTATCTTGTTTAGGTGTAGGCATGGACATAGGGGGAGTGTTGTTCTCTCAATGAACTCTCCCTCCCCCATTATGCATAAATTAATCAACTCTTTCACATTAGCCATTTTTGTGGTACTTGTGCTTCAAAGACGAGTTTTGGTCGTGGGCCCAAGGATAATTCTTCGCGGTGCCATACCAATTGACTCAAACATAGGTGTCTCCGGCCACCGCCCTCTCCTTGGAGAGGTTGTGTCTCATGGTTGGTCCTTGTTGTCTCTTGCCTTTCTTTCTTCGTGCTGAGCGTGTTCTTGCGGTGTATCGTTCGCTTGAAGTTTCCTTGCGAAGACCCTTTCTCTTTTGTTTGAAACTTGCATCTTCTTGAGCTCACGGTACTACCGCGGCCTACCACGGTACTACCGCTTGTGGAGCGCATGGTACTTCCGCACCCAGCGTGGCAGTAATTTTTTACTGCCGCCTGGGGGAGCAGTACTACCGCTTCGGTGCGGCACTTCCGCCCGAGCGGTACTACCGCGATGAGGTGCGGTACTACCGCGCTGCCGAGGGCGCATGGGGGTTAAGACCCGGGCAGGGGGAGTTCCAACTCCCCCATACCCATTCATTTGTTTCTCTCCCCGTCGCCTCTCTCTCTCTCCTGCTCAAGAACAGCGCCAGAGACCCTCGCTGGATCTCCGTCGCTCTCCTCGGATTCCGACCAGTGGGATCGTTCCCCACCACTTCCTCTTGCCATGGATCAAGGTCTCTCCCCAAATCCCTCTCTCTTTTGTTCATGCTTTCGCTTCTAGGCTTTGGGGGAGATGCATGTTGTTCTTGAGATTTTAGGCCAAATCTTTGCATGAGTAGGATGTAGGAGAGTAGTGATGCGTAGAAAGTGTACTTGATATGTTGTCTCGTGGTAGATTTGATCAACCGTAGTACCGCCTCGTTGTTGCGGTTGTTCTCAGATTCATTCGTTCGGATCTGATGTCGTGCGGTACTACCGCATAACAGGTGCGGTACTACCGCTCCTCGGGCGTGGTACTACCGCGCGGGCCGCGGTACTAAAGTTCTACTGCCACTCCGAGCCCCGGTACTACCGCGCCACCGCGCGGTACTACCGCGACTAGGAGCGGCACTAAAATTTTAGTACCGTGCGAACAGGCGGTACTACCGCTGCTGTCAAATTTTCTTCATGGCAATTACCATATGCACTTTCTACTAGTTTCTTGTGTTTTGCTGTGGTCTTTGTTTTGACCCGTCTCGCTTCTCGTGTGTGTTTGTGTTTTGTGTGTGTCTTAGCTGGTGGCTCCGCTGTCCCTGCTCGTCGTTCCAATCCAAGCCGTGACACGGGTTCCAAACGTCTACGCAACCAAGAGGATGTTCAGAGGGCTCCAATGCCCCCAAGCGCAATGTCAAGACCACTGCTAGCAAGTTCAAGAAACCATCAAAGGACATGGATGAGATACCTCTTGCTGAGTTTGTTTTTCGAAGGAAGATCAACCCTTATGCGGATCCTCGTGGAAACTTCGGAGGGAATGAACTGTTCTGGACCAAGCAGCAGAATCTCATTTACTTGGATGTGACCAAGGCCAAGCAGAATCTGTATGTGGATGTGCACTGGATCGACATGCATCACATGAGGGATGATAAGCATCGTGACTACTTTGGTGAGGCCTTGGATCTCGTGGAGCAGTTTGCCATTGAGGATGTGATCTATTTCCACCTGGACTATGGCCCCGAGCTGGTGGCCCAGTTCTTTGCTTCGGTCCACTTCCATTCTGGGGAGGATCGGAGGATGACCTGGATGACCAATGGACGTCAGTTGACTGCTACTTGGAAGGATTTCATGGATTTGCTCAGAGTGCCTGATGAGGGGCTCCAGATGCCTGTTGGTGTTCGCTCTCATGCCAACGCCGAGTCAGCTAACAAGGACAAGCTTCTGCCATTCTATGTTGAGAAGAAACTGGCCAGTGGCAAGTCGACATGGGTGCTCAACTCGTTCCTTGACATCATGCACCGGATCTTCAGCCACTCCCTCTTTCCTTGAATTGGGGACAAGGACAAGGTGCATGCCTTTCTTGTGGACATGTTGCTCATTTGTGAGGAGGCACACGTTTCTCAGACTCAACCACTTGATGTCTCACATATCATGTGGTGCGAGCTTTGGTTCGTGGTGTTCACCCACAAGGTACCCATCTATGGTCCATATCTGTTCCTCCTGATATCGAAGACCCGGGAGAAGCTCTATCCCACTGAGGAGTTTTTGGCCCCTGACTGGATCCGTCATGACCCCATCATACTCCGCATCAAGCCCTAGTGGGCTAACACTACTACTCATGCCGAGGCTGAGGCTGCTAAGAGGGCTGCTAATGAGGAGGAGATTGAGGAGGAGAATGTAGCTGAGGATAGCTCTGCTAGATATGCACCTCCCTCCACTGAGCCCTCATGGGCGAAGAAGCTGAAGGCCAAGATGAAGGCCTTGTTCTGCATGCAGGCCAAGGGGCAGTACCGGACTCACGTTGCCTCCAAGGAGAGTCGCCGCCGCGACAAGAAGATCATGAGGGTTTTTGGAGAGCATGTTTCTGGCGGCTCCGAGGAGCACATCACTCCAGAGGCCGAATGGATGGCAAAACAAGGCTACAAGTGGATTGATTCTGAGGAGGAGCACATCCCCGCTGTCGAGTCCGACAAAGAGCGTGTGAGCGACTACTCCGCTTGAGCCACCACTTTGTGTTGTAGGTGTCCTCTCTGCCTTTTTGGCGTCTCGATGCCAAAGGGGGAGAGAGTGTAGGGATTTGCCGTGTCGTGTCGTGTTTGCTTCCACTACAAAATAATACACTTCCGTGATGATACGTGTTTGTCACAGTAGGTCGCGTTTTCTGTCATGCATGTACATCCATGACAAATTTATGACAGAATCAAGATAGTCATACATGTGCTGTCGTAGAAGTGTTCCATGACATTGCCAAAATTATCATCACGGAAGTGTCCACTTCCATGACGATAAATCGCGTGTCACAGAAGTGCTTTCGTCAAGGGTGATCGACACGTGGCATCCACCGTAATGGAACTCCGTTAAGCTATCGGGTCGGATTTTGGATCCGATAACTCGTTAACAGCGACGACCAATGCCGATTTTCCACGTGTAAAATTCTCATTGGCTGACGGATCCACGCGTCAGCTCCGCGTGGGCACAGGTGTCACACATCCAACGGTCGAGATGGGCCTATGATATGTTGACACGCGGCCCAAAAGTGGCCCATAAAGATTAAATGGGCCGGCCCAACCGAAGGCCCATAAGATTTAGCGGACCATAATGGGCCGGCCCAGCTAAAGGCCCACAAAATTTAGCGGACCATAATGGGCCGGTCCAGCTAAAGGCCCACACGATTTTGCAGACCATAATGGGCCGGCCTAGCTGAAGGCCCACAAGATTTTGCGGACCACAATGGGCCGGCCCAGCTAATGGCCCACAAGATTCTGCTGACCATAATGGGCCAGCCCAGCTAAAGGCCCAACATTCTCTGTCAAATCGGCCCGTCAACGGCCCGTCCTAAACTTGTCATCAACGCGGCCCATGGTCACTTCTGGCCTGTTAATAGTCCGCTAAGTAATTGGGCCGAATTACAGCCCGGTGTATTTCCGGCCTGTTAAAGGTCCGGCTTCATTTGGGCCCATTTACAGGCCATCAAAACTTTCGACCCATAAACGATCGTGAAGGATTTGGGTCATATTCGGCCATGTCTGACATTCGGCCTGTTAGAGGCCCATTATAGCTTTGGGCCACTTTCGGCCTGTTTTCATTTTCGGCATGTTAACGCCGGACGTAAACCATGGGCCATATGTGGCCCAACGTCATATCGGGCCCATTAACGACCCATATAAAAATGACGATAATCTAGCCCAACCAAAGTTCCGGCCTCTTAAAGGCCCGTGTATTAGGTCGACGCATTTACGGCCCGTCCGAATTTTGGTCTGTTAAAGTCCAGTGGGTTATTTGGCACAATCAGGGCCCAATCTCACTTTCGGTCTATTAAAGGCCCATGTATTTTATGGGCTCGAGATATTTACACCTGTAAATGGCCTATTTTTACTGAGGGCCCAAATTATGTTTACGCCTGTTAAAGGCCCACTATGGGCACAGGCCTACCAGAAAAATATGAAAGCTTATGCTGATTTAGGCCCAGATATTTTTAGTGGGCTACATGCCAATTTCGGCCCATAATCGTTTTTAGCCCAATTGGAATGGGCCCGACGAATGTTGGCATGTTGGGCTCCTATGAAGGTTTCGGACGAATACATTACTAAGATAAACCTACACTATACAAAAATAGCATCGTAATTACTACAGCCTGAGGCAGCATCATAAATGTTGTATCACAACAAAATAAATTCCAACCATACAACAAAAGGCCTGTTGGCATAAAGTTTACAGTCCTTCCAGATAAAAGCACCATCAGATGTATAGAAGCACATATCATTTGACCTGAGTGCTAATTTTTCAGGCTGTAGAATCTGATGGAGCAACACGATCTCCACCTTTTTTCCGCCATTGCTCTTGAACAACGAAGCGAATGTCTGATAGTCTGGTTTCAAAACCATTCATATCTTGACGACATTTCTCAACCACTATTCTTGTTTCTGAAACAACGTCCATGAGGGATTGGACTTGTGTCTGGAGCACAGATATATCACTCTGTCTAGCAGGAAGATTTTGTTCAGTAGGCGATTTGGACGAGGTTACCTTGACAACCAACCCAGAATTACGCAGGAAGGTGCTTTTTGCACTGTTAGTGGAGAGATACTGACGCACTACAGCAAGAGGTGACATTGTGCCTGTAGTAGCTGTTGGGGAACGTAGTAATTTCAAAAAAATTCCTACGCACACGCAAGATCATGGTGATGCATAGCAACGAGAGGGGAGAGTGTGATCTACATACCCTTGTAGACCGACAGTGGAAGCGTTAGCACAACGCGGTTGATGTAGTCGTACGTCTTCACGGCCCGACCGATCAAGCACCGAAACTACGGCACCTCTGAGTTTTAGCACACGTTCAGCTCGATGATGATCCCCGGACTCCGATCCAGCAAAGTGTCAGGGAAGAGTTCCGTCAGCACGATGGCGTGGTGACGATCTTGATGTTCTACTGTCGCAGGGCTTCGCCTAAGCACCGCTACAATATTATCGAGGAGTATGGTGGAAGGGGGCACCGCATACGGCTAAGAAAACGATCACAAGGATCAACTTGTGTGTCTATGGGGTGCCCCCTACCCCCGTATATAAAGGAGCAAGGGGGAGGAGGCCGGCCCTAGGAAGGGCGCGCCAGGGAGTAGGATTCCTACTCCTAGTTGGAGTAGGTTTCCTCCTTTCCTAGTCCAACTAGGAGAAGGGGGGAAAGGGGGGAAGAGGGGAAGGAAGGGAGAGAGGGGCCGCGCCCCAAACCCCTTGTCCAATTCGGACTGGGCTTGGGAGGGGCGCGCGCCACCTCCTCGTCATTTCCACTAAGGCCCATTAAGGCCCATTGCTTCTTCCTCGTATTCCCGTAACTCCCCGGTACCTCCGAAAATACCCGAATCACTCGAAACCTTTCCAATGTCCGAATATATTCGTCCAATATATCGATCTTTACGTCTCGACCAGTTTGAGACTCCTCGTCATGTCCCCGATCTCATCCGGGACTCTGAACTCCTTCGGTACATCAAAACTCATAAACTCATAATATAACTGTCATCGAAACCTTAAGCGTGCGGACCCTACGGGTTCGAGAACAATGTAGACATGACCGAGACACGTCTCCGGTCAATAACCAATAGCGGAACCTGGATGCTCATATTGGCTCCCACATATTCTACGAAGATCTTTATCGGTCAAACCGCATAACAACATACGTTGTTCCCTTTGTCATCGGTATGTTACTTGCCCGAGATTCGATCGTCGGTATCTCAATACCTAGTTCAATCTCATTACCGGCAAGTCTCTTTACTCGTTTCGTAATACATCATCCCGCAACTAACTCATTAGTTGCAATGCTTGCAAGGCTTATAGTGATGGGCCCAGAGATACCTCTCCGACAATCGGAGTGACAAATCCTAATCTCGAAATACGCCAACCCAACAAGTACCTTTGGAGACACCTGTAGAGCTCCTTTATAATCACCCAGTTACGTTGTGACATTTGGTAGCACACAAAGTGTTCCTTCGGTAAACGGGAGTTGCATAATCTCATAGTCATAGGAACATGTATAAGTCATGAAGAAAGCAATAGCAACATACTAAACGATCGAGTGCTAAGCTAACGGAATGGGTCAAGTCAATCACATCATTCTCCTAATGATGTGATCCCATTAATCAAATAACAACTCTTTGTCTATGGTTAGGAAACATAACCATCTTTGATTAACGAGCTAGTCAAGTAGAGGCATACTAGTGACACTCTATTTGTCTATGTATTCACACATGTATTATGTTTCCGGTTAATACAATTCTAGCATGAATAATAAACATTTGTCATGAAATAAGGAAATAAATAATAACTTTATTATTGCCTCTAGGGCATATTTCCTTCAGTCTCCCACTTGCACTAGAGTCAATAATCTAGTTCACATCGCCATGTGATCTAACATCAATAGTTCACATATTTATGTGGTTAACACCCATAGTTCACATCGATATGTGACCAACACCCAAAGGGTTTACTAGAGTCAGTAATCTAGTTCACATCGCTATGTGATTAACACCCAAAGAGTACTAAGGTGTGATCATGTTTTGCCTGTGAGAGAAGTTTAGTCAACGGGTCTGCCATATTCAGATCCGTAAGTATTTTGCAATTTTCTATGTCTACAATGCTCTGCATGGAGCTACTTTAGCTAATTGCTCCCACTTTCAATATGTATCCAGATGAAGACTAAGAGTCATCCGGATCAGTGCCAAAACTTGTATCGACGTAACCCTTTTACGACGAACCTTTTGTCACCTCCATAATTGAGAAACATATCCTTATTCCACTAAGGATAATTTTGACCGCTGTCCAGTGATCTACTCCTAGATCACTATTGTACTCCCTTGCCAAAATTAGTGTAGGGTATACAATAGGTTTGGTACACAGCATGGCATACTTTATAGAACCTATGGCCAAGGCATAGGGAATGACTTTCATTCTCATTCTATTTTCTGCCGTGGTTGGGCTTTGAGTCTTACTCAACTTCACACCTTGTAACACAGGCAAGAATTCTTTATTTGATTGTTCCATTTTGAACTACTTCAAAATCTTGTCAAGGTATGTACTCATTGAAAAAAACTTATCAAGCGTCTTGATCTATCTCTATAGATCTTGATGCTTAATATGTAAGAAGCTTCGCCGAGGTCTTTCTTTGAAAAAATTCTTTCAAACACTCCTTTATGCTTTGCAGAATAATTCTACATTATTTCCGATCAATAATATGTCATTCACATATACTTGTCAGAAATGCTATAGTGCTCCCACTCACTTTCTTGTAAATACAGGCTTCACTGCAAGTCTGTATAAAACTATATGCTTTGATCAACTTATCAAAGCGTATATTCCAACTCCAAGATGCTTGCACCAGTCCATAGATGGATCGCTGGAGCTTGCATATTTTGTTAACACTTTTAGGATTGACAAAACCTTCTGGTTGCATCATATACAACTCTTCTTTAAGAAATCCATTAAGGAATGCAGCTTTGTTTATCCATTTGCCAGATTTCATAAAATGCGGCAATTGCTAACATGATTCGGACAGACTTAAGAATAGATACGAGTGAGAAACTCTCATTGTAGTCAACATCTTGAACTTGTCGAAAACCTTTTTGCGACAATTCTAGCTTTGTAGATAGTAACACTACTATCAGCGTCCGTCTTCCTCTTGAAGATCCATTTATTTTCTATGGCTTGCCGATCATTGGGCAAATCCATCAAAGTCCATACTTTGTTCTCATACATGGATCATATCTCAGATTTCATGGCCTCAAACCATTTCGCGGAATCTGGGCTCATCATCGCTTCCTCATAGTTCGCAAGTTCGTCATGGTCTAGTAACATGACTTCCAGAACAGGATTACCGTACCACTCTGGTGCGGATCTCACTCTGGTTAACCTACGAGATTCGGTAGTAACTTGATCTGAAGTTACATGATCATCATCATTAGCTTCCTCACTAATTGGTGTAGTAGTCACAGGAACAGATTTCTGTGATGAACTACTTTCCAATAAGGGAGAAGGTACAATTACCTTATCAAGTTCTACTTTCCTCCCACTCACTTCTTTCAAGAGAAACTCCTTCTCTAGAAAGGATCCATTCTTAGCAACGAATGTCTTGCCTTCGGATCTGTGATAGAAGGTGTACCCAACAGTCTCCTTTTGGTATCCTATGAAGACATATTTCTCCGATTTGGGTTTGAGCTTATCAGGATGAAACTTTTTCATATAAGCATCACAATCCAAACTTTAAGAAATGACAACTTTGGTTTCTTGCCAAACCACAGTTCAGATTGTGTCGTCTCAATGGACTTAGATGGTGCCCCTTTTTAACGTGAATGCAGCTGTCTCTAATGCATGATCCCAAAACGATATTGGTAAATCGGTAAGAAACATCATAGATTGTACTATATCCAATAAAGTACGGTTATGACGTTCGGACACACCATTACACTGTGGTATTCCAGGTGGCGTGAGTAGTGAAACTATTTCACATTGTTTTTAACTGAAAGCCAAACTCGTAACTCAAATATTTTACTTCTACGATCATATCATAGAAACTTTTATTTTTGTTATGATGATTCTCCACTTCACTCTGAAATTCTTTGAACTTTTCAAATGTTTCAGACTTGTGTTTCATCAAGTAGATATACTCATATCTGCTCAAATCATCTGTGAAGGTCAGAAAATAATGATACTTGTCGCGAGCTTTAATATTCATCGGACCACATACATCAGTATGTATGATTTCCAACAAATCTGTTTGCTCGCACCATTGTTCCGGAGAACAGAGTCTTTAGTCATCTTGCCCATAAGGCATGGTTCGCAAGCACCAAGTGATTCATAATCAAATGATTCCAAAATCCCATCAGCATGGAGTTTCTTCATGCGCTTTACACCAATATGACCTAAACGGCAGTGCCACAAATAAGTTGCACTATCATTATTAACTTTGCATCTTTTGGTTTCAATATTATGAATATGTGTATCACTACGATCGAGATCCAATGAACCATTTTCATTGGGTGTGTATCCATATAAGGTTTTATTCATGTAAACAGAACAACAATTATTCTCTAACTTAAATGAATAACCGTATTGCAATAAACATGATCAAATCATATTCATGCTTAACGCAAACACCAAATAACACTTATTTAGGTTCAACACTAATCCCGAAAGTATAGGGAGTGTGCGATGATGATCATATCAATCTTGGAACTACTTCCAACACACATCGTCACTTCACCCTTAACTAGTTTCTGTTCATTCTGCAACTCCCGGTTCGAGTTACTACTCTTAGCAACTGAACCAGTATCAAATACCGAGGGGTTGCTACGAACACTAGTAAAATACACATTAATAATCTGTATATCAAATATACCTTTGTTCACTTTGCCATCCTTCTTATCCGCCAAATACTTGGGGCAGTTCCGCTTCCAGTGACCAGTCCCTTTGTAGTAGAAGCACTTAGTCTCAGGCTTAGGACCAGACTTGGGCTTCTTCACTTGAGCAGCAACTTGCTTGCCATTCTTCTTGAAGTTCCCCTTCTTCCCTTTGCCCTTTTATTGAAACTAGTGGTCTTGTCTACCATCAACACTTGATGCTCTTTCTTGATTTCTACCTTCATCAATTTCATCATCATGAAAAGCTCGGGAGTCGTTTTCGTTATCCCTTGCATACTATAGTTCATCATGAAGTTCTACTAACTTGGTGATGGTGACTAGAGAATTCTGTCAATCACTATCTTATCTGGAAGATTAACTCCCACTTGATTCAAGCGATTGTAGTACCCAGACAATCTGAGCACATGCTCACTAGTTGAGCGATTCTCCTCCATCTTTTAGCTATAGAACTTGTTGGAGACTTCATATCTCTCAACTCGGGTATTTGCTTGAAATATTAACTTCAACTCCTCGAACATCTCATATGGTCCATGACATTCAAAATGTCTTTGAAGTCCCGATTCTAAGCCGTTAAGCATGGTGCACTAAACTATCAAGTAGTCATCATATTTAGCTAGCCAAACATTCATAACGTCTGCATCTGCTCCTGCAATAGGTCTGTCACCTAGTGGTGCATCAAGGACATAATTGTGCATCAAGGACATAATTCTTCTATGCAGCAATGAGGGTAAACCTCAGATCACGGATCCAATCCGCATCATTGCTACTAACATCTTTCAACACAATTTTCTCTAGGAACAATCAAAATAAACACAGGGAAGCAACAACGCGAGCTATTGATCTACAACATGATTTGCAAAATACTACTAGGACTAAGTTCATGATAAATTTAAGTTCAATTAATCATATTACTAAAGAACTCCCACTTAGATAGACATCCCTCTAATCCTCTAAGTGATCACGTGATCCAAATCAATTAAACCATGTCCGATCATCACGTGAGATGGAGTAGTTTCATTGGTGAACATCACTATGTTGATCATATCTACTATATGATTCATGCTCGACCTTTCGGTCTCCGTGTTCCGAGGCCATATCTGTATATGCTTGGCTCGTCAAGTATAACCTGAGTATTCTGTGTGTGCAACTGTTTTGCACCCGTTGTATTTGAACGTAGAGCCTATCACACCCGATCATCACGTGGTGTCTCAGCACGAAGAACTTTCGCAACGGTGCATACTCAGGGAGAACACTTCTTGATAATTAGTGAGAGATCATCTTAAAATGCTACCGTCAAACTAAGCAAAAATAAGATGTATAAAAGATAAACATCATATGCAATCAAAATATGTGACATGATATGGCCATCATCATCTTGCTTCTTTGATCTCCATCTCCAAAGTACTGTCATGATCTATATCGTCACCGGCATGACACCATGATCTCCATCATCTTGATCTATATCAATGTGTCGTCACGTGGTCGTCTCGCCAACAATTGCTCTTGCAACTATTGCTATCGCATAGCGATAAAGTAAAGCAATTATTGGACGCTTGCATCTTATGCAATAGAGAGACAACCATAAGGATTTTGCCAGTTGCTGATAACTTCAACAAAACATGATCATCTCATACAACAACTTATATCTCATCACGTCTTGACCATATCACATCACAACATGCCCTGCAAAAACAAGTTAGACGTCCTCTACTTTGTTGTTGCAAGTTTTACGTGGCTGCTACGGGCTTAGCAAGAATCGTTCTTACCTACGCATCAAAAACCACAACGATAGTTTGTCAAGTTGGTGCTGTTTTAACCTTCGCAAGTACCGGGCATAGCCACAGTCGGTTCAACTAAAGTTGGAGAAACTGACACCCGCCAGCCACCTGTGTGCAAAGCACGTCGGTAGAACCAGTCTCGCGTAAGCGTATGCGTAATGTCGGTCCGGGCGCTTCATCCAACAATACCGCCTAACCAAAGTGTGACATGCTGGTAAGCAGTATGACTTATATCGCCCACAACTCACTTGTGTTCTACTCGTGCATATTACATCAACGCATAAGACCTAGGCTCGGATGCCACTATTGGGGAACGTAGTAATTTCAAAAAAATTCCTACGCACACGCAAGATCATGGTGATGCATAGCAACAAGAGGGGAGAGTGTGATCTACATACCCTTGTAGACCGACAGCGGAAGCGTTAGCACAACGCGGTTGATGTAGTCGTACGTCTTCACGGCCCGACCGATCAAGCACCGAAACTACGGCACCTCCGAGTTTTAGCACACGTTCAGCTCGATGACGATCCTCGGACTCCGATCCAGCAAAGTGTCGGGGAAGAGTTCCGTCAGCACGACGGCGTGGTGACGATCTTGATGTTCTACCGTCGCAGGGCTTCGCCTAAGCACCGCTACAATATTATTGAGGAGTATGGTGGAAGGGGGCACCGCATACGGCTAAGAAAACGATCACGAGGATCAACTTGTGTGTCTATGGGGTGCCCCCTGCCCCCGTATATAAAGGAGCAAGGGGGAGGAGGCCGGCCCTAGGAGGGGCGCGCCAGGGAGTAGGATTCCTACTCCTAGTTGGAGTAGGTTTCCTCCTTTCCTAGTCCAACTAGGAGAAGGGGGGAAAGGGGGGAAGAGGGGAAGGAAGGGAGAGAGGGGCCGCGCCCCAAACCCCTTGTCCAATTCGGACTGGGCTTGGGAGGGGCGCGCGCCACCTCCTCGTCCTTTCCACTAAGGCCCATTAAGGCCCATTGCTTCTTCCTCGTATTCCCGTAACTCCCGGTACCTCCGAAAATACCCGAATCACTCGGAACCTTTCCGATGTCCGAATATATTCGTCCAATATATCGATCTTTACGTCTCAACCATTTCGAGACTCCTCATCATGTCCCCGATCTCATCCAGGACTCCGAACTCCTTCGGTACATCAAAACTCATAAACTCATAATATAACTGTCATCGAAACCTTAAGCGTGCGGACCCTACGGATTCGAGAACAATGTAGACATGACCGAGAGACGTCTCCGGTCAATAACCAATAGCGGAACCTGGATGCTCATATTGGCTCCCACATATTCTACGAAGATCTTTATCGGTCAGACCGCATAACAACATACGTTGTTCCCTTTGTCATCGGTATGTTACTTGCCCGAGATTCGATCGTCGGTATCTCAATACCTAGTTCAATATCGTTACCAGCAAGTCTCTTTACTCGTTTCGTAATACATAATCTCGCAACTAACTCATTAGTTGCAATGCTTGCAAGGCTTATGTGATGTGCATTACCGAGAGGGCCCAGAGATACCTCTCCGACAATCGGAGTGACAAATCCTAATCTCGAAATATGCCAACCCAACATGTACCTTTGGAGACACCTGTAGAGCTCCTTTATAATCACCCAGTTACGTTGTGACATTTGGTAGCACACAAAGTGTTCCTCCGGTAAACGGGAGTTGCATAATCTCATAGTCATAGGAACATGTATAAGTCATGAAGAAAGCAATAGCAACATACTAAACGATCGAGTGCTAAGCTAACAGAATGGGTCAAGTCAATCACATCATTCTCCTAATGATGTGATCCCGTTAATCAAATAACAACTCTTTGTCTATGGTTAGGAAACATAACCATCTTTGATTAACGAGCTAGTCAAGTAGAGGCATACTAGTGACACTCTGTTTGTCTATGTATTCACACATGTATTATGTTTCCGGTTAATACAATTCTAGCATGAATAATAAACATTTATCATGAAATAAGGAAATAAATAATAACTTTATTATTGCCTCTAGGGCATATTTCCTTCAGTAGCCTCGTCACCTTCAGGTGGTTGTGGCTGTTCAATTATTTGTTCCATAGCTTCCTGAAAGTTTGAACTTGTAGATTAGTGTATCGGATAAGTTACTAATGAGACAAAAACAAACAAAGTAGGTTAAACGTTTATACATAACTTATTTTGGTGAACTACTGTAATACATTAGCATGTATTGTAGTGCCAACTACATAATAAAATCACTTTCGGAACATATGTCCATGTAGCATGCCGACTGTATTGTCTATTTCCTCACATTCGTTGACATCTAAGGATAAAGAGACATGGTTTAAAGTAGGATGAACATAGTATGACATCATTCATATCATGGGCAAACAGATATAAAACAAACAGGCTATTTTATCATTGTGTGCGCACGTGAACATAACAACTAGATTACAGATCAAGACCAAAAGAATATCCTTCATCTCTTTTAAACCATGTAAGGTGAAATGATACGTTAAGACAACTGTGAATAAAAGTGAACAGAGTAACTGACATTGGCTGCAAACCAAGTAGTTAAATAAACACATCATAGTACCAATCAGTTCAAGGCAGGAGGAGTAAGGACTTACAACAGCGGCTTGAACTGGTGTGCTCATGCCCTTCATCTTGCTAGTGTGGCAATCCTTGAAGATTTGCACTGCATTCGGTTCAGGTTCTTTTTGGTCTGCACGGGATTTCCTCTGTATTTGGAAGAAGTCAATATAGATACGATAATATGGCACAAAAAAGAAGGAAGTAGCAGCTATTTACAAGAGCCTTGCAGTGTGCAATATAGCTACGAAATCCTGTGGTCTGTTGGAATTTCACTTTAGAACGGTTGGTTTTGTTCTTCAAACAGTTAGCCTAGAAGAAGATACACTTGTAAGGCACATACATAAATACAAGTTCAATATGTGGTCTGATCAAATACATATAGCCTACCTGATACTTTGGATCAGACCAGTGTTTAACCAGGGTTGTCCAGTCTTCATCTGTAATATATTCCAATGGAGATGTTTGGGCGATTTCATTGTTAGCCTTTCCTTCAAAGTGAGATTTTCTAAGGTGGTACCGATACTGTCGCAGAGCAGACTGAAAAACATGAGTGCATGCTTGTCTAGTTGCATCATCTTTCAGATCCAACTTGAACCTCATCTGTTGAAAAACGAATGTGAGTCTTATTAGGAGGAAGCTAGAAAGTATGGGACAGAGCAAGACAATATTACTAATTGCGATGAATAACATTACTTACGGATAAATGGTCAAGGAAGGTGTTAAATTGGGTATTGTCTTTCTCATTCCTGTACTGGATCCACGTTGGGAGGATACGTGCATGACACCTAACGGCAACAGCTGCCTCTGATACTAACTTGGCTCACTCTGTAGCATCACATGGCCTTTTTAAACCTGCCTCAAAATGGATCTCCATTCTCCCTCCTTTAGATTTTGTTAATCTGTCAAGCATTATCCCTGATGTCTGTTTCCGCTTGCGCCGTGGTGCTAGTTCAACAACGAATATGGAAAGTGTTAGTGTACATCAAACTGTGAGAGTACATATAAAGGAGCATGCAACTGCAACTTGACTCGGTCAGGTACCATCTTGGTGTTGATGCTCATGAGGTTCATCTGATCTTGCCAAGTCCTATTGTGTCAGCAGTGCTTCGGAAGTAGTGTTAGGTGTGAAGGCAGCTTGGGAACTGGCCAGTTCCGGAGCAATCGAACGAGTAACTGGTTGAGATGCTGGTACAGTTGAAGCGGATGCTACAGCTGGTGGAGCAGGTGATACTGTGTTTGTAGATTTAGCCGGTGGACTTGGACCTTCTACTGCACTATAAGTACCAGCAGAATCTCGATGGCAGAACCTTTTCCGTTTCACTCTACGAGTAACAGCACTCCCTACTATATTATTTTCCTTGCTCTTTTTTGACTTTGCCATGTCAAGCTATACCCACGACACAAAAGAATAAAATCACTCTTCAGAACTCATTGATGCATGATACAGACAACCAATACTTTGATGTAAGACAACCATATAAGGATGGAATATGTAAGAAAAACAGGATGGCATGACATATTCACAGCTACGATGTGCAAACTAAGCAGAAGGATTTTCAAGAAAATAGAACTAATGCAAGCTAGACACCATATGAAAGATGCAACCAATATTACTCTGCCAAGTTAAAAGTGTCTTGTCATAAGTGGCAATTCGAAAAATTAGAAGCAGTACAACGTAGAAATCAATGCAAGATGCAACCACTATCAAATTGCCATGTTAAAAGTGTCCAATCATGAGTGACTGATGCGGGATACACAACAGCAGTACTTTGATGTAAGAACATGGTATGATAGATAGATGCAGTGTATTCTAGACACAGAAAGCCATGTCATATGCACATGTATAATGTATAAACTCAGCAGGTGCAATTTAATCAAAATAGAAGAAATACAGGCTAGACAACATATGCAACATGAAACCAATTATCACACTGTCAACTTAGAGCAAGCACCTGCGATGGTGGAGTACGGGAGATGAACTCATCATGTAGACTTGGGACTTCAACTTCATTAGCAGTGGCAGTGGCAAATCTAGAGAGTCTCTGTTTGCGTCGATGCGGAGGACCACCAACATCCCCTAACTTACTCTTTTCCTTCCTATTTTCTGATATTTCCTTATGAAGTCAAAACCACAAGAAGATGAATAAAATTAGCTCTGCATAACTGGTTGATGCATGATACAGACGAACACTACTTTGATGTAAGGCAAGCGCAGGATAGGAGGATGGAATATATACAAAAAAGACAGCGTTTCATATTCACACGTACGATAGGAGGATGGAATATGTATGAAAAAACAGTAAGCGGAAGGCATTTCAACAAAATTAGAAGAAATGAAAGCTAGGCACCATATGAACATGCAACCAATATCACTCTATCAGATAAAAAGTGTCTCGTCGTAAGTGCCATTTCAAGAAATTAGAAGCAGTACAAGCTAGAAGACAATGCAAGATGCAACCTACATCACAGTCCCAAGTTAAATGTGTCTTATGGGTAAGTGATCGTTGCAGGTATAAGTTGTAAGCTACGCAGATGCAATTCAACATAATCAGAAGCAATACAAACTAGACATCATACGGAAAACGCAACCACGTATAACAGTTCCAAGTAAGAGCAAGCACCTGTGATGGTGAAGTAGGGGAGATGTGCTCATCATGTACACATATGTTCTAGAAACAGTAACACATGTCATATTCACAGGAATTATG
The DNA here is from genome assembly GCF_056163025.1 of Triticum urartu. Classification (NCBI taxonomy): domain Eukaryota; kingdom Viridiplantae; phylum Streptophyta; class Magnoliopsida; order Poales; family Poaceae; genus Triticum; species Triticum urartu. Next base: position 576,648,948 of record NC_141879.1, read on the forward strand.
TGTAAAGTGAGCAGATGCAATTTAATTTAGAAGCAATACAAGCTAGACATCATACACAACATGCAGCCACATATAATAGTGTCAAGTTAGAGCAAGCACCTGTGATGGTGGAGTAGGGGAGATGTGCTCATCATCTACACAGCTACGTTGACTATCCAGCCTTGTGTTGTCTTGCAAATCTTGTTGGGAGGATGGCAGAGTAGAATCTGTAGAGACCCCCTGTTTGAGTTGCTCCGAAGGACCACCATCATCCACTGCTGGACTAATTTCCTTTAGCTGTAATGATTTTCATTGTGAAGTCAACCCGATAAGAAAAAGGAATAAATTTCGCTCTTCAGAACTCATTCATGCATGATACTGACGAACACTACTCAGATGAAAGGCAAACACATGATGCGAGGATGGAATATGTATGAAAAATAGGATGGTGTGACATATTCACACCTATGATGTGGTAACTAAGCAGAAGGCATTTCAATAAATTAGAAGCACTGCAAGCTAGACACCATATGAAAGATGCAACCAATATCACTCTGCCAAGTTCAAACTATATGACCTTTCAACAAATTAGAAGCAGTACATGCTAGAAATCATATGCAAGACACAACCAATATCACAGTGGCGACTTAAAGGTGCCTTATCATAAGATATAGTATGTACCAAAAATAGGAAAGCGTGTCATATTCACATGTATCATGTGTAAACTAAGCAGATGCAGTTTACACTAATTAGGAGCAATACGAGCTAGACACCATATGCAACATGCAACCAGATATCACACTGCCAAGTTAGAGCAAGCACCTTGGATGGTGGAGTAGGGGAGCGGAGACTTGGACCTTGTAATGCACTACCAGTACAAGGAGAATCGGTACAGATGCTCCGTTTACGTTGCTGCAGAGGACCACCATCATCGCCTTCCTTACTCTTTTCCTTCCTCTTTCTTGATTTTGCCTTGTCAAGTCAAACCCACAAGAAAAAGGAATAAAATTTGCTCTTCAGAACTCATTGATGCATGATACTGACGAACACTACTTTCATGTAAGACGAACACTACATATCACACTGCCAAGTAAGAGCAAGCACCTGCGATGGTGGTGTGGGGGAATTGCGGCGATCAACTAGAGAGCTACGTTGACTATCTTCATTTAGCCTTGCTGTTTCTTGAGAATCATGTGGGGACGATGACACTGCACTCTTTAAACGAGTATGGCGTCTCATAGAAACCCACCCGGGTGACTGTCTCATCATAAGTGATTGACGAGGGATACAAAAGAGCATTGGTTTGATATACGAACATGGTTAATAGACATATGTAGTATGTATCAAAAACAGGAAGGCATGTCATTATGAAAGGTATAATGTGTAAAGTAAGCAGATGCAATTTAACCAAATTGGAAGCAATACAAGCTAGACACCATATGCAACATGCAACCACATTTGACAGCGCGAAGTTAAAACAAGCACCTGGGATGGTTGTGTGTGGCAATTGAGATCATCAACTGCAGAGCTATGTTTACTGTCTCCAACTGCTGACACTGCACCCGTTAGAGCGCTGGAACGCTTAGTGCTTATCTTCGAATTACACTGGAGCGACATCTGTCTTTTCTTTTCTGCATTCATCAATACTGCGTCAGAGTCTGAAATACCCATGCATAAAAAAACAATAGTGTGAGTATGGGTGAAGTGTGTGCACAATTAGTATAGTGTAAAGGTAGTAGATAGCAGGTCGGTGAGAAATAAATGACGGGAGACATATGATAGCTCTACAACATGCATGGCACACTAAATTACTACAGGATTCTATGAAAATAATAGTCGCATGAAAGCAAATAGGTCAGTCCATTTTTTCTGCACCGTCCGATGTAAAAAGAACGGGCAGATCGCCTTCATCTACCTCCAACGAGTCAGTGTTGACGATCTTCCTCGAAACGCCAGCGACCACCGGCCCAGTATTCCTCCCCTGCCTGCGCCCTCCCCTCGACCTCACCGCACCACCGTGCTTGGCACCACCCCCGGCCATCCATTCAAGCCCCGCCGACCTCCAGATCGGGCGCAAGCAGCTCCTGCGCCCCACACCCCTATGATAGACACCGATGCGCCGCTTCCCCGGGGAACAGGCAGACTAGGTGCTCCGCGCGCCTAAGCGGGTGCTGCTTCTTTTAATTGCGGTTCGATTGACCCTGAATTGAAATCCAGGCGGGCTACTGACCTCTAGCAAAGGTGAAATAGTAAAAAGGAGGAAACCTTGTGCATTTAGTATCACGAAGAAGATGCAGTAAGAAGCGCTCAACTAGTTTCTTTCGTGGGATGAATACGGTGTGAGCGGAGACGTAAGATTTGCACGAATAAGGGAAGAGGAGTACCTCTTTCTGCTGGCAGTGTTGTGTCCTCCTTCTGTTTTTCTGATGATCTTCTTGTTGTTCGCCGGAAACCGAAAGTTGTGGAGGACGGTGCAGCCTTGGACGAACCCATGGCCAAGTTGTTGAGTGTGGTGCGGTGGCCATCTGTCGGCGGCGGTGAAGCAAATCCGAGGCGGCGAAAGACGGCGTAGCGGGAACAGCTCCGGTGCGATGGACGGTTGCGACAGTGGAGCCGCAGCAGTGAGGCGCAGGACGGCATGGTCAGAGTGGTTCCGGTACGGCGCACGTCGGCGTCGGCGTCGTGGAGGCAGCTCTGCCTCGGCTTCAGTTGCTAAGTCCTTGAGGGTGCTGCGGTTGCTGTTGCGTTGGACGACGACGTCGGGGTACCGGCTCTGGCGTGATGGAGGAGGGCGGCGGTGGATTGGCCGCTATGGGGTGGAGGACGGAGGAGGCTGGGGTTTCGCGGCTGGTGGAGAGGGCGTTTTCACACCCACGGAGTATGAATGGGGAAACGGAGGGAGGGGGAACTAAGGGGGAACAATGTTTCGGTTTGAGACGCGCTTGTTTGAAATTTGGGGAAAGTTACAAACTTTCCCCCCATCTAAAATTTCGGACATATTGCGGGTTGGGGGTAGGACAGTCATGTCATGTGTCCCAAATGTGGGCGGGATAGATTTTGGCCGAGCGCATGGGTAGGCGCCCACGGCATATGAATGCTTCTCTGGCGTCTTGGTGAAGTTACAAACCTACCCCGGTTTAGACCTTTGGACATCGGGCCGATAGGCTACATGGGCCAGAGTCAGGACAGTAATTTCCTACCACCAAAACATTAGTCTCGCGCGGTTTCGGGTGACCAGAGGCCTATTTGGCGCTTCGTTCAATATTTGGGAGCAGAAGCATTAACGTTTTCGGTTCTCTTGAATTGAACTTTCAGGATTTGTCAAACTTCACAAATCTTTACTCTTGAAAATCCTAAAGCTACGATTATTTTGGAATGGAAGGGGTACATTTGAATATACATTGTACATGAGTATATATTAAAAAATATGCAACTTACCTCAGTTCATGCATGGTTCCAGATATAATCTCCTTGGTTGCAAAAAAAAAGTTAGATATGCGTATGAATATATATAGCATGTTCAAACTCACAACAAAGATTGATGCCCCCTTTTACATCTGATTTACAAATGCCATTATCTCGGGTTCAAATAGATGAATGCACTTCCTATGAATTTGAATCTTCGAAACCCCCTTTATGTTGAATTCGATATGTATTCTATTTCGTAGCTAGCAATTTGGAATGTATCTATGCAAGTGACAAATGTATAAAGTGCTTCACACTAACAACATGGAGTGCACTAATTAATGTTTATATATGAATTGCAAAAGCATCCATTACCTGTATTTCAAACCGCTCTCACTCTATGGATCGATGATATGAAATAAACACATGCACATGCTAGAATTCAATTGCAGTTGAAGAAAGAGCCTACTCCTGGTACTGTAAATTAGTGATAGGGGTGTGTACAAGTACACGGGAATACCAGACATTGTGTGTGTATACTATCGATGAACTAGCCCCCAAGCTTGTATAACATACTAAGGGCCTAGGGTTACAAATCATATATAGTCGGCTTATCACCAGTGGGGATAGAGTCCTCCGCGACTCTGGTAGCTTCGTGTTGCACGCCGAGTCCTCCACAGGGTCTTCCTATAACACGTCTTGGTCCAACCTATATGTGGCGCAGGATGGAACCGACCCATGAGTCTTCATGTTGACCCACCACAACTAGAAATGATGTACCCACCACACCACACACGCAATCGGCCACTAAGAAAATAAGCATATACAATAGTACAATGGTATCTAGCTCACGATGCGTCTCCATATTTTGTTGATGACACTGACGGACTTTGCATTTGATGCGTGCTCCGTATTTTGTTGACGACACTTACGGTCATTGTATTTGAAGCGAAAGCACGATATGGTCACTGGACTTCAGAATAAGCTCATCACGGTCACCACATACATTTTGTCGTGCTAACCAACATGTGGTTGGATGGTTAGAGGACAGTGGTTTCTCGAGCCCACCAAGGTTAAAGTCCCGGTGCTCGCATTTATCTTGTGTTAATTTCAATATTTTCCGGCGACGTACGTTCAGTGGGAGGAGACGTTCCACTTGACTACGAGGCACCTATGGTGACTTCGTAAAATCTCAAGATCATATATGCTGGCCCACTCTCTCGAAGGTGCTCATAGGGGTAGGGTTCGCGTGTGTGCGCTTATAGCGGTGAGTGCTTGCGCGTATATATGAGCCCTCGCGTCTGTACCGTGTTAAACAAATACATATCATGATTATACGGTCACTGGCTCACCCGTACAACTCCGTATTTTGTTGATGACACAATCAATTGACCAGTCAAACGTTCCACGCGGCGCAACTAGTGTTGCACCATCGGGGCGTGTAACCGTGGGGCCCACTTGTCAACCCGTATATGAAAGAAAGAAATGGTAGTTTGAGTCTGTACTGTGTTAATAAAATAGGAGTACATTTTAGGGTGATCATACGGTCACTGGCTCACCATACAGCCCCGTAATTTGTTGATAACACGATCAATTGACCAGTCAAATGGTCCACATTCAGCAGCGCACATTACCATAGGGCCCACCCGTCAGCGTGTATATGAAGGACAGAAATGGTAATAAATTAGTGGTCGGTGGGTATTCAAAGTCGTGAGACCTGTGGTTGGCAGTCACAGATGGTTGGGGGTGTTCATTGGGCGGTGGGGTGGGGATCCCCGGAGAAAAAGCTCGGCGGGGGGGCTAGAGGGATGGCCGATGCGGCAACGGACAGGTGGTGGGGAGTGGTTTCGGGGAGGGTGGGCCGGCCGTGGGCGGCGGGGGCTGGCGGTTCGGCCGGTGGTGGCTGACGGCTCAGGGGGGTGGAGTTTGATGATAAACTGGAGGCCCTTGATTTCATATCCAACGGCTGGAAAATCTAATGACCAGAGATGAAAAAGTCGGTCGACTGACGTGTAGCCTCACCCCGCACGTACACATGCACGCACGCAAGACACGCACGCATGTAGGCGTGCAACACTGACACGTACACATGCACTCAGAACACACGCATGTATGCACCCATGCATGCAACACTGAAACGTACCCTTGCACGCACGCAACACTCGCACGCCTGCATGCACACAGCACACGACGCAAGACACACGTTCAACATATACGTGCATGCACCCTTTGTTAAGGACATGGATTGTTATGGGTATTAATCAATCTTATCTGTGATAAGCAGAACATTGATGTTTGCAGCGGTCTTTATGAATCACAACGTATCGAACGGGCTATCAACATAGTAGGCTTATCTACATGAAAAAGATGACGTCACACTCAATGAACAATCATCGGTTTATGAAATGCCCGCTTCTGACCGCCCTGGCCCACCAAAGGTTCCTCTGCTGTGCGCTGCCTGCGTTGGGTCACTGACATGCATGCCATGCACCCAAAGAGCCCACATGTTAGTGGAAGAACGGCGCGGTGTCCTAGGTCAGAGTCGAGGGTGCCACTCGTGGCACGCCCAGATGAACACGCCTCCGTGCCGCATTCAAACGCCTCCATGAAACCCGCCTGTGTGGAAGCCGAGAAACCCACTCTGGACACACGTCCATTCATGACCGGGTCGGCATTAAACGCAACGCCGGCCGAGCTCCTCCTGTCCGCCATCTATTTAATCTCCTATTTAAACGAGGCCAAGCGTCGGCCAAGAATCGCACACCTCCGCCGCTCCCCTATCTCCTCCACCATTTTGTCCACTCTTACAATGGCTTACGAAGAGTAGTTATTCCGCATCCAAGCCGGCTGGGTAGCCTGCCGGATACAAGCTATGTAGCTCGTTGATCCACCTCCCTCCCCTCGCCTGCCGGAGCCAGTTGCCGCCCCAAGCCGGCGCGCGGTTCAGCAACTCACCGCTCCAGGCCAGTGCTACGTCTTGAGCTTGCGTTGGTTTTCCCCGAAGAGGAAGGGATGATGCAGCAGAGTAGCGTAAGTATTTCCCTCAGTTTTTGAGAACCAAGGTATCAATCCAGTAGGAGGCCACGCGCAAGTACCTTGTACCTACACAACACAAAGAGCTCAACGCAACCAACGCGATTAGGGGTTGTCAATCCCTTCACGGTCACTTACGGAAGTGAGATCCGATAGATAATATTTTTGGTATTTTTGATGTAAAGATGCAAAGTGAAAAGTAAAAGCCAAAGTAAAAACAAAACAAGATTAAAGTGATGGAGATTGATATGATGAGAATAGACCCGGGGGCCATAGGTTTCACTAGTGGCTTCTCTCGAGAGCATAAGTTTTCTACGGTGGGTGAACAAATTACTGTTGAGCAATTGACAGAATTGAGCATAGTTATGAGAATATCTAGGCATGATCATGTATATAGGCATCACGTCCGTGACAAGTAGATCGAAATGATTCTGCATCTACTACTATTACTCCACTCATCGACCGCTATCCAGCATGCATCTAGAGTATTAAGTTAAAAACAGAGTAACGCTTTAAGCAAGATGACATGATGTAGAGAGATAAATTCATGCAATATGAAATAAACCCCATCCTGTTATCCTCGATGGCAACGATACAATACGTGTCTTGCTGCCCCTTCTGTCACTGGGAAAGAACACCGCAAGATCGAACCCAAAGCTAAGCACTTCTTCCATGGCAAGAACTACCAATCTAGTTGGCCAAACCAAACGGATAATTCGAAGAGACTTGCAAAGATAACCAATCATACATAAAAGAATTAAGAGAAGCTTCAAATATTGTTCATAGATAGACTTGATCATAAACCCACAATTCATCGGTCTCAACAAACACACCGCAAAAGAGGAAGATTACATCGGATAGATCTCCACAAGAGAGGGGGAGAACATTGTATTGAGATCCAAAAAGAGAGAAGAAGCCATCTAGCTAATAAGTATGGACCCGAAGGTCTGAGGTAAACTACTCACACTTCATCGGAGAGGCTAGGATGATGTAGAAGCCCTCCGTGATGACGGCCCTCTTCCGGCGGAGCTCCGGAACAGGCCCCAAGATGGGATCTCGTGGATACAGAAAGTTGCGGCGGTGGAATTAGGTTTTTGGCTCCTGTTCTGATCGTTTGGGGGTACGTGTGTATATACAGGAGGAAGAAGTACACCGGAGGAGCAACGAGGGGCCCACGAGGTAGGGGGCGCGCCCTAGGGGGGCGCGCCCCCACCCTCGTGACTGCCTCTTTTGTTCCTTGGAGCAGGGTCCAAGTCTCCTGGATCACGTTCGGTGAGAAAATCACGTTCCCGAAGATTTTATTCTGTTTGGACTCCGTCTGATATTATGTTTCTTCGAAACACTCAAATAGGCAAAAAAACAGCAATTCTGGGCTGGGCCTCCGGTTAATAGGTTAGTCCCAAAAATAATATAAAAGTGGAAAATAAAGCCCAATATAGTCCAAAACAGTAGATAATATAGCATGGAGCAATCAAAAATTATAGATACGTTGGAGACGTATCAGGCATCCCAAGATTAATTCCTGCTCGTCCTCGAGTAGGTAAATGATAAAAAGAGAATTTTTGATGCGGAGTGCTACTTGGCATAATTTCAATCCAAAATTTCTTAATTGTGGTATGAATATTCAGATTAGAAAGATTCAAGACAAAAGTTCATATTGACATAAAGAATAATAACACTTCAAGCATACTAATAAAGTAATTATGTCTTCTCAAAATAACATGGCCAAAGAAAGTTATCCCTACAAAATCATATAGTCTGGCTATGCTCTATCTTCACCACACAAAGTATTTAAATCATGCACAACCCCGATGACATGCCAAGCAATTGTTTCATACTCTAACTTTTTCAAAACTTTTTCAATCTTCACGCAATACATGAGCGTGAGCCATGGACATAGCACTATGTGGAATAGAATGGTGGTTGTGGCAAAGACAAAAAGAGGGGAAGACAATCTCACATCAACTAGGCGTATCAACGGGCTATGGAGAGGCCCATCAATAGATATCAATGTGAGTGAGTAGGGATTGCCATGCAACGGATGCACTAGAGCTATGAGTATATGAAAGCTCATCAAAAGAAACTAAGTGGGTGTGCATCCAACTCGCTTGCTCACGAAGACCTAGGGCAATTTGAGGAAGCCCATCATTGGAATATACAAGCCAAGTTCTATAATGAAAAATTCCCACTAGTATATGAAAGTGACATAACGAGAGACTCTCTATCATGAAGATCATGGTGCTACTTTGAAGCACAAGTGTGGTAAAAGGATAGTAACATTGTCCCTTCTCTTTTTTTCTCTCATTTTTTTTATTTGGGCCTTTTCTCTCTTTTTTTATGGCCTCTTTTTTTCGTCTGGAGTCTCATCCCGACTTATGGGGGAATCATAGTCTCCATCATCCTTTCCTCACTTGGGACAATGCTCTAGAAAATGATGATCATCACACTTTTATTTTTCTTACAACTCAACAATTACAACTCGATACTTAGAACAAATATGACTCTATATGAATGCCTTCGGCGGTGTACCGAGATATGCAATGAATCAAGAGTGACATGTATGAAAGAATTATGAATGGTGGCTTTGCCACAAATATGATGTCAACTACATGATCATGCTAGCAATATGACAATGATGGAGCGTGTTGTAATAAACGGAAAGGTGGAAAGTTGCATGGCAATATATCTCGGAATGGCTATGGAAATGCCATGATAGGTAGGTATGGTGGCTGTTTTGAGGAAGGTATGTGGTGGGTGTATGATACCGGCGAAAGGTGAGCGGTATTAGAGAGGCTAGCAATGGTGGAAGGATGGGAAAAAGTGCATATAATCCATGGACTCAACATTAGTCATAAAGAACTCATATACTTATTGCAAAAATCTAGAAGTTATCAAAGCAAAGTATTACACGCATGCTCCTAGGGGGATAGATTGGTAGGAAAAGACCATCGCTCGTCCCCGACCGCCACTCATAAGGAAGACAATCAATAAATAAATTATGCTCCGACTTCATCACATAACGGTTCACCATACGTGCATGCTACGGGAATCACAAACTTTAACACAAGTATTCTTTAAATTCACAACTACTAAACTAGCATAACTCTAATATTATCACCTCCATATCTCAAAACAATTATCATGCTTCAATCTTCTCTTAGTATTCAACTCACTCAAAAGAAAATTTCACATATCTTGAACACCAAGCATATTTATATTAAGCAAATTACCATGCTATTAAGACTCTCAAAATAATTTAAGTGAGGCATGAGAGATCAATAGTTTATTTAAAACAAACCACCACCGTGCTCTAAAAGATCTAAGTGAAGCACATAGAGCAAAATTATAACGCTCAAAAGATATAAGTGAAGTGCATAGAGCAAAACTACATAGCTCAAAAGATATAAGTGAAGCACATAGAGTATTCTATCAAATTTTAATTCATAGATGACTCTCTCAAAAGGTGTGTACAGCAAGTATGATTGGGGCAAACTAACAAACAAATACACAAATAATACAAGACGCTCCAAGCAAAACACATATCATGTTGGTGAATAAAAATATAGCTCCAAGTAAATTACCGATGGAAGTGGACGAAAGAGGGGGTGCCTTCCGGGGCATCCCCAAGCTTTGACTTTTTGGTGTCCTTGGATTATCTTGGGAGTGCCATGGGCATCCCCAAGCTTAGGCTCTTGCCACTCCTTGTTCCATAATCCATCAAAAGAACTCACCCAAAACTTGAAAACTTCACAACACAAAACTCAATAGAAATCTCGTGAGCTCCGTTAGAGAAAGAAAACATAAAACCACTTCAAGGTACTGTAATGAACTCATTCTTTATTTATTTTGGTATTAAACCTACTGTATTCCAACTTCTCTATGGATTATAAATTATTTTACTAACCATAGATTCATCAAAATAAGCAAACAACACACGAAAAATAGAATCTGTCAAAAACAGAACAGTCAAAAGTAGTAATCTGTAACTAACGCAAACTTATGGAACTCCAAAAAATCTACCAAAATTAGACGACCTAGATAATTTGTTTATTTATCAGAAGCAATTGGAATCAGTATGTTATCACGTTCTGATGATTTTTAGTAATTCGGGCACTGAACGCAAAGTTTCTGGAAATTACAGCAAGATCAAATAACTATCATCCAAGAAGATCCAATAGGTCTAGCTTGGCACAAACACTAATTAAAACACAAAACCACATCCAAACAGAGGGTAAATAATTTATTTATTGAATAACAGCAAGGAAAAATATTGGGTTGTCTCCCAACAAGCGCTTTTCTTTAAAGCCTTTTTAGCTAGGCATTGATAATTTTAATGATGCTCACATGAAAGACAAGAATTGAAGCACAAAGAGGGCATCATAAAACATGTGACAAACACATATAAGTCTAACATACTTCCTATGCATAAGCATCTTATAGGAAAACAAATTGTCAAGGCAAGCAAAAACTAGCATATGCAAGGAAGCGGAAAGAAACAATAGCAATCTCAACATAACGAGAGGTAATTTAGTAACATCAAGATTTCTACAACCATATTTTCCTCTCTCATAGTAATTACATGTAGGATCATAAGCAAATTCAACAAAATAGCTATCACATACAATATTTTCAACATGATCCACATGCATGCAAAGTTGACACTCTTCCAAAATAGTGGGATTAACATTAACTAAAGTCATGACTTCTCCAAACCCACTTTTATCAAGATTTTCATAAGATTGAACATTCTCCAAATATGTGGGATCTAAAGTTGACACTCTTCCAAACCCACTTTCAATAATATTGCAAACACTATTATCAATCTCATATTCATCATGGGGTTTAAATAAATTTTCAATATCATAAGAAGAATCAGCCCAATCATGATCATTACAACAAGTAGTAGACATAGCAAAACTAGCATCCCCAAGCTTAGGGTTTTGAATATTATTAGCACAATTGACATCCAGAGAATTTATAATAAAATCATTGCAATCATGCTTTTTATTAAAAGATCTATCATGAGTCACTTCATAAAACACTTCATCACGATTTTTAGATTTACGGATTTCAGGCAAAAGCTTATAAAGATAATCTAGTGCATCCAAATCACTAGGAATTGGTTCATCATAATTGGATCCCTTAAAAAGATTGGCAAGCGGATGAGGATCCATAGATCTTAAGTTCTCTGTTTAGTAATAAATAAACAACTATTCCAACCATACGAGCAAACAAAAGGCAAGCGGGCAAAAAGAGAGGGAGGATAGAGAGAGAGAGCGAATAAAACGGCAAGGGTGAATTGGGGGGAGAGGAAAACGAGAGGAAAATGGCAAATAATGTAATGCGGGAGATAGGGATTGTGATGGGTACTTGGTATGTTGACTTTTTGCGTAGACTCCCCGGCAACGGCGCCAGAAATCCTTCTTGCTACGTCTTGAGCTTGCGTTGGTTTTCCTCGAAGAGGAAGGGATGATGCAGCAGAGTAGCGTAAGTATTTCCCTCAGTTTTTGAGAACCAAGGTATCAATCCAGTAGGAGGCCATGCGCAAGTCCCTTGTACCTACACAACACAAAGAGCTCAACGCAACCAACGCGATTAGGGGTTGTCAATCCCTTCACGGTCACTTACGGAAGTGAGATCCGATAGATAATATTTTTGGTATTTTTGATATAAAGATGCGAAGTGAAAAGTAAAAGACAAAGTAAAAACAAAACAAGATTAAAGTGATGGAGATTGATATGATGAGAATAGACCCGGGGGCCATAGGTTTCACTAGTGGCTTCTCTCGAGAGCATAAGTTTTCTACGGTGGGTGAACAAATTACTGTTGAGCAATTGACAGAATTGAGCATAGTTATGAGAATATCTAGGCATGATCATGTATATAGGCATCACGTCTGTGACAAGTAGATCGAAACGATTCTGCATCTACTACTATTACTCCACTCATCGACCGCTATCCAGCATGCATCTAGAGTATTAAGTTAAAAACAGAGTAACGCTTTAAGCAAGATGACATGATGTAGAGAGATAAATTCATGCAATATGAAATAAACCCCATCTTGTTATCCTCGATGGCAACGATACAATACGTGTCTTGCTGCCCCTTCTGTCACTGGGAAAGAACACCGCAAGATCGAACCCAAAGCTAAGCACTTCTCCCATGGCAAGAACTACCAATCTAGTTGGCCAACCCAAACGGATAATTCGAAGAGACTTGCAAAGATAACCAATCATACATAAAAGAATTCAGAGAAGATTCAAATATTGTTCATAGATAGACTTGATCATAAACCCACAATTCATTGGTCTCAACAAACACACCGCAAAAGAGGAAGATTACATCGAATAGATCTCCACAAGAGAGGGGGAGAACATTGTATTGAGATCCAAAAAGAGAGAAGAAGCCATCTAGTTAATAACTATGGACCCGAAGGTCTGAGGTAAACTACTCACACTTCATCGGAGATGCTAGGATGATGTAGAAGCCCTCCGTGATGACGACCCTTTTCCGACGGAGCTCCAGAACAGGCCCCAAGATGGGATCTCGTGGATACAGAAAGTTGCGGCGGTGGAATTAGGTTTTTGGCTCCTGTTCTGATCGTTTGGGGGTACGTGTGTATATATAGGAGGAAGAAGTACGCCGGAGGAGCAACGAGGGGCCCACGAGGCAGGGGGCGCGCCCCCCACCCTCGTGACCGCCTCTTTTGTTCCTTGGAGCAAGGTCCAAGTCTCCTGGATCACGTTCGGTGAGAAAATCACGTTCCCGAAGATTTTATTGCGTTTGGACTCCGTATGATATTTTGTTTCTTCGAAACACTGAAATAGGCAAAAACAGCAATTCTGGGCTGGGCCTCCGGTTAATAGGTTAGTCCCAAAAATAATATAAAAGTGGAAAATAAAGCCCAATATAGTCCAAAACAGTAGATAATATAGCATGGAGCAATCAAAAATTATAGATACGTTGGAGACGTATCAGCCAGCTCGACGAGGAGCGGCGCACGGGCGTCGTTGCTGCCGTCCACGCCGCCGCCTCGTACTGCGTCTCCCATTTCTGTGGCCGAGACTCCCATGACGGCGGCCGCGCCATGCAAGAAGCGACAGAAGCCGGGTGCGCAGAGAGCGACGAGTCGGTGGCCAGCGCCTCCGCGTCCGCCGCCATCATCGAGGAGAAGTGGAACACGGGAGGCCGCCGCCGCTTGGGTCCCATGAAGGCCACCGCAGAGGCGACACCGGCGTACACAGCAGGTGTCTTGCCGGATCCTTTTTTTGCGAGGACCTTCGTCGACCCCGCATGGGCTCCACGGAAGAGGGGAATATTAGGATGAACTCGAGCCGGTGCCGGCCATGACGAAGTAGTGGCCGGTGATGAACTCGAACCGGTGCCGGCCACCATCATCTTCGGCACCAGCCAATGATATTAGTTGGGCAGTGGGGAAGCGAGTCGTCCTTTGCGCTGAAGCATATACCTCCGGGGCTCCCGGCAGTCCGGTGATCGTGCTGCCGGACATGAGGAACACAAATCGATCGGCGGGCGACCATTTAGGCCAGGTATTATATACCTGTGCTGTCCAGAACTAGCACCGCGTAGTTCATTTGAATGTAACGAAATCCATCATGTTTGTATGAAAATCCGGTATTTTATATGATTTCCGTCGTTGTTTATATGAAATATCAGTTTGTCTACGTGTTTGCGTGAATTTCGTCCGGTTGGTTGAGTTGTTGTCATAATGTGTGCGGCTACAGTTGGATGGCATAATTTGCGGGTCGTCGTCGGTCTGCAGGCGGCTCGGGCAGTGTTGTGGGACAAAAAACACAGCTCGTGCGAGCTCGTCTCCAACGTGCGCGCTGGAGGATGCATGACAGCATGAGCACCCGAGCCATTCCTCGTTCATCGGTGGCAAAGGCACCGGTGGACAAAAGGGTCGCCAATATTTTGGCTACACCGGGCAAGATCCAAACAGCCCCTCCCAATAGATTCAAATCCCTCGTTCGCCGTGGAATTTTGCCATGTGTTGTTTTCATGGACTAGCAAGATGCCCGTGCATTGCAAGGAACATCAAGATGCATTTTTTTTTACAAACTCCCGCATGCATGCAAGGGATAATTAATGTCCTCCTTTGCTAGTACCACGAGGCAAACACCATTAATATTGCATCGATTAGTGTTAGTGGCCTTGTATATCTGCAAATTGTAATTTTGATAGTGGCCCCTTGTATATAAAAATGGAGGGAGAAAGATGAGAGATAAGGCGAGGAGGAGTGGGGCATGGTGGTGACTGGTGGTCGGACTGGGCGGAGGCATGGGGATGGACGGCGCATTATGTCTAGGTTTGTATCTCTCTCACACACACCCACGTAGGTGGGGGACGTGCATGAAGAGAAGAGGTGCACGCACAGCGCATGTACTCCCATCTCTTTCCCAACCACACCCGCGCGGGTACACGATGGAGCTCATTTCTGTACGGAAAAGGCAGCCCACATGGTAATTTGGCACGTGTACTGGTTGTCCACTTGGTGGAGGGAGGATCGTCTACCACGGGTGAACAAACAAATTGCGACTTGACGCGTTATGTTAAGTTAAAAAAGAGGCAAACCATGTGGGGCCTACCTTAGAGGCAAGGCTCTATACACTGGAGTACTTTTGATGTGTCCCGTCAACTCGCAGAACGAGGAGAAGCTTGCTTAGTACGCCGTCTCCCCCGCCCACGGGCGCGGTGGCTCGCAGGATGAGGTGAAGCTTGCTTACTACGCCTTACGCCCGCTCCCTCGCCCACGCGCGCGGTGGCTCGTAGCACGAGGAGAAAATTTTACTACTCCCTCCGTTTACTCCTCGTCCCTACTACGTACTTTGGTTAGTACTCCCTCCATTTACTTATACAAGGCCACTATAAAAAATACATTTTGCATCTATACAAGGCCACAAATAGTAATCGAGACAAAAGTTACTACTCCCTCCTTTCCATTTTATGGCTCAATTTCAAAATCTCTCCAACCAAGGTAGACGGTGAGTGGTCGAATTAATTTCGTAGTTTGCACAAGTAATTAGTACGCTCATTTTTCTCAAGAAGTTATGTTTACTGAGGCATTAATTAGAACGAATGCATGAATGACCACTAAATTTCCATGAACTTGTACATGTATTGGTTAGTTTTCTCTTGACACTACTTGCGTCGGGTGATCTAACGCACCTCGAAATCCAACATGTAATGGTACTACTACTAGTATAGTAGAATTGAGACTTATCAAACGGAAAAATGAATGTTTTTTAGATGAGCCCTATAAACCCTAGTGGGTATGTACTCCGTAAAAACAGATTTTTCCAAAACTAAGTCGCTCCCTTTCATGAATTCTGTAGTATACTCCTCCGTCGACGCTCCCTTTCATGAATTCTGTACTTCTTGTCGCCGACATGTGGGACATATAGCAACCGGGTCGACGTGTCAAGCACCAAATAACAGTCCAGAACAACAGGGAGGACGCACCCCACTCGTACCGGCCCAGTAGTAGTAATGAGCAATGAGACGTCAAATCACAATGCCGCACTTTCCCAGACGGACGAAGCAACCATTATTTCACACTTCGGTTCGCCATCATCTCAAACCACGTACTAGTATTGCTTCTGCCTCAAGAGGGACACACGCATTGCCTTGGTACATCATGACACGTGGGACCGCATGACAGGCCATGCTCCCCCACCGATCGCTCGGTAAAATCACCTCATTTTTACTATACTTCCTCCGTATCGGTTTACTACATGGCATGCACGTCGTTCTAGGTTGAGAATTTAACTGGCTATATATGTGATGAACAGTACTCTAGCCTTTTAAAAATGTATACTTTTGTACAGTAGTACTATCGATGGATTGCGCCATGGAGCAAAAATTGAAATTAAAAAAAAGGTGGTACATATAGAGAGCGCTCGTCGCCAAATTATGCATATAGTACTATTAAAAAAGCTAGTACGTGCTTAATTGGGGTGCTAAATTCTATTAAAGTAATACTAGTAGTATGTACATACTGAAGAGTTAAAGTAACAAGAAGAAACATAACATAGTTCTGCTGGGGGCTCAGCACAACACACCCCTCAAATTAAACTAAGCACACCTGAAATTAAACTATGCAACTAATCTGGTAGACACTGCATTAGAAGTTTAGAACCACCATGAGCAACGACACTGCCACCTTACTCGGAGTCCTCGTCCACGTCCTCGACTTATTCCTTGTCCCTATTCCTCTTGGCCGATACTTCTTTGCTTGAACCGCACACTTGGTTGTTGCTCTTCATCCAACCCTTGTAGATATTGAAACAAAGGTAGCCATCCATTGCAGCGTAGTGGATGTGGTCTATATCTAGTACATTCCGCTGCCATGCATGACGATGAAACGTGTATGGAGGTTTCTCTAGTTTACCATACGAAGGATGAACCATGGCTCCTGCCAAGGTCAGCATTGAAGGCTGACGAGAGGGCACCAGCCGATTCTTCTAGAGGTCGAAGGGGTTGCCTACAACGAGGCCTATCCAACCCAGGACTTCTTCGTCATTCGTAAAGTCTACAGTAACGAATTTCACTGTTTTGTCCTTGAGGAAGTTCTTAAAATCCTGGTACTCAACATCGGCATGGCATATGTGGTAGACCAAGCAAACGTTACGTACGCAAACTTGGATCACGGCGGGCTTCTTCCTCTCTTCGTCCTTTAGATCCTTCTCTCGTCCCAGGACTGTGGTGTACTCAACATCTATCCCAACGACCCACTCATAATCTGAGTTTTCGAACATGCATCTGAAGCGAGAAAGGCATCATTTCACCGTCGCGGAAGAATGGGTGTAGATGACGTCGAACTCATCGCTGGTGATGGTTCTAATCTTGTACTCACCGCCGATCGTGGAGATTTGGGACGCCATGGATTTGGGAGGAGGGTTATGATTAGTGGAACTGCCGTAATGTGAATAGACGGGACGACTAGGAGCGAATCACTGTAGTATTGAAGGACGTGCGGGGACGAATAGGAGCGAACTGCTAGCGTGCGAACGGCAGGGTAGTGGCTTTCCATTCTCCCATGATACGGGCTTCCGAGAGCCCTTGGATCTGAGATCGAATGGTTGCATGGCGTGATTCTAGACCTATGGGTGAATATCCTATCCTGGAGGGTTATTCTGCAAATTTTCAGCAACTTAGCATGCGACCGTTTGATCTCAGATACAAGGGCTGCCAGCAGCCCGTATCATGGTCGCTCCTACCATGACCGTCGTGTCGCTCGCGTGGTCGCGCCCTTGGAGATTTAACACGGTGCGTTAGGCTATCTGATGTTGGCATGTCATACATAGTCATCACTTAGTCACACATACTACAACAAGGTTGGCTATAAGTGTATTTTTTTACTCCTCTCTATCTCTTTCTTCGTACTCAAGGAAGAAACGGTGCTAAGCGCGTGTATTTATTGCATTTGCCAAGGAGTGACCTCTTCCAATGAAATGGTGTTGCTAAGTTTGCTTCATTTAATTAGCTATAGACTCAAAATTGTCTTTTCACCTAGGTACACGCGCTTAGCACCGTTTCTTCCTTGGGTCACCAAACTAGTCTCTCTCTTCTTGATTAACTTGCCACATCAGACTTTATGCCTATGTGGCAAGCTTAAGCACCTGTAGGAGCAAGTAAAAGTAAGTACAATAGTGCGCTTTACATGGCATTTTTGCATATGTGTAGGAAAGAGAGGCAAGGAAAAAGTGGAGAAGTGGGCTCTCATGCAAGAGCCAGCCTCTACTACATGGTGGAGCATTGGGAGAGGCACCTGTATGGAGGTGGTCAGGAATCTGGGAGACTCACGCCGGTCATAGCGCCGTAGTTAAAATGATAATGGCAAGTCAAATCACGGGGCCCCACCTGTCCAGCAGTAACTCGCTGTCAAATCACACATCCCTACGTTTGCAGCAGCCTACTCCCTCATCTTCTCGCGTCTCTGTCGAACCGACTAGGCGGAACTGCCCCGCCGCCTATCGCGCAGGAAAAGCCCCGCCCTCGACTTTTAAATACAACTACATCCGCTTAAGAATCCAATGATATACTTTTTGTGACATAGTAACTCATATTTAGTTAGTCAAATGGATGACCTAGAACTACGTGCAGGCCCTATAAACCGAGACACCTAAAAATAAAAAAACCAAGACGGAGAGGGTAGTTCAGCACGTATCTTTTTAGATCAATATAGTCGGGATTCACCAAGGAGCAAAACCAAGTGGTAGGCTGCTTCTGTCGTGTTGGCGTAGCAACTCAAGCAGGGTCAGTCCGCACACGAAATGGCGACACACTTAGCAGGACCCCTTTGGCCGACATGTGGCTCATCCACTGTCTTGTTCCACGTGCGATGCACCAAATTACAGTTCGGAGCAGCGGTTGGAATTGGAGGCACCCCGGTCATAGCTCCGCAGTAGTAGAAAATGAGCGGCGAGGGGTCAAATCACAAAGCCCCACCTTTCCTGCATTAAGCTGGACGAACGAAGCAACCATCATTTCACTCTAGGGCGCAAGAGCATAAAGAAAAGAGAAAACAATGATGTGTGAGGCAGCTACCTAGGGCACCCTAGGGTAGGGGTCTCCACTACAGATCCTTTTTTTGAAAGCGCCTCCACTACAAATCGGCTTCTCCCTCATCCTCTTGAAGAAAACCGATGATGAGTGCGGTGGTAGGGTTTGTAGGAGTACTACGGCGTGCGGGGCCACGTCGTAGTAAACGGGTTCAAGCCGACGCCTTAAATACGTGTGGGCCGCTTGGTTTTACGGGAACGAGGCAGCATTTTGGGTTCGGGGACCAGTGGAGATATAGTACGTACAAAAAATTGTGAACGTAGGTTCGACCGAAAGGCAATGATGCATGGGCCCTGCATTTTGATATACCCGGGGCCGCGTGAAATTTGCTACTCTACTCAAAACTAGTAAGGTACACATGTATTGAACGCATGAGATTTCGAAACCAAATTATGAATAAATACACACTATGGCATGTAAAGCTTTGAGTCATATATGCATGATGTAGATGTTCGTTTAGTTCTTATAGTTCATCTCATTCAAAATCAATAAGTTTTATAAAAATGTTAAGATTCATGGGGTTGTGCAAAGTTGGGTCATCTATTTTGGAACGGAGGGAGTAAATCATAAAGTAAAAAACAAATAATGGCAATTCATTTAGAAAAAATAATCAATTATGATACAGAAGATTCTAGAACAAAGGAGAAGTGCTTGTGTTTTGAGGTTTGTGCATTATGCTTAAGTTCAACCATGGAGTCTTCTAAATTGTACATGTGGCAGATCTGGTGGAATGTTGATGATATCCAACGGCCAGTAGTGCTCGGATTTGCCTATCTTTGCACTGTCGGGTTAGCTTCATCTAGCGAGCATCTTTCAAAGTTATTGGCACACTATATAGTTCTTGTGCCATAGTTGCATGTTTTGGAAAAAAGCTACTAGTGGGTTGTACTATCTATTTAGGAATAGAAGATGTATACATGGAAGTTGTAGGGAAAGAGATGACATGGAGCATCTCAATTCCTATGAGTAGGGATTGGGAAAGAGATGTCATTTGGTTCACATCATAGGAACTTTTCTATTGAATATAGAGATGACATGTTTCTCAATTCCTATGAGGAGGGATTAGAAAAGAGATGTAATTTGGTTCATATCATAGGAACTTTTCTATCGAATATACGCTAATGTTTATTTTCCTTTGAAATTAAGGGAGTATAGGAATCCATTCATATGAACCAAGTGGCTCTAAAGCTATAGAAATGATATCATGTTTATTTCCTTTGAAATGTGGAGTATATGAATCTATTCCTATGAACCAATTGGCTCTAAAGGAAAAAATCCTATAAAAATCATATCATATAGAGTTCCTATGATATTCCTCGACACTAAAGGATGCTTGAAATTGCTGCAGGTGATACGATGGTCTTTCTTTGTAGACTCCTCACCCAACTTTATAGTTACCTCTCGAAGATGAATGAAATGATATATACATGGTATTCTACATGTGCAACTTGGTACACGAAAACTCGGTAAAAGTTTGCGAGGTTCGAATTTTCAATAAAGCTATATGCACAGCATTTTGGAACGGAGGGAGCATACGGAAGTTGCTAACACTCACGTGGAAGATTTGTGTGTAGAAGGAGTGGCTGTTCTGTTAAATGACATTGCAAAACTGACACCGTCGGATGCCGATCTAACGGTCCTTACGGCGTTCGTCAGGAAAAGGCTTGTGGCGAACGTTTGTCGGATAATGATTTACGAACACATGCATTGCATTGATACGTGCCCCCCTCTCTCTCACGCACATGCACCCTCACGAGTCACGACTCTCCCGAGTCCTCTTGCAGACTCGCACGTCGCACCCACCGTCTATCTACAGGTAGACGTCACGCACATATGTGCTCTTCACACCCTACCCTCAGAACTTCTAAAAAACAAAAGACGGCGTGCACATTTTATTTTAGCTCACACGTCACACACTTGTACTATTACTGAAAGTGCTAGTGATCGACTAGAGGGGGGGTGAATAGGCGATTTTTATGATAGTCTTCAAAACATGGAAGTTTCGAAGACAAACGATAGAAATAAACCTATTACCATGCAGCGGAAGGTAGACTACACTAAGCAAGCCATAGTCAAGTATTCAATGAAGTGAAAGCACAACGACTAATAGCAGCTAGGCAGTATAGATCAGGTAGGAAGATAGTGTGAAGCCAATCAGAACAAGCGGTCACTCAGTGAAGACAAAAGATAATGCAATCATACAATGACTTCACTAGAGCCAACAGTAAGTAAAGGAATGGGAAGGATGAAACCGGTGACTCGTTGAAGACAATGATTTGTTGGACCAGTTCTAGTTGCTGTGACAACTGTACATCTGGTTAGGGAGGCTGAGATTCAACTCAGAAGACCGCGTCTTCACCTTATCCCCCTTGAGCTAAGGACACCCGGTCCTCGCTCAATCACTCTGGTAAGTCTTCAAGGTAGACTTCCAAACCTTCACAGACTTCGTTCACCAGCAATCCACAATGACTCTTGGATGCTCAGAACGTGACGCCTAACCGGCTGGAGGATTCACAATCCTCAAGTGTAATAAGTCTTCAGATCACACAGACAGGAAGACTTCGGTGATGCCTAACACTCTTTGGCTCTGGGTGTTTAGGGCTTTGTCCTCACAAGGAATTCTCTCTCAAAGGCTTCGAGGTGGGTTGCTCTCAAACGACAAAAGCCGTACACTAACTCTGAGCAGCCAACCGTTTATGGTTGTAGGGGGTGGACTATTTATAGCCACTAGGCAACCCGACCTGATTTGTCTGAAATGACCCTGGGTCACTAAGGAACTGACACGTGTTCCAACGGTCAGATTTCAAACACACATGGCAACTTTACTTGAGCTACAAGCAAAGCTGACTTACCCAGCTCTGGATAAGATTTGCTCTCATTGTCTTCGCTCGAAGACATAGGATTTTGGTTAAGCATCACTTCAGTCATTCTGACCGGTTCACTTGGACCCCACTTAATAGTACGGTGGTTCCTATGACTCAACAGAGAAGAAAAAGAACGACGAAAAAACTAAGTCTTCGCGCTCCATAGTCTTCACACGTTGTCTTCTCTTGTCATAGTCTTCAATGTGAATGTCTTCACATCCCACCTTTGACTTCAATGTCTTCATACATTTTTAGGGGTCATCTCCGGTAGGAAAACCGAATCAATGAGGGACTTCTACCTGTGTTATCCTGCAATTCTCACAAACACATTAGTCCCTCAACTAGGTTTGTCGTCAGTACTCCAAAACCAACTAGGGGTGGCACTAGATGCACTTACAATTACTCTTGCGGCGAACGTTCTTTGGGCATAGTATATTGTACTCTCACAAAGAGAAGCGGTGCACACACGCACTAGTTCTCTCACACCCACTCGCGGGTACACATAGGAGTGCATTTTTTGAAGCTGGTACACCAAAATCACTCCACTATATATAAAAGCAGGAGCCTTAGCGCTTGCTTTACTAGGGTTCCTCTCGTTCACTCTCTCATGCTCTCCAGATCTAAGAAACACATAGGTGGCCACACACACTCTCAGCTCACGGCTGGTCACAAATCCGGCCGGACAACCTCGACCGGGGCAGGGGTGTAGGTGCATCGTTCACGCTGTCGTCGGCAGCGAGGGAGGAGACCAACGGCTGCCCGCGCATTCCAATCGGCGGCCGTGCCGTTCTCTCCGAGAGAGCGCCGGCTCGGGAGGGCCTCCGACCCCTTCTTCCTCCCTGCGGTATTGTGGCCAAGATACGGCCTCCCGACGCCGTCTTTGCGACATGCCGACGACCCTCAGGTATATATTCCTTCGAAACCTGCCTTGCTCTACTGCCCCAGCTCCCTTCGTGTGGATCCTTTTCTACTTCCGTCCGCTGTTCCAAAGCCACCTAGACTTCTACTAAGGCACGTGCTTTGCACGTATGTTCTGTATGATAGATACTCATATACCTTCTTTTTAGAGAGATAAATGGGTACTCATATCTTGAGTAGATATCATAGTGTGTTTGTTTGCACGATCTAAGGACTATTCTGAAATAAGAAGCAAATCACTTGCACAAATCAAACTGAGTTCCAAGTAAGAATTTGATTACAAGATAAAAGTTGTAGTTTTATTATATGTTGTTTCCTGGGTTCCACTGATGTATAGTTCCAGAGTTGTTTGACGGTTTACATGCATGTTTATGGACTATTTTGTGCAACTAAATAAGTCATTTAGGTCTGACAGACACTCATGTCCTGTATTAGCTTGAGGTATAGCTTATGTATGACTGAAATAAAATATTACACTTTTTCTGCGAATAATAAAAATATTACATTTCTCGATGAAGCAGAATAAAACTTTAGCTAGCTTAGCCATGCAATGTTATGTTATGTGAACAGTGTAAACTTTGCAGTATAGCGGCATCTAAAAAATCCATTTTTACAGTAATCTAAAAAAATAAGTTAGTAGTAGAGTGTTTATTTCCCAGGTGACAACGGGGAACCAAAATGTGCTAGCTATTTGCCAACTTGTCGTACTTGCATGTGAGGAGGTGGCAGCAGTTTCTAGACATTTCTCAACTTCAGTAGGTGCAATCCAGATTCAATGGGGACTTCTTTATTTGTTTACTTGGAGAGCAGAGTCGGCCATGTGCACAAGGAGCGGGAGCGAATCCGGCAGCTCTTAGCCGTCAGATCATGTCATCCTTTGTTTGATGGATGACAGTGATATGCATGAGAGGGGAAATGAACGGTGGATTTTGAGCCAATGCTTGTTTGGGTGGGAGAACCGAAGATGGAGTGGTAAATCCAATTTCAAAACCGCCGCATTATAGTAGTAGTAGATTAGAAGTAAAGCTATTTCATACAGTCGACTCAAAGCGTTGGTTCAAACAGGGAAGAAAGTGGGAAAGCTGTAGCATGAATCTAGGACTTGGTTCTAAGAGGAAACGGGGAAAGTTGTAATATCCGTCACTGTTTAAATAACCATATTTCTTATTTGCGCAAACAGGGATGTCTGTCTCCATATCGTTTCGGGATGTCTGTCTCCGTATCGTTTCTATCCGCGCAATCAAAAGCACACACCTTAGTTTTAGTACAACTGCGCAAAATGAGATGGCTATCCCTCGCTGCCGTCGTCTAACCTCCTGTCTTCAAGGTATCCCTACATTGGTAGTAACTAAGGTAGAATGACCAAC
Source organism: Triticum urartu (assembly GCF_056163025.1). Classification (NCBI taxonomy): domain Eukaryota; kingdom Viridiplantae; phylum Streptophyta; class Magnoliopsida; order Poales; family Poaceae; genus Triticum; species Triticum urartu. The sequence goes on from NC_141879.1 coordinate 576,673,099, forward strand.
GCAATCTAAAAGAAGCTGATTCGTACGTTTTACTTCCTGATTGCAGTGCAGGGATGAGCGAAAACAACTGCATCCTAGTCCGGAATGCACTTTCTACCAGTTCATCCATGGACCAAGGACTAGCTGGCACGGCTGCACGGCGGTCTTTTGGACAGGTGCGCGGACAAGAGGCATTGTGGTTTGCTTATTTCTGCAAATAGCGGTGCTTAAATTTAGTGGAATGCACAAGCATTTCAGCTGGTTAGTACACTGCATGGTTCAGTTCAGCATTCCAGCTGAGACCACAATTATAATTGGTTATTCTGGAATGAGAGAACCTAACCCTGAATGGTGGCAACAAGAAAAAACCAGAGTGAACTCCAGGAAATTTAAGCCTGCCGGGAGGCCCTTTGCTCAGAGAGAAGCCTTGCTTGTTGTTTCCTGATTTGTAAACCTTCTCACAACTTTGTCTTTTGTTGTGAACTAGTATATGTTTGTTATGTTCTATGAATCATTGAGATGTATAAAATTGCTTAACTTATGATTTTTCAAGTTTTTTATGAAGACGAGTTTAGTGTGAGTGTTCCACATGAGCGTTGGACTAGCGTGTGAATGTTTGGAATTTATTACATTGTGGCCTCAATTAACTGCATGAACCACTGTAACAAGATACATAGTTGCTTATATGTCAGACAGCAGATTGTTGATTGTTAGCTGGTCGATAGCCTAGTGTTGAAGCGAGCTGAGCCAATGTGCCGTGTTTTGCACAACTGCTTACAAGTGGGGTAGCACCAACAGTGTTTACAAGTACTTATGTATACGTCGGCGCACGGTTCTCGAACGAGTGCTCTATTTCATCAAAACACACACTGCTCGTATGATAAACCGTGACAACTTATGTCTTACCATGCCATATTCATGAAAAAACTAGTGAGGATGCATCTGTTTCGGCAACAATTACGATGGTTCTCACATGATTCACGGGCACACAAAAGTAGTAGCAGTTCCCATAGACGGATTTAAACAGAGTACTAGCCCCAGAGGGGTCGATAACAGGCAAGGTTCGGATAATTAGACACAATCCAAACTACTATTAAACACTAGCTGGGGCAACTATTTCATGCCTCGATCTAATTTGGGCTGGATACAAGACGGACCTTGCCATGAACATCATCGAGGACGTCCCGCAGCAGCTCAATCCTGTGAACCTTCATGAAGACAACCTTGTGGCCTTGCCACTGATAAACTTGTTTGTGGAGGCATGCCATGTCATCTTCCTGCGTAAGCTTGACAAGAACAGTATTCCTCACAAACGAAGGAGTAGCTTTGAACTTCTTGTGCTTCAGTACACCCTGGACAACACGCCTGACAACAGTGAGGTTGGAATACAACTCTTCATTGGTATAACCGCAAATGGCTTCCAGGATCCAACAGCCTAAGAACTCTGTTTTCCCAGTGCGTATATTCAGGTCGTCCGCCTCATAGAGAGTGACATGTACAACCACACAATCCTTGTCTGCATCAGGGCTCTAATTGAAACAAAAACAAATTCTGAATTACTTTTCAGTATAAGAAACACAAGTTATTTAAACCACTACGTATACCATGGCATCGAAGCTAATAAAATTTTGCATTATTAATCACCACATACTTCCTTTTCTAAAAAAATCACCACATACTTAGATGAAAAACCACAATCGAGATCGGCAAAGAAGGAAATCGCCTTGGGCAGCTCAGCGGGGGGGGGGGGGGGGGACACATCCTCGAAGGGGGAAAACTGCTCCTGCAGTGCCACGGGGGCTATAACCTCAAATGGGGCGTTGACCATCTCAGTATCTGGGGTCGCCTCGGTGGTTGCCTCCATATTCTTGGAGCTCTCTGTCTCGTGGGGATCAGCCTCCTGCGTCTGCTCCAATATCGGCAGATCTTTACCTGGTTCTCCTTGGTCCATCATGAAACTGACGAATACTAGGAGCCCACTGAAAGGAAAACACAATCGCAATGACAATGAAACAAAAAAGAGAGTGAGGATCAGTTACTGCTTTGCAAAAGTTCTTTTTTTTTCCTTTGAACGAAAATATACCAACATCACGGATCCGCTTACCATCCCTTCGTTTGGAGAGAAGAACAGTGGCAGATGCAAGTGTTGCCTTTCTTGAAGACGGTGAGGGAGAAGGGGATTCAGCGAAGAGTGAAATGATGGTTGCTTCGTCCGTCAAACTTAGACTGCGGGGAGGTGGGGTTTTGTGATACGACGGCTCGTTACTGCCGCGCTACGACCGGGGTGACTCTCCGTCTGCATACTGCCTTCTAATTTGGTGGATGGCATTTGGGCCCGTGCGCTGCATGGCCCGCATGTCGGTGAACAAAAGTATAACGGCATTCAGTAGAGGGAGACATTTCAATGACCTAGGAGGAGCCAGAACCGGTAGAGTGTCTCCACTGTACTAGTAGTAATTGTTTTTCTGGGTAGCTGTAGAGTGTCTCCACTGTACTAGTAGTAATTGTTTCTTGGGTCCCAAGACAAAACAGCCCATCCACACTAGTAAATAGTAAAATCAATTCAAAAGCCCATATATTTACTGAATGAGAGGCACTACCCACCCACCTCACGTCAGCTCGCTCCACTCGTACCCCCAAATTCCTCACCTCACTCCTACAGAAAACCCCAGCTCCCCTTCTTCCTCACTCCTACAGAAAACCCCCAGCTTCCCTTCTTCTTCACTCACACTACAACTAGGCTCGTCATTCGTTACTCTGCTCAAATCCGTGAGTGCGATGTGACACCCTCGAGGAAAATGGAGTCGGCTGACCCTAGCGCCAAGAAGATGAGGCTCCCGCCAGCGGCGACGCCTGTTGTAGATCCCGCACCCGGCAGCGCGGGGAGAAGGGGCGACCCCGCCCCCACCGGATCCCAGGAACCCATAGAATCTCGGGTGGACCGCATCAGCGATCTCCCGGACACCATCCTTGGGGAGATCATCTCGCTTCTCCCCACCAAGGATTGCTGCCGCACCCAAGTCCTCTCAATTCGGTGGCGCCCTCTATGGCGTGTCGTTCCCCTTAATCTCGACTGTCGTCAACTATCTCTCTTCAATGATTTTGAAATCCCCAGAGCCATCATCTCCTCCCACCAGGGCTCCGTTCAAAGCCTCTGCATCCCGTCATGCTACATGAGCAAGCATACCATGCCCTGCACGATGGATGCCTGGCTGGAATCCCCTGAATTCACAGAACTACAGCTGCTTGAGTTATACTATTCCCCTGGAAATCACATACCACATACCGAACGCCATGAACTTGTGCCCTCAGCACCGATGTCCATCTCGGGGTTTTCGTCCTCTCTCCACACCTCCACCTTTGCGCAGTGCTACCTACCAGACAATCTGGTACTAAACCTTCAACTCCCATTTCTCAAGAAACTTTCACTTGTGCAGGTTCATATATCGGAGGCCTCATTGCACAGCATCATCCACTCCAGTTGCCCTGCGCTGGAGTGCTTGGTGCTTATTTTCACAGTTAGAATCGGTTGTCTCCAAATAAAGTCGCCTAACCTGGTAAGAATTGGAATTTCTTTTGACGGAAGGCAGCTCATCATCCAAGATGCCCCTTCACTTCAAAGGTTGATCCTTGATTCTAGTTATTCACTGTTGCAAAAAATCGTCCTCTCTGCGCCTAAACTGGAGACCTTGGGTGTAATACATGATCTCTGTGCTCATTTCAATATGGTGTTTGGCTCCACAGTTCTTCAGGTACTTTATATTATCATCTATACTTGTAACCATAAGCTGCATTTTAAATTTCTGCGCATAATTTATATATCATCTTGGAGTACACATTTTGTACTAATATTATGTTCTATGCTCAATGAAGAGTTTCTCCATGGATGGCCTATCAATGGTGCTGGATTCTATCAAGATCTTATATATCCAAATGAATAGTTTTGATCTGAACAAGATTATTGGCTTGCTGCAATGCTTTCCATGTCTGGAGAAGTTGTATATAAAGGTGATAATTTCACGCACATTGGAAGCCCGCATATAGTGTACTAGAATTAACCATTCAGCTGTTGCTCTTTCGACACTCTTCTTTTAGACCTTAACTATTTTCAATCTTCATGTCTATTTAGGCAACAGGATGGGGTAAGAAAGTTATAACCAATCGGTGGATTCGTAAGCATCGGGATTTTCTCACTTCTCATGAGATTCGATTGAAGACAATAACGCTAGAACGATATGTAGCCAACCATGCAAACACAAGATTTGTCACATTCTTCCTGCTGAATGCGAGGTTACTATTGTCCATCAGGCTTAAGTTTATCATCAGCATGGTTTTGATGGATGGGTATGTCGAAGAGCAAAAAAAGGAGTTTCAGGTGGGCAAAAGAGCTTCGGAACGTGCCGGGATTCTATTTACAACATATTGTGGTCATAATCTAGTAAATTTTACGACCCAGGATGTTCATTCTATGGACCTGACCGATCCATTTGACTGTGACTGCCGAAAACAGTGCTGGAGTTAGATGTTGTTGCCCTTTTCAATCTGTTTTTTTTGTAAACCTGATGAACAATTAACCCTCGTGCTTTTGTACAGTTTGTAAGCTGGAGTTAGATGTTCCTGCCCTTTTCAACTCGGCTGTGACTGTCATATTTTCTTTGAAACAAGGCAAATGGCTTGCCATTTGTCTAATTTAGAGTGAAATATTGTAACAAATCCAAACCAAGGGAAATAACATCACTCTCGCCGGCTGCTTGAGCTCACTATGCATTACAGAAGCCAAGTGATTAGCCCCCACCAGCACCCACAAACTTATTTTGAACTAGCACATCAAATGGGCTGTAAATTTTCATAGGAAAGGCTGCATGACCTGACAGATTTGGATTCTGACATTTGGGACCCGCGAGGAAATAGCCTATCCAAGGTGGTGTCGACTTACTAGCCAGTCAACAAACGATTCTGCCTACCAGCCGTTGGATTGACATCCAACATCTATCGTGTATCTTCTATCTCTTGTCTTCTTCTTCCTCCAATTGCCCAAACCAAACCACCCCATCGGCTCCGCCTGCTCCCGCCTCCCATGGCTGGCTGCGCCTCCTCTGCCCTACCGTACGTACCCTCCAAAGTTGGCCAGTCCCTCCCTCTATTCCCCCACACGTCCTGTTATTATCCGGTGACGTCATCCCCAACATGCACCCGCGCCCGAACCAGTCAACCCCCGTACTCCCCTCCGCCTGCGACTGGACAGGCGCATCTTCAACGGCTCCTGTTCGTTCCGTCTGAGGCCTCGCCATCGTCCTCCGCCTTGTGGCCTTGGTTCGCTCGCCGTGCACGGTGCGCCGCCCTCTTGCGTTGTCAACATCGTCAACAACCGAGAGGAACAAGGAGATGACTGTATGTGGAGAGGATGACAGTAGGGACCCACCAGCGTCATGGCAGTACGCAAGCAAGTGCCTCTATAGTACAAGCCCAAAAATATGGTTCCTCCTAATGGTTGGACATCTGGGGCTCACGCCATTGTCAACGTAGTCAATAAACGAGAGAATTACACTACGAGCGGCTGACACCAGGGACCCAGCAAGTCACGCAGTTTTTTTTAGGAACAAGCAGTTGTTATTTATACTAGTTTTAGCGGCGGATCAGGGTAACAACGGGGCTGTGCGGGGGCTGTGGCCCGTCTAGCCAGGGTTTTATTTATGTTTACCACATCATGAGCCCAGTTGTGTTTTTTTCTTGCTGAAAATGGCAAGCACAGTTCTATTTTTTTAAAGAAATACCCAAACAAGGCCTACTTGCTTTATTGGCCCTGCTGGGCTGCAAATCTTTCAAGACGAGGAGAGTTTCATTCGGTTTGCCCAGAAATGGGTTGTACATTTTTAAAACACATCAAACCGGGAATTAGTTTCAATTATTTTTCATTACAAGATCTTAAATTCCATTGATTTTTATGCGTGGATAATTATTTGGATTTTATATTTATATAAATTATTTTTCAAAATAGTTTGAATGTGAATCGATATTTCTGGATTAAAAACAGTTGACCGCACCGAAATATGCAAAATTTCGTATACTTTTTAACCGTGGCCACAATATGGGGTGTGATGCTAACAAAAAGAAGATGGGCTCCAAAAAAATTCTTAAGAATTAGCAAATGGGTTGTACATTATTATAAATAATGGCAGATGGGTTGTATGATGTTTTTCACAGATTTGAGGCTGACCTGTGCGCCTACTACAGGTTGACGCGTATGCTTTCATAAAAAAAAGGTTGATGCACACGCAACGCCCTGTCAACTTAGTCAACACACGAGAGCAGTGACTCTTTGATGTCCATCCAACGGCTATCGTGCTTCTTCAATCTCTGCTCTTCATGCTCAAGCCGCTCAAACAAGCGTCGGCGGGACTGCCTGCTCCCTCCTCCCGCGGCCGGCTATGCTGCCGCGCAGGCCTCACGGCCCCACCGTACTCCCATCGCTGGCCTAGCCATCCCTCTACTCACCCACACATGTTGTTATTCTCCAGCGACGGCAGACGAACCAGTAAACTCTCGTACTCCTCCGCGTGGGAAACAACTGCCGAGTATTCCCTGGCTCCGTGTCGTTCCCTTCCAAGGCCTCGCCGTCGTCCACCGCCTTGGTGCTCTCGACGCGGCCTGGTTAACGTGGTCAATGAACGACATCCATCAGAAGTGGACTGTACGTGGAGAGGCTGACAGCTGGGTCCACGGCCGCACGCAAGAAAATGCCTCCTTATTACGCGCAAAATAATGACTACTCCACTTGACAGCTAGGACCCACAGGAAGGGCCTCTGTATTTCGCGAAAAAAACGTCCCCCCCCCCCGCTGACGGGTCGGACCCACCAGCTATATCTTCGCACGCAAGGAAGTGCCTCCTTATTACGCCCAAAAAAATGAATACTCCCTGCTAGCTGGGACCCACCATATTGTTGGGCTGACTTGTGGGCCTACTAAGTTGACAGGGACGGAGAGCTTTGTCAACTTAGTCAATACTCCAGTGACCGTATGATGTCCATCCAACGGCCATAGTGCTTCTTCAACCTCTGGTTTTCTTGCTCCAGCCGCCCAAAGCAGCGCCGGTCATGCCGCCTGCTCCTGCCTCCCGTGGCCAGCTGTGATACCGCGGAGGCCTCACCGCCCCCATACTACTCCCACCACTGTTCAGGCCATCCCTCCACTCACCCACACCCCCTATTATTCTGCGGCGACGGCAGCCTCACACCGCAGCCGAACCAGTGAACGCTCGTACTCCTCTCCGCGTGGGCATCCACTGCCGCGTCTTGCACGGCTCCACGTCGTCCCCTTCCTAGGCCTCGCCATCGTCCACCGCCGTGGTGATCTCGGCGCGGCGTGGTCAATGTGGTCAACAACCGACTTCCATTGGAAGAGTACTTTACGTGGAGAGGCTGACAGCGGGGTCCACGGCAGCCGCAAGGAAGTGCCTCCTTATTACACGGAAAATAATTATTCCTCCACCTAACAGCAGGGACCCACCGGACGGGCCACCAGTATTTTGCGAAAAAAAATTGTTTCCCCCTGACTGCTGGGACCCACCGGACGGGCCACCGTATTTCGCGAAAAAAGCGTTCCCCCCGCTGTCAGCTCGGACCCACCGGAAGTGCCTCCTTATTACGCCCAAAAAAATGAATACTCCCCCGGCTAGCTGGGACCCACCTTGCTGGGAGGCTGACTTGTGGGCCTACTAAGTTGACGGGGACGAAGGGCTTTGTCAACTTAGTCAATATGAACGATTCTAGCTCCAGTGACCGTACGATGTCCATCCAACGGTTGTAGTGCTTCTTCAACCTCTGGTCTTCTTGCTCCAGCCACTCAAAGCAGCGCCGGTCGTGCCGCATGCTCCTGCCTCCCGTGGCAGGCTGTGCTGCTGCAGAGGCCTCACCGCCCCCTACTATTCCCACTGCCGGCCAGGCCCTGCGGCGATGGCAGCCTCACACCATAGCCGAACCAGTGAACCCTCGTAGTCCTCTCCGCGCGGGCTTCCACTGCCGCGTCGTCCCCTTCCTAGGCCTCGCCGTCGTCTACCGCCATGGTGCTCTCCGCGTGGCGTGGTCAACGTGGTCAAGGAACGACTTCCATCGGAAGAGTACTGTACGTGGAGAGGCTGACAGCTGGGTCCACAGCCACAGCCCAGTTTTTTTGTGATTTGCCAAGTAAGTCGCTTTTGTCAGGCCTGTTGGGCTGCAAATCTTTCAAGACGAGGAGAGCTTTCATTCGGCTGGTCGAGAAAATGGCCCATCAGTAATGAGAAATGGGTTGTACATTTTTAAAACACATCAAACCGGCAATTAGTTTCAAATATCTTTTTTTATTTCAAGATTTTAAATTACATTAATTTTTATGCGTGGAGAATTTGTTGGATTTTATATTGATATACATTTATTTTTAAAATCAGTTTGAATGTGAGTCGAAATTTCGGGATTAAAAACAGTTCGGACCGCACCGAAATATGCAAAATTTCGTATAATTTTTTAACCGTTGCCACAATATAGGCTGCAATGCTAACAAAAAAATATGGGCTCCAAAAAAACCTTAAGAATTAGCAAATGAGCTGTAAATTATTAGAAATAATGGCAGATGGGTTGTATGCTATTTTCCACAGATTTGAGGCTTTCCTAAAAAAAGGTTGACGCACAAGCACTGACTGTTGGATGTCCATCCAACGGCCGTCGAGCTTCTTCAATCTCTGCTCTTCCTCCTCCAGCCGCTCAAACATGCACCGGCGGGACTACCTGCTCCCTCCTCCTCGCGGCCGGCTGTGCTGCCGCGCAGGCCTCACCGCCCGACCGTACTCCCATCGCTGGCCTAGCCATCCCTCTACTCACCCACACATGTTGTTATTCTCCGGCGACGGCAGACGAATCACTAGTAGAAAACAGGGCTTTGGTCACGGGGCAGTTTTCACATTAGTCCCGGTTCAGTCAAGAACCGGGACTAACGTGAGCATTTATCCCGGTTCGTGCGGCTAAGGCATTAGTCCCGGTTCACCTGGGCCCTTTAGTCCCGGTTCGTGCCACGAACCGGGACTAAAGGGTGCGATGCCCATTAGTCCCGGTTGGTGGCACCAACCGGGACTAAAGGTTAGACCTTTAGTACCGGTTGGTGCCACCAACCGGTACTAATGGGTTTTGAGGCATTAGTACCGGTTCATGGCACGAACCGGTACTAAAGGTCCCATTTCCAAACTCTCCCCCCCCCTGGACCGCCTTTTCAGTTTTAGAAAAAACAAAAGAAAATGATGGAAATGTCAAAAAATAATAAGTTTCCCATGTGATATGTGGTCTACTTGTTGGGAAAATTTACAAATATGAATTTCGACTTTATTTGCAAAATCTCTCTGGAATTTGTAAAATGGGCATAACTTTTGCATACGAACTCGGATTAAAAAGTTTTTTATATGAAAAATCATCTACTCGAAAAGTTACATCCGAATTTAACTGGGGGAACATCGTTAAACATTTTCAAAATCCTCAAAAACCTAACAGAAAAAAAGTTACGGGGCTTTTAAGATCTAGAGTGGAAAAAATCGAAAAAATTACTAGTCAAATCTGGTCAAACAGTGGTCAAACTGTCGTCAAACAATGGTCAAACTAATTATTCTAGAATATTAGTGTTACTAAATAATTATTTCAGTTATTTTGAATTTTGGTCAAATCTGATCAAACTGTGGTCAAACTGTGGTCAAACTAATTATTCTAGAAATATTAGTGTTACTAAATAATTATTGTTTTTTAAAACAATAGTTTCAAACTCAAACAGTGAAATGTGTCACTTCATGCTCAAGCAAAATTCATGAAGGTTAATAGGATTGACATCTTACTATTGTCAGGAAAACAACAAGTGCAGACTTGGAAATGAGAAAGAATAGAACCCGGAAGTTAAGCGTGCTCAGGCTGGGGGAGTGGGAGGATGGGTGACCGTTTGGGAAGTTAGATGATCTGGAATGATGAGGGGTGATTAGAGGATAAATTGAGCAGTGATGAGGGGTGGTGATAACACACTAGAGGTTAAAATAATTCAGAAATTTGAAAATAAAAAAATTCAAAAAAAAATTCAAAAAAAATCATAAAATTTCCTTTAGGTGGAGCTCCACGTGGCCGCGTCCTTTAGTCCCGGTTCGTGTAAGAACCGGGACTAAAGGGGAGAGGCATTAGTACCGACCCTTTAGTCCCGGTTCGAAAACCGAGACTAAAGGGGCCTTACCAACCGGGACAAAAGCCCCTTTTTCTACTAGTGAATGATGACCCACAAGTATAGGGGATCTATCGTAGTCCTTTCGATAAGTAAGAGTGTCGAACCCAACGAGGAGCAGAAGGATATAATAAGCGGTTTTCAGCAAGGTATTCTCTGCAAGTACTGAAATAAGTGGTAACAAATAGTTTTGTGATAGGATAAATTGTAACGAGCAACAAGTAACAAAAGTAAACAAAGTGCAGCAAGGTGGCCCAATCCTTTTTGTAGCAAAGGACAAGCCGGAACAAACTCTTATAATAGGAAAAGCGCTCCAGAGGACACATGGGAATATCGTCAAGCTAGTTTTCATCACGTTCATATGATTCGCGTTCAATACTTTGATAATTTGATATGTGGGTGGACTGGTGCTTGGGCGATGTTCTTACTTGAACAAGCATCCCACTTATGATTAACCTCTATTGCAAGCATCCGCAACTACAACAAAAGTATTAAGGTAAACCTAACCATAGCATGAAACATATGGATCCAAATCAGCCCCTTACGAAGCAACGCATAAACTAGGGTTTAAGCTTCTGTCACTCTAGCAACCCCTCATCTACTTATTACTTCCCAATGCCTTCCTCTAGGCCCAAATAATGGTGAAGTGTTATGTAGTCGACATTCACATAACACCACTAGAGGCTAGACAACATACATCTTATCAAAATATCAAACGAATACCAAATTCACATGACTACTAATAGCAAGACTTCTCCCTTGTCCTCAGGAACGAACGTAATTACTCACAAAGCATATTCATGTTCATAATCAGAGGGGTAATAATATGCATATAGGATCTGAACATATAATCTTCCACCAATTAAACCAACTGGCATCAACTACAAGGAGTAATTAACACTACTAGCAACCTACTAGCACCAATCCCGGACTTTGAGACAAGAATTGGATACAAGACGTGAACTAGGGTTTGGAGATGAGATGGTGTTGGTGAAGATGTTGATGGAGATTGCCCTCTCCCGATGAGAGGAGCGTTGGTGATGACGATGGTGATGATTTCCCCCTCCGGGAGGGAAGTTTCCCCGGCAGAACAGCTCTACCGGAGCTCTAGATTGGATCCGCCAAGGTTCCGCCTCGTGGCGGCGGAGTCTCATCCCAAAAAGTTCCTCTCTATTTTTTTCTCATCGAAAGACCTCATATAGGAGAAGATGGGCGTCGGAGAGCCACCAGGGGGCCCACGAGGTAGGGGGCGTGCCCTAGGGGGGGCGCCCCCCACGCTCGTGAGAAGGGTGTGGGCCCCCTGGCCTTCATCTTTTGCGTGGATTTTTCTTTATTTCTTTTAAGACGTTCCGTGGAGTTTCAGGACTTTTGGAGTTGCGCAGAATAGGTCTCTAATATTTGCTCCTTTTCCAGACCAGAATTCCAGCTGCCGGCATTCTCCCTCCTTATGTAAACCTTGTAAAATAAGAGAGAATAGCCATAAGTATTGTGACATAAAGTGAAATAACAGTCCATAATGCAATAAATATTGATATAAAAGCATGATGCAAAATGGACGTATCAACTCCCCCAAGCTTAGACCTCGCTTGTCCTCAAGCGAAAAGCCGATAACAATAAATATGTCCTCATGTTTAGAGGTAGAGGCATCGATAAAAATAAAATACGGACATGAAGGCATCATGATTATTCTTATAACAGCAACATATATAGATTTTGTCATATGATTACTTATGTTCAAGTGATGATCTATTCACAATGCAAAAGTATAAATCATAAACCTTATTGGGCTCCAACAAACTATAATCTCAGTCATTGAAGCAATTGCAATTTATCATAACATCGGAAAGAGTCTATGTCAGAGCTAAAAAGCAAGTCCACATACTCAACTATCATTTAGTCCTTCATACTTGCTAACACTCATGCGATACTTGTGGTTACGGAGTTTTAATCGGACACAGAGAAAGATAGGGGCTTATAGTTTTGCCCCACAACCTTTTACCTTAAGGGTAATGTCAACAATAATGGTTCATGCTCCCCTACATCCAATTATATATATATATATCATGTTCTTTCCAACATGCTGAGCTTGCCAAAGGATAAAATGAGAAAGAAAAGGTGAAGATCACCATGACTCTTGCATAAGGTAGAAGATAATAATAAAGGATAGGCCCTTTGCAGAGGGAAGCAGAGGTTGCCATGCGCTTTTATGGTTGGTTATATAAAATCTCAATGTGAAAGAACGTCACTTTATATTGCCCCTTGTGATATGAACCGTTATTATGCAGTCCGTCGCTTTTATTACTTCCACGTCACAAGATCGTATAAAGCTTATTTCTCCCACACCAATCAATCATACATATTTAGAGCAATTTTTATTGCTTTGCACCCATGACAACTTACTTGAAGGATCTTACTCAATCCATAGGTCGATATGGTGGACTCTCATGGCAAAACTGGTTTAGGGATTTTGGAAGCACAAGTAGTATTTCTACTTAGTGCTGAGAATTTGGTTAGCATGAGGGGGAAAGAAAGCTCAACAAGTTAGAGGATCCATGACAACATACTTTATCCCAGATATAAGAAATACATAACTCATTACGTTGTCTTCCTTGTCCAACATCAACTCTTTAGCATGTCATATTTTAATGAGTGCTCCCAATCATAAAAGATGTCAATGATAATATATCTATATGTGAAAACCTCTCTTTCCTTATTACTTCCTATTAATTGCAACAATGACCAAAGCTATGTCTGCCAACTCCCAACAACTTTTAATCATCATACTCTTTCTATGTGAAGCCATAACTCTCAATAAGATCAATATGAACTCTTTGCTTCTTTTTATTATTTTTCTCTTTTCTTTTATTAACCCAAGATCATGGCAAAATAATCAAGCCCTTGACTCAACACTAATGTTTATTATATACAGCTCACTGACTCGATTACATATAGAGATCATAAAGCAAAACTCAAAACTAGATCATGCCATATACTTTATTCTACTAGATCAAGATACTACTAATAGGATCGAACTAAGAAAAACGGTAAAGATAAGAGTTGTGATTGTGATACGATACCGGGGCACCTCCCCCAAGCTTGGTAGTTGCCAAGGGGAGTGCCCATACCCATGTGATTATATCTCCTTTGTTGGTGAAGAAGGTGGAGGTGACGGATAATCGCACATCGAGTGTAAGAGGTCCTCCAGCTTGCGAATAATGCCCTTGAGTGCGACAATATGCTCCTTCAACAAAATATTTTCTTGTGTGAGATACTTTTTTTGAACACGAGCTAACTCAATCATCTTGAAAGCTTCGATCTCAGTTGGGGTAAGAAGGTTATGATCAATTTGAAGGGTGTCTTTTGCTGCTGGAGCTTGATCCTCCGTGGTCTTCTTGATCCTTTCATCCTTGTTGACCCTCGTGGGTTCTTCCCTCTTCAGATCTATGTTCATTATCCAAGCATCGTTGTCACCATTGTTGGAGGAGGGAGACGACATGATGCCTAGCCTGGAAAACCCTGACAGAAAATAGCCCGAAACAAGAACATGAGATTTTTGCGTGATACGGGAGTCAAAACCTTCGGGAGAATATATAATGAATTTTTACCGACCAAAATACGTAATGTGCAAGAAAACGGAGTCCGGAAGGCACACGAGGTGCTCACGAGGTAGGGGACGCGCCCAGGGGGGTAGGGCGTGCCCACCACCCTTGTGGGGCCCTCGTGTCCTTCCCGGTCTGCTACTTATTTTTCTATTTTTCTAAATATTCCAAAACGGAGAAATATTGCCTTAAAACTGTTTTGGAGTCGGTTTACTTACTGTACCACATACCTATTCCTTTTCGGAGTCTGAAACGTTCCGGAAAGTGTCCCTTATGTATTCCTCCGGGGTTACGGTTTCAATAATATTGGTTTCAACATTTATGGGATTACCTAAGATATAATGTTTGATTCTTTGACCGTTTACCACCTTTGGATTTGTGCCTTCGAAGTTGTTGATTTTTATGGCACCGGAACGATAGACCTCTTCGATAACATAGGGGCCTTCCCATTTAGAGAGAAGTTTTCCTGCAAAAAATCTTAACGAGAGTTGTATAGCAATACATAATCTCCTACATTAAACTCACGCTTTTGTATCCTTTTGTCATGCCATCTTTTAACTTTTTCTTTAAACAACTTGGCATTTTCATAAGCTTGAGTTCTCCATTCATCAAGTGAGCTAAAATAAAATAACCTCTTCTCACCGGCAAGTTTAAAATCATAGTTAAGCTCTGTAATAGCCCAATATGCCTTATGTTCTAGTTCGAGAGATAAGTGACATGCTTTTCCATAAACCATTTTATACGGAGACATACCCATAGGATTTTTATATGCAGTTCTATAAGCCCATAATGCATCATCAAGTTTCTTGGACCAATTCTTTCTATACCTATTAACAGTCTTTTGCAAAATTAATTTGAGCTCTCTATTGCTCAACTCTACTTGACCACTAGACTGTGAGTGATAAGGAGATGCAATTCTATGATTAACATCATATTTAGCAAGCATTTTACGGAAAGCACCATGAATAAAGTGTGAACCACCATCAGTCATTAAATATCTAGGGACTCCAAACCTCGGGAAAATAACTTCTTTAAGCATTTTAATAGAAGTGTTATGATCAGCACTACTAGTTGGAATAGCTTCTACCCACTTAGTAACGTAATCAACAGCAACTAGAATATGTGTGTATCCATTAGAGGCAGGAAAAGGTCCCATATAATCAAAGCCCCAAACATCAAATGGTTCAATAACAAGAGAATAATTCATAGGCATTTCTTGACGTCTACTAATATTAACAATTCTTTGACATTCATCACAAGACAAGACAAACTTACGGTCATCCTTGAAGAGAGCAGGCCAATAAAAACCAGATTGCAATACCTTATGTGCAGTTCTATCTCCAGTGTGGTGTCCTCCATAAGACTTGGAATGACACTTGCGTAGGATTTGTTCCTGTTCATGCTCAGGTACACAACGTCTAATAACACCATCTACTCCTTCTTTATAAAGATGTGGGTCATCCCAAAAGTAATATCTCAAATCATAGAAGAACTTTTTCTTTTGTTGGTATGTGAAGCTAGGTGGTATAAATTTAGCAACAATATAATTAGCATAATCAGCATACCATGGAGTACTACGAGAAGTACTTATAACATTTAATTGTTCATCAGGAAAGTTATCATTAATAGGTAGTGGGTCATCAAGAATATTTTCTAACCTAAACAAGTTGTCTGCAATGGGGTTTTCAGCTCCCTTTCTATCAACAGTATGCAAATCAAATTCTTGTAGCAAGAGAACCCATCTAATAAGTCTAGGTTTAGCATCTTTCTTTTCCATAAGATATTTAATAGCAACATGATCTGTTTGAATAGTTACTTTAGAATCAACAATATAAGATCTGAACTTATCACAAGCAAATACAACTGCTAAAAGCTCTTTTTCAGTAGTAGCATGATTTCTTTGAGCATTGTCTAGAGTCTTACGAGCATAATGAATAACATTTAATTTCTTATCAACTATTTGCCCTAGAACAGCACCTACAACATAATCACTAGCATCACACATAATTTCAAAGGGTACATTCCAATCAGGTGGCTGAACAACAGGTGCAGTGACTAATGCTTTCTTAAGTATTTCAAATGCTTCTACACAATCATCATCAAAGACAAATGGTATATCTTTTTGCAATAAATTAGTCAGAGGCCGAGAAATTTTTGAGAAGTCCTTAATGAACCTCCTATAAAATCCAGCGTGACCAAGGAAACTTCTTATACCTTTGATGTCCTTGGGACATGGCATCTTTTCAATAGCATCAACCTTGGCTTTATCAACTTCAATACCTCTTTCAGAAACTTTGTGCCCCAAGACAATACCTTCATTAACCATAAAGTGGCACTTTTCCCAATTAAAGACAAGATTAGTTTCTTCACATCTCTGCAAAACTCGATCAAGATTGCTCAAGCAATCATCAAAAGAGGAACCATAGACGGAAAAGTCGTCCATGAAAACCTCACAAATCTTTTTACAAAAGTCAGAGAATATAGCCATCATGCATCTTTGAAAGGTAGCAGATGCATTACATAAACCAAAAGGCATACGTCTATAAGCAAAAGTACCAAAAGGGCATGTAAAAGTAGTCTTTGATTGATCTCTAGCCGACACAGGTATTTGAGAGAAACCAGAATAACCATCTAGAAAGCAATAGTGTGTATTTTTGCATAATCTTTCTAGCATTTGATCAATAAAAGGTAAGAGGTAATGATCTTTTTTAGTAGCTTTATTTAATTTGCGGAAATCAATTACCATCCTATAACCTGTGATAATTCTTTGTGGAATCAATTCATCTTTATCATTAGGAACAACAGTAATACCTCCCTTCTTAGGGACACAATGGACAAGACTTACCCACTCACTATCAGCAACGGGATAGATTATACCTGCCTCCAGAAGCTTGAGTATTTCTTTTCTTACCACTTCTTTTATTTTAGGATTCAGACGTCGTTGAGGATCACGAATTGGTTTGGCGTCTGCTTCCAAATTTATTTTATGTTGACATAGAGTGGGACTAATGCCCTTAAGATCATCAAGAGTATATCCAATAGCAGCATGGTGCTTCTTCAGAGTTTTCAATAATCTTTCTTCTTCATGCTCTAAAAGGTTAGCACTAATAATAACAGGATATATCTTCTTTTCATCAAGATAAGCATATTTAAGATTATCAGGCAACGGTTTAAGCTCAAACATGGGATCACCCTTAGGTGGAGGAGGATCCCCTAAGATTTCAACAGGCAAATTATGATGCAGAATAGGTTCCTGTTTAAAGAATACTTCATCTATTTCCCTTCTTTCATTCATGAACATATCATTTTCATGGTCTAGCAAATAGTGTTCTAAAGGATCACGAGGAGGTACGGCAATAGAAGCAAGACCAATAATTTCATCCTTACTAGGTAATTCTTCCTCACGATGTTGTTTACTAAATTTAGAGAAATTAAACTCATGAACCATATCATCCAAGCCAACGGTAACAACATTCTTTGTGCAATCTATGGTAGCATTGTCAGTATTTAAGAAGGGTCTACCAAATATAATGGGACAAAAGCTATCTTGCGGAGAAGTAAGAACAAGAAAATCAGCAGGATATTTAGTTTTCCCACACAAGACTTCAACATATCTAACAATTCCAATTGGTGCAATAGTATCTCTATTAGCAAGTTTAATTGTGACATCAATATCTTCTAACTCAACAGGTGCAATTTCATTCCTAATTTCTTCGTATAAAGTATGCGGTATAACACTAGCACTAGCACCCATATCACATAAGCCATGATAACAATGATCTCCTATTTTAACAGAAATAACAGGCACGCCTACCACAGGTCTATGTTTATTTTTAGCACAAGGTTTAGCAATTCTAGCAATTTCACCTTTGAACTAAATAACATGCCCATCAATATTATCAGACAAGATATCTTTAACAATAGCAATATTAGGTTCTACTTTAACTTGCTCAGGAGGTGTATAAGTTCTAATATTGCTTTTACGAATAACAGCTGAAGCTTTAGCATGATCCTTTATTCTGATAGGGAAAGGTGGTTTCTCAATATAAGAAGTAGGAACAATAGGATCATTATAAGTGACAGTCTTTTCTTCAACTTTAATAGGTGCAGCTACTTTTACTTCTATGGGAGGATGATATTTAAACCACTTCTCCTTAGGGAGATCAACATAAGTAGCAAAAGATTCACAGAAAGAAGCTACTATCTCAGAGTCAAGTCCATATTTAGTGCTAAACTTACGGAAAATATCGGTGTCCATAAAAGATTTAACACAATCAAACTTAGTTGTCATACCTGACTCCTTACCTTCGTCGAGGTCCCAATCTTCAGAGTTGCATTTAATTCTATCCAATAAATTCCATCTGAATTCAATAGTCTTCATCATAAAAGAGCCAGCACAAGAAGTATCGAGCATGGTGCGATTGCTTTCAGAAAGCCGAGCATAAAAACTTTGCATAATTATTTCTCTTGAGAGCTCATGATTGGGGCATGAATATAACATTGATTTAAGCCTCCCCCAAGCTTGAGCGATGCTTTCTCCTTCGCGAGGCCAGAAATTATATATATAATTGCGATCACGATGAACAAGATGCATAGGGTAATACTTTTGATGAAATTCCAACTTCAATCTTTTATAGTCCCATGATCTCATATCATCACATAGCCTATACCATATCAATGCGTCTCCCTTCAAAGATAAAGGGAAGACCTTCTTCTTAGCAACATCATCGGGTATACCTGCAAGCTTAAATAATCCACAAACTTCATCCACATATATTAAATGCTCATCAGGATGCTTTGTTCCATCTCCTGTAAAAGGGTTATCTAGCAGTTTTTCTATCATACCCGAAGGATACTCATAAGGAATTTCATTTTCAATAGGTTCAATAGGTTGAGGAGCAACTCTTTGCTCTACTGGACGGGGTGAAGATACCCCGAACAAGCCCCTCAGAGAATTATTTTCCATAGTAATAAGTGACAGTAAATTTCAGCACAGTATATAAATTTTTCCTTACCAAATTCCACCTACCAAAGGCGCTACGCTCCCCGGCAACAGCGCCAGAAAAGAGTCTTGATGACCCACAAGTATAGGAGATCTATCGTAGTCCTTTTGACAAGTAAGAGTGTCGAACCCAACGAGGAGCAGAAGGAAATGATAAGCGGTTTTCAGCAAGGTATTCTCTGCAAGTACTGAAATAAGTGGTAACAGATAGTTTTGTGATAGGATAAATTGTAACGAGCAACAAGTAACAAAAGTAAACAAAGTGCAGCAAGGTGGCCCAATCCTTTTTGTAGCAAAGGACAAGTTGGAACAAACTCTTATAATAGGAAAAGCGCTCCCGAGGACACATGGGAATATCGTCAAGCTAGTTTTCATGACGTTCATATGATTCGCGTTCAATACTTTGATAATTTGATATGTGGGTGGACCGGTGCTTGGGCGTTGTTCTTACTTGAACAAGCATCCCACTTATGATTAACCTCTATTGCAAGCATCCGCAACTACAACAAAAGTATTAAGGTAAACCTAACCATAGCATGAAACATATGGATCCAAATCAGCCCCTTACGAAGCAACGCATAAACTAGGGTTTAAGCTTCTGTCACTCTAGCAACCCATCATCTACTTATTACTTCCCAATGCCTTCCTCTAGGCCCAAATAATGGTGAAGTGTTATGTAGTCGACGTTCACATAACACCACTAGAGGCTAGACAACATACATCTTATCAAAATATCAAACGAATACCAAATTCACATGACTACTAACAGCAAGACTTCTCCCTTGTCCTCAGGAACGAACGTAATTACTCACAAAGCATATTCATGTTCATAATCAGAGGGGTAATAATATGCATATAGGATCTGAACATATAATCTTCCACCAATTAAACCAACTAGCATCAACTACAAGGAGTAATTAACACTACTAGCAACCTACTAGCACCAATACCGGACTTTGAGACAAGAATTAGATACAAGAGATGAACTAGGGTTTGGAGATGAGATGGTGCTGGTGAAGATGTTGATGGAGATTGCCCTCTCCCGATGAGAGGAGCGTTGATGATGACGATGGTGATGATTTCCCCCTCCGGGAAGGAAGTTTCCCCGGCAGAACAGCTCTGCCGGAGCTCTAGATTGGATCCGTCAAGGTTCCGCCTCATGGCGGCGGAGTCTCGTCTCGAAAAGTTCCTCTCTATTTTTTCTCATCGAAAGACCTCATATAGGAGAAGATGGGCGTCGAAGAGCCACCAGGGGGCCCACGAGGTAGGGGGCGCGCCCTAGGAGGGGGGCACCCCCCACCCTCGTGAGAAGGGTGTGGGCCCCCTGGCCTTCATCTTTTGCGTGGATTTTTCTTTATTTCTTTTAAGACGTTCCGTGGAGTTTTAGGACTTTTGGAGTTGCGCAGAATAGGTCTCTAATATTTGCTCCTTTTCCAGACCAGAATTCCAGCTGCCGGCATTCTCCCTCCTTATATGAACCTTGTAAAATAAGAGAGAATAGCCATAAGTATTGTGACATAAAGTGAAATAACAGTCCATAATGCAATAAATATTGATATAAAAGCATGATGCAAAATGGACGTATCAAGGAACTAGTAAACCCTCGTACAGTCGTACTCCCCTTCGTGTGGGAAACAACTGCCGAGTCTTCCCTGCCTCCGTGTCGTCCCCTTCCTAGGCCTCGCCGTCGTCCACCGCCCTGGTGCTCTCGGCGCGGCGTGGTCAATGTGGTCAAGGAACGACTTCCATCGGACGTGGACTGTACGTGGAGAGGCTGACAGCTGGGTCCACGGCCGCAGCAAGGAAGTGCCCCCTTATTACGCGGAAAATAATGATTTCTCCACCTGACAGCTGGGACCCACCGGATGGGCCACTGTATTTCGCGAAAAAACGTTTCCCCGTGACTGCTGGGACCCACCAGCTACATCTTCGCACGCAAGGAAGTCCGTCCGGGCAAAAAAAAACGATTCGCCCCCTGACTGCTGGGACCCACCAGCTACATCTTCGCAAGCAAGGAAGTGCCTGACAGTCGGGACCCACCTGGTCGAAGCGTACGTAGCGTTGTCATTGTGGTCGCAAATGTATACGTACATACTGGTCGATGTAGAGGCGCGCACGTGTCGTAGTAGAGGCACACACGTGTCGTAGTAGAGGCGCGCACGTAGCATGTACACGTACGTACAGTGGCCAGGGTGCAAGAAAGAAAATACGGCCACGTATGTGTACATACGGGTGGGGTCTCGAACGCCTACTCGCGCATATGTACGGCCAGGGCTCGTGTACATGGCTGGGTCGGAACGGAGAAACAGCGTCGTCGTCGTGTTCATGGGGAGGCAACGGAATGCGTCATGTTCATGGGGAGGCAACGGAATGCGTCGTGTTCATGGGGAGGCAACGGAACGCGTGGGAGCCAACCGGCTGGGTCGAAACGGAATGCGTGGTCGTGTTCATCGGGAGGGATTGGACGGAACAGGCGATGGAAACGAGGCCTGGCGTACCGCAAAACGGAGGAAACGGTCTTGTGTTCGACCGGCCACGTTCGAAACGGGATCCTGTTCATCGGGAGGGGTCTGGCGTATCGCAAAACGGAGGAAATGGACCTTCTACGGTCAAAACGAGGGTCCTGTTGATCGGGAGGGGTGTGGCGTACCGCAAAACGGACGAAACGGACTTGTGTTGGAGCGCTACGGTCGAAATGGGGGTCCTGTTCATCGGGAGGGGTGTAGCGTACCGCAAAACGGGACTCCACGGGATACTGTTCATCTCCACCGTCGACCCCCTCCAACCTCCATGAGCTACTGTTCATCCACCGTCGACCTCCTCCAGCCTCCACCTGCGACTGTTCATCCATGGGCTCCTGTTTATCCAGCCTCCACCGCGCGCTACTCCACGGCTACTGTTCAACCAGCCCTCTCCACGGGCTCCTGTTCAACCACCCCTCCACGGGCTACTGTTCAACCACCCCTCCACCGTCTACTGTTCATCTTGCCCTCCACGGGGTGGTCCTGTTCATCCAGCCCTCCAAGGGGTCCTGTTCATCCAGCCCCAACCGGCTCGATCGATCGGGATCCTGTTCATCCAGAGGCAACACCACGGGGTCATGTTCATCCACCCCCACCGGGAACTGTTCATCCAACCCCCCCCCCCAACGCTCACTGTTCATCCAGAGGCAGCATCGATCGGCTTCAGTTAGCAGCAGTAGCGAAGGAATCGCTCTATCGGGTTCAGTTAACAGCCATCGATCAATCGCTCAGGTTCAATAACGCGTAGCCTGCAGTGCAATCGCTCGGGTTCAATTAGATCCCAACGCCTCGCTCGGGTTCAGTTAGAGCCAACGCCTCGCACACACGCGCGTACGTGTACGAGAGAAACGCGCATCGCTCGGCCCCCGACCTCCCACCGTAACCGGCTCCCCGAAATTTTCCTCGCCCTCTCTTCTACCACGGTTTTTTCCGTCATGGACGGCCCAAAGAATGTCATGCAGCTGCGTCTCCGGCCCGCCCAGGACGAAAAGCCCATTTTCTATCATGATTTTTTGTCATAGAAGTAGGAGCCCACCACATCTATGATGATACCGGGTTTTGTCACAATTATCGTCATAGAAGTGTCATATGTATGACAGATTTTTTTTTCGTTCGGCCCAAAATGTCACGGATGTGTCTTTTTTTGTAGTGTTCACTTGTGTTTGGTCTGTGCTTCGCTTGTGTTTGGTATGTTGAACCTTGTTTGCTTTGGTTTGGTTTGAGTTTATTTGAGCTTGTGAGACTTATCTATCATATGGTGTAAGACATATGCACTCTATCTATCGCACCTTACTGAGCTTATGATATGTTGTGCTACTTAGTTTATGCTCTTATTTACTATCGTGCTTAGTGTTAGCATTATTATTGCACGATATGCCATGTCTATAAAATATAGGGGGAGTGTTGATCCTAGTATGTGTTCTGTGCAGTACAAAGCACTCATATAAATAGCACACATCTAGGGGGAGCCCATCTATAGTTTAGAGATGTATGGTTTGCTCTTGTTCTACACTTTCTCCCTTGTCCAAATCCCGTATTGTCATCAATCCACCAAAAAGGGGAGATTGTAAGGGCATATTTATCCCTAAGGTGTTTTGGTGATTGATGACAATGCATTTGCGGACTAATCGTGTGCCTCAAGTATTTTAGGTATTTCATTACTAGGCACAAGATGGTTAGGAACCCCCTCAAAGATTATTGAAGACGGTGCTTTTTCTACGTTCATTTTTCGGTGGATTTGAGTCATAGGAAAGCTGTACTATTAAGAGGGGGTCCGCTTTGGAAAGGTTTGGGTGGAATCGTCACGTACACGTTTACTCCTCTTTGCACCGCCTTTCCCTTAGCACTTTGGAGCATCCTCCATTTCTTCGTGTTTGTGCAAAAAGAAGAATTCCTAATGTTGTTGTTCTGAGGCTTGCGGTAGTACCGCAGGCCTTTGCGGTAGTACCGCAGGTGGTCACGGTAGTACCGCTCCTTGGGAGCCGTAGTACCGTGAGTCCTGGTCCGGCACAACACCATTAGCGGAAGTAGGGGCGGATGTAATTTTTTATATCTGCTCCCTGCGCGGTAGTACCGTTTGCCTTCAGCGATAGTACTGATAACCCACAAGTATAGGGGATCGCAACAGTTTTCGAGGGTAGAGTATTCAACCCAAATTTATTGATTCGACACAAGGGGAGCCAAAGAATATTCTCAAGTATTAGCAGCTGAATTGTCAATTCAACCACACCTGGAAACTTAATATCTGCGACAAAGTATTTAGTAGCAAGTAATATGATAGTAGTGGTAACGGTAGCAAAAGGTAACAGTAGCAAAAGTAAAGTTTTTGGTATTTTGTAATGATGATAGCAATAGCAACGGAAAAGTAAATAAGCGAAGAACAGTATATGGAAAGCTCGTATGCAATGGATCGGTGATGGAGAATTATGCCGGATGCGGTTCATCATGTAACAATCATAACATAGGGTGACACAGAACTAGCTCCAATTCATCAATCTAATATAGGCATGTATTCCAAATATAGTCATACGTGTTTATGGAAAAGAACTTGCATGACATCTTCTGTCCTACCCTCCCGTGGCAGCGGGGTCCTAGCGGAAACTAAGGGATATTAAGGCCTCCTTTTAATAGAGTACCGGACCAAAGCATGAACACATAGTGAATACATGAACTCCTCAAACTACAGTCATCACCGGTAAGTATCCCGATTATTGTCACTTCGGGGTCAACGGATCATAACACATAATATGTGACTATAGACTTGCAAGATAGGATCAAGAACTCTCATATATTGATGAAAACATAATAGGTTCAGATCTGAAATCATGGCACTCGGGCCCTAGTGACAAGCATTAAGCATAGAAAGTCATAAGCAATATCAATCTCAGAACATAGTGGATACTAGGGATCAAACCCTAACAAAATTAACTCGATTACATGATAGATCTCATCCAACCCATCACCGTCCAGCAAGCCTACGATGGAATTACTCATGCACGGCGGTGAGCATCATGAAATTGGTGATGGAGGATGGTTGATGATGACGATGGCGACGGATTCCCCTCTCCGGAGCCCCGAACGGACTCCAAATCAACCCTCCCGAGAGGTTTTAGGGCTTGGCAGCGGCTCCGTATCGTAAAACACGATGAATCCTTCTCTCTGATTTTTTCCCCGAAAGCAAATATATAGAGTTGGAGTTGAGGTCGGAGGAGCTCTAGGGGGCCCACGAGGTAGGGGGCGCGCTCTAGGGGGGCAGGCGCGCCCCCCACCCTCGTGGACAGGTGGTGGGCCCCCTGGTCTTCATCTTTTGCAAGGATTTTTTATTATTTCCGAATAGATGTTCCGTGAAGTTTCAGGTCATTTCGAAAACTTTTGTTTCTGCACATAAATAACACCATAGCAATTCTGCTAAAAACAACGTCAGTCCGGGTTAGTTCCATTCAAATCATGCAAGTTAGAGTCCAAAACAAGGGTAAAAGTGTTTGGAAAAGTAGATACGACGGAGACGTATCAAGTACCATGTCGGATTTTTGCACTATTTGAAAATCAGCGGAAGTTGCCACGGACTTTTCTTTATTTGTCCACGGCCTTCCCAGGCTGGTCCAACCCTCCCTTGCGGTAGTACCGCAAGGGGGTGCGGTAGTACCGCGCGAGCGGCAGTACTGTTCCAGCTTCGTTGCTACAGGCCTAGGCTAGCTCCTGTCGTGGCCACGGTAGTACCGCGGTCCGCTGCGGTAGTACCGTGAGCCCTTACGGTAGTACCGCTTGGCTGGCGCGGTAGTACCGCATGTCGCGGGCTGGTTAAGTGGATAACGGTTGGATTTGTCTCTCCACTATATAAGGGGTATCTTCTTCTCCGAGTTGACTACCTCTTCCAACCCTAAGCTCCATTGTTGCTCCAAACTCCATTCTCGCCTGATCTCTCCCCCTAGCCAATCAAACTTGTTGATTTTCTAGGGAATGGTTGGGAAGGCCTCGATCTACACTTCCACCAAGAGAAATTCGATTCCCCCCACTAATCCCTTGCGAATCTTGTTACTCTTGGGTGTTTGATTACCCTAGACGGTTGAGGTCACCGCGGAGCCATATTCCATTGTGGTGAAGCTTCGTGGTGTTGTTGGGAGCCTCTGATTAAGTTGTGGAGATTGCCCCAACCTTGTTTGTAAAGGTCCGGTCGCCGCCTCCAAGGGCACCAATAGTGGAATCACGACATCTCGCATTGTGTGAGGGCGTGAGGAGAATACGGTGGCCCTAGTGGCTTCTTGGGGAGTATTGTGCCTCCACACCGCTCCAACGGAGACGTACTTCCCCTCAAAAGGAAGGAACTTCGGTAACACATCCTCGTCTTCATCGGCTCCACTCTTGGTTATCTCGGACCTTTACTTGTGCAAGCTTATTTGTGTTATTTCCGTTGCTTGCTTGTGTGCTTGTTGTTGTTGCATCATATAGGTTGCTCACATAGTTGCATGTCTAGACAACCTACTTTGATGCAAAGTTTAATTTGGTAAAAAAAAGTTAAAAATTGTTAGTTGCCTATTCACCCCCCCTCTAGTCAACTATATCGATCCTTTCACTTATCCCTATTTTGAATGATCGATATATCTTGAACCAAATCTCCATTATTGAAACTATTTATATATTTGAATTCATAGCGTGAAGACATTTAGAACAATATCAAGCTTGCATATATGTGGATTATTTTCCATTTCATTGTTTCACATTTGTTAAATATCAAATAGCACATGTTTTCACATGGATGTGTGTTTCATATATATGAAAAGTTGATTTCACTCGTTTCAAAATGGATTTTAGTCAATGCAAAGAACTGATTTCAATTATTTTAAAAATGATTTCACTCATTACAAAAATATCTCAATTTAAAAAAAACAATCTCACTCATTTCATAAAACAAAATCCACTTATTTAAGAAAAGAATTTGTAAATAATTAGTTTCACATTTTTTAATAACTAGTTTCAAAATTTTGAAATAAAAAGTTTGATGTATTTCACACTGAAGTATGTGCCATGTTTATGAAAAACATATTTCACTCATTAAAATTGGCACTTAATTCAACAAACTTATTTCATATTTCAGAAAACTGATATCACCCATTTCAAAAAACTAAAGAAATTCACTCGTTTCAAAAATAGATTTTTACTCATTTTGAAAAATGATGTGAAATACTAATCAGCTTCATATTTTTATGAATAACTACTTTGCATTTTTTAGATAACAAGTTTCACATTTTGCACACTGAAAATAGGTTTCATGTGTATGAAAAACATATTTCACTCATTTCAAAAAACTGGTTTCACTCAAATCAAAATCTTGTTTTACTTAATTCAGAAAACTAAATTCAAAAGTTGAAATTTGAACATATTTGAAATGTATTCATATTTTCCATATATATTTCAGTTTTTAAATGGAGTTAATAGCGAGACTTCATATTTTTTCCATATATGCTCTGATTCCTCCCCTTAAATGTCTCACTCCCGCGGGGAAAATAGTAAACAAAGTGATTTGCAATCTCTTGCTTTTATTAGTCATTAGTAATAGCATCAGAGTGATATTCTTGGAATATCCAAGATTATCCAGTTTAAACAATGGTGGAAATGAGTGTAAAAATACATTCATGAGCACACATGGGGATGGAGCTACTGCTTCTATTGTATCCCCTTTAGTGAAATCACTTTTTATGTGCTACTTCTTGCAAAGTGACTCACCGTCTCTCGTGGTGACAAGTGACACACTTCATGTGCAACACTTATCGCAATGGTGGGATTTTTTCCCCATGCATGGGAGGCACAGGGTGTTTGTTTGTGCTTTTTTTCCAGATTCTTTTTTCAAGAACATTTTACCTCTTGAACGATATGTTTTCGCTGTTGTGTTTTTCGTGCCGATTTCTTCGAAAGTAGATCCCATAGTTGATGGTTTCAATGATTTTTTTGGGCAAATATATGCTTCCAACTAGAAATAAGTTGAGCTTTCAAACCGTATGAACCCGTGCTACCAAGTTAACTAACTTGTGCTTCACTTTTGGGTGAAGCACAAAAGAATAACTGTCTTTCACTTTTTTTTTGGAAAACACAAAAGCACAAAACCTACAAAAATGGAACCAAAAAATACCAAAAGAATTGGAAACAAAAAAGAACAAGAAAAATGTAAATACGGGAGACAAAAAAACCGCATAAAAACTAGAAATTGAAAAAAAATAAAAAATGAGAACTTAAAGAAAAAAGAACAGAGAAACTAAAGAAAAAAGGAAACTGAAAACCGCGAAAGTACAAAAGCACAGTTTGTGCTTCACATGGAAGCACAAACATGCTTCACTCTTTTTGGAAAGCATAATTGTACTTCATGTAGGAGCACACGTGTACTTCCGCATGAAGCACAATTGCGCTTTAGTTGTTTCTTGAAAAGTGAAAAGCACAGATGTGCTTCAACTGTGCTTCCCGAACAATGAAAAAGCACATGTGTGTTTCCAAAAAAATGAAAAGCATAGAAGTGCTTCAGGTTTCTATTTTTTTGGTTTTCGGTTTTCATCATTTTCCGACTATTTTTCAGTTTTTGGTTCTTGATTTTTGTTTCTGTTTTCCGGTTTTCTATTTTTTTAAGTTTGTCCAAACCTATTAACATGGGATCTAGTTTCGAAGACCTCGGCGAGAAACACAATGGTCAAATTGTTCGTGATTTGGACGCACAGTTCAAGAGATAAAACATTTTAAAAAATAATAATAATAAAGGCACAAAACCTCCAGCTTGCAACAAGTTTCACACATGTAGTGCGCTACATGTCACCATGAAAGAAGGTGGAAGTGACTTTTACCAGGGGTACCCCTCTAACTAGTGATTTCTGATTTCGGAAGAGAAATCGTAGACAGCCTGCCAAATGCAGAACAAAGTAGTGATTACTGCAGGCCGTTTGCCCTGAGCTCGTGGGCTCTTGGCGCTAACCAAAAGCCGAAATATGTTTGCTTTCTAGGCCGAGTTAACCACTGAAGGCCCAGCCCAATAACGACCTACGGGATGCCAATCCCCCCCCACATCGCTTCACTTCTCTGCTCGCATCGCACAGTCCGCACTGCTTCCATCCATCTCCTTCCACGGCTAAAACCCTAACCCCTGAACCAGCCTCCGCCGCCGCACACCCCTTCCACCCACCCCGAGCCCCCGACACTCCGGCGGCCGCCCGACATGGGGAAGAGGCCGAGGTCGACGCGGCCGCCGCCCGCGGCGGGCCTCCACAAGTCCAAGCGGGCCAGCGAGGCGGCGGCGGCGGCGGCGATCTCCGACTCCGACTCCGACGAGATCGACGCCTTCCACAAGCAGCGGGATGTCATCCCCCTCGACGTCGACGACTCGAGGGACTCGGAGGAGGATGCTCTGGTGATGCCCATCTACGACGTCGAGGGCGTTTCCGACGACGAGAGCGATGACAGCGAAGGCGGCGAGGACGGCGACGAAAGCGAAGATGGCAGCGACGGAGCCAAGGACGGCGACGCGCACGCAGGTGATGTTGAGGTATGGGACAAATCATATACTGCAAAAATCAAGAGGGCGCAGAAGGCAGCCAAAGAGGCTGCCGGGGATGATGGCAGCGCGGAAGAAGATGAGGAGCCGGAGGATGATCCAAAGAACTGGGGCACAGGGAAGAAAACATACTATGATGATCATGAGCAAGATGCTGATGATGTTGAGTTTGATGAGCTAAGGAGGTTGCAGGCAGAGAATAAGCTGTCGATGAAAGATTTCGGATTGGAAGATGATGAAAGTGATGAAGAGGATAATAAGCCCTCAAAGGCGTCTGACCATCAGGTGAAGCTTGGTGATGAGGCATCCCCTCTTGAAAGCTACACGAAGCTGAGAGAAGACTTTGCTGTCCTGTCAAGAGACGAGAAGATGGATGTAGTGTACAGCTCAGCTCCTGAACTGGTTGGGTTACTGGCTGATTTGAACGAGGCCCATGAACAGCTTAAGGCAATAGGACCAGTCACCCCTGAGTTGGCAGCTGGGCAAGGCAAGAATAAGGGTAAAATGCAGCCATTGGAGGTGAAGCGAGCTTGTCTGTTGGCTCATTGTCAAGCCATTACCTTCTACCTCCTTATGAGAGCAGAGGGACTGTCTGTGCAGGATCATCCTGTAATTGCTCGGCTGGTAGAGACCAAGAATATGGTACAAAAGCTGGCAAATATAAATCTTCCGAGCCAAGACGGGGACACTGAAGACCATTTTATGCCTGATAGTAGCACCCTTGATGAGGTGAATAAGGCAGTCTCTCTAGAGAATGAGGGTAAATCTCACAATTTACTAGCTCTGGACAAGGTAAAACAAGGTGCTGAAGTAGCCGAATTGAAAAAGAATAAGCCTTCTAAGGGGCACCTTGAAATTGCGAGCAAGGATGAGTATATGGGCTTGCAAAGCAAGGAAATGTTGAAAAGAAGAGCAATCCTTGAGGAGGGGTTGAAGCAAAAAGGGCTGTGTAAGTTGAAGCCAAAGTTGTCAAAAACCATGGCAACCAATAGTAGGAAAAACCTGCAGACATTGGATGACTTTGATGATGAAGTGCAGAAAAATAGTCAAGTCGTCAAACCTACAAAGCTCCTGGTCAATGCAGCTGGCTCAGTTAGAAACAAGGTATGGGATATTTTCATGCAGGTTTCTTATTGTTGTTGGTTTACCTTCATAGCTAGCTATTTTTAACTTGTGCAAAATCTAAATATCTTGTGATAATGATCTGTACCTATTTGGCTCAAGTGTTTTATGCATGTGGTGAAAAATTCCAAGTTTGTAACTGCAAAACTACACCAACAAATATACGTACTGTCATGTAGGGCCAAAATTTCAATGCCATATGTTTCTTACTGTAGATTCTTGATAGTATTCAGCTGAAACATCCTGGTTTCGACCAAGTTTACATCTGTTACATTTCTAGTTTTCTACCTTATTCTATGATTTTCAACATTCCACATTCCTTTTGTTGCCAGTATGCCTAGTATTAGGCGAGTTTGTAATATAATTGTATTGATAGAAACCTTAATTGAAACTGCATCCTTATACCCAGCTATGTTGAGATATATCAACCAGCACATACTATACATGATTTGAAACATCATTATATCCAAAAATGTTTGTGAAATTTGAGGATTATTAGGTGATTTTGGAGCTCTGCTGTCATGGTGTACATATCGATCCTGAGGTTTCTCGATATGTCTAGAGTTCAATAGGACTTTGCTTGCATTGCAAAAGTGAATTGGAATTTTGATAATACTTTGACATGGCATTTTGTTGCTAGCTGTGAATATGAGAAGAATAACCATTGTTAGTAACATAGCAATGATGAATTGTGCTACACTCAGGGACACTAGCTACACTTGCCTTCCAGCTTTAAAAACTCTGGCATCACATTGCCACACTCCTATCATATTTGCTTTGATAACATGCACTAGTCAACAATGCTGGTCAATTTGTTTTGTCAAAAATGTTGCGTCATGCTTGAATCTTGCTGCTTTGTTAGTGTTTGTAATCTTAACATTATGCTGTTCCAGAACAGCCTTTGTGCTATTATGTGTCATGTTAACAGAATATATCTGCCATCAAGTGCATATAATTGTTTTTCTTAGCGAGGCAAACCTCGTTACTCTTGTCCTATCAAAGATATCGTCTGAAATACTCGATGAATTTATAATTGCTGATAATTGCTCATCTAGAAAACTAAATCCACCGTTTTAACATGTGCTTGTGCTTTGTGTATCGGTTGTTGCAATGGCTGTATCTATTCCTAACCCTTTTTTCTCTTCTGGCCATCATTTCAGCTTGTTTCTGGTGATGATGACATTCCAAAGCGAGATGAGATTGGTGAAAGACGCCGAAAGCATGAACTACGTGTTCTTGCTCGTATAGGAACCAATTCACGTGAAGATGATGAGTTGCCAGAAGATGGTGATCATACTGAAGAGAAGCTCAGCCAATCCAGCGAGGAAGATGGCGATGATCATGAATCTTCAGGGTCTGAAGATGAATTCTACAAAGATATCAAGAGGCAGAGGACCGAAAAGCGCCTGGGCAAAGAACAGAGCACCCCTGCTACTGAGCTGGAGGAAGAAAGCGAAGGAGATGGCAAGAGGAAGATTTCGCGGCAGATCGAGAAGAACCGAGGGCTGACACGCTCCAGAAACAAGAATCTCAAGAATCCACGGAAGAAATACAGGATTAAGAGTGATAAACAGAGTAAAAGGAGGCAAGGTCAAGTGCGCAGCGCGAAGAAGCCCTCGGGTCCCTACGGAGGTGAACTGTCTGGCATCAATGCAAACGTCAGCCGTAGTGTCAGGTTCAAGAGTTGATAGCATCGGCCTTATCGTGAATGTACGCAAATTTTGTTTGGTTTGGTTTAGTTCGTGTGGGGCATGAAATTTTCGTTTGATGGT
The DNA here is from genome assembly GCF_056163025.1 of Triticum urartu. Classification (NCBI taxonomy): domain Eukaryota; kingdom Viridiplantae; phylum Streptophyta; class Magnoliopsida; order Poales; family Poaceae; genus Triticum; species Triticum urartu. Next base: position 576,704,848 of record NC_141879.1, read on the forward strand.
CATTTGTGTTCGTAGTAGTAAACAGTTTCGGTGGAAAGAAAACAGCATGTTTGCATTACTTAAGATTATAAAATTACAACCACTCTGGTGGTTGCTCTATCTGCCTGCAGATGTTGGATGTGTTTGATGGGAATTAGAAGCAGAAAGATGAAGAACTACCAGTTCCTATCTCACTTTTATTTGCAAATGCTTCTATTACATAATGTTGCTGTGCTCAAAACAGTCAGGACTCAATATATGGAATTCAAAGGGATTCCATATGATTTTGGAGCAGTTGGATCCTTAGGAATTTTGATTCGCTGGACTGGAATCCTTAGGTACAAATGCCCTAAGCGGCACCGATCAAAAGGCACTCGAAGGCTCTACATCGAACGATGGAAGCGGCACCGCTTTCCCAGGGCACAGCACCACACGTCGACGAAGGAGGACGCGCAGCCCAAAAAAGAAAAGAGGCCCGAACACGTGGACAGCCACAGTATAACGCCTAGAGGAGTAAGTCAACGGGCCAGGCTGGCCCACGCGCGCTCAATATTATCGCTAGCTGCACCAACAGAGTAGATACGCACGTTGAGAAAATTTTCATCGACAATGTAGGGCCACCAGGTAAATTTACACGCCAGTATCCCAAATTAATACACGCGTCACCAACCAACATGCTGAGAAGTTGATTTCACCCAAGTGGGTAAACGTGAGCGCAAAAACATCCCCGGATATAGGGGCTTGGGTATTTTTCATGGAATTCATTTGCACTCTATTTTGAAAGAAAATTTCTATCCACTCAAACCTTTTGGTAGAATTTCTTTGTTTTTCTTGTACTATCAAACACTCGTCCATTCATGTATTCGCTGGAGTAGTAAATTTCATAATCCTATATAGGATACAAGGGATCCTGCAAATCAAAGAGGACCTCGAACTAATAAGTAGGAGAATAATTATATATGTCAACGTAAGACAGAAAACCTGAAATCAACATTGTCACTCAAGACTGCCATGGAAGCATGGACATTGTCATTCTAGTTGGAATATTTGGAATCAGAGAAATGGGAAACATTTCAAAAAATGAAGTGCCTGCAGTCAACACATGGAAATACCTTCTCAAGCAATACCTTATTCTCCTTGGTCAGAGAGTCAAACACAAGAATCGCAGACACCTTGGAGAGTTGGATTAACACTCGTCTAGGATGATCGCGTTGTAGTTTCGCCTTACAAACTCTGAACCTCCTGTTTCCTAGAACAGGCATTGGATGATCTCCTTTCCTTTTTATTTCTTCGTCTTGTTTTTCTTTTTGTTCCTCCCCCTGCATGTACATACTTACTCTTTTAATCTATAGAAAATACCATAGAACCACTGTTCTACGGTCCTTGCCTCCTTGGCGTCAACCCTCCCCCTTCCCCCCACCCGAACCAGAAGCTGGTTGTTTGTTTACCCTGTTGTTGGACAGCTGTAGGAGCTGTGGGTATTATGAAATGTCAATAAAGTCCATGAGTGCCGAGTATGATGTTTATATGCATATTAAAGTGCAAGTTGGCTGTTTTGACTCGATAAAGTGAGAATCAGCAATTTTTTAACCATATATGAAATATTTTCTAGAAATGTAATGATTGTAGAAACATATTATCCGAAATATGCATATGAAACATAACATCCAAAATAAGCACGGACCATCATAATCTTGCATACTAAACATATGATCCAAAATAAGTGTGGCAGCTCGGGACTCACCAAATTGGCAGCTTCAGGCTGGATATGCATGCTAGTTCATTTCCAGGAAGCGATTCTAGCCAGCTAAGGTAAGAATCTGCGAGTTAATTTTAGATTCTGATTTTGTGAGGCCTAGAATCTGAGAATCACTAGCTGTGGCTCAGACAAAGGTCACCTAAGTGCTGTACACCTAAAAAAGTAAGTGTTGTAGATTGGTGTGGAGAAGCTTTTAAACAATTCAAAATGAGCTTGTCAAGTACGTACATTACAAAAGATCACTATTATAGTAAACATCATTGACAGTGTGATCCCTCGGTGACTTGATCTCTGGATAACCCCGGTTTGACAGCCTGAACTTGTGGCTCTAAACCTGCCACCTGCGATAAATTTATCGTATCCGTACTATGATTGAATCATCGTCATGCAAAGAATTTCCTGCCATTCAAACTCTCATCTTGATAGGTCAGTGTATTAGTCATAAACTAGGAGCACATCAATCATGCATTAGTTTTCTAGGAGTTCCCTACTACTAATTTGCTACTTGGGCACAGCTTGTTAATGACTGGAAGATAAGCCTATCACAATTAGTCATTGTACTCATTGGCTGACTAGGATACTATGAATGCTGACAAAACACTTTCAGAAAAAAAGAACAATTCACAAGAGCTTGTCAAGTACAGAACAAAATATCACTATTAAAGTAAACATCAATGACAGCTTAATTCCTTGGTGACTTGATCTCTGACAGCCCGAACTTGTGGCTCTAAACCCGCCATCCGCGATAAATAAATTTACTACATCCATACTATGATTGAGTCATCGTCATGTGAAGAATTTCCTCCCATTAAAACTCTCCTCTTGACACCTCTCAGTGTCATAAATAAACTAGGAACTCATCATCACGCATTAGGTTCCTAAGAGTTCTAGTACTAATTTGCTAGTCAGGCACAACTTGTTATTGACTGAAAGATAAGCCTATCGCAATTAGTGATTCCAGGATTTTGTCATTGTACTCATTGGCTGGCCTGGATACTAAGAATCCTGACAAAACAAACTCTTTCAGAAGGAAATAAAAATAACAATGTTTCTTTCATGGGGACCTCATCTTGGCAGTTTATTTGGAGCATACCTGGGCCTGTAGCGTCCAGTTGGTTTTCCTGAATATATTGGTCACCTGGCCTTTCAAGATGCAGAAAGATTCAGCTCAGGAGCTAGGTGTCTCTTGTCTCTTGGCCACAGCAGAAGGCAAAAACCACTGATGTGATGAATCTCTTTTCTAACTCTGTACAGTTCTACCTTTATCATCCATTGACAATATAAAATCATGCAGTTGGAAGACAATCTGTGTACAGGGACATACTTGTAGACCACCTGTACGAAGAGGTGTTTCTGAATTTCACTTCCCATATTTTACACATCATAGGTGACCATGCTACTTTTGAGCATCATTGGCAGTGAAGACATTACTCTTAACATCATTGGAAATCAATGTAGTTGGGCTCCACTATGCGGAGAACAATGGAACAGAGTTCAACAGTTCATGCAAAAAATTGCATGTAATTTATCAAATCTACAGGTTCCCTCAGAAGAATGGTAACAATGGCAAATTTTTATTCGGATCCTCGAGTTTAGGTTCAAACCAAACATATTTAACTCAACTCAATGTACATTATTCTAGAGCAAGCTTTCTGCAGCAATGCTTTTTTTTCTGTCTGGGGTGGGCACATATATTCGCGCCAAAAAAAGAACATACATATATTGCAAGTGGCTCAATTCGACGTTGAGCCAGCTTATGTACACAAGACCTGACAATTTCAACCATCTAATTCTTCCATGTGACAGGTCTCAATGCTGAGTTGCTGACCAAAGAAATCATCTTTCTTCACAGCATCCCAGCAAACCATCTTCCTTCAAAGCCACTGAATTTTTGTAATATGAAACTGCGTTTCCTGCATCAGTGACGCTCTTCCTTTGAACTTTGAAGCCTGAATTTCAGGCCACCTCTTTCCTACGGAAGATGTTCATTGCATCACTGTATAGGGCAACAGAGTTTGAGACAACAGCAAGCACGATCATGGTTACAGCCAATATCTTGTCACGCTTGGTTGCGATTCCATAAGGATCCCTTGGAAAAAAAGAACGAGTTTATGTGTTAATACGGGAGTGCTTAGCAAATAGGGAATATATAGCCAATCAGAAGCATTATTTAGGTACCTTAATATGACCATGGCAGGAAAGATAAAACCAATCAAAACGGCAGCTGTGGCGCCAGTAAACTGGAATGCATCCCAAATGCTTGGTATGAAGATGGCAGCAGTATAAATAACCACGAGGAGTGAGATGGTTATGATTGTAAATCTCTTATTGTCATAAGAAATGTGCCTCGACGTGGGAAAGAGTAGACCATCCAAGTTGAGCCTAAGGGCAAAGAAGACGATGGGGAAGACAAGCATAACGTGCGCAGCATAGCTCACTCTGACTACGTCATTGAAGACAGAGCTGAAAGGAATGCCAAGATTTGAATCAAAGTTGGCGAGCACATCATCCAGTGTACCATCTCCAAAGAGAAGATAAGCAAAGAAACTTGTGGCAATGTAAACACTGGAGCAAAGGGCCAGTGATGTTCGCACAATTGGTTTGGTTTGTGTTTTATCCTCAAGCTCATTGTCAATGCTGTGAACTGTGGAATCATGAAAAACATTCATTTAGAATCGACATAACTGAATAATGGCAAGAATAGCTGGGCACTGAAATTGCATACCATTATAGTGGCAGATATATGCAGTGACAAGGACAGGGACAGCTGTAAAAAGCTTCCAGACAGAACTAAGATCATCTATTTCTGGAAAAAGCTTGGGCATTGCTACAGTTCCATTGATGACTTTGATTATGGCAATCCCAGCAGTAATAACAACAAAAACCACAGCGAGAGCAACTGATAGGGCAGATGTGTAGCTCAGTGAATCTGTAGGAAATGACAAGATTCAAGATTAATATCATGCAGCAACCATGGTGAAAAGTAGTTATTTCATAGTTTGCACAGATGAACACGTACCCAATCGTTTAAAGCTCAACAATGGAGCAAACACGAAAAGAGTTGTCACAAGAAGAACAATGGCACGAGAATTCCACAAATGTGCTCCAAACCAGCCCTCCAATATGCCACGATGATGAACACCGCCTGACGATGTTCCAGATAATACATCACCTATCAAAATTTCAATAACCACCGTCAATCGCAGTTCATGCAAATAGAACTGTTCATTTTAAGTATTAAGGTACAAGATGTTACTTGAAGATAAGAAGCTGCTTCTAACTAACTCAAGTTCAACCTGGTATATTATGTTTTTACTAAATTGCTCAAAATGACGACTTATTTCTTCAGAGAGGGAGCTAGGGTTCCATTTGCCATTTGATAGTATGAAACTTGATAAAGTACTTATCAGGAGCTCATGGATGAGAATTGTCTTGAAAGTAATGTACTGAAGAAACCCAAGTTCAATCAGCTAAGCAATAAACTTATATGCTCTAAGTAAAAAAATCAAAAACATCTTGGAATTATTCGTGACTCGTCTTAAAACATAGGCCCTGAAGTGTGCCATTAGTGGAATAGAAGGATTAAAAGATACTCTGGTGGAGCATTGGATTATCCATAACAAGCCCGCTTGGTGAATTTAAGTTGCATCACAAAATGTTCGAAAGTAACACATAGAACAGGAAGGAGAAGTATTGAGCTTAGATGAAGTACCAATTATAATCATGTAAACAATCATCACACCGATGTTGTTTATAACCACAGAGGCCTGCAGCGCAATCCTCCCCCATTGTCCATATGCCTCACCCATCAGCCACCCATACGACGTGATCTTTCCTTGGTGGCTGCACCTGATAAGCATGTCTATGGATGCCTCTGTGAGCAGTGCCACAAAGATGATCATCAGAAGGCCAGGGATGAGGCCCAGCATCTTGATGCTGGCTGGCAAGGCCATGATTCCAGCACCAATGATGGTGGTCGAGAGATTGAAAACTGCGCCGGAGAACGAAGCTCCATTAAACTCATGGAACCCCTCCTCCTCCACCTTGACCGGAAGAAGCGGCGTAGTCTCATCTCGTATTTCATTGCGCGCCGTCTGCTGGTTCGTGTCTGCTGATCCATTCCCGACACCCATTTTTCTCTTTCACTCTCCTGAAAGGAAAGGATTTGAGTCAATGATATAGCGCAATAGGCTATTTGATTTGACCAAAACCAGTAGCTTTGTGTTTTCTCTCGATACTTCTTATGGTGAGATCCAGTTTGTTATAAAATTTAGACACACTTAATTTGATCTCCATCTCTTGTGTATTTAATTTAATCTTCAAATAAATGAAGGATGCCTTGTTTAATGCAAATTCCGAAACAAGACAATTTTGATAGCTAGCATTCAGAAGACAAAAGTCATAGTAGTTCAGAGTATACAGACCAAAGCATCCTACAGGGCTACAGCAACATACAATTACGGAACCAAAGGGCCAGGTGATGAACTTAAGGACCATGATTCACTAATAAGTAACAATATAAAGTTCAATCCAATGGTATCCTGCAGATGAGGCAAATCACATGGCGAAATGACATCCAAACTATATGACCCAAGCACAACAAAGTCAGCTAAACCTTTTTTGTTTCCAACACAATCCGGCCCGACAGACAAACACAACATTCGATTAAAAGTTCCTACATAATCAAAGAAATGCAGTACATGCCCAACTAGCTCAGACATCCATCAACTGCCGTAAAAGCAACATTCTTTTCCACCGCAGCTCACCCCCACTGAAGCCATCATCATCACACATCCACAACAAGAACAGATGCAGTTTTCTCCATACCAGGCAAGAATCCTGACCAAGAACTGACGGCAAGGGAAAAGGGAGAAAAGGGCGTTACCTTTCCAACCGAAGTCTCTCCGGGATCCGGAAGCCAGAAGAGCAGCAGACGCGACCAGAGCCAGACAAAAGCAGAGAAGAACTTGTGGACTGCGGAGGGAGGAGGGCCGCCTCTCTCTGAGCCACCAGGCAGTCCAGCCAGCCTCGTTTTATAGCGACGAGGAGACGCGGAGCTGCCTCCAGTTAAGGCCAATCAATCAGCGCATCCATCCAAACCTCTCGCTGTCACCCGCTACAGGTCCCCTCCCTCGCCCGCCCACGAGTGGATGGATCCCGTCGACGTCGGCGGGAATAATAAATCCGATCCGGGATCCCGTCCCTGTCTCGTGCTCCTCGGAATCTTGCGGGCGGGCCGGCGAGGTGGTGCCGGGCGATTGGATTTGCGGGGAGTTTCGCCCGTGCCGGTCGCTCGTGTCTGGCGTGCGGGGTTCCTCCTGCCGGGCCCGCCGATGGGAATGGCGGGTGGAAGACGGCCGGCGGTGTGGCCGCTGCCCGGAGCCTCGCATTTCCGGTGGCAACGGGCGCGACAGCGCCAGCTGAACCAACAGCGTCTTTGTTTAGTACAACACACGTGTTCTCTGCTAAAAAGACGACCAAGAGTATGGCTACGTATTGTCAACGTGAAAACGTATTCTGGCGAGGGCGAAAGCGCATTGGAAACGTATTATGGGGTGACGGCGTGAGGGACGGACGGACGGACGGAGTGGGTGGGTGGCCCGGCCCAGTTGCCCACCTACCAGAGACGGAGACGCGACGCCTCCACACGACGCGTCCCGAGCCGGACCACCCCACCCCACCGCACCCGCACCTCAATTCCCCTCCCGACCCCCTCCGCCGCCGCCGCCGCCGCCATGGCGGGGCTCGCCGACGAGTTCTTCCTCGGCATCGACGAGGACGGGCCGGGGTCGCTCGGGGAGCCCTCCTACCTCTCCTTCTCCGACGCCTTCGAGGAGGAGGAGCACCACTTCACCCACTCCGACATCTCCCCCAACTTCGACATCGAATCTCAAACCCTAACCCCCGCCCCGGGCTCCCCCTTCTCCTTCGACTCCGACCACGACCTCGACCTGGACCTCAGCCTCGGCCTCGGCCGCCTCTCGCCGTCCTTCCTCCGGATGCGCAGCCCCTCCCCGGCCCGCTCCCCGCCCTTCTGGGACTGCCTCGAGGAGGACCTCGCCGACGACCTCGCGGACGGCCTCGAGTGGGAGGAGATCGCCGACGCCGCCGACGCCGACGCCGGAGACGCCTCCGTCCCTGGGGGCGGCGGTGGGGGCGGGGCGGGAGGAGGAGGCGGAGGGGGCGACGCCGATGCCGACGTGTTCGGCTTCCTCAGCGAGCGGGAGATCCTGGGCGTCATGGAGGGGATCGACAGCGGGGAGGACGAGTCCATGTTCTCCGACGAGCCGCCCTTTGATTTCGGCGACGAGGGCCCGGAGCTCGACGACATATTCCGGAGCGTCGGCTGGGAGGTGCTGCCGGTGCCGCTGGATGAAGACGAGTTCGAGGTGCTGCCGGGGCATATGGCGGACGTGACGGTGGGGGGCGCGCCACCTGCGGCTCGGGCAGCGGTGGAGCGGCTCCAGGTGGTGGCGATCAGTGGGGAGGAGGCCGCACAGGGATGCGCTGTGTGCAAGGACGGGATCGTGCAGGGGGAGCTCGCCACGCGGCTGCCGTGTGCACACTTCTACCATGGGGCGTGCATTGGGCCATGGCTCGCCATACGCAACTCATGCCCGGTGTGCCGTTACGAGCTGCCCACTGATGACCCTGACTATGAGCAGCGGCGGGCAAGGCGGCGTTCTGCTGGTGGCTCCACAGCACAGTTGGGCACACCTATGCAGATGTGAGCATGGGTTCCTTGGTGGCATCTCTTGGTTGCAATTCCATCCAAGTTATGTGAGAAACCTCACACTCTTGACTTGCTCAGTTAGGATGCTTGGAGGTTGCTAGGGTCATACTTCTTTGGTTTTTAAGTGTCGATTGATGTAGCGGTTCTGAACTTCTGATTGGGACTTGATTGGTAAGAACAATTGTTAGAGCTTCTGTATATATGTCGTGCTGCTTCAATAACACAGAAAACCAATTCACTCACTCGATGCTTGTTTTATTCGTATTGTTTGTGACAAATCAATTAGTATTTTCTTCTACTGGAATACTGCTTTTCTTATTGCATCAGTTACCGGCATCGTGATATCATAAACACCATTGTAGAAGACTCTTTTGTACTACAAATCTCAATCTGGTATGCTTTAATCAAACCTTAGTGTTGCTCTTCTGTACTTGGATGTAATTTCTTTGTGGTGATGCTACTGATGTGAGCTTCTCTGCTGCACTACAAGTACTGTAGGTTTTAATTAGCACACAATACCAGTTTGCTGGAAGTTAAAATGAGAAACCTCACTCGGTGACTGATCAGTTAGGATACTTCGAGGTCACTAGTCGTACTATTTGGTTTGAAGTGTTGATGTAACTGTTCCGATTGGGAGTTGAATGGTAAGAATAACCGTTAGTGCTTCTGCATATATGTCATGCTGCTTCAGTAATACAGAGAAGTTTCTTAGTCACCGAAATCTTGTCTAATTTGTATTGGTTGTGGCAGAACTTTCTTCTACTGGCCTACTGCTTTGCTTACTGCATGATTTACTGCCATCATAGTTACAGAAATATCTTTATAGATGTTAGCGTGCTACTCTCTGTACCAAGACTGCCCTGTACTAGAAATTCCAATCTAGTTTTCTTTAATTAGACCTGTGAGTTACTTTTCTGTACTGGGAGTATAGTAGTATATATCATTTCTGTAAGGTGAGCTTCTCTGCTGCACTGTAAGTACTGTGGTCCTTTAACTAGCACACAATACCAACTGGTGGTGTTTAGCAGTACCAAACAAGCAATCAAAGTTCCGTTACGTTTGGAGTGGTTGGTACTCCCTCCGTGGAGTGGTTGGTACTCCCTCCGTAAAGAAATATAAGAGCGTTTAGATCACTAGGCCGGTAGATCATTTTGCTTGTGCTGAAAGTCAACATGGCCCTTCCAAAAATGGAAGAGTTGGTTACCGATTCTTATTTACTCGTTTATATTCGGCAATAGATAAGTCGTCAAAGTTCTGTTACATCTGGGAAGCAAAGTACAGTTAGATCCATGTGCAGGGAACATGCTGGAGAAACCATCTTTTATCAGAATATATGGGATGAAGCGTACCTTAGTTGCTTATTGGATATATGAAAACGACGACACGGCATGGCAGTTGCTTGGAAATTTTTTATCTTGGCACTCGCTAGTTATTCATTGAGACCAGCAAGTGCTTCTATGTTCATTTATTTGCCATGCTATTTTCTTCAGGCTACTGTGCGGTGTTCATAGTGTGCGTCTTAAGTGGAAAACTGAAAGGGGAGGTTACCTGACCAATCACAGTGAACCATCGGATTTTTCAATTCGTTTTGCAAGATTTTTTGATGTAGACGGCACTCCATAATTTCCATGGTTTGACTGGTTGTCCAATTCTTGTTACCATAACCGGTTATCGAATTGTTTCTAATAAGTGTTACTGCACTTGCTCTTGTTCCCAGTCTTGTTCTCTTGAGCTAAAATCCGAAGCTGGTCATATTGGGCTGACGATATTTTCCGAAATCGCCTTGCGATCCGTGGTCTCTGCTGAACACGGCTAACACGCGTCTGCTGCAAGTTCGGCCTGGAACAGCTTATGGCCAATTTTCCGTTCCTGGTTCAGAAATACTGCCACTTTTTGTTGCCCTGTTCAGGGTGGCATGGATGCAAACTTGCCGTCCTTCCATTGTGTTGATGCATTTCAAGGTTTCAGTCCTTTATCCTGTGTTGTGATTCTTGGTTCAGGCAGGCTACAGAATGCATCGGTGCCCAGGTAAGGCCTAAACTCTTATGCACACATGATGCCGGTCTGATCGCTGGTGTTTCGCACGTGGAGATAGAAGTGGCGCACGCTGATCGCTTAGTGCTGATGCCCCTAACAACTGAAGGTTGGCACTTTGACATGCCGCCGCCATCTTGTCCTGAACGGAGGAGGTGTCTGACGCGCAACATCTTCTGAATCTCTCTTGGACACTGGTTACTCTTCCTGTTGACCGGATGGAGCGACTAGATGGTCTATGGCGAGTTGGCTGCCGGTGTGCGGCGGCTGGCCGGCGTTTGACGTCGCTGTCGCCGGCAGCGGGACAACACCAAGGCCACCATCGATCGTTCGACAGTGGGACTGTAGGAGCGTCACTCAAGAAAGATCGATGTTGCAGCCAACGAAGTTAACTTATACGGAGTAGTGGTTCACTGAAGCAGGAGTGAGCAATTTCAAGAGCCCGATCAATGAAAACACAATCCAGCTACATAATATTCACACGCCCGGTAATTAATCTCCTCATGGTTATGGCATATATCATCGTCCTGGTGTATACTACGGTCGCGATCGCATGTGTTACGTACGTCGGATCCTACGGCGTTCTTGCGGCGGCGGCCTCGTCGCCGGCGTCTCGATCGGCGGCCTCCTCCTCGGCGGTGAGCCTCCCCCGCAGGCGGCGCAGCTCCTCCCGGAGCCGCGCGTTGTCCCGGGCCACCTGCGCGTGCCTGGCCTCGGCGCGGTTGAGCTCCACGACGAGCCGCTGGTTGGCCGCCCGCAGCTCCGCGGCGCACGCCGACAGCTCGTCCAGCTGCCTCCGCCGCCGCATCCGCGACCGCCGCGCCGACTCGCGGTTCGACGCCAGCCGCCTCGCCTTCCTCGTCTCGCTCACGGCGTCGGCGACGTGGCTCAGGCCGCTGTCGCACGACGGCGGGCCGCGGCCATTGTCGCCAGCCCCGCCGCTGCCGCCGACCAACCACCCGTCGACGAGGTCCACGTCGACGTCGTGCGGGTGCGGCGGCAGGTAGGACGTCGGGAGGCCGACGAAACCGGCCGACTGGTACGCCAGCGCGGCGAGCTCTTGCTGCATGGCCGGCGCCGCCGCGAACTCGCAGATCACAGTGCTCCTGCTGCTGCTACGGAGGTTGCTATGTATACAGAAGGCCACTCTCTCACTCTCCGGCGTCGTCGAATGGATGGAGGGAAGGAGGAAAAGGCTGCGAGCTGCCGCTTTAAACCGCGCGCGAAAAGGGAGAGCCCACCCACTGGCATGCACCGCCGATGCGGTCAGCAAGCTTTGCCCCTTTCGGAGCCCCATCGCCATTGCGTCTGCGCTTTGATATTACCTATCCCGATGGTTTTTCTGGGATCCGTCGCTGTCCGCGGTTCGGTTGCGGTAATTTGCCAGCAGCATAGAGATGATAGATCGTCGTCGTCGTCAAGATAGGCTTAGTTTCTCCTTGTTTCGGAAACGCTCTTCCCGTGCGGTGTCGATCGGGAGAAGTCGCCGCGCTTCCTCTTTTGCTGGGAGAATTTTGCCAAGGCTGGCTGCATTGAATCGTAGATCACCAATTCACCATCGAGAGGCGTCGTTTTCTTGGCGGTTGTATAGGTTAAACCGTGGAGTCTGAACATCTTGCATTGTTAGTTTCCGTTACTGAGTTGGCTGGCTGTGGAGTATAGACTAGGATTTTTTTTCCTCCTATAAATATACTCGGTGTGCAGAAACGGAGGGTCTTCAGCCAAACTTTTCTGCTGTCGTGGCGAAGTGGCAACGCGACGGAACTGCCCTTTAGGCCTTTTTTCTTTGCGCATACAAGATATTGGAACGATAAGAGCACTGTATAGCGACGCCACACAGTACTAGTATAAACAAGGCCAGATGCCAGGACACCAGCCGCTGTTTGGCCATCACTTGGACTTGGGTGCGTGATGCAGCGTTAGAGGTTTATGGTACTGTTTGGTCAGTCCCGCCTCGTGTAGAGAGACCTTGTTAGTGAGTGCTCTTGATCTAATGCCTTCCGGTTAGGTCCATAGAGAGCTTGGCTTTATCTACAACCTCAAGAAAATATGGTGCCGGTTTATGCGGATATCTTGATCTTAATACAAATCTTAGCTTCGACCTTCGACTATATAAATATAAGTCTATAATAACTGATGGCTGACGGTCCCACTCGCAAGATACTACTCCTTTCGATTCAAAACAAGTGTCATGGCTTAAACCGGGACATTTATTTTGGATCAGAGGGAGTACTATATGACATGCGCAGTAGCATGCACATATTTCCTGCGCGTTTGCTAATTTTAGGATCGGTCAGTCAAATTCTTAGAGTAAAGAGGTAGCACACAAGGCTGAAAATAGGTAGGTTGTGCTACTGATAAGGCTTACTTTGCCTGTTCAAGGCAGTACAACATAATATCTTTGTATACATGTCATTAGGTTTTAACTAGGTCCCCTAGCTAGGGTTGCTTAGTTCATGCTTATCACAAGCTCTTGTTTGCTTACCTACTAATGCCATTAGCTGCTATACTTTAAAAAATAAATCCAGCCTGGTGTGTCACATTCTAGGAGCGAAGACAATTGGGCATGCCTAAAGCAGAAACTCGTGGAGGAACAAAAAGGTATATGGGGTAGTCAAGATATGTCTAAAGCAAGAGGTTGCTAATCAGACGGCAATAATTGTTTGTGGCGACTCTTGTTGACCATCAGCTTTTGGAACACCAACCTGTCTTCTCTCTTAATTAATTTATTTACTTAACAAAGGTAAGCACTACATGTTCATGGCCTTAGCCACACTTGGCTTTGGTGCCATAAGCAGCAAATGGCTTATGACCTTTTGAAATGAAATGCCACATAGCCTTTTGCTTTCTAGCAGAAAGGTGTGCCGGTTTTTAGATAGGTCGGACACACAAATTAATGTGCACTTCTCATTGAGAAAAACATGACTTCATGAGTTTCTGATTTATATGTTTCTTGGTCGGTCTGGCATGAGATAAAACTGCAACATTAAAGCATTTTGCGTGAGGAAAACATGAAACCTTTTCTCTTACTCTAATAACCAGCGCGACTCTCGAATTGTCACGCAAATGTGTAGGCCTGTCATCTGAAAACACAGAAGGAGAAATCAAGAAACGGTCAGTGCTAATAAACTTCTCCTATCGTAGTTGAGAAACCTTTCAATTATAAAAACAGAGGAGATATGGCGTGACTTCTTTTATCATCCACAATCGTTAGTGGCTTCAACTTTCAGTCCACCCATCGTTCCCTGTTACGTGTGCAAGATCAGCACACCAAATGTGGGAACGTCATCTCTTGCCAAAGCAAAGCAAAGCACATCACATCGATGGCAGGATTAACAATGGTTTTGCGCCTCAGATTACTAATTAGGGAAATTTAAAATCATATTGACCTATCAATGATTACGCGATAGGCAATCCGGTTATAGCATAACACGATAAGCGTAGCCACCGAAGGATTCGATTTTACAAGGTAAAGAAGGCCATATCTTGCACGGATTATTAGAAGAAAAAAGGCATTGCATACGTTATAGTGCTTTATGTTTAAGTAAAGTCCAAAGCAGCATAATACACTTGCACGGCGATGCTTACTTCACTGGGGAAAAAGACTGAAGAAGAAATGAAACCACCAAGTGTACGATAGATATCAGAAAATATCTGATGGAAATACTATATGAAAACCAAACAAAATTGCATATATATAAATTCTTAAAATATAGTACAACCTCTATACACTAATATATGGCATTTTGCAGTTTAATTTAAACTGCAAAAATGTCTTACATTACTTTATTGAGGGAGTAGGATGGATGTTGGTCTATGGACACTTGCATTTCAAATTCACAGTCAAATTCAACTCTGGTGTGGTTATTGATGGTGTTGGAAACACACTCAACCTGATCACGAATATCAATCATTGCATGCAATCAAAGGACAAGTACGAATTTAGTATGTGCAATTCGAATTCGCGGATATAAGATGAAGTACTTGATTAACAAAGTGAGGTCCAAATGACGCGTAGTACATGAGGTCATATTGTCCCTCGTCTCTATGGCAAAGGGTAGCAATCTCTAAAACTCAATCAAACAAAACTCACACCCTAATTCAATACCCTAAGGGAGGTATTTAAGCGGGGTCAATGGGGGAATTCAGCCAACCCAGGAAGGAGGGAGGGGTCGGATATGTTAAATGATAGGCTTGTAGAAATTATATAGGCTAGTATTTTGTGACATGTTGTCACGTGCTGTACGTACACGTACATGTAATCTTGGGTGCGGCAGGTTGTTAGTTAGGATAAGTTTATCTTTGTATAGCTTGGAGTAGAGGCCAAGCCTAGTAACAACATGCGCATCTCATCTTGTAATCTGACATCTCTATGTAACACGTATGCGTCCCTGCCGAACAACACATGCTTCCACAATTCTCTTTCTTTCATGGTAATCAGAGCAATCCTCGAGCTCATCCATGGCGACGTCTTCAAGTTCCTTCCTCTCCTCGCCATTCGCTCACGCTGCCACAGAGAAGCTTACCAAGGGCAACCAAGCCCTGTGGCGAGCGACCGTGCTCTCCGCCATCCGGGGAGCCCAGATGGCGAAGTACCTCGACGTTGAGCAGCAGCTGCCGCGCATGTAGATCGACGTGGCCTCCGTTGACGGCAAGACCACGACGAAAGCGCCGAACCCTGACTTCCAAACCTGGTATGCGCAAGACCAACAAGTCTTCTCCTATCTCCTGATGACTCTTCCTCGTGAGATAGCCATCCAGGTTGCATCCTGTCATACCTCAGCGGAGCTCTGGAACGCAGTCAAAGGGATGCTTGCATCTCGCACTCGATCGCAGAGCACCAACGTTCACATCGCCCTCGCCAACCTGCAGAAGGGCAACCTTTCCATCACCGACTATGTCGGGAAAGTCAGAACCCTCACCGACGAGCTGATCGCCGCGGGGAAGAGGGTGGACGAGGAAGACATTGTCTCCCACATCCTCGCCGAACTCGATGAAGATTTCGATCCGATGGTTTCTGCTATGTGCTCCAGGGTGGAGCCGGTCACTGCAGCTGAGCTTTTCTCGCAGCTGCTCAGCTTCGAGACGAGGCTGAATCTTTGTGGCTGCGGGTCTCAGTCCTCCGCCAACAGCGCCACCCGAGGCCGCAAGCAAGGCGGCGGAGGTGGTGACCGCGGCCGCAGACAAGCTGGCAATGGTGGTGACCGCGATGGCCGTGGCTATTCCAGGCCAGGAGGTCGTGGCGGTGGTGGTCACGACGGCAACAATGGAGGCAGCAGCGGAGGCAACTACAACAACCATGCCTCTGCTCCTTGGGTGCAGTGTCAGATCTGCGAGAAGATGGGCCATCCGGCATGGAAGTGCTTGAAATGGTATGATGAGTCCTACCAAGGCGTGGAGGAGAAATCGACCAATCTTGCAGCCCCATAGTATGGCGTAGACACCAACTGGTACCTTGACAGTGGTGCTACTGATCATATCACGGGCGACCTGGAGAAGCTGACCGTACGTGATCGCTATAACGGCAATGAACAGATACATACTGCAAGCGGGTCAGGTATGGATATTAAACATATTGGTCATTCAGCAATTCATACCCTAGATCATGATCTCTACTTAAACAATATCCTTCATGTACCCGAAGCAAATAAAAGTCTCATCTCTGCTAGTCGTCTTGCCATTGACAACAACTCCTTTGTTGAAATTCACCCTTATTCTTTTCCTGTTAAGGATCAGGGAACGAGGAAGGTACTACTTCAAGGAAAGGGTAGGAGACGTCTCTACCCGATTAGGCACACGAGCACCGACGTCAAGAAGCAAGTGCTAAGTGCTACCAAGCTATCTCCGGATAGGTGGCACCGACGTCTAGGGCATCCTTCTTCTGTTATTGTTAGCAAAGTCATTAGTCAAAATAATCTGCCGTGTGCCAATTATTTCAATAAAGAATAAAGAGTCTGTATGTGACGCATGCCAAAAGGGCAAAAGTCACCAACTTCCTTATCCAAATTCAATAAGTGAATCAAAATTTCCTTTAGAGCTTGTGTTCTCTAATGTTTGGGGTCCTGCTGTGGAAACAGTAGGAAGAAAGCAATATTATGTGAGTTTCATAGATGATTTCAGTAAATTTACATGGATCTATCTTATCAAACACAAGTTCGAGGTGTTTTAAAAGTTTCATGATTTTCAGAAACTTGTAGAGCGACAATTTGATCGCAAAATTCTTGCTCTCCAAACGGATTGGGGAGGGGAGTATGTTAAACTCAACTCCTTCTTTACCAAAATAGGTATATCTCACCATGTCTCTTGTCCTCATGCGCACCAACAGAATGGTTCAGCTGAAAGAAAACATCGTCATATCGTTGAAGTAGGTTTGTCTCTTCTTGCTCAAGCTTCTATGCCCCTGAAGTTTTGGGATGAAGCTTTCATTGTCGCAACCTACTTGATAAATCGGATGCCTAGCAAAGTAATCCACTTTGAAACACCTTTCGAACGTCTTTTCCATGAAAAACCCAACTATTCCATCTTAAGAATCTTTGGGTGTGCCTGCTGGCCCAACCTCTGACCTTACAACAATCATAAGCTTCAATTTCGCTCCAAGCAGTGTGCTTTCCTTGGGTATAGCAACCTTCACAAAGGCTTCAAGTGCCTAGATATTTCCACCGGACGAGTTTATATTTCAAGGGATGTTGTGTTTGATGAAAACGTGTTTCCTTTCTCTACACTCCATCCTAATGCTGGTGCTCGTCTTCGGGCTGAGATCCTTTTGCTTTCACCAGATTTATTAAATCCTACTGATCAAGGGGGTGAACATATTGCTAATGATCATTTGTTTAATAATCCTAACCCTAACGGAGACAACAGTGAAAAAAACAACACTCCAAATCGTCATCATTTTATGCAGCAACAGGAGCAACAGGAAACACCTGGCGCGGAACACGAAGCTGATTCGCCTGCACCTGCGGGCGCTGATCCCACGAGATTTGGTGGCAGGGGGCCAACTGACGCATCTGCGGATCCCCAGGCAGACCTTCTGGCGCCCCCTGATCCCTAGTCGGGCGGGACCGGCGGTGATTGGTCGGGTGGACCCGACCCGCCCTCGCCTTCGTTTGGCGCGCGCCATGCGTCAGGTTCCCGCACGGGCGGACCTGGCACGCCTTCGTCGTCACATGGGGCGGGTGGTGCGTCGCCTGGCCCACGCGCACAAAACCCGAGCCCAGGCAGTGCGCCGCACAGTGCAACCGCATGGGATCCAAGCCCAGTCAGGAGCTCGGCGGTCGAGGGAGATTCGCCCGCCTTTGCTCGATCGAATCAGGTACGAGGTGATGGGCTCGGATCTTCTGTGGCTGATAACTCAGTACGTGATCATGCACCGTTACGAATGACTACGCATGCACAAAAAGGTATTTTGAAACCATAAAGTTTAAATATGGGACAGTCAGGTATGAGAAAAAAATTCAAGTTTGCAAACTTTGCTTCAACCGGTGAACCTCAAAGTCTGTTAGAGGCACTAAGTAATGATAATTGGAAAAAGGCTATGAATATAGAATATGAAGCTCTCATGAAAAATCAGACTTGGCATTTGGTTTCTCCTAAGCAAGGGAGGAATGTGACAGATTGTAAGTGGGTATACAAGATTAAAAGAAAACCCGATGGCACAATAAACAGATACAAGGCTAGGCTAGTGGCTAAAGGCTTTAAGCAGGGTTATGGCATTGATTATGAGGACACATTTAGTCCAGTTGTTAAAGCTGCTACTATTAGACTTGTTCTGTCTATTGCTGTTTCCAGGGGTTGGAGTCTTCATCAATTGGATGTACAGAATGCGTTTCTACATGACGTTCTTGAGGAAGAGGTTTATATGAGGCAGCCACTTGGATTTGGGGATGGCTTGAAACCACATCATGTATGTAGGTTGGACAAGGCCTTGTATGGTCTAAAGCAGCCCCTAGAGCCTGGTATTCAAGATTGAGTATGAAATTGCAGCAACTAGGTTTTCGAGCTTCAAAGGGAGATACTTCTTTATTCTTCTTCAAGAAAGGGAAGGTGATCATCTTTATGTTAATTTATGTTGATGATATAATTGTTGCTAGTTCATCACAAAATGCTACCTCAGCTCTGCTAAAGAATTTGAGAAGTGAGTTTGCACTCAAGGACTTGGGAGAGCTACATTAATTTCTAGGCATTGAAGTTAAAAAAATGCATGATGGTATTATGTTAACTCAAGACAAGTATGCCAGAGACATAATTAAACGAGTAGGCATGAAGGATTGTAAGCCTTCCAATACACCACTGATAAGCTGTCATTGCATGAAGGAAATGTATTGAGCGCCGAAGAGGGAACTAAGTACAGAAGCATAGTTGGTGCACTTCAGTACTTAACTTTGACTAGACCTGATATATCATTTGCAGTAAATAAGGTCTGTAAATTCTTGCATGCTCCTAGCTCCTTACATTGGACACCTGTAAAAAGGATACTAAGGTATATTCAAGGAAGTACTGGAATAGGGCTCAAGCTATGTAGATCTCCATTAACTGGAATAAGTGCATTCTCTGATGAGGATTGGGTTGGGTGTCCAGATGATAGGAGATCTACTGGAGGTTTTGCTATTTTTCTTGGGTCTAATCTTATATGAATGCTAAGAAACAAGCAACACTATCACGTTCCAGTATTGAAGCAGAATATAAGTCTCTGGCAAATGCAACTGCTGAGGTAATGTGGATTGAAACTTTACTTAATGAACTAGGAATTGGAAGATCACATGTGTCACAACTATGGTGTGACAACTTGGGTGCAACATATCTTTCTGCAAATCCTGTATTTCATGCCAGAACAAAGCATATAGAAATTGATTATCACTTTGTTCGTGAAAGAGTAGCACAGAAGCTATTAGAGATACAGTTCATTCCAACAGGAGATCAAGTTGCTGATGATTTCACTAAGACTCTACAAGTTCGACAGTTTCAAGCCTTCAAGAATAATCTAAACCTTGAGGAGTTAAGATTGAGGAAGGATGTTAAATGATAGGCTTGTATAAATTATATAGGCTAGTATTTTGTGACATGTTGTCACGTACTGTACGTACACATACATGTAATCTTGGGTGCGGCAGGTTGTTAGCTAGGATAAGTTTATCTTTGTATAGCTTGGAGTAGAGGCCAAGCCTAGTAACAACCTGCGCATCTCATCTTGTAATCTGACATCTCTATATAACACGTACGCGTCCCTGCCGAACAGCATACACTTCCACAATTCTCTTTCTTTCAGGATCCAACCTTGAGTCGGTCCACTCCCTAAATACAAACTATAAAAATTGCATGTAGTCTTTTACTCCAAAAGTACTTGAACCTGACCCAAATCTGAGGTGGGGCAAGACCTAAGGATGATTATGTATAAAATTTTGAAGTGTCATCTTGTATATCTCATCTATGTCTTAATGTGTCATTATGGCGGCCTTAAAGTCCCGAGGTCTCCGCAAAAACATCATCTTTGTTCTTCGTATGCTGGATGCCATCTCCCTGTTCGATCATGCTCCAACATTTGTCCCTCTCGTCCAGGCTAGGTCCTTCATTCCTATAATACTAACATACTCCCTCCATTTCAGAATATAAAGTGCATCAGTTTTCGTGCAAGTGAAACATATGTATTTTTGACCAGGATTATAGAATAAAATATCAACATCCACAATACTAAATAAATAAATATAAAAAACCTTTCATGATGGATCTAATGATACAAATTTTGTATTATAGATATTGATACACTTTCTAAAAACTTGGTCAAATATGCATATTTTTTACTTTTGAAAAATAATAATACACCTTATATTTTAGGACGAAGGGAGTATTTGAGTAGGCAGTATCATATTTTCATGAGCAATAGTGAAAAGCACCCGATAATTAAGTTGATGTCTATAGTCACTAATGATTGGTCCTTGTCTCTTTGTTATTGTGGGGGCTGTGAGTGTAACTATAGTATTGTTGTCCACATGACTGCTTCTACGACCTCAAATGGAAAGAAAGTCGTGAGCAGTCCAATGGGCGTCAGATCTAACAGGGACAAAATGTTTTCACAATTGCAAATGTCCTTGATGCGGCATGGTGGCGCAACACCATCGGGGTGCCTTGTGGCACACTGTCATCCCCACCACCTTCGGAGCTTTGCAAGCAGCCCATGAGACAATGAACAAACAACACTAATCCACCTAGAAGAAGACCTGGCCACCCTCTCGATGCAGGGCGAGCCTCCACATCGACGAGGTCGGACGCATTGGTGATGGGGTAGATCAAAAGCACCAACCGCACACCAAGGGCCCTCGTTGTTGCCCGGGACGGGATGAGTAGTGTTGGTGGTGGTCTTTAGGGTTCACTAACCTATTGTTCCACTTTTGGGTTCTCAATTTTTCCGTGCATACACCTTAAAAAGAATATGAGGTGCAAGTTAATACCCCCTCCGTCCCAACATAAATGTCTCAACTTTGTACTAATTTTAGTACAAAATTATACTAAAGTCAAGACACTTATTTTGAACAGAGATGGTATTATGCATTTCTCTAGAGCATCACCCTCTCGACATACTATATCTTTTGATAATTTTTGAGCAATTCTAAACATGACTTTCATGGAGTTTAATTCATCATGTGTTTCCACCGGAGACTTCTGCAATCGGATGTGTCCCTCTATAGCAACATTGATACATATCGCTGCCTAGTTTTTTAGAGTAAATATCACTTTGTACTCTTTTTAGTACGAATTATTTAGTAAACACGGGGCTTGAACGAAGACCGAATTCGGGCCCGTTGTAAAGCAAGATTGCATCTAAGAGCAACTCTAGTAGAGTCGTCATATGAGGCTGCCGAGGTGATGCGCAAACTCAGAGTCTTCATATTAACTGCTTTCCTATCATGGGACCCCTTGTCAATGTAACATTTTTTTCTTTCTAAATCTCCCTTCCATTCCCATGTGAGGTGGGGGCCACAAGAAGTTTTTCTTCCGCCAAATATTTGAGCTAGAGGAAATGCATTCCCAATGTTGGCCCTGAGACGCCAAATATGGAGGCCGAGAGGTCAGAATTCAAGGATGCCGATAAATTATGGCGAATGTAGGTATGATGACTCTGCTAGAGTGTCTTTTGGTTAGAACCATCATGTTGACAGTTATTGTGGTGATTGAGCAGTATGATGACTTCGCTAGAGTTGTTCTGAAACAATTGAAGAATAAAATTAAGACAATGCAACCGCATAGAGTCCACGTCCGACCTCTGCATAATAAGATGTGTAATAAACGCGTCCTGCTGCATAATTTAGCCGCCAAATCACCGATCCTTCAGTCCACCGCCGTAGAATGTTTGCTACTGTAATTCCGTGAGTTCACGTGGTTGCTAATTTAGCCGCCAAATCACCGATCCTTCAGTCCACCGTCTGAAAAACAAATTCGCCCTACGGCCCTATATATAACACCCAATGATCACGACATTTTATCACATCTAATCCCCAGGACCAACTCAATCCCAACAACACGGGAATAGACATCAAACTTAGCTCTTACATTCAGCTTCTTAATTAGCTCGGGCTATTTTTCTGAAAAATATGGCTCGAGCAAGAGCGATTGCAGCGCTGGTTGTGACGTTACTGGGCTGCGAGTTGGCCGTCGCCGGGGACGACGTCGCCCCAAGTGCGTCGCGACCCAAGGCGCAGCCGCCATCCGGTGGATTGGCGCCGGAGCCGCAGCCCCCTGCGCCCGGGGGATTGCTGAAGGCGCACGTTACATTCTACGGTGGCGCCGACGGCGCTGGCACCATGGGTGAGCAGAGCTTACCAACATCACACCTCCTTCCTTTCGTGGTGAATGCTACCGTGTTGCGCATCAGATATTTGTAGTACTTCCTTTTTCTTAGTTTACAGGACGTGCACATACTCTTAGATTATTAATTTGATCAATCTAATACAAGTCATATATTACAAAAAATATACCAATATAAACTTCAGATATACTATTTACAAACGGTATAATTTTTGTGTTATATAGTTTATATTAAATCTAGGTATACGCGCAGGACTTGTAAATTGAAACGGAGAGAGTAACTGATTTATGTTGGAAATATGAGCAATTTACCAAATGATTTTATTAATAGAAATACTAGATAAAGCATGGCTAATATAGTAGAGATCGAACAAGTCATGCGTTCTGACAGAGAAAAGGTAAATAGCATCGGCATATATGAACTTGAACTAAACACATCTAGAACAGACACTAGATGAAGTTGCATATATGAAGTAGAATCAAACATATATAGGGCAGAAACTAGAACAAAGAACTGTGACAGAAAGAGCAAGAACACGTACGGGACAGTAGCAGCAGAAGCACTGGACTTGGGATCGACATCCTCTCCAGCCATGTCGTTGCAGAGGTAGTCGACGTCGGGGAAGTAGTCGTCGGAGTCTGTGATGAAGAAGCCAGTAGTCGCGCGGAGCGCTCCCCAAAAACCTTATCACCCTTCTCCCGTACATGACACAAAAGGTGCGGTTCCGGAGGCCTACTGTCCTGACCTGTGGTGCACGCCGCAAGCCAGGATGAGGAAGATCGTAGCAGTAGGCGAGAGGATAGCAGTAGCGGAGCGCTCCCCAAAAACCTTATCACCCTTCTCCCGTACATGACTCAAAAGGTGCGGTTCCGGAGACCTACTGTCCCGACCTGTGGTGCACGCCGCAAGCCAGGATGAGGAATATCGTAGCAGTAGGCGAGAGGATTGCATTGTTCTGGTGTGTCTCTCTGGGAGGAGCGACCTTCCTTTTATAGGCACAGGAGAGGGACCCGTCGTGCGTGGCAAAAACTTAGACATCGGCTCGGCTCATTCCCGCAACCCGCGGCGCGGCGCGGCGAGGCAGCGGAGGAGGAGCGCGCGTGGATGTCCCTCTTGTTCTCATCCTCATACATGTGGAGAAAGAGTCTCCCTTATAAAGAGGTCCAACTCCCTCTAAACTAGCAACGTGGGACTAAACTTTTATTCCACCTCTTGCCTTGCACAAATGGGCTGCGTGGGCCTCTAGGATTTATTAGGAATTTCCGAAACTGCTATTGGGCAAGGCCCAAAATAGACAAAATTCCAGCAATTTACTGATCCATCACGGGTGGAGCTTATGCGTCATACTCTGAGAATTTTCATGAGTTTACTAGAGAGAACCCTACTCTCATAGATTGCGACGTTTAACAATCAGACTAATATAGCTGTGTTCTTCAAAAGATGTTCTGCAGGACAACATCTCTGCTTAAAAGAGCCACTTAGAACACATTAAGATATACATCAACCTGCCATGCAGATTAGAAGAGTATTGCATCTTCATGGAGTGGTATTGTTAATAGTAAGGATACTCTCCTCTCAGTTGACCAACAACTTGTCTTCCACATCTAATTCATGGGATCTCTGATCACAAAGAATAGGTTACCACTGTGAACAACTCATGTTGTGGGTCTCATACCCATCTCCCTCGATGCATTATCTATCACATTACATGATAGACCCTTAGTAAAAGGATCTGGCAGATTTTTAGATGTTTGGATATAATCCAATGCAATAACTCCGGAGTTTTTCATTTTCCTGACAGACTTTAACCTTCTCTGAACGTGTCTTGATGACTTCATGTTATCCTTTGAGCTGATCACTTTCGTGATCACAGTTTGATTGTCGCAGTTCATAAGGATTCTCGGTACATGTTTCTCAACAATCGGTAAGTCATTCAAGAGCCGGCGAAACCAATCTGCTTCGACCCTAACTGTATCTAGTGTTGTGAGTTCTGCTTCCATTATTGACCTCGTTAAGATGGTCTGCTTGCAAGACTTCCAAGAAACAACGCCACCTCCATGAGTGAATACATAACCGTTCATGGCCTTTATCTCATCAGCATCTGAGATCCAGTTTGAGTCACTATACCCTTCAAGCACCTTTGGGTGCCCAGTGTAGTGAATTCCATAATTCGCAGTGCCTTTCAAATAACGCAAAACTCTCTCTAGAGCTTTCCAATACACATCTTCTGGTTTTGAGACAAACTGACTCAGTTTGCTAATAGCAAAAGAGATGTCAGGTCTTGTAGCACTAGCTAAGTACATAAGCGAGCCAATAATCTGAGAATATTTCAATTGATCTCTAGCAATTCTTCGATTCTTTCGAAGTAACACACTCGCTTCATATGGTGTTGGAGAGGGCTTGCCATCACTATAGCCAAAGCGACTCAAGATCTTTTCCACATAGTGAGATTGAAGCAATGTAATCCCATCATCATCGTCTCTCAACAACTTGATGTTTAGAATGACATCAGCCACTCCTAAATCCTTCATCTCAAAACAACGAGATAGGAAATCCTTGACCTCCTTAATAACATTTAGATTCGTTCCGAAAATCAGTATGTCGTCAACATACAAGCAAAGGATAACTCCCTCGCCCCCACCATGGCGATAGTACACACATTTGTTAGCTTCGTTTACAACAAAGCCTACAGCTGTTAAAATTCTTTCAAACTTCTCATGCCACTGTTTGGGTGCTTGCTTGAGTCCATACAAAGACTTCAGCAATTTGCACACTTTTCTTTCCTAACCATCTAGTACAAACCCATCTGGTTGTTCCATATAAATTTCCTCGTCCAACTCTCCATTTAGGAAAGCAGTCTTAACATCCATTTGATGAACGAGAAGACCATGTGAGGTAGCTAGTGAAAGTAGAACTCAAATAATGGTCAGTCGAGCCACATGTGAGTAAGTATCAAAGAAGTCTTCACCTTCCTTTTGGGTATAACCCTTAGCCACGAGCCGAGCCTTGTACTTTTCAATAGTACCATCAGGTCTAAGCTTCTTCTTAAATACCCATTTGCATCCTATTGGTTTGCACCCATAAGGACGATCAGTTATCTCCTAAGTTTCATTCGTCAAGATGGAATCCATCTCGCTACGAACCGCTTCCTTCCAGTAGTCAGCATCTTCAGATGCATAGGCCTCTGAAATAGAACTGGGAGTGTCATCTATGAGATATACAAGAAAATCATCACCAAAGGACTTTGCAGTCCTTTGTCTCTTACTCCTAGTAGGAACTTCATTGTTCTCCTCCACATGACTTTCAGATTGCTCCATCGAAATGGCAGGTTCGATAATTGTAACTGGTTCCTGATTCGATGAACTAGGCCTCTCCTGATTAGATGAGGTAGCCATATCCTTCATGGAAAAGATATCTTCAAAGAAAGTCGCATCATTCGACTCCATGATCGTACCGACATGCATGTCAGGTGCCTCAGATTTTACAACCAAGAATCTATAGCCAATGCTATGAAAAGCATATCCCAGAAAAACACAATCCATAGTCTTTGGTCCAAGCTTCCGCTTGTTTGGAATTGGAACATTGACTTTCGCCAAACAACCCCATGTTCGCAGATAAGAGGGTTTTAACCTTTTCTTCTCCCATTCTGTAGGATCGAAAGTATGTCTAGAGGGGGTGGGGGGGCGATTAGACTACTTGACCAAATAAAAATCTAGCCTTTTCCCAATTTTAGTTCTTGGCAGATTTTAGCAACTTTGGACAAGTCAAGCAATCTTAACACAATTTTAATAAGCATGCAAAGAGTATATGAGCAGCGGAAAGTAAAGCATGCAACTTGCAAGAATGTAAAGGGAAGGGTTTCGAGGATTCAAACGCAATTGGAGACATGGATGTTTTTGTCGTGGTTCCGATTGGTGGTGCTATCGTACATCCACGTTGATGGAGACTTCAACCCACGACGGGTAACGGTTGCGCGAGTCCACGGAGGGCTCCACCCATGAAGGGTCCACGAAGAAGCAACCTTGTCTATCCCACTATGGCCATCGCCCACGAAGGACTTGCCTCACTAGCGGTAGATCTTCACAAAGTAGGCGATCTCCTTGCCCTTACAAACTCCTTGGTTCAACTCCACAATCTTGTCGGAGGCTCCCAAGTGACACCTAGCCAATCTAGGAGACACCACTCTCCAAAAAGTAACAAATGGTGTGTTGTTGATGAACTCCTTGCTCTTGTGCTTCAAATGATAGTCTCCCCAACACTCAACTCTCTCTCACAGGATATGGATTTGGTGGAAAGAGGATTTGAGTGGAAAGCAACTTGGGGAAGGCTAGAGATCAAGATTCATATGGTAAGAATGGAATATCTTGGTCTCAACACAAGTGTAGGTGGGTTGGAAGTGTAGTTTCATTCTGATGGCTCTCTCCACGAATGAAGAGGAGGTGGAGGGGTATATATAGCCTCCACACAAAATCTAACCGTTACACACTTGCCAATCTCGGTGGGACCGAATAGTTAAACTCGGTCGGACCGATTCAGCAAAGCTAGTGACCGTTAGGGTTTTCAGTGGGACCAACATGCAACTCGGTAGGACCGATATGGTTAGGGTTAGGGCATAACGTAATCTCGGTGAGACCGATTACACAAACTCGGTGGGACCGATTTTGGTAATAAGCTAACCATAGAGTTGGTCAGGTAAACTCGGTGGGACCGAAATGTTACAAAAGGGAAACAAAGAGTTTAAATTGCAATCTCGGTGGGACCGATCGCTCATCTCGGTGGGACCGAAACGTTACGAAGGAAAACAGAGAGATTGCAACCCCATCTCGGTGAGACCGAAATCCCTATCGGTGGGACCGATTTGCCTAGGGTTTGTGGCAGTGGCTATGACATCTAAACTCGGTGGCGCCGGATAGAAAGAATCAGTGGGGCCGAGTTTGACTTTTGGTTTAGGTCATATGTGGATGTGAGAAAGTAGTTGAGGGCTTTGGAGCATATCACTATGCACTTTGAGCAAGATCCTCATTAAGCAACACCTCATCCCTCCTTGATAGTATTGGCTTTTCCTATAGACTCAATGTGATCTTGGATCACTAAAATAGAAAATGTAGAGTCGTGAACTTTTGAGCTTGAGCCAATCCTTTTGTCCTTAGTGTTTTGAGGGGTCCACTTTTCTCATCCATGCCATGCCAATCATTGAGCTTTCCTGAAATATTAGTCTTGAAATAGCATTAGCTCAATGAACTATATGTTGTTAGGAATTACCAAAACCACCTAGGGATAGTTGCACTTTCAATCTCCCCCTTTTTGGTAATTGATGACAACATATAGATCAAAGCTTCGACAAATGATAATAAGAGTGAAAAACATCGTCGCTTTGAGAAGTATGTGAAAAGCAAGAGCTCCCCCTAAATTTGTGCATAGTTTAAGATTTGCTTTGGACTGCAAATGCACAAAGAGTTAGGATCATGGGTTACTCTTCCATGTCACATACATCTTGGTGGAGCACTCAAAATGATAATAATTAAAATACATGCACTCCTCACCAAGCAAAGTGAGTGATCATATGGAATATAAAAGGATAATGTCATCCAACAAGCATAAAGGTAGTATATGATCAAACACATGATCATCCAAGCAAGCACAAAGTATAAAGTATCTGAAACGAGCAGATAATAAAGTTCAACCACCAAGGAGAAACACAAGAGAGAACAAAAGCAACACTCTCTCTCGAAGCCTATGATCTATACATTTTCTCCCCCTTTGACAACAAGTTACCAAAAAGTTCATAAAAAATGCATAGTGCTAAATCGACTCTCAGGCTTGGTCTTCAGGTGGTGGTGTAGACAGAACTCCAAGGACGAAGGCGTTAGTCGATGTAGATGGAGCTGGTGGAGTAGGTGCTGGAGCTGGTGGCACTGAAGCTGTAGCTGGTGCAGATGAAGTTGCTCTGGTGTCTGGAACAGGCACTGCAGCAGATCTTTGTCCTCTGGGCACTCTAGCAAAAGCATCAGTTGTAGACTTGCCCTTCTTCTCCTGCACTTCATCCTGAAGTTGCTCAACGACTGACTGGATCTCAGTGACCTTCACATCTAAGTCATAGAACTTCTGCTCCACGATCCTCTTCAAGCTCTCCTGGTTTTGAGTCAGGGTAGCCAATCCCTTCTCAATCCTCAGAGTGGAGGCAATCAAGTAGCCAAGCTGATCTTGTTTGCTCTTCAGAAGATACTGAGATGCCTCTTCAGTGGTTGGCATCTTTGCAGCCTTTTCAGCCCTAGCCTTCTCCTTTTTGACTTGTGCGTGCATAGAAGATGGTTCATTTTCATCCATCACCACAGTGTTGTCCTCAAAGTCTGGGTAGATGGGCAGGTGCTCCTTGTCCAGTAGATATGTACCAGCGCCCATCTTGGAGTTGATCAACTCCTGGATCTGTGGGGCATACCCACAACTCCTCTTCTGATCTACAGTTGTCCTCTTTATGGTTTCCACAATTAGGCTCATGATCTTAAACTTCTGTGGAACATAAAAAATATGCAGCAAGTTGATGGAGTGACCTCTGATCATCTTGTGATCACCTGACTTTGGCAAGAGAGTGTGCCTGAGGATCCAGTTGATTGTTGGCAAGCCTGACAGAAGGTAATGTACTGATCCAAACTTGTGTGTCTCAAGAGCAGCATCTTGGATCTCTTTGTACATATGTGCCATGGTATTGTGATCCTTCTTCTTCTTGGCATAGACATCCAAGTAATCTTCTTGTTCTTCTGGGGCATTGATCAACTGAGCCCATTCTACAACTGTTGACTGGTACCTAGTGCCTTCAGACATCCAGACAATCCTTCCATCTGGGTAGAAATGAGCTGTGGAGCAGAACTGCATGATGAGCTCATCATTCCACTTTGTGAGCTTCTGAGCCACAAACTCATCGACTCCACACGCCTTGAAGCTGTCATATACACCAGGGAAGTGATCCTCATTTTACTCAATGAATGTCCAATCGACCCATCTCATGTCACACACTATTGGCTTCTTGTCAAGCAACACTGTCTCATAGAAGTCCTGATGTTCCTTGGTATGGAACCCGTAGTCCACAACAGTTCTTCTTTTGGTGGCATATGGATCTGACTCTCTCCATAGCCTCAATCCTGAATCCTTCCTTATCTTCATGTTCTCAGCTACTGGATGAGCATCATTGTGATCTGGAATTTTTGGGCTTCAACTTCCTTAACACAACAGAATCATCTTCTCCTTCAGCATCTTGAGGCATTGGGGCCTTGTTCTTCTCCTCAGCAGGGATGTTCCTGGTGCTCCTCTTTGGTTTTGGCTTTGGAGTTGGAGCAGCAGTCTTAGGAGCAGTCTTAGGCTTAGATGGAACAACCCCTGCCCTTATAGCATCTCCCATAAGCTTTTGAGCTTTGGGTGCTGGTGTTGCATCCTCTTCCTCTTCCTCTTCTTCAGAGTCTTTCATTATTGAAGATCTCCCAAGCACTCTGGCAGTAGTCTTCTTGACCCTTTCCTTTCTTTTCTTTTCTGCCACAACTTGCTCTTTGGGTGTAGATCCCAAAGTCTCTTGAGTGGATGTTCTGGCTTTTGACATGGGAGCTCTCTTGGCAGGAACCTTTTGCTTCATCACTGGCTTAGTGGCAGCAGCTGTGCCATATTCCTTTTTCAGGAATTTCCTCTTTGAGGTGGCCTCTTCCTCAATAGCCACATAGTCCTCATCCTCAGAATCTGAGGTTTTCTTCTTTCTGGTCCTGGTGGCTGCCTTAGGCAAGTTGCTGGGTGTGCTCCTGCTTCCATCATCTGAGCTACTGGAGGGACTAGTGCCCTCACTCATGTGAACCTGCTCCTCAGATTTGTTCTGACTGTCACTCTGATTTGACATGATGCAAACACTGACAGCAGACCCTGTGAATAGATTATAGATGAGGTAGAGTGTATGAGCATCACAAAGTGCAGAGGTTTTTGCAAAAGAATGAATCAAAGACTTAGTTTTAGTTTTCCACAGAAAGCATTTCGGATCTACCGATTTGAAATCTCGGTGATACCGAAGCAGCTGTTGGAACCTAAACTAGTGAACTCGGTCAGACTGAGTCATAGTTCGGTGGCACCAAAACTGCTAGGGTTCCACAAAGACTCGAACTCGGTCAGACCGAGAATCACATGTGCAATGGCCTGAGCCAAATCGGTGGAACCGATTTCAACAACTCGGTCGGTCCGAGATGGTTTCGGCGGAAACCTAACCCTAAATTTTCAATCCACAACTAAATTACAGAGTTTTTTCATTGGATAGAGTGATCTCAATCGTGGCAAGATACATGGCAAAACAATGTGCTGGGGAATCGGAGTGAGAACAGCACAAAGATCAAGTCCATACCCTAGTTCGGCGATGGACTTGCTACGGCGCCAACGACGGAGATGATCCTGTTGACGGCGGCGGAGACCAGCAACTGGAGGCGGCTGGCGATGAGGAGGACGATCCGGAGACCCAGGGAGGCAGAGCAGGCTGAGCGCGGGCGAAGAGGTTCGGAAAGTTTTCCAAATTTTGGCCCGTGGGTATATATAGCCTGACCTTGTCGGTGTGACCGAGTGGAACAACTCGGTGGCACCGAGATGCATAACTGCAAGCAGTTACTGCAACTCGGTGTGACCGAAAAGTTCAAATCGGTTGCACCGAGATTAAAAACCTAGATCGACTTAGTGATCTCGGTATGACCGAAATGGATGAGTTGGTCAGATCGAAACACACAAACAAGTTTTGGAAATTTAAGTCTATGACGAATCAGGGACTCCGAGTGCTCCTCACACAGAGTGGTTCGAATCTGACTTGATCAAACTTTGTGATGCAACATGAATAGAGTTTGAGACAAGAAGAGCATAGATAGCTAGAGAAGGTTCTTAGACATTCTTGTCCATCCACTTGGCAAGAGAAAAAAAACCAATCAATAAAAACAACAAGTGGATGTCCTCGAATGAGTAAATTATGCAACCAACATGCTCACACAATAAAATAACAAATGTAATATGTGGCAAAGCATGCACAAACAATTCTAGCATCTATCAAGCAATTGGCGATGACTAGGTCATCTATATATGAGTATATTGACTTAGGAGTCAAATGAGAACATTTGATCATATGTCATACTCATCGTTTAAGCACAAGTGGGGTTACCACTTTTACATAAAGCGTTGTTGTGTTCACACCATTAGAGTTGCTTTAGCTCAATTTCTAGAGTAAAGCTCCCCCTAGATGTGAGATCCCCCCTAAGAGGGATGAACTAACCTTGGGTTTTGTCGATGATGACTTCATGTAGGTGTTGAATATGTGGATGCTCTAAGTTGATGTAGATCATTCGGAGCTATCATTTGGAGTGAGTTGCGCTTTCAATACCTACACGGGTTAGTCCCACAAGGAACAAACAAGGATATCCATAGACATAGAGTGATGCACACACAAGATGATGTCTACGAAAGCATTAGGTTACCTTGTCCCTTGTCTTACCAACAAGAGGGTTTGTGACTCCTTGAACTAGTGCAAGATGTGGAAGTTGATTGCACTTGTTCTTGCCAGAATGATAAGAGTGAAGTATGTTGGCAGAGTCACCCTCAAGAACTCTCTAGTTCTTCTTCTTCGGGATCCACACCATCTTGATGGGAATCCTCGGAGTTGTAGTTGTACTTGATGAAGTGGAACTTGATGTAGTCTTGGGAACCCACTTGACCATGGCCTTAGGAGCTTCTTCAAATGCATCAATTTCCTCTTGAAGCTTGTCCTTGCCTTTTTCCTTGTGGTCTTGTGGTGGAAGATCATCTTGAGCTTGTGTCCCTTTGAAAGAAGTAGGATCATACTTCTCTTGTTGAGGAACAAACTTCGTCTTGGGGTATTGATATTCTGCCCACTCAACTCCATTGGCACTGAACTTTCATTCAAAACCAATACCTTGGTTCTTCCGGCGCCTTCCTTGCTTGCGTACAATTTCCTCGAATTGCTTACTCCCGGCAAGGCTCTTGTAAACACCTTTCTCTATGATTCCTTTCAATAAGCTATTTTCTTGCTCAAGTGTAACTTGGCTAAGAGAATCATTAGTGGAATCAAGAGAACTACTAGAAGCAACAATGTTGGATTTAGCATGATTATTGTTACTACTAGAGGAAGAATCCTTCTTGTTCTTGTTACTAGACTTGACTTGAGGCATGTAAGTGGATAGGAGTAAATGCTTGGCAATGTAA
Source organism: Triticum urartu (assembly GCF_056163025.1). Taxonomy (NCBI): domain Eukaryota; kingdom Viridiplantae; phylum Streptophyta; class Magnoliopsida; order Poales; family Poaceae; genus Triticum; species Triticum urartu. The sequence goes on from NC_141879.1 coordinate 576,737,377, forward strand.
GAAGAACTTTTCTTGAGAAGATCATCATTGATTGCCTTTAAGAACTCATGCTCTTGCTCAAGATTGAGCTTCTCAAAACGTAATTTCTCATGAGTCCTTAAAAGTTCTCGATGATCTCCTAAGATAGTTTCATGAGCTAACTTAAGAGTGTTTAGTTCTTTAGTTAGAGACTCAATCTTCTCCTTATCATTGTCATTCGTTTCATCTTGATTAGCATGATTAATTGACGTTTCATCATAGTATTCATCACTGGAGTTGTCAACAAGTAAATCATCATCACCTAACGAGTCATCTTCATCACTATTGAAATCAACATACTCGGGGTGTGATACCTTTGGACCTTTGGCCATGAAGCATCTTCTAATTCCTTCATTTGGTGAATCAAATATGTCGTAGGAGTTGGTTGACACAAGTGCTAGACCGACAACGCCTTCATCTTGAGTATATTTGGAGTCGGAGTGATAGCTTCTCTCGGAGTGATTGTCGAACTCGGAGCCGGATACCCATTCACCAACATGAGCTTGATGTCTTCGTTTTGTGTAGCTCCTTGATGACTTGTCCTTCCTTTCCGAATCCTTGCTTCTCCGAGAGGGTCTTCGTTCATAACGATCATCCCTACTCTTTCTCTCCCTCGATGGTGATTCTTCTCTTCTACTTCTTCTTTTGGGAGAATCTTCTCTTCTCTTGTAGGGGGTCGTACACTCATTGGAGTAGTGTCCGGGTCTTCCACAATTGTAGCAGTTTCGCTCTCGACTAGAAGATCTTTTGTCATTGTAGGACCTTGACTTGGAACTTCTCTCTTTGCTTCTACTCTTGTAGAACTTGTTGAAGTTCTTCACCATTAGGCTCAATTCTTCATTGAAGGTTTGTTTCTCACTTGATGATGTGGGAGCTTCACATGAGGCTTAGTAAGCACCACTTGACTTGTTATGGAGCTCCTCCTTATCCTTGAGTGACATCTCATGAGCAACAATTCTTCCAATGACTTCCGTTGGCTTGAGATCTTTGTAATTTGGCATCATTTGGATCAATGTGCATACGGTATCATATTTTCCATCCAAGGCTCTTAGGATCTTCTTGATGATGAATTTGTCGGTCATCTCTTCACTTCCTAAGCCGACAATCTCATTTGTGATAAGAGCAAGCCTAAAGTACATTTCAGCGACACCTTCACCATCCTTCATTTTGAACTTGTCAAGTTGACTTTGAAGCACATCAAACTTGGATTCCTTGACGGAGTCGGTACCTTCGTGCATATCAATCAAAGTATCCCAAATTTCCTTTGCATTCTCAAGACGACTGATTTTGTTGAATTCTTCGGGGCACAATCCGTTGAAGAGGGTATCACAAGCTTGAGCATTGTATTGTAGCATCTTCAACTCTTCTGCGGTAGCTTCACAGTTCGGTTCTCTCCCATCAAAGAATTCACCTTGCAAGCCAATACACACAATAGCCCAAACGGCGGGGTTATGTCCAAGAATATGCATTTTCATCTTATGCTTCCAACTAGCAAAATTAGTGCCATCAAAGTAAGGACCTCTACGGTGGTAATTTCCCTCGCTAGACGCCATACTCTCCTAGGTTGTGAAACCAAGGCTATGACCACCAAAAGCTATGGAAATCAAAGCAAATGGAGACCAAAGCTCTGATACCACTTGTAGGATCGAAAGTATGTCTAGAGGGGGGGTGATTAGACTACTTGACCAAATAAAAATCTAGCCTTTTCCCAATTTTAATTCTTGGCAGATTTTAGCAACTTTGGACAAGTCAAGCAATCTTAACACAATTCAAGAAAGCATGCAAAGAGTATATGAGCAGAGGAAAGTAAAGCATGCAACTTGCAAGAATGTAAAGGGAAGGGTTTGGAGGATTCAAACGCAATTGGAGACACGGATGTTTTTGTCGTGGTTCCGATAGGTGGTGCTATCGTACATCCACGTTGATGGAGACTTCAACCCACGAAGGGTAACGGTTGCGCGAGTCCACGGAGGGCTCCACCCACGAAGGGTCCACGAAGAAGCAACCTTGTCTATCCCACCATGGCCATCGCCCATGAAGGACTCGCCTCACTAGCGGTAGATCTTCATGAAGTAGGCGATCTCCTTGCCCTTACAAACTCCTTGGTTCAACTCCACAATCTTGTCGGAGGCTCCCAAGTGACACCTAGCCAATCTAGGAGACACCACTCTCCAAGAAGTAACAAATGGTGTGTTGTTGATGAACTCCTTGCTCTTGTGCTTCAAATGATAGTCTCCCCAACACTCAACTCTCTCTCACAGAATATGGATTTGGTGGAAAGAGGATTTGAGTGGAAAGCAACTTGGGGAAGGCTAGAGATCAAGATTCATATGGTAAGAATGGAATATCTTGGTCTCAACACAAGTGTAGGTGGGTTGGAAGTGTAGTTTCATTCTGATGGCTCTCTCCACGAATGAAGAGGAGGTGGAGGGGTATATATAGCCTCCACACAAAATCTAACCGTTACACACAACTTGCCAATCTCAGTGGGACCGAATAGTTAAACTCGGTCGGACCGATTCAGCAAAGCTAGTGACCGTTAGAGTTTTCGGTGGGACCGACATGCAACTCGGTAGGACCGATATGGTTAGGGTTAGGGCATAACGTAATCTCGGTGAGACCGATTACACAAACTCGGTGGGACCGATTTTGGTAATAAGCTAACCAGAGAGTTGGTCAGGTAAACTCGGTGGGACCGATTCGCTCATTTCGGTGAGACCGAAATGTTACAAAAGGGAAACAAAGAGTTTAAATTGCAATCTCCGTGGGACCGATCGCTCATCTCGGTGGGACCGAAATGTTAGAAGGGAAACAGAGAGATTGCAACCCCATCTAGGTGAGACCGATTTGCCTAGGGTTTGTGGCAGTGGCTATGACATCTGAACTCGGCGGCGCCGGATAGAAGGAATCAGTGGGGCCGAGTTTGACTTTTGGTTTAGGTCATATGTGGATGTGAGAAAGTAGTTGAGGGCTTTGGAGCATATCACTAAGCACTTTGAGCAAGATCCTCATTAAGCAACACCTCATCCCTCCTTGATAGTATTGGCTTTTCCTATAGACTCAATGTGATCTTGGATCACTAAAATAGAAAATGTAGAGTCTTGAACTTTTGAGCTTGAGCCAATCCTTTTGTCCTTAGTGTTTTGAGGGGTCCACTTTTCTCATCCATGCCATGCCAATCATTGAGCTTTCCTGAAATATTAGTCTTGAAATAGCATTAGCTCAATGAACTATATGTTGTTAGGAATTACCAAAACCACCTAGGGATAGTTGCACTTTCACATTCCTCGAATGGAGTTATCTCTTTGTTCTTTGTGGGGACTCGGTTTAGGACATGACATGCTGTCAATATCGCCTCCCCCACCATGCCTTGGAGAGACCCGATGTGTCTAACATGGCATTAACAAAATCAGTTAGAGTGCGGTTATTTCTTTTGGCCACCCCATTTGACTGAGGTGAGTAGGGAGGCGTTCTCTCATGGATTATACCATGTTCCGCACAAAAAGCATCGAATTCATTGGAAAAATACTCTCCACCATGATCGGACCTAAGCCTCTTGATTTTTCGATCAAGTTGGTTTTCCACTTCAGATTTATAGATCTTGAAAAAGTTCAAAGCCTCATCCTTAGATTTTAGAAGATACACACGGCAGTATCTAGTGGAGTCGTCAATTAATATCATAAAATATTTCTTTCACCTTTTGTAAAAACACCATTCATTTCACATAGGTCTGAATGTATGAGCTCTAGTGGTGCAAGATTTCTCGTTTCCGTAGTCGTGTGAGACTTACGAGGTTGCTTAGCTTGCACACAAACTTGACACTTAGATCCCTTGACAGTGGTGAAACTAGGGATTAAGTTCAACTTTGCTAGTCGCGACATGCAACCAAAGTTAACATGACAAAGACGTGAATGCCACACATTTGATTCACTATTGTTGCAAACATGATTAACAACTTTATTGCAAACGTCTGATAAGGATAAACGAAATAGTCCTCCTGACTCATAGCCTTTACCAACAAAGGTTGCATACTTGGATATTACAAATTTATTCGACTCAAAGACAAGCTTATAGCCATCTCTACATAGAAGAGATCCTCTAACAAGATTTTTATTGATGCAGGGGACATAATGCACGATCTTCCCTGAAGTAAACTTCAGATCGACCGTGCCAACACCACGAACAGAAGCACTTGAACCGTTGCCCATTAGCACGGTTGAAGTCCCTACGGTTTGATAAGACGAAAACATGGAAATATCACCGCATACATGCACATTAGCACCCGTGTCAATCAACCAATCAGGAGAATGACATACTGAAAGAATAGTGGGAAATATACCATACCAACATCCTTCATGTCAATGTCTCCAATGCCAACATTAGCAGTCTTGCCGCCTTTCCTAGGATGACGCTTGTCATAGCGATTAGGGCAACTAGGAGCCCAATGATCAGGATCCCCACACACATGACAAACACCTTTCTTCTTGTCATTCTTCTTCTTGAAGTTTGTGTGTTGCACAACCTTGTTCTTCCCGTCAAACTTGCCCTTGTTCTTGAACTTGTGGGGCTGGAAGTTCTTCTTCTGTACCAGATTAGCACTAGATCCTCCCTCAATACCTCGAGCACGTGTGTCCTTTGCTCTCGCCTTTTCTTCGACATCAAGAGTACCAATGAGATCCGGAACGGAAAACTCATGTCTCTTATGCTTCAGTAAGGTAGCAAAGTTCCTCCACGAAGGAGGAAGCTTGGTGATGATACCTCCGACAACAAACTTGTCCGGTAGCATACAGTTGAAGTGCTCAAGCTCTCTAGCAAATGACTGTATCTCATGAGCTTGCTCAACCACAGAGCGCTCTTCAGTCATCCTGTAATCATAGAATTGCTCCATGATGTACAGCTTAGTGCCGGCATCCGAGACCCCAAACTTGGCCTCGAGTGCGTCCCACATATCTTTTCCATTGTCAATTGACGCATAAGCATCAACTACGTTCTCACCAAGAACACTCAAGAGAGCAGCCTTAAACAGAGTATCCATTTTCTGAAAAGCTTGTTCCTGTTGGGCATCAAACTCCCCTTCAGGCTTGCCAAGCGTGGCGTCATAGCAACTCATGGTTTGAAACCATGAGACTGCTCTCACGCGCCACCTCTTATAATGGATACCCTCAAACATAGGAGGTCCCATGGAAGCAGCAAAACCACTTGGGGTAAATTGCCTATAATAAGGTTTTTGGATTGTTGGAAATATGAGCAATTTACCCAATGATTTTATTAACAGAAATACTAGATAAAGCATGACTAATATAGTAGAGATCGAACAAGTCATGCGCTCTGACAGAGAAAAGGTAAATAGCATCTGCATATATGAACTTGAACTGAACACATCTAGAACAGACACAAGATGAAGTTGCATATATGAAGTAGAACCTAACATATATAGGGCAGAAACTAGAACAAAGAACTGTGACAGGACGTCTAACAGAAAGAGCAAGAACACGTATGGGACAGCAGTAGCAGAAGCACTGGACTTGGGATCGACATCCTCTCCAGCCATGTCATTGCAGAGGTAGTCGACGTCGGGGAAGAAGTCGCCGTCGGGGAAGTAGTCATCGGAGTCTGTGATTAAGAAGTCATTAGTTGGGCGGAGCGCTCCCCAAAAACCTTATCACCCTTCTCTTGTACAGGACTCAAAAGGTGCGGTTCCAGAGGCCTACTATCCCGACCTGCGGTGCACACCGCAAGTCGGGATGAGGAAGATCGTAGCAGTAGCTCAGTGGTCAGGAACTTGGAGGCGAGAGGATTGCGTCGTTCTGGTGTGTCTCTCTAGGAGGAGCGACCTCCCTTTTATAGGCACGGGAGAGGGACACGAACAGGCTGCGACGGAGGGAGACAAAGCGAACAAGCAGCGGCCGAAGAGGCGCGCCGTTCGAATTCAGTGTCCACTATAGAAAACGTTTCAGCTCCCGCGTGACCTTACGTATACCTGTCGTGCGTGGAAAAAACTTAGACATCGGCTCGGTTCATTCCCGCAACCCGCGTCGTAGCGTGGCGTGGCGGGCGGCGGAGGAGGAGCGCGCGTGGATGTCCCTCTTGTTCTCATCCTCATACATGTGGAGAAAGATCCTCCCTTATAAAGAGGTCCAACACCCTCTAAACTAGCAATGTGGGACTAAACTTTTGTTCCACCTCTTGCCTTGCACGAATGGGCTGCGTGGGCCTCTAGGATTTATTAGGAATTTCTGAAACTGCTATTGGGCTAGGCCCAAAATAGACAAAATTCCAGCAATCCCCCACCAGTTCCCAGAGGCACACAAAATTTGCCTTTGGTTCCAAAACACTGTTTTATATACCGGTATTTGCAGTGGAGACTGTTAAGTTGAACTTCCACCTAGAACTCTATGCTACACTAGTAAGCAACTTGAACAGTGGACTGGGCCTTGAGCTGTAAGTTTTCTGCGAATCTAGCTTCACATAAAGCCTTGACCGATACGTGGCTACCGTGGGTCTTCCCCGCGGGTGGAGCTTATGCGTCATACTCCGAGACCTTTCATGAGTTAACTAGAGAGAACCCTACTCTCGTAGATTGCGACGTTCAACAATCAGACTCATATAGGTGTGTTCTTCAAAAGATGTTCTGTAGGACAACATCTCTGCTTAAAAGAGCCACTTAGAACACATTAAGATATACATCAACCTGCCATGCGGATTAGAAGAGTATTGCATCTTCATGGAGTGGTATTGTTAATAGTAAGGATACTCTCCTCTCAGTTGACCAACAGCTTGTCTTCCACATCTAATTCACGGGATCTCCGATCACAAAGAATAGGTTACCACTGTGAACAACTCATATTGTGGATCTCATACCCATCTCCCTCGATGCATTATCTATCACATTACGTGATAGACCCTTAGTAAAAGGATCTGCCAGATTTTTAGACGTTTGGATATAATCCAATGCAATAACTCCAGAGTTTTTCATTTTCCTGACAGACTTTAACCATCTCTGAACGTGTCTTGATGACTTCATGTTATCCTTTGAGCTTCTCACTTTCGTGATCACAGTTTGATTGTCGCGGTTCATAAGGATTCCTGGTACAGGTTTCTCAACAACCGGTAAGTCATTTAAGAGCCGGCGAAGCCAATCTGCTTCGACCGTAGCTGTATCTAGTGCTGTGAGTTCTACTTCCATTGTTGACCTTGTTAAGATGGTCTGCTTGCAAGACTTCCAAGAAACAATGCCACCTCCATGAGTGAATACATAACCGCTCGTGGCCTTTATCTCATCAGCATCTGAGGTCCAGTTTGAGTCACTATACCCTTCAAGCACCTTTGGGTGCCCAGTGTAGTGAATTCCATAATTCGCAGTGCCTTTCAAATAACGCAAAACTCTCTCTAGAGCTTTCCAATGCACATCTCCTGGTTTTGAGACAAACCGACTTAGTTTGCTAACAGCAAAAGAGATGTCAGGTCTTGTAGCACTAGCTAAGTACATAAGCGAGCCAATAATCTGAGAATATTTCAATTGATCTCTAGCAATTCTTCGATTCTTTCAAAGTAACACACTCGCATCATATGGTGTTGGAGAGGGCTTGCAGTCACTATAGCCAAAGCGACTCAAGATCTTTTCCACATAGTGAGATTGAAGCAATGTAATCCCACCATCATCGTCACTCAACAATTTGATGTTTAGAATGACATCAGCCACTCTTAAATCCTTCATCTCAAAACAACGAGATAGGAAATCCTTGACCTCCTTAATAACATTCAGATTTGTTCCAAAAATCAGTATGTCGTCAACATACAAGCAAAGGATAACTCTCTCGCCCCCACCACGGCGATAGTACACACATTTGTCAGCTTCATTTACAACAAAGCATGTAGCTGTTAAAGTTCTTTCAAACTTCTCATGCCACTGTTTGGGTGCTTGCTTGAGTCCATACAAAGAGTTCAACAACTTGCACACTTTTCTTTCCCGACCATCTAGTACAAACCCATCTGGTTGTTCCATATAAATTTCCTCGTCCAACTCTCCATTTAGGAAAGCAGTCTTAACATCCATTTGATGAACGAGAAGACCATGTGAGGCAGCTAGTGAAAGTAGAACTCGAATAGTGGTCAGTCGAGCCACAGGTGAGTAAGTATCAAAGAAGTCTTCACCTTCCTTTTGGGTATAACCCTTAGCCATGAGCCGAGCCTTGTAATTTTCAATAGTACCATCAGGCCTAAGCTTCTTCTTGAATACCCATTTGCATCCTGTAGGTTTGCACCCATAAGGACGATCAATTATCTCCCAAGTTTCATTCGCCAAGATGGAATCCATCTCGCTACGAACCGCTTCCCTCCAGTAGTCAGCATCTTCAGATGCATATGCCTCTGAAATAGAACTGGAAGTGTCATCTATGAGATATACAAGAAAATCATCACCAAAGGACTTTGCTGTCCTCTGTCTCTTGCTCCTAGTAAGAACTTCATTGTTCTCCTCCACATGACTTTCAAAGTGTTCCATCGAAATGGCAGGTTCGATAATTGTAACTAGTTCCTGATTCGATGAACTAGGCATCTCCTGATTAGATGAGGTAGCCATATCCTTCATGGGAAAGATATCTTCAAAGAAAGTCGCATCATTCGACTCCATGATCGTACCGACATGCATGTCAGGTACCTCGGATTTTACAACCGAGAATCTATAGCCAATGCTATGAAAAGCATATCCCAGAAAAACACAATCCACGGTCTTTGGTCCAAGCTTCCGCTTCTTTGGAATTGGAACATTGACTTTCGCCAAACAACCCCATGTTCGCAGATAAGAGAGTTTTAACCTTTTCTTCTCCCATTCCTCGAATGGAGTTATCTCTTTGTTCTTTGTGGGGACTCGGTTTAGGACATGACATCCTGTCAATATCGCCTCCCCCCACCATGCCTTGGAGAGACCCGATGTGTCTAACATGGCGTTAACCAAATCAGTTAGAGTGTGGTTCTATCTTTAGGCCACCCCATTTGACTGAGGTGAGTAGGGAGGCGTTCTCTCATGGATTATACCATGTTCCGCACAAAAAGCATCAAATTCATTGGAAAAATACTCTCCACCACGGTCGGACCTAAGCCTCTTGATTTTTCGATCAAGTTGGTTTTCCACTTCAGCTTTATAGATCTTGAAAAAGTTCAAAGCCTCATCCTTAGATTTCAGAAGATACACACGGCTGTATCTAGTGGAGTCGTCAATTAATGTCATAAAATATTTCCTTCCACCTTTTGTCAAAACACCATTCATTTCACATAGATCTGAATGTATGAGCTCTAGTGGTGCAAGATTTCTCGTTTCCGCAGTCGTGTGAGACTTATGATGTTGCTTAGTTTGCACACAAACTTGACACTTAGATCCCTTGACAGTGGTGAAACTAGGGATTAAGTTCAACTTCGCTAGTCGCGACATGCAACCAAAGTTAACATGACAAAGATGTGAATGCCACACATTTGATTCACTATTGTTGCAAACATGATTAACAACTTTATTGCAAACGTCTGATAAGGATAAACGAAACAGGCCTCCTGACTCATAGCCTTTACCAACAAAGGTTCCATACTTGGATATTACAAATTTGTTCGACTCAAAGACAAGCTTATAGCCATCTCTACATAGAAGAGATCCGCTAACAAGATTTTTATTGACGAAGGGAACATAATGCACGTTCTTCAACCGCACGATCTTCCCCGAAGTAAACTTCAGATCTACCGTGCCAACACCACGAACAGAAGCACTTGAACCATTGCCCATTAGCACAGTTGAAGTCCCTACGGTATAATAAGACGAAAACATGGAAATATCACCACATACATGCACATTAGCACCCGTGTCAATCAACCAATCAGGAGAATAACATACTGAAAGAATAGTGGGAAATATACCATACCCAACATCTTTCATGTCAATGTCTCCAATGACAACATCAGCAGTCTTGCCGCCTTTCCCAGGATGACGCTTGTCATAGCGATTAGGGCAACTAGGAGCCCAATGATCAGGATCCCCACACACATGACAAACACCTTTCTTCTTGTCATTCTTCTTCTTGAAGTTCGTGTGTTGCACAGCCTTGTTCTTCCCATCAAACTTTCCTTTACCATCAAACTTGCCCTTGTTCTTGAACTTGTGGGGCTGGAAGTTCTTCTTCTGTACCAGATTGCCACTAGATCCTCCCTCAATACCTCGAGCACGTGTGTCCTTTGCTCTCGCATTTTCTTCGACATCAAGAGTACCAATGAGATCCGGAACGGAAAACTCCTATCTCTTATGCTTCAGCAAGGTAGCAAAGTTCCTCCACAAAGGAGGAAGCTTGGTGATGATACCTCTGGCAACAAGCTTGTCCGGTAGCATCACTACAAAAAAATACACTTCCGTAATGATACGTGTTTGTCATTGTAGGTCGCGTTTTCTGTCATGCATGTACATCCATGACAAATTTATGACAGAATCAAGATAGTCATACCTGTGCTGTCATAGAAATGTTCCATGACATTGCCAAAATTATCATCACAGAAGTGTCCACTTCCATGATGATAAATCGCGCGTCACAGAAGTGCTTTCATCAAGGGTGACCGACACGTGGCATCCACCGTAACAGAACAACGTTAAGCTATCAGGTCGGATTTTGGATCCGATGACCCGTTAACAGCCACGACCAATGCCGATTTTCCACGTGTAAAATTCTCATTGGCTGACGGATCCACGCGTCAGCTCCGCGTTGGCACATGTGTCACTCATCCAATGGTCGAGATGGGCCTATAATATGTTGACACGTGGATCGGCCCAAAAGTGGCCCACAAAGATTAAATGGGCCGGCCCAACCGAAGGCCCATAAGATTTAGCGGACCATAATGGGCCGGCCCAGCTAAAGGCCCACAAAGTTTAGCGGACCATAATGGGCCGGCCCAGTTAAAGGCCCACGTGATTTTGCAGACCATAATGGGCCGGCCCAGCTAAAGGCCCACAAGATTTTGCGGACCACAATGGGCCGGCCCAGCTAAAGGCCCACAAGATTATGCCGACCATAATGTGCCGGCCCAGCTAAAGGCCCAACATTCTCTATCAAATCGGCCTGTCAACGGCCTGTCCTAAGCTTGTCATCAACGCGGCCCATGGTCACTTCTAGCCCGTTAACAGTCCGCTAAGTAATTGGGCCAAATTACGGCCCGGTGTATTTCTGGCCTGTTAAAGGTCCGGCTTCATTTGGGCCCATTTATAGGCCATCAAAACTTTCGGCCCATAAACGACTATGAAGGATTTGGGTCATATTCGGCCATGTCTGACATTCGGCCTGTTAGAGGCGCACTATAGCTTTGGGCCACTTTCAGCCTATTGTCATTTTCGGCCTGTTAACGCCGGACGTAAACCATGGGCCATATGTGGCCCAACGTCATATCGGGCCCATTAACGGCCCATATAAAAACGACGATAATCTAGCCCGATCGAAGTTCTGGCCTGTTAAAGGCCCGTGTATTAGGTCGGCGCATTTACGGCCCGTCCGAATTTCGGCCTGTTAAAGTCTAGTGGGTTATTTGGCACAATCAGGGCACAATCTCACTTTCGGTCTATTAAAGGCCCATGTATTTTATGGGCTCGAGATATTTACACCTTTAAACGGCCTATTTTTACTGAGGGCCCAAATTATGTTTAGGCTTGTTAAAGGCCCACTATGGGCACATGCCTACCTGAAAAATATGAAAGCTTATGCTGATTTAGGCCCAGATATTTTTAATGGGCTACATGCCAATTTCGGCCCGTAATCGTTTTTAGCCCAATTGGAATGGGCCCGACGAATGTTGGCATGTTGGGCTCCTACGAAGGTTTCGGCCGAATACATTACTAAGATAAACCTACACTATACAAAAATAGCGTCGTAATTACTGCAGCAGCCTGAGGCAGCATCATAAATGTTGTATCACAACAAAATAAATTCCAACCATACAACAAAAGGCCTGTTGGCATAAAGTTTACAGTCCTTCCAGATAAAAGCACCATCAGATGTATAGAAGCACAGATTATTTGACCTGAGTGCTCATGTTTCAGGCTGTAGAATCTGATGGAGCAGCACGATCTCCACCTTTTTTCCGCCATTGCTCTTGAACAACGAAGCGAATGTCTGATAGTCTGGTTTCAAAACCATTCATATCTTGATGACATTTCTCAACCACTATTCTTGTTTCCGAAACAACGTCCATTAGGGATTGGACTTGTGTCTAGAGCACAGATATATCACTCTGTCTAGCAGGAAGATTTTGTTCAGTAAGCGATTTGGACGAGGTTACCTTGACAACCAACCCAGAATTACGCAGGAAGGTGCTTTTTGCACTGTTAGTGGAGAGATACTGACGCACTGCAGCAAGAGGTGACATTGTGCCTGTAGTAGCCTCATCACCTTCAGGTGGTTGTGGCTGTTCAATCATTTGTTCCATAGCTTCCTGAAAGTTTGAACTTGTAGATTAGTGTACCAGATAAGTTACTAATGAGATAAAACAAACAAAGTAGGTTAAACGTTTATACATAACTTATTTTGGTGAACTACTGTAATACATTAGCATGTATTGTAGTGCCAACTACATAATAAAATCACTTTCGGAACATATGTCCATGTAGCATGCCTACTGTATTGTCTATTTCCTCACATTCGTTGACATCTAAGGATAAAGAGACATGGTTTAAAGTAGGATGAACATAGTATGACATCATTCATATCATGGGCAAACAGATATAAAACAAACAGGCTATTTTATCATTGTGTGCGCACGTGAACATAACAACTAGATTACAGATCAAGACCAAAAGAATATCCTTCATCTCTTTTAAACCATGTAAGGTGAAATGATACGTTAAGACAACTGTGAATAAAAGTGAACAGAGTAACTGACATTGGCTGCAAACCTAGTTAAATGAACACATCATAGTACCAATCAGTTCAAGGCAGGAGGAGTAAGGACTTACAACAGCGGCTTGAACTGGTGTGCTCATGCCCTTCATCTTGCTAGTGTGGCAATCCTTGAAGATTTGCACTGCATTCGGTTCAGGTTCTTTTTGGTCCGCACGGGATTTTCTCTGTATTTGGAACAAGTCAATATAGATACGATAATATGGCACAAAAAAAAGAAGGAAGTAGCAGCTATTTACAAAAGCCTCGCAGTGTGCAATATAGTTACGAGATCCCGTGGTCTGTTGGAATTTCACTTTAGAACGGTTGGTTTTGTTCTTCAAAGAGTTAGCCTAGAAGAAGATACACTTGTAAGGCACATATATAAATACAAGTTCAATATGTGGTCTGATCAAATACATATAGCCTACCTGATACTTTGGATCAGACCAGTGTTTAACGAGGGCTGTGCAGTCTTCATCTGTAATATATTCCACTGGAGATGTTTGGGAGATTTCATTGTTAGCCTTGCCTTCAAAGTGAGATTTTCTAAGGTGGTACCGATACTGTCGCAGAGCAGACTGAAAAACATGAGTGCATGCTTGTCTAGTTGCATGATCTTTCGGATCCAACTTGAACCTCATCTGTTGAAAAAAGAATGTGAGTCTTATTAGGAGGAAGCTAGAAAGTATGGGGCAGAGCAAGACAATATTACTAATTGCGATGAATAACATTACTTACGGATAAATGGTCAAGGAAGGTGTTAAACTGGGTATTGTCTTTCTCATTCCTGTACTGGATCCACGTTGGGAGGATACGTGCATGACACCTAACGGCAACGACTGCCTCTGATACTAACTTGCCTGACTCTGTAGCATCACGTGGCCTTTTTAAACCTGCCTCAAAATGGATCTCCATTCTTCCTCCTTTAGATTTTGTTAATCTGTCAAGCATTATCTGATCTTGCCAAGTCCTGTTGTGTCAGCAGTGCTTCGGAAGTAGTGTTAGGTGTGAAGGCAGCTTGGGAACTGGCCAGTTCCAGAGCAAACGAACGAGTAACTGGTTGAGATGCTGGTACAGTTGAAGCGGATGCTGCAGCTGGTGGAGCAGGTGATACTGTGTTTGTAGATTTAGCCGGCGGACTTGGACCTTCTACTGCACTATAAGTACCAGCAGAATCTCGACGGTAGAACCTTTTCCGTTTCACCCGATGAGTAACAACACTCCCTACTATATTATTTTCCTTGCACTTTTTTGACTTTGCCATGTCAAGCTGTACCCACAAGACAAAAGAATAAAATCACTCTTCAGAACTCATTGATGCATGATACAGACAAGCAATACTTTGATGTAAGACAACTGTATGAGGATGGAATATGTAAGAAAAACAGGACGACATGACATATTCACAGCTACGATGTGCAAACTAAGCAGAAGGATTTTCAAGAAAATAGAAGTAATGCAAGCTAGACACCATATGAAAGATGCAACCAATATTACTCTGCCAAGTTAAAAGAGTCTTGTCATAAGTGGCAATTCGAAAAATTAGAAGCAGTACAACATAGAAATCAATGCAAGATGCAACCACTATCAAACTGCCATGTTAAAAGCGTCCAATCATGAGTTACTGATGCGGGATACACAACAGCAGTACTTTGATGTAAGAACATGGTATGATAGATAGATGCAGTGTATTCTAGACACAGAAAGCCATGTCATATGCACATGTATAACGTATAAACTCAGCAGGTGCAATTTAATCAAAATAGAAGAAATACAGGCTGGACAACACAACATGAAACCAATTATCACACTGTCAACTTAGAGCAAGCACCTGCGATGGTGGAGTACGGGAGATGAACTCATCATGTAGACTTGGGACTTCAACTTCATTATTAGTAGCAGTGGCAAATCTAGAGAGTCTCTGTTTGCGTCGGTGCGGAGGACCACCAACATCCCCTAACTTACTCTTTTCCTTCCTATTTTCTGATATTGCCTTATGAAGTCAAAACCACAAGAAGATGAATAAAATTAGCTCTGCATAACTGGTTGATGCATGATACAGATGAACACTACTTTGATGTAAGGCAAGCGCATGATAGGAGGATGGAATATATACAAAAAAGACAACGTTTCATATTCACACATACGATAGGAGGATGGAATATGTATGAAAAAACAATAAGCGGAAGGCATTTCAACAAAATTATAAGAAATGAAAGCTAGGCACCATATGAACATGCAACCAATATCACTCTATCAGGTAAAAAGTGTCTTGTCATAAGTGCCATTTCAAGAAATTAGAAGCAGTACAAGCTAGAAGACAATGCAAGATGCAACCTACATCACAGTCCCAAGTTAAATGTGTCTTATGGGTAAGTGATCGTTGCAGGTATAAGTTGTAAGCTACGCAGATGCAATTCAACATAATCAGAAGCAATACAAACTAGACATCATACGGAAAACGCAACCACGTATAATAGTTCCAAGTAAGAGCAAGCACCTGTGATGGTGGAGTAGGGGAGATGTGCTCATCATGTACACGTATGTTCTAGAAACAAGAACACATGTCATATTCACAGGCATTATGTGTAAAGTAAGCAGATGCAATTCAAGTTAGAACCAATACAATCTAGACATCATACGCAACATGAAACCACATATAATAGTGTCAATTTAGAGCAAGCACCTGTGATGGTGGAGTAGGGGAGATGTGCTCATCATCTACACAGCTACGTTGACTGTCCAACCTTGTGTTGTCTTGCGAATCTTGTTGGGAGGATGGCGGAGTAGAATCTATAGAGACCCCCTGTTTGAGTTGCTCCGAAGGACCACCATCATCCACCGCCGGACTAATTTCCTTCAGATGTAATGATTTTGCATTGTGAAGTCAAACCGATAAGGAAAGGAATAAAATTTGCTCTTCAGAACTCATTCATGCATGATACTGACGAACACTACTAGGATGAAAGGCAAACACATGATGCGAGGATGGAATATGTATGAAAAACAGGATGGTGTGACATATTCACACCTATGATGTGGTAACTAAGCAGAAGGCATTTCAACAAATTAGAAGCACTTCAAGCTAGACACCATATGAAAGATGCAACCAATATCACTCTGCCAAGTTCAAACTGTATGGCGTTTCAACAAATTAGAAGCAGTACATGCTAGAAATCATATGCAAGACACAACCAATATCACAGTGGTGACTTAAAGGTGCCTTATCATAAGATATAGTATGTACCAAAAAACGGGAAAGCGTGTCATATTCACATGTATCATGTGTAAGCTAAGCAGATGCAGTTTACACTAATTAGGAGCAATACGAGCTAGACACCATATGCAACATGCAACCAGATATCACACTGCCAAGTTAGAGCAAGCACCTTGGATGGTGGAGTAGGGGAGCGGAGACTTGTACCTTGTAATGCACTATCAGTACAAGGAGAATCGGTACAGATGCTCCGTTTACGTTGCTGCAGAGGACCACCATCATCGCCTTCCTTACTCTTTTCCTTCCTCTTTCTTGATTTTGCCTTGTCAAGTCAAACCCACAAGAAAAAGGAATAAAATTTGTTCTTCAGAACTCATTGATGCATGATACTGAGAAACACTACTTTCATGTAAGACGAACACTACATATCACACTGCCAAGTAAGAGCAAGCACCTGCGATGGTGGTGTGGGGGAATTGCAGTGATCAACTAGAGAGCTACGTTGACTATCTTCATTTAGCCTTGCTGTTTCTTGAGAATCATGTGGGGAGGATGACACTGCATTCTTTAAACGAGTATGGCGTCTCACAGAAACCCACCCGGGTGACTGTCTCACAATAAGTGATTGACAAGGGATACAAAAGAACATTAGTTTGATGTACGAACATGGTTAATAGACATATGTAGTATGTATCAAAAACAGGAAGGCATGTCATTATCAAATGTATAATGTGTAAAGTAAGCAGATGCAATTTAACCAAATTGGAAGCAATACAAGCTAGACACCATATGCAACATGCAACCACATTTGATAGCGCGAAGTTAAAGCAAGCACCTGGGATGGTTGTGTGTGGCAATTGAGATGATCAACTGCAGAGCTAAGTTTACTGTCTCCAACTGTTGACACTGCACCCGTTAGAGCGCTGGAACGCTTAGTGCTTATCTTCAAATTACACTGGAGCGACTTCTGTCTTTTCTTTTCTGCATTCATCAACACTGCGTCAGAGTCTGAAATACCCATGCATAAAAAACAATAGTGTGAGTATGGGTGAAGTGTGTGCACAATTAGAACAGTGTAAAGGTAGCAGATAGCAGGTCAGTGAGAAATAAATGACAGGAGACAAATGATAGCTCTACAACATGCATGGCACACTAAATTACTGCAGGTTTCTATGAAAATAACAGTCGACTGAAAGAAAATAGACCAGTCCATTTTTTCTGCACCGTCCGATGTACAAAGAACGGGCAGATCGTCTTCATCTACCTCCAGCGAGTCAGTGTTGACGATCTTCCTCGAAACGCCAGCGACCACCGGCCCATTATTCCTCCCTTGCCTGCGCCCTCCCCTCGACCTCACTGCACCGCCGTGCTTGGCACCGCCCCCTGACCATCCATTCAAGCCCCGCCGACATCCAAATCAGGCGCAAGAAGCTCCTGCGCCCCACACCCCTATGATAGACACCGATGCGCCGCTTCCCCGGGGAACAGGCGGACTAGGTGCTCCGCGCGCCTAAGTGGGTGCTGCTTCTTTTAATTGCGGTTCGACTGACCCTGAATTGAAATCCAGGCGGGCTACTGACCTCTAGCAAAGGTGAAATAGTAAAAGGGAGGACACCTTGTGCATTTAGTATCACGAAGAAGATGCAGTAAGAAGCGCTCAACTAGTTTGTTTCGTGGGATGAATACAGTGTGAGCGGAGACGTAAGATTTGCACGAATAAGGGAAGAGGAGTACCTCTTTCTGCTGGCAGTGTTGTGTCCTCCTTTTGTTTTTCCGACGATCTTCTTGTTGTTCGCCGGAAACCAGAAGTTGTGGAGGACGGTGCAGCCTTGGACGAACCCATGGCCAAGTTGTTGAGTGTGGTGCGGTGGCCGTCTGTCGGCGGCAGGGAAGCAGATCTGAGGCGGCGAACGACGGTGTAGCGGGAACAGCTCCGGTGCGGTGGACAGTTGCGACAGTGGAGCCGCAGCAGTGAGGCCCAGGACGGCGTGGTCGGAGTGGTTCTGGTACGGCGCACGTCGGCGTCGGCGTCGTGGAGGCAGCTCTGCCTCGGCTTTAGCTACTAACTCCTTGAGGGCGTTGCGGTTGCGGTTGCGTTGGACGACGATGTCGGGGTACCGGCTCCGGCGTGATGGAGGAGGGCGGCGGTGGATTGGCCGCTATGGGGTGGAGGACGGAGGAGGCTGGGGTTTCGCGGCTGGTGGAGAGGGCGTTTTCGCGCCCACGGAGTATGAAGGGGAAACGGAGGGAGGCGGGGAACTAAGGGGAACAATGTTTCGGTTTGAGACGCGCTTGTTTGAAATTTGGGGAAAGTTACAAACTTTCCCCCCATCTAAAATTTCGGACATATTGCGGGTTGGGGGTAGGACAGTCATGTCAGGTGTCCCAAATGTGGGCGGGATAGATTTCGGCCGAGCGCATGGGAAGGCATCCACGGCGTATGAATGCTTCTCTGGCGTCTTGGTGAAGTTACAAACCTACCCTGGTTTAGACCTTTGGATATCGGGCCGATAGGCTACACGGGCCAGAGTCAGGACAGTAATTTCCTACCACCAAAACATTAGTCTCGCGCGGTTTCGGATGACCAGAGGCCTATTTGGCGCTTCGTTCAATATTTGGGAGCAGAAGCATTTGTCAAACTTCACAAATCTTTACTCTTGAAAATCCTAAAGCTATGATTATTTTGGAATGGAGGGGGTACATTTGAATATACATTGTACACGAGTATATATTAAAAAATATGCAACTTATCTCAGTTCATGCATGGTTCCAGATATAATCTCCTTGGTTGCAAAAAAAAAGTTAGATATGTGTATGAATATATATAGCATGTTCAAACTCACAACAAAGATTGATGCCCCCTTTTACATCTGATTTACAAATGCCATTATCTCGGGTTCAAATAGATGAATGCACTTCCTATGAATTCGAATCTTCGAAACCCCCTTTATGTTGAATTCGACATGTATTCTATTTCGCTAGCAATTTGGAATGTATTCATGCAAGTGACAAATGTATAAAGTGCTTCACACTAACAACATGGAGTGCACTAATTAATGTTTATATATGAATTGAAAAAGCATCCATTGCCTGTATTTCAAACCGCTCTCACTCTATGGATCGATAATATGAAATAAACACATGCACATGCTAGAATTCAATTGCAGTTGAAGAAAGAGCCTACTCCTGGTACTGTATATTAGTGATAGGGGTGTGTACAAAGTACACGTGAATACCAGGCATTGTGCGTGTGTGTATACTATCGACGAACTAGCCCCCAAGCTTGTATAACATACTAAGGGCCTAGGGTTACAGATCATATATAGTCGGCTTATCACCAGTGGGGATAGAGTCCTCCGCGACTCTGGTAGCTTCGTGTTGTACGCCGAGTCCTCCACATGGGTCTTCGTATAACACGTCTTGGTCCAACCTATATGTGGCGCAGGATGGAACCGACCCATGAGTCTTCATGTTGACCCACCACAACTATAAATGATCACTACTAGAAATCCCCATATTTTCCGACGGTGAAACCTAATAGCCGACGGTCCATCGGTTATTACAGTAATAGCCGATGGTAGCTACAATTGCCGACGGTTAGTGTCAACTCACAAGTATTACCACTAATACCCGACGGTATACTAGAATGCCCGATGGTGAAAATCCGCCCCTCGGGTATCCAACTTAATGGCCGACGGTTCATTATAAAGCCCGGCGGTTTTTCCTACACCCACCAGGATTACATGTAATCCCCAACGGGTTTCCCTGCACCCACGGGGATTACATGTAATGCCCGACGGTTAATTGTAATACCCGATGGTTTTTGGTCCCCCCTTGGGGATTACATGTAATGCCCGATGATTTTTGCCACACCCATGGGGATTAGATGTAATGCTCGATGGTGAAATTTAATAGCCAAAGGTGAAAATAAAACTCTCACCTATGAGTGAAAATGGCCGACGGTACATGTGTGCCTCTCGGTTATTTGAGAAATACTCGATAGTCTATAGTAATAACCGGCGGTTAACTTTCCCTCTCGATGATATGTTTCAATAAATGTACAATGATGGATGTTATATTCCATATAACTCCCTATAAGAAGATTCCAATTGGAGGCACGGAGGCGCAGGGGAGCAACGCTAGGAGGTTCGTCGTGTGTTTGGGAAGCTGGGACGATGGTCCTGGGTGTTCGGTAGTGGCGGCTGGTACTACTACCATGCATGGGTACAAATCTGATGCAACGCGTGTGTTTCTTGTACCGGCTAACGTAGTGTTTCTTTGTGGCTTGTGGTGCTACTATGGAGTGTCGTGTGGCGGTGTAGGAGCATAAGGGGATCAGCGGCTTGGATCTGCCATCATGGCCACACGATGGCACAGTGAGGGACTACAGCTCGGGCGTAGTGGGCCATGGGGCGGTCTAGTGCAATTGGGATTTGAGTCCTAGTGCCCAGTTCCGGCGGTTGCGGCGGCAAACGTCGCGTACACGGTATCGGCCGGTGCCATGAGCTTGAGTAGGTTGTCACTCGGATGTGCTCTGGCGTGCTGTCAAAAAGGTATGGCGGCGGCCACAGACTGCAGATGTGCTGGCGCGACGGACCATGAGGTGGCTTGACGTGTGGATACCTCTGGCTATGACTGTCGCAGTTCTGGTCTCCAGAGAGCACGGTCGGCACATCGGATGCATGGTTGCGGCTTGGAACCATGTTGGTTCTTGGCGTCGGGAAGCGCTCTATTGTTTCTTGCACTCGACAGGGCACAATAACTCGTGCTGCGTTCGGTGGCCATGCGTTGGACGACCGTTGGTGGATCTGGCTATTCGTGATGGAGCTTAGCCGCCGGTGGTCTCTGCGAGGTGCTGATGGCTGTTGCGGGTCTTGGGGCTTCTTTGTCGGTGGCAGCTTCGATGGTGGTGGTGATTGGTGGGCTTGTCGGAGCTTGTGCGAGATGATCTACGACTGAGGTGGTGTAGGAGCCTGGGTGAAGACCCTGTCTCGGCTTTTGTGTTGTGACCAGTGATGGCGGCGGCTGTGACCATCATTGACCTTCCTGGAGGTATAACTGTTTTGCTCTCGCACCAATCCCATGCGGATCCGGCCATCACGACCTCTTCGTGGGAAACCCTTGATCTTGTGTGACTGTGGCGATGCCTTGGCGCTGTATTCTGCACAGGGGCTTCATCTTGGGAGTTCGGCATCGGCAAGCGGGACCGACGGATGACGAGGTTGTGGTGTCTAGGCTTATGTGGCAACGATGATGGAGGTAACCATGTTAATGACGTGGCAATTCTTGTTGTAGTCGACTCTTCTCTGACGTGTCCGCGGGATTGCCTCAGTTTGTTTTTCACCCTGAAGTCAAAGTTACGGCGGCGGGGCCATGTGGTGTGCATGGTTTGTCCTTCGTAGTTCTCCGTCAAGTTTGGAGTTGCGTCTAGAACCATCGGAGGGTGTGCGAAGCTGTGTCTCCGTTGGATTTCACAGGATTCAGTCGATGCTAGTCTTTGGAGGATCTATTTGCATCTGGTTTTCGTTCGGTTTTGTTTGGGTGTTTACATATTTGATCCTTCTGATCTACAAGTTTCTTCATCGACGATAGTTTCTGCTCGGGTGTGTTGGTCCTATGGGCCTTGGCACGACGACTTCCTGATTGTCGACTACAACAAATTTTCCAGGCTCCAGCGAGTAAGGCCAGTGACGGCGACGTGCCTTCGGCTCGCTCGAGTGCTTGTAGTAGTCGCTAGATGGTCCACAGACCTAATTGTAATTTTTATTACCTCTGTTGTTCTTTGTACTATCATGATTGAAGATGAATAGATCGATAGTTTCTCACGCAAAAAAAAAGTTTGGAGTTGCGTTGTCTGGTTGCCACAATTAAATTTTATGGGAACCTAAAAATAATTACTTTCAATATACTTTGTTTTTACTGAATACGTGTGGTATGTATATTAATTTTTAGAGGTAATATCACCAGTGATGCTTAAACTTGCCACCAATGTTCACTTTAATGTTTGAACTTGAAAAATACGCTAAACTGGTTCTAAAACTTGGCACAAGCATGCAAATACAGTGCTAATCCAATCCGTGGACATATAATGGGCTGATGTGGCACCGTATTGTGCTAAACTGGTTCTAGAACTTGGCACAAGCATGCAAATATGGTGCTAATCCAATCCATAGACGTATAATGGACCGGCGTTGCACCGTATTTTGATTAATTAGCATGCACATGTGGCATGGGACTCCCTTTCGACAAATGGCTTGCTATATATGTCTCTATGACTAGTGGACCCCACATGTCAGCACGAAGAAATCAAGGTCAAAAATTGCAACCGCTGGGACTCAAACTTGCGATGGGGGTAGTAAAGGCATGCCCGAGCCAGTATGCTACACACTTTTGAATGACTAATAACAATAACTTGATTAATGTCCTGTGTAGGAACATGTTCATGGCTTGTAAATCAATGCAACCCATTTCGCACATGTTATATATTTTTGGAAATTTGTAAAAAGTAGGTAAACTAATATCACACTAAATACATTTCGAGTATTTATGTGTTATAGATATTATACGTACTAATAAGATAACTTATTTTAAAAATATTAATGTAGTTTCTAAAAATATTCACTTACTTACGTGCGGATTATATTGAAAACATTTAGTAAATACAAAAGTATTAATTGTATAGTAAATGTACAAAAAATATACCTCGTGACTTATCTTTAAATTGTACAAAATTATGGATACAAACATTTTTATTTATATTCACTTGTGATAACTTTCACACGTGGCATACATTCTTAATTTCTATATAACTTAAATAGAGTCACACGTATATATTTATAAAAACATAAAAAAATATAAATAATAATGGATATTTTAAAATTACATAAAAATTCTTAAATTACAAATGTATGAATTCTAAAAATATGCATATATAATCATTCAAATGTTTGTATAGTTAAAACAATAATTATTAATTGTAATTTGTATTATTCTAAGTTATACAAAAAAAATATAATCTGAAATACTATTTCATTCATATGATTTTTTTTTCAAAAATAAGCGTCAACACTTTTTTAAAATTACTTGAACGTTTTGCTAATTATGTTATTTTTTGTATGTATAATATTTATAACACATGAATGTTTTAACATTTTTTGCGAGTAATTTTAACATTTTTTAATTACAATCATTATAATATACGTACATTTTACAAATACAAAAAATAAATAAAAAAGCTGACAATTGCAACGTGGGCCATTTAAAGTACACAAGTGTGTTCTTAAACCACACGAATGTGTTCATTTATAACTAGGAAACTTGAGTGGTCTATTGGTTAGGCTCGTCCTTGGTTAGCTTGACTTGGTATGTTCGAGTTGTGGAGGGGATTTTTTTTTATCATTTATTTACTTTTATTCTGACATATGAGGCCCAATGCTCATGGAGACACACATAATGCTAATCAAATACGATGCCACATCAGCGCGTTATAAATCTGTGGATTGGATTAGCACCGTATTTGCACACTCGTGCCAAGTTCTAAAACTAATTTGATGTATTTTTCAAGTTTAGGCACCAAAGTGAACTTTGGTGACAAGTTTAAGCACCACCGATGATATTACCTCTAATTTTTATATAACATTCTTTTTTCAGACAGAACCAAAGAACCATTTCACCTCGCGCCATTATTTCCCTCTTGCCCTGAGCAAATTTTACAGCCCATCTTCTATCGGCCACGTGCCCACGTCCTCCCATCCCTCGCCCCTTTTCCCTCTGATGAAACCTCCCACTCTGCATCTTCTCTTCTCGCTTCCTCGCCGCCATGCGCCAACCCCGCCATCAGCCGTCAATCCGGCTGCGTACTTCCACCCTCGTCGCCCTCCCTAGTCCAGTAACATCACCCGCTCCCTTCAACTCCCGTATAGGTCTTCGTGGCCCTCAGATGTGGCAGCCCTCAGGCACGACGCTGCCGGATCTGGTTGGCTTGGCCTCGTCGCCCCAACCAATAGGTGCTCCACGCCTCTCCTCAGGACCGCAGCGGTATTCTTCGTCGGCTCTCTATCCCTCCACCTCATGCGCCATGTATCGGCCTTCTGCCCTTTCTTGAAGCTCCTCCTCATCCAAGTGGTCACCTGATGTTGCCGAGTGGACCACGCTCACTCGCGCATTCGCCTGCCAGTACCAGGTTTGGTCGCCACCTCCTTCGCACAATTCGTCGAGCAGGTCATCTGTGTGGCGTATGTGTTCTGTTGTAATGGATGGTGGGCTTTTTTATGGTGGTTGGGGTGTAGGATTTGCTCGTGTGTTTCAAGTTGAATACTGGGTAGATGGAGGAGATGTGCCACGGCAGGCTACTGTGGTGGTGAGATTCAGGTTGTACATCGAGGCCAATGGCCATGGTTGTTTGCATATCTGTTTAGGTCTAATTTTTATATGGTTGTTGAAAAACAAAGCCAAGCCTATTAGTTTTGAAAATAAAGTAAGCCTATGTGTTGAAAAATAGTTTCATTAACTAGCGGATGGACATTTGGTGCCAGTGAGGTGAGCTAGCGGACTTGTGTTGATGCATATATGTTTGGCCAAGGCTAGCTAATTGCAGCAGTTGGCACTATAGTACAGAGAAGAGACACTGTGTCAGCGTGTGTAATCATGATCGGGATGTATACTTCATACTATTGTATAGCTTAACTAGCAGTCCCTGCTAAGCAAACCAATTAACATGGAGGCCCTCCATTCATGGAGTACGTACATTCCTGGTTACTTTTCCTTCAGTTTGGGTTTGTAGATATAATTGTAAGTTTTAAAATCTCGCTTTTGCTTTTCTTCACAGTATTTTGTAGTTCTGGAACATTTAACTCATGTGCCTAAGGT
Organism: Triticum urartu; assembly: GCF_056163025.1. Lineage (NCBI taxonomy): Eukaryota > Viridiplantae > Streptophyta > Magnoliopsida > Poales > Poaceae > Triticum > Triticum urartu. The sequence goes on from NC_141879.1 coordinate 576,762,379, forward strand.
TGATGCAGCCACTGTCATGTTAACATCATGTCCCGTGTGTTCTTTCTCAAATATGTAGAGCAGGGGCTTCTTATTATACTTAAATGCACTATGCTATCATGCAGGTCTAAGTCGGGCCTACCTGAAGAGCAAGAATATAAAGCTTCTGAGCTTAGGCACATGACTCAAGCCCCCAGAATCCGATGGTCTACTGAGCCTGTTTTATGCTGGGCGAGGAAGGGTGGAACAGTGAACCTTGCCACACAACGGCACCCCCTTCGCCTGATGACCTTTTCCAATCACGATGACCTCCCGTCGCTGCTGAAGGTATTTTGTTTCTTCTCTTTTCATCTGCAGACTGCAGAGTATCTTGTTTGTGTTCAATTCTGATTAAAAAAACTAGATGTTCTAATCAAAGCAGTACTGTAGTCATGCAGCATTTACTTGTTGTAGTATTACGTTTATCTGTTTTTGGATGAGATACTTTCAAAGTTGATTTATAGTGACAATGCGAGAGTTGTAGATAATTTTCTGTACTTCCAGTGTACTTGATTATTAATTCTTAGTATAAGAGTATCTAAGGGGCACAATTGGCTTGAACTCATATAGGCAGAGATGTTGCTATAATTAATTACAGTCAAATCATTTGCACAGAGAAAAATACTTCAACATTAGACAATATGCCAGGCGTCCTCCTTTCTAGCTTTTGGCTTTCCCTGTACTAGCTTTGCTCTTTGCGTCCTCAGCTTTTGAGACCTTGATACTTTTGAGAATGTACGACAAGCTTGGTTTCATTATAGCAATCTTGGTCTAACCATAGCACATGTTTCTGGACATAGGATTGTTACAGTGAATTAGAATAATGTCATGTGCTTTGAATTATATGAATGTTACAAGTAATTCGAAAAGCATGATGTGATCTGAACCGCTACAAACTTATAATGAAATTGAAATCAGTGTGGTTTATTGGTAGATTATTCCTTTTGTACACAGAGCAATGTGTAGTACTGTCTATCATTTGGAGTGTGTTCCTGCTGATTCATATTACCCTGAAAATTGCATGTGAAGGATCAAAAGATGAATACGTAGTTATACTATTAGATAGCAGCTAACCAGTCAATTAGAACATCTAAGTTTTTTAACAGTATCCACAATTAAATTTTAACTGTATTGCATCATATTTAATCTCCCTAACAACTTATCTAATCATTTCTTAGGAATTGGAAATAGTACTGGAGGAATTGTGATATATGGCAAGGTGGGTGATGTCTATGGAAATGATTGTTGAGCGTTATGATACATATGGTGATGCAGGGTGATGAGTCTAATGTCTTTCGTCAAGACATGCAACAAAGTGAAGTTATGAAGTTCTGGTCAATTTAGCTTATGCATAATGCTTGGACCATAGATCTTAGTTACTATTTTGTTTTGCATCTCAAACTTCCTAGATAGATCACGGTGATCAATGTAATTTTGATGTGACTCTTCTGATATTATGAATGGTGTGCTAAATATAATAGTTTATGCTTCTTGGTCATATGTGGGTTGTGCAATTATGAGATATATTTGAAATGGAAAGCAATCCTTGAAGGGTGACTAATGGCCTACCATGGAACAAGCATCACAGCTACACAATATGCCAATGGAAACTTCACACCATCGGTGAATCTATGTATTGAGGGTGTCGTTTGGCCTCTCAACTAAATGAATCCCCGTAGGGGTTTATACACAGTCAGCGGTCATCCTAGTTGACAGTTTGGTCCTCCTCTCGGCTATAATGAACCCCGAGGGTCAAATATATACCGTCAACTATTACAAAAGTCGAAGGCAAGTCATAACTGTCAGAAAATAAATACCCGACGGGGAACCCTCAGCTATAAGCGTCGTCAAGTTTCTGTGAGTCGTCTGGTGACCAAAACATGTCCGACGGCTCACCGTCGGCTAATTACCGTTGAAGAAGGTATTGCCCTACAGTACCGTCGGATATTACGGTAATGGCCGACCAAGCATAGCCGACGGGAGATTGCCGACAGTGTACCGTCAGTTATGCAGAAATCCGACGGTGAGCAAAAATATCCGACGGTAATTTGACCCTCGGTTATAGTGGGAAATCTAGTAGTGGATGTGCCCACCACACCACACACGCAATCGGCCACTAAGAAAATAAGCATATACAATAGTACAACAGTATCTAGCTCACGATACGTCTCCATATTTTATTGATGACACTGACGGACTTTGCATTTGATGCGTGCTCCGTATTTTGTTGACGACACTTACGGTCATTGTATTTGAAGCGGAAGCACGATATGGTCACTGGACTTCAGAATAAGCTCATCACGGTCACCACATACATTTTGTCGTGCTAACCAACATGTGGTTGGATGGTTAGAGGACAGTGGTTTCTCGAGCCCACCAAAGTTAAAGTCCCGGTGCTCGCATTTATCTTGTATTAATTTCAGTATTTTCCAGCGACATACGTTTAGTGGGAGGAGACGTTCCACTCGACTACGAGGCACCTATGGTGACTTCGTAAAATCTCAAGATCATATATGCTGACCCACTCTCTCGAAGGTGCTCATAGGGGTAGGGTTTGCGTGTGTGCGCTTATAACGGTGAGTGCTTGCGCGTATATATGAGCCCTTGCGTCTGTACCGTGTTAAACAAATACATATCATGATTATACGGTCACTGGCTCAGCCGTACAACTCTGTATTTTGTTGATGACACAATCAATTGACCAGTCAAATGTTCCACGTGGCGCAACTAGTGTTGCACCATCGGGGCGTGTAACCATGGGGCCCACCTGTCAGCCCGTATATGAAAGAAAGAAATGGTAGTTTGAGTCTGTACTGTGTTAATAAAATAGGAGTACATTTTAGGGTGATCATACGGTCAGTGGCTCACCATACAGCTCCGTAATTTGTTGATAACACGATCAATTGACCAGTCAAACGGTCTACATTCAGCAGCGCACATTACCATAGGGCCCACCCGTCAGCGCGTATATGAAGGACATAAATGGTAATAAATTAGTGGTCGGTGGGTATTCGAAGTCGTGAGACCTCTGGTTGGAAGTCACCGGCGGTTGGGGGGCGTTCATTGGGCGGTGGGGTGGGGATCCACGGAGAAAAAGCTCGGTGTCGGAGAGGGATGGCCGGTGCGGCGGCGGACCGGCAGTGGGGAGTGGTTTCGGGGAGGGCGGGCCGGCCGCGGGCGGCGGGGGCTGGCGGTTCGGCCGGTGGTGTCTGGCGGCTCAGAGGGGGTGGAGTTTGACGATAAACTAGAGGCCCTTGATTTCGTATCCAACGGCTGGAAAATCTAATGACCAGAGATGAAAAAGTCAGTCGACTGACGTGTAGCCTCACCCCGCACGTACACATGCACGCACGCAAGACACGCACGCATGTAGGCGTGCAACACTAACACGTACACACGCACGCATGCTGGCGTGCAACACTGACACGTACACATGCACTCACGAACACACGCACGTACACACCCATTCATGCAACACTGAAACGTACCCTTGCACGCACGCAATACTCACATGCCTGCATGCACACAGCACACGACGCAAGACAGACGTTCAACCTATACGTGCATGCACCCTTTGTTAAGGACATGGATTGTTATGGGTATTAATCAATCTTATCTGTGATAAGCAGAACATTGATGTTTGCAGCGGTCTTTATGAATCACAACATATCGAACGTGCTATCAACATAGTAGGCTTATCTACATTAAAAAGATGACGTCACACTCAATGAACAATCATCGGTTTATGAAATGCCCGCTTCTGACCGCCCTGGCCCACCAAAGGTTCCTCTGTTGTGCGCTGCCTGCGTTGGGTCACTGACATGCATGCCATGCACCCAAAGAGCCCACATGTCAGTGGAAGAACGGCGTGGTGTCCTAGGTCAGAGTCGAGGGCGCCACTCGCGGCACGCCCGGCTGAACACGCCTCCGTGCCGCATTCAAACGCCTCCATGAAACCCGCCCGTGTGGAAGCCGAGAAACCCACTCTGGACACACGTCCGTTCATGACCGGGCCGCTCCCCTATCTCCTCCACCATTTTGTCCACTCTTACAATGGCTTACGAAGACTAGTTATTCCGCATCCAAGCCGGCTGGGTAGCCCGCCGGATACGAGCTATGCAGCTCGCTGATCCACCTCCCTCCCCTCGCCCGACGGAGCCAGTTGCCGCCCCAAGCCGTGGAATTTTTCCATGTGTTGTTTTCATGGACTAGCAAGATGCCCGTGCATTGCACGAAACATCAAGATGCATTTTTTTACAAACTCCCGCATGCATGCAAGGGATAATTAATGTCCTCCTTTGCTAGTACCACGAGGCAAACACCATTAATATTGCATCGATTAGTGTTAGTGGCCTTGTATATCTGCAAATTGTAATTTTGATAGTGGCCCCTTGTATATAAAAATGGAGGGAGAAATATGAGAGATAAGGTGAGGAGGAGTGGGGCGTGGTGGTGACTGGTGGTCGGACTGGGCGGAGGCATGGGGATGGACGGCGCATTATATCTAGGTTTGTATCTCTCTCACACACACCCACGTAGGTGGGGGACGTGCACGAAGAGAAGAGGTGCATGCACGGCGCACGTACTCCCGTCTCTTTCCCAACCACATCCGCGCGGGTACACGCTGGAGCTCATTTCTGTACAAAAAAGGCAGCCCACGTGGTAATTTGGCACGTGTACTGGTTGTCCACTTGGTGAAGGGAGGATCGTCTACCACGGGTGAACAAACAAATTGCGACTTGACGCGTTATGTTAAATTAAAAAAAGAGGCAAACCATGTGGGGCCTACCTTAGAGGCAAGGCTCTATACACTGGAGTACTTTTGATGTGTCCCGCCAACTCGCAGAACGAGGAGAAGCTTGCTTAGTACGCCGTCTCCCCCACCCACGGGCGTGGTGGCTCGCAGGATGAGGTGAAGCTTGCTTACTACGCCTTACGCCCGCTCCCTCGCCCACGCGCGCGGTGGCTCGCAGCATGAGGAGAAAATTTTACTACTCCCTCCGTTTACTCCTCGTCCCTACTATGTACTTTGGTTAGTACTCCCTCCATTTACTTATACAAGGCCACTATAAAAAATACATTTTGCATCTATACAAGGCAACAAATAGTAATCGAGACAAAAGTTACTACTCCCTCCTTTCCAGTTTATGGCTCAATTTCAAAATCTCTCCAACCAAGGTAGACGGTGAGTGGTCGAATTAATTTCGTATTTTGCACAAGTAATTAGTACGCTCGTTTTTCTCAAGAAGTTATGTTTACCGAGGAATTAATTAGAACGAATGCATGAATGGACACTAAATTTCCATGAACTTGTACATGCATTGGTTAGTTTCCTCTTGACATTGCTTGGGTCGAGTGATCTAACGCACCTCGAAATCCAACATGTAATGGTACTACTACTAGTATAGTAGAATTGAGACTTACCAAACGGAAAAACGAATATTTTTAGATGAGCCCTATAAACCCTAGCGGGTACGTACTCCGTAAAAACAAATTTTTCCAAAACTAAGTCGCTCCCTTTCATGAATTCTGTAGTATACTCCTCAGTCGACGCTCCCTTTCATGAATTCTATACTTTCTGTCGCCGACATGTGGGACATATAGCAACTGGGTCGACGTGTCAAGCACCAAATAATAGTGCAGAACAGCAGGGGGGACGCACCCACTTGTACCGGCCCAGTAGTAGTAATGAGCAATGAGACGTCAAATCACAATGCCGCACTTTCCCAGACAGACGAAGCAACCATTATTTCACACTTCGGTTCGCCATCATCTCAAACCACGTACTAGTATTGCTTCTGCCTCAAGAGGGACACGCGCATCGCCTTGGTACATCATGACACGTGGGACCACATGATGGGCCATGCTCCCCCGCCGATCGCTCGGTAAAATCACCTCATTTTTACTATACTTCCTCCGTATCGGTTTACTACATGGCATGCACGTCGTTCTAGGTTGAGAATTTAACTGGCTATATATGTGATGAACAGTACTCTAGCCTTTTAAAATATATATATACTTTTGTACAGTAGTACTATCGATGGATTGCGCCATGGAGCAAAAATTGAAATTAAAAAAAGGTGGTACATATAGAGAGCGCTCGTCGCCAAATTATGCATATAGTACTATTAAAAAGGCTAGTCACAATAATGGTGTCCAGCACAACCCACCCCTCAAATAAAACTAAGAGGGTGCTTGGATACGTTTTAGTCCCATGACTAAAAGTAGTGGGACTAAAACATGCTAGCCTCACCCATGCTTGGATCCAAATACTAAAAAGGCTAAAATCAAGTTAATGAGCATTTATTATCCTCCAAACCCTCCAATCCAGAACTCGCCTGTGTTAAAGGAGAGGAGTTAAATGAGTAGAGAGAGGACTAATCCACATTTTAGTAGGGGTACCCCTGACTAAATTTTTTTAGTCTCAAGACTAGTTTTAGCCCCTCTTTAGTCAGGGGTGCTTGGAACTTTAGCCTCTTAAAGAGACTATTTTTAGTCAGACTAAAATAAGTCCCTTGGATCCAAGGATCCTCTAAGCATCCTAGAATTCTTTGACAAAACTAAGCACCCTGAAATTCTTTGACAACTAAACTGCTGGCTATATGATGTTGGCCATATATATTATACATATATAATGTGAAGAAACGAGTTGCCAACTAAAAGATGAAATGTAAGAAATACTAGTATGTATGTACTGAAGAGTTAAAGTAACGAGAAGAAACATAACATAGTTCTGCTGGGGGCTCAGCACAACACACCCCTCAAATTAAATTAACCACACCTGAAATTAAACTTTGCAACTATTCCGGTAGACACTGCATTAGAACCAACATGAGCAATGACACTGCCACCTTACTCGGAGTCCTCGTCCACGTCCTCGACTTCGTCCTTGTCCCTCTTCCTCTTGGCCGATACTTCTTTGCTTGAACCGCACACTTGGCTGTTGCTCTTCATCCAACCCTTGTAGATATTGAAGCAAAGGTAGCCATCCATTGCAGCGTAGTGGATGTGGTCTATATCTAGTACATTCCGCTGCCATGCATGATGATGAAACGTGTAATGAGGTTTCTCCAGTTTACCGTATGAAGGATGAAACATGGCTCCTGCCAGGGTCAGCATTGAAGGCTGACGAGAGGACACCAGCCGATTCTTCTGGAGGTCGAAGGTGTTGCCTACAACGAGGCCTATCCGACGCAGGACTTCTTTGTCGTTACCAAAGTCTACAGTAACGAATTTCACTGTTTTGTCCTTGAGGAAGTTCTTAAAATCCTGGCACTCAACGTCGGCATGGCATATGTGGTAGACCAAGCAAACATTATGTATGCAATCTTGGATCACGGCGGGCTTCTTCCTCTATTCGTCCTTTAGATTCTTCTCTCTTCTTAGGACTGTGGTGTACTCAACATCTAGCCCAACGACCCACTCATCATCTGAGTTTTCGAACATGCAGTTGAAGCAAGAAAGGCATCCTTTCACCGTCGTGGAAGAACGGGTGTAGATGATGTCGAACTCATCGCCGGTGATGGTTCTAACCTTGTATTCACCGCCGATCGTGGAGATTTGAGACACCATGGATTTGGGAGGAGGGTTAGGATTAGTGGAACTGCCGTAATGTGAATGGACGGGGCGACTAGGAGCGAACCGCCGTAGTATTGTAGGACGTGCGGGGACGAGTAGGAGCGAACTGCCAGCGTGCGAACGGCAGGGTAGTGGCTTTCCATTCTCCCATGATACGGGCTTCCAAGAGCCCTTGGATCTGAGATTGAACGGTTGCATGGCGTGATTCTAGACCTATGGGTGAATATCCTATCCTGGAGGGTTATTCTGCAAATTTTCAGCAACTTAGCATGCGACCGTTTGATCTCAGATCCAAGGGCTGCCAGCAGCCCGTATCATGGTCGCGCCTACCACGACCGTCGCGTTGCTTGCACGGTCGCGCCCTTGGAGATTTAACACGGTGCGTTAGGCTATCTGATGTTGGCATGTCATACATAGTCATCACTTAGTCACTCATACTACAACAAGGTTGGCTATAAGTGTATTTTTTACTCCTCTCTATCTCTTTCTTCGTACTCAAGGAAGAAACGGTGCTAAGCGCGTGTATTTATTGCATTTGCCAAGGAGTGACCTCTTCCAATGAAATGGTGTTGCTAAGTTTGCTTCATTTAATTAGCTATAGACTCAAAATTGTCTTTTCACCTAGGTACACGCGCTTAGCACCATTTCTTCCTTGGGTCACCAAACTAGTCTCTCTCTTCTTGATTAACTTGCCACATCGGACTTTATGCCTATGTGGCAAGCTTAAGCACCTGTAGGAGCAAGTAAAAGTAAGTACAATAGTGCGCTCTACATGGCATTTTTGCATATGTGGAGGAAAGAGAGGCAAGGAAAAAGTGGAGAAGTGGGCTCTCATGCAAGAGCCAGCCTCTACTACATGGTGGAGCATTGGGAGAGGCACCTGTATGGAGGTGGTCAGGAATCTGGGGGACTCACGCCGGTCGTAGCGCCGTAGTTAAAATGATAATGGCAAGTCAAATCACGGGGCCCCACCCGTCCAGCAGTAACTCGCTGTCAAATCACACAGCCCTATGTTTGCAGCAGCCTACTCCCTCGTCTTCTCGCGTCTCTGTCGAACCGACTAGGCGGAACTGCCCCGCCGCCTATCGCGCAGGAAAAGCCCCACCCTCGACTTTTAAATACAACTACATCCGCTTAAGAATCAAATGATATACTTTTTGTGACATAGTAACTCATATTTATTTAGTCAAATAGATGACCTAGAACTACGTGCAGGCCCTATAAACCGAGACGCCTAAAAATAAAAAAACCGAGATGGAGAGGGTAGTTCAGCACGTATTTTTTAGATCAATATAGTTGGGATTCACCAAGGAGCAAAACCAAGTGGTAGGCTGCTCCTGTCGTGTTAGCGTAGCAACTCAAGCAGGGTCAGTCCGCACACGAAATGGCGACACACTTAGCAGGACCCCTTTGGCCGACATGTGGCTCATCCACCGTCTTGTTCCACGTGCGATGCACCAAATTATAGTTCGGAGCAGCGGTTGGAATTGGAGGCACCTCGGTCGTAGCGCCGCAGTAGTAGAAAATGAGCGACGAGGGGTCAAATCACAAAGCCCCACCTTTCCCACATTAAGCTGGACGGACGAAGCAACCATCATTTCACTCTAGGGCGCAAGAGCATAAAGAAAAGAGAAAACAATGATGCGTGCGACAGCTACCTAGGGCACCCTAGGGTAGGGGTCTCCACTATAGATCCTTTTTTTGAAAGCGCCTCCACTAAAAATCGGCTTCTCCCTCGTCCTCTTGAAGAAAACCGATGATGAGTGCGGTGGTAGGGTTTATAGGAGTACTACGGCGTGCGGGGCCACGTCATAGTAAACGGATTCGAGCCGACGCCTTAAATATGTGTGGGCCGCTTGGTTTTACGGGAACGAGGCAGCATTTTGGGTTCGGGGACCAGTGGAGATATAGTACGTACAAAAAATTGTGGACATAGGTTCGACCGAAAGGCAATGATGCATGGGCCCTGCATTTTTGATATACCCGGGGCCGCATGAAATTTTCTACTCTATTGAAAACTAGTAAGGTACACATGTATTGAACGCATGAGATTTCGAAACCAAATTATGAATAAATACACACTATAGGATGTAAAGCTTTGAGTCATATATGCATGATGTAGATGTTCGTTTAGTTCTTATAGTTCATCTCATTCAAAATCAATAAGTTTTATAAAAATGTTAAGATTCATGGGGTTGTGCATTGTACTCCATCCGTTCCAAAATAGATGACCCAACTTTGCACTAACTTTGTACAAAGTTAGTACAAAGTTGGGTCATCTATTTTGGAACGGAGGGAGTAAATCATAAAGTAAAAACAAATAATGGCAATTCATTTAGAAAAAAATAATCAATTATGATACAGAAGATTCTAGAACAAAGGAGATGTGCTTGTGTTTTGAGGTTTGTGCATTATGCTTAAGTTCAACCATGGAGTCTTCTAAATTGTACATGTGGCAGACCTGGTGGAATGTTGATGATATCCAACGGCCAGTAGTGCTCGGATTTGCCTATCTCTGCACTGTCGGGTTAGCTTCATCCAGTGACCATCTTTCAAAGTTATTGGCACACTATATAGTTCTTGTGCCATAGTTGCATGTTTTGGAAAAAAGCTACTAGTGGGTTGTACTATCTATTTAGGAATAGAAGATGTATACATGGAAGTTGTCGGGAAAGAGATGGCATGGAGCATCTCAATTCCTATGAGTAGGGATTGGAAAAGAGATGTCATTTGGTTCACATCATAGGAACTTTTCTATTGAATATAGAGATGACATGTTTCTCAATTCCTATGAGGAGGGATTAGAAAATAGATGTAATTTGGTTCATATCATAGGAACTTTTCTATTGAATATAGCTAATGTTTATTTTCCTTTGAAATTAAGGGAGTATAGGAATCCATTCATATGAACCAAGTGGATCTAAAGCTATAGAAATGATATCATGTTTATTTCCTTTGAAATGTGGAGTATATGAATCTATTCCTATGAACCAATTAGCTCTAAAGGAAAAAATCCTATAAAAATCATATCATATAGAGTTCCTATGATATTCCTCGACACTAAAGGATGCTTGAAATTGCTGCGGGTGATACGATGGTCTTTCTTTGTAGACTCCTCACCCAACTTTATAGTTACCTCTCGAACATGAATGAAATGATATATACATGGTATTCTACATGTGCAATTTGGTACACGAAAACTCGGTAAAAGTTTGCGAGGTTCGAATTTTCAATAAAGCTATATGCACTGCATTTCAGAACGGAGGGAGCATACGGCAGTTGCTAACACTCACGTGGAAGATTTGTGTGTAGGAGGAGTGGCTGTTCTGTTAAATGACATGGCAAAACTGACACTGTCGGATGCCGATCTAATGGTCCTTACGGCGTTCGTCAGGAAAAGGCTTGTGGTGAACGTTTGTCGGATAATGATTTACGAACACATGCATTGCATTGATATGTGCCCCCCTCTCTCTCACGCACACGCACCCTCACGAGTCACGAATCTCCCGAGTCCTCTCGCAGACTCGCATGTCGCACCCACCATCTATCTGCAGGTAGACGTCACGCACATATGTGCTCTTCACACCCTACCCTCAGAACTTCTAAAAAACAAAAGACGGTGCGCACATTTTATTTTAGCTCACACGTCACACACTTGTACTATTACTCTTGCGACGAACGTTCTTTGGGCATAGTATATTGTACTCTCACGAAGAGAAGCGGTGCACGCACGCACTAGTTCTCTCACACCCACTCGCGGGTACACGTAGGAGCGCATTTTTTTGAAGCTGGTACAACACAATCACTCCACTATATATAAAAGTAGGAGCCTTAGCGCTTGCTTTACTAGGGTTCCTCTCGTTCACACTCTCATGCTCTCCAGACCTAAGCAACACATAGGTGGCTACACTCTCTCTCAGCTCACGGCTGGTCACAAATTCGGCCGGACATCCTCGACCGGGGCAGGGGTGTAGGTGCATCGTTCACGCTGTCGTCGGCGGCGAGGGAGGAGACCAACGGCTGCCCGCGCGTCCCGTTCGGCGGCCGTGCCGTTCTCTCCAAGAGAGCGCCGGCTCGGGAGGGCCTCCGACCCCTTCTTCCTCCCTGCGGTATTGTGGCCAAGATGCGGCCTCCCGACGCCGTCTTTGCGACATGCCGACGACCCTCAGGTATATATTCCTTCGAAACCTGCCTTGCTCTACTGCCCCAGCTCCCTTCGTGTGGATCCTTTTCTACTTCTGTCCGCTGTTCCAAAGCCACCTAGAGTTCTACTAAGGCACGTGCTTTGCATGTATGTTTTGTATGATAGATACTCATATACCTTCTTTTTAGAGAGAGAAATGGGTACTCGTATCTTGAGTAGATATCATAGTGTGTTTGTTTGCATGATCTAAGGACTATTCTGAAATAAGAAGCAAATCACTTGCACAAATCAAACTGAGTTCCAAGTAAGAATTTGATTACAAGATAAAAGTTGTAGTTTTATTATATGTTGTTTCCTAGGTTCCACTGATGTATAGTTCCAGAGTTGTTTGGCGGTTTACATGCATGTTTATGGACTATTTTGTGCAACTAAATAAGTCATTTAGGTCTGACAGACACTCATGTCCTATATTAGCTTGAGGTATAGCTTATGTATGACTGAAATAAAATATTACACTTTTTCTGTGAATAATAAAAATATTACATTTCTCGATGAAGCAGAATAAAACTTTAGCTAGCATCAGCCATGCAATGTTATGTTATGTGAACAGTGTAAACTTTGCAGTATAGCGGCATCTAAAAAAATCAATTTTTACAGTAATCTAAAAAAATAAGTTAGTAGTAGAGTGTTTATTTCCCAGGTGACAACGGGGAACCAAAATGTGCTAGCTATTTGCCAACTTGTCGTACTTGCATGTGAGGAGGTGGCAGCAGTTTCTAGACATTTCTCAACTTCAGTAGGTGCAATCCATATTCAACGGGGACTTCTTTATTTGTTTACTTGGAGAGCAGAGTCGGCCATGTGCACAAGGAGCGAGAGCAAATCCGGCAGCTCTTAGCCGTCAGATCATGTCATCCTTTGTTTGATGGACGACAGTGATATGCATGAGAGGGGAAATGAACGGTGGATTTTGAGCCAATGCTTGTTTGGGCGGGAGAACCGAAGATGGAGTGGTAAATCCAATTTCAAAACTGCCGCATTATAGTAGTAGTAGATTAGAAGTAAAACTATTTCATACAGTCGACTCAAAGCATTGGTTCAAACAGGGAAGAAAGTGGGAAAGCTGTAGCATGAATCTAGGACTTGGTTCTAAGAGGAAACGTGGGAAAGTAGTAATATCTGTCACTGTTTAAATAACCGTATATCTTATTTGCGCAAACAGGGATGTCTGTCTCCATATTGTTTCGGGATGTCTGTCTCTGTATCGTTTCTATCCGCGCAATCAAAAGCACACACCTCAGTTTTAGTACAACTACGCAAAATGAGATGGCTATCCCTCGCTGCCGTCGTCTAACATCCCGTCTTCAAGGTATCCCTACATTGGTAGTAACTAAGGTAGAATGACCAACGCAATCTAAAAGAAGCTGATTCGTACGTTTTACTTCCTGATTACAGTGCAGGGACGAGCGAAAACAACTGCATCCTAGTCCAGAATGCACTTTCTACCAGTTCATCCATGGACCAAGGACTAGCTGGCACGGCTGCACGGTGGTTTTTTGGACAGGTGCGCGGACAAGAGGCATTGTGGTCTGCTTATTTCTGCAAATAGCGGTGCTTAAATTTAGTGGAATGCACAAGCATTTCAGCTGGTCAGTACACTGCATGGTTCAGTTCAGCATTCCAGCTGATACCACAATTATAATTGGTTATTCTGGAATGAGAGAACCTAACCCTGAATGGTGGCAACAAGAAAAAAC